>NC_083612.1:12118541-14966041 GCF_963584025.1 Labrus mixtus | reverse complement strand
TGGGACTTTGTGTACCCGGTCATCAGCTCTGATTTATGGTGGTGGTCTGAGTTAGAGCTACATTTAGCTGATGATTCAAAGCTTGTGTCCCAGCTCTCCCAGTGTAATGTAGCCTGCCTCTTAAACATTAAAAGTGGAGTCTGGAGGTGGCAGAGCTGTAGTCAGCACTTCTCCTCCGCCAACAACTATCTGATCCGAGTAGTTATAGAAAATGTTAATTACAAACTCAACACTAAGACAAGGTTATAAAAGAAGGAGCGATGAAAGCCAAACTCTTTGCCAGTAATTTTATTTGGAGATATTTTGTAGAACAGGGGAACCAATGATTACAAAAGAAGTCCATAAGTGTTCTACATGCTACACCGTAACCTAATTCATCATGCTTGCCTGGAAAAAGTACATAGAAATTTAACAAAAAACGTACAATTAAAACTGACGTACATTATACTCACCATTAACTTGACTTTAAATGTACCCTTCTCCTGTCTCCATGCACGCATTTTTTACATTACATTTAGATAAAAAATTAAGACTTTTAGGTGCTTCTTTAAACCATAGAGCAGTTTTTTTCCACTAAAGACAGAACGCACCTATAAATAAAAAACAAAAAAAAATGATATCCTTTTGGACAATATTGGTGGAAAACAGAAAGCCTCAACTCCTGACAGAACATAACAGATGAATTTGCATCCTAGCGTTAAACAAAGGAACACTTGCACGTCCACATAGTGCCGAAATTAAACTTGAAGTCTGTCCAACTCCTCAATCTTCAATAATCACATTGAAATAACACATTTTGATAAAATAAATATCGCACATCTGCTAGAAATAAATAATGATTACTGAAACACCTCACTATGTTAAATGCTAAAGTGAGACAGATTTCATCTATGTGACCACTTCATGGTATGAGGATGGTCATGTGTGTAAAGCACTAGTGCGGCTTCGAGTGTCTCTCGCGGCTGTTACCTTGAGGTAGATAACACATTTACATTAACGCCTACGATAATGGTTGCTGCTGGCATCATGTGTCAGATTTACAGTATGAAAGGGTTATTAAGGAAGCTTTCTTCAGGGAAAAAGAACATCATGAACAATTTTCTTTTTTCTTAAAAAAAAAAGAAAAAAAAAAGGAAATCCCAACCCCTTTTTTTCTTGTATCCCGTCCCACCAGGAAAGGTTGATTGAAAGCACTTTAAATGCCTACGGCAATGTCTGCGTCTGCCATCCTTCCTTATATCACAGTCAAACCCTATCTCTTCAATCAGAACCCTTCTCTTTACCTCCAGATAATTCTCTCCTTCTCTCTGTTGGTCTACAGTACTTGAAGCGAGCGAGTGACATGCCAGGTTAGCAATGAGGTCGTAGACATTAACCCATGAAGGCCTGGTGATCAAGGCTCAGAGTGATGACCAAAACTCTTTAAATATAATAAACCACCCCGCTCAACTCTTAAAAAAAGAAATTAAAAGTAACAATTGTAAAAAAGGTATGAAATGATTCAAGTACAATAATATACCATGTCATTTAAGAAAAACAACATAAAAACAAAACTACCTAGTTTTTGCACTGTACGGGAGGATATATATTTCTTTAATTAAGATGTTTGAAGATGCTGCTGTATGTTTTATGGGCGATTTGTGGGGAACATTTGACAGCGCAGGTGGTGAGTGACGTCTGGATGGATTTTAGAGGCAAGTCATCGGTGCTGTCAAAGCCGGGCAGCGCAAGAGAGTCCAGTTGCATGTTAAGCACAATCTCTGTGTTCCTGCAGAGGAAGCTCTCCTCCTCCGAGGGCTCTGTCTCCGTAGTGGCGACAGTCTCTGCAACCACCTCCTCCTTCCGGCTGAACAGGCGGTCCAGGTAGCTGGTGTAAGTGCTCTCCTTCTGGTAGGGGTCCTCTTTATGAATGTCCCAGCATGCTTCGTCAATCAAACAGCCACTCTCGCTGATTCTCTCCCCAGAGCCGAAGCTCTCCCAGGGCTGAGTGGGCCGGACGCCGTCTCCTACGACGACCCCTTGCCCCACTCCGCCTAACTGGGCAAGGTTCACCAGGCACTTCTCCTCCTTCTCTTGACTTATGGACTTGGACATGGAGCCGGAGCGCGGGGCTTCCAGCTGGGAAACGGAAGAGTTGAGCTCATTCAGGAGGCCCACCTCGTTGAGCAGGGTGGCCTCCTGACAGGGCTCGGGCTGCAGGCTCAGTTTGATGGTGCTGGCGATGAAGGAGTCAAAGTCAAAGCCCTGGTTCTGCTGGCCCTGAGGCTTCTCTGTTTGATGTTTCTCCTGCTCTCTGTCCTTCTCCACCGGACTCTGGGTCTTCTCAGCCTCCTGCAGTGCGATCTGGGCCTTCACCAGCCCGTTCTTCTCACACTTGCTCTTGGCTTTGCGGTCTGCTTTCTCCTTGCTCTGCTGCTCCTTCCAGTTTGAGAGGTCGATGATGAGCTTGGGCTCGTGGTAGTGGTTGACTTCACTGTCCCGCCAGATGAGGTTGTCCAGGTAGGAGGGCGACACAGCCTTGTAGTTACAGGTGTGGCTGCACTGCAGGTCACAGTATTTGTTCTCGTGGTGGTCGTCGTCATTGTCCTCCCAAGAACGCTCCAGTGGGAACATGGTGGAGTAGTCGTAGGACGGCTCATCCAGGAACTTCTCCCGATCTCCATCAGCATATTTACGAGGATCCACCTGGAGACAGACCGCAGCAACCATTTAGTCTTTGTTAAAGGAAATCTTAAGCAAGTCAGAAGTAGACATGTTATTTTTATAAAATACATAAATATCCTTCAGCCTTGAATACTTGAGCTCATTTTAAAGCAATCTTTGTTGAGCTGTACAACACTTGATCTGTGCTTCTTCACATTCTGCAAACATTTTGTTTGTGCAACTCTTCACCATGGTCCTTGTTGTTTTTTTAAGTAAATTGAAATGAATAGAGAAGAAACAGATTTACAGTTGAATGGAGATGGAAATGTCAAAATTCAAACATACCTGAACCTCCTCCTCGTCGGTTACATCAGAGAGAGCCCTTGGGTCAACCTGTACTTCGTCTGGGTCGTGGGTGCTGTGCAAATGCCAGTCAGCCTCTGACAGCTGACTTTCATGATACCTAAGGAAGAACGACAGAGAAAATTAAGTACACACAGATGCAAAAAAACAAACAAAAAGTCCAGTACAGGTTCAAACGAAGAACATTTTCCTTTTCTTGTTATGTAATCTGCACATCCATTTATGACTAAATGAAAAGCAGATAAATCTCCACTGAAACTTAGGTTACAAGAGGAACTTAGTGAAACAACAACAAAAATGTAACCATATATAAATATATAACAAAAGCCTGGAGACAACAGGTGTTTGAGAGGGAAAAAGCAAACGAGCATACCTGTCCCAGGTGTGGCTGTGGCTCTGGTCCATGAGCAGGATATCATCTACTTCATCCTCAATGTGAAAGGGGTGCAGAGAGATTGGCTCATCCAGGGGGAATGAGTAGTCAGCCATATAGGGGTGGGCCAGGGCCTCTTCTGCAGTCAAACGATCCATGGGGTTAAAAGTCAGGATCTTCTCCAGGAAATCCAACGCTGCAGAGAGAAAGACCCAAGTTGTTTATTAAGTAGGAAACATGCGAGTGACATGGAAGAATATGACCCTAACCCTTACGGTGGGTCTACGTTCATAACAGTACTTCACAATCCTTTGATATCTTCTACATGAATAAATAAGTGGTACTCACCTTGGGGACTAACGTCAGGCAGCAACTTGGCCAGTGGTGTGTGAGGCGTGGACATGTCGTTGCGGATGAAGACTGGGATGACACTGTGGAGCTCCTGGCAGTCTTCCTCTCGCAGCACAGGAATGGACTCCAGTATCAGCTGCATCTGCTCCAGTTCATGGGCTCCTGACAGAACAGACGGACAAATGTCAGGCGCTTCTCTTAGAAGAGTTACGCAACATTCAACAGCGGCACGACTGGGTTAGTTTGTTTTAAATGAGGCTGAGCGCAGAAGATCATGAGAACTGGGATGTTATTCGCCCTGTTGTCAGCTCAAGGAAATTCCAACAAACATGAACAGTCAGTCAAACCCTGCTCACTAGCAGGATGAGCAAACACCTCATCAGATATATGCTCCTGTATTAACTTCATAACAGTGACCCAGTTTGCTTCAAAGATTACTCTCAATTAATTTACATATGAGGTGTTACAGTGAGTCAGACATAAGAAACTGAGTCAACATTTACCAGCAAAGAGGGTTTTCCCTGTGAGCATTTCGGCGAAGATGCAACCAGCAGCCCACATGTCGATGGCTTTGGTGTAGTTGTTGGGAGAGAGCAGCAGGCGTGGAGACCTGTACCATTTTGTGACAAGACCTTCGGAGAGGTGGCCCTGTGGCAGAAGAGATGAGGAATATTTAATGGGATAATAAAAAACTCAAAAGAAAGAAAGTACAGTAGAGACAGTCTATGAACCGTAACATTACAGAAACTAGTCTTGTTTATGAGCTGTTGAGTCATAATGTTTGGTCAGTAGTTCCCAGCTAAGAGGCTCTAAAATCTGCTTTTCTGTCAGATATGAAAAATTGTTAATACTTTTTTCATGTGCCCTGATGTTTGCCGTTCCACACTGCTGCTCAACACGAGTCTAACGATCACACCATGCCTGCTGGTCCGTGCTAAACCCAATGACCCCCCCCCTCCCCGTGCCTTCTCCTTGACGGCCCTGCTCTGTGCAGGTCACGTACGCAGCCCAGAGAGGAGACAAAGACCCCAGAGAGAAAAGACAGATGAAAGGGGGGCGATCGGACACGTGCAGGCCCTGTCAGCAGTCTGAGAGAGCAGGATAATCCCCCGCTGCCACACACTCGCTCACCAATGACACACCAGTGACTCCAATCTGCACTCTGGTCTCACACAGTACCTGACTACTATCAGGAACAGGAGGACAGTGGAAACAAAGGAAATTGACCTGTGTGCATGTGTGTACACTCGTTCATTGGGGGAGGGGATGTGGTAAAATAACACCCCTGCTGCCCTTTCTCTCCCTCACATTCAGTTGACGTCAGTGGTGAGACCAAAATGGTCGTCTCACTATTAAACTGGCCTCCTCTTTCCATCCTAAATTAGCCATATATGCCAGTCACCTCGCCCTGCATGCCATTGTTTTGATGGGCCTGTAAATGGCACACCATGTTGACTGTAGATATGCCATCAATCTTTAGCTAATATGTTTGTCTGAGTGTAGTGGTGGCTTTCAACAAGTAGCTTGTAAGGAATTACAAGGTAGTGACTCACATGCAGGTCACACCTCAACTGCTGACTGAAACGTGCCAGCCTGTCCAGCAGCCACTCAAACAAACACAAATTGTATCTAACCTATGTGAATGTGGTTACCATGAGGAAATATATGCAACCATCCAAGCAGAACATTGCTACAGATATGTAGATCATGTTAGCTGAGTGTAAGGTCATTGCGAAAGGACATTTCTGCGTGCAATGGACTCTGAATTAAAAAGAAGCAGATTAGAGTTTTACATTCCAGCTGAACATGATGCGTTTTATTTAACCCCAGCAGCTGGAGTTCAACTTAAAACAGTTTTTACTTAAACTGAAGTGCAGACACATAGGCATCAAAGAATGAGCCGTCTCAGTATCTCTTGCAACAGAAGGTGAATAACTCATCACCTGATCTAGATCAGAAGAGGGTGACATTTAATGACTCATCAAGACTCCCTCAGTGTGTCACACCTCCCTTAGTTACAGTAAAATTCAGCTGCTCTGACCAGATGTGATTAAAGGTGGATGGTGTTTTTTTTTCCTATTCACAGAAGATGTTGACTGAAGACTAACTGAGGTTTCTATGCTGGCACTGAATGTATTTCAGTCTCCACCCACCCACACACGTGAATCCTTTCACAGGCAAAGCATTGAGCTGTAAATAGCAGGCTAAGTGGAGCGTCACCGCAGTCTGACACGTTGGACATATAAACCTCATTATGGGTGAAGTATGTATGTTACTTTTGATTTATGAGGACAAGTATGAAGCTAGAGCTGCAACGATTAATTGCTAAAAAAAAAACAAAAAAAACAATTTGCTGTTTCAGCTTCCCAAATACAAGGATATCCTGCTTTATGTCATTTCATAAATCAGGGATCATGAGTTTTTTTGACTGTTGGTTTGACAAAAGAAGGAATCTGAAGAGGAGTACAACTACAAATGCAAGTTGATATACATGTTGGGAGCAACAAGATGATCTTTTTAAGTTTAGGGAGTAACTGAAACCACCTTTTGGATATTCATTAAACTTACAGGCAACTCCCATCTATTATTCTTGTGAGCTCATGTGAAGTCTGGAGCCAGACAAGCTTGTAGCTGAAAAAATAATTAGGTCAAATGTGTGTACTTCATTTGTGTGTTGTACAGGATGCTTGTGTGGGTAAAAGGACCTCTATGAACCCTCCGACCTACTTAACCGTACTTATAACATTCCATAAAACTGAGTTATTACCTCTCACATCATCAAATATTTCTGACTTTATGTTGAGCGACAGACAAGGATCAGGATCCTACATTCAACAACTTCCTGTGTTGACATTGAGAAACTACTTTGACTTACTGGTATGTTACAATGCAAATAGACCATATGGTCTATATTTGCCATTTATCTTGCACCACTAGTCCTCACTGCACCTCTAAATATGAAGACATGTGTTGCCACAGTGAGCAGATTACTTAGCTACGGCAAACATTTAAAATGTTATAGTATCCTGACATACTGTACAGTCTAATTTTTTTGTATGAAAAGAGAACACAACACATGCTAAAAACTAATGGGTGAGAATATATCAAAAATCTTTCTCTCTCTTTTAAAAGGGTGTGCCAGAGCTTAAATGAACACAGGGTTTAGATCAGATTCATAGTGGCTCCTACAACAAGAAAAAGAGCTGCCTGGGAAAAGGAGGGGAGTCTGGGTTGGAGAAGTTAGATGAGTGCATGTGAATTCTTGTCATTCTTGATCCTGCGCCACCTTGAGGGTTGGCCTTGCAGTTCACACGGGCAGAAACAACTGGTTTTCTCACAACAATAGAGAGACGGCACAGAAACATGGGTAGTCCTGGCAAGCTGCATATGGCATACATAAAGTAAAAGCCATGCAAGATTAGTAAACGCCTAAATGGTATCATGAGAGGTGCTGTCTTTAATAATCCGAGCAACACAAAACAGTAGGAACATGAGAGGATAAAAGATGGATCAAAAACCTTGTACTTCACCACTGATGCATGAATCTAAATACGTCATTACTGAATCTACGCCAGAGACTGAGATCCACTGGCAGAGGGAGCTTCTTTATTTAGAAGCTATGCTATTCAAATAACATGCACTCAGCCACCCAGCTGCTTCGTCTCACCCAGTCTGCTTCAAGTAGTGGTTGGTTGTGAAAGCAAATTTGCCCCCAGTGATTCTGCCCCCAATGTCTGGCCAACACTGAAACCAATTGTTTTTCTACGCCTCCACACTCCACTGGGCACCTTAGTGTCCTGGGAGGGTGATGGGTTCATTTTCACACAAGCCTCATTTGATACATGACACCAGACTGCGCACACTCTAGCAGAGTGACTGTAGGTGGTGTCATGTTAAAGTGGCAGGTCGAGGTATCAGAGTCCTCCCTGCCCCAACCAAACCACTGTTGTTATCAAAGCAGGGACAGAAACAGCAGCCGTTTGAAAAAAGAGCAGGGTCAAGTCTATTCGAATAAGAGTGCCTACAGTATCTGTTTCCTTGTCAAAAATCAGCTACCATAGTCTGCTGCAGTTTTACAGCAAACAAAAGTGGAGAAAAAAAAGAGCTGACCCTAATGAAGCAGCTTTTTAATTCTCCTTAGTCTGTGTGTTTCCCCACAAGGAAAAACTGTGTATAGAGGGGGAAAAGAAGATCATATGGCTATTTGTTCCAGTAGTGGTGCTAGTATTTGAAATTTATCTGATACAGCCTCAAATCTGGAATCAGGTAGTGAGTACACCAGCCTATGCACTAATCTGCATGAATTTATTAGCCATAAAAGGCTGATGAATACATTTGTTTTCTAACTCTTTTTGGTACTAGTTTTAAAAAAATCTACTAGGAAGGAGATAAAGGCATCAGAACATTTCCACAAACGGCAGCACTACTTTGTTTCATATGAAAGAGAATTACACAGCCATAGTTTGGAAAGGAGAGCAGGGTCAAATCCTTTTAAAGTCAGTGCGCCGACAGCGGTTGTGCTTATGACAAAAACCCAGAACTACAGGAGACAAAAGTCAAATACATGAGAGCTGACCCCAAACAAGCAGCATTTAATACCCCCTAGCCCGCATGTTTCCCCATGAGGACAAACTGCTTATATAAAGGGAAAAAAACCCACATGGAAAACCCTGCTGTAGGGGAGGAGTGCAGTTACATTGGGCAAGTGACTTCAGTGACTGAACTGTCTGTAAAACTCTCACTTATTCCTGGCAAACATGAGGCCTCATCTTCAGCTTTCTGAGACACAACTATTGTCTCAACCGCAGATGTGACTCATGAGATTATAGAAGTCATGGCAAAAAATGTGACTATACTACAGAAGGCTAGTAGTAGTAATAGGGGTGGTTGCAAGCTGGAACAAGTAGTAAACAAGTGTGTACAGGTCTGCCTCAGAGAGATGTATGATGTCCCTTGTCCTCCTGGATGTGTAAGGGATATGAATGAGGCTATGTTAGCCAGAGGAGTCAGATCACGTGAGCCCTCTTCAGACAGTCCAATGACTAATCTGAGACACGTGTAAGCATCTGACTGCCTCAAGATGCAGCAACTACAGTGAGAGAGGGGGGGGAGGGAGATTTCCCAAACAAGATTCCCTCACATCACACCACCATATGGTCTCGGACTAGAATTTCCTCATCCCTTTATAAGGTGACAGAAAGACACAAGGGCGAAACAGGCCATCCACCTGGCTACAATTACACAAGCTAATCTATACTGTTCTTGTACTAAAGAGCAAAGCCTTAATTGCTGCCGTAAGACAGCTTCACAAACAAAATACAGGTTTATAGGGAGCAGTGGGTACACTGAACATTTGGTGTGTTGACATCTGGCTTTTAATGGCCAAGTTTACATGTTGCTGGCATCAGATGTGAAACAAGGATAAAAACAGTAACACATCAGCCGATTTCACATGTGCACTCCTTTCAGGGGTACTCTGAAAAACTCCTGATCTGGATGTTCACAAAATGCACCTCACAGTGGGAGACTATCCTGGTCGGATTGGAGGTGGTTCTCCTGAGGCAAGAGATTACAAACAGAAAATTGCGGAAGTGGCGGTATTTGCCTTTATATCAGTGCTACGTGTAGACAGAATCACAATATCAACAGAAGAGCAGAGAATACCATATTGGTGAACAGAAACCACAACGCAGCAGTTCAATTACATGCACACAGATCGTACCGGTCATGTGCATACAATGTATGGTTGTGCACCAATCGCAAGGAATAAACGTTACTCCCCCTCCCATTGAGGCTGAACAATTTCATAAAGGCTGAACTACCTTCTACATTAGCATTTTTGCCATTTTTTCCCAACATGGAAGTGTGGATTTACTTTATCTTTTAATATAATGAACCCACTTATTTTTAAATTTAGATCTGGAATCAAGCCTGTTTTCACTTGTAGAAGTGGAAGAAAAACAGTTCCCAGGGTTTTGCTTTCCGCTGCTTCAATTCTCCTGACAGGGGAAACAGAGGCGTTACTTCAAGGAACCACATCCCGTCTTATTAACTTCCTGCTGTGAAACTGCATCAACCCATGGGAGCACCACATTACTGGGGAAATATAACCTAAACATCACGTGTCGTAGCAACAAAAAGCTTATCTATGGGAACAAAGAGTGCAAAATAATCAACAAGTTCTCTTCTCAGAACTCAATAAAATCAATACACCATTTTTTCAAAACTACTTGTTTAACTGGAACCGCTACTTTAAAACTGATCCTACCTTGTGGGAGTAGTGTGGGTCCATGATGCGTGCCAGCCCAAAGTCCCCAATCTTCAGCACCAGGTCCTCTGTGTTAACAAAGAGGTTGGCAGGCTTGAGGTCACGGTGCAGCACATTGGCAGAGTGGATATACTTAAGGCCCCTGAGGAGCTGGTACATGAAGAGCCTGGCGTGGCCCTCAGACAGAAGGCCCCTGTCCAACAACTGACACAGGTCAGTCTCCATGTACTCCTGCACAATGTAGACAGAGTTGACCTCTGTCAGAGACACCACATCCTCTGTTAGCCTGCGTCCGTTGGGGCCTAGTGTCTCAAACACCTGGTGACATATAGAAAAAAAAGGTTAGACTTAAAAACTTTCAAAGCTAGACATGAATATATTTCTTTCAACAATGGAAAATATGTTACTCTTAACTACGCTTGGCATGCTCCTCGCATCTTACCTTGACAATGTTGTCATGGTCGAGGCGTCTGATAATCTTGATTTCCCGTAGGGCGTGTTTCACACTCTGTGGGTCGGTCAAGATGATTTTCTTTACAGCTACTCGCTTGTCACAGTCGGTGTCCACTGCTGAGAACACCAGGCCGTTCCCTCCGTAGCCAAGAGGCTTTAAGTCCATGTAACGAGACCCCAGGTCAAAGCCGTGGATGTTCATCAGGGACTCAAACTTCTCCGCCATGACGACTAGTTTCGCTTTTTATTCACCAGGCTCCTGCTTTATGTAACGTTAGGCCTGTTTTTTTAAGTCCAATCTTAACACCAACAGGGGAATTTATTTGACAATTCACCTACTGCTTTCAGAGGCTGAGCTTACTGACCCCTGTATAGATGACTACTCAGTCCCCCCTTTCTAACCGTCACTGTCAAATGTGGGGCACAAATGTACAATCCATCTTTCTTTCCATTTTGAAAAAGGAGAGGAAATGTTCAAGTTTAATTCCTCCACAAATCCTCACCGTTTTATACTACACTAGTGTTTTCAGACTGCAATGGAATGGACTTGAATGAGGCCAATTAAAAAGCACTGATAATATGTTTACCTATAAAAGCATGTAGTTGCATCCTTACAGTGCAGATACATTCAGTGTATGACTGGTCCTGAGCAGCTTCATGTAAAGTGTGCCTTAATGCACGGTTTTTTGTGTTTGTTTGAAATATTGATCTTCGCTGTTACTTTCCTGTCAAGCAGCCGGGTTTGTAAAACAGAAATGAGTCTGGCCTTTAAGTCTTCAAAGTAATTATTCACCCTCAATGATCAGGTGGCTCAAGCTCGCCACAGTCGCAATCAAAACTATCCTCCATTTTACTTGGGTATATCCTGAAAGACAAGAGGAAACAGAAAACAAGAAAAGCTTAGGATTGTAGTGCATACTGTTTACAGAGCCAAACAACAGGAGGTATAACTATCCTCTAAGAGGGTTTACGCAGAAATAATCAACCATTCAAATGGGAATTTTGTCATACATTGGCCTCATTAAGATTAAAATACTTTCGGTATTTCAACAAAAGTAACAAACAACAATATTCTTCTTCTTCTTCTTCGTCGGCTTTAGTGTAAACGTGGTGTCTAATGGAAACCAACCTTCCCCCCCGCCCGTTTCCAGCGCTTGCTGGTCCGGTTTCTTAGTATCGGTGAAAAAAAAGAAAAGAAAAAAAAGAGGTGTACCCACTGGGGTTTACGCTTTGAAATGTATGAGTGCACTCACATACAATTTGCCTTATAATATAACAATATGTATCTATTATTTGTTAATACCGCCTATTTCTGGCCTTCACCCGGTCTGACTGGCTGGCGGAAAAAGCCGATAATGGTAGCGTGACGGCGGGCAGACGAGCCACAGACTTCCGTCGACTTGGATCTTATTTTTAATATTGCCATGGCCACCATTCGACATACACATTGTCTGCGTTATATACAGACAAAAACTGACCCCTGTCCAGTACATATTTCATAAAAGTCAGACAAAACGTAGAGGTGAAACCCGGTGATAGCAGGAACAAAGGGCTCGTTGTTGGTTTCTGACTACGTGGAAACAGCACAAAGCCGACCACCGCAAAAAGATGAATAAAAAAAAAATAAACACACATAGGCCTACGTGTAAACAGCTGAGGCAAAATCGACACGTGAGAGTTTACTTACAGTCCTTATTCGTAGCATTGGTCTAGTTATATCTTTAATCAAACCTAGACCAGGTTTGACTGCGCTCCGCTACCGACCTCTGCGGATCTGTTGCAATCGCCATTGAGGCTGGGCAGAGCTAAGAGAGGGAGTGTGTCGTCACAATGCTGCCTTCACGGTCTGTCGGATATACCCTAACTAAAGAGGAGAGCACCTCCAGTGTAGACATGATTAGGTTGCAGTTTTGCGGACTTTTCGCCTCTCTGGTCATTTTTTTATTTATATATATATATATATTTTTTGTTTACATTGAGCGTGTATCTGTTTGATCAATGCTCTAAGTTATAGTTGACAACGAGATGACGATAAAAATATAATTCAAAGTCACTCTCATGGTGATTGAGTTCGTTCATGCAGGTTATAGGCCTAAGTACAGACTCAAAGACTGGGTATAATAGTATATTACATAAAATACATTTGAGTGACATAGGTATCCTTAATGGTCCTTAGAAACAACCATTTTCTCTGTAATACTTTTTCTGTCAATCCTTTGTTCGTCTTTAAGATATTGTATAGGCTATAATGTAATAAAGGGCAAAATAATGGAGGCTTTGTGTATTTTATGTCATATTTCCAAATGATTGTAGTCGGGATTAATTACAATTATCAAGAAATAAATGAATCAAATAAAAAACGATAACTTTAAACTGCTACCGCCCCGACCGCAATACGGAACTGTTTATTATATATTGTTCTTCCGAGCAGCACTTGAATGCAGCAGGGATTCATTCAAAACATGTGTTTATGGGATCACATGACAGCGGTAGATTCAAAATCCAGCTTCATATTTACTTACAGTTTAACGGATGCAATAATAACAGCGCGTGTCAATCTTCCAGTAAACTGCATGCGTAGCACGTTTCAAACAAAGTCCAGTAATTAAAATTTGCAATCCTTGTAAAACCATAAGCCTAGGCCTACATGCAGGCTAGGTTAAACAGAGATGGAGGGAGATATTAGGTTGCATTTTTCCTTTGCTTTTATGTGTTGTTGTTTTTTTCAGCCTGCATGTGATCAGGGAAAATGGGTGAAAACAATCTCTGTATCGCTCATAGGCCTACGAAGTTATGAAAAATAGAAAAACATGGTAAGCAAAACCAAAATACCACGTAACATGACAGTTTCTTTCTCTTACCTGAGTAACAGACATTATATGTTTGACAAAAATCTTGTTAAAATGTCTTCACAGGCCTGTTTTCGCATCGAACACCAACAGTAGCCTATCGGTTGTTTTTTTTTTGTTTCATCTGTTGTTTGTTGGATTCTTCCACGATTTGTTTTTCCTCAGCCTATTTGTTTTTGATGGGAATTATAGTTGTTTTCGGATTATGGCATGCATTAGCCGTGCCAGTGAGAAAATCGCAGTGACAGTACACTCACTGCAGCTTGAGGATTTAGAAAGTCCATCTGGTACTGTGATGCGCATGGTGTTTCTCTTTCAGCGGTCCGCCCTCACATCTGATCTCCACGAGGTTCACAATTCCCGAGCAAAACAAATTCAAGAGATAAAAAGAAAAATTGGGCATTTCTATGTTCAGAGACAATATTCAGACTGCGGTTAGTATCCCACAGCCTGCAGCGATAGCTCCTCTCTCTGTGTGGATGCTGCTGAATGCATGGATGGGCGGGCAGCAGCATCACAGCCGCAACAACGAGTCTACATCAGCATCCGCAGACAGACCATGTGGGAACGCATGTGCCCAAGAATGCAGATGCCTCTCACAGGCCGGGATGGGCTCTGCGATGGAGAAACAGCAGGGACCGCATGCGGACTGAGCTATATGCGACAGACTCAGAGAACGACTTATTGTAGGGCATATCAGAGAGGGCAATATTAGGAAAAGATGTCCTACTTTAGTTGCGAATGAAGTGTGTAGGGTTAGGGTTCTCGGATAGTCTATCTATCCCTAAAACCTCTGGTTAAGATATGATTACCTTAATTTTAAAGGGAAACTGAAAAAGTAGGGATGATAGATAGATAGATAGATAGATAGACAGACAGACAGACAGACAGACAGATAGATAGATAGACAGACAGACAGATAGATAGACAGATAGATAGATTGATAGACTATTTCCTTGTTTAAACATTGAAGTTAATAGGTTTATTGGACTATTTTTTGGAGAGTTTCAATTTAGTCAGTCATTTCATGCAATAATATAATTATTGCATGAAAAAGATATCCTATTTTAAATAGTCAGGAGTTAAGGCAGTGCACTACTGCTCTAAAGTATACTTCATCAGAACAGATTCTTTCTAACCTGGCTACTCTGAGGGACGCACTGCCACCTCTACGCCGAATCATACACTTTGTGTCTTTAGAAACTTGGCAAGATGGCTTGAAACTTTCCTTAACATAACCTAGCTCTGTCCTCTGCCCCCTCCCTTTCATCAGTACTTAGTCTGATCAAAGCACTGTTGATAGTTTAATGCCATGTTAGTAGATAAGGCATTGCTTGCCCCATTAGTCCTCTTTGACCCTGGCTGTGCATGAATGAATGGAGGTCAGAAGCTGAAGCAAATCTATCACACCCTCCCTGTGGGGGTCAAATTCAGCTCTTAACTGTTTTAGAGGAGAAAAGTCTTCTTCTCTTATTTGTATTCCAGTCACAAGTAATAGCAAACAAGGTGTCTCCGGCAGGGTCATTACAGCCGGCCTCACTTGTTACATCATGACATGAGATAAATAGTTGATATCAAGTCTGAGTCCACTGACTTTGTCATTCAGCTGAGATTACAGAGGCGCCACTTAAACTTAACTCAAATGTAAGTGCCATATTAACTGTAATGTTGGGGTTAAGTACAGTACTGTTGCAATCAGGGTCGTCTGTGTCAAGCATACAGTAAGTCCCGATCATGTGGTATATGAACTTATGCACACAGGTCATACATCAGCTAGCTCACTGTATCACAAGACTTTTGACCTTTTCTTATTTATTTTTTCAATTGAGTGCCTAGCTAAATATGCCCCAAATATCTCAGGTGGATACTTTTGAATGAAAAAGGAAATCTTTTTGCAACTTACCGAAACTGAATTGGTCCTTAGAAGACGGGCACAACATGGTTGAAAAGTTAATATTCCATTCAGTAGAAGTTGCACTTAATATCCAAACACTGTAGGTCCAACAGGCAGACAGGTGTAGAGGTCTCAGTGCATTCCAGTATATGAGTATGTGAATGTATTCTCAGAGTGTTATGCTACTCCATGTGCCTCTGGCTCTGAGGTGGAGCTCCATTGACAGTTAATATAGGCCAGGCCAGAGAGGGGAGGAGACTGCTCTGTGTATGGCTTGGCCTTTTAGTGTGTCAGACCTACCAACACCACCACCTCTCTCGCGTCTCTCTCTCTCTTTCACTGCTACTTAATTACTCTTTACTGATTTTTTTTCCCCTCATTTTTAAATCTGCTCTTGTTGTTGACGTTTTGGTTCAGTCCGAGCAAAGATTAACCTTCAGTGTGAAACATTTTCCCATTTCTCTGTAAGACCGTTCCAAATCCAGTTTTGGTGATTCATAATTTTTTTGATCTGTCAGCTTACATGAAAGGATTACACAATCTAACATGGTTGTGAATGTGTCACTCTGGATGATATACATTTTGCAAAAACATTTGAAAGGAATACAAAATGAATTAAAAAAATGCTCATCCAGTTATAATCGAGGCAGATTTTCTCACATGCTGCACATTGTTGGTGATTTCTTTTGGATCAGTGTTTTGCAAAGAACAGATTCTAATGTGCAACAAACACTTCTGTGTGTTTGCAGCTGATCCTCTGTATGGGCGTCTCTGAGTTTTATCGCTCACGGAAATGGTAAGACTCAGCGGGAAGTTTATGAACTCTTGATTCTACAAATGTCAGAGACGAGTCACAGCTGATCCATGTGGAGTGCAATGTGTGCCTGTTTTCATGCTGCTCCACATTTCTCATGTTGTCTTCATGAAACCCCTGTCGGCTGTCTGCTGCAGTCACAACATCACATGGTGGGTGTCTGCCACTCTTTCCCTGCAGATTGCAGAAACAGTCTACAGGGAAAGAGTCTTCATCTGCCGGCTTGTCATGTGGCAGGTTTCTGGCATCTCAGACTGGCACATTTGGACTATTAGGATCTGTGTTTGTGTGTGTGTTTGTCTGTGTGTGTGTGTGTGTGTGTGTGTATTCATATTATATTTAAACTGCAGACTGATGAAGCGTCTGGCCAAGCCTTGTAACATAGGAATGGGGAAATGAGGGCAAAGCTGTGGGTTTCATGATGTTAGCCCATATTTTGCTTTCCATGACAATTTCCTTCTGTCCACAATATTTCATTTAGTCATTCAGACCTTTATTCAAGTAAAAAAAAGACCATTGAAGTTTCCTTCATTTGTGATTAATAAAAGACAGACCTAAATAAATACGCAGTTTAAAAAAACAAAGCCAAGATGTCTCAGTACTGACACTCATATCGGTTTCAGCTTCTGATACGAAATGTATTATTGGGTAACAGCGAGAAGCCTACACAAGTCAATCCGGCAATCTGTCAACATAATTGTTTCGGGTTTTTTTTTTTAAACATGAGGGTCCTCAAGATGAGCTACAGCTAGCTTGCTTGATGGTACTTTGCATGTTTTTATGCCATTTATGAAACTTCTTAAAGAGTCCATCTTTCAAAAAGTAAAAAAAAAAAAGCTGGTTGAAACACTGATTAAGCAATTTTGATTTTAAATCTGTGTCACTGAATTTAAGTCAGGCTCTGTGTCACTAACTTTAGCTCACTAGCTGAAGCTATTTTAGTTTACTCAACCCCTGAATTTAGCTGACTAGAATTCCTCATTTGGTCTATTTAAAACAAATAAAAATAGAGCCGAGAGGGGAAGAGGTTTGAAATCATAAATTAATTGATGATTAGCTTGATCTTTGTGTGCGCTTGCCTTTTTGTGATCAGATACTCCCACTCAAAGGACAGCATGTTCCTCAGCAATGCTGCAATCAGTGGAGAAACCCCATCAATTAATTAATCACTGATAACCCTGAATGAGCACAGTGAGAGACCATTATGTAACACTTACATTAGGCAATATAGTACTCACAGTGATCTTTTCCATAGTGTCAGCTCTTATGTAACAAACAGTCTCCCTGGACCTGAAGCCAATGTGCAGAATGGATCAACACTGGGTATGATTTATTTCTGCCCTGTTAATATCAGCGACCTGTTGACCCTCATAGGAGCGGTGTTATCCTCGTACACCCTGTACACGACAAATACCAAGCATGGAAGGTATTTCACATGGTTGTGATAGAGGCCTATAAAGATGAAGAGTTGGCACACTTTCCCTGCTGTGGTTGTGTCTCCAGTGAACAGGGAAAATGTGTTTACATTCACACACCCTTCTGTGGCTTGATTTGCAGTAAGATGATACTCGCAGGACTATTCCTATCTGCAATCCCCTACCCATTTATCAGAGTGGTTCCAATACAGATACCAGTATCAGTCCACCTCTGATACTGCCTGAAATGCTGTAAGGGTTATTGTGGGCACACTAGTCAAAGAATCAATCTAAACAAGTGGTCCCCATCATTCATGGTTTCAGGTCAATTATCACCTGACAATAGATAACAACAACTATGTTGCACAAGCAGAGGACACAATGTTGGTCAAAGCCATACAAATGTGTGTCAAGCCATAAAAATGTGTATCTTCACCAGTATTATTTGTGTTGCTTTAATTGCAGAGGTAATTTGTACCAGCCAATACTTTAGTCTAGGTATCAAAATCTGTATCAGTAAAGTAAAAAATGGTATTGGAGTATCACTTGTATTTATATATTCTCATAAATCTATTCTCTAAATCTCTCTGGTCCTGCCATGATATTTTTGGGGAAAACATTTCCTCATATACCCGTTATATCAGACTGAACTGGCTGTCCCATCTCACTGCTTTCTCTTCCAGCACCGACAAAGATGTCCAAACGCCACTGCACAAAGGTAAGGTAGGATGAAAAACCCACATTCACTACATGACGGTTATGTTTGTGTGCAAGGCAGATGGGATTACATTCAGCTGTTTGATTGATTTTCTCTAAGGGGATAAAGTTAGTGGGACACGACAGAATTATTATGCAACGGACAATAGTGACACCACCAGTGCATTGTGTTTGACCCGAGTTGAGGTCATCATGCCTGTGGATATTCTGCAGTGTTAATCGGTCTATTAATAGTAGATATTAATGCAAAGATCAGCAACATGTCTCCCCCCAAAATTAAAGGAAGATTTTAAAGAGTTAAATATATCTGGAATCTCTGAACTGTTTCACTTTTTTTCATGTATTTCAATGCAATTTGGGAACAAGAAGTCAAAAGAAAAGGAGAGAGAGGAGAGGAGATTCGGGGACAGGACGGGACCATCTGCCTCTGCTTTGCTGTCCTCTCACCATCTGCAAGTGGAGCATCCTAAAACCTACTGGGCTCTGTTTACGTAACTGTGTGTGTGTGTGTGTGTGTGTGTGTGTGTGTGTGTGTTCATATGTGTGTGAGCGGTTAGTTCTGCCAGCTTTAAGTTGATGATTTGGATCATCAGTCGAGTTGGCTCACATTATGTCAGTCGAATATATGCACACAGTGGGTTTTTTTTAACAGCGTTAGGCTACTGAACACAGAGTAATGCAGGAGTAACAGCAGACTGTTAAACTAACATATCAAGTCTCAAAATTACTCTTCGTTGTCCATTGTTTACACATTTCTCACTGGGAGCTGAATTATCTGCTGTTCCTCTACAAAGAAACCGGCCCCCGTGTAAAAGCTGGTCGAACACTGATTAAAGCAGTTTGTGTTACTTAGTAGTGTTTCTTTGAATCTTCTTCAGACACAGGACTTCAATGTTTGCTAGCAAAGCAATAGCTACCTTGTTTGCCTGTGCTTTGCTTCCGTGTGTGTGTGTGTGTTTGTGTTTGTGTTGGGGGGGGGGCAGGGGTGGTGATGTGTGATGTAACCTGTTTTGTCTTTTCCCCTTGCCCTCAAACAAACAATCAAAACACCTGTTTGTCCCCAGGATACTCTGCAGAGAAATGATTAGGAGATCTGGCTAGGACATTTTGTGTGCTGCTTGTGTGATGCGATTGAATTTGTTTGTATGGGTCGGAGATAAAACTGGGTGTTTGCTGGTGATATAACGGGATCAGAGGCTTTGGAACCTGCAGGTTTCTTAACACGACTAATACACAATGAACCTTTCACCCATAGGTGCTCCACCAACAGTTTCAGATAACAAACATGTTATCAAAGTAGCCTCCAGGCTGACATTTCCTTGATCTCTAAGGGGTATTTTTGGATCGTATCAGAGTGAATTAACCAGGAGTAAATTTAGATGTAGCCTTAATTAGTCTAGATCTGCTTGTTTGCACACATTTACTAGGTCAATAATCTTACGCTATGTTGTGCTTATAGCTCTTGATTCTTTAAATATAAACCTATAATGTATCAGACACCTACAGCCTGCATACATATAACATGCAATCTGTCTCCAGGACAGGTATTATCTCCAGTTTCCCTCTTGTAAAGAACTGAAGAAAAATTTAATAAGGGACCTGATTTATTTCTGACAAGATGACAAATATGAATAGAGATTCATGGCAATGAAAAATATTGCGGCTCTGGAACACATCAAAAATGTCTAATGTGACAGTTTTTTTGTCTACTTCATGGCAATAAAACCATAAAGATTAAAAAAAACAGGGGAGTCAAAATTTGCATCTGCCTGTTATTTCCTCTTGAACAGTGACGAAACAAATCCCAGAAAGAAGAAGGGGAAAATCACTGATCAATGTTCGAAAGAGACCATAAAACACAACAAGAACAAATTGTTCACAGCATATTATGTGAGCTGTTATCTGTGTGTAAAACTTGCTATCTTAATGTGTGGTAATAATAACCCATGACTTCTGTCTACTCACTTTCTTTAGACTGTCTACAAGGTCTTATTACTCATAATATTTGTGTTTCAAATAAGATCAAGGACAGCCTGTCATTATTATCTGCTGTCTGAGCATATTTCATAACTCCTGCTTTTGTCTCGGTCACTCTGCTTTGTGCTTGTTGTAAATCCTGTATCAAATGTTTTCCTCATTAGTTATCGGCATGTGTGCTGTATCAGTAAACATATTTGCATGTAAACATTGATGCATGTGTTTTTATGCAAGTAAAGGTCATGATACTGTTCCCAACTCTGGGACTAATTTCCAACAATTACATAACGTTCGTCTTATCTCTTCTCTTAAGACTTTCCTTCACATTTTCAAGCCACTGGAAGCCCAGAATTAACAATAGCCTGAGAATTATGAAACACAGGGTCTTTTTTATCAACATTATATTTTGCTTAAATAAGTATGAAAAAATAGTTTAAATCCTAGATATACGTTTTCTGATGAATCCCAAAACTTTTCCGATACTGGGTTTGAATTTCATGAACTAACTCAGGAATTTCTCACATAGTTTCTACTGCCATTCAAGCCTACACTGTCACACAGTGTTGTTTGGCTGTTGATATCATAGACTGTATAAAATATGGGCAGTTAATTTACCCTTTAGTTTTTGAAGAGCGTTATGAATCCAAGCAATGTTGGTCCCAATATTGGAAATGCTATCTCCACCTAACTCTCCACTGGCTTTGTTTACATCCAGAGATAGCATTGTCCACGGGCCAAGTCCTGAGGGTGATTATTACTGACATCCCTAACAGTTGTCTATTTTTGGGTTTTGAAGTGAAGTGCAGGTCTTGGATGATGTATTTTAATTGTCTTATTTTGAGTTTCAGCGAGTAGACTTTTAGCTTTGTATTTATGAAGAACTTCAGTGCTTTTGTAAAGGGTTGAAAAATGTGTTTTGTCTTAACTAAACAAAGGTTATTAAAAGGTTAAAAATGGATCACAAGATTTTAATAATTGCATAAATATAGGTTCAAACTCTTTTTGACATTGTAAAAGTTAATTATAGTGAAAATACAGTTCATTGCTAAAAGAACAAGTTAAATGAATTAACAAGAGACCCCAATATATATTTTTTATGTTTATGTATCTCAAATAGCTATTTAAAGCTAGATTCAAGTGCACTGAGCTAGTTACAATGTTATTGCATTACCGAACCAGGTCGCTTGTGAGGAGCATAATAACCCAAAGAGGTCAAATCTGCAGAATAAATCCTGCAGCCGAGCTGAACACAGCTAAACTTGGTTGCTTCTTTGTAATTACATACAGGTGGTGTTATTGTCCTCAAAACCACATACATAAACACCAGTATAATGGTTAATAGTGTTAGGAATTTTGTCAGTAAAGTATAAGGTTTGAAACCGAGTATTTTTACAGTTATGTATGTATGTGTGAAAAGTAGAAATGTGAAGATGTACACTAGCATGCTAGGCTAGCGCACCTTTTGCTAATGCATAGTAACTTTACGGCGCACGTGGAAATGCTGAAACACATTAAAGGGTTTTTTTTATGTTTTGATAATGATTCATAAATCATACAGAGAGCTAATGTGAACATTTCATGTTCTAATTTATGTGTGTATGTTTCTGGTTGACTCAAGAAGAGACATTAGTTATGTGTGAATGTGTAATATCTGAGACTGAGTATGTTAATTTGAATAAGGAAATACCACAGCTATTCAGGTTAACATTATATATTGTTTAATATGTAATGCAATGTTAAATGTAATATTAGTTACAGAGAAGATGTATGTTTAATATGTAAAGGAAACAGAGAAGAAATCCTGCAGCCGAGCACAGCTGAACTTCATTGCTTCTTCGTATTTACATACAGACAAACCACTGCAGGGTAAAGACACACTCCTCCCTGGCACCCCTAGGCCAGGTCGGGGGAGCAACACTATCTTAAACCTATCATTGCTATCAACATATAGGAGCATCCCAACTAAAATGGCATGTGCTAACTGCTATCCCCTAAATATGCTACGGATAGCACAGCAATCTGTAAGTTACTGAACAAATTAGAGGATTTTTTGTTTGTTGGCATAGCTGCTTTCTTCTCTGATTCTGTCTCAGACCAATCAAACAACAAAACAAGGTATCCCAATAATTCAGTGCTTGTTGTTGTTTAGGTTTTGAGATTTAGATTAGATCGGATGCTTAATAAGAAAATCATCTTTGAAGTCATTTATGCTTTTCTGCTCTTTTTAACCATATTTTAGAGACTTTCAGAGCTGCATGCAGCATTGAGCCTCTTATCTCATATCTTGTCACATCGGCGGTACATAATAGGATTGATTGGCCTCTTCGCTCAGAGTGTGTGTCGGAGGCACCAAGCCACCGCACACTCCATGAATCAGAGTCTGGTCACAGCTGAACCTGAACCTCACTCAGCTTGAACAGCATGTTGGCCTCCATCCCTTTTCAGTTTTCCATCAGCTTAACTCAGGAGGACCACAGAGTGGACAGTGCATCGATGTGTAGCAATAATAGGCTCTTACAGAACGCAGCCAGCCAACAGTATTAAGATTGCCAGCATGGAATCAGGCCTGTCTTTTTGATTTGGCAACAGTGTGTGAATGGCGCTGCAGCTGCCGCCACTGCCCTGCTTCCTTGGCCTTGCTGCATTGGCTCTGTGTGGCTGTCATTGCAGATCGATGCAGCACAGGAGGGTTGGGGGTGGGGGTGGGGGTGGGGGCAGGCACACAGTGTTCGCTTCTATCAGCAGAGTGGCAGGTCTAATGGGGAGCCTGTCTGGCCAGTTTTGGTCTGACCTAGCCAAGCTGTCACTGGGATCTATCCAACCCACTGCATACAAATTAATGGATAAAAGGGTTCCCAATGCTCTGCTTTGATTGGCTTAGCAGTTCTGGCCTGACATCATTATGGCCACCTGCTGAAAAAGGCAGAGCCCTTATCTGAGGCAGATCCTGGGGTTATAAAGTCAATATTGCTTCATCTCCAGTGACCTTTTATCTCTTCACACTGCAATGACTACACGTTTCTTTCAGGATTTATTTTAAAGGTAATTTACTTGATTATAAGCTTTAAATTGCTCCATATTAAATCAGTGACTTTATTTTTATTTCCAAGGCAGGGCAGATCACAAGTTTCTTTCAACGTTTCCTCAACTGATTCCGAGATTTTTTCCAGAAGGAATTGACATCTTGGAAATTCCTGGCAGAAAACAGACTCTATGTCTGTGTCCATAAGCAAACAGTGAGAACACCGACACTACCAGTCCGCCCCAGCTCGAGACAGTTCAAAGCTTAATGCAAATGGGTGAAGTATCCCTTTAAGTTGAGGTGAGTTGAAAATGGGATTTTCCAGTCCCAACACCTGGATGAGCAGGTCTGTGACACCTTATCATCATCTTAGTAAAGTGTCAATCATTAACCTGTACTACTTATGCAGGGTTTGAATGGAGTGGAGGTGGAAAAACACACACAGGTAAGCTGAACTGCATCCTTCCTCTATCAGGGGTCACTGAACTCAGGTCTGTTTTTGCAATAACATGAAATCCAGTACTGAGGAATCCTAACAGCTCTCTGACCAACTGAAGTGTGTGTTTAATGAGTAATCTGGAGACTCTGTGTGTGTGTGTGTGTGTGTGTGTGTGTGTGTGTGTGTGTCACAAAATGTGTGTGTGTGTGTGTGTGTGTGTGTGTGTGTGTGTCTGTCAGTCAGAGAGTGTGTGTGTGTGTGTGTGTGTGTGTGTGTGTGTGTGTGTGTGTGTGTGTGTGTGTGTGTCTGTCAGTCAGAGAGTGTGTGTGTGTTTTCCCAGCTGCACTTCATGCTGCACAGTACACCCTAGTGTGGGATGATAAGTTGGAGCTGATTTTTTGGGTGGATGGGTCACTGCAGTTCAGTCCGTGTCTGCTCCTCTGCACTGCTGAAGGATATATTGCATAACGAAGAAAGAAGAAAAAACAAGTGACTCAGGATTAAGGTTCTTTTTTTTGTATCTGTTAACACCTCTCTGCAGCTCACATCAGTCTTATCAGGAGGGATTAGATTCGGAGATTGGGTGGTGCAGTTCTACGGAAGAAAAAAAAAATCCCCTTTAAACTTGCATCAGAATTGGGGATGGAGGAATTGTATAACGCTTCAGTGGTGACGTCACAACGTAAATGCCTTAATAACAATAAGACAGATCGATACACTATAATTGTGTGTGTGTGTGTGTCTGTGTGTGCGTACGTGCGTGTTCTATTTTAAGCGTGTGCTCAGATAAATCCAGGGCCTCAGACAGGACAAGGCGACAAGCCAGGGATGATATTTTACACTTCTGTTTATTTCACCCCGCTGATACTCAGGAATTTTATGAAATACTTTCTATAAATAAGAGAAAGTATAGGAATACTTTTGCCCCTTCTTCACTGCATTTAAATCAAGATTGTATCTTCTATCTATTTTTTATGCATTAACAATTTGTATGCAGCTGAAATAGAAAAAAAACAAAACAGAAAGTCCTGTGTCTAAGAAGGTTATGTTTATCATGGTCATAGAGCGACATTTTTAAAACACGAAAAAAGAGTTAGACAAGAAGATTGATTCAAATCATGAATCTGACGATTCAATATAAAGAACTATAGCTAAGCTTAGTTTAGCTTAGCTTAGTTTAGGGTAGCATTAAGACTGGATACTGACGGAACAGCTAACATGGCCTCTACCAAGGAAAGACAAAGTACAATTATTACCGTTTTTGTCTTCTACTTAAGACGATATCTGCCACTGAAAAATGACCAATTTCTCGGTAATGACGGTGTAGCCAGTGGTTTGTGTTAAAGGACTTCCAGTCAACACTTAATATTCTGTTTTTTGCATCATTAGGAACTTGATGAGCTGAGAGGAACTGTGTGAAGATCAAAAGGAAAGTGAAATTGACCCCTATAGATATGTCTGCAAAATAAACACATCATTTTTTGGTTCATTACATCCCCCGGATGAGCGCCCTTTATCTTGTTTCTGGTGAGTCTCAGTTTCACTGTAAATAGTAAGTTTCACAGAGGCCATACTCTGGAATACTTCAGCAGGATGAACCTGAAAAAAGAAACACATTTTCTTGTGAATTACTTAAAATAAACAGGTGTTCCAAAACAACAGCATCATGATGCAGATGTGTAAAAAAAAAAAAAAAAAAAAAAACGCAAACTTTTCCAAGAAATCCCTCAAGAGGAGAAAAAACAACTTTTAAAATGTTTCTTTGTGGAACAAAGTTTGGATCGATCATTTCTATAGCATCCCAGGATGTCTGACGCCGGTTGGTGTTTTCGACAGTGTCAGTCAGATTGTTGTAACTTGAAAGTTTTTATGTAGGAAGGATTGTTAACTGCACTTGCATGCAAGTATCTTTGCTCTCTAAACTGACAGTTGTTCCTGTATACTGAAGCCTAATGATAACTAATTGTTCAATTTACTTAAACTACAGTGACTACAAAAGGAAACCAAAGTTTCAATACTGAAAATTCAGAACCCAGAGTACAGATTACACATTATTTTTGTGTTGTTATTGTTATTTGTTTTGGTGTATGTTTATGTTTTGGACAGTTACCGTGACATTCTGGATCCCTGCCTGAATCATTGGCTTTTTCTAATGTTGAGTAAAAAAACATTATCTGTGTGGCATGAGGCCTCCTTCAAAATGAGTGTGCTATTACTAGTCATCGTCATATAAATATAATTTCAAGGAGTTAATCATAGCCTGACATTGATTGTCGTGACAAAAATATTTATCCAATTATTATATAAAATCAAATGTATCAACTTGTGCATCAGGCCAGATAAGAGAGAAATCAAAGGCTTTTTCTGTTTAATTGCATAACTGGTCTTAGTCATGCATGGGCAGCAGAACTCTGTAGGCTGTGTTCCTTTTCAAACTGCAGAGGAGAGCTGCAGAACAAGTGTCTGATGTGGAGAGGCAGCTGAGTTCAGTGTAGGAAGCATAAACAGAAAACTGGGAAATTCCACATCTAGAATCAATTATTACTTTCTGCACATGCAGCTACACGTGCAAGGTGCCCAATATGATGCTTGAAGATTCACAGTATCATCGTAAGGACAATGACAACCTCTGCGTCCCTTATACCCCTCCTCTGTATTTCTCCCTCTGTTTCTGAGATTGTTGTGAAGTCAGGATAACAGGCACACTCCCACGGCATCCTCAAATTGTGAAGGTAATGACTTCGGTATGCTTTCTTGAATTGTTATCCTTTCAGATATGGGAGGTGAACCAGCACAAACAAACTCTATTTTGCTTCTTTTTTTTTCTCAGTGGGGGCCTGAGGCTTTGTTAGCTAGTCCTCTGTTTGTGTACTGTTCTCACAGACTGTGCAGGAACAAATATTACCTTTCAGAGGAGGGAGCATCTGAGGCATACAGACTTACTGACGTAAATGAGGAAGAAGCAATTCTACGCCTTAAAAAGACTACAAAAAAATAATGTAAAACTGTCTGTGAGTTCTGTCCTGTGAGATGGCCTGAAGTTGTAGATTTGTGTTTGTGCAAGTATACCTGCCTAAAGACTACAGATGAAATAGCCTTTGTGCTAATTCTTGAATATTTACATAGATGATATATTGATTAATGTACACTGTCCAAATTCAATGAATTCAATAAACTAATAAATAGAGGTAAAGGGAGAAGGCCAGTCTATTTCTGGTTACAGACAAGGTACACACAGATCCCAGTCTCTCCTCCTCCAGTCGTTCTAACTGGAGTATTGTTGTTGCTGAAGGCAAAAACTATACTGTATAGGCAGAAACACGGCTATAAATGAATGCTAATATTGCTCATTGTTTGCTGCTGTGTTTACTAAAAAAATTATTGGAACAACAGAACAGCTAAATTGGTCCAAAAGTGTTACTTCTAAGTATAGAGTAGATGCAAACACTGTACATATGAGTATAGTCTTACAATATTAATGCAAACTTTTCATAATGCAATAAATGATTCAAAGGTTTGTTCTCTTGTAAATACAATCCCATGTTTTATCTTAATGCTTAAAATGCATTAACAAAATAATGTTCACCGTAGTTCTATAAAAAAAAGTCCTCTCAATTTACAACCAGAGACATGAGTATAAGACTACTTTCACCTCTGATAACACTGTATTTGTAAGTGTTGACCGCTGAGGATAATAAAACGTTTAAAAAACCTAATCTTGAAAAACATGAATACATTTAGATTTAATAGCGACTGTACATTTATGAGTTAATCAACTGTATTCAGTTTAAAGATGAATAGAGACTATGCAACGTGTCAGCATGTATAAACTTGTAGATACACAGGGGTCCTTTGCATTACAGGAATTCTTTCTAATGAGGACCTAAGGGCCCACAGAGGAAGCACTTTAAGACAACAGAGACGGAGAGGAGAACAGCCAATTTGAGGGCTGCTGTCTGCTTCTTCTTCTTCTTCTATGTTAATGCAGACAAACAAGACCGGCCTGCATGCTGGTTTTCTTTCTGCTCAGGGACCCGCAGCTCAGGGCTCTCGAAGTGGAAACCTTTAGAATAAATTAGTGTGTGTGATTAACTTAATAATTAGGATGTAGAGCAACAGAGTGCGGCATTGGACTCACATCTGCTGCTGAGCCCTCTCCATCCTTTTTTGCCCGTCAGGTTGGTGTGCCTGACCAAGCGAAAGGGCTCCCACTCCCACATGTCACCAACATCATGACAGACTGAACAGTTTGTTCTGTCTGCTCACGCCTGCACAATGGCCTACACTGAAACATCTTGGAGACTCAGAAAAACACAATCATACAGAATAAATCCAAGTAAACACTCGGCCCTTAAAGTAATGCAGACAAACCTATAATTATGTCCCGCAGATGTTCTTCTTCAGAGGTCAGTTATATTATGTGTTAGGGTCAGGGCAGATGGAACATCATCTCATTTCTTGGAGCAACATATTCAAGAGTACATGCACAGCTATTTATGTTTTATTTTATATTCAGATATGAGAAGAAAAATACGACAAGATGTTGTCTTTGACTCTGCCAGGTAAACACTTCAATGTATCAATATCACAAGCTTTGATGAATTTGGATTATCTGACTTCTGAATTATGAACATGTGTTGTTTTATCTCCTTAGCCTTCATCCAAAGGTCAGACCCTTTTGTCTCACTGCATTGCACAAGTCGCGTCCCATGTTCTACAGTGTCGTTTAACATCAGCTGTTGAAGACATTTTGTACTTCTGGAGCGTGTGTTTGACTGAAAAGCAGGCATCAAAAGCATTAAATGTAATATTTTGAGTGTTTGTAAACATTGTTTTTCATATTTGTCAAGTGGTCTTGCCTTCTAGCTGTTGCATAACACTGGTCTCGCCTCAGTGACAGAACATCTTGTATCCTGACATGATGTGGTTTATTCACAACTGAATACACATTGTGAAATATGAAATCATACAAAGTTGGAGACTGGCGTCAGCGTTTCAAGAAGCGTTTGTAAAAATGATCATGGAGCCCTGTGTGGTGACATATCTTGGGGTCTTTCTACAGTATATTGAACAAAGTAATTCTGAAGGAATGTTCAGCTGTGTTCACTTCACTAAGTAACTCTTTAACAGATTTTTCTGTCTCTGTTTCTGAGTTAAACCATTTACAATGGGACCATTCTTGTTTGTTTTTTTTTAAGATTGTGGTCGATGTCTTATGCAATGTCCTTAAATTCAGTTAAACACCAACAGCGCATAAGCTACAAACATGCAGCCTTTGAGCAAGGCACTGTATCCCCACTGTGTGTTTGTTTACACTTCATTCACTGAACACTTCAAACTATGCAGCGAGATGAACAGAACATTAGGCTTTTGTGAATATGTTTGTTGTCCTGTCTCCATTTCTTGACTCCAGAGACAACTCTTCATGCTAAGGTAAGTGGATTTAGAGATTTGGCTGCACGTCTTGTGGTTTGGATGTTCATTTTCGAAAGAAGAGGTTGTTCTCATACAAATGCAACTGTTACAAAAAACTGCACAATACTATCTCCAAATCACAGTGAAAAATAAATAAAACAGAGACCAAAATGTTTTCCAAAAATTGCTTCTGCAAACACCTTACTGTACATATTCTGTCCTTTAAAAGAAGTCAGTATATACAGTATATAATGGAGACCCATTTTACCCCCCCCCTCACTGTTAACCTCCCTCACTTCACCCAGATCAGTAGTAACACAACAAGGACAAACATGATGGTGTCCATGAAATGTAGAGTAAGTCTGTGAAACTCATTTCTTTCTCTCCTCTGAGTACATATGTGCTGACACAGCAGAGCCTCTCTCCCATGGTTACAGCATATGCCCCTGTCTACCCCCACCCCACCTCCTATACTGTAGTCAACTATAGCGCTGCTTTACACTCTTGGCAGATTCAGTACTTGGGGAACCTTTCGCCTACATACCATAAGACCTTTGAAAGGTGAGTTATTCTGAGGAATAAAGAAAATTGACAGACAGGCTGACACAAAAGAAATGCAGACAGTGACAAAGTGCAACAGGAAAGAAAGAGAGAAAGGCCTGTGGGGGACTGTGAGGGTTTTTTTTTTTTAGTCAAGGAGACAGGAATGTGGCCTATCTGATTAACTAGCCAGGGAAAAAGAAGAGTCCAGTAAAAAGTGTTGGTTGCTAAAATTGAACTTGAGTGATTTAACATACAGGCAAGAAGAAAACTAAAGAATCAGTTTGAGCAAGGGGAGGATTCATTGTCAGATAGATGGGAGAAGAAAAAAAGCATGAATGAGTGGTGGGCCAGTCTATTTCACAGCATATATTTTAGGAACTACAAGCACCTATATGGAGCTGCCTATTTTTAACACCTTTCTATATACAACATGCAGTCAGCAGACAAAAACGGTCACACTGGACCTGCACAACGCCATGTTGTCTGCATCTCTATAAAGGATCAATAAATACTAAGCAAATCAAAGCAGTAAATGTAAGAACCTTTAGAAGATAGATTCAAAAACACGCAGCCAGACATGAAAGGACAGAAATGGGTGTGAGCACATGCAGATGGTCATGCACTAAATGAGAGTTTAGGATCATTGGGTTGTGGTTAGATAGTTTGAGTAAGTCTCTTGGGGAGGAATCCGAGTCCTCATCAGTATGCACTTCTCTTCCCCTTCAGGCTTGCCGTAGGGACTCGTCACTAAAAGAGAAACTAGACCTCCCGGCATGCAACGGAGCCTGCTGACATTTGTTAATCTTGTCAGTCAGTCAGTCGCTCCTCTTTCCTGTGGAGGGATATGTACTCCAGGAACAGTAGTGCCACAACGGGAATACTTCAATACAAGTAAAGTTCTGCATTAGATATGACTTGAAAAGGGTAAAGGTAAACATGAAAGAAAGATCGTGAGGTATATAGACAAGAGCTTCAGATTTGTTTTATTCATAAATGAAAAGATTGGCAGAATTGAAAATGTGATTGCCGGAGCAGATTAAAAGTCTACATGGTGTTGAGGAGTTACGTCCATTTCAATACTTTTTTGGTGTGAACTCTTCTTACAGGCTTACATGATCAGTTTGTATCAGACTAATATACAGTTTGAGAAAATTAATAAGACTCAGGTTGGGTTTGTTTACTCATAAGCTACACCCAACTTGCTATATATGGTGCTCAACATAGAAGACTTTATATTAAAGCACTACTGGTTATGTTTTTCTTCTTCTAGTACTATGCACGATACAGTCATTTATCATCTGTTCTGTGTTTCGTTTACTTTGAGTCTACTATTTAGGGTGTAACACTCGCTATACATTCAGACAGCACCACAAAACGGTGAACTCACTGTAGTGGATTATATAGTAAGTGGTAGTGAGTGATTTCAGACAGGGCCTTTATCTTTCCAAAAAGATTGTGGATCTTAATGCTGTGTGAGATGTGAAAACTCAGTTTTCAGAATATTGAAAAACATTTAACCTATAAAATGTAATGTTGGAGCCAAGTGGTTGGGGCGCCCACCATGCATGTGCAGAGGCTGTGCTGCTCACCTCGGGCAGACTGGATTCAGGTCCGACCTGTGGCTCCCTTCCCGCTAGTTGTCCCCCGGTCTCCCTGCCCCTGATTACCGGCTCTGTCCACTGTTCTGTCTCTACAATAAAGCCCAAAAATTCATCTTTAAATGAAATGTTCAGGAGAAATGTTAATTTCCAATACACAACACGAAGATCCATTTCTTACAGTGTGAGCAGGTAAAGGTCCCTTTAGGAGTGAAAGATTGTCCATTCAAATGAACTTGTGATTTCCCCAATGATTAAAAAGCCTTTCTTTGTAAGCTTTACACAGTTTGGATTGTTCCTATATCTCCTGTCATCGGGCTTTCCAAATATAGGGAAGCATGTCTCTTAATGTCCATGTGATGTTACTGTTTAAAGCAAATCCTTTTTACGGTTGCAGACATTCAGTGTAATGTGAACTAAATCCAAAGTAATGCTTGTAAAGGGGATTTAAATACTGTAAAGTTAAAGTCTGTTCTTGTGCTGTGTTTACATTAGGCCGTCTTAAGTTGGATTCTCCCTCCATCCCGTCCTTATGTACAGTATACATGATGTCCCAAAGGGAAATGTCTGCAGCGTGTGTGTGTGTGTGTGTGTGTGTGTGTATCTTAAGGTGCTGAGCTGTGATTGCTGATATGATGTTGAAAGAGAAAATCCGTCCACAGAGGTATGTAACCTCACAGATCAATCCTCTTAACTGATTAAAGCTTTACCAGAGGTTTCACTCCCTGCAGCCATCTGCAGGTCAGCTGCCTGCTGTTATGGAAGCTATAAACCTTAATAGTAAGCTTTTTTTTTTTTTTTACTGTTAGCTTATTGGGTGCATTTTGAGTGATAACGCAAGAGAATTCTTTTCATTTAGACGTGTCGACATACTCTGAGACAGAGCAATGTGATGTCACTTATCCAATCATTGATTCACAACGTTTATATTTTCTCCAAATTCAGTGTTGACCCAGTCTGGACCCTTCAATCTTTAAACTATTTCCCTCTGTGTCTGCACTTATCGACTCTGCGAAGGAGACTGAAAGTGGGTCAGAACAAACATGTGAGGGGCCCCCGAAAAGAGGCTACGCAGCAGGCCGCACCATTGTCCCCTCACTCCAGGTATGATATGAGTGTGTGTGGTTGTGTGTGTCCCTAAAGCACTGGGTGTTCTCATTCAATTGATGCTCTATTTGTGGAAGTATCCATGGTGACAATGATTTGCAGTCATGGAAAAGGGGCGGCTGGACAAGTGGATGAATCTATTTGCCACACATGGGTGAGATCTCTGCTCTCTCGCTGCCAGGATATTTACTTTCTCAGACAGGAGTAAGGCGCCATCGGTTAAACAGGGATGAGAGATATGAAGGAGAGGACAGGTAAAAGCTTTTTTAAAAAAAACTATAGCGAGTAAAACGAAAGGAAAGAGAAGGGAAGGGAAGAAAAGAGAGTTTGGGGAGTAATGACAAGACCAAAGGGCTGACACAGAGCCTCAGGCCTCAAGGGTGATTTGGATTTCCAACGAGACACGTCGCTGTACATTCCCAACATGACTAAAGCTGCTGTGTTCTGCTTTTCTTGCTTTGCTTACAGTGTCATTACATAAAATCATTACACAATGTGCAGCCTGAGGCCTAAACATTTACAGTAGAGACAGCAGTACATGCACACCAGAAACACCCACTAGGGAAATATCAACTTTTGCTGTTAGGATGTGTTTTTATGTAGAAAAAGATGGCCGACTGTACCTTTGATTGGAAAAGAGGGACTCCTGTAAGCGAGGGAAGGACGGAGGGCAAACAGGTAATAAGCTAAAAGTGGCCTTATTCACCGTTACCTAGAGACAACAGATAGGAATGGGTGGATAATTAACACACACACACACACGCACACACACACACACACACGCACACACACACACACACACACACACACACACACACACTTAAATTCATAACCAGATTCTATCTCTCCTTCTCTGCCGGGGGCCTGTTTTCCAGCAGTTCCCCTGTTCAAGCAGAAAGCAGCTCTGTCTCTCGCTCTGCAGTCAAGCTGATTTCATAACCGCAATCTCCGGAGAAGATAAAGACAACAAAGACCAGATCATGAATCATCAACAGATCAAAACAGACATCTAAATGAAAGAGCCTCATGGGAGGTATCATTTTTTTCAACACCCTGGTGCTGTGTGACTGTGACGACTACAGAAGTTGCCACTTCCTTTTCATGCTTTATAGTTTCAAATTTGATCCAGAACACTAAGAAATATGATGCCAATGTAGATACAATCAAAGTTATCAAATTAGTCTACGTCTTGTTTGCAACGTCATCAAGAGAAACTGTTTCCTGTCTGGTCACATTTTTTCATTGTTGCTTTGATATCATGAAACTCTGTGCTATTATGACAACCCTGAACACTGTTGGGTAACTGGTTCAGCTGCAGCTGCATGAGAACAACAGTTTATGAAAATATTCAGTTTCCCAGCAGTCAGGTGAGGGTGGTTTCCAGGCAATCAAAAATCAATTTGACTCAATTATCACTCAACCAGAGTCTATGCAAATGCAGAGATGGTACTTGTGTCACGTATCATCCTGCTCTTTATGCTCTGGATACTCTATAACCGAGGGGGGAAGACAAACGGGGGGAATAAGATGGAAAAGAGAGGTAGATAGTTTGCCTGGCTGGGTGCTGGCAGGTCGGTTAGATAACTGAAGGTCAGAATGTGCTGTGAGTCGCACAGAGCTCTGAAATACCACAGACACAGGGAGACTCGGCCCACACCTGACCTCAGCACCTTCTCCCCAAAATCCTCCACTCTCTTTCACTGCACACTTCTCCTCTCCTCTGCTGCCATTTTCGTCACTCTCTGTCCTCGACCTACATCCATCTGGTGTGAGTGTTTCCTTTTTTTTTCCTGATAAACACTTAAACCTCACAGGCCTGCAGATTCATTGAGGTACTGACCATAGAAGAAACTAAGGAAATGTTTCCATTCTATTCCTCGATAGTGAACCCAGTCAGATTACATATAGTGTATAGTGAACCAGTAGTCATCTGTACCAGTGTTTAAAGTTCAGTTACCTTTAAAAGCCTTTGTATCCTTGTCGACCTGTTGAACTAGTTCAAGATAATGACACTATAATTATGACGGCTGTTTTATACAGAGCGCAGTTCATATCTTGTGCATCCGAGATAATAATCTTTAATCACATTTTTGGACTTCAGGGGCTCCGTAGTTTCAAACACTGTTCAAAGCCGTGCAACTTTTCAGTGGAAATCCCAACCTAATCCATAGAAACCAAATATTTAGACCTAAAATTTGGAAAAATGTGAATAGAATGTTGCAAATGCAAGTCACCTGTTTCATTTATACGATAATGATAGTGCGGACGTTTATTTAAAAAGCAGTTTTCAAAGTCCAAGTTACAAAAGGCTAAAAAAAGGAAACAAAATAAAACACAAGTGATAATCATCATCATGTTTGAATAGAATAGAGATATGAAAACATTATGGCAAAACTGGGAAATCACAAATATATTGAGATCTAACAGTATGTTATGGAACAGCACAGCCATGGAAAAATGGGAGTCGAGAGATTAAAAAGTGTAAAATTGATCAGATTCAACAAATAGGTGTTACAAGCTGATACAGAATATTAAACACTGTGTGAAAGTGTGAAATGGATGTTTTATTTAAGCTAAAAAGAGATAACGTTCATGTTAAAGAGTGAATCAGGCCTCGAAAGCTGAAGATCTTGCAGGTCAATATCAATTTTCCAACATAACTGCATGCGTTGTTCGCTGTAAAGTGAAAGTAAATGTCTAACAGCTGTGTGATATGAAGCTGACCCAGTTAGGACTCTTTTATGTCCTGACCTGATGTAGCTGCCAAGTAGAGCTGTTTATGAAAGATGACATGACACTAACTGTGTCAGACCTTGTTTTTCAGTTTTGTTGTAGCACATCCTACAATTCTCACGGAGCAGCAAGTAAATATTTTATGGCCTGTACTTATTTTGTGCTTTTCTCACCTTCTGATCCCTTTTACACTACAGTTTGGGGGTCAGTGACGTACCCAAGGACATTTTGACATGTGGACTGCAGGAGCTGGAGATCCAACCTCCAACCTTCCCATCGTACGAGTCGACAACAGCTCTACCTCTGAGTCTTAGCTGCCCCATAACTGGTGGAGGAAATTCAAAACAAAAGTAGAAATACCAATTTCACAACGTGAAGAGACTCAATGAAAGTGAAATTCCATGATTAAACTATTTCTTAATTTGAAGAAAATATTAACTATTACATCAAATATCAGAAATAAAGGCACTTGTCTGCAGAAAATTGACTTACAACCAATAACTGTATGTGATGATTTAAAATAGTGATCCTAAGAAGTATTCCTCTGTATTAGCTGTTCATTGTATAACTACACTTACCTTACATAAAGTTAAGTGGCGAGCTCTCCAAACATCTGTGTCAGCCCCCCTCCAGTAGGTCAGAGGAAACGTCTGCGAAGAGAGGAGACGTTTAATGAGGTAAAGCTGATTATATTCTTTAAGTTGAAACATAATCTGAACAGTAAGGGAAGCCGTAAAAAAAACATAGTGTGGTAAAAAGTAGAATATTTGCAGCTGAATATTATATAAGTATAAAGAGTTTAAAGTAACTTAAAAGTCCTGTGAGTTTTTAGCTGATCGTGAGAAACAAAAATCAACACTGGCGATACAATAACAAAAAGAAGACCATCTGCACCAATAGTGATAACTTCTAAATGGTAGGTTTTAACGCCTATAACCACTGTCAACAGGTAGGAGCCAGACAAACTAAATTACAGCCCACCGCCATACCAGCCATATGTTCACATCTCAAACTTCAAAGATTCACAGTGATATGTTTAACTGTTGAAAGAAAGCAGGTCAAGATTGTTTTTAAAAAAAACATACTTACATATGTGCAGGACTAGATCAGCAAAGAGGTTCCACTTTGTCCCTGCCAAAAACAATACACGCCAACAGGTACTCACCGGAGCTCAGAGAACAAGACCAAGTTTTATTATACTAAGGAACTCTTTTTTTTTTTTATATCTAAGAGAACTGTAATCCTGTAAAAGGACACCCAGCATGTGATTCTAAAAAGAACCTGAATAAAAATGTAAAGCTCTCTCAGTGTGGCAAACAGAAATATTGTTTTATTCATGCAATGCAATATAAGGGAATCAGAATATGTAACAAATCATCGGGGGTCACAGATAGCAGAGTTACTTAAAAGGGGTTTGAATGTGCATTTGCAGTGCTAACTCTTCATAGTGTTTAATGAGGTAGAGGAACAGACCTGGCTACTGAGAAGCTTTACCACAGAGGGTTGCCTTACTTGCTTTTTTTTGTCTGTTTTTGGAAAAGCTCAAGTGTAATCTGTGCGCAGAGCAGCTCACAGCTGAAGGTAACTCGTTGTTTACAGATTAAGTCCCCGTATTTCAGCGGGGACAAGCTGACCCAAATCGTTAGAGGTCAGAAGAAAAAAAAACCCACATCATTCTCCATTGTTACAGTGTGTTTGTTTTTGAATATGCATGTGGGAATAATGCACACCTGCTTGTGCGTAAGGGAAAATGTTAGTGCTAAGACCCGTTCGCTCTGTGGCCTCGCTGCAGTCTCTGGGCCAGTGTCATGTGTGAGTGTTTCTGAGGATCCTGCGGTGAGAGTGGAGTATTGTGTTTCTATTTTATTTATTAGCCTCTTATGTAAGCAGCAGCAGGGGGGTGGGACACACTGAGACGGGGCTAAAGGGCACCGAGCGATGAAATACAGTCAGGGTACACCGAGTTGTTGAGGCAGTTTAGAGAAGGAACAGAATTCAATTAAGCGAGAGAAAGGGACAAATGAGGCAGAAAATAAAAGACTTTGAAACATATCATTAAAGATTCGCAGTAATAAAAATTTATTTTCTGGGAAATACTTTGACTACTTCTCTAAATAAGATGGTATAACACAAAGGAAATGTAAAAAAACAATGAGAACTAGTCATTTAAGTATCAGGAATGGAGGTTTTCCAGCAGGGCAAAATTGCTTATAGGATAAGCAATAATTACTTATAGGGCAATACCACTTAATACTAATAATGCCATTTTTGAATTACATTGCTCTTGGATGATGGTCTGCAGAGTCTAAACCTTTAATTACTTCTTGTTTTCTTTGTAGGGAACATACTTGTAAGATATGCATACATACACAGTGTATACATTTTACAGAATATAAAAGTATCTTCCATCTAAAGAGGAAGGACAAAGAAAATGTAAAATTTCACAAAGAGGTTTTGTTCCGAACCATTCAGAATCAATCTTTGACCATAAATCAACGTTATCAATATTGTGTATCCTTAAATCAAACGAGTGTTTTAGCCATGGGTCATAAAAATGCAGAAATGAACTGAATATTACCTGAGTATCAAAACAAAAACATGTAACCTACACAATGTGCTGCAACTGGATACAAGAACACACACTCAAGTCACCCAGGGCATCAGTGAAGGCAAACAAAGAGGACTGTGAGAGAATCATGTAAACACACCTCCGTAAAGCACCTGGCTTAACGCTGACCAAACCCACAGCTCCCCTCGGGCCTTAATTGGCATCACAGTGGCCAAGTTACCCCTCGACTGTCACAAGAAATTCTTTGTGTTTCAGTGTGTACGCCTGCAGGCTCTATAGGAATAAAAAAAAAAAAACAAGCTGTATCTGCTCTGCTTTGCTGCTGTCTGTGATTTCTGTACAGAGAATGTGATGTAACAGAGTCCAGGCTGAGGCTGGACAGAGCGAGGACGGGGTAAATCTGCGAGAAACAACTGAAGTGATACAAAGAGAAAGACAAGATGAAGAGGGAGGAGGGGGAGCAGGAGGAGGAGAGAAGAGAGGTTGAAATGCTGCAGCCCTCCCCTCTGTCTCATCCCCTTTAAGTCAGTGCTGAGTGTGTGTAGCAGTGTCTTCCCCTCTCCTGCTCTCTCTCGCGCCCCCCCCCCCCCCCCCCCCCCCCCCCCCGTCCTCACTGGGTGGAATGGGGTTTACATAATCCACTGCAGTCTGAGATAACGCAGCACACCACCACCGACAGTACCTTTTCTCCCAAGGCAACCAAGACACAACATTTGCATGAAGCAGTATTAAACATTCATATTGTGTGGACTATATATACAGCTTAGCATGCGCTATACCGAGGAAGGTAGTTTCCACTCACTGCTGCATGTGCAATGCCGCATGCACAAGCATCTGCACACTCAGGCCTGTTCAATGATGAATCAATGATAGACAGGCTTATGTTGCTTGGTACTACCCTTCAGCATTGGAGAGGTTTTGTTACACAACAATCTGATTTAAACCGAACATTTTTAAATAAATTATAAGTTAACTATTTACAAACAAGAGGGTGTATCCTGTGCAAGGTGTTCAAGATGTCTTTCATACTGCTCCCTGTACTGACATTAGCCACGTCAAAGGAGTGCTTGTGTGAAGGAGAGATAGAATCTGGTTATGAATTTAAGTGTGTGTGTGTATGTGTGTGTGTGTGTGTGTGTGTGTGTGTGTGTGTGTGTGTGTGTGTGTGTGTGTGTGTGTGTGTGTGTGTGTGTGTGTGTGTGTGTGTGTGCATGCGTGTGTGGGGCTAAGAGGGGCCGTTGCCAAGTGAGAGAATGCAGCCAATTTATGTAACTCTTACTTCATCACTTTGCTGCTGTTTAACCAGTTTTGAACCCTGAGTGGCTGCAGCCAGTCCAGTCTGGAGCAGACTGGGCTTGAGCTCCTATTTGAAGGTTGTTATCCATCTCTTGGAACCCGGTTTAATGCGTCTGCGTGTGTTTGTGTGTGTGTGTGTCTGCGTGAGTGTGACAGTGTGCGTCATTCTGGCTGATGAACTTGAATCAGTAACCAGGACTGTTGTTCTCCACATTCCCCTGTGACTCTGCGGCTCATTTGGGATCATGTCACAATACCTCACCCAACCTTGCTGGCTTTTTTAACAACTGGAGCACTGACGCACCAAACCGCACTGAAATGCTTTTTGAGAGTCCTATTCTATTCTATTTTTAGATCTTCACTAAGTACATCATAGTGTTTTCCATTATAATCTACTAAAGGAATTTTGGAACCGAAACTAGGTTGACATCAGACAAAAGGTCACAATGATAGTAGTTACCTGAAGATATAAACACTCACTTGGTAGGGAAACAATTTATAATTATTGTTAGACAGGTTTTTGTGGTTTTTAATGAGTTAAAAAAAAATATGTTTGGCACCAATACAATCACATAGCAAATCAATAGTACTTAATATTAATTTTAAAGGACTTTGAAAGTAATCAGTCATATTATTCTAATAGTAAAGTTAAACTTAAAAATGTTGTTGATGATTTCAATAACTGTTTTGCGGACGTTGGCACTAGTTTAGCAAAAGATAAATGCTTCTGATGACACAAAAGATATGTTCAATAATCAGAAAAACAATTATATGAGTTCAATGTTTCTCAGTCGGGTAGATGAATTATGATGATTATAATTGAAATTGTAAGAAATTTTTAAAACAAAAGATCAACCGACATACATTACGTTGACGTGATTATTATTACAGAGATTATGAAATCTGTTTCGAGACCTTTGACCTATAGATGTAATCTGTCTATTCAAAAGGTTTTTTTACTAACAATATGAAGTTAGCAAAGGTCATTCCATTTTTTTTTAATGGAGATAAGCACCGCATGGACAACTTTTGACCAGTTTTCCTTCTTCCTCAATTTTCTATTTTTTTCTAGAAGTTATTTGTGTAACATTTGAATCTATTAACTTGTAAAACAAATAAATTGCTGAATGAAAACCGAAATGGATTTAGGGAAAATAGAACCACTACTTGTGCAGTAATGCAAATGGTAGAAAAATATAGCAAACACAACTGAAACTGATGACTGCTCCGTGGGGTTGTACATTGAGCGGCAGACAGCTTTGGATACTAAAGATCACAGACAATTACTGAGAAGATTAGAGAAGTATGGGGTACGAGGTAATGATTATAATTTTTCTTCTATTTAGAACGTAGACAGCGATGTGTACAAATTAATGATACATGTCAAGAACAAGGAAGCTGGTTAATTGTGGAGTACCCCAGGGATCTGTGATTGGCCCAATACTAATTAAACTTCATATCAATGATATTTACACTGAAACTGCTTTTTAAAATATATGATTTTTGCAGATTATACAAATGTATTTGTAAAAATTGAAAATACATTTGTGTAGTGCTGAAATGGAGAATTGAAGTTATAAAAACTTGGTTTGATGTTAATAAATTGTCTCTACACTGTATATTAAAAAAACTAAATTCATGATTTTTGGAAATCAAAACGAAATTGATGGGGCTATTACGTTAAAAATCTGTGATATTAAGACTGAAGGAGTTTTTGAGACAGAGTTTCTTGGGATTGTAATTGATAATAAATTAACTTTTAACTGTAGGCCTATATATTGTTTACAAATATTGTAGTGTGTATGATGACTAAATAAAAAAACAGTCAATCCGATACACAATACATAACTCATTTAGCCTTACTGGCTCCATTAGGTTAGGTTAGCAATATTGGTATGTCACATAGACTGTACAGTCCGTCATGAGTCCACCACTTTGATCCACAATCAAAAAAAAATGTGTTTACATTCTGTGCTGCAGAGAATCAGGACGTACTAATAGGCTCAAGCTAACACAGTGTTAGATGGTGAAAATGAACTCTGCTTAACATCAATATGTTAGCACGCTAACAGTAGCATCTAGTTCATTAGCACTACTGTGTCAATAACTTGAGCTGCTCTACTGGCTGTAGAGTTCACAGAGCATTCAGCATTAGGATTTAATGTTATTAAGACGAACGTATATTTCTAAATGAAGGCAATGTTATCTATGTTTCAATAAGGGAATATTGTAATGTTTTGACTTCATAGGGTTTACATTTTTCATTGTTCTTCAAGTTTACATCTGTTAGCATGTTGGGGGTCCACAAATGTAGGCTATCTGATACTGATGACGTTTTTTTGTTTTTTTTCAAACAGGCCAGCAAAGTGATCAAATGGAACAAAGCTGTAAGGTTATTTCTATGGAGTTTCATGTTGTCAATGCTTTGTAAACTCAAGTAAAAGATGGATATTTTACTGATATGTTATCATGTAGCTGTGACTTCAAGCAGTGGACGCTTGTGTAGGTGAGGTAGATGTTGTTGCCAACTTGTTTTATTCAAAGATTTTTAATTCCTAGCTATGCCCGCAAACCTTCACTTCCCTCTGGGCTGACAGGCATGCTGAGGAGGATCTTCTCTCCCTGTGTACTGCAGCTCTTTTGTCTCAATTCCAAAATCTCCTAATCCTTTGCGTCTCTTGTCAGGTGGGTTCAGCTGGTTCTTTATCCCCAAACTACCCTCTCCACCCTTTTCCTCAAGGGCACCATTTTATCTGCATCAACTAAACTGGCACAGGGCTAGATGATTGTCTGTGCTTTGTTTTGTAATGGGAGTCAGTGTTGTGCAGTGCCTGTCTCTGTTAGGTTATTTACCCAATGTAATCTCTAACAAACCTACAACCTTCACCACCTTAACCTCTGTATTGTTCAGTACCTGGTCTGATCTTTATGTTTCATAATCTCACACTGTGACTCATGCACATGAATCATAATGTTACAAAAATGGATTTTGGAAGCATATGTTACATAAGGAGACGTTTCTTTATTTTCTCCTCGGCTGTACAGAACATAAACAATAACACACGCTCACCCCCACACACGTCTTAAGAAAAATCTACAAAACAAGATATGGCTGGTTATATGCCATGTGGGCACTGATAATACAGTGGAATGATAAAAAAAACAACTGAATTATTCGTCATCCTCTTCTTCATCCGCCACCTCCTCCTCCTCTTCTTCTTCGTCGCTGATGACATATTTTTTTGCCTTCTTGGTGGCCGTTTCTTCATCGTCCTCTGCTTTTCTCTTGCCCGATCCCTCGCCCTCCTGAACAAAACACAACAGTAGAGATGACTCTCTGATGTGAACAGCCATGCTGACAGCAGCATACATTCTGTACCTTTGCTTCAGTACTTTCTGTGTGTCCTTTCACAGCTGCTGCTCTTTTTCTGGCTCTACAACAATTTTTTTGGGCAGAAACAGTCTGTGCAGAATTAAGTGCATGTTCTTCAGGACTCGTATTTCCTGTCCTGCAAGTTTGCTTTTTAACCCATATTGTGTCCTGCCTCACACTGCCCCCTGTCTGCCTGTCTGGAAATCATTGTCTTTAGTTCTTTAGCTCCTTATTTGTGCAAAAGCTAATCATATAAAACATACATACTGAAAAGATGGGATAAAAGACGCTACAGAGGACTTATAAAAGGAACCACCAAACACTGACAATGAAAGCCTCAAAATGGAGTTCTGGATGTTTGACCAAATCCACAAGAGGGAAGAGAATACATTTGAAAAATATTCATACTCCTGAAAACTTTCAAAAGAACTTGTTTCAGATCCACCTTTACTTTTTTTTTTTAATCAGAAAAATAAGGAGCGACCCCAAAGCAGAGCTGAAAATCTGTTCCACAATTCAGCAGTTCACTCGACCTTATGAGGAGTTGGCCTTGACAGGTTCTGTAGATTAGTAAACATACTATTTTTTTTTTTTTTTGGAGGGGGGGAAGAGATGGAATAGGGGCTGGTTTTATATGTACTTCCCATTACAATTTTGCCTCAACATATTAAAGGATAAATTAACGAGCAGTTCACAGTTTTTCTGGACATGATCATAAAGATCGTAGCACATCTAATACTCCACCCACCTCATCACTGTCAAGCTTCTTAGCCTTCATCAGCCTCTGGGCCTTGTCGTCATCGGAGCCTTCATCACTGTCTGACGAGTAGATCCTCGCTCGCTCCTCTGGATCAGGAAAAAAAAACAGTTATGTTGATTAGGGCTTCGGCGACATGTAAGGAGAAAACAGCAGGTGAAAGAATAAAGAGAGAAGGTGAGTGTGGTAAACATCTTATCATCCTCACCTCTCAGGCCTCCTCCTCCCTTGTATTTGCTCTTGATGGCTGCCAGGCTGATGGCTTCCTCGCCCTCCTCCTCGTCATCGTAGCGGTCTGGCTCCAGGTAACTGCTGCTCAGGCCTCTCTGGTGCTGCTTCTCCCTCATCCTCCTCTGCTGGGACTCTCTGCGTATAGAAGCTCGCAGACGCTCCTCCTCTTTCTGCCGGGACAGACAAACCAAAGGGAATAATGCGGACACGTTTGACACGATGTTTCAAGCTAATACTTGAATATATTTTCTGTTACTTTCATTTCAGTTATATGTTGGGTATAGGTGAGGGGCAATGGTTGCTTGAGTTAATTTCTCTTAATATTATCTGTAACATAGTCCGTTGTGTATTTTTTCCTAATTAATATTCTTCAATAACCAGCTCGTATGATGCCTTGAGTAAGAGATAAAGCGGAATTGAGACTACACTGACACAGGTGTGACTGTGAAGACTATGACAGGGCTTTCAGGAGAAAGTCTGGCGTGTGACTGCACTTGGCATCAAAAGTTTGTTTGCACATTAAACAACCAGAAAATCTCTGTGCTGCCCATCTTCAACATGTACAGTCAGGCGGTCTCTTTGAAACTACAAACTTTGCTATCAACAAAACATGTTTAGGTTGACAGTAGATACACAAGCCCAAAGGCTCGCCCTATCCCTGACACTATTTCCATTTGACCGGCCCCTGTGTGACCTCATTATGTAAGCATGTCAGGGTAGGACTTTATGTAACTGAGTCCCATGCTTGCCACCAACTGGCCCTATGCAACCTTTTTTGGTCTCCGTGGTAACAAAAGCATTCTCGGGCAGGGCACAGGAAAGACAAACAGGACAGGAACAGATGGACAGACTGTGTGTGTGTGTGTTACCTTGATCATTTCGTTGCGATGCGACTCAGGATCTCGTCCAGCCATGGGGAGGATTCGAATCTTCTGCGTCTTTGAGCAGCGGTCAGCCAAGGACAGGGTCATCTTCCTGTGGGTGGCGCTGTCTGTGGAGTGTGGCCTGAAAAAAACAATAATAATAATGGGAAAAAGTGTTTATTTCCTGTGGGTTTTTAAGTGGGAATTGGAAATTGAAATGCAAAAAAAGCCTTATTAAAAATGCAAACCAATGCATTTGCATTGCAAATTGGTAAAAACAACACTGTCCCCTGCCAAGCCTGTCTTAGCCCACAGTAATACAGTATTACCTTGTGGAGTTGTACTACCAGTGCTATGGAAAAAGTTTTTTTTAACCGAAATAATCACAAGGTGGACATCATCCATATGTGATATGAAGATGGTAATACGTTGAACTCATTTTAATCTTACAATGTCTTGTGCTGAAATATACTAAATGCACACACAACTGCTAGGTGAACAGAAAAACTACACAGAGCACCTCAGGGCATCATACACCTCAGAGTTTTTTGGCTTAAAACTTGCTTCAGACTGCACAGATTTAAAATATGTTATTTTCCACTCTTCCCAAACCCACTGGGTTCTCTGCCCTGTCTCATGTTTTTATGAAACTGTGTTTTGGTATCACAATGGTTTCAGTAGAATCAGCATTTTATTCTGTTTACACCTGCATGAATACAAACATTGTTGCTGCTTCAGCAAAAACATTTTCTAGTTAGAAAAGAAAACAAACTTGATTTTAGAGGAGCTAGAGCCACCCTCTAAATGATGTGCTCATATTTGATTCATGATCCTGTACTAAAGAGCAGAAGGAGCCAACAGAAGCCTGAAAACATCATCTGTGGTTTGTAATATTAATCCTCATTAAAACCAGACATAAAACTAAGCTTTCTATTTGAATATTTCTGTTCCACTACTATCTGCAGGGCCTCAAGCTCCTCTTAATAAAAAAAAAAAACTGTTACCTAACCGCTGTACGCTGAGCAGCTTCAGTCTTAATCCTAATCAAACTTCTCTCTGATGATTGGACCTGATCAGAACAAATAGTAATGTCCTGTCTGGGAGCGTGGAGGCCTGCAGGGCTTTAAAGCAGCTTTGGCCCCTTTCCTACTAGACCCATGTGGTTCCAGAAGACAGAACATCCAGGTGGACTTGGGGGCACTAAGAGGCTTAACCAGTTCTTACTGGGAGAAAACCTGGGGCAGCTTGCACAAGGTGATCCAGCGACTAACACTGTACACTTCTGAACAGAGCTTGTATGAAGGCTGCTATTGTTGTTGTTTGGACTGAGAGACATCCTGGGGCTTATTTAGTGCATGTACGGCTGTCAGGGAGCCAGACTGAGGAGGGGGAGGAGGAGGAGGAGGGGGAGGAGTGTCCCTGGCAACTGAGAGTTTCTAACTCAAGTGAGTGCTAGACTCTGGTCTGAAGAAGCCGCCTGTCACCAAGCACAACAGTGGCATGTTAGTGTGTTACCTGAAGGTGAGTTTGGTTTTGAACACAGCCTGTCCCTGCAGTCCTGTGCCCTGACGGATGAACAGGTGGTTGTGGTCTCCCTGTAGAGGAGCTTTGTAAACATCAAACACTTCGTTCCCCAGGTGGAGGGACATGCTGTGGAAGACATGGATGGATGGATGTTTCAGAAGCATAGAAAGTACAGAGTACCACCTGTTCACAGGGTAATAACCCTACACCTCCAGAATGGTATAACGCACCTGCCGTCAGACCATTTGACGATCCGGGCGTTGCTCTCTCGTGTTTCATTTCCCTCCTCGTCTCTCTTAGCTCGCCACCGAATTGTGTTCTCAACCTGCAGGGGAGAAGGAAAAAAAATGGTGTTTATAAAAACATTAGTCACTCTGAATGAAGTGACAAGAATCATACGGCCCTTTTTTAAGGCGGTACTGTTACGGGGCGCCAATAGCCTAGAGGTTATGATGCACGCCCCATGTACGGAGGCAACAGTCCTCAGCGCAGCGGCCGTGGGTTCGAACCCGACCTCTGACCTTTGCTGCATGTTATCCACCAACAGTCTCTCTTCAGCTGTCATAACCGATAAAGGAAAGTATGAAAAAGACAGTACTGTTAAGTCCCCTGCAGTTAAAACATCACAAGTGTTATAATGGAGCGTAGCTACCCCTAAACCAGCACTGTAAACACATTATGCATCTAACACTACTGCTGCGCCTTAACCCTTTGTAAAATCACAGCGTGGGACTTCAATATTACGCTGTTGTTGGTTCAGTGAAGAGGTATAAAGGCATAATCATGTCAAAGTGTCATAGCGGCACTGCAGCGATATCTCAGTGTGAAACAGACTTTCAGCTACAACTCCTTCAACCTATTAACATTTTGGATTTATTTCCTTTTTTAAATCCCTTCTTAAAACATACTTTTACAGACTTGCCTTTATGTGATGTCGTCTTCTTAATGTCTTTTCTTACTGGTTTTACTATTTTTATCTTCTTTTACTTCTTACTGTTCTTTTATTTACGGTCTTATCTTAATCTCCTCTTGTGTTTTAACTTAACTAATTTCTTATTTTACTTACTTTGTCTATTTATGTTTCATATTTATATTTACTTTTTATTTTTATTAATATTATAGTTTGGGTTTTTTTGATCCTTTAACCACTTGTTTCTATTTCTTTTACTGCTCTTACCTTCTTATTGCTGTTATCTTTTTATTTATCTTTTTCAGCTCTTTTAGTTTCTTACATATTTTTAAATCTTTGGTCCTCTTAGTCTCAGCTCTTGCTGTTGGATTCTTGTGTTGCCTGGGTTCTTATAATGGTTCTTGTGATGGTCGGGTTATATATGTCTGTTGGATATCGTGCACTTTGGGTTCTTTTCTGTTGAATTGTATTTAATTATTTTTAGTATTTTGCATCTGTTATATTCTTACTGTTGTTAATGTTCTTCTGTGTTTGGTTTAGTTTGCTTTGTTCTTGTTTTTGCTGTTTGTCAAAGCACTTTGTAAACCTGTGTTTTTAAAAGGTGCTATATAAATAAAGTTATTATTTAGACACCACACACACAGCTACAAAAACATACCTTCAGTTTGAGCCTTGTTCGTCCCTCCTCATCCAGCATTTCTTCATCCTCAAATTCATCCTCATAGTACTGAGGATCAAAAGGCCTATAGAGCAGAATTTAATAAAAAAGATTTATCTGAATAGACCCTGAAGTAACACAGTTGTTGACATGAGAAGCCAACACATTCAACTGAACACCATCAGGAAAACTGCATTAAAACTCCTGACACGACGATCCTGAATAGCTTCAAATTTCAAGGATCACATTTTTTTTTTCAATGTTTGGAATTTAGTTTTTCTTTAAACCTTGACTACATTATAAAAGCTTGTCAACTACAACACTTGTTTATGTGTTTATGTTGTATATAGTGACAGTAGGAGTGTTCATACCTGGGCTCCACAGACAGAAAGTTGGGCAACTTGACAAAATAAAGGTCAGACCCGAGGTCTGTGCTGACTTTAGGGATTTCTACTTCAATACGGGTTTCAGGCGCAGGCTCCTCTTCTGCATGCTCCCCCTCCATCCCATCCTCTGTATCCTACACACACACACACACACACACACACACACACACACACACACACACACACACACACACACACAAAGAGGAGAGAGAGAAGACAAGATTATTATCTTTTTTAAAGTGAGATTCAATGACCTTTGATAAAGGGGATTAGCTTCTAGAAGCTTAGTGAGAAGCTCTGAGAAAAAGAGATTTGGGACCCTCCTGAAAAAAATGACTGCGTAATAATTAAAGAGGCTTAGTGACTTGTGGAGGAAAGAGACAGAGTGAGAGGGCAGGTATATACCAGAGGCTGTCCAGGGGTCGGAGGCTTTTCTGCATCACTGTCAGATGAGATGTCGTCTGCTTCTCCGAACAGGTCGTCTGCTGCCGTTGTCTTTGCTGCAGGAGAGTAAAGAAGACCTTTTTTAAATACCCGGTAAAGCAGCTTATAAAACTGACTAACTCTGCTTTTCCAGGAGATACTATGATGAACCAACAATGTAATGTTTACTGTATAAAAAAAACAGAAAGGAGCAAACGTTTTCTTACTCTTCTTGGTTCCGATATCGCTGTCAGAATCTGAATCAGAGGCAGCTTTCGCTTTGGTTTTCTGTCTGAGGAAATCATCCTCACTATCGCTCCCCTTTGCCGACCCTAAAAAAAAAGGACGAAATGAAAAACAACGCAGTGTCCTCATTACTGCATGATTTACAGAACATAGAAAAGCTTCTTACACCAGATGTGAAAGAATAATTCTTGCATACAAAAAGACTGAGAGAAAACTTCTCCCAGAGTTGAAAGATTAATCTCAACTCTCTCAGTTTAGGATATAAATGTTCACATCTGCCTCTAATCCTCTTCTCTAACTTTTATACTGACCCTGTGGTGTAACCGACTTCCTGTTCCTCGGCCCCTCGTCATCCGAGTTCTCTCTCTCTTCATCAGAGTACCGGCGTTTCTCCTCCTCGTCCTCTGATTGGTCGCTCTTGGCCCCTCGTTCCCACTTCTCATCATCTGACTGGTTCTCCCTGCCAGAAGCCTCTCCGTCAGAGTGAGGGGTGCCGGGAACAGACTGAGGAGTCCGGGGGTCGCTGTGCACGCTGTATTTCAAACAAACACAGAAGAATGATTCGTAGTTATTATGTTCATGACTCTAAAATCACTCAAGTACATTTTGTGATAAGTGCTTGAAAATATCAGTCACTCAAAGGATTACAGGATAAGCAGAACAAACATGAAAAACAGATTATTTGTTTCGTTCATTTATTAAAAACACAAAACAATCTTAAGCTTCTCAAATGTGACGCATAGTCCCGCTGCTATTGTTTTTATCATTCTTGTGTGACACTATGTCTTGTACGTTGAAACAAACAATGCTCTGAGGCATTGTGAGACTGGGATTTCAGCTGTTTGTTTGTATTTTGACTTTTTAGACCTACAGGTAACTGCAAAAAAAATATCACTGACTAAACTTAAATGTAGCAACTGTAGTTCAGGTAAGGCAACATCTGTGCTTTTGTTCATTCATTGTTGTCCCTATAGAAGAGCTGAAACTAACGCGTCACTGTCTCACATTGTGTTCTGTCGCTCTCTGGCCTGAGCTTATTCATTCTCTGTGAGGAGGAAGATCTTTGAGACCGGCATTTTTTGCACATACATTGCATGTATCAACACTTATCTTCACAATCTTATTTTTTTTATTTGTGGATTTGTTTTACATTTATATAGAATGAAATATATCTGTGTGTGCATTGAAATACATTTGTGAATCCTTCTGTGTGCATTTGTGAATATTGAGACTGATCTAACTCCATAAAAAAAAGCCTCCTCATTTTTCTAATAAGCTCCAGGAGCAGAAATGTGCTAAAACCATTATAAATATTGCAGAGGCATTTGAAAAATGAAGAGAGGTTAGAACCCAGAAAGGTTTCAAGACCGATGCAGAGCAGGAGCTTCAGTGCCCACCACATGGACCCCCCCCCGGGACTGCTCTCTCTCTCCAATGTTTTGAATTTGGACAGCAGTACCAATTTTAAACACTACGTATCAGAGTTATATGCTGCTCCTTTAATATATATTTTCTTTGATGTCTTATTTTTGCTCAATTTCTTGTCTTCTTATGTTTTGTTTTTTAACTTTGTGAAGATATTTGAATTGCTTTATGGATGAATAGTGCTCTATAAATGGTACCCTGCCCTAAACAACAAAGCACATCACTGTGTTTTGGCCTACCTTCTGTCTGAGTGAACACTGCCCCTCTCAGAGCGAGGGCTGCCCCTCTCAGAGCGAGGGCTCCCTCTGTCGGAGTGAGGGCTCCCTCTGTCGGAGTGAGGGCTCCCTCTCTCGGAGCGAGGGCTCCCTCTGTCAGAGCGAGGACTCCCTCTGTCAGAGCGAGGGCTCCCCCTCTCAGAGCGAGGGCTCCCTGCTCCAGACATCTCGCTGCCAGCTGGGCTTCCTCCATCGGACCTGTGGCCCCCTTCTTCCTCGTCCTCATCTCGATGGCCGCGCTCTGAGCCGCTGTGCTGCTCTACGTCAGAGTGTTCATTCTCCGCCTGGTCTGAGTGCATGCTGGCGTCTGACTGGTTCCCCGACCGTTCAGACTGGTTGTCACTGCCGCTGTGTTGACTGTGCTGCTCGTCCTCACTGTCATCTCCAAACAGTTCCTGTTAGTTAGAAAGAGAGGAGTTAGCTGAACTCACCATGTCACCTCAGCAAAGAGAAGTGAACATAATGTAACTCAGCAGTTCTAGCAGGATGGCAGTGTCTTCATGGTGCCTGACGTCAGTAAACCAATAGGATTAAGAAGCTGCTTGATAAAAATGCTGGATGCTATAAGAAATGGTTCAGGCAAACCTGCAGAGCAAGTTTCACTGTTATTCCGTCTTCCACTACAGGACCTCCATCCACACTCAATTTTCTTATTATCAAACACAGCTACAAACCTTGTTCATACTGGGTTTTCCTCCCTCCTGGCCTTCTTCGTCATCATCATCCCGTTCCCTCTCACTGTCACTGCCGCTGCCCGAGGCGTTGCTGGCAGATCGAGGTCTTTCCCGATCGGAGTCTGAACCGGATCCCGAGCCAGACTCTGAAACACAACAACACAGGCTGTTTTTAAATCGGCAACAAAATTATTGTATAAAAATCCGTTCACAGCGAGGAAAGGTTGTTGCTAAATGAGTCACGTTCAAGCGAATAACAGATGTCAGTTTTTGAGTGCTCTCGCAAAATTTCTCATCGCCTTGTATTATAATAAAACGAGGTCGACGCAACACAGCTCATTTTCTCATTACAGAAGGCCACGACATTTTCAGTAGATTACATCGCCTCTCTCATGAACCTTTTTAACAACACCGTCTCCTCTTCAGTTATCTAGTTGTGGCACAAAATGTTCTCCATAAAGTAATGCTTCAATGTCGCATCAAAGATCACATTTGAGGTTTTGAACTGCATTATATACACGCAGACTAAAATCGAAATAATGAGCAAATAAACAAAGTACTGTCTCTTTGAAAATGTGGATAGTAACTGCACCACATCTGTCCTACGATTACTAACTTGTAAATGCACACAGTTCCATGGTTTTATCAATTCACTACATTAGGTTTTAAATATTCACAGCTTACACTGATGTTTGCAGAGCATAGAGAAAATTGTCTGCAGAAAAAAAAGTGATTTATTAATGCATTTTTTTAAGTTTACTGTTACGGCTCAGTGAAGAATTACATTTCAGTTTGACTCTTTATGCTTATACGATTTTTAATAGATATTTAATTGTTTGCATTGAGCTGGTTTAATCACCAACAAGTTATATCACACTTGATATCTCCATCTGAATGTTTTCTCACGAAATCAGTATACTACTCAGTACATAGTCTTATCAGAATAAGTGATTTGTAAATATGATAACTCGTCTGTTTAGACTTCAGACTATTTACTAGTATATTGAGTCTATGGTTTAAACCACTTTTAAAGATTTAAACACCTGTAAACACAGGAGGAGCATCGCGTCCATGCCATTTCTACTAGTTAGGAACTACAATTAATTTTAAAGGTAAAAGCTATCATATTTAGGAAATAACAAACGTGTACATGTTTCTTATAACGCAATGATGAACAAAACATCCTGACCAAACATTTACACTTGCAGGCTAACACAGCTCAGTTCCGGTTGTTTTATATCGCTCACTGCTGCTCAGCATTAGAAAAACACTTTAATTAGTCCGCTCACTTAATTTAAAATCAAGCCTTTCAAAACCTGAGATAAAACATTACCTCGCTGTTCATTGTCGCTGTCTCCATCGCTCCCGAACAATTCGTCCATGTCCGCCATTTCTTCTAAACTGCAGGAAAAAAAAAAAATGTGAGCAACCGGAAGTGATGTTTGAGGAAATGATTTGTTTCCGAGTTCAACCTGAGACCGGACATGACGATGACGTAACCGACCACAGGGCGGCGGTGTACACAACGGATTACTCCACCATACAGCATCAACCTGAAATATTGTCTACTTTAAATAAAATGCTTAAATATTATGAATATTTAACCAATATTATTTAATATTATACAAAAGTGTTATTTGATATATTTTGAAAAATAATAAAATAAATAAAATAATACTGTAGTAATAGTTTTTGAATCCCTGGTGATTCTAGTTTAAAATATAGTGGTTAAGTTATATAAGAATCATCTTTCTAGTCATGGTTTGAATAAAAACCGTATTTTATTCTAATATATTTTTTGCAAACATTTGAATGATTTTCAGTCAGACACTATTTTGTAATGATTCAGGCTTATCTATCTATACTGACATTGGTCTCTCAATGATTTTATCAATGATTTTATAAACTACTTTTCGTCAATAACTTTTCTGCACTCTTGTAAAGCACTTTGAACTGCAATTTAATTTGTCTGAAAGGTGCTATATAAATAAAGTTTGATTGATTGATTGATATGATGCAGCTTTGTGTTAGTAGCTGCAGTGTATTGTAAATTTGGAGACTATAAATATTTATTTTAGCTGCTGTAGAAAAAGGTTCAGAGCTGTTCTTGACTTTTTCAACATGGTTTAGCATCAGCACAGTCTGGTGTTTGAGTTATCTTATTTAGAAAGATTAAGTGTAATATTGATATATTTAAAAAAGTTTTTATTAGTCAAACCATATTCCATCCAGGTAATCTGTTGCTGCACAGCCTCCCAAATCATCTTCCATCCATTAATCCAACCTGCATACCCATGAAGCCAGCATGGCAACATCAATATCACAGCTAAACCATGTGAGTGCTAAAGTGTTCTGTCAGCCTCAAATCTGTCTTTACCATCAACCAAAATGTATTGATATAGCCGATGTATCTATTGAGAATAAAGTAGTCTTTCTTTGAGTACATATCAGCAAAAGGCTACTCCTAGTTTTTAAGCACCAGTGTCTCATGTAAGAGTTTCTGTGTTATATTTGATAGCATCTTATTACGTTGCACATTTTGTGTGAGCCAGAGGGTGCATGAAATTCAATATCTCTGCTGTTGTGCAATGCCATGTTGTGAAAAACGGAAGAGCTCTCCTTTATCCACACAATGAAGAGGAAGACAAGCTTCTTATTGTACACAGTGTGTGTTTCGGGTGTGTTACTGGGTGTATTTGTGTGAAAGAGGGAGGTTAGGACAAAAAGAGTGAGATTGACGTTGCTTTGATCAGGTAAAATCTCAAATTAGTTGTGCAGCTAGCAACAGAAGACAAAACAATCTGTATTTGTGAAAAGTTCATTTTGTGTATAAGTGTGATTTATCTTCCCAGCTCTAACACTCAGCTTGACCCTATTTGACCTGAATTATCCCTATTTTCTAAACATTATCTGTTGCTTTCTTCTGATTAAAATAGACCTATAAATAATAATAATAATTTCGTTGTACAATTGTATAATAATAATAATAATAAAGACATTCTATTCTATTCTATAAATATCTGTAAAGGTTTGATTGAGTTTGCAGCCATTACAGCCAATATTTATGTAGTTAATAACTTGGCAAAATTAGAATTAATTAAATTCAAGGTCCATTTACAATCTTTTTTTAAACAGTTCGCTAAGTTATCATGTTGATTTCATTCAAAGTGAGTCCTTCGTATGCAATTATGCATGTCTAATAATCGCAGGAATTTGTACAGTGATAGATTTGTTTTTATTTGCTTTTTTTATTTTAAGTCTTAATACGCTTTACAGGTGGCCAGAACATTATTGTTTTTTTTATTTTATTTATTTTATTTCCCCGACTTTCACCTGATTGGTTCCTCTGGAGAAAAGGGGCGGGTTAACTTACCCCATTGGTTCACTCACATAAAGAATAATTCCATTGGTTTGGGTAGACGTCACTCAGAAAATGCTCGAACTCTCTCTTCCTGTGTTACCGCCCTTGGGCTGAGAGCGAAATCAAGCACTGAAGACATCGCATTCATTGGAAGACTGGGAATATTTGGAGGTACCTTAGTGAGGAGCCTTTAGTAATCAGGTAAGGAAACAGATAACTCTGGTGTTTTAGATGAAGTACGCGTGTTATTTGAACGTAATAATCGTTATGTGTGAAGCCAGACGGCTAGCAACTTGTCTCAACTACAAGGGTTAGCGCGTTAGCTGCTACATGTCATCGGGCTATTCCCCCACGGTGTTGCTGCATCCTCCAAGTGTAGCTGTGTTACAAAAAGTTAATGTCACTTAAAGCGCTTTGTTCGACTTTAACTAACTCCTTGCTATTGCGTGGTACTTTTCTCTTGATGATAATCATCTTCAACATGTTTACTGTCAGCGTGATGATCATAAACATACCGAGTTAGCTCACGTCATGAGGAGGTGGCGGTGTCCACAGGAGATAGATGAAACTATTTCAAGTCAGGGAAGCTTGGTAACCCCCCAAATGAACATAAAGAGCTTGATGTTTTACAGGTTATTTTCGTGATATATGTCGTTTAATTGACGCACTAAGTGTCCTTTAATGATTCTGGTATCAGCTCATGGTTTAAAAGTGTCGCAATCTCAGCTGCCCATCCCTTTCAGCAAGACAATACATTTCACAGATAAGGCATCAGTACCGTCAGTGTTGTTGTGTGTTAGACAGGAAGACAGGAGTTCTGGTGTTGTTAGGGACATACTTTTGGAGGTATGACTCACACCAGTGTGGAGGTCTTATGGGAGAGGCTGTGGACTACATTTTTAGTTTAGGTGCAAGGTCACTGGTACTGACACATTCCTTGTTCGAGAGCTTATGTGGGTGTTTAAAAGAGGTAGTTTGACCAGCAGAGCTCAATGGTGAATGATGGGTGTGGTCGCAGTCTTAAGGAGGACGTCTGCATAGAGAGAAGTTTGTTCCCCCCCCCCCCCCTTCTTTTAAGCCTGAAGGCAGGTATCCATCATGAAGCTCTGGTGCAGGTATTGTAAAGAAATCCGACTGCCTTGCCTTCTGCAGATAAACAGGCTCATCAAATAGTGTTTGTGTAACCGTAATACATTTCCCTAGAGAGTGAAACCTGGCATTGAGTGCCTAGTTTCACCTTCTTTGTAATGCAGCCACACACGTAGTGGCTTAGCAAGTAAATGTAACACGGGTGTGAAAGGTGTCAGCCTCTCCTTAGCCGGTATTATTCACATCACAGCCCTCTGCGAGTCCTCGCTGAGCTGAAATGCAAGGGCGCTCATTTGAAAACTGTTCTCATTATATAATAATGGAGAGTGAGTGTCTGAAGTGTGCTGCCTGAACAGGGGAGTATCCAAATCATGATGTGTGTTGGTTGGAGAAACACCCCACTTCCTGCTTGGCCCTCGCCAAGTTTGTCCAAAAAGTTGACAGGACAGACATTTTTGACTGAGTGAATATGTTGATTGTTTTTCTTTTTCAATTCATTGACTGTCAAACAGGGAAAATTAATTTAAAATCCAAGCCTGTTATTCAGTCATCTGTACCATCATCACTATTGAAACATGTTGAATTGTTCTTTGCCCCCCCCCCTTTTGTGTTTTTGCTTACGTAATGCTGTTAACAGCAGGATCATACCCTCTGTTGCTATCTCTGTCTTCTTCCATCTGTGTTCTATCATTTCTGACACTCTCGAGCACAGCACATGAGACTGAACTCAACAAGGAGAAAGGAGAACAACAGGGTGGAGAGAATAAAACGAGGAGGGGGATAGGTAGGTGGGTGGAGGAAGTGCAGACTCCTGTCCCATGGGTAGCAGAGCTGGGTCATTCTAACTATAGTCTGTTTTGTGGGCGGTGTTCTGAAATAATATAATAACCGCTGAGTGCTTCATGTTCACGTCTCAGCTGCAAGTTACTATTCCTCCTGCTCATGCCTCAAATATATTTTTAGTAGAAATGGAAGAGTGGATTGTAATATCTGGGCCTTATGGTTTATAAATGTATCTTTCTTTTAGTTGAACGAGGTTATGCAGTATGAACCAGAAATATCAGGGATTAGGTCTGATATCATATTAAAGACAAAACTAAGCTTACAATTTGTGCATGCACATTTCTTTTTGAAAGAATGTTGGTGCTTATTGACCGACTGCAACATGTTCAGACATTTCTCTTCAAACATGTTCAGCCTTTGTGCAGGTAGTGTTGATAAGAAAAATAAATGTAACTTATTTTATTACTCAATTATTAAACTCATTGTCTGCCCTTGACAGAAACATATTCTCGACACTTCCTTTGATGTCTTTCTTGTGACCCACTGTCAAATTATTTCCTCAGTCAACCAGAAGCAGCATACAAATAATAGTTTTTGTTGTTATGCGCCACCTCAAAAATAGTTTTGTCTTTTATGCAAACATACAGTTGATAGTTTTCTTTAATTCAAGATCAGTTTAAATTTGAAAAGTCGTCATAAACACGGGCTTAAACCGACCACGTTTTTTAAAAATCACTTGCACCTTCAGACTGGAAAATGGATAATAAAAAATGAATACAAGACGTCCAGCCTGTCAAGTTAGTGAACCTAAATCGAGATAGAGATAGTTGTGGCTGCGTCCTGGTGCAATCCTCAGTAATATGTTTATGTGACGGAGTGCAGCACAGTGGCCTGGGGTTACTGGTCAGTGTGGGAGGGCTTAAGGTGAGTGCAGTGCAGACATGTTTGAAGTATTATTGGCTCTGAGCCATATGTTGTTGTGTTGAAGGATTAGCAGAGGGGAGAGGGAGAAAGGAATCAATCAGATTGGACTAATGGATCCTCTCAGTGTCTCTTCCTGGGCTTGAACCCACCCACTGCCATCATTATCCCTGTCTGCATGCTCCATTTCTCTTCAGTCTGCACGTATGCTAAAGCTCTGGGCCTCACCGTCTACAGCGGCTGTAGCTTTAAATGTGTTGACTTATATATATGTCAATGAAGTGGAAAGTGTTTTTTAAAGAGTAGGATAATATGTTAACTGGTGTTAGATTGAGCTGACCTTGCCATAAGAGCATTATGTGTGTGTGTGTGTGTGTGTGTGTGTGTGTGTGTGTGTGTGTGTGTGTGTGTGCACAGCCTGCATGTGGCTTAATGCTTATCCCAGTCCAGGGTTTCTGCTTTTTCCAGATCTTAGACAGAAATGTAATCCCAGCATTTTGCCTTCTTAAAATCTTGGAATTAGTCCGGGTAACTTAAACCAAATGATGACCACCGAGACATTAAATCAAACATCATTTGATGCAAGACTAATCTTTCCACATGCTCTCACTGCCTAGAAAAGATCTGACTGCTGTAGAATTAAAAAAGAGTTGGGCCTGGACATGAGGGATTACGGCAGAAAACATCAAAGTCTTCATTTTCTAAAATGCTCCTGGACTTAAAAAAGAAATCCTGGCACGCTGAAGCCGGGGGATACAGGCCCAATTACACTTTACAGCCTCCATATGTTTTTGGTGTGTCCCTCCTTACTGTTGATGATGAAATATGAACAAAACTCCCTCGTAAAGAAAGCAAGAAAATAACGACACCATGAGAAACGAATCCTGATGCTTTCCCATGATCACTGCACAAAAGATTGTTGTTGTGGATGTAGAACTATTTTCATATGATTTGGATTAATGTGGCATTTTTAATATGGCAGATATGACGTTGAAGCTAAGGTCGATTCTCTGGTTTAGTCCTGTGTTTATGCTGCCTCACAAAAGCTTTAACCTGCAAGTCAGTTGAAGTATTTTCTTATATAAGTATATTTCCTGCATTTCCTATTAAACAATGGTTTTACTTAATTAAGCCAGACCAATATATGTGTCAGATTATATTAATGCCAGATTTTTGGCTCATCAAAGATATCAGCAGTTATATTTTCTGATGTGCACGGCGCACCTACTCCAACCTTTCCTTAAAGGTGCCATCATGCATTATGTGCAGCTCTGAGTTAGCGCTGACTCTTTGTTTACAATATTCTGAACACTGCCTGCAGCTCATGCAGCAGAGCGTCAGAGTAAAATGTTCTTTTCTAAGGGTAATGTGTTCAGTAGAAGCCTCGCGAGCAGCTTTGCATAATCAAATTGGTGCACGATCCACGTGAAACCTTAAGAATGTACAGAATCGGCCACTACAACAATGATAGTTTAATTCTACCGCTCTGAAAGTGTCTCCTTATTTTCATATCCTTGAGGCTCCATTATTTAGTGTAAACATTATTCTGTTCTTATTGGCCGGATCTAAATGTCCACTTCATATTGTTTCCTACTGTACTTCTTCAGCACGTCTTGAATGACTTATCTCCTTCCTCTCAGTTAGCTGTGATAAAATCAACAGTAGCAGTGTACTACACCTCTATTTAACATCTCTGGATCTGATTGAACTACTGTACAGCAGAAAATGTGGCCCAGTGTTATTGTTGATCATTATTTTCATATGCTTGGTTTGATCACCCTCATCAGTGCTGACATTTGGGCTCCAGCTTCATCTGCTGGCACTCAGGCTTGTGAAGTGCCTCTTCTATGACTCTCATGATCATTTCACAAATAAATAATGTAGAGTTGTAGTGGTGCGGTGATAGAGGCGATGAGGAGGAGAGTCAGTTCGGGACCGAGGCAGGCTCAGGCTGTACTGTGAAGACGATGAACAGAACACGAAGAGAGAGACCCCAGACTCTTCAGGGAATTTCTCTGAGCGGAAGAAATCACTCAGGCAGCTCCGGGGGAAATGGCACTAAATGTTTAAAGAATCCTTTCCGGAAGTGCAGATCTGAAGAACGGAGAGTTTTTCCCCACTTTCACTGAATTTGGAGACATTTGAAATGAAACAGTGAGACGTATGGGATATTATTCTAAGTACTTGTGTGCCTCTTCTCTATTTACACAAACAAACACAGTTTTGTCTTTCCTGCTTATTTTGCCTATAGCGTGACCGAGCCATGAGGGACAGAAACGTTTCAGTGTGTGTAGAGTTAAGTTTGTGTGTGAGTGTCCGTATGTGTGAGAGTGATTAGGACTAAAACCATCTGTGGAGTCCTGCAGGGAGTCTGGAAATCATGAGGTCATTTAGGTTTCGGACTGTGGCGTGGGAGAGGGAACTAAAGGCAGCATAGAGCCTCTTCATTTAGTTTGACAGGATCCACCCACTCCTTAACTCATTCACTTATCTGAGCTTTATTTGATCTGGACTGTTGGGTTGTTTGCTTGTACAAATATTTAAAGTGTTTTCTCAAGTATTTCTAGCCCCCGTTCCAGTTTGCTTTGTTTTCAGGTGATCATTTTGAAAAGTGAAAGCATACATGAGTTTTAAATAAGCTTCTTTTGTTCCAGTTTAACATGTGGTTGTTTGCTCTAGTGAACCAAACTTTGAGTTCTCCATGAGTTGTTATTGATCCTCAAAGGAGTGGTCGGATGATGTGAACAGGCCTGAGAAAGTCCCTTTGTTCCAGCTGTGTGTTTGTGTTGCATCACCGCAAGGCCTTCTCATCCAGTCGAGCTGTGACGGACTATTGTTTCACAGAGATGAGAGAAACAATGTCTAGGTCAGGGAATTGAAAGCCCCGTCGCCATTCATGTTTCATGTTTGTCCTTGTCTGTCTTCAGGTAGCCTCTTCCTGATCTGGAGCAGTGAGCCCGAGAAGACAAACCGTGGCTGTGGTCTGCTGTCCAGTGTTCTGCGTAGCAAGCTTTAGCCGGCACGATGGCGTTGTCGTTCAAGAAGGATCTGGACAAGTACAAGGATCTTGACGAAGATGAAATCCTCAGCAAACTGTCGGCGGAGGAGCTTAAACAGCTGGAGACGGCCCTCGAGGAGATGGACCCTGAGGTCAGGAAGTGGTCAAAGATTGAGAAGCTCCAGGGCTTTCAAGAGGAAGGGAGGGAGTGTCTGTAGCAGAGGGATTTAGTGGGGGAAAAAACTATTTAAAAAATACAACAAACGTCATGCATGTTATGGCCATAAGAAGACTCATAAATCTCTGGCAGTTTTAAGTCTTTTTCTCAAATAATTGGAGGAGCTATGGTCCTAGAAATACACAAAACAAATGTTTTTGCAGAAATGACCCCCATATCCAACCAGCCTCTCCTAGTTAACGCCACTTTTCTTTCCTGGAATTCATTGAACTTCACAAATCCAAGGGTACATTTTTCCGTTGCCCCCTCCAACAACACCTCCCAGTCCCCAGCCTCCATGGTTTGGTAAATGATTTAAGTGAGGGACTGAGGGAGTCTGAGCTGCAGTAACTGTCAGCAGGCTGCCAAGTGTTTGTGTGTTTATTTGTGAAAAAAGCTTTAGAGTATAATGAAACCCTCAGCAGGCGCCTGGGCGTTGAATTTAAATTCCAGCGAAACCAAGTGAAACAAATAACCCTGCATTGTGACCCACAGGAAGGGCCCCAAGGACACAGTCAGCAACAATGGAAAAATATTAAATTCTCAATTTCATTCGATTAAACTGGCAAAGTAAAGTTTGTCAAGTTTATATTAGAAATGTCTGCATTTAGTTTCATTGGCTGCTAGCTAGACAAAGTTTACTCACATCCTCTTCACCTCCCTGAGGTTTGCATCTTTATGTCAAGTTTTGTTCACAAGAAGCTTAAGGTTGACTTGCATCAAGTCAAACTGCTTATATGTTTGTTAACGTCCTGTTAAGTAAACTTTTAACTCGGGTCTATTTGCTTGTTGGACACTCAAACTCGTTAATCTGACGCGATAGCAGTTACAGCACAGACCTTAAGAATGAAAGAAGAAACTGTTCTTTGTGTGTGCAGTTCTGTATTTGACAAAAAGTTTTTAAAAAATGATCTCAGAACTCAAAACGTCTGCCTAAAGGAAGATGATGCTATTCTGATGTCATACACCTCTAACAGGTGCTGACAACACAAACTGATGTGGAGCTAGAATGGCCAGCAGAGCTTCAAAACTTTTGCAGGCATGACGATCATAAATGTTAAAGCAGTTCTTTGAATAGATATGGCATAGTGATGTGTTTACAGCTTTAAATATATGAATGATATAGCATTTACCATTTTACCCTGAAAGGCTACAGTGAAGGTATTGAAGTCTACTTTTGTGTATTGTCCGTCTCCTCTTCTCAGAATGCTCTTCTCCCAGCCGGCATGCGTCAGAAAGACCAGACGGAAAAGAAAGCAACGGGATCGTTTAACAGAGACGGCCTCCTCAAATACCTGGAGAAGGAAGCCATGGAGTACAAGGACAGAGATGACATAGTGCCCTTCACTGGAGAGAGAAAAGGTTTGTGTTTGTTTGTCTACAACTGTGCATAGTAGTGCACTAAAGTAGGAGTCATTCCTACATCAATAATTCAAAATGTTTCATCACTGAAAATCAAAACAGAAAAAGTTGAGGGGCAACAGTCAATGAATCAATCTTCATTTGTATAGCTCCAATTCATAATAAATGTGAACAGGCAGAAACCTCGAGCAGAAGAAAGAGAGACAGGGATAGAGAAAAACAAAGTAACTCTGGTAACAGTTTATTGTTGGCTAGTTACAGGCCAGATTATTAAAGTGTCTCAGAAAACTATAAAGGTCAAGAATGTTCAATTCCATTAGGGATACTGTGTGGAGTTGTACACCAGTTCACCATTCATTATATCAGCAGTGAAATGCTATAACATTGTGGTGATGTATTTCTCAAGGGATGATGAACTGAGGCGTGTCTGCACACTCACACACTCACACACACACTCACAGCAGTAGTTACTGCTTTCTGTCTCAGTGTGTATTATTCATGCATGTCTGCTCTTATGCAACATACAGCAGTGAGGGGGAGGTGTGTTTGTACCAGGGGAGAGGAGGTGGGCAGTGTCAAAGGAAGAGGCACGTCAGGGATATAAATGTCTGTACCGTGTTTTCTTGATAGACGTTAGTTTGTAGATTTATTTATTTCAAAAGCGTTGGTTCCTCAAACCTTTTTTAGATCACAGTACCCCTTCAAACCAAGTTCAAAAGTGAAATACTTAAAAGAAGACTAGTGCTAATTAGCATTAACCACTTAGGAAGGACTACACTATTTTGTGATAGAAAAAACTAAAATGAACAGTGAAGTGATTCTCTCACCCTGAGCTCTCGTCAAGTGAACGACTTTTATCTGTTTTTGAGATTTCTGATCCTTTGTGTACTTTGCCATTCAAAACAATGCAAATCAGAGCTTCAGCTTATTTGAATAGAAGTTATTCCTCGTAATGATTAAGGTTTTTTTTTTGTTTGTTTTTGCTTTGCTCATATACGGACATGTCGTTGAACAGTATCGAGGTAACTGAAACATTGATGAATCAGAATGAGAGTCCAGCTGTTTACCTTTATCCTAAGTAAAAATCTTTGTTTTTTATAACACTTGTCAGTGATACACATGTACATAATCAGGCTGTAAACAGGCAGCTGTGTCTGTAGTTTTGGTATTTTAAGAGTAAAAAGACACAAGGTATCGCATGTGGGATGCATCATGGGTAAAACAGTGAGGGATATGATAGAAGGTTTTTTTCCACTAAGAGGAATGAAATGATGAGGGGACTCTCACAACACAGCAGATATTTGTGACGAAAAATTTCTCACAAACTTCTGCTGATCCAGATGAGATAAGTGATGCAGTAAGCACATAAAAAAAACCTGCTCTCAAACAAGTTTAAAAAAAAAAAACAACAACCTAGGTTAATCCCTTTCTATGCGAGACAAGAAGAAGATGCTTTAAGATGCAACACAACAGGGGAAAATAAAACCTAAATGAGAACAGGAAATAATCTCTGGTGAGTAATTCTTGTTTAGTGGAATTTCTTTTGTTTGGATCTCTGGAGATCTGCACGCTTGAGTCTCACTGGAGAGGAAATATGGAGCTGACATCTTTCCCCTGACCCTGACTTGGCCTGTTGGAAATTATACTCGCTCTGTTTTTGCATGCATGATTGTGTGTGTGTGTGTGTGTGTGTATCATGTATGTATGTGTGTGTGCATGCGTGTGTGACAACATGGAAAACTCAAAACGCTGTGCTGGTTCTGTGGAATGTGGTCGACTCACTTCCCCTTGTTATACTCGCCCCCCGCTGATAAATAATGTGGTCATGATGAATGTGTGTGTCTTTTCAACAGCACACGTAATGTCTGTTTAAAAGCCATTGCAGCCTTTTAAACCACCCAAATGTTGTCATATTGTGCCGGCCCCTTCTGATTACTTTTATATTAGTCCATCTTTTCTGGTGTTCAGGGTTTTAGAACACTATTAAAATGAGAAAGTTCTTGCTAAATGTAGTTTGAAGTGAAGTTTCTGCTGGGAAGGAGGAACCTGTAGTGTGATATTTCTTTGTTATTTTGGCTGTTGGGTCTTTTGTAGTCTGAAAAGCATCTTGTTTTTTGAAGAATATAGTAGAGGGTGGAGAACAAACCCACAGGTAAGTTAAAAATCAATAAAAGTTGAGAGGGCATTTATTGGTTTAACAGACCTCTCACTAAATGCACTGGTATGTAAAAAGTTTCCCCCTGTCTGATACTGTTGTAACAGGCAGACACTGTGTGAATCTCTTGTATTCTGTCAGCAGTTTTTCATTTAGTCCATGATTTATGGATCATACAGACGGGGGGGACTGTGGAGCTGTCAGTCTCTTGGCTGTGTCTAGTTTGTGTGTTGCTCCAGGGGGACTGGCACAGGATGTTGCCTGATGACTGTATTTACTGTTTACTGGCTTTCAGGAAGTGCCAGAGCCCCACTCGAGATCAGTTTGAACAATTTGACTGGCATGAGGGACTCAGAAGGAGGGAAAGAGGGGAGGGTCTGTTCTGGGGTTGTTTTTTTTGTTGAAGTAGACAGGCCTATAGAGAGACAGTGAGGGGCACCCTCTGCATGGTCTCTCCATCCAGTGTGAGTGTTTGTAATGCTCCAGCAGTGCAGTTTTTTTAGACTCCACTCATTGTTCAATTACTTCCTTGGGTCAGATGGGTTGCCATGGCAATTCCATAGTTGTCGGACACTCATGGCTGGACTGAGTTCAGCTGGTCTGCACTGGTGGCTGAGGAATGTTGTGTAAAATAGCAGGATGCTAAGACGTACTCAAACAGTATATTTCTGCTGTTCAGACTTCTCCTTGTGAAAAAGAAGAGTTTCAGAGAACAGTCAGTAACAGTGGATATAATTAGAAACAAGAAGTGAACAGCAAAATTAAACTAATAATCTACTACTTGATCTGTGCTGCCAGAAATATTTAAACATCTAATCTTAAGGAAACAAGCCAAGAAACGCACAATGTGGCATCATGCAGAAACAAAGAGTTTAAAGCTCGGGAGCAAGGAACAGTGTTGACCGTGTGGAGTTATCTGTTTGTTTTCAGACAACAAAAGTAAAAGTGTGTAGGTATAGTACTGATTTTTGTTTATTCAAAAACCATGTTTGCATATTAATTATACTGTGGCTATATCTGGGAATGTGTCCATCTGCTTACAGAGCAGCACTTGGCAGTCATGACTGTGGCACAAGGCAGGAGTGCAGGAATGGCTGAATGAGAATAACAACGCACATTAATCAACTGTTGGACATTTTTTATTTAAATGGAGTGGTTATGTAACATCCAATAAAACCTTCTCCAGGCCTGTGTGTACCTGTTTTTTTTTGTCTGTGCTCACGTCAAAGTAATTTAATGCCTGCCCATTTTTAAGAGAGTCAAACCTTCGTTTGTGATTCAAACTTTCTCTCTTTTTCCTCATGTCTCTCATTTTTCTGTCTCCCTATAGGTAAAGCATTTGTTCCTAAGCAGAAGCCCATAGAAACACGTCAGGAAGAAGTCACAAAGCTGGATCCAGAATTAGAGGAAGCCCTGTCCAGTGCCACAGATACAGAACTGTGTGATTTAGCAGGTAAGAATGAAGAAATGCCTCTAAAAAGGTTCAAAGTCATTTTCAAAACTCTGTGTGAAGGTTGCTTTGTATGTGGTTCACACGGTGTTGTAGTTGTCGTTAAGCCTGCCCGAGCTCTCTCTTTAGTGCGACCATAAAACACAAGCTCCTTTCACTCCGAGGCGCCGTCCTTCACTGTGTGATGAGGGAAGAACAGGGCTCACTGAACAGAATAACTTGATTGCTGCAGCCTCTAGATTTGATTACCTTTTTATTCAATTACCGATACGGGTGCATTTTGTTTTACCGCACATGCGTATACAAACTCTTCTCGCACCCTTAACTGAGTGTGTGTTTTGCTCTTGTTTTGCAGCGATCCTGGGTGTTCACACACTGGTCACCAGTACTCAGACATATGACGGGACTGGGAGCAAAGCGGGTTACAACAGTAAGTGCAACCACAGGATTAACCCCTTAAGTCAAAGGGCCGTAAAGGATCTGTATGTTGACCCCTGACTTTGTTTCTGATCTAGATGTGATCAAAGGGGAGAAGATGAACCCGGTGTTTGACGAGCCTCCAAATCCCACTAATGTAGAAGATACTCTGCAGAGGATAAAAAGCAATGACAGCTCCTTAACAGAGGTCAACCTCAACAATATAAAGGTACACAGAAACACAAGCTATCTGTGTGTGTCATTGTGTATCATCGTGTGTTTCGGGACAAATAGCAGTGTGTATTTGTTTTTCAGAACGTTCCAATTCCAACGCTGAAGGACTTTGCCAAAGCCATGGAGAAGAACACTCAAGTGAAGAAGTTCAGCCTGGCAGCAACACGGAGTAATGACCCGATTGCTGTGGTAAGATGGTGGCTTGTGGGATTTTTAACAGCTTTGTTCTCACTGAACAACCCCATATTTAACGTCTTGTTTTATTCCCTCCTCCAACTCGTCCTTTCTTTTCCTCTTTCCAGGCGTTCGGCGAGATGCTGAGGGAGAACAAGACGTTGCAAAGTTTGAACCTCGAGTCCAACTTCATCACTGGGGCCGGGGTGCAGGCTTTGGTTGATGCGCTGCGAGACAATGACACACTCACAGAGATCAAGATAGACAACCAGGTACCAGATGCTTTGTTGCGCACACATACACACTTATAAACATACACGCTATGAGGTTACCGCTGGGGCTGAAAAAAAGCCCTCTGAATAATCAAAGTACTCATAGCGCCCCATGTTTATTTATTTATTTAACATAGGGACAGCGCACGATGATGAACATAAACATGTAAATATGCCAGACTGACATAAGGCTTATTTCCATTTGTAGTCCCTTGGCAGGTTGGTGGTACACGCATATACAAATACAAATACAACAAATATTGACCAAACAACAACATAAACTGTACATCAGTTGACAGACATTTACAAAAGCATAATAAGTGGATGTGTGGGTTTGTTCAAAACAGACCATGATAAAGTGACCTTCAGAGTTAAAGTGCTTAAAGGGCCAGCGTATTTAAGTGTAATAGTGCAGGAGTATTGCACAAGATGAGGTTCTGATGTAAACTGCATGTTTGCCCTAGAGCCTGTAACTTTAAATGCTGGTGTGATTGCACATAGCCCTATGTTACTGAGTTTACATATTCAGACATGAGTATGCACATACTATTGCACAACAGGATTAGCATACATACATGCTAAAATGGCTAACTTCACAGCAGACACAAACCTGTTTAAAGCCGGACAAAAAAAGAATCATTTTGGTCTCAATAGCTAATTTTTTGATTAATAACAAATAAAGAGGATGTTTGTTTTGATGTAACTCATCTGTTTGATTTATATCAAGACTTAAAATCCTGTATTTAAGGGTGCAGCTACTTTTAAAGGTAGGTGAATGGAGCAAGCCGCTAGCCTCACTGTAGCTGATTTTACCCCCCACACTTGACCTCTTCCCTCTCCAGTCTCATGTCCAAATATGGTGACTTGTTGGCGAAAAATAACAAAATGGGGATGACTTAAATTAAAATATTCCCTGAAAAGTACTTCCCAAACTAATGGTTGAGATCCTGGAGGTTATGGTGGCTTGTTATAAAATGTTTACGACACACACAAAGATCTGAATGAGCAGAAGCGTCCTTGTTTGTGACTAAGTCCATAAAATACCTATGGAATTGAAGATAAAAAAACATTTTCTTGGTCTGTTTGTTTTTTTTGTGCATTTATCATTCATGGTCACTGTAGGTGATTTAAAGGTCCCATATTATGCTTTTTCTGGTTTTATTTGCTCTTTAGTGTGTCTCCAAGTGTCCTGTGCATGTTTATGCACACCTATTTGCAAAAATTCAAAGTCCGCGGAAACGCAGCTTCTCCTACGTCCTCCTGTTAGCTGCAGCATTAGCTGCATGTAACGCTCGGTTCTAGCCCCCCTCGAAAAAAAATTGTCAGTGTGACGTCATTGTCAGTGTGAGATCACTGATCTAAGCCCATTGGCTCGTTGTGGCAAGCCCAGCAGCTCATGTTGCACGCCCGTTAACTTCTGTAGCACGCCCACGATATGCCGTAGCCTGCGGTAGCACAGTAGTGCTAAGGTGCTAATGTTTATGCTCTCCGGCCCTCTGAGCCAGAGTGGCTGAGCGACTGACCAATGACGGCAGAGCCGACAGGCCGACCAATCAGATCAGACTTGGCACACGTGGGGACTCTGAACGTGGGCACTTCAGAGCCTTAGAGAGAGAGTCAGAAGCGAGCCGGTGCATGGAGCGGCAGTTCATGAAAACAGACACTTTTTTCGAACTTTAGCTATTGTGAACATACTTTAGTAGGTACATAGATTAAATATACGAACCCCAAAAAGGGCATAATATGGGCTCTTTAAGGGAACTTACTGAAAAAGTATTTTCACTCTTAATAAATTGGTTTCACTCAGCCTAAAGATGTAAAAAATGTGACGCTGAAGAAAATTGCCAAATAACACAAACCACTGCCTGAATAACACAGACAATCACCAGTTGAGATGTTCCAGTACAGGAAAAGAGGTTCAAACATTTCTTCTTCTGTTTTTTTTAGGTCCACGTCTGGTCTTGTTCCAGATGTGACTCTGATGTTCACATTTTGACCTCTTCAAATGTGTTTGTGTGTGTGTGTGTTTCAGAGGCAGCAGCTGGGTACCACCGTAGAGATGGAGATCGCTAAAATGTTGGAAGAGAACAACAGCATAGTAAAGTTTGGCTACCACTTCAACCAGCAAGGACCTCGCTCCAGAGCAGCTGCAGCCATCACCAAGAACAACGACCTTAGTATGACACACACAAACCCTCTCACACACTCTTACACACACATACCCATATGCAAGAAATTCAGATTGCTAAAGCTGGATGAGTTGTTGCTGAATATCCTCCAGCTGGTTTCTCTGGCTTTGTAAGAGTGACGACGTCTCCTCTCTTGTAGCTCGTCATCCTGTCAGAGTCGGGGTAGTACAGGTCGGATGCATGGGTGTGGTTATGAGTTTGTCAGTGCATCAGAGTGTTTGAATGAAGCGTTCACTGCATTAACAGTATGGAGGTTGACACGGTGTGAGAGTACTGAAATCTCACTTGGGTTGTTGTTTTTTTTGACACGCTGACACATGCTGTAGAAACCTGTGTTAACTTTGACTGCTTGGCTCATGATGATGTAACATAGTGTTTCATGATAAACTAACAGGCCTGTGTAGATTGAAGGCATGTTTTTTTTTTATACTCTGAATCAATCAATTCATGGGGGGGGGGGGAAATAAAAGATTCTTAATCAATGATTTTCTTTTCACTTTTCCTCTCTAGTCCGCAAGAAGCGAGTGGAAGGAGACCTGTAGGGATGTTTCCCGACCCGTCTCTCAGCCAATCCTGTTGTTTCATCTCACCGTCGTGTGGAATAATTTCAGCCAGTGCCCTGGTCTCATCTCACTGTGTGGAAACTTAAGTCTTGTGCCAAACTGTGGGGCAAGGCGTGCTCAACCAGAACATACATCTGAGAAGAAGGGAAATAACTGGAATTGCCCTCCCCCATTCACATGTTTATACATATGTTTATTATTATTTTGTTGTTGACGTTATTGAAGGTGTAAATCTGTTTAGTTTTTAGTCATTTCATTTCAGCTGCTCCCTTTTTTTTTTTTTTTTAGCCTTTAAATGATCTGTCCGGACTTTTTACTTGCTTTTTTTTCCCTTTTGTACTTTGCTATAAACATGAACATGACCAAGTAACAGAAACAACAGTAACAGCTTTGTAAAAATGAGTATTTACACCATGATAGTTTGCTGTTAAGGCCTAAAAGCTTCCTAATGAAACCCTGAATCCGAAGGTGACACGAATCAAAGCCAGACGAGTCTGTTAAATAACTTCTAAGACTTACAGATGGTCACAGCTGCATCTAAAGAGATCATAAAACATGATTAGTCACAGCGTAGTAACATCTGACTCATGGTTCAGATCACTCCTGTTTGTTCCATCTGCATGCTGCTCTGCAGGTGTCGTTCGTTGGAGTTGCCTTGTAAAACCAGCTCAATTGTCTCGGGCTGGTGTGTGTAATGGTTCAATTGTGCTGACCTCATGCTGCAGTCAGCCTTAAAGCAGATGCTGGCTCACGCCCTTATATATATAAATACTGTAAGTATCAATGTGTAATATTTTATATCACTTCACTGTTTTATTCTTACTAAAGATCTTGTTTTCATGTGGTTTCAATTCAAATGTTGGCTATTCTGATCACTTGTTACCCTGAACAGGAAATGATAAGAAGGTTTCTTGTAAAAATTAGATCATACTGTAAAATGAACAGGATATGAACCCCAGTCTGGACTGGAGAGGCTCTGGCCTGCTCTCATAAACGATGCTGTAACTGTCTGCTCAGCACCCTGGGTTTCCCGGACGCTAAAAACCATGCCAAAGACTTACACATGCAGTGCTTAGAGTATCTGTATTGACATTGGCTACTGGTTCAGGTTTTTGCTTTGTCATCTACAGTCACTTACTCGTAAAACTGTCATCGAGTTAGAAACAACGGTCTCAAAATATTTCGGGCAACACATCAGGTCAATATTTTTTCTTTCATTTTTGAACAAACGGTTAAGCAAGAAGTTAATTAAGAGGTGAGCTGGCAAACAGCTTGTGTGGAACTTCTCAGGTTGCGAGTACTTGTGAAATGTTTCTATGAACGACGACGCATCGATTAAAAAGTCTTGTACAGATCCTAAATTTAACTTTTCTCACTCCCACACATTGCACACTTCCACTTGGCTCTCGGCATAGCAGGTCATACATTATGTAACACATGACAACATGAAGCGTGTGCCTCTATTGGTACACTAACCTGCTTGACATTAGTATGACAGGATTTTTTCAGGTGTTACCTAAACATGTACATATGGACTATATGTAATAAGATACTGATATGAAGTCATCAGATGTGAACGTCATGTTTGTGTCCTGACCAAAAACACCCAACAGCCTCACATTCCTGGACTCAGTCGTCCGGCTCGGTTCCAAACTTTGGGTTTGAAATCTGAGTTCATCCATGATCGTGTCTGTTCGTATTTCCTCTGACCTTTTTTTTTTTTTAACATTACTGTGCATTGTTGGTGGAAAACTGCTTTCTTTGCTTGAGCTTGTTAAGAATATTCTGTGATCTATATTACAGTATGTTTATTAATTGTGTAATGCCATCTCAAAATCAAAGCACGCACACACACACACACTTTTATTTGTACTCCCACATTCATTTAAACAACTCATTGCTGAGATGTGTTTGTACCTTAAGTCAAACCCCAGGTGTATACTCAAAATAAGGAATATGTGATTTTATGAAACCACAAACTGGTAAAACACACTGCTGAATATCAGACATCCTCAACAATAAATGTTTTTACAAACGCTGACTTATGTAGCCTTTTGTCTTTTAAGATTTTTTATTTTAATGTATTCATTTGTCCTCACTCCAGCCCTCGTCATCTGCCATTTTGAAGGTAAATATGAAACAAGCTAACATAACTAGAATGTCTGCATAGTCATGGTTGCCTCAGGATTTGATCAAAGAAAATGATCGTCTAAAGCATATTGCTGATTCATACATTATTAGAGGCATTAAACTTGGGGAAGCAACAGGAAATGACGTAAGGTGCACAAAGTTAATTTGCATAAGAATCACTTGTACAATAACAACCTTTTGACGGTTAAGTTCAAACTCGAAGTACACCAACAAAACTACCATCAGGCATTCATTTGCATGGATCAGGTTTTACTAAAGTAGAAAACACAAGTAATATAGTCATGCAAGGCAAGCTCCTTATTGAGGAGCTGCTCTGATGTAACAGCAAACTAACCTGCTATGGTGGTGTTAGCATGTACAGTCTTTACTATTGGCTTCTGTGTTATCTTAACTTGATAGCACTGTATGACTGGCGGCTTGGAATTGGAATAGGTCAGCAAATATTTGGTCTTGAATTAAATTACTGAAGAAAACCTGATGGTGTCAGAAGAAAAGCCAGAGAGGACTTAGTTCTGGGTATTTAGGCTGAATGCTCAAAATGTAATGGCAGTTCATCATCCTGTCTTAGTTTACACAGGTCACTCCAAAAAATGACTGCTCTAACGTAGGCTGTTTCCAAAGACAAGGTCAATGGGTTCACCAAAGAAAATAGTACGGAGGATAGATCCTCTGTGGCCTGTCAACGTCTGTACAAAGATTTGAGCTATTTACTATCTGGACCAACCGGATAAACTGAAGAAAAAAAAAACCACAGAGAGCCTGAGCTAAGTTGCTACCATGAGTAACAAAACTTAGGCCTCGTGTGTGACTTTGGGAGTGCAAATATGAAGCTAGTTGTGGCTGAACCCATGGGCGGTTCTAGGCAGGCGTCAACAGGGGCCAGTGCCCCTGTAACACTGAGCTTGGTCCCCCCTGTGGTCACCCCTCCAAAAGGAAGAGCCCCCCTCATAACACATACACTGTATTTGACTCAACAACCGGACTCACAATCTACTGTGATATTAACTGAAAGAAATGTAAATCATGGTATTTAATGATGTGCACTATTATTTGGCATAATATATATATATATATATAGATAGATAGATATAAGCGATTATCTTTGTCCATTTTTCACCATGGTTTAATGTTCCCCTCTGACAAAACAACTGGCCCCAGTTTGGCCCCCTCAGTAAAAGTTGTCTAGAACCGTCACTGGCTGAACCTCAACTTCAAGCTTTCAAGTTCAACCATTCAAGTTCTTAATAACTGAGGGACAGGCCTTTAAGTTTGGGAGGTGCTCTAGGTGGTGCAGCCTGGCCTACGTATTCACCCTTTAATCAGATCCAGTTTTTCAGATTGTTTGCACATGCCTGAGAGATGAGGTAATGCCTATGACTCCACCGCTCTCTGAGAGTTTCCTGTGCCAGAGAGCTGCAGTGAACTGCTGTCAGAGAAAACTCTGCACTGCTGGCACTGAACTCTGCTCTCTCTCTCTCTCTCTCTCTCTCTCTCTCTCTCTCCCTCTCTCGCTCTCTCCCTCTCTGTGTGTGTGTGTGTGTGTGTGTCTATGTGTGTGTGTGTGTGAATGACTCAAGTGTTTCCACTCCACTGGTATGGAGAGAACAAGAACAGCAAGAACAGCAGCATGTGTGTTAATCATTTGAGGAGGCATCACAGGGCAGTAGTGGAAGGAGTGGAACAGGCTCCCTACAGATGTGAAAATCTGCACACATTTTGCAACATTTTCCTGTGAAGTGAAAAAAATGGATCCTGAAAAAACAATCATGGATGCATTCATTTTGATTGATACTTGTTTATGGTATCCATTTCTCATTTTCATGATATTTTACTGTACATAGAATACCATTTTCTGGTGTGATAGTGTGTATGTGTGTGTGTGTCTGTTTGTGTGTGTGTGTGTGTGTGTGTGTGTGTGTGTGTGTGTGTGTGTGTGTGTGTGTGTGCATATGGAAGAATGCTCTTTGTGGGTGTGGAGGGAGGCTTGGGAGGGCGGTAGGTTTTAGTTTAGGGAGTGTATGCTGTAATTCATTAACTCTTAAAGCTAATACAAGCCCAAATCTATATTTAGAGTGGCTTAAATATCGATATTTGGCACCATTCGTTCAATAATTGTATTACATGAGTCAGGGTGACCATATATTTTATAATTCTGTCCAACCCCTGATCAACTTTCTTGAAAAAAAAAATCATTTTTAGCCAACTAGCTTCTTTTCTTTATCAAACATCAAACAGTCTGGTTATTCAAAGGCAACAGTTCATAATACAATCTCAGTCTTGGTCTTCAGTGAGTGAGCATGAATGAATAATATTCTCTTTGGCGTGGGAGGGTTCAGATTAGCTGTGATATTAATTCAGCTGGTGGTCAGAAGGTTGGATTAGGTGCAGCCAAGGCCGTGATGCTGACAAGGATTAAACATCACTGGACTGGACCGACTCCAGCACCAGACTCAACTTGTCCCTCACATGATCTGCAGTGATGCAAAAAGGTCAGCAGATGTGTCACATTTCAACTACTCATCCATTTAAGAAATGTTTGTGCTGACATGTTTATTTGAGATCACATTTAGTCAAGCATAGCCCCTCTGCCCTCACTTCTCCTCTTCTCCCAGCTTTAACACAGGGCTTTTGTTATTGAACAGGTATGTTCACCTGTAGTCTCAGGTTATTTTCCATCCGTGTAAGCACTGCAGTCCTGCCAGCTCTGAACAAAGCTTCAGTAGTCCCTCTCCATCATGACCTCATGTGCTTGGTAAACAAAGGCTCACAGATTATGAGGGAGAGGAAAGAATAGAAAACACTGTATTCAAAAACAGCCGAGGTAAAGGTGTGAGTCGTCACTCACTGAATAGAGCGCTATTTCTGGAGTGTGTTTTAGATGAAAGCAAGTTACAAACTCCATTTACACATTCATGTTTTGTAAGGAAGAACAGAAAGCGCAGCAATTTCCAGTTTGACCAAACAGCTTTTGAAATGCGATTGTTTTCTTCAACGTGTTTCTCAATGCTGAGGCCATGGCGGTGAACACTGAAATGTGTTTGGGACTAAATGAGCAATAACGGTATCCTCCAAACACTGTTTCATACCTGACTTGGTTATGTAATGGCCCTTACTAAAAACAATGAAGTGAACAATGAAGTGAGAAAAGTCCGGGACATCTGTGAGTGCATGTTTGATATGATCCCTCTAAGCTTGAACCTACAGTTTGTGATGTTTGGCTCGGTGTAGCCTTAGTCCTATTATAAGGAAAAGCAGACAAATCCCTCTTTATATCAAATTGGAGATATGGCTACAGCCTTTAAATTATGGCTGAGGGAATTCAGATTTAATTTCAGGCATGAAAGCCCACATAAAATAAAAGAATTATGCATCCTGCCCAAAGCTTTAACGGGAATAACGGCGCTCTCTGTTACAAAGCGGTGAGAGCAGCACCGCAGGAATAACTCCCTCTCTATTGTGTTAAAAATAGTAAACCCATAACATCAGGCACATTCTGCCAAGTAAAACCACAAGTGCAATTCCTGTTTGTAGAGGAACAAAATCATTAGCAGCATCCTTCTGTGTGTGCTGGATTATTATTTTAAATAAATGTAAGACCTGATAGCATGTCTATAACTTTCATTTACAGAATGAAAAATATCTGTCCAGCATAATGTTGATTCTCATTCAGAGAACTACACTATTACTAAGACCGTAATGGTTCATCAGGTCATCATGTTCATAATGATGACCATCATTACCATGATTTTTTTTTTGGAAATACAATCTAGCTGAGTCCGTTTTAAACTCAATCAAACAAAAACATAGGTCTGCAGTACCCTTCAAAAAGCTTCAAATCTTTTGTGTCTAAAAGTAGAACAAGCGAATGGTGATTAAGAGGCGCCATCTGGTGGTTGAACATGTTAGACACACAGCTGACGTGCAAATAACAACAAATGTCCACTAGAGGTCAGAAGCAAACTGACTGCTGCATTGTTGGGCATTGTTGAAAGGGAGCCTGTTAGAGTTTCAAGTAGATCATGTTTTCTATGACAATCTGCTGACAAACACCCTTCTTACGAGCTCAAATAGATACAAAACTTACAGTAAGAGATCACTTAACATGCTACTTGTAAACTTTTGAACTGAACTATAATTAGATCAGAATGCTCCCATCGGATTCACCTGTTCAACATAGTTTATATTTGTCTCCAACAGGTTTGATGTAGCCTAAATGACCTTCAATCTGCACGACGCCGTAAAACCTGAAGTCCAACAGGCTAAATCAGATATGTGCCTCCTTGAGCTGATAACAGCGGGGATATTGCATTGATTGCAACATCTTCTAGTCGAGACGGAGCAGATTGATCAGGAGGTGGCTCGACTGATCGTTGTCATGGTTACAATGTGACAGGTGGTTCAAAGTGTTTCTACTTCCCCTCTCTTTGTTTGTTTCTTTTTTTTTTGTTTCTTTTTGCCCTAAAGAGAACGAGGGCAGGGTCAAGTAAAGGAAATAAACTGATTCAGGATGCAGGAGGTCAAAGTGCAAATACAGTCTCCTGCTTGGTTTGATCCTAAAAGCTCACTGTGGATAATAATGATAAAAATAATAATATTAAAACACAATAACAATCATGAATAATAACAACTTTTTGGGCGTGATATTGGATCATTTTAGACTGCTGGTGTTTTTCTGTCCATGAAAAATAGTGATCTGGCTTCTCGTCCTTACTTACTGTCACATAAGCAGATGTTCCCACAAGCATTGGAGACCGAGCACAACATGAATAAGGAATTGATTTGTACTGCAATCTAAAAAGTGTCATCTCACATGGAGAACATCCTGTATAATGAATAAATGGAGCTCCCTCCTCCTGGTCTCTCTCTGTATACTCATAACTTTAATGACCTGATCTCCATATTAAAATGCCCGACAGGGAGGTAACTTATAACCAAGAGAGACTGAACGTACTCATTCTTGAATCCACTTATTGTTCCCCTCTATTTGTCCTACAGCGAGTTATGTTTACTATAGAGGCACAATCTGTTCATCTCAAAGCAGCACCTGTTGTAGCAGAGACAGGAGGCTGTGATGTAATGAAACATATTGAGCGCAGTATGTCCCAGGTTGCATATTTGCTTTCATTTAACTTTTTTTTTTTTTTTACTTTTAACATTGATTAACTGACCTTTTGCAGCCTGCAGGTGGATATTTTATAATTAGCCTATAGAAGACCAAAACCCATGGAAAATGGATTTTATTGCCTGGCAGATGAAGAGATAAGATAAGATAAGATAATCCTTCATTTATCCCACAACGGGGAAATTTACATTGTTACAGCAGCAAAGAGCAAAGAGACATTCATATTTGCTGTTGTCAGAGTGATCACTCATTACAGTTGAAATCATCAGTGGTCTCTTACACTGACTTTCACAATGTTAACATTGATGAAACCAAACTTGTAAAATCTAAATTTGTCAGGCATAAAACAGTCAGACATTTTTACAGGGAATTTAATTTAATTCCTTTCAATAAGCTCTGGATATAATTTCAAAGTTAAATGCATTTTCTGGTTGATTTCCTCGCCTGCGTCTTTCAATCGTCTCCTTTTTTCCGTCTTATTGATTCTAAAAATAAAGGTGGATTTTTAATTTGTGCAACCTATGTCAATATGATAGCTGGAAAAATGGGAAATAATGTTGGGCGTATAAAAAGTCATATCCTCATTTGACTTTATGACACTGATATCACAGTCTGGAAAAAAATCCCCTATGTATTTTTAATAGCTTTTACCATGAGGTGATGATTAAAAACACATTTTTTTTTTTTTAACCACATGGTTGGTCATGAGACTGTCAACCAGTTTCCACTCACAGTCGCCATCCAAAGTGAGTCTGTGTTTAACAGCACTGGCTCCAGACGTCACATGCAGTGGTTACTGGTCACACAGACCTGCTAAATGTTTCCACCTAATGCGAACAGATCCCTCAACTCCTTCTTTATTTTGTTACACAAGAAAAGTGAGTCAACTCATTAGGGTGCAAGCTTTATCTCAGATCTAATGATAAGTAATGAGGGACTATTAGATTGCATTTTCACAAGGCCAAGGGGTCAGGGCAATTATCAGCAGAAGAGATCAAATGAAAAGAATACCCAGCATAACTGTCCTGAAACTCCAGGGTCATCTTCGTATTAGTTAGGGGTCAGCAAGTGGAATATTCTTCTTACAGACAACTGTTTTTAGTAAAATATGCCTACTCAATACAAAGGTAATGTAGGCTACTGAAATAATAAAGCCCATTTAACTCGATTCAATTCAATTCAATTCAATTCTTGGCATGACAGATCAACAATCTATGTTGCCAAAGCAGTACAGAAAACATTTTGAACAACAAATGATAACAATATATACAGTAAGCAAATATAACAAATATGAATAAAAAACATTAACAATAACATGAATTATTTTTACAGTGTGTTTCTATGAAACATTAAGTGTAGTTTGTCTCAGTTTGTGACAATCATGAACATATTTAGCAGCTCGATTCTCTCTCCCCTCTTCATGGTTAGGTTAAAAGCAGGGGTTACAATAAGGTCACATTTTAATGTGTACTGTAAAGTGTTGCACTTAAAAAAATTATTTAATTTAAATAGCCTAATTTAGATGACCAAACATTAGACAATTAGGTAACTTCACAAAGGTGAATATAAAGAAATGTTGGCTTTTCAACTTTGAAATAGAAGATTAATGAATACACCTGAGGGATTGTGGCAGAGTGTTGTATAGTCTTTTACTTGAAAAAGTAAGCTAAAGTAAGATACTTTTTTTTAAAGGTTCACTATGTAGGCTACATTTGGTAGAGAAATATGAAAGTTGGATACATTTACAGATTATGTGGTAGGCTATATGTTCATAACTCTATACACAAACTGTCCTCAGAGGACAAAATAAATAAACAAATAAAAAAACAGCGATAAAATGCTTTGCGAGAAGTTATGGTTGGGGGCAACAGGGGCAACCAACAGTGAAACCCTTAACTCTCCTCTTCGCTGTTTAGCTCCAAACACTTTATCCAGGGAGCCATTTTTTCTTTGAGTAAAGTTTGTGTATTCAGTTCAGAAAATATAGCACAGAATTGTTTCACTTCTCCAACTTTCAAATTTCACCACCCAAACTCCATAGTGCACCTTTAAAGGAGGGGGGGGGGGGGGATTAGCGAGGTCCTTTTGGCTTCTTTAGGTGATAAAATTGAAAAATAATAACAATAATAATAATAATAATAATAATAATTAAACTTTACGTTATTACAAAATATGGGACTACAGGAGCCGTGATGACTTTAAAATATACATTGAACAACATTATTTTATGGTATCTTTTATTATTTTGAAAGTGTAACCGGAAATCACATTATTTGTTGTTCCTTCTGGACGTTCGACGTTCTGGACGTTTTTACGTCAACGTAACGGATCTATGACAAAGCGAGCCGTGAGGTCCCCGAAACATGTCTCTTCTCCCCTGGGTCGTCATGCTGAAAAATGACCGGGGATGGGAATCTCCCTGCCGCTTAATTTAGCGATTCGCTTCATCGCAGCCGAGTCACCTGTTTGAGCGTTAGAAACAAACAAGAGGCGGCCGGGGGCTTCTTTATTTATTCAAGAGAAGATGGCGGAGTTTTCGCCCGTCCTGCCGATGCGGGATGGAGGAGGAGGAGGAGGAGGACGATTGGGCCAGCCTATCTTCCCTCGGTCCAGGTCCGGTTCCGAGTCTGAGAGCGAACTATCCCAGAGCCTGGCCCGGACAAAGATCCGGTCGTACGGGAGCACGGCGAGCGTCACGGCCTCTCTGGGGGAGAAATACATAGAGCATCGGGTTACGGACAGTGACACCCTGCAGGGGATTGCTCTGAAATACGGTGTTACGGTAAGGTGGCTACACAACACTGATGTTAGATTATCCTCTGATATTCACCGTGTCCACTACATCTGAGTGTCAGAGTGATTGCATTTGATCTGTCCTCACTGACATCACGACTATTTTCTCCATCATGTGGACATCACGTTTGCAGCTGAACTCATGGATTTGTCAACCATCTTTCCCCTTCAAGTCAACTAAGTTTGTCAAAGAAACTCTTAACTATAAAAAATATCTTGGAAGCACACCAGTGTTCATACGGTTGCTGCAACAGAGAGAGAGAGTTCTTTGGAGATGCAGTTCAGCGTCTTATAGGCTGAATAGTGAAAGAGGCTTTTATCCAACACATGGAAGATTTGAATGTATATGAACAGTTTAACTTCATATATGGAGTGGAAAAGTGATTTAACTTCTTGGTTTGACTTTAATGTTCTCAACTTCTGCAAACTCAAGTGAGATAGAAGAGGTGACAATTATTATAGCCCACAGGAAATGCAACATATATATATATATATATACATATGAGCAGCCCTGAGGTTCCCCAGACCTTAATTTGTATACACAGATAATAAAAGTTTGAACTGTTAAACTGAGTTAGTTTAAATACACTCTTATTTGCTCAAATGGCTGCTAGAACAGATCCTGCATTATTGCCTAATCAATAACAGTTAAGCAGCAGACACTTCTGACCCTAACAGGTTAATCCAGGTGATCTCTCTGATACTCTATGGAGGTAAATAAATAAATAGAGATAATAGAGATAACACTTTAATACCACGTTATTCTGTGTTGTCTGATTAAATGTTGCACAGAGGCTAGTTATGAGTCATCCACTGATACTGCTGCATCTTATGAAACTTTTATTCTTTGATTAAGTGTCGTCTAAAATACAGACAATAAATACGTGATGAAAGGCTAAACCTTTGTTTCAAAGAAAAATAAGCAGCTTCAATCATCAATATTATTTAACACCCTCAAACAGCAACTATTCTTATCTCTCACTCCACATATTCATAGATTTTCTATATAAACTTTGTGTAAAATGGCTTGAATATTCTAACTGTTTCTCCCCAGGTAAGAAAAATAACATAATAATATTAATATTTGCTTCTCTGGGAGGAAGTAAAGACTAACTCTTATTGTTATGTTCAGAATTGTTTAGATTAAAGAAGGGATACTGTGCGTTAGTTAAAACAAACATTTGTGCCCATTATATGCCAGATTTAGTCACACAAGCTAAATCAGGGGTCTCCAACAGGTAGCTCGGGAGCTACTGGCAGCTCGCGGGCAGGTTTTCAGTAGCTCGCATAGAGGTTGACCGACTGTGTTAAAAATAAAAATCTGACGACGGAAAATGCACCTCTTCCACTATTCATATATTTGGCCCATAAAAGTATGTATGAAGTACTTAATGTTTTCTTGGACATTGATGTGAATTTAAGATTATTGATAAGCATTGGCTTATTGCAATTTCACACATGTACAAACAGAAGCTTAATTCAGCTGAGCTATGTAAATAAATGCAAGCGATTTGATGCAAGTAGCCCTTGGTCACTTTCATTTTTTGAAAGTAGCTCTCAGATGAAAAAAAGGTTGGAGACCCCTGAGCTAAATTATCTTCTTATTTTTTTCTCACAGAAGTACAAAAGCACAGACAGACACTGCACTCTCATAACCACTTTCCAGATAATGAAAGCATATCGTCCAGTGATTGCTTTTACTGTCACTGTCATGTGGAGAAAACTAAAGTAAACTCATATATTTGTGTAAATGCTACCGTTGAAGGTGTCAAAAGATCAGTTTAACCTCATGTCTAAGATTGAGTGTGAAGATCCAAACAAGGGAGGAAGTGCTTCGTTGGTGTACTTGATGCTTGTTTGAGTTTTTTTTTCCTCTGTCTCTTTCAAACACCAGATGGAACAAGTCAAGAGAGCCAATAAGCTGTTCAGCAACGACTGCATTTTTCTGAAGAACAGCCTCAACATCCCTGTGTTGTCGGAGAAGCGCTACATATTTAATGGACTGTCTCTGGAGTCTCCCGATGGGGACGCTGAAGCAGCATGCCCGGAGGCAGATTCGCCCTGTGTTGTGACGCAGGACATCGAGGGACCCTCGCCACCCCTTTCCCCGCCCCCCGAGGACTCCAAACCACCCCAGCCAGAGGAGCTGTCAGCCAAAGACTTCTTACACAGACTGGACTTGCAAATCAAACAGTCAAAGCAGGCAGCGCGCAGGCTGAAAGAAGAGGAAGTAAGGTGAGGCGTTTTATGACCCGCAGCAAACTGCCTCTTTTGCTTCTGTGTGTGCAGGTGTTTGAGTTTCACTTAGTTTTACAGTAATTACCTTTCTTGCTTCATTAAAATGATGGATGTAACTTCTAACTCTTGGTTTGGTTTATGCCAGTAGTGGATCACAAGTACTGAGCTGAGTTCCTTGTTTGTAGCATGTTCATCGGGGTTGTCAGACAGGGTATGTCTTTAGGTGAATATGAAGAAGGCAGTCATCTGCAGGGAGTTGTTCCACACTGATACAAGCGTCAGAATGGCCTCCTATGAACCCAATTATATACCAATTCGCCCCCTCAGAACTATAACACACAAAACAGTGTGGTGCTGGCAGAGTGTCATGTCAGCCAGAGCTAGCAGACACTAGCCATTAGACACAATCAGTGTTATTGACCAACAATGATATGCACATTTTAAAATCTTTCTAGTATCTGAGATTTGCTCTTTATTGGCCAGAACTCAAATCTAGTTATTATTGTAATTGGTGTCAGGAAGGAAAAAAGGGTATCGAACATCTGTACATCTGCAGGCATGGGTCTTGATGTTTTTTTTTCTATAATCTTGTTACCATTCATACCCCCTTCCCCCAAACTACTATGGGACTAAAGATCATCTTCCTCCCTGAGCTCAGTAGGTGACTGTCAGCAGGAAGAGAGGCTGAATGCACCGAAGTGAAAACGCTCTCACAGACAGAGCAGTAGATAACAATCAGGATCCCGCCCTACAAGTCAGATGCCATGTTGTGCAACAGTCAGGTATTTAGCAGCAGATTTGGCCCCCGCTGAATCAGGCCTGAGCGTGCTTCTTCGGCACGTTCAAACAGAGAACCTCTCTCACGTCTGCTCAGTAATGGATGCCTGGAATAACCCCATTGTTGGTAGTAGTCTCAGTGTAGTCAGGACTGAGTCACACACTGCAGCTGTTTGCTCCACACACATAGGAGTACAAGCTTTTTTTTTTTTTTTTTCCATTTCAGGCTCTCTGAGTGTTTTGCTCATAGTGTTATGTTTTCATAATGGACCCAGGCCCTCATTTAGCAGATGTTCACTTTGATTTCCTTCCTGTTTGCGTCAGGTTATTATTACCTAACCAGTTTGGCAGCTGCACGACCAGCATCAGATGTCCCTTTCATATCTGATTACTAACTGCTGCTCACCGTGATTCAGAAGATTCAGAAAAAGGAATCTCATCATATTAATCCACCAATCAGTTTCTACCTGTACCATCCCTAAACTTCAATCCATAACAGATACGTTTATATGCGGTCATATAAAATAACAAAAATAAACTATTAGTCCATGTTTTAAACACCACAGCAATAATGTCATCACTATATTACTATTTCTTCCTACGACTAACTCTAAAACCTGTGATTTGTTTCACAAAGGAACAAGCCTTAAGTAAATGTTCAGGATTGTCATTTTCTCTCCAAATGTTTGCCTATCAGCTGAGGCCAATCTAAGCCCAGTGTTAAAGCTCAGTCTCTGACTCCAGCCGCATCAAAGGCGGGCACATGGAGCCACAGCCCCGTGTGAGCAAACACAGCCTCATGTCGTTGTTTCCACACAGTCGCAGAGTCAACACAGACCGCATGCCTGCTGCAAATGAAACAAACCGCAAAAGTCTTCATCTTCTCTGTGGGGAATGGTTAATAGATCCATACATGTCGCTCTGTAGAGCCTACATCTAGAGTTTACACATGTCATGAAATCCCTCTGTGACTTCCAGTACGTTCCACAAACTCAGCTTTTTCAAGTATTTAATCACTTTATTTGTAAAGCACTTTTAAAAATAGAAGTAACACATAAAGCATAAAAGTCAATAACAAGGAAGGATGTGGACAATATGATGGAACACAATCATTCTTAACACCTTAGATTTGTTAAAGTGAAGGCAGGACACTATTCAATAAGTGCATAGTAAAGTCTTAAGGTGTCTAGCATCATCTCTTAAAGTAGCTTATTCAAGAAATCCAGAGGCCGTTGAAGCAAACACAACGTTGTGTCCTGAAACTTGAACAGAAGTCTGCAGCTTTGTCTATTATATTGATAGTTAGATATGAATAGAGATCTATTTTCTAGTGGCTGTTTAACTTACAGATAAGGAATCAAATAATGTTTGTCTGAAGGTGGTTAGAAGAGCAAAAGGAAGGGGGATGATACAGATTTACATTCAACCAGATCCATACAAGAAATAAGTCAAGTTGGAATTTGTTGGACTGAGCTGAGTTGTGCTTCCTTCTCCTGAAAAGCAAACGGCACTCAGAATTTGAATCTCGATGCTTATTTGTGTAGAGTTTGATCCTGTCATCCATCAGGATGTTTTCTTTTTTGGGCCTTGATCTCTTAAACTCTCCTTTTCACCCTCAGTTGATTTTGTTCCTGACACATTTATCTACCTAGTTGTACTCTTTGGCAGCCCTAACCTTGTGAATAGCAAAAGTATAAAATAAAGTAGAGAAAGACAAAATGATTTCTCTGAGACAGCGTTCATTCACTGCACCTCGTTACCTTTCTGATTAAGCTGAAGACGCTGGTGTGTAGTGCTGTGCCTTTGACTCAGACGAGCCTTCAGCTGTGACCGAGGACAATACGGTTGCTTGGTTAAACTCATCCATTATTCACACACACGGTATTCTCAGAACACGGGTTAAGCAGACGGAGAAGGACTAAGAAAGAAGTTAAAGAGTGTGTTTCTCTTTCTCCTCTGTGGGAAATCGACCAGAAAATGAAAGCTGTCCTCTTCTTTTTACACCCGCAGGAACAACGAGGACGACTACACGGCCCCCACGACGTCATACCAGGAAATATGAAGGACCTGTCTGTTTACCTTAAGCTCTGTCTCAGACACACAAACATACTGTATACAGGCCCACAAACACAACCACAGTCTCTTTGCTTTTTATTTTCTCTTGACCTTTTTGCTTTTACCAAACCCTCTTTGAGCAAGTGTCATGTTTGCCTTTTATTTATTGAAATGCAACTACTCTGCGTATATGATTGTTATTGTTTTGTACAGCTGTACTGTAAGACTAAGCAGTGCAAGGGGAACATGTCGTATAAATAGCTTCCGAGCACACGGCCCCTGTCCTCCCTCGTATGCTACTGAAGCTGCTGTACAGAACCCACCTGCTGCACATGTACACACACACACACACACACACACACACACACACACACACACACACACACACACACACACACACACACACACACACACACAGGCACAAAGCGCTAAGCAACTCCAGGAGGATTAGCTTGTCAGACTCGCTAACCGCTTCTGATGTTCTAAATCCCCCATTACAGTAATATCATCGGAAAGTGTATACAGGCCTTCCTCATCAGTGTTTACCCAGTACGAGCTCACCCCAATCTGACGCGGGGGTTTGACTCAAGCCTTTGGACACGTCCTGTTTGCCTCATTGAAGCTTTTTTTTTCTCTTTGCGATCAGAAGGGAGTGCTCTATTTTTTTGAAGTGTGAATGCATTATTTATGTGTGCGGGGAACTGTCTGTAACAGCTGTTATATTGTGCTTTAAAATTCTATTGTTTTATTTCTGAGAATAAATGTATATTTAAACCAACAAGGAGTGTTTTTTAATGAATATGTGGATGTCCGTTACTAGTGTGTGTGTGTGTGTGTGTGTGTGTGTGTGTGTGTGTGTGTGTGTGTGTGTGTGTGTGTGTGTGTGTGTGTGTGTGTGTGTGTGTGTGTGTGTGTGTGTGTGTGTGTGTGTGTGTGTGTGTGTGTGTGTTTTCACGATCAGAGTTAAGTACACGGATAAAGAAAAGGCAATGTTTTAATTGCTTTTTAACTTTAGGAAAAAGTCACAAATATTTACATTTAAAAATACTTATCTTCTGGCTCTACAGAGATGGAAATGAACTCACAGAGACATGCAGAGAGAGAGTGGATGGTACAGACACTGCCCCCTAGCGGGCCCCCAGAAGAATTACAGCAGAACTGATTACAGGAGTTTGCAGGGCAACGACATGGAACAAGACAAATATATTTTTTGGTAAAATAAAAAGCGAGAGATACATAAAGATCTTACATATATACTGGAGGAGAAAAAAAAGAAATATAATAGGCTAAGAGAGGTTACACAGAATGAGTACATTTTGATATATGTGTTTTTTTGTAGCACAGAATGAATTGGAAACACTGAAGCTACAGCATCATACTCTCATAACATTCATTTCCCACAGGAGTCAGGTTGGAGTAAATGGTAGCATTTAAGTGTTGAGTTGGTTAATAAAATAGTTCGATTTACTCTTAATAAGGATGTATTATTTATTATCACACTGCAAACCTGGCGTGCATATACTATCAGTTAGGTAGCTGTAGAATAATTCTATTGTTTTGTTTTGAGTTCGATTAAATCTCTTCTCTTGATACATTTTGGGAATGTGTGGGAGGGTCGATGAGTTCCCCTTAGCAGGTAGATTTGAATACACAGTATATACTCTCACCATGCCATAGGAAATAACTGTTGAGTAATCAGGGTTTGGTTTGGAGTTCTTAAAATCAGATTCAGTCCTGTATTCAGGGGAGACAATGGCATTACAGACTGCTGTAGATCCTCTTAATGGTGTCGCCCTCGTCCTTAGCGATGATGCCCTTCTCGATGTACGAGTCGACCTGCTGGTCCATGAAGTCCTTCAGCTTGGACAGATCATAATCTGGAAAGGGAGACACAAATGCAAATGATGGGTTTGGTTAATGTTGGAAGTCATGATGCTGTGGTGGTTTTGCCGTTGGATAGATCAGACATTAAACTCCGGAAGCGCCGTCTTCTTATAACAGCACACCCAAACAAGCCTTAATCTGCTGCGGTAGTTCATCATCAAGGCAGATTAAGGTCAGAGTTAGCATGTTGTGGGGTTAAGAAGATACAAGCATGGAATAAAAAGGCCAAAGATCACACAAGGAAAAATAATGAAAATGTTTTCTAGTATTTCATTCATAAGTAGTACTCATGTTCAACAACAAACCAGCGTTTATGTTGTTACTGGAGGAGCTTGATGAACACATTCACTTTTTTTAAAAGCACCAGTTCACCGGTCATTTTCATTAAATAAAGCACCAGAAGGCCACTGCAGGATGTAGCTATATTTAGAGATGAACAGTTTTATCCATCATAGTAACAAATGAGTTTCAGAAAACAGCAGAGCAAACATCTGCTGCATCATTTCTCCCTGCTATGACTGATTAAAGAGGGAACAGGATGATAAATGACAACCAAGAGGACACACAAAAAAAAAAAAATCACTATTCTTTTCTAACAACCTTTGTGGCCTAAACAAGTTATTGTATCGTTACAAGATACAGTTTGTGACAACTGCGGCATGTGTGAGGGATTAACAGAATGTGATTAGAGACGGCACCGGTTTTCTCAATCTTGGCTGTAAGGAGCCAGCAGGCAAAACCAGGATGTCGCCTCGAAGCCCATCTGCTCTTCTGGCTAATCTGTGTGATGTGTAGGCGTAAACACATACACACACACATTTGCACACACACAAAGATTGTCCTAATGGATGCTTCTAGTAGAGTAAACACAATAAATGGTGCGACTCCAGCTCTGTTTCTATGACACTGCAATCACAATCACACTTTTTTTTTTTTTTGAAAGGCCTTTTGTTCCCTCGCAGCTGTACTTTTCCTTGGAGAGAGGAAAATTAATGAGAATAGCATTGGCAATTTTTGTAGTACCATGAGTGCTAGAAAAGTGGATCCCAATGGCATATCATTTTGATAGTGCCACTTCAGGAAAATGGGTTGATTTTGGGAGCACATTATGACCCTCAGTCTGAGTTTCTCTATCCTGACACCATTATCTGTGTTTCTCCTCAGCCCAGATCTCTGACTGGCAGGCACGGAGGCCCATGTTGCCCCAGACAACCACTCCACGCACACTAGAATGCTAATGAAGTGTCCTATATAGAGCCAGGTCGGAGATGAGCACCGCACAAAACTTCCCTGCTGCTCTACACTCTGCTACCCTATAAGCTTAGTGTCAGCCTCATTTCTTTTTGCTGTCTTTTGTTTCTGTGTTTTAACTCAAAAATGTGGGTCCAATTTATCATTTTTCAGACTCCCTAGAGGCCGAATGTCCTATTTATTGACTTACATTAGATCCGGCCACTGAACATGACCAGTAAATATAATATATTTCACAGAGCAGCTACTTGTGTTTATTTTTTGTCCTAGATGTCCTGCAGAGATGGTCGCCAGTGGACCGATGGCCTGAATAGCGAGAACTCATTAACATCCTCTGCTGCTTAATTAAGCACCGCTGGGCATTGATTTTTCTTTGTGTAGAGCCCAACAGCAGGGTTCTCCTGTGGTGTGTCAAAGCGATACAGTTTGCACAACTCTGCAGTTTCTGGGTCACATGCTGCTTCTTTATGAAGGCTGACAGTTACAGTAAGTGCAAAGATCCACAAAAAAGAAGCACACTAAGACACATATTGATGATGAATGTGATGCTCTTTTCTTGCTAATTATGCTACAGGACCATAAATGCTAAAGAACAGGTATGACAGGTAGGAGGGAATGAATAAATAGATCCTTGTCTCTTAACAAGGAAGCTGCATCATTAGTAATTAGGACGGACTCATGAAGAATGATCCATATTCATGAGATCTGGAGTGAGGAATCTTTCCCAGTATCCCACACTCATTCTGAATGCAAATCAGGGCGGACAAAAGAGGCTTCAAGTTTTGTGTTCTTCGGTGCGTCTTCTCAGAGCCGGCCGTGACCCCGGACACTTTAATGAGGAGACGAGGGCTTGCAAATGAGGATGTTTTTCTTGTTCTGGCGCTTAAAACTCACAAAGAGTGGAGAAAAGAGAACAGTTTAGAGTGACCGGTTGTAGTGTGTCTCACCATCTTTGCCTTCTTCTTTGTCGTGTTTCTTCAGCCACTCAATGTTCTTCCTGATGGCCTCCAGATATGTCTCTGACTTGCCAGGTTGATCTAAAAAGAAAGGAGAAAAAGAAGATGTGGAAAGTGTCCTCTTGGATGTGTTAGAAAGTACAAAAAAATATATTGTCCCTTCACTTCTTCTGTAGCTCATTAACACTTTGAAGAGCCTATTTTCCACACTTTCAGCATTAGAGTTAGACATCAGTGTCTTACGCTTATCAACTATTTACTCGACTAAATCTTGTCGAAACAAGACTTTTTTCTTCACCTTTTAAAAGTCAGTAACTGCCCAGAATTTAACTTCCATGTTAAACTAGAAAGACAAGAAAACTCAAAGGATTATTTCTGGTCTAAAAAGACCAAATGAATGTGGATAAATGTGCTGTATGTTCAGTGCCTAAACACAACACACACAAAATGCAAGACCCTAATGTTCACACAAATACTTTCAAATGCAGCTGAGGGATATCTGTTAAGTAACATACTTCAGAGTTCAGCCGACGTTGATCATCAGTTTTTTTTATTTCAAGCTGTAACTAATGTTCTGTTGGTAATCCAGCTCTATGTATCATCACAGTTTTTCTCTTTCATTCTGTGTGTGTATGTGTGTGTGTTTGTGTTTGTGTTTGTGTGTGTGCGCGTGTGTTTGTGTGTGTGTGGATTAGGCTGATGCGCATGGACAGGAACAGGGAGTAATGGCAGCTGTGACGTGCCTTCCTGTCAGTTTTATTGGACTGGCCTAGTTCAGACAGGGACTTAACATACTGTCTCTTTCATGTCAGCCCTGCTAAGTCAAAACACAATGTTTGAACCTGAGCGTTCGCTGAGGAAGAGCAGGAAGATGTTTTTTCTTCATTGAATTGATGCGGTTGGGATTTGCTATATTTGAAAATTCTGCGTTTATTTGAGATTTGGAAAATCAAAGCATAAAAAAAGCAAACAAAACAGGAACAAAACAAAGGAGAACAAAAAGGAATCATGAAGTCTACAACGCACTATTATTCTTAAGAGTCAAAACGGTATACTTGGAATAAATTACGATAGTGAGCCACTTGTCAAATATATAAAAAAAGCTATTCATGTTTCTTTAGATCATCATTGAGTTGTGGACTGACTGGTCTCAGTTGATGGCTGCTCCTCCTTGGTAGAGTCTTTGAGGTTCTCGTACTCCTTCTGCATCTTGGCAGCCTCGGCCTTGGTGTTGTCGTCCTCATCCAAGATTTTTCCTGCAGCAAACGGAAGGCACATGAAGCATTAAGAATTGTTGTTGCAAAAACTGAAGTTTAGAAATGATGATAGGCTGTTTCATAGAGGGTTGTGTTCAAAATAGCATCTTGGCTAGGAGCAGTGTGTTCCTTAAAACCCCCGCTGTTGACTGTATACTGCTCCTACCCAGAAAATAGTCCAGCAAATAAACCTAACATTTATATGTTAAGTGAATCAATCCCAAAGGCTGACAAATTACTTTTAAAAACTGTGAATAATTTCAAAGTTGGGCCCTTTAATCCCAACAAAGTCAAACATACATGTTTTATACTACTGTTCAATAATTCTGACTCTGCTGAATAAATTATTATTATTATTTTTTTATGTTTTGTGGATAACTGAAGGGGCTGATTACCGTTGGGTCCAGGGACGTCAGGAGGTCCGAGGGACTTGCCGAGCTTGTTCTTGGTCTGCATGGCTATCATCGCATCCAGGTTCTCTGCAGAGGAAAACAGAAGAAACACTTTAGGTTCATTCAAATTGAGTCATCGGTTCACTCCAAAGACAATTCATGAAAACCTCTTAACCTTTTGAAAGTCCCACGCTGTCTCTGTGTGACTCACAGCTTGATTACCATTTAAAAAGGGCTTTTATCTGATCATTAAAAAGGAGGTCCAAGGCTTTGACTGAAGTGATAAACACAATCTATTCCATGATTTCATTTAATAACTTTGAAAGCAGAAGACCGAATTTTGAGAGAGAGATGAGTCAGCCTTTTTTTATGGAGATAATATATCCAGAATTCAGTAGACACAGTCCTGTATCCTTATCAGGGCTTGTTACCACACATATTACAGAGAGGTTTTTGCTTTCACAAGATTAGGAAATTAAAAGACCCCCAATCAGCCAGAGAGTGACACAAACAGATCATATGCCTCATGAAAGTGATGTTAAGTGACAACTGATCCTCTGTGGATTAACAAGTGGTAAACATTAGGTTTAAAGGGAGGGGGAGCAGATGTTCTGCAGATACACAAACCCCAGAGGTCAAATGAAATTTCAGCCTCTATATCAAGTTACAATACCATATTAACTTTAGGTCCCCTATGAAAACCCTGTTTAAACATGTACACATGGTTTATTAAACAATATGATGTAGCTCAGTATAAGTGTTTATTAATGTATAGTAGTCGTAAGTAATAGAAGTACTGTAATGTATAGTATTTGTCAGGAAATTCTAAAAAGAAGATGTATTTTGTATTATTAAATCTGTGTTGAATTATATCATCTTTCATCATCCATTTATAAACACACGGGTGGCTCAGAGGGAGGATTACAAAACACATTATGTAACACTTCGATCTGCGTATAATAGAATTATTCACCATATTCACACAGCAGGTATAGGCTTATTTACCCCATGTTCAGGATGGGATATAAAATGCTTTAAGAACGTTTACTTCTTAATCCAGACAGATAGCCTACCTATACATTCAATGCTTCTCAATTGATCAGCATTTGAAAAGAAGACGATATTGATAACGGGATGAAGTGCCATACTTCAAGATAAATCAAAAAATATTTTATCCACCTTTACTGTCATCTCTGTTTGTTTCTCTAAAAAATAGAAATGAAAAGCTCTTTATGTTTAGTTGTGCTTTAATATCCGCCCTGGAAGACGCTAGCCAACTTAATAGCCTACTGCTAGCTAACTTAATAGCCTACTGCTAGCTAACTTATTAGCCTACTGCTAGCTAACTAAGTACTGCTAGCTAATTTAGTACTAACTAATTCACATTACCATTAGCTAGAAATGTAAACCGTTCCTAGTATAACTATTAACAATATTAAATGGTAATGTTAGCTAGAAAGTGGTTGAATGCTAACCTTAGCTGTTGTCTAATAGCCTAATGAGCTATCAACTTTTTTACATTACTTTTTTTAGTCTTTCTGCCTTTATTATAGAAAGAACTATAGCATCTACACATACAATTGCTAGGCTTTCAAGCAGCCCCAAATATATTGTTTTCATCTAAATTTTGGATTGATGTCACCTACATCTATATTTCCTTAGGCTTATAGAGATTTTGATCAACTAAGAAGTTGTGTAATTACACTGTGTGTAATATTCCTTGAGTCAATAAGAGCTACAAAACTGTAAAACATTAGCTTGACAATATACTGTAACAGAATCTGAGCTTTCCACCCTGAGCACAACATGAGAGGAACAGTTCAGCTGTGTGATAGGTTGATAAATTGATACAGGCTACTGCTGATAAACGATAAAGAGTGGGACTTCAATTCCTCTGAAGTAGATCTCCAGCTGGGTCTATATTGTAGATTGTAACACTTTTTGAATGTGTCATTTTGGCCATTTTACAACAAGTCGGAGCAGAGAAATTTGTTGAATGGGGTCTAGATCTTGAGGCTGTTTTGAGTGGTGAAAGCTGGATAATGTAACACCACAGGAATAGGAGTAACACCATGGCCAACCATCAACTGAGCATCAAGCAGCCTTACATTCCCCCCACACACACACACTTTTTTAATTTCTTCTTTAATATCTGAGCATCTCCCTATTCCTTTCACTTCCTGTGTTTTCAATCTGCCTTCTCCCACTTGTGGCCAACAGAGAACCATTATTTCATCTTCTTTCTCTGCCCACACAAACACATCACTTTTCTTCCACCCCCACTCCCTTCCTTCTTATCTCTCTCTCTCTTTCTCCCTGTGCCTGTATCACCCTTGGGCAGAGTGCCGTTGATTGACAGCTGTGTGTACAGTTGTATACCTTGGGTGACTCATCAGAGCCTCGCAGCCAGTTGGGGGCAGAGGGCCTTTAACATGTTGCTAGGCGAAGTGGGATTCCATCTACTTATCTCCTCACAACCTATACCACGAACGAAGCTGGGTTGGTTGTCTAGGAAACTCGTATGTCATGCAATGTTACACGCCTGATTTGTTCTGGTGTTTAACGTCAGCAGTGGCCTTTGCTCTGCTGTTAACAGACAACAATGAACAGGATGCTGTAAGGGGTTATCCAAAGGAGTATTGATTAATCCTACAAGGTTAGCTCTCGATACATTACTCGATCATGGCTCTTATAGCGAGACATGCACACTGTAAACCAAACCTCATTGGCTACACATTACATTCATGATTTTTTATGTGCTAAACATTTGCTGTTGAAACTTTTAAAAAATGTGTGAGTAACTGCTGTTCATTGTTTTATATAAGTTTCAATTACAATACTTCCATTATTGACTGTCTGATTGACTAAAACGGGGCAATTTGAAGCCATCACCTCGGGCTGGAAACGTGTGACGGCCATTTCTTCATCATGAAGTGACTTTATATGACACAAATAGTTAATGATGATTTTACAGTTCAAAATGAGACCACATCTTCCAGGGGGATATTAAAGCACAATTTAGCATCAGAAAGAGCCGGTCATTTCTATTTTATTTTGTCTGGACTGATTTTAACAGAGAGAGAAAGAGAGAGGGGGTAAGAGAAACAAACACAGGTGACAGCTGTCCCTTACAGGTGGCTGACCTTTCCACTGGCTGCTGATGTGATGGCCGGCCGTAAAAGCCCGGCCAGGTTATATAGGGTGTCCCTGACACTAATCTGTCGGTGCAAGCTTCACACTTCACTGCGCAGTCTCATGTGGGACATTACTTTGGCTGGACACACATTGAACACAAGGCAAATATAACAAAACAAAGAGACTTGAGAAATTGAGTGTCGGCTAGCTAAGCAAAGGATTGGATCCAAACCTAATTTATAAATCTTTCATTCAGATCCGAGCCACATATAGGGCAAACACATATAGGGCTGTTGGACATGGTGAAATCAAAAAAAAAAAAACATAGTGGAAAGCAATCAGCTGAAAGGCATTACAACAGTTAAACTCCTTACAAAGGTTTGCAAGGACTGTGCCACCTTTTAATGATTCTCTGCCTCATGCTACTACACTGAATGGACCAGACTATAGATAAACAATGCTCTTACTGTGTTATGTCTTACCTAGATAAGACACGCCCTCCTCAGGCGTTATGGTGCCGTACTTGACCATCATCTTCACAAAGTCAATCAGCGTCTTCATGATGGTGATCAATGTCTCTCTCTCCTGAGTGTCTTGTTCTGCAGGAGCAAACCAACAGAGGATATTTTTAAAACCAGCGTCAATGCTTCGTTAACAGTAATTGGCTACCATGGTGTAAATGTTACCCCATGGTGTTCGACTGTAGGGGTTCATACAGATTGGATTATAAATAATTAGTCATGTTTGTGGTTTCGTGTGTGTGATACTTCCAAGAACTGCAATGGAAACAAATGAGAACAAAATAAGCATTGACTCATCCTTGAGAACAATATCAACATGACAACAACAGCTTCAGAGTGCTGCTCTTGATCTGAAGAACGTTCTATCTTTAGCTGGAAGATACTGTGTAGTGATGATCTTAAATGTTACTTCAGGGTTGTGTGTGTGTGTGTGTGTGTGTGTGTGTGTGTGTGTGTGTGTGTGTGTGTGTGTGTGTGTGTGTGTGTGTGTGTGTAATTACCTGAGTCAAGGCTCCTGAGCAGACGGTAGAAATTGGGGAAGTACTGCAGGTCCTGGAGCCCATCTTCAGGTTTCACCTCGTTGCCCTCCTCAGTATCTTTGTCCCACGTGTTGTCTCCCGTGTCACCCTCCTCTTCCTCTGCGTCTCTGTCCACCTCGTCCTCAACCACATCATCATTCTCCTCCTCTTCCTCCTCGTCGTTGTAGCGGCGCCTGGGTGGCTCCCATGTGTCCTGGAAAATATTTGATTTTAATAATTAGAGGGAGAAGAAAAACTTGCATGTTGTGCAATATGATTAGGCCCTATCATTGCAAATCTTCTTTATTTTGTGGGACGACAAAAACATAGAAATTATATCCTAGCAATTCCATGTGAGAAGTTATTAGAGCAATCAGTAATCAGCCAATTATTAATTGCTTTATTTCTAGTACAGTGGTTCCCAAACTTTATAGACTGTGTACCACCTCCGAAAATATTTGGCTCTCCAAGTACCACCATTATGGTAGACGTTAAAATACACTGTAGGCCTATTTCTACACACATTTTACGCAGGAGGTTATTTATTATTGACTGTTGGCAGCCACACTATAGGACTAATAAGGGCTAGCGCTAGAACTGGCACTTAAACTCCACACAACACTGACATTTGACCAAATCAAAAAAAGTTCAGCACAATAAAAATGACAACTTTATACCAACAACCTGTTTGAGAATATTTAATCTCCGGTGTTTCCCACACAAAGACGATACCTAGGCCCAAGTATATTTCCGACCTGTTCTTATTTAATTTTTAATTTATTCATAAAATTGCTGCGTGCCTGAGAGAGAGAGAGAGAGCGCGTGAGAGTGCAGGCGCGCGCTCCGCAGGCTCCGTGCAACCAGAGCCGCTGTATTATAAGTCTCTGCGTTCAACATAGTAAAACTGCCTTTTTTTAAAAAAAAATCCGACTCCTGCGGACTGTTAAGACAGCAAAAGAGAGCAGAATCACATCAGCTTCAGAGCAAGAGAGCAAGAGCGAGAGAGAGGGTGAGAGACTGTCCGTACATGCATCACAACTGAAGCTTCTCCTGGCTCCGTTTTAAAAATGTAAATGAACAGCTGCTTGCAGCCGATTGTGTGCTGAACTCCAATAAATAACAGAATATCTGTTAATGTAGGCCTACAGCTGCTTGCTGTTGTTTCAGTACTGAACTATAACGGAATATTGAGTGGAACTTTTCAAAACGTGAGGCGTACTCCTGTTGTTGTTTATGTCTGTACGTGCGCGAGCAAAGATTGAGCAGATTAAAGTTCTTTGTTGCTAAAACTAGATTCATTTAGAGGGGAAAACACATTTGATATAAATGTAATGTATTGTATATAATGTTGTTTTATGCTGAACAGGTTTTTTTTTTTATATTGTGGAGATTTCTTTGCGTACCACCGGTGGTACACGTACCATAGTTTGAGAACCACTGCTCTAGTATATTTTGCATAGAAATTCAGGGTGTTTTTGTCAAAAGAACATTGTTGTTTAGCTGTACTAGCAGTGTCCACTGGGATTTCAGCAGGCATCTACTGGATTTAATTCATCTCTGTAAACACACAACTGTAAGAGCAGCTAACTATCCAGACGTCTTCTCTCGACTTAGACTCTGTTCTCGCGTTTCAAGTTGGTAGCATAGACTGTAAATATTATTGTTATTATTGGTAGTCGGGCCAGACTAACTGCTGGCTTCACCAAAATGTTCAATAGTCGCCGATGTTTACTTTTGTCACCGAGAAAAAACAAACAAAAAAAAAAAACGATATTGGCTGCAGTCTGCTAATTCCAGCGAGGCGCAGCTGACACAGTTGAATCCTTGTTGCGACACATAGACGATAAAGAGGAAGGTGGAGACACCGGGGATGAAGAGGTCTGTCCCTAAGTTAGCGTTGTGTGCTCAAATATATTACATGTATGTGCTTCTCGCTAACGTTAGCTAAAAACTAGTAGCCATCTGCGCGCTAGCTAGCTAGCAAGTGAGTGAGTTAGTTAGTGAGTATATTTCCACATAAGTTTTATGAATCTGCTCAGGCTTAATGTGTAAATCTCTAAATAAACTGTAACAAAGTGTTTTCTCACAGTTTAAGGATTCTGTAAATCCACAGGTGCTTTCTGTGGTGACTTTGATTTGTGTTTGTTTTTAATCTTTTTTATAGCTTTTGAATGCATTTCATATGTTCAATTGTACTATTAGGCTACTAGTAAAGCCCCTGACCTGATTTTGTAAATTCAACATTTTTTATATATATAATTAATAATAACCATATAGATTAATAAAAAGACTGAACATCACATAGAAGATCAGACACTTGGATACTCTGATGATCCATAGGATACAATCAAAACTAGGATAATACTTATATATTATTTTTTATTATTATATAATCATCATGCTATCACGAATATCACTTCAATGTTGGTTTTTACCAAGTTTGTGTCTGAACCCTGGTCGTCCTGCTCCCCTCTGGTTTCTTGGTCGTTGCTCTCAATGTCCTCAATCTCATTGTTCTTGGCGTTTTTGGTGATGAGATCCTGCAGAGCCTCAGCCACCTGGTACTCAAGAGTTTCTGCCTGACTGTCTGTGATCTGCAGAGAGACAAAACAAACGACACAGACTGAGAACAGGTGTGTGTAGAGTAACCAGTGTGCCAGAAGGGAACAACACACGCTGACTGCTAACCTCCATCTAGTCCATATTACATTTATACTGTCACACAGAAATCCAGCTCTGGAAGCAATTTCTTTGCTACAAATTACTTATTGAATGCAAAAAAAAAAGAAAAGCAATTCACTCATTAAATCATGAAACAAAGCTCAATTCACACATCTCCTTCTCACCATGAGGGGAGGCGGTGGGTGGGGGAGAGAGATAGTTCCTGTTGAGAAAATGTCAAGCAGCATGCCGTGTGGAATCGAACAGCATGTGAGAGTACAAGCTGAAAACCTACCAGCCCCAGTTTGAGCAGTTTGGAGACGATTCTGTCAAACACCCCTCTGTCGTCCTCCTCATAGATTTTGTTTGCGATCTTCTGGACAATGTCCTCTGCTGTCAGCGGAGTGCCGTCCACTTGACGGAAGCTTTCTGGGTCATCTAAAAGGGGAAGACACATTATTTTCTGACATCTGTAACTGTCTTGTCATGCTTTTGTGCTTTATGTAGGCGTTTCTGCTTTAAGTCCTTCATGAATGTAATTGCTGAATGATGAGGACCTTCCTGCACAAGGTCACAGTATTCTTTGATATTTTTCTACTTTCTCTCATTTCTATCGATCAACCAGAAATGGTAGACTTTTTTCATGAAGCTTTTGTCCCTTAGTTCTTTCTACTCTTTCCATCTCTTCTGCTTCTTTGTACCATACAATGCTAAACTGGACAAAGCTAAAAAAAAAAAGTCTGTTTCTCATTAGATGAGCAATAGTTACAGCTTTTCTCTTACGTGCTGCTTCCTGATGTCCACGCACAATAAAAATAAGCAGAGCCAGAATACTCCTGCCTTGGTATCGGTGAGTTGAATCATCACTGATGTACTTTCAAAAACCTTCAAACACTGGGCCTATTTCTGTCACACTCTGGAAGAATATAAAGAGAAACGGGGACTGCGCTTGCCAATTTTAGATGTAGTGTAACCAGACGAGCTTCCTGTCATTGCCAGGACGACTGAGTGAATCGATGAAGTGTTGCACTCAGCGCTGTGTGTCTGAGTCACCTCACCTCTGAGACTGTGCTTTATGCTGATGACTGGATGGGAGATCAAATTACATGCATATACAGTGAAATATGTGCTGATCTGATGAAATCTATACTCTACAAAAATCTATGTAGATATGAACAATTGATTGGATTTTGAATGAAGTTACAAATATGGAATCAGAATTGACTGAAGGCCTGCATTTGCATGATTTATTTAGGAACTGATTGGAAAGGGTTTCAAGGCATATTTGCAAATCAACACCTCAATCTACCTTTCCACTAAAAGTAAAGTTTGTATTTTTGTTCTTACAGAGTATTTTATCATTGATTACCATATTTGTCTCTGTTGAATGACAGTCTATCTTCCTGTGTTGATCTACTGTGTATTTATTTTCACTGCTTTATAAATGCTAAAATAACATGCTGCTGCTTTAACAGCATAATTACAGCCCAAGCACAGAAACAGTGAAAGGACCCTACCTATTGACACTGACTGATTTCTTCACGTTTCTGGATCCACATGAATCCGATATTTGGTTTCTTTCTTTGTACACAGTAATAGACGGATATGACATAGTGGTGGTCGGTGTATGAATATCAAAGGTCCCCTGTGAAAAGAAGAAGCAGGAACAGTAGCCTTGCAGAAAGGGAGGGGATAATCTTTTTCTCTTGCGTGCACGTGTCCTGTCTTTGACTCTTTCTATCTGTCTCTGCTGATCCCCATCAAAGACACGTGTTCTCTCTACCTACTCTTTCTTAAAATGTCTGCCCGGTGGCCTGCCAGCAGCCGACAGAAGCACACCGCATGAGGCCTGCCCTTGTCGAAGGGGTTAAAGGCCAGACAAGCAGAGGGACTCAGACCAAACACTGGTTATCGCAGCTTACTTCACAAACAAAGCCTGGACTGGGCCTGATGGAACAAGGTGGTGACAGGTGTGCGTACCCTGGTACTTGCCATAGTCCATCCCGTTTTTGGTGGAGTCGTAGTCCTCAGCCAGACGTCGGCTCTTGGTCGAGTCAGATTCATCTGGAACATACTGGATGTCCTTCTTGATTGGCACCTCAGTGGACTCTTTTGATTTCTGCTCATCAGCTAGTGACTTCAGCACGGTTAAATCATCAAGGTCCTGCTGGGACTCGGAGTCCTTGGTGGAAGAGGGACGCTTGCTCTCTGAATGAAAACAAAACGTAAAAAAAATCAAGAGGAGAAGATGAACTATTCTCATTTATTGTGGTTCATAAAGTAGTTCCTTCTCTTTACAAAATTAGCTTGTTTTACTGGAAGTGCTGCAACATAGATGCACTCAGCAGGCGGAAATAAAGTGAATTGATTGGCAGTGAGGTTTCCGCTTACCAGCTGACTGTACTGCAGCCTTTACGCTATCCGCCTCAGCAATCTGTGCAGAAAGAAGAACATTAAACAAACAATTTCCACTCAGGATATAAGCTCTGATTAATAATGCTGGGGCTAATACTGAGGCTGTTTGACAATCAGCCATGAAGCCCATTTAGCCGGATATTGGATGATAAAATTGGCTATGGGACGAAGAAAAAAGGGACTTACCTGCTCTTGTACTGGTCTTTCTTCTGTCAACTGTCTATTGTAGACGGGTTTATCTGCAACAGAAAAAAAAGGCATTCAATTGGTGGCTCAAAGCAGACTTTATCATTGAAAGGCAGACCCAGATTTAGTGGTTTGAAAGACAGTGCCACATAACACATAGATAAACAGATTTCTTGAATGAGAAAGTTTTAGTTTTTTTTTTTTTTTTTTTTTAAACTTTGATTAACAGACTTCTTTATTTTCTTGTCGTTCAAATTAATTTACAGCTTTCAGACTTCTGTGACCGTCACTGCCCTCCCAGCTAACCACAGCGGAGGCAGAGCTTAATCGGATTATCAAACAAAAGATTAAACCGCGTCGAAAATAGACCACAGGCGGCCATGGCATGAGACGAGGCGTCGTTTCAAATCCACGCAGGACAGTGCGGAGCTGGAGCCCAACTTTAAGGGCTCTGCTTTTGCTCGGTTTTGTTTGTCAACAGGTTTGTAGTGAGGTTTAAACACTTATACTCTTATAAGGCTATATACAAAACGTCATTAAATGAATTTAAAGACAAATGAATTGAAAATTCCGGTAATATCTCTTTGACTGTCCATGCCAGAATTGCACAAGGTGTAGCCTACAACGTGTGATGTCCACAATAAGAGTAAATCGACAGCGAGGTTTTCTATGATATTTTAAATTTTTGAGGATTCATTTTGAGCCTCGTAGTAGGCTATTTTTTAAATATAAATAATTAAGACGCATATGTGACGTGAGCTCAGTCGGGAGTTTTGGTGCCCAATTGCACTTCGTGATTATTTCAAATCTCGTTTGTAGATAAGCTACTGAATCCATGTGGAGACAGTTTGTCTTACAAATTGTACGGTGTGCGAGCAAATTGTTCCCGAAAGAACAAGACTTTCACTTTTTTAATCGTATGGTAAGAGAAGAGACGGTCCACTCACCATCCGTAGAGGCTGCTGTAGGTGTGGGGAAGGCAGATATCTGGCTCACTACACTCAGGGCTAGAAGCTGGAAAAGGACGAAGAGGCCAGCGTGTTTGGACGCCATCCTGAAATACGGCGTCTCGGTTTGTCCAGGGGGGGGGAAGCGAGCCTTAAGGCTACCCTTTGCTTCTTTGTGGCGTTGTTTCAACCTCCAGTAGGAGAAGCGAAGTGCTGAATGCGTGGACAGCTCCGCGCCGCTGGTGCTGAAACTGTCCGCGGAAGGCTGCGCCCTGGTTACCCGCTGTGTGAGACGCACCGGGCGGGGAGGGGGGGGGCTGAACGATTCTCCGCCGGGCTCTGGAGCTGTTAGCGAGCCGCGGTGCTGAAACCAGGTCAGCACGGTATAATTATAACCAGATAAGTAGGGAGGCTCTTCAAGCCCCGTGTGAGATACAGCATCACCTGCCAAGGCAGTAATAGAGCCCACAACCACAGGACCTGCCCCCTCTGTCTTTACAGAGGAGGAGGAGAGATAGGAGGAAGAGGAGGAGAACACTGTAAAAAGTGTCAAGCTTATCGAGACATGCCTTAAATGTAAACACCCCCCCCGGTTACTTGTGTAAAATGTAGACTTAAATAATAAAACGAGCTCACGTATTTCTGCATTTAATTTCCTTTAGATAAGTAGCCTAGCCCAGTGATTTGGACCATAATTTAAAAATATTTTTGTAGGTCTAGATAAACCCTGAGAAACGAGTCCACACTTACACTAAGCAACGTGCGTTAGTTTGGTAACCTAGTTTTCATTTTATTTAACTATAGGATATATTTGGTCCAATGTATCTGAAAGTTACCTAAATGAGATGCTGAATATTTTTCGCAGCGTTTCAGCAGAAAACTCCGCCCATTCCGTGCGTCACAAACAACCTGCGTCACTGTCGTAGATCTTCCACTGGCCGGTCAATAGCAACCATTATTAAAACGCCGAACAATTACCCACGTAAACAAAAGGGGGATATAAATTAGGGCTAGTTTATTGCCTGTTTGGTTTCACAAGCCCAGTGAGATGCTAATCAGATGTTGGTGTATGACTCTTATGGACGAATCATGGCCATGATTGGCCGGGTGATTAGATTTAGTGTCCCGTGGCCCTTTCAGATGCCAGAGTGAGGCTCCTGACAAGATGAAGGCCTTTAATATCTTCCATTAAACTTGCAAACTAATAAGTAGCCTACAGAATAATTTAAAAAAGTCTAACTTCTCCTATATCAGAGAGACTCTGAAGTCTGTTTAAATTGGGTTTCCGTAAGAATATCAAGTTCTGTGAAATAACTAAACCAAAGCATGTATGGAAACATTTCACATCTTAAATGAGGAAATGTTTACTGTAGACTGTCAGACTCACAACAAGCCATGTGACATATCCTCTGGTTAATCCTATAATTTATGAAAGCCGGATGTCTTAGATTAAAATGCATCCTGGTCAGTGATTGGTTAAGTATCCTCTTATAGGACTTTTTTTTATGACATGTTTGTTTGCCATTATAACACAACAAATGAAGTGATGTAAACTCTCCCTTCTCCTCTCCTTGGAGTAGCTGTAGCTGTTATTTTATGCTGTGTGTACAGCAGTCATTCTCTTCCCCACACAGTGTGTAGGAGTGAAGCTTTCTTAGCTTAACCCTGTTAAGATTTAATAGCACTGTTTGTTGGCTGTGATATTTGTTTATCATGTCTAGTATGCAGTAACACTCTCACTGCAGGAAAGGAAAATAGCACAGGTGTTACTAATCATTTGAAACCAGAGATTATATTTATTGACACTTTTGTTTTTCTCCAATGAAAAAGGTCCCTCCCTCCTTCACAGGGGTTTTTTAATAACTCTGACTGATTAAATGACAAGTCAGAAGTGCAGCAAAACTAACAGGAAATTTAGAATAAAATCAGTTAAGGTGTTTGTACACAACTACTCAGTCCTGATTAAAGGGCTAATCTTGAGTGAAAACACCTGTGTGGGTGAGCTGTGAGCAGGACTGGGACAATCAGTCAGACTGGGAATCTGTCATTCCAGGCCCATCTCCATATGCTCACAACAGACCACACTCCTTTGTGACCATTTAGGTGAAATCCAATGCAAATCAATACTGCGTCCAAAAAGCCTCAACTTTATTTAGTCCCAGATTCAGAGTCACACCTATAGTAAGGCTGCATGCAGGAATTCTTGCTTTTGGTGCACATTATGAGTGTTTGTTCTGGTATTTCATCTGATCTTTTACTGGACTTGTGTGGATCACGTGTAGCTCCGAGTTACTGGAGGAACTTCCACTTGAGAGCAGTTTTTATTTAAAATTTCATTAACAGGGTATCTGCTTCCCTTTGTAGCATGATTACATGTTGATGCACTTAAAAAAAAAACAAAGTCAACTCAAGAAGAGATATGATACCATGATAACTCATGTTGAAAACATTTGTATGGGCTATTTTCCAGGTTCACATTGCACTAAATACAGCTGATGATGAATTATTTAAATACAGATTTAATGGAAAAAGAATCGGTCTGAAGTGCAGATATCTGAGCCTGCATTGAGTATGTAGAAGTTAAGGAAACTGTAGGTGCATCATTTAAAGTTATAGCTAAGAACATAAAACCCTTTGATGGGTCTCCTGCATGTGTCATTGTGTTGTGTTAAGAGGATAATTAGAAGGGAAACATATGTCTCTGGGAATACAGGCCTGCTCCTCTGCACAGTATGCATTAATTTGACTGCAATTTCTTCAGGGCTTCCCTCCTTTCCCCTCTCTCTCTCTCTCTCTCTCTCTCTCTCTCTCTCTCTCGCTCTCTCTCCTGCCCAGGCCTAATAAAGGTTTCACTGAGTTATTTTCACAGTGTAGACAACATTTATCAAGTAGTAGGACTATATTTATTTATATTATCTATATTTATATTTATTTATAGACTTCAGGTCTGTTTATTAAAAAAATCACAATGAAAGTTTATTATAAGGTTGTTGGCTATCTATTAGCCATCTATTATCTGTAAGATTAGGAGTTCATGAAGAACACAGTAAATCAGGTTAAATGTTTTCAACAGTGGACAAGATCCTTCGTGTTTAAAGTCTTGCATAAAATTACCTCATCTATTTCAAAAGTTACAACATTATCTGGCCTTAAATATAATGTATCAATCAAACACCTCTTGCTCAGTTTCAAGTGTTAAATACAATCTAAAGCACTGACCGTACATCTTACAATGAAGACCCTAGGCTTTTATTTAACTCAGTCTATGAAATGACCCTGTCTTTACATGGGACAGGCATCAATAACAGACAGAACCTTAGTTATTTACAAACAAAATAGTGCACAGAAAAGATGGTAAAGACTGTAAAATGTACTTTTACACTGTAAAGAAAATGACATCAAATGACATAGAATGACAGTGTAAAAAAAATATAGCGATAAAAAAATATATTAGGTTAAGAATCACACACAGGCACACACACACACACACACACACACACACACACACACACACACACACACACACACACACACACACACACACACACACCGGGCCTTTAATTGAGATGGGCCTTTGTTTGAAGTTCTCCCGTGAGACTGTTGTCCCTAAATGTTTTGCAGGACTGCAGTTTAATGTTCAGTACTTGGTGTTCCCTCTGAAAACATACATGCAATTATGCTAATTATAATGACTGTCCTATTTAGTTTCAGATATCTGTATAAATCGAGCCATATGATTAACATTCATGGTTAACAAATCTGTTGACAGATGTGCCATTTTGTCAACACACACGAGATGCTTTAAGACCCTTGAATAATTCTGCCACATCACAGTCTGTGCCCTGTGCTGTGCATGATGGGAGGTCTTTGGGTTGACTTTTACATCCTGTTGTCTGCCTGCCTCAGCAGTCTAAGACCAGAATCTCTGCCAAGAGCAGGACTATCAGATACTCAGTGTAAGAACACCAAAGGGCACCTCTAAGAAAAACCACGTAATCATCTGAAGCAGGGCTAATCACTAAATGGGTCAGCAGAAGGGAGAGTTTGAGGATGTGCGTCACTGGCCTCAGCTTTACTTTGATTTATTCCTATATATTTACAGCCAATCCCTGGTATTAGATTTTTATTAATGATCCTCTCTATGTCTTTTTTATATCAGTTTTTTTTGCTAAGTGTTCTACACTACTGACATCTTGTGGGCAGTAGCTGTCATTACAATCTGTCTTTTGTTTCTTTGACAAAATGCCAACGTGGAACAAGAAACCCGCAACTGACTCCAGGGAGAAAAGAGTAAATCAGTCAGCTTCCAATCCTGACAGAAAGAACATTCACACAGACTTCTCTGACCTCTGACAGTAAATAAAAGAACTCAACTACACACAGCTGGTTTGACTCTAATCGCACGCTTGGCTTACTCACATCCTTGTAAAAACTGCACTGGATCACTCTTCTTTTACTAGAAGATTTATTTAAACTGCCTCTGTCCATGTTCTATGTTCTCACAGAGGTTTTCTATTTTTATCTACAATACATGGGTTTTAACTAGTGCACTATGCAAGCTTTTAAAAGTGGAACTCGTCCTTATAGTTTGATATTCTGAGCCACAGAAACCCGTCAAAGACCCATTTGTCAGATGTATTTCTAACAGAAAGTTGGTATTTTATTTAGGTTAAATAAAAAGTGTGCCTTATATCCTAATGATAATGATAACTTTATTTGAATTGCACTTTTAATAACAAGGGTTTACAAAGTGCTTTGACACATTCAGGAGCATTACAAAGCATAAGAGCCCACACAACAACAGAGCAACCCACGGATGAGACACCCAACCAACAACAACAACAAAACCCCAACAGTGAAAAAAACCCATTAGAGAGCTGACCAACATCAGAACCCGAACATCATCAGCAACATAATAGATCATAATAACTCAGGCAACTTAGGCTGAGAACAAGAGCACTGAAGATGTAAGAAGAGAAGTGAGCAAAGAGATAAAACAATAACACGTGTGGAGAAGCTATAAACGAGATTAGAGAAATCTTGAAGGAAATGAGAGACAAATAAAAAGAGTGGGAGATTAGCTCTAAATTGAAATAAACAATAAAAAATGTAAAAACAGCTGAAGCATTTGCTTTATATGCAATTTTTTGATCCAGCAGATGTCGCCCTTGAGCACCAGCATGAACCCAAAACAACTCCAGCTGCATTGTTGTGTTAGCATGCTAATGCTAGTGAGCTTTATTTTGCTCGTATCTTCGCACTGCATGTAAATTTACAAAATTTATGAAATGACTGTGATCTAAAAACGCTTACGTGACATTCAGTTAAGCAGCGAGTACAGTATGTTATTCTTCTTTTCTCTAGTCCATCAATTAAAGAACTTTTATACGTGAGGGGAGGAGTCAGCCGGCTGTCCCGACGATGTAAACAAACTGAAGATAGGACTCTGAAAACTCACAGACAGTGGGACTCGGGTGTTACATCCATTGTAGACAGTCATGACTCACAGAGTTATTTTCAGAGAATGTACTTGATTTATATTACATTTAAGTGTAAAAAATATAAAGGCATATAAAGCCTTTAAAGGCAGTGAAAACTTAAAAGCAATAGAAGCAGTTAAAAGATCGACAGAATGCAGTAACTAGAATCTTTTAGAAAAATAGAAAAAAGATACAAACGGTAAAATGACTATGGGAAACTAAAGTTATAGTGTCAAGCCAACCCAGCTAAAACCCATTAGGCTAATGAGGTTGTTTTAGGAGATTTGATCAGAGAATGTATACATTGCATTGTATTACATATTCTTTTGTTGTATAGTTTTACTTCCTGGTTATTATGACTGTTACACATTGATTTTGCTCTGTATTTAATTCCATGATGTCTTTCATGAGCTTTGTGGTTGGAATGCTTTTAATAGATAACATACTGATATTTATTTTATGATGTAGTGACTGTAAACTAGGTCATAATGATAGAGCTGGTGTAGCAGAGCAAGATTTACTTTCATTGTATTTGTATTCGTTCTTCTTCCTTGTTGTATCCTGGCACCTTCATTACCCACAAATCACCTTGTAGCTAACTTGACAGCGGGGTCAAGGGTTCAATATGTGGCTGTAGCGACGGTTAACTTGAAGCCTCACCTGCTGGCCTGAGGCAAAGATAAGGATTAGGCTACGGAGGTCTGGAAAGCTCCCTTGTTTCTTTCCATATCAACAGTTTTTTTTGTTTGTTACAAAGTTGTAGTTTCCATCTCCATCATATGCGGACTCCAGAGACATCACTAGAGGCAATTAATAACTTAACAACCTTAATGAAACTTCTTCTTATATACTCCCTGAGACCTGTAAGCAGAGTTTTTCTAAAAATGTTCTATGTTTCCCACAGAATATTTTCGAGCGTATTATTTAGAACAATTCTTATTGAAGGTTGTCAATTGAAGTATTTCAAAGTTTGAGATATGTACTAGGCCTGACGTGCAACGAACACAGAGATACGCGAGTCATTGTTTGTGCCTGGGGAACATTTCGGTGTGTTGTGCTGCTGAAATGGTATTTATTTGTGTTTTTCTGTAGTCGTCTGTCTCTCTTTTGGGAAGTTCTAAACACAAGCCGTCTCCAGAGAACACGGCAGAGATGGAAGGACATGACTTTTCTGTTTATAACACGCCCAAAGGCAAACTGTTTGCAGTACTTCAAAGATGCTCGCAGTGACTGCAGGATTTATCTCAGAGGAAAATGAAGGGAGAGGGGGTCCGTGATATTTCATCTATTTACAGCCTTCCTAACTCTATGAAGCAGACGGTTTATTTGCTCAGTGTTTTACAAGGAAACCTTTGTTTTTGTTTTAGGACAAACAAGCCTTGTGAGGACAGGTTGCTCCATTCTTTGGTTCAGATTGTGATCGGCCCTCCCCAGGCTTGTGTAAATACGTCACATGTGAAGTGGTGTCTTTGTTCTTGTTTTGAACAGTAGTTATGACTCATTGTGAAAAAGTGAAATGTCTTTCCTAAACCTTTTTACAAGCCACCTATATCTAATTACTGTAGTTAATCAGTTTCTGTGACTGACACCTTGTTAGGGAATCAATCTCAGTGAACCTTTCATCATGACTCGCTTCACCACTAGAGGGCCATGCTCTCCTCTTAAACACAGGATCTAAGGAACCAGAAGCAACAGTTTTGCAGTTTGGTTAATTTAAATATAACTGGTAAAATGCTGATGCCAATACTGATTTACATTTTTCTTCCTTTGTCATTACCTAACTGCACTTTCATTCACACTTGACCTCCTTCAGGCAGTCACAGGGAATGATCCAGGACTGTTCCTCCAGGATATTTTTTAAAGGTTGCACATCCTCCTGTAGGGATCAACCATGGGACCTCCAGGTGATGTCGACAGTCTCAGCATCTCCTTCACCAGCTGATGATGCGGCTGATTTCTTCCTTGTCCTCTGTTGCTTTAGGTGGCAGCATTTGCAGTTAAATACGTGTACTTTTTGGTTTTGTTTGTATGTGTGTTGTTGTGTGGGTAGTCTTGCGTAGCTGCACATCTGAAAAAAAATGGTTGTATAAGTCATCTGTGGCCTCGGAGAAATTTGAGAGTCTGAGAAAATGACCCCTAATGATGTTTGCTTTGGCGTTTAGAGATTGTCTGCTTGGGGGAAGGAGTTTAAAATATTTGTTTTTTTTATTCACTAAACCACCAAAGCAAAGTATTTTATATTCTGAGTCAAGACCTGACAAAATGTATCTAATTCTGACCTTTATAACAGACAGTTAGGTTTAAAGAAAACAAGCTATTGGTTGAATTATGGGAATGAAGTCCTCCAATTTTGTATAACTGACATCTGTAAGTCCCAATAATTAAATGCAATACTTAGTTGGTGAACTTCCCCTTTAAGATTAGCTTATCAGGTGGGATAAGAAATAATTTAGGGTGAAAGCACAGATTTCTGTGACTTGTCAATGGATAGATGAGATCATTGGTAAAACCACCACCATAGCAAATAAGAGATAACATGTTGATAAGTGAGATTTGAGGCTACCACAGACACTTTTTTCTTAACTTAATTGTTTTCAGTCTTGGTGCTACATTAAACTAACTTCATACTTACAGTGTAGACATGAGAGTTAATTACATTTTCTTATTTTACTTTCAGCAAGAAAAGCCTAACGCATTCATCTGGTTCATCTGTTGGAGTTGCATGTCCTGAAGCTAAGCTGTCACTGCCGTCGCCAGGGTTCATCTCCAAATCTTGTCCTGTAGAGCAAGTCATCCCCTCTCTCTATGCCACATTTCCTGTCTCTGTTCATCTTTATATATATCAGGGTGCCTAAAAAGTCCCTTATAAATTAACTGGAATAAAATGTAAAGTACCTAAATGTTAAACAGCTTGTGATATTCATGCATTAATAATTTAATAATTCTAGAACAGAAGTTGGCTATAATCTGCCAAATTTACATAATAGTCCCATACTCCATCACCAAAACCACATCATTGACTGATTACTATTTCTCAATGTGCTTGTGTTGATGCTGCATGAGTTGCACTAAACTAAAATGTTAAGTTTTTCTGTATAAAGGCCTCTGTAGGTCAGATAGCATCATGTCTTATTGCCTTTTAAATTCCCATTACAGTCAATGTGTGTCTGTAACCACACCTATCTACATTTTAAATTAAATATGGCCCCTGCTATTTTTAGAATCAAAGTTAATTGAAGGAAATGGTAAATGTTATTAATAACACATTTCTCTAAATGTCCAGTTGCATTTAAGTCGAGAACTGAATAACTTGATTCAAGTTTCTCTGCCTGGCAGCAAATACATGAGTGCAAACTGAGGCTCATTGGGTGGGTGGTCCGTCTGCATGGAGACAGAGCTTTTAAAACTGGACTTCTTCTCCCCTTGCTGCCAAAATAATCTATCTGGAGTCCCACCAAGCCACTGGTTCTATGTTTTCCAGGGATGGAGAGCAGAAGAGACCAGAGTCTACCAAATCAACCAGAAATGACCGATATCTGATTTTACTGCTCATGTCCACATTATCATTCGTAAATGTATGTTCGGTGTGCATGTGGGTCAATGGACAGGAAAGCAGTAGCTTCATGCACCATTTGTGGTCAATTTACCTGATCGGATTCACCCGTTCATTCTCAATCATGTTTTTTTTCCCCCCTTGAAAAACTGAAGCAGAATCTTATGTCCGTTTATATTAGTGTGAGGCATAATTTTTAAAATGATCACTATGACTACCAAGAAGAAGGCATAACCCCAACGTACTTTTCATGGAGCCTTTGTCGAAAGAACTGCAAACATCTGTCTTCAAGAAATCTTTAATAAAAGACAACTGTTACACCCTTGTAGAGAAGATTGACACAGATACATAATACACACCATGTCATTGTTGTTCTTATATACAAACACGCACATATTCAAGCGATTCCCATACAAACAAGTGCACAGACACATACAGACAAAGATGCTGATCACTACTACTGATTATCTTTCATTACCAAATATACTTTACAAATGCTTTTTGGCCAATGGTACAGTACACTTTTGCACACAAAGAGGATGACTTGGAATGCTTTAATGTATACGATATGATACAGGCTGTCCAAGTGTGCTGCAATGATCTACTGAGTGGAAAGACAGTCTGAAAGATTCCCACACTGAACCACAGCAGCAGGATATTACAACTTGCTTCATGGATGAAAAAGAAACAGGAAGACAAGAGCAGAAAGAAGGTAGAGGATATGAACAGTCACGGGTGAGCAAGTGAAAAGGAAATAGATGTAGGCAACAGGAGAGACTGGCTAGATGAGAAAGATCTTGAGGTGAAAGAGGTCAGCGGTGGGAGGTTAAAGCGTTCCTTCATCCAGCAGTTTGTTGATGCCATTGCAGATCTTTCTTAGAGAGAGTCTATAGTCCTCTCCGTCCCCGTACAGATCAGCTAGGAACTCACCATGGGCAAAATGGTTGAAAACGTGGTCGATGCGTGCGTGTGATCTCGCGGTCAGATGCTGCTCGACCAGGGCGTGAAGCAGGTCCCTGCACTCCAGCAGGAGCTCTGACAGAATATTCCTGTCGAAGGTGTACTCCACCTCATAGAACGACACTGCAGTCATGGCCGCCTGGTTCATCTTCTTCTTGAAGCGCTCCACCGTGTCCAGCTCGTCTGAGCTGAACTGGTGGTTACGGTACAAGATGCCGATCTTCAGGGCGATCTTGATGACGTCCTTGATGATCTTGTGAGCCTCCTTCTTGCTCTTGGTGAACTCTCGGCTCGTCTTGTAGAGCTCGTCCAAGATCTCGCTGCTGGTGTCGTCTGTCAGCATGTTGGCCACCACCATGGTCGCCATCTTGCTCAGGATCTTTTTCTGGGCCTGCAGTGCCAGGGAGCGAGAGTTAAAGCTCTCCTGTCCTGTGGGGAGAAAAGAAAGACAAAGACCAGGAGCATTGGGTTAGTCACAAAAGTTAGACATCGTTTTTGGGCACTTGGGGGAAGCTCAACATACACACTGACATATTAGAACTTTAAAAATATCGACCTGATCATTTTTCAGTTTGGCTTTGTTTTGGCCTCCATCAATTCAGGAGATACATTTTCCAATATTTCCTACAGCCAATTGCTGACTTTGTTTGATGTTTTTGTTGTTGATGCTAAGTGTAGTTACTCCTGCCAGACGAGAACATTGGCGTATTCAAATTGACTAGTTTTAGTCCATTTGTACAAACCAATCCAGGTGTTGAGTACATTATTAGTGATCTGGTAAACCGATCCTGTAGAAGACGTAAACCCTGTTTTTAAGTTGAACTGGAACTAAGGCTGGTGAATGAGGTCAATAAAAAGAAGAAACAGACCATGTGCTGTGCCTTTAAGACACATTAAATGGATTTACCCCAACACTGTAAACCTAGGGGAAACACTGTACAGTATACTGTATATTGGATAAAGACAGAACATTTCTAAAGAACTTCTCTGTTCATGTTATTGTGCTCTTTATCCACTGCCCTTAAATTTCAGTACAGTATGTTTACATGTAACAGCTGACTTCCATCAAGTCTAACAGGCTTTTCCAACTCTGTTGACCCTTTGTTATATAAATATGAGCCCTTCCTTTCCCCAGTTTTCACTGAAAACACTGTGTCCTTGCTTTAGGATCCGTGAGTGCTAAAAATGAGCCTGGTCTAAAGTTACGATTTCTCACTTTGTCAGAGGAAGACACAGATTTTTTTGCCTTTGTTACACAACTAACTGTTGTGTAACAGGTCATTTGTAGCAGCATTTATGTGATGTGAGTAAAAATGAAGACACGCACTAATAAAAAGTGCACTCGGATGATTCAGTTTTTGGCATGAACCAACTCTACTTCTAAACTTGGGTGTACAGACATTCTGCCAACTGAAATAATCTTTTTGGACAAAACAAAAAGACTCTACCTTAAGAGAGTTTGAATGGTTTTTAATAGTAACAGAAGTTTTTAATAGTAACAGAAGTAGCTTAGCAGGGATCACAGCCAGAGCAAGCTTACGCTGGGGAGTACATGAAAAGCGGTACAGCCTCATTCAAAGCAGGGCGGCGTCCTTCCTGGAGTTGCCTGCGCTGTGGTTGGCTGACTATGGGAGGAATTATAATCTGCTGGATAACATCAAACAGCTGTTCAACGATAGGAACCTCTCTGCACTTAGTCTCTGTGCACTGTAAATGTAAGGGGTCCAGATTGATTGCAGTTCAAAGCTGTGTCCCACTGTTGTCACAATTTATTATAGAGGGGGGATATCAAAGGCTGCCTGCCTCCTTATACAGCCATGACAGCAGTTTAACATTTGTATGTCTGAATGTGAGGAGTGGGAGGACTGAAAAGGGTTTTTATTTAGGTGCCACCCAGCTACAAATTACACACCAGATAACTCCTTTTATGATTAAAGCTCAGGAAGGACTCCTCACTTTTTTCCTGCTGTTTCCTGGGCACACTGTCAGCCTCCTCCTCCTCCTCATCCAAATGTGCGAGAGAAAGAGAGAGAGAGAGAGACAGACAGGAAGAGGGAGAGAGAGAGACAGAGAGACAGCGAGAGGATGGGGGCGTCATGCCCAACAAAAAAAAACAGCGGATAAGCCCAAATTTTCAGCATATCACCTGCTATGTTTTCATTAGAATTCTTTTAGTAACAGTAACCACACAGACTTCACATCTGTACCACATCATCTGTGTGTGTCTTTATATGCTTTATTTCCGGTTACACAAGAGGTTGAACGTTGCAGATAGTTGTGGGAAATCTTATCCCTGGCATTTCATGCGAGTGTGCAGAACTGACATTTCATGTGTTGGTCTAAAGCTGAATGACATTTCGTGCACATGCACTTTAGGCATGACTGTAGGCAAATAGCTTTGTCTACAGTCATGTCACAGTAACAGTAAATCTGGTGCACTGCTCCTTGTGCAGCTTTATGGAAGTGGTGGTGTTGTCTATTGAAGTGGAGAGGATGAGAATGAAGATGTCATACCTAACAAACAAAAAAAGCATCTCTAAATAAATGATGACTCAATTTTAATGAGTAAGATTACTTTTATAAATAAATATGTGAGAGTAGCTTCATTGAAACATTTTTGCATCCACATTAACACACTCACTAACTAGTGCCTTTTGAATCCAAAATGCTCTCAGTTGAGGCACCCTGCAGAGTTAAACTTCAAAGTTATTCAGTTCCATTAATGTCTGCAAACCACTAACTCAGTGTTTCCCCTAGGTTTACAGCCTTGGAGGGGTGGGGGGGGGGGGGGGGGGGGGGGTCACACGCCGACACGCCGACACAAACACTTGAAGGAATCTTGGTGTTCATGGGTTACTTTTAATGACAGCTGTCCTTTTCTATCGGAACGGTATCCTTAAATGACTTCTTTCCCTGATTTCCGACTCTATCCACTATCATATCTCTACAATAAAGGCACAAAAAGCCCCCCAAAAAATTGGGTCTTGTGTAGAACGATTAAAGATAAAAAGTTAAGGTTAACACTTTCCGCAACAACATAAACTAGCTGACTCAAAGACTATCTACAGTCACCATCACTCTGACAGAAACAAGTGTCTCATCCTTGTAGGCTGCTCTTAAGAGACCGCTCTTAAAGACATCAAATGAAACTCATACGGCCTGAGGTGACAGCATGAATAAAGGCAGCAATATGGTGGTTTCCCTGATATTTGAAAAGCAACTCCAGGACATGACTGTGGCTCTCATTAGGCAGATCAGTGTCTTTCATAAACAGGCTCTCTTTGTCACTGTTATTTCCTGTTTCTCTGAAGCAGCTCTTTGTCCCAGGGAGCCTCTGATATTCACAAACCCGACTGGATAGATTTCTGAAACCCTGGCACACTGATAAAGGTGACAGCTTCCTCCATAAAGCCAGCCTTGTCAGACCAGTGGTCGGGCACTCCATTTGGATTTGGATCAGCGATCACTTTCTAGATGAATTTATCCTACAAGCAGATGAACAGACATCTGCATGTAAAGAAGAGTTTAACGTATAAGTGACAAGAGTGCTGCATGAAAGCATCTGGTTTGACCTTTTTCTGTTTTTAATGCAGATCTAAAAGTGGACTAATTATTCCCCCCCCCCCCCCTCCACACAGCCTGGAGCCTGTTTCCGAGGACCAGCAGGTGGCTATCGCCTCACTTGCCTTGACCCTTGTCTCAAGTCTGTTTGCACATTTCTGAGTGATGAAAAATGTAAGCAAAAATGCCGGCGTGTGGGGGTTAAAAAAATACTGTGAAGAATGGACATGAGGCTGCTTGAGGTGTGAGTCAGAGTGCTGGGGGAGGTGGAGGCTGATTCAGAGTCTGGCTGGAGAATTTAGCACATACAGTAAGCGAGGCTAGATGGTTATGAGTGTGCACATGGAGGCTTGAAAAAGTCCGAGCTCTGTTACACAGAGCCGTCGCCCAGAGGCTGAGATGAGTGACATGCATAAACCAGGGTGTCATATTGAGTTAAAGAAGAGTCAAAGCTGTCAGGGGAGAGATGGCCAGAATACTGTTACTTATCCCTCTCCTGTTTTCACACTTTCTCTGCTGCCTGCTCATTATTTTCTCTGCCTCACTTGTCCTCAAGTGTGAAGTTTTCACAAAATAAAGTGGGTATTTTGTACTGTGAGTGGGAAAAGGTTACCGAAAACCTATTCCCACGTGGCTACAGCCATCGGCCCATCACATTGGTTACATAAGCAGAGTGTTTTTGGGAGTTGGTGGAGTTTACTTTAAACATCAGGATTAGTAAGGTGCTTGCTGCTCTCTGGCAGTGGCTGTTGACCAGACAGTCTCTCTTTGTTCCGGCTGATGTTTTTAGAGTGCTGAGTCAACAGTTTCTGCTGCGCTGCATCAGAACATACATCCAGTGTGGAACATGGAGAGCAGCCAAACTTGCTCTGCTAAAGGTGGCGGTCTGCAAAAAAAACAAACATCTGGACTGATTTATATTCCTTTCAGTCAGAAACACTTGTATGAAGGAAGGGACATTTGGGTTAATATGCTTATGTTCTTCCCAAGGGAGATTTATGGCATATTAGCATTTGCATACAAAATGACAGCTTCTCATCATCCTGCCCAACATTGACTATGCTGTGTGTTGTAACAGCTGTGCACCGATGACCATGTTGTTTGGCACCAAAAGTTCAGTAATGACAACTTTGACAGTAGCTTTCACAAGCTTTTTTTTGGTGCAGCCAATAAATGAATGATGGTGGAACAAGGTGTTAAAATTGATTTTGTGTGGGGATCAGTGATAAATATATTTGTTTGGTGAAATAACAAATTGTCGATTCAGCCAACAGGATTGTTATAAACACACTTGTCAATCTCTGAAACTAAGTGATCCCCTGCCAGCAAAAGTAGCATTCAACATATTCACAGTGTTCTGATGTCACCCTAAAGGTATCTACAAGCTGTTACAATGATGTACTTCTGCCATTTCTTGGCTTCCCAGTCTATCAGTTACAAAATAGACAATGTAAAGTCAAAATCTTGTGGGATGTTCTTCCCAATTAAGGATGAAATAACTTTAGTATTTAGCTACTGACAACAGCTAATGTTGTTCCACCCCTTATAGCTAACATTGCTGTTTGATAGTGTGACAAGGTGTGGTATTAAAGACGTAAATTCCATCTAACCATAGTGTTAGCTTGATAATGGTAATGTTAGCTGGCTAACAGTAATTGTTAGCTAGGAATTGATTGAATGCCAATGTCAGCTACTTTGACTCATTATGCCATTAGGTAATTGTTAATCAAATGTGTTATATTTTACTATGAAACATGACCTTATTTCTATAGTGTCTGTTTTTGGGGAAATTGGGAAAAAAGTCAGATTGTATATGATTTTGAAACCAAAGCTATGCCCCAATTGCATTTGAAGACCAATTGTATCACAGTGGAGCGTCAAAAGCTGTTCCATTTTAAAGGGTCTACTGCCGCCGACAAATGCGTCTTAATTTCCCTGGCCAACAAAGGAACCATCCATTGCATCCTAAGTGGCCAAACATATCCCAAGATTCATGGTGCACCAAGTAAAACCAGCTGGCAAACTCTAAAGCTGTGGAGTCATACAATTTTAAATTTTATTAGCCTCGTTTTTTTCAACTCAATCGAAAGGCTACCAATACAAAAGAGGCCTTGAAACTTCAATTTCTAGGTTATGTGACGTAAATTATGTAAGCCAGTTCTGGTACAGCTGTTGACGTGGAAGGTTAAGGGTGGGGACGCTGGTGAAGAAAATGGGCAATTGTCTGTAAACCAGACCAGTTCTTTTCAGCCTGAGTGGTCTATGCAGGCTATGAAGACTGAAATGACACACAGCTCTGGAATACAACATTACAACAACATTAAGCTTCCTACCTGGCTAATAAAAGGCTACAGAGAGGAGATGTTTAACTCAGCTTAACAACATGGACCTTTACCTCTGACAGATACTCCACAGTCTTATTAAAAAATATCCTTTAAAGGTCCCATATTATGCTTTTTCTGTTTTTATTTGCTCTTGCTTGTGTTTTCCAAGTGTCCTGTGCATGTTTAGGCACATCTATTTGCAAAAATTCGAAGTCCGCGGAAACGCGGCTTCTCCTACGTCCTCCTGTTAGCTGTAGCATTAGCTGCACGTAACGCTCGGTTCTAGCCCCCCTCAATAAAAATTTGTCAGTCCGACGTCATTGTCAGTGTGAGATCACTGATCTAAGCCCATTGGCTCGTTGTGGCAAGCCCTGCAGCTCATGTTGCACGCCTGTTAACTTCTGTAGCACGCCCACGATATGCCGTAGCCTGCGGTAGCACAGTAGTGCTAAGGTGCTAATGTTTATGCTCCCCTCGGACGGAGCCAGTGGCTGCATTCCCAATATGGTAAAAGAGGCGGGACATTTCCGAGAACCGTGCTGAGCGACTGACCAATTACGGCAGAGCCGACAGGCCGACAAATCAGATCAGACTTGGCACAGGTGGGAACTCTGAACGTGGGCACTTCAGAGCCTTAGAGAGAGAGTCAGAAGCGAGCCGGTGCATGGAGCAGCAGTTCATGAAAACAGACACTTTTTTCGAAGTTTAGCTATTGTGAACATACTTTAGTAGGTACATAGATTAAATATATGAACCCCTAAAAGGGCATAATATGGGCTCTTTAAGGGAACATATCCACTAGTAAATTCAACACGAGACTTATTGACTTTCTAATCTGGTCATTTTTCTCAACGTACGGGGCAGCTGGGATGTGAGACGGGGCCCTGAGGTTTGTTTTGGTCTCGTTCCAAAGCAACCAGAGGAATGAACCATTAGCGGGACCAGCAGCTCACACTGACAAGGTCCGACTGGCCTTTACTGAGTCAATGCTGGAGGCAATTGCGGGCTTCTCGGCCGGAATGCTGCAGAACACGCACGCATGGCTGAGGGCGGCAACTGTGTGTGAGAGTGTCCTTTAGGGTTTATCTGTTTTTATTCTGGTCTTGATAGAATAAACACATTTAAGATTAGTCATCATCACAATTTAGAGGAAAGCTTGTTAACAACAACAATCACTTCTATTGATGGTGATGACTGAATGGATCTGTGTACACAAAACAAACAAGGTAAGATAACAGGCAATAAAGGTCCTACCACATTAAATACATCAATCTGAATGCTCTCAGACCAGTAGGACCTTACATCAGGTGATTGGGAAACCTCTCTGTGTATAACTGGATGGGTATCTATATGAAATTAAGTTATGAATACCAAATTAATGTACTACACTTAAAACTCAAGCACATGAAAAGGTAAAATAAAAAATCAGCTAATGATGACAACAACAAAAATGTGGAAAATAAATGCATCTAAAGATTAAAAAAAAAAAAAATTAGCATGCAAAACTAAAAGACCCTGAAAAAAAATCAAATGTCATGTTCTCATACTGATTTCCCCCTGAAAGCTGTGAGATGCTGTGATGGAAATGTTTTTTATTTTCTTTTTTCCACCATTCGGAGCTTCTGCAAGACTCGATCCTAACTCAGGTGGACACACACACACACACACACACACACACACACACACACACACACACACACACACACGAGAAACACAATGCTTGACCATGCCTTCCTGTCTGAGGTTGCTACTGACAACATGTTTAGCATGGACTAACAAGGTCACACTCCCTGCACAGGTGCATGGGTTGTGTTTTGCTTTATTTCCTGAGAGACTCAGGTTACATGTTCATCACAGGTGCATACACAACACACACAGGTGCTCTGACATTATCAGGGTTGCATGTGATGAAGGTGTAAGAGTGAAAGACGAAAAAAAAAAATAAACATACTGCTTAGCTCATACAACCCTCCCTCTAAACATTATTACTTCAAACAGCCAAACCGTACAAGTTGCTGACGGACAACCGAGCTCAGAGATTCAGAAAGGTGTGTTTGTGTTTTTGGTGTGTGACAAACAAAAAGCCTTTTGAGCTGTGCAAAGCTTCCGTGTAGCTGAGTTCTACCAAATTCCCCTGCTTTACATTTAATTTCCACGTGTAAGCTAGTTTCCATTATATAACTGAATAGTCAAAACAGGCCAAGCCATTCTTTGCACCCTGTAAATGCTAAAACACACATTTTCCTTTTTACAAGGGGAACAGTAGTAACAGTGTAAATCCCCTTTGGCCTCACGTGTAAAGCCGGACATTAAAAGGTCTACTGCACATACAAGACAGACCTTAAATCTTGCAGCTTTATTGGCAAAAAAAAGTCCAAGAAAAGTCCTTCACGATAAAGTCTTTCCCCCATCATCACTGTCTTTTTACAGAGTGAAAACTCAGCTTTTACACTGTATCAACACTAAAAAAAAAAATTGGGAAAAAAAGTTCTTTCTGCCAAACAGAAGTGACAGCTTGACTTCCTCTTCTTTTTGCTGTGGCCCTTTAGTGTGCTTTTGGTTTCCAATAAGGAGTCGCTGTAGACTCTCTCTCTGGCTGCCTATGCAGGGCTAAAGAGGAACAATGGAGTGGGTCCTTCAGCTATAGTAAAAGGGGTTTTTAATAGCCTGCAGGGTTTGTGTTAAGCAAGAGAGAGGCCAGTGGACTGGAGTGGGGAGCAGGGGATGGTGTTGTGTGCCAGCTGGTGCCAGAGCTTGACAGGCGGATATGGAGGAAGGATATATCTAGGTTTTGTGTTTACCTGTAGGCCCCCACACACATGCACACAGACATATAGTAAACAGAGTGTGCTAATAATCGTCACCATACTGTTCTACACAAGGAAAAAGCTGCAGAAGCATCCAGGCAGTGAAAAACATGGAGACTCTTGATCTGCCCAGGCTCCATGCTGCAGAATTTTGGACTCCCACAGCTCTAATCAGACGATGACTCAAACATACCTCCCCTGCTCACACTCTCTTCTACTGAATGCCCGTGTATTTTTGTATCTAGCTGAAAGTAATAAAGATTGAGAAAGATGTGGTTTCTATTCGAGGAAAGCGACAGAGTTCAGCGTGGTGCATGTTGTGCATTATTCATGACAACTAGAAACGGACTCTGAGCCAGTTTCCAAAGGGCACTGTGACGTTAAAAGAGGTCCTTCACCGTGCCATTACCAGCTGCTCAGGATGTAGAGCGGCACCCAGACCTTTAGGGTTAATAAATAACTCCATTTTAATACTGTAATGACTCTCGTTTCTGTGAAGTGGGGCTTTAGAGCGTAAAGTTCATCCTCTTTTGTAGAGGAGGATCATTTAGTGTGTCTGGCTGAAAAGTAGACTGCTTACAGCTTCCTCGTACTGTACTGGAAGAAAGTAAAGGAGGGAAATGCAGGTTTTTTATTCTTACGGTAATCTTTTTATGTCAACAAGATTTCGTATGCTATGATGTATATCAGTGATCACATCAATAAAACAACCTTTTTCTGCTTTTACAATTGAGTTTTCTGTGTTTAAGTAATTTTCTTTGGTTTGTGCAGGTGTTTCCTGTCCCTGCTTAAAACTAGATTTTGTTCCTCCTTAACCGGGGTCAGGCACAAATCGTTGCATTCGATAAAGATCGCTTAACCAGTAATAAAAAAGAGAACATTTTAAATGAGCAAGAGAATTGATGTGCAAGTAATAATGATGTTGATCAAGTTTCTCATTAAATTTGCTCTTAAAACTACACTGGTTATATTAAGGCTGTATCCCATGAATTGCCTTTTAAGGCTGTTTGTGGGAGGACAGTGTGAATTCTATCCAAATGCCTTCATTTGAAGTCTGGCCAATAGAAATCAACAGATTTGTACTTGACTTGATAAATCTGTTGGTCTGATTTTACTGCCAATATTTGCTGATGGCAGATAGATTTGTATCAGTGTGTACTTCTGCCAATAAACAGAAGACGTTACACATAAATGCCAAAGATATGCTTATAAGTATGTTAATTATCATTCCTTTTTTTTAATTTCTTCTACCAAATAAGCACAGATACGTTTGCTTTATATCTGAAAACATCCTCAGCATAAAAGTTAAAGACAATAATTGGGGTTTGTATATAAACTGTCGGTGTTATTTGTTTATGCTACAGTTTAAAATATTATCTGAGCTCCCATTGGTGGATAGCCTTAACAATGCATTATCATAAAGCTCTATTCATACCAGCTACAGTATGTACACGTGTTAAATGTTGATGTCACATATAAAACTACTCAGTAAAGTGAATATAATCTGGTTACATTACAAACAACATGGTACAATGGCTGCATGTAATGGTTTTATTGTTCCTGAACTAAAAATTAAAGCATTTTATGTTTTCTCCACACATTCTTTGGTCAGCTGACTTTGCTGTTAAACCGTTTGGTGCATGTGTAAATATATACTGTATATGTGTGTATATAAATCTTACAACCTGCCTTCTTAATCTGTTTCAGAGTTTGCTTGGGTAATATTTGAACCCTTCTCTCCAGGTCTATAAAAATAAACATTTAGCAGTATTCATGTGAACAATGGGGAGCAGAACTATGAATGCCTTGTGACTTATGCAACAATACCGTCGTTCCCATATTTGAACAGTTTCACATCTCAGACCTCTCAATGACCGGGTCTGTCTATAAACACAGTAAGACATGTGTGACTCATTTTATGAGCGTGCTTAAATCACAAGAGATAGACTGCGAGTTTTCAACATGTTTGGTGGTATAATACCTAATAAAAACTGGTGTACTTATTTTTTCGATACATTTGGTCCTGGATAAGATATAACCATTTTGATTTATGATCTTTAAAAACCTAAAAGAAACCCTCTAACATCTCTCCGTCTAGTCGACTTGTAAGTCAAAGAAAAATGAATGAATCTGAAAGGAACGGCCCCTGAAAAAGACTCACCAGGCAGTCTGGTGAAGATGGAAAAAAGGTAACTTGGCCGTCACTAGACTTAATGATATTCTCTGCACGGTCAGAATTCAGGTCAAAATGCAGCACAAGGTTGAGTCCGCATTACTGGAAAATGCATAATGGATACAAATCACTTAAAGAAAACCTGGTATGACTGTTTCTCATTAATAGTAGAATGATGCATGCTAATGTTGCTGTAATGAAGAGGTCTGATGTACAGTTTGTTTAATCCTTAAGTGTGTTTATCCTGGGACTATGGTCTGAGTGTCTCTGCTGTGACTAACAGTCCACAGAGAGGCACTTAGGAGGCGCTCTGAGTCAGGAGGGACTCGGGAACAGATTGAGTTTGGCCTCGGCACAGCTTTATTTAATGCTCTGTGCCTCATCTCGTTCTTTGTCTCTACTCAAGAGTTTTAATGGACGTGTCCCCGTAGAGCCGAACCAGAGAGACGAGCAAAATGGAAGCAGTGGCGGGAAACGTCTGATTGAGTTATGTTTCACTGGTTTTGATCGCCTGTCACATGTAACGAGAGGGTGGAAAAGTAGGTGAGAGAGATGCCTGGGATTTGACCTCCACCTTTAGCCCTGCCCTTGACTTTCATTACGTTCCCTCCTCGTTATGAAGACCACAGTCGTGGCTGGTCCTCAGAGGATGAGAAGTGGTATCCAGGACATCCTGTTAGGTTGCAGTGTGGACTGTAAGGCCCTGTGAGATCCCTAACCTCTAACCTCTCCTCTGCTTTAAAGCTAATGTCTTCACCAGCTGTGGTCTGCTGATGTCTGCTATTGTTTAGCTGGTGAGGAGCCAGGCCACAGTTAGCTGGTTAAATGGGCATGGGAACTAGCTGGAGGCTGTCTCCCCTCCCTGAACCCCTCCTCTGGGAGCTTCTCTGGAAAACTACTAAGCAGCGATCGCTGACATACAAATCCTGTCAGGTTGGTGTTGGTTAAGGGCAGAAATACTGCATTTCTACAAATGTATTATAGATGTGCTAATATTGCGTTTCTTCAACACATTAAGGATTCAAACTATATCCAGGTTTGGCATTTACAGATAAATTCCTAAGCTGTCTCTGTTCCTGGGAAGTTGAAACACTCACCGTCTGGTAAAAACTTAAAAAAGTAAATTTGGTGGCCTTAATTATGTTAAAAGCTTACAATCATGAGGACTGACAAAATCCATAAAATCAAATAATAAGCTCGTTAGCTACTTTGTACTTCACAGTAATGTGAAAGAGATGGGATTTTGGTCTCTGGTAAATTCTTTGAACTTAATTGAATTGATTAAAGGATAGCCCCCTGAGATGCAGCATCTCATTTCCAAGGGGGTCTTAAAATAGAGAATATTATTGATACAGATGGGGTGTGTTCTGTAGCCTGCACTCTGGTTTTCTCTACATGCGTTGACATGTAAATTGGTAATTGTAAAAATTGGATTTATGCTGCCGTTAAGGAAGCATAATCCTTTCACACCATGTCTTTCTCCTCACAGGGTCTTTGATTTATTTGCACAGCAACAACCTCTGTTTATCTATAATTCACTGAATATAAACCATAATACTTAAAGTTCACCAATAAACCCAGTGACTTTTTAAACACCAGCGTTAATGTCCAGCGATCTTCACACACTAAAGCTGCAAAGGAGTGTGAGAAAGCAACAAAAATGGCGTTTGATTGATGTGATCAGTGAGAGATGCAGCTCAGAAGAAAAGATCCTGGAGATAACTACCTCAAAGAGTGATATAAGAGATTTTATTCATAACAAAGTGGCACTCCTTTTTTAGAAGGCTGGGTACAAATGAGGCTGTGTGTGCTTATGTGCAGACTGTAATGATAGACTGTCAGACGGAGGCCTAATAGAAAACAGAGAAGGATAAAATATTGTGGCTTTTTCTGCTTACTTTATCAGGCCCGCACCGAACTTGAAGGTTTTATTAACTTTTTATTCCCAAAAGAAATAAAGCTGTAAACTATACGCTATCTACAGAGAATGAAAGATGGAAGGCGGCAGAGCTGCAGTGTGTACATTTTCATTTCACACCATTCAGTCAAGTGAGCAAGAACATTGGGTATGAAAGACGGGCTCTTTGCTTGAAAAGTGCCTTGAAATTTTATAAACGAGAGCTGTCTTTTTCTTTGTTCAAAATGTATACACAAACATGTTCCAGTTGTACTGGGAGTCTCCAGATGTGCCACTCCACTTAAAAAAAAGCATGGAGGAGTGATGGAAGGGGGGATGGAGGAGGTGGGGGTGTTAAAGAAAGAGAGATGTGTCCACGTTGTGATCGTGATGCTCCTGTCAAAGTCTCTTTCCATCAGACGGAGACCCACACAGCATGGAAAGCATCTTCCCACCATCAATTCTTTTTATATCATCTGTAGCTGTATGAGGAACCTGCTGTATTGTTTCTTTTGTCAAACAGGAATCTCTCGTCTTTTTGTCTTATCTTTTTCTTCTCTGTCCATTTCTCACCAGATCTACAACACTGAGCCGAGCGTGAGTGGCAAGGAAGCAAGGGTTTTCCGGCCCGGGGTGAGTGGCTCCTCTCATAGACCTCTGCCAAGTCTCAGCACGCTGTGGCATCATTTACAAAGACTCAAAAACATGCGCGCACACACACACACACACACACAAATCCCTGCACACACATGCACGATCATCTGGGCCCTGCCAGCTTTCCCCATAACTTTGGCCTCCTGGTTTGTTTACAAGTTCACCCGCTTTAACTGGGTTAACGTTGAAGAGAGGAACTTGGAAGCTACAAATGACTAGAACCACAGTCTGTTAATGCCCTTATGGAACTGACTCCCTACCCGAGCATCCAAAACTCAGTGGACTTTCTCATCCAGGGTCATCAGAGACTGAAACTATTTCCTTTAATGAATCTCATAAGGGTTAACTTCTCTGTATGGCTGTATGGTGATATTTAAGACCTGGTCAGTTAGACAAAAGTGACACAATGGTTCTGTTAGCAATGAATACAGCTCTGACCTTTTGGGTTGAAACCATAAACTGTTTTAAACATGGACGTAGTCTCAGTGATGTCACACATTGGTTACTAAAGGGGAGTTTTAATGCCCAATGATGGCAGCCGCCATATTGGCAATGCTGTCTCAACCTAACCTCCGGTCAAACTTGTAAAAGGAAAAGAGGTGGAGGTGAGGTGGGCCTTAAGCCTCTTGGCTTGAAGTTGGATCAGTTATGTCCTTAATTATACAAAACTCCTATCCTTCATGAAATCAAAATAGGTGGGTTTTAAAAACTGTAGTGTGTGCCGATAAAGATATGAACTATTCAGACTAAAATCATATTTTTAACCGTTAAGGGCTGTAAACGTGTTTATGCCTGCTGTCATTTTGGGCATGGATGTGTATGTAACTTACTTCTGCGCCTTTTACATCTAGCAGGTTGACGCTTGGTTTAAACTTATGGGCAGCAGGTGTACAGCCCCAACCAATACGAATTTTCTGGCCACGCAGAGAGGTGGGGTAACTCTCTAAAAAGTAGGGAGTAGGTTAGTTCAACCCGTAAACCAGAGCCACACAGCAGATCCTTTATAGATCAAGGGGTCCATGATGTTTGTAATTCAGGGAGTAGGAGCCATTTAAAAAAAAAAAAAAAAAAAACGCTTTAAAGTGGGTAACAACAGACAGAAGTTAGAAATCTAATTTGAAGCTGAACTACATTTGAAAATGGTTTCTGAACCCAAATTTTTACCTTTTCTATGAGACTGATGACACAAAAAAATGAAGAAAATAAATGATAGGAATAGAGGAGCTGGCTGAACATTGGCTGGCCTGTATGATATTCTGGGAATTAACAACATTTAGCATTAAACATCTACAGCTTCCACAGATTATGCAAACACAATGTCCTAATTGCAAGTATCATAAGTTGTTGTTTTAATTATACATGGCGAGATGTTTACATTTAAGTTGTTAGTATAGTAGCAGATGTTACAGCTTTGAAGAAGTAAGCAGACTTAAACCCACAGTGAGTAAATAACAGGGAGTTATAAATGTTTGGGGGTACAATGGTTGACCCAGAAAAGGGGCGGGGTTTAAACTGTCGATGCTGTCTCTATTAAAAGGTTTCTTTTCTTTGATTGAAGTGTTAAAAATGGATCAACTTTGAACTTTGGCCCTGAAAGGCCTTCACTGTGTATAACACCCTAAAGGGGAAGCCAGAGTGCTGCTGCTCTCTTCGCTGCCAACCCACCACTAACTAATGACCAGGAAATAACTGTGGTTCCCTCGCATAAAGACACACACACATTTGTAGATTTGTTTCTGACTTTCAGTGTCTACATTCCTTCTCTTAACCTAACCCTCTCCACTAAATCTAATCCCTCCGTGAGTTAATTAAAATCCCAGCCTTTAAGGATAACAGTGTGTGCAGAGGTTTTTGTCTCTCTCTGCTGCCATTAGTACCAATGAAACGTTTCAGTCCACAAATGTAATTGCGTAATGTTCTCCTCCTGTTTCGCTGTCTCGTACCTCCGAGGAGCAAAAAGCTTTAAAGGTACTATAAAATCCCCTCGCTTTGCTTTTTACTGCTACATTAGTTATTGTCATATTATTATGCTGAAGGTGGGTGTTGTGCATTTTCCTACCCCAACCTCGGTAATGCTATTATGAGCACTGTTCAGTTGACTTGTGCCAGAGTTAAGTGTGAAATGCTTTGTGTGTAATTGCCTCCTACTCAACCTCACTTGCTGGTAACTTTTTTGCAGCCGTAATAGGCGAGTGGAAGAGGAAAAGCCTCCATTTAACTTGATGTAATCTGCATGTAAGGTTATATTAGGAGGAAGTTGGCAAGACAAGCGCAGACTGCCGCGGCCTCCACAAAGACGTCAGACTTGGACTAAGTTGAAACAGGAAACCATACCTAAGAAAACTGATAACTTTCCTAAAAATGTCCACACAGATTAAAAAAAAAAAAAAATTAACCAACATACAAGCACCTGCGTCATAGCTCGTACGTGACGGTTTCTATATACCTGAACACGCTCAACGCTCCTCTGACGCCACTCCAGCCTTCTCTTAACACACACTGCCCTCCCTCAGACAGCCCTCTCCTCTCACTCTAGGCGCCACTGGTGACTGTTTGCTTTGCTCCGACTGGCCCTCCAGCGAAACCACAGCCGCCTCCTCCTCCTCCTGCGTGTGTGTCTATGAGGCCTCGTCAAAATGCCTCTGCGGTCTAATTCCATGTTTCAGTAATGGCTCAGTCGTGGGGAAACAATTGCCTTTCCAAATGTCCCACAAACACTATGAAATGCCGCAGAATTATTGCGTTAGCACATGCATGTGCATAAAGGGGAATACACACTCGCACAGCGGTCAGAAAACCTGGAGTTTTAGTTTGAAGCTGCAGCTATAAGAGGGAAAAAAGCTTTTTCCTGAGTCGTCTTTTCCACTTACAGCTTCACTCCTGACTCTTTTTTCTCTAAGTTCCTGTTACAGTTTTCCAGAAGCAGCTCCTTGTGTGTGTGTGTGTGTGTGTGTGTGTGTGTGTGTGTGTGTGTGTGTGTGTGTGTGTGTGTGTGTGTGTGTGTGTGTGTGTGTGTAGATGGCTGGTGCACATTTTCCATCTGCGAGCCAGATTAAAGGCGGAGGAGGAGGGAAAAAAAAATCAGAGATGCATGTGTTAGAAAAGCCGAGGGAAGGAGCAAGGAGCAATGCGGGCATTTTTTTAGCGTGTGTGCGCATCTGTAGATGGGAGTGTTACACTCTGCCTGTCTCTCATGTGTGAGGCATGTGGTCTGTCTGCCAACATAGCAATCATGAGGCAGAAGCTCTCCTCTGATTGCCGGGTACTCCTGGTTTGGCCTCATTCAGCAGCCATTTTTATCAAAGATCTTTGAAGTGTTTGTGGAAGTGTGGATCAGTGGCGATTAACGCAGCATGTAGAGCTGAAGTGTTTGTTAGTTTGAATATGGAAATTGAGGACCTGGCTGAAGATTACATTTCAGTTTTGTCATCAAACATCTGCAGTTTGTTTTTGTTTCTAATGGAACCACAGCGACAGCCCTCGTGCACTCATGAACCTTACAGCTGTTATTACAACAGCAACACAGTTTCTGCTTTCCATAGAAAGTCTGAAGGAGCCGCGGACGGATGGAAATAGCTCTGCAGATGGCAGATTGGGTTTTGGTTGTTACAGTGAGCCGCATCGCCATGATGAATCAGCCAAAAGTAGACTGTGGGCTGATAATTCACCAACATAATGTCAGACTATTAAAAGGAAATGTTCAATATTCAGTAAAATGCAAATATGTAGTCTTTGTTGTTCACCAATTAAGTGAAACGCGGACTCCACCAGTCCTGAAGCAAAGCAGGTGTGTTGACAGTCAGCTTCACTTTGACTCACTTTGGTTCATTCAGCTACTGACCTCCACAGGAAGGAAAGGCAGGGCTGCTGGATGAATCAGCTTGAAGGTATTGTTATGCTCATTGAAATGCTCACTGCATGACTGGATAATTATCGGGAAAAATGTAAGTGTTTTATATCTTCTGTGTGAATTCCACAGGGTATTTCTTTCGCTTTTAACTACATTTCCGATGATTGTGACTGGCACTCGTTCCATACAAATACAGACAGGAAAAGGTGGAGAAAAGATAGGAAACATTGTGACTCTCGCTTTTGATTCTCTCTCTTTTACTCCACAGTCGAAGTTCTTTCTATCAATGATAACCTAATAAAAAAAACTCAAAAAGCACACGTTTCACACTTAAAAGCACGCGTTTCACTTCAAACAGTGTTTGTGTCAATGTTCTTGCATTTTTATTGTGAAATAATCAGATAAATGTGAAGTCACACTGAATAATTCCCTCTGCGGTTAAAACGTTTCAAGAAGCAAAACTTTCATTTGAGGTACATCAGCAGGAGCGATCACATTTTGGTGTCAGCTCGGGTAATTATAAAGTCATGCATCTATCTATGTATTTTTAGTATCCTAGCAACAATATTCTCATGATTAAAACCATTTCAACACATTATGCGTTTTCTTGGCTTTCCATGTTGAAAACTCAACCTCCCGAGTTTGACTTGAAGACAGCGTAGCCTGCAGCTGAATGTGCTGAGGTCAGGAAGGATCTCCAAGGGGTTTTCAGAAAGCAATGTGGGAAGAGTAGAAGTGAAGAACAAAACAACAGCGAGGGATATTCAGGAATGGACCAAAGATCATTAATTAATAATAAAGAGAGTAGCTGAGGTTGGAGCGAAGAGAACACAGAGATCTTAGTTGTTCTCTTTACTACAACCACTAACAGCTCAAGGGCAGAGGAGAAGGCTGAAGGGTCAAAACCACTAAAAAACAAAACACCACAATATTTACACTGCTCCAGTTTTGTGCCAGAGAACAAATTTAAAGCACGGATCAATCAACCATCCCCCATCCACACATCTAGAGTTAAGGGTCATGTTTGTGTACAGCAACACTTTCAAAATACTTCCGTACATGTTTTGTTAAAGACGGTTGCCCTCATTTAGGGAGCCAAACCTGCTTTTTTTTTTTTTCTGGTGACAGGAGAGTAGACACTGCAGCACAGACACAAAGCAGGATGCATGTTGAGTGGGACTCAGGCTCTGGGTAAATGGGATTCTGCTTTTCTCCTCACATCACCCTTACTCTTCAACATGTGCCACATAGATTTTTATCCCTAAATAATACAAGCTTGAAAGAGTTAATTCCTCTTGGACTACAAAGGCCCACTATACATACATGAGCGCTTTGACAGATCACAGCATCAACAATAAGATGACAAATGTTTCCAGGATTCTGCTCAGGCCAACTCCACGGAAAACATTGTGCATCCCCTCACATGCATGTGTAATGTATAAAGCCTCTGTCCCTGCAGATTAGCTAGGTCCACTGACCACGTCTTCTTAAAATATAAGACCCAAGTGAGTTCAACATACCAAGATATCTTTCTGTTATCTGGCTTCACTAACCATAACACAAGGCAGTCATATGATGTTTGTTTTCAGCTCTGTAGGTCAACCCTGTGGGCAAAACAGGTCAGCTGTGGGGCATAATAAACTAATTGCCCACTATGCTAAAGCAATTGTTAGGTTTCATCAAAAGGTTACAAATATCTGACTTTGATTCAATTTAGCCGTTGAACGAAGTACATTTTTAGATCCTGGATCTTTGTAAGATCTTTTCTTACTGAGTATGAAAGTCTAGATTCTTTAAGCTTGAACTCTTGTGGTGTCCAAAAACCTTTGGGGAGGGGGACTTCTTTAAAAAAATCTAAATTTGAAGCTGTAGGGATGTTCCTAGACAAGTCGATTAGGCGACTAATAAAAATCCATTTGAGCGACTATAGTCGAAAAGGTAAGAAAAACTCATAAAACAGACAAAATTAAGCATAATGTGTTTATAATTGTCTGCGGGTTAATAAGCAACTTGGTTTGCCGAGCGTAGCTAACGTTAGCAGTACAAGCTCCGCCAGCCTTCGTTTCTCCTGGCATGTTAACGTTCTTGTTCTAAATGTAGTTACAAATTGTAACTGGTCCTTATGCGAAACTTAAACCTGACATACATGCTTTTTTATCTTCATTGTCTTAACAAAATACTGCTGCTCCCACGAGATGCTAAAAGTGCAGCACAAGTTCTTAATACGGTTAGATACCCACATAAGAAAAGGAAGTCTTAACCTTGCAGTGCCTGTCTGAAATCAGTAATGGCTGCAGATATGTCATCGTCCACTGAGAATGCACTTAAAGCTTTCTGGCTCTTCTATTAAGGTTCCTCTCTCTTTCCAAATGGACCAAAAGACAGACAGACAATGGGCCAGATGGACAGACAGATGGTTGGAGTTCATCAGAGCATCATTAACATACTAGGCTCTACAACTTCAAATGAACAGAAACACAGCCACACCGTCACAAACACGGGACCGCCTCCAACTGGGGCAACAATAGACTCATTAAATATAGCCTCCATTATTTGACACCTAAAGCAGTTTACACATGCATACATTTACTAAAGATATACACAAGGGGTGGGTAAGAACGTCTAACATATCATCATCCTGACCGGTATGATACAATCATTGAAAATATTGTTATTCTAATGAAATAAATGATGGCGTTCTAGAAAGATCTCCCTGCCAATCTGCATCACAGTGACACAGCTTCCTTACTTCTTACCTATGACGCTTATAGCATTATTTGGGGTATCTTTTGAACCCCAAAAGTTGATTTGCTGCAACAAGTTAAAATCCTCTTGACACATTTGATTCATGATCTTTGGACTCAACTCTGTCTCCAGAAGGCTGTTTCATCTCCTGGCTCGCATTTTCCACAGGATCACAGTTCAATGAATCGCCCACATGAGAGGAATGCATGAAAAAAAAATCCCAAAAGAGAACTTTAAGAGGGTGAGTGTTTCTGCAAGAGTCCAACTGTTCACCCTCGTCATTGCAATAAATCTTTGCCCTTTACTCTGACACCATAAAATATCTCCAGCAGAATTTATATAAGAAACAGGCACACAGAACTTTGAGGTCACCGAATCCAAACATTTTCATATTCAGGCCTGAGTGTTTGATGCCTGCACGGAGAAAAAAGAAGGGGACTTTGCTCATTTGCAGAGGCTGCGCTGTCTCTGTGTTCACGCTGGACGTGTTGATGAACTAACTGTCTGCACGTGTCGGAGCTTGTCTGTTCCTGGTGGTGACTGAGTCGGCTTTCATCCGCACACACAGCGAGGCTCCACCAGTCACCAGCATCAGCGTGAACGTGCACCACAGTGCACACATTACATGTCTTCGCTACATCTCAGAAGTGATCAATTCCACAGATAGATACTAGATAAAGTGACTCTTAAAGTTGGAAATCAGTTGAGTTTTCTGCAGCAGCTATTTCTTGTTGCATTAAAGAAATATTTAGAGATTTAATCAAAAGATCAGTGCAAGAAACCTGCAGTGAGATAATTACTGTAGACAAAGGATGTGTCTGTTGAGTCATAAAAGTGCTAAAAAAAAGAAAGCAAAAACTTGCTGATCCTTGAGGTAAACTAAAATACAGCACTGTAGAATGTGTTTGTGTGTTGTGCTTTAAGCTTTAAGCTTTAAGCTTTTTTTTATCCAAGTATTCATGTTCCTTTTGAGTCTTACCTGGAGAGAGGTCTCCGTCACTCTGCTCTCCGGAGTCTGAATCCATCTTCCCCTGCAGGACGCTCAGAGGCTGCAGACGCTCTCTCTTATTCCTCTCTCTTTTTCTTCCCTTCCCTCTTCAGAGAGTCCTCTGACTTCTTATCCCAGAGAAAAAACAAATTAACGCAATGTTATTTTTTTCTTCCTCCTGGTGGCTGAGGTAAACTTCCCCTCCCAGCCTGAATCACTGCAGCTGTGAGAGGAATGCTACTAGACTGATTTGCTGAGCTGTCCTCCTTTTCCTTTAGCTCCCTTCTCCTCTCCTGACTCTCTCAGTTCCCCTCTTTCCATCTCCCTCTCATCTACTTTCCCTCCCCTCGCTCACTTTCGGCCCGTCCCCTTCTCTGTTTCTCCCTCCCTTGTCCCTTCCACTCGGTCCCTCCTCCTCCTCCTCCTCCTCCTCCTCCTCCTCCTCCTCCTCTCATTCGGCGCTGTCACACTCAGCCTCTTCACGCTCTCTCCTCTCAAACTCTTTCTCTACCTCTTTCTGTATGCTGTAAGTGCTGTCTCTTCCTCTCTCTCTCTCTCTCTCTCTCTCTCTCTCCCTCCCTCCCTCCCTCTGTCTCTTGGTAAGAGAGCTGCCTGTGTTTTAGCAGAGAAGTGAGAGAGTCTCATTCATGGCAACTTGAAATTCATCTCCAGCAGTAAAAATCCCATGACCCCTTGTTACTGCCTGTTACAAAATCTGGTCTGTTGTGGTCACAGGATGACATGCTAAAGGTTACTGTTTTACTATTGACATGACTCTGTATGCTTTGGGTCATAAAAAAGTTTGTTTAGTGTCCTAGTTTAATAAAAGTCAAGCCTTTAACAATCAGGTAGTTGTTTTCTAACAGAAGTCCCTTCTTTGAATCTGATACAGCCAGGTTTCTTGTGTTTGATTTTCAAGGATGCTTGTGCATGATATTTCAAAGTGGGGTAACAAAGCAGCCAAGCAAAGTAATCAAGTTCATGATAAAAGGATGGGTGTCTTAAGTGTCCTTGAACACTAAAATCTTCAGCGAACACTCTCCTTACAATACAACACCATTAGACAAACACGTACTGTAACTTAAGAAATGTCATTCTATACGACTGTAAGATGTAATTGATCTGGTTCTAGGCTCATTTAAGTCCAAACAATGGAACGTTTGGCAACATGAAGGTCAGAGCCTATAGAGATATGTGCATAAACAGAAAAATATTCAACCTTTTCGCAAACTTTACATATCTTCTTCGCTATCAAGTGTTGTTTTTAAACTTTGAAAAAACGTTCTTTTTACTAACATCTAATGACTGCTTTACCTGACCCTTCCCTGTAGCTCTACAGAGCATTTTGGCATCTTTCAGCTCATTGTTTTGGTTTTTCCCTGCTTATTTCCAGCAGCAGTATCCGGTGTGAAAGTGTAAACTGTGATTAATCCAAGGCTTGCCTAACCACATGCACCACATGGCAGACAGAGAAAGTTAATGACTCAACATAGCGGAGCATTTAGCAGCTAGAGAGCAGGATACTTCCCTCAGGAGACTTGAGATTGTTGGGTGGCCAAAAATATGACTCCAAATTAAAGTTGATGCTACCTGGTGTGTTTAAAAGTTTTCCAACACCTTCACCTGAAAACCTTAAAAAAGCAACATGTTAATATGTTTGCATGTCGTTCTACTGCCCCCAAGTGGCCAAATAATCTGCGGTAAATAAATACAGCTATTTAGTTATATAAATCGTATTGCGTTAAATTACTCTCATGAATAACTTGCATACACAAGCTATGTCTCAAAGGGATTTTCACAGTTGCATAAAATATTCCAGGGTTATAACGTTGAACCAAAACACAACAGATTTAGTTTTGGCCACCTACTTTTACACAATAAACAGCAACATGCAGAGGGACGTTTACTCTAGAGTTGAAGATATACTGCCTCAGTTCCTCCGTCCACTCAATGCATCAAGAGATCGCGTTTTGAGTTACAATAAACTACAAAACCATCTAACTCTTTCTCCCACAGCTGAACACAAAAAACATAATTACAGGAATTATGGGAACTATTTTATGCAGTTACACTTAATCACAAAACATTTCCAACGCCCAACATGAAAGACTGATGACGTAAAAAAAAAAAAAAAGGCATCTCAGGGAGAGTTTCTCTTTTAATCAACTTAAATGACCTTTTCTCTGAGGAGTAGGGGGGCAGGTGGGCGAGCTGTCGGTGGTCAGACAACGGTTGCAGGCGATGCATCTCCCAGGTGTGGAGCTGACTGTCGCTCAGCATGAACACTGGGCACCAGATGGCATTAGCCTGCCTGCCCACTGCCCGAGGCTCACTTATCATCCACACTGTGTGCTTATTTGTGTGGGTGTTTGTGTTTGTGTGTACTCTCCTCTGCAATATTACACCGACAAAAAGATATGTCAGTAATCACAAACAAGCTGAGCCACTTTATCCAAACAATGAAGCTGTGGATCGCTTTAACCTGAGAGGTGAGTGTGAGTAGGCGGCATGAGAGTGAATAGAAACATCGAATTAGAAAAGCAAACAAGTGAATCTTCAGCACTTCCCTTTCCCTTATTTTAAAGTTACCAGAACAACTATATGAACAATAATACTCAACCCAGTCCCTCTAGCCTCTGCTTATGAGCTCTCGACTTAGCCCTAGTCATCCAGTCTCTGATATAATCATGGGCATCTCTGCAAGCTCAGTAATGAGGGGCTATTTACTTTACAAGTTCTTTTTGCTTGTATAACTAAAAGCTACTGTCAAATCTACTGTGACTGTGTGATAGGACAAAGCAACCACAATACACTGATGAGAGATAATGAACACTAGACAGAGAAAAATTCAAATCTGGTTTTTCAATGTACAAAAAACTTTTATTACAAAGAAATTCAGACATTTCAGAAATGTACATTAGCGTATAAGCATTCAGTATAGGAGTATTATTCGCAAAAGATTTCCTTCTAAAATGTAAAAGATGCAAAGTGCTGAATGATTCTAGTATTTAGGATAAGATTTGTGTTGTGTTTGATGAAGTGATAGCCAAGATTTCTAATGTTGCTGATGGTTAGGATGAGGCAATTTAAAGTGCATCGTCTTTTGTTGGGTAGTTTTATCTATCTGTCTGAATCTATCTCATGCAGGGTCACAAGGGTCAGAAGAATGTCTGAGCTCACACTGGGCTGGAGGCAGGCTACACTCTCAACAGTTCACTGAGGTGGCACAGGCTATATACAGACAACCATCTGAAGTTAAAAACAGCTGTGGGCATCACTCCTCCTTACCAGGGGACAGCTCCGTTCAGCACTTTAATCCATAAAATATGTATTAGACATTTTCCTACACGATGTTATATATGTACAAAGTTCAGTTAAAGATCAATATCTCCCACTGAAATGTAAAATAGAAACAAAATGTGGTTTAAAATAGCAACAAGTATGATGGTGAGAGTGTAAGTGTAGGGGAATTGAAACTCTTTCGTTGCACATTTTATTTGAGGAACTTGTGAAGGGAGACAACGGTCTGTAGTTGCAGTTTAATTCTGAAGTTTTATTTTATGATGAATGTGATTTCACTTCTCCTATTGAGTTTTTGGTGCTCAAGTCAGTGTGGACTGCTTCGTGAATCACATAACCAAAAATGCTTCTTCAATAAAGTATTAATGACAAACTAGGAATACAAATATAAAATAAAACATGTGGACTGTTGAAGAATAATATCTTAAACTAGGCTTGAGTTAAAGGTTTCAGTAATGATGCGTAGTTGGTTTCTGCCACTTAGATATAATTGTAATTGTGAAAATATTTACAGTTAAAAACTGGTGATAAAATAAAAACAACAGCTTTTGAGACTATAGATGCAGCATCAAACTTTTACGAAGGCAGAGAACAGTATACCAGGGGCGTCTGTAGCTCAGACGTAGAGTCCGTTGCATCTTGATCGAAATGTTGGCAGTTTGATCCCCAGCGCCTGCAGTCTTCATGTCTGTCAGGACAAGACACTGAACACCAAATGACCCGAGAAGGCATAGCCATCAATGTGTGAATGGGATGTGCAGTTCATTTTAAAGGAGGAATAAGAAAAAGGAGAGGAAGATGTTTTTTTTTTTTTTTTTTAAAGATTTATTTTTGGGCTTTATGTGCCTTTTAATGGAGAGATAGGATAGTGGATAGAGTCGGAAATCAGGCAGAGAGAGTGGGGAATGACATGCGGGAAGGAGGCCACAGGTGGGAGGTGAACCCGGGCCACGCGCTTGAGACGACAGCCTCTATACATGGGGCGCGCGCACTAACCACTGCTCCACCAGCGACCCAGGAGAGGAAGATGTTTGACGTACACTTGACTCTGCAAAGTGTTGAATGAGAAGGCCATGTAGTGAGAGTTTGATCCTGTGACTGTACTGGCAGAGAGCATACTTCAGACAGACATGATGACAGAGAGATTTACTCCTGTTTCACGGAGAGCCCAGATATTTTTTTTTTCTATGGCCTTCTCTCTTTCTTTAGGTTATCGAAACACTGAAATGTTCAGTTTATTTAAGAACAGTACCTGAAAGTCTGACAAACATTCAAACGAACAGAAGTGTTATATCAGACTGTAGGAGGTAAAATTCATGTTGACAACGTGCAGAGATCTGTATATTTCCATGTTGACCCTTTCTGTTGGATGTTTCCATAGCAACCAAGGCTCTGTTTTAATGAAGCGGTAATCCAGCAGGGGACTGAAACAGAGAGACAATATGGCCACTGGCATTTGAGAATTTTAGCACAACAAAATGTGTGTGTTTTTTTGTGGGTGGTTGACAGCATGTGATCAATCAGCTCGTCAATCAGACCATGAGGCAGGACAGTGTAAAGTTTCCGCTGCGAGGCTCTGATGTCTGAGTTATTTTAAAAGCTGTCTGGCATCCTGCCTCTGTAAATCTGTCATGCAGCAGTAGCAATAAATGGAATGAAAAAGGAAAAAATATATCATGAGACTAACAGAAACCACAAATGAAGAACCATGGACTTTCTTAACAGGAAGACCAGACTTGGCATTTTCATCAGATGCTGCAAGGCAGGCTGTTGTGATTCCTTGAAACTTAGCGGTAACGTTTCATCCTTGTCCAATTTTACTGCAGTTCTGAGTTAAAGATTTGAAATATGAATGTTTTCTTTGAGGAGCCCCACCTTAGCAAGTGCTAAAACTGTCACTTCAGAAGACGCTGGCATGAAAATACCGCACCCCAGTGACAGACACATGGGCAACCTCTCTGCCAAAAACTGACAAGGTTACACAGTTTGAAACCACAAGTATCTTTCAATTCTACTTAAAGAATATTTCCTATACCCACACAGACACACACCGTAGTCCCAAGTAGTAGACTTGAAGTGAAATTGACCACAGATCTATTTAGCAGATGTCTGATATCCCACACTTTGGAGCCAGAGGAATTGCATTAGCTCAGTGTTTGCCCTGTAGACCGGAGCTTTCCACATTTCGTAGGGAGGTTGTAAAGTACTGGATAAAATTGCACAAAGACACACAAGAAACTTTTAGTATTAGTATTCAGGATTTATTTCTAGTTATTATATTGAGATGCTCGAGGTGATCTTTATGCTGTTATGAAGTTGTACTGCTGTCGGCTAGCTTTGAAAACATGTTATATTTGGAAACAGAAACTAAATTATCAATTTATCACTTTTTGATTGATGAGCAGGTGAGAAGATTACAGAAAGTCAAAGTCCTGACTGACAGTGGCTGATATGTCGAAGGAAAACATAATAAACCATTAGCTACCAACAGCTAAGAAAAAACAGCTAATATTAGCATTCAACTAAACTAGCTAACATTACTGCAAGCTAACAAACATAACCGTAAGCTCAGAGTTCAAGCATTTCTTATATAATTTAATATTAACTAACAATGTTAACTAAAAAGTGGTTGAATACTAACATAAGCTGCTGTCTAACCTTAGCTTTTGAATGATCAATTAGACTGTTATTTTAACTTAAAATACTACTCGATGCCCCGCCAAATTTTCACTAGCCATCATCATGTAAAATGTTACATATTTAAATTTGTGTGTAGGTGAGTGGATGACACAAAAATATTTGAAAAAATAGACAGCTTTAAAAGTAGGATACACATTATGTCCAACATGTTTATGTAAGTGAGTGACACAACCATCCCCACCTGACCTCTTGACAAAGTTTTACACTAGCACAACACATGGCTTAAGCTAGCTAGCTGACATTTGGCTCAAATGAAAGCTATTACCTTCCACTTTTTTAGTAAATGTTTGATTGTGAAATGACTAATCACCTGGAAACTTTTAACACAAAAACAACATCTACTTAAAAAATTACACCGGCCCATTAAAAATGGCTTCTCACCTTAATGTTTTATGTTTGCGTTAATAAATCCTAGATAGAAATGAGCATCGCAGAGCCGAACATTTTATATTATCATGATACAACAGTTCCTTATAGTTTAGTAGAAAGTGTGACATCCAACCCGTAACACAACCAAACACTCCCCTAATTTTAACTCTCGACGGTGACTTCAAAACTCAACAGAGATTATTGTGAAAAGGATGTTTTCAGAGTGAATTTAACATATATTTACCAAAGTGCAGTCAGAGCCTCTTTAACATGTCTCAGATTATTTATATTTAGAAGAACAGGAATGAGACTGAGGTTAATGAGATGCAGTGATTCATTCGTTATTTCCTGCCAAGAATATGAAACAGAAACAAGAAAAAAAAAAAAGCTAAATTGATACATATGTATGCATGATCTTAAAAAAGACATTTAATAGAGTAAAAATAAATAACCAGAAAGATGTAGACAGAGTGCACACACAAACGTGTTGCTGAAATGGTGAAACTGTCTGTTGAAGATATAGAGGTATTGATTAGCGTATAGCACTTGGATGTGTGTTTCTCTCACTGGAATCAGCACAAGCAGCTCCCAGGTGGCTGTGTGTCAGTGAAATGGAGACTGAGACTCTTATTTGAGGTGTTTCGCACTGTTGCATCACTTATAGACAGCTGATGGGTGACAGCTCAGGAGGAACTGCACCACACAGCTGAAAACCTTATCAACATGTGTTTTCTCGTTGCTTTCTCCTCAATGCCTCCCTGTCTGTCTTATCTTTAAAACACACAAACCTGTTTGTAGGCAGCTCCCTTATTTGTCTTCCAGCATTATGTATCTCTTTGTTTGGAGAATAAAGACAACACTAGCTGAGACATCTGTGTGTGAAATTTATTTTCTTGCTTGCCCAGCGGCAGTCATTGAACATAATGAGCAATTTGGCAGTGAACACCAAATCTTTGTGTAACACTGCCCTCTGCTGGCCAATGTTTGCAGATACAAAAATAGAAAATGACGATAGTCAGACATACATTATTTTATCCACTTTTGTCTGCAGCTTCTCAAAGTTGGTTTTCATCATTGAAGCACACTAATTCAACAATACTCATCAAAAGACATGTCTTTTATTTATTTGTGCAGAAATTAAACTGCATAACCCAGTAAATGCAAAGATTAGAGACGTGTTGGGAGAGGTCAACAGCCACATGAATATCAGAGGGACCTGCTATACATTTAAGGAACAAATTAGGTATCATAATTTAGAAAATACAACAACAATAAATAAACGCAACAAAACAACAAGATACTTTAAGCAAACAATAAACCACCTGTAGACAACAATCCAATGTAAGAATGAAAGCATGTAAGCCGTAAAAATAATAATGTTCTGATAATTAAAGTAAACATACTGCAACAAGTAGTGTTAAATTAAACTTAATGAAAACTGAACATGTTCATGAATTTAAAGAAAGAGAGAAGGGTTAATCAATAAGTAGTTATTGCCAACACACTAATGTGCTTAAAGTTTATTAAATATATTGGCAGTAAGTAAAGTAATACCCCACGAAGAAAAGCAACACAATTTTTTTTTCAAAAATGTACAATTACCATAAGCTTTTATATATAATATATGTCACACAATGCATTATGGGATTTTAATTGGCCTACATCACAAAATATGAAACTCAGCTTTTTACAGTGTTAAAACAATAATAATAACGTAATGATATACACGTATAGATACAAACTTCATGAACGATTTGGGTCTGGGGTCTCAGACAGTTTTCCAGCTTCCTCTCTGTCTCGGTAAGAACCTCATGCTGAGCTGCTCGCTCTCCTGATGATGCTCCACAGGCTGCTGGGACAGGTTGTTGGTCTGTGGGAGGCAGTCCAGGGTTAAACCCTCGTGGGGGCAAACAGAGTACCGAGAGAGCAACGTAACCAGGATGGATTTCATCATCACCATGGCGATGTGCTTTCCAACGCAGGCGCGGGGACCCGAACCAAATGGCTGGAAGAATCGGCGAGGAGCCTGGAGGAGGACAAAGATTTCAAGGCAGAGGACAGGTTAGTGAGGTAACTATGGCAACTGAAAAACTTTGTCTAAGACATAAGCTTTCACAAACAAAAAGAAAAACACAAAATACTGTGTACCTGCTCTTATTTTCTTACGTGAAATTACTACCATTTATGATGAGTTTCACTTTTAAAGTTCAGATTGAATCCTAATAATTGCATGGAAATATTTGACATCATTTTTCATCAAAGCACCGTCCATCAAAACCCAGCGAGAATTTCAAGATTAAAGAAAGAATCACAAAAAACCCTCAACTAAAAAAATCCAAATGTGTTATAAATTTTAGGTCCCATTGCTCATAGTAAGAAACTGAATTTTGATTAGGATTTTACTTTTTTTTTTTTTTGCTTTACTTCCTCTCTCTGTTGTAGAAAGATAAAAATGCAGTAAATGAAGTTCTTCTACTTACATTTTTCTGAAAGTTCTCCAGACTGAATTCATTTGGTCTGATGAAAAACTCTGTGCGGTGCATTCGACCAGTGTTAAGAATAATATTAGTCCCCTTGGGCACCCTGTAGCCTTCTATGATGTCATCAGACAAGGCCCGACGCATGGTGAAGTCCACCACAGGGTGGAAGCGTAAGCATTCGTTGATGAAGCTCTCTAACAACGGCAACTTCTGAAGATCCCCATTCTGAAGCTGTCTCTCACCTACAGAACGAGATCTCATTACAGATATTCTTCTTTTCAACTCTTTGAACAATATTTGAAGATCACAAGATTCACTAAAGGACAGCTGATGGACGACATCATAGTTTGCTAAGTGTACCTCAGATAAATGGCAAATTGGGATATAATCTGCTGAATCTGGATGCAATTTTAAATTTGCTTTGATGCACATCACACTATTATTCCTCACTATGTTTTCTATTCAATGTTCATAGAATTAGATATGAATAGCTGAATATGCCTACGTATGAAATGCAATGGTTCTTGCAGCTACTTGCCTACAACAGTGTCAATCTCCTGCAGCAGCTGCAGCTCCACATCTGGATGCTGCTTGAGGAGCAGCAGCATGAAGAAGAGGCTGATGGACAGCGTGTCGGGTGCTGCGATCACCATCTCCAACACACACTGCCTCACATTCTCTGCAGACAGCTCGCCATAGTTCTAAATACATACAAACACACACACACACACACACACACACACACACACGTACAGTTCTGTTATTTGGGTTTAACAAAAAAGGATTTCTGACAGATGGGTTGAAGAAAGTGCTGTAAACGACTCATAGGAGGGAAGAGGACAGGGCTGAAAACAAACTCATTCTGAATCTTACCTGAGCGAATATGAGCTCTGCAGTGAAGTTGATGTCCAGTTTATCTGCCTGTTCCATTTGTCTTCTTTTCTGCTCCACAAGGTCCTCTATAGCATCTTGTAGCTCCTGGCTGTAAAAGAATATATTACACTGTGTTGCACAAAAAAAAAAAAAACTTTGAAGTGGGCTTTTGTATGACATTACAAATGAGAGAGAGCTGGAGTGACTCACGCTGCTGTTTTGTGCCTCTGGTGAATACAGTCAAACTTGAAGTATATATCTGGTTTTATGAGCACAGTCTGCCATGTGTCAAAATACCTCTGAATCTTCAGCATCAGTTCTTTCTCTGCACATGAAAACACAAAGGGGTTAACAGTTGCCATGTGTTTAATCCTCACACAGACTCCTCAATGTACAAACCTCCATTAACATAAAGCATGCCTGCTCACCATTCACAGGAACATCCAGGAAGAGTCGGTTGGAGATGTCGACCACAGTGCAGCGCAGCAAACTGATCACGTCCACATGATCCAAACTGTCCAGCTCGTCCAGGTGACTCTGAGTGGATGAGACGCAAACCTCCACGGTCTGCTGCAGGCCCGGACCTGTCAGCGCTGACACAGAACATCAAGGTCTGTGCAGGTAGTGGAATATTTTGCATTTTCTGAAAGTACTGAAAAACGACTGAAATCAGAAAGTTTGCAAAGCTAACTGAGAGATTAAATGTTACCTTTGGTGAAATAGGTGCGTATTTTTTTCCACAGGGTTACATTGCTGTTAAATATGATCCCTCTTTCATTCATGCCAATGCAGCTGAGGCCCTGCTTGCTCCCAAAACGTGAAGTATAAAGACTATGTTTCAGGACATGGTGAACAGCTGATGCCCTTGTGGTGAAGAACAAAAAATTAAAAAAATGAATATTTACAATTTAAGCCTAAACGAACTGTTTGAGGATCGAATATATCAATTTTAACCAAGAAAACAAACCTGCTGAGTATGAGCGTCTCCTCTCCATTGATCCAGACTCTGACAATGTCTCCATACTTGTTGTTGTAGTAGTGACTCGCTGTCCCAATACCAGTCCAAATGAATCTCATGTATGACAGAAAAGGCCCAAAACCAAGACAGAAAGAAGGACCTGTTGGAGTACAATCAATAGATTTCAACCTATACCAGATCCAGCTCACTGGGTTTAAAATGAAGAAGGAAGCTTGGAATTTGAACCTACCTGGTACAGATGTCTTGTCCGTGTGGCTCCAGGCTGCAAGCAGCAGACAGAAAACCAGTATCAGGGTTCTGGTTGCCATTGAGATTCCATGTGATCCCACTACAGTTACATTCAGGGACATGTAGACCAGGTCGGCTACTTCAGCATCCAAACCAACAGGACTCATGGCCCGTTCACAAGCAGCGATCAGATCCATGAGGAGGCAGATTTACAGCCCTGAGAGATGAAAGCTGCTTCATTAGTCGTGTCTCTGTCTTTATATGTGATGTGAGCTGGTGACCAGTCAGGTCAGGGTGATGCAAAGTCTCAACATAGGAGGAGAAGTGTAAACAACACAGTTTGAACCTTGAGGCATTGGATCTGTGCCAGCATGTGCCCTTGAGCGTACACAATCCCGGGTTGTGTTTGACATTTCGGTGATAGGAAACTAGTGTTTCTTGGTCTTTGAACATCAAAAGAATCTGTCTGGAAATCCTTCAAAAGAGCACAAAAAGCCTGTGAGAATACATGAGAATGTGTGTTATTATTGTTTTTATGTGTACAGCCAGGCCTGTCCCGCTTTATTACTTTTTCAGCCTTTTCAAGAAGAATTCATACACCAGCTTTCCTTCCTTTTTCTGTCAAAGAAGTGAATTCAAGCAAAAGGTGAAATGCAATTCTACTATAAAATATATGTACTTATAAAATACACTGTAGCTCTGCAAACAGTCTGATCAACTTCACTTTGTTTTTTTGCATGATCAGTTGATATCATGTTGGAGAACTAGCAGTATTTTTGAATTGTCACGTTCCTGCATGAGACCCCCAGAGATGGGAGAGCAGAGATGTAATGAACGGTATGATAACAGAAAATGAGCATTATATGATCTTTGGAACGTGTTTTATATCTCACTCACTCTGAGCTCAAACCACCTCTGAAGACTGGAGGATCTGAATGTGTTTGTGTAACAAAGAAGATACGCACGTTTACATTCTGTCATTTTAAGTCATACTTTTTAAATACTGATTAAGACAATTATGTTTGACTTTTTTTAAACAGGTAAAGATTCAGATAGAAACATCATTGCATTCCTTTACTCTGCACCAGATTTGGGGAAACCTCTCATCTTAAAAAGATTTTAAATCATTCTAGGTCTTCTATGGCTTTAATGTGTGTAAAAAAAGGAAATCCAAAGTTTTTTCATCAGGTTTCTGCTGAGATCAGAAACCATTTAGTAGGGTTGTAGTACTTGGATTCGGTTCTGAAGTCCGTCTCGAGACCACTTTTTGGAGGTCTCGGTTTCTGGGCGGACTCCGAATTTCAAATCAAGACCGATCAAGACCACCACTGAAGGCTATTTTCACGTCTGTGATTAGAAGGAAAATGTAATTTCTTAAACAACAAATAACTTAAATTTATTCAGAATTTTATTTTTTTCCCCACGTTACGGTCTAAGTGAGTGAAACGCCCCCTGCACACAAGATGATGATTTTTCAGAGATATTTACTTTCTTGATCTTGTCTGGGTATGTCTTGGTCTCAGTTAGCGTGGTCTTGACTACAGCACTACCATTTCGCCTCTTATTATTGATTATTATTATTCATAATAATAATAGTATTCTTCTTATTATTATTACTTCCACTTCCAAGTCATCATACTTGTTTTGAAAATCTGAAACTCACTATGTCTTTCTCTACAAATGTATCTGTTTTACTTATTCTGTGTTATTAGTCGATGCAGAAGATACTAACGTGTATTATTTGATCACAAAGTAGGTCTCATGAATAAAACATTTATGTCCTCATGTTTACTCTTGTGAAATGTATAAACAGTACAGTTTTATAAGCCTGCCCTTCGTAACAAATGACTTGATGTTAACTTTTAACTCATTGACCTGTGTCACTAAACTACTTATTACGTTTTGTACTTCATGTTATTCTGCGTCTGTGACAAAGCCCATGCTGTGTGTCCATATCTCTGTCTTTGTTCCGTTCGCTCTTTCGGTATAAAGGACTCTGTGAATTCACCCAACGCCCACATTGGAGTCCAAGAATGTGCGTCGCTCAAACAGCCGACTGTGTGCTGAGGCCCTGTCCGGATAACGCTGGCCTGTATGATGCCTCAGACCTAGATTGTTCTGCATGATTAAGCAGAGACCACCAGCCCCCACCCCCCACTGTTTCTCCCCGAAAACAGACGTTAATGTAACCTCGTCTCTGAGCTCTGTGTTGTGGTCAACCACATCTTTGTCTCGCAATTGATAGCAGAAAGATAAAGACGATTTGTGAAATGTCAAAACATGCAAGACGTCTGAACAGAATTCACTGAGTCTTGTTTTTACACTTTAATTCTACGTTAGTGTCTGTAATTATACTTTTGTTCTTCAGGATATTGCTCAGTAGCAGAAATAGTTGACATGTTTTGGAAGGCAGACGATCAAGCAATACATTTGATCCTAAGTGACCTGACGGGAAAACCTTTAAGAAGTGATCTCAAAATTCATGTATGAAGTGATACGCCAGAGTTTCCTCACTTTTCTCAAAACGCATCAATCAAACACCATTGAGAGTTTTCATTATGTATTCCATCAGTACACATCTATAGCTTCCCATACATTTAAAAAAAAAATGAAAATCTGAGACTTTCCTTATTTCTTATTGAACTTTAATCAGGCTGTTATGAGAGTTCAATTTCATAGTAATCATTCTCCATCTTTGTTTTGGTGTCTTTTTTTTAATGTGAAGTATTCTCTTATTTCATACTCAGAAATTCCAAATTGTGGAGCCAAAAAAAAAAAAAGAGAGAGAAAGAATCTTTTCCTAAGATTTCCAGTCCTTTGAATAAGAGATGAGATGCATGGGAGGAGGAAACTTGTTGGAAAACCATTTCAGTCATCTGGCTGTCCTTGGACCTCTCAGCCTCATGCATCAAGAAGAAAGAGAATCCTGCTTTCCCTCCAGCTGCACCTGGCAAAAAAAAAGCAAAATTAAACAGAGGTCAATTTGACACCTGAAGAGTTTTGCATGTTGACATATTTTCACCAAACAGTTCATGTCAGTGGATCCAGAGTACGGTGAATAAGAGACAACAATGGGATGATCTCAGACCTCTTTAGACTTCACTCGTACACACATCTGAACATCTGCTGCAGCAATCCGAGCTGTACAACGACTAACGGTCAATGAGTGACCCACAGCCTCAGGGAGGAACCCACACAACACTACCACGCTGGTAACTCACCCTGTGTGTGAGAGTGTTATTGTGCATGCAGAGAAGTAATATAGGACATAGCATGGCTGCAGAGCATGTATGATAGGCCAGATGCATTTCACCAGAGAGACCAATTAACTGCATTTTTTTTTTATAAACATGCAAACGTAATAATGACAGGAATAAAAACAGATGTGTGGGAATTCAAGAAACCTGTATAGAGCATGTTTAAAAAATCACACCCAAAGACTTACACAAGGCAATACAAACATAATAAAATGGTCGAATTAACCCAAATGTCAGTGTTATAAAAAGGGTTGTAGGTTAAAAAAAAAATGAAATCAACATATGCACAACAAAGCTATTCTGTCACTTTTATTTGTTCATTTATTTCTCTCTTCTGCTGTTTTTTTTTTTTATGTGTAACTATGATTATTTCCTTGTACTATTGTTGAAAACTCAATAAAAATATTCTTGGATTTTTTTTTTTTTAAATCAGTGAGATATATATTTATGTAAAAACATTTTTAAAAGTGGCCATTCATGATAATAATTGTAGTACAGTATGTCATGTAAGCGAGACGGCATCACCTCCCTCTATCAATAGAGAATGAGTGGAAAACGAGGAGCTGATAGTTTTTATGCTAAGCTACATTTTTTTAAATGTCCCTTTAGAGGCCTAAATCAAAGTAGTTGAAATGGGTCAAAGTTTCACTTGGTGAATAGAAACTGCAAGACTGACGTAAGGGAGGAAACTATGGGGGAGAGAGAGGCCATGAAGCAACTCGATGGAAACTGAATTGATGTTAATGAAATGTGAAGTTGTCATTTTTTCTTTGAATCCAACTTTGCTTATTTTGTCATAAAAACAAGATTTATTAAAAAGTGTAAAACAATGTAAATGATTTGTAAGGTTGTCTGATTTTATGCATGCTTTCATTTCTTATTTATGTGAGTGCTCTTGTGCGTGCATCATATATGTGTGTGTGTGTGTGTGTGTGTGTGTGTGTGTGTGTGTGTGTGTGTGTGATGTCAGTCTGCCCACGGCGGCGAAGTAGAATGGGTCGTGCTGAATATAAATCAGGTGACTGAACAGGCGGGGGTTTCTTCCCAGACAAGCCCAGTAGATTGTGTAATGCCCACTCCTACATTACTGGTTTGCATGTGCACGCACACACACACACACACACACACACACACACACACACACACACACACACACACACACACACACACACACACACACACACACACACACACACACACACAACCACTTCTCCACACAACAAGCAGTGCATTTACCAGTCAGCCCTCAGATAGACCACTCTGCTGGAGTAGAGACTTTGAAGCTGACTGGACTCTATTTGGAGCTGTCAAGTCATCTAGACTGGACATCTTTACTCTTGGATTAGTTTTGTTTTAGTGAATCAGCCTCTTTTTGTACATTTTTATTTTTTATATCTACGGCTGAACTGGACCTTTATTCCCTTGTGAATGCTGGGGTTGGTGGGTGACCCTCAGAAACGAGGAGGTGAAGTGGTAACCATGTGGATCCCAACCCCCAGCATGACTCTCCCTCAGCGGGTGGTGCTGTACGGGACGTGTGTGGTGGCTCTGATGAACTCCGTGGGCCTCCTGGTGCTCCTAGTCCAGCTGAACCAGCAGCGTGTGTGGCTGGAGCAGACAGGGGAGAGGCTGACGGAGGTGCAGCAGAGCTCGGTGGTGGAGTTCATCCAGGAGGTCCCCAGAGGAGCAGCAGGGTTGAGGGCAAGCGTCGGGGACCAGCCTCAGTACCAGTACCAGTTCTCCAGGAATAAGAGGAGCGAGGAGCTGGAGAAGCAGAAGGAGCTACAGCAGGAGCTTCTCCAGGAGGAGGTCCTGGAGCAGGAGGTCAGCCAGGAGGTGGGAGAGGAATCAGAGAAGAAGATGAAGAAACATAAGCACCATCACAGTCAGAGCTACCACAAGGCCCACGTGCAGGATGACATGATGATGATGATGACCTACTCCATGGTGCCGGTGAGATTAAACACCAGCTGGTGGATACAGAGTGAGGGTGTGCAGGCTAACCGATGTAGTTAGACTGAACTAGGTCTTTAGAAATGTTTACTATTTGGTCCTGAGTGGCTAACAATTGACTACAGGCTGGTTAAAACAGGCAAAGGTTAAGGCCTGTACACATCAGGGTGGTCGATGCTGTCATGTACAGTTCCAGGTTTCAGATTATTTATTATCATTAAAAACAGAAAATGTGTTTGGGTAATACTATGTGCACAATCGGCACAATATAAACTAAAATAAAAGAGGGCTTCTGGCAAAAGCTGCTTTATTTTCTAACCTTTAGACCAGTGAGTACATATGTTCTCACATATTAGTTGTAGATCAAGTGCTTCTTTTTTATGTGATACTTCCACTACAAGTCAGAGGAAAATGTTAAACTTACTTTACATTTAAATGACAGTTAAAGTTACTTTTCATAATCAGTTCATATTATACGACGCATGTCACAAAAAGCATTTAAAGTCGGTGAATAAGCCTGACCAGCTACAACAAGATAAGGGTTACAAAAATAACAACAACCGTTTAATATAAAATGTAGAATCCTTTTGCATGAGTAGATAAAAACATGTTGCAGGTAATACTTTAAACTATTTGTTGTAATGGATTAATACATTACAATATATCGTTTTTAAACTTAGTGATGTTGCGTTTTGAGATATAAAATCCTAGAAAGGACATTTTTAATCCCAAGAGATTTCCAAGTTATATTAAGGTTAAATTAATAAACATATAATATAATCTGGACACTTCTTCCAGCGCTGGTCAGTGGGGGCCATGGCTCATTTTCTTCCTCTAGAACCAATACTTTGTTGTTCCTGTTGCTTTAGTAAAATACATCCAAAACATTTGTGTTAATGAAATGTTGATTTTCTTGTCTTCTTCAGATCAAATTGTTGATCGACATTTGCAACAGCACCAAGGGAGTCTGCATAGCCGGTATGTCTTATTCATGCAGTTCATAAAGAAGTCCAAAAAGTAAATTATCATCGTCTGACGTGTTCAAATCTTCTGTTGCAGGACCTCCAGGACCGCCTGGTGAGTGAAGCCTTCACTCTGCGTCCAAATTTAAAATCCAGCACTACTGTACATCCTTTTTGTGGTTCAGTGACCCATATCTTGAGTGAAACTGTTTCACAATCAGCCCATGGTGAAGACTTATTTGTGTCACTGTAGGTTTGCCCGGTGCAGACGGTATGCCCGGATACAATGGGACTGATGGCATCCCAGGACTGAATGGAGTGCCCGGGGCTGATGGCAAAAGAGGGAAGAAAGGTAAGGAGGCTCTATTCTTATTTTACTCACCATCCTTTTTTAATATTACCTGAGGCGATGCTGGCCTTTTCAGTGCAGGGCTGCTGGGACAATGTAACAGGCAAAGGGTTGAGTGTAACCTGAGGGGTAAAATACCAAAATATGCAGCATGCACATCACTTTAAATCATGCACGCTCACAAAGACACCAACTCAGAATGGTACAAACTCAAACAAAGCATCCTTTTTTTTTTTTTACAATGACATCAGACTCTATTCATGGGATTTTCCTGTAGTTCATATTTGGCTGAAGAGGTTGTAATATTATTCATGTGGTTTTGAACTGAAGCTAAATCTCCCATTATTCTCCCACTTCACTCTGTTCTCCTACTAAGTGGACGGCATGAATCAGCAGAGCAAGTCAATGGAGTAATTCATGCTTTTTTTTTCACAATAGGGCAAAGTATTGTGAGTTACTGAATGCAGACTCAGAGATGTTTTCCATGATTTTCTTTCAAAGGGCCACCAGGTGAAAAAGGAGAGCCAGGAGAGTCTGGTCCCCCTGGAGAGAAGGGTCAACCATCCAATGACGTCATCATTGAGGGCAAGTAGAGCATCTTGGTCATGACTGCTATCGCTTGTACTACTTGACAACCCTAACTTTAAAGGATGTCTCCCTGAATGCCCAAATGTGGGAAGTCTTCAGAATAAAATGTGATTTTATGAAAACATCCAGAGGTTTTATATGTTGTCCTTTCTTCTTCATATAGGTCCTCCTGGTCCTCCAGGTCCTCCAGGTCTCATGGGCCATCCAGGACCTCCGGGCCCTCAGGGGCCGCCCAGAATCAGGCACCAGAGAGCCAACCTTCAGGCTGCTCAGACTCTGGGTAAACAGCTGCTATCGACTATAGCACACATGCATTTTACCCCTGAAAATTAAAGTCTACTCTTGACTTTGAAATAAACAAGCGTCAACCCAAAGTTCATGTAGAGTTTGTTTTTGGAGATTTCAGTCATATCACTTGATCTTTCTTTGCAGACAGAGTTAGACCAGTTGTCATGGGACGTTTAAATCTAAATTATTCTGAGCACTATGAGGTCTTTTTTAAATGAGAAGTCAGAAGTCCAGAAAAAAAACTCCCCATGATGGGGAAGATAGTGAGACTTAAAGCTGGAGAAAAGGGACACCATGCACTTATTTAAGTCCACACGATGTGTGAGCGCTGAATAATAAAAACTGTGATTATTTCCAACAGGACTTTTACACGCAGTTCCTAACGACGATACCTCACCTGTTAAAGAGGCTTTGAAAATGCACGAGAAGCCTTCTAAAAAGAATGGTGTGTTTCCCCTTCAAGTTTGCCTTCATAATCAATATTTGTGTTGTTGTAAAGATGTAAACATGAAGCTTGCTGTCACGCTGTTTCCCCTCCAGACTGCCTGATCAAGTCTCTGATCAACCCCAGGAATGTGGCAAAGATGGAGAGCACGTTTGGGACATGGATGAAGGACACGGCTCGACTGAACGATGAGAGAATATGGGTGGCGGAACACTTCTCTGGTAGGTTGATAATGATTGAATGTATACTGTATGAATCTTTGTGTCAAGGCTTTTAATGTGCAATGTCGTGTTTCAAATATTGACTATATCTGAATTGTTAAGAGGTCAGAAAATGGGCCCATATACAGAGGCTGTATCTCCCACTCTCTCTCCCAGTGTTTCCTCTCTCTCTCTCTTCAGCTATAAAATGAAACAATCCTAAAAACACAACATCTCTACGTACCTTTTGGACAGTACGCCATAATACGTGTCCTGTTGCTTGTTCTTCTTCAGGTCGTGTGGTGAAGGAGTATCAGAGCATTGGCTCTTTCCAGAACGGCAGCAGCAATGTTGTAGATTTGAGGAAGTTTTACCAAGGCTGCGGCCACACTGTTCACAACGGCTCCTTCTATTATCACATCGCTGGTACCTCCAGCATTGGCAGGTATGAAGAAAGACATTTGATTGCTATGTTTTCTATTTGTTCGGTTCCGTTTGGTTAATGGTACGTCTTTGCTTCTTTCTTCTCAGGTTCGACTTTCACACTAAGAAGCTCCACACCTTGACTATAGAAAACGCTCTGCACCACAGCCTGGCCTACCTGCTCCACAACTCCAAAACGTACTTCAAACTGGCAGCAGATGAGAACGGCTTGTGGCTGATTTTCGCCTCCAGCCTGGACGAGAGCATCATGGTGGCCCAGCTGGACCAAAAGACCTTCTCTGTCACGTCTTACATGAACACCACCTACCCCCGCACCAAAGCGGGCAACGCCTTCATTGCCTGCGGTGTCCTGTACGTCACTGATACCAAAGACACCAGAATCACTTTCGCGTTTGACCTGCTGAAGGGGAAGCCGGTGAATATGACCTTTGACCTGAGGCCTCCGGTCGGAGTGCTGGCCATGCTCTCCTACAGCCCGAAGGACAGACACCTGTACGTGTGGGACAACGGCCACGTCAGGCTGTATGTGGTCCACTTTATCTCTGATGAGTGAAATACTACAATAACACGAGATACAGTCAAATATGCAGACATGACGAGTGTCTCTTAGGAAAATGGTTCATTTTTAGGGTTTCAGGAGAAAAAGTCTCATCTATACCATCCTTCAGATTGTTCAGTTTCAGTGTATTCTCTTGTTGAATTCACTATTTAGTCTTTTTCTCTCTCCAATAATTCTCATATCTAGTCAAAAATAAGTTTGCTGTATGTATATTCTATTTGCTATGTTCATGGAGGATTTCAGAGTTTCTAACCGTGTTTAAACCTCTTATAATTTTCTATCAAATTGATTTGAATTTCTACGCCTGAGTTCAAAGTTTTTACATTATCAAGTGTATTTGCATGACATTTTGTTTATGTATTTTTTTTATATAGATGAACATGTTGTTCTCCTAATTATTTTGTACATATAGAGTGTCCACCTGACTTTTTAATGCAGCAGCACGGTCCCTTTGTTACTCCGTCTTCCTGACAGAAAAGAAAAAAAAAACCAACAAAAAAAACAACAGTGCCAAATCCAGCTGATGAAATAAAAAGAATTTATTCACTTTACAAAGGTAAAACTCTGACCATGACCTGTTCTCTCACACACCTCCAGGCTCAAGTGCCCAAGGAAGCGTCTACCCATGATATTGGCTTCTTTTGCATTATTACATGCACACACACATACGCACCAGACACCAGTAGGACCATCGGTAAAACACTTAAGTTACATACAATACACATAGTGGGCAGAAAGAGGGAGAGAAACACAAATCTCTTTAATAAATACCATACATACACCTAACAAAAGTTACAACTAATCCAGCTGGTATGATACAAACCAAAAAATAAAGAAACGCTTTCATGTTTGTACAAGCTGTTGTGGTATTTCATATATATATATATATATTTATATCATTTATATATTAAAACTATTTCAAACGTTTTACTACTAGGCCAAATAAAGCCAGACATTCATTTGTATAGAACAGTTTCTTCTTCCATATTCTATTTATTTGAAATAAACTTTTAGTGTCTCCAGAATTTGAGTGCAATTATCTATTCCTTATGGATGAAACAGTAAAAACGACTAGCGAGGTAACACACACGTACATACAGTAGACTGTGTTGCACATCTCCCAATCAGATACAGTAAAACCCCTTACATTCCTAAAAATAAAAGGCAATACGTTAAATAGTTTTACAAAGGAATGGTCAACCAAACAAACACAAACATAGAAATCAAATGAATAATAAAATCAATTTTAAAAAAATAACACAAATTCAAGGGTATCTTGTGCAAAACCAGAAGTGAACCTTTGTGTTTCTGCTCTGGGTGGGTGGGTGGGTGTTCGGGTTCGGACCAGACAGATGGAAACATTGAAATCACAGCCACAGGAATAAAACACGTCATCTTCCAAACAGGAATGTTCTAGCAGTGAGTCTGCCGCACAAACAGGCATTTGAGGGCAGGCGTACAGATGGCAGACACAGCAGAGTGAGCACGCACTCCAGGACCAGAACCGGGCTGGGTCGAGCCCAAACCAGGAGAGGCTGGAGTGAGTGACGGGCAGCCAGTGAGAGGGGGGTTGGGAGGGGTTTCACTACAGGAGCAATGCACCATCAACTCTTCCATAGGGGCTGAGAAAAGCCGGGCAAAAAGGCAGGGGTCGGGGCAAAACCATTGAAACAAAATGCAGATTCCAACAACTTCGATTCACACCGGAAACCACTGACTTAAGAACAAACCACAGTGCTGGTTACAGTAGATGCTAAGAGATTTCTGCAGTGGGCACAAAATGACGACAGTTACACACTTTTTTAAAATTTTTGCTTGAGCACTTTTACAGAGCACTATCAATAGACCTGTGATTGCACCGCGGAACGAGAACAGGACATGCATAGCTTCCCTATGGACACACTCTAAGAGTAGAGATTCTTCAATAAAATGACAATAAATCTAGCTTTAAAATCAAGTATGATACCTTTTGCTTGTAACTTCGCTTTCAGCCTTTGGGACAAAAAAGATTTGCAGCTCTGTTTTTTCATTCTTGATTTGATTTACGTCAACAGTAAACCCGGTAACACTGCACACTCTGAAAGACGCCCAAAGAGTGGCGATCTTTTGACTAACTCTTCCCCCATCAGTTAAACTATAAATGCCTAGCGAGTGTTACATAAGCATTTTATGTGTTTTCTTTCCGTCTCTTTCTTTGGACGCTCAGAAGTGGAAATGGGCGTTACAGAATGTCGACCAAGCTGCTTGGGATGTTGTAGCGGTCGGGGAGGACCCTCATCTTCAGGGTGCCGTCTGCTCCGCAGGTGAAGATGCGGTTACCGGGTCGCGTCTCCACCTGCATCACACCCGCGCCAATATTGCGGAAGATGGACTGCTTGGCATGCTCGGTGCTAAAAGAGTGCATGAGCCCGTGTCCAGCTAACTTCCACACCTGGAGACAAACAGAGCAGAGGGGGAGAGGAAGAAGAAACTGTTAAGTGTGCTGTCTCTTAAAAACAAAAAACAAACAAACAAAAAAAAACTGTCTTTGAGGGGAGCCCGCCGCTGCAAAGTCAAGCGCTAAATTAGATTTAAGTGCTGTGACACTTTGTGGGTCACTTTGTTCAATTAACTGCTTATCAAGCTGACACATATTTCACAATAACCTGCATGGTACCATGAGTAGAACCCAAAGGTGGGGCTAAAAACAGGCTGACAATATGAATACATTTTATGACTTAATGTGAGTCTTAGTATGAATGTTTTCATGTTGAGCCTCAACAAAAGGTAATTTTCTGTCACTATGTGATAGACAATAAAGTTTTTGAATCTTGAATCTTGTGTTTTAACGAGTGTCTTAGAATTTGCACTGAGAACAGATGTTTGATGAATGACCTCTGACACTTTGATGCATGGTTTTATAAAAAAAAGAGGAGAAATAACAACATTCAGCAGAATGCTCAGAAATACGGCGAGGTTCCTTACAATATGCTTTAAAGCCCCTGTAAGGAGTTTTGTTTAAATACTGATGTCTCTGAATGAGTGAGAAAAGCAAAGCGGGTCATCAGTAAAAAAAGATTGATTATTTCTACAAAGTTATTTTTGTCCTTGAAACAGAAACCAGCAGGGAGGTGTCAGATAAAGTAATTAACAGCACTCTGCAGAAAAAGGCCTTTTCTTCAACATTTTTGAATTCAGAGATTCTTGATGACTGATGTGTTTGACTGCTTAAAGACGGCAGGATGAGGTGAAACAGTGACCACGGAGGGGAACCAAAATCAACACAATCAGAGAAATCCTTTAAGATGCACTGAAATCATCATCAGTAATGACATTTAATATGGTGACACGTGTGAACTAGTCTGCATTGATCTATAAATGAATAAAAGGGATTATTATAGAATCTGTTCTCCACAGCTGCTTTGAATGAAAAAAAACATTTCCTGCAGTTTCTTTTATCCCCTTTGATCAAGGCAGAAAGACCTCTGTCTGAGAGGTTTTACACCAGAGCTTAGTGCTGTTATACAGGTTACAGTTAGTCCCCCCGTGTTGACTACATCACCATGGGGGATCTCGTTACAGTCTCAGACTCTGCAAGGTCCTAGCACTGACCCAGCACGGTACAACTGAGGTCCCACCACGGAAAAAGGGGACGTTTTTGGTGGCTTCATCTGTACATGGTCATTTGCTTTGTCTTACTTTGATTAAAAAATATGTGTAAATGAGACCTGGCTGCTGTTACAAAATAGAAACACTGGCCTCAACATGAATCAGAGCGGTAGACTGTATTCTGCTTTCAATACAGAGGGGCTCATTTATATTCTGCGTTATGACTGCTTTTTAAGTCCAGACTTCCTCACAACAAATCTAAAGAGGGAGCAATGAGTGTCAGAGCAGGCTGTTTGACTGGTCTACTCTGTTGGGACTGTGTTGAAGTCAAATGTGACTCCAGAGAGATGAGCCTGCCCCTGCTAGATTATCTGTAGGTATAAGGGAGGATTTTCTGATTTTATCAAGCACCCCCTTTGTAACAACAATAAGAAATTAATTCCTCAGAACAAAATCACAGAGTGACAGAGGGGGTAAGTGTGTTTTGGCAGGTTGGTGAGTGAGTGATGGAGCGTCACTCACCTTCATGTTGCCCTCTGCAGAGCCGGTGACGAAGAAGTCCTCGAAGGCATCCAGTGCGAGGGCTTTGATGGCTGAGTCATGGGCCTGGAAAGTGTGCAGCAGCTGCCTCTGGCGGATGTCGAACACGCACACAAAGCCCTTCCGGCCTCCAGTGATCAGCAGCTGCTGTTTAGGAGCATACTGCAGCACTGTGGCCCCGTTCTCATGGCAGGGGAACGCTGTGGGGAGTGGGGGAGAGGACATGTGAAATACGTTCACAGAAGAAACATAATAAGTGAGGACAAATCATTCAAATAGGCTGTGTGATGCAGCTGATGTTTCTTACCGTGAACCATGGTATTGCTCGGGGAAATCAGAGTATCCCATAGGCAAACGTTTCTTTGAAAAATGAAACAAGAATAAAATGAGTGAGCCCATCACAACAGAGAAGGATCAGCATTGGTTTAACAGTGATGTTAATTACACATCAGCCACCCTGAACACTGTGCTAATGTTTCATGTCATGTACGTCTTTGTAACCTGCTACTGGATGCTTTGAATTTCCCTCGGGATCAATAAAGTATCTATCTAGCTCATCCACACTGCTCACTCCCTCTAAATTATGTTTATATTTCAGAAATATTTTTGATTTAAATGATTTTTTTTTATTCTATATTGGTGTAATATTGTATCTATAGTTTGTGAGTGCAGATGCTGACCTGTTATCGTTGGACTGTCCGGCTGTAGCGATGAGGCTGGAGGAGGTGACGAAGGCAAAGTCACCGCAGGTCTTAGTGTGGCACTGCCAGCTCTGTCGACACAAGCAAGGCAATGAAAACAAGAAGCGCATGTCCATTTTAGTGACTCATGTTTGTAAAGACGTGTAGTATCAAAGTGCTGAGGCGGAGATTTAGGAGATGATGGAGGTGCAAGGTGACCTCACCAGGTAGGGTTTGGGGTTGGAGGACGTCTGGTTGACCTGCCAGAGACTGAGGAAGCCCTCGCCGTCAGCAACTCCACACTACAAGAAGGGTACACGCAATCAGAACAATCGTACCAGATAGACTAAACAAAGGCATGTATGATGTGTGTGTGTGTGTGTGTGTGTGTGTGTGTGTGTGTGTGTGTGTGTACCTTATTGCCTTGGGAGTTGAAATAAAGCCGGGTTACTCTGGCATTGCCTGCTTGTCTGAAGCAAATGAGCTGCTGAGGTCTGTTCCATTCAAACATTCTCACACTGCCGTCCTGAGCGCCTGTCATGTCTGATGAACACACACACACACACACACACACACACACACACACGCACACATACGCAAAGAAAGAGAGGAATAGGGGGGAAGGGAAAGATACAAAGCAGATGATGGGAGTTGAAGATATATTAATGGAGAGATAAAAGATTTAAAGATTTAAAATGTAATCTGGTGATAACCTCCTCTGAGGTACTTACAATACTGATATATGGGATGGGATGTCATCCTCTTCACATTGTTCAGATTCCTCTTCATGATCTGAAAAATTAAATGAAGCACAAAACACACAAAGAGAAGGTTTGTTGAAGAGAACAATGTTTGTGCTGTCAAATTGACGAGTAAACATCTTTGAGATTTCTGTTAGTGCACACTGCTTCTCTGTCATATGATGTGCTGCTGACTCTGGGGATCCCCTGACTATCGTTCCCGGTTAAAATGCTGCAATCTCAACCAACAATCTGAACCTGTCCTGTCTCGCTCAGTGTATCACACTCAAACATTTTATCAACATGGCTGGGACATGGAGAACCCTGGCTGTGTTTAGGTGTGACGCAAATCTGTACCCTTGGCTATCCGGCTGTGAGAGCGGCTGCTATCTGTGTTTATATGTGTCCATCTCTGCAAACACACACCCTCTTTGTATCAGCCTACATAGACTCAGCAGAACAGCTGTTTAGTCGACAGGGCTCAGTTTGGCTCTGCATTGATACAGATTAAATATACAAACTTCTAAAAATGTGCACGGGCAACAGACTGCAGAACTGTCAAAGTGACAGTGTTTCTTATTTTTAACTAATTGAGTCAAGCGAACAGAAAATGTACATATGTGTTTATTTTATCAGCAAAAGTTGTAATGAAACAAAATAAATACAGAAAATCATGTTCTGTTATTTATTGTCTGCAAGCTCCAAAACATATCTTAGATTCCCCCTACTGGTGTTTAACAACAACTGCATAAACACTCCTGCCTGGTTTTGCCATGTTTATGTTGATCTGTGTTTATGTACCACACAGGCTCTTACCACACTTGCTCCCATGCTGGTTTGCCCACTGCCGAGCCACGGCATGGACGCAGAGACCTGCATCTGCGGTGGTGCAAAGGGGACGGAGCTCGTCTGGGCGATGTTGGTCTGAGAAGAACGATGGTCTATGTCGTCAGAGCTGTACAGAAAATAAATCATCCAATCAATCTAACCAATTAAAAAAAAAAACATTCAAGTCAGTCACATTATGACAGGGTTTCTGCAGAGATCACCCAGATAAATGCAAACCTTTTTAAAGAGCTTTATAGAAACACACACGATGCAATTTAATACAAATGACATATATCAGCCAAACTATGAAAGCAAAGAGGAGGAAGATAGGGCCCAAAATTATTATATTTATTCTCATACTTCCCAGCTGTATATTATTATAAAAATGTCCTGTTAAAATAATTAGTTGACATCTTTGTTAACTAGCTATCAGTAGTGATGTATGTTTGATGGAGCTGACTAAACCTGAGCCCAACAAAGAGTGACCTAAATTTAACACAACAGGTGTGTCATTTCCCCTAAAGCGTGCGTACAGTAGGTAACATTATGAATAATACATGTTGAGGATCAAATATTCGCCATCATGCAGGAATACAAATAACAATCTTCTACTTATTCTTTTGCTGAGTGAATTCTTTTGAATGATCTCCACTGGATCTCACCTGCGCGACTCCTTATCAAAGTCATCCCCGATCCAGGTGAAGGGCTGGACAGCCACCAGACTGGACACATCCACCTCCTGCACATCATGAGTGGAGGCCAAAACGATCTCATTGGAGTTGGCCTGGCAGATAGGAGACATGGGAAGAGAAGAACAAGGTAAAAAAACAACAATATGAAAGGTGGACATCTGGAAAGATTCCTCCTATTTCCTAGAAAGGAAGTGATATTTATTTGTAAAATCAGAGAAGGATCCTGGACTATGCATTCAGCCCTTACTGTGTGCTACACAGTAACACATCCAGGAAATGTTCCAGTAAATGACTATGAAATGATGGTCTTGGAAAGGGAAAGTGCTTCCAGTAATATCCTCTCTCTCTCAAACACACTCCACTTACCCTGTTGATGGCAAACGCCATGATGATATCAGACTCCTTATGAATGATTTTAGCCTTTCCTCCTGGGTAGCCCAGATCTGCCTCCACCTGAACAAAAGGCAAAGAAAAGTGATACATCTGGGTTTAGGATACACTAAGGTGAGTGAAATGTGAAAGATTAATGTACAGAAGCCAGTTAATGTCCGAATCCCCCGCTTTGTTCTATCAAGCTGAGAAAAATATTCCCACTGCATGTGAAAGAAGCACAAATTACAGCCACATTTAAAAGGGGACAAGGATAATCATAAGATGTTATCACATGTACATTCAGACAGGATACTGAAAGCTTTGACAGTTGATTTGGGATTCTCTGGTGACAACACCCTGCATGATTAGCAAGCCTCACACAGCCCTGAAAGTGAGCATGCAGTTAGTAAGTCTACTGAATGGTAAGGGGGGGGTTGTTTTTTGTTTGTTTTTTTTGCATTTGGGTCCAGCAGAATCAGTCCAGCTAGAGAGGAGAAAGGAGTGAGAAACATAAGGAGAAGTGTTATTGGGAGGGATCGGGTGTGAGGTTATGTGAGTGGATGTTCCAATGAAAAGGAAGGATTAAACGTTAGATCTAAGCCTTAGAGCATTGAGTAGAGTAGTCCAGTAAAAGTTGCCAGAGAATTCACTGTCAGGCCAAGCTGGAGCAGGAGACAAAAGAGCTTCACCCTCTTTGGTGTTTACAAAAGCTGCAAACCAAAACCCTGTGCTGTGCAGGGGTGCACAATACACATTATCTTTGTTTCTTTTACTTAAAGGGACTTTCTCCTTCACGCTTGGCTTTGCAGTGACTCCCCCATACAGACAGAAAGGCTGACAAACAGACAGGTAAGATAGAGCCAGGGCCTGAGCTGGTACAGTAAATAATACTACCTTATTATGACTGCTAGCTCCAGCTATGCAGTTTGGGCTTATATGGTCCATATGGTTCTCTACAGACTACACAACACACACAGGCAACATAGACACACAACACAACAAACACGGCACAACAAAAAACACATGCACAAACACAGGAAAGTAAAACATGGGATGAAAAGAAAATGTAAAAGGTTGACAGGATCTTTGATACATAATGTAAAAAATAAACGTCGTTAGCATGGAGCTGAGGTCATGAATGGAGACGATACGACAGAGCGGAGCCCGGCAGATACCGATTCATTTGAAGTTATTCCAGTTAGAAAGGGCTGATACCTACGTTGTAATATTAAGAAACTAAGGGTATGGGATTTGTCTAATTTTGGACTGGCAGCTTCAGGAGCTGTCATGACAGTGCCAACATAACTAGAACTATTTTCAGACATCACTGTGTGCTTGATTAAAGATGTCAAAGCAGTGATAACAATAAGAACATCAACTACAGAGATTCATCACAAGTTCCAAACACTATCTGGACACTATATGCATTGAGTTGAACATTTTCACCGGTTATTCACATTTGAAAAAAACGATTTAAATGATAGGTAATTGGCCCGTGTAATTTCCCTGACTCAACATTGAAAAAATGTGTAGGGTAAAATCACTCTGTGAGGTTTAAGAATCAATGATGAAACAAATAGAACCTTCTATAGTACACATTACTTTGTTCATTCCTTCTTTTAGTCACACTCATCTTCAAGTTCTTAGAAGGAGGAAGATTTCCGCAGACTTCTATTTTAGGCTTCTGCTGCCGCCTAACATGACATCTTGACACTGCGTTCATTGGCTGCATGACAGTTGTTTGATGACTATAACGAATCCCATCAATCTCCATCATTGTGGCTGACACGTGGCCTACTTTAAGCTACTTTTTCAACACAGCCAAAATGTCTCTCCATCTGTCATAATGTAATGTAGAGGCAGTAACTCTAGCCAGTCACTATTTTGTTGAACATTTGTCTTTTATGCTGGAAATTCAATGTGAGATCACTCTATTTATACCCAAGACAAATTCTTGTATATCGTGGCTAAGAGAGTCAATAAGGTAGGGGAAGTGAACAACAGAAAAAATGAAAAATTCACACGAATTAAAATGACTTGTTAAAAAAACAAGGGAGCTTATGAACACTCAGCTGTAGAAATACAGAGATGCAGTAAAATATTAGAAGTCGCCTGCTGACCTCACTCTGCTTCCTCTTCTTAGTAAAGATGTAACGTATTAAAGTCTCCTGAAGAACTTCCTGTTTGACCAGGAAATGCCAGAGACGTCGGGCTGGGAAGGACTGATGGTTCTTTGTCCTTAAAGAAAGAAGAAGAAAAAAACACAGCTCATTACTACAGTTCACTTAGCAGACGCTTTTATCCAAAGCGACGTACATCATCATTAGTGCTCACTCCTACTGCACCAAGATGTAGTATGGTCAAGATAGGAGTCCCAAAGTTAAAATCAAATACTGCTTATGTTTTTATATAATAAGGATAGAGCTCTTTAGAACAGCAAGAAAACAACATTTAAATTGACTGTGACACGTTTTCTCTGATCTCTGGATGTAATCCATCATTTTGAAGGTAGTGTTTCAAATCCTTTGTTATGTTTTGTTCTTAGGTGAATTGTCTACTATGACTCTTTCTGTAGTTAATTGAGAATAATTCCTTTCTATTTTGAATAGGAGTCGTGTAAGCACTAAGTACTAAGCACACTGATGATGTCACTGACTCCTCCACCAATAGAAAGTACTCTTTGCTTAGTGAGGTAACAGACTAGTTTACTAGTTTGCCAAGTTTTCTGCTCATCTTTAATAAATGCTTTTAATTAGATAAGAGCCGTTTCTTTTTGTAGAAAACATTTGTCATGAATTGGCACTATGCAAAAGTAACTGAATGATTGATTGATTGAATGGATGCATTCACTGCATTTACCATCTCTAACAGTTTTATACGACCAAACATAGACCAATCTGAATGACTCTGTGGGCACTAATGTCATACCTTAGACTTTTCTATCATCTATTCTGAGTTTAATAATTATAATTAATTAATTAATTTTCAATATTTTCAATATAAAGTGCTTCTAATTCCCCAGGTGTAGAGAGAAAAATTGTGTTTTTGTAAACTGTAGATGATTTGATACTCACTTGAAGGGCGTGTTGTCTGGCTCCAGCATGGCTTTGTGTCGGAGTATAGCAGGGCCGCCTCCTGCGCTGAGGTCAGTGGGGAAAGTGTTGATGTAGTTGGGAGGCGGGCCATCGAACTTGTTCATTCGCTCCAGCAGAAGCTGCTCCCAGTTCTCTAAAGTCTTCAACACGGCATTGCTGAGAGGGGAGGTGACTGGCAGGTCTGTGACAACAAAAACACAGATAAAAAAGTTTATTTTTGGGTTTATTTAAAATTATGCAGAAACATTTTGGTGTTTCTCCACGATGAATAAATTCAACACTTGAACACTAGATTTCAGAAAATGTGAAGAATCAGTGATCGTATGGGTGTGTGTGCGTGTGTGTGTGTGTACCTGTGAAGTCAAGGCCAGTGAGAGGGAGGAAGTTCTTGACGTTGTGATGAGCCAGTTTCACCATCACCAGGCGGATCAGAGCCCAGCTGCACACCGGCATAAACAGACACAAAAGATGTTTAGAATCTGAATCAGGTTCCAAATGCACAAACACAGCAGGAGTCAGCCCTACCTGTAGGAGTTGGGATCAAGGTGCTCCGTTATCTGTGTATCAGAAAGGAAGGCGTCATCATCATCTTCATCTTCCTCTGTGCCGCTCTCGTCTGAGTCATACAGAGCGCTGCTGTCTGACAGTGGCAGGAAGGGCTGAGAGGGAGGAAATAATGGCAGAGGAAAACAAGCGCATGAAAAAGATTGAGCGATAACTTTTTAATAACCTGAAGGCTATGAATCACTGATCTCATTAGACCAGTCCCCTCATGTGTAATTCAAAGCCTTACTTTGGCCACAAAGTAGTCCCACATGCTCAGTTCTGGGGGGATGAATTTCTCTCTGTATGCGGGTCTCTCGACTGGAACAGGAGGCGGCGTGACTGGCGTCTCCTTAACAGGGCGTCCCGGAACCAACATCCTCATGTTAAACCTCCGTCTGTATCGGTCTGAATCCTCTGCTGCAGGCTGAGGGGGGGTAACTGTTGGGGGGGGGAAAGGGGAGACAGTATCTTTCAAACACAATGGACTCTGATAAGGCCAGTTTGCAGCAGGCTGCAGTGTGCCTCAGTTTTGTTCACGTGATGAAGATGAGCAGGGACTCAGCGTCATTTCAAAGCAAGAAGAAGGTCAAGAAACAGAGCAGGAGGAAGCAAACTGCATCCACACACCTACACAGGGCACAGCAAACCTTTGACATCAAACCAGAATGTTTTGTAAAATGTATTTCTCTTCTATGCATAAATTGAGTTCAATCACTTTGATGGGTCATAGCACACAAAAGGAATCGATAGAAAAGGGAGACACAAATACGGACGTTTAGGATGGAGGCACAAGGGAAAGACATACTAGGATGTGCACAAACCTGCCCCGTTATCCTGGGCGACTAGCTCTGGCAACGCACCAGACAAAACAAGACAAGACACAAACCAGAGTAGACAGTGCGGTTAGACACACAGATACTACACAGGCCAATTAGCTAAGTCAATATTTGATGTAGTACAGGGCAAAGAATACACACACAGAAAACACATCGGACAACGATGGTGGGTTTTGTGGGTTATCTTTTTTCTTTTCTTTTTTTTCAAGGCACTATAGGGAGGCAAACCATGAGATGTGTGACTGTCACTTTGGTTAAATAAGTGCTTATTACATCATGATGGGGAGGCATCAATCAGCGTGTAACATTTGAATATGGCTGTGTGTTTGTGACACGCATGTTAGTTTGCAGCATTGACAAAAGGGCAAAAGGTTTTGACATTTTACAGAGTGGTTCCTATCAAAAGGCTGGCATTTACGATCTTCCTAACCAGCTCTTCGAAAGGCTCCTGACTTTCCTGAGAGCTTTATCAGGCTCTACAGTGATGTGGAGCCTAAATGCCAGCCCATATCTTCCTCCCCCACAAATACAATGTGAGCAGAGATTACTTTGGTCTAATGATTATGGATGAACCGTGTCGAGTTCTGTCAACAGATTTACACCGCACAGCTACTCAGGAAATGGTTTCATTTCTACAAATCGGAAATTTGGATGCAAACAAACGACTGAATCCTGTCATAAGGGAGCTGATACAGTTCTCTGATGGAGCTCTACTTCTACTACAAAAACTAACTCTGGAGTCTGGACCATTCACAAATAGGACAACAGAACTAGGTATACACTTCCAGGTCTACATACAGAAAGTATTTCATTACTCCTAATGACCTCTCGGTGTACCTGGTTTGGTCTCAGATTCAGATACAGTCTCAGTCTTGGCTTCTGAACCCTCCTTAGTAGGCCCAGCTGTTGCTTCAGTAGCACAACAGGGATGATACAATGAGATGAGCAGAGAGGACGTTACAACAGATACATGCAATGCAGACCACACACACACACACACACACACACACACGCTCATACAGCCTTTGGTTATCATAACACTGTACACAGATAGCACCAGTTAGCTTTGTTGTTTTGTTATGGGCATTCAGTGGTAGCTGCACGATAGAGAAAGAGGAGTAAGTCAAGTCAAGCATCTGCAACAATGCAAACCTGCACAGTTACCATGCACTGCAATCCTGCAAACCAGCACTGCAATCCACCAGCCCAGTTACTCACAGCTGGCCTGAGTTGCTTGGGCCACAGTGCCAGACCCCTCTCCCCTTGAAATGGGAGGAGGGGGTCGTTTGGGGCGTTGGGTTTCAGTGGGGATGGGGGTGGGGTTTTGGGTGAGGCTGCTCTGCTCAGGTCTTCCTGTGTCCTGAGACTCGTCTGGCCTGGCTGCCTCAAAATCAGCTGGCACTGAGACACAGGGCAGAGGGTACACTCACACAAGACACCACACAGCAGCAGCAGCATCTTAGGAGCAATAACAGGACAGGACTTGGCTAGATGTGTGAATGTGTATGCAGCTATGTAGACAGGCCTAATGAGAGAGAACATTAACTTCATCACATGGCATAAATCATCTCCATGATCGGGCATGATCGTGGCACATTCCAACAGGGTTAATGGGGTTTTCAGGTATCGCTACATAAATCTTATTCTTTATATCTACCCTGATGATTTTGTCATTTTTGTAAACGATGCATTGCCTGCTCGTGGAGTTGGCAAACAATCGGTGGAGTTTCCCAGTGGTGGAAAGGAATTCATTTCTATCTTGCTCCTAAAAACAGACAAGCTATTACAAGAAAAGACACGTTTTGGCAAACACAGATTTTATCTTCTTAATTCTTGAAGCATTGTGACACAAAAGGAGGTAGGGACTGATGAACAGATCTGAATGTTAGTAGGGCTGCTGTGTTTTCCTTTTCACATGTATTGTGTTAACTGTAATGTCCTATATTGTATTTGTTTTCTTATGAAAGACAATAAAGAGATATGTTAAAAAAAAAAAAAAAAAAAAGGTATCTCTACTTAAGTTGAGCTTCTACTTTGTTGACAACGTCTAAATTTTATTACTACCTTTGAAGACAAATACCGTAAAACTTCAATTCAAATCCAGAGACGGGCCTTTCATTATTTTCAAACACAACTGGAGCACAGCAAAGATGGTAAAGACTGCCAAATTGTAAATTTACACCAGAAAAAATATCCAACTGTGCACAAAATGCCGACATCAATAAGGTTCAGATTGTTTGTGCAAGGAAAAAGCAGGTAGGAACTTACTTTACTATTATACTGAGTTAATTTAAAGCCTGTTTTTGCTTCAGTTCTCTTTCAGCAGAGTAGTTTAATTAGTACTTCTTTTACCAGAGTCTGTGTCTGTTCTTCTATTTGAGTTAGGAATGTGAGCAACCTCTGCAAATATAAGTTCACTTATTGTAATTCACACCTGTCCTCTAGTTCGGTGTAGCACCATCAAACAGTGATGTATGCTAGAAAGTGTTGGTATGCTAACATAAGCTGTTATTGGATTTTAAATATCTGTTGTCATTTAGCTGCTTATTAATGCAAAATCAGTGAAATGCTGACAATATGTCCTTTAACCTAAAGCACAGGCTTCCTGTCCGTGATGTCAGTGGAAATTGGCTGCAGTGCGAAATATTATCAGATGCCTGAGATCACAGGAAGGTCAGGGAGAAAAAAGTCAACAGATGGAGAGATAAGGATGACATGAAAATAGCATAGAGAGACCGGGACAGATTAGGAGGACAGGTGAGGAAGACTTACGACATTGATAATGAAGATGATGATCATGGAAATTAAGGTAAAGGGAATATGCTAGAAAATCTCGTCATTCTACCTGGTGGGGCCTCGGGCCTCTTTGGCTTGATAATGACTTTGGCCCCTCCCCCAAAGACAGCGGCCCACACGCGGTTGTTGAGGGGATGTGCTGCCAGCCGGAAGAGTTCATTGCAGCTGTGAGTGCCCAGGCCGTGGATGAGGAGTGCAAGGTAAACAGCAACGACTGCTTCACACAGCAACACGTTGAGCCTTGGCTGGTCCTCCTCTCTCGCAGACGTCAACAGAGAAATCAGGGATGACACACCTGCAGCGAGAGGACACCCACGCATTAACAACATGATATGTATGCACAAGTCTAAGGATTGATATACAACAATACAAAAACTTCTATTGCAGAACAAAAAAAAACAAATTTTCATGATAAAATACATTTATGAAACATTTTTATGATAGCGTGATCAGTCTCTGTCTTTCTGTTTCCTTCCCAGAGGCCATGAAGCTCCTATTATAGAACACCATCTGCTTCTCTGTATAAACACAGACTGCCTGCTTTGCTCCACTCTTTCTCTCCCCTCTGCTCTTCAAGTACTCGCTCGACCATGTCTTTGATGCTCACACATATGCCACTTAACTTTTGTATGCATTATGTAAGGATTCTGGAGGATGAGCCAGCTCAGGTTGAATATTTTTTTAAACTATTTAAGGAGTACTCTGATGGGATGTTTATGAAGAATTGGCCTCTGATTAAATTAAAAAAAAGTAACTCAAGCATAAACAAAAAATGACAGCGTTCAAAAAAGTAGTTATTTTGTTACCTGGCCACTGTGCTGGAGCAGAGTTGGGAGTGATATGTTCTTCGATGCTTTCTGTACGGAGTCGTTTTCTTTCACTGAGCAATAGGCCCTGGTACACCATCCCTGTAAACTGGTTGGCCTCTGTCTGGCTGCTGCAAGCCATTAGCATAAAAATAAACTGTGAGTCCAAACCATGCAACACATTTTAATTGCTTTTTAAAAATATAACATCTCTAACATGTTTAACTACTGCTCTGACTCAGAATGATGCAGTGTTGGGGGGAAACAAACAGCAGTGGGAGTGTACTTTTGGGAATGAATAGTGACATGAACACAAATTCCAAACAGATGAATATTTGGACCTTCAGCACTGCACTGGGAAGGCAGGGTTACCTGTAGCTGTGGCTGTCACACAGTGCTTGATAGACACAAGCAGATAGAGATGCTGCTAGTGTGTGCAGAGTATTGACCTGAGAGTGAAAGACAGAAACCTTTCAATTATTCAACAGCAAAATGAAAGGCTGCAGATGACGGTGAGACAGCCTGGAGACTCTATACATAGTCCAAACAAAGTGAAGATTCTGACCCGATCATCCATGAGTTCGGGATGTGGTGGAACCTCCATGAGCATGACTGTGTGGAGGATGTCGTGAATGTGGTTGCTGAGGTGGAGGACAGGATTAGCTATGACTGTCTTGGTGGTGGCAATGCAAGCTGATAGCAGAGGCAGTGTAGTGGGCAGAGGGAGAGGAGACTGCAGCTGCTTCACTGTGGTCTCCTACAAGACAAGAAAGAGAGATTTATCTTTGCTTTTTACTAAAGATTGTTCAGCACTTATCAAGTAGAAATATATATCATACATGAATGTTATCAGTTACCTGCTGGCTCTCCTGCAGAAGGAACAGCAGCTCCATACGGACAGACGTGACTCCTCCTCCCTTGGCTCCATGAAGGCTGCAGTAGGACAGAAAAACCCTGAGCAGGGCCTGGTTCTTCCTCAGCCACGCCTTGCGCCTCTCAGAGTGCTGCTGCTTGGCCTGAAGACGGCGTCGCTCCATCTGGTGACGTTCGTAGGCCCCGGCGTCTGTACGCTCAAAGGCGTCATCTGATATGTCAACTGACGCTGCGCGCTCTCCCCAACGCTCGATCTCTGAATCTTCCTCCTTCCCCTCCACCTTTGGGTTCAGAAATATGATAAATAACTCCACCTCACTCACTTAAACCTAATATTTCACAAGTGGAAAAAAATATTAGAGACCAAATGATCAAGTATAACTAGGGTGTACCGTATAGTTGCAGATCGTATGCATGGCTGCTATCTCCTTCTCCAGCCAACTGTAGAGTTGAAAGCGGAGCTTCCCTCCATCCACCTCAAAGCCTGTAGCCAGCGTACGCAGCTCTGTCATCAGGATCTTCAGACAGGCACGGAACTTCAGCTGCTCCGCTATCACATCCACCTCTGACTCGCACTGAAATACAGAAGATTGAGTTAAAAGAAAAGGCCCACGCTTTGCAGTCTCCATGACCTTTAAGCAGCATGTCTTCATTGGTCTCAAGCGGAGTCTGTTCTGGGTTTAGACTTCACCAAAAGATACATTTATAGATAACAAAAAATAAAGGCTCAGTTCTTTTCTTGCAAAATTAAATTGTGATTTTTTTTGTGAGGGAACAAAAAGACATTTAGAAAAATACTCAAACATGGATTACAGGGTCATCAGGTTTTCATCTAAGGGTTTAATGTGTGTCCTACGGAAGCCATTTAAGCCATCTAAATCATCTAATCCTACCTGTGAGTTCTCTCTCTGCAGTTTGTCGCCCCCGCTCTCTGTGCCTCCGTCTTTGGTCTCAGCCTCTGGTTTCTTCATGGTCAGACCACCATCATCATCCTCCTCCTCCTCTGAGTCCTCATCTTTGTCATCCTCCCAGTCCAGCTTCAGTCCATCATCTTCCACCTTGACCAAAGGCTGGCTCCAGTCTAACCCTCCTGCACTGTCATTCCCTCCCCATGCCGGGGCAGGGGCTGATGGGAAGCCCCAGTCCACACTTCCCTGGGTGCCATTTTCCACAGGTTGGCTGGAGGTCAAGTTTGCTTTTGATGAAGCTTTACTGGTAGGTGACGAGCTGGATTTCTTGGTAACTTTGGGAATTTTGGAGAGTACTTCAAGAGCTAGAACAGGACAGCCCACCTACAGAAGATTGAGACACTCTTAACATATTGTCCAAACGTCACATTTCCTTTAAAATTTACATTTACACACACTTTAAAACAACTCTAGTAGAACAGGTGTTACATCAGAAGATTTGTATTGTACTAGAGAGAGTTATTATATTATTACTCATGAACACACCTTGAAATGTGCATTCGCTGTGGTGAAAAACAATTTGCGCTCTATAAGGTTTATCTCATCTGCACTGCTCTTCTCAGCAGTGAGGCCCACTGTAGCGGCTGTGCCCTCTGGATTTGCAAAGTGGCGACGGATGATCAGTGGGTGTGTCCTCAGGTAGTTATAGAAACTAAATACCACAGGGTTGCATGATTTCACCATTATATCTACCACAGAAGGATGGAGAAAAGGGGAGAGGGAAAAAGGTCTTTAATCACAGACAACAAGGTAAAAGATGCTTTAGTGGATCTCGCTGTGTAATTCTGACTGAAACCTCCTGCAAACAACTGACCAGGTTTCTCATCATCCTCTTTGGGGATTCGCTCCAACAGCGTGTCGAGGGCTTGGGTGTAATCCTTCATGATCCAGTAAGCTATGCTGCGGAGGAAAGGGTCAGGGTGCAGTCTCGAACAGTGGTAACCACTTCCATCCTTGTTACAGCCGAGGACCTTCTCGTAAAGGAGGCCTTGGCAGGTGGATGAGTTCTCAAAGTCAGCTTCATACAGCCTGGCTACTATCATGGCGAGCTGGAGATCCTCCATCTTCTCCAGCAACACCTACACAACACAGAACAGCAGAGGACAGGTGAGAGTCAATACAAATTAAAATACAGTAATGTGAGGACATTGTAGGAGTTTCCACTATAAAAAACACAGTATGTGGAGCTGAGGTAATAAAGCTCATGTTTCTATGCCTTTTAAGGCTATCTGCATATTATGACTGTGTTGTATGGAAACACAGGCCAAGGGAAACTGAGCAGGCGTTTTATGCATCTTATCAGTGTAATTTAGACTTCTCTCATGTGATTTAAAGGCTGTAGAATATCCAGGCCTCTCATCTGCACACAGTTACACTGTTGAGGATGTAGTCATTTCACTCTTGTACAGAGACACCTTCACACTACAGTAGGTTGTATTTCCATAAAACAAGCCTATGCCAAGTTTACACAGCTAGGAAAATGAAAATGGAGTGTTGGAACAGAATAAACAGTAATAAGCCACGTCTGTGTATTCTCAGTGTTGTTGAGTGTGTGACGTCCACACCTCTATGGCGTCTTTGAGCGATCCAGCCAGCAGGAAAAAAGCGGCCGACTGTTCAAAGCGTTGTTTCCCCAGCAGGGAGAAAGCATTTTTCAGAGCTGCCTTCCTCCAGCGGTCCTCACTGAAGTTATTCTTAAAGAACTGAGTCATCTTATCATCGTGCTGAGACCTGAGAGGAGAATAACACACAGCTCAGTGTCCCATAAAGTTTTTTTTTTTTTTTATGTGAAACTGAATTAAAATTTAACAGTTGATCATTTCAAAAATAATTATGTGTTCAGAAAGCGTGCCTTACCTGAACAAGCCCCACAAGACAGCTTTCTTCTTCATGGCCAAGAAGAACAGAGCAGCATCTAACGGGTCGTTGTGTCTCTGGAACGCAGCTTTACCGATCTGATGACACAAAATATTCAAGTTACCAAATCAGGATCACAGTTTCCGTTTATTTGTTTATATTAAGGAAACTTCAAAAACACAATAATCCACATTTCAAAACTTGAACTGAATATTGTCAGACATGCTTGTAAAAATGTACCCTTCATTTTGATACTGAGTGCTCATTAGTCTTTATGAATTATTCCTGAAGGAAATGCATTCCAGCTGGTTAGTACAGAGACGAATGCAGGACTACAGATACAAAAAACATCACTGCCTGTAAAAATCAGAAGAAATTAAAGGTTTGATAGCTTTAATGGAACATAGAACTTGAATTCTCCATTTCCAAATATCATAAATGTCTTCGTTTTGTTGAAAATGATTCAAAATGATAAGATATTCCTAGAAGGTAGCTATATAAGTTATTTGTAATGTGCAGAGCTTCTTACAAAGCCACTCCAGCAGATCACCTCAGCTGTCAAAAACAGATTTTTCCAGCCGAGACTGTTGGATACAGTTAAACCCTATCTCGGTCAAAATGACTCTGAGAGAGTTATCCACGCCTTCAACACATCTAGGCTGGATTACAGTAATTCTTTGTATGTGGGTTTAGAATAATCATCCCTGTGACGTCTCCAACTCACACAAAACTGCTGCTAACTGAGAAAAAGAAATATGACAGAATTACACTCATTTTTATTCTCTTTTCATTGGCTTCCTGTCTGCTACCGAGATGATTTTAAGGTTTTAAATAGATTAGCGCCTCCCTCCTCCATCTTGTCGACCTCTTGCACTTTCGTATTACAGTTAGACCACTTAGGTCAACAAATCAACTGCTCTTGGAAGTCCAGAGATCAAAACATAGAAAACAGAGGGGATCGAAACTTTGAAACAGTCGTCCTATCCCCATAAGAACTGCTCAGTCATTCGGCATTGTTAGATCACTGCTGAAGATGTATCTCTTCTCGATGATATTCGATTCTAATTAGTTGTCCCTGACTTCTCTTATTTATTTACTTCCTATTTTTATTGTACTGCTTCTCTGTTATAATTATTCTGTTTATGGTTTTTAATCCTGGCTATTGTTTTATTTCCTCATGTTTCATTGTTCATTTCATTATCATACCTGCATAAGTGGGTGTTAGTTATCAAAAAAGTTATTGTAATTAATGTATTTAGTTCTCTGAATTTGTCCTGGTACCTTTTCAACAATTTTCCGCAAAGTGTTGATGTTACGTATCCACCATCCCACTCCCACCGCTCTGAGCTCAGACCACTGCGGGTCGCCTCTCTGCATGGCAGGGATCATGTTCAGCAGCTCTTCTTCTGCCTCCGAATGGAAGGCCCACGCAAAATGGCATGTTGATAGACCTGCCATGGAGAGAGATCGAGGGAGAGGGGGAATGATGTAAGCAAAATGTCTGAATTCATTCCCAAGATGGAAGGCAGGGAAATACATTTCATGAGCACAACGCCTGATAATATAGTGGTAGTTTTATAATGTAATTTACAATGTATAATGTGCAGTGTGTTTTACCCTGATGGAGCAGCTGCATGCGGTAGAGGGGGGGCAGAGAGGTGAGCAGGCAGGTGTGAAGCCGCATGGCCAGCAGATACCTCAATCCACACTCATCGAGAGCCTCAGCACCTGCACAAACACAACAGCAGGGAGCTGTCAGCTTTGTCACAGTTATTCCAATGACAACTTTATTAATATGGCCGCCCTTTGACAGAGAGCAAAGCCCTTTAAAACTCAAGTATCACTTGAGTTCATGCAAATGATGACAGAGAGCATATCTCTGTCCCTGAACCTTCTTACCGTCCCCATGCTTACTTTGCCCTGGAACAACCTGCTAATGTCTTCCTTTTCAAAAGACTAAATAAATATGATGGACATTTTGGAGAAAAAAATATAAAGATAATGGAATAAGTGCAGTGTTTGTTTATGTCGAGTTATAAGAGTTGAAGCACTGCTGTTTATGTTAAGATTTGATGGCTGGAGATACATATCCAGGAACACACAATCAAGAAAAAATTATTCTTAGCTTTAATGTCTACAACCTTTAGTCGACTTTAATACAGGACTATCTCTTAACAAGGATAACAGACTGCTGGATGGTGAGGCGAGCTGAAACGCTAAATTACTAAACAAGTCTATTAACAGGTATGTATGTATGTATGTGCATCATGAATTTAAATACAAGGTGAGTGCAACAAAACAAGACATTACTTCTTCTCTTTTGACTTGTCCTTCCCTGCTCTGATCAGAGTGTAGGCACAGAATAGAAATAAAGACCATGGCGCTGGTCAGTCTCTTGCTCAAGGACACTTCAATCAGATCGTGCCTTTCACTTTGAAGAACTTGAATAATCAAGGTTACTATTTCAGACAGAAGAGCTTGGGTTGCACAGGTGACGGCCACATGGATTTGAGCATACAAAACAATACTCACACAGGGCAGAATGTAGCTAAATAAAATTTGGAAGAATCAAAGAGGTATTTTGTTTGGCCAACTAATGAAATACTTACCCATATACAGACATGACAGGCTGTGATCCAACTATACCTTGGTACATTTTACTGTACATGTCACAGATATGACAGTAGTCTATCTGAGCATGCATGTATACCGACCTGTGTACTTCTGATCAGTGGAGCTGGCGACCTCAGCACTGGTGGTTGCTACTGTATCAGCCAAGGCCACCAAGAACATCTGCTCGAGTCTGGTCAGTCCTGGCAGGCTGGAGTGCATGAGGTGACTGGACAAAACCTGGGCAAAAAAAAAAAAAAGGAACCATTTAGTTTTACTTTACTTTCTGCAAAATGACTTGAAACTGGCAGATCTCATTTCACTTGAAGCCTTTCACTCGATCTTAAAAGACAAAAAACGTGAGACCTTTGGACAGTGCCTGTGTTATTGAATTGTAATCTGTGATCACGACTGGGAAGTGTTTCTTAACCATGTAATATTTATTATGACATGTGCTGCTGCCCTCTTGGCCAGGTCACCCTTGTAAAAGAGATCTTGATCTCAATGGTTTAATTACCTGGTTAAATTAAAAAGTAAAAAAAAAAATAACAAGAGCAACAAGGACACCAGAACGACATGTTGTGTTTTTATTGGTATGCTGTAAAACTGAATTGCCCTTTTGGTGTAATTAAAATGTAATTAAAATAGTCTGAAACTTAAATCTTTAAAAGAATGCAATCATGCTGATGTTCAGATGTTCTGACTGACAGTGTGACCTTTAAATGTCAATGCTCAAAATTTGCTGGGATAATATATGTCTTTTAAAACCGGATTTGTTTTTGTTTACATCAGCCTTTTTTTAACTTAAGCCTCACTACCATTTTAGAAGTCAACTCATCGTCATAGTTTGGGGTTGTGAAAGAATATGACATTGTTATTGTGCTGTTATAACCATATACGCCGCCATTAATCTCGTATTAATTATATATTACCTCTTCAAAAACCACTGTCTTCTTTACAATTGGGAAATCAAAACAGAACTATATTGGATTGTATCATAACGTTTCTAAGTTAAAAGATTGAAAATGTGTTTATAAAAGCTAGATCCCATTCTAAAATTTTCAGCCATACCTGAGCATGCTCGGGTCCGAAGTAGGTCGGTCCATACTGAGAGAGGTTGATAACTCGAGACTTCTTCTCTGGTTTGTCAGTGGCAAAGTTCACAAAGTCATCGGTGGTAACCGTTGGCACCTTTAACAAATGAGGAGGTAACAGATGATAACAGATGAGTAAACGGGGTCAGTGGATTACACCTTCAGTTACAAAGACACAGCTCTCTAACTGTACCAACCTGGAAAAGATCAGAATACTGGTCCTCTCCAGACTTCTTGGCTCCATCACCATCAGACACCTTTGCTCCCTTGCCCCCCTCCTCCGCTCCCTTATATGAGGTGTCCAGGTCAGCCAACATGAGAGAATAGAGGGGCAGGGGAGGGATAGAGTTGATCTCTGTGTAGTCTCTGCCTCCGTCACGGCCTGCTACAATGGTGTCCTTTGCTGTGCTTCCAGTCACACTGATGGTCCTGGACAGATGTCTCCTGGAACCGCCCTCACCTGCCTCCACATCTCTCACCACTGCAACTTCACCAGCAATGCACTTCACCAGGTGAGCTAGGATGGCCTGATAAAGAGAAAAGCAATGGGTGAAAGTGCTAAAGGCATTTTAATGCTGTGGACATAAACCTGTAAATCTATTTGACTATAAATTTGCATATTTTGAAGTAGCTAAATAAGGTAGAGACTCACCTTGGCCCGGCGAACCTTGCCCAGGTCCATGAGTTCCAGCAGCTGGGTGGGATGGTACTGGGGAAGAGTCGGGGACAGGGAATGAGCTGCCTCAAACAGTCCCCCTTCCTGAAGTCCTGTCGGGGCTCGAAGGGCCTCATCCACTGCAGTATTCCCTTCAAACACACTCTTGGACCTTGCCCTCCCCTCAAAAACTGAGGAGGAACCTGTGGTTTGTCCTCCAGCAATGTCCCCACATGATAGGTTGCCCTCATCTCCCTCTCCAGGCTTCTTGTCCTGATGCCACTGAGCGTACACGTGCATCTCACAGTCCATGCCCACCACCAGGATGCCGTCCCTCACCCAGGAGAGGGAGACCGGCAGAGATGGTGTGCCGTCCACAGAGGACAGGAGGTCCACGGACCGCAGCAGGATCCAGCGTGAGCGGATGCCCTGTTTGATGCTGCCCCCTAGAGGGAGGGTGATGACAGCCACCCCCTCCTTGCTGCTCGTCTGCTCATTGACCATGCCCGAGATGCGGCCGTACATGAGAATGTTGGATCCCACTCCCACAGTGAGGATGTGAGAGCCGTCCTCCTTGGACAGCCAGTCTAGGTGGACGTAGTGCTTTATGTTGGGGGAGCTGTGGTCTCTGGTCATGTACAGGTCAGACCTGACAAGGAGAAAATGATTACTAATGACACATTCATACTTTGACAGAACATGATACAAACACACAAGGCGAGCCCTCCTGACCTGCTGTAGACAAAGAGGTTGGAGTCCACACTGACTCTGGGATCCAGCGTTGAAGTGGGTCTGGTAAAGTCATCTAGATGGAGAGTCTGCTCTAAAACCCACTCAGATCCACCAGTCGACTCACACTCATAGATGGAGACATGCATGGAGAAATCCTCTCCAGAGCCCTGCAGCTGAGAACAAGAGAACAAATCTGAAAAAAACTGTAGGCACTTTGAACCCAGTGTTTCCCATTCATTGATTTGTTTGTGGCGGCCCGCCACAATATCAGCATTGACGCCACATATTGATTTTATGCTTTTTTTTTGCGATTTAAAATAGGTACAATCTTGTTTCATTGTATAGCTGCACACAGCACATTGATTCACTCAGCCCCTCTTTGCCCTGTTCTCTCTCACAAACACAAAGACCACGGACCCATCTGTGAACAGCCCTTTCTCTGTGCACACTCTGAGTCAAAACATGATCACACGCATGAGGAAGGATCGTTGTTGGCTTTTCTCCAAAGGAGACAGCTGGCAGAGGTCATGAATAGAATCTATCTGGAGTTCATAAATGCTGAGTTTCATGAACACCTCTGCACACATTTGGGTTAAAAGTGGCACATTAAGGTTTACTTTGAGTCTGTGGTCTTAAGACAGTGTTATTCAGTGAGGGGCTCGCCTAGTTGGTGCCATGGTAGATTCTAATCATATGATAATGCAGCCAATACGTTAAATTAAATGTGTTATATATATGTACACAGTATACTTTATTATAAGCATTTAAAAGTTTCCATCATATCGCTGTTTTACTAATAAATATATGCTAATAAAAGGGAGGAATCTGCACAACCTGGCAACACTGCATACTAGCATAGCAACAACATAGCTTGGCCTTTCATCTAATGCTAGCTAGTGTGATGTGCACAGGCAATCAAAATGGATCGATTTCTAATCAGACAAAGGCACAAGCCAGATGGGCAGACACAACTGGTGTGATGAATGAGGTAAATAAAGACTCAGAGCATGCAGCAAAGGACAATCAACACAAAGACACTGAAGAACAATCTGGGGAGCAAACGGCAGGTTTTCCAATTAAAAATCAAAAGATGTGGAGGTTTTCAACTTCACTGAAAACCACTTCTAAGTGGATGTATCTGCTCTTTCTTTCATTATCAGATAATGCTGTCCATATAGTCCTTATGCTGTAATGCTGCTCTGGACAGTGAAATAAGTTAAGTTTCAGACAAATTCAGAGTTGAATTCAGAGCAGGTGTTGGCCACTTCTGGAGTTCGGTATCTGAAGCCGACTTTCCTACTTTGAAATCCCTTTTACAAAAAGTGATGACTTTTTTTTTTATGAACAGAGAGACCTGGGAGTCAAATTTCCAACCGTAACACCTTATCAAGAGGAAAAAGATCAAATTCGACAAAGATTGTGATAAATGGATGCCTGCTTCCACTCATCTCAGTATTGAGGTACACCTGTTTTTAATAAGGACTGTAATGGCTGCATTACATATTCTATGATGTGGGATGACAAATAAGTAGGCAGAAATGCTTAATGGTTTGGGTAGCTTTTGGTGTATTGTGGTAAAAGTTGCTCTCCTGTCTTAAGAGAATGCTGTTGATCTCAGAGATCTGAGCACCTGTTCTAGTTATTATCAAGCCTCTAAGAAGCCTGGCTTGTAATTTGAAACTTGATCCAAAGACAACTGAACTTAGTTGAAGATTTTTTTCACAGAGCTAGAAATAGAAAGCCTCTGTGGATCATTAGCATGTTAATGATCAAAGGAAGACTCACATGAGAGCTGTTAGCTGAGTTGTTGACTTAGTTTCTTAAAGAGTCGTTATCAACCCGGTCATCTCTGAGTCGTTTGGGTCACATGTTCAAAGGTGGATAACCTAGCTAGTAAAGTTTACATTTTTCATTCAGGTTTTATTTTACACATATTTAACAATTAGAATATTTTCAGATGAGTAACTTATATTATTAAATAACTATTTCAAAGAGCATGGTTGTGCACCCCCTCCCAGTAGATATATTGCAAGCCCTATGTACAGAGGCTAAAGTCCTTGAAGCGGGTTAGTCCTGGTTCGACTCCAACGCTCAGTAATTAACCGCACATCATTCCCCCACTCTCTCATCTTGGTTTCCTAATCTATCCACTGTCCTCTCTTCACTAAGGGCAAAAGAGCTAAAAATGATTATTTAAAAAACACAACATAAACTCATACTTTGTGATTGTCAGTACAAATTTTCACGCACTGCATCATATAATGCTTAATGTTTATGTTTATCACATCTAGCTCCTTCCTTACCATTCTCCACTTCCCATAAATATGTATTCATGTGCAGATGTTTGGTATCGTTATCTATTCTTGGAGGATTGAGACTCTAGAGCGAAACAGACGTATTCACTGCATTTACATTTTCATTGTATATTCCATCACAAGGTCATAGCACCAGTGGAAACAAATTCTCAAATTGCTATAGATTTGATTCATAACACTTAAGACACCTTATGAATACAAAATATAACTTCCTACCTGTCCTTGTCGTGGCTTTTTAAAGGCCACAGCTAGCCTGCCGATGTAGGAGCAGGAAACGGCTACAGGCCGGCCTGACACGCTAACAGCGCTGTTGTTGTCCTCCTCCTCATTCATCAGGACCCATGGCTCCCAGCGGTACGCACGGTTGTCTCTGTCATCCTCACTAAAACCTTCATCACCCTCCACAGCACAGCGCCAGAACCGCACGCGAGAGTCAGAGCAGGTAGTAACAATCAGGTATGGAGCCAGGCACACGGGGTAGATAGAGGAGGAACTCAGATGACCTAACAGGAAGAGAAGGCAGAAGGAAAACTGAGCAGAGCATGTACACATGTTTGTAGTGCCCACTTTCCTGTATTGTTTTTATTTGGCCTAACTTAAAGATGAAAACAATGCAAATAGAAGCAAATTTCCTAATTCTAAACCAAGTGTAAATATACCCTCAAAATGTAAATTTATTGTCAGATAATCAACTTCAGGGAGAAACATGGAGGTTATAAATATTATTTCTAAACTGACAAGAACACGATTACATGAGTCATATGTGTGAAAACTGTGAACCAATCCGAACCTGCAGAGGGGGTTGCCCTGGTAACCTCCACCCCGTGGGGCAGGTCTAGACGCTTGCTGTACACCAGCTTGGAGCTGAGGATGAGTTTGCTGGCTGATTGCAGGTTGGCTGTGGAGGATGACCGTGGCAGGGGTCTCACCGGTGACGTCTCTGGAGACGAGTCAGGATTCACAGCCTGATTTGGAACCATGAGCTGGCTCTGGAAGCTAAAATCTGGGCTGGGCTCATCTGGGCACAGAGATACAGGAATATGTTAGCTTGGTGGAGGCACTTTGATGTAGATAAACTGGTAGGCTTCACATTAAAAATTCATGCTTGCATGCCTTTAAATATCTGAAAAATTTCCATTTATGGAAATGAGGTTATGTGAACTCTACACTTACCAACACAAGCCTGCACAGATTTTAGGTGCAGATGCCACATCTGCAAGACAGAATTCCTGTTCAGATCCTTTTCTATCACCACCAGGAAGAACTTCTCAGAAAATGGGGCCGGCTGGATATCTGGATGTAGTGAAATCACATCATTATTGTCTTTCAAAACAAATAGGTTTGTAAAAGTAAATGAAAAAAAAAAAGACAATGTGCTTTACCTTCACCACATGGGAAGGCCGGAGTGTATGCCTCTGGTTCATTGTGAGGCTTGTAGCCAAGGATAAAGTCCTCTTGGAAGACGTGCAGCAGCTGGGTGGTGGCGCCACACTGGATGCATATGGAGATACCATCAAACACTTACTATGTCTACTGATTAGAACCTTTTAGAATTTCAGGCGCTGAACCTCACCGACTTGTAGTGGGTGTGAAAAACGGAAAAGAGGAGCTCCTAACCTGGTTTGTAATGACGTCCAACTCTATGATACATCCAGGTCTGGCAGTGGACTGCTGGCTGACGATGTTGAACACTTCGCCCACTAGTTTCTAAACACAGACACACACATAAAATGGTAAACCATCCACTTAGTGTACTGCATTTGGAATGACCAGTGTGCTGAAGAAATAACGGAAATACGGATTTGAATTACAGAAAATGTTGCCTTGATGTTGTTAAGAAGCAAGTGATAGAAAAACTTGCTTCAATAAAGGAACTGAAGCTACATAAAATTTTTTTAAAAAGATATCTGTATGCATGACGTAGAAGAGGTTTTGTTGTTGTGTATTTGTAACATTTGAGAATAAAAATAGCTGAAAATCATGTCTACAACAGTAATTCAAAATGAGTGAATGATGTGGTGGTTTATGATATCAGATAATTAATCCTTCAAGTTATATGCACATTTTTGGCCCAGAATATTGCAGCCCACAAGCCCAGGCAAGACTTTGTGCCTGGTCCACTGTGACAAAAACTCCATAGACTAACAGTAGGAGATCCGGAACAGGGTCTTTAAACAGAGATTATCAAACCCCAATGAGCAATAACCTTATTTTTTGTGCAGTTATGATTGTGTTTGTCCACTCACAGACGTTTCAGGATCTGACAGCTCATCCAGTAGCTTTCTGGCATCCACCACAGCTTGATAGAGACGCAGGTTTTTACCATCTGATGCCACGAAGCAGGCGCTGGCACTGTTACAGTAAGTTCCTGATGGACAAAACCAAAAAGTTTGTAAGACTGGACTGCAAACATCATCAGAGGTATGCAATGACATTATATAACGTGCTTTACTTTAGTACAGTTTTGTCCTGACAAGTGAACCCATCATTAAACGGCTCTGTGAGCAATGGCAGATGGTCAGATTATGCACTTTGACCTTAAAGTTCCTGATCATTATTCACGCATCACAAGGATGATTCTGCACTGTCATTTATCGCCTAAAGTTAAACTGCACATCCATATTTAAAATGTATGGTGTGTTTACCAAGCACAGAGCTGGGTATGAGTGTCGGCAGCCAAGCAACATTGCTGAAGGCAGAGGTGTGCAGAGAATTGATACGGGCCAGTTCAGAGACCCCTCCAGTGCAGGACAGGGGCCCGATGTGGTCCACCCTCCACAAGATGAGCTCACTGTAGATAGCATTGGGATCGTGGAAGGTCCTTGTAGCTGCATTACGGAGCTGCTTCCTGCTAATGAAAAAGGAATGTTGTGTTAGCACTCATGTTTCATGCAGAGCAGAATGAGACCATCAGTTATGAAAGCGTGTCACGATGTGTTACACTAAGCAGCATCTGTGGCATTTCAAACCATGTGCCCTTACCCCTGTCTTTTGTTGTATGATCATGTTATAAGTAATTACTGTCTCCCTTCTCTTCCTCCACTGTTCCTGTGTTTCATACCTTGGTAGACCTTTTGGGAGGGGAAAGGTTTGAGGCTGCTCTCCTTCCAGGCTGCCTGGGGCTGAGGGCGGGGTGAGCAGGGCATTATGGTGAGAGGACGTTAGCAGCAGAGGCAGCACTGTGTGACAGGCTTGGTCGTTCAGATGGAAGCGGTGGCCACAGTACCGGAACTTGTGAGACACGGTCAGTACATTGGAGAAGGCAGAACGCTCAGCAAATGTCACCGCCCACTGCAGACAGAGGGGACAAAATAATAGCGAGGACTTAAAAAGTTGATTTGCACCAAGAAATTAAAATATAATTGAATTTAGTTATTTAGGAAGGAAAAGATATCAAGGTGTTGGTGTGATTCTTTTTAGATGGTAGAAGGAACACCTTCAGCAGTGGCTATTATTTCCTATTATTTGAATTTCCCTCGGGATCAATAAAGTATCTATCTATCTATCTATCTATCTATCTATCTATCTATCTATCTATGAAAGCATGCATAAACGACTCTTCCTAACAATCTTTTACCTGGTTTAGAGATCCATCTACATGCTTGGAGACCATCATGACAGCAGGAGTGATGCCAGGGTGAGGGCTGGGAGACGATGCTAGGGCGGGTGAACCCAGGCCTACTGAGAGCGAAGCAGAGTGGGACACACGTGCGGCCATCCTCCCCTGCTCCCCTGAGCTCGAACTGTCAGTCTCGGTCAAAGTGCAGGCGTACATCAGAATGTTCTTACTCAGAGAGTTGGCATCGCCGGTAGGAAAAGCAACAGGAATACGGGAGGAGAAGGACACCTGGAGTGGGAATTAATTAAAAATGTAAAAAACATTATCACAGGTAAATATCCTCTGTGGTCCCTCAGCTCTGTAGAGACCTAATTAGCAAGGTATACAATGTGCTTTATAGTTCATCAGTTACAACAACAATGAAGAAAATGCTAAATGCCATTATCTTTATTATATTAATACATAATTCATGCGCACACCTCCACTTTCTACATTGGATTATGCACATTAATAGTTTACATAACACTTCAAGTTCTCAGTTCACATTGCAAAAACTTTGTTATTTTATTGTAATCTGGTAATAAAATCACAGATCTTCAGGTATGGGAATCAAACATGGTTATGTATAGCTGCAATAAATGTAAAGTCATCACATCGGAGCAAAGACATGTGAAACGCTGCGTGAACTTTTTTTGGTTAAATTCCCCGCAGCAGATCTTATCTGGGCCAATCCGAGCATATTTTAAAGGATCAGCATCAGCGACAAGTAGCAGCGCTGTGGTAATGTGTTTTGTTCTTCTCACGCCTGCTTGTGCTGCAGAGCTGCCCTCCTCTAAGACAGCCGGGTGCAGTGTGAGCATCTAGCTGCATATCAAGGTGAGAATTAGACTATGTGAACGTGAAAATTTGAATTTGGGTGCACCAGAGAGTGACTCTAATTTCAGACTGAGGCTGGAAAAATAGATTAATCCACTAAAGTCAGACTCCTAAAGGATCTTTTATCTCGTCTTCTTCTAAAACATCAAGTGAACTACTTTTAACCGGTGCCAGTCAACACCTTCACTGGTTTAAATGACACATTGGAATGGCCACAGGTCATAACAGCTGTCAGTAGTCATCATTCATTCTGTGATTATATGGGAAATTACATTGGAGTTCTGCCTGGCTGATGTGCTGAACAATACTAACTGAAACATAACTTACAGTACAACCATGAGTGGACTGAGTGTGTCTGTTGTTTAAACATGCAAATTGTGTTACGTCATTATCAGAAATCATAAACCTCTGTTAAACTTGAGTTTATATCTGATCAATAATTTCAAATTATAAACACAGTATCATAGATTAGGGATTAGATCAGATTCTGTAATTGCAATAACATTATAAAGGACTTGACAATTTGCACACAAGAACGTTTTTATGTGTGTGATTACTTTTAAATAAAGTTTAAAGAGTCATATCTTATTACAACACACACACACATTCCCAACAAAAATTCAGAAAAGAAAAGATCCCAACTTTAGAAAAAGTAGTTTCATGAACCATGACACGACAGAGACTGAAAAGCCCACATGCACAGAGGAGTGCGCCTCCTCCGACAGAATAAAATCTTACATAACACTGTGTCAAATGTAAAGTGACTCATCACTCCCCCAAAGTTTAACCACAGCCACCCAGCTGCTACTGTGTGTGTGTGTGAGTGCCTGCGTGAGAAAATGTTTCACTATCAGATTGTAACATTAAAAGTTTGGAAAACTATTGCTCAATTGCTTGGGGAAAATATAAGCAGGATCAATTCTTAATGTTCTTATTGTTCTGCTCACCTGGACCTGTCTAAAGATTCCCTGGTTGAATTCGTCCAGGTACTTCACATGCCACACCAGGAAGGATCCATCAGCAGGGTGGATTGTGAACATCATGTCAGGGCTCTTGTTCCACTCTGTGATCAGGGTCTCCATCTTCCTCTCCAGCAGCATGGAGGGCAGAGGCATGCTGGAGCTGGATCCAGGGGAGGATGCCTTGGTGCTTCCCTGCTCCCCTGGCTCCCCCTCTTCCCCCTGCTCTGAAGACGCTTTGTCAGACATCTCGTCCAGGTCTAGAATGACAGAAAACAACATGCTGTTACAAAAAGAAGCCGCTTTTAAGCTGATGTGATGTGAGGAATGTGTGTTGAACTGTTGAGGGTCATACCAAAGTCAAACTTCATCTGTGATCCCTCGGGGTCCAGGGGGTCCTCAGTAGTCTGGTCCAGCTGCTGTTCAGAGAACTTACGGAGCTGCAGCATGAAGAGGTCCATGGAGGAAGTGAAACTGAGGTCCTTGTTGTTAAGCCAGTGGACCACAAAGCCTCCACCACCAGAGCCATCGTCTGGGTTGAACACTGCAGAATCAGCAAGAATTGATGGGATATCTGAAAAGGAAAAATACGAAGTAGACAGAGAAAGGGATATATGGATGAAAAAACTGTGGAAAAGGTTAAATAATAAATTACTCAAGCTTAGAGTAGGCTCACAGCTGCATTAAATGTCATGCTCGATGATGTGATTCACTTGTTTCCAGTCACCAGACATTTCTGCTGTATCACTCCATTGCATAACTCGTGTCTTATCCATAACAAATTCTGTTATTGCAATAGTTAATAATTTATTTACTAACTCGTTTTTTTTTTAACAAGGACACAATAACAATGTAAAAGCTTTTACCCAGCCTCTGTGTCTTGCAGACACAGTTTGCAAGCAACTCAATGAAATGAAATTTAGCAAATTCAACAGTGAAGAAATATAGAAAGCTTGTGAGTCAGTCCAACCAAAGACACTCTACCTGTGTTGGGGTTAATACTGGCCGAGATATGGAAGTGACACAGGGCGTTGGCATGGTGTGCGATGTGGCGGTGAGTGTGTGCGTCCTGTGTGCCAAGCTGGGAGGGCAGCAGCTCACTGTGAGCCACCAGAGCAGAGGACCGTCGACGACCACGACGCAGATGCTTCAGGTGGTGGATTGACTAATCAAACAAAGCACAGGAATAAGACAGTTTGATGTTATTCCTTCATCAAAAACAGCATCTTTTATACTCTTTTATGATTCTTCCCTGGCAGATCTGACAGTTTAAGTGAGTGTACCTCCAAAGCATGCTGGATCTTGTCCTTGTTTCCTGCCAGGCCTGGCAGGCTGGAGCTGAAGGAGTGTGTGTTCTCAGATATCTGTCCCCCAAGCTGGCTGTCTTCTGGTAGCAGGGTCTCAGACCACAGCCTACACACACCATCCTCGCAGGATGTCAGCAGGACATTGCACACTGAACCCCTAGATAAGAACAGGAGAATGTTACACAATCTGTAATGACTTTACGGTTGATCTGTGTTTCCAAGGTTTATAACTGTTAAATGGTAAACCTAAATGCAATGCAGAATATTAGGAAATAAAGAGTTCAGTTCAGCGTCCAGACAAAACAGAATTCTGCATATAAACGCATGATGGAATCAGCAGGAGGATGTAGCTTCATAACCTCTAAAGTCATTTAGGTATTTTCTGAAAAACCCAATGCATCTAACAACACCCACTTTGGACACGATTCATTATGCTATTGAAAAAAAAGATACGATAGTGGGCATGCAAGTGGGAGGACTCAAATTTCATATCTGAAGATTTGGCTGCATGAGAGGAAATAAGCAGAGTGGTCCTTCTGCCTAAATCCATAAAACATTTCACATTGATAAACAAAACCAAAAAATATTTATAGGGTCTTGTTGGAGGCTCGAATGTGAACAGTGAATAGATTTGATCACAACTGTAACAGAAGCTGAATTATACTCTTTGCTCAGCCTGAGATCTTTTTCTTGAGGAGAAAGGAAAGGCAAAAATGAAATATGAGGAGAGACTGCATTAAATTAATGAAATCAGTCTGTGGAACAGCCAACAGAGCACTCTTTCTCAGTGGCTACTTCCAACACGGTTATAAATTATTGTTTTCTTTCTGAAAAGCTACAGAAAAGTCAAACCAATGCACAGTGACCAAGCACTAAACAGGGACTTAACAACAGACATAATGTACATCTGGCAGATTGCCTACTCCTGTTGTTCAGGTTCCAAGGAAAGGTACTTAAAAAAACAAGAAGAAATTTTGTGCTCAAACAGTCCGTTTGGAGATTTTCCCTTTGTGACATCACAAAGGGCAGTAACCCCTCCCCCAGATGGCTGACACTCCCACAGCTAGGTTTTGCCTTTTATGTCTGCCTTCTCACTGTAAACAATTGGGCATGGTGCGACAAACCCCAAGCCACCCAGGCCCTTCTAGAGGGGCGTGGTCAGACACAGCTCACTTACATTTAAAGCTACAGTCACAGAAAACTGTCAGACCTGGGAAGAAGACAAGCACGTTCTGGCAACGGATTTTGTGACACATTGTGTGTGTGGTTTCTTACTTTGGCATGTACTTGCTGGTCTTCCTCCAGGACATGCCAGTGACCGAGCGAGGGTGAGCCAGATAAACAAAGGAGAAGTGGACGAGGGGAGACTTTTTATCATAAGGGTCCTGGACCACCACTGCAGAACGCCAGCCCGTGGTGGGATACCACACCTTGAGTAAACAGTCATCCTGTGTATTCAAACAAATGCAAAAAAAAAAACATTATACACTATCATCACTATTGATCTCTCAGTTAAAAAAAACCTACTCTACAATTTGTTATATTTTTATGTGTTTACAGGAGTCGTATACCTTCCCAACGGTTGCAAAGTACTCCCCGTCAGGAGACCACTTGGCAATGTGAACAGACGCAGCAGTCCTGAGAGAGACACAAGCATAAACAACGGTATCAGCTAAATTCACTTCTCCACTGGAAATTCTCCTGCAGAAAGTCAGCTGTCAGTGTGTTTGGGCGGTTACTTTGTACGCAAGGTTCAAGAGTCATTTCAGAGATTACACTTCCTCTTCATAGTGAATTTCCTGGACATCAACATGTGTCATCAGATGGCAATTACTAATATGGTATTATATTTCTGTGTCTGTTTACACAGCTTTCAGCACATGCCACAGACTCAATAGAATGGCTTACAACAGTGCATAAAAGCCTTTCATGGGAGACAGACGATGTGCAGGGTTTGGGAAATCAGTAACAGCCTATAGGTTTTTATTAGCAAAGAGAGGGTAATTATATAACCTTCAAAGGAACGAATTGAAGTTAATAATTCAGGACCCTTTAATGTGTAAGAGAAAAAGTAAACATCAGCTGATGGAAAGAGACAGAAACATTTTGCTTCCATGTTACTCTTTAAGGGCCATGTACAAAAAGAGGGAAAACTGTGCCCATCTGTTCAATTCAACCAAAATTTTTAAAGAGAAAATTGACCTTAAACTTTGGTATTTTCACAGACAAGCAGAGTTTTTTTTTTCACTTCCAATCAATTGACATTTACAAGACAACAGAACAAGGGTTGAGCGTGGAGAGAATGAGGAAAACGCTCAGGTCTGCTTGACACTCTTTCAAATCAATTTACCGGTTAGCTTGCTGTCTGGCTATTTCCGTATTTGCTCTATGAAGCAATTTACTTCTTACCCACTGCTTCCTTGAATAAAATCTCTTGGCTCTTTATCAAGGAAGCAGTTGGTTTGTATTTCTGCTGCTGACCTAATGTACATAACCTTGGAGCAGCAATGTTTTTTCGGATTAATCATGCCGGATGTTTTTACAGTTTGCACAAAAGCAAAAAAACGTACTTGCACTGCCAGACACAGTTCCAGTCATTGAGGACAGGGTGGGGCTTGTCCTCTGTCAGCTGCCCATCCTCCTCTTCTATCAGGGCATCTGTAAGCGGAGGAGCCCACAGCTGGAGCCGTTCGGTTGCTGCTAGGATACGGTTCCCTGAGGACACAAAAAACACAATGTTACACACCTATCGTCCCACGTTGACTACTACAGAACACAGAACCACATGCACACTGTGACTCTTACATAAGGCTCTTTGTTCCAGACAAACAGTGTGTGTGTGTGTATGTATGTGTGTGTGTGTGTGTATGTATGTGTGTGTGTGTGTGTGTGTGTGTGGGGGGGGGCTGTAAAAGGATATGTGAGTATTGGGGATTCATTTTGTTGCACAGTGAGTTACTCCGTTAAATACAGAAAGCACTGGTGTACCTTGTGGGTCCCAGGCCAGGTTGTAGGTGATGGCATCAAGGAAGAACTGTCCTGTCTTTTGCCACTGATAGCTAAGCTTCTGTTAGCGACAGGAAATCAACACACACCATGCAACGTTATTGGCATACAAGTGGGATCACACCTTTAGACTGATTTTAAAGACGAAACATGTCAGACAGTTGTGCTTACCTTGTGGCGTTTGTTTGGGTTGGTAGAAAGAGGTTCAAAGATGCAGACTGTGTTTCCATAGGACGCAGCAATCTAAAAATAAAGAGCTGTGTTCATCATCAAAACATTACTCACCCCATCAGTGCTTCAGCCATTTCCCCAAGGAGAGGGGTAGGTGGGGAGTGGTACAGGAGAGCGAGGATAGCAATGAGAGTGTAGGATGGGCAGTAAAACGGAAGCAAACACAGAGCTAAATGTGCTTCTTAATGCTCAGGCTAATTCATAATGTCTTCTGGCTGGATGGAAAAATGAAAACTGCATGTGGGAGTGTGTCCGACTGTGCAGTCAACACTTACCCTGCCAAGCTGGTGGGAACACTCCACACAGCCCACCTGTATGTTCCCATTCTGAGCTCCAGGGATTATCTGTACACTGTCAAAATCGCTCGCCAAGATCACCACATCACACCCTGAGCCGTAAGCCTGAAAAAGACAGACAGATAGGGAGGTAGAAAATCAGATCAAGCAACAAAGACAAATCCCCTGAAATTGGAAAATATAACTGCAAAACACTCCCATATTTTAAGCAAGTCTGGGAAATTCCTAGATCTGCACAAACTTTATTGAAACTATATTTCATGCATTCTACTGCTTTACGGCTCTGCCCACTGAGTATTCACCGCTTTGAATTTCTATTTTCTAGGTTTAAATAAAATATAATGTCGTATAAATGACTAATAGCAGACCATCATAGGACTCAAAGGCACTTACATGAATATTGCATTAGCAGGGTGAGATATTACAAGAGGATTAGCACAGCATGCAAGTTATCTTAAACCACCATGGTACTGGCAGGTTGTGTTGGTAAGACGAGCACACAAACCTTGTAACACAAAACTAGAAAGCACCAGAAGATGCTGTTTTTCAGAACCATTGTGTTAAAAAGCATCATCTAATCGTGCAAAGTGTAGTATAGTAGTATAAAGCAGACTTGCAAATGCTCAATGAGCAGAAATATGTTAAGATTTGGATTATGGACAGCGAGGTAAAATTATACAGTGGCTGCCTCTGCCAGTTTGGAGCCACGTGCAGAACAGCAGCAGCACAAGCAGCACCTGGGAGACAGGCAAGCTGGCCTCAAAGTAACAGTGCAGTCAGGATGACGGCTTGTGTCTTTTATTATTCAGGAGAACAGGAGGAGAGGCTGGGAACCACTGGGTCAGTAAACAGGAACACATTACAACCAGTGGTATAATCTGAAGTGACAGTCAGGGATAGAGGTACAGTGAAGATTGTGATAAGATTATACTCGGCGTATTACAACATTGTATGTAAGAGAAAGGGAAGTAGACGAGGTGCTGCGTTTGCTATACTATTACTGCGGCACTCGCTCCTTCCTGCACATTACAGCTGGAATTAAAAAGCGGTCACCGTCACGCACTGTCTAGGACTGCTCTGCACCTCCCTCTCTCTCTTTCGCACACATACACACACTAAAGAAAACGTGTCAGTCCATTAAGTGACAGCAAGGTAATAATTTGAACCCTGACAGGACCTTGTTTCAGGCTGGTAAGCAGGAGAGTATCTGCCTTAAACAGGACAAACATCATTATTGCTTCTTCTTTGTTCTTCTTGATCCACATGCACACAGAGCGGACAGAACAACTAAGTACAGAGTGATGGCCAATAGGATGATCCATTAGTAGCAGCATAAACAATAACACATGGCATAGTGGTAAATATTGACAACTTTTAAAACAAGAATGGGCGATTTCACAGCACAAGCAAACAGTTAGGACTTAAATATCACTATGTTTCTTCATTGACAGGACACTCTGGGTCCATTTAGAGATGGACTGTTCTTATGTTTGTTTTGGGGGTCTCTTAATATAGAATTGGGTATTCAAAGTCATTACTAGAATATTAAATCTCCCATCACCAGTGTTTTAATCATGTTGACAAAAAAAAGTACACTTCGGTCTAAGCACCGGATTTTAAGAGTTCTGCTTGCATGGCTACTTTCATCTACTAAGGGGCAATAATATTGCAGATACAGGCCGAGGTTTTTAAAAAGAAAGTTAAATAAGAGATGAGAAATCTACGTCTATTTGTCAGCAAAAAAAAAAAAAAAGCCCCTCAAGCAAGTAAGATGAAAGCATGAAGGTCTGCTGGATGCTCATTTTAATCAATATGATGTTAAGTTAGCAGTCAGAGAGAGGGATATATATATATATATAATATATATTTGACTCAGCAAAACACAGCATTAAGGAGCCACTGATTCTGTCTATGAACGTACTCGGCTAAACTTCCAAGTATCTGAAGCTTATAAAGCTGCTGACTTAATGAGCGCAGCCCTGAAGCAGCAAGACTTCCTCCCCGTCAGTCATGAAAGCTGCTTACATCTAGACTGTTGCTGCCTGTGGATACATTTCACCTCTCTGTAACACATTAACATTGACAAGGCAGTTACACTTACACAGTGGCCACAGTAACAATTGCAATTTAACTGGGTGGCATGGAGAGTGAACTACATTAAGTAAGTCAGTATACTGCACATACACAGTGAGGCAGGTAGAAAACTGCTTTTCAGGGTTAATAATGTTTGTTTTAGAAGAAAAGAGTAATATAATCATGTTTTGCGGAAATGAAAGTAGATATGAAGAAGCGAGTGAGGGATTGCTTCTGCCTTTTCTTCTTCTAATCCCGTGGGCATGAGCCACAGCTGCTACCATGTGTACCAATGTTATGTTAGTTAGCTAGATGACTTTTGAGTTGCAGTCTAAAGCCTTAGCTGCACTGAAAAGCATGAATGGATCAACTCTGGCCTGTAGTAGCTTGATGTCTCTCTGTCAGTCTGTATTAAGACGTTATGCCTGGCAAAGACTACAGCTCAGACCTGTAATGTGAACCCAGCCCACTGTCTATAGTTAGATCATATTGGCCCTGTGGTTTTTTTCAGCATGACTGCAGTGAAGCGTCAGGCATTAACAACCAAATATCACCAAGACCCGCTTCAATCCATCTCCAATAGTTTTTTGTTAATGACATAAAAGAAGACACGAACCTGATCAATGTTTTTAATTTGGACCGGCTGCAATAAAGGGCTGAAGGGATGATGTATTCATTATGTCAACACAGAGGGGAGCATCACCCTGGTTACCTCGAAAAAAGAGCCAGTGGGATTCTTCTATTGCCTTCTAATAACCGCTGGTAGGGCTGCTCAGTTATGGCAAAAATCGTAATCCATTTATTAAACACCATTACTCTAATTGATTTACAACATCTGGATCACATGTACTTCTTGAACTTAAACACTCTGAACACACAAAAAAGCAGTACATGATTATACACATGATTATAATGTATGATAATAAATATAAATACATGAACTATGTTTTTGAGGTATTGGTGATGAACTCTTGAGGCCAAAACAGAACAACAAAAACATGACAAAACCAACACGGCATGCAGCGCAGTAATCCTTTCATCTCGATGATCTTGTTTTCATGATTGTGGGGAGACGACATTGTAATTGAAATTGAAACTTGATTAATTGCCCAGCACTAACTGCAGGAGCTTTATGACACACAAAAGACAGTTAAGTTGATTCAGTAGGGATGTAATGATTCACTCAACTCACGATACGATTCACGATACTGCGTTGACGATACGATTCTCACACGATTTATTTTACAAAATTATAAGATGACTGAAAGAGATTCCTTTAATTTTTTCATGAAAACACCAATGCACCTCGTAATCTCCTTGGCTCTTGCAATCGTTTGGGCGTGGGGCTGAGAACCCGCTCGTCAGTGGGATTTGGCCTTGGTGTCGATTAAATGCAGCATCATGTTGGTTGTGCTGTTTGTGTAGTTCCATGTCTTCTTACAATATTTTCACACAGTTTTTGTCTTGTCTTGTTATCTTCTCACCTCTTTCATTTTCTGTCTTGGGGAAGCCAAAAGTCCTCCACACCTCCGGTTTAAAAGACGGTGGTGCGTCCCCAATTTCTGCTCTACAGCTTCTTACACTCACGATATTATTGCGATTTTTGTTTCAGAGTACCGATGTCAACCGTGACTCCTTTGAATCAATTTTCAACTGCCTCACGATCGATTAATCTTTACATCCCTATGATTCAGCAAGAAAATCTTCACAACTGAAAATCACCTTTATAATGTGTTAAGTGTAAATGCAATAGCCAGAAGTAAAACACTACCGTCAGGCGATCGATGACCTTAGCCCCAGTCCCATGACTTCCCAACTGGGTTTCAACTTCTCTGTGTTTGGCTGGATGATGACTAATGTCCCCAATGACCTTTAACTCTTTAGTCTCATTTATCACTTTACTAATCGGCTACAAGGTTGGTATTTATATACTGATATTTTTTAGTCATTTGAAATAATTTGACTTTGAGAAGGAACATTAAAAACAAAATCCAGATATTAGGACTGATTTCTGTCCGACTATTTTGCTGCAACTTTGGGGATCTTTAGTTTAGGTTGACATTTCCACAATGGGTCAAGTGAACCATTTCTCACTCTGATTTGGAACACAACAATCAAACCTTATCATTGGTATAAAACATATTAGCTGTTGCTTGAAATGCATAAACTGTAGCATAGAACCATTTTGCCGTAACATCTTAGTTTCCTGTTAGTTTGATGGTTGGTAGTGAATTGATTAAATCAGAGAATCTAGGTCATTCCTGATTCAATTGCAACCAACCTTTGAAGAACATTGCAACACCTACTAACAGCAGTTTCACTCTATTAGACGGCACTCTGTCTCAAGGTGCATTAATAACAATGTGTTTTATTAAAAGGGCCCCTTGTTATGAACCTGGGGTCATTTAAAATAAGCTAAATGTATACTTGTACAACATCAAAAGGTTATTATTGACAATCAGAAATTAAGTTATCTCAAAAAAGATCCCATCTGTACCTGTCTAATATGTGACAGTATCTTGGCAGTAACACAGATCAGGATCAAGATGCAGAATAAGAACAAAATTGAGAGGAATATGCAACCCTGGTGGGCGTATGTACTCTCTCTGTGTGCTTTGTAGATTACACGTGTATTCTATTTTTAGTGGATCACACATCTGCAGCTCTGCATATCAAACCCACCAGGCTCTTTTTTATCTTCATCGTACATCAACCACAGGTGAAAAAAAGAGTTCACCAACAGAATCTCAAACTGAGACTTACACAAGCTCTCGACAGAACAATGTCATCAAATTATCAGTGTTTTTTAAATGTAATCAACACACACAAATCACACTAAAGAGCTGAAAAAGATACACAACATTTTTATCACTTCACTAACAGCAGAATTTAACCATTTGTACTTCTTTCAATTATTTAAAATAGCAGTTTATGTAATGACCATTGCAGTACTGAGTTTTCAACCATCATTATTTTTTCATGGTGAGAAGGAGCACCATTTTCTTCTCCCTAAATAATGAAAAGATGCCTTCTATTGTTGCCACTTAGTTCCTTCACACTCCTACTCAGTTCTCAGTATTCTGACAGTAGGCTTTCAGCTTAAAACTATCCCCCCCCCCCCCCCCCCCCCCCCCCATTGGACTGCTGATGACAGGGAACCTAAGATGTATTGTTCATCATTTCAACTCATTTGAACAAACATCATGTCTTTCAATTGCTGTCAATATGTCAATCCACATTGTCGAGCACAATAGAGCACAGAAAGAAATAGCAGAGAGATGGAAAGATTCCAGATCCAATGAAGCTCATGCCAGCTAATTTGAGCTGTTATACTCATAGTATAGCTGTAGGTTAGTCGTGTGTGTGGGTGAGGGTCTGGCCTAGGAGCCCTAGGGGTCAATGTGAGTGTAACTGCTTTGGACATGATGTCTAGTGTTCTTCAAATATCCTCTCAGACACACAAAGAGAACACTAGGCATCAGAAACTCAGGCCCTGTGGCAAAGTGGAAGGCTTTAGCCCCAAAACCCGCTCTGTCCTATGTTGTTGAGCCGATATGACCCTGGGTGTGAAGCCTGCCTGTTTTACATTCAAACAGCCTTGAACTGGGGTCAGTGAAAGGGGAAAGGTGAAAGGGGGAACAGAGGGAAGAGGGAACGAGATATAGTTGGCTGTATTCAAAGAGGAATCAAAAAGGATGTAGGCGAGGGTGTGTGTGTGCTTCAAAGAAGTCCAAAATATATAAATATAACAACAAAGCACCACCTCACTAATAGACAGCAGGAACACAAGTCCACATTTGGCAGCCATTAGGCAGTGTTCTCAGCTTGAGGGAGTGGTAGCGTGCACCATAGCAGCTCAAGAATTGAAAGAGAGCCTGCATTGGCAGAATTGGACTAATGCAGTCATATTGCATGCGATAAGAAAGCTGCATCTGTTTATTATTATAACAGCGATAATCAATGTAGTCGTTGTGGAGGAAGAAACCAATGAAATAATTACCCATCTTCTCCTACCCAATCATTAAGACTATCTGTTTGTATAAGGCTATGACAAAGTAGTCCTATATTACCTTTGTGGCAAGATCTTATATGCTCATGGAGACTTTATATTTGTCTTTATATATAAAAAAAAAAATTCAGGATGACAACACAAAACACATTATTATCTTTTACTTGTTTTAAATCTATTGACAGCTAATTCAGCTTCCAATAAAGTTATCATTCATCTTCTGCCTCACTAAAAGAGCTGACGCAGGATGAAACAGTTTTGCTCTCTACTACATCCTACCATCTACCTCAAGCGATCCATTGTAGAGAAAAATGTTGCGACATTTGTTTGGCGTTATGAACTGTTGTGCACAATTTTTCAATTCGCTATTACAAAAGAGGCTGTAATATAATAGTGCTCTTCCCATGCTTCACTGCACTAAATGGAATATTGACTGGGCTTCTTGGTGCTGTCAACTTGAGTCACAAAAGAGAAATGTTGGGACTTGGGCCAGACCTCAAGACAGACAATGCATGTATATAGCCCAAAGAGGTCAATACATAACAGACACAGGGTTTAGTTCAACAGAATTTGATCAGCAGGCGTACAAATACATCAAATATATTTGACTGGCCACACATCAACTCCCAAATGAGCTGGGTCAGTGCACATCAGTTAAATAAATCTAAGTATAGTCTATTTCACGTAGCTCAAAAGAAGACAGATGGCACCACGTTTTTTTTTTAACATTATTTTCAACCAACAATAAAAAAAAAAAAAACACTCAGCCATCGAGCCCTCCAGCTCATGTGTCCATATAAGGCTCTCTACGTCATGACTGGCGCAGCTGATGCGAGGATGACAGCGAGCTAATGATCCGTGAGGAGGATTTAACGCCAAATGGTAGCAAGCTTAACTAGTTCTGCAACTGCACAGATATAAAACACAGCTTTTTATACCCTGGGAAATGTTGTCGTAGTTACCTGTAGTAGCACATGCACTGCAATTTATTACCCGAGTGTGTCCCATTGCAAATACTTGTAATGGGTGCGCAATAGGGATTCCCTTGCAGTAATTCTCTCGTTACCAGATGCTGCTAAAGGTCATTTGAGTGGCTAGCGTTAAATGTCTTTGCGGGCAATAAATAATATAACATGTGGAAATAAGAAGCAGGACATTAACGTAACCAATGAGGAGCAAACTTTACGTGTCAAGATGACTGCTTTACGGTAAACGATAGAGGGGGCTCGTAATAAGGACGCCCCGGGTACTCACTGTTTGTGCGGCTTGTCAGTGCGGCAGCTTGGCTAGCTTACTACCCGGTTAGCCAATGCTTTAGCTCGCAAGCCAGCCAGAATTCAGTCAATGCTAGCTAGCTCACTATCCAACTAGCTAGTCAGTGGTTAGCTTCAATGGGTGTCATCAGGAGCACCTAATATCAAAATAAAAGCTCACCGTGAAGGGAATGTCATTCACGCTCCCGACTGAATAGCAGCAATCGCCAGGGTTTACTGCTCCCGTCAGCACCTGGTGCAGATGCATTTTCCTTCTCTTTTAGCAGCAGATGAGGGGAGGGTTTTTAATTATTAATAACGAGTCCACCCTTTCGGTTTCTCCATCGAGCAGCGACTGGGAATTCCATCAGTAATGTTCACGTCGTCCTCGGCCCTGGCAGCGTCGTCTTCCTCCAAAAAAAGAAGAACGGAGAATTGGTGTTCCACCCCGTGTAAGATTGGGAGTTCACCTGGCCCGGTGATCCATTCAAACGTATAATATTGGCCGTCTGTCTCCCCTCGCTGTCAGCACCATCCCTCTACGTTTAATCGTGAGAGAGAGAGCCAAGGCAGTGGGATCTCTGCAGCGAACCTGACATGCGCGTTCACGTCGTTGTCAAGGCACGACCGAATGACCATAGATAAGTGTAATGTAGAGAGGGATGCATCAACTCGCAACTAGCGTTTATTTCTTTATTGACGTTACTCCTTGAATTAAATGACACATTTTTTACACTGCCGTTTCCATTCTTCCAAAGGACTCGAAAATATATTTCAGTGTTTATCTGTGTTTCTTTCTGGGGCACCGTAGAGCCGATCTAGCATTGCAAATCTATGTTTACGGCGCTCCAGTTTGTAGAGCCAGCAGCCCTCTGTCGACGATTTCAGTTCATTGATCATAAATGTAAGGGTTTTGGGATAAACCATAGTCAAAACTGATGGGGTAGTAATTCTGCCAGTGACTGAAAATAAGAAAAAAAAACTGTAGTCATAAAGCAGTGTTATAATGCAGCTTTGAAAATCTCCCTGAATTAGCAGAAGTGTAGTTTTGTGATAGGCATGTGTTTTTGGTAGCCTAGTTGCCATCCTCATTTAATAATCAAGACTAATAAGGCCACATTGCTTAATATTGAATAAGCACATAAGCTAAAGACTAGGCTACCTGTTTCCCTAATACATCAACTTTACTAATTGAACTGAATTAAATACCACATTAGGGAACTCTAATCTTAAACTATTAGTTAAATACTTAAATCAGATATGGCCAAGAAAATAAACATTTATTAATTCAATTATCTGCTATAATCAATCAATATCAGTCAGTTTTTTTGTGATGTCCTGTTTTTGTTGTTCTTCATTGGAAGAAATTAAAGATCTCTTCAGATATGAAATACCAGAACAGACAAGACATTTAAAGGTGTCTCCTTGGCCGTCTGGAAAACTATGGCTCCTATTTTCCTCTATTTCCAGTTGTCATATAGTTCAAATACATTTTTGAAAATAATTTGTTAATTTATTTAACATTAAATTATAATGACATGCATCCCTAATGTCTCAGCTACACCTTATGACATTAATGACATTAAATGCTTGTTATAATGGTGTTCATTACTGTGTGACATTTTACAGAGAACAGAGAGTGAATGCGTTACACCAAGCTGAGGTCGACTGCAGCTGCAACTGTCCCTCAGCCTCCTATCTACCCTCATTCATCTCACTGATGAGATTTAATGGAGCAAATCACCATTATACTGTTTATCCCCTTCCCTTTTGTCCCCCCTCTCACACTCTGTCCTTCATTGTCTCTACATAAATGATGAGAGGACTGACAGCAGGGATCCATGGTGGGGATACACAAACAACACAACCAACCATCATAGTATTGACCTACTTATTTTAACCACAGTGACATCATCAGTCAAGGCCGGCCTGCCTTCAGCCACCATGGCACATAGGACAACAGAAGAGAAACTGTGAGGCAGAAGCCCAGAGAGAATGTGACACATACACATAAACAGTGTCAAAAACAATGGCGGGGAACATTCATCTTGTAGCACGTGTAATCCTGTGTGCATCCATTTAGCATTTGGTGTCTCCCATTTTTTTAAGCCATGAGCATCAGACTTTTCTGTAATCATATGGACACAATGGCTGATGATTACCTGTTGTCACAACTGTGCAGCTCATTTCGTATAACCTCTGATTACACTTCTGTGTTCGTTTTATGTGCACCAGAATGCTCGGACAAATTCCTTGTGTATATGCGTTAACCTACTTGGCGATAAACTGGATTCTGATTCTGTATTTCATTTAAAGATGGCTTTTAAAATTCATTCAAAAGTACTTCATAAAGGCAGAAAAATTAAATGCACCAGTCATACAAATATCAGGTCTATCAATACCAATCGATACAATTTGTTAAAAAATATGAACTTAGCAGGGGTGGAGAACTGCTGACCCGAACTGGGGACATTGTTGGGCGGTGGAAGGAATACTTTGAGGAACTCCTGAACCCAGACAACACGTCCTCTGAAGAGGAGGCAGAGTCTGAAGATCCAGGGGAAGCCTTACCACTAACCTTGGCAGAGGTCACTGAGACAGTTAGAAAGCTCCTCAGTGGCAAGGCGCCAGGTGTGGATGAGATTCACCCTGAGATGCTAAAGGCTCTGGACATTGTTGGGCTGTCTTGGCTGACACGCCTTTTCAATGTTGCTTTTCAGTGCCTGTGGCGTGGCAGACCGGTGTGGTGGTTCCCATTTTCAAAAAGGGGGACTGGAGGGTGTGCTCCAATTATCGGGGTATCACACTTCTCAGCCTTCCGGGGAAAGCTTACTCTAGGGGTGCTGGAAAGGAGGTTCCGGCCAATTGTCGAACCTCTGATACAGGAGGAACAATGTGGATTCCGTCCCGGCCGTGGGACAGTGGACCAGCTCTTTACCCTCGCAGGGCTTCTTGGGGGGGCATGGGAATTTGCTCATCCAGTCTACATGTGTTTTGTGGATTTGGAGAAGGCTTTTGACCGTGTCCTTCGGGGGATCATGTGGGGGGTACTGCGGGAATATGGGGCCTCGGGGCCGTTGGTACGAGCCATCCGGTCCCTGTTAGACCACAGTAGGAGCTGTGTCCGCATCCTCGGCACAAAGTCAGACACGTTCCCAGTGCGTGTTGGCCTCCGCCAGGGCTGCCCCTTGTCACCGGTCCTGTTTGTGATCTTCATGGACAGGATCTCAAGGAGCAGCCGGGGGGAGGAGGGTTTCCAGTTTGGGGACCTCAAAATCTCGTCTCTGCTTTTTGCAGATGACGTGGTTTTTTTGGCTTCCTCAAGCTGGGACCTCCAGCAGGCATTGGGGCCATGGTTCTCTGCCGGAAAAAGGTGGATTGCTCTCTCTGGGTGGGGAGTGAGACCTTGCCCCAAGTCGAGGAGTTCAAGTATCTCAGGGTCTTGTTCACGAGTGAGGGTAGGATGGAGCGTGAGATTGACAGACGGATTGGCTTGGCGTCAGCAGTAATGCAGGCATTGTGCTGGACCGTTGTGGCGAAGAGGGAGCTGAGCCTAAAGGCAAAGCTCTCGATTTACCGGTCGACCGAAAGAATGAGATCACGGATACAAGCGGCCGAAATGAGCTTCCTCCGGAGGGTGGCTGGGCTCAGCCTTAGAGATAGGGTAAGGAGCTCGGACATTCGGGGGGAGCTCGGAGTAGAGCCGCTGCTCCTCCGCATCGAAAGGAGCCAGTTGAGGTGGTTTGGGCATTTGTTAAGGATGCCTCCTGGATGCCTCCCTTTAGAGGTTTTCCAGGCACGACCAACTGGGAGAAAGACCCCGGGGCAGACCCAGAATGCGCTGGAGGGATTATATATCCCGTTTTGCCTGGGAACGCCTCGGAATCCCCCAGGAGGAGCTAGCTGGAAAACATTGCTGAGGAGAGGGAAGTCTGGGTTGACTTACTGCGCCTGCTACCACCGCGACCCGACCTCGGATAAGCAGAAGAAAATGGATGGATGGATGAAATATGAAATAATACATTTTAAGAATTAGGATAAAATAAAGAGTAAAGAAACATCAAGAAAAAACAGGAATGGCCCTCTGATACAAGTGTGTTTCAAGAACAGACTTAAAAGCTTAGTAATGGAGATTAAACAATATTAACATGGATAGCTTCAAGGTCACATTAGACTTTGTCAATGCTATCAAAGAAAATCAGACCAGTGCATGTTGTGTATACAATGCTTTTAAGCCATTGTAAATCAGCAGCAAAATCCCTGCATGACTCTGTAGTGTTATGTAACACAGACAACCATCCGCAAAATTAGAAGTCAGAGAAATCGTGCAAGAAATCTGCTTCATTCAGCTTCTTTGGATTTGGATTTTACGACCAGACTGCTCTAAAGATTTTACCTTGAAGCATTTCTCTCAGATTGGAAAAAAAATAGCTCATGTGTTTCATTTTTACAAACAGTATCACTTTTTCATCAAATGGAAAAACAATGTATAGAAAAGTGTATTTGGATTTGCTGAAAGTTTATATACGTGTGCCCTTCCATACTGATTATTATTGATAGGATGGACCGCATCCACTTTAGATTATTAAGACACAGGGGATTTATCTTCTAAGTACTCTGGGTATTGTGCTGGCCAAGAGTGCTGAGATCATTGCAGCAAGAACACAGCCAACAGAGAAATATAGTGCCACAGAAGCTGTTAAGGAAGAGAGTATTTAGAGACTCCTGCAAGTGTGCGTACAGCAGGTGTGTGGGTAAGAGAAAGACAGAAGAGATGGTGGACACTGTGAGTAGTAGTTACTGTATGTGAGGATTTTGCTGCAGGTTTTGGAGGAAGGTTGCTGCAATGTTTGTGGTCCCCACGGTGCCATTGTGAGACACAGTCCTGATCTACAGAGAACAGAATTAAATGCATTATAGATTTTCTCATTTCATGGATGGCTGCTGGCTGAAGGGAGCTCCGGTCAGGCCCTGAGGTAGGAGACATTGTGCGCCTTAGGACAAAAAATGTAATGGAGTTTCTTCACAATCCTAAATAATTAAATCAATGCATATTGTTTAGATGCTGCTGTCATAGAGTAACATTATTGACTGTGTGAGGGCCTTAGTTTCCCGTCATAGGAGGGCATATATACTGACATAAGCAACAGCTTGAACACAATGTATCTTAAGTTGAGATGGGAGAAAGGGTTTCTATTATTCAACACAAAATCGTGTTCCTACAAGAGAAACAACATTTATGCTGCTCTGTGTGTGTGCGTTTTGGCTATTTGTGATTACTGGCATGCTCAATTCCATTGTCAATGTTTCAGAAAAAAAAAGAAAAACATTATTATTCATTCTGGAAATGTGGTAGTTTTCAATAGAGTCTTGTTAATGAAGAGGTACACATTGTGGTGTTTGCACACACTGCTAATGGAGCCCAGAAGAGCAACACAGAATATCCATTATGTTGATTATTGTTGCTTTGAAATGTAATATGGAGAGAGAATGTGAGAAGAAAGCAAGGTAGCTTTTAGTAGTGCTATTAAATCATGTTATTAACTCTCAGCCCCAGCAAAAAGACAACCTAATGGCAGCTATGACTAGAGGGAAAAAAAACCATCAAAATATTTCAACTGCTTTGTATGGAACCAGGTGATTAAATCAGGTTACATTTGCAAATTAGAACAGTTCAAAGCTCAGGAATGAAATCCGAGTACCACTAGCATGACTAGTACACCAGGACTGCACTTTTTCCCACCCACTGCATGCACTTCCATTTGACTGGTGGTTTAATCATTTCTTATTATCTGCTCAGAAAGAAGATGGAATGTGTCATTGTATGAATACGGATAAGCAAAGCTGCAAGACACTTGTGCAGGAGTGGGCCACTTTCATCCATCCACTCATGTGAGGAAGCAGGGTTAGAAAAGGCCACTCAAGTGTTCATCCATCCCCCCACTTTTCATGAACAGATGTGTGCTCCATGCCTCCAGCCTCAGATCACGCTGCATGCAGTCTCTATGTCCCCTGAGTTATCATCTTACCGTAAAGTTTCACAAAGCAGACTGTGGTTAACTGAATTACTGAAACAAACGATGAACACCTGAGCCATTTTCATCAGTCTCAATGAATGAAATGATTGATGACGACGTATGTAAAAAGAGGCACTAAGAAGAATTGAACAGACGGAATTAAAAGCAGCTGACCCTGATCAAACTCTTTGACATGTCGGATAATACATTCACATCTATCATGGGCTTACACCATCACGTGTAAGTTGTTAGAGTGTGGATGGTAGAGGTTTTGTTTATACCAGTATAAATGCATCAACACAGGGTTAAAAAAAATAATCTGATTTTTCATTGAAGCAGTTGATGAAAAAATCGAATTATCATGTGCCTCCCTTATATTCAGTAAAACACATCACTTGCCCTCAAAACATTAGTTAAATAGAGCAGGCTACATGACGGTAACACATTTCATAGCAGCATCAATAAATCTTTTATTGATGTGGAGAGACTGCCCTTAAACTTTAATGAAAGGTCAGACCTTTTTATAGCCTGTAATGACACTTAAGCACTTTGTATAGTGGAGATGCAGGATGAAGGCTGTGGTCAGGGGTACGGTTTACCTCTGAGGTGTTTGAAGACTTTCTGGACATTTTCTAAACTTTGAAAATTCATGCATTCATTTTTTTTCTTACAGAATATGAAATAAGTAGCTCCACTTCAATAGGACAGAAGATAGTCATTCATGCTTAGATGGCACATTTTAAGTCCTATTGTTGTTAGATTAACACATACTGATCCTTGAGCAAACAATGTCAAATCATACTTATACTCATACTAATAAAACCAACAGAAAGGAAATCCAAACTATGGATAGGTTTGAGCTTCTTCATAAGATGTCATGTTATTCTTCACTAGACAGTTTTTGCCTCCTTTCATTGCTCACTCACTGAAGAAAAAAAACTGTCTTTAAACAGCAGGGGCAGCATGTACCTCAGAGTACAAAAAAACCATCCAATTCTTTCTGTAAGATCCCAACTGTGAGACAGAGGCCATTATGTTTTCCATTCTAGTCTCCATTACATCCCCACGCCTGCATCATTACCAGTTAAAACCAACTAGGTCAGGACAACCCTACTAGACTTATGGTTAATCCTGCATACCATAGGCTTATTATCCATAGTACGACTCCTGACTGGCTAGTGCACTGTTATAGCATATCTGACCCTAACCTATATTTCCTTTTCTTCGCTGCACTGACTGTAACATACATGCAAGATGCTAAACAAAACAATCTTTGAAAACATATAGACCACATTTTTAAGAAGGTAGAAATACAAATGTCACAAAGCAGAGACCAAAACATCGGGTGTTTTTGCAACTACAGAAAAAGTAACATAATTTTGATCAGCCTGGTGTTAATAAAGGGTGCTATATTTGAACTGTTAAAATGATATGATGAAAATGATGTTCTATATTAAGGAATATTTAACCAATGAATTCATGTTACCTAACATTACACACAGATACATCGTTTTTGATTTATTTTTGCTTGAGTCCTTTTTTCCTTCTCTTACGTGAAACTACTGTTTTGTCCACGGCTCCCTTGTGAAAGAGATTTTCTTATCTCAGTGTTAACATTCCTGCAGATCCGAAGTTTAAATCAAGAAAATGCATAAATAAACAGCATCTGTAATATATAATATTTTGTCAAAAAAAAACTCATACAGTATCTCAGAAAGCTTGAAATGCCTTTCTGCATCCTCTCTAGCTTTGGTATTTGGAAAAGGTATCACCTAATAAGAGAAGAACTGCTCTGGATGGCAGCAGGGCCCGGTGAATGGATGGATGTTAATCATTTATCTTTCCTCGAGGAAAAATTACAGCCGCTAACAATTTGTGATTCTCATAACAGGTTTATTTGGTCTTTTATCAGCAGGTATTCTTGCAGTGCTTCACTGTAATTACCTCTCCTCATCCCCCTCCTTCTTTGTGTTATTTATTCCTTCACTTTACAGTATTTGATTTTGAGGTTGATGTTATTCCCCTCATACACCTTCTCTGCTCTCACACAGTCTCAGTCTCATCAGTTCTCTCTCTCTCTCTCCTTCTCCTCCTCTATCTCTGTCTCGCACACGCTGCAATCCCGCTCGCACTCTCACAGATTTCTGTCTGCAGAGATACTAAAGATTGATGACAGCTATTCCAGAGTGCCGTCGTTGTCTTTGACAACGCCCCTTCCCTCTCTGCACACTCCTGTCACTTTCCCCTGCTTCTCCCAGCTCTGAGGAAGGTCAGGCTCGCTTACCGTGCTTTAACCAGTCCATCTGTCTCTGTGGCTTTCCTGTCCAGCCAGCCTTGGGCAAGCTGATGAATCTCTCTCTCACCGTCAGTTGTTTCAGGGATTATTTACTGCCAGTGCTGATGTGTGTGTGTGAGTTATTTCTTTTCCTATTCAGGGGTTCAGAGACCTTTTCAGCTTTGTCCCTGTGTGCAGTAATATAATTATATTCTGTGTGCATGTGTGTGGGTTTTCTCACATGAGTGCAATTGTGCTGCAAAGTTTCCTCTGCCTCTTTTGTGCTGTAACAGGATTATCTGTTTTTCATCTCCACATTATCGAGCTTTATTGCGTTTCTCTGGCTCATTCATATTTGGGCCACATGCTGTTCTGTTCCTGGCAGGTGCCTGTGCTGACAGTGTGTGTGCATGTATCTTTTTTTATTTTTTGTACCTGGGCATATGAGTGATATATTCTTGTGTTCAGTATAATTAGTCAGACCCAAATATGAGTTCTTCTATGCACACTACAGAGTATGATAGAGGAGCAGATGGGGGGGCGGGAGCAGATTTCTGCAGCGGCTCTGAAGTGTGAAGAAAAGATCAAGGGCTTGGCACACAAACACACATGCAAGCACAGACACACACAAACACACACAAACCTACAAACACACCGGTAAAGCCTATAATCCCAGCTGAGATGCAACAGGTTACTGAATCACTGTGACAGACAGTGATGAGCTTTTGAGGGAAAAAAAGGAAAAGAGAAGAGAGGGCAGTTACACAGAGAATAAGAGTTGTGTGGTCATTTTGTTTATAACATTGAAAGGCTTTAGATACATGCACACCTCTCATCGCTACTTTGGCATTCACGGAAGCAGACAAATGTGCTAATTTGCATTTCATTTATTTCTCTAAATTCTCAAACATTTGCATGGAGAGAAGGTCATAATGCATCATGAAACATCAATGGACAGCACTTCCTCACTGTGTTATCTTTGGCACCAGTGGCGTGTCCAGACTTTTTATGACTGAGGAGGCACAATTGGGGCCCTGACCTTAGACTATAAAACATGGACATAGTCTCATTGACGTCACCCTTTGGTTTCTGAAGAAACATTTTGAAGCCCAAAGATTGTGGTTGACATTTAAGAAATGTTAAGTCCACCTAACTTTCAATCAATCTAATAAGGGTAATAAGAGTTGGAGTTACGGCAGGCCTGATAACAGCTAGATTGCGCCCACCTGTCAGTCAAATCAATCACACTCTTGATAATGCAAAATTACACAAAAGTCTTAGCCTTAATATAATGGAAGCGTGTGAGAAGCAAAAAAAAAATCACCCCCTGGACAGTGAGTACGAGTGAAGACATGAGCTACTCGGACCAAAACCGTATTGGCCGTATTTTCCAAAACACAATTCAAGTCATTTTACTGGACCAGTATTGTAGTTTACAAGATGGTTAGTCCATATTTGAGTTGTTAATAACATACTGTTTAAGGATAGGCAGACATTTATAGACTCAATAATAAAAACAAAGAGACTGTGAGATCCCACATTGATATGCACCCTGAGTTTGCATTGCAGGGTCAAAGGCTGGAGTCAGACTGAGGCCTATGTAGAAAAGTTTGGCTGCCTGTCTGCCAGCGTGTTCTCACAAGAGCTGCTGTCATTGAACTATGCAAACACATTTCTCTGCGAAGCTAATAAAAAAGTTACCCTCTTATGAAACAATGTTGTGACATTGCAGAAGTACAACATCAGGCACTTCACCTGTACAACTCTAACCTGGAATAAAAAACAAATGTTGGCTGTATTCAAGCAGAGAATATACGTTTCATTTCAACTACTTCTGCAGTCATCCACTAGAGGGCAGGAGAGGGATCTTCACTTTTGTTTCAACGTTGTAGAAAGCAGCATACAGAAACAAGGCTTCTCTTCTCACTTTCACCAACAACTGTGTTTCCTTGTTCTTTTCTGGGAGTCAATAAAAATGTCTCACATGAGGTCCCTCGCTAAAATGAGATCAAAGGTGCAGCAAAGTCTCAGACTGAATGTGACAAAGGACCTTTGTCCAGTGTCAATAGCCTCTTTTTACCCTCCATATAACCTATTACTCTGACAGCTGTCTAGAAGAGGGAACATGACAGTAATAAAAGCTTTAGAAACTTTTTAGTTTATTCGTTTTATTCAAATAAAAAAAGTTACTGTAATGGATAATGTGTTTTTTTAATGTTCTCAAACAGAAAAGCTATATCCCATACAGTCTGATGACTGAACTGTTGTACTTCTATCAAGTAGAAACCACATTGTGCTGTTTTTGTAGATGACTATTTCACATGTCCCTGAATTGACCCTTCATTTTGTTTCCATCATTTCATGTTTAGTCATCAAGTTCCATGTATTACTTTTACTGCATTTTCATGTATCTTGCAAGTAAATCCCTTGTACTAAAACAATTTGGAGCAGAATTCAAACCCTATGTGAGGGCTCTGTATCTAACATCCAAGTAATAGTTATGTTTTCTTTTGTTAATGCAGTAGAAGTTTAGGATTGGTGATGTAAAACACGGGGACACACAGTCTGTAACATGTCTTAATCTTTTCTTTTGCTTAAATCATGTCCTTTACTATGGCCATGTATTACTCAGAAATCTGTATACCATCATCATACGTCCTTAATGTGTTCGAGATTTAATTACTTATGAGTATTTTTTAAAGATGTATTGGGGGGCTTTTATGTCTTTATTTGAAAGGACAGTGTATTGTCGGGGAGAGAAAGAGAGTGGAATGACGTGGGGAAAGGAGACGGACTCAAACCCGGGCTCCCCGCTTTGAGGACTACAGTCTCTGTACATGAGGTGTGACCTAACTGCTGGGCACCACCAGCAACCTAATAATGTGAGTCTTTTAGACGATTCAAAAACCAATACTAGTTTTATACTTGTTGTTCCAATCACATTTCAAATTTGTGGACATCATACCAATTTGTTTTAGGGAATGTGATGTTTATAGAAGATATTTTTGCTTGTTGCTGCAGCTTGTACTAGAAACAATCTGGTGATGGCGTAATGTGATAAATCAGCCAGAAGAGGGCACAGTTGACTGGTGGAAAACTTATCTCAGGGACTGCAATGAAAAGAGCAGTAAATGAGATGCAGACAAAGCCGGTTGGGGTCTGCGCTGTGACTTTTGGTTAATGAACAAACTATACAAAGATTGTGAGTTTCTTTTCTTATCTTGCTTTGTGGGTACTGGCTGTGAGACATATCAGGAGTAGCAGTCATAGAAAATGAAATATGTCTGTGTGCAATAGTGTGAAATGTATTCTTACTGACATGCTCCAAATCTACATAAACTGCAGAGCTATGTGTGTGTGTGTGTGTGTGTGTGTGTGTGTGTGTGTGTGTGTGTGTGTGTGTGTGTGTGTGTGTGTATGTGCGTGTGGTTTTACTATCTGTCTGAGTGTGTGTGCATGTGATGTGCATCTGCTTGCATGTTTTTTCATTCATGCAGTATAGATTCACATACGTGCACCTGGCATAGGCAGATGGGTAAACCCCAGGAATGTAGATGCCTATAGAGCAGAAGGAAATTATTATACCAGAGGGTGCCACTGCTGCTGCTGGTCAGCTCTGCCCCCCCCCCCCCCCCCCCCCCCCCCGTTAACATCTGTTGGTTCAACAACCTACAGTGCGATTATCAAGATTATACCAGGACTCACGCCAATGTGGTGAAAAAAAAGACAAAAGACAAACAGAGTGTAAGATTAGGAAAGTAAACCCACAAAGGAAAATATTTGCTCATTGGTTTAGGATTAAGAAAAGAAAATAAATACCCTTGAATGAACAATGCTGCCTTTCTTTAGAGTAGAATACATTTCAAAGTTGCGTTTTTTTTTTTTTTTGTTGTTTTAATAAAAATTAGCATCGCCTGCCAGAATTAAACCACAATAGGAGAAGAAATGGCACAGATTTGGTCTTTTGGATACGCACTCTATGGTTATACAATAGTCCACATTGTGTCGACAACAGTATTTAACAGAAACTACTTTGGGGTTGAATTGTATTGACTTTTTTGAAAAGGTGTTATTTGTCCATTGAGATTAGATGTTGGCGAAAAGCACTGGGAGAATAAATGTTGTTTTTGAATAGAGCCTGATTTAAAAGTGGACTCTTATAAATGGTTCTGTCTGTTGTGTCTTCGTGTTCTGGCTGATCATTAATCTAAACCATCAGAGCTGATAAGATGGTTCTAAAGGGGGAGGGGGAACAAACTAAAAGATCACTCTTTGACTGATGGGTATGTGTGAGAGAGAGAGAGAGAGAGAGAGAGAGAGAGAGAGAGAGAGAGAGAGAGAGAAAGCGTGTAAAGCCGTAGCACTTTAAAAGACCTTGAGTTTGATGATGGTCATACAGCAGCACTTGTAAATTTTAAAGGAAGCTCATAATAGACTTCTTATCTGAGCAGAGGAGACAATGAAGCCCGTGAAGAGAGAGGAGCAAATAAAGGTCTATGAGGTGGAGAAATGGGAAAGAACACCAGTCCTTACCTGTTCAAACAAGAGCCGTTAAGACGAGGCAGAGAGATGGGAAAGCTGTGCAGAGGTAGAGGTAGACCTACAGTAAGATCCTAAAGTACAAACATCTTCTTCTGCATACTACTCTAAAGAAGGCATGTAATCATGAAACATTTCACAACATTACACAGACAGAAAACGACTGACAAAACCCAATAAGAAGGAAAAAAAGAAAAGAAATTAAAAAATGATGAGAATTTGGCTGGAATATTTTTTCTTTTTTTTTTCCCATCACACATTAAAAATCAGCAATCTCATTCACATCAGCAATGAGGAAGATTTAGGGTTATGGAATCCCTAATGATGTTCAGGTCCTGTATCTTGGTTTAACAAGAGGCTAGTTATAAATGAATCTAAACAAAAGACTGGTGTCCGTGTACTATACTGTTCACTGCTTGCAAAAAAAGAAAGTTACAAGGAAAAAGTGTAAATCGTATCCCCCAGTCCTCTGGGAATGGGTGGAAGTAGTTGAAGAAATCTTTGTAATGTAAAAGATGATTTTCTCTCTCAGACTTTATGGAGCAATCTTTGCAAAGAAGGGGGAGAGCTAGACCTTCTTCTTTGCAGAGGAGGAGGACCTTCTTGTGACTCTTTGGAAAATAATGGACTTTAGACTAAATTGCCCCCACATAGTGTTTCTGTTGTCTTTGTTTATTTGTTTTGTCTGTGTGCTCTATGTAAATGTGAAAATTTACTTAATAAAAGGAAATAAAAGAAGAAAAAAGAAGCTATCAAACTTTGTGAAATGTAATCAAAGTCCTTTAACAGGTAAATGTCAGAGCAAATTAAACAATTAATATGTTGACAGAGTCGTGCTAAGGGTCGGTGAGATGATATTTGGGGAGTAATTTGTAAGTGACATACAAGATTCAATTCCCCAAAAATAGACCAATTCATATTTTCATTATAGAAGATGAGTATAATGAAGACAACAGGAAGGCTGAAGGTTAAGAGCTTTAAATGTCACTGTCATGTAGATAAAAAAAAACAACATCTGTGTCAACCATCCTTTATTATCGCCTTATTCTCTTTGCATGACACTCTGGGATTGGTATGGCTGATAAGTTGAAAACACTCGGCTTAGTCGGATCATTTCCCCTGACGGTGCACGAGTGACATGCAATGAAGACACTCAGCCAGCACATAGCTGCACATCCTGCCATTCAGCTGACTCATACATGTCACATGGAAGCGCTGAGAAATGGTTGTCACATTGTCGACATGTCTTTGGACAAGCACTTCCCTTTTTCTTATTAACAGTGCTTTATTTTAAAATGTCATGGAGTTTATGGGTAGAAAGAGGCTTCATGTAAGCTCTCACTATTTTATTCACTTTTATAGTCATGTATTCTATAAAAACTGTTTACTATGTATTTCTACTGTACTTATATTTCTAAATAACTTATCACATTTGATTTATCAGATTTTTGTAGAGAGCAGGCTATGTTGACAATATTCCATTCTGGTTTACAATTACTGTTATCAGAGTATTACCATTAACAACCACTAGGGGGCAGTAGAGACCAAGAAAAAAGCTCAGCTGTGAATACCTGAAAGTGTCATTTTATTGTCAATATTTATTCCTATAGGCCTCCCTGAAATCTCATGAGACATTTGATGCTATCAATACAGATATGACATGTTTCTGCAATTTTAAAAACATTTCTTTAACCGTTCAATCACATGACATCAACTAATAACAAAAGCAACCAAGAATGTGTTAAAGAAAATGACCACAAACAGAAACAATGAGGCAGACAGGCTGTGTCAGAGAGAACAGGCTGGCAGCCCCTTCAGCTTTGTGTTTATGACCTCCTCTTGTGCATTGAATGACACTGTTATGATTGTCTGTAATGGTTTCTGCCAGTGATAAATGAGGGAGGGATTCAGCTACCCAGGACTATTCTCCACTCGGCCAAATATCACTCCTCTAAACGGCTGCTGTCAGAGCTGGTCTTAAGTGCTAATATATGTGATATGAGTTCTTCGTGTTTGAAAGTGTTTCATTATTAATGTGCATGTTAAGAAGAGTAATCAGAGACTGGCAGCCATTTGTTTCTGGGATTACACTGTGTTGTTAAGTGATTCCCTCCATAACCATCTCCTCTCTCCCTCCTCCTCCTCTTCACCTTTTAGCCCCTGCATCTCTTTTCTTCCCCAACACACCACCCACTTGCCCCTTGTCTGTTAATGTTGCATCCTCTCACCTTCCCGCCCGCACTATGCAATGTGTTTGCACCTGGCCAATAAGAATGAGCAATGAGTGAGAGGAAACTGTGGAGCATGTAGTGGCTCAGGGCACACGGTAGCCATTACAGGGCTAAAGCACTGCCAGCGTGCTTGATGAGGGGGAACAACGGAACCTCGCCCTGGGACACTCCATTAAACTCCCCCTCTTTGTCTTTCTGTCTCTGGCTTACATGAACACACACCACACACACCTACAACTCCATAAGGGTGTCTGGTGTTTTCCCGTACATGACCAGAAGTCCACCTCGTTTTATAGGATAACCCATCACATGGACAATTGTGTTGGAAGCACAATCTTCACCAGCATTGCTCCATCCCTATTGTTTGTCCTCTGGCCACTTTACCTCTTCACATGCACCTCACAAGAAGCAATCTATTCAATACATTTCTTATTATGCAACTGTGTAAGAAACAGCCTTCAGCTTTTTAAGGCAGACAAAATACGCATTCTTTTATTAGGTAAATATGAATACGAATATGGCGAATATGAATTATCTTTAAATGCTTAAATTTCTTTAAGTTTAGGAGAACCTGGCATCGAAATAATTTTGGAATGTGCTTTTACTCACAACAGATATAGCGTTACAGCAATATATCATTAAACCACATTATAACAGAAAGAGGATTTCCAACCTGGCAACACATCAAGCCTCTACCACACCCCTCTGTGTGAGGACGTTAAAACGGCCCCAAAAACGCTTGATGTAATGTTTGGGTACATTTATTTTTTGATTGCTAATATGTTATAATATTTTGGTCTGATGTCCAAAGCTGGTTGTCTTTTAAAGATTGATAACATTCCTACATTCTCTAATAAGGATATAGTCTATCATATGGGCATATTGAATATTAACATTTCAGACATTGTTAATCCTATTATTATATTGGGTATATATCATATAGACTACATACTTGCAAATGGTAAAGCACCAACCCTTTATTTCCAGTGTTTTAAGTTTTTTTTGGTAAATTACTACAAATGATTACAATATATGGACATAAAGGCCAAAAAACTTTATTCTGATGTCTTAATACTTTCTCTTTTTAAAGTTCACACATTGTCCTCCTTTTCAACCAGTTTAAAGAAGTCTTAGAGCTCCAAAAACATGTCTGGAAGTTTCTTGTTTTAAATCCACTCTGATCCTGTATTTGATCGGAACAGGCTGTTCCTGTGTCTTTAGCTTTAAAGTTAAATGAGCTGTCTGACCAAGCCCCTCTCTGGAAGGGCTTGGTGTGGCTCGGGCTTTCTCACACCATGCACTATTGTACAGTTGAGAAGGCAGACTCAGAGGACAGAACAAACACTTGGTTCACATCAAAGTATAAATTAACTTAAAGCAAACACACAGTCTTGATTTCGTTCAGTCATTTTTATTTAGTTTCTGGAATTGCTAAATATTATTGTTTGTCTCTTATCCATGCTTAACTCTGTTTGTTCAGTTTCCCATGTGGTTGCATGCAGGTAAAAAGGGCTGGCACAGCACTTCCTGTGTATTTAACAGATTGATGATGTCATCGCCGACATCACCGGGTCAGACCATCTGAAAGGGGTTTCATTTCCTGTTTAAGTTACTGGTAGAATGTAATTTAATTATTTAATGTTCATTTAGTTGAGTAAATGATCTGAGGTGAATTTAAGGGTTAATTTAGATTTTTTTGCTTTAAGAGAAAAGTGTAAACCCACTATTTAGTTGTGAGTTGTGCTGCTCCCAGTGGCGGCCATTTTGTTAATGGGACCGTCTATAAAGCCAGGAGACATTTGTTCTCGCATGAGGAGAGGTGAGCACGTGCTGCCTTTAACATGTTTCTTAGTCTGATTTCATTACGAATGAAGTTACTTTTTTGACATTGAACTTTTGTTGTTTGGTTAAGTTAACACGTGTTGGTTTAATCTCTGTAAATAAATACTCCTCTTGGAAAAATGTCATCTGCTGAGTTGCCTTTGTACCACCTTCCTAGACACTTGTGCTAACTACTTTACAGACATTCTTTCCATGTATCTAGCTCCGTGAAATGGCGACGTCGAGCTTCTCATCAACGAGGATACTAACACTGTCTGTCTCAACGGTGTGTCAAGGGAGGAGAATGGGAGCGGCTTGTACCAGGTGGACACACACTGGTCAAAATCTCCACTGAGGTAATGCACGTCAATATTTACATGACTTGTAGTGAGACTTTATGGGGCATCTTTTCCCTCTGAGTTTCAAAAAAGTACTACTGTAGTACAATACAATCTTACACCCAAATGTTTTTTTTTTACTTTTACATACTCTATCAGTCCCCCTGTGTAGATAGGACCGAACTACACACATGCACAAACAGGATCTATGGACATGCATTAATGGATTTTAACGAGGCAGTTCTGAACTCAACATAAAGTGATTAATGATTTTTCAATCTCAACTCACTGCAAAAATGATTTCTGACCTTGATGACTGTTTGTTACTCTCTGGATGTGTCTTCAGTCTCCTGTCTCGTCCAGACAAAAGTAAACATGGTAAACGGATCCTGCATGCATTAAATGTAAAGAATTCTGAACATTTAAGTCCTGATTTCGCACACCAAGACGCCATAGTGCCAATATGCTCTTCCTCAGTTGGCTCGAAACGTCACTTAATAAATCCTTCAAACGGGAGCTTCTTGTTGTGAAGATCTTGTTTTTACTTTCCTTGCCTGCTCAATAACTACTCAAGAATGTGATAAAAGTTTTAACATACTAAGCGGTCTTTGTTTTTCTTTTTGTTTCTCAAGATCTCTGAGAGATCCCGGTCTCAGGGGTGTGTGAGAGACAGGGCGCTTCGGGAGAAATGTCGCCAAAAAATTGGGAGAGAATGGGTACACAGCATATTTGTAAATTGTTACATACCCCTTTTGTTTAAGAAAAAACGGACAATGTTTTATTTCAGAGACCGGGCAAAACACACAGAAACATTTAAACGAAAAAACCTTTCATGGTACTCAGCTCGACTTATAAAACTGAGACATAAGACAAAGTAAAAATCAATCGAGCTTCTGAGAAAGGCTCAGAGGATCACCTTTTATAGCTGTGGATATTGATCATGAATGATGCTTGTTTGCAAACAGTAAAGCCAGGATTGCTTATTGTCTCCCTCATTACGATGACAATGTCATTTTTCAGCCGTGAGTTGTGCACATTTCCTGTCATTTGTCTCAATGAAGAATGTGCTATGAAAATATGTCTAAACAATTTTAAACACATTCCTTGCAGCTTAAGTGACCTGGCGGGCCTGAGCAACATACATCTCTCCTTGTATCGCTTTTCTTCTGCAGTAATTAGCATGCTAATGGGTTAATAAAAGTCTTCTGGTCCCACACTGCCTTTGGAGTTGAAATATGACAAAGCACTTTTTAATGAGGATGTGCTGGTGTTATTGCTTTTTATTGGACTCATGTTTCATGCTAACGCTTTATCGAAAAACTTTTGCAGAAAATTTCTATTTGTCTTTCTGAGAGGATAATTGAGTTCGACCAAAAAGTAATCACAGATTTAAATCATACTTTGAGGGGAAACCTTAACAAAGATACCACAGGAGGTTCTCTATCACAGATTGATTGTACCTCAGTGTAGTTTATCTCTTACTTTATAATCCCTTACTTACTACATTTTACATGTGAACCCTAAAGCATCATTAATCCTTTTTAATTAAAAGTTATAATGATGAACCTACAAGGCTAAGTAGCTTGACATTCATGGTTATTTTAGCATCTTGACTCAAGCTGCCAAAATCCTGACATTTACAAAGCAGAGAGTTGGGCACAATATTTTTTATGTTCAGGTTAAAGTTAGCTGGAGACTTTCAGGCAACTCTTGCTTTTGAATCCTTGGCTAGGTGTCACGTCCTGTACAAATGTTCTTCAGTGTGTTTTATTACACAATGACATCCCTTTTCCAAAGAACATGTTTGCATGCTACATGACGCGTGCAAACAGTTCAAGCTCCCTGCTGTTGTGTTGTGTTTGTTGGCTCTAATGTCTGTTTGTTTACAGTGTCTAAACACCTTAATGCTGGTTGCAGTCGTGGTGCTTTATTCTGCTGTGAAATAAGCAGCCTGTATTGCTTGTTGTACCCGCTTAGGTGTCCACAGCTGTTTATTCTAAGACATTTTTATATCGTCTTCATTTTATTGTCTGTAATTGTTCATTCTAGCAAGCCTGAAAGTGGTTGTAATGAAATTCCAGTAATAATATTACAGTTACTCACGCAAAAAAAATAACTCATTACAACCTTACTGTTGTTGTTATTATCCCACTTATGATTTAAAATGCAACTATCACCCAGATAAATTTTGTCGGGTACGTCAGCCAACCTGGAAGGTAGCTAGCTTCATGGTTGCCAGGTACGCGGTTTTCCCGCCAAATTGAACTTCTTTTTAGGTGCTTGTTTTGTCATTTGTTGTCACACATACCTGGCAACCCTGGCTAGCTTGGAAGATGGAAGCGCACACGTTTACATTCAGGGGCTGGAAATATTCCCATTACTTTAGCTTTGTCGAGAGGAAAGATGACAAGAACATCATTGTCAGATGTAAAGCGTGTCCTGGTACTAGGACTCTTTCTACTGCAAAAAACACGACTCTTTAAGCACTCGCGTCTGACGACAACACAACAACGTGGAAACAAGCTCGTGGAAATAAACCCCACCAACTGCGACCGCGGAGGATAGCTGTAGCCCTACAATGCCTACAAAACCCCTTTTTTCAGTGACGAGCCCAAGTTATTGACCAGTAAGCTATTGTTACTTTGCAACAGCAGCCACTACAAACCTTTCTGTCTGAAAGGAGGTCTAGTTTCCCTATGGCCGAGTGCATAACAGATGAGGTAGAAGTAGAATCTGAACACCTGTCAATGCTCATGAGGAATCACCTGCACACACTGTGAGCAGAGTGTGTGTACTATTCCTCATCCTCAAAGGTCTCAAGGACAAAAAATCACCAAAAATAAATAGACAAAATTCTGAAGCTGAGAAAACAGAGTAAGACTGTGTTACCTTTAACATGAATTGTGAACGGCTGCTTTAAAGGCTTTATATACGATTTTTCACACTTACATGTAATAGAAATCAAGTATATCCTCTGAAAATAACTCTGAGTCATGACTGTCTACAATGAGTGTGACACCCGAGTCCCACTGTCTGATGCTTTCTGAGTTTTCCGAGTCCTATCTTCAGTTTGTTTACATCGCCTGGACGGCCAGCCGGCTCATCCCCTCGCGTATAAAAGTTGTTTAATTGAGGGACTAAAGAAAAGAAGAATAACATACTGTACTCAATTGCTTAACTGTATCTCTAGATCACTGTCATTTCTTTTGAATTTACAGTGTGAAGATACGAGCTAACTAAAGATCGCTAGCATTAGCATGCTAACACAACAATGCACCGCGAGTTGTTTTGGCTTCATGCTGGTGCTCAAGGGCGACATCTGCTGGATCGAATAATTGCATATAAAGCCTTTAAGGGACTATGTGCAAGTGAATTGTGCCTGGAACACTAAATCAAAACTTAAGGTTTATGCATTAGATCAAAAATAGTTAAGTTTATGTTTAAAACTGAAATTCTTTATACTGTACGTATCATAATTTAAGATCTTTATAGATTAGTAAAGTTAGTAACATTAAAAGTCCATATCTGGGAGTAACCTGTGTCTTGAATCCATATAAATAACATAACTGTATTATAGAAATACACTCATATATCAAACCAGGCTATACAGAAGTAGACGCGTAACGATTCACTCAATTGACAATACTGGGTTCACGATAGGATTCTCACATGATTTATTTTACAAAATGAGACTGAAGACAAATTATGAGATGACTGAAAAAGATTCCTTTAGTGGCTGCAAACCTGCTTGTCAGTGTGGTTTGGCCTTTTAATGTTTTGTTTTTCTCTCAACAAGGGGAGGTGATTGGAGTTTTTCATTATGGTGTTGATTAAGTGCTGCATCATGTTGGTTGTGCTATTTGTGTAGTTCCCTGTCTTCTTGCAATATTTGCACACAGTTTTTGTCTCGTCTGTTGTCTTCTCACCTCTTTCATTTTCTGTCTTGAGGAAGCCAAAACGCTTCCACACCTTTGATTTAAAAGACGACGGTGCGTCCTCAATTTCAAAATCTTGCTCTGCAGTTGCCAGTTACAGATGCTGACACTCACGATATTATTGCAATTCATTTTTTAGAGTACCGATGTGAATTGTTACACCTTTGAATCGATTTATCACGATTTTAGGATTAATCTTTACATCCCTACCCAGAAGTTAATATAAAACACAACCAGCATCCATACAACAGCTTCACACAGGGATTTTATGTTTTACATTCATCAGTCATGTCTAACTCAGATCGTATTTTCCATATTATGTGCCTACATGTTTCCAGGCTTTGATATGAAACATGACATTATGATGTTACAGCACAGAATAACAGAGGGTCAATGAGGGAAACAACAGATTATTGTCTCCTCGCTATCAGTGTGGAAAGGCATCTAAGATGCAAATTTGTATCGATTCATACTCGAACACATCTCTGTAAACTGCGAAACAGATGAGACTTGAAAGCTGAAACAAATCCTTGATTCAATATGCCGGACAGCTCGCTTTTCTCCTGAGGGTGACAGCCTTGATGTGATACTCATACATCTGTGATCCTAACAGCATTTGGCACGCAGAAATGACTTTTCATGAAAATCAGTGAGGTCTGTGTGGACCAGAGGAACACATCCTGAACAAAAAAAGGCAACAAGGCGTGAAAAAAAAGAAGTGCTTTCTTGCACTGTTAATCATCATCAGATGGGGTTTATTGATTTGATGTTTGAGCTGTGTTGTGTGTGTGCGTGTGTGATTCTGTGTGTATGAACTTGTATTCCTGTGCTTATACTCTGCACTAAATGTGTGTGATAAGGAGATGTAGTTGTGTTGTGGGAAAGCTGGGAGAATGTAGAGGACATCAGAGGACATCAGTGTGTTTTTTTGCAGGCCTTATCATCATGCTATGTTTCATTCAAGGGGAGCAGTACTGTAAGGAAATTAGCAGCACCATCCAACAAAACAAGCATTTCCTCAGACAATGAATAATACAAAGTAAGCTGATTGTCGATAAACCACCAGTATATGATAAGTTCCTAAGTGGATTGTACAGCATACGATACGCGCACCAAATTAGGCCGAAAGCGAAACGCTCTTCCTTTGACACTGGCTGAACTTAATATAAAATTATTACACTCCAGAGAAAACACATGATGCAATATCTGACCACAGCTCGGCAATAAAAGCACAACAAAGAGCAGAGGTACTATCTCTGCTCCTCCTCCCTCACTCACTCACACATCCGCTCACTGTTCGCCCTTTCTATTCACATCCTAAATAATTCTCTATCATGAGTCCTGCACCTGAGCAAGGTTAGGGTGCTTTGGGAGCACCCAGCTTGAGTCAGAGTTTCTCCCCTCATGGAATATTAACTCAGGGTTAAGAGCAGTCGATCCTGACCATGGCTTTGAGAGTGCAGGATTCAAAGCAGCCCTGCTGGAACAGCATGACACGACAGGCATGTTAGCAAGGTTTCGTATAAAAAAGGACACAGTGGAAATTGCATTGGAAAGGACGGGTAGTAGCTCTCTCTTCAAAATAAAGGAGAGTGAATCGGGGTTTGGAGCATCAAATTGACAGCTTGAGGTGAAACAGAAGGTTTCCTGTTATGTTTGTGATGAGAAGAGAAGGGCCAGAGAGGAGCCCCCTTAACATCCTCAAGCCTCCAATATAGGAGTCAAAACATATAACATCGGCTGGTACCTGCATGTATTTGAACCTGCCATGTCATGGTGTTTTTGTGGAAGAACAAAGGGGTAAACTGTCTTTGTTACAGCTGTGATTAGGAGAGATCAAATGATGTAATATGGGACAACTAGTTTGGACTTTAGAATTGTCTGGTTACTTTCTAAGCACACAAGATGCTCTTAAGTTTCACAGATGGACTTTGTCGTTCTCTGTCTTTGGATCCGTTTTTTTGTCCAGTACTCAACTACTCGGATGTGCGTGCTGTTTGATATTTTGGATAATTTTGATCGTGTCACATGACAGCCTTAGGGTCTTGACATTCATCTTCCTATCAGAAAGACCTTTTTGTGATCTGAGATTCATTCCGCTTATCCTGAAGCTACGTATCTCATAGTTGACATTTTATGTTCTTTTAACGATGACCTGTGAATTCCCATGACTAAATGCTAAATGAGTAGGCAGCAGGAATGGCAGTTTGTTTGTGATCATGAAGAGGAGTGAAAAACGAAAAAGGAAAGAGAAGCCTCTTTGGGCTATTTACTCCCAAGTCAATACATTCTGGGGGTCTGCCCTTTTGGCTAAGATAAAAAGTAATTTATGCAAATTTCTAACGATTTAAATTGTTGGAGCTGTTTTATACGTGTTTGCTTTTGTCAAAAGAAATCAAAACCATCAATTACATTTTGTTTGCTGCAGTGTTAAATATCAAATGTTTTCCCTTTTTTTATAGACACCCACACACAGCTTGTAAATTATGCATGACATTTAGTGTTTGTAATCAATATTAAGCATATAAAGCCTGCAGGTTTTTACATGAGTTCTTTTGAAAATCCTCTTTTCGCGGTGTATTTTTTCCCTTTGAAATAGACAAACCTCGGATACTCATGAGTCGAGCTGATTTGGTCAAGGTAACCACAAGTCAAGATAAGTTCATATTTCTCGCCTCATGAGCCAATGATCCGGAAGAATCACTGTTTTAGTTTGATGTCAAGTCGGTTTAACTTTGCTGTTCCTGCTGTTTTTATTAGTTTTCATATAGGCAGAAAGATTCAATTTGGGGTACATTTTTTTTAAGGTTGGTGTCTTCACACTTGTGTATGTGTTTTATCCTCAATTGAGCATTTTGAGCACTCAGAATAGTTTTGACCTTGATGGGCCAAAGTGAGTACACCCTCATAAAACATTAAGTTTTGAAAGACGACACAGGATACATTTTCAATGACAGACAAAAACCTGCTTCAAAAACATGCAAAAATCAGAGCTGTAACACTGAAACAAAATGGATAAAGATTCATTTTCACTACCAGATGCTTATACTTCAACACTGAAAGAGCTATTTTTGACTTGGTTTAATGTAGAATAAATTGCTAGATTTCAGCAATTCTCTGTTTTTTTTTACCTAATGGACACAACCTGTTGTCATCTGTTGTGGTTTATTTCCATGGTGATGGAAAACAAGTACTGACTGATCCTGATTTAAAAGGATTTGGCATCAGCTGTTTTTGTTTTTAAGCAAAAAATGCATTTTAATAAAGTGTGTGTGTGTGTGTGTGTGTGTGTGTGTGTGTGTGTGTGTGTGTGTGTGTGCATGTGTGTGTGCCATCGAAAGACAAAATCTTACCTGCTCCTCCTCCTATCTCTCTATCTGTTCTCTTGTTCCTCTTTATCTTTTTATAAATCTCTTTATCTTTTATCCCAACACAACCACACTCACCTGCTCACCTGTGTGTAATGCACTTGAGTGTTAGAGTATACTCAAACACACAGACACACGCACATGCACATGCACACACATTCACCTTACAGGAGGCTATCAGCCAAGTGTCGGTGAAGTGTTTTATTGTGTTTTTCTCCCTAATCTAAACCATCTGGTAATTGTAAAGACTTGCGCTGGCAGCAGGGCAGAGAGTGGCTTGTAGAGAATTTACAACTTTGTGCATTAGACATGCTTAAATACACCATGAGCTGCTGCCTGCGAGATAAATGATGACTGCAGGATATTCAAAGGTTAGGAAACAATCCCTTTTTGTGGTAGCTGATTTCTTATCTGCTCAAACAGAGCAGGTCAGGGTCACAACGCCCAAAATTCAGCCTTTTAGGAAAATTGTAAGAATAGAAACCAATCTTAGAATGAAAATGCTTCGTAAAGAAGAGATTCCCTTTACAAGTCGGAGGTGAAACAGTTTGGAGACTGTTAGAGTAAGAGAAATGGCAGATGTTGTCCAGACATTACACAGCAATAATCCAAGGTTGTAATTTTGTAAATAGTATGGATGCAACGATACACTCTACTCATGATACATATGTATAAGGATGCTGGGTTCATGATATGATTTTCATCTAGACTGACTAGTTTTAATGGAGAAATGAACTTTAAGTCAATTTAGCAATAAATATGATTTTTTTTGTTTTTAAAAACTTTTTAAAAACACTATTAACATGTTACAAAATTGAAATCTCTTAATAAACAGAGGTGCAGCTTGGGTTTTATGGCATTGAAACATAGAAAGCTTTTAAAAGACAGAATTTTGTCAACAATTCAAAGCTTTCAGTCACGTGACTGGGGCTGAGGCCTGGAGGGCAAACAGAGCTCAGGAAGGTAGCGACCACTAATGAACAAAGTATTTTTACATCACTCCCCCAAACCTCAAACAAACTGCGATATTATCATAAATTGTAAGTTGTGACCCTTAAACAGCGCTCGCGAAAACTTTTTTGATCACTTAAAACTTAAATTTGGTAATGTTTACATCTTACTAGTGGATATTAAGTGGTATTAATCTCTGTGGCACTTGCACTCGTTTGGGTGAGGGGGTTTCAAAATCTGCTTCCAAGAGTATGTTTTTGATATTATTTTTGTGTATCAAGCTTCTCAGCGTGTTGCCGTTTAACTGCTGCTTCATGTTGGTGGTGTTATCAATCAATCAATCAATCTTTATTTGTATAGCGTCAATTCATAACAAGTGTTCTCCCAAGACACTTTACAAAAAGCAGGTAAAAGACCTTACTCTTTGTTATCTAATATTACAAAAGAGCAGGTAAAAAGACCATACTCATTGTTATGTTACAAAAAGCAGGTAAAAGACTTTACTATATTACAAAGACCCAGCTTAATCCATCATGCGTAGCACTTTAGCAAAAATTATTTATGTCGTTCATCTGTCTCTCGCAGTACTTTCAAAATATATTTAGTGAGAACCCTCTGTTGAGTATCACAATTAATTTCGTTGTCTCATTGATTTGAATTGTCCCTTATGGGTAATATACATTTTGTATACATTTTTAATTGAATCGAGAGGTATCGTTACATCCCTATAGCGTAAAATTATCTTCAAATCAAAAACATATTATAGGCTGTTGTTTAGAAAAACAAACTTGCAGTACAGATATGAAACTTTGAAAATGCTTTCTTTTTATACTGGCACACATTTCCAGAATATAACATCAAATCCAGACACTTTTCTAGGAGATTCAAACTTGAACTGAAGGAGGTCACTATACTCTTTAATAAGTCTGGGTCAGGTCAAAGTCATTTAATTTATTACACCATGTCTAGAGATTGGTCTGGGTGTATTTAACAGCAGTTTATTATAATGAAAAATCTCTTGGTTTAAACAAATGATGTGCTCGGTGACAAAACCCAGAATAAAACGGAGCCTGCTGTCACCTCTCCCATCACCTCAATTATTTTCCCTTCTAACCTCCTGATGTCGCAGGCTCCCAACACACACATGCTCACACCCACTCCAATTAGTTCCTTCAACACATTTTCTGTTGACCTGCGACCTCTTCCACTCCTCGCTAAAAAAAACAGCAACCCAGCAGAAGTTTCAAATCTGATGTAATCAGAAGTTAGAGACAAAAACGGCCTGGTGTGTGAGGAGTTTAACAGAGAGCAGCAGGAATGATATGATCAGAAAAAGTCAAATTAGGCAGAGAAAATACAAACGGATATATCTACTGAACCTCGCTGTGAATTTTTCATGTGGTGGACACATTATGGAGAAGATGAACTTTACAAGCTATATTATTATCCCTTTTTTTACACTTAGCAATTTAAATTCAGTCATATTCAAATGATCAGACTGGGACGGCAGTCTTTGCCAAAATATAATTTCTTGCAACTTCATCTGGGAGAAGCTTTTACAAGCCATAAAATGTAACTTCTTCCTCAAGAGATTTCACTTGTTTTGGATTAATCCCATAAAATGCTGAGACGCAGACTTTCTATGTATGAGTCTGTTTTTTTATTTTAGTAATCTTAGACTGTAAAAGTAACCGGTCTCTTTCTTCTGCTCTCTATATCATCGTATTTACTCCCACTTGCATGTAGTCATGCATATCCCCACATAGATGCACTATAGGGAGGTATGAAGGGAATGTACAAATCACACTCTTTCCTTTCTTTTCTTCTGCGTCTCAAAAGCTGCCCATGTGGAAAATAGGAGTCATCCTTCTGAAATATTAAACATTGTATACGCATACACATTCTGGGGTCAGCTACTTTGGAGCACAGGGCAGGAAAGCTCTTTATCTCCCTTTCTTTCCCACTTGAAAGCATGCAAACACGTCTTGTTAGCCTCTGCTTTGTAAACTTGTTTATGTTGTTAAACATGTTAACAAAGCTGCAGGTAATGTGAACCTGTGTGGTCACTAGAACACTATAAAAAAGGCCTTCTTATTAGATCATAAATAACACATGATATGGCATAAGCAGCTAACTAAATAATGTATCCGCCTGGATGTCTGAAAATGGGGCTGACGAAGCAGAGGTTTAATTTTAGCTCGCTATAATTTACAGGGTAAATGGGAGGTTTCTAAATAGCCAAACCTCATTAGGAAACACCATCATGACTCACTGTGGAAAGAAAGAGCCACAGAGGCAGAAAGAAAAAAATATAATTGGTACTATCCTATAACTTTCCAGTTGTACCTGCTGCTGCTGCAATCAATGGTGCCCTTTGAGAGTAAATTAAAATGTTATTTTGGGCAGCTTCGCTTATGTGCTCTGAGATCGAGGACATCACACTCTGATGGTCATCAAGATTTGGCTTCAGGTGCTGACACTTTATGAACTACAACATCAGGGTATGATGGCATTAATAGAAATACTGTAATATAGTAATATTGTTTATAGGGAACTTATAGCTCCTGTGAGGAACATTCAGTGTTGATTTTGGTGACCCCTTTGGACAAAGCTGTGTGCCTTATCTCTTTGCTCATTTTGTCCTCTACATGAGACCCCTGGTCTGTGCAACAATTTCAACATACTGACCGTACTGTAACTGCATATAATGTGGCTCAGATATTTGTCTGACATATCCTTGACAAAAGAAAAATCTGTAAAACAAACTGTGTATCACATATAATTAAGAATGACTCCTTTTGGCTCGCGGTGGCTCTCCCAGCAACCTAGGGTTATGAACATATTTTTTCTGCGTTATTCATTCTTGCTGGCGGTCAGCCTGGGAGTGATGCTAATGTGAATGCATTATGGCTCTCGACAGCACTATCCAATGGTATGAATAGGGCACCATCTTGGAACACCTTATCCAAATCTCATATGACATCCATTATTTGGACAGCAGTTCAATATAGATGGCTGGCTACTTCCTGCAGGATATTAAATTATGAAGTAACTGTCTCACTGTTTGGCATTGGCTGGTGTTTCATCACGCCATTATAGCTTGAGGACAGTTGAAGACTGCCAGCTTGGGTTTTTTAATGTTGCATCCCCCAGAACAACCTTGTGTTGTCTGTATGCTTGCAATGTTGGAGAACATCCAAGAATAATTAATTCCGCCCTCCAAGAAGAGAAACTGTTTTCTGCGCTTTGCATCTCTATGGCTTATATTTTAAACTTAAGGCACCTTTTTTTTTTTTTACAAAGTCCTTTGACATAAATGAAAGTACAGGTTGTTGAAGTAACTTCCAAAATAACTCGTGTTTTTCATTAAAAAAACTCTGTCTTTGAGGGCCATTTTAGGCCAGACTGGAATATTTAGCACAGTGGAATACTTCACCTAAAGTGAAGCAAAAAGATTTAGAGCTCCCCCTGCTGACTGGCTGCAGTTTAACTCATAAACCCTGCCTCCTCTGTGATCAGATAGAACAGGGACGGCGCCGGGATAGTTTTTTCTACCGGTGCTGAGGGGTAGCTTGACTAATATGTTGGGGTGGTATTTTTACAGTCTATTTAAAAAGAAAACAAAACTACCAAAGTACGCAATGGGGCTTAACTGGGGCTAGACAGATTTGTGATGGGGCTATAGTTCCCCCTAGCCCCAGTGTAGTGCCGTGCTTGAGATAGAACATGTGTCACACTATAAAATCAAAATGCAAATCAAATCATATTTTCTCAAAGCCAGTTTTGTGATGATACTAAGTTCTGATTACGCCATTTTGTGTTAATCTTTTTTTCCCCAAGATTTTTTAAAATTAGTTATTTGGTGTAGAAACTGTATTTTAATTTCTGCTATAGTAAACAGTCATTGTTTGCACAACCACAAAAGTTCATTTCTCCGAAAAATGTAAACAAACGTGATTTCAAGCCATTGCCATTGTGTATCCTCACAGCATTGTTTGCACTTGCATGTCAACACAAAAGAGAAATGATTTAAAACAACAGGGCTCAGCTTACTAAGAGTTTCCCATGATGTCGACATTGTGACCGTGGTGACTCACTGGAGAGACTCTGAGTGATCCACTCTGCTCTTAGGAAAGAAACAAATACATTAGATATTCTCAGTGGTGCACACCACCACGCTCCCATCCGTTGAGCCCACACATGTGTGAAATTAAAGCTATCACGACCTCACATCTGACTGAGAAAGCTATTTCTCTTGATAAAACATTTCGGCTGCAGAATTACAGTATCAGGGAGGACACGTTTTCCTGCTTTGATGGCCTGCATGTCCTATGGGTAATAGGAACAAGAGACATCTGCATGAACTGTAGGTGGTGTCAACAGATTAAAAAAAAAGGAGGAGAGCTAATGTGTGTGTGTTGTGTGTCTGTGTATCTACATGTACACAAACTCGCTTATGTGTGTATGTGTATCCATATTCATTAGAAGTGCAGAGGAGAATCCAATAACGGTTGTGTCAGGAGAGATTAAAGAGATTGACCTTTGGTGACTTCAAGTTGTGTGTGTGTGTGTGTGTGTGTGTGTGTGTGTGTGTGTGTGTGTGTGTGTGTGTTGATAAAGTAAAGGTGGAGAGAAAAAGGGAGACGGTAAAGAGACACAGGGATGTCAGCTGTAGAGGTAAAAGAGGTACAATAAGCGACTTTGGTCACATTACAAACAGGTCACATGTCTAATTCTAATAACAAGTTTTGGTTCACCTTTAAACAAATGCAAATACCACAGATAATTTATTAAGACATTTTATATCACATTGCAATCTTCTTTTACAGTTGCAGATGTCCTGTAAATAGGGCTTCACTTAATCAGGAATTTAATCCGATGTTCTATACAAAACTTTGACTGTTTGCTCTTAGTTATTGGCATTGTCACTACCTACAGCTCACATAAACAATAAACAGAGGCTCTTTTGGTTGCGTTGGCAACTAATGGGCCATAAGGTAGGTTATGCAACATCGGCATATGGGCGTACTTGGGATGAGTGGTTTCTTCAGAGCACTTATCCTTAGTATCTTGTGTTTATCAAAAAAAAAAAATGGTGCCGGGTAAAACTCTATCTACACGACACTCAGACTTATATTTGTGAGTTTAACTTTAGCATTGGCTACTGTGAGCTAGTTAGCTAAAGTTAGCTTCAGCTAGCCCGCAGCCCCTAAAACGTCTCCTCGGAGCCTTGGAGGAAGACATCTTTTTATAACACAGCCTCAGAAAGAGTTACAATCAGCAGGTTTGTTTTTGTTGTAAAAATATTGTGAACCAGGAACACAGAGGGATTGTTAACATTAAAACCAGCCGAACAGCAGAACATAGCGTACTTAGCAGCATTTCTTAAAGCCCTCCTGACAGCATTACCACTGATGAATTGTCAGAAACAGTTTTCTGCTGTTTAACTTACTTGACACAGCTAAAAAAAAATATATATATATTTTAAAAATGTGCCTGTTAAAATGCAAGTCAGCTCTGGATGTTTCTACTGATAATTGAGGTTGTTGACTTTTAGAGGGAAGCCTTCACTTTCAAGTACTGCTTGTGTACATCTTTCATGTTTGCAGCGTCTATATTATCACTTTTATGTACCTGCCTTTTTAACCTTTCTTGTATTTTTAGGGGGGGGAGAAAAACTACCTTGGAAATTCATGCTGCAACTAACCCATTGATGTTTAACCTTCTCCGTTGCACTCCATAAACACAGTAGAGGATGTAAGAGTGATTCTGGGAAGAGTTAATGGTGTTTCAGCTCGGATTACACGCACAGAAAGTCAAAATGACATTTCTCCTCTTGCAGAAGCACTTTGGCACTCATGGGATGGAGTCTGTGTGCTTGTCTGAGTCAGGAGAGGTGATAGAACCGGGATGTTCATTATTTTGTGGTTGCTGATATGGAGGGGGCAGAGGTAGCGGGGTAAAGAGACACAAATGGGAAACCAGTTTCTCTACAGGGTGATTTTAGTCTGTAACTGTGCTGTACACGGTGCTCCTGTGAGCATTTTCACTAACACACACACACACACGCGCACACACTTAGAGACCCCTTGAGAGAGCAATAAGATTCGATGTCTTCTTGTGAGGTGATTTGCAGCGTGTCTGCTTCATTGTGTTTCTGCTGTGAGTGGCCTTTGTTGCCTCACATAAATGCTGTATCTGTGCTGGCTGTCCTGTGACCTTTACCTGCCTCGCTCCACCTGCAGAGTGAAAGTGACTGCTGGGAATCAATGGTCTCCTCTCATCAGACACACACGTACACAGAAAAGATACCTCCATGCGCACTCAACACCACGACCATCGCGCTGATGTTGCGGGGACATGTAGTCAGCACTTGTCCCCTGGCGTCTCTCCTGTAGCCGGTGTGTCCTCTGTCAGAGAGCCTGACATTCACACAGCAGTAACTCATCGATCCACATACGACAGGAGAGAGAGAGAGAGAGAGGGGGATGTGTGTGAGGTGTGGGGGGTGGAGGAGGAGGTGGACGATATGCTGCAGGGCTGATGGCATGATAGCTAGCTGGAGCAATAGATAGCATCAGAGGGCTGACAGAGAGCTATCAGGAAGAGAGTGGGAGCGAAGAGGCGATGGAGAGCTGACTGAATGATAGACTGGTGAGAGTGGAATCACCTGCCCACTGAGCTGACGGGAAGTCAGTCAGCGCTGAGCCAAGAGCTCTGCCGGTTAGGTCAGAACTACTGTTCACTCTAAAATGATTCAGGGCTTTTTGTAGACCACTTTGATGCCTTCTGTTTGTGGTCTGCACTTTGTGTAAGCAAGCCAGGCATCTTAGTCTCTGAGGTGCTGCTATATTGGGTTAGACTTCAACCTGAAAGGTACCCTGTGGAGCTGTCCTGTAAACAAACCCAGGTTTGTTTATAGGCACTATGCCTAAGCAAAAAAAAAAAATTAACTGTGTGTATCCTCTAGGCCTAAATATGTTGAATGCATTTGTTTGCTTACACAACCCTTATAAAGCTTTGACAGCAAAGAGTCCCCTCTCCATGTTTAGCTCTTTATGAATTAAGTTCTCTTGGTCGTCATGGTGATATCTTAGATGTTAAAACTTGATTTTTTTTTGTCAGTTGTGAATTTGCAAAACAGATATGATTATGAAATCTGGTTATCTGCCTTTGCGTTTGTGTCCTTTCTGTTCTTTTAAAAAATGTAGCGGGGGTTTTCTTCAAGAGTGGCACACTGACTTGAGCTGATATCTTAGTGGTCAAACATTAAAGACCACTGTGACCTCTCAGAGTGTTTTGGCTATAACTCTAGAGCTTATATGCTAAATATGATTCATTCTCACACAAATGTCTGGAAGGATTAATTGATGACATTGTTCCCCGTGAAGGAACACTGTCAGACATCAACAATGTAAAACCGTTTCTTGCCATTACTTCCACGTCATTCTTTTCAAAGCCAAAAACTCAAGGAATCACTTGATGGAAAGTTTTCAAGTTTGGCAACAGTGTCTCAAAGATGAACTGATTCAATTTCTGAGGTCAAAGTTTATGGTCAAAGTAACTATACCTCCATTGGATTCTTGTGAAAGTGATGTCTCAGCAACGCCTAGAGGGAGTTTTAATATCTGGTTCATTTTGATTTTGATATAAATCCAAAAACATCAACTTGATGTTGATTGGTCAGTCTCACCTCGCTCTTAATCCTTTGACCCAGCCAAAGTTATTCTGATATTTTGTAGGAACACAGATGAGATGAGAGATATACACCAGGGTAATTCAAGCCCCTTTTATACTCATGTTTTTTATCCTCAAGTATTCTTGTTTGGCACTTTCTGCTATTGCTACTTTCCTTGGCAATCCAACTGCCCCTTAATGCCAATGGGGCTTTTGTTTGCTTGCTGTGACCCCTAATTCACAAGTGTTTAATCGGCTTGTGTGCACAAAACATTTGCAATTTGATACAAAAAATTAATTGACCTGTTCAAGAAAACAAAGGTCAAAACTCAAAACTCAAAAACCTTAAGGTGAAACAAATTGATATCAAACAGTTTCTAAATTATAAGTTGTGCTACTTCATTGCAATATACAATGTATCATAAAAAATGTTTACGACATGAAAAATTGTGAACCCATGACCTGATAAAAAGTGATAAAATTCTCTCACCGGTGATACTGTATGTGGTTGTCATTGTTACAGGGACTTTTCTTTGGACTCGTATCGTTCTGCCTCTTACAGACAAACACAACTTAAGTTACATCACATCATCTCCTGTTTTCTTCACAGTGGTAGTTCTATTGAACTTTATTGTATTTCCCTGGATATTTTATACATCTCGTTGTTGTTAGAGTATTTGTCACCAGGCGGGTTTGGGCTGTAATTCATTTTGTGTTATCCTTGCAGTCATGTCTTTGCTTGTCACCCTCATGTTTTTTTATTGTTGTTTTGTATGTTTGTTGAAAGCGGTGAGATGTTTTGCGTCCTTTGGGTTTTTGTTTTCCCACACCGTTTTTTATTGATGACATCCCCCCCACACTCAATAGTTTTTATTGTGGTGATATAGCACTGTGTTTCATTTCTCATCATGAGTCTATGCTAACCTTCTCCCATTTTAAAAGAGCTGTTCAATATTTTTCCTCTGTAGCTTCTATTTTCAAAACAAATACATGTTAGAAATGTTTATAACTTTACACTACAGCACGATTCATTTTTTTAAGTATAGTTTAAATTTCTCATTCTCGCCTGTTCATCAGTCTACCATTTGATCTGGAGCTCAAACTATGTTCTTGTCATCCTTTTTTTTGGTTCCCTTCCAGACAGAGTGCTGCTAATGACTGCTGCTGGTTCCGTTCACAATCATCCAGGATGATTAGGACTGTGACCTTTAGCAGAGCCAGATAATTCAGAGCTTAGTGATTTTTATCCCCCTCTAAATTCTGACAGAAAGAGAGGAAGAGAGAGACTGGGGGAGAGAGGGAGCACATCAGAGAAACAAGTAGGAGATGATGAGGAGAGAAATGAAGAGGAAGAAGGTGTGGAGGCACACATGAAGGGGGGGGGGGGGGGGATGGGAGGGGGGGTCACACTATGCTACTCATCCTGTAGGCACTGACATTATCTAGGAGAGACAGGCATCGGAGGAGAGGGAGGCGATGAAAGGGGAGAGCGGAGGAAAATAGTGGAATAAAGAGGAGTGAAATGTAGCTTCTGACGTTCTTCAGAAACTCCTGACATTTACAAGGTTTTCATGTGTTCCGGCTAGACAATTGGAGTCCGGTAAAGGCCACCAGTCCTCGCTGCAGGAATGTCGTCTGTCTGCTGGGTTCTCTTCATCTTCATCAGGGCCAAAAAAAAGAGTCTTTAAAATCACAGAAAACACCACAAAATGGAAACGATAAAGAAATGTTTCTTTTGTCATAATAGAAGAGGAATCACTTCCTGATCTTAACATTATCTTTACACACACATTTTACCTAGTGATATAGATTAAGACCAAGGGTATTTTACAGGAGATGCAAGAAACATGAATTATAGGTTTCACTTGACTAGATGTGAGGAGGTACTGGTTTGTCTTGTTTCACTAAACTGACTTGTTATATCTTAAAGGCAGGGTTGGTCATTTTCTCCAGAAACACTTTGGTTGAAAATTTCTTTAAGTCCTGACAGACATCAATAACTCATGTGCTCTGAAGAAGGAACGAAGAAAATCCATCATCTGGAGCAGTTGTAAGCCTGTCAAGACTTCGACCAATGTCTACCACAAGGTACCAATCTGATGAACCAATCACACGCCTCCCTGTCTCCCTGCACGTTCTCTACCCCATGCATGCACTAGCCCACACTCAAAGCATGAGCTGAGGTCCGCTTCTTCACCAACGGCGCTTGTGCATGTAAAGTGAAGGGCGTGGCTTTTGAGGGAGCACAGAGGGGAGGGGGTGGGTGCAGACGGAGCACTGAGGGAATGCTCCTTTCAAAATCATGCTAGTTTTCGAAAATTACCAACCCTCCCTTTAATGACGTACAGGTTATTCTGTTAGATAATGTAGCAGTTTAGGAGCAGGCTGTAGAGCGGCGGTCTGGTAGTTCAATCTCCATCTCTTTCAGTCCTCATGTAGGAGTGGCCTTGGGAAAGTAAATGTGTTCAGAACTCAAATATTCGCTTCATCTTCAGCAGTACTTTTTGTTTTGGTCAAATTAACAAATGTAGCATGCTAAAATGCTAAGAACTTGAACTTGGCAGAAAGACTTCACCAGTTCAACATTTAAGCATTAGTATTGGCGTAGAGTTAAGCCACATTTTTAAAAAACATATAAAAGGTTTGATATAAAAAAATATATATTGTTCACTCATAAATGTTCTTCAAGATGACAAACTAAGACAAACCAAATGTTTTAAGGCTTGGTGCTAAGCTTAATTATTGAAAAGCCCTCCAGATCATTATCATGTTTCCAGGGAATGAGTACTCAAGCCTTTGCTCATCCGGCTGCTCATGTGGAAAACCTGTTGGCTTTGCAGTTATGTCCCCTTTCCATTAAAGTAAATTGCATCATTACAAACCAAATGTGGGCAGGGACGTTATTACAAACTGTGTGAAGGTAGATCGTTAATTGCACGGTTAAGTTAAGAGACAGTCAACCGCTGACCTCAAAATCTGTGGCAATACAGCTCAAATTCAAAATACCCTTTTATTAGAAACAGCCGCAGTCAATGCCCCAATTACCCGTCCGTCCAGGTCTGCTGAATCAGCACTGTGGACGGATCTGTGGGGGAAAATCAGCTTTACCTCCAGTTGCCGGGGCAAACATCATTTCATCATGATTAAAGCTCAATGGTTTGAGACCTCGTCAGATGCCACACAATTAGCCTACATGGCAATCTGCCAAGCCCAGCGTGTGTGTGTGTGTGTGTGTGTGTGTGTGTGTGTGTGTGTGAGTGTGTGTGTGGGTGTGGGTGTGGGTGGGCGTGGGCACATGTACAATTGTGGATGAAAGTGAGTCTCCCATAAGGAGAGCCTGCACTGTGTAGGTAAATGCTGATTATCAATCTCAGATGTCAGTTAGTGGAGCAAAAAGATGGTTGAAAGAAATCAAGAGAGAAAAGGTGATGAAACTCAGTTTAGATAAACTGACCGTACATGTGACTCTGTGTAGACGTATACTTGTCATGTAAACGCAGCAGAGTTTATTTCAATTACAAAGATGGTTAGAAAACTTGAAGCAAAGGTGGATGAATTCACACTGTCATTCCTGCGGAGTGCATTGTGTGGCAATTGCTGCTGTTCTCCTTTTGTTATCCTCTTCACTATGGAACTACAGAAACATACACAAATAGAAAGATGGCTTACAGCACCGAGGACCAGCTGCTCTGTGCAGAAGTCTAACATTAATTGCCCGAGACATAAAGAATTTAAAGCAGTTGATTTAACTGGTACCAGTGTCTCCCTGGTATAGAGACAGCTGGAGAGAGTTATTCTGCATTAACCACAAGGGGAATGTTTCAAACAGGCAACATGCATTTGCATTTTGGTCAGAAAAAAAAGGAAAAACAAGATAAATATAGATAATGGATTTACATTCCAGATACAGAATAATGTTGCATAACGCTAATGGAAATGGTTGTGTTACTTCAAGATCAATGCCCTGATGTTATTAACAAAGCAGATATGATTTTCTTACCATTCTTAAGCTGCTATGAATGGGAAGTTGTTTGTGAGCAGGAGGAAAAAACAAATAAATACAAAGAAATAATGGCAACATTCATAATACGAGGTAACTTGTATTCAGTACGTAATAATTGCTGCATTTGTTATATAATAGGTTTGTGCAGTTACACTAGTGGTTCAGTGTTTTTTTTTTTTTTTATATCACCAAGATGACAACATGAGCAGATTTTCTACAAATGGTTGTGTTAGATTAGAAGTTTGTGTGAAACTCTGTTAATTGTGCTGCTGCATGTCTTGGCCAGGACACTCTTTAAATGAGATTTTAAATCTCAACAAGTTTTTTTCCTGGTTAAATAAAAGTTAAATAAAAAAAAAGAAAGAGACTCTGATTTAAGGCTCCATCTTTCTTTCTTTTTTAAATATTTATTTGTGGGCTTTGTATGCCTTTATTGTAGAGATAGGACAGTTGATAGAGTCTGAAATCAGGAACTGGGGTTGGAACCCAGGCCGCCTGCTTGGAGGACTATGGCCTCTGTACATGGGGAGCAAGCATTCACCACTAGGTTATCCGTCATTTCAGTCTTTCGGTTTATTTTCTGTATTTTTGCTCAGTTTGGCTTGATTTTCTAAGTTCTTGGCTCCTTCAAACCTATTTGGAAATCCTCTTATGCCTGTACAGTGTACCGTAAAAATGTGAGCAAAACAGCACATGATGAATAAAGGAAAAAAGGGCACACAACTATTAGAAGAGTCAGAAAAAAAAGTTGAACTTTAAATTAAAGTTTGCATTAAAGCGGTGTGACACCGATCAGTTAAAGTTGGCTATCATTGGGAATTGCAGCATCAATAAGCTCTGTTTTGCTTTGATACCTCAGGCCCAGCCCCTCCTGTCCCCCTGAGTCACCGAGGCCTGCGTTTGACCCAAACAACAAAGTTACAGAGAAGATGAGAAACTTAGTTAATTGGAACACATATTCAACAGCAATGTCTTTTGAGAATTAAACACACTACAGTGCAAAATAACAAAACTTTCACTTTCTGTTTGGCTCCACAGTAAAATGCCTCATGAACTGCCTTTTGCTTGCTAATAGCTGTGTTGGTGGACTCGATGATGTTAATGAAATACATGCTGTTGAGCAGTGTGCTAGCAGCTTATTTTTGTATGTTGATAACCCTCAGGTCTTTAAGAAAGTTGGAAAAACATTTGACGTAGTTCTAGATATGAATACCTAATGTTTGGACACATCTGCCCTGACAAACTGCTCATCGTTTGGCCTGAAATAGTGAACAGATTTAAAGTATATAGAAGTAATGAGGTCAGTTTCCATTGTGTGTTCCATTGCTGTTTTTTTATTCCATCAGGATGAACTGTGATACACTCGGTGTTTATATGAGACCTCGTTGGTCATCTCCTCTGTGTTCTGGTGAGGTAGGTTTTAGGAGAGAAGCCAGTGTAAAGCAGTATCAAATATCTGTGTTGGCCTGCATGTGTGTGGGTCTCTGAGTGCTGGCTCTGTGCCAGGTGTAGCAGCCCACACAGTGAAATCCTACGACCGCTGTGAGTCTCCACACGGATATCGCCAGTTCCATTAACGCATGAATTATACAGTCAAAATCAATCTATTGACCTGGCATGCAGGTGCAGCAAAGTGAGGGTCAGGGGCGGAAAGAAATTATGTATTTCAACTTTTAAAGCAGACATATATGTTTTTGATTGTAAGTTTGTGAGCAACAGTTTGCTACGATTGTTGTGTTTTGAGATTTAGTGTCCCTATTATTTTGGTGTGCACTTTAATTTCTGGTCCAATAGGTAAAAACCAGACAGAGATGAACTCTTGTCCGACATCTTGCTTGGCACCTTTGTCTATTGTTGTCTTCCTTTCTTTTACTTCCGTCATGAAGCCATGTAACTTTATCTAGACCAGTGATCATCCACTGGCGGCCCCTGTGGTTGGCCACATCCGGCCCCTCACAGCTTCCCATAATATAAATAATCTCGGGTGATTAAACAATAAACATACAAATAAAATCACAAGGCTGAAATATCTATGAAAATATGAAATATATAATATATAATAATCGCATGAGGTTAATTGGAGAAATTACATTTCCTCTCTGACACCAACATATTCACATCAGGCTTGACAGCTGTCAGGCTTATGTCCAAGCATATTTTAAAGTCAGGCCCCCACAGTGTCTGTAAAGAAAAAAAGCTGGACCTTGTACAAATGTAGTTGATGACCCCTGATGTAGGGGATCTTGCTCGCACAGCTCAAGTTAAACAGTTCAAGAACAGGAGCTAAGTCAGCAGAGTGGAGATGACAACTTTTTTCTTTTTTCTCTATATATCAATCCACCGTGCCAACTTTTTGTGAATTTAAAAAAAAAAAAGCAAAATATGTTTTTTATGCCGCACTTATCTCTCTTTTTATCTGACATAACATACAAAAAAACATCACAGCGTCTTGCTTACCCCCGAGAGGTAAGACATGTTGCAGATAGTTTTGATTTATCTTTGTTTACTTTGATAAAATTCAGTGTTGGAAAATGGATTTAGTTTTGTTGCTGCATAAAGAAAGATATTTAAGTTTGTCTGTTATCTGGGGAAAAAAAAAAATCATCTTGTCTTTTTTTTTTTTGTCAGCCAGAGTGGCAGTGAGTAGTAGGATAAACCTTGAAGATGGTTTGACTTTTGCGATATGCTGAGAATCGCGATACGATATATTGCGGTTTAACTTTTTTAACTTCATATTTTGTCCACAAAATTAAACTATATCAAGAACTGTTTTGTCAAATAAGAAAACATTCTCAGTCTATTCATCTCAGTCTTTTTATTTCTACACAAGAGGAGTCAAGCCCACAGACTGACCAACACTGTGATAAAAGTAAAACCCTGTAAAAGGCTACATGCACCCCACAATCTGAACTGTTGGTATTTCAGTCTAATCCAACTTGAACATGATTTATTTTTTCTAAAATAACGATACTTGGCGGCCATGAGACGATATAATATGGCCACACAAAGTATCGCGATACTATGCTGTATCTATTTTTTCCCCAACCTCTAGTGGGCATATAACTTTTAAAATAGATTCAACCTAACATTTTATGAGGGATGCTGAATACTTGCATTGTACAAGCAGAGTGCAACTTCTAACACAGACATTCATCAACTTGTTTTTCTCACGATTCACTGAGAAACCTCATCTGTGTGCGTCTGTGTGCGAGGGACACAGTTAAAGACAGCTGAGAGGTTAATGTTATTGACACCGTTGGTACGGCTTCGTCTGGGTTCCAGTGACATATGGCTCGTTAACCTCTGACACATGATTGGTTAAAGATGGCTGCCTGCTTCGTTAGAACCAATTCTCCTCTAATCAGGAGCTGTTAGACTTCTTACCTGCAGCGAGCGTAGCTATCAGAGTGAGATTTCACTGCTCTCTGCTCTGATCCCAAACCTTCCTTATTACTGATAATTTGGACTGTTAGTTGGGGGAGTGCCATCTGGTTACTTTAATTATCCTCGTCTGTTTCACAGCCCCTCTTGACTGTTTCCTGTCTTTTCCTGGACCTCTTTTCTCTTCATGTTCTCACATAGTTTGAGGCAGAGGAGCAGATCTGAGGAGGGATAAAAGTAAAGGTGTGCTGAAGATGAGAGACAGATATGCATATAGAAAGAGATACAGAGCGGTAAAAGAAATCAGATTCAAGGAATTCTAAATGAGAAGATGAAACTAATAATTTTTACCCTTTACCTTGTTTCCCCAGGCTGCCTGCTCTCTTTGCGTATAGCTTGTCAGATGGTATGCAGGGTGCTCACACTTCAAATCATTTGCTAAATCAAATGCAGGTACTGAGATTAAACAGTACAGCTTTTTTTATTAAAACGGATCATTTCATCTATCTTTTTTTTTTTGTCTATGAACAGAAAATCTCTTTCTGCATAAAACAAATTGTAAGCACGTAAGGAACACATTGGTTCTTGCACTCTTCAGTTTCTGATAGAAAGTATTTTTTCAAACCATTTTCTCCCAGTTAGTTAATAGAAGATATGTCTTTGGTTCTCCTTTGACCTTTTATATCATTTAAGTGTAGAGTTAATTCATTGCTACAGATTTTTTGTTAAATCGATTTTGATGAGACTTGACCAACAAAAAGGGACGTTAGGCCATGACAAAAAATTACAGTTATATGAGAAATTGTTTCTAGTTAGTACAGTCACCCCCGCTGCGCTTGTAATTCTGGTAAACACTGTAAATGTTCACTTATTTGCTTCACAACAATCCCAGTTGCTACACCAGTCACACTCACACAGCGTAAAGAAAAACACACATTTAATTCAATGATCAGGACATAGACTAGCCTTTGATTGCACCATATAACTCAATCACCCCTCTCATTTCTCTTCCTAATTTATGGCGCTGTCAGTCCGCTGTCAGTCACTGTTACTATAGTAACCACATATTAGGTAGGCAGTGGCACATGTAGACAAGCAGGGAGGAGGCAGACACTTTACGTGGTGGAGCTTTTGTTTTCAATTAAAAGTTGAAAAAATAAGAACAGTGTGAGGGAATCGTGATCTCAATTCTCAGGGAGAAAAATCCTGATTCCCATTTATCAAGAATTGTGCAGCCATAGTGTCCTGAAATAACATTTGTTAAGATTTAGCGTTAATAATTAAAAAAAAAGATTGAGTGATTGAAAAGAGAAATGCCGCCCAATGTCAAGTAATCCCAAAAGTTTTTCATTTTCTTAAAGTGTATCAATGTAGTTTGACAAAAAGAGCACACAAGATGAAATACATTGGAATACAATGATATGATCCATCTTTCATTATCATTTATAGATATCATTTTCATTCGATACATTTTCAGAGGCCTCTTTGCCCTCTTCTCTCCATGCCTCCTCTCCCTGACTTATCTCCTCTCTTCCTCCCACCATGCATCTGTACTTCCTCCTGTAAGTGTGAGCACAAATTTCACATCTCTGTGTGAACTTCCAGCAGCAGGTGTAAAGTTACAGTACAGCAATACTTTCTGTGCTGGGTTTAAAATGAGGAGCCATCAGCACGGAGTTGTAAAAATCTTGTTAAGTTTGCATGGCTGCAGAGAAAATAACAGTCCTTCTGATCAAAATAAAGGTAAAAGCACAGGTGTACCAGGAGTGTCCCTCCTCGAACAAACAAGCAGTCTGCCCTTTCTCCTCATGCCCAATTGTCTGCTTTACAACTAGATGGATCGGGGCGAGAGGGACGCCGCTGGATCAATGTGCTGTCGAGGAGAAGGAGTGGGGAATGAAAGTGATGATGGTAAGAAGAGCACAAGACACACACACACACACACACGCACACACACACACACACACACACACACACACACACACACACACACACACACACACACACACACACACACGCAGTTATTCTCGCAGACCACAGTCTCAGCATGCCTCTCTGCAAGTCTTGCTGTTCTTTTCAATCACACACACGCACACTGACAGCTTGTCTTACCTAGACAACCACACACCCAAACACAAGGACGCACACACAGGGTTTCAGTCTTGATTCAAGCCACTCCATCAGTATCGTACTCCATATTGTATAGTGATTTCTATTCCAGTGTTTATGCTGCACAAAAAAAAGAAGCTTTTCTTCATTTTTTTTTTTTCCAGACAAACAGCTGCCTGTCACACACACACATACACGCACACACACACACGCACACACACACACACTTGATGGACACACTTTGCAGACATCAGAATCCACTGATTAATTCCCTCGCTTGAAGTATTGCACATGCCAATCAAATTCCCTATTATACTTGTCAGTTTTGCATCTTGTCACAGGAGGATTTATTTCGTGTGGGTGGACGAGGCAATAATATTACATTTTCCCTCTTTGTGTTTCTGAATTACCGTGACCTGTTACCCTCCGATCTGTATGTTTTCTTATCCTCTCTGTCCAGCTGAGGTATGTGTAACTTCCTCTTGCTAGCAACCCTGCGGGCATCGACAATGACTGGGGCATTTACCTGCCTGCCCAGTGTGAGCAGGTCATGTACATTTATGAATTCTGTTGTGCCTCAGCGTGTTTTCTTCCAACTCACACTGTCATCCCATCGTACCTGCTTTTCTGCTTGGTGACACTGGTGACAGCCCCACAAGACCTTCTGTGTCAGAGCTGTTTCTATCCCTTGAGATCCCTACATCCTCTGGCCTTTTCTTTTATTTTCAAAGGAGCAGGTCACAACATTTCCAAACCTGCCCTTGGTTCTCAAAGCATGACTGACAGTCCCCACACTCCTGCTTGTTCTTTATCTCTCACACACATGCCCTCAGTGACTCTGCGATGTTATACAAGCAGAGAAGTGAAGTGGAGGAAGTGACTGTAAAGAGGACAGAAAATGTGGCAGTGAGTGAAAAGGCATTTCTGAAAAGCAGCGTTGTCCACTGATCCTTGAAGCAGACAACACAGAAATAGCAGGGTGTCATCAGCAAAGAAAAGTACATGTGTATGTGTGTGTGTGTGTGTGTGTGTGTGTGTGTGTGCGTCTGTTTTTATGGCTTGACAGCTTTAGAGCATCTCTGTGTACCTACTGGACTCGTCTACTCCCTCTGCTGGGCTTATTTCCATTCTATGTGACCACAGTGCTCTTCCCTAAGGGGTTGCCAGCATCTGTTTATTTTCAGCGTGAGGGATAAAGGAGCAGAGCGGCTTCGAGTAGCAGATACTGGAGGCTTGATCAGAGAGGTGATGCTGTTTTCTTTTAGAATAACCATCCCTCAGGATCTGAGGCCAGGGGCTATTTCTAGTGCAATGGGAGCCCTGGTGAGCTCCTGGGGCTAAAACGGTGTGCAGGGTGAACAGGATTGGAGAGGAGGGGAGACGGGGGCAGAGAGAGTTAAGACAACAGAGGTTTGGATGAGGTAAAGAGAGCAAAGAAGAATTCTGGCTGACTTGTGCTGGGATGGCGAGGAGGTGGTGCGATGTGTGGCTCAGTGGAGCTGTGTTTGTTGGGGAGTATGGTTTATTAAAATGGGGGTTGTGAGCTGAGTGTGGCTGTGCAGACCAGCAGATAGAGCCATATCGCAGGCCTCCAGCTTAAAAAGGCATGTTTCAATCATTGCCACTAGCTCACATCGGCCTGCCAGAATGCATGGCTGTTGGCATGTAGGTGTGTGGGAGAGTGTGTGTGTGTTCATGGTTTGATGTGTAAGCCTGACTATCTGTATTTTTGGCAGCATGTGTATATGGGTCTGGCAGGAACATGTGCCTAACCATACTGTGTTTCAGATTTAAAGCATCTCTTGAGCAGGGTCATGAAAACAAACCTGCTCGTTTGAGTGCAGTGTTAAGAGAATGGTTCTGTTTGTTTCCTGCAGCTCCACGGTTATACAGTATCCGCAGCAGAAATGTAATCAGGGTTACGTCTGTCCTCTGGGGCTCGTAGTGAGGGATGTTGTCATTCTGTACAGAGCAGAAAGAGATGGTTTTGCCTGAGATGGCCTGATCATTTACATTGACACTGATGACGCCATTAGCCAGCTGCCTGGAAGCCTGTCGGACATGCTTCACTCCGTGGAGCTGCAGACGCCAAACGGCAAGTCTTAGAACCTCAAACTACTTATTTTTGCTGTATCTATCTTTAATGTTGGCTTATTCAACAACTTAAAGGTCAGGTTTTCAATTAATGTAGCTAAGAATTGCCATAAGAAAGGCATGGCATTATTAGCAGCGCCAACTTTTATAAAAGCAGATGTGTCATTTGCAAAATGCCAGGGGAGATGAGATGCTCATCATGGCCAGAGGCATCTCCAGCTGACTTTAAAATGATTTAAAATGAGGAAATGTTTAGTTTTTATTGACAAATAACAGCTTGGCTAATTGCTTTGAATTGCATTGAAAATAAAATGATGAACGCAGCCATAACGGTACAAGCTTTATGATAATATGTTCCTGAAAAACTGCTGAAGGTCTTTTAATTTGTGAGACATTTCTTCAAAAACATGTCAAACCTGCACATCTTACCGAATTCTAACTAAACAGAAATATTTAAAGTGAACATCACAGCATTTTCTTCACTTAAAATGACAACTTTCTTGATCATTTTCCTGCCATAAAACCCCTAAAACTATAAAATCTTTAAGACCATCGTGCCGTCATATATCCACGCACCCACATCCAAACACCAAATATTTCAGCAGTACCTTAGGGGTGAAGTTGTAGTGCATTGTAATGCAGGCCTAGGCTACCTTCCCTCAGGTACTTTGTCTGAACACATTACAGGTACGTCGTAGAATAACAAAGCAGCCCAGCAGGTAGAGAGATGACTGGGCAGCATGTGTGTGTGTGTGTGTGTGTGTGTGTGTATGTGTGTGTGTGTGTGTGTGTGGCTTAACAGCAGAGAGGAGAAAACATTAATTCCGTCAGTTTCCAAAACACAAGAGGAATCTCTTTTTGATTTGCTTCTTTTGATATATGTGAAGCAGCTGATTGGCTGAAGGCAGGACAGTTCGGCTCCAGCTTTGTGTTACACTTTCCCCAATTAATTCCCCCACTGAGGTACGACTACGTTGGCTGGGCAGAGAGAGTGAACTTAAAGTGGCAGACGGAGTTACATGCATCGTTTCAGCAGTTTAAAATCTGATATGTCACACTGAAGCCTTGACAGAGTGACTGAATTTATAACATGAGTATGACTGATGGGCTTAAGATTTGACAGACTTATCATTGTGAGCCAGAAGTCACACAGATGTTCAGTTGAAGTCTTCATTCCCTGTTAGTGCCCTGATTTCAAAACACACTTTATTAGAGGGTTTCAGCTTGTAAAGAGAGACAGCAGTCACTGTATCCCTTCAGTATTCTAACCTGCACCCTCTGATGATGATGTAATAATTAAAAACGTCTTCCGTACATTCTACCCACTGCTATTCTTGTTACTGTTTATGATGATCACATTACGCCCACCACGCTCTGCCAATGAAAGATGCCTGGTACTACCTTCACAACAGAGCCCTCAAGTCTCTAGCTCTTGCCTTTGTATCGATGCCACGTGTAATTGGATGTATTCACAGTATCAACAAATGATAAAGAACACACTGGGGAGTAGAAATAAGAATAAAACAGCATCATTACGTGAATGAAGGTCGGTAGGGTTGCCCAGCGGTTGCAGGATATAAATGTCATCGCCTCTCTTGCTTTCTCCTGGGGAATTGTCTCACATCGGCTTAACTTCATGGGGACATTTTTCAAGTGGGCTGGCAGGACAAAATCTGGGTAAAGTCCAGGTGAAAATTTCAGGCGATTGTGTTTCTACTGTACATGCAGCGCCAGAAAAGTTGCCAGACTTTTGTAGAGCACGACCGATTAATCGGACAGTCGATAACATTGGCCGATATTAGCATATCCAGTAACTATTGGTATCGGCTAATTTTATTGCAGATATGTTGCCAGATTTATTGACCAGTCAAATAGCATTTCATTTTAGTTTCATTGTATGAAACTAGCAGTTCTCTTTCACCAGCAGAATGTGCTTTTACAACAAGCATTATCACTCTGGAGAGTGTCAAGCGGAGATACACGTATACATGTGCTGGTACTTTCCAGTTGAGTGATCATCTTTTCTTCTTTATACTGTTTATCTTTTCCACAAGTGTTTGATAACTGCATTTTAGGAATTGACGCAATAAATCGATTTCTACAGATCGGACATAGATCAAAGAAAGATACCGGCCAATAAAACGGAATCGGATATTTTTTTCTCCCTAATATAAATATTGGTATCTGTCCCAAAAATCGGGACTTTTTACGCATGTTAGAAAACACTTTAATAGCGAGAATCTTTTCAATTTCAAGTTAATGTCAGTCACCTCTCCAACACGGCAAATAAAAACTCTTTTAATTGCAATACTGTGACCTTTGTGAGAGGATCTGAGTGCGGGGGAGTTTAATTTAAAAGAGATGAGTCATACAATACAGCATGTTATAAAAAAAACGGGTGTGATGATAACTTTGAGCATGAAGAAGACTTAGGCTGGATTAAAAAGTAATGGTTAGCTCAGCAGCAAACCGTAATGCTCTATAAGTCTGTCAGCGTCTAAAAGGATTGATATGAGTCTGAGGTTTATCATAGTGAGTCAAAAATAACTATGGAAGAAATCGTCTATAATAATCAAATCTGAGCGCTCATATTTATTCTAGGTCACACTTGATGTATGAGAGTGTGTTGAGTTATTTGTTACTCATTTATAGCCTCTTCTATTGAACCCATCGGTCAAGACTAGCATTCAATTTATTGCTATGCTGCTTTGGGGTCACTTAAACTGCAATTGGACCTCATGAACACATCAGCTAATGTGCAGTTTATGTATTTGAACCACAAACAAATGGACAATCAGGATACACTGTACAACTCTACATGTATTATGCATCCTAGGTGACCTCATATTACCACAGATCTTCCTCCTATGGGAGCTGCACTTCCTCTACTCGTCTGCTGCAGAATATGTAAATGGAGACAAAGCCAAAAAATGTCCACAAGGGCACCAGGGAGATTGTCCTGCTCCCATTTAAGTGGACTCCATTATCTGCACTCTGTGCTACACACACACACGCACCCACACTACAGCAATACAAACTATAGCCACATAAAGTAGTCCACCTTAAGTAGCTCCCCTCCATGCCATGCCATGAATATTTTATAACAGCCACCATTAAAAGCCAAAGGAATAAGGAATGCCTGGCTAGGCAGCTGGGTTAGCGCTACGCCCTACTTTTTTTTTCTAGTTCAGTCGCTTTTGTTTTTGTCAAAAAAACAAACATGCAGAGAGCTGGACAGAGAAAGTGTCATGGGAGTGAAGGGGGGAGAGTTTAAATTGGGGAAAGTAGGATTAAAGATGGAGGGGATGAATGAAGAAAATAAATTCTCACTGGGGCCAGAGCGCATTGTTGACCAGTGATGCTTGAACCAGTTTCTTCTGTTGGTTGTGGAGGCAGGGTCAAACCAGGAGATATGTCAGTACTGCAGGCAACTCAGCCTTCCAGCTGAGGGACTGCTTATACTGCTGAGTCAGGAATACACAAGTGTGGAAGTGTTAGAAAACTGCAGTTCTTTGAGTGCCCACTTGAGGCTGGCTCCAAAAGTGAGGCAATCCTTATTAGGCTCCACATTAAACTTCCCAGCAGATAGGCTATAAACGTGTTAAATGACTAGTCAAAAAAAATGATTATGATTTCTTTAGTAAATATCTCTAGTCATGTCAATTATAAATCAGGGATTTTGTTTTATAACGTGCTGCTCAGTGAGCCTCAAAGTTTGGCATCTTTAGGTGACAGGTGAAAGCTTCTAAATGTCTGTTGTGACATTTATGTGTTGTTGCTGCTATAAAGATTTCTAAACAATCCATGATGCAAATATTGGAAAAATAATATCAATCAATCAATCAATTTTTATTTGTATAGCGTCAACTCATAACACGTGTTATCTCGAGACACTTTACAAAAAGCAGGTAAAATACCTTACTCTTTGTCTGTTAACATTACAAAATAGCAGGTAAAAAGACCTTACTCATTGTTATGTTACAAAAAGCAGGTAAAAGACCTTACTTATTGCTATATTACAAAGACCCGGCTTAATCCATCATGAGCACTTTAGCAAAGCAGCAAAAGTTACAGTGGTAAGAAAAAACTGCCTTATTAAAAGGCAGAAATCTTCGGCTGGATCCCCGGCTCATGACAAAACAGTCTTCACAGGTCTAGACTGCGCCGGGCTTGGAAGGGTATAGGGGGAGAGATGGGATAAAATGCAAGAAGAGGGATAGGGAGCAAGGGGGGGGGGGGGAGGTTCAGGCAAGCAGTCCATCAACAATCCAGTGGGGGGGGGGGGGGGGGGGGGATTGTTCTGGCAGGCCGTCAACCAACGATCTCGAGGAGCCTAAGAGAGCTCAAGAGCTCCCAGGAAATTAGGTGGTTAGTGACTAAGATTTACAGATAGATACATGCAGTAATATGATGTACTGTATATGCACAGAGAGAGAGAGTGTGCTCAAGGTGCCAGTTCCCCCGGTAGTCTAAGCCTATAGCAGCATAACTAGGAGCTCTACACCAGCACCAGCCCTAATAAGATTTATCAAAAAGGAGAGTTTTAAGTCTATTCTTAAAAATACAGACTGTGTCTGCCTCCCGTACTCCGGCTGGAAGATGATTCCAGAGGAGAGGACAATATGGCTTGCTATGAGCTTATTAATCTGAGAGGCCATCCCATAAATTTATTTTTTTCAACTGAGTGAGTGAAAACTTCAGAAATTTGTAATATGTTTCCAGTGTCAGTGTCGGTACCTGGTTTGTCGTACATCAATTTATAACAACTCCAGTCAGCTTAGACTAAAAAGAATCAGACTTTTATTTTTTTAAGAAAAATGGCTGACTAGCTCATTTGCCAATTAATGAATTAGCCATGGGTGTGGATTGTATTACTTGTGTTACTTAGCATTTTCAAACCTCTCACCTCTCAATTGCCAACCAAATGTGATCACTCTCCAGAATGTCACGTTTGCCTATACCGTCTATACACCAAGACGGTCCCTTAGCTAAAACACACTGCGCCTGAGAATGGAAACCCTCACTGTGCGGCTTGGAATAGCAGCTGGAGGGCATCTTCAGGGTTGGTTGGCTTTTGTTTGAGTGTGTGCCAGCGTTTGATTGGGTGATTACAGCTCACTCTACTGTATATTTACCAATGTTTACTTGTTTGTGTGCACACATCAGGCAAGGTGTAACACTCTGTCATCGCTGGCAGTGTGTTAAGCATTCCGTCTCTCTCATCTGGACGCATGCAGGTTGTTCTGTCAGCGTGAGTCTGGAGTTCAGCAGTCATGTAAGTCCGTCCCACCTTTTCTGGCTCCTGATGGCGGTGAGCGGAGAACGCTGGGGTCAGTTAGAAGTCAGGTCTGTCACACAGACAATGAGGACGCTGGACTCGAGGGCTCGCCCTGCTTCCATTAATATTTTTTCAGCACTGTTTCCCCCTTCGCATCACCTCTGGGAATAAATATTTCATTTTGACCCTTACTTCATCTTACAAAGCACTTACCAACTGGAATTAACAGCTGTCTGTATGTGTGTTTGTGTATGTACAGACTCATGAATAATGTAAAATGTATCTACACCTGTAAATGTGTCTGGGGATGTACATCAACATAAGACCATATATCTATCGATGTTACATCTAGACAGTTAGACGCTGAAAAGACACCGAGTACTTTGGAAGGGTCACTGAAAGTTAACCATAAATATTTTAGGTAATAAGTATATTTTGGGTAATGGTTGAAATACTTTTGTTGAGAAAGTGATTTACAACAACTTAAAATTATTTTATCTTGTTACCTAAAGTAGGAAATGGCTCTTAAATTTCAAGAAAATGGACAAACTTGGCCAATAGTAAACGGTAACACTTTATATTAAGGTGCTTGTAATAAGCATTAATAACAGGTAATAGGTCACTTATAAGACCTTATTAGATTCTTATTAACACAAATAAGACTATATAAGTGTTAATATAGGCATAACAAACACACATTTATTATGTCTTATAAGACACTTATAGGCTCTTATTAGAAACTTACTAACACTTTATATACAGTCATAAACATTAATACGATGTTTATGAACATTAATAAGACTTCATGAGTGTTAATTAAACTATAAATTAATTTATAATTGGCTTGTAAGATCTTAATTAACACAATATAAAACTTGTTTATAGACAACTTATCAACATTCATAAGCTGTTTATTGACATTGATAAGACTTTATTAGGTTCATATTAATGCCTTATAAAGGTTAATAAATACTTAATTATGCACTTATTAAGAGTTAATAAAGCTCCTTTGCAGGTACTGGATCAAAAGTGGGAACACTACTTATAAATATTAATAAATACTTTATTATGCACTTATTAACAGTTAATAAAAAGCTCCTCTGCAGGTACTGGATCTAAAGTGGGAACACTACTTATAAAGATTAATAAATGCTTTATTATGCACTTATTAACATCTCAGTGGGAACAGGGTAAACGCAGAAATACATTTGCCCCAATGAAAAAGACTGGGATTAGACACTTCAAATGTTTGTTTTATTTCATGTGCACATTTTATTAATTTAGTTGTTAATTGCATTAGTAAATTGTATATTGTAATCTTGGCCTGCAATATTCGGTTCCTTACATACAAAGTTTGCAAATGTATTCCACCTTCAACACTTTATTCACAGTAACATGGGTTAAAAACAACTATGCGTTTTCCCTGAATTTAATCAGATATGTTGGTAGCTATGACACACCAAATGTTTTCATAATATTGTTTACAGTTACCGTTAAAGATAATACTTGTATTTGTAGTAGCATTTTATTTATCAGAAACTGTTTGAGTGGAAGTTCAATAGACCTCCTTTTTGTTTCTGTGTTTGCTTGAAAGTTGGACCCTGTTCCCACTGAGCTGTTAATAAGTGCATAATAAAATATTTATTAACCTTTAAACTTTTGAAAACCACTACATCATTATGACAACAGCGGGGGGTTGGTGCGTGACCCACGTTTTGGAGGCTTTGGTCCTCCAGGCAGGCAGCCCGGGTTTGAATCTGACCTCTGGCTCCTTTCCCGCTTGACGTTCCCCACTATCTCTCTCTACCTGATTTCCTACTGGGTCCACTGTCCTCTCTCTAGAATAGGGGCATAAAAAGCCCCAAAATAAATCTTAAAAAAAGAAAAAAACAAACAGCAGACTCCATGGTTTGGTAAAGCATATTAACTATTGTTAACAAAGGAAGGCTGAGTTATACAGAGGCTAAAGTATTTGTTATCTCTGATGTTTTAGACCCACCCACCCTTCTATGTTGACCTCTTTCTATCCTGACTTTATAGCTGTTATATGAAGTCACATTACGTCCTACTGTGGCACAGATGAACAAGAGTCATAATTAATATCACCACCAGAGGGCTTGGTCACTTAAATGTAAACAAATGTAGCCGGGTCATTTCAAGAACCAACAGTTACTTGGAGGGTTCATTTTTCTGTTCTTTGATGACTCATTTTAGATACATTATTCCTCATATGCAGACATTATTTACTGTTATTGTAGCTTTATCCAACCTGACTTTCTCTCTCCCAGTACTCAAAGTGAGTGGTCATATTGGCTTTGTGTTTAATTGGCCGTTGTTGTAAAGAAGCAGAAAAGCCTCATCCCAGTTTGAAGAGCTTCTGTAGAGATCAGGAAGGAGGCGGGGCATCTTGGAACACCTCACTGTCCAAGAGAGCTGTAACCTGGCAGCCTGCACCTCCAGGATGCAGGGCCCCGACTCCAGGTTGGCTCCGGAGGTGTGTGAGTGTGTGTGTATTGCTGGCATGTTTCACTACCATCTGCAAGCCCCAGGGATCCTGGCTGCGGTAGGCACGCACACATGCAAGCATATGTACACATTCTCCAACACCTTCTCGCTGCGCCTTGTCAAAGTTTGGATGCCAGCGTGTGAGCACCAAGTGAACTATAATCACTCTGAATGCGAAAGATCAAAAATCCTATTTCCAAGAAAAGGAGGCAGTGCTGAGTTGAACAAAGCCTGCAGGAAAAGCTTGCTGCGTTTCTCAAGCACACATACACACACTCTGAGCACACAGAAATATGTCCTCTGATATTAAGGACTGTGAGTAACACCACTCTAGGCAAATAAGATATATTGGCCAGCACAGATCTATGATGTTGTATTATTCACATCCTCTATGACTTCTGTGATCATCTGGAAGAAAAATAGATAAAATATGAAGTATAAATGTGTGGGATGTTAATGTGTTCAAACGGTTGATGCTGCCAAGGGGACATAAAAGTTCATTAGGAACATTTTAGCGATTTGGCAGAGATCAGAGCTCATCTAGTCTTTTCCAATCCTGTTGCTCAAACGTCCAGATGAGCTCCTTGATGCTGCAGGTCTATTGAAAGTGATTATGAGCTTAACTGAACAAAGAGGTTGGTGATTATACTAATTTAGGTGATGAGGATGATGCCAAAACAGGTCAGGCAATCAAAGATGTGTCCACACTGCTCTGTTGTATTAATCTATGCACCTCTGTCATATGTTGAGAACATTATTCTCACAAAAAAGCCCAAATCTCCACTCTTATTTGGTAAGACAGTTTGTTTGCAGCGATGCTAAAGGGAAAGAGCAGTTATAGATCATGTTTGTTGAATACACTGAAGCTGATTAGTGAGGACGAGTTGAGGGCCCAAAGCTGCTTTTCCTAATCCTGAGATTAGTCAAATAATAAGAGGCCCGTCTTCCTCCTCACACTCTCACAGAGACAAAACACAGATTTTTGGCTCTGTCCTGCAAACAGAGCTGGTATCTCCTCTCTCTCAGAACAGTCCCTTGGACGCACTAGTGGCAGGCCTAACTGGGGGAGCCTCAGCGAGCCAGCAGGGCTTAATGCCAGACTGTTTCCAGTGTGAGCCGTGCCTTGGAACCTGCTAGTGTGTTTGGTAATGTAGACCAGTGCTGGGTTTAGGATTAACCTAGTAGCATAATTGATGAAGTTCCAGGCTTTTCCTTTAAGACTCTGCTGCATTTTTCTCTTTGTGCACTTTTGTTTCTCTTGTTCAAATATGCCTGGTCGCCAACACACAAATAGTCACACTAGAATGCACCCAAACTTTTTAAGGCCTAATTGCAAACCTTGGAGGGCAATATTTAGTGTGATCATGAAAACAAATCAACACCAAATTACAAAGATTACATTTCAGCTGGTGAAGCAACTAGATTTCCTTCGGAAGATTCTTAAAAATACCTCACTTCAATGACAAATTAATTTGAAAAAAAGCTCATCTAACACTGTTAGAAATCAGATAGAAATATTTAGTCACCACAAATAACAAACCAATGCTCATAGTTAAGTAAAAAGAAAAAGCAAAGCAGAGAAAATGGAAAATACAATTGTCCGTGTCTGTCTGACCCCAGGGAATTCACGGAATAATGGCGCTGGATCTAATTCACTTGCAAAAGAGTTGAGCAGGATGTAAAAGCTTGATTCACAGCCGACTCAGACCATGAAAAAGCCTCTTTTTCTGAAACCTTTCACACAGACAAAGAGCTGACGCATCTCCACTCCATGTGCGAATCACAGCTTTGAATCTTCATGTGGGACAAAGGCACCCTGGGTAAAAACAAACACTCACCATGAATGAATATATACGTTGCTTGATCCTGATTGTCCTTCCATTCAAACTCTGTTAAGGAGGAAAGGCCAGCATATGGTTGTGAGGACCGGTTACTCGGCCAACATAAAAGGAAAACGGAGAGTGCATGTATAAATGTATTCTTTTTAAGAACGGCTACTCGGTGGAGCATGAATTGAGCCCTTTCAGTAGCCCATCTCATACTGGTGTGAAATGAGGGGAAAATAAGCAGACTTTAAAGAGACAGGATTGCAGCAAGCCTTCCACGAATGTCTGAGGAGGTTTGCTGAGGTGACCCAAACAAATCAGCTTTTGAAAGGAGTCAAGGGTGAATTCAGCACACTGGGGGAAAAACACACACAAACCAGGCTTCTCTCGCTGTCAGTGGATGTGCATGTCAGAGCTAGTGCCGTCATTTTCACTTTGTGAGGCTTTATAACCACGTGGTTTGCTGCCTTCTGGGCCCTGCTCCTGCTAGTCCCCGAACTGCAAACTGTAACCACAACGTACAACAGCCTATCGAGCAGACAAACACAAACCCCAAGGGATACTAGTTGCACTTTTGAGTTACATTCCAAACTCCAAATACACCAAATAAGTTCTGAAGAACATAATAAACTAAACGGCACCTCTAACTGCAGCAGAGAGCTGTTACATGCAGGGCATCTGTGTGCTGCATATTTATCAAAGTGACAGCAGGCGTCAGGGATACAGGGGCTCCAACATAACCACTTACTCACTAATAGCTTACACAGCCACGGATCATTATCCCTCACAGCGCAACACAACACAACACAACCCTGCGCCACACAGCACCACGCTGCACAGCAACCCCCTCAGTCCCAGCGTTACACTGGCTTCACTGCTGTACCAAGTGTGGAGGAGGTTGATTAGATATTCTCCCCAAATGTTTTCTCAGTTTCTGCATCAAATACTCAAATGGAGTACTTGTTGATTTGATGGTTGGAAGTTGGTCATATTTCAACATTTTCAGTTTTCAGTTTTGAAATGCGGTTAATAAAGTTTTGGTTTGGAAGAACTTTCTTCTACTTAAAGTGACAACGAAGTTAAACAGGTCGAGAGATATGATTTTCATTTGATAAGTCATATGTTTCTGTGTGTGTGTGTGTGTGTGTGTGTGTGTGTGTGTGTGTGTGTGTGTGCGTGCAGGAGTTAAGCAACTGTCCTGATTGTCATACAACTATGTGGAAAGGTCTAGCATGAGTCAAGGTTTAACCCATTCCGGTTTGGACCAGATCCATATCTAGATCCTGAACAGTTAATGATAACAGATCCAAAAACATATGCCGACATATAGAGGAAGTTTCTGTTTGTCTGGGGCCCTAAGCAGTTGCCTTCCTTGCCTGTTGACAAGCAGCGCCTCTGGCCAGAAGTATGTTATTGCACAGGAAGAATGTTTGCAGGAAAAACCAACTTGTGTCACCATTTCACCATCAAGCCATGTGCTTAGCTAACTTGCCATTTAAAACAAGTGTGAACAAAGCTGGAACCGACAGGAAGTATGAGTAAGCTACTGTCTGTCATTCTGATGGTGACATATAAGGGTGTGACTTCTTCAGGGAACCCAGCTTTGACTGTGTTTGTCAGAGGTTCATTGAAATAACAGATAAAACATTTTCACAGATTTTGTTGCAGCAGTTTAAGAATATTTTCCACAATACAGACCGTGCATATTTTCCTTTTAATTAGCTTTCAAAAATGTAACAATGCCTCACTCCAGGCTATCTCACTGTGAAACAAACAGATCACAGTTGACAACACAGACCACATACAAGTTCACATCTACGCACATACACACAGTTATCAAAGCAGACACCCAGTCATCTTTCTATTTTAAAATATAGAATGTTCTGAGAGCTGTCGGGAAATTTAGTTTAATGTCTTCGTGTTTTTAGTTTGTATAGTGGCCTGTACACAAAGATTTCAAAGAAAATACCAATGACAGCTGTGACACCCAATACACTCAGGAAGAAATAAGAAACATGATATTAGTCAGCAGTAAATATGGTTAAGCTCCCTCTATATCTGCTTTTGGAGCTTCTCAGGGTTTCTGTGGGCAGGTGAAAAAAAAGCTCAATATGTTACCAAAATTGACATGATCCATAACAACTGAAAATATATGTCTGCGCTATAGTTTGGTGTAGTTCCAAACTTTGAGCAGAAAACACAGAAAAAGACGGCTCGCCCACTGCAGGGCGTCAGTATTCTAGATAATTAAATTCACCAGGGTGGTGGCGTTTGGAGCAGACCGGCTCTTCATTAAAGGGGACATATTATTAAAAATCCACTTTTACAGTGTTTTTGAACATATATGTGGGTAAACTAAGGGTCTATCGCCCCACAAAATGTGAAATAAATCCATCCAGTCCTTTGTTTGTAGTCTGTATAAGTCTTACAACACAGACAAAAATGCTCCGTTTCAAATTTGCTCTCCTTGTGACATCACAGTGAGATTCTGGTAAAAAAATACCCTCCCCTCCCCTGGTGTCTCCAGCAATGGACTCTACCCCTAGCTTAGAGCAAAACTTTTGCGCAGGTCCCCCATTTTTACTGACGCCAGCGAAGGAGTGATGTCTCATGGGCTCATTGCATTTAAAGAGACACACACACCAAAACGGGGCGTTCTGAGAGAGCTAGTTTATACAGGGTCACAAACCTCCTCTGGTGCTTGATTCATGTTATATTATGACCAAAGCACAGCACAGATGTTTCATTTAGACCACAGTGGACTGTTTGAAAAGGTGGAAAATGGTTATAATGTGTCCTCTTTAAACACTTGGATCAACCCAATCATGGTTGAGCTTTTTCCTGTCAGGTTGGAAGGGAAAGCTTGTGAGTATAGAGAGACAGAAAACCCATGGGAATGGGATAGACCCAGTGAAAACTATTTGATATGTGAGTTTGTTAAAACAGGTGACGGAAGGACGGGTTGTGCCATACAGGTAGATTGATGATGCAGCGGCAGTGACAGGGTTCGATGTATGAGGGCAATGAAAATGAAGAGAGTGGCGGCGCCCCATCTGTTTGCTACAGGCGAGAGAAATAATGATGGATTCATTGTTCAATTAGAATTCAAAGAGACAGAGGAGCAGGGAGACAGAGGGAGAGAGTGTTGCATGTTGGGGAGCCCCTGTGAAGAGAGTGTGATTTCACAGGCTAAGTGTGAATGGCTAACACAGCTGAGTGAGGGAGGTGTGAGCAGAAGCTGATGTGAGAGAGGGAGGGTGGAGCACTGAAGCAGGATGGGGGCTGAGGCTTGGAAAGTGCCAGTGCCAACATTTTGGCCTTTCATTCACAATAAAATGGACTTTTCCACCTGCTCAAACATTGGCATTCTGCCTCTCTGGCATCATTACTCAGCTTTCCCACATCTGCACTGCTTCTTTACAACATCTATTTACACAACACACTGTTGTGCAATAACAACAAAAAAGCACTCTCCTCCTCGTTTCTCCTCGCATGCAATCTTACCTCTGTAAAAACAGCCTCACGTTTAAAATTTTCATGACTGGCTGCAGTGCAACTACAGGCACAAATGTGCTGAAGTGACTTTTAGTGTCTGATTTAGTTTTGACATTAGTCTTTGGCTCCTGTGTGATTTTAACTAGAAGTAGTTAGTTACAAAGTTTTAATGGGACTTCGTAGCTGCATTACATAAGAAACATTTCCGTCCTTGTTTTCTGGCTTTCTTCTGCAGCTTAAAATCTGTATGAGCTGATGTTAATACTCATTAGCCTATTCATATTAATAATCCTGATGATTTAATGCCCATGAATTTGCGCAGCACATAAAATGATGTCCTCATATAGAATGACTTTTCTCAACTGAAATATGTCACTAAGAGAGAGCAAGGGAAACAGATGCCTTCAGTGATTCAAATTCACACTTCTCTCCAGTAAATTTTGAGCAATTATTTTGAATGCTCCGGGGTGCCCCATGCTCTGTGCATTTTTTTATTGCATTCTGTGACTTCTTTTTGTCTCCTTCTGCCCCGCCGGATCAAAACTCTCTCTATGACCCGGGACCTCAGGATCTAGTAATTAACCACTGCAAGCCACTATACACATTAGTTTCACTACTATTCAATTAGAAGTGAAATGATGTAAGCGATAATGTATAAGTCATGTTTGTGTTTGTACACAGTGATGATATATTTTGTGGGCGGGGCCCAACTGGTGGCAGAAAGTCAGCTAGCGGACTTAAATTAACTGGTGAAGGAGCTTTTGAAGACCCCTTGTTATCATTAAAATAAGGTTTAAAATGTTTCTTTTCTGCTTACTTACAGATTATAAGACTTCATCAGGGTCTTCAGAGATATTCATGTTACTAGGAAAGGGTTTGTGGAGTCAGAAAGTAAGTTTAAAGACATGAATATTACAACAAATATATAGGTAACTTTGCAGATGCTAGTTTAAAACAATGTAAATGACGATGATTCGTCAGGAAGATTTTTTTAAAGTCCAATATTTTAAAGCAGTGTGGTAGTCCTTATGGATCTGATGGATTTGGGGGTGTTTGGATTTACACATAGTCTAAAACAGACACACACAGTCTGAGGGATGTGTTACTGTGATATACAGCTGGAAAGTGTTCACAGTTTGTACCTGCTTGATTAAAGGAAACAGTTTGTTGTCGTCAGTGATAACACTGTGATAACAACCCACTCCCTATACATTATCCTGCTTATTACACAACTACTTATTTAGGAAATCCATATGAAAACGGAATATTAATATTATTCAAATAATGAAACAAAATTGTGATTAGAAAGTTATTTTATTGATTTAAAAATTATTTTTTTCTTCCTTTAAAAAATAGTCTGTTTGACTCTACAGTTAGAGCTGCATCCAAAACAACTTTGAAATGAGCTAAACTAGCTTTTATAACTCACATCACATGTTAACTGAACATTTATTGAAAACCAGCCTTGAAGTAAAAAAGTATCGATATGATTACTCAGCCAGAGACAACCACCACGTTACAAAACTTGATTGCTGCGTGAACTCGACCAATCACAAGTGTTTGGTGCTGCAAGCCACACCTGCAAAGTTCCTGAATATCGAAAGGTCCCAACAAGGACTTGTTTTGTGGTGCTCTTCTTTCCACATTGTAACGGTCAGAATATTGTTGTCGTACCACAAAGAGCCACAAGGTGGTGCCTCTGTTATGGTTTGAGTTTGTGAGAGAGAAAGTTTATGTATGACAGCCATCTTGTATGTCCGGGAGGGGACTCTCAACTTCAGTGACAAGTTGGTGCAGGATATCTATGTTTTACTGTTCATGTATGACCAATGCATATAGCGACCTGGAGACCTGGCTTTGTATGGTCGATAAAGCATTGAAGAATGAAAGTGCTGTGTGGTAATCCCCCACTCTGTTGTCTGTAAACTATCTGATGCTAACAAGCTATCCCAGGAACTCTGCTGATCGCTACCGCTAGCATCTCCACATGTATACCAGCCATGTTGGAAATGCACTTAGTTCCTGTAAAGGTCCCTGGTCTCAGATAAAAGTTCTTGCAGTGGAAATGTGGCTTTTGTTTACAGGAACAGGAACTCCCATAAGGAAAAGGGACAAGGGGTGAGCAAAAGGGTGTTATGAGACAAGTGTTTCTGCAGGAAAGGTGCTTGTAAAGAGTGAGAATGGTGATGGGACGTTGTAACAGAGAGGAGTCACAGCCCAGCCCTTTTTCTTGCAGCTGCCTCCCTCCCAAAAGGAGGAACATGACGGTATATTCCTCCCCACGGGGTGACTGTTTACTCTTACTGCTGCTCTGCTCTGCAACAGTGGAAGCTTAGTGCTGGCGCTGCACGTTTCCACTGAGACTGTCGGTGTTAATTCAATTAACCGGGCGCTTTGTTAGGGCTCTGCTTTACACATCTGTATGTTAATGAACTCTCGCATATAATTTATGAATTCTAAATGATTAACGTAGTATGCTGTTGAGCTTCAGACGGGTTTCCCTGTTGTAAAAATTGGAATCTGGTTTTGGCGTGTATATTTAATGCTCATTAATTTTTCATTGCACAAACTGCAGCAGGCAGGGAACCCGCTGTGAAAAATATTTATCCTAATATTGCATTCAGTTGTTGTCCACAATAATTCAGGAAGGAAAGTCTGATCCATGTCTTTGTTCTTCATTCCTCCAGTCAAAAAAAAAAGGAATAAAGTTATGCTAGTCTCTGTCCTTACAGGTGTTTGAGGTCCCAGACTGGTAGGCAGTGAGAACAGATTATTTTCTGGGACCAATGAGCCTTGAAGAATAGAGGAAGTGACCTCCGACAGCTCCTGAGATATAGACGGAGGACAGAGAGAAGCATGGAGAACAAGAAGCATAAGTTAAAGTTTCAGAAGAGGAAAGTTAAAATGATCCGGACTGTGTGAAATCCAGCACAGAGGGGAGGAGATGTGACACACACTGAGTCACTAATGAGACTTGTCATGCTGATGATGGCTGAAAGAAGACGAGGAAAAAGATATTTCAAGAAGTAAGAAATATTGGAAAAAAGTAGAGATGCAATTGGTGTAAGAAATGCTTTGCGTATTTCTTTTTAACATTTCCCAAAAATATACAAAATGTTTGTCTTATAAGGGAGTCCTGGCCAAGACATAAAATGTTAAAGAAGTTTTACATTAAAAAACAAGTGGCAGATTAAACAAATAGAAACTACAAACAGTGCATAAACAGCATTTAGCAGCAACATGTGCATTCATTTTGTCATTTGTTAAAGTCCAATATTTTAAACCAGTATAGTAGCCCTTATGTGTCTGATAAATGTGGGAACGTTTGAACTTACACAGAGTCTAAAACAGACACACACAGTCTGAGGGATGTGTTAATATCCAGCTGGAAAGTGATAGTCTTCCATATTGCTAAAATAGTCTAATCTAAGGTGACTTTGCTCAGCAACAGTTTTAGTTGTAGCTCTACCTTCTCTTAAACATTGGTACAATTTAAACCAGGTCATCATATCCCTGTCTCCCCAAAGATGTATCCTGTTTGTCTTCTCAGGGGGGTCAGCTGAAGCTAAAACTGTCATGGCAAAGAACATGTAGGGTGTTTATTTTTTAATGAAGAGATCGTTTAAAACTAAAGCGTTCAGAAATGCAATCTGCTTGCATTCAGCAGGTGGATGTGATGTGATTTACTGCTTTATTACGACGCCAACTTCCCAAGATGTGCTGGTCTTAAGATTTTGCCTCTGAGAATGTCATGCACGATGAATAATAGGCTCTCAAGGCACTGTGGGGATAGTAGTTTTAATGAACAACATACTGAGCACAGATGGACATTCTCATAACAGTGGCAGCGCTTTCCTTTTAAGTTTGTCAAACACAAACTCGTATTTCCCCTGGTAGATTCTTTGCCTTGAAGTTTTCTGCCTTAGAGCTCTTGTGAGGAACTATTGGTTTGTGTTGATCTCGGCGCCCCCTGTGGACAATGTTGTACTTCCTTTCTCTCTGCTGATTTTGTCCTCTTCATTTGTTAGCTGTGTTTTCTGATGAAAGATGTTATCCAGCTGTCTTTTGACAGTCAAACACATCACTCACTAGGAATCTTTGTGTGGGGGGAAAAAGGTTATTTTGGCAGAGTTATGTTAATCTAGCCTCGTTTGACACCTACCCCACAGATGTGATCACAACCTTTAAAATACTGATATATTAATAATCAATCTTCTTGCTAATGGTCTTGTTTGCTTTTGTAGCTCGTACAGAGACATTAGTATTAACTTCAGTCTGTTTCATAAGCAGCTAAAAACTCCTCAGAGTAGCTTTAAAGATATATTTACACCGTTACAATTAGGACAGGTTTTAAGGGCGCGGTCACACTGGCCATCTGTACCGTGCTGTACCCAAGCACAATTGCCCCCCCCGCAGCGCCATTCCCCCGCTGGCCCGCACGGCCCGCGGTCACACTACACAGGACTATCCGTGCCTAAGCACGATTTCCTCTTGTACATAACGTCTTAATACAACACATGCACGCTTTATGTTATTATGAAGCGTGCTCAGTTTACAAACAGGCAGACGAGAGAGAGAGAGAAAGAAAAAGAGACGCACAGTCGAGTCCTCGTCTGCACATCAGAGAACAACACAGAGCATGACAGCTACTTTACTGACTTTACAGCTTATTTTAAGCCATTTTAATCAGACACAGCAATAAATAAATAAAAAAATAAAATAGGCCGAGTCCGTGCGCGAGTCCGTGCGCGAGTCCGTGCGTGAGTCCGCGCGGACGCCCGCACATCGGAGAACAACACAGAGCATGACAGCTACTTTGTGGCTTGTGTCATTTTAGTCAGATACAGACATGAAACTCTGGATTTCTCCATAATGAAGGCTGTCAGCGTTGTTTACCCGCGTGCTTGTGCTCGTGCATGAAGTGTACCGTGCCGAAGCACACCTCTCTGAAGTGTGCCAAGGCCAAGGAAGTGTACCATGCCTGAGCACGATACGGAGCGGTCACACTGGCTAAACGAACTGGATTTAGCGTTGAAGCGTGCTTGGGCACGGTACGGATGGCCAGTGTGACCGTGCCCTAAGTGATCTCCCTCAGCAAGGACCAGGGCAACGCACGAAGGGAACCTTTACTGTACTTACTGTAAGACAATGTGTATGAGAAGCTGCACTTCTTGACCTAATTAAGAGATGTACCCATAATAAAGTGACTAATTATCCCTGCGGACTCATGCTGTTTGTGTTTGTGTTTCTCTACACCTAAAAAACATGGTAACTGAATGTGTAATTCCCCTCCTTTTGAGAAATTCTAACAAAGAACAGCAAATATTTACAATTTAGGTCGTCAGTTTTATCACAGAAAAAGCTTGTAGCTGATGTGCTCTGGTCTGAACAAAAATACATTTTAAAAGTTCAACAAGTTTTCGATTAATTTTGCGTAGTTCTCCTCAAAAATATTTTTGTTCTGTCATAACATGAAAAACATCTAATAATGATTTAAACCACTTTCATTGTAGAATTTGTCAGGTGGCACACTTACGAGTTGATTAAAAAGGCCAAATATTGTATCTTGTTTCTTTTATTGATTTATTGACCAGTTCTGAGAAATAATTCACGTCTGCGTCCACACATTCTCTTATCCCGGTCCTAAGCAGGTCACCTGTTGCTTACTGGTTATTCTTAGTGACAGGAAAGCAGACAGACTGGCCGACAAAGACAGACAAGGACAGAGACAACAATAGACATGGAAGGAGGGATGGAGCCACAGTGGGGGTGTTGTCACTCTGCCCCGCTGTCCTTGCATGAGGCTGAAAGATTATCCGTATCCAGTGGCAACAGAAGAGGAGAAGCACTACAATTCTTCATGCTTTGGACCCATTCTATCATCACCGCTCACTCACACGCAGGCATAGTGCTTCATCATCATCCCACCGACCTAAAATGAACAGTGGATCAGCTTTATATCCACTCTGTCTGTGGATGTAGAGTACACTAACACCAGGCATGTTCACCAGATCCATCTGACACTGCGGCCATGGTGACCGTCATGGCAACCAAGGTTGATAGGACATTGTGGATGGCTGGCAGTGAATTTTATTACAGCAAGCCTGGTAAACACACACACACATACATACATACATATATCTACATACAGTTCATATTCCACGACTGTATTTGCACCAGGAGGTAGTATTTTAGTATTTAGTATTTATTTATTTGCACAGTGAGGGAAAGAAAACATATTAAACAAATAACAAAATAGACAACATTTAGTGGAGGAAGAGGCAGAACACTCAATGGGTTTATTTGAAGCCCTCCACCTAAATAATGCTAAAATATCACCAAATTAAAAAGAAAAACTAAACAAAACATAATTAAGATGCAGAAAAGTATTATGTACACTGATATGTAGAAAAAAATGTATTAACTGCATACAGTAACAATAAAAAAAAACAATAGAAAGGTAAGAATGATTCTTTTCAGCATGATGGCCTGTTGAGGTACTTTTTGTGACAATATGTTTTGAATACATGAGGACACAAAGTGTTTTAATAAAAATGATGATGGTAATATTGTAAAAACAGCTTGCACTTTTTGGTACTTGATTGATGAAGCAAATGTTTTTTTCAGTCAGCTGGATGGTGCTGAGTATATTTGTTTTGCAGCAGTTAGAAATTAGCTGGAAGTGACAGACAGGCTGATGGATCTAAAACCACGTGACAAATATACATATATACATAATACGGACATCATGGAGTTATAAACATGCACATATAGCATAGTTGACCCCTTCAATGACTCACCCTTCACACACACACACACACACACACACACACACACACACACACACACACACACACACACACACACACACACACACACACACACAGAGCATCTGTTTATCTGGTGACTAATCTTAATTGGAGCTGCTCTTCCTGACTGACGGGTCCTCCTCCTGTCTATTCCCTCCCTACCTCCTCCTTTTCTTCCTCCTCCTCCTCCTCAGTCTTCCAAACACTTCTGCCTCTTCTTTTGTCCTCTACACACCTCCTTCACGATTCTGTTTTGGCTGAGTCGAGCCGACCTCTCTTTCTTTCTTTGTCTATCTGCAGGAGATCCAGAGTTCTCATCAAACATGACCTCTCAGCATGGCCTCCTCCCTGTTCTCTCCCTCTCTCGTCTCACTTTCTTCTCCCTCCTCCTCTCCTCTGTCTGTCCTTCTCCAGCCTGTCTTTGTTCTCCTGCACATCAAGTGAGAGGGACAGAGGGTTGGGACCTGCAGCAGCGAGCTCTGCTGAGTAGAGGCTTTGATCAGGCGTGAAGCCAAGAAAGGTCGCTGACAGACTGTTAGAGCTCATCCTCGGCAGCCTTCAGACGTGAACTGTAGCTCAATCCATTAAACGCACACAGTGGAGAGTGTGTGTTATGAAGAAAACAAGGTGATTCTCTTAACTCACATACATACTGTACATATCAATAATACAGCATAGTTGACTGTTCTTGTCCATGCCTCCCTTATTTGTGGCAAAACTAAGTCTAATTCATCAGCTAAGCATTCCTGCTATGTTGGAATGAAGGGTTTTATGTTTTACCACAAACACAATGTATGAACCTTTAAAAACCGCTTAACCACAAATAATCTTTGTTACCCCAAAGCTCTAAATCATTTTGAGCATAAATTGCAAATAAAATGAGTAAAATAAGTCTATACAACTGTGACTTTTTCCAAGGAGACAAATACATTTTAACAACTTAGCAACTTGAGGTCACACAGCAGGGTTTTCTCAGTCTGGAGAGAACGCTACATTCAAACAAACCTAACCTCTGAGGTGAAGGTTTGGAGAAAATAACTTAACTTCTCTCAAAGACATTTGTTCACCGATTTAAGGAAAAGTTAGAAAAGAACTGTTCTTCTCCCTCACAGACTGTATCCTGAATGACTTTATGCCTTCTTTCATCCTCCATCTATAAACCTTCCCCATGGATTATTGGACTTTTTTTTTTTTTTTGACATTGTGAATAAGCTGAACACAATGGTATGTACAACCCCTTTGTGTTTCTGCTAACTGTTTGATCATGCAATGTGAACAATCATACAGTTCTATAAAAGTGCAAAAGGCCAATCTTGAAAGAGAAGCAAACTTTCAGTAACACTGGAAGAATCTTTAAATGTGCAGTTAAAGCCACCCCAAGTTAATTAGTAAACTCCATTAACATGAGAAGAAACTGGGAGCAGTTTCTCCAAACAAGGAGCTGCAGAAGTGACAGGTGTATTTTAAAAAATCTTATTTAACCTTAGATACAGAGCTGCAAGGGTATATTTCTCCCAAAAAAAAAGCTGTTTTTAAACTCCCCAGTGATTTTAAAGATGCTCTTGTCTTCTCTATCAGGCATCTCAGAATACCCGCCTCAGGTACAAGTTGGCATCTGGGTCAAAAGTGCAACATCTTACTGATAACATTTAAGTGTATCAAACATACTGAAGTAATAAGGTGACAGGATATAGCCCATTGTTTACCTGATGTAAGCTGATGCAAAAATAGAAATTAAAAAAGGAAGCGAGAGATTGAAGATGTGTCTTTGGAGGCCCTTGACCTTTGAACCATCAACCAAGTTGTTTTATTTCTGTTAACTGGAAACTCTAAACTCCTCAAAGGATAATCAATGTTCTCCCTGATTAACCCAAAAAATGAAACTTCACAACAGGGTCTCAAGTCTCTATCTAGACTCTTCTCCTCTGTCGCATCCCGGTGATGGAACGAACTTCCAAACTCCATTCGATCTGCAGTACCTAAGAGTCCCTTTGCACCTTTAAGAACAAGCTAAAGACCCAGCTCTTTCATGAATACCTGCGCACTTAATGATATTATTGGTGAGGGGGGGGGGGGAGTAGCATAGAGAACTCCCATGATTCCCCGCTAGCCTCGACATCATCTTTTGTTATTGTTTTGATTGAGAGCCCCCTGGTGGCAGATTTTAATTACTGTGCGTTTAAAATACAGGTTAAAGGGAAAAAAGTTTTATCGTCTACTTTGTTAAGTGTCCAATGTTGCAAGAAGTCACACTTTTTTTTCTTTTTTTTTTACCAGGGCAAATAGTTGTACAGAATCTATTGTCTTCTGGGAACTTCATCTTGTCTCTCTTATGGCAGACTGAGTATGAAGGGTCAACTTTAGAAGGCAGAATAAAGAAGTTGGCATCTTCTGCTTTTCATACTGAGAGGTGTGGACTCCTCACAGCTCCAAGGTTATCTATATATCACATCCAGAAATACCTGAATGCTTTGTGTGCAGTATTTGTGAGTGTGTGTTTTTGTTCAAACATTATAAGTGCTGACTCCGACAAAGGAAGGAGGCCTGTTGAGACCTTGATCTGTTGGTTAAACGGTGGGGAAAAAAAAGGGATGCTAAGAAAAGCTCCAAGAGGAAGATAAGCGGGAGAACAACTGGAAAGCGAGAGAATGGAGAGGAGAGGTGTTTGTGCCAGAACTGTTGTGGAGGGTTTCCCTCCCACAGGGCAGCCTGGGCTGAGTCAGGATGGAGCACAGGTGAGTGCTGGCCCAGGTGAAGCTGTAATTTCCTGTTCGTGGTGTGTGTGGGCTTTGCACCTGCAGAGAGACATCCTGAAACACAGCTGCTCACCCTCAGCGAGGCTCTGGCCTGTTAGGTAATAAAGATGCTAACAGTATGACTAACGCACACATTCGCAGACTTAGCCCCAGTCTGGCTTTTTTATTCTGATCTGAAGAACCAACCAGTGTGTGCTCTACATTTTCGAGCTTGTGAGCTGTTTAGTGTAGCAGGCTGTGAAGGGAACAGGAAGTAGATGCCAGGCCAAATATTTTGTTTGTACTAAGCAGCACAGACACATTGGCCTTTTGGTGAGCATTAAGCAAATGCTCCGAACAGGCGGTGTAGAAGAACCAATCACAGTTACCGATCTGTAGAGAATTCTAATGACTGCGTTTGGCTTCATAGCAATGATACATGATATTTGTTATCCACATTATCAGCGAATGAGCAGAGAAGTGCATAGTGTTGAGCAGAAAAGAGTTTGAAACAGCCTCATTACGGGCACCCTGCCAACTCGCTCACGGGGAATTTTCCTAAATAATTCCTGCTGCATCCACAAATCACATCACCCCGACTTCTTGCGGCATTTTTACTCTGTCAGGGGCCGTCAGGAAAAAGTTCAGAAAAAAACAGGGGGAAATATTCTGTCGTTTGGGTACACATACATCCCCTCACATACATTTTGTGCTATGGAAGAACACCCAAAGCTGAGGGGAGTTTGTCTTTCAGTGCTTTTGGCCAATAAGAATGGGCAGCACGTCATTAAAATGTTAAAGATTTTCTAAGCCTCTCAATTACATTTTGAATATTTAATCGGAACATGTGTTTAGCCAGTGGCCGTATCTTTTAATGTGCTGTGATGGAGAAACACTGATGCATTAGCCTCCGAAGAATGATTGTTAGTTCCATCCACAGTTTGCTAATCACTTGAACATCTGGGACAGAATATCAGATTACCACTGCAAACCTGTCTTTGGTTTGGTGTGAATATTAAAGCAGACACATGAGAAGACACTGATGATTGAGGGGGGCTGTTAGATGTGGCGAGTGTCAGGATTGTCAGCGGTGCATTGGGGAAGTCTGTAGGAACATCAATAGACAATGGCCCGAGGTGGGACTGAATAATTCACAGAGTGGGGAAGCAGCTCGTACTGTTTTCTCTCTCCCATTAGGGAGACACACAGCGCGGCGAGAGCTCGGCTGCATTAACTTTGATCATTTCCTGTTTCTAAAGGGGAAAAAATTAAAACAATTAATTAACACAAAGTCATTCAGCTCGAGTGATTTGTGCTTTTTTGTCCCTGTCAAAGATTTATAATGTGACGGGGTTACACTGAGTGCAGAGACAATCTGACTAACACTAGATGGGACAGACGCTTTACACAAATGTATGAACACAGAGGTGACACAATATGAAGAATGAGAAAAACACACGTTTTGTTCGCCTCTTGAAAGTTATTACTGCCCACTCATACTCTCTTTCTTTCACGCTGTTGAAAACAGGCCTCAGATGAGAGGATAACAATGCTTTTGCTCACACTGTGTTCCCATCCAGTCCATCTTCCAGCCTCAAACTGAAGCTTTTTTTTTTTTTGGTTTATTTGATGTTATTTGTACAGCACTCGTTCTACTTCTTGATGACAGTTTGCATAGGGTCAGCATTTTGTTCCACTGCTAAATTCTGTATGAAGCCAACTACTGCTACTGCTTCAGGGGGACTACTCTGTTGTTTGATCCGCCTGAAACGGCTCCATTTTCCTCACCCAGAATGCTTATAAAAATCCCCAGCCGTTGTCTTCCACAAATAAAGGCCGTGGAATGGTAGCAGATGCGTACACATGAACTTTTAACAAGGTGAAAACGCTAAAAGGGCTCTCTTTGGTACACTCAAGTTCTTTTATGTTTATTGGCTGTTTTATTGCCTTTTAAGTGTATTTAAGCCTTTACTTCTTGTTCATTTCTGACCTTAACTTACACACATACTCTGCCCCAAAGACCACTCAAACTCCATCTATTCGCATCCTTAACACACACAAAAGCAGTGAAAGGAATGAATGAGCTTACACTGTTTGCAGGAGGGGCAAAAACTTGGCGCAGGTGACAGACTGAGTATAAAAGAAAGAGGAGGAGGAGGAGGAGGCTTCATGGTGAGTGGTGCTTCTGCTCAGAGGAGGTGGAGAGGGTCAGGAGAGGGTTAAGTGAGGTAATTGGCATAGGATGCAGGTGTAGGTGTTTTTTCAGCCCCTCAACTTAAAAGCTCGGACACACGCATACACATATTAGACTACAGTCTTGTTAAGGCAAAAGCCTGCATACGGCAATTAGTTGGTGATGAAGGTCAGTGAAGGTCAGTGTGTGTGTGAGAGAGATAAGTTTCCCATTAATGGGTGAGTACCTCTACTTGGCTGTATAGGCTATGAGTCATCTAAGGCACACACACACACATACACTCATACAGCCACACAGACTTAGCACACTTGTAGTTACTAAAATAGAGCTTCCTGTATTAAGGCAGTTTTCTTTTTTACTGACGCAAAAAGCACAGTGGCTATAAAATACTTTTTCACATCTTTTCTCCCTCACAAGGTCATAATCCTGCATTTACAGAACACAGAGGTATATTGTTCCGTAAATAAACCTTGTGGAGTGCTCTTTTGACAGAAAGAGTCCTATATCAAAGTTAAAGAGTGACCAGCGGAGTCGGGCCGGCGACTGTGCTTCACAACTTTCACTGCAGGCTGAGAGCTCCACTACCGTACTGTAGCTAGTAGGAGTGCAAACTTCTGAAAGTGAAAACGGACAGAACTAAAAGAGCCACACAGCTGCACAGAAACTGCACGTTGTTGACGTTACTGAACACAAAAGAAATCGCCGCGTTGGAAGATTTCTACAAATTTAAGTCAGACTGACTTGCAACAAGCTTCAAGATAGATTTCATTGTCCCAGTATGAAGTTGTTGTTGGAATAAACAATGCTCCCAGAAGTACACTTGTCTAATTAAACCTGCACAGATACAAAGCCTCAATTAAACATACACCATTACATGGTCGGCCCCTGTTAAATATTATTTTCCCACTCATTTGCATACTTTCTCATTCTTCCATGGCCATATTTCAAACCTAATCTCTCTCATTTCCCACTCCCATTCCTGCTGCTTTACATCCTGCCACAGCTCCCTGCGTCTCCTCCTGTCCGCTAATGTCGCACCAGTTTGCATCAGCTGGTCAGAGAGCCGGGGGAAGAGAGGAGGGGAATCAATAGGCTCTTTACCCTGCCTTGTGGCAGGGCTACAAATCAATGGCAGAGGGAAATTAAGCTGTAGTCTTTGAATAAATTGAAGACACTGGAGGATGCAACAAAACAGCTTGGTGCAAAACGAGTAAACCTGGTGAGATTAAAATGTAAAGGATGTTTGTTAGGCTGCGCTCTAAAGGCCTTGAGTCTGAAGAACTCTATTTCCTCCTGCACACTGTCTGCAGAGATACTCAGGCCTTTGTAATGTGGCTGTCCTGGAATAAAATGATAACCGGTGCAGTCTGTCTCCAAAGAGGATAGAGCTGAAAGAATCAAATTTTACTTTATGGGAACATAAGACCACGTTTGACAATACAGGTGTATGTATGCTCGCCAAGAGAGGAATACTTGCAGAGAAAAGGAGACGCGAGTTTGGTTTTGACTGGGCTGTTTTGCACCTGCTTTACTGGCAATTCAGACTGGCTTTAAAGGAGAGAAGAAGAGTGTTTATAGAAGAAAAATAACTCCCTCTGGGGTGTGTATTAGTATGATTGAGAGGTGAGCAGCTTGACATAGCTTCAAGAGCAGAACACACAAATGAGATAACAAAGAAACTCTTCTTGAGTAAATATTGTTGTTGTGTGTGAAGAACAAAGCGACAGGTCAGAGATCTTGTCAAGTACGCAAAGAAGCATGGACTGTAAGTGTGAAATTTGTTTTTATGTTTTTCAGCACAGCCGTCACAAAAAGAAATGGAGCATTAATGATTTGGTGTGGTCTTTTTATTTTGCTAATTAAAAGATAACTGTAACCTACTGCAAGGCGTGATTAACAGGTCTTTAACTGTCCTCTAAAAGTCTGCACCATGATCAATAATTCATTTCAACCCTGGCAGTTTATTCAAATCAGTTAGCTTGGAAAAACAACATAAACAGAAAAGAGGGAACCAGGGCGAGAGACAGAGGAGGGATCGAACAAGAAAGAAGAGGAGGGAAAGAGAGAGAAGGACCATGATGGGACAGCGAAGGAGAGGAAGAAAGTGAAAGTCAAAGCGAGGAGTTGACAGCGTGTTGAGTGAGACAGAAAGAGTTTAGAGAGAGGTAAGCTCTGTTATTTCTCTGAGGACTCGAGTGAAGTAGCTCATACTAAGGCCTCTGGCACCACATCACTCTAACCAGCCTAATTGCAGTCCGACGGGAGTGGAAAAAGCCTTGTACAGACCCAAAGGAGTTCTGCATAAAACACAACCAGAAACCAGCAGCCCTTGTGTTGTGTAACCAAGTCAAACTTTTTTTAGCTTCCAGGATTCTGATCATTTTTTCAAGGATATATTGGCATTCTTTACTGGAGATGGCTGGGGTTATAACAGAATGTGATCAGAAAAAGTTAAGACAGGCACTGGGGGCTGTGAATGCAGATGTTTGGATGGTGGTGAAGATTCATGGAGGTCATGGGTTCAATGAAGGTGATCGCTACAGAAAAGGAACGGGGAAAAAGGGAAAAGACCCATAGGAAGTGCCGCTGGGATCGTGTCATCATTTTAAAACAGTCGGTCGGATGTCAAGTGCATAAAAGTTATGATGCTGTAGGTACCCAGCTAGCATCATTTCTTTAAGCTGCCTCAAGCTTATTGTGATCATGTAGCTTTAGGTAGAGGTCAGGGGTGATAGATGGTCATGTACATATCTTTAAACATGAAATACAGTGTGTTAGCTATATAACATATGTAGTTCGTGTTAAAAGTGTATGTTGGTACTTCTTGTGAATCATTAAACTTGTGCTCTTTTTTACCAAAACCAACTATGTATGGTGCTTAAGCATTACCAAACAGTGACGATTAGTTATGTTAATAACTTAAGTGTCATTTCTAGAACCCATTGGTTATTGTCTGAATTTATATTATGTATATTGTCGGTACAGCCTCTGACAGTCCTTAGGAGGCTTTTGCTTTTCAGTGATTCAGTGTAACTTGCAGTTAGAAGTAAAGGACATCTTTTTCTGAGGGTTACCATCATGTACAGTCCCACTAGCAACCTAATGAGTGAGGCTGCAGTTGGAGTTGTGTACGTTAGGCCGGATATATATTTTCTATTACATATTGTGTGTGTGTGTATGCCCTGCGTGTCTGCCCTACGCGGTGGCAGAAAGTTTTGAAGACAAGCAGATAGACCAAGTCTGCATTCATCTACATCTGTAGTAAGAGTCATTGCCACTGCACAGTGACAAACATGCCTGGAAAAAAGCTGGCGACAGGTTAGTTTCCTGGAAACCTAAAAAAAATCTGTATGGAAAGAAATGCAGGACCATTGCATCTATGGATGGAGGAACATGTTGGAGAAACAGGGTGGGATGTTAATGACCCATACATGTGGTTGGCATACTGACTAATCTCGCCAGTGTGCCCTCTATATCTTAAAAGTAACAAGCCAATGCATAGCAAAGTATGTGCGAACAACAGCTGGTTGTGTACATGAACGCAAGCTTAAAAAGCCAGTATATCTCTGTCCTTAGAGCAGATTGTTAGGGGTTATGAATGTCTTTTTATTGAGAAGTTTGAAGGACATTTCTTGTGAAGTTAATAGCCTCTCATTCCTTGGATTGCATTACAGGCTGAATCACTAGTGGACATACTACTCAGACTACAAACAGAAACCATAATGCTTCCCATATCAACATTTTATCCCTTGCCAGCAGATTCTGAATTCATATCAGGAATCTGTTAGATCAAAGTCATGAAATGTGAAATGTTCTCGAGTAAGCTTTACTCTGAAAGTCTATTTGGATGTTGATAATTGGTTTCTCTAGCTTGACTGCTTTATTTGAAAGTCTAAATGAACAAATATTTTGAAGTAATTACTTGAACATGGAGTCCTGCACAACAAGCCAAACTGACAGGAGAACAGTTCATAGAAAATCCTACTTTCAAGCTGGTTTCTTCTCACCAAGCTGCCGTGTTTGACAAGTTGTGCAATGACTTACAATTATCGGTTTTTATCATTTCATAGCAACAGGAACCACAAATACTGTGAAACTAAGGTCTGCTGCAAAGGCCATCTCCTGGAACGTGACACTTATTTTGAGGGAAGCCTACCTGATGACTCTGGTGACCAACGGACCAAAGGTGGCCATATGGGAGGAAGAGATTGTGTTTGGCTTTGAGGCACAGGTTAAGTGCTGGATAAGATGGGGACACAAAATAGCAAAGACATAACTCCTGTTACTCAATATGCATTACTGTCATCCCCCCAACATTCAGACATCTGTGACCTGTGGGCTACTAGTCCCAAGCCAAGGTCTCTGTATGTGTATGAATGAGTGAGTGAGTGGGATCATGTGGTTTGATAGATGGCTGGGGTTAGAGATGTGATGGTGCCTCGAACAGGGGGCAGCGTCATGATACACAGGCTCAGATCCATGTGGTACTGTAAGCTCATTAGCATTCTGATGAGCTAATACAGCTTCATCACAAGAGAGTTCTCCGTGTCATCAAACAACATCTGCACATCGGAGGTCAGCCTGTTCACCAGCTGGAGTTTGACTGGATGTTACATTTCAGAGGATGCCAGTCTCGGTGAAAAAATCATGCAGCAGATGCCTACTGAGGAGTTACCTAATATCCATTTTCAGCTCCCTCCACCCACAGTATGATACCATTTTGAACAGTAGGTGTGAAGAATGAAGAGAGGAGAGGAGGGGGTCTAAGTCTGGGACACTTTGAAGAGAGAGGGGACTTTGTTTTGCTGATTTGATATGTGGGACAACTGGTTGCATGTTCTCTTCTAAAAATCTGTATGTTTAGGAGGTGGGGCTTAAACCTGACTTCTATTTTTGAAAACTTGAATTAAAGGCACATACCTGATATAATACTGTAAAGCTCAATGTTTTTACAGCCCTGAATGGAGCAAGTCTCTTTATAAATTTTGTGTATTACATAGTTTTGGATTGGGAGATCTGATTCGTGTCAGAAAGTGTAAGTGTAGTACATGCCAGTACATCTCAAGATCTGCCAGTGCAGCAGAAAGCATTCATTCTGTGTTTTATTAATCCTTCTGAGGTTTTCTGCTGCGTCCTCATCAGCACAGAGGCAATTTCACACACACCCACTCTCTCCCTCTCTCGCTCTCTCATTCTTTCCTATGCCCTCACAGTTCAAAGGGCCCCACCTACTTAAACATATATATAATACACATAGGCTTTATATTCTTAGAAGTGCATTAGTGTCTACCATTAAAGAAACTGAGTATGTCTCAGTTCAAGATTTGGCATGCATTCTATTCATAAAGCAGCATGGCACAGGAGAGACTGTCAGGTCTAGTCGTCTTGACTACTGAAAGCTTGCTCATCCACATATTATAAAAAGTCAAAGCATGTATTCTCACCTGAAAGCCTGTATCAAAACAATTTACTGCAGTCACAAGATGATTGTGTATTCACAGTTGGTGTAAACTTTGTTGCTCTGCTCGATTTGATCTTCACACAGTGCAGTTGTGTAACACTCTGAGTGGAGTGGGCAGGTGGGCTTTTTTCAAATCATGACAGTCACAGGATCAACACCTTGACAGCCACTGTGACTTAGTAGTTTGTCGTGATCAAAAGCTCAAACTGTTTCAAATATACCAAGTACAATTAACTCTGTAATAGACATTTGTGTTGAAAACGTTTTATTTCTCTGTCATGACTTTGTACAGCACTGCTCCCTCTCTTTAGCCGGGTTAGCGGGGTGGGAGGGGTCGACTTTTCAATCAAAATATAAAAAAAGAAATGGGCCCACTCAAGTTTAGCTGCCTCACATGTTTGTGTTACGGGTCTGCTCTCTCTCCCTCTCTCTCAAACACTCACACACACACACACACACACACACACACACACACACACACACACACACACACACACACACGCACACTTATTTTGCCTGGTTCAAAGAAAAGTTGGTAAGCTATAAATCTGGCGTATTGGCATAGCCGCTGGTCTTGTTCATTTTTTATAACAGTGATTGCTGGCAGGTGGATTTTTAGGTCTGACCCAAATACAAGTTAGACTTCTGAAAAATAGCATATCTCTACAAAAAGACAACATGGGGAAGTTTTCAAATATAGATTACCTACTGTACAGTATGTAACTTTTACTTGAAATCCCTATAAACAAAACAAGCACTGACATCCTTAAATCATCCGTTTCTGCTTTCTGCACATGCTTCATTTACATCCTAATGAGGATCAAATTGTTTGAATAAGTGTTGAAATGTTATCTTGTTTTGGACTTTAATACCTCAAAGCAGTTTTACATTTTTAGTGAATCATCCACCAACAGACGAAGTGCCTCAAGTACCTCATATGTCCATAATCCAGAGCGGCTATAATTTCATACATCGATATTTCATGTTTTATTTAACTTATACAGTATCCACAGGATCTTAAAAGACTGTTATCTATCCAAATGTTGTAAAATATTTACAATATGTAAAACTGTGATAATGTCGGGACTTGTAGTTCACTGGACCTGCATGTGTTTGACCTGTGAGAGGAACACTGTGAGAACATGTGAACTCTGCAGAGAAAGAACTCAGCCTGCTGGTGGAAAGGGGGACTTTTAATCTGTGAGGCCATGCTACTGACCAATCAGTATTCAGCACTGAAGCGGTGTATTGGAGTAGAATTATTTGAATAAACACAAGTTTGAACTCCATGACTCTGCTGCTCTGGCCTTCTCCATCCATTTATCATTCTTATTATTCTATTCTGAGTTATTTATTCTTTGTCAAAACAACCATTCAGGGCACTGAACACTCTCTCTCTCTCTCTCTCTCTCTCTCTCTCACTATATGTAAGTGTTTCTCGTCTTAATTTAATGCCTGCTGCAGGTGACTACTTGCCCCATTGTGTTTTGACCTCTTTCAGATAATTCCTGAGGGCGGCTCAGGTCCTGCTTTTGTCCTCCAGACAGGTGTGACCCTGACTGTGTAACAGGAAGATTCCCAATGTCCTTATCTATTCTCTTCTTCTCAGGCTGTACTTGTTTGGTTCAATGTAACTGCAACTTTGTCTACGGAAGTGAACTGAAAAAAATATATTCTCAAGTCGAGTTAAAATATATAACGTGTTTTGAATGGTTTAGCAAAATACACAAATTGTTACATTATCTGTAATTGATATTCCACTTTCAAATAGAAGACAGACATTTATTTGCATACATTTCAGCCGGTTTAAGAATGGATGCGGTCATAATAATTGAGAAATGTTATTGTAGGAAGCTAACATATCTCATCTACATGAATGTGTTTGTAAGTCAGTTCAAACTGGGAGTGGCAGCACAATAATGGAGTATTGTACGTAATTAGAGTTTTTGCCCCCACTGCACACATGTATGTACATAAATTATATCTCTTAAAGTCCTGTGCATGTGTGTGTGTGTTTGTGAGTGCGTGTGTGTGTGTGTGTGTGTGTGTGTGTGTGTGTGTGTGTGCGTGTGTGCGTGTGTGCGTGTGTGTGTGTGTGTGTTTGTGAGTGTGTGTGTGTCTGTGTGTGTGTGTGTGTGTGTGTGTGTGTGTGTGTGTGTGTGTGTGTGCGTGTGTGTGTGTGTGTGTGTGTGTGTGTGTGTGTGTGTGTGTGTGTGTGTGTGTGCGTGTGTGCGTGTGTGTGCACGGTCAGGGAGGGTGCACATTAGAAATGTCTTTCTCTGCAAATTATGGAGGAGAAAGTTAATTTAGTTAGAAGCTAATTAGTATGAATAAAAGATAGCTGGAGTCCCTCAGGCTACCACACACTGTCAGCTTTTCCTTCAGACTCTCTGCATCCCCCCCCCCCCCCCCCCCCCCCTCCTTTTCCTCATTCAAATTCAGTTTGGACTGCACTGCTTTTACAATTATTAGAATCATTGTTAAGATGCATGTTAGATCTAACTGAGAATGACTATAATAGTAATATAATGCTGATAATGTTATTCTTGGTCAATGAGCCAAATAAAGAGTCTGTTACAGCATTACAATCGTTCACATAAAAGCACATTAGCCATTGGTTGAACTGTAAATCTGAACAAGGCTGTTCAGTTTGAACACTGTTTCTGTTTCACATCTTTGGGAAAATTAATTAATTTCTTTATCTCAGAACTATCCTTTGATCAACTGGTACTTGTTTGGTCATGTCATCTCAAAGGAGTGAATGACATTTACAGGATGATGTCATCAATAGTCATTGCATTTAGAGAAATGCCTCCCTGACTTCTTTAGGCAGGAATTGTTAGCACAAGTGACAAGTTACTATTGATTTCTACATCAAACCTTTGATCCCTTTGAACATTAACTTGCAGTAAATCCATGATGGCAGTGATTTTATTTGAATGATATAACAGTAAATAGGTGCCGTGTCTCCTTTTGGTTGCAGGTTATGTTAAATCAGAGAAGCTTCTTCAAATCTCTGCGCCCAGCCGGCTCTTTCATCCAGATATCTGATGAAATCTCAGTGAGCTTTGTCTCATCTTTGCTTTATTACAGAGCCGGTCTCTAACTTCAGCCTTACAGAATATAACCAACGGCATTTTAGCTTACCTAGAAGCAGACAAAAGGCATTGTCAGGTTTCCTGTCTTAATTATTGATCAGTGTGTATTTGACTTTATCGGTTTGGAATGAGTTTGCACAAGTGTATTTAAATGAGTACTAATGTGATCAAATGAACCAGCAGCTCTGTTCGTGTACTGTTTGTGGATCTGTGTGCTGCTGATGAGGCAGAACCCAATCTACCTGTCAGTCATGGGACTTGATGTTTACAGGTCATTCATTTGTCATGAGTCAGTGCAAAGACTAAATCAACTAAAGGCAACAATAAGTCTTTTTTTAACCCCTTTTGTTCTGCCCTAAGGGAACCAAACTACAGGTGTCAGCACAGGCCTGTGTGCTAAATGAGGAGATGTTCCCAGCAAAGAGCTGTTTATTGTTCATGATGCGAGTCAGCAGGACTACAAACCCCCCCCCCCCCAGCAGCCCCCCCTCTCTCACTGACTGCCCCCTCTCTCATGAATACAGCATTGGATAGTGGAAACATACACTTGCAAAAACTGTCCTTGTGCAGATGTTTAGTTCACTTTTGAAACTACACAAAACATGAATTAGAAATGTACAGGTCCATGTATCCATTATTATTGAAGAACAACTTTAAAGGAGATGGTTTGTACTTTTGAATTAGAAATGAAGAGAACCTGAAAGTCGTATATTTTAGTAAGATCTCTTATAAATAGATGTTATAAGCCCAGGCCTGAAAAGTTTAACATTTTTTAAAGCAACACACTCCATGTATTAAATCTTTATAAAACGTGATTGTAGATTAATAGATTCATGATTGTATCTACATTTCTGTGTGTGAGATAAGTAACTTGTAGTAGAGAATGACCATCTGACTCTGCTGTTCACCTCAGCTTTACACTGTTTTAGTGTCTTTCAGCTCAATGTTTCAGATTTCTGGTCCACAACTTAACTGTTAGAATCCACTGCAGGAAGCTGCAATTTTCCAAAATACTTTTTTTTTTTTCCCAGCATGAAACAATACACAGAGTAAGTAATAAGCTACTAAACTGAGCACAGTGTTATCAGGGAAAGAGAAGAGACATTTCTAGAAGATGTTGTTGAAAAGCAAAAAGCTTAAAGAGAGGGAAATATTCGACAACAGTTCTCGATTTGAACACACAACTCCATATGAAACCCAAACTTTTTCTCCATTAAAAAATAAATCACCATATACTTGACCTGAAAAGTGATAATATGTCAGTGTTCTGTTTTCAGCTCGTTTCTGCTGCTCCCATGTGGCAGAAAAAAAGATAAAAATCTATTATTGCAGATTTATCCAGTTTAAATATTAGATTTAAATTATAATTCATAGGCACACTTATTAATTCAAGGAAACAAATGAAGTAATGAGATACAGATTATTTGTTCAGTTGACTAATATGTTCATGCAAATAACTCGTGGAAAGGTTTGAAAAAGTATCCAGAAGGAATTATTTTTGTTCATCACAATCCAAACCTCATATGGTCGATAATATAACCGAGACTACCACCAGAAGACAACTTGATTCTGCAGCACTCAAATCTGGCTTTACCTTCGAACAAGTAAATGTGTCTGCTAAGAGTTGTTGACAAAAGTTGCATGAAAAAGAGATGTGAAGCCACACACAGTTGATAATCAGTTGTGTGGTTTCAAAGTAATTCCACACTTGTTTTATAACTATGTCAAGCCCTGCTGGGTGACACTGAGTTGCACCATATCTAGAACAAACTATCGCTTCATTATTCGCCAACAGTAATACAGTCGGGCATATAAAGTCAGGCTTATAAATGCTGATTACGGTTCTGTATCACCAGGGGGGTCATGCTAACGGACTTGGAGTAAGTTTTATGAGTCTAATTACAGCCTTGTAGCTCCAGGAGGGTAATGTTCCCTAGCGTGGGGATGCAACAGCAGATGTGTGGGGTTTCTGCTGTCGTATCTCATGTCTTATACAGCGATCTGCCTGATAGATGTGATTTATCTGTAGCATGGGAGGGAAGGAACACTTCTCCCCTCAGACGTTCACACCAACCACACTCGTACAAAACACGCACAGCGACGCATACCCGCTCCGCCGTCTGTTCGCAATTCCCAGCTCTGACATTTTGTTTCCGCTGTTTCGCATTTTTCTGAACTCTGCAGAGATAATTCTCGCTCTCATACGCTCCCGCCTTCCCTCCATCCCAGCAGGGACACCACAAGGTGACAGCATCCATCACCCATCAAGCATCACATATCATCTGCTGACTGCTGTCTCAGAACGGGGAGTCCTAAATAAAAAGTCACATTCATTTCCAGGAACTGGATTTGAAACTTGTTAGTATATGTGTGTGTGTGTGTGTGTGCGTGCGTGTGTGTGTGTGTGTGTGTGTGTGTGTGTGTGTGTGTGTGTGTGTGTGTGTGTGTGTGTGTGTGTGTGTGTGTGTGTGTGTGTGTGTGTGTCTGCATGTGTGCATGCGCACATTGGCATATTTGCAGTTAGTTTATCACACCAATCAGTGAGTGTTTTATCCCCTATATCTCCCAGATACTCTACTTATCACATGCCAGCTTCTCTCTCTCTCTCACACACACACACACACACACACACACACACACACACACACACACACACACACACACACACACACACACACACACACACACACACAATCACAATCCCCCCTGTCCTTGTCACTTAGCTGTCAATTGTGTCATTGCTTGACCTCCATGTCTGCTTGTATACATTGTTCTTTTGCTTCATTAGCATGATCAATACAGACACATAATGGCTTTCTGCATTAGAGGATGAGTCAAAGTGTGTAGTCAAAGTGTGTAGTCAAAGTGTGTAGGTAAAGTGTGTAGGTAAAGTGTGTAGGTAAAGCGTGTAGGTAAAGCGTGTAGGTAAAGTGTGTAGTCAGAAAGTGCACAAAGGTAAGGAGAAGCAGCAACAAGAGCAGAGTTCACTACTTCAGATCTTGTGATTCTTCCAGTGTCTCACACACACTTAAATATAACCACCTTGTTGACTGTTTCGTGACAATAAGTATACTTTTCGATTTAAATTGACACAAAATTAGACCTTTGTAGAGTCATTGACAAGAGGTGAATTAGGAAAAATGGACTATCCAAAAGCCTTCAGAGAGGAGGTTGTTGCTTTTGAGAGAATGATTGTGTTTTGTCTTCCCAGAGGAAACAACAAACCCCTGACAGCCAGAATGGAGTGGAGAGAGATAAATTCTTAACTTCAGTCAGAAGCAGACTAGCAACAAGCCCATTCATTGAAAAACTGCATGAAGAAGTCTAGAAAAGAGGACGAGGAGAGAATGAAAACCGAATGAAAACCTCATGGGGTGAAAGAAAAAACAACAGTGACAAGAGACACATGAAGGCTTAATTAGCGACTTCAGAAACGGAGACAAACTGTCACTAACCCGACATCCTCTGAACACTGAAATACACAATCAGGACTATCTTATAGACAAGCTGATGTTGACAATTGTATAGATTAACCGCTCTGTAGATTCACTAGGCCACCCATAAGGAAGACACACAAAACCCCTATGCTCAGCAGGAACAGATTGTATTTTGCAGGGCTGAATTTAGGAAATGAAGGTTTAAAAAAATACTTTCATCCAAATTAAAGGCAAAGTTTCTCTCATATTGTGGAGTTAGTAGGCCTGCAAGACATAAAAAAGAATGCAATGTGTGATTTCCAATTAAATTAGTTGTGATATATAAACAAGTGGGCTATTAGAGCGTGTGTAAATCACAGTGTATATGTGTATGTGCTGGGCCTTGTGTTCTCGCAAAACGTGTTCTTGCCACATGTCTCTCCTCAATCTAAACTGGTGATAAAAAATGTTCTAACTATAAAATTGGCCCCAATTCACCTGAGGGTTTAGCTAATAGCTATCTTGAGCTTCATCTGACAAAATGGTTTGAAAGCATGGCCAATAAACCCAGACCAGGTTCAGGTTACTTAGTTTTTACCCGTAGGTTGATTTGTTTTACAGTAAGATGGTTACATCTGTTTTTACCATAGACTGTAAATAATAATGGATGAAGCCTGAGTGACGTCATCCATATGTAACTGCAGGAGGCTTTGGAGCCCTATCGATGGCGGTCGCCAACTCGCCTTGCTGAAAATGCCGTCTCAACCTCCCGCAGGAGATTGACATACTTTTTTGGCGGCCCACTCAGGTATTGTCGATGTGTTTGGGAAACACTGGGTTATTTTGCAGTCCTAGTATCTCCTGTTAATCTTTAAACAGGGACTATTTTCTAGTAAAAATAATAAAAATGGTATTATCCACTGGCACTGAAACGGGCCATTTATGTCACCTGTTTTGAAAGTGACAGGATAACTTAACATTCACCTTTAAAAGATATCATGCAGGTTTGATGGAAAAAAAGGAATCCGGTCATCTAAGGCTGCATGCCGTTTTTAAAGCTTGTGTCTACACAAACAAACAAACAAAACACAGGAAAAATAGTTCTTGCATGCTCGTGATTTCCTGTTGCCGAAATATCTTTGTAGATGGCTCCCCGCTATTTGAGTGTAGGTACTGGTGTTACTGTATGTTTGTTTGTCTTGGTTCTTGCCTCTCCATTTCACAGCTACACTGTTCAACATGCAGACTCATTTTTACTAGATCCAATGCATATGTAGGTGGTTGTTCATTTTAGTCCAGCATCGGCATATTCTTTGTGTCTTTGCAGCTGTCAGAGTGTGTATTTGTGCGTAAATCGAGTAATATATACGTGTGGGGTACCTTATGAATAAGAAAAAGAGCACCAATCCGTCTTTAATATCATACACTGGTTCTCATGGACCATTGAAGTTGTGTCTGTTTGTGTGGAACTTCCAAGTACAATTCATGTTTTGTTTGTTATGCTTGAAGCAAACCCTGGGCATGCCTCGTTTAAAAAGTGTGTTTGTGTGTACAGTACATGTAAGTGTGAGGTAGATGCCCTTTAATGTGTGTGTGTGTGTGTGTGTGTGTGTGTGTGTGTGTGTGTGTGTGTGTGTGTGTGTGTGTGTTTGTTTGTTTGTTTGTTTGTGAGAGGCTGCACTGTATCAGCTGGAAGGCCACTGCAGCCTCCTCTCCCGGCTCAGAGACGGGGAGTTACCCAGAGGGATCACCTGCTCTTTAAAAAAAAAAAAAACCCAGCTGCACAATACTTGCATTGTGATTGGAGAAGAAGGGGAAACTGAAGACGGGATGAATCTATCGAGCGAGAAAGGGGGGGAACAGAGGTACGGGATGACCAGGAGTTGAGCCCTGCATCGGTATTCCCAGGTGCGTGAAAATGTGGAAATGAAAAGCAGATTAAATAAGAATTTGACCTTTCTCTGTCCCCCTTTTCTGGGAAACACCTTCACATTACTTTTTAAAAATAAAACCAAAATACTTTTTTATGAGATGAATCAGAAAGAGCACACTATATTCTTTTTTTTTCAATAAATCAGCCTCAGGATATTTGAAAAATCAGCTTTGCACTCTTCTGTTTGATTGTCTCATTTCTGACATTCCCATTGCAGGGAGTTGCCGTTCTAAAATTGAATTGTAATTGTCTGTTAGCCTCTACCTGTTCCTCTGATCATATACCTGCATTCATAAAGCAATCACAGGGCTGTGAACACTCCGCTGAGTTGGAAATGAATAGCCCTCACCTCCTGTCCTATATTAAGGTCCTCTTTAAAATTCACTGGAGAGTGACGTTCCCAGAGAAGATTCTCAGCAGCAGACTAAATATAACCACGATTGTGCTTCTAATAAGTAGTCACAGAACAAGAATGAGCTGGTTGGAGAGAAGGGATGGCAGTGGGTGGAGTGGCTGGTGTTTGAGGGGGGATGGCGGGTATTTTGAGGAAAATAATGATGAAATACAAAGAAAAAGAAATGTGCTACTTAGAAGCTTCTATCATTTTTAACACACCTTGTTGTGAAAAGGTTCATAATGAGGAACAAAAACACAACAGTTTGTATTCTGTTTTTGTAGCGGCAGGCTGGAAATGCTAATTGCTGTTTCAAATGACTTCAGCAGGAACTGAAAACAGTTTAAAACTAAATATAAAAGCTACAACATATTATGTTTGTCATCATTTGAGAGATAAAATCACATTTTAAAATGCATGTCACGTCACCCCATGTTTTATTTCTTAAGTTAAATGATGATGACAGTATGCTAACTCTGACAATGCTAACATGCTTACCATTGTAGCCACCTTACTTTAGCTAAGCTAGGTTAGCTTAGCTGAAGCTGAAAATAACACCAGTAGTTTAAAGGTATTAAGTCACCGACTCCAAAGAATTAATAAAGCAGATACTTTATCTGTAAAGATAGGACAGCAGTCCATCGAGCTATTAAAGTACATAGCTAAATAAAAACAGATCACCAAACACAGTGATCCTTTCCTGAATCTTCACAGTGGCACAATGACATGATTGAATGTGAACTAAAGTTAATAGGTCAGAGCACAAGTCGACAGGCGGGATAATGTTGGACAAAAGTTAAAGTTAGTTAAAGTTAGTTAAAGTTAGTTTAACTTGAAGGAGCAATATTTTTAACTTGAAAAACCTAGTGTTTAAAGCAGGCACTGCAGTCCACATTCAAAACATTTGAGAGAGCCGTTTCCCCCAGCCCCCGCCCCCTCCTCCCCGGAGTCGATGTGCGCGCTGGCGGCCATGTGGCGGACGCGGAAGCTTCAGTGTTTAACTGCTGTGCAACGGTCTCAAAACCTTCCTGCGTTCTAATCTCTCTGTTTTCAAAAGCATCGCCAATTGTTATCTTAGTTTTACCACATCTCTGATCGCTTATTAGAAAAAAGTAGTTAAGTCGAGTATAATCAGTTATACCTGGACCAGTTCGCTTTCCCGCTTTCATCGCTGCAACACCGGTTGCATTTGGTGTTTGCCTTGCAAACCAAGGGGTGTCCAAAACGGATGTGTGGGGGTGCCATAAAACTTGCTACCTTCTCTCTTCAAAATATATATAGACAGGATCGGAATCTTAATTCAGGAGGACGACAATCTGGCTAATGCATTGTTGTCAGAGAAGCCAACATTACAACATTACATGTGCAGAAGATTCAGTAATTTATTAGATATCTTACATATTGGAGCTCTAAGTTAAATAAGTTAAAGGATAAGAGCAGTAACTGATGCAAGTACATTAATCCTGTACATGACCTTTTTAGGGGCATAATGTATTCTTCAGTGTATCAGATATCATGATGTATCATTCAATGATTGTCTTGTAATATATCAATTATTGGAGAGTTGCTCTACTGTGATGTTGTCGTTATCGTGGGCCACATATTTAGTATCGTGTTGTGTTCTGAATTCCCCTGTGCTTCGCAACCCTACAGACAAAATGTTAAACACAGTGATCAGCCAGTTTCAAGAACAAGTATAGTAAAGCCCTGCCAAATTTCAAAACGATTGTAAAATAGCTCTGTGCACAGAGATCACCCTCTATTTCATTTGGTTAAATATAATGTCACTCTTTGCTTGTCCCTTTTTCTGCATTTAACAGATCTGGCTCCAGCCAAAATAGAACCAGTGATGATTCAGACAGATCTAGACGGTGCAGATGGCTTGGCTTGTTGCCTGCTTCATGTATCCAGAGTGAACTACATGTTTCAGTCAGGTACTGTCAGAAAATACAGAAAGAAATATCTCCACCCCCACTTCACCTGTCAGTCAGTGACACAGCCCTTCAAAGCTGTTAGATCACAGTGGGCTTCAGTAGGCTTAACCCACCACAGCTTCCCCTGGTGACTTTCATCAAGTCAGCCAGCTGCTGACATCCAGCCAATAATCTGCATACATTAATATCCTCATATTGCTATGACTGTATTCCCCCTGATAGAAGACCTGTGATCAAATTACACATCCAGACATAGATCCATGTCATCCATCTTTGTTAAAACCCTGTCAGAGAAGAGCTAGCATCTCTGTGCAGTTTCTTTCATCCTCTTGTTTCTGCATGGTGGAAACCCTCCAATCAAATCATCTCAAATATCAACACAAATTAGGATTCATTAAAAAAAAATCCATCTGGTATTGCGGTGTGCCTCAAGCCTCCAAACATGACGTATTCCACCGTTTAGCAGCAGCTCCTTAGCAAAGAACACGTACAATTTCTCACTGCACACAAGAGTTAAACTCAGAAATAATTACCCAAGTCAATGTGAGCCACTATCTCTGTGATTGGTTGAGTGCTCAGGCAAAAGCTATTAAGTTTTTCTGTCTATTTTTTTTCCGCAGGATTTCAATTAAAAGCGGTTTGAAAATGGTGGGCCTATCTTAAAATGATAGACCCAAAGAAGTCCCTTCTCGAGGGAGGACCTATTGTAGTGTCCTCATCAACACTCCAATTAGAGCTCGCCTATTATCTTTTATGATAAAAAAAAAGGGTATTACCACAAACGCACCTTATCCCCCCCTCTCTTAAAATAACTCTTTGGCTTTTCACCCCATAATTTCATTACAGGGAGATAGTCATTCATCAATTAGAATGGTAATTTTCATTAATGGCGCCTGGCCTCTGTGAATATTGAATAAATCGTCCATTCATTTGGATCTTTGGTTGAGTGATATCTCATGAATATAGAATGAGATATGAATACAAACACTGGAATAACTCTGTGGAAATGCAAGGACGATTGAGAGAGAAATAAAGACGGAGAGACGAGTGCCAACACAACCCTTACAGATCCTTCATATTTCAGCCAAAATATATTCAAAGCACGGTCAGCTTAGCGTTCCTTCTCCAGAAACGTCAGTCAAACAAATCATTCTTGTAGTACCCAATGTTTTCATTAATATAGTTTGACCTTAAATTGCCTCTCTGTTGTACGCCTCCTGAACCTCAGTAAGTGCAGTACAATTTAGCAATTAAAACTCTCACCTCTAGTATAATTTTCTCAATTGCTCAAGTTGATTAAAAGGGCAGCTGGTCCTCAAGTATTCTCCTGCTTTCACGCGTTCAATAGTCAAAGAGGAAGAAATGTTTCAATCATGTTCTATTGACACATGGATCTCACTGGTCAGAGTGGAGTCTGATGTGGAAAACGTATAAAGGGGTTAGCACGTCATAAAGTAAAGTTGTCCCAGTAGGACCAAACCATGATATTTTTGGTTGAAGTACGTCAGTGTGATACTGATGAATTCAAAATCACTTATGTTTGAAAATTAAAAATCGGTACACTCTCTGTGTGCCTCTGGAAATGCCCCCAAGTTATGATAAATGGTTTATAAAGTATTCATTTGGATGCCCTGAGGATTTATATTTAAATGATTTTGGCATCACATTTGTGATGTTCAAATGACCACATGACCCCATATAATTTTTAAAAATATATTTACTGTATGCACTGCCAGGTGACAGTGAAAAGTACTTGAGGAGAAGATGTGACAGTGGAGGCATGAGTCATGCTGCTGATGACTCAATAAATACACTGAAAGAGTTTGGGATGAATGAATGACAGTTACCACCTCACACACAGAAAATGTCCTCGGACACACACACACACACACACACACACACACACACACACACACCACAGAAGGGGATGTGTGTTATCAGTCGTGACACATGCTGCTTGTTTGTTTGTCTCCAGTAATGTGCAGCACAACCCTCTATTCATCAGCCCTGATTTTCCTCCTTGACACTTCAGTTTTATATGCGTATGCGTGTGTGTTTTTTTATGTCTGTCCTGCTGAGGCACCAGTCTGGGTGTTTATTGGTTCCCAAGAGCAAAGATTTCCAGCCTCATGTGAAGCATTTTCATTGAGCCTTCTGCAGCGTCTTCACCGCAGCCTGAGATTTCCTGAACCAAAGTCACATGCTGTCCACAAAGCAGTTATTCTCCTCATACAAAATGACCAGCTGATGACAGACTTTCTGCTTTTAAGTTAGACATCTTGATGAAGTGTAAGTTTAGATTCAGTTTTTCCCAAGCAGCTAATTTTAATTATTGTCAAAACTGCTGATTTGTTTTCATGATTAATCCAATAATCTTTTATTCTATAGCAGCCTTGATGGAAATTCTCACTAGACATCCTGTCTCCCTTTTTAATCATATCATCATAACTGTCTCTCACATCACATTGTACTGTGCCTTATGACCAACCACTAATCTTTCTGTTGTTGCCTTTGTCCTCTCAGGAGGAGACAACATATAGCTAGGTCAAGATGAAGCACAATATTTATTCTGACCTCTGCTCTGGGCCTTCCTTCTTTTTCCGTCATCTCATGCTGGAGAGAACGGAGGTCCGTTTGCAAACACCCGAACTGTTGGCTAGGCGTTAGACTTAATACAAATTTCCAGAACACTGCCATTCCCCAACATAACAATGCTGAGGCCTATTTTAAAATAGTCTCAGGCCCAAACCTTAATTTACACAATTCAGACCAAATGAAGGGTTTAACTATTTATTTCATTCACATAAAAAAAAAAAAAAAAAAAACATACTCAAAACAACATTTTGTTTGATTTTAAAAGACCTCTCATGGCCCTACCTCTCAGGGCTAAAGTATAGAATGTCAAATATTTTGAATAAAGCTCATCACGATATCCCAGAACCTTAAGTAACAGTCACAACACTTAGAGACTCTACATTTATTGTCATGAATAACAAAGAAATGCAGTAAATCTTTTGTTTAAGATGTTGGAACCAATACATTTTCAACAACAACATGATTAATTTATTTACAATTGACAACTAATTTCCTCCTCTAATCAGTCAATCATTGCAGCTCTTTTCACAGTGTTTCCTTTTTATCCACAAATGAAATAAATAAAAGCCAAACTATTCTTTTTTTAACTCTTGATAAAAATGTGAGCAAAATTCAATCTTCGCACCTGTCACTAAACCTGCCCCAGTGTGATCCGATGATAAATGTTGCATTAAGACAAGCGCTGGCACAGCCCCTGACCCCTGTGACACTTCACCAGTCCAACCACACATCTATCCATCACCTCCACCACATCCTCCCTCCCCCATCTCCAAGAGACAAACACCTTCCCAACTGGTTTCTATTTCCCCTGAGTGCAGAGAGGAGAGCCTGCAGTGGAGGCAGCTTTGGGCTGAAGATGTGCTAATGTTGAGAGAGTACAATCTCCCACACATCCATCCCAGCGCTGTCAAAGAGCATCATACTGGAACGCTGACGATGGAAACCTCGGTCCCTCCCCACCCTGACACCTGCTGCTCCTCCATCTGCTGCAGCCTCACGCTTCTCCTGTTTATCCCCCCCATCTACACATCCATCTATACACACACTCATCCTTCCACTCCGCCCATAAAAAAAAGAGAGAAGTTGTGTTCTGCAAAGACATTGTCTTCTCCAAACAGCCGTCAGTTGTCAGAAAGCTGATTTTGTTGGTATGAAACCCATACAGCCTCTGCTGCAAACTTATTAAAGCTCCGCTGCAGCTGCTCCAGGATCAGGGTGCTTTATCCGGAAGAGTGACACCCTGAATTTACAAGCAAGGAGTCATGCATTTCATTTACACACAGTCCAGCAACTCACTGATGGTGAGACTCAGGTACTCGTCAGCTGCAGTATTTGCATCACTACTGCTATCTGACGCAAATGAGGAGGGGAGGGAGCCTGGGTCGGCAGATAGAAGTTAGTTTGTCAGCAGAGAGGAGGGGGCTACACAAGAGTATGTATATATATATATATATGTATGTATATGTAGGTCTGTACTTGAAGTCTTACACTCTTCACAGTCTCATATACCTCATCCGTATAGAGGTACATTTTATCTGAATGGGAAATGTGCATCTGACAGTATTATAGTGTTTATCCCAATCAACACACTGTGTGTTTTTTTTAAATAACTGTTCTTTGTTTTTTCACAATTTAAGGGGTCATAGTGTATATTTCTAGAATTATTGTATTACTATCTTTCTTCTTATATTTAATTACTTTAAATAAGTTTACTTTTTGCTATATTTTGCTGATTCAATTCCTCTATGTTGTTGTAACAACCAAATTTCCCCCAATGGGGGATCAATAAAAGTTGGTCTTATCTTCTCTTATTTTAGAAGAAATTTCTTTTTGCAATGATGTCTCTAAGGAACTAAAGAGATATGCATCCTGTAGGGGGGAAATAACAAGATCAGAGGTTTGTAGAAGCGCTATTGTTACACTTGAAACTGCCTTAAAGATACCCGCCGTTTGTGAACTAAGCACCCCCGAGGCCTAAGAAGAACAAATAGCATTCTTTATGAGTTAGCCTGTAGCATCTGCTCCAAAAACAATCTAGGTCTTGCTCTTCCCATATTGAAACATCAGGTGTAGCCAGCGCACGAGTCCATCACAAGCCCTAACGAGCCAGTGTATTTTGGTGGGACAGATGTGAAAGTACCGCACATCCAAGAACATAGAATCCATGAAGAATATGCCGTCTCAGCTCAATGGCTGCAATGAGAGTGCTGGAGTTTCTTAGTGTTTCTGTTAGTGGCTATGAGAGGCTGCACGGCTTCAGTTATCGTCCATTAAGTTTGAGACTCAAGGATCTAACAGAGCCGAGATGGAGGCTATCAAAGAATATCATTACAGCCAGAGAGAGAGAGAGAGAGAGATTGTTTGTGTGCTTCCAGCTGGCACTCTCCTGTCCTGTGTCTCTCCTAGTTGAATATAATACTCTCGTAATACCATGCTTAATGAGTATGATGGGGTGATTATAATGTTAAAACTTCAGGTGGTCGTTGTTGAACCAAAGCAAACAGCATGAGCGTGTACGTGGTTACTCATTTCACCTAAGAGTGAGCTTTAATTTTCTCATGAATAATTTGCATTAACACAACAACAAGCTAGACAAGCATCCCGGAATTTATGATCGAAAAAGGCACAATTTATTATTAACATACTCCCACCGAAGATTGATATCTGAGTGTAGTGTAGAACAATGCTGTTGTTGTTAATTGAGCATGTCACACTAACCCAGTGAGCAGTAATACTACGTAGTTAACACAACAAAGTGATGTTTGCTTTTGAGTATTCTCATAGGCACAAGAGCGGTGCGTGACTTGATGACATGCTGGCATTATGAAATATATATATTTTTTTAGGTTTGTTTGGTTTGTGTCATTTTGCCTGCTGAAGGGAAAATAAGTCTGTTTTTTTTGGGGGGCATGAGGTCTGGCTGAGGTCACCTCTCCAGACGGCATCTGTCATAACTACCGCTTTCTGGTTCTTGATGGAAAAACAGAGCAGCTGATACTGTAGTCTCACTGGTTCAGGGGTAAGGCTTCCTGGGGTTATGCTGGTACACACACACACACACACACACACACACACACACACACACACACACACACACACACACACAAACAGAGGAGCAGCGACAGGCAAAGAAGCCCGATCGGATCACTTAGCAACATGCAACTGCAAGCAAAGATTCCCACACACACCTACACACAGTCAATTTGAGTCTACAGCAGCACATGTAGCTCTTTGGAGATGGACTTTAACAGTGTTAGCTAAATGCTGACGTCAGCATGCAATTAGCAGATAATGAATATTTCAACATGCTGACATTCAGAAGATGTTTACTTTTCTAATTTAGCGCGTATACATGCTAAGGTTAGCAAATTGTGTTTTCATTCGCACTAAACATGCAAATGAACACGTATTGATAATAATACAAAATACACGCACCAATCTTTGTGTGATGCCCACAAAGATTGGTGCAAAATTTCCATAAATCAAAAGAAAATTGTATTTTTATTTTTATTCTGAACCAAACAATTACCACCTGTTAACTAAAGAAAATCATCAAGTCAGTAAGATTCATCCTCTGAGACTAATCACTGCACGCTGTTGTTGACACACTTTACATATATATATAGTATAGGCCGAAATCAAGACACATGCACAAATAGTTTCCTGTAGACATGCACTAATGGAGAGATGTCAGAATGAGGGACACGTCACAAAAGAGCGCCAGAGCAGTAAGGGGTTCAGTGCATTGCTCAAGGGCACCTCTGCAGAGCACAGGAAGTAATCTGGCAACTCTAAGCTAGCAGCCCAATGTCCAGGCTGTGTCCATCACAAGCTCCTAAAGACTGAGCTGTTGTAGCCCAATCCATCATTATCCATTCAATATTTTATTTGTATTTTATTTGACGTAATTTACATGTTTATACATTTAAACTGCCCCCCAACTATTGTCTATTAGTTGTTATGGAAACCTTTTTACCAGCTTTTGTACAACTGTAGAGGCAGTTCATGGCAAATTGTTGTTATTGATTAAACTGAAGGTTGGTTGGATTTCCTTCAGTGAGCCTTTAGCTTACCCACTCATATGATTGACTCAGAAACAATCGAAATAATTGTAACTTATAAAAAGTTTTGTTCTTTCTCACAAAGGGCAGAATTATCCCACACTGATAAAGGTTTCACTGAAACACCTAATAATTCAGATCTAATGGTCTAAGTACGTCCTCTCTGACAAACCTATCCTGCTCCTTCCTGGTTCTGGTGTTTCTTTTTCCTCACCGTCCAGCTGCTTCAGCCTGATGAGCAGATCTCTAATGACTGTGCTGATTATTGCAGTGTTGATGGCCCGGGGGTCATAGGCAGCAGGTGCGCTGAAGAGCTGAAGCCATGCCGAGCAAATGTTTGGTCTCCGTTTCACACGAGGATGAGTCAACATGACCGCGGAAACCCAACGGACCTTTCTCAAACATCACTGGCCTATTATACAATGTGTGTGCGTGTTTGTGTGTGTGTGCATGTGCAGCAGGAAGTGTAGTGCGGGGGTCGTGTTTAAGTAGAAAAGACCTTGTGAGAAAGTGGAATGCAGCATATTCTCAGTTTTCTATCCCTGTTTTTAGTGCCTTATATGAGTCTCAGTTGGCTAGTTTTACAAAAAAACATTAGAATTTTGAATGAAATAATTCTAATTCTCCAAAATGTAATACAAGAATTGTCTTGAATCTGCCTGTGAACACGCCAATTGTGTTGTTTATGGAACGCCGATGTGACCTTGCGTTAGTCTGAGTGTGTGGGTGCATTTGGCTGCACAGTTAACAGTAGCAACTTGGCATGTGACACATGGCTTTGTCTTCATTAGAACAACATCAGGCCGTGCATCATGCAGCACAATGGCTTCATTTAGCCAGGCGTTCTGCAGAGAGCTGCTCTGTAATAACACGGGTCAGGAACTGAGTGGGAGCAGAGCGTCACACTACCTCTGCCCTCTCCTGTGATGAAAGACGCTGTCAACAATCCCCTTTGCTGCCGCACTAATCTACGCCGACAATACACCCGCTTCCATCCCTCACTATAAGCTTTCTCTCCTCTCCGTATAGCCTCTTTATTTTCCATCTCAGTTTTCCTGTAGAATTTCTCTTTCGTCTCTTTTCTTGATCTGTGACGCTAAATCGTTCTTTTATACTGCAGTCTTTCCCAGGTATTCTTTATCCCTTTCTTAAGCTTCATACCTGCTCTCTATGCATTTCGTTTCCATTATTTGTTCAATCATTTGAAGTTTCATGTGTTTTCCCAACTCCTCTAACTTTTTGTCACAGTTCGCTCTGCCGTGTAACAGGAAAAGGCTGCTACTCTGATAGATGCATGGCAGTACATTTATAACAGGATTGCAATTAGCCTACATTAACAGTAAGTGAGTTTTTGTACTGCACTTACCAACAACTTTAAGCCTCTTGTTTGTAAAGATATTTCAATTATGTGGAACCGTCTTTACTTTTAACCACAATTCAGAAACAAATGTGTTCCACATAGTTTATTTGTAGTTAAAGGTTGATTTGCATTTAAAAATAAGAATCATCTGCCAGACCTTTCAGGTCAAAAAAAGTCTCAAGTTCTTGAAAGTCAACATGTACATTTTTTTAGGTGTCTGCATAGTAACCATTGCAAAGATATGACAAATTAAACATTTGTGTATCACAGTCAAGGGCCTGTCCCCCTCTTGAAATCTGCTTGGCCACCCCAAAATCCTAAACTATGATTGGCTTATTGCCTTGCCAGAGGCGGGGCTTATGTTCAAATCAAGTATTTGGGTGGTGTTTGAAAAGGCTGGTAAACATTTTATTTTGCCATTCACTTGTTACTTAAAAGTATATATGATAATTGGAGATAGAAAGGGTAATAAATACCCCCCCCCCCCCCCCCCCCCACACACACACACACACACACACACACACACACAGATGAGATAGGCTAGAGATAAACCTTAGAAAAACCTGATTTAATATTATCATGATCAGAATAAAAGACCATAAGCATATCTGTAAATGCAGGTCAGGTCTTTTTGTTGAGTTACAAGATCCAATTGATGTCGAGCCTCCCAGTTGATTTCCAGAAACATCCAGTGAAACCAGTCCGATGAACTATCTGCATATGGTAGGATTGTGCCAGTCACCCGGATTGGTACCAGCTTAAACACACAAACGTAGAGTGCACTCTGACCTATTGAACTCTGAGCAAGCTGACCTCTGTATGAACCGGACAGTTGACTTTGTCTTATTCTAAAAGGCCACAAAATGCAAAGGAAGACAATTTATTTTATTTTAAAGGGCCCAGTTGTTATATCCATGTATGTGTAAATGTAAGTTGCTTATTGTACACGTTTTCAGTAAACAAAGCTACTGTTCCTTTAACTATCTGTGTGTGTGTGGTTATGGCTATTATGCTCACGACCCAGCTCCTGCAGAACCTAGAAAGACGTGCATTTATCCAGGAGTGGGTTACACCTACCTAAGGCCAATTGAAGCCCATTCTGACCAGATTTTTTGACTGATTGCTGCATGACTGATTTTGAAGTCGGGCCAAATTTCGGTCCAGGCGTCATTTACCTTGCAGTGTGCAGGGGGGCACGAGTGCTGATTGCGGCCCAATCTGCTGCTCCCATCAGGTCGAAATTAATTTCTGGCATGTTAGAAAGTTTGGTTGAATCACTGAATATGCGAGCCATGAGCCAATTCTCTGATTTCAGGGATTTCTTTTACTGTCTCCATGAAGGTGTTTCCAGGCATGCCAGTCTGAGTCAGCTACTGCAATAAAACATTTCTCTCTTTATATTTTCAATAATAAAACCTCAAACACAATTCCCTCTAATACTTAAATACAATTGCTGCTAACATGTGTACAATGTTCATAACGTGAATGCAAAACACATAATAATGCTAATGCTACTTTTACTTGAAGAAAAATATCTGTTTTTCTGCCTCTTCTGTGGTAATGTCTCACTTTGTATCTCAGTCATTCTGACAAATCCTCGTTTTTGAAAAGTCCTGACTGGGTTTGTTTTTCACCCGAGTGCTGCCCAACACACAGAATCAGACTGACAAAGGAAGTGAAGCACTTAGACATGATGTACGACTCCCCTCTCAGCTGCTCTGGTATGATATGTCCAGTTTGAAAATATCAGTCCTTTTGTCTACATTAATTACCCCGACTGTCTGTCATATGACTCTGTGCAGTGTGTGAGGCATCTATCATCCAGCGTCTCTTTGAATTTGTGTGGTTATGTGTGTGCGTGTGCATGTGTGTGAGTGTGTGTGTATCTGCTTGCACATCCACGATTGTGCGCGTGTACATCAAACCGGATTGTTTCTACTCCCTGATGGATTAAAGGGTTTTACTCCAGATAGTAGCTTTCATGGAGATTTATGAGTATGCACACATGGACACACACACAGACACACACACACACACACACACACACACACACACACCGATAGGAGAGATGGGTGAAAGGCATCCTGGGAGTGGAAAGGGGATGGAAGGCAAAGGAGATTGGAGCAGAAGGCAACCTGTGAGCCTCTAAGATATAACCAGGTGACTGATTTTCTGTTCCCTCTCAGATTGTTTCCTCATCTCTCAGCCTGGCCTGCTCCTCAGAGAGACGGGCTGGAACTGTCCCCACTCACTAAGCATCCCTGGTAGACTATCTGGCACAGACATATACCTCAGCTAGGCTACTGTCCCTGCTTCCTGCACTGCTGGCCGCCGTGCGCTGCCGGCCAAGCTGTTAAAATGCACAGCCTGATTCTCCGCTCTGAATCGCATTAGCTCCGGGGGCTGTCGTAACCTGATACAAGCAGCGGCCCTTGAACGTACACACAATCCTGAAAACCACGCTTTGGGTGCACACACTCCTTCGCTTACGCACATGCACGATTGCTCTCACATAGACATGACTATTGCACGGACAACTGCATACAAAAACATGAGAAGTATCCTGGAGGAGCAAACGCTCTGACCTTTGCAGATATTCATCTTTTTTCCTCACAGCGCTTTTGTTTCTTCTCCATTTTCCATTCCATTTGTCAGGGAGAATTCATACAGCAAAGGGACTTTTTAAGTGAAATCCAGCAGCTGCTTTCCGTGTGGCTAGTAGATTTAATCAGAGGGCTACTATATGGATTGCAAGGGGACACCTGCTGCAAGTTCAGCTACTCTATAAACCAAATTATGTTTTGTATTTGTTTCCTTTAATTTTGTAACTTACTTACTGATGTAATACAGAAAACTCCTCAATTTCAAATTTGAAGCTGCTTGGCATTGACATTAATTGCATTTGCAAAGTAGATTAAAAGGACATTTTTTTATATTTATTGTGCTAACCATAGATTGTAGTTTGCATTAATATTTAGTTTTGAGTAACATTTTGCATGCTTCATGACCTATTAGAAACATGTATGGGCTGATTGAATTATTTATAATTTAAGAACAGTCCAGAGATGTTTAAAGTCCAAATTAAGTCAAAGACTCATGTAAATGCAACTTTTCCAGGTTTCTGAATGTTTGTTATTATAGCAACACTACATTTGAACATCCTACATGTTCCAATGTTCACAAACTGAATCCTAGAGGACCAAACCCTTAGACGTTAGCATTGATTCATCCTTTTCACCAAAAGCGTTTCATTGATAGAAAAATACAGTAAGGACAGACTTTAAATTAAATATAGGGGTCACTTTCTAAATGGTGATTATATACAATCGGGGAGCAGCAGAAAATCCTGCTGCTAGTTCTTGCATTCAGTAAATCTTTTACATTTCTGTACATTCAGTGGAGTGTTTGAGTCAGTTTGAGGCTTTTCTTATAATAACACGGCATAAATCTTGTTGATTCATTGTGTTTGTTGATGGATATTAAGTCATGTTAAATCAAAGTTTGGCCATACACCTGCCACTACAGCTGCTTGCACTCAGTGAGAGTGTGTGAACATGGCTGTGCTTGTGTGTAAGCGTACTTGCTTGCATATATTTAGCAAATCCTTTTTAACTTGTGGGTGTTTTCATCTTTTTGTGTTTCTCAGTTAAATCTCCACCTCAGGGATTACATCTGTTAAGAGAAAAATGACGTTTCTTTTCAGGTAAAACCAGAAACTAACTGATAAAAGACGTTTAAACAGGGATTTGTGTTGAAAAAGGGTATGTTTTCCCCCCCTCAGTCCAAAGTGAAAAGCTTGAGTTAACAAACAGGCTGAGACAACAGGCGGCCTTTCAGACTGAGTAGCAGTGACACCTCTCTCAGCCAGTCTCCGAGCTGTCAGTCCCAACCGGGCCGTCACCTCCCCCCTCTCCATATCATTGACTTTCCACTGACTTAATCGCACTTTTGCCAAGCCCCTCTGAAATGATGCATTGTGCTGGAGGAGTTATCTTAGCGGACAATATTCTCCTGAAACACAGTCTTAAAGTTTGCCTGAGAGAAAGGAGCTGGCTGCTTCACTTTCTCTCTGTGGTTGCTAGGTTAGCTCTGCACACAGAATCACTGGGGCCTTTATTGGCTGCTGGCACCACCTCAGCCCCCTGCCTCTGACTGCTCCCTGAAAGTGTGTGTGTGTGTGTGTGTGTGTGTGTGTGTGTGTGTGTGTGTGTGTGTGTGTGTGTGTGTGTGTGTGTGTGTGTGTGTGCGTGCAAGAGAGAGAGAGGCAGAGGGAAAAAAATCATTCCTCTCACTCAGGGTGGCGTGCTAGGACTTCCGATGCTCCTGCCACCCCTTGTACCCCCCGACTCGCCACTGGCGTTCCCCAATGTGTGCCTGATGTCGGTTCCTGTGGCCCTGCTCTCTGCCTCTGACCTCAATCCGTCTCGTTAAACCATAATTGGAAATGAGCGAGACATTTACCTCTCTGGATATATATCTGTGAGCTCACCCTCCTCTGGGAAATCTGTACCTGCTTGCCCCCCTTTCTAAATCAAAGGCGGGGATTTCTCACCTTCAGCAAAAATCATTTAAGCAGATCTGAGCCGAGGTGAAGGTTTGCACTGTCACAAAGAGATATTTCAAAGAGTTTGCCCCAAGGCGCTACTTTACAGCTGCAGAGACAGAGGGGTGAAACGACACTGGCTTACACACTGTACTCTTCTTAGATGACAAATGGAGGTGTGATGCCACTCCCTGCACTGCAGCTGTTAGCCGTCATAAATCATTGGTCGAAATGATGTGTAATCAATGCTCACTGGTTTACTGCTCATTCTGCGACAGTAGTCATGCTGCTGCTGTTCAATATTCTGCTCTGCTGCATTTTACATGAGGAAATGTCCCATTGCAAGAACAAAGGGGGATTCTCATTACCCTGAAGGCAACACTGATACTAAAAAGCACATGCTGCAGTATCAGACTTCTACATTTTAATGGTCATTAGGTAATCAGTGTTGAAGTGGGTCGGTGTTTCACAACTGTGAACTCTCAGGTCACGAATGCATTATTAACTCAGTGTAACGTCTCTATAATGAAGACAAAGACACCACAAATAAGCACTCATCATTTACACATACACAAAAAACATACACTCTCTGATCCTGTTTTTTTCCCTTCCCTTTCAGACTGATCCAGTACACACCTGCAGACTGATGACCTCCACCAGGAGATCGATGGCAGTGTCCTTGGGACCAAAACCACAAGGTCAGGTTTTCTTTATCTTTCCCTCCTCTGGCTCAGGGATGTTTGTATATGCACACCGTACAAAGCTTTTCAGTCACATATATGTGCAAACACACACCGCTGTGTGATCACTCTGTTGATTCATAAATCAACAGAGCACGAACCTCGGCTCTTTACTTACTCTCTGACATGCTGTTGGGTTTCCTCTGAAATGTGAAACACATGCCTCTATGATAGGTCTGCTCGACTCTTGAAACATGACTGAAATTATTTCACTGTGTTGGACTGCCATGGGAACTAAGAACATAGCTAATGAAATAAAAGATAATACTCAAAATAAGCAGGAAATTCTGCTGCATCTGAAGAAACATGCTTGGCAAAGTATTATAATGTCGTATTTCTTATCTCTAAATGTGGAAGTAGGCAAGTGCTGCTGGAATATGAGACTTTCTCAAACGAATTAACTAACTAACCACCCAACCAATTTACCAACCAACTGAACCGACCTTCTTACCAACCTACATAACATATTGTCCACCAATCTGCTGCAAAGCTCCTAAAAGTTCACCTTTATTGTAAAAAAAAACCCAATGCATAATTGACAGTGAATTACTGATATTGTTTCATGGGCATAAACACATAAAACAATGACTCTTTTCCTCCTGATGTGAACATCAAAGAACACTGTTTTCTATCAGGGTGAAGCACCCTGAGATGAATCTCATGCTTGAATAATAATCAGCACATTTTTCTAAATATACAGACCTGTTTATCCCCATGGCTGAGGGAAATACATATTTATATGCACATTTCCCTACACTCATTCACAGTGTATGATGAATTTATATCCAATCCATATTTTGTCTCTATTATTGTTTGGGCCATAAAGAATGATATTCAGCCCAGAAATCGTAATATAAGCTACAGTGTGAGCATTATCAAACAGGTGGAGTCAAATAAAGCGATGATTGGTGCGCAGAATTAAATTTATGTTTGCTCCCTCAGCACCTTTACTGTCTCCGAGAGCATAACATTCCCGAGCTGTGTTTTGCCATGGGGAATAGTTTGTGTGGGTATGCGATGGTGGTTGCATATAAATGGACTTTTATCATATCTTAGTTCTCGTGTGGTCTTTTGTCATCTCGGCGAGCAAGCTGTAACACACAAACACAGGGGCATTAGCTGTTCTACAGCAGCTAATCACAATGAATCTAATAACAGGGCCCGGTTATTAAACTGATCAAGTTTTAATTGGGAAATTTACGTGATTGCTAATGAATATGCATAAACCCTGGGCATTAATGACCACTAACATCTCCTTCCTCCTCCATCTTAGAGTCAGTGGCTGACCTATTTAAACCTCATAATGATGATGACACTGCCAACCTAATGACCATTTCCCTATTGCATTAGAAAGTACTTCCCCTCATTGTGGTGAGTCGGTGGCGGCTAAATGCCCGAGCCAAAAGCAGCTGTCTGAGACAGTCATCCACCCACACTGCCGGGCAGGACATAGTAAGAAGGCCACTCCAAATGATTCACTCAAGGTCATTTTAAATGTAAAAAAAAAGGCACATTAGCTACTCTCTCACCTTACTGTTTATTATCAGACTCCTCGTCCTGGGCAAAAAAGAAACTTGGCTTTTTGAGTACAGAGGGAACACAAAGACATGAAAGAGACGTAGAGTATTGGAGGAAGATAGCTGGTGGAAAGGAGATTTGTCTGTTCTTCTCTTGTCTCCTTTCTTTTCTTTGAGCTGTGGATCAGAGGAAGAGCTGGTTGTCTTCTAATTGTTTGAGTTTGGTTCGATCCCTGGCTTCTGCAGTCCACCTTTAAAATCTTCCTTGGCTAAGACACTCAAATGCAAAGTGCCCATATGTTTGAGTGTGTGTGTTTGTGAGTGGGTAGTACTGATGAGAAGCACAGGAACTTTGCACAGCAGCTTCTGCCACCGGTGTGTATGGCTGTGTGTGTGAAAGGTCGAATATGACATGAAGTGTGAAGTGCTTGAGTGCTCGGATGACTTGAAAAGCGTAGACAATGCAGTTTGTTTGTGTTTTAAGCATGCAAACTTGCAAACAAAAAAAAATTGCCCAGCACTCATTTGGAATAAGAACTCTACGCTGTCTGTAGAGGCTTAATAACGTTTTGTGTCATAGCAAGAGAACGACTACAGGAGAACCAACGGAATTTGCAAACTCAAGAGAAGACTATCTTTTTTCTAAAAAAAAGACCCATAGAAATAATACATAAACTAAAGAGTCAGGAGAGTATTCTGGCACTGGGTGTCGCAGGACCTATTGCATTGTAATTTATTGTACTCTAAATGTACACTTGCAAGCAGGAAAAGGCAGAAACATTCACTGCGTGATACTTCACTTTGTCAACATTTTTGATTCAGTTCCAGTTTTGTTGCCGTCTGTCATTTGTGGATTGTATCTGATCGCCCCGTTAAACACTGTCACTGTCAATCTGTTACTACTCTCTCAGTGTCTCCGCCATATTGACAGCTGATCTGAAGTCCTCTCATCCAGAGCACTTCAACTGAGCCGAGCATCACAGACACGGACAGACAGACAACATCCAACTGAAGTGACGCAGACTGTCACAGCTAGTGGAGCAGACAGAGGAGCCTGACTCAGATTATTCCATTTTGATGTGTTTAGCTGCTACACAAGGGATTAAAGAAGGCCCACATGAGTAGCTGACACATACTCAAACACGAAGGACGGGGTGACAGAAGCTACCACTAGCACCCCTTCAGACGCTGACTATTTGTAGAGACTGGGGAGGGAAGGACAAATAAGCAATAGGAGACAGTGTTAGTACACATGGGGAGTTGGTAGGAAGAAACACATATTTTGTTTCTTTGGCTTCAGCAGAAAGCGTGGCATTGCACATATTAAGGGGCAGTGTGGTTCATGAGAAATGGCAGTAGAATGATCGAGGCCTATCTGAAACTGACCCTCCGTGAAGCTATCAAAGCTTTAGTTGGTCAGGAGTGTGGAGGTGAGAAAGACCTGAAGTCTCTATGGGGCCCATTTTTTAATTCTTCTATTTGTGTATCTTTTTTTAGCGTACAACCAGATGCAACAGCATTAGTACCTTTTAAATATTAAATACAGGCCCCATTACCTGGTCACCCCACAGTTTTTAATCCTGGCTTCGAGTGTGACCTTTTGGAACAGCCTTAACACAGGTTTGGATGGCATGTGGCGTGACATATGGTTAATTTGAAGCCTACCTGTGCCCTCAGTTTGACACAAGGGCTTAAGACATGTGAAGGTCAGCAGTCTTTGCCAATAGAGGATGCATTCACACGTTGGTGACTCCAAAGATGTAGTATTGAAATGTTTTTTATTTTATTTTATTTAACCAGGTTGGTCCCATTGAGATTAAAAACCTCTTTTTCAAGGGAGACCTGGCCAAGACAGGCAGCAGCAAAAACACAAAGTGACAGACGGAAATACAAAGATAGACAAAGTACAATTTACAAAGCACAACATTTTGGATCAAAAGAGAACCATCTATGAGTCATTTCTAGGAATCAGTTGTTCAAACAGCCGAGCTTAAACATCGACATCCTATAGAATCTGCTTCCGTGTCTTTCATTTTAGATTTAAAAACATTTAAGGACACAAGCTCCTTGAGCTTTAAGTCATTCTGCAACAGATTCCAGGCTGAGGGTGCAGAGTACCCAAAAGCCCTTTTCCCAATTTCTGTCCGACAATTACGGACAGAGAGCATAAAGAGGTCCTGAGAACGCAAAGAATACTGTCCGGTACTTCTCTGCATGATAAAAACACTTCGATATAGAGGAAGCAGACCAAGAATGTTATGTCCTTCGAACAAAACCCAATGGATTCCTGAATGACCCTGGGACTTTAGTGACCAAAGTTTGGTTTGAGTGGGAGAGCCATGACACCAAAGCAGACAAGGTTTTCTTGGAAGACCAGCCTACTTTTTATCACTGTTTTGAATGTTTTCCAAAAGATAGCAATTTTAAAATGCTTCCCTTAAGGGCAACAGTAACTGACCCCTGAAGGGCAGCTTATTAGTTCTCTCTGCTTTTGAAGGACACCTTGGATGTCACTTTCAGTAGTTTTATCTTCTATGAGGGCACCCTGGAGGGCATGTTAGCAAATGTTCTCTACTGGAAGGGTAGGATGTAAACACTGTGTTGTTTTCTCCAAAAACTTACCCGTGAAACAAATTTCACCAAATCTTTCAAAGAAGAACTATCTACAGTTATAGTGCTTTCACACAGCACTATTATCCCCCACCCACACTTAATAGGTATAATCTTGTGCTGTGAGATGCAAATTTAAAGAAGAAATTCAGGAAGATTTCAGGGGCAGCCTGTGCATAAGTGAAACTGCTTTAGTCTCTGTAGTCAGTCTCTTTAATCACTAACATGCTACCGTTTAGACAAAAGGGCTCAGTATTAGGGTCACTAATCCACAGTTACCTTCCTGAGCAAGAGGTCTGGCATAGGATAAACTGTTTCCTCATTATTCTATTATTTTCTCTCTCCATACTAACCATTACTTATTCTCTCCGATCCCAAATGTTCACACAGTCTCAGCCCAGACCACTGGGACGATACTGAAAGCGCATTTCCCTGACGGGAGCCATCTGCCTGCTTCTCCCCTCCTGTCATTAGCCCATCTCTGAGATGATTCCCAACACATATCATTGGCTGCAATCTGTCTGTCTGCCTTTACAGCCAACCAAACATCTGAACAGCCAAAAATCTCTGATGGGTGGAGGGCTGGAAACTTCTCTTGCCTGTCTGCCTGTGCTGTTTTAACTCCCCCATCTTCCCTTTATTCCACCTTTTCATCTTTTTCCACCGCCAGTTTTCACTTTTTCTATCTTTGTTTCATCTTCTTAGTTGTCTCCTTTGATCCTCTTCTTATTTCTATCTCTCTGTGGCCTTCCCCGCTTCTGTTTCCTCGCTCCTCCCTCCACCCCCTCCCCGCCCGACATCCCCCTCCTTCCCATTTTCGTTACCGCTGGCAGGGTGCAGCCATATATTCGCCCGTTCCTGCGAGGGAGTGAGCGATGTGCGTGTCGCCCATGGTGGCAGAGGGAGCAGCAGAGCCTGACGTGAACATACGCTGTGAGAGCTCCCATTTATAACTCCTTCTCATAATGAACAACACGCCGAATGCAACACGGATGCAATTACCTTCAGGAACTAATTTTCATAAGGATAAACAAAAGTGCTTGCTCTTAGCACAAAGTGGAACATTCAGAATGGATGCTAATGGCCTCCTGGCTAAAAAATCTAGGAAATTGAACTTTCATGCTAAATAGGCAACACTTGGACTGCAGATCATTTTCAAGTCCCCGGATCCAAGCCTGGCAACCCGAGACCGGGGGAGACACAGCCAGTTTCACCATCTGCATCTCTGACCTCACATTGTGTGTCAGCAGGCAGGTTTTCGACACCGTCACTTGCTCTATCATCATTGCCATGTTCCCTCCATTGTGCTGGGTTACATGATGGGATTCAGTCAAATATGATGGTTTTAGTGAAGGACTAATCACTTTTGTATTTCCCCTGTATAGCCTCCAAAGCTTTCACCTTGTCACGTCGGTTAGACAGACCAATACAGAAATCTATACACTAATTTGAAACCCATGATGTGAACCATCTAGACTGAATATTGAAATATTGCAGCTGATAACTTAGATCCTTCACCAAATGAGCATTTTATCATCTTAACCAGAACAAACACCTGTATCCAAAAGAAGACAGAAATCATCAGTTAGGAGTTGTTTTCATTTAATGTCATCTTTAAATCGATGCTAAATATGTTGCTATCAGATCTTTTTACATAAACTTTGAGTCGAAACATATATCACTGAAACTGGAAGAAATAGCCAAATTACTGTAACCCTGCCAAACTACCAAAACACATTTTTCCGTGTTTGCTTCCTGAGTCATCAAATTGCAACTGTTTTCAAAAGTGAAAACATTGAAATGTACATGGTTTACAAGTATGAATGTGTGTTTGAGTGTGTATGTCATTATTTATAACTTGTTCTCTTTTTAATTGTATAACTGCAGGGCGCCCCTGGCAAACCAACCTTGGTTTGCCAGGGGCGCCTTTTCCTTGCTAAAATAAAAGATAAATTCAATAAATAAGAATAAAAATCTCTATTAACAGTCTGTCTATAAACAGGTATCAGGATGCGATCGCAGCTCATAAACAGCTTTTAGTCGTCACTTTTCAATTCCAACTAAATTTTCGTATCTGTAGTTTCCAGTCAAGCACTCAACGATGGTAAAGCGTGGTACTCTCAGAAGTGCTTTGTCGTTAATTGCTGAACACAGTGAAAGCCATCACTCTGAGAAGCTTTATGGAAATCAGATGATAGCTCAGGTTCTGAGACTTAGTGTATCCGTAATACAAAGCTGGACTGTGTCTATGTTTTGATATACTGGAATGATATAAATGATGACGCCTCGAGGCACTTTAGTGAAATCAAGAAATGGTGCTTTGGGCAGTTTGGGGTCTAAAGGTTAACGTCATCAAAAACTCTGAATATTCAGCATAACCAAGTTGGTCGGTTTTACATGTGTGTGCATACTCGTGGTCAGAAATTTTACTGAGCAAAATGAATCCTCAAGCTTCAGAAAGTTAAAGTAACCAGTTGTCAGCCATCTTTTCTTCCCCACCTGCTGCACATCCTCCCCCGTCCACCTTCCACCAAAATGTACCCAGTGAGGGAGGCGTCAGCAGGTTAATTAGCAGGAAGAATATGGTCAGGGGCTTGGAGACGGTGGAGACAAACAGGAGGCTCTCTCTCTCCTTGGCCCTCTCCTGGCTGGCAGATGCTGCCACCGCCAATGCCACGACCCCACTCAGCACACTTCTGGAGAGAAAAATCAGACACTTGGAGGGACAAAGAGACGGTTGGAAGAAAAGCATCTTTGGCTGTGCTATTAACGGAAGAGAAGACAGATTTTATCTGCCACTGAAAAGGAATTCGTCTTGCAGTTGTTTATGCCCATAAAGCTTCTCTGTGGTTCAATGTTGGTCTACAGAGTTATCACCATATGGTCGACTCGCTTTGTGGGATACTCTAGTTAGATACCGAGAGGATCCCCTGTAGACCTCTCATTCTGACTGAGCTATAAGGCTGGAGCATCTCAAGGCCAGTCAGAGGAGAACAATGTAACATGGCTAAAGAAAGCAGAATATCAGGTGATGGAGCATCAGTAGCAGTGACAGGTGATGGGTATGTTTAACAATGCTGGTAATGAGCTGCAGCGAGCTATCGTGTAAACAACACATTTAATACAGCAGATACAGTAATGATTGAAGATTGTCCTTAAGCTGCGCAGTGTAGCTCGACCACCAGCGTTTTCTACTGTCCTTTAAGGGAGGAGCTGGGAGGTGGGCTGCAGGCAGGTGGAGGTCTTTGATGAAGTGGCTTCATTACCTCAAGTGAAGGGCAATCTGGCTTCATGTAGAGAGAGATAGCGCAAGAAAGAATGCAAGAAAGAGCGAGAGAGAGAGAGAGAGAGAGAGAGAGACGCAAGAATATAGGAAAAAGAGAGAGCCGAGATCCATACAAGATTAGATGAGACTTCATTTTGGGTTAAAAGGTCAAATAATCCACTAACCAGCAGACATATAAAAAAAAAAAAAAACAAGTCGCTGACCCTGTTGTAAACCAAGTGTAGCTGCAAACGAAGTAAAAAAAAAAAATTCATTATATGTGTTGGAAAAATGACGAGCTGTCTGCATACTGAATTACGCTAACTCTGAACATTGTTAACCATTCCTGATGACCTTATTGGTTGAAGTTTAAACATTCTTTGATGTTTGTAAAGTGAAACATTTCTTTTCTATTCCGTTTTTTACCCATGTGGAACCAAATAGGGTTTGGTGTGCACACCATCTCCATTTATTATTATTTTATCACTGCTTTCAAAGGTAATGATTAATTGGACAATCCTGCGGTCCATGATTACGTGCAAATACCAACTTTCAGTGCCAACTTGCCTTGTTTTTTATACAACAGTTTGCCCTTATCAGGAAATCTAATTGGTAGTGTTGTAGTCAAGACCACACTTACCAAGACCAAGACATACCCGAGACCAGAGTGCTCCGAGACCAAGACAAGACCAAGACATTGAGGGATAGAGATCGCGTCAAGACTGTTCACTTAAGAAGTGAAACCGGTTGAGTTGAGTTGAGTTGAGTTGAGACATACATGCAATCATATGTTGCCAGCAGAACATGTTGTATAAAAGCCATATCAATATCACAATTGAGGTTAATATGTTCTGAAAATATACACAGCCTGCAGCCTCGAGTCACAGCAGTGCTGATATTCAGTACAACAGCACTCCCTCTCATGAGATAATGCTGAAGTCATCTATGTTAAAACTGTTGTTAATGAAAGTCATCTAGCGTTGATCACAAGCGTTGGACATCATTATGTAAAGGATTGGATTAAACATGTAAAAAAGAAATAAATTATGATTAAACAATGATTATTCTACCATGACAGAGCAACTTATCATCCTGACAATAATCAATATCTCACATCCTTCCATTCCTGCAAACAAGAACTGATTCTGTTACAGGCATTACCCTCCACAACTGTAAAGCTTCTGTTACATTATGATACACACACGCACACTGAACACACGCACACACCAGTGAAATGGAAAAGTAAAGCTATACCTCCGCGGATAAAGCTCTGTGGATGGAGTAATGGGCTTTCCTGATGGCAGGGGACCATAATATCCTCTAAAGATGTTAGAGCTGCAGTCTGGAGAAAGAAGAAAAGTGGGGGATGGGAAATACCAAGACAGACTGTGGAATGCCCAGGGACAGGCTTCAGTTTAGCATTTACAACAAACTGATGTCTTTGTCTTTCTTTTCTCCTTCTTACTTTTTTGTCTCCTCCGTCCTTGCCTGTAAAAAAAAGAAACGGCTCACTCGGCATACTGAGCGCAGAGTAATGATCTGTCCATCATTACTCGGCCAGTGGCCACAGCTCAGTCATCCAGAGAAACAGTAGGACGCAGGAGGAAGGGGGCGAGCAAGTGAGGGAGGTAGGAAGGGAGAAATCTAACGGGAATAATCAATGGCACTTTATCTGATGACTTCATCCATTCTGCCTGTTTGCTTTGATTTAACAGTTCATAATTCCAGCAGTGAATACGGTAAATACAACAGTGAATCAATGAGACCATAAAGCATGTCGAAGAAAAGCACTGTGGTCAGTTGAAGGGTACACTTGGGCGGGATACAAGCTCAGGCAGGCACGAGAAAACGATATATGGAGGCGTTCTCATCTCGGCTGGACTCACGCTCTGCTGAACAGCATCAGTGTCATATTACACCTGAAACTGAATCAACACACAGCACACTTCTCAGGGCCTGCCTCAACCTGCCCGCTCTGTACCTGTAAGATTTGTCATTATAGAAGAACAGAAGGAAAGTCCTCTGAGGTAGACGACCTGCACCAGGCTTATTCTATTACTTTTTAAGAAGGGCACATTTGAAAAAAAGAAAACAATAATTTTCAAGGGGCAGGACATTTAGATGACCTTTATCAAACCTGTGAAGCCTGGAAATCAAATTCATCATTAACGCCCTTTCCAAAGAAAAAGGTTGTTACAAACATAACATTGCATATCACTTTTTTTAAATTCAAGTTAACGCCACAAAGTCACCTATGGAGAAACAGCCTTAGTTAGAGCATGTTTAATGAATATGCATTTTCTGTTATTGTGCATGAAAAGTTTAAACAAAAAGCATATATGAAAAGTAATAGTTGGGAAACAAAGACAACAAACACAAAGAACAAAACAAAAATTATCCCCCCAAAAAAACATACCTGTATATAGGTATATAAATGATTTGTTTCTTTTTTTTATTTTCAGCCTTTATTAAAATGCTGGAGTATCGTCTTAAAAGGACCTGCATTGGATCATGGGTTGCCACTGAGTAAGTCAAACTTAAAACATCCAACTGAAATCTCTGTTTCAAACTTTCAAACTTTGTTTTCTGCCGAGAAATGAAGCACAGTAATAATGCAGGCTTGATAAGGCCTCTTCTCTGCAGCTAATTTCACGATTAATCAAAACAAAATATCTAAACACAGACAATATGAAATCCAAATCCTTTGTGGAGGGCTTTTTTTTTTTGTAGCGCACTCTGTGTGAAGCAGGAAGTCCCTAACCATGCATGGCATTTAAAAAGAATAATAGTAACGTGGTGTGTTCTCCTCGTGACTCTCGGGGCCGATGCCGTACAATTCCATTAGCGGTCCTCCTCCAGCTGAGAGCTCTCTGTCTGTCATTCATCACCAGCTGTAGCACAACACCGAAACAACAGCGCTGGAAATTAACTTTCCCCACCCTGCTCTTCCATTCTGTCTCCCACTTTCACCTTCTCTTCCCCCCTCTCTCTCAGACTTTCTCCGTCATAATTAACCTCTAATTCCTGCAGTTTCTATTCTGTGTGTGAATAACAAATGAGAAACAGTGTCTTCCCATGACATCTGGCCACAAGCTGTTTCCTCTTGATACTACAATTGCAAAAGGGGAAGGACTGAATACCAATACCAGCAGCACCATCTCCAGTTCAATCCTCTCAAACAGAAGCAAGTTTTTTCCACAAAAGTTTTATTCCTATAAGTAATTTCAAATGGCTTTTTTTTAGAGGCTTGTGGCTCATTTTCCTTTCTGTACTGCTACAACAGGATAGTTGTGTCTGTGAGCGTGGAAAGTAAAGTGCCTTTTTAGTCTTTCAGCATGGAGAGCAGCCTGTTTCTTCACGCAAAAAGAACACGCAACAGAGTGTAACTCAGTGATGGAGTGTCAACACAAACAGCTTCAGTCTAAAACACTTTGAATTCTTGATGTCTAAATCACAACTCTTTTTGTCTTACTGTCTTCTAACTATGTTTTTCTTTCTTTCTAGCGCTCCATCCCTCACCTTACTCCTCTCTCTCTACCTCTGCACATCTCTCCTCTTACCTCTCAGTGTCCTCCACTTACAGTTTGAGTGACAGATTTGGTTCGTGTTTCGGACGGTGAGAAGCCGGTTCTATTTCGCAGGTTTCAGTCTATTCCAGTTGGGTCATGACTCTTGACGGTTGCAGTGTGATCTGAGCATCTGCGCTGCCTCGGTAATGTTGTTTTAGAGTACAGTAAGAGCCTGTCTGGTCGCCTGAAGGCCACATATGCCAGTGTTGCTCCGGGCTGCAGAGATGTCACAGCATATGCAATGAGACCTTCTGCAGACACATAGTGTACAACCTATTAAAGTTAATAGTCCCTGCGAGGAAAAAGAGCATCACTGGCTCAGGTTTTTTTTTTTTCATTTTACATAAGAGCTCACCTTTATATACACACAAACCCAGATACCATGATGAGATTTTATTCCTTGTTATTCTGAGTTTTATCTCTAAAATTCATCCTTTATTCTCATAATGTTTGTGCAAAGTGTGCAGTGTGTGTCTTTGGATACATACACAGCTGTAGACCTCTCTGGGTCTCTTCAGGGCCATTGGATGGCCATAAACACAAGGACACGTTAATTAACAGTTTGAATGTGTGCGGGGGGAGCGGCGTCCTCGAGTGGCCGCCGCATCCATGTGTGCACGATGGGGAGGAGAGCCACCGTCTCTGAAGGGCAAGAAGCGGAGCGCTCCCTGGCACCTCCCGAGTGGAACTGGTCCAAACAATCCTTTGGCCCATTGTTATGCAGGATAATCCAAAATCTGGCAACCAGCAGCAGCGCCAGGTGGTCCTGTCAACACACAGAAGAAGAAGATGGACTGAAAACAGGAATAGAGCCGGGCCAAGCTTGGAGAACATACGATGTGTGAGCAACACCAGCTGACACGGGACGACTGATGTGTGCTGGGTAAATGTAAAACGTGATGGTACTTGTTTTTTTTTTATGGTAGTCGTAGTTAAAAGCAAATGGTCATAAAGATCTGTGTGTGTTTTTGTGACTGGCTGTGACTGGAAGCATGGAGAAACATTTGTTGGATACATCACCTTCTGGAGAAACCATGTAATGTGGAAGATTGGAATCATAAGGCATGAAGAAGACCCACTTTAAATATCGAATAATTTGGCTGCATCTTTGTACAAAGAGCAATGACGCAGCTAAAAACATTAGGTGCAGATATTTCAAACCCGATATGCATGTTGACTCTGTTTGCTGGCTGAGTACTTCACAAAACATGTCCCAACATGTGTCCATCTTTGACAAGGTTTTCAAAGAGTGCTGAGTTATGCACGTACAGTAAGTCTCCTCTCTGCATCCCTTTTTACACTGTGACTCTGCAACAGTGCTAATGAAGCTCTGCTGTCACTACACCTTTGAATAAGGTTGGTGTCCAGGTGTGAGATTGCACAACCTGTTACAGCATCAGGAAGCACAAGAGACATGATGTGTACACAAACACAGGACTCCACATTGAACTCTGACAGTGTTTGGCCTCTGTTACAACCTCTGATGACGGCTCAGCGGCAGAACAATAACCCCGCCATTATGTCTCTGTGACATTTACATTAAGAGCGGCATGGACAGGGGTGTTAAAATCCCTAGCAATGTGATTTGCAATTTGATGATCAAACAGCATCAGGATTGTCAGCCAGCAGAGCTGCCACTGTTTTCCCCAATGTTGCCAGATCTTCTTAGAAAGGGTGAAGGAATCCCCTAACCCTAACCCAGTGTTTATAAACCACAACGTTTTACTGAGCGCAGAATTATCCACAGTGGTATCCTGCTCTCCAAATCAAACCATGTCACATTTATGTCACTGAATGTACCTCCCTAATTGATTAGAATATGTTTTCCCAATAAACAATGTAGTTACATTAAGGCTTGAAACTACAAGAAAGAAGTTGCTGGTGCTTAGAAAAACTCAGATAAACATGTAACTCACAAGTGAAATGTTGAATGCGGATACAGGAGATGAAAAAGTAATCAAGAGCTAAAGCCTCCTATTGAACTGCCAATTCTGATTCTACTGACCAAATTCTGAGTCGGTACAGCCCTTGAGAACCGTGGACTTCTTTGAGGCTGTGTGTGTTTGTGTATGTATGTGTGTGTTTGCAGGGTGATTTTCCTGTAAATAAATATTGCTCTGTAAAATTGCTTTGACAAGCACTGACTGAATCCGGCCGTAAGTGGGTGTGAAGGACAGAGCAATCTCCAGTGAGAGTACCACATTTCCGCAACCTCAGGGACTGTCCGCTGCCACAGCGAGTAAACAGGACGGCAACAACAACAAAACAAAGACTAGAAATGACCTACATGCATAACGACTCTAAAGCCAACCGTTCAAGCTGCTGATGTGAGCTGACTGGCTGAACGGGCAGCAGAGAAACAAGAGGGGATGATAAGAAAATAGAGCTTTGAAGCAGATGACTCTTTGTCCTTGGTAAAGGTCACATGTTAGAAGCTTTTCCTCTGCATGTCCGCCAGTAAGACAGAGATAGGGAGAGTTTTGTCTTTCAGGAGGTCGTAGCTTGATATGTATCATTTCCTAAAGTGGGCTTGCTTTTTACCTTTGTGTGTGTGTGTGTGTGTGTGTGTGTGTGTGTGTGTGTGTGTGTGTGTGTGTGTGTACGTGTGCTCAAACCATCCTTGGAGCATCTCTGATGGCTTTGAGATACATATGTTAGTTCTCAGCCTGGCCCAGTATAAATGATCCAGCCTGGGCATAGCTCTCATCGCTCACAGGCTGCGCTCATATACCATCAGTCAGCCCTGATCGTCTGGATCTCCACCTCCCTCCCTATGAGACAGGCAGGAGGAGAGAAATGAGCAGAGCTAAACAAGCAAACAGCCAAATTCAAAGTGGAGAGGGAGAGAGAGGAGGCGCACAGAAGGGAGGTGTGGGGGTGGCTGAAGAAAAGAAAAAAAAAAAAAAAAAAGATAAAGATACACGAAGGATGAGGGAGATGAAAGAGTGGAGAAATGCAAATCATTTACCTGGAGAACAGCAGTGTTTTTCTTCTGTTCGTCTCCTGAGAAAATAACTAATTGATGTGTCCACTGTGCGATTACCTCTCATCACGGCCTGATTGACTGTCTGTCGCATGCACTCACTCTGTCTGGATGCTCAAATGCGCCGGGCATCCATCTCTATCATCCTCTCACAGAATGCACGTGTGTGTGTGTGCACGTGCACTGAAATACATGGACTCTGTCAGGCGCCTATCACACCCCTGCATCACTCTGCTCCCTGTGCAGATGGAGGGGGAAGAGAGATAGAGTTTGACAAATGACGACAGCATTGTTTAGATGGGAGAAGTCGAGATTGTGACCGAGTGGGCGTCCCAGGCCTGCTGACACACAGTGTGGGGTATGGGGCGTCAAATGTGGAGGGGGGGGGGGGGGGGGGGGGGGGGGGGGGGGGATGGGTTTGGAGTAGGGACAAGCTGCGGTACATGGAAGATAGATTTTCAAACTGTATTACCAGCCAAGAAAAATGACAAATGGACAGCGTTAAGGCCTGCCATTGGAAGCTGAAGATAGACTTTTCTCCTCTTGCAGGTTTTGAGTTCAAATTTTTATAATCTGACCTTGTGCCAACAAGTTTTTTTCAACTATAAAAGGGACAAATTAAGTGGAATAGTTTTGCTCTATAACTGCAGCATTATGCAGCCTGCTGAAAATGGATTGACCCCAAAGCCGGTCTGAGGTGAGACTCGCTGTTTTTCAGGGTCAAGTGAGCTGAGGTTGTTTTATTTCAAAGGAGTGGTCAGCCTAGCCTGAGTGAGGAGAGCAAAATAAATATGGGGATGTAGGAAAAAAATCCCCTTACAGGTAAAAGTGACCCACAGAGCAAAGACACAAGCAGAATTTTTTATAGTCTTACCACTGTGTGGATATACAGGGAAGTTGAAGTTGCACATTTTTTTATTAACACAACCAGTATCAGAATGTGTGTTATTCAGCCACCTCACTTCAGGAGGTGAGGACATATTTATGTTTAAAAGCAAATATATGTCCTGTATCTCCAATAAAAGCACAAAAAGCCCCAAAAACCTTAAAAATTTAAAAAGAACGGATATTATCAAAGTTTGATTGAGAAAAGAAAGCTGAGTCTACTGAGAGGCAGCCTGCAATGTTTTTCATAAAAGTTGGCGTAAGGAAATGATGGCTTAGTTTGCTTTGACATCTGTTGACACAGAGAATCTCAGCGTCTCAGTTCTGACGTACAGTATGCTTCACGCTCCACTGTTCATGGAGGCAGAATGAGTTCAGGGGATCTGCTGTCAGAGGCTCAGCCTGTCAGGATGACTGTAGGGGTCAGAGATCATGTTGGGATAGAGGCAGCAGTGTACAGTGCAGCAGCGGCTCAGAGCTGTGTTTGTGGGCGGACGACAGGGCATGCTGACTGTTTTTGTTTTTCATCGCTCCCCACTGCCCACAAGACTGTTATCATCCGGGCTTATTCAGTCTGAAGGGGCCCCGGTGGATAGTGGATGTAAATCATCCAGGCGTTCATGGATGGAGGGCTACCCCCACGAGGAGAGGCAGAAGATGTAAACTCAAAGTGACCTGATCTGACTGGTCGATTCTTACTCTCCATGATCTTGTTTTTTTTTCATCTCAGAAGTTGAAACCACTGATGAATGGTTTATCTGAGCTGTACTACAGAAACTCTTTATCTTACCCAGTGTATTTGTCTCATACATAGTCACAAATATCTTATTTCACTTAATCTAAGCCACATTCAAAGAAGATAATATGCCTTATTTCAAGAAACTTAACAAGTACATTTTGCTTGCTGCACATGCACTTGCAGCTTTTTATGACAAGCAGTTAAGGCCATATTTGTTTGCTGCTATTGTCCTTGTCTTTCTTTTTCTCATTTTGTATGTCTTTGGAATCATGAATAACTAATACCCGCCTAAGAAAGACAGCAGCTGCTTCATTTGTCTTTACTTCCTCTTGAAAAATAAGCAGCTACATGGAAATTCCTTTATAATAATCAGAATAATTATTGTGCCTTGAATTATATGGAAATTTGCAAGCCCGTGAATGCATTATTTTTTAGGAAACACCAAAACAAAAGGCAGAGAAATGGGTTCATTTAAAAGAACACAATGCACACATCTGGCATCCAAACCCCTTTTGTAAATTTGCCAAAACTTTTTCAACCATAGCAAAAAGAAGAACTTTGGAGGGATATGCTTGAGTTCCAATTGGTTCTCTTTCGAAACAGGAAGGAAGAGAAGAAGAGATAATGAATGAGAATGCACAGAAACACAAAGCTGTTCAATGGCAATTACCACGCAGCGCCTGGCACAGCTGACAGTTTGAGAGAAGCGCTCTCAATGTGTTTTTTTCACCACAAACAAAGGATGTGCAAGAGTTCAACTTCCAACGCAGCCAACAAGAGGAATGCTTATGCAAAGCAATCTTGCTGCTGACCCTGCACATGACCTCTATGACCTTTGCCTAACAGTTAATACCTCTTCCTTTTTCTATCTCCAGGTGAGATAGTATTTTTGCCTTGTCAACTACCTGAAGGTCACTTTCACCTCAGTCCAGCAACAAAGCATGCTACCTTCTTTTTCATGAATGATATGTTCTCTGCTATTAATTTCCCCCCTAATTACTTCTTCACGTGTTCATCAGCCGCTGACAAGTTGTGAACAAGCACCTCGCTGCTGTCTTTGTCTTCAATCCAGGCCCCTTCATAACCACCACCTACATCGTTTTTGTTGTCACTGTGGCGCGCCGCACCAAAATCACAAGAAATGAAGTGGGAATCAGAGGGGAAGCATTGGTACAGGCTTTCTCTCTGCAGCGACCACTAATGAGCTGTAATCTGGAGCAGCGGGAGGCAACGCCTGCTCGAGGAAATTGCTGTTGCTTGGTACATTTGGTCGCCAACGGAGGAGAAGGCATCAGATCTGAGGTGCTCATTTCTTGAGAACAAAAGAAGCAGTGGGAGACTGTTTCGAGAAATACCCTGTCTATGGCATGCTTCCTGTGATGTGATTATGTAGGACGGAGGGCGAGCATGCTGGGCAGGTGGGTCGACGGAAGAAAAAGTTCAAAAGCGGTTGCTCTTTGTCAAATTTGCAGATCCAGGGAGCTGACTTGGTTCCCTCTTCTATTTTTAAATCCCTTTGCTGAATTTCCCACCAGCAACCTCAGTCCTGTTTCATACAAAAAAAAAAAAAAAAACACTCTCCCTCACCTGCTCTGCCAGACCCCACATCATTCCAACTCCCCGCCTCCCCCACTCTGTGTGTCCTTGTGTTTCATCACCCAGCAGGTCTGTCTCCCATGTTTTCCATCCGGCTCAAATCCGTGCACAGGGGAAACAATACAAATTCTAAACAAAGGTGATAAGTATTCACCTAAAAAACAACAACAAAAAAAGAAGAGACGTCACCATGAAATCATCCCTGTTGTTGTTCTTCTTCTACAGCCTTGAAAATACGACACCACCTGTGTGAGGAGCGCGGGGAAACAGAGGTAATATGTTTCAATGACAGCACTGACTGCTCTGGAAAGAGAAAGTTTATGTCCGCAGCAGCAGCAGCAGCATGAGAAGGAAGGAGAAATAAATTTACTTCAATTCGAACCTGCCTCTGTGAGAGAGGGAAAAAAAAAACTGAGAAAAAGGAGTGTCACAGGGATACCAAAGAAAAACAAAATGCTTCGAAGGAGAAAGATGAAATGGGGAGAGAGAGCAGGAAAGAGGGAGTTAGGGAGAGAGAGGCAGAGCAGCCTTTTGCACCTCAGGGTTCGCCTGCTAAAAGCTATCTGTTCCCCTGGTGACGAAACGCAGCACAAGTTCTGAGGTTGGAGAACAGATGCTTAAGATAGACTTACACACACACACACAGACACACACACACACACACACACACACACACACACACACTCTGCATTACCTTTATCAGTCTTATACTGTTCCTTTTTTGCCCTCCATTATTTCCTATACAGTAGCTTGGCCTGGTCCTTCCTCCTGCCTGTCAACACTTCGTTAACAAGCATCTGTTAGTATGTAATCTCATCTTTCTGCTGTAGAAAAATCCACTCTCTCTCTCTTTCTCTCTTCTTTCTGTCTCTCTCTCTCTCTCTCTATCTCTCTCTCTCTCTCTCGTTCTCTCTCCCCATAAGCGGGAAACAAGCCAGGCACCAGCGGCAGCCCCCCAACCAGCCTCAGCCCCAAACAGAATCAGTCCTTCTTTATTACATGTCAGCATCTCTTCTCTTTTTTTTTTGTCTGGGGAAGAGATTATGCCCCGGGCCAGAGAGGGATGAAGCAGAAGCAGGGGGGGGGGGGGGGGGGGGGGTGAAAGGGAAATGGGTGGATGAGTCAATGATGAGAGGAGGGAAAAGCTTTGGTTCCCTCATTGCTCAAACCACAGGTGCTTCTTTAATACCTCTCTCGTTGGAGGTGATGTGGAAATGAGAGGGAGTGTTTCCCCCATTCTTCTTTCCCTTCTTTATCTTCCTTCCAGGACTCCCGCAACCCTCTCTAGATTTTCATCCACTTTAGACAAAGCCAATTTCATCTCCACTTTGCAACATATGGTGCCTCCCTCCCTCCAACACGCCTGTCGCTGCTCACACAAAGGCCACTTTCTCAATATATTCCCGCACTAGCTATTACAAGATTCATCAAAAATTAAAGCGGCAGTCAAGGAAGGCTGCAGGGGGGCACGAAACTCCTGAAGCGGGATCCACATTGCAGATACAAGACGGAGGAGATGGAAATCTGCTCTATTTTAGCATATTCATACATAGCCACACGTCCACATATGGTGGGAAAAAACTCGGTTGACCTGTTTGTAGCTGACAGGCTGTTATGTGTGACTCACTGTGTTCATATGCAACACAACGCGCTGCAGCCATCCGCCCCCCTTTTTCTTCCTCATCTCCCTCGGTGATAAATACGAGTAATAAAGCAGATACATTAGCAGAAGATTGTCTTTTTTTCATTTAACTGGGAGACAGAGATATATATTGATCATGTGCTGAGACATTGTCTCGCTAGGCCAATCTGTCTTGCACTGCAACTGGTAACACATCAGCAGTAATGTGGAGTGCTGCGGGCGGAGAATCACTCTTCTGTGTATGGAAATGCTCTTCACATTTTACATAATGTGAGATATTAGACCTTTTTTTGACCCACACAAAGACACAATGCAAAGCGAGTTATCCGTTCTTCAGCAGTAATCTTCAGATAATGTCCAGTGTGTGTGACATCATGAGAAAAACATCTTGACCTTGCAATCACTCGCTCTGCGATCAAGTTATCTGCGTATGCTCTTATTAATGCACTGCTTCATGTTCATGCTCTCCGAAAACTGGAATCACAAACTCACTATAGTCCGCGGATTGTTATGCTAACAAATCCTGCAGAAAAATATCTGAAACTCCTGTGACATAGGTATGAGCCGGAGCTGCATTTAGTTCATCCTCTCTGCTGTCTAATGTTAGTTTTGGTTATAGGAACTCTAGCTGTTCATACATGTTTATATTTAAGCCTTTAAACTAAAGAACACCACCATTAGGATTCAAAATATTTATTCAAATGAAAGTACATCTGTGTATTTTGTATTATTTATGAAATAAAATCAGAATCAGAATCAGGGTTTATTGCGAAGTACATTTACACATACAAGGAATTTGACTCGGTGTATTGGTGCTAAACAATTAACAAGGAAATAATGCAGAACTAGCAACAACTTAAATAATACAGTATAAGAAGTGTTCAGAATCATATCCAAGTGGCAACATCCGCTGTTGAAAAATGAAGCCAGAAGTGCAAAAAACTGCAGTTCCTTGAGTGTCCACTTGAGGCCGACTCCAAAAGCCCCGGACATTTGGTCTGAATAGCTCATATCTTTATCAGCAAGCACTGTACATGGGGGGTGAATTATTTAATCACTCACCCGTTGGGGTTTTATGATAGATGATTAGAGATATGCATAATTAGGGGTGTGACTTATCTGACTGCGAGCAGCCATTTTGTAGGTTTTTGGTTTTTTTTCAGGAGGTTTAAGACCAACTTTGACTTTTTCTAACTAGCCTGTAAGTTTTGTTGGACAGCATTTTAAATATGGTGATCACCTAAACTACACTTCAGGAACCCATGGGTGACGTCACTGAGACTACGTCCATGTTTTATACAGTCTTTGATAAAGACACATGAAAGAAAAGCCACAATCCTCTGGTCCAGTAGTCTTTATTACAGTAGATTATTACATAGAAAAACCTGTTCTACTGTCAGCCCAACATAATGCCTAAAGGATACAATGAAAGTGTGCATTTATTTGCAAAAACCAAACTGTGAAAATTAACACTCTATTTGACGGGTAATCTGGAAACAGAATGTGTTCTGTCAGAAAAAAAAGTGGGAGGAGATTATGTGGGAACAGGCAAAGACTTTTACAGCTCAAACAGCAGGAAGCACCTGCGCCACAAGTGACCTGCCGGATGTGTCTGTCAAATCTGCGTCCCAGGTGGCAGCCAAGCATGTGTATGTGTTTGTGTAGGCGTGTGCATGTGTGCATGAAAGTGCTCTGGTAAAAATCTTGTTGACTGAGTGTGCACACCTGTCTGCATTTGCAGGACAGGCAGATGTGTTTGTGACGCTGTGTGTGTGTATGTGTTTGTGTGTGTACTGTAGGTGTGTTTGTCCAGAGGTGTTCAGGCTGTGAGGGATAGACAGAGCTCACACACAGGTCAAGCCTGAAGGCAGCCAGAGGGATGTGCGCATTGGGCTGTGACCACCAACAGTTGTGCAGGCCTTTACTGTCTCCATCCCTTCATCTCTCCTTCCTCAACATCATCCCCCTTTTCAGAGCCAGCGAGGACACAGATGGTCTCTCTCTATCAGCCATGACTGTCCCGACAGCAGAAAACATTTCCTTATTTGCTGTCCTTGGCTCAAAAGGGGCACCGCGAGAATAATATTGCTAACCGAACACTGCACCTGTACCCCCTCCAATTTAGGATTGCAATAAACACTCCAACTAGAAATATATTTGTCATGTTTATTTCAAAATGTCATGTCTTTTGTTTTTCAAATAAGACCAAAAAAATAATCATAATTAAGGGGATAACTTTAACAGAAAACCTCAAAAACTCCCTCTTTCAAGATGTGCTCAGAAATGTAATGTTGTAAAACCACTTCTAAGTAGTAACTTCATGTGCTAAGTAAATGTTTCACATTAATGTTAGACGTGTCACTAAGTGATCACACATCATTTTGCACACATGGAATTCATTCAGTTTTTCTTTTCGGGGAAACGTCAAGAAATGAAATGCCACAAGGTTTGTTTTATAATCATTACAACTCTTTCTCTTTTTTTTGTTAAGGTTTATTTTGGGGCGTTTTATGCCTTGATTAGAGAGACAGGGCAGGGGATAGTCTGAGAAGTTTGGGGGAGAGAAAGAGTTGGGAATGACATGCAAGAAAGGAGCCACCGGTCGCCAGCTTGGAGGACTCCAGCCTTGGAGGACTCCAGCCTTGGCATCTTTATTTTGCCTCTTGTCCAATGTTTGATGCGCGCCTTAGCCCCCTTTCCTATAGGGATGTCTTTTTAATGCAGAAGATTGTGTTGGAGATATACACTGTTTATTTTAAACTACTGTAAAAGGTAATAAACAGCAGCTACTGTATTTGCTATTCACCCCTTGCATTATGCAAGAAGTTTTGTTATTTCAATGCATGGAACTTGAAGAATGGTGAAAATTATTTCTCAAATAAACACTGCTCTCAGAGGCAGAAATGTTCTCTAAACAGAGCAGACGGTACCAGACAGTTCATTGTAAACACAAACCCAGACAGAATAAGATGTGTGTATTTTTCAAAAATAGCTGCAGCTAAAAGTCTAGAAGGTGTGGACCCAAAAGAAGACAGAGAATATTCAGCTTGTCCTCCTGAGAAATATGATGGATTTCTTAATGTGCGAAATATATCAGAATGTCTTAACCGCTGTGCTCTCACCCAAAGCATAATGTTTGAACTTTGCAAACTTTCCCTTTCTCACTGCTCAGGGTGGTGGAAGATGCACCACATTTTTGGATGGAATCCATTTTGGCTTTCAGGCAAAGGAGGAAATGTTCTGCGCTTGTCAGTGTGAAGGCTTTGTTGGGGAGGCTGTAGCAGTTCTAACATTCAGCACTCATTCACGGTGTGTGTTTAAGTTCATGTGTGAGCGTTTGCAACATTGTTTGTGGGCAGTGTGTGTCCGTGACTTCATAAAGAAATCTGTGCAACTTTATTCCCACTGAATTGTATTTGCCTGTCATAGAATATTATGTATAATTTTAATAAATGGCACATTGCATTAGATGTAGTGTTTCAGTATAAAATGGAACTAATACTTCGGAAAAAGTCTAGACCTTTTCTTCAACACATGATTTTGACAGTTTTGATGTCATTACTCCAGAAGACCAACAGACTGAAAGGCCACCTTTCTAATATATTTACACCCATTCATTGAAGTCAGATTTTATTTATGTGACAAGATCTCTGTCCTCCCCGCACATACACTAAGAGTTATATCCACCAGAGCATCGTTTTTCTCCATGACCATAAGGGGAGTTGATTTAAATGGATTCTTAAATGATATATCAAGCCGTAAATCTTCGTGCATGGCGAGTTGCAGAAAGCACGCCAGGACTGCCAGGTGAAAATAGAAGAGGGGGAAGAGTCAGGAGACGATGTTATTTATGGTGATGGTGACACTTCTTTTTCCAGCTGAGGAGACCATGGGTGAGCTCCATGTACACACTGCAGGTAATGAGGAGACGTCTGTAGGGAGAAGTGTCCATTCAGGAGTTAATTGTGGAACAGTGACACACATTAAGACGCATACAAAATGACACACGATAACCATCTACCGCTAGAAAGAAGCACTGAAACAAATGCATACAGCTTGAAAGTTTTAGTTGTCAAGACAAACAACATTCATATTCAAGTGATTTGCCCACTGCATGAAAACTTTTGCTCCCCCTTCTCTGAATATGCTCCTGCTAATCCAGACTTGAAACCCCCCCTCTCCTTGTATTTCAGTGCACAGGCTATAAGTTGCCTTTAAATAAACACACTAACGTTGGCTATATGTAGTGCAGCTGCAAAGCAAGGCTGATAGGTGTCAGAGATCATATTCATGCCCCACATTTTAAAAGCTATATCAATATTCCGTGTCCATAGGAGTGTCTGGCCATGAGAGATGATTGATGTGTTTCTGTGGCGGTGCTTAGAATCTAAGCCTGGGGAGACGCGGGGGCAGCAGTGAATGAGCACGCCTGCCTCTGTAACGCAAAACTCCATTTGCCCACAACGCAAACACAAGATGGATCACTCAGCTGGTCCCAGTATTAACTACTGAGGATGTATTTGTGTGTGTCTCTGCTGATTGATGTATACACAACATGCAGATGGGGAATACACTGACGCTCGACTGATTCTGTGGACGTTAGAAATGTTGAGTTATTATGGACTCATTAAGCTGTGCTGCAGATATTACTGCTTCCTAATAGCTCCTTAGATGACTGTTAATATTTAGTATTCTGGAGATAGTACGGTCCACCAGATTAATTATTCACAAAAACCATTACACGCATGTGATCCATGTCAGGTTCCCTGTGCAGAATGGACAGCCCAGGCTCTGGATTTATAATTACAATCATTTGTTATTGATGTTTGCAGCATGTCAGAACATGGAATATAAAATATTTATACACAGCGGAACAATTCAGTCATTTTGACTGCCATGAAGGTAGGACATTGCAAAAGTATACAGTCATTTACAATGGCAAGAGCATTAAGCAGAGTACTGAATGTATACCCCGAATAGTCTTCATTGCAGATTTCTTTTATCACAGCACAAACACAGGCGGCTCTCCAGTTGATGTAAGCTTGTTTTGAACATATTTGGATGCATTTTTCTGGCTCTACCCGAGGCCATCCTGCCTTGGTAAAGAAATAAGCAACGTGTCACTTCAAATTGTTTTGATAAATATTCAAGTACAGCAAAGCCCAAAGGGTCCAGAGTGAGCCAAGAAAGCACACGGCAAAGTGAGAGAAAGAAAGAGAGGGGCAGTAATCACAGAGAGGAGCCAACAGTAGCCAACATTTATTAAACTGCCTCCATAGACATATAAACAGGTTGTTTTAGGCAGCATGGGAGATTCTTGGTTCATACAAACATGGGGTCACATTTAATTGATAGATTTCAATAGAGCATTCAATGTGCATTGCACATTTAAAACTGTGCAGTTCTGCCAGGTAAAGAATGTATTTTGTGTGAATGTACCCTCTGAAAGTTCAATTTTTTCACTCGTTTCTACCTTTATGATGCAAAAAATGTCTTTAGTCTTCTGTAGCAAGGTTCTTCAAGTTCATTGTCTCTGTGTCAGAGGCAGATGTTGTCAGTCTGTCAGAGACTCCTCATGTCTCACTTCCTCTATTCCAATTTCATTGAACAAAACCTGAACATGAACTTCTCTTTGTGTCTGAGCTTGAGCTTTTTTTTCTTTGCAGGTTCTGATTATGAACATGTTTAGGGCAGGTCGACATTAGGTACTCAGCCCCAGATGGAGACCACTTTTTTATGCAAATGTATATATTTGCCGTGCAGCCCAAGCTCCATTTAGTCCATCTTACTCTAACTTTTCTCCAACCTGATTTTTCCCACCTCTTTGGCATGACATTCCAATTGTCACATTCAGACACATTTGTGTCTTTCAGTGTCTCATAGACTCAAGATTTTGTGTTTCTTTCTGTCTAACATGGTCAACTTCAAACATTCTTTCAGGTTAGGTTAAGGCATAGAGCTCCATGGTTTAGGTTGTGCAAAACATCATTAAGCTAATAGTGCAAACTGAAGGACTTAAATCCCTCTTTCGAAATCGTCGAAATCGTCTTTTGTGAGTGTGTTTTATGTAATTCTTACAATATTTCTAAAAGCAGGAAGTCCATCTGAGCAGGTTAGAACTCAAATACCCTTTCTACTGGTTAAAGGTTCTCTGTTTGGTACATCCATTGCCTCCGAGAGCTGCCTCAATCTGACTTGGTCAACTTTTCAAGTGTTGTGTTATTTGGAGCAGTTGCCTGGTGCCTGTTTTCTTTTTTCTTGATCCTGCCTTAATTTTATTTTGGATTCAGATTGTCTTCAGTTGTTCCTCGCATAACTCAGTGTCCTGGAGTTTCCTTTTCAAGCTTCCAGCATTCATCTATTGTTTGTCTTGTTATCTCATTTACAGATCCAACCCTGCATTTTTGGTTGACTGTCTCTGCAGCTAGCTTATCTGGAGTACTTTCACCTGCCATCCCTGCCTCACCTTCCAAATACTTTCCCTGGATCTTCATCTCCAATGGCAGGCCATACAAATAGTCCTGCTCTGCCTATCTCCACTGACCTTTCCAGGACCCTGGAAGCCCTTCAGCTTTTCATTCTGTTCTACAGTGCCTAACTTTTCTGAGTCACGGCCCCACAGCCTGCTGTTGCAACCTTGGGCATCAGGAATGGTTGTCCACCCACACATGCCTCCTCGCATTAGGTCCCACAGGATGAAACCCCTCTCTAACTGGCTCTTTTCCAATCTGGTCAACACTGCTTCATGAAATGCTTTGGTCATGCACACTCTTTCCAAGACTCAAAACTCCTGGCCTCTCAGCCCATCTTGGCTTGGCCTTGGGTTCTCAACACTGCCATAGCAAAGTACTCGTGGCTTAGAGTAGTCAGTGCCCTTGAGCGTCCATCTTCTCCATCATTTTCTTTCCCACTCCCACTTTGTCACTTCTGGTAATTTTTCCCGATCCTGTCTTGTTTGACTTGCCCTCCATTTGCCCTCAGTGACTCCCCCTCCCCCAGAGATCCCCTGACCCAGTCACCTGCCTACCCAGCTGCTCCTCATCAGCTTCAGTGTGTGCTGTATATAGATGTCAGTTTTCAGAGTGTTTTCCAGATGGTCTGTGTTGCCAATTAAGCTGCCATTGCATTCCAGCCATCCCTGCTATCTGAACCTGTTTGCCTGCTCCCTGCTGGGATCTGTTCCTTTCCTCATCATGATGCCAACATCCTTCTGTCATCCTACCTCAGTCTCTTTGTTTACCCAATTGACCACCTGCCTGTGAGCTCTTACTCTTTTTTTAACCTTTGAATTAAATACATGGCCTTCCGCCTTGTGTCTCCTTTCAAAGCTACAATACACTTTGCAAGCTTGCAGAATTGTGACATGTCTCTGCCATGAAGTCTTTTTTCAGTGAGTTTTATGTAAATCTTGAATAGCTCCTTCTTCCAACTCACAAAGTATTCCAGTGGTTTTAAGACTTTACATCATGCTCTTGGTATGCTGACCAATTTGCAGAAAAAAACAGGCTGTAGCAGGAACAGTACTGTATATAATGTACATCAATTCTTTAGCCTGCCTGGAACCAATCTCAGCCATATATACCTGCTATCACTGGCTCCCACACAAATATGCTATACACAACCTCGCAAGGTCATAGGGAAAAAGGGGGAGGAGAAGATAGTGTGTCAGTGTGCATGTGAGTGTGTATGTGTAAATGTAAATGAGACACATGGGTGGTGGAGTTGGAGGCAAAGACAAAAAATAGAAACAGAAAATAAAAAGCTGGGCTTCTATTACCAAGCCTAAAAAAACACTCATAGCATATCAGCTCGTTTTTTTTCACTTAGATGTCATTGCCAGTGTTCTTTGCAGCCAAATTTAAAATGTGTGCCCTCAATCCCAGACACAAACAAGAGTTAATAGAGCTGCAGTCGGACAGTATTGATGCAAAGTCTTTCCTATAGAGTTCCATATTCTGCTGTGTAAATATATATTTGGTGCAACTTATAATAAGCAATGCAAGTTGAGTATTATGTTTGCAGAAGATGTACAGATAAGAATATAACAGACATTTTGTTAACTTTTCTGTCATGCCCAACATTACAAGAAAAAAAAAACACCCCCACTCAAACAAAAATGGTTACTTAGAGGCGCAAATTTAACTTTAATAAAATACCATCAAGATCGTCTACAATCACTTCACCATGAGGTGCATATGCAAACACACAAATTCTTTACATCTTCTTTTAACGTTTTGACACAGCTAAGATTAACGGTGATTATTATGTTTGAATGTGAAAGACAAAAGAAAACACTAATAATGCATGTAGAGAAAAAACATCAACAGATAGATTAGACCTACAACTTTGTCCACAAGAGCTACACAAACGGGAAGTTCCTCATAGGAGCTTTGAAGAAGTCCTACTATGACCACACAATGCATACTCTTCAGACTGCCAGAAAAAGGTGATCCTTTTTAGATTGTTGTCGGTGCCAAAAGTGAAGACAGAAATTCCTACAACATCAACACTGTATTACAAAATGCATTGCTGTAGAAACCTGGTCTCACTTTATCAAAAGGTCAACCTTTGAATTTTGTCATGGAGCTCAACTTGGCTGATACGTATAGGTCACTTTTTTTCCTGTTACCCTCTTCACAGCTTTAATTAGGCTCCCAACAAGTTGAACTAAAGAAGCCCCCTGATAATTGGAAGGTTGTGTGCTGAGCTGACTGTAGAACATATCTGTTAACTCTCATTTTTAAAACTAGTTTCATATCTGAAATAAAATAAGTATCTAACAATGTGAAATAATCAAGTGGTTATCTTATTGTGTTATTCCCTCTAACAATGCTTTAAAGAAAGCCGGAGTATAGGTTCTTTCAAATCGATTGATCTTAGTTGGTAGGAACTATTTGTGGAAGCGCTGCTTCCCACAGTCATTGTTTTAGCTACAGAGCTCTAATTAACATAGCACGATATTGATCGTTACCTTAGCCATGATAAATAACACTAGCTTTATCTCACACACTCCTTTTCCCTAATTGAATCAACGGAGAAATTGACATTTTTTTTGTTCATGCTGAACAGGACTTTCGATTTCTCCTCTGGTCAGATGTTGAGAAAAGCCTTGGGGACTGAGGTGGACACACGCCCTTGGGGCAAATGAGATGACCTTGACTCAGAGAACAGAGACAAGCAGATAGATGCAGCATCCAGTTAGAGATGTTTGTGAAGGCTTAAAGGATAAACAAACACTCAATATGCTACTGAACTCTGTCTGAACTGTTTGATGAGCACTAAGAGTGTTATCCTATTCTAGATGAATCATTTCATAAACTCTTCCTGCACACATATTGCACTAGTCTTTTATGAACTGTTCTTTTCAATTTATCCCCATCAGAAAATTGACTAGTAAAAAATACCACCAAAAAAATGATCTAATAGTTGCAGAAAATGAATTTCCTGTGTAAGTAGGGGTCCTTTCACACATCACGGTGATTGATGGAAGGAATTTTTTTTTTTTGTAAATGCTTCAATCTGTAGCTACAACACAAATGTGCACCCTTCATTCAAATTTAAGCTGCTTAACATGTGCCAAAACATTTTAATCCTTAAAGGACATCTACTGAAATCTGGCACAATTGCTGATCAGAGTGCAGTTAACATCAAAGAAAAAGAGCAAGGAAATTTAAAGTACCGTAAAATCAGGAATATAAGCCGCACCGGTATATAAGACGCACCCTGTTTTGAGAGAAAAAAAAAAGTTTAAACTGTCTTATTGCGTGACGATTTATATTGTGTTCAGCGATGTCTACAACGTGCAGTTTCTGTGCAGCTGTGTTGTCCTTTTAAACCCGTCTGTTTTCACTTTCGGGAGTTTGTCCTCCTACTAGCTACAGTATGGTAGTTGAGCTCTCAGCCTTCAGTGAAAGTTGTGAGGCACAGACTCCTAGCATGCGAGCTGCGCTGCCCGACTCCGCTGGTCACTCTTTAACTGTAATATAGGACTCTTTAAATGTAAAAGAGCACTCCACAATGTTTATTTACGGAACAGTATACCACTGTTTTCTGTAAATGCATGATTATGACCTTGTGAGGGAGAAAAGATGTGGAAAAAATTGCGCAGCCAGCCTGGTCTGTGTCGCCGTCTTTTCCAGCACAGCGTTCAACCAGCTTTCAATACACAATGAATGGGGATGGGTTTTTAATCGCATCAGGTCGCAGTTAGGGGCTGCTGCACCCGCTGTAATGATGGCGGGTGTTTCAGTATTTCATACTGGTATATTGGTCGCACCGGTGTATAGGACGCAGCCAACTTTTAAGACGAAAAAAATAGGTATTAAAAGTGTGTCTTATACACCGGATTTTATGGTAATTATACATCCATACTGAAAGTGTCAGTAATCTACAGCCCCTGTTCTGATGCTCATCGTGATTTTCATGGTGATTAGCTGTGACAATATCCCTGTTTTATACTATCCTTATTTTACATACTGTATATCATTCATATTTTAGGCAGAGGTTCAACATTTTTTTAAATAAATTGTTAAAGGAAATCTATTCAAATCAGACTTTTTTTTTTCATATTGCAATCAACATTAAATGAAAAACACAAACCTCCAAAAAACTTAAAATGATGATATGCAGCCACCGTCCTTTTGATGGTGATTGTTATGGTTTTCATGATGTTTAGCTGAGGCAGTGACAGAGAGAGGCTAGACTGTCACGGAATAACTTTTTGAACTAATGTGAATTAAACAGGTCATCCCATTGCGAGATGAATAGTGTAATCTTATTTTCCAATTTAACCTGCTTGATTCAACATTGAAACATTATGTGAGCATTTCATGGCTGGCAGGATGTCACTGCAAGGTCAATGAACTATAATGGGCTGAACTGGGGATGCTGAGTGCAAATGATGTGGTTATCTCTGGATTACAAAATTACATGCCTTTCCTCACTTAATGTCTGGATGTGTCACCTGTTCACCTCTGTACTTCCCCATCTGATCTCACATTAAATGTAGTACTGGAGCAATCCATTAAGACACAAGACAGCTGTGGCTTTGTTTACAATCCAGTTATGTACTTGGACCTAGCTGCAACCTCCAGTGTTCAAAATTGAAACCAATGTTGAAGTGCAAAAACCTGCAGTACTTTGAGTGTCCACTTGAGACACACACATTTTAAAATGCTCATAATGTAAATGTGTAATGTTTACAGCCTGGTTGAAAAATGAATTTGGTCTCAATGGCTCATTTCGTTACTGGCAAACACAACTCATCTGTTCTGACAATATTAAGACTAAGAGTTGTTCATAATAAAAGGTGTGGCTGATCTGCCTGATGGGCAGTCATGTTCCAGCAGTTTGTCAGTAAGCTTAAGGCCACCTAAGCTTCACCTCTTTGCCTGTGACTAGGTTGACCAAATGTTCTTTTGAAATAGCATTTCCAATATGGTGACCACCATCGATAGGCTTTAAAAATTTGCTTCAGAAACTCAAGTCTTCCCCGCCTTTGGTTTACAGTCTTTTGAAGGGGCCTTCATTTCCTGCTGAGTTGACCACATTTCTTGACCACTTTACAACCATACTGGGATTTCATTTCAGCAAAGGAGGAGCTGTTTGTATTTCTATCCCCCCATTTTACTCTGCTCCAACCTACAATTAGTGGAGGGATTTGCTCATGTAAAGTGCAACAGTTCAGCAACATGCATGGCGATCCATTGATGCAAATACCACAAAAACAGCCAGTGCTAAGGTTACAGAGTTTTTTTTTTAAAAAAAGGACTGATGCCACAACAACCTGATTTCCTCATTCTTGGACCATGTAGATCTGGAAACTTCAATTTGACCACCACAGCTATGCACAGGAAACGGTTGTTTAACGTTGAAGATACTGTGGCATCATGGAGCATAAGCCAGTTTAAATGTATGCAAGCAGAGAAAAAGCTGTAACCATCATTAATTTACAATTCCACAACTTATTAATCAATAAGAATAACCTCAAATACATTTAAATAAAATAAAAATGACATTTAGCATCCACACAAAATGTGACCAGATTCCTTTTATATAAATGGGACAATCAGCTCTCTCTGAAAAAAAAAAACTTACACACTGATTACACAGTTTCTTAAAAAGAAACAAATAGAGAGATAGTTAACTGTATTTTTATGCTAATGTTTTGTTCAGATTTATTCATTAAAATTATTCAGAATTCAATTTCTAGGCCTTTAGTAAGGTGCCTCTTTTGGGGTTGCCTATTTGTTCCAACCTGCTATTATGTGAGACATTATTAGATTAGCTCATGTAGCTCTCTGGGAACAGATTCACAGTCTTTAGCATCTAGAAACACGCACTAGAATAGCAGATTCTTTTTCATTGGAGATCATTGATTGACAGATGCATCATGCTGCCACACACATACTGTAAAGACATACAGCGCATATGCATTTCCATAGAAACACACAAAAACACTTGCCATTTATCTCACAGACAAACACACACACACACACACACACACACACACACGCACACACACACACACACACACACACACACACACACACACACACACACACACACAGATCTACAGATGGCCACCTGGAAGCTTTTATTGATGAGCTGCTGGACAGAGGGATGGCACAGCAATGGAAAAAAAACAGTGCCAAAACAATTTCCTACACAGCTGGCCTCAAACAGACAGTCAGCCGTCTCCTAACCTGTTAGGATAAAGAGAGTCTACATGATGCAATCGGCCTTTACACATGCACTCCTATTCAATCACTTTTCAAAGTTGACATTTTGCAAAAAATATGACAACAGCACTGTGATACAGCATAAATAAACCCCCACAAAAAGAATCACATCTCACAGGGAGGCTGCTGTCAGGGAGCTCAAGTTGGAATCACACTGCTGCTCCAGGTCGGGGTTTTGGCAGCAGCCAGGCTGGCAGAATGTAATCTATCATAGCCAGACTATCTACATTAGTTAGTGCCTAGCTGGGGTGCGGGGCAGTGGAAAAGGCAAGTGCTTGAAGGGAAGGATGTGGCCTGGTTGTCGAAGTAATGTGTGCAGCTGAGAGATCAAAACCCAGCAGTGTGCACGCATGCAAATAAATAAAGAGTCAAAATTGGAACCTCGTGAGGAAGATAATGTAAGACTGTCTGTTACAACAGAGGGATGATAGGCTCTGTGTTTAAGATGCAGGACATGTCTTGTGTTTGTTGGGGAATTAGTCCTTACTAATTCCTCTCAAGTGATTCAGCAAGATCCAATAGTCATCCGCAATAATAGCATCAATGGTCATTAAACAATACCAGTGATTAGGTCTGGGAGTCATTTGGAAGGCTTCTAAACGAGTCATCTTTTTTTTTTCCATTTCTCAGGACCAGCGTGGCTCTGCAGCATTCCCGTCAGTCAACAGATTTCCTGTGTGCATAAACAGACCGCCCAGAGACGGCATTACAGCCCTCAGAGAGGCAGAGTGTAAATGTAGGGGTGCTTACGAGGGAAAGCCAGCCTTTAAAGGTTAAATATAGTCTCCATGGTCTGGTTACTTCTTTTATGTTCCCCAGACACAATCATAAACACACTTCAGAGTCCCACAATAGTCGCCGGAATTGAGACGTGGCCAATTATAGTTCAATTTGCTCAACGGGAAGAAACAACTCAGAAAACCACAAACTGACCAAATGAGTTTTTAAGGTTTCCATGCATTCCAAGTAAATTCAAATCAATAAAGTGGTTAAAGTTGCAAACTTTTTAGCTAAATATTAATTACATGACTTACGGTAAATGTTCATCTTACACTTCATTAAAATTGTACATTTAATGGCATTAGATTGCTTGACTATTCTGTGAATAAATTATCTGGCAAACAAGCACAACTGACATTTCCCCATAGGGCAACGATTGGCTTTAAATTAACCTATTTCAGGATTATTTATCCCCTGTCTCACCTCTCCTCCCCAACACATGAATGTTTGCTGAGATCAGATAGCAACACTTTACGCGGCTGTGTGTTTTCCACATGCTTGGAGACTGACACCAAGGACGCAATTTAATTAAGCGAGGCTTCAAACACAATCTAAACAAACAGCGAAGCAACAAACAAACAACAAGTCCAATTACAGCAGTGTTAATATGCAGGGCAAAGCAGCGTTAGACTACCACGAGAGTGGGAGGGGATGGGAGGAGGAGGAGGAGGAGGAAGGGGACGGTCTGGCTGCTTTGATCCACGCTGGGAGATCTGACATTAAGAAAAGTCTTGTTGGTAATCAAAGGGCTTGTTTCAGTGCTGCAATCCAAGTAGTAAATGACTCCCAATGCTGGAAAATATCATAAAGGATTTTCAGTAGAGAACCCAAAAGTTGTCCTTGAACAGAGATGCTATGTTTGGATTTGCATTCGATGGCCTTCAAGAGTGAAATGGGCGGGGGTTATATATATGAGTATGCATCTATGAATGTGTAGGTGTGTGTGTATTTAATGGAGTGAAATGTAAAGGGCATGTATGAGGTTGACCATACCAGAGCTTGACTGCTGATGACACAAGGATTGGTGGAGTGATGCTGAGGAGCTTGAGATATGGATATTTTCTTTGTTGCCGGGCCCATCGAAAGCAGTCCCCAAACTTTTGTGAGGGAACCTGCCAATTCTAGGCAAAGGTGCTTCTACAATGTAACAAGGAATTGTTTTCAAGAGTTTCTTATATAGATCTTTTTTTAAACAACTGTGTTAAATACTTGATTCTGATTGGCAAATTGCACCGTTGTTAGGAACGCTGCTCTTATCACAGACTCTGGAGGACTAACTGTGAGCTAATCAATCCGTGGAAAGAAGTCTGGTTAATTTGATGTCAGTCTTTTTATTGAGGGGGAAAAGAGAAAGCAGAGAATTACAACGAAGAAAAGAGGATAAATATGTAAAAACTGTACACTATCTAGATCTACAAAACGGAAGATGGATGAAATAAAAATGTTTAACTCATTTGGAGTTTTTAACATGTGCACATGGTGTCTTTAATATGATACAAGATCACGAGTGAAATTATTCCACTTTCTGCCACCACTATCACTACCTTCTTTCTTCACTGGTGTAGCTGGTGCAGACGCCATTTCTGTCTCTGCCTCCATCATACATCCAATATCACTGTTGAATGGTATCCTACTCACGTATTTGCTTCTGGATTGCATCTGACATTCCTGGACTTGACATAAAAGCAAAGACCTTTCCTTTGAAATCCCTTGTTGCACATTTGCACTTGATTTAGCTTTCTTCTTCTTCTTTGAGGTTTTTGCACCAGTTGGCATCCAAGACGTTGCATTACTGCCACCCACATATTTGAACCTCTCTGCTTTCTTCAGTTAAAGCCGTATCTTCAGTAAAAACAAAATCCCAAATCATTAAACCCCACAATTTCACCTGATTGAATTCTGAGTTACACTGATTCTCAGGGGAAATGGATCATAGTAATTGTATTTAGGAAGTGTAGTGACAGTCACAGCTGATAGAGGTAAAGAAGACCATTGTCATTGTAGGGTTGCCATCCAGATCCGTTTGTGTTTAAAGGCAGAGTATGCGATTTTTTGATCCAGCAGATGTCGCCCTCGAGCACCAGCATGAAACCAAAACAACTTGAACTGCATTGTTGTGTTAGCATGCTAATGCTAGCGATCTTTATTATGCCCGTAAATTTACCCGAAAAAATGACCGTGATGTAGAAACGCAGTTAAACAGTGAGTACAGTATGTTATTCTTCTTTTCTCTAGTCCCTCAATTAAACAACTTTTATACGCCGGGGGATGAGTTGGCCGGCTGTCCTGGCGATGTAAACAAAGTGAAGATAGGACTCGGAAAGCTCAGGAAGCATCACAGACAGCGGGACTCGGGTGTCACACTCATTGTAGACAGTCATGACTCACAAGAGTTATTTTCAGAGGATATACTTGATTTCTGCTTCATTTAAGTGTGAAAAATCGCATATTCTGCCTTTAATGTGGACCCACAGTGTACCTTTTTGGTCTGTATAATAGCTGAAGGCTTCTTATCTTGCTGTCAAGCCTGAGACTGCATCGAGAGAGGACCAGGGTGTAAGACATTCTACCAGTGGGGGTATGTCCTGTTTGGAACAAAAAGTAATTCTGATGCCTTGACTTAATCTGACTGTTTCACTACTGTTACGAGCTAGCACCGGCTGCACATATAATTCATCCAATTCGGCGTCCATACGGGTCCTCCGTCAGCTGCAACTTCACCTGTCTTATTACGTCACTGAAAGCGACAGAGCACGCACCGCTCTGATCAGGAATGGTGCGTTTAAAACTATCGGACAATCCAGTAAACACAGCTTAAACCCGTTCTCTATTCTCCCCATGAAAAGTAATTTACAAAACAGACAGATAAGGATGAAGAAGAAGAAGAACCTTACTGTTTCCTAACACTACCTTAACCATGTTTTATAAAGACCTTTTTGTAAGATAGGTAGAAGATGGACACCAAAGTGAGGGTGCCTGTATTCCAGATTATTTTCTGATAATGAGAACGGGTTGAATTGCTTTCCTGAATTCCTTCCAGCGCAATGTACTCAACTCTTATTGATCCCATGTACACCTGCCCTTGAACTGGTAATGGCTTCATGGAATTGCCTCTGTTATTTTCTTTAACTTTAAAGAGGGATCCACGGATATTGTCCAGACCAGGGGCATATCGATTCTTCTGATTGGATGGCAGGGTTATGGGATGCAGGGTGGGAATCCTGTGATCTATGGTCTTTCCGGTTTGTTACCATTAGCGAAAACACACACTCACAAACTCCTAGAAGCTGAAAGTATTCCCCAGGAGGGCGTAGATCTGATGTGATATAAGAGCAAATTGTTTTCTTATAAATGAAACAATAGCAGTCCGGTTGCTGGCTGATATTGGGTTATCTTAATGCCGGAGGCCACGTCAAACTGTGCCATTACTCCACAACAGTGGAAATGAAAACTGCCCTGAGCCACGTCTACCCATCTATCAACCCGATCCAGCATCTCATGTGTCAGGCTTTTCATACATGCGTCCACTGACTTTAAATGCTGTGTGTATATTCACATTTATGTGTTGTCTTCTGGAATATGTCGGCCAAGTGCGGCATTTCAAGTTCCAGATAAACCAGGGTTAATAAATAGACATTTTATTTGGCAAACTAATTTAAATAGTGAGACTCTGAGTTCACTGTGTGTATCTGTGTGTAATAGCGTGTTATCTTTGGCCTCATTAAAAGTGAGTTGATGGGTTGGCAAGGTTAATAGAGATTCATAATCTAAGCACAGCTGCAACCCCCATGCTTTTATAGGCTGGTTTGAAATTAGTATGTGTGTGTGTGTGTGTGTGTGTGTGTGTGTGTGTGTGTGTGTGTGTGTGTGTGTGTGTGTGTGTGTGTGTGTGTGTGTGTGTGTGTCAGTGTGTGTTTAATCTCCATGTCTGCTTATAGACATCATTTTTATGTGTGCTCGTCTCTCATATTTGCGCGGCTCTGTGTGTGCTCTGTAATCTGGTTTACAGAAAACACGCCACAGCCAAACACATGGTCACTTTCCCCCTCCCGGCTCTTTCATTAGCCCGGGGGCTTAATCCTTAGTTATAATTCAGATGATGGGCCCTGCCAGCGGGGCCCCGCTAACAGGTCACATAAATCTCAGTGTGAAGCTAAGGCTGGGTCCAGGCCCAGAGAAGTCAGCCATTTTCCCGTTCTGCAGGCAGGAAGATCTCAATGTCCCTTGATTACCAATAAGGGCTGATGAAAAGGGCAGTTACACACACACACACACACACACACACTCACACACACACACACACACACACACACTCACTCACACACACTCACTCTCATGCAGAAAGCGAGGTAATCTGAAGCTGTTCATGCTTTGAATACTAAGCGCGGTGAAATACCGAAGAAGTGCAGATGAGCAGTGGGGTGGGGGGGTGGGGATCCTACGTTATCGTGTTCTGAATGCTAGTTGAATATGGATCACTTCATTCAAGCAGAATTATTCACCTTTGTTATGTTACAAAACATTTAAGCAAATTAAGGATAAAATACAATTGTTGAAACATTTGTCATAAAACCTTCCTCGCTCCATTATATCGGTTATTTCTCCGTAACCAATCTGCTTCAGCCAATCCATTTTCTTAGCATGACATTGAGCCACCTTGAAGTCATTTCAGGCTTTTGTTGCATGTAGTGGGAAAAGGTCGTGTGTTAAGAACAAGATTAACAGCCCAGGTCTGATACGAGATTATCACAGCTCTCTAGCAGTCAAGGGATGCTTGTGGATTAGATCTCACTCCAGAGATTAATCCCGGACAATCTGCTATGACTTGATTTTGTACAACGGGATTATTTCTCTGACATATGTTTCCACTATTAAAGATCTGAAACTACATTTTTAAAGATTAACGTAGGAGACACCTTTTTTTTTTCCCAGGCCTCGCTAACTAGTCTATTGGGATTCGTTGTAAGACTTTGTTCTACATGCTAAAGGCGAGAGACTCACATTCCCACTCAGTCTCACCTCTGCTCACAAAGGAAAGTTTTAAATTATCTCGGTTTGAAGTTGGTCTGGGGCGCGTGTGTGTGTGTGTGTGTGTGTGTGTGTGTGTGTGTGTGTGTGTGTGTGTGTGTGCGCGTGTGTTTGATAGCCTTGCTTAACAATGAGTCTCTCGTCCTCCACAACAATGACGGGGGAATAGAAATTCATCTGCTTAGCCTGGAGGTGTTGAAGGGATACGATCAAACAGGAGAGCTACCTGTAAAAAAAAAAAAAAGAAGAGATGTCAGATTTAGTAAGATTTGAATATCTGAAAATTAAGAATACATGCAAAACTTCATCCAGAACTGAAAATGAAGAATCACACTGACTATCTGTACGAGAGTATAGAATGGGTATGGACAGTAAAGACTTTTGTTAAACCTTTTGAATAATCTAATCTTCATACAAATCAATACAGAATCTGCTGTCACGAGTTATGGTGTTGTACGCGTTGTAGAGCTCCATGTGTACTTTGAGTAGGATGGCCTGCTAGCCTTTCTGTTGGCTTTGCTTGTCTGCAGGGAAACAGTTTGTATGGAGAAATAAAGGGACGTAAAGTATCGGATGGAATGCAATTTCAGAAACCCCCGTAGCTATCATCTGACAACACTTGCAATTTTTATTGATTGTTTTCTACAGACATCTGCATTTGAGTGCTTTTAACGATCAGTTGTGTCTCGACTACAACGCATGTCTCAAGTGGCTAGTCGGACTGTAAACAATAATGAAAAAACTCCGACTTGTAAATCCTTCATCTTTTACCTGAAAAGTTGATTGCCCAGATAAATGGTCTGCTGCTCGCAGCGGCTTAATCATTCTTAAATAAAAGCCAAGGTGTGCAGAGATTGCAAAACTTTTAATTATTATCACATAAAGATGTAGCTGGCTTAATCTGGGACATGTGAAATGACACTCAAACACCACAGCCAATAGGAAAGCTGTAACATGCCACAATAGGCGTCACATTGCAGGAAGTATAGGCCTATTTCTAACACATAAACAAAAACATATTAGCATAAGCAAAGTTTAACAACTCATTATAGATATGGGTGCAGAAGAAGTGAACAAAGCAAACAAAAATCTCTCTCTCATTTAGTGTAGTATACTAAAATGGTAAATGACCATGTTAATAATAGCAGTTTAAATGTGTGAGAATGTAAACATCATAGTATCAACCTTTCATGAGCAGCTCACTTTGTGTCGCCTCCATGTTGAAACAAATCCTAGCCCCCTTGTCTAAGTGAGTTTTCTCAAACCCTCGTAAATCAGCTTGCCATGCATCATAGTGACAGGACTGTCCTGCTCCATCAGAGAAAATACTCATGAAATAAAAGTAAGGCAGGACACTCAGTCATGCATTACACTGTGCCTATCATCTCACGGCTTTTATGCACATAGAAGACACATGGGATTGGTTACATTTCAGGACAATCTATTTAACCCGACAAGCTTCACATTCGCCCCAATTACAGATGTATGCAGCTGCTCATCACTGGGGCTCACTCAGCTCCCCCCTTTATATACTGTATGTACGTGCTGCCTTTATAAATTGTTATTCATGGTAGATTGACTGTACTTTTTAGTACTAATGGAAAATCTATCTGACAACAAAGTACTTCTTCCAAACACTAAAAGTCTGCTGAGGCTTTGTTCATGTCTTTGAAAATGCTGTGGTTTATACGGCTTATTGCTCCTCACACAGAGAGTTCATTTGTAATATAAAATGTTCATAATGTTTGTAATTGCATCCTAAATTGTGATGTTTCTGTGTTTAAAAAGCAAACAAACTGCAACGTTTGTGATTATAGAAGCCTTATAATCTGATTTCATTTTGCTTGCCATTAGCTCACACCGTATTAAAAGATACAGTGTCCAAACACATAACTTACATGGGTTGTTTAATACAATGTCATAAAGTTATAAGAGCTCTCCCAGCTGAGCCAAAGGAAATTGACAACCTGTGGAGAAAGTTGCACAATCATATTGATTTACAAAGTGGCTATCACTTTGATTTATTCACTTTTTAAAAGTATGTAACATCTGGGCACACTGCAGCAACAGTTATACTGGAGTATTTATAATGTTGTGTTTAAGCCCAGTCTTTCTTTGCTCTGAACATTTGGACTGATTTGAACACATAGACTTATAAAGGAATCAAACATTTAACCACACAGCTCCATGTCTGTGTATGGGCCTCTCTCTTTTCCGGTTTCATCATTTGCTCCCCTCTCTTGCACACATCATGCATGCATCCAGCTCTCCAGAGTGTGTGGGAGTTGGCCAGCGAATTGTGAGCTTGCACTGATACACAGCAATGTGGGCATATTTATTGCTAAACAAATCCATTGAACAGGATTATGGACGGTGTGTCCCGGGCAACTGAATCACTGAGGACTGAACTGAAATGTCCTCCTTTTATTTAATGCTTCATGCATCAAAAGCTGCTCTGATTGTCCTCTCAACTCTTCCAACAGTGGTGGTGCTGTCCCTATTATCCCCCTTTGAAAACACGCCAGCCTTGCATTGGGCAGTAGCAAATCTCTTGGTCAAAAGTGGCGTCAGCTGTGGCAAGAACAGCCTGTTCTCACTCCAAAGTAGTAAAATATGACAGCTTTGTCAGGGACCCAACATGTCAAAATAACACAAATAAAGATAGTTTGTTTATTCAGAAGATAAGGTTCGATTGCTGTTTGAAACAAATAGTCATTCGTTAACTTCTTCGGTAATGAACTGACATGTGTTTGTTAGGTTATTTGCAGTGCATATTAAATGTAGCGTATGTTGTTGGCGTTTGTATGTTTGTTCTTGTTTAAATCAAGCCCATGATATTTTTCATTATCCTAACCAGGTTGTTTTGGTGCCTAAACATCAACTTGAAGTTTTTTTCCTTCCTCAACCTACCTGAACTGCAGCTGTTTGGCTAAATTAAACACATGTAAATGACCAAAAGTCTTACCAAAATCTAACCAGGTGATGTAAAGTTATTATTGCTAACATGACCGGATGGCCTGCGTGTGCCAACCTTCAATCGAGTGATAGCTAGATAATCATATTTTGAAGCTTTGGGCCTCAGGCCGAGCTTTTTGAAAAGTTTGGCGCTATAACATCTTAAATATACACTGAGACATGGATGGATTTCATTTTATTCTGAAAGCCAGTCTTGCATCGGGATGTTACTAATCTCTTGGTCAACACTGGAATCAGCTGTGACAAGAAACATAGCGAAATAATTGAGGTAGCAATTAAATGTGGATAGAAACAAAGCAGATTAAAACTGCCAGGTGTGCTCATTACTCCCGGAAAAAAATCTGCAGCAAGATGGTGAATGTAAGAACATGGTGCTACATGGAAGCTAAGTGACTGTGGGATTGGTTAATATTGCACGGTGAGAGACAGAACTGCCTGTAATGAATGAGTTAGCCAACACCTGCAGCTCGCTCCAGAGATATCAGTTAGTAATTAGTTTCAAATGTTTAAAAATCCTCTACAACTGGCACAGAAACCTTGCATCTTTAAGATCACTTGTTCAGAGTTTGCCTCAGGAGTTTGTGGATTAAACCGCTACAATAAGAGCCTCATCCAAGGCAGAGGAAATGATGAGCAGCAAATTAGCACAACACTAATGCGGGTCATTATTAGAGCTGCCGAATTTTCACAAGCGTCCGCTGCGCGCCTCTGTGCCTTATGAGAAGGTATTTACAGTGTAATGCTAACTGACATATAGAGGTCTCTGGAGCAGTAGTTACACAGACAGAGGAGGATTAACTGGCTGCCTCGACTCTCTCGCTCACGCAAATATCCTTCTCTCTTTCATTAAGTGAATAAACCATCCCTTCACTCAGTGGTGCGGAGCGAGAGAGAGAGAGAGAAAGAAGAACTAAAATGGCTTCGTTTTTTAAGGGCATCCTGACATGACAATAAAGAGGCAGAAACTGGTTTCAGGGGCGACGGAAAAATCCAAACTTTAATTTTCATAACGGTGGGATTAGGTTAATCCTGAACACGGAGAGCGGATCTGACAAATGCTTTATGTGACTCAACAGGAATTAGGCTGTTAAGCATTTTAAATGGTTACTGTGGCTCAGAGAAGGAAACAGGGATAGAAGTAACCTGAAGTACGGGGTCGACAGTTGCATTAATAAAAACTCTTTCATCCGTATTAACACACACACAAACACACACACACACACGAGTTTGTGCAATTAGATACCAAACTTTGCGATGTTTGGACAGGAGGTCTTTCTTTGTAGCCGAAGAAGGAGACAAGCTTTGGTATCTTGGAAAGGTCTGCTTTCTTAGGTCACTTTCACATGATGTCCGGTGGACTCAGTGCGATTCAGGGGTGAAGTTGTAACATTGTTGCTCTTTTCATTTGGTTCACTCTTTCACACTGCACTTTATCAACACACCAAAGCCTGTCAAATGTTGTGTATACCGTAGCCACCTGCCACTAGTTGTAGCTCTGGTGGCTCCGGCCTAATGATGCACTCTGACCAGATAGTAAACAACAGGACAGTGGAAGAATGGCATCCCAGAGCATGGCACAGTTTGGCAGTATTTTGATCTGTAAAATGGAGATAAAGTTATACTGTATGTCTGCTGTGTCAGGTTATATCAACCGGAGCAATGATTAAGGCTGGTGTTGTTAGCAATCTTAAAGTTAGCCACACTTGGCAAACCTATTTGACAATCGTTTACAGACGGCCAAATTCAACCCACAATGCACTGCATTTTGGTTCACTTTCCTTGTTTGGTTCGGATTGCATTTTCACTTGGAAGCGCACCGAGACCCCCGTTTTCAAGCGGACCAGAGTTCAGTTCTTTGGTCCGCAACAGAGTTAGTTTGAGCTATCACACCACCCCAAACCAAACAAACTATCTGACAAAGTGCACCAGAGTTGGTTTTGAACGGACCAAACGGCTGAGGTATGTATGCACCCTTAGAAACATACGAGGTGCATTCAAGATCAAGTTGCAGACAACAAATAGATTAAAAAGTATGAGCGCATTACAGAACTCTCCCTTTTGAAAAAGCAGGACATGTTTTCTAACATTGTGCTTTCTTAAAGCTCCTATGATGCATTTTTAGTTTGTATTATGATTTGTTTCTGTTCTCTCTTAGCTGATTTTTTCCTGATCATGCATAAGTCATCCTGCTTTCTTTTAACAGTCAGATGTTTCCCTTTTTAGAGAATCTTTACAATGGAAAATTTAAAAAAAGTCTATTTCTGAAGCATGCTGTTAATCACTTTTTCTGACTTTTACTCCCCATGACAGCAGTTTTCGGAATGAATGATAGCTTTATAAAAATGATCAACCTTGTCGCTGATGGTCTGGATTGTTTTTGTTGGTAACATAGAGGCATCAGATTTAATTTCAGCCTGTTTCACAACCATATAAAAACTCCTCGCAGGAGCTTTAAAAACAAATATTTCCCCAATAATTTCTCTCATGATGACAAGCTATCCCCCCACTAATGAAGGGAGCAGGTCTACAGGAGTGTGTACGGTGCAACTTTATAATGTTAGGAATAAAACTTTGTCTTGCTCTTATATGTAATCACATATTTAAATCTTTATATATTTCCCAGTGGAAATAATCACAGAAGCTGGGAGGAAAAGGGAGGAAAGATTTATCTAATATTATCACAGCTTTGAAAGCAAATGATAAGGTGCTAATTAGAATGCAACAGGATGGCAAAAATGTGTTTGCACACACACATGGACACCAAGACACAGGGTCCTGTGTGTGTTTGTGCTGTACCAACTCAGAAGAAAATGTACGACAAACTGCAGTGTCCTCATTCAAATGCAGCTGTAATGTGATTGATTTGAATGTCACCTTCTGTCATGACTGGAAAGCCGTTAAATTATCTCTTTTCCACTCCAAAAATCTTAAATGATAAGTCATCACTTTCAATTTCACACACAGGTTTTTAACAATGAAAAGGAAACGTTGAGATACAGTTAAAATCAACCATCTATGGCAGACTGTTTGATTTATTCACAAAGTTGTATTATTTAGAAACTGCTGTAATTAGATTTTTATGCAGTCTGCATTTCCTCTGTATTTCTATGTCCGTTTGCAAGATGTGTTTTTGTCCTTTGACTTAAATCAAGTTTGCATTTGTGTGTGAAATCAGTTGGAAATGTAGGTAGAAAAGCATCTGGATCGGTTCTAGTGAGTCTTACCACTTATTGCAACCGGATTGATTGGTGCAACAATCAAGCTCCACATTTCTTTGATGGTTTTCTGTGGGTTTCCATATTGCACACTATTAAGAAAGAAGCATTGGCACTTTGATTCTGACAGACTGTCAACAAAACCTGACATGTAGCTGATGTTATAAGAGATGGCTGTTGACATTTCTTCACTGCAGTGTTCATCTCCTCCATGCATTACATCATCATTACACCATACTTCTTATGCAATTTTTTGCACACAATACCCCACCCGAACAACAGAACGGCCACAGGATTGTATTTTAGAAAGGCATTTTCCTTGCTTAATTAGCAGTTATCCATAAAAAGTATCTGTAATTTCTGAGAAGTATTCAATCAGGGTGTCACATTTATGACTGAAGTGGTTGCCAAGAAGAGAAAAAATGTTGATGAGCTGATGTTCCTCTACTGGACCTCCAGCTGACAGCCTGTGAGGGGGCTGACTTCCTCCTCTGTGTGAGACGAGCATTTCTGAAATTGAAGCTAAGGAACCTCACCAGCCCACAGTCATGCTAACAATTCATCCTCATTTAGTTAATGAACATCCTCCTACACTTCCCATCGCTTTTGTTTCGCCCCCTCCTTTGCTTTCTCCTGCATCTCCTTTCTTCTCCCCTCTCCATCTCAACTTGCTGTCTCTCCTCTTCCTCGCTGTCTTTGTCATTGTCTCTGACTCTGGACTCTCTTACCGGCACTGACTCTCTATGCTGCTCTGTCTTCAATTTCCCATCTCCTCGCCCCCGCTCCAACAGTCCTCCTCGTAATGCTAATTACGCTAACATGAAATCATTAGGCTAGCCATCACAATCTCTGCCATGGTAATTCCATAATCATTACTGTCTCTGCCTCCGGCCCTCACAGCTCCACAGAACTCATAGAAAAGCTCGACTACCTGACTCCATCTGCACACAGCAGCAATTAGTGAAGCCTTATTGCCTTAAGAATCTATAGAGGCGGTAAACAATAAAACTAATGTCCATGTGTTTGTCCACATTATACTTAGGAAAAGTGTCTTGAACGCTGATTGTAAATTTAATGTTTATAGCAAAATGCAGGACTTGTGAATAGACTGGCCTACGGAATACTTAAGTACATTTCTACATAAAAGAGGCAGATTTAAATATTATTCAGGACATGAGTATCCTGGTGAATCAAGGCCAAATATACCGTGATACTCCTTAATGACTTCTTTTGGGCTTGTGGATGTTTTTCAGTAACTTCAGGTGTCATTTCATTTCAGGGCTAATAGGTATAAACTAGGAATCCTTAAAAATCCCCCCTGGCATTTTATTGTCAATGACACAGCTCCAGAAAGTGTGTGTGGATCTCCACAGATTAGTTTTGGCATTCTTGGACTCATTTATTTCTGTTTTTCAGAGAGGAGCTTTTCACTTATTCGGAAATGAAAGCAAAAAGATGAGACTGGGATTCTGTTTTGTGTGGATTCTCTGGATTTTACGACACGTAATTGCCTAATTAATACATGCAAAGTCTTGATTACTTGATTAGCGGTGATTAGCTGATTTGTAGGATGAGACGCTGGGAACAAAGGATGAATACACTCGGTGAATAATACTGTGCCTTTCTGACAAAGACCAGCATAATGTGCAGTCGGATATGCTGGTGTAGAGATGACCCCTCTCGCTGCATGTGTCCAGCCTGGCCATGGTTCTGCATACATTACCCTTGAGTCGAGGCAGCCAGAACAGTGGAATTTAAAAGAGGCTCCCTCCTACTGACAACTACTTGTATTCTCCACCAACCACCACTCTATGAAATTTCTTACAATCCAATTTAGTTTTCATGAGGTGTCAGAGCCGAACACAACACTGGGAGTAATACTGTCAGCAGGGACACACAGGTCACCTGTTGTGTGGACATTATGCAGGATTTCTGTCAGCTACACACACACACACACACACACACACACACACATACACACGAGTAAACACAACCATGTGGGAGGATTGGCGTTTGATAAAGATTGGCAGGTGTCTGAGCTGCTGTCAGGTATGATGGAGATGACTATTACACATTAAAGCAGTGCGCCACAGCTAACATTAGCTGACAAACTGCTAGCTCACCATATGCTGACCCACTATGGCTCGAGTTACTGCATGCCTGTCACATCACGTTCGGCTCGCTTATCCCAGCTCTGACATTGCGCTTCTCCTTCAGTCTCACAGGTAATAATTGGTCCTGAGCTGTAATCCTGGTGTAAACCCAGGCTCACCCTCGGACGAGGAATTAAGATGACAATGTTGCCACAAGTCATGCATCCACTCTCCATCTCGTTTTTTTTTTTTTCCACACATCTGTCTCCTTCTGTCCTCTATTCTGCGCATTTCCTGTCCCCTTCCTCTCACTCTCTCCCTCCTTAAGGCGTCACACACCCGCAAACATTCTCTGCACATCAGTATGTATGTCCTAAAACCTCGTGTTGACCATTTGTGTGTTTTCTCTATGCGTGTGTGTGTGCACTCGTCAGCCTGCTGCTTACATCAGGTGGGAGAGGATTAAAGGATGAGAGCGAAATAATGAAATGTGTTATTTGACCTCCACGGGACAGAGATGGCAACAGCAGGCCCCATAGGTTTGATTCTGATGTTGGTTTATATTGAGCTAACTTTTACAAGGAGAGCATCAGATCCTTTTTTTTTATGAGCTTGGAGCTGTGAGCTTGTAGAAGCACATTTACAGGCTCGCAGGCCTCTCTGTTAATCACAGCGTGTCCATTAGCTTGATGAGATATGACACATTATTGATCTGGGTGGAGAAATTTGCAACAACAAATAACAAGGATTAGACTGTAAATCATAGTGTAAATAACGACTGGTTCTTACCTTACAAGTCGTCTTGCCACTGGCATCTTGGTCAGAGGCCCAGTGCATCAAAAGATGAAGTTGTCATTTATAAAAAAATCTTATTAGGTTATTGTTTTAATGTGGCGTTAAAGTCAGGTGATAATTAGTGTAATATGAAGAGCCTGAAAATCAGCTTGGGGTGAAGTAGAGTTATCGATGGGTCAAACACAAGAGTTCCATCTTTTGGACGACTAAGAATTATATATAAATTATGATAAGTAATTTCTTATATTGTGTTGACTTCAGTTATGATGCACAGTTATTGAAAAGTTATGCTGTGCTAATGTCATACACCGTTTAACCCATGTTGATGTAGATATCGTGTGCATGTTATAAACTGAATAGTTGTGCAGCTCAGTCTAACTGAAATGTTAGCCTGAGCTGCACAATACTCAGTTTAGTTTAATTGTTGAAAAAAAGTGATACATTTTGAGTGGTTATAGCCAGCTTGAATTTTTAGAATTGAACCTGTTGATGCTTGCTTTAATTTAAATAAAAGTTTAAATCATACAGAAAATGCAACAACATGAAGTAGCCTAGTAACCATAAGAAAGATACGACTCAGCAAATAAAAAAAACATGAACCACATTCTTACTTTTTTTAAATTATAATTTATCCTTACACTAGGATTCATTGTGAGCTGTTATGAGGGAAAATGTGTAAAAACACATGGAAATCCTACAACCAAAATGTTCCATAAAAACCTCTGAGGTTTAGTTCCAGGGTTTCAGCACATTTATAGTATTCAATGTTGATCAAACATACTTCTGCTCATAATATTATTCTAGTATTTAATTCTCATAGTTTTTATTGAATGCACACTCTGCTGACTGATTGTGGTGAAATGATTTTAAAGTTTGTTTTAGAGGAAAGAGAAACATGAAGGAACATATTGGTTACATTAGCTGTTTTAAAAAGTCCACATAAGTTGAGAATTGGCAGGGGAAGTTTCCAAGCAAGGAAGTAGAAGATTATTACTTTTTTTTATACGAGGGTTTTCATAAAATGCATCAGACCACTGCTCTGACACCAAACAGCGATGTCTGACAACAATGACCGGACATCACAGTCACCAGGGGACACTGACAGACAATGTGGCTGCTGTGGTGATAAGAGCAAAGGAGAATGGTCCTGAATCGACCCCTTATTTTTAATCTGACGCTCTGGGGTTCTGTGCTCTCTAAGTGTGCGCCCTGTGTCAGTGACAGAACGAGAATTATCCAAACCAAATGCTTCCTTCTCATCTTGGACCATCAAACAGACTTGTGGTGAGGTGTGCTCTGTGCCTGATGCTGTGCCAAAGCTTCACTCAAAGACACACAGCCGAGGGCAGCACGAGAGCGGGGAGGCAGGCGCAGAGCGAGGGGAAGGGAGTGGTTTTGGCACAGACATCGTACGACTACGGCTTCCAAGTCCTCCGTCCACATCTGAGGGGAGGACAAAAACAGAGAAAACCCCAACCACATTTTCCCCCAGAAAATGAGGAAGAAATGTTGAAGGCTGCATACATTTTTATCCTCTGAATTTCTGTTTTTTTTTTGACATAGCAGAGAGAAATGCAGGTTATGGCAAAGTAAATTTTAAAAGCAACAGTTGTATTTAATAAATGGCTGCTAGGCTTTCCTGTTTGCACCAAACACACCATGACACACAGAGTTGTCATGCACATCCACCCACCACCCACTCAGGGGTATCTATAACATGCCAGAGAGATCCACAATGATTGGATGAAAGCACCGGAGGGGAGCGCTCCTCTCTTTCCTCTCCTCCTCCTCCTGCTTGAATTCCAGGGGGAGGAGAGTCATTGATGCCTACTTGACCTGTCTGGTTTACATATTCATAAGGAGATGGAGAAAATGGATCAGCCCGATGTTCCATTCGCTTTAACTCGATTCTCCCTCACTCTCTCTCCCGTTCCGTCTGTTCCTTCCATTTCCAACCCCCCCCAGCCCTCCCCATCCCCTCAAGGGTGCACACACAGGCCTCCCCAGCAGGAGGTGAGGGTGACAGACAGAAGCGGCTCCTCCGCTCAGACTTTTGCCAGTCACTTGCATGTCAGCATTCTGCACCAGCAGGCAGCAACACAATGAGCAACGATAGCGCGCTGCCACTCACACATGCTAACTCTGTTATATATGCTAATGGCTTTGTTGTTTTTCTCCAGCACTGAGCAGGGCGTGTTATTCATGAGAATTGTTCTCCTATGTTTGTCTGTTGATGTCATTCTGATGAAGCCACTTTTCTTCTTTATTTTGGCTTCGGAAGATCAGTGCATCATTACCTGTTTTTTTTATAGATCAACCTAACTTTTCCAACATAATGCAAATACAAATGATCAAAATAACATGGCTGATCAAGATATACCAAGTTTTTTTTTAACTTGCTTTAGATGTTTAAGAATTTGTTTTTGTTGTTGTTGTTGTTGTTAGCACAGAAGAAATCATTTTTAATAACCCAGCCAGAGACATGTCACAAAGTCGAATAAGATGTCAAAAAATGAGTTCAAGACTATGGAAGCGATTAGTGATCAGAATTCAAATGGTAAAGCTAATTTGAAAATTCAAATGCATCAACAGAAATTCTTTTTAATTTTCAGAATATGGGTGTATTATTTGACTCAAAAATAAAATGATGATTAAGTTATCTAATTTGAATTTTAGTTTTCAACTTTAAAAATGCACATTCTTTGACTAAATTAAAATGTGGAAGAAAATGACATTTGCTTTATCATTTTCAAAAAATGCCCGCTAAGTCTGTATCATAATTCAAATGAAAAAGCTCATTTTAAAATGAAAATACATTAACAGAAACATGTTTTCATTTTCAGATTATAGGTGCATTATTTGACCTATATTTAAAATGAATATTCAGTCATCCAGTTTGCATTATACTTTTACTCTCTATGTATGCATATTGTATGACATCATTCAAATGAAAACGAAAAGGTCTTTGGCTTTTCGTTTTCAAACTTGCCGTGCTAAAAAGTGATCATAATTCAAACCAACTCGAAAACGAATTGGCATAGTGGACGACGCAGGAAAGTGACGTCAGACTCCAGCTCCCAGGCAGGTGAACGTAATGTTTACAGTCTATGAGGCGAGCGGGCAGAACTCGCAGTACGATGGGTGGCGGGGTGAATCTTTAACACTGGGACGAGTTCCAAACTAGTTGTTGCCCTGATTTTGATTCAGTTTTGGCGTTGTAGTTGATTATTCTTTTAATAACTACAAAACAACCTCTGAAAGGGAGAGAGAGCTCATACAGTCGGTCGAGAGGGAGAGAGTGTGTGCCATTACGCATATAGGATGAGACACTTTGTGCACAGAGCTGGAGAGATTATTTGAAACAGAAAATTCAATCGATAATCTTTTTTAATGTAATTAAGTTAAGCAGAGAAGAGAGTGATCTATAATCTATCAATAAACCGGTCTTAGGACACGTCTGTGTGAATTTCACGGCGTGCAGATGCTGAGTGACTCTCACGGTCAGCGATAGTGGGCATGGTGTCACGCGTGAGACTTGGCAGCTCAGGTCATAAAGCTGCTGCGTCATGCTCGCTGAAAGTTCAGTGTGCGCTGAAAAAAAACACTCCGATCACCACCTGTATCACAGTGTGAACTAAAGTCTGCCCTAGTGTTAAAGATTCACCCCGCCACCCATCGTACTGCGCGCTCGCCTCATAGACTGTAAATGTTACGTTCGCCTGCCTGGGAGCTGGAGTCTGACGTCACTTTCCTGCGTCGTCCACTTTGCCAATTCGTTTTCGAGTTGGTTTGAATTATGATCACTTTTTAGCACGGCAAGTTTGAAAACGAAAAGCCAAAGACCTTTTCGTTTTCATTTGAATGATGTCATACAATATGCATACATAGAGAGTAAAAGTATAATGCAAACTGGATGACTGAATATTCATTTTAAATATAGGTCAAATAATGCACCTATAATCTGAAAATTAAAACATGTTTCTGTTACTGTATTTTCATTTTAAAATTAGCTTTTTCATTTGAATTATGATACAGATTTAGCGGGGCATTGAATGAATTGAATGAAACGTAAAAAGATACAACATCAAAGAATATAACAAAAAACTGAAAACACCAGATGAAATGTACAATCATACAGAGTGCAGAGACCTCAGGCTGGTATAAGAATGGTAGGAGAATCTGATTCTTCTTCCTATAGGGACACTTCATAAGCCCTGTGTTGAGATTAAAATAGGTGTTATGTTTGACCATCTGTCCCTACATGTTAAAAGCCTAGCAGCATCCTTTGCAGATTGAAAGTGGTTTAGGGCTGTTTAGTGGTTTTTAAAGACTTAGTGTTAGGTTAGATATGAATACAAATTACAAACTTCCATTTTTCCCAGAGATTTGGTAAGTTGGTTGGCCATTTTGATGCCACTTTTGGGTTACATGGCCTTCATTTGTGCCAGCTTGTCCTCCAATGGTTCAAAATGACTCTGCAACTTCCATCTCATTAAATGTCTTGTCTTTCTATTAATGAAGAGCAGGTGCAGAAATGGACTGAAGAGACCAAAATAGAGCGAGAGACAGAAACAGGAGAGAGAGACTGAGCATGGGCAGAACTCAGGGTCAGAGCAGAAGGAAAGATGGCGTGTCCTGGCTTGGCATTGTAATGTGTGCAGATTGGTGGAGGAGGCGGAGGCTCATAACTCAGCTTGATAATAACCGAGGCCAGAGACCATAGCTCACCTCGCTGCAGTTCTGCCACAGCCCACCTTTTGCCAGCTAAACACTTCTCATTTTCTCTCTGGACTTGTGCAGCTTCTCACACCAATCAACACAATTATAGTTCTCAGCATCCATCAGTGGGCAGATGAGAGGGGAGACGACACACATGCACCATCTCTCACAGGCCTAATAAGGGTTCGAGAAAGTGCAAGCTTCCTCTTGACTGCTAAGTTGCAACAAAACATTTTAAGCAGGAGTGGAGACAGGTGAACCTGAGCATATAAGATTAACTGTAGAACTATGTGTTCTAGTAGAACTAGGAGCTTTACATCAAAAGTTACTCAATGCCTTTACTTAATTATGTTTCATACAAAAAGTTACTTCACTGTAAAATATCTTGTTTTAAGTAGAATCCTTTGCCTTTTTTGCACTGTCAGCACTATTAACCATTACAGTATTGCGTTTTCAGTGATCAGTGTCCCAAGCGCAAAAATGCCCTCTGCAACAGCTTTTCTTTTGTTGCTGCTGTCCCAGCACTCTCCGTTTAAAACAGTTCAACTTTTGAAACCTTGCTTCACTTTTTGAAGTTACTTTTCCCTCATCAACCATTTCAAATCAGGAAGCGGCAGTACTGACTGTCAACAACAATGTTGGAGGAGAAACTTTTGGGCCTGTGCATCCAGACTTGATTTTTCAAGTGTAATTTCCAGATCTGGAGCTGCTGTTGATGCCAGGACATGATTCCATCATATCATATTATCATATTAAATAAAAGAAAATATTAAACAAACAGAGACATTTTAAAACAGACTTAACCATGACTATGAATTAAAGCTGAAGGGCCGCAAGACAACTTTTGTATCCTCGCAAGAGTAAGCAGCTGTAAAGGATATGGAGCAGTACAGTAGATACATTATGTTATGTCTCCACGGTAGTATAAATTAAGGAAAAACTATAAAAGAAAACAACAGTCCACTTGTAAACAGAGAAGCAAAAACTGCACCGATGCATCAGTGAGACATCGGTATCGACCGATATCGGCCCTGCTGACAGACATCGGCACATCAGTAAATAACGTGGCATGAACCGATGTCAGTAGCTGATGTTTATCTGTTGTGCCAAATCAATTTGGCACAACAGATAAACAGATCAATTAATGCTGCCATCTAATACACCTAACTACTAATAAAGAGAATAGGTTTTTATTGGGCAGATTAAGTTATCTGTTGGACAAACTTTGACTTGTTCTCATTATAAAACATGAGAGAAAATTGTGTTTTTGTGGGAGTGTAACAACAAAGGAGGTCATGAAACAATCATCAGAATCGGCAATCGGCTAAATAGATGTTTTAAACATCGGCATCGGCCCTGATTTCCCCACTCGCTTCATCTCTAGCAAAAACCAATGAAAACCACAAACAACATACAGCAGCAGGTTGTGGGCGCTGCCAGCACATAAACACTGCTCATGCTTGAATCTTTTTGTAGAAAATAAAATAAATACATTTTGAATATGTGAACTTTATTCAGACAGCCTCACTTTACTTGAAGTCTGTTAATGAGTCTAATGGATGAACTGCCTAGATTTGACTCAACTCATTACATAAAGAAGAAACACTTCGAGATCACTTGCAGACTTCCTGTTGATCAGTTCAACTCCATTGAGACCCTGTTTGATGTAGATTGAAGAAAACATATAAGATGGAAAATTGCTCTGTCTTTAATATGTGTTAAGAGAATTCATGGTGCTTTCTATCAAAATATGTTCTGCTGATAGAGGTATCACATTTTAAAATGGTGTGTTTAAAAAACTTTTCTTTTTTTTTTAGCATGCAGCACCTCAGAATTCAATCATACAGTTACATACTCCCTCTGGACTTACTATAAAATATACTCATGGATGCATGTGTCCACAAACGCTCACTCTCAGGTATCTACAGAGCGACAGCGACACGTGCGCGCAGACACCCGCCCTCCCTAAAGAGATATTTTGTTATAATGACCCTACAGAGAGTTGCATCATGGCATTATTGTCCTAATGGCTCTTTGTATTTGCACAGTGTCTGTTGATGTGTATGCAAACAACCCTTGTGTGTGTGTGAGTGTGTGTGAGTGAGTGTGACGTTCCTGTGGGAGCTCCCTGTACGTGCCTGCTCAGTGCCACAGCCAGGATGGATGGCAGCTCAATTGAATAAAGGGTCTCACCGCTGCACAATACAGCCGACGTGCAGAATCCACAATGAGCACTGGATTTACACCCCCCTTCTCTATGTGTGTGTGTGTGAATTAACATTTCTAACCCCCTTTCCTCCATGTGTGTTTGTGTGTGAATGTGCTTTCATCTCCAACTGGGACCTCTCCATAAATGCTACAGGCAATAAATCGCTAAACCCCAGGGGGAAGAATTGGTCTTGCTACAGAGCAGCGTCCGTGTTTTAGTGGACCGCAGCCCAGACTGAGAGTTTGAGAAAGAAAAGAGGGAAAGATGCCATTGTTAGAGCTATCAGATTCAGCAAGCTTTTAAAGAGATGGGTTGCTGTGGGTGTGGCAGGTTAAGTTACCTACAAAGAAACTAGGAAATAATCGTAAAAAAAAAAAAAAGGAAGCAAGTGGAGGGCAAGAATGAAGGGCTAATTTAAGGCGTTGGCATGTAAGGTTACAGTCAGCATTTTTTTCCAGAGCTTAAAAAAAAAAACAAGCTGAACCTGACAATCTGTCATGGCCCATACAGGGGGAAAAAAACAAGAAGGCTAGCTTCCCAACATGCCTGCAAAATCCTCTCATGCATGCTTAATATTCATCATATTGCTGTTCACTCCGAGCAGCAGCCACAGCTGACGCCTTTGTTTGAAAGTTTCAGTCATTGCGATGCTAAAATTTGCTCCCAACTTGAGAGAAGTTTATTCGAAGGAGCTCCCACAGCAACAGCGTGGAAACAACGAGAATAAAACACCACACCTGCCATCATTATGCTCCTGATTTCCACGGATTCCTCACATTCTCTACAACAATAACTCACACAAAAAGGCTAATTGCTTGCTGCAAAGGCGGCCGCTCCTCTGAAGATTCTGAGAGTCTGAGTTAGAGGCTTGGAGGCTCAATTTTACTCAAATGAACTCCTCAGAACAAGAGAAGAAAAAATGATAAATCACCTTCAATAATATTTGGATATCAGTGAGTGTATCTCGACACTCTTAAAGGGACAGCTCTCAACAACAGAGTATTCTCATTTTCAAACAACTGACCAAGAAAATGTGGGGATCAATTTGTCTCAGTGTATTTCTGGTGTGAATGGAGCCCATATTCCTTATCTCTTCCAAACACTGGAACTCCCTGCCTGCTCTATGAGGAGACGCTTTCAATATTTGCCCATGAACCACTATGCAGGGAGGGGAAAGAAAGCCAAGAGAATAAGGCATTATCTAAATGGTGCTAAACACTCCAGCTGTGTGATACGGCAACTTGGAAAGCTGTGTGTGCGTGTGTGTGTGCGTGTGTGTGTGTGTCTGCGTGTGTGTGTGTGCGCGTGTGTGTGTGTGTGTGTGTGTGCGCGTGTGTGTGTGTGTGTGTGTGTGTGTGTGTGTGTGTGTGTGTGTGTGTGTGTGTGCGCGTGTGTGTGTGTTTTTGTATGCACGTGTGGATTTGCATTCATGTGGTTAAAATGCAAGTAAGTTTGTAACTGCACAAATCCCATCCAAAGAATCTCTGTGGGCAAAAAAAAAATAGAACACAGGCACACACATAGACACACACACACACACACAAACTCACTACCACATTGTACACTACAAAGCAAAGGCAGCACTCTGAGTCAAGACGCCAGTCCTCTCCTCTCAACTCTCCTTCTCTTTCTCCCTCTATGTCTCCTTCTCTCCATCCGTGTCAGTGAAGGCTGTTACAGCTCTATCAGGCTTCTCAAAGACGCACAGGAGCAACCTTCTTTTAGTCGGCTGTCACACCTCACTGAAAAGTAAGTCACCTTTCTTCTTCCTTCTCTTTGCCTTCTTTCTCCTGAGTTTGCATTTGCTCGCCCGATAAAACTAAAGAGGTGAGAATGGGATGTCACTCTCCGCGTGTCTCTCTCTCTCTCTCTCTCTCTCTCTCCCTCTCTCTCCCTCTCTCTCTCTCTCTTCCTCTCTCTCTCTCTGTTTGCGATCTGGTATGACTAGCTCGTGCACAGACTGATGAGCAACCGATCTATATTCTGTGGAGATTACAGGAGCTTTGTGAAAGTGAAGGCAAGGAGATAGTCATGAGAAATGTAAACAGGAAGACATCGATTAGCATTCTGAACTCTGATTCCCAGGTTTATCAATTTGTCTGTGATTCTGTCAGATATCAATTTGTCTGCCTGTTGTGGACTTCTGACTGCTATACTTTCAGACTTTACATATGTGAATTGTGACCTCCACTCTTTACTAGCCATGTATGTTAAGACGCACAGCAAGACAAACATGATTAGATTTGGTTGCATTAAAGATGAATGTACACATGTAGAAGCGTTTATGTCGGCTGGATGAGCATAGCATCCATCATTGCTGACATACTGACTCATGTTTTTTTCTTTCTTCTTTTCTTTCACTTGCTTAGTGTCCTGCCGGCAACAAGGACAATCTAATCAGGTTGCAATTGGCAGTGCGGCAGGAGTACAGTTCTTGCATCTTGTTCCCTACTTCATTGACTTATGGTTGGGAAGGCTGGCAGCCTATCAATGCAGAGTAATTACAATAGGCCAGTGTGAGGTTGAATAATTGATGCGCTTTTCGGAGCTGATGTATGCTGAAAAACCTATCTGTCGAGAGTCCCGTCAGTAGTTTATCATGGGGTGAGAGAGGGGAGAGTGCGGCCTGACTGCCAATGCTTAGTGCTGTAATAATGATGCCGGTCTGGGCCTGTCAGCACTGGGAACACTGGGAGTTAGCTCCCATGCTGGTTGCAGATCAGCTATCAGCTTCAGCCTTGCTCTGGATCAATACCTGCAAGAGGAATGGTTCCAACAAAAGACACTCCCAAAGTCTGAGGCTGTAGATCAGAGTCCTGTTAGCAGCATCAGACATGCATGAGGACTCCATGCTGCTCATTTTCTTCAGATTAGTGACCAATAAACATGTATTTTGAGAGTAAACTGCAACAAAAGATGTTTAAACCTGTTATGAATTGATACTTTTAAAAAGACTAAGTGTCTGTGGGGGCATTTCGGGTGCAAGTGAGACAATGAAATACAGTCCAGGAACACTGGTTTAAGTTATAGATCCATGATTCTGAAGGTTTTCCTGATGCCAAGAAGAATCGTCACAGTGGTTTGTCATGGTATGAGACAGGATTTTACAACTCTGTAGAGCGACCAGGGCACTTATTATTTTATCATCTGTCTCAGCTATTGCAAGGTAAACACAATATATTAGATCAGCCAGTTACCAAACTCAATTCCATGTTATGATATTATGTTCATATTTCATGGCTGGGTTTCCACATTTGGCATGCTTCACGTTCAAATCTGGACATGTCACGGAGATATCTCATCATGCCAGATATGAAGTGTGTAATCTTTTCAATATTGAACGTATCTTCTTGTAAATGGTTTGGTTTCTCAAGAGACGCTCAATATGAATGAAGTGCAATGTGTGTGTGTGTGTGTGTGTGTGTGTGTGTGTGTGTGTGTTTGTCGGTCAAGAAGAACAGCACTGTTTCTTTTTAGCCTTAATTCCTCCCTTGAGTTAAATTTCTTCCTCTTCAAATGATTCAAATAATGAGCCATGAAGATGACTTTACCCATAAAAAAATAGCAAAATGTTCTTTTGGGCAGCCATGCATTCAGACGAGGGAAGAAAATAATGATATATGACCTAAATGCTGAACATGTTTGTTAACTGTACATCTGAATGGTATACTGAAGATAAGGTCTAGTTTAAATAGTCTCTTAAAGTACACTTTAACACTTTAATGTATTCCATATCATTGTGTGCCAGGCAGGGTCACAAACAGAGGTTTCGCCACTGTCTTCCATGATTTCTTCTCCAATCCACTGAGGCGAATAATCTCTCTCTATTGCTCAGTTGCCAAGCTTGGCTCAGACTCTCGGTCAGCCTGCCGTTCTCTATGTCTGTCTTTCCTTCTCTTACTCTATCTCACTGCAATGCCCACAAGCCCCAGAGCCAAACTCCACCCAGACTCACTCACACAGCATCCATTATGTATGGGCCAAAAATTGAAGAATAACAGGCTTGGGGCAAAGAAGTTAAACATAAATAAAGTACAACACATTTAGGAAAAAGGGAAGCAGCTATGGTTAAATCTATATTTGGTATGCTCTCTGGATGAGTATCTCTTTTCCCACATCATTATAACATTAGAATTACTGGGATTACGTGATGAAACATTATCACCTTGAGGAAAGTGCTGTGTAAGTAGCGGCAGATCACAAAATTAAACATAATATTGAACAGATTGAAGTATTTAAATATATTTTTGGAGGAGGGTCATAAAAACCCCTCTACCTTTCATTAAGAGTTCATAAATAGACAAGAGCATCATCAGCGTATCGGGCCAAGTTGGTACACTGGCACTCTGCCAACCTTCTGAGCGCCACATTAGCCAACAGTGACACACAAACCACAGTTGTGCACACACACACACACACACACACACACACACACACACACACACACACACATGCACAATGCCAATACATAGTCACAGATATGTCATTATAAAAAATGTATTATACATAATAAATACTGATACAGTAAGAAGACATCTGGCCAGAAACAGGCCAAGAGTAATATGACAACAAAATAATAAAATATTTCTTTCAATTAAGACTTTATGCTAAAAAAGCATCAAATGTTAATGCAAAAACACCACTGTATTTACCCAAGTAACTTAGAATAGAATTCAAATTCATAATTGACTGTTATACTTTTCATGCTGATGAACATTAATAAGCAAAGATTGTAGGGAATTCATTGCAATTGGTTGTGTCCATCTGTAACAGAAAACATAGTTTCCCTCTTCGTTGTTATCCCTCTAACCATATGCAGTAGTCATATAGGGTATAATTTTTCAAAACTGTATTAATTTCCTGGATCCCTCAGCCCAAACCAGCTTCACTTGAAGGATCACTGTCGTGCCACTTCACATTTGGCTTTCATTTTATGCAAAGAGAACCCACAACCACATGGTCCGTCCTCCCACTACTGGAGCTGAAGCTTAAATAGGCTATATAGGACATACAGCCAAAAGTGTCCTCTTTTTGGCTGGAAAAGGGAAGGCTGCATGTGCATATTCATACAAACAGGAAATTTGAATTGATTTACAATGCAAATTATAAACAGGCGCAACTTCATTCAGACAGACATTTAATATATCGCAGGATTCCACTGATTATCCCCCTTCGCTTCATAGCAGGCTGAACTGCTTTTTTTCTCCAAAAATACATTAACTGAAGTCTTTGGCTGTAACAACGGAGTCTCTTTCAACAAGCCATGCTCATTCTTCGCTGTACAAAGAAAACCGATTTTGTATCTCCTCCCCTTCTCATCAACACAAAGATGAGGTTAGGAGGTTTGTGCTGCTCCATCATTTATCTGATAAAAAAAAAAAATACCAACTACAAGGTTCTCTGCTCTTCATGGGGAATAACATACTCTTAATACATTTTCTGATACATTCTTTTGTAAGTGCTTCTGCCTCTCTGATATACTGTGTCCCTCATACAGGTCTTTACAAACCTGGCAGTAAAAATGCATTTGCTTTGCCCAGGGCAAACTGCTGGAAGGCCAGAAGGCATGAACTTGACATAATGTGGATAAGTAGTAAGTACATACAGTGTTGATCTAATTTAAAGTATTGCAGGACTGCATATGCTGCTATCAGCCATGCTTTTGGGGCTCCTGACATGAAACTGACCCTAAAGAACTACCATCTTCACAGAAAGATTGAGCAAGAGATTGGCATTGTCCGTAGAAAATACTCGTACAAAATAAAAAAGCAAACTATGCTATCATGTCATGCCTCCATAAATCTGTTTAAGCAGCCTCAATACTTGTTGTCGTTCAGCCTATTTAGCTTGTTGAAGGAACAATGAAAAGTTGAATAGCAGAGGTGGGAAGAAAAATCCAAACACTTGACTGTAAACAACGCGCAACGACTTCCAAACGTCCAGCTAAGATCAACCTTAATAGTTGGACACAACAACTTAGAAAATCGATTCGTTGGTGTATGCGTCAGTGCAAATAAAAAAGTCTCAAATTGACAATAACAAAACAAAAGATGTATAAGATGAAACACGCGAGAGGGAAACACAACCATGTGTAAGAGGCTTCTCCTGAATGTGATGTCAAAGACCTAAAGGGAGAGCTTGTAGTTATGTGAATGTAAGTGAATTAACCAATGTTGGAAACAGCATTAGAGCAGATTCAGAGCAGAAAGACATTTTCAGTAGTTTTTCTAAAATATTTTTTTGGTCTCACTTCAGTCATCTGAAGAATAACTTCAGATTGATCACCTCAAAAAGGTTTATTTTACTTTGCAGAGGCGGCAGAAATGTTCTTTAGAGGGCTGCTCTTTATGAGAATATTTTAGAGCCTTAACCTTTTCACCTTCACTTCAGTTAAATAGTTGAATCAGTAATTCTGCTTTAAGCAGAGTCTGTCGTTCCACTCTACAGGAATGTTTGTACTTTTGATACTCCTGATGATAATGGGACATAAAGAGACATTGTGTCATCTAGTTAGTGTCACTGGTTAAGTTCCTACTTTTGTGTGCCTCCATTTCAATCTGCTGAATCAGGAAAGCCGTCACTGATAAGGGCATAATGTCAATGCAGACGGCTCACTGGTGTCTGACTCCTAACAGCTACCTACCTTCTTGCTGTTTGTTGCTCTTAGTACTGTTTATGTAGACATCACCACTATTTGTCTTTGCCCAGACATTTCTCTGTCTCTAAAGGACTCATTATACCTGTCATAAAGGTGTCTGGTCAAACCCCTGTATCTCATTAGAGCTATCTCTGGTTAGATATTAGCTTTTTATTGCAGGATCCACATAGTGTGTGAATGAGGGGGCATGTAGACAGAGGAGCTGTCTGGTGAGGACGGCCTCCCCCTCACTTTCTAAGACAGTTTTATTACATCTTTATTCCTTTTACAGCAGCTCAATGCAGTCCAAAATACTTTCTTTTCTCTGCAGTATAGGAACAGTCTTACAGATTTCTTAATTATCTTGAATAGAAAGTGGCTAAAGATGGTTAAAAAAAAAGTCAATACTGTACAGCTTTGGGGACTGGGACTTGTACAATGAACGTCTTTGCATACGATAGTTTCCAGCAATAGATCTTCTGTAGACACACATTGTGAACTAAATCATGAAAAGTCTCCCAGTCTGCAATTCTTACCTTCAAAAGTATATTATAGTAAATTACATTTGCATATTTAACTGGCTTTGCTTGCAAAATATAAATGTTCTTAACATTTAGCTACTGTATGTTTCTGACATGATATTATTGATGTGACTTATTGCTGCTCGCCGAGCCATCTGCAGTATAAACTCATTTTGGCAAAGGTTAACTTTTGTTTACATTTTAAGGTTGTTTATTTCGTATTTTCACAAACAAGCTATTTTAAGTATTTGGATGTGATTTAAACGTTAAAAAAAATATCCAGGAGCTTTTGATGTATGTACCTTAGACCTTGTGAAAAACAACAAGGAATTTGTTCTCTTTAAATTTGAATAAAGGAACAGTAGGAATAAAAACATTACCTATATATAACATTTAAAAATATTAATATATAAAAAATAAACAATATAGTCCCGCATTTGTTAACACAAGCCAATGACAGGATGAAATACTGTTTTAAGTACTCTGTTTTCACTGGGTATGGATCATTTTGTCTAAAATGTGTATTAAATACGTGAAAAGTTATCAAAGCAACCCAAAGGAAGACAGAAATCTTCAAAGTTTGATAAAAAGAATAATCAAAAAGACTTATAGGACTTATATTAATAGTTTTTATGCTAAAGTGCTAAGAAAACCATAAAGGGAGTTAAATAATTATTCATTTGTTTCCCTGTCTCTTGCATCCAGTCTGCGCTCTAAGATGCATTTCTTCTAATGACAGATGTATGGGACAACCTTCTAACATGCAAGAATTAAAGTGGAAACTGTCTGTGCGTTGAATATCCTACGATGACGCTGTATGAGATAAACCTCAGCAGCCATGGTTAAAAAGGATTGTGTTTCTTTTTCCCTGAAATAGAAAAGTTCAAGATGCTAAAATCTAATTAAGATTTCCAGGCAGAGTTTCACTGTAATGTTGTGGCATGCTAAAAATAATCCTGTATTCAGGCAGCCTAATAGCATAATGTAATGTATGGTGCAATGGAGGCAGGTCAGGAAATCTAATATGTTTACATTTTGAGGCCTCCACTCAGAGTGTGTGTCCATGTGCTTGTGTCTGTGCATGTGTACGTGTGTGTGTGTGTGTGTGTGTGTGTGTGGGGGGGTGTTTGTGTGAGCGTCTGGGGTAGCAGCACTCGCTGATAAGCTGACCAGCCGAGAGCAGGAGACTCCAGCGGCCCAGAGCCGGTTGAAGGGGAGACAGCAGAGGAAAAAGTCGAAGTGACTCTGCCGAGGGCTGAGGCCTGGGGAGCAGCACTACATCTTATCTCTGCTGCCTTTCAGTAAACCTTCAGCTCTGACCCGGAATCAGGACATTTAGAGCACAGAGGGCACCTCTCCAGCAAAGAAACTGGTCTCTTGTAACTCACTGTAACCCCTGAGATAATGATTCATTTGAAGAGTTGTCAGCAGTGACTGTGTAGCTCTACACTTGGGCTGTTGCTGATAGAAACAACAATCTGGTGTTGTGTTCTGTTTATATGTCTTTGTCTGTGTGGCTGGCTTCTGGCTACCAGTCTAAACATGCATGGTGGATTATTTGGTTTGTGTGTTTTCACACACTTTCTGGATCTGAATTTGACTTTGCAAGCTCTCTGAGGGACTGGCAATCTGTCAAGATGTTTTGTTCCTTTCAATACAGATCAAGTTGGGAAATAATTTGGCTAAAAAAACTGTGGCCCTGTTTACACCAGGCATACGTGCATCTTCAGTCATTTGATCTCAATTGCACAGCTTTAAGTTCACACCTGGCATTAGACTATGTCTTCATGTGTGGCTCACGTGTTAGTTAGGACTGTGGTGTCCTTGGTTTCTCTAAAACCGGCTGTATCCTGAAGCACCAGAAGCTGCGAAACTCCGACCAAATCAGAGGAGAATGAGTCTTCTGCAAAACCATCCGAAGACATGACATACACGGAGAATGATACTTCTGATACCGGACGCACTATTGTTTGAGAATATATTGAAGGGAATGACACTGTTATCAATTTGATATGCCTCTGTGTGACAGAACACTTGATTGATTGAGTGAAGGCACATCTTAGCTTCATATGCAAATAAACGTCTGTATTATTGCAATTTATGCAAAGACTAAATGCTTTCTTTTTAAACAGTGGCCGTGAATTGAAATTAGACGTTGAGTTTTGTCTGTAAAGATATAGCTTCTTGTTGTTACTTTGATATGGCACTGTTGGTGCACGGGTGAGTAAGCCCTTTTACTTACATAGAGTACGTTATTTGAAAAGTTGATCTGAGAAAGTGGACAGGGACAATCCAACACACACTGATCAAACCCACTCCACACTCGGTCTGATTAATGGGGTCTCAGTGTGTTTTAAAAACTAAGAGCTGTGCACTTGTGATCAGATCACCAAAGACACATGTAGGTGTAAACAGGACTATTAACACTCTGTCCATTACATCATGAAGAAATCAAGTTAACCTGAATGAAGCCTGAACATATTTAGCTACCCTGCAGCCCTGCAACCATCACCCATAGACCCCTGAGATGTGTTCTGTGTGCATGTGTTTTTTTCTACACACCCACCATGTGAGTCTGAACATTATTGCAGATAAGAGTGTATTTGTGCTGTTTATTCAATATTGCCCAGAATACCATTGCTTTAAGCCACCTTGGTAAACAGGTTATTGCCATATCAATCATTTACAGCGACATCCAACAGTCGAGACCACAGACAATATTGACCAGCACAGTGACAGAGATTAATGCTGCTGCTCATGAACAGGCCGATCCACCAACTCCTCTTCTCGTCAGACTCCATCTCTTTCTCTCCTCCTCTGTTCGCCCAGTCATCTGTTTTTTTCTTCACTCTTTCAATAATTCTTTTTCACTTCTGTTCTTCTACTCACCGCCTTCTGTTTTATTCTTTTTTCTTATCTACGTCCTTTCTTCTTCAACCAAGAACAAGAACAATTCTCTTTATGTGGGTTGTGACTTCAGCCTGACCCTTAAAGCCCCAGTGAGTTGGATTATATTAAGCACTAACAGGGAGCAGGGAAAGTAATGACGATAATTGCTAATAATGATCTCCTATTGAAACCAGCTCATTTAGGTGAATATGCAATTTTGGTTGAGAGTAAAAGAGCACAGTCGGGTCACAAATGATTGGCATATTAAGTGCAGGATGTTTTATACTCTGAAAGATGTTACTACATTGGTTTGGCCTCATTTTAAATCAAATTCACATTTATGGCCACACAGATGTGCGCCCATCTGCAGACAACTGTGTTTCATTGAGGATTAAATGTGGGTGAGAACAACATCTTGTGAAAACATCATTCAGCCAAGAAATCGCATCTGTGTTGTTGTCAACAAGCCTGATTTGCTTTGCCTAGAATTTGTATTATTCATCGCTAATTTCTGTAAATGTGTTTTGTATTTAAAGAAAATAAAAAGTTTTATGTAAAGTTTAGGCAACATTATTTAAAGGGAAATAGTTAACCAGAAAATATTTAACCAGACTGGCAGACACTTGAATGATGGTGAGCAAATAATGGACGGCTGCACATCAGTAATGCATGTGCAGTAGTTTGATATAGAAAAAAGTAGGTTATTTTTTGAAAGATTGAAGATAAATAGAACTATATGTGATGTAAAACATAAACATAAACTCAGCCATACCAATGTCAGAGCAACAGCATGGCAGACTGCTATAGCTTCAAAGAGCATCAAACCCTACTCTGAGCACAATCAAAACAGAGGTCTCCTCTCAGGGAACCAGGGGATTAAAACCTGTGAAAACACTGAGAAAAAATCAGTGTTTATCTGGCACTGTTGGGGGGGGGGGGGGGGGGGTTTATGAACATAAGCCCAACGAGTGCTTACAGACAAATATGCTTAAAGTGGAACAAGTTAAAGACAGCATAGTTAAAAACAGCCATGACTTGAAATGCTAAGACAGTAGTCAGCTAAATTTAGATTTCCAGCTTGTGAAAAACTTCCATAAATGTGAGTCTTATAGGTAAAAAATGAGACTAATGTAAAGGTTGACATAACAGGCTACTGTTGAGCTGAGCTGACAGAAAAATGTTCAAATTGAAAGGCCAAATCTCATTAGCCACGCAAACAGTTCATTGCTGGGGTGGTAGAGATCCTTCATGATCCTGTTTGCCCTGGCCATGCTCCTCCTTGTGAAGATGTCCTGGAGTGTGAGGAGAGTTGTAACCATGGTACATTCTTTGGAGAGACTCTGAACTTTCTCATCTGTTGGAGATTGTATGTGCTACCTCGCCCTCTTCACGTGAGTGTCTACATGTGTGGTTCATATCAGGTCTTCAGAGATGTGCACCCCCAGGTACTTTAAGCTGCACACCCTCTCTACCTGTTGTGGCCACACAGTCTTGCGTTTACAGGGTGAAGAGTAGGGGGCTGAGGACACAGTCCTGTTAGGCTCTGATGTTGAGGGTGCAGGGGCTGGTGGTGTCTGCCCACTCTGGCCACCTGAGATCTGTTGGACATAAAATCCAGGATCCAAGTACACAGGATGTTTAGCCCTACAGTAGGAGGACCAGCTCGCATTGAAGTTTGGATAGAACTATGGTGTTGAAAGCGCAACCAAAATCAATTAACAGCAGTCTCTCAGAGTCCCCCTCCCGCATGTCCAGATGTGTGAGGGTGTTGTGCAGTACCTGGGAGACAGCATTGTCTGTAGACCTGTTTGGTTGGTAAGCAAACTGAAATGGATCCAGAATTTCAGGGAGCGAGGAGCAGATGTGCATCCCGATGAGTCGCTCGAAACACTTCATCACTTCTGAGGTGACTGCTACTGGTCCATAGTAACTAAGGCAGGCTGGAGAGGAATTCTTTGGAACAGGGGAAATGATTTCAGGCATGTGGGGAACACAGACTGGCTCAGGGAGAGTATGAATATCTTTGTGAATCCTGGAGCTAACAGGTCAGCGCAGAACTTAAGCACTCCTTCAGAAATGCCATCTGGACCAGCTGCCTTGCTGATGTTGGCTCCCTTCAGTGTCCACATCATGTCGTGCTCTGTCATAGTGAGTGTCTGCACAGTGCATAACAGTAATTCAAGTCGTCAGCCACAGCAGCGACTGCACTCACCGCAACGTGGGATCTCCTTCTCCTTCGAAGAGTCACTTCGAACAAACAGTTCCTAATTGTCTGCAGTCCTTGCCACAAGCTCCTGGAATTATGCTTTTGGAACTGTGACTTCTCTTTGGCCCTGTACCTCCGCTAAGCGTCTTCCACTGCACGTCTACGACTGCTTTGTATTCCTCTGTCCTTGGAGGCGAGAAGTGACAATTTGTAGGCAGTTATCCGATCATTCAGTGAGGTGCGGATGGATTTATCCACCCGTGTCTTCTGGTTCTGGAAAATCTGAACGGACACATCAGCATTGCTATGAAGACCGTCACCACTTCTGTACACTCATTCACTAAAATCATTCAGCTTGTTATCCAAGGGCTCGACATTGGCAACTAGGATGCCGGGCATTTCACACTGGAAAAAGTGGTGGCTTATTTGTAAACACGGCCCAGAGAAAACAAGAGTTCATTTTAAATATCTAACATGTACTTAAAGAAGTTGTACATGAATCTGCAGAGTTAAAGGAAGCAGAGACTCGTGTTATATAAACTCCTTCAATTAGCTCGGTGATTGGGCCGGCTTCCAGCTGCCGGGTCAATTATTACTCAATGGCTGTCGTCCAGCTTTACATTTCCGAGGCTGACTTTCCGAGGATAAATGATATCCATATTTAAAGATATGAATATTATGAATATTAATTCTCAACCTTTCCCAGTACCTTTCATATGCAAACACCCATATTTAACATACTGCATCTTCATGACAGTCACAGAATTACACTTCATCTTCATTTTAATTAAAATTGCTTCCATGTAATTTGTTTTACGCACAGCTGTGCTTCATGCCAGGCTTTGGTTTCGTCTTGATTCATGGGGGATTCCGAGCTGATTTTTTTCTCAGTGGTAACTGTATGTGTTACACTGTTCACATTTCCTTCTGGTACTTACCAAGAGATTTTTTCCATATCACTGGTTTTTCACTGTTAAGGTGAATTTGTCGAGCGAGGAGGGAAAGAAGGAGATGTTTTAATGATAACTTGATCCCCTTGTGAGCGAGGACCAGATGAGAAAATCAAGTGAAACCAAGTGTTAAATGCATGAGAGTGGAGCTGATAAATTATTGATGACCCATAGCATTGCATGGCCACCAACACACACTAACACACATGTTTCTACAACCCGTCAACACACATTAATACACATTGCACAAAGACATTTAAAAATACACACCTAATACAGTATGTCCTAAGTCCAGCTTTATACACACTATCTTAGTCTCTTCTTCTGTCAGGCAACAAACCCTAAAAATGATCTACATGGCCCTGTCATATATGAGCCCTAAAATCAGCAAAGGCTCCAACAATGTCGTTTCAGGCCAAATGCACGGCTCTAAATTATTATTACTTCTCTGAGAATGACTCAAACAGAGTCCTAAGACAGAAACTAATAGGCCAGTGTCAAAAGAAACCTCATCCTTTAAGAAGTCAGCTTTATGCATTACTGTTTACTGTAGCAGAAATAAATGGAATTAATTTGGTTGAACAGAGACTTCTAATCATGTTGCCCTTATGTAGCCTGCAACAGCAAAAAAAAAAAAAAAAAAAAAGAAAGAAAAAAGCTGAAACATTTCCAATTATTTCTCATTAAGCCTTGTCGCACCCCCTTTGAGTGACTTCCTCTTAATTGGAATATGAAATTAACATATTCTCATGAAATAGCTGAAGGGATCCAGAAAAAGGGCCCAAAATGATGGCATGACACATTCTACTATCATCAATCAGAGGGGAGGCAATGACAGAGCAGACAGGTGCTCAGGGATATTTTTAACCTCTATTTACCTTGCTTTGACTACCTGGTAATTCTAATGCTAAAACGTGCACTGTTACACTGTTACCCGGAGCACATCGGCTGTAAGCATTCACAAACTTATAGTTGTGTTTGAGTGACAGCTTGAGGCCAAAAGAAGTCCCATAAAAGGACAATAACACAAAGAAATTATACAACACATACATTATACATCTCTCCTCCTTTGTTTGTATTCCTGGAGGAGAGTTCTCTCTACACACAGTAGTCCCTGTCACCGCTAACTTCCACTGCTAGCCTGAAGAGTGTGTGGACAACCATGTGTCACCTCTAATACACATTTCTTTTCACCTGTCAGTTCGAAGGTTCACTGGAAGGGTGTAGCTCTGCGTCACTGTGACAGGATACTTTTAAACAGGATTTTACATGTTAACAAATCCCTCCAGTGTTGACATGTTAAAGTACACACTATCCTCCGTGTATCACCCCTATCTCTCATGCATTCTGACCAACCAGCATTCAATATAAATATAGCAATAAAGCAAACCAAAGACAGCTGTTTTTTTTTTTTTTTATTTCCCTTCATAATACCACAGGGCTGCAGGGCTGTGAGCATTGATGTTGTCGAAACTTCAAGAAAATCTTCCTTACTCAATGATCGCACAGTGTTTTAGCAATTAATCAACTTATCTGGTATACAAAGCGCTTTCAAGGATGCGAGAAATTGTATGTAATGGTATGATGTTTGCTGATTGGCTCATATTTTGTAGTTCTTTCAAGCATGGTGAGGAAAATAAAAAATACACTTTTTAAAAAAGTTTTCCCTTCAAGGAAAAAAGTTGCAACCTTCTCTCAAAATACCTTTAAGGCGTACTCTGTTTATATTCATAGTCCAGTACCTGCAGCCACACATACACACACGTATACAGTACACACACACACACACAACACAGGCAACAAGGAGCTGTGAAGAAGACAAAGGGAAGAGTTCAGTGATAACAAATTAGATGAGTTTGCTCTGTGGCAGAACACTGGTTCCCTCTGATTATGTCTAATTAACCTCTGTGGAATTTAATATCAGGCACAGAGGGATTAACGCAGAGAGGCATAATCTTTGTGCACACTTACTGTATGTGTGTGTGTCTTTAGTGCAAAGCTCAAACTTTGCCTGTACACTTCCAACCCGCCCCACACACCTGAGCTGATTTCCCTACCTGCATTCACCTACCAATACACATTAAAGCAAAGCTGACAGGGGCGTTGGTATTAACTCTCAGGAGAAGTCACTTTGTCAAGCCCACGAAAAAAACAAAAAACAGAATAAATCAAACACACACTTACCTTTCATACTGTAAGAAAACTACATTTACAACAATCCTCACGACTCTCCTCATAAACTTAAAAATTACCACTGCATGCTTAACCCTAATCCTTCCAATACTCCCTTGGGTGTAGACTGCCTTTCCTTTTGACCTGACCTAACCTTAAACCTTATTATAGCCATAAAATCCACCCTGACCCTTTAGTTAAACTGATCTGTCCCCCCCCAAAAATAAAAAATAAAAATCAAGCAAACCTTCTTCCCTTGACTTTGAGAAGGCTCACATTATTTCCTTTAGTAATGCAGTAACTCAGCAAGTGAAAACACATACTGTACAAAGAGCCATTAACCAAATACTTTCAAAATACCTTAATAAGGTTCGGGCAACGTCTACCAATCTGCCAAACTGTTACAATATCCAGAGTGGAACATTTACTGTAGATGGACGATAATGTAGTTTAAGTTTTAAATGCAACAGTATGGCAAGTTTTAAACTTTGCAAATATTTTTTTTTTAAGTGAGCACAAGCCTTCAAGCTAACAGTGATGAAAGAAGAGAGTGTAAAGATGAGAAGGGAAGTGTGTTGCCAGATGATGTGATGCAGGGCAGCACAACTCCAGTCTGTAAGCTGCTCTTAAACCGTCTCCTCCAGACGATTATGTCACTGAAGTTGGCCAAACTACTTTTTTTTAGATTTATATTTGGGCTTTTTGTGCCTTGAATGTAGAGATAGGACAGTGGATAGAGCTGGAAATCAGGGAGAGAGAGAGTAGGGAATGACATGCAGGAAAGGAGCCACAGGCTGGATTCAAACCTGGGCTGCCAGCTTTGAGGAGTACAGCCTCCATACATGGGGCGCGCACTAACCACTGCGCCACCAGCACCCCAGGCCAAACTACCTTTTAACTAAATTATGGCCTTATAATAATAATTAGAATAATCAAAATGATAATATTTTGAATGTATACAACACTTTTCGAGGGACCCAAGCACACTTTACATGGTGGAGTTACAATAAGAATACAATTTAAAAAAACAGAGAACAAAAACAAGACTGAGACAAGTAACAGAGGACGGGTGTCCGATGGCGACGCAGATTTCTGACAGGTTGCAGTCTCTGATGAACAAACCTGCACTGATGAAGACTCAATCACTGTTGTGCACTGGGCTCCGATATCTAAATCAGATCAGACTTCTCTATGTAGTAATGGCATGGTAAAACAACAAAGCAAGGCTGATATAGATTGTGTGACTCTGAATTGATTTTTAAAAGAAAAGGAACAATAGCTGGGGGAGGGGCTGTGATGGAGGGCTCCTTCGTCAATAACTGTCATCCGTCAGTATGGGACGATAGCAACCTCTGTCAACCACAGAATGAAAAGAAAAAGCTTTACATCTCTCTGTAGCACTGCATATTTAAAAAGATAAGATTTAAGATAAGAAAATGCTTAAGGTGCCAATAAAATAAGTAGGAATATAAAAGAGAGGTTGTGTGAATCAAGACTTGTTGTCTATGATGGCCAGAGGACTCTGACATTTACTGCATGAATGTATTTGACGCTGTAAGTGTTGTTTATGTCTGGCAGAGATGGATTTTATTTCCTAAGATTGATTCAAACTAAATAATTTAAATTGTGCTTTTGCTTTGGCGGCTGTGGCTCAGTTTGTAGAGTCGTTGCCTCTCAACCGGAAGGTCAAGGGTTTGATCCCCAGCTGAGCAACGTGTCCTTGGGCAAGACACTTAACCCTGCATTGCTTTCTCTGCTTCGGTCGTGGTCGTATGAATGGATTAGTGTTGTACTTACTCTCTGATGTACGTCGCTTTGGATAAAAGCGCCTGCTAAGTGAATTGTAACATTGCTCACATAAATAAGTGTCAGTTCTTGATTTTGATGCCTCATATGTCCTGTCAGTTTTCAGAGCTCTGAATAGCCTCCCCTAAAGGACCACATCACTTGAGGACTTCCTATGATCTTAAAGTCAAAGAGACAATGAAAGACACTTGGTTTGGGTAAGTCTGCAAATGACTGTAGCTGTACTGGGTTAAGTGTTGAATTACATTATGGGCTAGCTAGGTAAATAAATGTTCAAGTCCAGCCCTGAAGAAGTATCTACGCTGCTTTCTTTCAGTAGTTCAGTTCAGTCTTTCCCTACATTATAAAATATCAGTGACTTAGTCAACACTTTCTGTAACACCTCTGGTTTCTTTATATATATATATAATAGCCCTTCCAAAAAGGGCAGCGTTTAATTGTAAGAAAGTGCAGAAAGTGCTGCTGCTTCCTGTTAAACTGGAAGACTGACACAAACTGGAACAAAAAAGAGGATCTACACTTTTTAAAACGGAATCCTAAGAACACAGGCGCTGGAAAACGATTGAGGCGACCAAACACAGCAGGAGTTTAACAGTTGATCTTCTCTGTTTCGGTGCTTGCTGGTTTACAGTCAGTTACGTTGACGCAACTGATATCAGTGACTTTCATGGACAAAGATGAGGCAGTTTTAGTAGCACCCTGACACTGACACCTTCTACCTTCCAACCTGACAGGTAGGGCTGAGCTGGGAAGGTGTAAGAATGATAAAACAGTGAAGATGTTGAAGCACAATATGGGAACAGAAAAAAAAAAAAAAACAGATGGACAGAAGCTGTGCTGAGAGAAATAACACCTGGCAAACTGCCTAAAACTGGGAAGAATGGAAAGAAAAAGTGAACAGAGAGGTAAGGAGGAGAGAGGATTTAATTGGCAAAAGCAGCAGTGATACAACGGGGACTGCTTTGTGGTAATTGGTATTTCTTCTTCCCTAATGACAACAAGTTAACACAGGTCAACTGCTTGTGTTTGTTCCAGACAATTTACAATATTTAAATGATGCCACTTCAACACATGATATAGTAGCCCTAATGTTTGTAATAGTTGTTAAAAGGGCTGCTGCTCAAACGTTATGATTTGATCCTTAGTGGAGTAGATTGTTGACTTTTATCCCTCTTATATTTACACTTTTGTTTTACAGCTGCATCGTCATATACAGAGCATTGAACTGTAACGACGTTGTTTTAAAATGACCCTGCAGAATTCATCAATGAGTTTTTACTGGAGCCAGTTTATACACAGGGGGCTGCTCCTCTCTAAAATCCATGGACCTTATGATGTGAAAACCAAATACACAAAAAACATCTGTGCAATGCTCAAGCTTTTGTCTTCTGAAGCAAAGGCAAGAGAGTTTGTTCGGGAAGGTGCTACAGTAGCTAGCTTGCTTTGCAACGCTAAGCTTGTTTACAGGTTAGGATTCATTCTGTGTCATCTTTGAAGAGGATAATACCAGGAGTTGTATTTACACAGAGGTTTCCCCCACTCCAACTCAAACGGAGCCGGGTGTTTTAATATTGCAAGCTGGAGCTGCCACTAACTTTCACATTTATCCTCATATGTTAAAGGAAAAACATATGAGAAACTGTGTTTCTGACTTAACTTCAAAAACACAGAGAAAATGTTGGTGAGAAATGCCTTATTGTATGGTCCAACGCTGGCGTGCATCGTAGGTTAAACCCTGTGTAGACCCAGCAGAGCTTATGTGCAAGTGCAAAAAACTGCAGTTCATTTAGGCGGGCTGCAAAAGCCAAAGCCCCATTAACACCCAATGTTAAAATGCTCATTTTGACAGCATAAATTATTTTTGAAGCCTGGTTCAAAACCAGTTTTTGTAAATGTATTGATGGATAACCCTTTGAGATTAATCATCTTGTTTTTGAGGCGGTCCAACACAAAACATACAATACAATCAAGTGATGCAAACCTATTAACATACGTACAGAGGCTCTCATGCACCAACCAACCCACACATTGATCCCATTAGCCCCCTACACCCACTCAATGTAAATAAGGACTAGAAATAACCAAACATATATTACTATAGTAATAGTGATAGAAGTGATAGTAGTACTAATGATAATGACAATGGTAACATGCAGAAGCATTACAATTCAGAAGAGGACATCACCATTAAAAGCATTGCCAAGGTGTGAGCGTAATATCAAAAGGTAAAGGGACGTAATGAGTAGATTGTTCTGAGATCCTCAGGCAAATTGTTCCAGAAGGATAGAGCTTTGAATTTAAAGGCACACTGCCAATTCCTTTGTTGGTTTTTTGGACAAGGAAGAAGGGCTGTGTCTGAGTGAGTATGAGGTCGGTGTGGTGTTGGATATTGTTTTAAATAGGGGGGATTATTAGAAGTGATACGTTTAAAGATGCACTGGAGCCAATGTGTCTTAGTGCATTAACGGGTAACCAGTTCAGAGTAAATCATAAATGCTCATAAATGGAGCAATAAGGAGTTTAGTGTGGACATTTTTTTTGTCTTTTTCTATTGAAAGTTACTGAAAGACAGCATTTCTGTTACGGCGACTGCTATCGTTGGGCTTCAAAACTCCACTTCAGAAACCAATGGCTGACGTCCCTGAGACTACATTCATGTTGTATACAGTCTATGGGTGAAGCTGATACATAAAATTGCTGTGTGCTTTGAGGGATAAAAAAAAAAAGAGGTTGTATTGAACAAAGCTCATTCAACTGGCAAAAATTGGAGTCGGTCTTTTGCCAACGCCACACACACACACACACACACACACACACACACACACACACACACACACACACACACAAATACACACACACACACACACACACACACACACTTGGACATTTATATACCTAATCACCTACTCATCAGCTGGAGACGAGGGACTAAAATGTATTACAGACAGGGGGGTTTGACAGAATGAGTACCAGGCTGCAGGAAATTTGAGCAAGACAGATTTCTCCATCCCACTTCCATCTTCTCACCAACGCTAATTATGCTGACCCTCAGCATGCACACACACGCGCACACATGCACACACATAGATACAAGTCTGTGTTTGCCAGATCCCCAGTGCAAAGCGTGGTGTGTTTGAACAAGGCAGCCTGTTAAAGTGTCTGATTAGACCCCTGTTTGAATAGAACGAGACAGCAACCTATCAGCACGCAGAGGGGGCCAGCCAATCATTGCAGTGGCTCGTCTGCTGTGGGCCTCTGCATCTTGCTGGCTCATGAACATACATCATGCCTGCTAACACAAAGACAAACACAAAGACACATTGGCTCACACAATGGGAAAGACGTCGCGATAGACAGGCAGGCGGACACACCCACACACACACAGCAGGTTTCTGCCTATAATACATTTAGCCGCCCTCAGAATGGTGCAGAGCCAAGCACCCAATTTACAATGATTCGATTGATAATGACCTTCCCACAGTGTAGCATGTGCAGGTCACTGTGGCAAACAGCTGGCAGGCAGGGCACAGGCAAGGTTACAATCTTGTTCTTTTTTTTTTTTCATAATATATTATATTTATGAGCAATCCCTACTGTTTTTTATGTGTTTACTATTTACTATTACTTTTTAGATTCAGAAACATGAAAACAAAAGAGTTGTCACCATTTGCTGGAACCCAAAACTCATCAGCCAATGAGGACGCACCTCAGAAATGCCCCGCCAACACAAGACATTGGGCTGAAAATTGCAAACAAAAAAAATCAGGCAGCGCAAAACGAGGCGAGCTGGAAGTGTAACCCCGAAGCTGTCAGTAAGAGCAAAAGTCTGATCGTTTAGGGAGAAGAAGCTAGAACCAAATGTCAAGAATCTAAAATATTTCAGAATTACAGATGTTCTGATCTTTTTTCAAATTATTCTTAAAAACTATTTAATTTGACAATTTGTCTGCAAAGAAAAGCAACACAAAAATAGTTAAAGAAAATCACGGTAAAACACAGGATTCAACAACGTCTTAGCTACCTTGCCGTCTGTTGAGATTTACACTAGCTAAATGGTTTCATATTGCTTCATTGGGCTTCTAGGTTGAAATACATTTGTCCAAGATAGGTTTTGATTTGTCAGAATGAATTCAAACCTTTGCTTGCTTATCACTTAACAATATCAACTGATAATGTTCGAAAGTTAGCAATTGAATGCTAATGTTAGCAGTTGTCTATAGTAGTTCTAACGAGTAATCATATATGTTGATTTACCTGAAATATGACCAGAGGTTCGGTCATAGTTTCACTAAAAAGTGAACACTTGTCACATCCCTTCAGTCGACACATCTTGAAACCTTGAAAACACACGTAAAAAAAACATTATAACAGCATCGGAGCTGTTCACACTGAGCATGACATCAGAGGTAAATGTTCTTAATATGGCGAGTGGAACCTTTCTTTGGCTTTTGTCCCAGCTTCATATGTTAGTCATCATGGAGGTGGCAGTGAGGAGAGCAGATGAGACAGCAGCTATACTGTCTTAGCCATTTCTGTCGCCTCATCTGTGCTAATGAAGTTGTCACCATCACAAATTAATCAGCATTCCCCTGACAGTGACGGATGATAGGTGCAAAATCAGGTGACACCTTTTGTCAGTGTGGCTTTTTATTATTTCATGCTTTTATTAGAGATGGATTACATAACAAGTCCTCCAAATTAGACATCAAAGTATGACATTTGTATTCAGTCCCTGCAACAACATCATGATGCTATCATTTATCTCTGCCTTCAAGTTGTGTCATTATTCACTGTCGGATCAGGAATCTGATGGAAAACCTATCGTTACAAATTGAACAGAATATTCATAAACATGCTGCAGTGGATAATTGAATGGAAAAAATGTTGTTGTGTTTTTTGTTACCTTGTTAGTTATTTTTATCCACAGGGTCTTGTCCAAAGGTTGCGATGTGTTTCACCACTTATAACTCAGAACAGACAGACCAAACACTGCAGCTTTAGCGAAGGTCTGTTGTGTTCTAGTAGTTTTTGCAGCACTAGTAGTTTCTACATCAATGCTAGATGCCCCTTAATCTTACACACTGCCCCTTTAAAGTAAAGCTGATACAACAACTCCCTAGTTAAGGTTTGGGGTAGGTTTATGGCACAGTTTAGATAAGGATAAACAGTAGATCAAGATCCTGGTCATGCTCTGAAGAAACTCAGGTTCCTTGGTGGTTTTCAAACAGAAAATGGACTAAACTAGTCAACTAGTGAAAAAGTAAAGTTTTAGATTTCATTTTGGAATAGAAAAAAATCTGCAATAATGTGATTCAAGAAAAACATGAGCAGACTTTTAGACGTGAAGCAGATTTCAAACTCTCTTGGTCTCTTTGAGACATACAATATTTACACATCCTTCAAAACCAAACTGTGAACGTTCAACTGTTCAACCAGTGCGACGTCTCCACTGAAATCCATTCCTACACTGCTTCAGTCATTTCCTTTGCCAAATATGTTTTGGAGGAAACACAATTTCTCCTTGAATTATTTTCACTGGCAAAGTGTTTTAAGGGATTTGATGCCAGAAACTGGGATTCTTACACTCCCTCCCATGTACTTCCAGTAGAGTACTGCTTTGAGACGGGGTTAACTTACTCTATATCTGAGAAATAGCTCTAACCTTTAGCTTTGTTTTTATTTCTATTCAAATAAAACAAATAACTTGATGCAAATAGACTATACAATAGTAGTACAGTTTTTAATTTAAGAAAATGGTTTCATGGATGGAAGTTTTAAAGCAACAGTAAATATTTTTCAGATCATTTCAGGTAGGTAGTAGTTTCATTATAAATACTTTTTTTTAAAATGTTTTTAATAAAAGATGTATTGAAGCAATGAAGTGAGACAAAGTAAAGCTTTGGATCGGTTGGCTATTGGTGCTTTTAAGGGTTTCTATTGTCTGCATGAGTATTGGGAGGAGGACTCTGGATAAGGGGGGTTGGGATGACTTCTCCTTGACTGCCTCGCCTATCATTCTCTGACTCTCGTCTAGACCAGCAGCTGAGTCTCTCTGTGTCCCTAAACTCTTTAGTGCTAGAGAGACAGCCAGTCTGTCTGTGTCAGCAGGCGCTGCTCCACTCTCAGCAATGACCCTTCACATTTAGCCGTCCCCAGATAGACCCTTTCTTAGCCCCTCACCGTGAACGCGTATCCCTGAGCCTCTCTCACCTCCATGAACACGCCCACATCCATACCCAGTCGCCACTCTGTCCATGCTGCCTTGCACTTTCTTCTACTGTGACAATTCACCCAACCCCTCGCTGTCACCCCTGCGTGTACCCTACTGCTGTTTTCCTTTCTCTCTCTCTCTCTCTCTCTCTGTCTCTCTCTCTCTCTCTCTCTCTCTCGCACTACCTCGCTCTCCTCAGGTAGCTATAGCGACATAATTAGGTGTCATTTGGCCAAAATTGAACAGCACAAGCAGTTAGTGTGTATCCGTTTCTTTGGCTCTTGTAATGTATAGAAGTGGAAGATCAGGCCTTCAATTTGTGTGATTGTCAGCTGAATTGCAGTACCTTTTAATTGCTATCTCCACAGGACTTGCAGACATTTTTCTTTGTCTTCAAGCTAAATGCTCGTTATTAGCTCACTGGGGTTGCAGGGGAGGAGAATGGAGCTAATGACTGATAGGAATCTCTTTGTTTTGCTCTTGTTACAAACTGGCTTTAGCTGCAGGAGGAGGCGGGAGGGTGTGAGGACGACCAAGTGCTGCTTAATAACAGAATGATGGACTATCAGAGGGAGAATAATCGCAGAGCTTAATTCAAGCCCTGCATTTGCAGGTCATTTAAAACTTTATCTGATGGGACTAATAGACAGCAGGCGGTGGAGGGATACTAATTTGATTGAATAATGTGCATAATAATGTTCCAATATGGAAACCCTGCACATACATTTGTTGAGGGATTGCGCTGGCTTCCCTTTTGTTATGCACATACATTAGCCAATGGCTCTAGAAGCAGACATTTTGACGAGCACCTCTTGAAACATTTGTCTCAACAAAAGGGTACTTATCACGAGTGCATGCCTAGGTTTGACCCTGACTGAAGCGGGCTGCAGCTGGGAGAGTGACAGACGTGAGAGTAAGCATGAGAATTCTCTGAAGGCTTAAAAAAAACCTCTGGTTGTTACTGCATTTACACCTTAACTCTCACACATCAAACACCCATCTTTTCAACATCTACTCGCAGGGCACAAAGTGCATGTCTTCTTTTTGCTCTACCTTTGATTACTTTTGAAAACAATTTAGAGCAGGTTCATCTGAAATGCATCACACACTATTCAATCCTGTGTAGCATGAAGTGACAGTAATAAGAGCTTGCTCTCTCTCTCTGCTCGCCAATGACCCGCCATTAAGTACCGCTTCTGTTTGTTTTTCTCACTTCAGCAACATTCTGACCTGTGATTGCTTTCATTTCTTCAGTTATTTAGTATAATTGTATTGACCGTTTAATTTTGAAAACACCATATTTTCAATGTGTTTAATATAAAACCCTCACATAACATCAGATATTTTAAAAATGTGTATTTTTTAATACTTTCATAGAGTTGCAAGAAATACAGTTTAAATTTGTCATTGTTAATACATTGGAATATCCTGATATATTGATTATTAAAAAGTGGGGTTTTTCAAGAATTACATTCCTAAATGTTAAACAAAAAAAGTTCAAAGTTCAAATAATAACACAACTTGTGACAGAAACAGACTTTGATTTCTTGATATAACACGAAACAAACATTGTGTTTGTAGGGCGGGGGGTGTTCTAATTTAACAAACTGTAGTATCTCTTTCCAGGAATAGTGTCCCTGTGCCTCTGGGAAATTCTAAGACCACAGTCAGAAAGTTTTCAGTGTCTTTTTCTTCAGTGGAAAGTAATCCCCAAGAAAACTCTTGAAAGTCTGTTTTTTGTATAAAGTATGCGAGACATGTCGTCAGTATTGGGAGCATACCAAAAGTTCTTTCTGCGTGCTTTTTATTGAATGGAAGAAAACATTTTCAAGACTGATCACTTTAAACTTTGATATTACATAATCAACAGAAGAACAGGAGGAAATGTGGTTTTACAAGCCATTTAAAATAATATATATCAGACAAATCCAACTGTTCTTTGAAATCTCATTTGATAGTGTCAATGAGATTACACGACTGCAACTTTTCCACCACTGCTCCGAGCACTAACAGTGACCACATCATCTCAACTGATGAAGAAAACAAAAGAAAATGTGCACAGTGAGTGTGATCTTCACACTCGGCCTCCAATCACCACCAGCCACAGGCGAACAGAGGACGATATTGTGCCCCAGACGCAGCTGCTCCAAGGAGGGGAGCCTGCTTTTTCTATTTCCCCTTCACCAGTAAGAAAGGGCATTTGATACTGGTTCCCACAAACACTCCTTTTCCTGTGAGTCTCTTTCACCCACAGCACAAACCCCACCCTTGCCTCTCCCTGCACTGAATTTCCTCCATTTCCTCTGCTATTCTGCCACTCCCACCCTCATCCTTCCTTCTCCACATACCCTGCAAATTCCCTTTTCTATCCCTCCCTGTGGTCATCTTAGCTGCCCACGCCGAGGAGCTGGAAAGCATCTCTATATTTACTCCATCTCCACCCTGGCAGCAAGCGCTATGCATCTTTCATCTGCGAGGCTGTATGACCTATATATTCTCAGTCTGGCCCCCGTGCAGCCATAGTTCACCGCTGCTCCACTCCATCCCGCTGCTCTCTCACTCTGGCCCCGGGCGGGAGCAGCAGCTGTGGGTGTGGCAGCCGGGCTCTGAATTAGAATGGACACTGCATGCAGGCACAGACGCCCATTCAGTGCAATCCATCTTTGCTGCGTGGAGCACGATGAATCTAAAAAAGTGACAAAACAAAAAAAAAACACATTCCACCAAGAAGACGACAGACATAGAGGAATAAGCCCATACCGGTGGCATAATAAATATTTCAAAATCCTACTGTTGGGAAAGACTTGCTCTTTTCAGCTTCTCTGAATATAGGTCAAAGCAGCTCTTATAGCACATGACCCAGTTTACCTGTTTTTTCGACAGCGCCATAATTGCATCCTCTAATATGATTCAACTAATTATCACTTGGTATAAATTTGATGTAGACTTATAAATACACAGGCAGCGCAGATCAAACAGAGCATAAAGAGGATTCTGTAATGACGCTAATTTGCTAATCAACAATACGGTCTTGATTCGCTGCTTATAGCCCCCGACACATTAAGTTGTTTTTTTTTGTTCAGTAGTGAATATGCAATCATACTCCCTCTAATCCAGGTCAGTAGGCTAAGATTCCTCTGTGCTTCTATGATAAAATCTAATCACTGTTATTAGAATTTGTTCTGAAATGGATCTGCATACTCTCAGATTTACACGAAATTAAAAAGAACCTCCCACATCACTCAGGAAAGGTGACAGAGTATGTGTATTATACAAATGAACAAGTGAGGCTGGAGACATTTGCAGGATTATTGTTTTAAATTCAATATTAAAGCTAGAAAGTGAGACAAAAAAAAAGATATGTCATGTTTTTGTTGAGTGACTTGACCATGAGCCCTGGACGAGACAGTGCCATTGTTTGGCAGCAGAGAGAGCGCTGACACACAAACACACACACGTCGCTAAGCTTAGCTTGTTTATCCTGCTAACAGGGTTTAATCATTTATGTTAATCCACAAAAGCTGTTTAGAGGGTTTTCTCTTTTAAACAGATGTCACCACACTCTGCCTGTTTATATGTCTGTGTGTCACCACATAACTTAGTATTTTGTTTATCCGACAACCCTGTCAGCCGGCCATCCATCCACCGTTCATCCCTTTCTTCTAAAAGCTTTCAAGGGGGTTCAACCATGTGGAAAACAAGGGAATCATGCTAAGTGTACGCTAGATAGCACAGACAGCTGCAGGCTGACTCCAAGTCAATGGCTGAACAGTTCAAAACAATCTGTTAGGTGTATACTGTTTCCACATGAAGAGATAAAATGCTTTAGTGAGGCTCTGGTCCTGAAGCATTCGATGCAGTACATGAAAAGTGAATAAAGTTGATCTTCTGGCATCTGCTTGAGTTTGGAATGGGGGGAAAAAAAATTATATCAGATCACATTCCCATTCAAAAGGACTGCCGATGAAAATCAGCATTTCGGCCAATTCAGGTACATTTACTTCCGTCTGAATGTTGATTAATGTACACTGTTCCTTTTCAATGTTTAATTTTATAATTTTTAAAAATAATTTAAAAAAAGGAAAGTTAAGGCACGGACAAGAAATACGAATAATATTTAGATGCATTTTTCCCCCTCGGTAGGATTTGTATTGCTAATGTAGTTGCCCTCTGCTGAGTCACGGTCGTTCCCATACCCCCGCAAAGTGACCTCTCTTTGAGATGGAGACAGGTGTCTGCCCTTTACTCCCAATGGCAAAACCCCCAGCCTGAATGTCACACACACACAACAACAACTCAAACACACACACACACACACATGAATACAAACACACAAGGCAGTTTCCGGGTTGTGGGGTCACTCTGACATGCACAGGCCAAGCTGTCATGTCAGGCTTTATTAAGAGCCGGGGCGTCTGAGAGATTTAATTAGCATGGGCCTGTGTGAGGTAATTCCCTCGTGCTGGCCAGGTTTCTGGGCTAAGGTAGGGGCTAATAATATGTCTCTGACTGGAGCAGATGCCAGAGCTGGGCTATGCTTGGTTTAAAGCTCAGAGCTACTGGTGACACACTGGCCAGCTTTCCCAACGTGAGTGTCAAACAACTCACCAGTGGCTGAGCAGGGATGACCTAGAGTTCATGTGAGGTAAGACAGAGTCAATAGTGGCTTACACTCTGCAAGAAAACTTTCTGAAATATGTTGAACAACATGCACGTAGCACAAATCATTTACATGTATTGTTTGATATACATTTTGCATAAGGCATTCAAAATCTCCCATGAGAATAATAAACCTGCTTATTGAGAGTAAGTTAGGAAGTTGTTGTACATGATGATCTTAAGAGAAGTAAGAGATCTTAAGAGTAGAAGTAAGCAAGATCATAATCCATGTACAACAACTTCCTAAATTACGATCAGTAAGCAGTAATTATGAGGGTTATTATCTAAAGACTAGGGTCATGTAGAATCAGGTACTAATGAGTGCCTAATAATGACTATAAGCAGCCAGTATGCAACTAATTAGCATGCTTATAAAGCAACTAGTTAATGGAGTTACCCAAAATATATATTGTACTTCTATAGATATATTTATATCTTTATTAGTTTAGCTTGTATTTGTTGAAAACAAACATTGAAAACAAATCTGTAAATAGCAGAGAACAGTATATATATATATTTAAATATCTTAATAAACATCAGACCTCACTATTGACAGTTTTCAGATCAACTACATCATTGTCTACTTTAGCAGTCTTATCTATTAAAACTGTGCATTTACATACTTTCTTCATGATTTTTGGAAACCAAACTTTTTGCAAAGATGCTACAGTTAATGTTCAATAAGTAAAACTCTTTTTTTTGTCATGAAATGTGATGTCATGCAGACTGAATAACTTTAATAAAGTTCCAAAAACCTTGAGAGTTCTGAAGTCATTTCGACACAGCCTTAGAGAAAACTAGATTGGCCCAGTGAGGATTTCATAGTGCAGTTTTTTTTTTAACTTTAAAGGGTGTACCACTAGTCAAATTTTAATGAACAGACAGTTGCATGCGTTATTGAGTGACCCAGCTGTAACAGTTCAAATTGTTATAAGTACATTTTGCTTTGGACATCAAACACTATTTTTGCATTTAGAACTCTCAATGCAATTATGTCGTGGCTACTGTCACTCTGCTCCAACAACTCTGGTGATAGCATACCAGTGATTGTGTGATGTGCAGGTGATGCATCTGAGTGTGTAACACATGCTTCTCCAGGGACAGCTTCGTCTTTGATGTAGCTGCCAGCCAGCTAGTTGGATGACTGATCAGCTGTTTCTGAAATGGGGACGAGGGGCTATCAGGGATTTTAGCTCCACAGTCACAGGCAGATGGTGTTGTGTACACACACACACACACAGACACAGACACACACACACACACACACACACTTCCATAGACGTAAATTCCAAGAGACCGCAGAACACGCACACATATATACAACATGTACGTACAAGCACTCACAACACATGGAAACACACAGAGACAAACGGCTATACTAACCCACACAGTAACACACCAATCCATGGATATACAACATCTCTCTCAGGAGGCAGCAGGTCCAGCATGACTAATTAAACACACACACACACACACACACACACACACACACAGGCACACACAGGCACACACAGACAGCACCCTCTTAGACACTGTAAATTACTGTGGCAATAGTTGCATTAGTGCAGTAAGTAAATTGAATGGCTGTCCGCTTGCAGGCTCTGCAGCAGGACGGAGCATAAGCAGTTTACCTGGCTCTGCTGCTGGTTGCCCTCCCAGTCCCTGCCATGTTGTCAGCTGCTCCGCTGTCACACACCATTACCTGCAACTAGCTACCATTCTGCAGACACACATGCAACTGCTTACGCACACACACACACACACATAAACCACAACATGCAGGCCGAAACAGACCTTTTGTAGCTTGTTCAGGAAGTTTATTGTCCATTTTCTTAACTGTGTCAAGATGTAATTCAACAGCACATGTATTATTCACAGCTCTTTGCCAACTCGCCTGTTTTTTCTCCTGTAGCTTCATGCAGCTTAGCGCACAACACCTGGGAATACTAAGCAGGCAGCCATGCAGATACAGTACAGATGGATAACACTATAGCACACATGCCTGCTTGTCATTATGTCCAGAGACACACATGCACACACACACACATACACATTGATACTCACAGACACACATTAGAGTAGTATAAGCTTAGCCAGGTGTAGGTGTTGTAAGCTTGATGTCAGTATCAGGAGTCACATCACGTCAGGCCTGGATCTGGTCAGAAGCTAAAGGGCTTAGCCAGCTGGACGCCTGTGACCTGTTAAACAACAGATAAGCCCTCTCGGTATGTCACCTGGTTAGCTTTGTGCGAGTTACAGATAAGATTAATAAGTGAGGAAACTTTTAATTACCCAGCATATTTCAGAATCCTTCAATTCGATTGACAAGTCATGGGTGCCTGTAAAACCAGGATAGAGGCGTAAACCAATACTTATCAACCATCTCATCCAAACATGGTCATTTTTGGTTTTTAAAAAAAAACGAGCAGTTTTGGGGAACATGCCAAACTTTAAGCTTCAGAAGTTGGGTTCACAAACACCACAGAGGCCACATCAGTTTACTGGTATGCCGCCTAGGAATCTGGCTCAAATTAAAATAATTCATAATTTTATCTACATAATTAACAAGATTAGGTCGATACAATGATGCCAATTTACGAGCTTAACAATTGTTATGTTGTTAGTTATGCTGAATAAAAACTCAAACTCCTGGCAGGTCCTGGACATGGACATTGACTAGCCTCAAATACACTTCAATCAGTCAAAAACCTACAAGAACCAATTCACTGAACATCCCATCAAAACGAAATCTGTGAGTAAAGATATTGATTTGGAAATAGGGGGTAATGGTTGGGACTAATCAAAAAGAAAGGGGGGAGGGGGGGGGGGGGGCTTTCAGAATTGGGAGGTCTAGCTCAGTGTCATAGAATAAAAGCCTTCTACAGCCAAGGGAAAAATCCATACAGTAGGTAAGCTAATGGAAGCAGACTGACAGCAATCCACATTGGCGCTGTCATACTGAGTTGGAGCGAGGTCATGATACCAGAACTGTCCAATCCCATTTAGACACAGGGTTCTGGGCTCGAGACGGTGTCAGTGCACATGAGCTGGAATGAGATCAAAGCAAGAAAGCAGCCACAATTACCACCACAGCCTGAGCTGGCTTCCCTCCCAATGATTATGGTGCCATCTGATGCAGCTTGAGCACAAACGGTGGAATATATTTGTTTTGGAAGGTAGTTTAGTCGGCACAAACCCAAAAAATATTGATTGAATGAGGCAGTCTTTTTAGGTGTGGCAGTGCACTGCTTCTACCTTAAATATCAAAAGTAAATTAATCATTTCTTGTTCAAAGAAGTTAACACAACATCAGGATCAAAGAGAAAGACTTTTGAAAAAGGCAAGGGCCTTCCAGGAGATTATATTTTGGGGAAATGATCGCCAAGTTTTGCTAAAAAGTCTTATTCTCCATGGAGTCTCATTTACATTTTTCTTCAAGATCTTCTCCTATGGGATGATGGAGTAATTTATGCCTCTTGTTACTGGGCTGTCTGCTCCAGTTTAAAACTAAATATGCTATTGTGGTATGACTTCCTCTCTACTGTATGTGTGTGTGTGTGTGTGTGTGTGTGTGTGTGTGTGTGTGTGTGTGTGTGCGTGTGTGTGTGTGTGCGTGTGTGTGTGTGTACGTGTGTGTGTGTGTGCGTGTGTATTTGTGTGTGTGTGTGTGTGTGTAGCATATGATGGTGTCTTAATGCCTGAGGCAAACTGGCACACTCAGCAGATGGGTGGGAAACCGATCCCCTGTTTGTTGACAGTGCACCTAACTGCACATGCATGCATGTGCGTGCGTGTGTGTGTGTGTGTGTGTGTGTGTGTGTGTGTGTGTGTGTGTGTGTGTGTGTGTGTGTGCATTTTTGAAACCTCAGATCATAAACTAGCTCTGTTGTAAATAAACCATAAACAAGTCGCTCAATTCCAAAACCCAGTCAGATCCCCTCACTTCTGTATTTATATGTGTGTGGGTGTGTTTGACTGTGTATTTGTGTATCTGTGTGCTTAATACAGAAATAAATTATTTACTCCCATTGGCGGAACTCAATCTGCAGGAGTCAGAAAATAAAAGCAAATCTGATTTGCTGTAAAAAAACAAAAAAACAAACAAACAAAAAAACAACACAGATGCACGCAGGTGAGTCATTTCAGTCGACCGATATTCCTGTTTCCATCTGATAGAAAGACACAGTGAGTCAGGCAGATAGAAAGACAATGATGGAGAAACAGAAAGAAATGACGTCCATCATAAATGTTTCATAAAGCTCTCAGAACTGTGAAGGATTCATCAAATCCAGAGGGAGGTCTCTGGCCTTCATACCACTCCCTGCTCTTCAGTTCCTGGCTATGTGCATCTCTCTCTCTCTCTCTCGCTATCTCTGTCTCACACACACAATGTTCAGAAGGGTTATATATGAGCGTAGATAGAATCAGCTGCACTGTTATCATCATCTGGCTTTTCATTTACCACTCCTATTAGCCCCATTACCCTCTCAGCCAGACCCTCTGCTTGCCCTTCTGCTCCCGTTTCATGGCGAAAACCATGATTATCTCCCTGAAAACTCAACTCCTCTAAATGTATTCAGCTGCTGAATACTTGGCAGGATTTGTTCTCCACTGGCTGACATACTTGTTTGCTTGCTCGCTTGTTTCCTAGCCGGCTGGCTAGCTACAGAGCTTCCTGGTGGCGACGTGTCCTCGTGGGTCATTTAAGGTGCCTAAATGATGAATTCCACAGTGGATGCGGAGCAGGCAGATGGCTTGGCCTCCAAACAACCCTAGATGTGAAAATGAGGGGAGGCGGGGATGTGAACTGACAGAGGGGCTCTGTCTTTATACGCACCAGAGCTCAGAGCCGGGATATAGCAGAGCATCGTCCAACACATGCACATTACATGCCCATACACACAGAGCAGAGATTATGAATAATTATGCTCAAAGATCCCTCATGGAGATCAAAGCAAGCTGCTACCAAATTGGTCACGTTCATTAGAAGCCATGTTTAATGCATGTGAGATATACCCAAACAGGTTGCCATGTTTACCAAGGGCTGCCTGTTTGGACTAGTGAGATGAATACGGATAATTAAAAATCCAACATGTAATTTGATGTATGCGTTCACACATCATGATATGATAGGCATTGTAAAGAAGTGCTAAATCTACAAATTCATTTCATATAAATGAATTCTGCCCAGCTTGAGTGTAAAGCTAAAATGAACGTGAGATCTTTCACAGCGACTGATACATTCCATCATAATACTCAGTCAGACAGTTTTATCTGCTCATGTTAATGAAGCTTTGCTGACACCGTTTTAAGCTGTATTTTTTCACTTGTTCATAGTGCAATAAGAATGATACATTCTTTGTATTACAGCCTACGTTTCTAGTTTGCTATCTAATCTCATATGTAAAGAAGACAAACTTTAAAGCTACTGTGAGGAACTTTCAGGACCCCGGTAAATAAAACTGTGGGTCTTATTTCTTTGCTGATTTGTTCTGTTCATGCAAAATGGTGTTTTCTGATGAAAACTGTCACCCTGCTTCAGGAAACAGGCAAACTTTTTTTACAGAAAGTTAAACTTTTCACATCCGATCTGCTCGCTGTACGTCACTTAGTCTGAAACCAGCCCGGCAGCAGGGCTCCCAGAAATGAATGTGAATTATAAATCTAAATCCTTATGGTCTTGTTTCCTTTTGTGTGTCATAAAGAGGCATCAATGTCAATATCAATAAGTTTTATAACTAATTCAAATGTCTTCACTAGGTTTAATCTACTTAATTAGCTTGACATTTGGTTTTCATTGTAATCATTTTGGCACTCCAACACATTACACATAGGCTACTACATAATATACATATGTTCCACATATACAGCAGAGCCAAAAGTGAGGGTACTTTGACCATGTGGGTTGTGCTTTGAGCAAGTTCAGCTTTTATGCACAAGAGTTTATTATTTTTTATCACATAAAATATACTTTATTGTCAACGCATATCAACACTGTAACAATACAGTACTCATTCTCAATTTTTACAACCTGGCCTTCATCCGATTCACAGTAGCCATGAGAAACATGAATTAATAAAGGTTGATATTCTTTGATTTTGGAGAATAGAGATTGATTCTCAGGAGTGCCACGTTCCCTGCTGGTTCTCTTTAACAGGGGTAGAGCGTAGTCTTACAGCTTGTAGGCCAACTATTATCAAGAGTTGTGTTAATTAAGGAAAGTCAAGAGAAAGTACATGAAAAGGCAGAAAAACAAGGAGCAAACTGTGAATAGTGAAGCTCATATACAGCCAATAATACCTATGTTTCTAAACACAGGGGACCAACAGGATTGATTTTTCTTTTTATTATAAATCGTGTGCGTTCAACATCTGCTTCACCTGAAGTCATCATTCTGTATGCCGAGTAATAAGCCCCAGGCATCGATACCATTTCAAGGTAGCAGCTCATCAAGATGACTGTTATTTATTTTTTTAGTATATACTGTAAGCTTAACCATCTGAGAGGGACGAGGACATGACTTAAAATGCAAAGTTGTGCTCTCAGGGCATGAGGTGAGATATTGAACCTTTACATGTGCACACTTCCTCTACAGCTTCCGATACTCCATGTTGTCTTGATGACAAGATATTGAAGATAATACAACAGTTAGCTGGACAAAAAGGCATTCTATGAGTGACGGGATATTACAATATAGGAGAGCAACATTACTGGGACTTTTCATAATACGGGATGCACCAATCCACCTTTTTTTTCAGTTCCGATCCGATTCTGATACATATGTACCGATATCAATACTGATCAACTATTTCATGGCTATTTAATAGTGTTATTTTTGTCGTTGGTAGTATGTGTAAGGCTACACAAAGCTGTAGTAAACCCAGCTTTAAATTGCATTGTGCTGGCTTCACATACAAACAGGAAGCAGCAACAGCTGTCAGGTTTTCAAATTAAAACTTTTAAACTGAAGTGTAAGAAATGTACTCTTGATCATATAGAATGAGCTATTCCATCTCATGTGAACGGCGTCATGGAGGAGATCTGTGGGCACTTCTTACGGTTCAGTCTGAACATCTTCAAAGCCAGCTGAGAATGTTTAAAGTGACCAACCGTATTTCTTGATCAGTGACGTGCATCGGCGCTGTCAGTCCGTTAGTGGATATGTAAATTACTTCAATATCGGACGCGATACTGATTTAAGATCGCATCGGTCCCATACTTTTAATTTACATTAACAGCTGACAGTGTTTTTATAAATCAGTGTTGCACCTCAGAATCACAAAACAAACCCTCATTTTACTGGTTTTGTTTTAACAAACAACTAAATCTTCATATTACAAACTCACTGGTCTGAGTGGCGGGAGGGCAGAAAGTTTGGGTTGCTTGGCATCGGTCTAGTTTTGGTTAAATTGTGGAACTAGATAAATTAGTGGAGTTTAATAATAATCCAATGCTTATTTTGACTTTTCACTACAGTGTTCTGCTTTTATAACTTGTATTACAGCATTATCACACTCAGTGTCGAGATGTTTTACTAGAAATCAGCACTGCCTGCGGCCTCCTGCCGAATGGGCGAGTCACAGCAGTGCATGATGGTCAGTTGCCGACAACATCACTCCCTCTCGGGTGATATTGAGGACATGAAAGGAAAAAAGGCATTCACATGCAAAACAGTGATGAAAAGGAATATAGATTGGTTAATCCTGTACTGCAGTTACAAAGGCAAACAAAGAGCTTGTTAAATCTTTAATGAAACACAAGTACAGTATGTCTGTCTGACTGAGCCTGTATTGTTCCTCTGAAATGTCCATTACAAACATTTAATTTAGCCGAACACTGCCTGTCCCTCCCATGGCTGAAAATCTATCCTACACACCAATAAAATAAGCCAAATGTCTTTGAAATGACAGGGGATGCTTTGAAGGGACGTAATAGGCCTCTTTAATGTACAAACGGACAAGTCTGAAGGAAGCTGGAGATCAATAATAAATTAAAGACTGCTCCAGCCACTTCACACGAAAATGACTCCCCGGGGGTGATGCCAACAAAGTCTCTTTATCTCTCTCCCCTTTAGGTTTTATTTCTTTTTCCAATAAGCTGTTTGTGTGTGTGTGTGTGTGTGTGTGTGTGTGTGAGGACATACTCTGCTGTACATGTTATAAAGAATAATGCTTTTTACAAATAGGGCCAACTCTCTTTATTTTATTTATCTGATTGACATTTTTGTGGCGTACTTAAAAGGGATACTTCACCCGTTGAAACATGAATCTGTATTGACATTGGGTCATATATGTAGTAGAAATGTGAAATCAATTTTGAAGTTGGTGCCTTCTTGACCGAGAAAAGGCAGAAAGTGTCTTTTTGGCTCATGTGGATGAAAGACACCAACTCCCAGAATGCACAGCACCGCAGGCCACTCCCACTAAGGTCCTATATTTACAGGCTACACATACGGCCGTTTCCTCAACTGATTCCGAGATTTCTTCCAGAAGGATTTGGTATCTTGGAAATTCCTGGCAGAAAACAGACTCTATGTCTGTGTCCATCGACAAACAGTGAGAGCACCGACACTACCAGTCCGCCCCAGCTCGAGCCTCACCGCCGCCGACAGGCAGGTCTCCTATCTCGGCTGCAGCAGCACAAGACCTTCAAAATCCCCTTCGGTTCTTATCAGCTTTCTCCATAGCACCTGTTAGCATAGCTTCAAAGCAATATGGCGGACGTTAAGTTTCGATTCTGGGAGTGAGGTCCAAACCACTGATCTGTGATAGGTCTGTAGCTTCAGTGGTCGAAAATATGAGAAACTAGCGATGTAGTTTGACCCCTTTCAACCACAACAGCCGCCGATGATGCAAAATGACGATTTTTGCGTCATCCGAGGCTCCTTGTCAGATATCCCGTCTCAGGGCAAAATGAGGGCGGGATGCACGACCATTCAAAAATACTACCAGGTTTCTAATGACACAAAGCTTAATGCCAAATGGGTGAAATATCCCTTCAACTTAACAGAAGGCCAATGTTTTACAAAGATCAACAAGATCATCAACTACAATCATTTTTCCTCCACTATTGTGCTTTTGGTTGAAGGTAGCAGCCTGAACCGAATGCACTTCTGCTCATGTTTCAGACATAACTAACAATTCTACTAACACATTAAACATCACCTCGTTAAAGAGGGTTCTCCTGAGAAAGATTCAAAGCTCAGAACATTTTTTGACAAAGCCCTCGTGCTACTGGGAAGCATCAAGTGAGGGAGCAACGAGAGAACAGATTGTTCTTAAATAGAGAGTTATGAAAATGATGTTGACATGACATTAAGTTCATTCTGGGAAAAGACGTCATGAAAAAGAATAGATGTCTTTTTGTCGTGGAACATGTTATTCAGACGGATATGTTTTAATCAGACATTAAGTCGTGATTGAGCGCTTGTTCAGATAATCAGTGGAGTCCAAGGCTCCGTGAACTCTGCTGGTAAATGACATCAAAAAGATGCTTTTAAAGCATTGCTTAACTTAAAAAGCAAATCATGTGGTTACATTTTGTCCTATCGCTAAGTTTTTTTTTGTTGTTTTTTTTCAAACTGAATGAACACAGTGTTTTTTAGAGAGTTCTCTATATTGTGTGATTAAATGATAAAGGGAAGAGCTGATGCTACGTCTTTATTTGAATCCCCAACTAATGTGGTTTGTTTGTGGATGCTTTCCCTGCAAGCCCCATCTTGTAGATATTACATGCATACAAAAATGATTTCAGACATATAATTGTCTTTATCGCTCTTCTCGTCTCTAATGAAGACATTTGGTCAATTCACATACCTGGCTATCCTATCAGAACAAAGTCAAGAGAAGATTTATTTATTTTGTATTTAAAGCTCCTTTGATAAGTATTCAGCTGGTTATGAAACATATGCATTGTGTTTGAGTAGTACAATGTATTGATTGCCTTAAACCACTGTTGCAGGGGAGATGTCAGACGAAGTGAGTTGCAACATGCTGCAGAAACAGACTGAAAAGATTTACAGTGAGTGATATGTTTGGCTGTAAAAAGACAGCAGAATAAGACTAACAAGCTTTATTTTCACATGACCATGTGCAGGACAAAATCATTACAGGGATAGGAGCCATAACACTATACTGGGTTTGCCAAAGCCAAGATGGATGGATGGATGGATGGACGGACAGATCCTTTGCAGTAAATTTACACTTTTTAAGATGTTTTAAGGGTCTAGAAAAACTTGTGAGCAGAAAAAGAGTATGAAGCAGCTTCATTAAGTGCATGAGCGGCCACTCGCTGGTCATCTGGTCATAAATATCATCAGCCCCTCCCACTCACCTGAAGTGATTTTTCCTGAATATTTCGTCCAGCGTGCACACATCAGCTCACTGAAAAATTAAATCTAAAATTTTACAAGGGAGTTGTTAGGAAAAAGGTCTGGTTCATACATGCTGCTCGTTTCAGGACATTTTCAGGTGTTTTGTGCATGTGTGAATACAGCATTGGGAAAGAAGTCCAGTGATATCTAACTCAATTTCAAGGAGACAGATCTGCCCCTGCTGAGCAATCTGTTTCAATATGTTGTTTCTCCTCCTGCTTGTTTTCCGCTGTGCTAGGTTGTTTTTATTGTGTGGCCTCTGCGTAACTTGGCTGTTGGCCTTCCTCCAGGTGATGTCACTCCCTGAAGATGACAACAGGCTTGCAGAGTGAGGTGGAAGCTGCCAGGTGGCCGAACATGCTGGGATGAGCCTCTCTGAGCGGGGCTGATACAGGGGGCTTGCTCTGGCGTTTGCCAAATGTTACTGTGGTGTTCAGCATGTCGTCATGCCAACAGCTTATTGTGCACACGGGTCAAACAGGCCATCTCAGCCTCGTCAGGTCCCTGCATGCTAAACTAGCCAGATCTACATGAGGCTGGAGATAAGGCGGATGACAGGGGAGGTCATTAAAACAGGAACATCGCTGCTCTCATTCAGCCGGAATATGAATCATGCAGCCAACTCAGAAATGTGAATGTGCAGACACAACCGATCCTCAGGAGGGGCAGACTTTGCCTGTTGCTTGACACGCTGGCTCTCTCTTTTCTGGCAGGAACCATTGAAATGCAGACTGAGGGGTGTGGATAATGGACTGTCCCACAGTGGCATTGCGCCCCATACACTCTCTGTCATTCCCTCAGACAGCCACTCCTGCTGTAGTCTGCACTACACATCCCTTCTTTTCAACCCCAGGGAGCTGCTGGCATGTGGCCAACCATCACTGAGTGTGTAAGTGACTGGGTTTGTGCATGTGTGTTTTTTGTGTGGGAATGTCGGAAGCGCTCCTTCGCCAAGAGCCATGCTTATTAATGCCCTACAGACTAAGTGCTCTCCCTTTTCTCTCGTTTTGCTCTCTCATCTACTCCTCTCCTCCTCTCCACATCTCTCCAGCATTCTGAGTGGTCATTGCTGAGAGAGGAGGAGGAGGAGGAGGAGGTGGAGGAAGAGTTGGGGTGAGGTGCTGCAGGGAAGTACAGGAACAAAGCCGAATATGAGAGGAAGTACACTAGCAGGCTTCAACAATGCTGAGATCTCCTGCTGCCTCCCAGCTACCTCATCTATTGGATGCTGAGTGCGATCAATAAAGCGACTCAGAGCTACGCCTCAGATTGTCTCACACCAGTCACGCTAACCACATTAATAATCCACCAACTTTCATCATATTGAACAATAAAAGAACATGGGACCTCTGCCAAGCACACCTGGTTACCTCTATTCAAAGGCCAATTTTGCACAAACAGTTACATGAATGAGTCATAAACCTTCATGAGGTCTGTAAGTGCTTTCTTTGTCCATTGTCAGGATTTACCTGAAGGTTCCAGTCGTTTTTATTGTTGAATGCACTCAAACAGGCAAACAAAATGTAGAGTCCTCCCTCTGTTTGGAGGCGCATTACATGATAATCAACATGAATAACACTCAAGTTAACTTGGGCATTCAAAGTCCCTTTCACTCATGCACTGCACTTGCAATATTTCCATCAAAACCTTGCTGGACTTCATATAAGAATGCAGAAGTCCAAATCCGTTGACCTGATCCCGCACCTTTTTTTTTTTTTTCAAACAAACCACCTGTACAAATTCCACAGCGAGCCGGTTGAGCTGATGTGTGAAGCAACATTGTCCATGTTTTACACAGTCTACGGTGTGAACGCAGCAGGTAAAAGTCTGAAACATTCGCAGCGAGCGACTGGGTGTGTTGATGACATGTTCCACGTAGAGCAACGTTTTGCCGCTTTATACTCCTTACTTTGCCTCAGTTGACTGTTGTTGTTTTCATCACATGTTCATCCTACTCCACATTACTAAACCCCTCACCTAAACCAACACGTCATCGGTTAAGTCTAAAAAAGGTCAAGACGTCTGAACATTACCTGAAGTTCTTGTGTGAATGCGGGCTGAGGAGTCGTCTGCTTTTTAAACTGCTCTTATCATAATAACAATAATGTTAATTTATGCTTTATTAATTAAAGGAAATGTGGTTTTACACTCTGTTTAATGAACATGAACACACACAGGACGAAATACACTGCAGACTATACATGCACAAACAGGATCCTATGGACATGCATCAATGGAGAGGTCTCAGAGTGAGGGGCTGCCCACAGAGCAGTTTGGGGGTTTGGTGCCTTGCTCAAGGGCACCTCGGCAGTGCTCAGGAAGTGGACTGGCACCTCTCCAGCTACCACGCCAATTTCCGGACTTGGTCCGTGCCAGGACTTGCCACCAGGGACCCTCCTGTTCCCAACCCAAGTCCCTACAGACTGAGCTACTGCCGTCCCAGTTATCAGTTCATCAAATGATAAAAAAAAAAACAGAGTTACTGAAACTCCTTGTTGCAGTAATGTACAATGTGTTGAAGTCCAAGGAGGATGAATACTTACAGAAAGCAAAATACATAGTAACAGAATTTCCGAGGTTGCCTTTGTGCTTGGACCTAATGTTATTCTAACAGTTCAGCTTACACCAGCTGAGAGTGTCATTACTCTGTATGAGTGTGTTCTCTGAGTGTGTGTTAAGGTGGCTGTGTAATGAGACACCTGGGGCGAGGCATAAAGAGGCCCATAGCGGCTGTCAGAGAGACGGAGGGCAGAGGGAACAGAGCTGGTTTAAGCATATTTAAGGGCACCATAAAGAGAGCTGGGCCTCTTCCATCTACTTGATATATAGCACAGGCTGAGTCTTGTTGTTGTTTCCCCTGGCTAGACCTCCATCCTATCATCTCTCTCCTCAGCATCCATTCAGAATGATCTCACTCTCTTCCCCTCTACTCCTACTCCTTCCAGCAGGCATGCATGGCGTTGTGCCACCGTGCCCCCTGCGCGCTCTTGTCTGATTAAGAAGATGAGGTTTTTGTGGCCGTGGCATCTGCCCGGGTCAGCTCACATATGAGAAACAATGGCGTATACATTCTACAGCGCAGAGCAAACAGAGAGAGACGCTCCTACTGGACCTTACTGAAAGAAGCACATGAATGCAAACAGAGCCGGCACTGCAGAGTGGACCCCCTGAATGAGGGGTCCTGTTTGATTTAATCCCAGCAACGCGCCCTGAACCTCACGCACACACAGATTTCACAGGCATTACGCGGGGCTGCTGTTTGCACTGAGGCTATAGCACGGCAGAGAGAGGTAACCCACTGAGGATGCCAAAGGTTTGGATTTTCCCATGATAGCAACCCCTCTCACTGGATAGAGGGTGAGTAACCAGGAAGGAATCTGTCCCCTTTTCAATGGCCGCTGAAAGGGGAGCTGTGAAATTGTCCGAAATTTTCTCTGTGTGTAAACAGAGGAGCGCGGGGGGAACCCGGGGACCCTGCCTGGGCTAGACTCAACTGCTTCTCTGGACTCTTTCTCCTCTTCTCTTTCACTGGGTCTGTCTTCGCCCCTCCTCTCTTTTTCACTGCCGGCTCCTGTCTCAAATTAATTTTCTTTCTGCCTGTCCCCCTTCCCCACTGTGAACAAGTCCCACACTGCGAGGACACAGGAGCATTTTTGCACGCTTTTCTCAGAAGGCATTAATTAGTTTTGAGCTTTTCTCTTCTCGAGACAGATGCTAAATACTTCAATAATAGGCAGAGCACAGACTGTGTTTACCTCCCAAAGCAGAATGTTGCCTTTTGAATAGAGACCAGGAGTGGAAGAAGCAGAAAAAGGCACCTGTGAAAATGTATCTATTCTTCTATCTAACTTCCTCTGACATAAATGCTCAAAAGTGCGAGCCTGTTGCTCTGGTCCAACAATTTGAATCATCTTCTTCCTTGAGTGAGCGTGACTACACGCAGGAATTTCCCCAAACTTTTTTCGCTGGTTGCTAGGTGACGGCTTCAGCTCCTGTGAGCACGCTGTGTGAATGAGGAGGGGGTAACTAATGTCTTCACCCAATGACCATGCTCTCAACAGACTGCTCTTGTCCAGTTCAAAACAACATTATGCTACTTCCTCAATACAATCAAACACAGTGCAGTGGGCAGGCTGAAAAGCACTAATACTCAACATGTGCTGTCTGATGTTTACCAAAGTGAAAGTCTCCAACAATCCAATGGGCCTTATACATGGGAGTGTCTCATGAAAGTGCAATAAAACTGCAAAAATATACATTTTCTTCAAAGTGAATTTGCTTGATTTTCTTAATAATTTTTTAACATTTATTGACCAAGAAAGAGCCAGTTGAGATTACAAATCGTTTTCAAGAGTATACTGGACAAGACAAACAAGATACCTGACTTTTATACATTAAACAACAAGAAGTAACGATTGAAAACCACAAATGTTTGTCAAGATCCACCACATTTAAAAAATATATATCAGGCAGAACATCTACAGCCGGGTTAGCCTGACTCATAGGAAGTACCTCCATTGAGACAACTTCTGAAAGATTGAAGTCTTTTTGTAATCACATCCAAGGGTAGGGAGCTGAATTTGACTACACAGTTTAACTTATTTTAGAGAAATGTAAGGAAAAATCTTTGGTTGTGTTGATACAGAATTTATAAACATTGATGTGTTATGTTTTCAGTTAACAGTTTGTCCCTAAAAAATATCTTATCATATCACCAGCCTTTTCAAGCCAGCCGAACTCACAGACGTCTTGTTAAAAAAATCACAATATGACACTGTAAGTCCTGCTATAATAAAGTTTCAGGACGTTGTCCTCTAGCTTGTTGTTATGAATGATTTTTGGTTAGATGTCATTGTATTATTAGACCAAAATTCTGCTTGCGTATAGTTCGGTGTTGATTGGCCGCTCAAAGGAAGACGGGACTTTCAGCCAATCGATAAAAGTTTGATTTTAGTGTGAAACAACTTTATAGAGGAAAACTTTTTCATTATTAAAAACCTGTGTTGATTATGAAACATAGTTATTAACACAAGTTATGTAGGTTATGAAACATTGCACCATATATAAGGTCATTAATAAACATACTAATGCTTCTTCACCAAAAAATATGATCTTTCTGCTTCCTCTAACAGAGAAGTTCTGCTGCATTAACGTTACTGAACTGTTAGGATTCAGCTATATTAACCACATGGCAACAATTGCTGCACAACTTAAAAATGTTAAAAGTTTGTCCACAAGCTTCTTTTCTTCAAATCTCACTTGATTACATATTTGTTATGTTTACTTAAACATGGAGTGATATATGCTCCGTGTTGAGTGAAGGCCTCAGTGTTACTAGATTCAACATATTTTCAAGCTTATAGGCTCACATGTCAAGCTGCAGCTTTGGCACGAAAATGTGATGATAAAGCAAATTATTTCTTTATGAAATGTCTTTATAATATAATGATAATATGACATCTTAGAAATGGTTTACGTTTTCCAACTTAAGCAAAAAGAGAAATAGAGAGAAGATGGTATATTTCTTTCTGACAGGATGAGGTCTGTGGACGGAGGTTTGCTAACTTACATAACATTGTACTGCCAGAATGCTTTTCCTCAATGACAGTATCTGGTTACTCACACACACCCGATAACCCCGACACACACATGCATGTACGTACAACATGTGCACACACATACTGAAGATACACGCAGGCTGTAAAAGACCAAAAAAGGAAAAACAAGCGGATAAGAGTGAGAAGAATAAAAAATATCTCCCAGCCAGACTTTATGAATGTGTGCTATCAAACAGCCTCTGCTGAAGCTCCTCATCTGTATTCCTGACGGATCCGATGTTTTGCCCATTTGCTTTAAAACATACATTTGTGTCAAATGAATGATGCAATAATCAATCTCTCTTCCAATGTCAGAGCCAATGGCAAAACCATCCTCTCCCTCCTTTTAAATCTGCTATTTACAATCAGAGAAAGGAGAGTGCTAAATAACAGCTCTGCCTCGTAATCTGGAGCATGGCAAGATACCCCACTGCTCGCTTTACCCCCTTTCAATGCATTTAATTCATCTTAACGGAATTAATATGGCAGGAAGTACGAGAAGTGACTCAAGAGTAAGGGCTGTGCTCCACAGCTAAATCATATTTTAGTGCACTTACAATACCTCTAAAAGCCGGGCTGATTTGTCCTCGCAGCGAGAGCGATGGCTCGTGGGACTGAGGGGTAGAAAGAACAGCTTGAGACTGCTCGTTACAAACCTTTAAACCAACCTAAAATGCCAGATGCTCACGCTGAAATGCGCCTTCAAAGTGCTTCTGCCGTCACTTTTTTTGTGTGCCAAATGCTTAGGAGACTGTGTTTAAGAAATGTAATATCCATATTTCTACGTTAAATTTGCCTTTCAAAAAGTGAGTGCAGTGAATATATTTTAGATTCTGAACACTTAATGGTAGCGTTTTCCAAAATGAATTAAATCCTGCACATTATTTTATTTGAGGACATGACGACTAAAGAGCTAGTCGATTAGTAGAGAGTGGAAAAAATGCTCCTGGAATTCTTATTTTCTCAGATATACTGATACAAATAGTTAGTTTGTCTCCCATCAGGTTCATTTTTTTGGATTTTGTCAACATCAATTTGTCTGGGCTTAATGCCAGTTATCTTAAATACTAATGGCTTAACTCATGAGCTGAGGGCGTGCTATGCAAATCATTCAAGATGTTCCTGAACCACCATGTTTGTTTTATACCAAATTGTCATGGCTGCAGCTGAAATGGTGTGCAGTGCTTTAATGTAAGTCCATAAATATTGAGCTATTTATTGCCATATTGGCTAATGTGTCTGATTGTCTTTAGAATCCTCCTAAGTGTTGGGGGGGGGGGGACGTTTAAATATTGACTACTCTATCATTCACATCCCCCATTAGGTTTGTTCTTGAAAACGGCTTCTGGAGAAATTATCTTTATATCCCTGCATTTGTTTTCCCTACTAGTTAAAGCCAATGCTATTGGACAGGAGGCAGGGTACACTCTGAACAAGCTGCCAGTCAATCAAAGGGGTTACATATAAATGTATAAGGGTGTTTAAGGTTGGACTTTTAAACTCTCAAAGGTATGTGCAAAAAGTTTTGAGACTGGATTTGGGGCAGAGTCATCCAGCCATTAAGCCGGCAACAGAGGTAGCAAATGGGCTAAACCTATGTCTGTGTAAATGGAAGAGTTGGCAGAATGTGGCATCACTGAATGTTTGTGTGTGTTGCTCTAGTAATGGCACCACGTTGTATAAAATCACAGCATGTGGCAGTTATAAGAAGTTGTTTTCTGGTTGAGTGTCAAAAATAAAGCCAACGAAACAGCTAAGCTTCTCTACGGCTTTATTGCAGAACAGATAGAATGATACAAACTCATACATTCATTCCATGCTGCATTTACACACACACACACACACACACACACACACACACACACACACACACACACACACACACACACACACACACACACACACACACACACACACACACACACACACACACACACACACACACACACACAAACCAAACACAAAACTCCTGAAAATGTCCAGACATTTTGTGGGCAAGTTGCATGTGAAAACACGAATGACCAAATTTTTCCCCTTGACTTTTACCTGGAATTTTTCCTGCCAGCCCCCTTGGTAAAAGTTCTTTGTGAAGTCTGATGATGCGTGAATGCAGCTGGTACAAGTCCGAGTGAATTTTGAAGGACCTATGGGATAAACACTTTTCTGAACTTGAGTGTCTTTGTACTAAATGAGGAACTGAAAGTACAAGAAAACTGACACGGGCATATGAAGAACATCCAAACTCCACACTGAAAGGTCCAAACTGGCTGACAGGTTGGAACCTCCTTACTGTGACGATGATAACCACTGCACCACCCTGCTGCCAAAATGTAGATATACAACTTAATGAAGATATCCCGTTTCTTTCTAATAACTATAAAGAATGTTGACTGATATATATATTGCATTGATTATCATCGCTTCCTCTGTAATGAAGCTTAACAGCCCTGACAACATTCACTTGATTTTTTTTTTTGGGTTAGATTAATCTGTATTTCACTATAGATCAAAATAAATATTTTGACTGGCCATTTCTTTTCTGCAGTCTGCTTTAATCCTTAAGATGATGTGGCCCTTTTCTTTTATTCTTAAAAAATGTTGAGGCTGTCGATTAAAAAGCATTCCTTATGGGCTAATGCTGGAGCTTAACTATTCATCAAGTGAGTGTTGTTGAATATCTTTTCCAAGTTCAAACTATTAGTCGTTTCTTTGTTCGTTTCCAAAAGGTTTCAATGCCTGAGGGAGCTGTGCATGTTTAAAGAGGAGAGAGTTGAATGAAACCTTGATCATTTTTTGAACGCTAACATGGTTCTTTTTGTCGTTCACACTGTCAGGATTTGTTGGTATTGCATGTGAACCCGTAATGTCTTCATGTTATTACTTGGTTTAAATGTAATTGTCAGAAGTGCTAACAAACGGAGTTCATCTGCATCATCCTAACTCCTGATTAGCTTGTTTCATGCTCTGATCATTCTACATTTCCACACTGAAACCCGTCCTCTGGGGGCCAGGATGGTGGCCACATCCGCCTGACTTTAATCCAGACTCCTCCTCTAACTTCTGATATGCTTATTTTTCCTGCTCTTATCCGACGAGTTGCTCTTTATAACAACATTTTTTAAAGCAGGCATTAAGAGGCTTAGCAGTGGCAGTGCTTTAGCAGCCAAAAGGTCACTTTTGCAAATTGGGTTCATTAATCTTCTAGTGTATGGCAGCCCCAATGGGACACTCTTCATACACAGACGCAGATTAAAATGGGGGAAAGCGCTCGTAGATTAGCCTGAAAAAGAAACTCTTGAAATGATAAAGACTCTTCAGACGAAGTTGAGACTTGGCTCTCTAAAGTCAGATTGCCAGTTTCACTCATATCAGAGGGAGAGAGAGCGCTGCACAGTGAGAGAGAGAGAGAGAGAGAGGGGGGATATATGAGCCTGGAGTGGAGTTTGACTGAGCTATGATTATACCATCACAGATGATTATAGTTAGGCATTCCTCTGACCCAGTCTTTGACAGAATCCCTCACTTTCCTCTCTCTCCTCTCTCTCTCTTTTCTCTCTGCAGATCTCTGGGTGTGTGCCAGCTCTCCCGCAGCACTGAAACACCTGCTCCAGAAACAAGTAGTGATATGAGCCTCTAGCTGCTGCTGCTGCTGCTGCTGCTGCATGGTACAGGTAAGGATGTTTTCTTACAGAGCCAGGGGCTGCAGAGACAGCGCGATGCAATCTCTCAGTGATTTACCTCAGGAAATGCACATCAATCTGCTGAAAGTAAAACCAAAAAGGCAAAATCAATAGTAGCACAATACTAGATATATAGGTTGGGTTGCCAACCCTTTTTTTTGTCAGACTCGTCTCCTTATTCCTATCAGGTCAGTTCAAGTACAACTTCAACTTAACCCAATGATCCTTGTAACAAATCTGTTTCCTTCTACTGCTTTTCAAGAGGATGTTAAGTAATTGAAATTTCAGCCCTAAAATGGTGCAAAATAAGCTGCTTTCAAGGACAAGTAAAATAATGTTGTATTTATCAAAGAGTATTGAAACATTCAAATTAAATTATAAGGTTGAGGATCTTTTTTTTAACTTTGTGATACTTAAAAAGATATTAGTATAATATAATATAAGTTAATTTCCATGACCTACACACTTTAACTTAATCGACTGTCAGGAGTTTGTCTCTGCTTTTGGAACAGATGCAAATAAATACTAATAGCTTTACTCTATATGACCAACGGTTGTAAACAAGACCATTGGAAGATATAGATACTTCTGTATGTTTGCTTTTGTGTCATTGTTCCTGCCAGGTTTGGTTCGGACAAAGCCGTTTATAGCCTCGCAGACTAAAAAGTCTATTTAGATATTTTCTCCGACACCATGAATAGAAAGTTATAGAGTTAAATAGAAGCAGAACAAGACTTTGTTATGTACAGGACACTTCACACTACATGACAGGATCATCAGAGAATAAAGACATACTGCTTTGTCTAGATGTGAATCTGGATTCCTTTTCCACCACAGTTGATACATTATCATAATATCATGAGGTTATTATTTTAAATGATTACCCAACACTTTCAGTTTACTATTTTATGTAGTTTTCTACTTTATTACTTCTAGACAATTGTTACAATGTCTTGCTTGCTAATGAACCATTTTGCACTCTGTCAGTCCCTCGGCTTTATTGAAGGTGTTACAACTTAAATGTATTTTCCGCCTCATCATATGGTTGGCCACTGGTTAAAAATACGTCTTATTTAAGAAAACATATGTTGATGTACTTGGCACTCCTTCCAAAGTTCGCAAACTGCAGAAACAAGATCTTGAAGAACCCCTCCTTGGGAATCTCTTGGATAGATTACAGACAAACTCACTGGACAGCAGTTTTTGTTATCACAGCACAAAACAAGTTTAGTAAAGACGGACTCCCGCTTTCATTGTCCTCATAAACCTAATCCAACTCCATTAAACCTTTACTACATCATAAAAGTGGAGCACATAATCATAACATTGTAATGACTACGCTTTGAGCTCAGAACCTTTAAGGATGCTCGCATCTATGGTCATCGCCGCCTTGACCCTAATCACACTCGGGCAAATGGCAATGAAAGGCTGCGTGAATTAGATCTAGACCTACTAATGAACTTAATCAAAATTTCATTTATCCATTTTGTTCTGACAAACTGTCGTCATGGTCCAGATGGCGTTGTGTGTTTTCCGTCTCTGTTCTGCCATGATGATGCTTATTAATTATTTATATCTCATAAATGACTTATCAGCTCCGTCCCTCCTCGTCTTTTCTCTCTATGTTATGGTCTTCTGCACGCTATGGATGGCCGGCATTGGTCCACTAAGCCAATGAAAATGCTTGACTGCTCCGCTGCTATATGAAAAAAAAAAAAACTTGATAATAAATGGTTTGTTTTGTCGCTGGTGGTAATGCTTTTGTTAGATGGTCACGACACCTGCATTTTATGTAAAGCCACATTTGAAATAGTCGTCTAATGTGTTTTTCTGTGCACATAATAAAACTCAGGGGATTCAGGCTATGACAAACGAGTCATCGCTGACATAATGAAAATGATTCTCACCTAAACATTGTCATTAAGGAGAACTTTAAAGCCTCTAATGAAACTGAACTCATAAAGCCTTCCTTTAATGATCAGCACGGGTACAGATGGGATTTGATGCTGCTCTCATTCCCACATACACACGAACACAAAGAACACACACTCACATTCAGGATTCCTTTTTCATATTCTATCCACTGGCTGTGTAATGACGCCCGTTATTAAAGCGGGTAATTGTCTTACAGTTGTGCTGCGTTATTGGATCTGGGGACAGCTCTACAGACAGACATTGGAGGCAACTGGATGTAAAGTCGCTGAGCAGTGAAATAGGGAGCAGGGCCGAACACACACACACACACACACACACACACACACGAGATGGTATCAGCATCAAAGGGAGATGCTAGCATTGTGCTGTGTGACCCTTGTGAATGGCATTCAGCCCACCTGTTACCTTATCCCCCCCTGAGACTCTCACTCGCTCGGTCCCCTCGCCGCCTGGAACCAGACTCCGAGTTCATGCGATTACAGCCGTTTCTCTCGCAAAGGGCCGCGACAGAACATCTCCACAGAAAGGCATCCAAAGATAAATAGCTTATCCGTTCTCTCTCCTCGCAAGACTTTCTCCAAGTACAGGACATAATTCACAGAGGAAGAAAAATGCTTTTCTTCCTTCCTGACAGACATATTTAAGTCTTCAGGATTCTTTTTTTTTCCCTGTTAACTGAATACTGAGAGCATCTAAAGAGAAATATATCCCCCTGCTTTTCTCATTTCTTTTAACTCAACTCTCCGCTCAGTCTGCCAGATCTACCATTAGGCTGCAGTTATTACATTTCTAATCTGCTCTGCCAGACTCATCTCTGAGTTTCACATCTCAGTTTTTTTTAAACTCTTATCATTTTCAATGTCTGATGAACTGGTCTCACTATCAGTGTGCAAGTAACGAGAAATTACGTGCAGGTTATACACAGTAAATCCAATATTAAATGCAATTCTTCTTACCCATAACTTCTGTACAGAGCAGACGCACCCAAATACTAACCATCACCATGAACATTCAGGAGATCACCGGCTTGTCATTAAATGATTGTATGTATGTCAGCATTTTAGACGTGCAGGAAAGAGTTTAACAGTCAGAGTTGGGGAAGGATTAGGCACCAACTTTTACTTGGTTAGGTCAAGGACAACACCATAGTTTGGGTTCAATATTACATCAGTTAAGTTCATTAGTTAATAAGTGCAAATATGTGACATATGTTAGTTTCAAAAAGTCAGAAGCGACTTTTGGTTTCACATGCGACATAAACAGTGTTCCTCGTTGTTTGTTGGAACCATTTATCCAACCTGACCTCTTCTGTAAACTCTTTCACTCTTCATACGATATGTCTTCAAACTATATGTTACATGTGTGTTTCTTGGATACATCCACTCTAATTCAAAAGTTAAGAAATACTGCCTCGTAGAGGTATTACTTTGGCTCCATTATTGTGACACCAAACTGTTTCAATACAAACCTAAAGCAGTCTTCATTCATAGCCCCGCAGAGCAATATTAACAAGAGGGGAAAAAATATGTAAATTATGTGTGCCTTACACAGTGGGTGTTATATTATCACATTTCTCAAGTTTCATTCATACTATGAGGGCCTGTGTCCACAGACAATGCTTTTTACGCTGGCAGCGCCCACAACCTCCGTTTCTCACCGGCGCTCATTGAAATGTTTTAGATAACTCAGTGTGCTTAATATTTGCTTTAATTCAAGGAAAAATCACCAAAAAGACGTGAAAACAATGTAAAGAAGTCATGTCCTGGCATTAGCAGCAGCTCTATAGACTGGAAAATTGTACCCTCGGAAAGACAATTCAGACCAAAGTGTCCTCCGCCATTGTTGTTGACCAAGCTGATATCAAATCCCCCTTCTTGATCCCCTTCTTGATCTTGATGATTTTGATTCCGGTGAGGGAGAAGTGACTTTGAAGAGCATGGCACTGCTCTAAAAGTTGAACTTTTGAACTGAGATCGCTGTGAGACGCCCAGGAAAACACTACACTACATTGGCTTTGTACTGAAAACGGGCGCTGTGTAATGACGCTGTGTGTGGACACAGGCCTTTATTCCAGAATCCTCTTTGAGGACTTCATGTTAAAAATGATATCGGATAACAATTTCACAAGCCATATTGAATTAAACTGAGAATGGCCAGTTAAAGAAATGCAGATCAAACATAACAATATAATTCAGAAGAATGAATGAAAGAAAGAATGTTCATAATTGAACAATTGAATATAGTACAATGGTGAGGAGATAAGTAATGTCAATTAAAGGCCAAATATAAAAATGTATTCTACACATTTCACTGTAATTTCATATGATTCAAAACATTCAAATATAAAATGAAAGTGGTATACATGACACTTGTGTATCTATACAGGACTGGTTGTGTATCACAGGTAATTGCAGCATGGTGGTAACTACAGGGTACGTGGATAAAAGGATTTAACACTCTAAATGGCTGCAGCTGTAAACCAGTAATATGTTGCTCCTAGCAGACAAACAGGGGTTGTGATTTATGATCCTACCATTATCTTGGATGCACTGGAGCAACATTTAATGCAAAGATTGCATATTATGTTCTCCTGTTTATTCCCAGTACACAGGTAAACAAGGTAAAAGATTAGTGCATGTGAATCTGTTTCCCTGGAAATAAACACTTCAACAATCTGGCTCTCAAAATCTGTAAAGTATACTGCAACAAACTAACCGCTTTAAGTATTCCTGACAAATGATGTCTGTGTTATGATCAACTTTTATAACTTTTCTTCTTTGCCAAAGAGGTTAACTAGTCACTCTTAATTCTTAATTCCATTCAAATGTGCACACATTTCAAGACCAGTCCATAATTATTCATGAAATCTGTTCTGATCCAAGGGTTGTAAAATGTAAAATTTGAGGCCTTCAGTGGCTGATAAAGCAAGAAACATAAAGAGGCATCCCTGAAAGAATCATGTTGATGCCAAAATAAACCATTTCTTACAAACTGGCAATAATCCCAGCCTCATGGTACAAATCAACATTCACTTTGAGAGTTGGTCTTTTTATTTCCTCTCTGTCTCAACAACAACAAACCCATCCTCCTTTACAGCGTCTTTGAACCCTTGTTTAATGCTGGCCCCACAAACAACATTAATCTACTTCCTGTCCAGCTGTGCACAGTGTGAGGCAGGGCTGGCAGCAGAAAAAGGAGGCGGACTCACACAATCCCAATACCCTGCGGACTGCATGCAGCCAGCCAGCTGGTGTCATTGGAGCTCTCCTGACTTAGACCGCAAAGGTGATTGCTCAGTAGGGGCCGGGGATTGGGATAATAGTTTAGTATCTTAAATACAGCTCTTAACTGGAGTCATTTTTATCTGCAGGGGGCTTTCAGGAACAGTCCATGGACGCACTGTTACGGGAACAGTACCGCTCGAAAATCCACACTCACAGGGACATGCAGCTATCTGTAGCTACATCTAACCTTTCTAATTAGAGCCACCATGCCAGTGTTAGGAGTTGAAGAGAAGAGTAATTCAGTGGAGAGTCTGATGGTGTCAGATTCTCACTTTTGGGAGAACATGGGGCAGGAAGCCATTATGCCTGTCTAGGTCCGCCCGGCAAACACCGCTCCTCCAAAAGCGTGAAAGCTGTGCCCACAGATACAACAACACAGCATCCAACAGCCGTGAAAGTATAGAACTTCTTACCAAGGAAAGTTCCTTATGAGGGCAAAATCCTCTGTGTGGATTAGGATATGTGTGTGCTCGTAAAGTAAAGCAAGCACTGTAAAAACACCATGCTGTGTTTTTCTAACGCACAGTGGCACACTTCTTCTAGTATTTACATAGCAACTGGAAAAACCAACCTACTTCCTCCTCTGCCAGACCAAAGGCAGAGAGAAATGAATAAAACGGCCTTTCAGATTGTCATGTGGGAATTGTTATTCTTTTACCAACCACCACATGGTTTTTCACATCAAAAAGTCCAAGTCAGGATTTTCTTCTATCCAAATAACCACTAAGAAGGGGGTTCATTTGCCTGCTGTCTTAATAAATGCAAAGCCCTACAAAAAGTCAGAGGAAGGAGAGAAACAGGGACTCAAAAAGGTTAACAGTGCATAAGCCTTTGATCGCAGCATTTCGAGGATCAGTAAGAAGTATTTCTGCGTACCTATATTTCAATAATTTAAAAGTTAAACGTATGAAGTCCTCAGTTATGTCAGAGCAATTACAGTTAGACATGAATTTCTAACTGCGTAGACGAAGCTCGTTTCTGCAGAGTCAAGTTTTTGGGAAACTGTGATTTGTCTGCCGAGTGTCTTCCCATCTGCTCCATTCACCTCCGTCACATCCTTCACATCAAGCCCCGATCTCTTGTCTCATGAAAGGCAGTCCATTACTGCATATTAGCAGCAAAGTGAGGCAGGGAGATAAGGGAGGCTGCTGATCAAACACACAGACAAATCGCCAGTGACAGAAACACACATTTGTTGCTCGGCGTTTAGCTTTGATCTCTGACTCTGCCAAGAGCCAGAGAGAGAGGAGAGCCTTAGCCTTTGAACTGGAGCTTTTCTGAGAAGGTTTCTCGCTCTCTTTATTTCTCTCTCTCTCTCTCTCTCTCTTATGGAGATCTGTGTGTACATGTTACATACTTATCAGCTGCAATTTTTCTCCACGTCAGGTAGAGCCGACACATTGAGCTGGACAGTGAGGGGTTGGAGACAGTATAGGGCGGAGCAGAATATCCACATCACTGACGGAGAACATGACACAGGTGATGTTGATGGTGATTATTTGAGACGCGAGGCCTCTGGTGGGCTGACAGAGGCCTATTATAGTGAAGGGAATATTCAAGGTCTAACAGCAGTGTCCTTGTAAAACCTTCATCCACTTTTGAAATCACAGCTGATGCAGCTGTGGCATCAACTGGTCAGAATTGGAAGACTGGAGTGTGATTATGTTTCCATCTTAGATGTAGACTAACACATAAAGTTCTGATTAGCCTTTGCCACCTTCTAATCTCCTGATCGGTGATTTGTTGTGATACCTCGATTCATTTTGTTTATATCCTTGCATGCCCAAACCCACACATACTCACACACACGGGGAGAGTGAGATTGTTTTTGCAGCATAGTAATAACAGATAAGTGGCTGCTGTGTGTCTAAGCTGTCAGCCATGGATCATCTCATTTCCTGACCGGGCCGCCCCGGCCCCATGTGTGTTATTACAAACAGCCCAGATCATGTGACAGGGGAGGGAGATTACTGGAGAAACTAATTGAGGCTGCTCTGTGTGTTCACTGCTGGAGAACAGTGGGGGGACTGTTTGGCCAGGCAGACTGATACTCGACCCTCCTCTGTCCCCTGCAACCACAAACTGGCCATTACAAACAATGACCCTGTCAAAGCCAGTAGACCTGGCCAGCCTGTAGTGAACCAGATCGTTCCTTTGAAGCCTGGGGATTCCCCGTAAACTGTGGGGGTGTATGGGTATGAGATTAGAAGGGCACCCACACACCTGGCTCCAAATGTCATCTGATTGGCAAGTTCTAATGCCAGGCTTAGGATACAGGCATTTTGGGCCAATTATAACCGATTTGCCCCTCCAGAAAACCAGAGGAAACATCTGGTTTGGGCCCTTGGTTGGTAAGAAGCTAGGACCTGGTTCTATAGTAATCCAGGTTTACAGATTCAGTCTTACGCCCTCTGAGAAGCTCACAGACTCAGTGGAGCCACTCAAAAAGAAATCAAATGTGTTTTCATAATATTAAGGATTTAGAATCTGGATGATTTCATTGTACTTTTGGAGGTCTACCATGATTGCCATTTAGATAGAGAAAGATAGGATGTGACAAGTATCTTTAACATTCATTCTTAAAAATGTATTTGCTGCGCTTGTTGTGCTTCCATCTTCGGTCAGCTCGCTTGTCTATTGACTATCGTTTTGTTTCACATGACAATTTTTAAAGTGCGTACTCGGCTGTCATTGGTGTTCCCCCAACACAAAAGGATATTGAATTCGTCGCAGCCACAATGTTCTTTAAGGCAGATCGGATCACTCCTACCATACAACACACCACAGGAAACTCTGGCAATATCATTTTAGGCGCATTAGAAAAAATCAGGACTTTGCCTACTTTTGTAAAAGTGGGGTAGCCAGCGCTAAATTAGACCGATTATCTTGTAGTATGTACCGGGCTTAGGCTGGTAGACGTTTACTCTGAGCCACTAAATAATCTTAACTTTATAATGCAGATAGTGGTGGTCTTTCGTTTTCATATCTTGTGGTGTGGGTATGTTTGAGATTTGAAATCATATTATCTGCAAAGTTTCTTCTTATGTTTGTGATGCAACCAAATTTTCAGTAAGGATTTTAAAACTCTGAGCACAACCTTATTCAAGGCAGGTTTTCAACTGTAACCAGACCAGAAACAACCGCTTTGATAAAGTTGGAAAGAGAAATAAAACAAAGCAATATTGTATGGATCTTGCTATTCCAATGCTGAATTTTTTTCACACTGTATGAATATGCAGATGTGAATTCAACCTTAAACACTGCTCTCATCTTCATCCTTTCCCCCCATGCCTTGACCCAGCTACATTATTGATGTCAGTTTCTGCTCTGGCATCAATGTATCGGCTGTATCGTCACCAACCCTGGCTCAGCCCCACACAGTAGTATTGTTGCCTGCAGTACAATGGAACTGGAAAGAGGCCACCAGCAGCAGCTAGAGCCCACTGGTCCTCACACAGGAACAACTGTCATCTAGCATTTACTCTGAGTGAAGCAGTATGGCTGTCATACTGAGCTATTATTATGACACAGCCCTGGGTCAGGCTGAGGCTCCAGGGTGAAGCAAAGTGATCCCGTGCCATCACTTTCAGCTCGGCTTTTCCGTATTACCGCATACTGTAAGGCCTTAGCAGAGACACATCCACATTAAGAGCTGCACAAAATCCCTTTTGACAGCATGATGTACACGTGGAAGTTTGAAAAAGAAAATGCACAGAGGGAAGAAAACTGTTCTGTGTTTATGTAGAGGCTTGGAAAGTATGATGGCACAAGACCTTCTTTTTCAACAACACTTACCCGCTGACCCCTGAAACCCTCTACCCTCAAAAAACATAAACATTCACATAAACAAAGGCACTTATAAACTCATACCCAAACACAGTTCCCACTAGAGAAGAGCCAGGCCCTGTCCAGCTGAGCAGGCGACGGGGGATGGGCTTGTAGAAGCAGAGAGGGATTGCATTTCTACTAAGGATATGGCCCCTGTGATTTTTATGTGCAGTCGGCCGCAGGCGCGGCCCAGTTCCAGCCTAGTTCCAGTGCCAAGGCTAGCACAGGCGCCGAGGCTGGCTGGACAGGTCTGATAGCACTTTTACAAGTGGGAATCTGAGAGGCACTATGCTTTTAAAGCCTGGCTACTTGTGCTGCATCTCAAATGACATCCTCTTGCCACCAATAAAGCAATAATCTTGACCACTCCTGTGTCAAGTGGCTTTCTGGACATAAGTAATGCACTGTGTGTGAGACTGGGTGATTTGATCTGGGCTCTTGGGAGCGATCCCCCCTCTTGGACAGGTTTCTGGAGTTGGAAGAAGTGGAAATGGCTCATCCGCACTGGTCATCAGTGAGAATTTGCTGGGTAGTTGAACATTGAATGGTGGCCTCATAAGCAGAAACAGCCCAATCTATCCGGCTAATGTCAGATCTTGTGGGAACCCTAGCTTTGACTGAATGGCTTGTATTCAGTGGCTGCTTGAATTAAACCCTTCAGAATCCACTCAGGCTGAAGTGATAGTGATATGAACAGAACTACACTGAAAACATACAAATTGCAAGCCGCACACTACACTTTACAAACCGCACTTGAGTAGACTTTATGCACAACAACATGCTTCAAGTTAGCATTACTTAACTCTCCAATTAGGTGACTTCTCAGGCCAGCGTCTTTTTCAAAAAATTACCCCAGAAAAATACAGTGATTTTCTGAGATACGAGCTCATTTTCTCTGCTCGCTATGGCGCTCCAGCCCACAGACTTACTGATGATTATGCAAGCTGAAAGATACAAGTGCAGTTGGCTGAGCAGCAGTGTATCTGAAACATGAAGCTTGGGTTGTCCAACAACCATTAAATGACAACTACTCTCATCCCTCTGGCGTACCGTCATGACTGCACTACCCTATACTCATACAGTGTCATGACTACATGACACTGATCTTCACTGTTCATATAATATCCTCTTGATTTGTTGTTGCAGTTCCATTAAGGTCTAGGAGAATTGCATGATGAAAATGTTCATGAAGAAGGGGAATCTTGCAGAGGCTCATGCTCTGAGTTTTAGTCCCTATTCCAGCTCAGGCTAAAAAAATCTTTTATACACTTACCAGAATGCAGTTCAGTCTTTTTTGACCCCTCCTTGTATTAATGTCCTGTTAGTCATTCATTTTAGTTGCAATGTATCTTTCTTTTTTGTCTCTGTCTTATTATTTTAAATAATGTATTCTCTTATTTTACTACATTTCTATAATTGTACATGTGAACTCTGATATTTAAGTTGTGATGGTGGCTTTGAATGACCTTTTATATGTCTTCTCTGTGTTGTTTCCAGATAAGCCATTTACAAGTTTCCACCACGTCCACACACCTGCCTTTATATGTTCTTTATATGCCTTTCAATTGTAATATTCTTGTTTGAAATAAATGAGTGTAATTTCACCTAAACTGAAAAAGATGTATTGGGAAAATATTTATAATTGCCTCTGAGGCTTTTGCAGTTCTTTTCGATTTTTGGTGTACGAGTGCTCTCAACAGAGAAGCTGATGTTTATTTGTTTATAAATTTGATAATCAAGAGCTGACGTTATAATGATGATTGGTCGCAGGCTTGTAGCCACTTCCTATTCAAGATGTCATGCCCATTTTGATGAACTTTTTGCCTGATGAAAGTCTAGTACCGAAACGTTGCCAATAAATGTTTCTTTGCAAGTTAGACAGTATGCAGGAGTTTATCTTTAAGTTTTTGATGGACATACTGCTCTCCTACGCACCTGTCTTGTGAAGTGGCTGTGCGAAGGTTTTTTCCATTTTGAAATAAATAAATACAAATACAAACCCCTCATTTTGATAACAAAGGCTTTCTGTTGAAAAAATGACTGTGATGACAATAACCTGCTAATGAGATACTTATAGGCATTAAGTAACTTCTTGCAACTGTTTCTAGCATTATCTATCTTGAGCTAAAAAGAAGAATCTGGCAACACTCCTGGGCCCTTTTATCACTACAGATAGCTCTGCGATGAATGCTACTTGGCTCCACCCAATAGTATCTTATAATAAAATCTGCACCACCTCCTTTACAGGTTAGTCACGCAAGGCTTCTGAGTCTTTTAAAGCAGTGTAGTCTGGAGCAGCTCGGTTGCACAAGTTTGAGGGCATGATCAGATACAAGGAAACAGGGATTAGCCTTCAATGTGCTGTGTGTGTTGCAAGATGACCAGACTTTTACTCTCATGCACACAGAAACTGTAGCACCATCCAAACTCCCCATAGGTATTATCAAAATAGAGAATTTCCTGTGTTTAAAACCCACAACATGTTCATCGCTTTGTCATAAAGGTCTGTCTGTACACAACATTGGCTAAAAGGAAACCGCACTGACAGCAGATGGCTTTAGCACCGCTTAAGTCACCCATCCATTAGCCTTTCCGCATCCTTCAGAGCTAATTGATGAATCAAATAATCAGAGCTAAGAGGTTCAGAAGACACGTCTACCTGCATCCTGGATAATGTTACACTCTAGCAGCAGCGTTAATGCATTGCATGAATATCCGACCCCTGAGGCACTTTCATTATCCTGTTGAATTGATGGGAACGGGTTGGTGTTTTACACAGATTGGACACATCAAGCCCAACATGCTCATGGATGTGGTGAATAATCGACGGAGGCAATTAGACCAAATTCGCAGGTACACTTCAGAATCATTACGGAATTATCATTGTCATTGAGCGTTCAGTGGCGCCATGAAAATAATAACATCCCATTATGAGAAGTATGGTGCTGCAGCTATTTAGTATGCCGCAGTGTAGTGAAGTGAATTTGTTTATTTACGGATGGCTGGCTTTTGATTACTTAACATTTGACAAGAACAAATTCACAGTCATGCCAATTTTCTTCGGAACCATCCAGCGTGATAAAGACAACAGGGCTTTGATGGATTCTCTCAGGGGACTGATCATGTCAACCAGATAACAGAACACCAGTTAAAAGACACATACCGCTTCTTTTGAACACATTTGATTAGGTTTGTAAATTACTTGCGTTCCTTGTGGAGTTGCCTTCAGGACACAAAACAACTTGATGTGCAAATGGAAGTCAGACTGATTGCGTCCTTGCATGCAATTACTGTGACTTGTGGATCTCCTTTCGCTTGACTTTTAGGAAAACCAGCATCATTTGGCGAATGCGTAAGAGTCGTATAATGCTGACAAATAAGCTTCAGTGAAGTGAAGGCAAAACTAGCTGCTTTAATGGAAGAATCATACAACCTTGATGTATTATGAGCAAACAGCATATGAATCAGGCAGGGAAATAGAGAGTGAATTAGCATCAGGACGGGCCTCCTCCTCCCAGCCCTCCGCCAGCCTCCCATCATTCATTATGATGATCTATGGCTGCTCTTTATGTCCTGACTTGATATTTCAGACTCATGCGAGGTGTGGATCATTAGGGAAAGCTTTTACCATTAATAAGCAGACGTTGTTTACATGACTAATACTCCACGAGGCAATGAGGTTGAAGCATTTAGAGAAGGGCATTCATCTTCCCCACACCAGTAAATATCACCCAGATGCTAGTGAAATTTACTGGGCAATAGAAAAGAACGGCTAGAGTGGACTGACTTCATCCTCTCAGGTGATGTTAGAGGAAAGAGGGGATGTAAAAAGGGAATGAGGGAAAGGAAGAGTGGAAGGCAGTGAAGTAGGTGAATAAGGAAATGTTCATGTGCAGATTTGTTTGCTTGAAGTAAATAGCAGAAATCTCAGACTATAGCGTAAAGGTATCACAATTTGTTTGGAGTTAAGGAGTGACCTGGGTTGGGCTGTTTGCTCAGGAGGTTAGCCTGTTTCAATGTTCTCGTAAGATTAATTAATCTTCAACCAGAGGTAAACAGGCCACAGTACTATCAGCCTGCTCAGATACCAGGCAACAAGGCAACCTGTTGTTATGACTGATGAGTAGTCACACATGCACACACATGCACACATAGTCAAATGTGGTTTTTTTTTTAGCATATTTTCATCCATAGATACTTTTACCGTTTGCAACAATAGTCTTCTATAGAAAGGAGTTAAACACACATTGAACAAGAAAATGAAATACGTATCAAATTAAATGTGCATCAGCAATACATTGATTCAATACATTGAATCCAAAACAGTAGGCAACTCCGTCATATTATACTAAACAACATACATTATAAATACTAAATCTACTCATGATATATTTTTTTCAGCCAACTTACTAACTTTTTGAAGGAAGAGCAAGCTGCTTGGAGTAAGTTTTCACACGTTTTTTTCCTCAACTGATAAAAACTCAAACATTTTTGTATCTCAAGCATATATTCTGTATGTGTAAACTTCACAGTATGAACTTTTATCATTGGTTCATTACTTAACAAACAGAAACTTGCTGATTTGCATGGTGAAGATTTAACATTTTACACTGTAACTGGTGTGACTCCTGTCTTGGCAGAACAGACCTCCTGGTTAAGTAAATGTTATTCAAAATAAAGTAATGAACATACTTCAATTACAAATATTTTGATGTTTTGATGTTTTGTCAATAAGCTTTACATTAATTTCAAAATACATTTTCCATTCCAACTTTGTTGCATATAAACTCTTTAATTAGGTGTCAATGAATGGTTTGATAGGCTGCATGGGAATTTCAAAGTCACCCGATCCCAACCAAGTTGAACACCTCTGAGAGACTTTAGCAGGAAGTGCTCACCGTCTGCATCATCAAGAAACACCACATGCCAGATATCTTTCAGAAGATGAGCGCTTGATGTCTCAAGGCGAGTTCAAAAGCCTGAAGAAGCAGAGCTAAGGAACACTGGAGCTGTGTTTTTTTTCAGCTCATTGTGGCCAAACTTGGTTCTCTCCTTTACCTTGTCGCCCATCTGTAGAAGTCGTCTAACACACCCACAAACACGCGCTTTGACACAAACTCTGCCATATGCTGAGTGATGCTGGCACTAATTAAAAGCTCTTGGTGAAAGGTTAGCCTAAACAGATGCACCACTTGACCTTTTCCAAACATCATCACAGCATAACAACAAAAGGGGAGTGTGAGCAAACAGACAGCAGCATTAGCATGGTCTGATGCTAACATGGACGAGGTCACACACAGCTGATGTCAAACAGGGTCCAGACAGGCATTCAGCAAGAGGAAGATATAACGTGATGGAACTTTTTGCATTATAAACACTAACCAAACATGTTCTTAATAATAAGGTTTTCCCCACACCGTGATGTAGCCAGGATCATACACAGATCAACGCTCCCATGTATCCTGTATGTTGTTCTCGCCAAGGGAGGCGGCCTTGAAGACCAGAGACTAGAAGGAAACAGTCATCATGTTCCCACAAGACACTCATATCTCCTCTGTGTCTGTTACTGCGTTAAATTGCAATTATGTCCTTGTTCATACTGTAATAGAGCAGGGCATAGGGGAGGGTGGGGGATGGACGCTGAGGCTGGGGGGAGGTGTGGAAAAGACCACAGAGTAGAAGTGCCAGGCGGGGACACAGCTATGTTTCCTTATACTCCTGCTGATCTTACTGGGAATGGAGACTGTTATTTTCCGCTTACTGATAGCCGAACTCATCGATGACTGATGACAGCAAAGACGCCTCCTTCCCCCTCCATGGATTATTGAGATTAGCTTTTAGGCCCGCCTCCATGCCTCAGACCCGGCCAGGAAAAGCGGGTGGCTTAACTTGTCATCCCTTTGGAGAACGATGTAATTAACAGCCTCTGATGAGCAGCTCAATCTCCACAGACAGGGGGAGATTGGCCTGGTTTTTGTAGAAGAAGTGCACAGTGTATGTGTGTGTAACTGTGTGTGTGTGTGTGTGTGTGTGTGTGTGTGTGTGTGTGTGAGAGAGAGAGAGAGAGAGAGAGAGACAAAAAGAGGAGGAGAGCCACACCTGGCAACTTCCCTGATGCTGACTTGTCCTTGAATGTAACCTTGTGGGTTTTTTTTTTTCTGAATTCTCATGTATTTCTAATTGATTTTCTTGTTCCATTTATCATTCCATTCATCTTCAACCCCTATTTTTCTAGTACGATTGAATGTAATGTAAAGCCATAACAGGCAAACCCCAGATGTCTAAGAAAAGATACTCCTTTATTCATCCCACAATGGAGAAATTTACATTGTTATATCTACCAAAATGCCATTATAACACATTTCAAATACACTTGCAGCTCAGGAAAGGACATATCGTTTTATAGAAGGATAGAGATGAATGGGGGATAGCTATTGTCAGGACTCTGGTGGTGCTGTAGAGCAGTGCAGCACTCCTTCCTGTTTCCCCTGAGGATAAATATTTGAATCATATTAACGGTGTTATTTTTATCTCGACCTGTGACGTTGGCTCTCCGCATCAGAGGAAACACTTTCCTGCACGAGAACAGTGTCTCATCCACAAACAAGTGGTATATTTCAAAACACAAGTAGTGATGTGGTGCTAAAGCTATTCATAATGGATGGTTACACAGTACATACTGTATATTTCCAACCAACGCACGTCATCACATGCGTGTGTTGAGTCAGAATTTTACCAGCATGTCTTCTGTATGTGAGCTATAGGGACAGAGCTGAGTAAAACTTGGTGGGGGTAAAATGGTTTAGGATAAAAAAGTAAAAACAAGTATTAAACGGCAGTATTACTACTGTCAAGGAACTTCAATAGAGTCGGATAAAAATGTAAAAGACAATAGCAAAATAATTAAAAGACATATTTTGGTGCAATGGAGGAGCTGTACAGTTATGTTCAGTGAGCATGTGCAGGTGAGACTTATTCAGAGGCTTTATAATAATGTTATGATAAGGGACTAACATTTACTATCGTTATTAAACTTTATTTCATACAATCATTATAAGACTAGACTTGTTGTTCTTCATTATAGAGACAGGACAGGGGATAGAGTCAGAAAGAGAGTAGAGAATGAAATATTTGGGAATGGAGCCACAGGTCGGACTTGAACCCAGCCTCTGTACATGGGGTGCACAAACTAACCACTAGGTCACTGGCGCCCCGTTTATTGCTCCTTCAGATTTAACTTTCTTATTTTTGTTTCATACATCTCTGAAATGTCTCTTTTCACGTCACTTTCTCTCTCTCTGTAGCCTACTTATTCCTGTCCCCCTCGTCCTGCTGCAACAACTAAATGTCTCCTGTGGGGATCAATAACCACTTATCTCTAGCACTGAAAAAGTGCTTTGTCCTTTTTGTGTCAATAGACCAAACAGTTAAACCATTAGCAAAGCATTGCAGACAAAAATCCCAAATAAAAGACTTGTATGAATCATTTAAATGTAATAGGAAAATTATAATTATATTGGAACAAGGATTGTTGTCTGCTGCTAAAGACGTGACTTTGAAATGACTTCCGACTGAAAAAATAGTCCCAATGAAAACTGCTTACAGCCTGTTCTGTGGATTATCCGGAAAAACTGGGCCACTGTTTCTGGAAAGAGATGCTGCTTTTCAATTTTGAACTTTTAATTCCGTGAGCATTTCTAAAGAAACTTCATTCCCCACTGTTTTACCTAATGCATGTTCAGGTCAGATCAGGGTGACCCTGAATAGAAAGAATGGTTATGGTAAATGGACAACCGGATGGATGTTTTAGTAATGGGCTGCTCTTGTACAAGCAGCAAAGGATTCTGGGCATCAATTGTCTTTTTTTCAGAAAATGTCCCTACATTGGCTTTTTGTGGTTCCACACAGAAAATGTCCCTGAAATTGTCTGGCCTATCATCGTCCAATCTCTCTGATCATATCATTAATTCAACCTCATTTGTAATTTAAAGAGGCTGGGCGGACTCTTCCCCTCAGTAATCTGTCAATATTGAGAAAGTAGGAGCACTTAGAGAGATTTTTAGAGAGTTTGGAAAGCACAATAGAAAGTGTTTTAGCAGGTCCTGATCCTGAGTCAGGTCAAACAGAATTGTTTCCAGTCATGGTGGTCTTAATCCACCATGTCATTGCTAATTACTTGGTTGCCTTGAGGGTTTTAGATTGCAATTACATGGAATGACCATTTTTCTCTGTTAAGGTACAGTTTACATCCCCTTATTGACTGTGACCCATTTAGTGTATAAATCATGGACGTAGTCTCAGTGACATCACCTTTTGATGTCAGAAGAATCGTTATGAAGCCCAATGAGGGGGGCCGCCATATTGAAAATGCTGACTCAAACTAACTTTCAGTTAATCTAGAAACAAAGAGGTGGAGTTTAATCGGTCCTCTGCTGACAGGATTTAGTTAATGTGAAGCCTAGCTTCTTGGCAAACAGCTATAATCCCAAATGCCAAAACAAACTAATTATGAATAACTCTCAGCCTAAATATGATCAGAACGAATTAGTTAGAAAAAAATAATTACCTCTTCTACTACTACTGGGCAAGAGACAGTGTACTCGAGACATCCTGGTTGCCAGTCAATCACAGGAAAACATACAGAGACAAACAACCAGGCCCAATCACATGCACAACTGCAGGCAATTTATAATATTAATAATAATACATTTTATTCATATAGAAATTACAAAATACTCAAAGACACTTAACAGTAACATTAAAAGGAAGCCAAAGAAAATGAAAGGGAAAAAAGTTTGTTAATGAATGGCACAAAAATAAATATTAGCAGCATTAACCTTACAAGCATATCTTCGGACTGTGGGAGGAAGACGGAAAGAATTCACAACATGCACACTCCACCCATAAAGGCCTTGTCTGAGGGGGTTACATCCAGGCTTCTTCTTGCTGTAAGATGGAAGCGCTCACCACTGCACCACCATGCAGTACATTTTTTACATATTAAGAAATAAGATATACTGTTGGTGGTTCCAGGCAGGGAATATGTTTATTTCTGCTGTAGCTATGGGGATGTTAATATGGGCTGAAATGGGGTTTTCTTGGTTTCTATTGGCCAAGTGGTCACTCGAGGAACTGCAGTTTTGTGCACTTCAGCAATGGATTAATTTTTCCACACAGAGGTTTCTGCTTTCACGGCAAAGCTGTGAGACATGTGAGTGTGAGTCAGACATCCAAACAGGTAACAAACAATGATATATACTTTAGGACAAGCTCATCTCTAACAAGTCTTGTTTATTTAGGTGTCTTATTAATATATGCTTTTTGTCCCTGATGCCCCAACACATTCACATTCATTTTGGTGAAATATGAATAAGGCTGGAGGACAGAGGCCCATATACCATGTGAGAAATACAGCTAATGGTAATCATCTGTAATACGCAATATGTGTAGTGTTAAGCAATATGTGTGGGAGTTTGCTTATTTCTTTTTTCCTTGTTTTTGTAAGTGTTGCATCCAGGAGGAGGAGGTCAGGATGACGCATTATTCATACCAACAACAGATGGAGAGCGTAACACTCTGAAGTGGGTTCAGTGTGTTGTCCTGTGTTTCACTGAACCAGTTAAACCAGAAAGAACTTGGACTCCTGAACGTTGAACTCTGGGACATTAATTGTTCTGAATAAGAAAACAGATCCAGTGTGTGTGAGCCAAACTGTAGAATTACAGTACGTTGTAAATAGTGATCTACTGAGAGGTCTGCTTTAAGTGAACAACCCACATTGGTATGCATCCTGCAAATGAGATTGCAAATGAAGGCTGCAGTGAATAAGACAGACAAAGATGGAACATATTAATTAACAGCTCCAACCAACGATTCTACGAAGCCAGAGATTGACTCATCTGACCTTCACACATATTGAAAAGCATACTTCTTTGCTAGTTAATAGCAGGCTTTTTAGCCTAAAGTCCTTAAGCACACATGTTGTAAAACCAAATCTTCGATGAGAAGAGAAGAAAACATGTACTTTTACCTATTTAACAAACTCTCACATTAGTCTTTGCACAGTAAGTCTGACTAAGCTACAGTAGGAGGGGATGTGCCCTCCTTCAACTAGTTACTATTGGAAAGTTAGCAAATGGCAAACTGGTTGTTTGCTGAATGGTGAAAACATGGACAACTTTATCGCTCTGTACATCTCGTACATACTCTACGTTTCACTTTTCAAACAAATGTGATGGACGCGATCCCTGTAGCTTATGGTGATATCCAAAGTCGGACGACAATGTAACTTCTTCTATGCTACGCTATATGCCTTTCGACTTCCTAAGGTCTAAGCCCAGCACAGGGACTGTGGATCATGTGCAGAATAACATGGTCAGTTTGGGTCCAAAGGAGGCGTATACAAGCAAGAGAAAATCAATCCGCCACCTCATTATCTAGGTGTATTAGTACGACTTCAAGAAATGTATTTTTGTACGATTTCAGTCAGGCTAACATATTAACAAGCATGTTAAGAGTCCAGTTGTAGTCGGACTAAGACAATATATAGACTTTTGATAACTGCTTGAACTTTGCAAGTTCCCCTTTAACAACTGAGATAGTTCCACATGTCTCTCAATTTTAATGAGTATTTTCTCTTGATATAAGCTTAAAATAAAATACATATGCTGCTTTATGATGATAAAACTGTTCTTGTACCCTCAGGGGCATTTGTTGCTCTTGCATCTTAGTCAGCATTGTTTCGGTAGCTCTCAGGATTTTGACACTGCTATTTCTGCTTTCCCTGGGATGCAGGTATCTTCTAATCTTGCATGTACCCCTGCAGTTTAAATTTAAAAACAACGTGAGGCCGCATCGACAGTAAACAAATACTTCACATGAGCTGCTGCTTCACTATTTTAAGGCAGGTAAAACTTTTTTTGTTCATCCCTGTCTTCTGACTCTTCTCCTACGCCTCTCTGAGAGGTCTTAGTTCAGGTTAATTTTAGAAACCTAACGGCATGGTAGTTTGGAGATAATACACTTCCAGAGCAGGAGCAGACAAAACTCAACTCAGTCTTTCACTTTCTTTTCCATCAGTTTAGGTAACAGTGTTTTTCTGTGCTTTATTGATAACTCAACAGATCAAATATTTAGTATGAACTGTAATCTCTTGCTGTACAGTGCCTAAAACTGTCCAGCATAAAAACGTGTGAGGAACCTGAAACATGAATCAGTTAACCCTCCCCCCTCTCGTCTATGACATCATCCTGTCTGGGAGCGAGGTACATGATTGACCTTCAGATGTCTTCAGACATTATAGCATACCCCTTATCGCCTCTCCAGTACAACCAGCAGGAAAAACAAAATAAAAAACAACACAACCGATGTGAATTTACATGACTTGGTTGTATAATACGTCTCCACTACATACATGCGGTTATTTCTCTTCCCTTGCAGCAATTTTCTCTCCAGCCGCCCTCAACTCTTTTGCGCTCTTGACTATCATTGTTTGACTGACCTTCCTGTTCCACTTAGTTCTAAAGGAAGCGAGAGTCCAATCTTGTTCTCTGAAAAGAAAACTCTTGTCTTAAAAAAGCTCATCAAAGGCATATACTTCTTAAATCTATCTGCACCACTTGTAGTTTATTTTGTATTGGGCTTGTTATGGTAGATCTTGTTGGAGGGATGCTATTACTTTACAGAGCGCTATTCTTTTATTTCGCAACACCAGAGCCGGCCCTAAACCACTTGGTACCCTAGGCAAGATTTTAGCTGGTACCCCTTGTATTGCAACCGATTCCACCCCCAATCACAATGTTCATACACTTCAAGAAGACTTGCATACAGCTTAATGTTTTACAGCTTTTCTTTACAATCAGTGTCAATCACATCTGATAACTAGTCTGCCTTCCTCCCCTACAAAGAGCAGGACAATAGGACCTTTTTAAATATGTGATGCAGATAAAATAACATAACGTAATAGTTAAACACACGTTTCCTTCTTTTTCTTCTTATTTTCTTTAACTGTTCTTCCTCACTCATTTCGGGTACCAGGATGCCCCCTATGGAAGGCAGGCGCCCCTAGCATTTGCCTATACTGCCTATGCCACGGGCCGGCCCTGCGCGACACTATTCAAAATTAGTCATACTTTCTTTTTGTTTATTCTTCTACTAGATGCTATTTTGTACTTGCAATATTGTTGAAGGGCTCAATTATCCTCTGGATGGTAAAAAAAAAAAGTTCCATGTTGTTTATTTAAGTGCAACACAGACATAAAAGCCCTTGACATATACAGTAGCTGTTCTGCAAGAGAGCCGTCATGAATCTGCCACCATTACACCTTTGTACTTCCACATTGCATCCACAGCAGCTATTATTGGTGTCCCAGTGCATGGACACCGGACCCATTGTATAAGGAAGGAACTCTTAAATCGTTAATTTGGGCGCCCTCACTTGTCAGGAACTCAGCAAATCTGTCCCTCCACTCTGCACTATTTTCAGAGCACTGTGCTGCAGCTTGAGCTGTGCCTGAACACATATAACGTGCGTACATCTTTGGTGAACGGCAAACTGAACTCGGATGTTTGCTAATCATCAGTGTCGTGCACTCTGGAGACAGCGAATGACTGCTCACGATGCGAGAGTACGGAAAGTCAAGCACTGTGTGTATATTACTGCCATGGCATGTGTGTGCAAGAGAGAGAGAAAACCTCTGCTACGTCATCCTGTCATGAAAAGATAAATAAAATGGAAGCTTGATTGATGTTTTACTCAGAGCTGTTACTTTTGTGCATGTAAATTCATTTCCTGTAATCAGAAACTTTGCCGGTGGTGTGAGCTATTCCAGCTAGACAATGTCCTTGTGTAACCCTTCAATGCAGGCATAACAAACCTGTTTCAAATTATATTTCAATATGCCAGGGTTTCATAACGTTGCCAATTGCTGTTAGTGTTTGATAGTTTTTATGCTAAACACACAAACACACACACACACACTACAGTGCGCTCATTAGTCAAGCTGTCATAAAAGCAGCGTCATGAACATTAAACATAGCTCATCCAGACTGTTAGCCTAAAAGAAATAGAGTTGGCAGACAGTGCCTCTAACAATGCTATATAAGCAAAAAGGCAACACACAGAAATACACATATACACACACACTTTTAGTGAGCTTCATGTAGTACAGTAAAACACAGCTCCTACGGGTACTGACTGATACTGTTCAGAGATAGAGGAGTGAGAAATTAGCTTATCTATCAGACCATCTTAGGCTAAAACAAATACCAAGATGTAGGACAGAGACAGAGGGGGAGGGGAAGATCAGGCATACAGAAGACCAATTAAAGAGAGATGAGGAAGGATTAGGAGGAGAAGGTGGTGGGTGAGGATGAGACGAAGTAGGAAAAACATAAATATTTGCTTACGCCTCTATACATGGGTGAAAGGGTGAAGAGGCATTGCTGTACAGGTCAACGGAAATCTATCTGTCATTTGTGTTGTGGAAAAGAGCAGTGGTAGAAAAAGAAAGAAAGAAAGGGTTAGAGGAAAAAAAGACAAGGTGGACTAAAAAGAACAGTGGGGGAGTACCAGACAGAAATGTTATGGTCATCTATGCAACATAGATGAACCATGAAATAGTGTCGGGGGGGAAATATGGAAATTTCACACAGCTCTGAGCAGTAGTGAGGTATGTCCTCCTCTGATGTTCATACAAAGTGCAGCGAGACAGTTCAGCCTGAGAACAGATGGTTCAAAGCTCTCACATACACATGCATGTGCAAACACATGCAGCGACTGGTAAGCTTGTGATACAACTGGATTTTGAGGGGTTCACATCTAGACGGCACACAGTTTGTTTCAACCCATTTCCAGCGGCTGGTCGAGGGTTCCAATGCATAATTAACAGGACAGTTTGGCACCTGACAGCCCCAAAGGTCATGGTGCCCTCTCCATTAGCCAGGCGCCAATCAGCCTCTGGATCACCTGAGCACGTCCTTGTCCCAACAGCAGATTGCCCAGAGGACACCAGTCACATTATACTACCCAATCAGCTGCTGGGACGCACACAAAGGCCTGAACAGAGACAGCTGTAGAGATAGAGTACAGGGGTGATGTGTCCCAAACGAAGCAGAGCTGCCACTCTGGGCAGATGGGGCACAAGACAAAGCACACCCTGCACAAGGATACGACCTTCCCACTGCAAGAGTCTTTTTTTGTTCCCTGCATCAGAAACGGAACAAACTGATGGACTTGTCCTGATTCAGCCTGACTCATGGCGCATGTGGTGATTTAATTGGTTTCTTTACTCAATGCTGGGTATATTCATATGTCTCTTAAATCCGATTTGCTGGAGTTATTCCAGTGATAGGTGCAAATGTGTTTCTTTTAAATGTCACTCCCTCACAGGTCAGTTTAATTGTGTTTCTGAAAATGCCACCGCAGGTGTCAGCGGCTTTAATTTATCTCAGACATTTGGTGGCATTTTGTTTGGACGTGTTAAATAAGTTTGTGATATCAATAAAAAAAAAAGAACATGAAATGAACTTTTGTCTGAGGACCTGGACCCAACCTTTGTCTGTGACCACGATATTGGATTTAAAACAGGTACCGGCTCCTCTGTCGTCACAGTCATATTAGTTGTGCTGCAGTAAAGACTAAAGACTTAAGTCAGCAATACCCTCAGTCTGATGGAAGTTCTTAAGATACTTTAGACCACTCACCAAACAAACCATTTGTTCCCACTCAGACTGCAGCTTTAAATCTCTGGGCTCCCATTGACCTGGAACTGGGCCCCAACACAATACTGAAAGACTCCTTTGAGAGGGCCAGTACGGCAGGAGTGGGAGGGGTCTGAGGGCAGGGAAGCTGGGCCGTGGTACCGCGAGTTGAAGATCCCTTAGCTCCTGTTTCCCAGCTTAGAGTGATAGGCCCGGGGAGATGAAAGACCTTCAGACTCTGTGAATTGAGCTCTAGACAGGCCTCACAAAACTAGATGTGGTAACACAGGGCCTCCTTCAGGACCGCAGAATGACCGCTGTCAATTGACAGGCCTATTGTCTCTCTTCAGAAAGCCGCCGCTTGACTTCTGATAGGCAACAATGCTGTGGATATGTGGTATTGTTGTGGTTCAGCTCAAGGCTTTGTTTAGGAAGTTTGAAGCTGTAATAAGATTACAAATTCAACTTTTGTCCCTTCTAATGCTGTGTTGAGTTAAACTGACGTAAGAACAGAAAGACTGAGATAAAAAAAAAATTGATTTAGTTAAGAACATCCAATAAAGAGGCACATTTCTTTAAAGTCAGAGAGCGCTTTAGGCTCAGAAATCCCATAAAGATCCAGTTTGATGAACCAACAGCTGTGATCAGAGTTGAAACAACTTTTTTTTCCCACCTTAGCCAGGGGAAAATCTTGTACCTGTCTTTACAACTTAAGTAAAACTTTATCTGTTCGGTTGTGTTTTTCATGTTTCAAGGCAGGCCATCTGTGCAGAGCCTGTTTGCTACAGGGGGTTTATATGTAACCCGGCTAATCTCCGTTCTGACAGATACTTCTGATGCTGTTGTTGTTTGAGTTAATGGATCATTTCATTAAGATGAGACTCGTTTTTTAGATTAACTGCCCTTGATGCAAGGCGTTTGTGGAAATGTACAATACATTTACCCTGTGGATGAGATCCACCTGACAAGAGAAAAAATCCTTAAGTTTCTGTTGTGCTGAAACAAAGAAAAAAGTTTGTACTCTGTGTTAGCCAATCAAATGTGTTTTTCCATAAAAGGCCCCACTAGAAGGCTGAGAGTAAGGCCGGTCATTATATAGCCAAAATGAAATCACTCAAATATGGAGGACAATAGTGCACATTTTCTGACAGTCTCTCCTGAAAAGGCATTGAGAGTGTTGCACTTGGTTGTTCACATGAAAAGTGCCGGAAACAGTCGTGTCGGAAATGAAAAATGATGACAAATGAAGTTCAACCCCTGGCTCACCTCTGCACAGCCGAACAATCGAGATGTTTAGTGGGTGTGAACTTCAGAAAGGCAGATTCGGAAAGCTGTCGGACACAGTCCCTCCCTAATCTGACATCATAATGGCGAAGGGGAGGAGGTTTCCGAAGCTTTTCATCCGTCCGTAAAAGGGACTTCTGAAGTCCACTGACAGAGTTCTGTTGTTCAAGTTTTGTGGCGGTCATTTAGGTGGACCACGTTGCATGGGAAGAAACGACACAACCCACCATTCTTACTCCACGGACAGGCAGCTTCTTGTCTTCTTTGGTTGTATAACACATGATAGAGATAGATCACACAGATAATGTTGGGAATATGGAGTACTACAGTGAATGAACCTATCATCAAATCTGCATTGCCTACTTCACAATCATCCTTTTTGGATGAAGATGAGCTCCTGACAAGAGAAGGAAAGACATTTTGTAACAATCCTGATATCATTAACTGTGGCATAACATACATTTTATGAAAAACAAATCACAGAATCTTAATGTGAACAACATTTTACTGTATAAGATTAAAATTAGATGAGAAATAATGTCATTTGGAAAAAGCACAGTAAAACAGTATAAGCACTTTAAGCCTCTCCTCAGTCATCACACTTTGAGATACTTAGGAGTTAGTGAAATGTTATTTTTGCACTGTAGAGGTGGCTTTGTGTGACCTGTAGAATAGAAAGGTGAAAACCTCTAAACTAAGCAAGATGAATCTGTAAACCAAAATCAAATATTGGTCTCTAAACACACTGTGTATGTACATGTGAAAAGACTGAGGGCTGTGTTCAACTGAATTATGGATTTAGACCATAAGAAATGTTTTCATCCCTTTCAGGTTCCAGTTTTTTTTTTTTGGTGGGGCCAAAAATAGGGTCCAAGCACTGAACGCTTTAACATATTCAGTTCTCATGCTCGGTCACAGGTTATTAGTAAGTGCCAAAATCAAAGTCTGTCATTTCGCTAACAAACTAAACCTTCAATCTGGAAGTGAATCTTCCCCGAATGTTAGAATTTGAAGTATTTGAATTGCAGTTTTTGACTGTTGAGAGAGATGCATCTTTTCCACGAGTATAGGAGTGGTTTCATAGCATTTATCAGGCATGCTCACAGCTTCACATAGCAGAGATTACTGCATGATTTTGCACCCTAATTTTATATCAGTAGCCATTTTTTTCATTACTGACATTTGGCATATTGGTTAATAACACCACATTCTGTTGTATAACAAACCTAAAATACATATACTGTATTGCTATTGCTTAATATACATATCTTTTATTGAGCTTTTACATAAATTTGGTTCAGAATTCAAACTAATTGCTCCTGTGTCGTGGATGAACAGATGAAACAGAACTGACTCACTGATTTACACAGATGGTGGTTGTTATTGTAATTACAAACCTTCCTGTCCCCTTTAAATCTCTCTGTGAGTATCCATTGATCCATGCCTCAGTGCAACAGAAATAAGTCAAGTAATCAAGAGATAACTTCCATGTGACAGGATCAACTCACTCCCTTCATACTCCCTCAGTTGTCAGTGCAGAAACAGGACAAATGTAAATGAAAACAACTGTTTTAGACTATAGTGAAACGCAGCATAAGGAGACATCAGACTTCAAACCTCCAACAGACCGTTTTTCTGTCATTTTGACTCTTCAGAATAGACAGAGATTTATTTGAAAACGACCGGAAAAAGGCTTGTTTGTCATTTTCAAATATAAACTGTTCATCAGATATATCTACCTTTCTGTAAATGTAGTTTGATTCCTTTCTCCTTTGAAAGCTTTGGTACACTGAAACTCATCTGTCAGTGACTACAAATGTAACAGCAGCACTTCATGGCACCCCATTATGTATCCACACCTTTGTGAAAGCAGACAAATCCATTCTGGACTCTTCAATACCCACATAAGCAAAATCCTCTCTTTGAGTGGACAAAGAGGAGAGAGGACCACGCAACCCCTCTGGCCTCTGTGCCCCAGTTTCCCTTTGCTTCCCCCGGCCAAGAGTTCCTCATCCTACATGTCTGTCACATCTCGAGCTAAGATGTGAACGTTTTGTTTCTGGTTTGAAAGTGTCTTTAATCCTCTCACAAGTCTGAAAGCAGTTGGCCGGTCAGTCTTCATCATGTGATGAAGGGTCTTTTTGTTTCTCTTTGAAGATATAGATGTGGATTAATGCTAAGAGCACCATAAAGAAGCCGGGGGGGGGAAAAAATGTATGTAAAGGGACTGTTGTGTGAAAGAGATGTGCTTCACTGGAGAATTAGCATGATAAAATGTTGTTTTGATTCGTCAGTGGAGAAGTGGATGTAAAGCAGATTGCATGCAGACCTGGTCCCAGTGTCTCCAGTATGTGACCGTCCTCTCTCTCTCACACAGTTCAGGACCTCAGTTTAGTTGAGCCAATAGAGCTCTACATTAGTTAGCCAAGTTTACATGGTTTCACTTATTCATGTATGTTCGAACACACATGAAAGCGCTCACACAGAAACACACACCCACACACACACACACACACACACGCACACACACACACACACACACACACACACACACACACACACACACAGAAACAGCCCAATTAGCTGCAGTGGTCCATACCATTGACATTCCGATGTAGAGAACTGTCAGTGTGTGTGGTGCAGAGAGGGATGATCTTCTGTCTCTAAAGAAAGCACACACACAGTAGCACACATTAATTCAACAATGACAGTTTCTGAAGAGCAAATGCAAAACCGCAAACAAAAAACATTCACATTGATGCTTATTTTGCAACATGATCTGATAGGTGATTTTAAGAAATAACTATTTTTTTTACTCTTTCAGTTAGAGATCAGATGAGATGGATAACACACAGAAGAGTTTTATACTGCACAAATAATATTCAACACATTTCTTATCGACAAGACAGATGATGGAATTTGCAAAAAGCTGACTTGCATCCATTTTCCTGTGAAAAGAACTTGACTTCATTTGCTTTCTCAGGATGTCGACTCATTTTTCTCATTATCTCTGGTGGTAAAAATTGGTTCTCTCGTGGGATAACAGGATCACTTTCTGGTGATTAAGAAAACAAATCAATAGGCTGGTCACTGATAGGCCAGACCTCGACAGTCGACATGCTAATAAAGAGTTAATTCGGGCCTATTTCTTTATTTGTTTTGTGCTTTTGCAACTCTGGGGATTCAAGATATCAAAGAAAAGTCAACATCTCAAGAAAAAAGACCCAGAAATTATCATGTTATATACCTTCTTATTACAGGAAAACAGAGTATGTTACATAAAATGTCTGGATGTGTGTCCCCCAAGGGCTTCCGTAGAAAACACACAAAAAAAATGTGTTACATGTTAATGACAATATATCACCACTATATAACCACTGTTCTGCCCCCACAGTGAGACAATGCCACTGATCACGTTTTTTTTAGAACAATTCGGTGATAATAACAGTCTAACCCAAAAGACATGAAGGCTTTCACCCTAAGAATCTATGAGAATATTTCAATTTCAACCGTTTCTCGAGGAGAGTACCGCAAAGCCACATGTTTTGTTTTTGTTTTTACAAGCTTCTGCTAACTCATGAAAACAGCTTTAAAACAAAGTGCCAATATCGACCATGATCTAAGATCACACACTAATGTTGATCCAAGAGGGCTACAAGGTCACAAGTGCTCTAACTTTGGCAGATACAATGATTAAAAAGCCGTGTGTTGTTTTAATGGTAACAGGCAGCAGATTAGAAGAATAGTTCAGGAGTAACATAGTGGTGAAGTTTAAGAGAACCTTCATCATTTTGATGAATGTTTTCTGTTTTGGAGAGTTAGATGAGAGGTTAGATACCACTTTCCTGTGTCCATGGTAACATGAAGCTATCGTGAACAGCTTGTTAGCTTAGCTTTGCATAAAGACTAGTATAACACAAGGAACAAGCGAGTCTACCTTTAGGTTACAGAGGCAACACGATACTTGAAGCAGCACCTCTGAGGCTTATCAACAAGTTTTATCTTGCCTGTGTAAATGAGATGTTTTCAGATCGTGCAAGAAAGCGAATAAACACAGTTCATTAATGCTTAAGGATTGAGCCTCAAAACAACTTTTAGAAAATAGGTCAAGCTTTGATAAGAGGCATGATCGTACATGATTATTTTCTGATGATCTTTGCTGACACTCAGTTACTTTAAAAGACTGGTTTACTTCAGGCTCCTGATGCTCAGGACTGAAATGCTTTTCTTTTTCACAAGGCTGAAACATATAAAGGAGAGCTTGATCCTTTTTTCTGTTTGAGAAAAGAAGACTGCTGTGATAAAAATGTGGCTGAAATGTGTGTTGTAATAGAATATAAACTGAATTCATCCCGTGTCATAAAACAGGGATTCTGGAAACAGATATCCTCAAGCCCCCCGACCACTAAATACTGCTGATTGCCGTGGTGACTTTATTGCGAGTTGAGCCTCGCTTGGTTTTGGCTCATCTGTTTTTTTAGAATAGAAAAAATGGAGAACTTGTCAGACACTTTTTTAAATTATAGCTCAACAGAAAACTGAAGTCATTTCTGAAAGCATTCGATATTCTAGCTGCCCTTTCTTTGGGATGTTATCTCTTCAGCCTTCTAGCTTTGTGGTTGTGAGCTGTCTTGGTCTTATGTTACTTTAAAAAAAAAGGTTTGATCACAACAGAATTTGCGATTAAATGAAAGTCAAATACATTAGAATTGAGCACTTTTTTTTTTTTTTAAATGAGAAAAATCGGGTCGCCAGTAGCCTATAGTAGTTAATGTGTGTGCCACATGTACAGTGGCTTAGACCTCGAAAGCGGGCTCCAGTACGACCATTCGCTCCTTTCCTCCATGCTTTTCCCCTGTCTCTCTCGCCCCCGTCTCTGACTCTATCCCTATCCCTCCAATAAAGGCATAAAAAGCCCAAAATTAAATCTTTTAAAAAAAAAAGAGAGAATGCAGCAGGAGAATATCATCTCAAATTGAATCTGCTCTGCACAGTTTTACATTTGATCTGTGTTTTGTGAGCCGTATACCTTAAAGTGGAAATACTCCTTCGCACAAAGTAGAGGTTAAGTTGTGTCAAGTAAAATCAGATACGTCCCTCAACTCACAGTGGCGTATCTATATTGCTTTGGTTCTCTTGCTCTCCTGTTGAATCTACATTTGTAATTTAATTTGGTATTTACTTCTTGTTTTTTATTATTTTTTTGCCCCTAAATACTCCTCCTGCAATAAAAAAAAAAGGAAGAACACTGTTAAATAACGTCTTTATCAGCTGTGTTAGGTCAAAAAAGTAGCACCATTGTTGTTTCACCAGCTAGCAGCTACCTTTCTGCTGTGTGGCGAGACAGTAGAACTTCTGATTTACTTCACTGAGTGTGTGAGTAGGTGGCTGCCTGTGTGGCTCGGCTGAATATATGTTGTGTCACAGGATCGCCTCCCGGGCCGGGTCTTTATTTACTGACTGGGTTTGGTGTGTGTAGTGGGAACACAGCCGCCACAGATCACTACACGACCTTAATTATGTTATCAGTCAACTCAGGTTGTAAATATCCCTGAGACGGTATTGGGGCCCAGTGGGAAGCATGCACGTATCACCAAAACACCCACACAATCACATCAAGTCAGAAACTCTGTCAGACGTATCCATTACTTTGGTCGCCATCAGTCACAATCTTTATCAACCAGCTGACTGATGTGAATGTGATCAATACGTCTGAGCAGATACAGTACGGGTCTCACAAGGGCTCGGACGGAGACTTAAGGAGAAATCAAAGCTCGGTGCAAAGGAAAAGTTCAGGGAAGCTGGCGAGACAGAGACAGATACCCACTGGGTAAAGAAAAGGAGGAGATAAAGAAAAAAAAAACTTCAATCACTGAACAAAGCAGCACCATCTCAAGGATGCTCCAGGCAGAGCTGCTCTGTTACAAATGTAACATTTATCACATGTACAGCACAGTCACACTCACACAGACAAATACAGACACGTCTTGACACACTTTATTGTGAGTGCGGCTGTGAGAGTCAGCGCTGTTTATCCGTGGTGCAGGTTTGAAATATGGAGCGAGCTGTATGAGGCAGCCCCGGAGCGATAGGCCCGGAGTCTGCGGGGTAACTACAGGTCCTGTGCCAGAGAGAGTTCAGGTTTGTTTTCAGAGGACGTTCTGGCCAACATTGTTGTTTTGGCTCACAGGACCTGCCAGGACTCACGCTGGAATAATAACTCACTCTTGAGATAACTTTCAATATTTTCAGCTCCGCCGGTGAATAGCAAACAAACGAGAGAGCCAAGAGAAAGGTATCACATTGAGCTAGCTTCAAGAGTTCAGACCCACGTTTTAATTCAATTCAAGTCATTCAGGATTCATTTCTGAAGTCGAGAGCTGAAAAGTGTACATAAGTGGAGTTTTCAGGAAGCTGTACTTTACTTAAGTATGTATTCCTCTGACGACTTTATTCGTTTTAGTACCAACGTCCTTACTTTCTGTCTTACATTTTAAAAAACATGTTCATCACTTTTGCTTTCATGCATTTCATAGAAAATATCAATTATTTGATTTTGAATCATTGGGTGCTACTATCCTAACAGGACAGATTTGACCAAAGCCGAATTTAACCCAAAGTTGCTCGTGCTGCTTTGGCGACGGTGAATACATGTGTATGAATGGAGTAGTTACTTCTGATGGTCACTGTACATAGCAGCCTCTGCCAATTTTTCAGTTTGTGAATGGATGTGAATGGGTAGGTGTGACCTGCGGTGTAAAAGCACTTTGAGTAGTCAGAAGAGCTCAAGTCCATTTACCATTTACAATTTTCACACAACAGTCTGTCTTTCTACATGAGTAAGGAATGTATGTACCGTCACCTCTCGATCAGAACACTTTGCTCTGCAGCCCAGCAGTAGAAATGTTGAGCTTGAACATGTTGCCCATTTTTAGGAGCTAATAAACACATCATTGGCTCTAATACCTGACACAAACAACCCCCTCCTTCCTCACAGTGGAGACGTATCTGAAACTGTGTATTTAGTCATAGTCTTAATGATGCGGGTGTTTTTTCTCTTTGTGGTGTGTTCGCTGATCTGTAGCCAGTATTTTAGCATCCCCGGCCTTGCTGCGGTGACAGAGTAATTACTGTGTGTGTGACCCACTCCCTTCCTGTGCTGTCCTGCCTAATTGTGGTTGTCACCACGACTTCCATTTAGCTGCAGATAAGAAACCGCTGGATTCCGGTACATGCGGACTTAAGTCCCTTCTCACAGAGGGCACATCAGGAAGATAAATGTGTTTACTAATAACTCTTTCACAGCCTCCATTCAGGAGGTTTAATGCGTGCTGGCTGGTGACTCATTCTCATCAGTGCAGGACAGGCAGGGGTGTGATGTTACAGTACTGTGCAGTTTGGTATATATAGCTCGTAATAAAAGCCAGAGATGGAAGATTTCTGTGACATTTTTAAGGGAGACAAATTTGGCACAAAAATTATGCACCTATGCAAAACACTGGGCTCATTATGTTTTCATCACAGACATCTGACAGCTTACACAGCACTGATGAAAAGAAAAAGCAGTGAGTGTGTGTGTGTGTAAAGCTATTTTCACACATGCACTGAACTCCTGAAAAAAAAATCCACATATTGTCTGGGTGGGCTCCACGTGTAGAAAAAAAACAGCCAAATATGTCCACCTCGACATTAAGAAAGACCTTTCCCTGCCAGCCCCTCAGTAAAAAGCAAGAATTCAGGATGAGCCAGTGTGTTAACAGATCAGGTTTTAGCCTGATTAAATGGTAAATGGACTTATATTATATAGCAATTTCAAGTCTCCCGGCCACTCACAGCTCTTTACATTACATGTCACATGCCTACTCTCACAATTAAACACAAAGTGCAAGCCCATTAGAGATTGATCTTAAAACATTCACATACATTCATACACTGATGACAATGCTTTTGGGGTCTGAGGGAGTGGGCGGGGCTATGACGCTGTTCACATTAAGCAAAGTTCTGCTGCTTAGTCTCTACCGTCACCTCAATAGTCTGTATCATGTCTTCTACCATTTACATACATTTTAAACATGTTGAACTGATATTAAGCCAGAAACATCACCATTACTGAAGACTCCCCCCCCCCTCCTCCTATTACTAACCTACCCTAAAGCTGACACTGACAATCTCCCGCTGTGAGGTGCATGTGGGAAATTCCAGAAAACATCAGAGCCTGAATATCCTGAAATTATAGAGAAAACGTCAGGATTTCAAGGGACTTATATGTGTAAGTATTTGTCTAAAGTGGGGGATAATGAGTGAGTCGAACCGCTATCAGAGATTTGACACCAATATGTACCATTAAACCTTGTGATTATATAAAGAGCCTTACATAAAAGCTGAAGTCGCTAAAAATACAGAACCAAGCGGTCTTCAACCTATATTTAGGTCTGCTGGTGATTTATTCAGCACAAGTAAAGTCTAACAAAAAATACACAAATGTACGCAACAGCTCCACTCAAGTACCTTGCCTGCCTGCCTGCTGAGATTTGAGGTCACCACTATAAAGTGGTTTGAGCAAAGTTTGCAGCTGATGTTTTTAGTCAGCGGTGAAAAGCAGAAAGAGGTGAAACAGGCTCAGAGATAAGAAGGGAAGTCTGGCTCTAAAAGAGATAAAACACAGATCTGTGTTTTGTTTTCATTTTTCTGTTTGGCTCACTTTGCTCTCTGTAAATGTTGGGTCCTGTCTGCGATGCAGCGGATATGAAAACCCTCTGCACCCTGTGACCCATTTGTTTTCTCGAAAAATGAAATCTATACATGTTAAATTTTAAAATGTCTCTTCTATCTTCAGAGGAATGGACAGCAGCGGAGGTAGACGCGTGTTTTCAAAGTAACTGCTTGACCTCGCTGCTCTGGCAAAGAATTCATCAGCTGTTGGCATTTTCTCAGCTTGAGCTTTCTTTTATGCAAACATGAAGCTGTGCCCACAGAGCACGGCTCTGCCACACTGAATATGAATCATTACATACTTATCTAAACATGGGAAATATTAAACAGACTCACACAAGGTATCTCTCCATCGCTTTCTCTCTCACAAAGCCAAGTATTATTGGATACAGGCAAATGAGATGAGGCCACTCCTTTTCCCACGCCTTGTTGTTGCTTTTCATTCAGCCAAAGTGTAAGATAAAGGCCTTTTCCTAGACTTTCCTAATCCCTCTACATGAGCAGAAAAGTCAAAAACACCAAATCCAAAGCAGGAAGTCCAGACATAAAATAGCAGGAAACCTGGAAAAACCTTGAAACCTCACCACACTGCTTGGAAAACAAGTCAGGCAAGCATTGTGTTTGTCTCTGACAATGTGTTTTTGTGAACAGTAAGCTGACCCTGGATCAGTGTCCCGTACCCAGAGGGGAGCTGACGGATAGGATGAGTGGTAGACCACTTGGCCGAACTTGAAAGCCTTCCTTCTTGTGCCCTGGTGGGTCTGTTTGTCACAGCTCAGAACGCTCCGTTTGACTCTGTTTGGACGTACAGGATGAGTGTGTGTGTGTGTGTGTGTGTGTGTGTGTGTGTGTGTGTGTGATTGTGTGTTTGTGTGCATGCTAACATCCTGGCTGGAGTTTCTTTATAACCAAAGATTGTGAATGCAGAGGGATCCTTTTGATCTGGTTTGTGGCGGTGCAAATGAGACATCCAGGGGAGAGTCTGTGAAAAAACAAAATCAGTTTTCTTCTTTTGATTCAAGTGACTCTGCAGGTAATGTTTGGCATGCCCGGCATAATATATTCTATAAGGCTTTAACCTCAATGTGACTCAACCCTTTGATTAAACGTATTTACTTAACGAGCAACAAATTGAAAAGTGAGTCAGGCTGGGTCCATTTCTCCATCTCGGAACACAAAAGACTTTGCAAGGAAGGGAAAAAAAACCTTTCAGGAACATTTTAGGAACCATAATGGTTAGCAGAGTGGCCAATCCACTGAAACTTTCCATCTGGATCTCATCACAGAGAGGCAGAGAGTGGCTTGCTCTTACTGCGGTGACTGAACTCACCACTCACACACAAACATTCTTATATACACACTTGCTCACACACACACACACACACACACACACACACACGCACATTTGATGACTCATCCCCGACAGGAAAAGGAAGTGGTGAGCAGCTGAAACATGGATACCTAAAATGTACCTAAAATGAATCGCTGCATCCTAAAAACACGGTTTAAAAGTCAAGCTAACCACACATTGGCATTCCTCTGTAGGGCACGGCTACATTGATACAAAGTGTGGCTGCTATACGGCATTCAAGTGTTCATTCATACTTTTGTGTCAGAAAATTAGTTTACAGGTATAAAGGGGTTCAGTAAGTATCCGTTCTGGTTCTTCTAGTGCATTTTAACATTCATAAACTGTATTGATGTAATTAAAGTGAATACATTATACATGTTAGCTCCAGGCTAGAAGAAGAAAGCTAAAATCAGCAGCTATGGGAAAAGATAGAAAATTAAGATATCACTTTTTCTGGGCAAGTGTTCTTGTTCGTATACTCTCTCGCTGCATCCTTCAACCTTTTTCCCTTTGGCAAAATTAGTCATACCCCGCTCCTCATCAAAGATTTTTGGATACATAAATTATGGCAAAGATTTAAAAACTAGGAAACACACAGCGGCTTTTTGCCTGGTGCAAATTTTATCCCCAGAGCCCACCGCGCGCCTTAGCTGAAACCAAGAGATCCAATCACTCTCAACTCATCAACCAGTGGGTTACTTATTGACCACCTGTCACGCTGGCTCTATGCAAGGCATTTCAATAAACTCATAATATACTTTACAGAGAGGCTATTTATGGAGCGAGAAAAACACTTTGTGTCATCTAAATTATAGTCAGTTTGCTTTTAACTCTTAAAGTCCAAAGCATCTGACATCATCGACAAAGCACGCATTACCCACTTACATGTTGGTGTGCAATCACAATACATTCAGAACACGGCTAAATATAGACCCCTTTGTGCATTCCTCTGTGATCTTTAACAGAAAAGTTTCTCCCTGCACAGAGGGGCTGCATCCACGGAGAGGGATATCAAGCTAACATTTATCAGGAAGAAATTAGAGAACAGGCAGGTGGAAAACATCGACTCTATTTGCCCTTTTCCCTGCCACTTGACTTCAAATAGTGCACTCTGCTCTTCTCTTTTTTCTACAGGGAGCCCTTACAGAAAGATAAGAAGGAGGATAGTGGGAAAAGAACACTCATTTGGACTGAGAAGAGGGCAGAAGTCCTTGCTATGACTAAGAGGCAGTGAAATAGAATTGAGAAGGAAGAGGAGGTGAAATGCAGTACTTCCCGAGCAGAAATACAGCGGTATGGATCATCAAAGTGTTCCTTCCCACTCACTTCCTGGTTGCTATAATTAGACCTGGGCTCTGTCTTGCAGCTACCACCAACTTTAGGGAACCCTCTCTGCCTTTAGCCGGCATAGACACTTGCCTGGAATCCGATTTACAGCATCTCCTCTGTAGGATTTAGAGAGTTCTTTTTAGGATGGCGCTCTGATGCAGCATCTCACGCCTCAGGCAGTGTTAATCAGGAGTGTGGGACCGGCAAGATGATGGGAACCTGAGGGACTTCAGATCAACTCGACCAGCACTCATTAGGAAAGTAGACAGAGACAGAGAGAGAGAGAGAACTGTACTGTAGAAAAACACTCCAAAACCTAACAAGCACATGGCCTCAGTCATACAGAGCCAATCCAGCAACCCTTTCTGACCCCTCATAACTCATTCACACACAAACACAATTAAGATCCTTAAAGAGGGCATAACAGCCAACAGTTTGGAAAACCAACTGTGTGACCTGCAGCAGAGTAAATTCCCATGTATCTGGTGTGACTCCGCATGTGTGTGTATGTGCGTGTGCGTGCACTTGTGTGTGAGAGAGGGCGGTGGAGTTGAAGCTTTTCTATAGAGCAAAAGCAAACAGTCCATAAAGAGGCCCTGCCACTCTCCCATTTCAATGTAAATGAGTCTGACTCTGTTAGGGGGTTAAAGAACTCTCTAGGGGCCTGGCGACTACCACCGCTGGGGTCACACATGCACATGCACACGCACACACACACACACACTCACACATGCAGGCAGGAACACAACACAGAAATCCACAGGCACAAACATGCATGCACACACACAAACTGTGAGGCAAGAGGCCCAGATAAAGAGCTCAGAGAGCCTGTCAGAGTGTCAGCTCCCATTAGGCCAAAGGCTGTTGTGTGTGTGTGCAGGCAGGCGTACTGCTTTTTACATTTCATTCAGCACACACACTCTCTTCCTTCTCACACACACATCCTCCCAGAGCCGCCCCGCCTGGCTGACATGCTGTTTCAGACAAGACACACAAAAGACAACGGAACCCGCTTGAAAAGACAGACATCTCCTACATTTCCTACATCACACGCAGAGGGAGGAAAAAAGGGAGAAAACAAAACACCCTGTAAATGATTTTAGATGAGGAGCGGTTCAGATCAAAAATGTAGACATTTCTGTGGATTTCCTTAAAGATCAACCTTTCAAGAGAGTGAACTTCTGCCACAGTTAGTTCCCAGATTTAAACATCGGAGTGCAGTATTTATTTGTCATGGCGAAGTAAACTGTGACGTCATGCATTTTAATACAGCAACTGAGCGCAGAGCCAAGAGAATGAGCCACATCAAAGAGGCCAAGGCGGAGGCAGAGAGAGGAGAAATACTCAGAGAGGCTGCGTAACCTCACTGACCTGCACAATTAGTGCTGCCCTCCCTCGGCTGCCTGTGGCCGAAGAGTTGTGTAGAGCGGGACGGAGGCTGTTAGGACACAAACAGAGAGGATAGGAGGACGCAGTCTCTTATCCCACGTAGCCTTTAGACGCACATTACAACCTGAGGAGGAGGAGGAGGAGGAGGAGGAGAAGCACAACAACAACCTAGGGGCAAAAAAAATAATAAGAAGAAAGAGAGTGAGTGCAGGAAGGAGAAAAACAATCTTTTGAGAAAATGTTCAAAACAAGATTGTGCAAATAAAGATGTACGCACACACATGTCCAGAGCCACGCGTGCCATGACTCAGCTGACTCAGGCAGGTGTGTCAGAGTGTTTCAGCCTAAAGCAGAGGCATGCTCAGGCAACAACATCACACACGCATAATCAAAAGAGTCAAAGCTTAAAGAATGACTTGAAGTTTCTTTGTGCTGCTTTTTTTGTTGTTGTGTGTTCCGTCTTTAGATCTTGCCCTTCTTGCCTTCTTTCTAATTCTTTTATATCCCGAGCAAAAGCTGACAGCTGTTGCTAAAAACAGTCCTGCGCTTGATCTACGGGGAACTCCGGCCACCACAGAGACGCTCATCCTACACTCACACACAGCCAGTCATGCTACTGACACACAGCTCAGTCTGCCTAATCACTCCTTCTGTTCAAAAGGCTTGAAACCACAGCCCAGACCCCCTTAGGCTACAGACTGATTCGCAAGCACACAGTCATAGTCTTTCTCATAACGTATACACACTCAGAGTGCTCATTACCGTGTTCACTTTTGACCCACATACATCTTCCCCAAGTCGAGGGATCGGCCGCGCATCAGTCATGGCCCTACGTGTACACACAGGCTCAGACCAGCGGGCAAACAAACAGAAAAACAGACGTACACACAAACTGCTCATTACGAAATGACTGCTGACTTCATGTTCACGTGGGCAGGGCACTATGCATCCATGTGATGCATTAACTTATCAGAACGCCGCAGGTCTTTCTGGGATACACCCGAGAGTTTTGGAAGAGCTCAGAGGTGGCCAACTTGGGCCGTGCTCCTTCATAGACCACTACAAATAAAATAGGTATTAAAAGAGTTTTTTTCTGCCTTTTCAAATTTCTGGCAGTGACATCAAAGAGCCTGAAGTTTTAAAGCTGGCAAGAGCTCACATAGAAACCTTTAAATATAGCTTCAAGTATAGAATTTAAAAGGCATTGGGGTTATCTCGGAAAACATGTAGAGGAGCATGAGAGTGGTGAAGTAGAAATGAATGGTATTACTGTGGGACACATTTGAAGTTTTGAAGGCAGTTATAAGAAACTTTCAAATTTGTTGATTTTGGTGGCCTCTGTGGACAACTAGGACTGTGCAAAAAAATCATTTCAACAAAGTATCCTGATTTGTGTTCTCACGATACTATATCGATTGTGCCACCCCCCCCCCCCCCCCTCATTGATACATTCAATGGATCTAAATTTTAATTGTATTCCTCTTAAAGTGCTGTAATCACAACGACCTCCACTCCTGTAGAAGTCGCTATTCGACTAATCGACTATTCAGCTGGTTCCTGGAGCCGAAAAGCTGCCGAGAGCAAGAGGGAGCAGTGGTGGTAGAGTGCAATAATGATAGGGGCCCTTTCCCGAAAAGCCACAGTTCAGTTTGGAGTGCGGGGGTTTCAGTAGACTGAACCCTAGTGGTCATTCAGTGGGCATTTTTTTTGGGTCCACCTCAGTAGACTGAACATTTCAGTATGGAAACTAACTTCTGGGTTTTGTGCAGTATGGTTCGGATGCGTCCTTTCAGGAAATTAATTGTATTTTAACACCCACAATGCTGTGCAAAATTAAATGTAAAACGTCACTTCACGTGTGCCTCTAAATCAAAACAAACGAGGATGAAAAAAATTAATCGAGGAATGATTCAGCCGGTTCGGGTAACGCAACGTTCAATAGACAAGTTATTAAATTGTATACATGTAATGTGAAGTTTTGTATTATTTATTGAGCCATCGTGCATATCACATCTGAGTTGCAGTGTCAATAACATGAGGCGGGCTAATGGCGCCACTTCCAATCAGACGAAGTAGAACAAATATCTACTGTGCACTCCTACTGAAATTAGGCACTGTGCAATTTGGAAGAGCTGCTAGGGAAGAGAGAGCGTTGAAACAAAGAAATAAGATGGTGTTTTTTGATTGTTTTCAGCCGTTATTCTCCAACGAGCTAATAAGCATGTCTACTGCTCTGCACCTACCTCTGTCAGACACAGCCGAGGCACAAACACAATGTTAACAGACAGGTCTGCAAATACCAACGGTTATAAAGTACAAGTTGCACAAGTTAAGTGTGCACAAGTTAAGTGTGCACAAGTTAAGTGTGCACAAGTTAAGTGTCCGTCACAGACACACAGAGAACACAGGAACGCTTGATCACAATGTTTTCTGTTGGCTGTGAGCTCTATTGAAATATTATTTTTAAAACATGGCAATACCCTCTATTTGGGACAATCTTCCTCTTATTTTGCCTTTATTTTTCACTGTTTATTGTATTTCAGTGAGTTGTATTTTTCTTCTCCAGCATCGTGGCTGGTAATCAAAAACAAGAAGGTTCATCATTTTGGGTGCCCAGCGTTTACCTTTTTTGTTGTTTCAGAGTTTAAGATTCTGGTATTGTGATAACCCTAGGCTCTAATACGTTGGTGTGACATTTTGAGTTTAATACTTTTGACTCAATAACACAGACGGCTGTATTCTCAGCTGCACTTTACGGATTTCACTAAATTATGTCGAGTATTGAAAGTATCGCGATCCGTATCCTATTGGGACTCCTGTGTCATTCTACGTATCGTATTGTGAGGTCCTTACCAATACCCAGCCCTACGGACAATGCTGTATGTCTTATGTCTTTGCAGATCCCTCCATGTTTATGCAGAGGAAATATTCTTTTTAAGAAAAATCTCCTCATTTTGAAAAGGATAACTTACTCACTGTGAAACTCTACTTGCGAAATGTCGTCAAATGCTCTTTGTTCTGCTTGATCTACATCGTCTGCTCTTCCAGCCGACTGAAAACTCGTACACCTTTAAATATTGTGACACATGTTTTGCCAAAAATGTAACCACTATACATTTTAAAAGCAAAGGCACTCCAGAGTCGAGACAGCAGATAAAACGCTGCCTGGCTGATAAAGTTATTACTCACTGGGTGGATAAGTTAAATGATGTTTTGGGATATTATAGGATTACGTGTGGTGTAATTATCCCTCTCAACCTGCCAGAAATTAAAATGCTCTCTTAAAAGCCACATAATTCCTTTCCTCATCCCCAGCCCTTCATTCTGCTCTCGTCCATCCATTTTGCTGCTCTGCTAAACCGACTCTAACCGCCCCCCGAACCTCAGTGTCACACAATACCTGTTGTTTCTGCCTTTTGGCTGCAAACACAAGGACACGCTATAGGGAGAAAAAGGCTTCTGTTCAGCTTTGTTTGTAACAAGGGCAAGACTGGTGTTGTGAGAAAGCCGCAAGTCAGCAACTTTTAGCTCTTAGAGAAATGAGAAAGCCCAGAGCTCTGGCCACCGGCCCAGCAGCATCCCCGACGATGAAAGTATACACAGTTGTTTTGAGAGCTCCCGCTGAGAGATGCTGTCTCATTTCCATATCTCCACACAGCCATAGATATGATATGTGGTGTGGATACCATGATCCACTGAAAACGGCAGGCTGTTTAATAACCTTCTGACAGCTACATGCTGGTTAGCTCTTCTCTATCAAGAGAAGGATGGGGGAATTAGCAGGATTTCAGAGAGATAAAAGGAAGGGGAAGGGACTGAAATATAAAGAGGTATAAAGAAGAAAAAAGGAGACAGAGAAAGGAGAGAAGCACTGCATATAAAGCATGGTTGCCTTGGATAAGGCTCATTGGTATGAATTATCATCTGCTGGTATCCATGACTGCAGCTGTAACCTTTGGTAAATGACTCCACTTAGTCCAGGACACGGTCAGCAGTCCGATGGGAGATAAAATTAACACCCCACAACAACTGGCACACATGCACACCTAAGTGTTCCTGCGCAGATAAAGACACACACACACACAACATACAGTATAAATACAGAATATACATGATTCCATCGTTATCAGAGGAGATATTCACTGCTACTTTCTATCACATTACCTGACTAACTGGGAGGAAAATGTAGTATGATGTGGAATTCTGCGATATTAAAACATAAGATATGGTCGCATTAAGACCAGATGGAGACGAGAAGAAAGAGACGAGTGTGAGGGAGTAGGGGAAGACTTGATTTAACTTGAGGAATGTGGACCACAGAGGAGGAAAAGGCTTTATTTAAAATGCAGGATACCACTTGTCTGTAGCCCCAGGTAGGACAGAAACACAGAGCTAAGCTACTTGAGCACTCCATCCAGCACGAAAAGTGCAGAGAAAGGGTTTTCCCTCTAATGGAAGCCATTAATTATCATATGTGCTTGTACTTTGCAGTCAGCACGACCCTAAGTTCAATCTTTAACAAGGAGGTGTGTATTATCAAACTTGAGTTTTCGAGGATACAAAGTCCCTCTTTGATAAGAGCAAATATATGCATGTGTTTTATCTAATATCTATATAGGACTGTTACACTGTATCATGGATAGCTGTCATTTGGTGCATTACACCAAAGGAATCCTTACTTAAAAACAAGCTGAGCATGTAGAACAAGCTAGGCTAACGTTTTCTGGAGCCGGACTCGTAGCCCATATTTAAATCCTGCTTGCCAAAGAATCACTGACACTTGTGATGTGTGTTGTGACATGTTCAAGTCATCTTAACTTAACATTTGAAAACCAACAGCTGTGAAATGTGTTATGGTAAACAATGATTGCTGACATTTTTCTAGCTTTGAGGTTCTCTATATGCTAGTAAGACTGGTTGTGTCCAAGGTCGCCCACTTTATATATTCACTATAAAGGCTACTTGACACTATTTAGAGCTGTCTGAATAGTGATTGGGTATAACTTTATTCCAGTGAAATCCATTGTATTCACAATAATCTGGAAAAGTAGTTGCACTCACTAATCAAGCAATAGGCTGTATTCATGCAATTCATAGCGAAGGAATATTGCGGCTGGACGAGAGAAGCGTGATCAGCACTGGACAGGAATGACATCATTATTAGCATCCGACAAGACGTTGAGTAGTGTCAGTGTTTTTTTTAATGTGCCAATGAGCTCAATATTCAGTCCTCTACTGAAAACCTTGGAGGTACTGTCGGGCGTGAGGAGTAGTGAATGAGGTTGTGATTTCGGACGCAGTAACTGTTTGTTTACTGTCGTCATGTGATCATTTACCGGAATCAGATCTTCTTGCCATTAACACGCAGTAGTTGCTAGTTGCAGCCATTATATAATTATGGTGTCTGTGTAGACTTGTTTTTGTTTTGTTCTGTTGAATGGAAATTTTTTTTTTTTTTTTTTTTTTTAAAGGGCTAATAAATGATGGTGCTGGAACGCTTCTTTGATTGATTTACTAGCAGAAATAGGATGCAGCATTTTAGTCTTTATGAGGTGTCACTGATGCTGATATCTGTGAAGGAAGCACTCATTCTATTCTCTTAAAAGAGTCCCTCTGTCTGTTCAGAGTACACTTAATGGCCTGTACACACTCTGGACCTGTCTTAAGGGACTGACTGATGTTATCAACAGATGAATGGCCATGCAGGCCAAAGGTCAAGTCCAGCTCTGTTGTTTTGACTCTGAAACCCTGTGTGTTCACTCTGCTTCCTCTCTTCTAATCCCCACCAGCTGTGTGTGTATGTGCAGACATGCATTTATGTGTGCGAGGCTAATAGAGAGGGGGGGGCGGGAAAATAGCTGTAGTCAGTGTGGATTATGTGTGTGAATCTGTGTTTTTGTGTCGAGATGTGTGAAGCTTAATCCAGATGCCTTACCTGAGAAAAGAGTGAGGTTTACTTCATTTATGTATAATTTACCTGTGGGAGACATGAGACCTTATTTTATTCAGTGGCAGCTGGCATCCAGCAGAAGCGGAGAAATCTATCGAAATATTAATTTTGCACAACAGGAAGGGGAAATCAATCCCATAAAAACAGAGCACTTAATAGAGTTCCATTAAAGCAACTCTTAGAGCCGCACAGAAATGGCCACTTCACTGCGGAGAGGGCACAGAGAGGCCACGCTGTTTTCACCAGGCTACAGTTTAGTCTGAATAAAGTCATGCTCCATTTTCAGCCAATCCAGACAACTGCTTTTTTTAAATGACACCTGATACTCTCCAGCCCGTTCAACCCCTACCCCCATTCAGCTGGAGACACACTTGAAGAAGGGCATGCATGGGGGGGGGGGGGGGTGAGGAATGGATGAGTGGTGTTGTAGAGGAGTGTGTGAGGGGTCGGACGCCAGGGTTGAACATCTCTGTCCCGCCACCACACTCGACTGTCTGCACGTGTGTGTTTCACATTCCACCTGGTCACTGACAGTCTCAGTGAAAGTCTCATCGTTCCAATCTCATGCATTAGCTTCATTTAGATGGGCAGGCAGGGTCATCAGTGTGAAGCTGTCCGAATGCTCAGCCTCAGTGATAGATTTCATACATTTGTTTTGTAGTTTTGGCTGTCATTCCTATAAATATTCATGAAAATGTTCATTCAAAGTTTGATACTGAGATCTGGGAACACTGCAGGATTGCTAAAAAGCTGTCTGGCACAGCGAGAAACAAGTAATCTGTCAGTCTGTGTCGAGTTATACTTCAGTTTAGACAGGAGACAAAATGAAGGCAAATGGTAGAATTATAACCCAGACTGTCTGTTGAAGCATCCATCACAGCCACGGACTTTCTGTTTCTACTTTGTTCAACCGGGAAAAAAAACTGGTTTAGACTTTCGGGCTGAACCATTTGACATCAAGCCATTGGTTTTGCCACATCAGAATTGATTGTAGCACTGTTGTCGGATATTTCTATACTCTATTCTCTCAAAATATAGAGAAAGGACAGCCAATACTATCATACTAAGAAATACGCCATTAATACATAGCATGTTTGGTTTGTTTGTCTTGTTTTTGTTTGATTCATTTAAAAAATGAATTGTATTTTGTTACATATTGTATCCAAAATGTTGGTTTTGCCAGACTGTACTTTATTGTAAAAATTATTTTCCCCAAAAAATCATCAGAAGCCGCTTTTATTCCCAGAAACAAAGTCATGGTTACTCTGATAAACATACAGATCTCCACCACGGCGCTGTTCTCCCCTGCTGGCTCTGTCGATCCTGCCTCGCCTCTGTAACGCCTCTGTTACCTCTGAAGGCGTAACAGAGGGGGGATCACTTCGTCTCCCCGTCATTACGCCTCTGTGAAGACAAAACATCCCTTTGAAAACTTTAACTGGTTGTACAGGGTAACCATGGGTTTTGTTTCTTTAAATAGATAGTGTTGAGTATTATGAATTTCAATTTTCAAAGATTCATTTTTGGGCTTTGTGTGCCTTTTTTTAATGGAGAGATAGGATAGAGCTGGAAATTAGGGAGAGAGCATATGACATGCGGGAAAGGAGCCACAGGTGGGATTCAAACCTGGGCCGCCCGCCTAGAAGACTACAGCCTCCATACATCGGGCGCACGCACTAACCACTGCGCCACCAGCGCCCCATGAATTTAAATTTTGAAGCATTTTCATGAAAACATTTTTAATCCATGAGGTTATGGAAAACACTCCACTTCAGCTCTGACGAAATGTGACCGTATTTTCAAAGCTGACGAATGTGTGAGGAAATTTTTACAAGATATCTCATCCCTGCATTCTATCTAATCCAATCTACTCAACTATCCCACGATCCCCCTGAGGAGATGTGTCACCCAAGTCGGGAAGCAGCAGTCAAAGCATGTTGGAGCCGGTCAAACCCCCAAGTGGAAAGTATTAACCCTGAAACGGCTGGCTGGAGAACTTTGTGTGCGCTCTGTGATGTGGGTCTGAGAAGGAAAGATTTCCCTGTTGGTGTGTGTTAATTATGCTAGAGTTAGTGGGGCCTGCTACAGCTTGTCTGGTGGCTGACCTAGAGAGACAGGATTACCTGCTCCAGCTGCTCGCCTCCCTGCTGCCTCTCTTAATGCTACGTTTATTAAAGGGACAGGTGACACGGTCGCCGTCTCTCACTCATCACTCATTGAGCTATTGGGTAATAAGGTTCGGTGGGAGACGCTGTTAGTCTGTATGCCCTTCTGCCTGTATTTCACACGTCTTCTGGACTGTGTCTGAACACGTTGGATCAGTGGAGCTCATAAAGACGTAAATGGAGCTGATACAGTGGGAAGAGTCCATGGCGAGGAATGGGGAGCATGCAGGCCTGATGTGGGTGTGAGCATTAACATTTGCTCTGCAGTTGAAACCATTGGCATCAGCATGAAACAGTTGATGTAAATGCAAGAGCCGAGGAAGGCAAAGTGAATTCCTGCATACTGGTCCTCCTTGTAAAATCTAGCGTTTGCTATTGTCATGCAGAGGAGCCATCCTTGACATTTCCTCTCCTTCACCCACACACCTTGGCCTCCTGCTGAGTGTGTGTGGACACCTGGTCTGGTCTAGAAGCTAATGGCATTCCTGAGAGCTGGGAGCTTAATTCCCCAGATTATCCCATAAAATCCAACTTAGAGTTAATCAACATGCGGCATCACATCCTACAGGCACAACCGTTATGTTCCCCTACTCAGGTATAGAAATGCCTGCATAGGTATGAAAATGTGTACTCACCAACACATGCGTAGAATAAAATTAAATGAGAAGCATTGTAAAAGGATAATTAAGCTCCATAGTCTCCAATGATTTATTTCACTACATGAATTATCTCTCAGAAAAGTTTGTTTGCCTGCCATGAGAGGCCAAAAAGATGCCATTTGCAGCATTTGTGGTGTTTCGCTGACATGAGACATTTGCTCGCCCCAGCCTGTAGAGAAAGTCCCTGGATAAAGGGCTTTTCCCTTAAATCCCTGATAGCCTCCGAGCTCCAAGGAGGACTTAGCTGGCGACTGACAGCCAGGAAGGGAGGTGGGACAGGGTTTTGATGCTGGAGCTTATGAGTGGTGTGCAGGGTTGGGTGAGGGGGTAGGTAAATATTTGGGCCAGCAGTTGTGGTTTAAGTGCTCCCTTTGGCAGGTTGTGGGGCCACTTGGAGTCAGAGCTGTGGCAAGCAGTTAAAGATATACAGAAGCAGGATATTCCTCCAGTTTTAGGATATGCAGCAGAGGCAGGGTCATCAAGTTGTTAGGGATGTTTTGATACCAATATCACTTTTAGAAATGCCTCCAAACTGCGAAAAATGCAGGATCAGGTAACAGCATGTACCCCAGTCTGGGAAACTGATCAGACTCTTTGATTAATAAGACACCCCCCCCCCCCCAAAAAAAAAAAAACTTCTCTAATCTATAACAGTAGCCTAGACATCATTCTAGGCTGTGCACGTTCATCCACTATTGATGTAATATGGCTGAACTGATTTTAAATCATTTATTTATCACTGAAAAACTGACTTGCTGGTCATGTATAAACCAGCTGTGACTAACAGCAACAGTTCAGTGCTAGCTTGAATGGGAAGTAAAAAAAAATGGTGTCAGGTCATCTTAAATAGCTGGAAGCCAAAAGGTAGACTATCTTGTTGGAGTCTGTGAATTGTGTGTGGGTGGGTGCAGTTGGCTTTGGGGCCCTTGAATGGCACCTTGCAGCTGCCCTCCATGTGCGTCTGTCTGTGTCAAATGCTGTGTCCGGTGGTAAGGTCAGAGAATGCAGCAGCTACCTCCCAGCGCGCCCCGCACAAGCTCCTACACACAGCTGTTCCCCTTACATACAGCCTGTACCACACACAGCACCTGTCTGCATGTGTGCGCCTGTGCATGTGTGTGTATGAGCACCAGCCAGAACGCACATAAGAATAGACCCACGCTTCAGAGCGTGTGAACGCAGCAACCTCTTCCTTTCCTGTTCACGTCTCCTAAATCCCGCTTCTATCCTCTTCCACCTTAAATAAAGTCATATCCTTCCGTCGGAAAATGTCTCCGTTAGCTCATTAGCTTCATTACAGTGAACGTGACAAGGTCTTGGATCATCGGCACGGTTGACTGCTATGTTTGGAGCCTTCATTAACGGAGTGGCAGTGATGGATTTTAGCAGAGATGTTCGGGGATCAATGCTGTAATGAAGGGCAGAGTGTGGGAGGAGGCATTTATTATCATTATCAGAAGTAATAAAACTTTTGCTCCCTTTACAACTGAATCCCTCCCACACCGAGTGAAAGTCAGTGTTCAGCTTGGTCCAGCAGTGCTCCCGCTAATTGGTGCAGGCATTGTCCTAATGGTGTCAAGGTGGTGTTGCATTAAAGCCACAACGTCATTCACTTTATACATAACACAGAGGGCAACTGTGTCACCATCAGCTTAAATTCAGGCACATTTCATATAGCTCTCCTGCGTAAGCTTCTCAATAGCCGGGCAGATTAAAACATTTAGATGGGAACTGAAATGGGATCAATAAATAATGAGTTGAAAATGTCACGTGTGTCCCTCAATCATCAGCAGTTCGCAGTGATATGGCAGCTTATCGCAGGCTGCAAATTACCCACAGCCCTGCCTATGAATATGATTAGCATTCTCATTTTCCCTGAGAAAACTCTGATAAACACAATTATATTATATCCAAATTTATTTCATACCTTTCCATGCGTTACCTTGAGTAAATGTGGCAGTCATCAGGATTTCATCAAAGCAAACTAGATACTGTCATTTCTTTAAATTCAGAACTGGAAACAAGTTCTGACAGAATGGATTTGCTACCCTCCTTCGCTCTATCTAAAAAATAATCAAAAAAAAAAAAGAGAAGCTGAAGGTGCAATATGTGCAAACAGTGTACAGGTCATTTCACTGCAAATTACAGATATATGTTCCAGTCCCAGCTCACGCTGTTGAATTAATTTGTTGGCTGTAAAACTTTCTCTGACCTTTGGCTCAGATGAAGTTTCTTTAAAGGTAGCTGATGAAGTCAATTGGACGGCATAATTGTCCAACCTACACTCTGTGACATGCAGCTCACCTTAAGAGCAGTATTATTATGACTTTGGCATTTGGATTTAAAAAGTTGTGACCTGCTCTTTACTTCAAGTCAGACTAAAACTATTTGCTCACTTTTTGTGTACAGATTATGTTTGAACTTTTCTGGACGTATTCCAGGGAAAAATCTTCATTCCTCTGTGTCCGTTGTTCTGACAGTATGTGACTGACCCTTGAGAGGAGCTACAAGAGGTGTACAGAGATGTCATTATTTAAATCTCTATCTATTTAAATAGAATAGAATAGAATCAGCTTTATTGGCCATGTATGCTTACACACATGGAATTTGTCTTCAGTAACTGTGCTCTCAATGTACAAGGTTAAACATTAAATATAATATGAGGCTGAATAAGACAATAGTACAGTGGTGAGTAGTGCAAAAAATACTGAGATGTACATGATAATAAATATGAAGTTATGTAACAGATGCTTAATATATATGAGGTAGAGTTTTAACAGTGTTTACATATGCAGTGTGCAAACAAACAAATCTATATATGTACCTATATTCAGATAGATTGGATTGGACTGCAAGTTGGCATTAGCCTATATGTGATTGACATTATAGTGGACACATCTTATTTTTGCATTGTTACAAGTTTTTTCTCCTTTTCAATCAACCCACAAAACATTGACATATATACAGTATATAACATATATAACAAATGCATGCAATGTTTGAGACATACTTGCCTTTATAACACTAAGCATAATTGTATTAAGCTAACAGCAGCTTGGAAAGCGGAGGCAAGTTAGCCTAGCTTGCTAGCCATAGCCAACATAGTCATGTTTTCTAGTTTCGAGCATAATCACTTATTTCCACTGGGAAATATGGATCATTCATGACATACTAACAACTACAACATTTAGTGCTTTTTAAAGCCTTCACTATAGCTGTATCAACGAGGGGGTCTAGCTAGTGTTAGCATTGACTATTTCATGGTCTAAATGGGGTGATAACAAACATGTCTTTATATCTTATCAAGTCACCTGCCTTCCCTGCAAACAATTGTATTTATTTCAAATCATTTTAATATACAGGCACACACAAAAAATACACATTCAGATTCAGATTCCTTGAGAAAAATAAAGTACATTTTGACTTAAGATGAGCTTATTTCTGCAGCCATGAGACAAATGCAAAAAGGGCTAATTTTGTGAGAATTGTTTCATGTGTAGCATATTTGGTTACTTAACATGCCATTTGGTGTTTACTCTGATCCAAAAGGCTGAGCACCAGAGTGAGTGAACAGATTTTTTAACATGGGTGGCCCTTGTGGATCAGGCTGAGTTGAGGATTTAGAGAAAATGTCTGAATGTAGATTGGAGGACACGAAGCTTCTCAACAGGACTGCACAGTCAGGTGACAAATGGTGCCCCAGGCCAGCCGAGTGCCAGAAATGGCCTCTTAATCAATCAGAGGTCAGCGTGGAGGTTCAGAGCAGACTGCCCTCACCCTGAGAGACAGCCATCTGATAGAACACTCAATGCCAAGACACAGAACACACAATCTTTTCCCTCTCCTAGTTAGCACACTGCTGCTGCTAATGTCATCTCATCTGTTCTGAAAACCAAACCTCTCACAGAGGAGATGTCTTTCTTTTTCATTAAAACTTTAACGCTGAGTCAATAGAGCTGTCTTTGACATGTTTGAACTCAACTTGACACCTTTTAATTTTCTACTTTTTATTCTAGACACAGTCTCACAGACCTATCTCCACACTGTGCTGTACCAGCCCTGAACAAAAAAACCCAGTGATCACACATCACAACTCACCTGTAGGGGAAGAAAAACACTGTCCTTACAGAAACTATGGCAACATAGGCTGATTTGGTCTGCAGTGACTCAGCCTGTAGGGGCTTAGGTTGGGAACCATAGGGTTGCAGGAGGATCTGGTAGTTGGAGGTAGCTTAGCTCTGCCACGGTGCTCTTGAGCAACGAACTGAAACCCTCAACTGTTCGGGTGGTCTTTTATGTGCAGTCTATAACCCTTTTCACACATACGGAAATCTCCTGAAAAACTCCGGAGATTTGGCTACCTGGAGGTTCTTTAGGCTATGTGTGAACGCAAACAGCCGCATTTTTCGCGCGGAGTTTATCTGGCCAGACCCCTAGTATTTTATCCGCAGAATATCCGAGTGAGCTGATGTCTGAACGCGGCCGAATATACTCCGGATATTTTCAATTTGAGCCAATGGGACCCGAGTGACGTTTATATAGTGACCGGCTAAAGTGTCTGCCCGCGACCACTACGATCTCCGTGCACGTAATTAAACGGCTGCATTATGTTTTCTGTTCGTCAGTATGTTGTTCTCCTCTCTTTTGTGGATGTTGTCATTCCATTGGATTACACATATCATTGATATAAAGGCAAATATTCTCATTATAACGTCGCGTTGCTTCGGCCACTACTTCCGCGTTGTTTATTTACTTAAATTTTTAAATTTTAAATTGTTTATTTGTTTCTTACCCTCGGGGAATCCCCCGCGGCCCCTCCCCTCTGACAGGGAAAGTCCCCCGCTGTGAGGAGCATATGTGAACGGCTAGTTCGGGAGAATCTCCGGAGAAGTCCTCCTGTAAATATCTAGATATTATCCGGAGTGCATATGTGAAAACAGCTTATGTGTGTGTGTAGCATGTCTCAATAACAGAGTGTAAAAGTGAATTTCCCTTTGTGGGATTAAAGGATATCTTCTTCTTCTTCTGCTGCTGCTTTATGTTATTACGACTTTCATCTATTTTCATGGTTTTAAGTGACCTCTAGTGGGCGTAATAATTATGACAGGAATGAAGTCTGTTTGGGGTGAAAGCATGGGCATGTTGACTAATTCAAGTTATGTGCACATATTGATTAAAGTTTATGTAAGTAACAAAACCATACGTAGGAATTAACTATCTTACTAAATTAAACCAGTTTTTGTGAGAGAAAAATGTGCATGTGAGGTAGTGATCCCTGACATTTTAGTGGCATAATAATGGAAGACTAATGCTTGCCTTGTTCCGCAATCTAATCTCTGAAAAAAAACATTTTAGCTTTTCAGCTTGTATGCTGCTAGCTTCGAAGTTATTTTTGTTTGAACTGCAAATGACACGAGAGGTTGATTCAATCTCAAATAGGCATCAGACAGCAGACATATACCCAAAGTCTAAAACCTGTGAGTCAGACTGTTCTAGACACATCTCCTAACCTGCTCTGACGGATTTCTAAACTTTTAATTCCCTTGATTAGCTGGTGCAAAACGGTGATGTTGTAATAAAACATCCAACCCTGGGGTTAACTCTGTGTCTGGCTTCAGCCCCAACCTTCAACCTGCAGCCGCCATGCTCGACACATGGCCATCTGTAAGGGCATTTCAGGCAGTAAATAAGGGAGTGGAGGGTAGTGCACTCTCTGGTAGGCCCAACCTAAGGCCAAGCCCTGTCATTCTCCTCTACACCCCAAGGCCCACCCTCACACACCCCCTGGGGTTGACCTCCACACTGCAGGGTCCCCAAGGGAGCATATCAGACATTAGGAGTCCGGCACAGGCCTTCTGTCCTCTGTCTAAACCCCCAACCCTCCTTGCATGTCATCCCACTCTCCCACCATCCGTCTCTCCATCTCCCAACATCAATACATTCATCTGTCCATCCCTACTATCAATCGGAACATGCAATCAGTCTCGAATCCTTTGTCATTCACCCATCTGCTCCATTTACATCACTGTTTCGTTTGTTAATACAGCACCGTTAAATTGAATAACCCATTTTCCCACAACATAAATCTTGTTATGTTAGAAAAAAATCCATGTTTTGCATAAAAAGATCTTTCATTAGTCTTTTTCCTCTCTCATATGGCTTTTACCTTCACAATAATCACCACTATTTCATAATTCCAGACATATTAGATCATCTTCAGAACGACAGCGAATGACCCTTTTACTACTCACGGATTGGAACAATTCACGTGCGCAGCAAGAAAACTACAGTACACAGCACATTGAGAAAATTGTCATAGCCAACAGAAGTACACCAAAACCCATTAAAACCCACTGGAATGGTGTCACATTGCCATTACACCAATGATAAAACTGCCAATTCACCGGGAAAAAAAGACCAATCAATACACCCACCAATCACCAGACACCCACAGATCCATACATGTATCCACCCATCCTGACACTCACTACCTGCGTCTGCGCAAGAGCTCCACACATTGATCCATCCTCCTCCTCCACCCCCCCCCCCCCCCCCCCCCCTCTCCATCCCTCCCACCATAATAGATGCTGTGCTGATTCAGTCCCCACAGGATACAAGGACATCACATAGAAGCAACCCAGGACTGACAGCAGCATTGAGTGGCAGGATTGAAGCGTGAGAGGCCAGTAGAAAGGGAATGAAAGACACATAAATGACAGACTGGACTCCCATCGGTTGTGATAACCCTGGTGAGATTGGCGGAGCAATGTAAAAGTATAGGGAGGCTGAGGAAAAGAAAGGCTCTGTCAGATAAAACGACTGGATATCAAGGAATAGCGATTTGGGGTGGAGAAAAAAAAAAGGGAAAAGGGTGGAAGAGAGGGACAAGCGGAGACAAAGACATGGAAGAATTGCCAAACAGGGATCAGGCAGATCAGCAGTGCAAACTAGTGTTTCCTGTGCATGTATTGAGATGCAGATCCCACTTTCGCAGCTAATAATGGGGGCTGTCAAGAGTGTGTGTGCTCATGTGGGAGAGATTCTCACACATCTGTTGACCTGCCTCTCTAATGGGGTGCAAATGGGCTCCATTGTCGGGCCCTGCCGACCTGGCTGGAATGACCTGACACGTTCGATGACGACGTGGAGTTCACATGCATACGAGAACACGTCCTCACCCTGATGTTTACATACACATGTAGAATGCCTAATGCCTATGCATGGCTCTAGTTCAAACAAGACACAGGATAAGGAGAGACCAAGATACTCCCGCAGAGCTAATGCTGTATGTAGTGACAAGACGTTTTATTCTTTTTATTTTGAAGCTTATTTTCTGAATATCATATGGGTTTGCGGAGCTATTTGTCTCACTTAATACCTGTTCCCCTGCTCTTCAACGCTGCTCTCCACTTCTCCTCACGTTACAGAAAAGAAAACGTTTAATCTAGCTCTGTAGAGATTTATTGTGTGTTGGTAGTAATTTCAAATCATGCATTTTGCTTTAGAAGTTGCAATGCACATGGTTTTGCTGTTCTCTGTGTCAAATTGCAAAACTTTTTCTCTTCAATTTGTCATAGTCTGGATCATCTTCGCTGGACCTGTCATTTGTCTATTGCACGTTTCACTAAGGAAGAAGGTTTGTGTTTTTCCTGCACCCTCTTAAATCCAGACATTTCTAAAGCTGTGTTTTACAAAGCAGTCACAACTCAGCTGAAATGACTTTAACTAGGCACTCTGCTGACTTGGAGTTGGGGGATGGGGGTATAACAGAAGGAGGGGGGGGGGCAATACGGGGTCACACAGGAGGAGAACTAGAAGGGAGGGGGTCGCTTTTTTTTCTCTGAGCTCTTGGAAAGAAAGGAAGGAAGCCAGAGCAGAGCAGAGCCGGAGCCCAAACCAAACCGAGGAGAGATGGATGGTGGGGGGAGGGACTGGAGAGAGAGCGCTGCTTATTGGTAGGCTGCGGGTCTCTCTCAGTGGATGGATTGACTTAGCACGGGTCGAATTACACCATTTGCCGTGCATTAGTTTGTTTTTCTCTCAGCCAGGAGAAGTTGATTCACTACTACGACGCGCACCATATTCTTTATTGGGATTACAGCAACACGAAAGGATACAAAATAAGGAATTCAGATGAGGTGAGTTTCCTGCCGATACGTGGATTTACTTTGTTGCGCATTACGCAGTGAAAGTCGAGGGGGGAAACTAGAAAGGGAAGAGAAGTCTTTGGTGGGATGCTAAATATTTCTTTTGACCACGGAGCTATGCCGCTCTGCAAAACTGCTGGTTGCAGGACAAAAATAGTTCAGGTCCGGACTATTTTTACTCATGCTTCAATCCGTTTTACTGTTCATTCATTGCATTTAGCGCGGGCAGCATTTATCTGACCGTTCTGCTCCAAAGCGTCTATCCAACGCTCAGAAATTGGTGTAACACACAGGAGGAGCCAAACCTAACGTAAACTGTTTACTCACTTCTTTCTTTGTCAGACACTTTACACTCCAAATTAAACTGTGGGAAATATCTGCTATATCAGGTCCAATAGTTCAACCACAGATCGGGTATAGCGTATCAAAACAAGAGTTGAGATTGCGATGAGTTTATGGAACTAAAACGAAACGCACAGGAGGCTTTTTTCGTGTAGTTATTTTGTATTCAGGTGGATATGTGCCATATCATGCTCCTCGTCCCTCCACACGCCCTCTATTATGTTAAATCAATGATTTAACATGAACGTAGTACGAATCGCGCGTCGTTAATGTTTATGCCTTTTCCCTCTGGTTTGCAAAGTTAATAGTAGTGGAAGGGGCTGGTGTGTCGCCGTATGAGGGAGGGGGCTGTGTGGTCGTGGCACAGCTTTGAAGATCAGTCATCGGAGCGCAGGGACCCGGGGACGGACACAGAGCAGGCAGGATAAATGCTCGAATGAGACGAGCCGAAATCTGTGCGCAACTGGATGAGAAGGAGAGAAGTGGGGTCCGAATGGAGCTTTAAATAACAGGAATATTACATGCTGGGTGTTTTCTCTTAAATGGATTACCAAAGGAATATGACAAACAGTCGGATTGATCCATTCATGAGTGAATTTGGATACTTAAGGTAGGTGTCCATTGTGATTTTTTTTAAATTATTGATAAAGGTAAATTAACGGATACAATTTGCGCAGTATTGTTGAGATTTTTGAAATTGGGTTTGTTTGGCATACCACCAATGTATCCTATAGTCTAGTGTCAAGGGAGCTACTTTATTAACAGAATTTATGCAAGGAATCAGGTAGAAAAACACCTACTGTAAGAAATGTGTGCACAAATGTAGATATCCACTATGACAATGAAACCAAAGCAACGCCAGTTTGGGTCTCCGACAGACCCTTTGTTTAAAAAAAAAAAGGGACTTCGTTTAGTCTACATAATCAATATTTATTTTTCCGACAAAGTTCAAAGTTGTGTTGAATTGTACGAAGCTTCACATTCTCTGACATTTCCACTCGCAAAAATCCACTTGAGGCAAAGCTAACGTGCACATGATTGGATGGACCCTGCTAGCGAACACAGTATTAAACAATTAAAGGCGAGCCAAGACTTTAATGGTTTAAAAAAAAAAAAAAAATCTATTTACTGTATCCTTATTGTCATTGTGTTGGGCTCACTCTGCTGACGCGCTCGTAACCCCGTTTTTGGAGGCACGAGAGCACATAGCCCCGCGTGCATGCGTTGGGTTGCTGTGGAGGCCGTTCAAACGACCGTCCCATCACTGTTGTCACTCCACCGCTGTCCCCCCCCCCCCACCCGCGTCTTTGTTGTCTTTTGTACGAGTCCCACATGTGGGCTAAAAGGCTCTGAAAAAGATTTCGCACGGGTAAAAACTTGAATGCCTTTACGCCCCGCTCCGCACAATGCAAGCGTCAGAGCCCGAGCTGCTTCATGGATTGTGTGCGCAGAAAAACAGGAGCGGAAGACACCAAAAGCAGAACTTGGAAAAAAATGACCAGAGAATTGAAGAGAAGAAGAATAAAGACAGCGAGAGGATCAGTATGGTTCATTTGCTACGAAAAGGGGCGTGTAAGTGCAGAAGGTTAAAGGACTGTTCCTCTGTGCCTCGTTGAAGTTAAATTAAGTAAATGGGAAAAGAGAGATGCAGAAAATAAGCAATCAAGAGACTTATTTTGAGCTTCCATGGTAGGTCTAGTGTGCCAAATTAATTCTAGAAAGGAAACTCATTTAATTTCAATTTGTCCAAATTATGGTGGTGCTATTCTTTTACCAGTTTCGTGCACTCACACAAATGAAGAGAAGAAAATGACACGAGATGTGCACATCTCCCTGAAAATCTCCACTGCCCAGATATCTGTCAAAGAGACTCAAAAGTACAGACACAACAAAAACTACAAACTTGGCCCGAGCACCACACTCTGGCCGGGTCAAACACCAGAACCAGTTGAGTGTTCTTTGACAGCACAGCTGGCTGCTGCGTCTCACCCCGCCTCACTGGGCGCGGGGGTCACAACTAAGCGACCAGAACGATCACCGTTAACCTCCTCTACAGCCGGCCGTAACCCCGGAACAGCCACCATTAAACCCTACAGCCTTATGGTTATACCTAAACGGCTGCTTGGCAATCAGGTTATTCAGTGCTAAATTGGTTAGGTGGTAAAAAGTTTTAACCCCGTGTGCAGCATTTGGAGTCAAGATGTTTGTACAGTTTGCTTTGAACCCCCTTTAGGAGCCCCTGAACAGCTCTAGCTAACTAAAGTCCACTAAACGGGGGTGGGGCTCTATTGTGTTGACTTGCCCAAAGCCCCTTTTGTTGCACGGTCACACCTGCAGCTCAGCCCCCATTGTGCTCCTCTATAGCAGGACTGCTGCTGAGAACAGCCTTTCTCCTGTTTCACTCCTCCTCCTCCTCCTCCTCCTCCTCCTCCTCTCGGCCAAGGTAGACACGAAAGGGAGGGAAACACGGTTTAGGGTGGCACAGGGCTCTCCTTCTGCCAAATCTCTTGAAGCAACAAGTCCAGCCAGGCCTCCCCAGAAGTGATCCTTAGGTAAACAGAACACGGCCAGGGGTAGCGGTTATTACTGGAGTGGGAAAAGGAGTAGTAATCATTTCTGGGCCTGTGTGGCTGCTCTAATCATCAGACTGACTCACTTCCCTGTGTGGCTGCATCTTGATTACTTTCAGAGGCGCTGTTTTGAGCTGAACTCCAGTTTTGGACAGACAGTTGCACATGCAGACATTCATAAACAAAATGCACGGGGTGAAGTGTCTGAAACCGAGCTCCTTTGTATCCGATTTCCTGTGCTGTTATGTGTACAGCTCAGAATGGTGCAGAATGACAAGTCAAGCAGCCTCCAGCAGCATTCATTGTTGTGCTGGGATTACATCCACCCTTCACATTCACACACGACTTAGGAAACCTCACGCACCGCTGTTGTTTGCCATCCCCTTTTATTAGCCCCCGTTCCTCCTAATAGGACCACGGTGCAACAACACATCCATTCAGTGCGGCGGCAGAGGAGACGTTACAGCAGATTCATGCCAGTAAAAGCACAGCTACGAGTAAAATATGTGTTAATCTGTCATTATACGCTTGGAACACTAAATCTTTAGCTGTAACCACCAGAATTGGGGCTGCGGACCCCTAAAACACACCATCAGTTGAAAAAGCAAATCCAGCAGACCCCCTCCCCCCCTCCCCATGTTTAACACCATGGGCCTGAGCCAACAACATCAGCACGGAAAGTGCTTGGTTGTAGGACATTGAAAAGCCTGTAATAACAGAGGTAGAGCGAGGCAAAGCTGAATGGCACTGAGTTGCGTGACAAGCCCAGCGTCTCTAGGCTTGTTGAGGCCTATATGTGCATGTACACACACACACTGGAGGGCAGGAACCAGAGAGCGCAAAGGAATAGTCAATAGAAAACATGCTGGGGCTCACCAGAGATTGAGAAGTAATTTTAGATCACTGACCTCTGGATGTCTTCTGTTTCTGTTTTACATTAAAAAGTTTCGGAGGAAAGCCTGCGCCTCCGCAGAGCAGTGTGGCTATTACCATGCAAGGAATCATGGGAGATCAGAGCAGGGGCTTCTGAGTCTGGATGGAGTGTTTTTCTCCTGAATTGTTAAGTGAAGGAGAACGGCAGGGGGAGAAGAAAAGTGGTGTGTGAAGAGAAAAAGGAGATACAGAGCAGGACTTTCTGACATGCAGGGAAATAATTTACCTGTGAACACAGTCAAGAAGACCGGACTAGACGCTCAGTCTGCAGCCTGTACGATAACACTAAAGAATTGAAATGTGCAGAGTGGTTTGTTTACCTTTCATAGCTTCTGTTTATTTTTTTCTTCTTTTGTTGTGCGTCTGGTATCTATTTCTGTCCCAGCCTTCTCCCACAAACTCTGCGATTTATTGCTCGGCTTTTAATACAGCACCTTTCTTAGTGTGAGAGAGCGTCTCAACCAGGTAGTAAAAGAAAACAGCTGCCATGCTTTTAAGGAACACCGACTGTTTATCTGAGCAGAGCATTACCATCTCTTCCCCTTCAAGATTTAAATGCTGACAGTTGTAAGTTCGTAAAGATCTGAGAGCCTGTGCACAAATCTGTGCTAGGAGTTTATTTTTTATTTTTACTTAGAATAGAGTGACAGCTCCAGCTCTGTGGATTTTTGCATCTAAAATAAGAGAGAGCAAACCACAAGCCCCAATTAAGTGACATTATTGTGTCAATATATCAACCCTGTAATTTCACTATTAGGTGGATAAATTGAGATGGAGCGTCATCTTGTCCGCATTACTCAGTCAATCATAATGACATTTCTCTTTCAAAAGCCTCCGTACCCCACAGAGGACTGAATGGCCATGATTGCAGAGTATTGATGGCCCTAAAACACGCTTGAATACCCTTGATTCCGTCCTCACTTCTGTTCTTTTTTAGTGACACATCATCTTTCACTTACCCTCCAGACAAGAATGGGATCTTTAGTGTCTGGAAAACAAGCTCAGCACTTTACAATTTGAATATAGGCTGTAAAGCAGTGCGACCGGTCTGTATGTTATATCATCCACACACGGTGACAAAAGGCTGTCACGCTGATGATGTATTTCTGCTGTCATACTTTGGTATTTTCTGCTGGGTGACATTGTGAGCTGTGAATTCTTTTCAGCATTACAAAGCAGTCCGCAAACATTTTCAAACAGCAAATGAAGTTTCAAAATGTTCTTTCAACAAAAAGTTACAGTGTGTTACAAAGTCGTCGCACGGCCAAAGTGACATGTTAAAAGTCCATAGACTGCTCGGCCTGCTGCTAATCCATCAAGCTTCCTGTGTGGATCAATCACAGCACTAATGGCTTGGCAGGCGGGGCACACAGACAGCACTGGAGCAGGTGTGCTTCGGGGCTAATTGAATAATGAGTCAATACTGCATGTGTGTATTTGTATGTGTGTGCACATGCGTCACTCTTTGCATTACAGAAAAGAGGGATCCTGTATGTGCAGCCATGTGTGTGTGTGTGTGTGTGTGTGTGTGTATCCCAGTGCGCTTCCAGCTAATCCATCCCTCTGCCTGTGTGACGTCTCCCGGTAAATTGTTTATATCCGTTCAAGCTTTGCCTGCATGAATAATTTGTTTGCCTTATAAATATTTGAATGTACACCGATCATTAATATGCACAGACACAGTCTGTCTCTAAAGAACTCCTTCATGCACCAACATACACACTAAACTCTGCCACGCCCACAATACATTATTACCACCGGAGTTTCCTGCGTGTCATGTTCACAATCAGGCGAAGAGCAAACCATCACACAAAAAAAGACTACCACAACGTCAAAACATTTGTGCACGAGTAGACCCTCATAAAACAAAGATAATTGTTAATCTGTGCACTGAAATGACAAAACAGCAGCCCGAAGGAAAAGACTTAGAGCAGTAACAGGTACCAGGGCGCTGCTACTACTAGAAGTCAGCTAACGTCAGAGCAGGAGCCACGCCGGTGATTGTGATGAAGTTGCAGTGTGCCGATGAGTGTTGAGCCTGACCCAGAGAGACCAACCAATCAGAGCACAGATGTACAGAGACAGCAGGCCTGCCACGTTTCTAGCAGAGCGGACTTCCGCTGCATCCAACACACACCGCGACACCCCGCCGGTCAGTTGGCTGACCTTCGCTTGGATAGCAGATGCAGCGAGAGGTGGAGGGGAAACGGCAAGCACTGCCACTGAGAGCTCAGTCATCGATAAGCCAGAGAGGGCTTTATGCTTGCCTCGCGGTTCTACTTCAGGCGGTTGTGGGTAGTTTTGACTTTTGACTGTGTTAATTGCTAGGATTTAGTTCAGTAGTAGAGTCATTGTGACACCAGTGCCAGGATAAGTAGCGACCGTCAATACAGCCTTGAATATGGGATCAGGTTTTGTATGTATGCAAGATGATTTTAATATCCTTACCAATTAGCCCCCCCCCCCCCCCCCCCAAAAAAAAAAACTGATTTGAGAAGACAAATTAACGTGAAAAAAAACTGTGTAGTTCTTTAAAAAAAACAGCTATCAGAATGTCAGCATTGTTTTCCCCAAAGAAATCCTGTTACATGTTTTTGACACACTTGTATCAGACAGTCCCTCGGTATCAGCCAATTCTCAAGTCGGGAGGATATCAGAGTTGGTATTGAGAGGAAGAACAATTACTTAAAGAGCTTCTTTATACAAGACTCTGGTTTGCAGCAGTGGTTTTAAATACAGAACATGTTATAACAAGACACAAATGTATTCCTCTCTGTGTGCGTTTCCAGGTAACATCTCCACTAGTGTGAAACAGGAAGTGTCGTCTGTGAGCAGCCATGGGCCAGAGAGCTGTGCTTCTGCTCAGTGAGCTGCTGCTGCTGCTGCTGACAGCCTCACGCACTCTCCTCGCAGTCAGCTTCCCCGAGGACACCGTACCCCTGGATGTCGTTGACGCACACTGTGAGTATACGAGAATGCAGATGAACTCAGCAGAGACGTGTGGGGTGTATCATAGTGCTGCGACGTCACTGCAAAGGAAGTAGACGGCGATCTTTGAAGTGCACTTTTTAACTCACTCCAGACGCGTGTGGAATAAAAACAGCAGCGGCCCCTCGTTCTAGTCGTGTCAGCAGTCCGGACACTAGCATGCCATTTCCACAGTAATAGAATCAATCTGCTGTACGCTCAGCTGTAGCATTAAGTGGATTTCATTTTCATCTCTGTGATGCACAGGAGGAACAGAAATGTGCTGACATAAGCGGACATTATCTAACGTGCAAACACAAAGAAACACAGATACAATTACACGTAATATAAAGTCTGTATTTGTACTGTACCATTAGCTTAATTGCAGGGGGGATTTATAGGAAGCATATACACAGCATATTCATTTCCAATAGGCACAGTAGAGTTAAACATAGCAGTAGGAGAGTGAGAGTGCTGTTTTTCCCGTGCAAGAGCATCTTCCGCCTCTACCGTGAGTTTGCCATTAATAGCATGTGTGCGTGTGCACCGTCTCTTCAGTTTCACGGAGGTACCCTGTGTTCAGAGGCCGGCCCTCTGGCAACGAGTCACAGCATCGCCTCGACTTTCAGCTCATGACCAAGATACAGGACACGCTGTTCATCGCTGGCAGGTAAAATCAACACACACACACACACATGCACTCTGTCTCTATCCGTCTTTTTCTCTCGCTTACACATCCCCCACACCAATACACTCACTCACTCCTTGGCAGGTAAACAGTGGCATAAGAGGAAGGGGGGGGGGGGAGCTCTTAGTGTTATTGGATCTGTGGCTCCTCAGCCTGCAGCCGATGTATATGGCCTGTATTGATCCCTGAAAGGCGTCTATCACGGCGGCCTGATGCTCTGTCAGGGGTTTCTTGGCATCTTTACATGTCTTTTTGATATTTATGGGTAGTAGGATTCATCTGACCGCCAGCACTAATACTGTAGCAGGAAATCACCTGGACATCTCCAGGATAAAACTCCCACCTCTGGAGCCCCCGTAATCAGCGCCACATGTATCACTGCTGGCAGGTGGATCCTCCTTGTGCAAGTTCATGGATGTGTTTTTTTACTAAAAGGGAAGCAAATGGTTCACTGAGCTGATTAAACCCCTGTGGCTAAGATTGTCCACGGCCTTTTCAGTTGAATTATGAAAACTATGTGTGGTAATCGAGTAGGGTTAAGCAGAGAAGATAGTCATGTTCAAGAAAGTTGCATAAAAATCATAACCCTAATGTATTTTCCTTGCAACACCCAATCTGTTCTGCAAATGGAAATTGGAATTAAATGACTTGTTTTGACAGAAATCTACTCAGGTTTTTAAAAGCACAAGATTGGTTTGTAAATGTTTCCCTCCATTCTGATGTTGCTTTGAACTAAAAAAAAAAAAGTCCCCAGTTTCATTCTGCTAGTGGCTGTAACCACTCTTCATAGTTAATGAGTTCCTCTAATGACGGTACAGTTTAAAAAAAGTCATCTAGAAATAGCACATTAAAAGAAAATTCAGGAATGCAATTTAAATATGTTGCTGATTTTGTGCACGAGTCCCCCCCCCCCCCCGATTGTCATCGCACTCTATATTAGTATATCCCTTATTGTGCCATGTCACTGATCTTTGTGTTTCCTCGTTGTGTGTCCGCAGAGATCAGGTGTACCTCGTCAGTCTGAGAGAATCCTACAGGAATGAGATCATCCCTTACCGGGTAAGATTCTTGCCACAAGCTGCTCTCCTTCTCCACAAACACGACAAGGCTTCCATACAAAAAAAAAACACAGAGCCATTTATCACAAACTGGACAGGTTGTGAAACGAGAGAGTGGAAAAGGGAGGTGTGTGTGTGTGTGTGTGTGTGTGTGTGTGTGTGTGTGTGTGTGTGTGTGTGTGTGTGTGTGTGTGTGTGTGTGTGTGTGTGTGTGTGTGTGTGTGTGTGTGTGTGTGTGTGTGTGCGTGTGTGCATGTATTTTTGCCGTGCATGTGTCTAATGCTCCCTTTTGGCTCTTACAGAAGCTTACATGGCGATCGGGCCAAGTCGACAGAGACATGTGTGCTGTCAGGGGAAAACACAGAGTATGTATTAAAAAATCCTTTACTCGTGTAACTTGTATCACTGTACATGCAATCACTTGGACTTGAACTGTGAGCAGAGAATCTGGCTTCCTCTCCAAAACACTGATCCATATTGTGTCTCTCTTATCAGGACGAGTGCCACAACTTCATCAAAGTGCTGGTCCCCAGAAACGATGATCTGGTGTTTATCTGTGGTACTAATGGCTTCAACCCAATGTGCAGATACTACAGGGTGAGTATCCAGTGCTAGAAACTGTCATGCCATGAATTCAAGTTCGAGGTGTGCATGCTGAAACGTGAAAAGCCTCAAAGAGTATCGTCTTAGTAGTTTGGGCAGCGCACCCTTTATCCTTAACGTCTTTTTTTAAATAAAATTTGCCTCGACTCGTTCGGCTGATCTCTGTCCTAGCTGGTGTTTTTGTGCGTTTGTTTCCACTGTGTCCCCTGACGAAACTCCTCTAATGTGTGGGTGATCGCTGTGTTCCCCTTCAGCTGGATAACCTCGAGTTTGACGGGGAGGAGATCAATGGATTGGCACGGTGCCCGTTTGACTCCAAGCAAACCAATGTGGCCCTTTTCGCTGGTAAGGGGTCAACCACACACCCACCCGCCCACACACACAGTTAGTCCTGCTGAAGAAGCTCTAATGTGTTCCTGCTTATGCTCTCATTATCACCTCTGTGTCTTTGCCAGAGTAAAACTGTGCCTGCAGCGATAACAACTCCGCCAATTAGGCCTTATAAACGAAGAGAAACAACAAAGCATATGAGAGCTGTGTATCCCAGTTTTTGGTGACTGTACTCCTTTTTTTTTGTTTTGTATTGTAGAGGGGAAGCTGTATTCTGCAACTGTAGCCGACTTCCAGGCCAGTGATTCTGTCATCTACCGCAGTATGGGTGATGGATCGGCCTTGAGAACCATCAAATACGACTCCAAATGGCTGAAAGGTAAGCGAATGCTCCTCCATAACTCTCAATCTTTATTTCTCACTGGAAATACACTTGTCTACCTGCCAGCTAGCTAAATGCCCATGGTGCCTTTGCATGGTGTATGTATGTACGAGGCTGTCAGGGCTGTTTTTGGAGTGATAGAGAGCTCTCCTGCCTTGCCAAGATCCATGGGGATATGGCCTGCTCTCTCCCAGGCAATCTAGGTCACCCCCAGTCATATACAGCCTTGTTCAAATCCCTGAAATATTCAACGTGCACGGCGGTGGTGACGGTGCAGAAATACATTTCAACTCTCCGCCTCTGTCTCTCCCTCAGAACCTCATTTCCTGCACGCAGCGGAGTACGGGAATTACGTGTACTTTTTCTACCGAGAGATTGCTGTGGAGCATAGCAATCTGGGCAAGGTAAGACAGTGCACCTGCCGTTTAAAAAAAAAAAAAACACGACGTATTCCACACAGATACAGTATGCTTGACTTTAACCAAAAAAAAAAAAAAAAGGGGCTTACACCTTTCTCAGTGCATGCTTTCCTGCCACAAAAGGTCCCAGTGGTAATGGGGCTCATTCAGGCAATGACAGAATCGCATTAGAATACATGAGACATTTTGACTGCCTGGGTTTGAGGGGGATTTTCTACTAATGTAAAACCATTACACAGTGAGAGGATTTGTCTCTTCCGAGAGATTGCACGCTCTGTTTTCCGCTCCCCTCCCGTGAAACGCACACATGCAGAGCGGGCATTAGGACGCTCTGTCTGAAGCCAACGTCAGATTTGACCATCCTGAGCTGGTCTGGCCGAAACCACGTGAAGCCAGAATCCTCCCATCAGCCACAAAGCTAATAAATATTTCAACCCTGCTAATGCTCTGGTGACACCTGGCCTCTGATGGAGGTTTGCACTGTTACATTATTAAAACTGTGGAAGCCAACAGCTTCACGCACTTTATTTATACTCAAAGCTTGGCTTATATGTGCAATCAAACACGTTTCCTGGTGCTGCGGAAGGGGTCGGCGCTGATTCACCCGGTAAGGTTGAAAAATCTCCACACGCGCAGTTCAAGATGAGTGTGCGTTAAAGCTGCGTTGCTACCGGATGGACAGATGCATAATTCATAATGTTGAAGTGTTTTTTTTTAGTGACGTTCGCTCAGCTGCCTCACTCTTCCTCCCGCCTCTTGTCATCCTCGCAGGTTGTGTATTCTCGCGTGGCCCGCATCTGTAAGAACGACGTCGGCGGCTCACAGCGGGTGCTGGAGAAGCACTGGACGTCCTTTGTGAAGGCGAGGCTGAACTGCTCGGTGCCGGGGGACTCCTTCTTCTACTTCGACGTGCTTCAGTCAATCACGGACATCATCGACATCAATGGCGTCCCCTCCGTGGTGGGTGTGTTCACCACGCAGATGAACAGGTGAGCAGAAGATGCTTTCAGGAGTTCTACAAATGAAGAGGACAGCAGTATGATATTTACAAGGACGTGACGTTCATTTTGTTTTCGTCACAGTATCCCCGGTTCAGCAGTGTGTGCCTTCTCCATGGCTGACATCGAGAAAGTGTTCTGGGGCCGCTTCAAAGAGCAGAAGACTCCAGACTCTGTGTGGACCCCATTTCCTGAGGAAAAGCTGCCCAAACCTCGGTGAGGATCAAACTTCTCTTCTCCCTCACAATATTTCAAAACTCAAAACCTTTTAAAGAGTCAAAGATGAGAGGGGGGGGGGGGGGGAAGGAATGTGGTGCCTGCCAGCAGGTGTTTACCGTCTGTCATTTTGTCCCCTTTTTCAAACCCTTCTTTGTCCAGCTTAAACCCAATGAAATCAAATCTTTCCCACTAGTAAGAGACCAAGTTATTAGCTTTGACCCAGCACACACATTCACCATCTGCTGATAATTGAATTATTAATTTGGGATAATTAGACATGCTGCATATTTAACCTGTTTACAGTCAGCACGTACATTTGTAGGCCTGCCCTCTGTCCAAAACACAAAGTCCAACAAAGGACCTCATTACGCCGGTAAATCATTGATGGGTGATAACCATGCATATGTATATTTTATGTTTCCAGCTGAGGCCCTTTTTTGTGATCCTAATAGGCACCTGCTCCTCCCCCCCCCCCCCCCCCCCCCCACCCTCTCGTTACACTTTTCATCCATCTCAATACGTGTTAGACTGACTCCCCTGCGTGTGATCGTATGTCCTGACCTCTGACCTTTTGCCTTTCCCTCATGTGCACCCTCCATCTTAGGCCCGGGTGCTGTGCAGGTCACGGTCCAGCTGCGTCCCTGAAGAGCTCCATTGAGTTCCCGGACGATACTCTGCAGTTCATCAAGTCCCACCCTCTCATGGACACAGCCGTGCCTTCTATCGGGGATGAGCCGTGGTTCACTAAGACCCGCGTCAGGTAAACAGAGAGGCGCAGTAGAGATGCACTGACTTAGTTTTTGAACTTGTGCCCTTTGATAAGTGACTTACTATCATTCGACACATGAGCTGAAACGCACAAGAAGTTATTGTGGTTTAATCACAAGTTGCTCTCAAGGATAAAAAGGCTAATAAAAATGAGTTGAATGGAGCTACAAAATGGTTTTTTGAAAAGAGGATTTGAATTTGACGCAAACTGTCTAAATCTGAAAACTTCAGGAAGTATTGAAAAGAATATTGAGAATTAATTCATATTAGACAATGCGTCACATACTGTATATCAATATCTTACTATGCCCAGTGTAGGCTAACTGTCATCCTGGTGATATGAAATGCAAATATGTTTGAAAAAAAAATAGTGCGAACTTTAATACATTTAACAGCCGGAGTGATTTGTGCATTCAAAAATGGCCTCTCCTATTTTGCACCCCTGCTGTGAGTAACACATGCTCCTCTGCTGTGTGTGAAGGTACAGACTGACGGCGCTGGCTGTGGACAATGAAGCGGGACCTCACAAGAACCACACAGTTGTGTTCATCGGGGCCGAGTCAGGGGTTGTCCTCAAGGTTTTGGCCAAGACCTCCTCGGCGGCCCTGAATGACAGCCTGCTTCTGGAGGAGATAGATGTCTTCAACACGGCCAAGTAGGGATACGCACACTTTTCACACTCTCTCTGTCTGCCTCTGTTTCCCTTCCCGTTCTGCTTTCTGGCCGAGGAGTCAGCAACTCTTAAAGTGAAGCCTTCTGGCACAGATGGCAGTGCCTGTCTGTCTGCATTCTGTGCCGGAACAGTATGTGTGTAGTTTTTAAAAAAATTTTTTATATCTGTTTATTTTTGGATATGAATACAAACGCTGCAGTGTGTCAGAGGTTAAAATCTTGTTAAACTGCGTGGAAAAAGCTTTATGTGCCTACTCCACCTAACAAGTGATTAAATCTACTGAGACTGAAACAGTAGACAGACTTATCTGGTAAACGTCTGATCATGTTTCTCGCTTCCCTTTCCCAGGTGCCTGTCTAACCGTGAGGATGACAAGCGTGTCCTCTCCCTCCACGTGGATAAAGACGCACACAGCCTGTATGTCGCCTTTTCAAGCTGTGTCATCCGTATTCCCCTGAGCCGCTGTGAAAGGCATTCTGCCTGCCACAAGTAAGTGACGCACAAATGTGCACGTCGGCAGTTTTAGACGCGCTTCGGTCGGTCGTAGGTTTATGACTTTAGTGTTTTGTTTTTCAGTAAATGTCATAAAAGCAATGATAACAGCTTCAGCTTACGAGTCGTGGTTAATGTTCAGTCAGTCACGTGTGTTCAAAGAGCACTTCCCAGAGCAATTAAACCCGGTGGTTTGATGGTGTGTTTGTGTGCCACCAGGTCTTGCATCGCATTAAGGGACCCTTACTGTGGCTGGAGGCCTCATGGAGCCTGTGAGAGGATTCTGCCTGGAGTTTTGTGAGTTAAAGCCCTTAGCTCCAATAAAAATTAAAAAAAAAGTTCAAATATAACAGACGAGAAATTCGATTATAAGACTTCCTGCAGCTGTTTGATTCATCTTTCTATCTGTCTCTTCTTTTTTTCAGGACTGGTTATGAGCAGGATGTTGAATCTGGAAACACCGCCCACCTTGGAGACTGTCATGGTACGTATCTCATCTCCATTGCCATGTCGTCTATCGTGCAGTGCGTACACACACACACACACACACACACAGATACACACATACATGGACACACACGCTAATGAGACACACACTCATCTCCACACACACCATGAGCCTGCACACTCACACCAGTAACCACTCCAGTAACTTGCCCCTACATAAGTCTATGTTCAGTATTAACACACACATCTGCATACAGTACATGGCCACCTGTAACTTATGAAACATGGACATGTACAATTCAGGGCCATGTCTAGCTGGTGCAAGTGGTAGAGGTTTGAAGATATCTGATGTCCAGAAAATCTACCTTAACTCATTCAACTTTTTAAAAAAAGTCAGTCCCTTCATTTGCACCAACTAAACATGACCCAGGCTGAACCTCAGTATCGATCAGAACCAGAGGGCCTTCTGTGACTCCAGAGAGAGACGGACACTTCTAGCGAGTGCTTTGTATCTTTATTGTTAAGTCTAATAAACTGCACTCTTCGTGTCTCTTAGGGAATTTTAGTCTTTATTTTTTTTCCTTCCTGAATTCCCTTATGCTGATTTCTTGTCCTTTTGAATTCCTTTAGCGTTTTTGGGCACTACATCAGCGCCAGATTACAAATCATATGGCGACCCTACCTCTGGTTAGTTTGATCTTTTACTCAAATGGTTTCTTTCCTTGAGTTCAGCATCTCCAGCCCTGTCTTCTACGCCACTGTCACTGTTCATCTTTTCCTACCAAACACTTCCTGAATGCTCAAATCACCCGCCTCATTTTCCATCGCCACCAAACACCAGAACCATCGGGCGACATTGGTGCTTTTTTTGGAGGCACATATTCACTTCCTCCTTCTCACTCATCACTTCATGTTTGGATTCCTCCCTCCTCTCTGCATGCCCACTCTCCATCTCTTGGCATCCTTACTGTTGTGTACCAACTCCTCCTTGAACATCAGTATCCTCTTTATTTCCTGTTCCAAATTCTCTTCAACTAAAAACAAAAAGTGTATTGATTGGTCTGTGAATGTGAAAACACTATATTTTGATAAAGGTTAACTTGGGTGAGGTTTATTCATATTTTTTTAAACACTAACCCATAAAATTACCCATTGCCAATGCCTACTAACCGGGGGGATAACAGAATGCTTTACCCACGTCTGCAGTTTGTTAATAATTTGTTTGTCACCACAGACATGGAGTTTTCATCACCGCCAGTCACTGTCCACCCCAGTGGGCCCATACTTCCCCCAGTACTCATACCCACTCAGAGCCCCAGCTCTGAGCCTGGTCCAGAGCTCTACGGCTCAGGCTTTGTGCTGCAGGATGACCCAGCCACCTCCCATTCTTTAGACTCTTTCCCAGGGGGCCAAGAGGGTAAGGCCCGCAGGGAGGCAGCCAGCATGCTGCATTGAACCCAATCTGATAGCTGCCAACAAGTCTCACTAAGCCTCACAAATGGGAATCCACACATATAAGCTCACATATGCAAACACATGGCACACAATGGCAGCTATTTAGGATTCCCATTAATATAATATAGCACATTTTAATGAAGTTTTTCTTTTTGGAATATTCATTTGGATACATAATTTATTTTTCTATGCATAAAATATTTGTATTTAAATATTGTTTTATTTCCTTAAACATATTATTTCCTTGTGTTCTTTCTTTCTTTCTTACTTCTGAATTATTAATTCGGCTTTCCAATCACTAAAACTTTTACTTTCTGTTCTCTTATTGTTTCTTTTAAGCTTTTCTTTAGATTTAGATTATGTCGCTGCCACTAGAGATTTATTAACTCTAGGTTTAGTAACAATTTACCCTGGCTGGTAGATCATTGACTGGGCCTGCCCTGCCACTACACTATTGTGGCTGCATGGTGTATGACTAACTCCTTCAATGTCTGTGGTTTCTAACAAACTCTCTGTAGAACTCTAGCCATCTGAACACCGGGGAAAGCAAGCACTGCTTCTCTTTCCTCGGAAAAGAACTTCCCGTTGGTTGATCTCTTGTGCAACAGTTCGATTTGGCTCTCTATTTCAGACAAGAATGCATTCCTAACCTTCTGGTACTGTTTCAACGCATGACAAAAAGCCTCTATTGGAACGGGGTCCAAGACAACACTTGAAGTCTTCCCTTCTGAACTAACACAGAACTGCTCACTGCTTCTTTTAGATGGTGAAATGGATGTGGGTACCTAACAGCTTCTGCCAATGTTCACCATTTTTCTTCTTCATCTGGAATAGAAATCACAAAATGTCAGAGTATGTTTGTAGTTAAGTGCTAAACAACAATGTGGAGATGTGTTAGAAGCAGAAACGTGTGCATGAATGTCTTCACACACAAACATGCACATTTTCTGCTGTTGGATGGAGGGGGATGCTTCAGTGAGCATTTTGACCCTTTTCACCAGGGGTTTAAACAGTGCTTTAATGTTTTATAGGTGTGTGGGATATCCAGGCAGGTGAGACCAACCAGATGGTCCACATGAACATCCTCATCACCTGTGTGTTTGCTGCTTTTCTCATGGGCGCACTTCTGGCTGGTCTTATTGTTTTCTGCTACCGAGACTCATTTCTCCGTAAGCCAAGAAATGTCCACAAGGATGCAGAGTCAGCGCCATCCTGTTCAGACTCCACCGGAAGCTTCGTCAAGCTAAATGGTCTCTTTGACAGCCCTGTAAAGGTACAGCCATCGCAACGGCTCAGTTGCACACGTCTTTTGTTGGCAGTAATTGTTGAAGATGTGACACCTGTCTAACCTCACTGATGTTGTTGTCTCATTCTTAGGAGTACCAGACCAACATCGATTCTCCCAAGCTGTACACCAACCTGCTGAGCAACAGTAAAGACCTGAACTCACCAAATGGGGACACCAAGACCATGATCCTGCGGGATGGTTGTCAGCCCCCAGAGCTTGCTGCCCTGCCTACACCTGAGTCGACTCCTGTGCTTCAGCAGAAAGGACTGCAGCCCATCAAAAACCAGTGGGAGAGGGCTCAGGGGAAGGCCGGTGGTCCTCGCAAGGAGTCCAACTCAGCAAAGAGTCCTCAGTTCCTTCCTTCTCCCGTTCCTCCTAACTCCAACTCCAACCTCCCTCACCTCGCCCTGGGACACTCCCACATACCCAGTGCGGTTGTCCTGCCTAATGCCACACATGATCACCCTGACTTTGAGGATGGGGATGATACACTGCCACGTTCTTCAGAAAGGAAGTTAAAGACCCCAGATTCTAAGGGAAGTAGGAAAGAGCAGAAGAGGTCCGTGGATGCCAGGAATACCCTAAATGACCTTTTAAAACATCTCAATGACTCTGTGGCCACCCCTAAGGCCATTCTTCAAGACGGATCAGGGCCCCGCCCTAGGCAACACCTCACACTGGAACCCATGGAGGAACTGACTGAAATGCCCCCTAAGGTGCCCAGTCGCGAGGCTTCCCTGTACTCCCCCTCCTCCTCCTTACCCAGGCACAGTCCCACCAAGAGGGTTGATGTGCCTCTGCCCTCCACTCCCACCACGCCCACGGGCAGCCTGAGCATGGGGGGAACACTGGAGAGGCACAGAGGGGGGTACCAACTCCAACGGAGTGCCTCTCATAGGCACTCCTTATCCACCTCACCAAATGGGGTAACAATGGGGGTGTCTGTGTCTCGCCAACACAGTATGAACAGAGGGGGTTACATGCCTCCAACGCCCCCCTCCAGACTTGACTCCCACAGCGGGGTAATGGGGGCAGGAATGCACTCTGCCCACCCATCTTCTGTACCCCGACAGGGCAGCTACAACGGGCATTGCTCACTCCCTCGCACGGGGGTTAAAAGGACCCCTTCGCTAAAGCCAGATGTGCCCCCTAAACCCAATGGGTTTTCACCACAAACTCCACAGATGCGAGTGGTCAACAAGTACAGTTATTAAAGGAACATGGGACTTATCTGAGTGAGCGTATAGCCCCGAGTGCTTGGAGGGGGGGCTTTGGACGGGGTAGGCCTGGTGTGTGTTTGTGTATCGACTTGAGGTTTGTTCCCCCTTTAAATGAAATGCACATATACTCACTCTAAAAAGGGAAAATCACACGTGGCCAAAGATACTCCTTGGAGCTTTTTTGCTCCCTACGTCCCCATGTCCCTCCATTGTCTCGGTAGCCATGGGATATACACAGTGGACAATAGTTAATCCGCTGTTCTAAGTTGTATCTGGGCTTGGTGACACCTGTTCCAATATTAGGTACGAGGTTTGCGACACAGACGCGGGGCCCCGCCAGCGTGTGTGCGTGTTGTACGAGGGTCAAAACAGTGAAATACTTGAAGAATGGGTCTCATTTGTCACTGCCCTTGAGCACTGTCTTCCCACTAATGTGAACTGAACAAAGAGGAGAGGTAGGCCATGCCTTTACTTGCGAGATGGTTGGGGGCAGAGGAGAGGGAATTCAAAATTTTAACGTGTGCTTGTTGCTTTAGAAACATATGACTGTGGACAGCTGTATGAAGCAGCAAGCGGACAGAGAGAAAGAGTGCAAATGAATGTGTGTGCGTCTGTGCGTATGCGTGTGTGGCACGCAGGTTTGTGTTTAGGAAGTACACAGATAAGGCCTTTATATTCGATTGCCAGGAATGGTATCACATGCCAGAGGATGCACCTGAAGATCCGTCTAAGACCTAAGTCACTGTTTCCCATTTTAACTATATAATCTCTACTTTGCTCTTGTTTAAATCCATCCGAAACCGAGCCTTTTGCCACTCTGTTGTGATTTTATAATAAAGTTAGGCTGAAGTGAAGTTGTTCATCCTGGGTTTATACTGGGACAGGGATTCTGTATCTCACTGGGAAATTTAACTAAGTACATTTACTGCTAAGGGTTACAGAAAAAGGTGTATCCTCGATACGTTTTCTTCTCTACCAGACCTCAATTGCCCTTGATGTGTGTGTGAGTTTGTGTGTGTGATACATTACAGAGGCCAAGATGTTCAATTTTCAGCAACCAAACACACTGTCAAGATTGAAACATGGGGGGAATGCTTCTCTCCAGGACTGAAACCTCCTCTAACCTCCACTGCCCCCTTGTAGGAAATAGGCTGGTGGTTCAAGAGACTTCTTTCTTTATGTAGCAATGGTATTAGTAAAAACATATTCAGTTCTCCTCTCATCCTATAAAGGAATTTTGAACATATTATTTGCCTTTATAACGTTTACTGTGTTATTTAAAGAATTTTTCATTTGAAACTAAACGCAACACCAATGGTTTAACTCAATTTAAAGGAACTCAACATTTCAGGGCACGTCTGTTTAAACTTGTGTGAACCCTAATAGAAGAACAGGAGAAAATTCCCCCTGCATTAATCCTGTTAAAAGGTATATGATACTGACCCGAGAACAAAATGGTGGATATAACACCTCTGTCTTCTGCAGCCTGTGTTCCCTGTGCAGCTTCCCCCGTGAGTGGCCAGTGTACAATCAACACAACAATTACCAATGTGTCCAAACGAGTCATGCTGGGAATGACAAGATCCTGTATATAATTAAATACTATAAATAAGGAGTATAAATATTTTTAGGCAAGTGAACCTGAATCTGTGCATTGTGTGCCTTATTCACAAAATAAACTAGTACATTATATAATATTGGCAATGTCAATTGGTCCTCTGTATGTTATTGTCATATACTATATACACATTTTTTATATGAGATAATTCAAAATCAGCAGGATATGTTGAAAAATCACTACCTAATCCAAACTGGAGTGATGTGGAAACAGCAGAAAAACATTCCACTTTTGAATTTTACTGAAGGATAGTCAAAAAAAAAAAATCTTCATTATGAGTATGGATCAATTTTCTCCTTTACTGTCGGTGTTGAAAGAATGGGTGTCAATCCAGCACATAGAGGTGCCATGCTGTGAATGTATTTTCTTGACAGTGGGATGTAGGGTGGTTAGACCTTGTACTGTGGAGCAGTCAGCTCAACGCAGCACATCCTGCCCACAGCCGATGTATCAACACGGTGTTCATGTGAAAGCCGCCTGTTGGCATGGGCGGCGGTCATGCAGAATCTGTAGTGACAGGAATTGTTTCCATTGGTCAGTAGGGACGCTTGGGGGATCACATCTCTTAGCATTGGGTTCATTATATCTGCATCTGCAATCCTATCCGAGTGTCAGTTGCCTGTTAAGCCCAAAGCCACATTTTGTTTACAAGTGATGATTGTATGTAAAGACTTTCTGCCTGTCATCTAACCAGTGTTTGGGCTCTTTTTTCTACTCGATACATGCACACTGACATCACAAACATACAGCCAACACACACTGCTCAACTGCCTTGTACATTGCAATATGAACTGGGTCTTTCTGTTGCAATCCAAATTGAAGCCTTTATATTTCAGTCTGAGCTTGGTGTGTGTGTGCAGATAAACCAGATTTTGTCATGTAATTTTTGATTTTAATACTGTGCAACATGGCGATGCAAGGCCAGCTGTATATATGACCTCCAGAGTATTTGAGCGTGTAGATATGTTGTAAAATTGTACTGTGAATGTGTAAATAATAATGATGGTCTTTGTTTCATGATATCTTTTGTTGATTTTTTTAACACGGCATGTATAGTTGAAATAAAACATTATGGCACAGACAGAGCCGTCTTTGAGGGTTGTTTTTAATCTCGGGTTCCCTTATTTATGTGTCTTAAGTTGGATGTTTTGTAAAATTCAGATGCGTGGTCCTTTGTGTAACCATCTTAAGAGCCCGTAGATGTTTTCTGTCCCTGCATCATGACTGGTCTGGGGGAAATGCTGCTTGTGTCCTTGCTGAGCTCTGATTTGACTATCAGAGACAGCGAGAGTCCGCAGAATGATTAAGAGCCTCAGACTATTTTTAGAGCTGGGTTGTTTTGAAGTTTGGGGCCAGCAAAGAGTCAACCACACCAGATAGCTTGTGGGAAAGTTTCCAAAGTAGCATGTTCCTGTAGCCACCAAACATCTGGACTAACTACTGCTCACGGCATGAGATCTGAGCCACCAATGAGCTGTGGAAGGGCTAACACACACACACACACACACAAGCACATGCAGACGCTTAAGAGACGTGCAACATAAACAGCCATTGCATGGTGTTACGCACAGATGGGCCTGTGGTAAGATTAGCTGCCAGCAACAAAGGGAAAAAGGAATGATGGTTAGATGAAAGATAGTCACTAGTATATGTTTCCGATTAGCAGAACAGATTAAACTTCCTGTCTGTTATGTTTCAGAAAGACATAAATTGTCATGTATCGCTCACACGATTACAGGAAAAAAAAAAAAAAAGATTTGGCGTTAGAACATGAAAGTAAAATGCAGACGCATGTGTCACAAACACAGATTTCACAGTGGCTTTGCAGCCTAAAAAGGCAAACCACATCTCACATATCAACAGCAACATCTCAGTCTGAAGCCCACCAGGAGCCTTTGTTGCATGTCACCCCCACTTTTTTCTCCTTCCCTACATTTCCTGTGCGCCTCTCCACAGCAATCTATCAAATACAGCAAAGATGTCAAAAACATCATCACATCACAAACAAGTTCTCCCCCATTGTAAACGTTTTTTGTTTTTTTTTTACATTTCAGTGTTAACATCCTGAAAAAGGCTAAAAGCAACGACCATGGAAACTTTTCAAAGTCAAATATTGAGACTGAAAGGAAAAATGGTTCCATCTTACTGGTCTGCACATAAAAAAGAAGTGAAGGAGGGCTCGGAGAGCACCGCTCCTGCTTTTTTTGGAGCGGGGTTATGCAGCCCTTTAGCTGTTTGGCCAGGAGGCTTTGTGGCTCATCGCTGCTGTCAGAATGTTGACACAAGTGCTCCTTCATTTGCTTTCAGCAGGACCTCCTGAAAACTCACACCTCCTAGCAACCCAGCTCTGTCTTTCTCCCTCTCTAAAACACACACACACACACACACACACACACACACACACACACACACACACACACACACACACACACACACACACACACACACACACACACACACACACACACACACACACACACACACACACACACACACACACACACACAAGGGAAACATTCTCCCCTCTGGGTGTTCTAACGGGGGTTGGGGGTGTGATTTGGTTGGGAATGAGGAACAACAAAGAGGCGCCTCTTACTATTCTGATGTACATCCCATCCTCTCAATTTATCAGATGGTCTCTTTGAATTAGTGGAGGCAAATCAAACACAGCCAGTGATTCTGTAGCTGTTTCATTCACTGCTCCGTCCGCCTGGCCACACTTAGACTCATTACCAGCACCGACTGTTCCCAGACAAAAAGCATGCGTTGGTTGTCATGCAGACATGTCTTTGTGTGTCCGTGCATGTGTCTGTGTGTTTATCCCACTTCACAAGCGGCAGAGGAAGCAGATGCTAAAAAAAACATCTCTTGGTTAAGTGTAAGTGGAACAAGGTCACCCATCTCGATTGAGGAAGATGAAAGTAAATTGCTTAATATGAGAGTAGATTAAATTGTGCTTGGAAACCGCATCATGCACACAAAACACAGAAGAACCAAACCAACACACACAGGAACACACGTAGTACATACAACCATAGAGAGAGTGATCTGGTCCGTTTCTCGCCAGCGTCTCTTTAGAAATTTAAGGATAGTGATTAGACTGAAAATCGTCCATCTGTACTCCTTCCTGTCCTCTTTTCTTAAAAGCCCGGAGGTGAAACCAGCAATTACATTTACGAGCTTCAGTCATGGAAAGGTGCTTAAAAGGGCTTCTTTGTGGGCTTTAGCAAGTACATTTGCTCTCTCTCTGATGCATTAAAGTCTGACAGAGTGTCCGGGTAATGCTTCATTTGAAAGTGGAATTAAATGACAGGGAAGAAGCCGAAAATTTCTCTGAGTGGGATTGGAAAAAAAAAAAAAGTTTGACGCTTTCGCACTTCAGCCTCTGCAGTCGGGGGAAAGCCATCAAAGTCTAATCCATGTGCCAAGCACCCTCACATTGACAGTTGGCTAATGGCACATATTGCTTTGAAAAGTGACTTAAAAGGCAGGCAAGGAAACGCAAAGAAGAGAAGGGGATTGTAGAAATACGAGGAAGGGAAGTGCTGACAGGTATAGGGTCTACTTTTTCTTATTCCTTTATGAGTAGAGACATAAATTTGAGTAATGAAAAAAAAAAGTCAAGCTCAACAATCAACAAAGTTAGAGGGATGGCCGGAGAGAGAGAGAGAGAGAGAGAGAGAGAGAGAGAGAGAGAGAGAGAGGGGCCGCAGAGATTTTTATTCAGTTGTTTATTATGTAACAGCTTCTAAGTGAAAGGCTGCTTTGCTCCCGGTTAACCTCAAGAAAAGACATGACAACCTCTTTTTATGGTTTCATCTGCACTACAACCTGTGTTTTCTACAGCAACATTGTTATTTAGCAAAATTATGGAATTGGTTCACTATGGATGTAATTGTGCGGAGGCAACAAGGACAAGGGTTTTTAAAGTATTTATAATGTAGAAAGTCACTTTGTAACTCGTCAGATCTGTTTACTGCATATTCTTGCAGTCCAGTCAAAATTGGTCTGATGCCTCAAGTTAAAAAACAAAACACTCTATCATACAGTTTTTTAGAGCCTTTAGAGTTGAAATAAATGGGAGTGATTAATTAAAGACGTGAAGATTTAAATTGTGTTTTATGTTGAAGGTAGTTTCACATTGCTATGACAGCATTTAAGAATATTGCCTGCATCGATGTGTTACTATAATGCAGTGGGAGACATTGTCAGTAAAAGTTATAGGTACCAACCATAGACTGTATGAAACATGGACATAATCTCAGTGATGTCACTCATTGGTTTCTGAGGAGGTGCTGTGAAGCCAAATGATGGCAGTCACCATTATGCAAACACTGACTCCAACTAACTTTCTGCTTCTCCAGAAACAGGTATAGAGGTGGAGTTCAGGTGGGCCCACCTGTCAGTCTAATCAGTCACACCCCTAAAAATGACTAAAAAAGAAAACTTTTGGCCGAACTAAAAATCCACCCTAAATACATTTTTAGAGATAATGAAATAAGAGACTGTTTTTGAGCACCATACTGTCAAACTGGGCTTTTTAACATAGGGCCAAAGAGAAATCTCCAGACTGTTGACACTTGAGGAACTGCAGTTTTTTGGCACCTCCAGATTATCTTTATGTTTCAACACTTCAGCATGCTGCTTGGTACCAACAGCAGACTGATTTGAGTCAAGCACAGTCGTACCGTGAAGTGAAAATGAGCTACTTGTGTCCGAGTTAGCCACATAATAATGTATTTGAAACCCTATGGGGGGAAAAATCTGTAATTGGTTTAACTAATTCTTTTTGTTAATTCTAAAAAGGTACAAAAAGTCTGCTGCCTAATTCTGCCAGGATGGTGCATTCAACATCGAATAGAGACAAGAACAGAATCAATCAGAACTACAGCTGAACTTAGAGGATTTTGCTCAGGCAAATGTTTTATTATTCTTGGCAGCCTTCACATATCTTTGTTATCACCTTCAGAGGACCCACCCACAGCTGGAAAATATGTCAGAAAATAAACCTGTGAGCTTTTCCCCAAAATGTTGGCACAGTCAGCACTTCGTGACCAAATCCCAGAGGAGCATGTGGAGTGCGAGGGTTAAAGAGGGGCTAACGCCGTCTTTGGCTTTTTATAAGTTTGAAAATTAAAGTGACAAGGTGTTGAATCAAGATTTGTGTCATTAGGAATTGCCATGCATGGCATCAACAGGGTGGCTGGAGAGAAAGCATCCAGAGACAGAGACAGCGTGTTAAAAGCAGCAGGGAGATGAATATCTGTCCGATGTCGTTCCTTAAGATGCACAGACCCTGCTCAAACACCTGCAGGTAAATGTACTTATCTGTCACATTTCATCTGCTCACCAGGGCATACGCTTGAACGTGTGTGAGAAAAGTGTGTGTTTTGAAGAAGAGGACGAGGAGTTGTGCAAGTTTCAGCAAGCCTATCGAGTGAGCATTCATTGACTGAGACTGCAAACAACTCTTTTTATGAGGTTTTTCACGTGTTCAAGTTAGAGATTATCACCACAAATTTCCTGAATGGTTTCATAATTACAAACCTTCTTTGTCTGTGTTAAAAAAACCACTCTATTTTATTTTCTGTCTTCTGTTCTGTTACTTCCCTCTCTCTTTATTCCCCCCTATGAAGCCCTGACCCAGGCCGTTTACAGTGTGGGTGTTCTGGGAGCTTTGTTGGTAAACCAGTGGATTATCCCCAATTGCTTTATGACTAAAGCCTAGCCTGCTATTACGGTGCTTTGTCATTGAAAAATCACATCTTCCCAGACACTCACCTGGAGACACACCCCGACACACACACACACACCCTATCCCTGAGGGGTGACACGAACGTGCACATCTGAGCCGAAGGTGCCCTCGTCACCTGCAGAGGAATGAGCCTGGGAAAAACCCCCGCAGCACAAATAAACACAAATAGACCCTTGACTTACCCTGGAGCAAACACTGCGGCAAAATGAGCAGGATGCTGTAATAATTATCAAAATCTTACACCATACGCAGCAATATTTCCCTCACAAAACAAAGGGCCCTTTTAATTGTGGTTCAAGTCAGAATGAGACGATTACGCATAAATAACAGATCAGAGCACATCCTTACTTAAAAAAGACCACATGAATTACAAAAAGTACTCAGATGTAACTCTGTCCCATGGTTCCGATTATGCACGGCAGTTTTAAGTGCAGCACTCTGCCTTTGTTACGCAGCTTAATTGAACATAGCTTGGATCTGACGTTGGCTAACAACATGAAGTTAGCCCCGTCCTGCATTAGTGCCAGAGCAAATTAATTCTCCCAACAGATCAATGGGCTTATAGTCCGTGCACATCAGCCTAGAGAGATTTCACAAGCAGGCTGCTGTAGTATCAGCGGCCCAATTTTCTGTCTCTACTCCACAGCTATCTGCCAACCAACCATGTATACTGAGGAGAAATCAGATCAAACACCTATAGGCCAACATAGCAAAGAACTTTTTCCCTCTTGTTGTCCCCCGTTCTCCGCTGCACTGATACAAACATAAACCTGGCCTCGCTGTCCTCCACAGCCTCTAGATCAATACGTAATGGGCGTCACACTGAGCTAATGAGCCCTCTGTGTCTCGTCCCATCCTTGTTGAATACTGTCTCTTTGTGTCGTTAAGGCGCTTCTCCAGTCTCGGAGCGAGCGGAGCAGAGGATTGAAGGAGGGTAGCTGTAAGGAAAAAGAGGACTGAGGACAGAGAGTGACGGAGGGGAGAAGATGGCACGGAAAGGAGGGAAGAGATGAGTGCCAAGATGTTGCACAACAACCCCTAGTCTTTCCAACAGGCAGAATTATCATTCAGGGCAAAAACAACTCAACAAGCACCCAATACCCTGAGCTCACAGGATACAGCTTAGCACCACCCCCTCCCCATCAGCACATACCCACACAGGACCTAAAAGAAGATTTCAATCTGTTTCATCTCTCTGGATATACAGTCGCTATGAAAACATATTTCATAACTTACTGTTCATGGAGTTTACAGTAAACCTGAACTTAACTCGTAAAAAAGTGTATCCACCTCATAGCTCTGTTTGGGACATTATGCAATGAAACTATGGCTTACTAATGAAGATGAAAACCTTTGCAAAGTGGCACATGTGTATTTGACTTTTTATTAAACACGACTTTGTTTAAAAAAAGAACTTAAAGGAGTTGATTTTGTTTTTTTTCTAGGACTACTTTCCGCAGCTCTTGTGACTATTCACACCTGCACGTATTAAAAATAAGTTTCCATGTTCTGTGAAACAAAATGTCTGCCAGTAAAATGGTCCGGCTTTGGCTTTTAATAGCTTCTAGACAGACGAGGTTAACGGCACAGTGTGGCGCTATATGAGGCATATATATTGTCAGTAAGATCAACTTTTTGTTTAAGTGGCATTTTTTCATTATAGAAAATAAAACTTTGCAAGATTATTATTTTTTGGTTTATTCAGCCACAAATCCAAAACCCGTCGTCCCCCCTTAAATAACCTTGGTGTCACATGGACAACTGCATGAATTTTATGAACACATTTGAGTTTGAAATAATTTTTGGGATTAAAAGCAAAGCCACGTGAACAGAGCTTTCACACTTGCAGAAAAATCCTGAAAAACTCTGAATATTTCCCGGAGCTGTATGTGTGAACGCAAACAACCACATTTTTCACTCAGACGTTACCCGGAGTTTCTCCTGCCAGAACCCTAAATGCTTTTCTGCAGCAAGTACGAGTGAGCTGATGTGAGAGCGCAGCAGGATATCATCTGGAAACTTCAGCTCGAGCCAATGGGAGGGGGGAGTGACATTTATATCTTGTGACTGCTGCACGGTGCATAGAGTGTCTGCATGCGACCACTACGATCTCTGTGCTCGTAATTAAACGGCTGCGTTTAACGTTTTCTGTTCATTAGAATGTTGTTCTCCGTTCTTTTTTTGATAGTCTGATTCCGGTGGACTACACGTAGCATAAAGGCAAATATTCTCATTATAGCATCTTATAGCGGCCCCTGTTGCTTCGTCAGCTTTTTCAGGAGACCCCCCGCCCCCCCCCCCCCCCTCCTCTCTGACAGGGATAGTCTCCCGCTGTGAGGAGCATATGTGAACAGCCAGGTCAGGAGACTATCCGGAGCGGACCTTTCTGAAATTATCTAGATATTTTCAGGAGTGCATATGTGAAAATGGCTACATATACAGTATAAGGCTACCTAAACAATACTAGCCTAATTGGACGTGATGACCATCCTAAACTTGGATTGACTTTTCTGACAGAAATTGTCAATCTAAATACAGTTTCAGCACAGTGACACTGTATCCAGGCAGAACAACCTGCTTTTTACAATTCCTTTTTGTGTTAAATCAGTTTGCATCAAGTGCTTTTAAAATCCACATCATGTTGAGAAAATGGCCAAAAGAACCTTTGGTCCTCAACAGTCTGCTCTTGAGTGCTCCTCTTACAATACAGGTTGGTCAGAGCTCTAGCCCTAGCATAGCGGTCGCTGCTCTGCATGAGCCAGAAAGTAAAAAGGCTGTCGCCTGGCCTAAGGAGCACTTCAAAAAGCCCAGAGCAGTGTGAGCTGCAGCACAAGACAGACAGACACACACACACACACACACACACACACACACACACACACACACACACACACACACACACACACACACTCAGGGGGCCAATGTCTTGTGAGTCTGTGTGTACTTTGTATATGTATGTTACTGCAGAGGTGCACGTGTTTTTGCGTGTGCTTATGCATGTGTGTTTATATGTGTGGGTGTGTGTGCCGGTTGAGGGGAGGCCTATTAAAAAGCTGCCTGAGGAGAGGGCTTTCAGATGGGAGTCTATGGGGGGGCAGAGAGGATGGCAGGGCCATTGTGTGTCAGAGTTCCATCCTGAGAGCTGGAATTAGAGCCTTTCTCCTCTGCTCGGCTGGAAGACTCTGTACCACCACTCCGAACGACCCCGTGTTTAATTAGAGCAGCACTGGAGGGACGGCAGAGAGTGAGGAGGAGAGGGAGGAACACGCGCGATGGAAATAAGAGGAGAAATATGAGAAAAACCTTGGGGGAAAGAGGGGGAAAATTGGATTCACACCGTTTGACAATGCTGTGCAACTCTGATTGAAAATGTAATGAGATGTATTATAACAACATGATGTGAAATATGACAAAGGTTAGATCTGGTGGTGTCATGAGCGTCTTTGTCACATGCTACTGATCGGAATCAGAATTAAAGTTAGAATTTGTTGTAAAATGGATTTGTACAAAGAAGGAATGTGTCTGTTTCTGGTGCATTACAGTAAACATAAACAACGGATTAAACATTTTAAACACACTATATCTGATTAACTGATTAACTGAGGATGCGCCTAATATTGTAAAGTGCAGGATTTGTGTAATGTGACTTTATCAACAGCGATTGAGGCTCAGTTTCACCTCTTATCATGCTTCTTTCTTTAACTTCTCTTCACCGCTCTCCAACATTATCCAGCTGTTGTCTTCTATCTTTATCCCGTTGACAATTTGTTCTTTGGCCAAGAGGCTTCTGTTCATTTTACCCTCATTCATGTCATTAGCGCCACAGTAAGGAGTCATGAAGTACTGACGCAGTGAGTCAAATTGGCAGGCTAATCATTTTAGAGTGCCATATCTTCAAAAAATAAAATATGCGAATTTGGCCCCAGTGATTGGATAAATGTTTCACACCAGTCAGGACAGCGATAAATTCCTGTATTGATATTTTGTCCCGGTCCTAGAGCAGTTTATTGCCAAATATGAGCAAATGTGAGTAAACTTTAATGGGACGTATCCAACTTCCAGTTTAATTAGCTTCCACACTTTCATTATTCCTCCATTGTAAACAACGTCGAGGAAGTGCACGATGTGCCTTTGCTGGGGTTATGGTCTAATCAAATTGTGTAAACAAACATTAATGGATGACTATGAATGAGAGCATTATCTTCTAATAGAGTGGCCATTAATATTTATTGTTTTTTATTCTGTCTAATAAGAAACCAACGAAAGCCGGATATGTGTGTCAGCACGAGAGAATGTACATTTATCAGTGATTGGATCACTAAATGGATAGATGAGGCAGATAAACACAGGCTGTTGTCTTCTGGGCTGATGATCTATCCGTTTAGGCTTGTAAGGTTCATTTATGTTAAATGGGTTGGTTGTTATGGGAGGTAAACAATGTGTCAGGCTTTATTCCAGAAAAAAGTAATTCCACTTAGCAAGCAAATGCAATTAAGGCCTGCTGGTAAAGGGGATTGTCTTTAAAGGAGCAGCTTTGTTTGTTAACTGGCATGGGTGTCCTACTTAAAAGGCTGATTGTGCTCGATGTCAGTGTTGCTGTAGATTTGTAGTTGGGTGTGTGTGTGTGTGTGTGTGTGTGTGTAAACTCCCACCTGACTCCTCACAAAGAAAAAAAGGTTTTGAGATGTTGATGATGGATTTTCTGACTCACACGTCATAACACTGTAAAGCAATTAAATGAAAAAAAAAAAGAAAAAAAAAAGGCCTATCATGGGGCATCACAAGACTGGCTCTACAGTGCGCACACACACACACACACTCCCCTAGCGTGAGACGTGTGTTGACCCTGGCTATATTCGGGCTTTCTCTCTCCTGCGTCTTAATCCTGCTGTCTGCAGTGTTCCACCTGATTAGTCTGATCATTCACTTCTGACAGGCCCATTTCTTAACCCTCCACACAAACACACACACACACACACACACACACACACACACACACACACACACACACCATACAAGCACACATAATACATCATACACACACGCAGCCATACAAGCACACATGACACATCATACACACACACACACATATACACACCGACAATCTGACTGAAGGGGCAAGAAAATAAAAGCCTGAAGAGAATGACGTGTTCACTCAGTCACCCACAAGGAAAAATATCCCATCATAGCCTGCAGTTACCAGTGTCACACGTCACTTCACATGGACGGTCACACACATTTGGCTCATTATATGTGAAATGCACACACACACACACACACATAATTAAAGCCAATCAACGTATGAATCCCTCAGGAAAAGGTTTCCACATCAAAATATGTATAATGAGTCCAGGGATGTTCTCCGACGGGAATTCAGTGCAGAGAGATATGAGTTCAGGAAATGCAAATGTGAGGTACCACTGTGGGGTAGAAGCGGGGTTTCCCACAAAACCCCTGAACAATGTTGTCCTTCACCTGCAGAGATCTAAAGCAGCAATCAAGAGGCGTGGAGAGCCGTGGCGACTATTTCTGTGCGGGGTACCTCACCGACTTTCACTGACTCCCTCAGGCTGTAGATAAGACATTGTATATTGTGGTTGTGTGTGTGTGTGTGTGTGTGTGTGTGTGTGTGTGTGTGTGTGTGTGTGTGTGTGAATTCATGCATGTAGGTGAAAGAGGTGTATCCCTCCTCCTCTCTTAGAGCTACATCTCTCTCTCTCTCTCTCTCTCTCTCTCTCTCTCTCTATCTGTTGTTTCCCTTCTCATTGATCCAGTATTGCTCAGTTCCTCGATTACCAGCCTGCTGTTAGATTTGTTGTTGGAGTCAGAGTTGATTTAGTCGAGTTCGCCGTGCCTGAACTCTGAGGGCCCGTTCAGCTCAATGGCTGTAAATTACATTTATTTACAAGGAGGATCAATTGAGGGAATGTGTGTGTGTGTGTGAGGCTGTTTCATCTATGTACATTGTGTGTGTCTAAACTAGGCGAGTATCGTTTTCCAATGAGGCACTGATTATGCAACGGGTATAAAAGTTAAAATTAACCACCATGGTTATTGATTAACAAATACTAATGCTCACATACATCCCTCTAGCTTTGCACATGTCATTGTAGGTACAGCCTGAGGAATACTCTGACATTTTGTGAAACCATTTGCTCTCTGAAAAAGAGTCATGAGTGCCCCTTTGCTCTAAAATATGACAACATAGGAACCACTCTAGTGTTCAGTTTGTACATACAGGGCTCCCAGTCAACTGAGCCTTTCTTAGGATAAGCCTGAACAAAAATTAAGTGGCCACTCTAGCAATAATAAATCTGCTTAGACTTCAATGAAAAGTTTTCTTCACAAAAGGTCACACTTGATGAGTTTTCAACAATAATCAATGTTGAGATAAACTTTAAAAAAAGTTTTGTTATTTCAAGGCTTCAAACTAATTGGTTATGTCGAGAAAATAGGGTCAGGGTCTGGATTTAAATGTTCTTATGTAGGCAGGCAGTTACATAACTTTTGAACATGTGTTCACATAACTAACATAACTGACATAACTAACGTGCGTGCCTAACCAACTTTACATAACTTAAAACAATGTCAACTTCTTTGATGAAGTACATAGACTACACGGGCGCCATCTCGACAGTCGTGATCAAAGGCTCCACAGACAACCTGATGGACCACATGACATGACAAGGGCTGCAGATGATGGAGTCAAAACCTTCAAGGTTCTGGTCAGGGACAAACGCCTGGTACCCGGAGCAGGAGCCACTATGAACGAGCCGGCCAAACAGATCAGCTCGTATGGAGAGTCTTGCTCTGGTCTGGAGCAGTACGCCATCAAACCGTTTGTTAAAGCCTTCGAGGCTTTGCCTCATGCGCTGGCTGAGAACTCTGGAGTGAAGGGGAGCAAACTCTAAACTTCACTCAGCACATCATGAGGGACACAAAAATATGGACAGCGAGGCAGAAGGCCCTGCATTAACGTGGGTTTCACGCGGGAAAAGCAACCATGCTCTTCAGCAGGTGTACTTTGGTGCTTTTTAATGTATCATCTGACTTCAACTGCAATTCTAAACAATAGGCTAGTGGACCGCATCTAAACATGACTGAGAGGGAAGCTTCAGCAAAATATTTGTGTTTGACTTCTGTCCAATCAGCTGTAAATTAGAAGTATTTAATAAAGATTGGCTACCTCCCAGTATATGAATAATATAGACAAGAGCACCTTTTTTTTCTGAATAGAAAAAGAGCAGCTGGCCTGTCTATGTCCAAATGTAACTAAATCTGCCACGCTGCATATTGGGCGTCGATTTACACTTAACACTTAAATAAGCAGAAACATTTCTAAACATTTAGCTATATAAATGTTACATCTAAATGTTAAAAGTACATGTTACGATTCTAAATATTTAGCTAAGTTGCTAAATGTTGCTGTTACTTTTAGTTGGCTTAACTTTACAGTCGTTGCCCCCTTGCTGCATCTGTGCAGCTCAGTAAGACATTAAAGCTCCGTTCTTTTAAAGAAGAACACGTGATTTTTCACACTTAAATGTAGCAGAAATCAAGTATATCCTCTGAAAATAACTCTGTGAGTCATGACTGTCTACAATGGGTGTAACACCACGAGTCCCGCTGTCTGTGATGCTTTCGGAGCTTTCCTCGCTGTAGCTACACTTTGTTTACATTATCGAGACAGCCGGCATCCCCTTGCGTATAAAAGTTGTTTAATTGAGGGACTAGAGAAAGAAGAACAACATACTGTACTCACTGCTTATTTGAATGTCACTTAAACGTTTTTAAATCATGGTCATTTCGTGTAAATTTACATGCAGTGTGAAGATACGAGCAAACTAAAGATCGCTAGCATTAGCATGCTAACACAACAATGCAGCGCGAGTTGTTTTGGTTTCATGCTGGTGCTCAAGGGGCGACATCTACCGGATCAAAAAGTCGCATATTCTTCCTTTAAGCAGTTTGAATACATGAACCTGTTTATTTCTTTTCAGGGAACAGGGACATCCTTGGGTCTCAGCTGGTTGCCCTGACATTTCCAACTGTGGAAGTGATGGTGTGTTTACTGGCTTCTCATTTCTTAAAAAGCCATCACGTCTGCAGCTATATACGTTAATGAGTCATTGATAATGGTTTTTACCACAATTCCTCAAGCCTGCAGTTGTAAACACTCATGTTGTTAATAAATCGGTTGTGGTCCAGAAGCTCTCGGGCATTTTCCAGAAAATATGTGCTCAGTCTTCCTGATGCATTAATCTTTAATAAATGGAATCGTTGTAAACCATTTGTAAAGAGCTTCTTCTTCAGAATGGTGCCACCTCTACTGACATCATACACCAACTGAATGCTATTCCCCTGGTGGCATACCTCACCTTAACCACAAATCCATGCTCAGTCTAGACCACACAGGAAACTCTCACAAAGAGCTGCGGCTGTGGTTAGAGAAAATCTGAACACAAACAAACTTTGTCAAGTGAGTCCCTCTTTTTGTCTCATCTGCGAAACAATCCTCTTCCAGCCTGAGGCCAAGATCCTCTTTGTTTTACGCTGCTTCACATGCTTTTCTAGATGACCCCACCTGAAGCCGGGGACTAGTATCCGTTTCCAAGCTTCAACTTCGCAAGCCTCCCTCCACCCATCCCCCGCTCTGGCCTCAGCTCAGCCACAGAGCAGCTATCCCGTTGCTTGGACAAAGGAAGCTTCACTGGGATGTAACTCATGCCTGCACATATAGAAAGTCAGGACAAAGCCTTCCATTCTCCTCCTGATACAACAACACCTTTTGTTTTTTCTAACAACACAAAGTTCACTGCGGACATTTGAAACAAAAACTAAAGAGTTACAAAAAGGCCTCATGTTTAGTTCAAAAAGACAAAAAAAATTACTTCAAAATATTATTTAAAAAAACAACAAGCAAATTATAAAATATTTTAGTGTACTGATAGTGTTTACTGATAGTGTGATGAAGGGGAAGTAAGATAAAGATAAATGAACCCAAGGAACCTTTAGTCAGCCCAGAAGCCCCGCCCACTCTTTATGATACTGTTATATAAGCATAAAAAAGGAGGGTGAAGAGTCCCTTTAAGATATAGTCTGGTAAAGTTAAAAAAAAAAAAAACACTCAGTGCTGAGAATGTATAGTTTCCATAGGATCCTTATTGATAACAGACCAGCTACACTCTGTCTGGCAGATCAACTAACATTGATGTTGTTTAGTTATTTTTTAGCTGCATCCATGTTTAGACAGAAACTTTGGTTTGAAGTCTACTTTGCACTGATTAGCACAAAAGTTGTAACTGAAATCTTACAGAGTTAAGTTCAAAAAATGCACAAACCAGTTGATGAAGTTTTTATTTCTCAGGCTTTAGTTTCCTGCTTGCTGCTTATCTGATTGTCATGTGACTGTTTGTGTGTTAAATATTATTGCACTTCATAAAGTCACAAGGATCAAATATGATGATAATGTTGTTTCCACAAACAAGATATGATGGAAAGGAGAAACATAGTCATGAAGTCATAAAACAAAAAAAACTGATGATCAACCGACTCAAGCCCGGAGCAAAAATTTTCATATTATCTAAATGAAAACGACTTCTAATACACACCAGCTGATTCATTCAAATGAAAAGTAACTTTTCCTCTTTTTAACATTGTTTTCATTGATTTTAACAATTCAGGGGCTGAATCAACCAGAGTGTACAAATATAGCACTCCTCCCCCGACCCTCTCTCCTTCCTCCGCCCCTTCAGGTCGGGACCTTAATTTCTTTAGCATGAGCGCCTGATCTTTATAAAAATTAATTACAGCATGAAAAGGAAAGACTTAAAAATAGTATCAAAGGCGGAACATAATAATAAATAAGTGATAAATGGAGTGAATAAAAACACTTTGGCTGGAGAAAGAGAAGACATGTAAACTGAGATAAGTCTTATCACAGAAATATCTAATTTTCTATTCTATGATGACGAGAAGCACATGTTGATGAGACTTTTTTGGTGTAATTTTGATGATCTAGTACATGGAGCTGACATTTATATACCCTACATTCAGGACAGTCCTCTCTGAGAATACTTTGATTTGTGTCCTGTCTTCTTTCCTGACATTTCAACGGTACCTCTGTGCTTACTTGTCCTCTAGGTTTTATTAGATCTGAAGCCTCCTTGCTTTCTTCTGCTATTACAGTATCATCCTCCCCATTTCCATCCACATTCTATATTATTCCACATTTTTATAAAAGCGGCCTGTTCTGTATAAACAAACATAAGCAAGGAGACATTACCAACTCCAGCCTGGTGACTTGGCATGAATATAAATTCAGAGAAACCTGCGAGGGACTGCTGAGGGAAATGCAGACACAGAATACACACACCAGAGAGAAGCAGAGGAACTACAAAAAACAGACTATCCCTTACACTTTCCTCATCTAGCAGTGGTGGTTTACCTATGAAGTTAAACATTGATTATGTACTGATGCACACTGTACTATATTCATCATCAGAGAAAGTCGAGGAACAGCGAATATTCAAAATAGTTAAGTATAATATTGGGTGTTTTTGGACCGAACAGTTCTGGGGACTTTTTGAAGAGGAACTATCCACGAGGGAGTTCCCTGAGAACTACACACCATGGGGACTTTCCTCTGTCTGCATTCGCCCCGCCATGGTACCTACTCTGAAGCAGGAGCTCAAAAGGTTCCTCTAAAAAGGGTTCTAGGAACTAAAATAGCTCCTGCAGTGTGGAATCAATAAAAAGGGGGGGAGGGTTCCAACAGTTCCTAGAGCTATGAAAAAGTTCCTGAAGACAGAAAAAGGCCTATTGTGGAGGCTTAGATTAGAGGATGCTGCACGTGGGCTGCGGCTCAGTTGGTAGAGTCGTCGCCTCTCAACCGGAAGGTCGAGGGTTCGATCCCCAGCTGAGCAACATGTCCGATGTGTCCTTGGGCAAGACACTTAACCCTGAATTGCTCCTACTGTGTATGTGTATGGGATTAGTTACTTCTGATGGATGATACTACATAGCGATCACTACCATCAGTGTGTGAAAGGGTATGAATGGGTGGGTGTGACAGGTGGTGTGAAAGCGCTTTGACTAGAAAAGCACTATATAAGCTCAAGTCCATTTACCATTTACTTGCGACTCGTTCGTATCAAAATAAAATTCAAAAGTCCAGATAAGTTTGTTGATTTGTTAAACAAAACATGCAAAAGATGATGATTAATACGATGATGACGATAAAGATAACGATGACGGTCAAGAGAAAATATTCAAACCCACTCACCCTCTCTGTCTAGCCTCCCGCCCCACCAATGCACAGGTAAAAATATGAGGTAAAACAAGGCCCGCTGCAAATTACCGGAAACTATATCAAACCCATGTCAAGGTCAAGGTTTCTTTATTCGTCTCCCTAGGGAGAAATTTGTCTCGGATACTGGGAAATTGCTGCATAGACAGTACATAAAACATATAACATATAAGGGCTGAAACATGACAACCAACCAACAGAGTTAAAAATACACAATATGGCTCCTATATATAGTCTTAATCTTTTTTGTTCACAGTTTAACATTAAACAGGATTATTGTGACTTCATTACATATACACTCTGATTAACAAATGCTAATAATTCTAATGTTTAATGTTTCCTTCAAATAAAACTCTTTCAGAAAGCTCTCCTATTAGTTCCTCCCTTCTTTTTGTTGCCTATTCTAGTATGAAATACATACTATATAAATATGAGAATGATGAAAACAATAGCTTATCTATTTTTGCACACTGAAGAGTACCACTCCCTGGGCCTCTAATCTGCTCTAATTTTAGTGACATTTTCTTTTTCTTTTTTTTTTCATCTAGCTGAAGTTGGTCGATATCCCAGCTCTGACCCTTGGTGTGCAAAAAATTAGGACAAACCTTCAAGTGACTTTTACTGGGGAACCAAATGGCAGCCACAGCTTGTGGACAAACTGTGTAGGGAAGCCCAGGCAGGCCTGCGACAGATGGCCGGAGTGAACGGGGTGACTGTCGACAATGCGCACCACGTTCAGGAAAGCAGACTCAGCACAATGACACAGAAAGAGACACAGAGACAAACCTGAAGCTTCTGTTGTGTCATTGTTGGACACGTATGTGAAGCCATACTGACAATGCACGGTGACACAAAAACATAACATGACAGGAAAACGTAAGTTCAGAAAGAAAAGACAAAGAGCAAGAGCCTGAGACTTCTCCACATGATTTTTACATCTATTTTAGATTTTCCAGCCTCAGATTCTCTTGCTTTCTACCGTTGGTCTAAATCCAAACACAAACACCCTGTTCCCCCCACTCTGCTCCCCCAGGTACTGCCTCTGTGCCTTTGTCCTGCTAACTCTTTACAATTAAGCAAATGGGTCATTAATGAATCGCCGCGGGCAACAGGAGTTAATCAGGCTGGATGGATGGACTGCTGCGACAGAGCATGACACACAAACACACTTACTCGTTCACAAGCACACACATGCCTACTTTCACAGGCTATTGACATTTCTGCAATGCGAGCCTCCAGAAATGAGTGCATGAATGGAGTTGGAGAAAATGGCAGGAGTTGATGAAAAGCAGCTTGATCATTGATTCGTGTCCTCAATGTGTGCTGAGTGGCAGTTTCTTCCAGGAGAAAAACTTTAGTTGAAACCTTGCCTCGGGCCATCAACATTCAGAGAGAGACAAGAGGATATTTTTCCAGCGTGTGATGGTGCACAAGCTCAATCATTAAGACTGAGGAGTGCTGACAAATCATTTCATGAAGTATATACAAATAGGGCTATTGACGGGGGGAAACCACACAGGATTCATGCAGGCTGGATTCATACTGAGTAAATGGGTTTGATAAGTACAGAGCCGGTCCCAGACAGGTGCCGGCTCGCTGCTGAGGCATCACTTTGGCTGCTGAGACAGAAGCTGATTGTGGATGCAGACGTGTTTCTCAGACCTTTTCTGCTTTAAAGCAGGGTTTCTCTTGAGGCACACAGAGGAGTTCTTTTTATCTTTCTCTGTCTCTGGCTCTCTCGCTCTGATGTGTGTGTGTGTTTGTGGAATAGATGATAGATAGATTGGGGTAGCACGGAGGTAATAACATGCACAAATGCTGGGAATGTTTGGAATCCGCAGCAGCAGACAGAATACCAAATGTGTCCTGCACCACACAGCAGGACATAGAGACATCTACTGCTTTTACTCGTAATTAAGATGTCTAAATACAAGGGCTGAAACCATTATGTTCAGTATCAGTTATTCTGATGAATGTTTTCTCATTTGCTTGGATGCAGAGAAAATGTGAGAAATGTCTTCACAGTTTCTCAGAACAGAAGGCTTACCCTTGACAGTCAAATATAATGAGTTTGCCATCATATGAGACAAAAACAAACTAAAATACTCACATGAAAAAGCTGCTGACTCAGCTCAAGCTAACAAGTTTTTCTTTGGGATTGATTCCTGAAACTAACAGATATAAATGATTAACCGACTAACAGTTTGTGCTCTATTATTTTGGTGAACTGAACAACACATACACAAAACGTTGCACACTTGCATAAAAATCACAACTAGAAGTCAAGTTTTCAAACAGTTTCAGAGTATCATCAATGAAGAGGTTTTCCTCATTTCTCAGCTAGTTCACACAATGCCATACTGATATGTCTCCAGTAGATGGCACACTTTCTATTTCTGCACCGTAGCTGCTCCTGAACCACACCAGATTCACCATGAAAATGAATAGTGAGTTCAAACTGGAAGGAGTGAATCTAAAAACACAAACTAAAGCCTCTGTATGAGAGACAGATAACTTTATGACATCACTTCCTTCCCCTGCCGTTGAGTCGGAGGGGGGGGGGGGAGGTGTTTCTTCCTCTGACATCCTCTCTATTTCCTTTAACCTCACACACTGGCCTGCCTGCCCTTTTTGCTGTCTGTCAGCAGGAAAAAGAGAGCAAAGCAGGGCGAGCCGGCCAACTTGTCAAAAGGACATGACAGGAAACGACGGTGACACAGGATGACAGTTGTTTTGTCCTGTGCACTCAGCACTATCTGATCTACCAGAGGGCCAACAACAGGAAGGAAGGGCTGACAACATCAAGGGGGAGCTCACAGCTGGACAAACCTGAAACTTTGCTGCAGTCTTGGTAACTTGAAAGTATATATACGGTTATATGGAGAGAGATTTATGCAGTACAGGAGATGGCTTTTCCTTTTCCCGATTAGAGATGCTGGCAGCAAACTCTCTACCTCCTGAGCCATGTACACTATAAGTGAAAGTACTTTTATTTAAGGAGGAGGAGTAAGAGTTTCTTTAATAATGTGAACACAAAGTGAGTGGCCAAAAAAAAACCAGACAAACCTGTTGGGGATGAAGAGAAGTTGTGAGTAGTATACCCAATCTTTGCTCTTAATCACAGAGCCAATGACACGCTAAGAAAGCCGAGTGGAGGATAACACTTATCTAACCAGAGTGTTTGATCTGACACTTTGTACGAGCAGCAGGCAGTAAGAGAAGAAAAGAAATGTTTCATGTTGTACGTATTGGCTAAATGGATTCATTTGTTTCCGAGTGCACTTTTGTAATCAAATTTCCTCCCTTCATATGGATAATTACTCAGACTGTCTGGGACAACGGAGGCCGAGACGAGAGCAACTACTGTAATTTCATTAGAAAGATTTTCCTCTACTCTGCTGAGGCTGCACAAGGGACCACAATGCAGCAAGGCTGAGAGAGTGAGAGAGAGAGAGAGAGAGAGCGAGAGAGAGAGAGAGAGAGAGAGATTTCAAATTCAGACATTAAAGTATACACAAAAAGCAGCACAAATACTTACTCTAAAAACCCTTTTCACACATACGGAAATCTCCTGAAAAACTCCGGAGATTTGGCTACCCGGAGGGACTTTAGGCTATGTGTGAACGCAAACAGCCGCATTTTATCGCGCGGTCTTTACCCGGAGTTTCTCCTCCAGACCCCTAGTATTTTATCCGCAGAAAGTCCGAGTGAGCTGATGTCTGAACGCGGCCGAATATACTCCGGATGTTTCAATTTCAGCCAATGAAAAGAGAATGACGTTTATATAGTGACCGGCTAAAGTGTCTGCACTACGATCTCCGTGCACGTAATTAAACGGCTGCATTATGTTTTCTGTTCGTCAGTATGTTGTTCTCCTCTCTTTTGTGGATGTTGTCATTCCATTGGATTACACATAGCATTGATATAAAGGCAAATATTCTCATTATAACGTCGTGTAGCGGACTCTGTTGCTTCGGCCGCTACTTCGACGTTGTTTTTTTACGTCACGTCTTACCTCAGGAAATCCCCCGAGCCCCCTCCCCTCTGACAGGGAAAGTCCCCCGCTGTGAGGAGCATATGTGAACGGCTAGGTCGGGAGAATCTCCGGCGCGGCCCTCCTGCAATTATCTAGATATTATCCGGAGTGCATATGTGAAAACGGCTTAAGCAACAGTTCTACAGTACTTAGGTAATTTTCAGGTGAATTTTTAAAAAACTTTACAAAATATTCACGACCAACGACCTAGGTGCCACAAATCCATGGGCCATATTAAAAGAGTCGCCCCTCTACTAAACATACAGACATGAAAGTAGTCAATAGTATGATGGTGATTTATTTTTTGTACTTTCCACTTGAACACCAAAAAAAAATCCCCTCACACCTTTAAACCAAAAATGAAACGATGGACTGGCTTGTGACCAATTGGCTTGGTATGAATGCAAATTCATTGCAGGTACACATTTAGTCCAGCAGATGGTGTTGCAGGGCTTTCTATCATTAGAGTCAAAGGAACAAAGTGAGACACAACAAGGAGCATGGGCAACAATCCTCGACATAAAGCCAGTGTCTTCCTGTTTATCTAACATAGCCTCATCTTAAACCTGCATGTTTATCTTTGTTCAGAATAACATGAGATATTTACAGTGATCACACACTTCAGGTGCAGATACGTTCTAAGACCACTACAGTATTTAATTCCACTTCTTGATTCCCATCTGAAACTGAAGGTCAAGTGCTGTATTAGAGTACAGCCAAAGACTAGCATGCCGTTAAATGAAAGCCTTCTGACTCGATTTTCTCTTAACAAGCGCAATAAATCAGAGGAGTGCCACCACCGAGCAGAGCATGCCTCTAACCTCGAGTCTGCCAGTTGTTTCCAGCCCGGCCAGTTAGTTCACTATTGATTCTCTGTCTCACTGTGATACCACTTTAACTATCTGACCTATGAATCGGAGCTCAGAGTGCTGGCCTGAGATCCAGTGTACACTGATCTCATAGGGGCGAAGAGACACCATGGGCGAGCTGGACTGTACAGTGTTTTTTTTTATGATTGAGTGTCTGTCCTCAGCTCATGACCTGCTTTAGACTTTTAACTTTAACATAACATCCCATCTCAGCTCACTATGGCTCCTCACTTACCTTAAACCCACAAAAACAAGGACCATAAAAAAAAGTGTTTTCATTTGCTTTCATGATGCATTGGTGCAGGTCTCAGTCCTCTGGCGACTTTTAAGACTATATGTTGTTCTATTTAATTAGCCGGATAACAAAATGAAAACTATTATTACTATTATTAACAAAAACACTGAAGGAGTATTGGAGCAAGGACGGCCAGATGGAGATAGCCGTGTCAGCTACGAAATAGTGTGACATCATAGCAGCCCAACACGGTGTAGCCCCCTATTAATTAAATTCAACGAAGAAGAAGAAGAAGAAGAACGGGACACAGTAAAAAAAAAAGTAGGGATCTTTTAGGGTCAGATCGGTACCTTTGGCCCCACAAATGAAGGGTACCAAAAAAGTAGGATCCCTTATTTTGGAAGAACTTTTGACGGTGGAAACGCTAATAAATAGGTACCATACCGAAGTGAACCGGACCGCTTGGTGGAAACGGGGCTAAAGCATGCCAACGAGGATCATTGTCAGCAAATCCTGGACAACAGTGGAGTTATGGAAATAGTCCCTTGGCTCTAAAAAAAAAAAACCCACACAAATAAAGCATGCGATTCTACACAAATATGACAGTGGACGTGCTAAAACCCAAAATAAAGATCAGATTTTGAACGTATGTTGTGTAATAATTGATTTTTTCACCTCTTTATATCTTTAAAACTACTCAATATTAAACAATTCAAGAGGAAAGACATTTCTTAAGATGAAATGATCACTCTGACCTGATGTCACACTAAAAGCCACTTTATTTTAAGAGGTCACGAGCCGTCTGTTTCAGAGAACTGGTTTATAACCAATCACAACGTCCTGCATGACTCACAGAATGTGTTCAACAGCGTCACAAAAAGTTTTCTCTGATGTACTTCTGAAACACAAAGGAAGGGTAATAAAAATGAATATTTCCATTCCCTCATCTAACAGCTGCATATCTCTGCCTGCTCCATCAAGCCCTCCTACTTATATGATACGATGATTATCTGGCTCAGGCTCGAGGCGTGTTCAGATCGGCTCCCACCTGTGCGGAGGTAATTACAGCTTCCCTTTCTCTCCAACGGTCAATGGGAACATGGCCATGAGTGAGACGCCCGTTGACTACACACAGACCGGCCCGATGTGGAGAAACACACACTCTTAAACACTGCTTCCACACACACACACACACACACACACATACACACAGAAACAGCACTCTTACAAGATCACACAGTATGCTCATAACGTTAGCCTCATTTTGAGGGATTTATTGCATTTTAATAAGCATCAATGTGATTTAATACAGCAAGTAATATTCATTTAACATAATGATTTAAGACTCCTGGAATCTGTTAAACAGTATAGCAAAAAAAATGATTCAATAAAGAAAAATATCTTAAGTACCTCAATCAGCACTTCCTCACCAGCAGATAAAGAAATTTAACCACTCGTTAGCTTTATCACCCACTGAGGGACACACTTCGACTTAGAATTGCAAAACTTAGTCTTAGTTTTGAACAAAATGTCTGGAGAGTGCCGAGGTAGACCACAAGGACTGAAGCAGGATACTCTGTTCCAAATAAGAAAGAGGTAAAACCTGGAAGACCTGTTCAACCATTTGTGCTTGTACATACAAATCAGCTGTTAGAAAAGTACTATACATATATTATATTCTTATTTATATTACCTCAATGATTTACAAATCAATCTCAATGTACATATTTAATGTCAAACAACAGTATCACATAGCTAATTCCCCCCTATCCAACAGTCAAGATTACATTCTTTGGATGCATGTTGTGTACAGTTCCTATGACATTTATTGCCCCATCATATCACTGTGGGTCATCTTTGATGATTTCATAATCAGAGAACGAAAGGCCTGATAACAAGCCTGGAAACGCTTATTCTCATCTCTGGAAAACATGTTTCCTTGGTGCATGTTTCTGCAGAGCGCCAGCCCCTCAGGTGATTGTTATTCACTCATTTTAGTGCAATGCGTGTCATCCGGCATTTCCATTCAAGGGTGTGTCCACAAGGGTGTGTTTGCATATCACCCTGTCAACATGGAAAAAAACATGCTCCAGTTTTGTTTTGTTAAGATGAATCGAATAAAGGGATATTAATTCAAAAGACAATGACAGAAATGAACACTTTGGCCCCAAACCCCTCACACAGATAGTAAAATGATCTGCTGTACTTCCTTCACAAACAGTGTCTAGCTGGTGTGGTCACTATGCAAAACTCCACGACTTCTCAGTGTTTACAAGATGTTATAACCCTCCTCAAGGTACCTGCAGGAACACACCCTATAATTTCACACTTGCACCAAAACAGATACAAAGAAACTTCAACCGCATCCAAGATAATTAAACAAAGGTCCATTAATATTTGTCATCCTTTGATTTTTTTTGTTTTTAAAAAACATCTTTTTCAGCATGCCTGCATTACAAGATGTACAGTGTTTTCTCACATTGGATCATAATAGTTGTAGATTCTGCTGTGCTGGTTCATTGTATCTCGGAAAAATATCTCACAACATCAAACAGGGAATTTGAATGTGTCCTGGTTTGTTGCTGTTATGTCTCCGTTGCTGTTGTTCATCCTCTCGCTGCCTCTGAGTCTCCCTCAAAGGCCCTGTTGTCATAGAGATGCTGATGTCTCTCTGGGTCAAAGCTTCCCGGGTCAGTCAGTGGGACTTCATACAAGGGCTCTCCTCCTGCCACTGTGACCACAGTGACATCTGGTGGTGAATCAGTGGAAATGTTGCCTTTCGTCTCATCATCAACCCCCAAGGCCTTCAGGATGTCACACTTACACATGGGGCAGGTCCTCCTCTCCAGCAGCCAGGGCTCAATGCAGGCTTTATGGAAGATATGGTCACACGTTAGCACCGTCACCACTTCGCCTGGCTTGTAGGATTCGATACACACGGCGCACATGTTGGAGTCATTTGACGTTTCCTCGTCGTCTTTCTGAAGTGTGCGTAACTGTAGACGCCCGATCGCCCTCTTCGCCTCGTTTTTCAGCTTCCTCTCGGTGCGTTTGTGCCTGTTCAGACTGTAGAGACGGTTCGCAGAGATGAACACAAAGTATGTGATCGCAGCTGCTGTCACAACAAAGAATGCGATGGACAGGAAGTAAAGCCAGTAGCTGTCCATCCAGGGTCCGTGAGCGCTGCCGACATCGATAAGCATCTGAACCTCTGTCCCATTCTTCACCAACTTTACAATCTCCATGCCCTGATAGTTGCCAACCATCACTGCCACAATATCAGATGCATCTGAGTGTGCCATGTGAGTTGTGCTGTTTCCGCTGCCATCCAAATTATAGACCAGCACACCAGCTGCCCCTTGTCGTTTGGCGGCGTTGATTTTCTCGCTGAAGGTACAGTTGCCCCTTTTAATCAGGGCGATCCAAGGTGGTGAGCTGCTGTTGCGGTTGAAAACAGGATCCGGGCCACAGCCTTTGGGGTCTCCCTTGGGAAGGGTTACAATGCCTGAAGCTTTCTCCAGATGAGAGTTGCGACCAAACACCCCACACTCACAGTATTTGTCCACAGTCTGATTGTTGCTGTTAGCATAGCTTATTTCCACCACGGCTGTCCAAAACACCATGGCAGCTGAACAGGGATCAAGTGCTGAAAAACACAGCCAAAGCAGCAGGCAGTGTTGTGTCTTCTTACCCATGGTAACACTCTTCTTAAAGACAACAGGAAGCCCTCTGTTAGCTTCTTTAGCTTCTTCAGAACTCCTCTGTAAGTCCCAGTTCCTGGTTTGTTTGAGCCACAGCGATCTGAACACAGCTACAGTTTCACCCAACCTGCTGTCTATGGTAATCTGATATGAGTCTTTGGTAACACAACACGAGCTCTGCGTCAGCCACTCACCTCTCGTTATCTTCCTGAACCTTGAACAGTGAGCACTCCTCTCCGAGGGCAGGGTGCTGCGATTCAACAAGTTGAAGTACGAAAACAGACCTGTGCTGTTTCAAGAGCCAAGGAACAGCATACGGGAAGGCGAAGAAGTGATAAGAAAATGATAAGAATAATTGCACGGACATAGGTCACAAACACACAAAGATCTTGTAAAAGCTAGTAAAAGCTGCTGATGTTTCCTTGTATAACAAAGAGTAAAGCAACTCAACCGGTTCCTCCAGTTTGGCTTGTTTCCTTCCTCTATTTCGGTGAGGTCACTGCTGTGAAAAACAAACTGGAAATAACTACTTCTCTAACTCGTGGCTATGTCTTCTCGAAGACAAATCTCTTTCTCCAATACACATTTTAGCTATTATATCCACATTTCAAATGTGTTCTTTTTATGACATAAGATTTGCACGAGAGGCATTAAAACCTTTTCCTGTTTTTTGATACTAGAGTCACACAAAAAGCTTTATTCCAAACAGCAAGCATACCAGTGACAACTGAGATGGAACAGGTCATTGTCAAGTTTCCATTGTATCCTCTTACACACACACACGCACACGCACACACACACACACACACACTAAGAGACACAGAGAGGCTTCAAATGACAAATGAGAGGCTTCTTGCCAAGCTGCTATTTTACCTTACTGCTCCAACACAGAAACCAAAGCACACTGGCCGCTGTAGAATGTGCTTTTTTAATAATTTATCTCTGTGGGACAAGAATCTGTCAATAAAACACAGCCTGATATGCAGCTGCAGCTCACAGGTTTTAACAGGAACAATGGTGCTGCCATGACCCAGGTTACATTCCTTAAACTCAAACATACCACACATAGCAGAAGGTAAAACATTATTGCATGCAAAGTTTTAACCTTACATTGAATACATAGAACGGTTGGTTTTAACGATGGTTTTATGTAAAAGAAACAAACAATTTAGACCATAGTTATTAGTGGGAAATTAGCAGCAACAGTTTTAAGGTAGGCTCAAGGAGTTTCTGCTTCAACACCGACATCTACTGGTCAGACAAGGATTTGTTAAAAACAATTATAACCAACTAATGGGCTCAATGAGCAAGTAAGTGGGTCAAAGGGGCACTGTATGGAGGCTATAGTCTTCCAAGCGGGCGGCCCAGGTTCGAATCCAGCCTGTGGCTCCTCTCCTGCATGTCATTCCTCACTCTCTCTCTCCTTGATTTCCAACTCTATCCATTGTCCTCTCTCAATTAAAAAAGGCAAAAAAAAAGCCCAAAAATAAAACAATCTTTAAAGTAAGTGGGTCAAACGGCCAGGCTTTAGCTCTGTTATTTACAGGTGATATAGTACAAGATGTAGGTGTATGTCATCAATAGGCCCACAGATTATTTTATCCCCAGAAAATATGGTATTCAATGCTGGATTCAAGAGTAGCCTAAATTTGGACACACGGATTACCATGAAGGCTGCTGGGGTCACGCCTTCATTCATTCCATGTTGTACAACGAAACTATATAGGAGCAATCCAGCTGCAGCATATCAAATATACAAACATACACCAGCACACAAGACAAGCAAATCTCACCCATACCCACATACACATTCAAACCTTATTTTTTTTAAAAGAATGTAATAAATCTAAAAATAAAAATATAGAGTGCAATTAGCTTAAAACACCACAGTAATTGCACAGAGCCCATTGTTGTACTGAGACCATTATTGCAAAGTAATTATTAAGACATTATTAGGTAGATAATATAAGAAAAAATATAGGCACCCACAGGCTATATTATAGCAACATAAAAAGAAAATGCCCTCCTACTTTTTAAATAGAGATGCATATGGGGAAGGGGGGGGGAGACAAAAGTAAAATATAAGAAAAAGCTAGATGAATACAACCTTATAGTATTTAAAGATAAGCATGAATGTTTTAAGAAACCGGATGAAACTGATTGTCCTGAATTTAAGATGTGCCATATCATTCATATTTTTTTATCTATTCATTTATGAGCCTGGTTTTGCCAAAGATTTCAGCCTTTTGCTTTGCTAAATGTTGCTTAGTGCTGTGCTCATGATGGATTAATGTTGGGATATCAATCGCTTGCTTTTTCTAAAGTGTGTTGAGATAACATTTGATAAGATAAGATAACAGTTTATTGTTTGTTTGCACAGAAATCTGTCTTGCATTATAAGCTCAGAAATCCTCGCATCCCAATCAGATGACATCACACTCAAAAGACAGAACATAACATGTTGTGAATTGGCGCTATACAAATAAAGATTGGTAGATTGATAGGATTTCTGTGGCATCAATGATGTTAACGCACTGTTACAAGTTAGTATGATGTAAAAAAGTACAACATGACTCACGCTCTCAGAAAAGTCAAACAACCTATCTAGTAACACCATAGTGACACCACACGGGGGCGCCATTTGCTCACTACTGTGAGCTTCTAAACATAAGAAAAACACTGATGTGTTTTCAAAATGATCCATCACAACAATAGTAGCAAGTGCTGCATTTGGCTGATTTACTTGGATTGCCAGTGAAATCTTATTCAAAGCCGAATGAACAGGTAATCTTCAGGTAACCACGCCGTGTGAGCATCCCGACTTAGCCCAACACATGCAGACTTCATTTGAACGCAAATGCCACTGTAATACAAAGTAAGCAGAGACACTTACCAATAGTTCTGCAGGCCTGTTTTCTGCTTTGAAAACACTGTTCCGTTGTTTCGTCTTTGCTGAGCTCGTGCTGGTTGTTTTGAAGTGCCCACATGGTCGCTGGTTGTCAGGATTTGGGGAAACTTGGGGCATGTCCAAGCAAGTCCGAGGACACCCCGTCGCTCCTCAAACACACACACACACACCCCTTTTTTCTGACACACAAGGGTCTACTTTTTTTGGATCCAAAAGTAAAAGCAGTCAGTTATACTTTGAATATCCATCCATTGTTCGTCTAACTCATTTTCAATGGGTCGCAATCATTTCCTACCTATCTAAATATTTATATATTCAAATATTTATTGATTAAGATGCAGGAGAGAGTCTTACGGAGCCCCTAAAGCCCCCCCCCCATACATATATATATATATATATATATATATATATATATATATATATACACATAGGCTATATATAGGTCTATACATATAAAGTTAATATCTTGTGCGCATTTTATATTTGTGTACTTCTTGGTACAACAGGGGCTCCGTAGAGTCTTATATATGAATATGAAAACATACATGTTTTTGATTTTGAAATGAAAAATAGAATAACTTTTTCTATTTTCTCTTCTTCTTGGTCCCCATTTGGCTTTGTATTGACATTTAGGCTACAGCAAAATTGCAAGGAAACATTTTTTAGGATCACCAATTCAAAGTATTTTTTTGTCCAGCTTGTTAGGCTTTGCAATTAAACCTTAAAACGTTATTTTAAGGGTTTAAAAAAAAAGGTTAAGGCCTTACCAACCTAAGCTAGAGAGTGGAGATAGTAGGCTAAGCTTTGGTGAACTTTCGCTTGATGTGACAGATAGGCCCACAGGGGTTGTGATAATTGTACTAGTTTTATTTTAATTGTCAAATCTATTTATATGAAACTAGTTTGCACAACAACAAAACAAGCGAATTATGGACCTAATTATTTTTTTTAAACAAAGGAAAGTGGGTGGGGATTTTGAACGGATGTGCTCATAGATTAGAATATAAAACTGTAAGCATGAGTTGCGTTTTTTGATTTTCAGAGTTAGATTCATTTTCTTTTCCACTTGTTCTTTGTGCTACTGTCCTTTTTGCTCACAGCTGCTGTAGTATTTTGTGAAGGCATCCTTTTTGTAATGATTCTTATACAAATGTTGATATTGATGTGTATATATATGAATATATAGAAACATACATTTTAATTCTATACTGCTATACTGTAGACTCATTTGTTATTGATTGTTGCATTAAAACTGCTATAAACAATCCACCCCCCCTTGACACACACACACACACACACACACACACACACACACACACACACTCACACACACACACACACACACACACACACTAAATATTTACTAACATGTGAGTTAAGGTTATAATTCTTTTACCAAAATGAGAACAACTAATTCGTGGAAAAGATGTGAACGGTGTTAAGATGGTTTTATGCTTTGTTACACCCCAAATGAGCCTCAGGCCGGAGTCTGTTCTAGTTGACTGGAATGCCTAACAACTCGTGATCCCCCACACTTGGTAGCGCCAGCCCTTAAAAGATGCTTTCTCCCCCCTATAATCCCTTTATTTGGGTCTTGTAGTCGTAGAGTAGTGTTAGATGCAGCGGTTACAAGCAGCTTTAGCTCAGATTAAATCTTTGCAAACTTGTTGGACTTAAAGCAACATATGACTCCTTGGGATCTTTGATAATTTCACTTTTTATTGACTTAAATGACCATGAGTAAGACTGCAGTGCTGCAGAAAAAGAGGAGAAAAGATTTTATACCTTACTTTTTAGGATTTGTAATATTTTTGTATTGCACAGTTCATCTTGTATCATTTACAGCAAAATCAGCTCAGGAAAGCCACCCAGGCAGGGTGCGAAGGGATGTCGGTAAGAAAATCAGATGTTTTAAGAATGTTTGTGTTCCACTTTGTGTCTTTTTATGGCGTTTTAAATCGCCCTTCATATTCAGAGAGATTTTTGTGTCATCATTTGATTCTTTTTGTTGTCATTTCATTCAATTCATTGTGTTTGTAAGGTAGACAGATTTGTTTGTGTGTGAGTAATCAATTGTGGCTCTTCAGCTGTGACAGTGTTTGCTCAGCTAACCCTTGTGTCTTATTGGCATGAAAGAGCATGAAACTGCCATTAAGAGATTATGAGGCCGACTCAGTGCTCCAGAACAGTCTGGTTGTTTCAGGGTTTATCAAAGATACGTTTGTGTGTGTGTGTCCTTCTGTTTCAGAGAATGAGACAGAGTGCAGCGCACCGCAGACCACCGAGTTTCCTGAAGGCTTCTTCACACTGCAGGAGAGGAAGGATGGAGGCCTCGTCATCTATTTTATGCTTATTTTCTACATGCTTCTCGCTGTGGCTATAGTCTGCGATGACTACTTTCTGCCATCTTTAGAAGTGATCAGTGACCGTGAGTGACATGAAACATTTTGTGTTTGTATAGTGTGTGTGTGTGTGTGTGTGTGTGTGTGTGTGTGTGTAAAGGGTGAGGGGAATCATTGCATCATCACATGAACTATATATAATAGTTTACTGAGGTGTATGGGAATTATTAGGATTTATAGCCTAAGGTTTACACAACTTTAAGAATATGTGTATATGCCATCATCATTTTTGAAAACTGTACAGTAAAAGGGATATTGAAGTGAATACCACAGCAGCAGCAGCACCAGACGTTAAAGTTTTGACAAACGTCAAATGATGTGGCTGTGCTGATGTTGTATGACTCTTGAGAGTGACCAATAAATGTGTAAAAAAAAAAAAGAAACATAAGATAAACTCAATAGGTCATTTCATTAAACCTATGTAGCAGGTTTGCCTAATTCAAAAGTGTTTTAGTTTGATTGATTTTGAAGAAAAACGGTGTGGGTGTTGTGTTTTCTACTTATTCTGCTTATTAACTCAACTAGGGCTCCAACTTTTGATTTTTTTCCCCCCAAAACCAATTAATCTGGAGATTATTTTTCAATGAATCGATTCTTTATGCAAAAATCCACAACATTTTGAAAAACCAACAAAACAAGTTAAAGCTATTAAAGCCCAAGTAATGTGTCCAAATGTCTGGTTTTGTTTGACCAGCAGCACACAACCAAAATATATTCCCACCAGCGATATAAAACAGAAAGATCTTAAAATAATTAAGTCACAGAAGCTTGAACCAGCAAACATTTTCAACATTATTTGTTGTTCAAAAAAATCAGTTGAGATATTTTTATTTATGATTTAATGCTTTCCTTGACACAGCTCATATCAGTGAAACTTACTATATGATTGGTCATTGCTGTCAGTGATTTTGTTGGTTCTTTTATATTGTACGCTCCGTGTAAACTGTCGTGCTTGTCCGGTGTTTCTTGTGTCTCACAGGTCTGGGGCTGTCTCAGGATGTAGCAGGAGCAACATTTATGGCAGCAGGGAGTTCTGCGCCTGAACTGGTCACTGCCTTTCTGGGTAAAAATACATTAGAATAAAAATCAATAATTAACATTCACCTTGTAATGATGAGGATGACTCGAGCATCATCAGCACTGTCACCCTGTCCCGGCCTAACCTTACCCTACCGTCCCCCGTCCCCCCATTTCCTACCTCATTTTAACCTTTTAATTAACATTGACCCTGTCCTCAAAGCTTAGATGAACTGTCTTTGTGTTTTCTGTGTAAGGTGTGTTTGTGACAAAGGGAGATATTGGGATCAGCACCATCGTCGGATCAGCAGTCTACAACCTGCTCGGAATCTGTGCTGCATGTGGACTCTTGGCCTCTATGGTACATCCTGACACAACCTCACACTGACAACAATCATGAAGAGATTGGCCATAACGAGCAGCACATAATAGCTAAACTGGGTCAGAGTGGAAGAATAGTTGTGTACATTGTGTTTCATAAGCTGTGAAACTGTTTTTTCATTTATCAGGCAGGCCGACTCAGCTGCTGGCCACTGTTCAGGGACTGCCTGGCATACAGCATCAGTGTTGCTGCTGTTATTGCCATCATCTATGATAACAAGGTTTACTGGTGAGTGTATGTGTGCGTTTGGCTGTAAAGGTAGTCCAATTAAGTCGTTTAGTGTGTCTTGTGACAATGAGGAAAAACAACTTAAAATGGATCACAAACAATTTGTACTACAGTACACTAACACACAGATTTATTTTATAACAATGAGAGTGCAGAATAATAAATGTCTCAAATAAACGCAGCAATTGCAGCATTCACCATTAATAAAGTCTTCCAATTGCTGTATTTTGGTGACAGCAAACTAAGATATAGTGTAAGTCCACACACAGAACGTTATTTTGACAGGGATGTGGCATAAGGCAAAGATTAATTACACAGCTTATTGTAAAATAAAAAAAATAAAAAACGAGGAATAAGACACCAAACTGTCGTACACATTTGAAAAAACATTACTAAATATCAGCTTGAACGAATACACCTGGAAACACAAACAAGATCGTCTCATCATTATAGCAGGGCAACAGAAAAAGAGAAACGATTTAGATTATAAAACTGGAACCAATTAGAAAAGTTTCCCTGACATTTAAAAATATATTTCTGAAGTCTCCGGATCATTTTAGACAGTTTGAGCCGTGTTTAGGTTAGTAAACAATAATAAACCTTCCTAATAAACAATAGGAAGGTCTATCTGATTTATTATTATGATTATGGCCTGAGCCTCTGACTGTGATTCCAAAGCCTTCTTCAGCAGCTTGTTCAGATGTTATCACATGACAAAGGTCCTGTATTTGGTGCACCTGTTGACAACAGATCAAAGTCCGTTCTCTCAAAGTAGGCCATGGGATTATGGTTGAAAGCTCCATAACTGGTTGAGTTAGTGGGGGCTTGGTTTTTGACTATTAATCACTTATATTTGCACTTTTAGTTAGAAATGTACCCTTGAAAGTGTGTTCTTCGGGTTGTTAACAGGTATGATGCTGCCTGTCTGTTGATGGTCTACGTCCTCTACATTGTGGTCCTGTGCTTCGACCTTAACATCAGCGAGTTTGTCCTGAGGAAAATCAGCCCGTGCTGCACCTGTGTGGCCAGAGAACCTGCTAAGACTGAGATACAGCCACTGATGGGCTGGAACGATGACACCCATCTCAGAGTGCACAGTCGTTCCAGGACAGACAGCGGGATCTTCCAGGACGACTCAGGATACTCTCACCTGTCCCTCAGCCTGCATGGCCTCAATGAGATTCCTGAAGGTAAAACACCTGATCTGGTTTTCCAGCATTTGAACATGGCATGTCCACCTGTACCAAGTCAAAGACTTGATGTTTGACTCGTATGACCTTTGATTACATTTTCATTCTTTAAATGTTTCTTCTGTCATCTCAGCAGAGCACAAAAGTGTGTTTTCAATGCCGGAGAGCGACTTCAAACGCATCCTCTGGGTTCTGTCTCTGCCAATCATCACCCTGCTCTTCCTCACCATCCCTGACTGCAGGAGGAGGTTCTGGAACAGATGGTACATGGTAACCTTCTTCATGTCCGCTGTCTGGATTTCAGGGTTCACGTACATCCTGGTGTGGATGGTCACCGTCGTCGGTATGATCATTATTACCACTTTGTAAATCTTTGCTTTTTCTGAGTCGTTTAGTAGCAGGTGTGAATCAGCCCATCACTCAGCGGTTACAGGGCCTCAGGGGATCACAAGAGTTTCAAGCTTGTGAGAAAAAGGTCTCATCTGCAGAGTAGAATCACATGTTGGTCTGCTGGCTAATTCTTGAGATGCCATCGTCCTGCAAAGTTAAGGGGGGCGGGGAGAGGTTTATTGGAGCTCCAGCAGGCCATGTGCACTAGCCACAGCAGGATTACAGTGCGTTTCCCCCCCGAAGGATACACAATCATGTGAGCCCTACGTGTGAGTGCAGAACTATCCACAGGCACGGGTTGAAAAGAAGCTCTATCCCCCTACGTTCAGACACATGAAACTGACCTAGGAGCAGGCTCATAAGGGCAGCTCCATCATGTGATGGTGGTAGGTCTACTGAAGCATAATGGGATTATTATGCCATAGTCTTCAGATGGGCTCACAAGGGAGAAAAAATGTAGTGTTATGAAAGTGGAGGCACGGGACCGAGCAGGTACGAGGCATCCATTCAGAATGTGATGGAGAATGTTTTGCTGCTGCTCCGCATTAGGCAGGAGTGTGATGATCCACTGGAAGCTCAAACTATTTGGTTAATACTCGGGTAACGGTGGAGATTAAGATTACTGAAAGTAAATTTTCCCACAACGGCGCCTGATTAGCTTCATTGCTGACAATGAGGACAAACGCTCATATCCTTAATAATTTTCCACTAATTTGGGGGACGTATAGTGACATGAAAGAGAGTTTACTTTAAGGGATTATAAAGCTTTAGACTCATTCAGATACTTCAAGACTAAACGGTGAATTCTTTCCCCAGCACAGAATGCAGGAGAAACGCTTCATGTAACAGAAAAGTTAAAAACTCAATAAAACATGAAATGTGTTCTGTAACTGCTAAACATTTTTACAGTCAAGTTAGAGGCTTATGGAAATTTCCTGAGGTTGGTAGGATTCTGCCAGGGGAATTGTGTCTTATGACCTCATTATTTCTCCAATCCGCGCTACTGCCCTGCCTCCAGTGATTATTTATTAACCCTTTGACCACTGTTCAAATTAGCTGCTGTTCATTCCCTAGATTGAGGTTATTGGAGGAGGGGTATTCTGACATGGTTCATGGTTGGTACTATGTTTGCACAGGCGAGACCCTTGGCATTCCTGATACAGTGATGGGACTCACCCTGCTTGCTGCTGGAACAAGTATACCCGACACTGTGGCCAGTGTGATGGTGGCCAGAGAAGGTAAACAAGTGTTTCTGGATTTAGTTTAAGGCCCAGTATAACAACTCTAAAGTTAACACCACTGAGATTAATTTCATATCAGCCCTTTTGATAACAAGAGGTAATTCATAAACTGATGTTCTGTGTGGATTAACTTCCATCCATGGTGTTATCATATTTTCTTGTCATCAGGGAAAGCTGACATGGCCATGTCCAACATTGTGGGCTCTAATGTGTTCGACATGCTGTGCCTGGGCCTGCCCTGGTTCATCAAGACCGTCTTTGTGGACACCGCCAACCCTGTAGATGTCAACAGCAATGGGCTGGTCTACATCGCCTGCACACTCCTCCTTTCCATCGTCTTCCTGTTTGCAGCCGTTCATATTAATGGATGGAAGTTGGATTGGAAGTTGGGATTGGTTTGTCTTTTCTGCTACATCCTCTTTGCCACTCTGTCCATCCTCTATGAGCTGGGGATTATTGGGAATAATCCTATAAAACTGTGCGGTGACTGAGATTTGACCTTCCCAGAACCGGAGCCATTTTCTCGGAAACTGTTAACATTCCATAAACACAACAAATTGTTTTCCAAGTATATAAATCTTTACATTGTCAAGACAGTGAAGCATGATCCCACTCACATGCTTCTAAAGATAGTTTGCTGTAAGGACTTGTGCTGGTCACATCTCATGAAGAGGATGATCTTTATAAGAGGAAATGTACCAGAGATCATTCGCTTGTGTGTGCCTGTGAGATCCAGAATGGACTTATCATAAAATGAAGCCCAGCTATCAATGCCGAGATGTCTTCTGTCTTACTCAAGACCCATAAACAGAGACTGTGCCGCCTCAGGAGTGACTGCAGAGGTCAAATAAATCTAGAACTGACAACTCAGTTAAGTAATAAAGGTGTTAACTATTCTCATGTGGCCTTGTCCTTCTTTTTAAGTAAGTGGGTGAGTTAAGAGAAAAAGAGGCAACATCTACAACCTCTGATAAGCTTTTATGAGCATCTCCTTATGGCCTGTGAGGAGGAAAGCGGACAGAGCCACACAAAAAACTTTCCACTCTGCTCTTCCTGACAAAGTAAAAAAAAAAAAAAGTTCCTCTGTTTTTATCACTTCATTCAAAGCTCAGATTGGACTTCAGACACTGATCTATACTTAGATGTGTAACCATGCCAGTTTAATTAAGTGACAAACAGAAACTAACACCAATCTGTGGACAATGAAACGGCTTCCTGTGATAACTGTCAGAGAGCAGGCCTGATAAAATCAATGTTGATTCTGTTTTCACTCTGTTGTTATTGCTGCCTTTGTGTTTTAAGTGGAATTCCCCACATCATCAGGCCACTGTATGGCAGTGTCGAGCAATAATTCTTTATAGATCAACATCTCATTTACACAACAACAACTCAAGACTTCGATGATCCCAGAAGATTTTACAACCACCAGGTTTAAAAATTAAAAAGTTTATTTGTTCAAATAAACTGCCTAACAAATTAAAAAGGGGTTTACAAAACAAAGATAAAAGAGCTATGTAGTTTATATAAACAAAAAATGAAACGGTGGACACACGGAGATATGAAGTAATTGTGTTTTTAAAACAAAACAAAAGATCATCGTCAAGAGGGCTGAATGTGGAAGTGTGTTAGCATGATTACTACAAAAGCTCTAGGCGTTGCGATCAATGCGGACATCCACCTCTCGGCCATTGATCTTGGTTCCATTCATCATCCTGCAGGCCTTGTCGGCACTCTCAGGAGAGTCAAACCTCACTGTTCCACAGCCCTTGGACTTTCCGTTCTCCATCTTGATCTCTGCAAACATTACCTGGCCTGTAGGAGACAAACAGGAGCGAATGAGGCAATCTGAAGAACACAATGTTGAATGTTATACCCCCCCCCCCCCCCCCCCTTTTTTTTTTTTTAAATGTTACACAGCCATTCATAACTCAAGGTCGGAGAGAAGTCTTAAAAGGGTTTGTGAATAAAGAAAAACACATGTTAACTAATCATCATAGTAAATCATAGTTTATAGTAAACAATAGACATACCGCAGTGACTGAACTTCTCTTTCAGCTTTTGCCAGGTCAGATCATAGGACAGCTGCAACACAAAACATGGAAATGAATTAATACTTCAGTCAAAATGATCATCTGGATGATATCTGGATCAATAACAAGATGCACATGAAATGAGAAGTGCATTAATAAAGCACAAATAAATCATAAATAAAAAATGAAGTTAAGGTCCAGTTCATCCACCCAGTCAGTCATGAGCTCTTCATTTACAGCATTATTATAACATTATGTTAATGATTGGCAGGCATGGGGTGTGTCCCATTAAACCTCAATCAATACAATGTCATCAATGCAGAGGAAACATATTTATCATGAAATTCAGGGAGGTATTTAAGATGGCGCAGTAACCCCGCTCCTGTTTGATAGACTTCTTAAGCTCTATAGTAGCTTTCACTAATGTAAGCCACACTTACATTTCGCACAAAGATCTGACAGCCGCCTTTGGACCCGGAGCCTCTGTCCAACATGCCCCCGCCCATGTGGCCCGGTCCACCGCCTCCGTAGCCACCAAAGCCACGGTTCATGTCCATGCCTGACATGCCCATACGGTCAAAGTTGGAGCCGCCCATCCGGTCCATCGACATGTTTCCCATTCCACTGCCTGCAAATAAAACAGCAAAAACTTTGAATGAAGAGTAACATGGTGCACTGTTCAAAGGGCGGCATAGAGAGGCATCAGCACTGATTATTATTAATAGCACCTGCCAGTCATTGTTAAAAAAAAACAAAAACAGCCCTTCACGTTTAACTTGCATGAGTGAAATATCCTTGGGTTGTACACAAATTACAACGTGGAAATCACGTGTTTATGAATCCTTTGTAATTTGTTTTATTATATTTATCGACCTGGTCCAAAGTCTGCTCTACCTGAACAAGGTGTGTATAAACACTGTAAAATGCTAATCATCATCAAACGTAATTTTCTGTCAGATTATGATGTCATTGTGGCATTGTTTGTTCAGGTAGAGCAGACTTTGGACCAGGTCGACAAATATAATAAAACAAATTACAAAGGATTCATAAACACGTGATTTCCGCGTTGTAATTTGTGTACAACCCAAGGATATTTCACTCATGCAAGTTAAACGTGAAGGGCTGTTTTTTTTTTAACAATGACTGGCAGGTGCTATTTGGATTTATTCATCCAGCAGTGCAAAAGGCAGGAGGCTACCTTAAGTAGTGATCAGATGTTGTGGTGATTAAAAAATAAACTCTAATCCAATCACAGCACTCCTTTTATTGCTGTGCCAATCACCGTGAGGTATAGCAACAATAGCACAACATATGGAAAGACACCTCTTCAGTAAATTATGAGGTTAACAGGATCATGCAGAGGCTTCTTTGCAGAAAAATAGAGCGTCAAAAAGGCAATGCCACACATGACTGATGAGCTTATTTTCTTTCTTGGGTTTCAATCGCTGTAAAGCACTTTGAATTGCATTTGATTTGAATGAGGTGCTATATAAATAATGATTGACAGTGTCATTGATAAAACATGTTATAACTGTCCCACCTGATGGGTTAATCTGCAACAGCCAAGTGTCATTTATATCTGATTCAAACCAAGATCATCAAGTCTTTGTGGTTCTCTGGCAGTTTGTCTCGCAATAAAAACTAAGTGAAATACAGACTCTTACAGCAACTCTATAACTTATGTTATCAATGTAAATAGCATTGATCCTCCCTCAGCATGCATCATAAACCAGAGCGAAACAGAACTCTATGTTTGATTATGTGACAAAACGGCTGTTTATTACCCATCATGTATTAAGCAAAGCATGACACATAATGACTGTGTACATCATGCTTTACTTATACTAATGCCTCTATCTAAGTTATCGACAGTTTAAACCATTAAATAACTATAAAACTGTGAGGGCTATTAACTTTAAATGTTAATAATAAAAAGGCATGCCGCTCTGCTACAGATCCAACTAAATCTTAGAAGAACCTCCAAAGCTGGTGTGTATCTTTAAAGGAAGAAGTGATAAATGACAGATTCAGAAAAAGGTGTGAATGGAATAATTCATGTACCTAGTCCAGTTCCCATATGCCCCATGCCACCACTGCTCATGCCTCCGCCAAAACCTCCACCTACAGGAAAGTTCATGAAGATTAGGTTGGACCATAGTTCAACAGTTTAGTGACAAGCAAATAACCACTCAGCTTGTAAAGAGAAGAGCACAAACAACAACAAAACGATCCCTAAATTATATCAAAACAAAACCAAATTAGAAAGAATAACATGCATACACTCGACTCTGTCTGGGAGTTAGTATGTTGGAATGAGCTTTGCCTGAGGTAAAATGGTAACTTACCCATTCCTCCGAAAGAATCTCCAAATCCTCGGTTCATTGACATGTCACTGTGGCCAAAGTCGCGATCCATTCCCCCCATTCCTGACCGGAACATATCTAAATGAAGAGGAAAAAAATAACCTTGAACTCAAGATGCCAATAACACAAAGGTGAATTTAAATATTTGTAGTATAACCAATTCTCTCGATATCACAAAAGAATACGCTCACTTACCTCCCATCCTTCCAACTGGTGCCATGTCTCTCCCTCCAAAGCCACCCATGCTGCCCATGTTATCCATACCCCCATAGCCCCCGCTGCCACTCATTCCTGAAAACAGACGCACACACTTTGTAAGTGTTCATTCCTTCCCTCAAAAAAAGCTGAAAAAAAATGTTCAAAAGGAAAAATTTACCTCCTCCAAGTCTATTCATTCCACCACCACCTTGAACATCCATACCTATGGCAGAAGATGAGGTCAGTCTGGCCATATCTATAAAACACAATTGTGTATAGTTTGTAGCCTGATTGTTCCAAACTCTGAACATACATTACTTAAAGGCACACAGTCAGACCCTGAAACATGGCATTACAAAAAAAGTTCTGTATTTCAGCTGGTAGGAGCTCCGCTTCTCTTATCTCTTTGACCCACACTGAGATGACCGCAGGGTCAAGGGATGAGCCAGGAAAGGGTTCAGCCAAGTGTCAATGACTGAGTGGTTTACACATTACCTGTGTCTGTTGGTTTGTAGGTACATTAAACAGAACTGAATTATATTCAAAGTTGATTAATCATTGGACAATGTGTTGATAAGCTAGCAGAGATGTCTCTGCCTCTCTTTGAGAAGCATGTGCCTAAAGGGACAGACTGGTTTCCAACACAGCATGTAATAAACTCAAAGAAGCACTTGTGGGACTTTTCTACCCAAGAATCACAAATAATATTTGAGAAGTGCCTGACCTCCACCTCCAGGCCCCATGGAGCCCATTCCTCCTCCACCACTCAGACGGTTGGCATTTATAGGCTGCCCCCCTGGTCCCAGTCCCATCCCAATGCCACCAAGACCCCCTGCACACAAAAAACCAACACAAAGAAAAGTTTGAACAAATTCATTTTAGGGTGGATAGAAATACGGACAACAAGAGCAGAAAATGAGCCTGCCATAATGCATTTTTGTCTTACATTTGAATACTTTGTATCTAAGCCTTAAGTAATCTAAGTAACTTCTCTAAACAATACATACACTTTCAAATATTGTGCCTTTTGCTCCCAGAGGGTAACATCTCGTAAACTGACAAAATCCACCCTACACACAATTCACGGAGTTTATTACTATGGATGTGAATTTTGTGTCAAAAACTAACAAGAGGATTACAGTGCACTCACGTGGTAACTGAGGAGATTTCTCTACTTGATGGAAATCATCAGGGGGAAGAGATTTTTCATCCTGTAAAAGCAACACATAAATGTTGAAGTCCAGTTTCTAATTCTCTGTAGAAATTCGATACAATAACTTAAAACAACATACCATTTTAACATGCATCTGTCTGTCAAACAGCATCTGTCCATTGAACATGGCTGATTCCTGAGTCAAGGAGAAGGTCTCTATGAAATGTAAAGCATTGCTTTGAGTGCTTTTCTACACAAGTGTTAAACTCTGAAGGATACATATGGCCTGCACAGCCTCCAGTGGCTGCTCAAAAGTCACTGTTCCCATGCCGCGACTCTTGCCATCTTTATCTTCTTTCACATCTGCCCGCTTCACCACACCTGCCATTCCAAACACCTCTTTCAGCTTCTTCCAGCCCACCTTGAAATCGAGCTGTAAAACAAAGTAAAAGATAAATAGCTTGTGGACTTGGAGCACTTTTCTAATCTCACTACTCAAAGTGCTTTTACACTACATTCACCCATTTATACTAAGTTTACACCTGGCAGAGGATGTTACGAGAAAAGCCTGACTGCCTATCCGTGCTATTGCCCCACTGGCATGTATGCTACCATCATAGCAGCGGGAGGCCCAAGGACACTTCAACATGCGACCTTCAAGTTGAGAGAGAAACGACTCTTCTACAGAGCCAAAGCCCCCTTTGTTCCTCTACACCTTTTTAAGAGATGAATAGTTAACAACAGCCAGACTTGGAAAGTATTTACTACTATGTCCTCACATTGGCCACAAACACTGTGTTGCCCAATCGTCCAGCTTGCAGAGCAAGAATAATGTCATGTGGGATGTTGGGGTTGTTGGTGATGGAGTGAGGGATGTTCATCCCACCAGGCCCCATGTCCTGCCCACGACCTCCCTGTTGACCTCCTCCCATGCGCTGCAACACACGCCGAGCATGTTCTCCATCAGGGTCCTAAAAAAACACAGATTGCAATACTTTAATGTGCCATCTCAACATACCCAAAGAATCAAGTCGAGTAAAAGACTATTATGCATTACATGATACCTGTTGACAAATTCAGCATCTCAGTGTGTGTATTCCATTAAACTTTCGTACTTTGGTGCTATCGACTCCTGCAATTATTTATGAACACTTACACCATGTCCTAATAGCATGATCGCACGCTGGCTGTCCACAGTGCATCTGTTAAATATAGAATTCTTTGTTCTGTGATTTTCAGTTTCCCCTTGCAAACAATATGACATCTAGCGCTTTCGTATTGCAGGTGAAACTGAAATGTGATGCTTTTTATTTATTTATTTATTTAGACTCAAATCACAACACACAGAGGCACGGAAATAAATGGTTGCGGTGAGCCAGAAAAAACGTTTTTCTCCGGTGTTGTTGACACAAGTCAAAGCTCAACATTTCGATCACAGATGAAGATATTATTAATGCACCACTATCTCCACTATGTAAGACGAGCTAAAAGGCTCTGTTGACTGAGAAAAGCGAGTGCAAGTGCAGTGTAGAGCCCCCTCCTTCCTCGTCCGTCTACGCGAGCAACAGAGAGGAAAACAGAAACACTGCGCCGTGTTGCTCGCAGGAAGTTAGGTCTTTCCAATTGGAAACAATAGAATCAGACTGATTTTGACGTAAACAGAGAAGACCTAAACACACCATCTGTCATTGGGGGCTATTTTGGTTATCTACAGTGCTTCCACATTGTAATTTAAGATAATGTATTTTTCAGAACTTTATAGAACACAACATGAAGATGGTAAAACAGTTCTTATTATCCACTACTCTAATGTAACATTTATCATTTGTTCTCACCTCCTTGATGTTGAGTGGCCTTCCACTCAGGTCATGCTTATTCATTGTTTCTATTGCCTTCTTCACAAACTCCTCATCTCTGAACTCAACCACACTGTTAAATGAAGGAAACAGAGATATCTGATGAGCACATGTCAAAAATAAAACATCTCATGTAAAAAAAATAAAAAGTTGAATGTTTGATAGATTTGAAGAATTCCTTACCCACAACCCTGCACAAGGAGGCCACATAGGAATCCAGGTAGCACAGATGTCCATAGTGGAGGGAGCAAACAGAGTGCAATTAATATTTGGAACAAGCAAAAGAACATTTTTAATTGAATGTATTCACATGCTTCTGAAATTGTACTCCGTGCCTGTCGGACAGTTTTTGCACTGGCTTGCACCAGCACTTTTGGTTGTGTTTAAGTCTAAAATTGACATTACTTCAAAGACAGATAAGACATTACCTTTATTATTTTCTTAAACTGAGTGTTGACATTTAATAGTTAATAATAATAACAAAAAAAATATCAATGTCCTTTAAAATATTCAGTAAACATTTATTCCTATGCATTGCAGTCTAGCTAAAACATTTGAGTGTTTTGAACTGGGTATAAATTCTGAAGTAGAAAATAATAAAGACACTAAAATACATATTTAGTACAATGTTTAGGGGTACGTTTTATCAACTTACTTAATAAAAATGGTGTGGTCCACATTTGTTTCTATAAAATGCATGACTTCCATTTTTTATATATAAACATAACAATGAATCATTACATTATCTTTCAAGGCTGTTTGTTCCTTTGAAGAGAGAGCTGTGCCATATAACAGAATTGTAAAAGATTTGGAGACATGGGGGTTAATCGATAAGACAAATCACACAACCCACATTTCCCTTTGGAAAATGGCCAAACAAACAAACTTTTACACCAATTGAAATAACAACAACAAAAGCAAAATGTACTCTTAGATGAGTTCGTTAGGCTAGTTTTCCAAAATCAACAGGACATCTCCCTTTCAAATGAATATCAATCATTGGCCATCTATCAGGCTCTAAACACAACCTTCAGTATCTCCAGTTCAGTGACTTAGTAAGACCCAAAGGATCAAAACCTAAGAGAGCACTTGATTGATAAGAGCCTGCTGAGGGCATTTAAAACCTCGTGCAGCAAGTTGGCCACATCACTTACCCTTGACTTTCCTTCTGCATCCTTAAAGAGCTCCACGTATGTAACCTCACCAACTACATGAGACATACAAAAGGAAAAATACCAAAAGAACAAAGGAATTTAAGTCACCAAGTCTTCAAGTCACCGTAGGCCTTGGCAATGCCGCTACAGGTGGACATTTCCCATTAATGATCAACAGTCAGCCCAGACCAACATCCCACCAGACAACACCATGCCTTTCTGGGCAGTGACTGAGACACCCAAAGGCCAAGGCCAGCGAGAAACACAGCTACATTAAACCTGGGAAATTCAAAAGACTTCGACATGATCAGTTTGTCAACAGATTCCATTCATAGCAGTTGAGAGTTTTAAGCTGTCCTTTGACCTTTCAAAAGGCCTCTTTAAACCCCCATAATTCAGAAAGTAAAACATTACAATATTTTCATTCATATCATCAAAACTTACCAAGCAACAGATCAACAAAATCATTCAACAATCAATTCTACTACTCATTTGAGGTTACATTTTGGAGCTGACAATGCCATAAAAACAAGTGACAATGTAACTCAGTTTATCTTCCATTTCTCACAGACATATCAGCCCAAACTAAATTGGTGCCCATCCAAAAAATTTAATTGAAAACTCCAATAACCTAATATCACACTAAGTTGATTCCCTACTATCTGCATGGAAAGCTACAAACTAATTTACTACTGCAAGAAGCAAGATGCTCCATCAAAGTAAAAATGTCAATAACTTCTAATCAGCTGAAGAGATAGAGAGAAGGGAAGAGACCATCCCCATCACTGGGCACATTACCTTTCTCACGCATTAGATCTTTAATTGCCTGCCACTTCATATCATATGGGATATTGCTGATGAACACCCGGTTCCTATGAGAACCCTTCTTTTCTCCACCATGTTTCTCTTTGTAGGGATGGAAGCGGCTTCCTCTTCTGTTCCCAGAGTTCTTCTCTTTAGACTCATGCTTGTCTTTGGCAGGATTAGTCTCATCAGCATCCCTAAAACAAACACAAAGTTGCAGACAAAGAACAGCCAATCTCAAAATCACACATTCCTGTCCATATATCAAAATACATGTGAAAAAATATGTTACTTATATCAGGTTAACATGAATTGGTAGGCTCTATGAAAGGTATTCAAATTACAACAGTTACCTCAAGGAAAAAACAATCTAGTAGCTACTCGAAGTAGCATAATAACAATGTATAAGTACTTAAATGTAAAACTTTGTATTAGGGCTGGTAAATATATCGAGTTTCTAAGATATATCGATATATTTTCAAACAAGATATAGGGTAAGGCAATATCGTTAATATCAATATAGTCTATGTTGCATTAAAATAACGTTATAGAGGTGCCAGGTCACCTGTTTCTCATCTCACTGATGATGACTGACTGTCTGTCCCTCTTAACCCTGCTCCTCCTCTCTCTCTCTTTTATTGTATTTAAGGAACATTTCTATTTTATAACATTACTTTTTAAATTCACAAACAGGTAGTTAATTTTTCCCATGTGTTTTCACTGTTAATAAAATATATATCGATATATATCCAGTATCACCATTCCGCTACTCAATATCAAGATATGAGTTTTGGTCCATATCGCCCAGCCCTACTTTGTATGGATAAAAGCTAAAACACATTTATTGAACCATATATGGAAAAAAAAATTAAGAGTAATAGACCTATACACGATTTTACCACTGAACCTAAAAAGCATCGCAAAGAAACTGAATATGTACGAATGAAAAACTTAACATAATTAACGACTCCCCTTTAAGTAAGGACAGAAGACATTTAAACTTTTAAACTTTAGCCTGAGTTGCATATATCATATATCAAACTGTATTGTGGGCTCATGTTTTTTATTGTATGGGTGGGATATGTATGTATATATGTGTTGTGTTGTGTGTTTGTATGTATGCTGGCTGCTGGAACACCTAAATTTCCCTGCTGGGATGAATAAAAGTATATATTATCTTTATCTTTATCTTAAATGTAAAAAATGTAGTCATAGGAAATATGTTAAATTATTAATGTCTTAAAAACTTCACATCAAGTGTATTTCGTAGCCCCTTGTATTTTGTATTTTAGGAAATTTATCAACACATGTCTCCAATTGCACATAAAAACATCACTTAAATATCCAAAGTAATAAATAAAAATATAATTATTATTACTATGCTACTTACAGTAATAAATAAGGATATAATTATTATTACTGTGCTACTTACAGTAATAAATAAGGATATAATTATTATTACTATGCTACTTACAGTAATAAATAAGGATATAATTATTATTACTGTGCTACTTACAGTAATAAATAAGGATGTAGTTATTATTACTATGCTACTTACAGTGCAGCCATTAGCAGCTAAAAGCGCGTTATTGTTAACATTAGCTCTGCACAGTTAAACGTGCATCCCACTGAAGTTCAACAGAGTTGTTACAACTACTTAAATTATGTTGAATTTATCGACTTGGAATATTGTAACATTTCTACGTAAGGATTTAAAAAGAGTTTCAATCTAGCGCAAACGTGAGCTAACACTTAACACAACAAAGATTAGCACTAGGCTAATCGATAGCAGCGAGGTAAACGTTATGGACAAAAATGCACGCTGGAGAATATATTGTTAAGGGTTGTGAAATACTCGCTGTGTTGTGTTGTGTTGGCTTCAAAACCTTTGGTCGGTTACTATAAAATTGCATGGTTTCTACGTTGGACAGCGGATGCTAAGAGACGTCTTAGCTGACAATGGCTAGCATCACAGGACACCATTTTAGCTGAGCGAGCTAAAGGTTGCAGGTTTTTTTTCCACTCACGGTTTCACGCCGTTGGGTGTTTCTTCAGATGTCTCCTCGGGTTCGGACTTGACGGATTCATCAATGGTAGATTCTTCTTGCGTTGACTCTTCGTCGAGAATAACAACATCTGCCATGTTGAAGATTATCTTGCCACACACGCTGCTCACGATCTCTCCGGTCTCTACGCAGTTCAAAATGTGCAGTGGGATTTGCGCCGTCAACGCGAGAGTTGGGAGATGTTGCTAGGCAGCCGCGGTGGAACGATCGGTAACACTCGAAAAGGTAGTGCACAACATGATTGTCCCTGAGGCAAGTTGACGGTCGCAGAAGTCAGTATGTAGTCTAATAAGTGAATGATAGAGTGGCTTAAAAAGTAAGAGTAGAATTTGATACCTAAAGTTGCATTAAAATACCATACTAAACCACAAGCCCTAGGCAAGACCTGTAAAACCGAGTTTGATCCTGGTGGGCCTACTTGAGGCACACCCTGAACAATTATCCAGAATCAATTAGTCCCTAAATAAAGAAGCCTACTCTCCAGATGTCGTTTTGCAAATTATATTGTGCAGATGAGCTACCTTCCTGAAATTCCTGAAACTATTTGAGTAATGCTCATTCATTGCTCTTTCATTGAAGGAATACATTCAATGTCAACAATACTTTGCAACTTGACTCTCTGCTCAGCAAGTCATCTTCTTCGATTAATTTTAAAGGCGGTTGGCATCCATAATGTTGCATTGCCGCATACTACTGGCTTTAAGGTTCATCCATAGGAGAGCTTATCTATCATATGGGTTTTACATATGGGCTATATTAAGGTTATTCTAATTCTAAAAGTTATAGGGCTACCCTCTGCATAGCATAACTCAAAAACCAATGTGACCTATCTGCTGAAAACTAATTTTCACTTCATTCAGGAATCGATACTATCAAAAAAGTCAGGACAGTTGCTACAGTTTCCAGTTATGACTGTAAATCTTGTTGACCTGTTACATAGCAGGAAAGTTAACCTTTAACATGGAGTAAAGTACATGTGTTAATCTGTAGATGAAATTCGGATCATTAAAAATGAAAATGCATTTCCTTGATGGCTTGTCTTCGTCACACAACACACAGATGAATGCAGCATATTTCATGTTACTGTAGAGCTTCAATCATTCAGCTAATTTTGAGGCCATATTTTTCTTAGGAAAAATGTGGAAACTGGACTTGAACCTGTGATGATATTTGTCAGAAACAGTAAGACCTCCCAGTAGTGGTTTCCTTTGAAACCCTCCAGAAAATGTCATGCACTTGTAAAAACCAAACAAAGAAATGAAACATGAGGACACTTTCATCGTTAGTTTCAAGAAACAATTCAGTCAAACAGGACAACCAGATCAAATGACAACAAAAAAGGTCAATATTGGAGTTTGTGATGAACTCACATTTCCCCAATTTAGCCCTCGCCCTATAGACTGCATAACTCCTCCAAGCTATACTTTATTTAAAGCTTGTTTATGAAAACATTAAGTCTGTTTTCTGACCCCATATATAGATAGGCTTAAATATGTTTAAGATCATTTTTTAATAACTATGTATTTGCAACTTCTTCCATAACTATAACATCGCACAAAAAGTAAAGAATTTGAGCTTGGTAGATTATTTCTTTGTTGTAAACATGCTTATTGGCAATAAATCTCACACCGTTGGAAAGCCTGTTTATTTCCCTTTTAAATGGTGCCAGATTTGTGAGGAACATGCATTTGTGGGATGAGCAGCAGAGCTGAGTATGTGGGTTGCGTCCATGAAAAACTTGCCAAATCTTCTCTGCCAATGCCAAACAGCTTATTCTGCTGTTGCTATTTACTCTTGTTTTGAGCTTCTGATACCCCAGGTGCTGATAATCAGGTACCCTATCAGTGCAGCAATCAGGAGAGCGTTCTCTGCATCTTCTCCACACTTTCACCCCACTATCCAACTGCTGTATAGGCAGATTCTGGACTCATCTCTGAACATAATGTTCCTCCACATGTTCAGGTTCGAGTGCATGTGTTGCCAACACCAGCGCAAACGGGCCTGATGGTGAAGGGCAGTCATGGCAGGCCTCCTCCTTGGTAGAGAGCCATCGGCCATATCGTCCTGCAAACCTTGACTGCAAATCTGTAGAAGATTACCTGCAGTTCTTAGGTGCTGACAGGGTTAGGAAATGGTCTTCTTGGGGTGTAGTATTCTTGGGACGTCCACTTCGCGGCCTGTCTCTGACATCCCCTGTTATATAGAGCTTGGCCTTCAGTTAAGAGATGGTACTAGGGCTCACTCCAAGTAATGCTGCAACTTGGTTGTGCGGAACACCAGCTTGAAGTAGCCCTGTGGCACAGACCCTATCCAGATCAGTCAAACGTGGCATGCTTGGAGCAGACACCAACTCACCACTGTAGCAGGGCTCATGCTCACAGGTACTGCCAATCAGGCACCTGATTGTCAGCACCGGGGGTATCAGAAGCTCAAAACAAGAGTCAATAGCAACAGCAGAATAAGTTGTTTTGCATTGGCAGAGAAGATTTGGTAAATTTTTCATGGGCACAACTCACATACTCAGCTCTGCTGCTTATCCCACAAATGCATGTTCCTTACAAATGTGGCACCATTTAAAAGGGAAATAAACAGGCTTTCCAACGGTACAAGATTTATTGCCAAGAAGCATTGTTACAGCAAAAAATAATCTACCAAACACAAATGTCCTTACTTTTGTTGAGATGTTTTTAAGATCATATATATTCTTAATTATTATTATTATTATTATACGGAGGATTAGGGCCACGTTAATTTTTTTTTTTTAATTTACGAGATTAAACTCGTAAATTTACGAGACTAAAGTCGTAAAATTACGAGATTAAAGTCGTAAATTTACGAGAATAATCTCGTAAATTAATGAGTTCGAGACCAGCCTAAGCAAAATGATGAAAGTAGAACTAGAAAAGTATTTTCCTCTGCAGACAACTTCCTCCAAGTCAGTGTGGTTCTTCGGAAAAACCACAGTTTCTTGCAGTATCATTTCAGGGTGCTGATATTTTATGACAATGTGAAGATGATGATGTGCCAAAAAGCATGTGTAGTTTCATATCTGCATAAGTAAAGCCCCAACACAACTATTTGTGTCTGTTATCGATCTGCCTTGTTAAAGTGTCTCATGTGCAGAGCCAGTTTGTGTCCTGTTCATCATTTTACAGATAAACAAGGTCTTGCAAGTTGAAGTGAAAACTTCTCTTGAGCTAACTGTTTTTACCGACTACACAAGGAAGTAGCCTATTTCCTTATTAGTGAAACCTTTAGGACAAGATGCTCCATGTTTGTCATTTGAGAACAGGATGCTGCTGCTCTTCTGATATAGACTAAAATAACGACTTTATTCTTTTAGTCTTTAAAGACTTTAAGAGTTCTACTTTAATAATTTTCGCGCAGGCTGGTCTCAAACTCGTTAATTTACGAGTTTATTCTCGTAAATTTATGACTTTAATCTCGTAAATGTACGACTTTAATCTCGAATCCTAATCCTCCATTGTACTTAATAGCTATCATTTGCAGATGACAATCTAATTTACAATGGACTATAGAAATGTAAATACATTTTTGGCCCACCGAGGAATCAGTAATTGCTGGAGTCAGGGTAATGGGGCGGTCTAATGAGGTATTTAAAATCTTACTACTACTACTACTTCCACTGCATTGTACTTTCAGATTGTATTATCACAGGAGGGCTTGGTGTACAGCTCATTAACATTGAAAGGGAATCATTGTTATATAGTGTTCAATATCAGCTTTGCTCCTGACCTCTTGCCTGTTGGAAATAAAGGTCTAACAGTCTTTATCCTTTTGTCCTATGGCCACTGGGGAGTCTATACTTTATGCAACAGGTTAAGACTCCCAGGTTCAAAGCACATGAGGACACCTTGACCCATGAGCCAAAGCACATCTGCTTGTCCTGATTGTGACCGATATGATAAAGGCAGTTCATAAGCAAATATCCCAATGTTAGTGATATAACTTGTGTTCATTTTTATAGAAACATTCCAATGACATCCATTTTTACAGCAAATTCATTTGGATTAATATCACACTATCTGCAGCACTATTGTGCTGTGAGTGTGCCCCAATAGTTTTCCATTCTGACCTTGTCTTTTTAATTGACATGAGGCCAGTGAGGTAATGTCTAATAGTTTTATTGGCTGTACAATGTTACATCTCCTCATCCAATTTACAAGAACTGTCCTTGAAATAAATGTGAAATAAAAATGTGCTTATGAGAAGCTGACTCAGTCGATAAATCACTGCGGTGCTGTAGTCTCCTTTTCTTCCCAAATACATCCAAGAATTAATAGCACAGCAGGAGAAAAAATTGCTACTGACCCAAGGAGGAAAAAAAAGAGAGATCAAAAGACACTGCAGAGGCATTAAAAACTTTTTCAACTATGAAGCAAAAGTAAATGTGAGGGAGGCAGTTCATGGCTGTGCTTGGATTCTCAGAGGGATTTTCTCTGCTGTGTACAACTGGAAAAAAAAAATGAGCTCTCTTCTCTGAGCCATAAATTATTGTACATCAAACAAGTGATGACCATCTCCCTTGTGGCTCAGGTTATCCTTAGATCCGAGCCACTGCACCACTATGAGACGAACCAGCTTGCTGATATGAGTTTGCGCTGCACACCAACAAAAGCGATGGCTTGACACTTCACTGCTGCATTCTTTTACACTGGGGTATCAGATGACCTATACAATACTTCTTTTAGTTCACTCCAATTCCCCCCTACTTGTCTGGGGACCTTACTTTCATAAGCATAAAAGCAGAGAGGCTAATTCAATTTGACCACAGCAAACTGCACCAATTAAAAACACATCATCAAACAAGGCTTGCAGGATAATGCTGTGCTGTACCAAAACTACCCTTTGCAGCATCATTTACTGTGCCAGGAGCAGTGAGAGGCAGCATTTCTAGTCTTGGCTAAGCCATGGTATTCCTGACACATTTTGGTGGAGTAATTTTAGAAAAGCCAAATAAGCCAGGGAGGGGAGAGTGAAGAGGGAGAAAGAAGAAAAAGAAGAGGAGGCAACTTGCTTGTTTTTGCTGCTGCATCTGTTACTGGTGTTGCTGAAAGAAGGGGGGGGGGGGTGTGTGTTGTGAATGAGTGAGACAGCAGAGCAGCTGAGTGAGACTAACAAGTGGTTGCCATGCAGCAGGAGCAAGCGTGCGTGCTTCTTGAGGGAGAGATAGAGAAACAGAATGATAATGAGTAGGAGGCAGCAAGTAAGGGAGCATGAGGAGAGGAGCTGATTCTTTGAGAGGAGACACATAACATAGCTCGATCCAGCCTCATTTCTGCATTTGTGCCTCGCTTTTTGTTTAGATGACAGGCTAGCCCTGCGCTTCCAGCATTAAAGCAATGGACGGATTAATGGATACGTGTCTGAAGGCTCCGAGGAAGAGGAGTTGCCCGGAGAAAACAGCAGCAACAGGTCTATAAGGATGGAGCGATAATGATGGTGAGATGCCTGCTTTTTCTTCCTTCAGACAGCCCCACCAAAAAAAAAATCTGTCAATGCAGTCTCTCCCTCCTTCACGCTTCTCTCCCTCCCTTTCTCCTCTCTGTCCCTCACACCAGGCATACTTGAGCTGTCTCATCATTCTACTTCCATCTCCTTCGTCTGTCTTCTGTGTTCATTCCTCTGTCTCTGTCTGCATGTACTCGCTCTCCCATCTTAACCCCCTCCCTCCTTTCCTCTCCATCCAGCCACCTGCTGCTTGTGTTCATATGAAAGATTTGCGGGAAAAGAATGACAGAGGCAGACTCCCTCTTGTGTGACCACACCAGTTATTGTGATCATGTTTGATCCAGAACCATCACTGTCCTGTTTAATGGAATTGCGGTGTCTGGAAGGCATCTGCTCGCACGCAACAGGTTAGAGAGCCCCTTTCCTATTAACTGAATATATGTAACGTCACATCTTCATCACTGATATCTCACTGCTTTGCCTGTGTTTAACTGCTGGCTATGCACTGCGGCATACTCTTATTCTAACTCGACTTAAAGGAATAAAGACGTAGCATTGGCTCATATTCCTGAGCCCGTTTTCCTGCAGTGTCCCCCCACTCTTCTGTTCATGTTTGCCTTTTGTAATTTTCTGCAAAATTCCCAGAGGGGCAGAGTGAGGGAGGGATCGAACAAAGTCTTTGGACATCTGTTTGATAGCACATTGAAAAGAGGCTATTTATAGAAAACCTGTGACCCCTATATGTTTCATGGTCAGCTCATTTAAAAAAAAGGACTGAACTCTCATTCCCATACACGCATCCTTATTTCTTAAAGATGACGCAGTGTATGCATTGACTGTGATGAAATGTAAATTGGTTTATTAAATGGATTCTTTCTGCACAAGAGACAAGGCAGCACTAATCGGAAGCCCTCATGCTATCTCTGTGCAGGTAACATGCGGGCTTCTAAATGCCTGACCCTATCAGAGGAGAGATGAGGCACCTAGACGTTGGTTTGCCATGTGTAGCGTCCACTACAACCACTCCCTTGCTGCCATGAGCGGAAACGACATGATGGCGCACTCTCTAACTCTGGAGCAGAAGACGGCGTTCGCCTTTGTGGGGATGCTGCTGGTGTTCCTGGGGCTGCTGATAGTGAGGTGTTTCAGGATCCTGCTGGACCCCTACAGCAGCATGCCCTCCTCCAACTGGGCAGACGGCATTGAGGGGCTTGAGAAAGGGACGTTTGAGTATGCCCTGACTTAACACTGAGACAATACATCCATAGATGTCCTCTAAAATGCCTAGAAATACATGGACACAAATACACACAAGCCACAGCCCTGCACCTGCCACTGACATGCCATTAAGACATCTCTCTGTGACTTTCTAACCCAAGAGACTGGAGCTGTGTATGTTGTGAAATGTGTGTGTGTGTGTGCTGTTCGATCAGAGCCTCTCTACTGTGTGTGACTACATGTCTGTTATTGTGTATGTCCGAGCGAATGTGAGGGGCAGACACTGTGTCATCTTTTTGTCTCTTAATCTGCCAGGGAGCGGCGATTCAGCTCATAGATTTACACGTACAGAGCTGTAGCTCCCTTTAACCCAGACCTTTAAGTTGAATGTCTGTAGAGGTGGTTAAAGCAGGACGTTCATGGGACACGTTAGGAAATTATTCAGATGTAGTTTGAAGACTCAGGGACAAGATTCCTTATATGAATGGGAAACAGAGCAGTTGCAGCACTGCAAAGCTGAGCTGTTCTGCACTAGAATGTACATGGTTGGATACAGGGTATTATGTCAAACTATAGTGTTTTGTGGATTCGTCTGATCCAGTCTGCTGGTGATCCAAAGGATACTGCTGCTGCTGTGTTTGTGTGTAGGCTCGGTCCTTTCCGAGCATGGGAAAGCCAACTGAACAAACTGTGATTTACATTATGGTGTTACTGTTTCTAAATGATGCAAAAACATCACTCAGAGTTTGTACTGCTGCTGATGGTGTTCTGTATGTTCTGCACGATTTCACGTCTGAGCTAAAGAAAAAACACGACTGTTTACTTTTGACAGTATGTCTGTAAAGAAATGTAATAATGCTGATTTATGGACTGTCCGGGAAGCATTCCGTCTAAAGGTTGGCTGATGCGATCAAGCCAAAGAACTTTTACAGGAAACAAGGATTTAAAACAAGAAAGGACTGTCTCTCTATCTCTCTCTCTCTCTCTCTCTCTAAGCGCTGCTAGTTTTTCTAATGACAAGGATAAACTCTCCCAACCTGTCTGAAAAGGAAAAGGTCACATGAAAACAGGGGTGGGATGTCTGTCAGCACTTCTTGTGGACATCTATTTCCTCCTATCTCTCAGCCATCCTCACTCTTCCTCACCTGCTCTCTTCCCTCCAGACAGAGGAGAAACAGGACAAACTGAGATTCTAAAAAAAAAAACGACAGACTGGTCAAACTGTTTCTTTGCTATTTCTTACGGTCTACGGTTTCTCCTTAGTGCTGTGAATCTGCCTTACTGTGACCTTCAATGGGTTTATGTGCCTTCATCTAGATACATTAAAGCACCTGGTTGTGTGAGTGTGAGCGTGAGAGTGGCAGTGTGTGGAATATCATGATGACAGATAGTGCATCTCCTGACCTGTTGCTTGCTCAGCTGATGGTAGAGGTTTATCATTGATATAGATTTGATTGTGATGTGAAATAAATAGAATTTCTTCACTTTATGACATTGTTGTTCAAATCTTTGCCTTTTGGACCTTTACTGCAGTCTGTGGAGCAAAGCAGGTATGAAAACAAATGCTGTCACTTTGGCAATTGGCCGTTTACTCTGCTGGAATTTATTAGTCGCATGAAATAGCAGATGAAAGTTTCAAGCCTTTTTTTTTTTTACGTTGCCTCCAAATCTGTAGTCTAGCAGTAGTTTTCCATCGCTGCTGAAGCTGGAAGAAAAAGAAACAGGAGTAGATGCTCGTTCAGACATGTAGTGTCTATGTGCATGATTTATGGAGAGAAAGTGGCTCATAGCAGCAAAAGCAATGCACACACACACATCCTCAGAGACAGTAACGTCATAATAAAGCTGCAGAGCCATACCAGCCTTTCCTCCTGTGACCAGTTCAATTTCAGACCCGGCTATAGTGCGCAACTCCCTTGAAACACATCACTCACCAGGAATGCACTATTGCACCATTATCTCTGTCACCTATGTGACATCCTTATCTGAAATCTATTTTTAGTCTGGGGGAAAAACACTGGCCTTTTCTTCTTTTGGCTCACTAACCTTAAAGGAAGTAACACTTGATAAACCTGTCAAATGGTCACAGAAAGTGTCTCCTTTTTTATTGTGTTTTCATATCTCAGTGTGCTCTCAGGTTGTACATTGTCAGAGGTTTTTGTAATACACCATAAACTACTTTCCCTTCTTTGACAGGAAGAAAAGTAGAGACGACTGATCATCTCTTTGTAATCATTGTTGTGCCGAACAATTTCAAGCAAGACTTCAGCTGACAGTTACACCCTGCATATTCCAAGTGATCTGCTTCAATTCTTCTGCACGAAGCAAATATGTATCAGGAACAATCATTCTGATGTGAAGACACAGAAGTAGTTAGGGAACTAATGTAATTAGATTGAAAGATAATAGGACCTGAGTGCTTTCAGAATCCTTGTTACATAGTGACGGACCAATGAGTCAGCTGAATAACGGACCTTAGCTTCTGCTGATTATCAATCATCAGTTTTATTACTCGCGGTCTTTGGACTACACATGCTATGTCCTTGATTTGTTGGAGATATGAGGCCTTTCTATGAAGCTATGCCAATACTTTTAAAAGTGCTGTAGATTTGTAATAGTGCAACATTTGTGCTGTATTTTTCCCCAAATATCTTTAAACAATCAAGTCAGTGAAGAGACAGTGTCCCTGGCCGGGATTCCATTATTTTAGTTATTAAAAAGCCTCTGTTTTATCCATTTGCTAATATAGAGCTTTAATGTATCTAAAATCATCTGTGATGGACTTCGCCTCCATCAAGTTCAAAGAATCTAGCAACTAAACGACCACAATTAATTCTGACCACCATATATTATATTGCCGTGGGCAAAGTGAAGTTCCAAATGCCACCGAAACCACCAGAGCAGCCACAGAAATCTAGCATAGCTACCAGCCCAGGCAATATCTCGTCCGCTATTCAAGGGATGAAGGAAGACTTCGTGCTAAGATTCGACTGACTTTTTGAAGCAATTCAAGGGTTACAGTCTGATTTGAAAGCGGTGACGGTTCGTATCTCTGAAGCTGAAGATAGAGTTAGCGCTAACCAGGACAACATTAAATCCCTGCTAGCTCAGAACACGACCATGAAAATGGCCATTGAGGAGTTAACAAATAAGGTGGACGATTTGGAAAACCGCAGCCGTCTCTCAAACCTTCGTCTCGTGGGCCTCCCGGAAGGGAGGGAGGGGACTGATTTGTGCTCATTTTTGGAGAAGTGGCTGCCTGTGGTGCTTGGTGCAGGTAACTTTCCTAGATCCTTTCCTAAATCGTTTTGGCAGATATCTTATTGTTCAATGTCAAATTCTTTCAGTCAGGTATGTATATGGGACAAACAATGATAACTCAACATTTTACGGACACCTTTTCCTATCATTAACTGCCCTGCCTGGTCATCTTATCATTGGGGGTGATTTCAATTGTGTACTACAGCCAGAGCTGGACAGATCCACTGGGATAGACACCTCACACCCACAGACAAGAAAAGAGCTGCTTCAGTGTATAAAAGATTTTAATTTAATTGATGTGTGGAGAAGTAGACACACAAATCAGTTAACTTTCTCTTGTTACTCCAGTACCTACCAGACCTTTTTCAGAATCGATTATTACCTAGTTTCTGCAGACTTAGTATCGGTAATTACTAACTGTTGGTATGATAGCATAATAATCTCAGACCATGCCTCAACATCATTTCTTGGCTCAGGGACCCTGAATTTATAGAATTTCTTGGGGCACAAATAGATGTCTATTTTGAAAGCAATATTGATCAAACATCTGCAGCTGTGAGGTGGGAAGCCTTTAAAGCTTTTTTAAGAGGCCAAATGATAAGTTTTACTAGCTTCAAACACAAATCTTACAGGATAGAGATGGAACAACTTGAAAAATCTATCAAAGAAACTGAAACTCAAATTTGCCATAATCCTTGCCAACAGCTAATTGTGGAACTACATAGACAGAGAGCTAGATATAATGTTTTATCTGCAAATAAGGCAACAAAAAGCCAGATGAGACTAAAACAGTCCTATTATGAACATGGTGAGAAAGCTGGGAAGCTATTAGCTTGGCGCATAAGACAGTTACAAACAGAGAAAGCAATCAACTCAATTCAAACAGATAATGAGGTGACAACTTCTGACCCAAAGGAAATCAATAATTCTTTTCTAGAATTTTACATTTCCTTGTATAGCTCTGAGTATTCAAATTCAGCTCCAAATCTTCAAAAAAAAATTTGGGCTAAACTAGAATTTACCCCCCTGAGTGGAGAAATTCTGGGCTCATTAGAGCTTGACCTTGGGACACAGGAACTGTCTGAGGCTATAAATAGCTTGAAAGGAGGAAAAAGTCCCAGACCTGATGGGATTCCAATTGAAATATATAAAATCTTTAAGTCCAAACTAATACCACCTTTGCTAGATATGTACAGACAATAATTTGATAAAGGATCCCTTCCTCCCTCGCTTAACACTGCTGTTATTACATTACTACTTAAACCTGGAAAGCCTTCAACTCAGTGTTGATCATATAGGCCAATATCTCTTCTCAATAATGATCTTGAGATTTTATGTAAAGTACTAATTAAGTACTAGCCAATTCTACCAACAATTATTCACCCTGACCAGAATGGATTTGTGCAGGGGAGGCAGGGGTTTCACAACATAGGAAGAGTGCTAAACGTAGTTTTTGAGAAAACTAATGTCAAAGACAATGCTATTCTGTCTTTGGACGCGGAAAAGGCCTTTGGCAGAAGAGAATGGCATTATCTTTTTGAAATTATGGAGAGGTTTGGTATTGGGGGTAAGTTTCTCAAATGGGAGCAGCTTCTCTACTCTAACCCACAAGCTGAGATTTTAACTAACGGGTTTACATCAACCCCATTTAAGCTCAATAGAGGAACAAGACAGGGCTGTCCCCTGTCTCCTCTTTTATTCACTCTGGCTATTGAGCCACTAGCCATGTTTGTTCGTAAACATATCAATATATCAGGAATAAAACTAGGAGATATCGAACATCGAATTGCCCTGTATGCAGATGATGTAATTTTGTTTTGCTCAAACCTGCAACAAACTTTACCTGCCTTACTTGACTTGATACGAACCTTCAGTGCATTTTCAGGATACAAAATAAATAATAATAAATCCGTAATAATGTTTTTGGCTGAAAATGAATGACTCAACCCTCCGATTTCAACCCCATTTGTGAATGGGAATTTACTTACCTAGGTGTTAAAATCACCCCCACTATCAGCCAAATTATCCATGCAAATTATAACCCCCTCACAGATTCAGTCTTGCAGCTCCTTAACAGGTGGAACAAACTACCCATATCCTTGATTGGGCGCATAAATGTTTAAAAATAAATGTCATAAAAATGACAATTTTGCATAAGTTTCTGTACCTCTTCCAAGCAATACCTCTTTCTCCACAACCCTCCTTTTTTCAAGTATTAAAAAAAGCATTTTCCAATTTTATCTGGAACAACAAACGCCCAAGACTTAGACTTTCCTTGTTATATTTGCCTTACGATAGGGGTGGACTGCAATTACCAAATCTTATGTGGTATTTCTGAGCAGCTCAAATTAGAGCAGCTATGTTCTATTTTGTTATGAATAACCCCCCATCATGGGTTATTATGGAATCCCAGTCAATTGCAATCCCTTTAAACTTGTATATTTACTCTGCAGATAGGAAAAAGTTAATCAAACAAACAAAAAACCCTTTCTTGAGGAACACTATAATGGTATGGTACAGTGCTCTTTTGCATCTGGGGGAGGGTAAACGGCTATCTCATTTTACACCACTTTTTGGTAACGATGACTTTCGGCCAGGCAGGGCAGACCCTGGATTTAAATTCTGGGCTAGTAGGGGTGCAGCGAAAGTATCTGACCTTTACAAGGATAATAAATGAATGTCATTTCAGGAACTTCAAGCTACATACAACATTCCCAATAAGCACTTTTTCAAATATCTTCAGCTTAGAAGTTTTATAATGTCAAGGCAAAATAACAGCCTAGAGCTTCCCCATCTATCTACCCTAGAGGGCATTATTTTAGATAATCTTGAGTCCAGGGGACAGGTGTCTTTACTGTATAACCTGTTCGTAAAAAAATGTAAAGAATCCTCAGGAAATATTCTTCAGGCTTGGAGAGGGGATTTACAGATAAATATAACAGTTGAGGAATGGTCAGTGGCATGCTCCTTAGTTCAAACTCAAACAGTTAATATACACTCCAAATTATTACAGTACAAATGGCTTACCGGACAATAGGCTACATTAGGCTACTCCAGCGAAGTAGCGTCACTTTAACCCAAATATCCCTGACACATGTATTAAATGTGGTGTCCACAAGGGGTCTCTCTCACTGTTTGTGGGAATGCCCACTGATAATCTGCTTCTGGGAAAAGGTGTTGGACTCGTGCAGTCAAATTATCGGTAAAAAGGTGCCTCTTAACCCTAAATTGTGTATTCCTTAATATCTATCCTGATGATTTTGCACTTTCAAATAATGTCAAATATCTACTCAATGTTTGTTTCCTGGAGGCCAAACGATGCATTGCTCGCTCATGGAAGAAACGGACAACCTGTGGAGTCTCTCAGTGGTTGAACGGAATGACTCTCTTTCTTGCTCTTGAAAGGATAAGCTATTTCTCAAAAAACAAACTTGACAAGTTTTGGAAAGTATGGACTATTTTTTACAACTTCATGGAGGGTAATGACATACAAAATGAGGTTTGGACTGATGAACAGATCTGACTGTCAGTAGGGCTGCTATGTTTTTGTTTTTATTATTATTATTATTATTTTTACTTTTATTTCCTCTTTTTTAGTTTTCGTATTGTGTGTACTGTTTTGCTATACACTGTTTATGCTTTATTATAAAAGACAATAAAGAGGTGGTTTAAAAAAAAAAAAAATCATCTGTGATGTGACATTATAACTCTGCTGAGTGTCCAGGCTGAGTTAGAGTTCAGACGTCAGCTGTAGAAGCCTGAATGGACAGGTCAATGATTACTTCACATTACCTATTGTTTTTTTTTTTATAGCAGTTATTAATCATTTTAAAGCTATTAATCTAATAGTTAACTTTTAACTGATCCAGAGCAAAATGTTGTGTCTGCTTTGTGTTTCAGTATCTTTTGTTGGTTATGTGCAGGTGACTGTTGCTTTCAAATATAAATAGGCCTAATGAAAACTACACTTCTTTCACTTCAAAATGAGTCTTACCATTAGGATTAAAGAATGTTTAGGAAGCTGAGTCCATTTAAGGCTAATATTTTTTAATTCAGGAAGCCTAACAGATTTACACACATAAATTATTTTTTCATTTAATTCATTTGTTTTTTGAATATCAATATTAAAGTGAATGCTCCTGAGCTGTCCCTGCTCAAGGGTACTCCAGTAGTGCTCAGGAAGTGGCATGTCTCCAGACCAATTTCCAGGCTTGGTCCACCCTCCAGTTCCCAACCCAAGTCCCTGCAGACTAAGCTACTGGGCTACAGTCCTGGAATTATCACAGTCAAGAAAATCTTGAGTCAAGGCTGTGAGACAGTTTGCAGAGTCTGGAGATCTATAAACTACGTGTGGAAGTTTTACTTTGTAGTTAGTAACTTATTCCATACTTTGTTCTCTTTTTAATCTAAGATAACTTGATCTGCTGATCTGCAGTGCAGGATAGATAAGGTCAGTTGATAGGATCACATACTAGGTAGATAGATAGACTTTATTAATCCAGAGTGAAATTCAAATGATGAATAATGAAGACATCCATATCTGATATGTCTAACAAGGTCCACTACAGAAAAGCAAACATAATATAACAAGTTTGATGGAGATGTTTTATTTTGTTATAATAAGCATAATTGAGATAATTGCAGTTGCAAATATATGCCATGAAGTGAATCCACCCTGTTGTATTTTAAAACCCCCTTTAAGATGTCAGGAATCCTGTCTGCTGGTTTCTTCACTTTTTGGCTCTTAATCACTTTTCTTTCTGTTGGGACTTTTGCACATTAACTAGAGAGCAGACTCCCTTGTTCTGTGCAAACTGGAGCATATGCACCTGCTGCTATGAACTCACTGCATAGCCTCAAACGACCTCTGAGGAACACGGAGGCACCTGAAGTTTTCATTACGGTCCATGTGGAAAAATTTATTTCAGTTACTTTGATCCACTGCATTCAGAGTCTGATAACCATTGTGCAATTGATGCTTCCTTTCAATCTGCACATAAAACACGTGTTGGAGTGTTTTTCTCAGCCTGCAGTACTGCCAAGGTCATATTTCCAGTCATTAGCCTGCCTTTTACTGTGTGCATAAATCACTGCGGTGTATCAGTAATAAGGAAGTTTAGCTGTTAAGAGGTCTGTTAAAGGCACTTTAGAAGTCATGTGGCTGTTAAGAAGTGCCTCCAGCATGTCCCTGTAATTCATGGTCTCATATTAACTCACATTTAGCTCATGAATATCGCAGTTTCTTCTGTGACAGAGAGTTATTGGAGATAAGACATAATCAGTTATAAAACTCTAATGTGCCCGATATATAAGAGAGTGGTTTCCCTCCTGTTATCAGAGCTCTCCTGATTATATCCTTTGCAAATATATCTGCTATGAAATTAATCATTCTTTATCAACTAATATTAATCTTGTCTTTCCTGTCATAGTCATACACATCATAAACGGTAAGTGACCTTGAAACTTTTTCCGAGTGGCCATATTAGTTATGTTCTTTTCTGAACTTTTGTAAGGAGTTTTCCTCTATGATTCATGCAAAGAGGTCTTAGGAAATACTACCCACAGGTCCATAAACTGCGCCCACAGAACAACATGTGCTGTTTCCCTGCACTTCGGACAATAATATTAGTAATCAATTCTCCAGAGTTCTTTCGTTCGGCTTTTATGACTTGGTTAATCAGTAAGCAATGCCTTTGTGTCCCCTAAGGATGGAGCAAGGACATATCTGACACCCCTGGTTCACTTTTCTGAGGGTTGATCTAAATTGTTAGCCAATAGCAGGCAGCCAGGCATTGACCCTGGGATGCAGGGTATAAAGGTAGGCCATCTAAGACAAACCCAGTTTACGCACAAGACGCTCAGAGGAGCGGAAGACATCTCTATATATCTAATCCTAGCCTAGTTTATACGTCAATAAACAAGGATAACCACAACAGTGCATGCAGTGCTCTGCTGTTTTAAAACACTTAAGACCTGATGGAGAGGATCCGATCTAACGGAGGGGAGCATGTGAACCCCGCGTATGATGCCAACCTGGATGAACCTCCTGTCTATGAGGAGCACCGCACCGTCAGGCCCTCTGTGGTCAGCGCCTTTGGTCATGACACACTGGACCGGGTACCAAACATTGACTTCTATCGTAATGCGGGCAGTGTGAGCGGTCACCGGGCTGTTCGACCATCCCTACAGGAGCTGCATGACGTCTTTCAGAAGGTAAACGCATTCATGTCTGTGAGAGACGGTCCTACTAATCCTCCTTACTTCTCTCATTTCTGGAGTTTTTTCTGTAAGAAAAGGTCTGCATCCTCTTTTGTCCTTCACTTAACCTTCTCTAGATTTTGACTCTGTAACTGTCAGCTTTATTCTGCTCCTGATCTGCACTGTTTAAAGACTCACGGAAGTGAAAGCCTATTTTACAGTTGTTTACTCAGACAAACATCATCACTTCATTTTAAAATCTCCACCTCAAGACCTATGAAACTTAGAAGGACACCAAAAGTTATTTCTGGGACACAACAGTGCTCAACACACGACACACTTTAGAGGTTTTAGTGCTTTTTATTGGGCTCTTATACTGCCGCAGGTTGCGAAAGAATTGGGGTTATAGGTCATTAGGATTTTATAGGTTGAAAAGATTTGCATTCAAGCAGTCTTCACCAGTAGAAAATGACTCTGAAATTATGGGTCTAGCTAATAAAATGTGAATATGTAATGCAATAATGTAATAATCAGCATCTTGACATGACAAATAATTGTAAGATGTCTCATGGGGAAGCAAGTACTCAAGATCCCGTAAATTAACCAGAAAGATTAAACAGAGCAGACTTAATTTAATCTGCATTTAATGCAGAAATGTTTGACTATCTACACCTTCAAGAAATTAATGAATCTGGCACAAGTGACATGTTTCAATGGCTAAGATCGGAGCGACTTTATAAAACCATTTTCTGTGATCATAAACTTCTAGCAAATCCAACTTACAGGCTGAAAACCTTTTTTAACAAATGTGAATGAGCTCTCATTGACTTAAAGTTTATGGCAGCAGAGTCATTTCACAGTCATTATTCATCTTTATACAACAGTTAAATGTGATGTTGTTGTTCTCTCTATTCTTCAACTCTGACAACAGCATCAGACACAAAGCTGTGTAATGTCTAAATCAATGTTCATCTAAATCAGACCTCTATGGATTTTCTCCCTCTTTAAATTCTCTCTGGTGTATTTCAGAGACGACCGGAGGAAGCCAAACACACAATGATATATTCAAAAACAATGAAAGGAAAAAATCTAACTGACTGACATTGTATGTGAATTAGTTTTACGTGGGTTTTACTTTTATTTGTGCAGGGCAACCTGCAGAAGAGCCCTCCGTCTTAAAGGGTCACCCCTGCTATAAGATTTAGATCAACTGAAAAAAAAAAAAAAGGAGGACATTTTTTACAACAGAAAAATGTTTCTGAACACCTAAAAAGCTGAAAGTGCAATCATGAAAAAAAAAATTCAATGTTATATCCAGTCAAGTTGACATGTTTTTCTCTCTCTTTTATTCCCCTCTTCCTTTCCCCATCAGAATGGAGCGATACAAGTTCCAGACACTGTGGAGGATGATGGCGAGGGCAGCAGCGGGACCCCCTCTGATGACCTGGAGTCCGCCATTCCCAATGCCAAAGGAGCAGTAAAGTTTGGCTGGATAAGAGGAGTCCTGGTGAGTTATTTTGGGTCATGGCGGCCTCCTGGTGCTTTATAGGAGCAGGGTCGCTCCTCATAACCGCAGCCCGGCAAGACGAGGCTCTGCGTGTCTCCGTAACACAGCGGTGGCCAAGTGCAGGCACTTCTCACAAACTGGGAGTGATTTGCATTTTCTCAGGAGCTGCTGGTTGATCATTTGTGCTGCTGGCTTTGAGATAAAAAAATACCCACTTTAAATGCTAAGTAGCAATAGCACCTTACATACAAACATGCAGCACTAATCTCCCTACATAAGAACAAAGAGATGAAAAATAGGAATAAAAATTGCCAACAATAGATAACATGTAAGACTTAAAGGATCCCAACAGAAAAACAATAACATTTTGGAAATCAATAAAATAAAGTCAGTGAAATGTTAAATAAGACAAAATATAAAAAAAACTTTTGCACATCCATTTCATGAGACAGGTAGGAGAGCAATGTGTCCATCAAAGAAGTAAAGGGAAACTCCCACACACTGTCTAACTTACAAACAAATATTTATAACATTTCGTTTCAGTCTTGTTCCCGAAATGTTGCCAATAAATGTTTGTTTGTGAGTTAGACAGTGTGAGGAGTTTAGCTTTAAATGAGACAAAATAAACACCAGGGATCATGATAGTGAAGCAAAAGTGATACAAACGTTGACTTAGGTTATTACTTCCAATTTAAAGGAAATGTCTTTAATTTCCTTTTGTAAAAATACCAAAAAGAGTACAAGTTCAGGATGTTTTGATCTGTGTTTGAAATTGAAACATTTTTAACATCTATATGTTACAGTTGGTATGATATTTAAAAGTAAAACACTGACCACATTGAAGACTATCAACTTCAACTTGTTTTACTTTTCCTCAGGTGAGATGCATGCTGAACATCTGGGGTGTCATGTTGTTCATTCGCGTGTCATGGATTTTTGGTCAGGCAGGTTGGGGTGAGTGCGACTTCTAGCTTCCATCTTTCTTTCTTTTGGTGCGTGCATTAAAATGTACAAGAGTTCAACCAGTTATATTTCCTGTACAGGTGTGCTATTTTTAGCCACAACAGCTCCTCCATGTCTGGGTATAAAGAAATAAGGTTGCTGTTACCAGTAATTCCAGGGCCTCCGTGGACAATTACAGGATTATATATAGACCCCCCTGCTCATTAGAAAGGAGTGATTGAATCGGGCAGATTCGACTGAACAAGCCTCTCTGAGCTCCCATAATGATCTAAACCTGCGGAAAGTCTATTCTGAGAGCCAGGGCCTCTATGAGCAGTGCAGTACAGTGTGTGTGTGTGTGTGTGTGTGTGTGTGTGTGTGTGTGTGTCTAAGTGAGAGGGGAAGGGGCAATTGTGTGAATGGCTTCATGAGTGTGTTCATTGCTTAGGAATGTATCGATCGGCCGGGTATTTTGTTCAGGCTGCGTAACTAAATGGTTTTGAGAAGCAGAGAGAGCTGCAGGCAGAGGAGACGGCTGTAACTTACAGCCTCCCGACTCCTCGCGGACTTTGACTCTGTCTGAGTTTAAAGGTGACTGTGCGGAGGAGGGGTCCATGTCACAATCACAATGTTTTATGACTGACTACTGAAAAAAAAATACAACAGTTCATGTTGCTGCTGGAAAAAAAATCTAGATTTAAGAGCTGTGGTTTGTTTGCATTGCAGGTCTGGGAATTGTGATCATTGGTCTCAGCTGTGTGGTCACCACCGTCACCGGCCTTTCCATGTCGGCCATTTGCACTAACGGTGTGGTCAGAGGAGGTGAGAAAACGTGTCATCAATCCCCGCATGAACACAACTTTCAGGCTGGAATTTTCCAGATAACAGCTAGTGAGACAACAGCGCCACAGCAGCTGCACCGATAGTTTAAACACTATTTATATGTGCATATAACCTGAGATGACCCACATTCATCATGACATAAAATCTTTTACTGAGACAATGAAATGACCAGGAGGACAGAGTGTGTAGATAAAGACACACGGCTCAATGTCACCTCTCGAGGCCTTTTCTTTGTTTTACAGCCTGCCTCACTTTTTCTGTCATTAAATCAATGAATCAGTGATGTGAGATTAATCATCCACTACTCTATGTATCTCATTTTCTCATTTTAGGAGGAGCATACTACTTGATATCTCGAAGTTTAGGACCAGAGTTCGGCGGCTCCATTGGCCTAATCTTCGCCTTTGCCAATGCGTTGGCTGTTGCCATGTATGTGGTGGGATTTGCTGAGACTGTGGTGGATCTGCTCAAGGTGTGTGGTGTTAGCGTGGATAGGTTTTTTTTTTTTTTTTTTTAATCCTGGATATTAGATTATATACTTATCCATTCCTCTTTTGTCCAATCTTTCGAACTCAGGACTTCGATTCCATCATGGTGGATCCGTTAAATGACATCAGAATCATTGGCTGTATCACAGTTGTGTTGCTGTTGGGCATATCATTGGCTGGAATGGAATGGGAGGCCAAGGTGAGAGAAGATCATTATTCTGCTGGTTTGCCAACCTCGTGTCCGTCCATAAAAGTATTCAATTCGCTCCTGTCTTTGTCCCAATAGGCCCAGATTGTCCTACTCATCATCCTGCTGGTCGCCATTGTGAATGTATTTGTAGGAACATTCATTCCTGCAACAGAGAGCAAAAAATCACAAGGCTTCTTCAATTATAACTGTAAGAAAACGTCATCAAATCAATGCTGGAAAACATTGAACTAAAAAGGTTCTAAATGGCATTTGAGTAATAGTAAAAGCACTGTTCAACGTATGTCCTTTCCCCCCATCTCCGTGTCTCTCACACCGTCTTTTTCACAGCAAAAATCTTCTTAGAGAATTTCACTCCGGACTTTAGAGAAGGAGAATCGTTCTTCTCCGTGTTCGCCATCTTTTTCCCAGCTGCAACCGGGATCCTGGCCGGAGCCAACATCTCTGGCGACTTGCGGGTAACTTTTTCAAACGGATATCATTTAATAAGAATCGTGCAAATTAATCATAAGCTGCACTGGAACATGCTGGGCTCTGTGCGAATCCTGGGATATATATTTGAGATATGCTATATTGAGATTACTTCCATGGTCAATATATTTTATGCAGAAACAGTTAGAAGAGGTCGAAATACGGTAATCCATCAACGTAATGGAACGTAATCCATCAACACTTGTAGTATGAAGATCAACTTTATTAACAAATGCAGAAACAGTTTCCTTCATGCTTTCTGTTTTGACTGAACTTTTATTCAAACACTTGTGTGTTGTTGTTTCTTTACAGGATGCCCAGGCCGCCATACCTAAAGGTACCTTGCTGGCCATTCTTATAACCGGTGTCACCTACATGGGTGTGGCCCTGTGTGTCTGTAAGTACAACGACCAGTAGAATACAACTCCGATGACAAACTGTTTCTGTTGTTTAAAAAAATCCTCTCATCGAAGTCACTTGAGTTTCCCTTTACTTAAGAAGTTTAAGAATGTGTAACACTGATGTGTTAGTATTTCTGCAAGGGCCGGTTGCCAAGCAATTAATCTGTTCTTCTCTCTGATTGGTCAGCTGCCACTGTTGTCCGTGATGCTACAGGGAACATAACTGACGCCATCACCTCTGCGATACAGTGTAACGGTTCAATTGCATGTGAGCTGGGCTACGACTTCTCCTCCTGTGCAGAGGAGAAATGCAACTATGGCTTAATGAACAATTTCCAGGTATACAGTCTTTTAGTCTCTAGCTTTTAAGTTTAGAAGGGATGTTTTTCTGCAAACTCTAATGCCCTCCTGTACTTTTTCTCTGCTCCAGGTGATGACCATGGTCTCTGGGTTTGGTCCTCTCATCATTGCTGGAACTTTTTCAGCCACACTTTCATCCGCCCTGGCTTCACTTGTCAGTGCTCCCAAAGTCTTCCAGGTCAGTTACGTACTCACATTTTTCGAGGTCTAATGCAAAGTTTAGATTCATTTTAAGTTGAGATTAATCAAACTCTGTCTCTCCTCAGGCTCTGTGCCAAGACAACATCTACACAGCCCTGCACTTCTTTGCAAAGGGAGTTGGCAAGAACAACGAGCCGATTCGTGGCTACATCCTCACGTTCATTATCTCTGTAGCCTTCATTCTCATTGGTCAGTCTTATTGTCTACCATGGCAAGGCCATAGCATCACAACCTCTTGTGCATTATTGAGTTTAGGCTTCAATTAAAAAAAAAATACCTGTTTACTGATGTCCAATAAAAGAAACTTACTAAAACTTTCATGCACTTTTTTGTCTCTGTAGGAAATCTCAACACCATCGCTCCTATCATCTCAAACTTCTTCCTGGCATCTTACGCGCTTATCAATTTCTCCTGCTTCCATGCATCCTATGCAAAGTCCCCAGGTGGGTGTCTAAAGAGTTGAAAGGCATGCACTGAAGTTGTTGTTTTTTTCAGAGAGGCGACTTTTGACTACTCTGACAGTTAGTTAATATGCGCTTTCTTCTATCTCAGGTTGGCGACCAGCCTACAAATTCTACAACATGTGGCTCTCCCTGCTGGGCGCTCTGCTCTGCTGTGCTGTTATGTTTGTCATCAACTGGTGGGCTGCTCTCCTCACATACGCCATTGAAATCCTCCTCTACATCTACGTCACAGTCAAGAAGCCAGGTGACTGCAATCTGCCTGTTCACATTTCTCTGCTTGTTTGTAAGTGCATCCATTACTCCTGCATCATAGCACTAATCTGTTCTCTTTTCCTCTCTTCAGATGTGAACTGGGGTTCGTCGACGCAGGCGGTGACATTTGTGAGCGCGGTCAGCAACGCTCTGTCTCTGTCTGGTGTTGATGATCACGTCAAGAACTTCAGGTAAGCGTCTGCATTGCATCGATGTATTTGGAAGCAATACAACTTGTGCTTAACATAGTGAGAAAAAAAAAAAGCTTAAAGGGCGTTCAATATGTTCTTGTTTTTGTCTCAGGCCTCAGATCTTAGCACTGACAGGCTCAGCACGGACCAGGCCAGCTCTCCTGGACCTGGCTCACTCCTTCTCAAAGAACTATGGACTCTGTATAATCTGTGAAGTCATTGTGGTAAGGTTATATTCTAATGCAATACTTGAATATGCATAAACAATGGAAATGACCATGGCAGCACATATTGTTCATCCCAAACCTTTATTTAAATTTCAACCTTCTATTCAAATCAAGATTTGCACATCAAGCCAATTTGAATTGTGCAGAGTGCAGACTGCAAGCGAATATCAAGCAGGGAGGAGGGAAATGCCAACTGTCTGTACAACTGCTGTTTGTTTGTATCTCTGCAGGGTCCGAGATCAGAGGCCCTCAATGAGATGAACGCTGGTATGGAGAGGAACCAACAGTGGCTGAGGAAGAGCAAACGTCAGGCATTTTATGCTGCTGTGGCCTGTGACCACTTCAGGGAAGGGACTGAGAGCCTTCTGCAGGTCAGTGTGGTCATGATCTTTAACAAACAAAAAAACAAAAAAACAGTCAACCAAGAAAAATCCATTTGATTAATGTGTAACTTGCATGTTTAAGAAGTGAGATTCAAGCTAAACAAAAAAACAGGTTTTATTGTCGTGTTCCCTCCTCATAAACCTGAGTATCTATTGCTGTGCTATGACTCAGGCCTGGACTTGTGTTTAGGATCCAGACATGACTTTAGTGCAGAAGGATGAATAGGGTAGAGTTAATGAGGAGAAGGAACAGTCTTATTGCTCTGGCTATCGCACTTTCGAGATAAGGTGTCGGTTCATTGTCAGGATTGCTTACTTCAAACAGCGTGGCAGATTAAAAGCCATAATTGATTAACACTGTCGGGATGAGTCCCTGTAGACAAAGTGAGATCGGCTGAGTGATTGGGTCATAACTTCTGGCTGTAAAACAGCTTTACGACCTTCTTGTCTTTGACACTCTGAAACTTCTTGAGATTTCTTTTTTTTTTTTTGGAGGTTTTACAACTGCAGGGCAACATGGCGTCTGTGTGTTTTTTTTCCAGTTAACTGATTATGTGTTTTTATCTTTATGCAATAAGTGTCATGCTTCTCCTTACAGGCTTCTGGTCTTGGGCGCATGAAGCCAAACACATTGATGTTAGGATTCAAGAGGAATTGGAGGAATTCCGGCACAGAGGAAGTGCAGAGTTATGTGGGAATACTGCAGTAAGTCACAAATAAAAACACACTTCAGCACATATAACAGTAACTTAACCAATGGTTAAACACAGAGATGAGGTTTGTGTGTGGAAGTGGTGTCCTGATTTTTGTTCTCCTTTGACAGTGATGCGTTTGACTTTGAATACGGGGCGTTGATGCTGAGAATGGACGAGGGACTGGATGTGTCTCACATTGCCGAGGCAGAAGGTCAGTACATATCCTCTTTAGACCGTCTGCTTTAATCCACAGGGACAACCGCATCAGTATAACTACAAACAATTGTATATTTAAAAAAAAAAAAGAAGCAAACTACACTTGAAAACAGTGATGCTCAATATCATAAAAATAGGATGCAGGATGTGTACAATCATGTTATTGTATTTTAAGAACTTGTGAGCTGTAGTGATGTTATCCCTTTGATGATGTCCTGTATTTATATTTCTCATATGGACCTATGGGTCTGAAATAAAGTAAAGATATACTCCTTAAAAATTATACAACAAACATAGAAAATGACATTTGTATGAGTATTTATAAAATACAGAGATGTAGTGTCTCAGGTCTGGTTTGATATACTTTAGAACTTTTTTAAACCAAGAATTTAATAACTAATTATTCCTAAAAAGCTGCATTTATCCTTCAATGGGTTAACTTGTATTCTCACAACAACCTGCAGTCCCTGATAATAAAATAACAGTGATAAGTCAGGGCACTTTGTTCTGTAGATTACTTAGTATTTATAATGTTCGGACAGTGGACAGATAAGATACAAAACAACTGTCAGATGATAGCTGTGCCCTGTAGAAATCTTTACTGTAACAAAGGTAACACACAATAATGTCACACACGTTCATAACAGCTACATTTGAATGTGAACATGGAGAATCTACTTCTGTGTGTCTTTCAGATGAGATGCTACAGGCAGAGAAGGAGCAACGGGCGCTGGATAAACAAATGATGCAGAACGGGGGGAAATCAAAAGGACTCTTCAGGAAGTCCAGGAACTCATCTCAACAAGTGCTCAGAACCAGAGGTATCCATCTCAAAATCTCCAATTCCAATCCACATTTTTTGCAAGTCATGATTGCATTAAGAGATCTTTAAATATAAGTAAAAATAAGTCTCCCCTACACACACTCATATTTCCACTGAGCATACATTTAGCAAATAACACGTTGTTCTTTTGGAGACTTCTCTACACTTCAATCGAGAAATAATTGAATCAAGTGCTCCAACTAAAGATGTCTGTGAGGGCGTAATCCAATAATACGGTCCCTTTGGTTCCAGTTTGAAGAGCATCTCTTAAGAGCAGCCCTTTCACCCAGACAGCAGAGGGTGCAGGCAGCCGCTCGCTCGATCCGTCTCTGTCTCTAAATCACACACACTCCAACACGCACACACACACACTACACTGAGCTGCATCTTGGCAAGGCTGGGCTTGTCGTTAGTATGCAATCTGGGTGGCACTCATTGGAACATTAAACCTGAAAGATGGCTGTTCCTGCTGATGTAGGCTCAGCTCTTAATGTTGATTAGCGCTAGTTTTCCCATCCAACTTAACTCTCTGCACTCGTTCACTGATTTACATTCCCTCCTACGGTGCCCCTCCCTCCTCCACATCTCATTTCTTGTATCTTATTCTCTCTCCTACAGTGTCAGTGTGCGCCCCTCCGCCCATGCAGGTGGCCAAGATGAATGAGAGGCTGGTGGAGGCCAGCATGCAGTTCAAGAAGAAACAGCCTAAAGGCACCATTGATGTGTGGTGGCTGTTTGATGACGGCGGTAAGTGCTGGTTCTCTGAAGCGGTCTTATCTGGTGACCTCCCAAAAGTTGTAATAGATACGATCACAGAAACACAGCAAGTTATTTTTAATACAGACAGAGTAATAAACAACACCTCAGCATTCACATAAAAAACTAAGAAAAAGGAAAGAACTACACATACTGAACAGTTCCTCAGAAAAGACAACATTCAAATTGATGATCATTTAATGAGGATGAATTTAGATAGAACCATGAGATTAAATGGCAAGTCAGTTAAGTCTTATCTTATTTATAAAGCCCAAAATATAAAGACCAAAATAACCAATCCAAGTTTGTATTCAGAGGTTTTACAATCTCCACAGCCTGGACACATTCTGTCCTTAGATTCTCAGTTCAGTTAAGGTGAATCTTCCTTAAAAACAACAGCCTTATAACACAAGGAAAAAGAGGAAGAAACGACTTGGTAATTCTCTAGTTAGTGTTTTAGATCTGCTTGAAAACAGAAAAAAAAAAAGCTACCAAGTACCAAAAAAAGGATCACCTTTGCAAAAATGAAATGCAAAGATTCATGTTTTGTATCATCAAACCCGCTGCATTCATTTAACCACATGTTGTGTACCTCCCCTCTGTCAGGTCTCACTCTGTTGCTCCCCTACATCCTCACCACCAGGAAGAAGTGGAAGGACTGTAAATTAAGGATCTTCATTGCAGGGCAGCCTGGACAATCTGAGAAAGATAAACAGGAGTGAGTAAAAAAACGAAAAAGTAATCAGCTAATCACATCCATTAGTCAAAGTTATTTCCCGCTAATAGAACATTATCTCCAGAATTCATATTAAAGTTATTCACTTTGTTATCATCTGTCGTGCAGGATGAAATCCCTGCTAGAAAAATTCAGAATTAACTGCACCGACATCAATGTTATTGATGACATCCATATCCAGCCCCGCTCGGAAAGGTAACTGAGTTTGTATTATTTACAGAAGACCACACAGTGACAGTAAAATGTAATCTCCTCCTGACTGCCTATTACCATTAAAAAAGAAGTCAGCTCATGTTCTTATCTGCTCTCCTCCAGCTTGAAGAAGTTACATGACATGATCGAGCCGTTCCGTCTGCATGAGGGCTCCAAAGACTACGCTGAGGCTGAGGCCATGAAGAAAGAGCACCCCGGGAAAATCTCTGACGAAGAGCTGAGCAGCTTTGAGGAGAAGGTGAGAACACTGTCACTGAATTAAGACTTCAAATATAGCAGTAGACCTTTCTATGTATGAGTTTGGTATTGGTTGAAGCTCATTCTTAAAAACTGAATGCTGCCTGTTTACAGACAAACCTCCAGGTACGACTGAATGAGGTGCTTCAGGAAAACTCCAAATCAGCCAATCTCATCATTGTGTAAGTATAAACAACTCGTGCCTGGATGATACTGCATGTGGAGAGGACATAGTCTGACATAGTCTTTGTAAACTTCCTGCAGGAGCATGCCCATCGCTCGTAAAGGGTCTGTCTCTGATTTCCTCTACATGGCCTGGCTGGACATACTGACTAAGGACCTTCCACCAACCCTTCTCATCAGAGGAAACCACAAGAGTGTGCTCACTTTCTACTCCTGAGCACCCTGCAGGCTAAACATAGGAGACAGGTAGTTATAGTGGAAAAAATGGTAGTGCCATATTGTCGGACAGTGGTCATAAAGAGTGCAAGGACCTTTGGTGCAAGAACAACAAAGTGTAACACGAGCAAATATAGTTCTTTCTGCGGAGGGGGCATTTCATTCCAAGTGTCAAAAAAAACAAATGCAAGAAATACCTAAAAGGGAAAAATGCAAAAAAGAAGTCAGCTGGCAAATTTGACAGTTGCAATAAGACCTTTTTTTCAGTCACAGCCTGTGTGTATGTACCATTAACATGTTTGTATTTTTTTAATGTATAACTTTAAACTGCTTAGCTGCACTCAACGCTTTTCATAAATGCTTTGAATGAGGAACAAGACCCGTCTAAGAAGGAAAAATTGCTTTTCTGATATAGAAGTGCAAATGTCAGACATTCTGAATGTGAATGGAGGAACGTGGACAAAGTTTAAGCTCTTTGCAACAGTGCTCTAGTATGGAAAATATGGTGAGATACTCAGATTGTTCTATGACAAGAACAATAACAAAAGCACTTCATTTTGGGGTTAGAACAAAGTCAAATCAAACATCTTCCTAGCTTGGTCAGATCAGTAAAACAAACAAAGGCAGATATACAAGTATGCTCTCAATAGTTACACTGAATGACTACGTTGCCTGCTGCTGTGATTGTAAAATAAATGTACATAGTAGAAGACTGAATTCACCAGTGGATACTTTTCAAGCAAATAACCCTTTCATAAATGATCAGCATCTATTTTATTAAAATATAGTACAAATTATATTTTTTAAACATTCTTTGATACTCACTAAGTATAAAATATGCACACTGTTATAAAAAAGCTGTTTACCTGTCCTACGCTATACTTTGAAGACATGTTTCATGTTATTATCACAGCACACTTTTGGTTTAAGGAAAATTGAGTGAAATTAAAGACTGTAAAGCCAATTATTCTGTATATGTTTTGCCTTATGTCTGACTTTATATTTAAATATATAATTGTGATTACCCGAAAATAAAGACTTAATAAGACTTTAAGTTGCTTTATTTTTTTGTTTCTGTTATTATTAAGTGATTATATTACATTTACAAGGCACTTTAAAAATCAAGGCACTGGTCTCTTATGGCCATTTTAGATCTTTAATTATTAACGCCTTTACTTCTGATTGCACATGTTTTAATTGATTTTGTTTTTATTATCTGTTTGTTGGTTTTTAAATGATTTAGTTTATATATGATGTGTGTATATATATATATGTTTATGTATACAGTATATGCATATGCTTATGTGTGTATGTGTACATATATATGTATATGTATGTTTGTTATTTTTCATTGTTTATCCTGCTCGACGTCATTGTAAATGAGGGCTATGCTCTCAATGATTTTCGAGTGTAAATAAAGAAATAATAATAATATTGTTTTAGCTGTATGATGCTTGCAGTTACAACTTATCACACTGTATACATTTATGAGAAATTAAACTTAAAGCCCATGCACCTTGAAAGTTTTAACAAGCCAGCAATGTGTGTGATATGTCATATTAGCGACATCAACAAAGAAGTACTGAATCATTTTCCTCTTTAAAAAGTGCAAGGTTTGTTTAAATTTGGTTGACACTAATTCTGAACACACATATTTTTGATTTCATAAATAAGAACTTTAAACATCAGAAGTCAGACATAAAGTCTGGAATATTATCATAATGAGCATATATGGCAAACATCCTGAATGCCAATGCCAAAGTATTTCCTATGGAGGGCAGCAATGGATCAAAGACTCAGGGTCTGACTCTCTAATCTCATATGATAACACTTTGAGAAAACACATTTCAATTGATTTTTCAGCCAAATTGTATCATTAAGTACTGAATATCAGACATTTAGATTCGCTATATTTATTTTCAAGTGAATATTTGATGTTGATCACTGGAGGTTATTTGAAAGAGTGAGGAGCTGTGTGGCAGCAGGAGGAGGAAGTGCTGCAGAAAATCAGCTGCTGAGCATGTAAAGCCCAGTTAGCAGCATTTAGCTCACAGACGAGGTTAGGAAACAACATGACACGACTGCTGCCACGCCTAAGGGATCTTTACCTACACGGCTCGTTATTTTGTGACATTGCGCCACGTTTCTTAGGGAGGGAACTTCATGTTCAGACGCTCAATCAAAACAAAGGCAAGCTAGAAATCCGGATTCATACCGCTATCATCAGCAATATGTCAAGGGCTTATTGACGTTAGCTTTGCTAGCATGCCTAGCATCATATTACAGAACGCTTCTGTTTGAGTATGTTTGCGTTACATGTTATCTTTGAACGAGTAAATACCACCAACACCACGCACACCGCTTTATTCTGTCGCAATGCGTAAGTAAAATGAGGCTTTGTCTTCTCCAAAATGCTGTGTTGCTGCTGTGCTTTTAGTTTGATTGTTTTCTGTCAGCTGTTTTTATGTCAGGGAGTATCGCGAGAACTTGTGGACGCTGCTACCATAGCGTCGCTATGCGGGGTTGTCATGGTTACAGATCATACATTATTATGAATGTGATAATGATGCATTTTTTTCTGCCAGTGGTAGTTGTAATGAAATGTTTGTAGAAACTCGTATAGGCTTTAGTTTCACTGTGATTTGTGATGTATTATAAATAAGCGACCTGTCTCTTTAAATGGTGTTTTTAACGGGGCGGGGCTTATTTGGCGCAACTTCTAGCGCGGGAAATTCAGTTTCAAATAGTAAAACCGGGAAGACGCTTGAGCAGAAGCTAAGAAGTTTTTTACCATCACCGTAGTTTGCCTTAGTTCTGTCTCCTGGTTTGCTTGTAGTTTGTCTTTAGTCCATTTTAATAATTTTCGGAGCTTTCTGATTTTCTTCCAACATGCCTGCTCTAGAAGTGACGGATGCCTCTGCAATCTCTCCATCAAAGAGACCAAGGACAGAAACAAAGCCTGCAGTAGAAAGACCTGTCCTCAGATTTGCAAAACTGTCTGAGCATGCAACGAAACCAACCAGAGGATCATCAAAAGCAGCAGGATATGACCTCTACAGGTTAGATGTTCCTTGAATTAAAATTATATTTGGGTTTACAGACATGGCAGGGTGCATCACTTTAAAAAAAAAAAATGTGACTATAAAGTCTGTCCAGTAAACAGAAATTGTAACAAGCAGTTGTAAAAGTGTGGAAATTCTGGACAATGTTGTATAATATTTTAGTTTTTACATGTAAGCTAGCCTTCACTAGATATTCAATCCACTTAGTATGCATTACCGAGTGTGAATATCTGTTATATGAATATAAAGCCATGTAAATCAGATGACCTTAACATTCTGAATATTAACAGTGCTTATGACTACTCCATTGGTCCTCTGGATAAGGCCATTGTAAAGACCGACATCCAGATAGCAGTTCCCCATGGCTGCTATGGGAGAGTGGGTAAGTGTTTAAAAAAAATCTGATGCAACCCTCCATCTTAAGTATAACCTGTTTGTCTTCCTGTGTTTCCACAGTCATGTGCATGGTTTATTTAAAGAATCTCATGCTGGTAAAATTGAGTTGCACTGCAGAAGAACACGTCTGACTGGTTTGTTCTTTTTTTTTTGTTGTCCTTCCCAGCACCGAGGTCTGGTCTGGCAGTGAAAAACTTTATTGATGTTGGTGGTGAGTTTCTACCTACCATGACCTACTTACCATGAAAAACTATTAAAGTAGATCATGTTTTAACCCTTGTCGTGCCAGTGATTTGAACTGCTGCAATTTCTCTGCATGTTCTCCTCAGCTGGGGTTGTAGATGAAGACTATAGAGGAAATGTTGGAGTTGTGCTCTTTAACTTCAGCAAGGAAACATTTGAGGGTGAGTATTTGCATCAGTGAAACAATCATCAGCTTTTCATCAAGGCGATATGTAGCCCATAGAATCATAGACGGTATAACTACGGTGAGGTCTAACTGCAAAGAGATGATAGATTCTTTTCATTTTAGGAGAGCACAAAACTGGCTGAAAGTAAACTTACAACTACTGTGTTGGATGTTGTTTTTACCTTTACATTTATGGTCTGGCATGATAACCATTTAAGTATTTAGCTATGCACTTTTTTGTTTAGCATTGCATCGTGTACAGGGGTCTTAAAAGCCAGTCAGGCGGATCTTGGACTCTGTGTGAAGTACAACAATTAAAATTGCAGTTCACAAATTTAATTTCTCCCCTTCTGATTCACCCTTTAGTGAAAAAAGGCGACAGAATTGCTCAGCTGGTTTGTGAGCGGATCTGCTACCCAGATCTGGAGGAGCTTGAGGTAAATTGCATCCATTAAATTACAACAGTTTATTGGCCACCTTGCCAATAACACTGCAGGTTAATACTAGTCTGTTTATAAAACAAACTAATAGAGTTTTTTAGGTAACCTCATAATCACTTGTCAAGATGTGGCGATTTTTAAGTGCATTTTTACGACTGATGATTGTTTGTTTGAATTTTGTTCAAACCTTTGTACATTAATGAGGCCAGGCGGCAAAGTTAGGTGTGCTAGTTGTACCTAATAAACTTGCATCATGTGTAATTGTACCTGTTAAATACTTTCATGAACATTGTCAGATGTTTCCATTGGTCGAGCTGCTGTTAGTTTTATTCCATGTCATATATTAAATCAAAATCTGCATGCCTGTGTGTTCTTTCAGACACTTGATGAGACCGAGCGTGGTGCTGGAGGTTTTGGATCAACTGGAAGAAACTAAAAGTCCATTTTGTTGTGTTGTATATGTTGAAAATATATTGATCAATTTAAATAAAGTTAATTGTTTTGTACTTTTGAGAGTGTTTACTGGACTGTGTCAGTCCCATGTCTGATTAAGGTTTTTTTTTTATCTGAGCCTACACAAAGTTTTTTTTAAATATTTTTTTTAGAACTAAAGTGACTAGAATAGCCACAAGGTGGCACTGCAGGACAACAAAACATTTAAGCCCAGTGAATCAAATTTCACCAGTAGAACTCGGCTGTAACAGTGTCAGGATAATGTGTGTATCTGTTACTAAAACAGAATCATATTTTACTGTTCTTGAACACAGGACTGAAAATGGTTATCCAACAAGAAGCAAACATTGTGTAATTCAATCTGGATTTAAAGAGCAGTGAATACATAAACACCAAAAATATGTTTTTATTGTGAATGTACAACTAAACCCTCACTGATGTGAACAGAGAACACAGACTGGTGTCAGGCAGGTCTGTGGCAATGCAGCACTGATTGTACTTGTGAGAGAATGTGTGGCCACAAAGACCTCAGTGCATAATCATGAAGGCCCAGGTTTGGCATCATCAATGTGTGTTTTGTGTGTGTGTGCAGGTGTGTGTATGTATACAGTTTACAAAGGAAGTAGTTGGTCATTATAAGCACCATTACAAACCCCTCTTTTCCAGGGGCTTCCTAGAGTTTACAAATGCTTCATAGATTAAAAGTGGCATTGATTATTACAGTATAAACACAATTTACATGTACTATAGAGGAGAGCGCTCAGGCGATGAAGCTAGCTGTTACTGTTGCAAAGACGTGACATCTTCAGAATGGCCGATGGGATTGTATCTTGTTGACTACAGAGTTTTGTATAGTAGTACAGTGCATTCAGAAGTCTATGTGGTCGTGTTGCTAGCACCAGTAAATATGAAATATTCTAGTCAGTAGAAAAGATGGAAAAGCATAGTTAAATATGCAGTAGGAGTCATTCAAGCTCAGACGTGGCTGCATCTCAATAGTCCATAGTGGGTTCCTTTCCTCTCCTTAGCATTTGTATACCTTTTTTTGTTTTTTTCTTCAAATTTTCACTCCATAAATTAACATCTGGGGAAGGAAAAATGAGCTGACTTTCATTGATCCAGGTTTGTGCAGTCATTCACCTGAGGGGAGGAAATGAATTTATTTAGACTATTGGGACCTACCCTTTTATTCCACCTACATTGAGTTCTAAAAAAAACAAACCATTTTTTAGAGCTTCCTGCAGTCCTCATGCCCTTCAAAGTGGCACCTGATTCCACATATCATCGTACAACATTAAACCCTACATTTAAAAAGCCATTCACACTCTAAATAGTGCTTCCCACCGCTCATGTCGCGTGTCAGGACTCTTCATTTGACTGAAATCTTTCATACTGCCCCACTCAGCTGGCATTTGCCTAGAACTTGTATCTATGATATGTAGAATCATCTTTGGCAATCAAATGATGCAGTCCCTCCCCCCGTCCCCTTGTCTCTTTGGTGGCGAGCTCTTCTCCTTGTAGGAGCAAGTAGAAGTCACCTCAAACCACTGATCCAGAGTCAGAGATGTTTTGCCTCTGGGGAAGTGTGAGCCTGACGTTGGATCAGCAGCTAATGGCAACATCTGCCCGCCTCAGTCTTGTGACGGTTAATGGAGGATGATCTGCACCCTCATCTTCAGTACGTCTCCCAGCTGTCCTGTGAGGTAGTCTTTATCGTGTTGGTCCTCCAGCTCAGCCAGCTCCTTCTTCCTGTAGAGAGGCATGCTGCTGATCTGTAGGAAGTATGCCCCGGGTGGGAGGGCCTTCTTCTTGTTCAGATGTAGGAAGCTGACGCCCTCTCTCTGGTTGATCTTGAAGTAGCCTTCATCGTTCCCGTAGTCGATGTTGTAGCGCACATGGTCCTCGAGGGTGGATAAGGCAGGGGTGAACTCCAGGATGTGATCACGGGTACTCAGGTCGCTGACGTTCAGGTGGAACTGTAGGGTGTCCTCGATGTCCACGCTGGCCAGGCTGACCCTCTCCTCGGTCAGCTGCAGAAAGAAGAAATGGTCCAAATGAGTTCATTTAATATCAAGACACATGACCAACAACAGTACACTATGTTTCTATCAAGAAAAGGCAATGGGACAAGTTTTAAAAAAAAGCTTCTCTAGGGGTTCTGGTGGCGCAGTGGTTAGTGCGTGTGGTTAAACTGAACGAGGGCCGTCCCATATTGAAAAGGAGGTCTCAAACAAACTTTACATCAACCTATTAACAGGCAGAGAGGACGATCAGGACGAACAGGACGATCTAAATATGCTAACATATGATCTTCCCAGGCTACAAGGAATAAAATACCAGGGGCTACATGCTGTAGTCTTTACTTGTTAGTGATTTTGTTGGCCTAACTGACATATACCAACAATTTGGGCCAAAATGACTTATATAAACCAATAATAAACCTAACTTAGTCTCAGTTTTACTTAATGCTAAGTTGTTAAAACCCTCAAGTTGCCTTAAAAAGGACCTGAAAGCGCATTCATCAGTTGCTCCAGCGCTGCATACTGTACCTGCAGGTCTTCCTGAGGGTCCTCCTGAGGGTCCTCCTGTGTTGAGCCTGCACTGCGACGTTTACGTCCCTTCTTGGGATACCCATTGATCTTACACTCATAGCAGGCCTCAGGAGAGAGGGAATTCTCGTCCTCTTCACCTCCCTCTCCAGGGCTGGAGCCGCTACCCGTTAATCCCAGACCTGTGACACAGTGCCTGAAAACAAAGACGGGGTCATCAGTCAACTGGAAAAATCGTCACATAGTTTTCAAACAGATATTCACTGATGTACCCTTGTCCAGCGCGGAAGTATCCTGTCGGACATCCACAGAGGTAGCCCCCGTCTGTGTTGGAGCAGCCAAACTTGCAGGGGTTCTGGCTGGTGGAGCACTCATTGACATCGCTGCAGCCTCCGTTCGTCTGCTCGTAGTTGAAGCCGGTGGGGCAGAGGCAGCGGAAGCTCCCCAGGGTGTTATGGCATGATGCTCCACCGCAGATCTGGCTGTTCGTGCACTCGTTCTCATCTGGGTGGCGGGAAGTTGACAGGAAGTAAACAAACAAGGGGTCGTTCCAGTTAAAGGACACAAACAATACTGGGAAAGTCTGACACGATTGTTGTAAATAAGTTCAGGGCTTGGAGGAAAAACATTAACATTTATTTTGGGGGTATCCATGGGGGAACACTGAAATGAACCAACTTCTTGTCCATGTTTAAGTTAATTTTATAATTTACATGACCAATAGATTTAAATATAGCACCTTCCTCCTGTTTTTCAATTTTCACTACTTTATTATGCCACTGGAGCGAGATATTTTCATAATAATAATAATACATTAGACTTTTAAAGCACTTTTCTGACAAACAACAAAAGCGATGGGCATGTTAAGGCGATGTTAAAGAGGTGAGTTTTAAGGGGTTTCTTGAAGGTGGACAGTGTCTCTGATGTTTTTGGAAGTCAGTTCCAGAGGGTGGGAGCGGCAAAGGAGAAGACCCTATCCCCTCTGCGGACCTTTGGTCAGTCCATTAGCCTCTTACATCTCTTTTGTCGCCCTCAAAGTTCCTGTTTTTGTCTGTTTTCATTCATTAAGAGTGCATACATAGTATCATAAACAACGTTGATGTCTTTCAGGGTTTAAAGGAAGATATCAGACATTTATTTTTAACACATCATTTCCTTTTCCCATGACCTTACCACAAGAAGGGAAGGGTTGAACTTTCATTGGAAAGGAAAAACACGTTGGACATATTTATATTTAAAGAGTGGCAGGAAAGAGATGAGGGATGAATTACTTGTTTTAAAAAAAGGTCTGCAGGCCAAGCTGAAGCCCAGAGAATCAAGCCTGCATGGTACATACTTTGTGGGCCAAGTCACCAGGATGCTCCTAAAAGGAAAGAATTTTTATATTTGCTGATAAAAAAGAGCAGCGGTGGTATAACTCACCCACACACTGGTTCCACTGGTAGTGCTGAAGGTAGCCTTGTGGACAGCTGCACCTGTATCCGCCCACCAGGTTCTGACAGCCATGCTGACACCTGTGGTTTCCATCACACTCGTCCGTATCTGTCAGAGACGACCACACACAGAACTACTGTTAGAGCCTGTTTCTGTATTGAACGAGCTGATAATGTGTTATGGATGAATTGTTTGCAGACCTTCACAGGTTTGTGCGTTTGGATCTAATGAGAATCCCCGCTGGCAGTCGCAATTGAAGCTTCCCGGAGTGTTCTGGCAGACACCGTTGGAGCCGCACAGATTGGGGTCCGATGCACATTCATTGTTGTCTACACAGAGAGGAGGGAAAGGTTCAGACGAGGGTTACACAGGAAACGTGATACAAAGGCTGATTGAGACCCTGATTTGGATTTGCTGAGTCACTTTTCAAAATTGTGGAGAGTGGATATTTCTATCAAAGAATAGGGCAAATCCAAATGGACTGTGGGTGGGACTAATCCAGTGTAAAAGAGTTCAGGGATAAAAAGTCTTATCTAAATTTCATCTCATACTAAAGTAGGTAACGTCAGTGAAAAGAATTCAAAGGATGTGTGATAAGAGGTGAAACTGACCCCAAATTTCATTGAATAAATACACTAATAAGGCACTTTTATATTTTATACTTTTTGCATTTTATATTCTCCATTCTCAGATATCGTGACATATCGTCAAATGATTGTCATGACATAATTTGATTATTGCAGAATTGCTGTGACGTTATTGTTATCCTGGGCTACACAGAGCGTATTGTATCACATCATATTTTAAGTTACCCTGTGATTCCAACCCCGACTCTCTTCCCAAACAGCAGCAGTTAGGAGGAACAGGTTTTCTGAGGGACTGAGAAGGTCTAACAAACAGTTAATAAAATATGTCTGGAAAAGTGCTTAGTTCAATATTTCAGGCAATAGTCACATGCCCCGAAAGGGTTCAGCACATTATCCCTTAAAGTAAGATTCAAACGAGTGCTTGACGTGCTTGATGGTACTAACTCCTACATTCAAAAACACATCCACACCTACTCAATGTCATTAGCCTGGGAATATTCCTGAAGTTAACAACTGAGGGTTCCCTGTCCCTGATTTGATGTGAGGTCATGGGAGCTGCTTTATGGTCTGGAAAAAAAAAAAGCTTGTGGTAGTCATGGCGATCCGCCGCAAAGTTCCATAACAAAGCAATGCTAAGCTGCCATGACTCCTGACCGGTCCGGCCTAATGAGATCAGTGTGATATCAGCCGGAGTCCATTAGCTCTGAAGTAAAGGTTAAAGAAGAGGGCAGTTCAGAGGTCTTTTTTGGAGCAGGGCTGGCAAACGCTGTAAGAAAATATCCAGTGAAAAAGGAAAAATATGAAGGATTTGAAGCAGGGTGTATGATATGGAAGTAAAGTCTGATGATGTTTGAGTATGACGCCGTGTTTCAAACCTCCTCATCATTCCCTCCTCAAACCTCAAACCTAAAAGGGAGGGAGCATTTGGGGCTTTTTGTCTCTGGGAAAACCTTAACTTGCTACATCAGTATGTTCCTTTAAATCACTTCTGAAGTAAACATTTATCTATTTTTTTTGTATTGTTAGAAGTTGTTCCTCCATTATGATTTATTACGTCTTCCTGTTTAATCCCTACACTGTTGTGTATTTTGTTGCTGGGCTGGATGTTTTGTAAAGCTCTTTGTTAACGTTGGTTTTGTGCTAAAAAAATCATCTTTTTTTCTTTTTTAAACATTTGTATTTTAGTAGTAGTAGTAGTAGCTGGGTGTATTTTAGGGAAAACACAGACAGCTGAGTAGAAAGCAATTCTAACAAACTTTGTGGATGTAAAGTAAATGATAAATGTTCTGTGTGTGTTTATTTACCGATGCAGGCGGTGTGATGCTGGGTGAAGCCAGGAGGACATTTGCAGGTGAAACCACCGATGGTGTTAACACAAAGGAACTGACAGTTATGCTGTTTGGTCGAGCACTCATCCAGATCTGAAAAAGAAAAGAAGAATCACTCAAAATGAGCTATCTAAAACTGCTTCTACTTTTCTGGAGTGCATATAAGATACTCGGGGGTGAATCTGTGTCAGATCACTGCGTGAACTACTGTATGGGGGCTGATCTTTTCTATGAGTCAAATTCCAGTCCTTCTACAGTCACTGACCTACAAATGAACTGCAAACGAACCAGACGCCGGAAACACTGAGGGGGACTGTACAGGGGGGAACTTAAACTTTGGTAAATAAAGATGAAAGAGGCCCTTAAAAACTGAACACGGTGTGCAAACTTGTTTAGACTCACAAACAAGCCTGATAAACATCGACAGGGTCAGATGCAGTGTGTCACTGGATCTGGATTCAGGGTACACGTTCAAAGACGAACACGTGCATATGGACACATCGGCCCCAATGGAGCGTCTTGGGACAGTGAGCAGAGAGCGCTGGCAGAGGGCCCGGTCTACTCAGCACTACAGCTGCTCCAACCTGGAAACTAAGTCAAGCGAGATCTTCAACTTCAACTTTATTGTCTGCAGGAGGAACTTTGTCCTGCAGCCAGGAACCTTCGGCTGGTCTTTGCAAGAGAAGTAACCTATTTTAAAAGCATGCCACTTAATCCAAATGGTATGAGCAAAACTGGGCCTAATGTGGACACATACATATTAAGAGTTTCAGTTTTGTTCTGTGTGTGTGTGTGTGTGTGTGTGTGTATGTCACCTCTGCAGCTCTTCCCATCTTCCTGTAGGATGTATCCACGGGGGCAGGAACAGAGATAGCCTCCCTCTGTGTTCTTACAGATGAAGTTACAAGGCTTTGGTGCCTGTATGCACTCGTCCACATCTAAATGAGAGAAAAAGAGAGAGGGTAATGGTGAGGCAGAAAGAGTGAGAGACAGAGACAGAGTAGGAGAGTTTGATCCTGTCGCCAGAAATTCCATACGGGGAGATGATGAGACAGACAGACAGACTGGGGCTGCATTTTTTTAAGGGAGTGTGTGGGCTGTCCATCCACGTAGCTTCACCTCTTTACTAGACAGCAGGAATGAGAGCAGGGAGTAGACATGGAAGGAAAAGAGTCTATTAAGTGTAAGCACTGGAGGTGAAAACAAGCCTTACCCACACACAGTGTGCTGCTGATGTCATTGGTGTAGCCAGGTTTGCAGGTGCAGCTGTAAGAGCCCAAAGTGTTGATACACTGACCGTTTTTGCACAAGTTCCCCATCACACGACACTCATCAATATCTGCACAGAAACAAGGAGAGTTAGCTCCAGATTAACTCATCACAACTGAATTACCAGTTAATTCACCGAGTGGGAATAGGAGTGTATGCTTTAAGTCCAGGTTCCTTTGAGAGAAAAACCTGCCAAGACCTGGATTTCTGTAGTGAATAACAGCTGTGTGCCCTATTTCCACTAAACATTAGGGGGGAAAATATTCTGTTCACATTTAGTTATGCATCAGTCTTGTGTCAAGTATAGAGAAATGTGCAAGGCATTGATTTATTCATGTGTCAGTTTAAATGAATGTTTTGTAACTGATTATCTCAGATGACAACCATCTGTTAATTTAACACCCAGCACTGGTGATTTAAAGAACCAGAACAGTGTTTCCATGTGTACAAATTACTGCAAACAGATTAACAAAGCAGAACAATTGATGTCCTTCTTTGCAGGCAACCAATCTTCTGTAGGGTTTCCAAGTAGAATAGTCACTTGCAGAAATTAGGACTTGTTGAAAAATCCATAATTTTAAACAATACAATACTTAGTTGTCTGTTAACTAAGACCATTTCCTTTTGAAAACACTGCCCCGTTGGAGCAGTCTTGCACTAATAGGGGTATTGGAATACAAAAGATCTAACTCTATTTTCATGTTGGTGCTCTGGGTTTGATCTGCTCATATCAAAGCTAATGAATGAAATGCTTTTCTGCAGGCAAGTTCACAAATGTGGATGTTGTAGCTTAATGAAAACCAAGATAGATTTTCAAAATCAATCCATCTCTCTACAGCAAGCCCCTGAAATAAATAGAAATGAGTTGTTGCCTGGATGGATTGAGGAAACTTAACAAATGAAGTACCTTTGATTCATGGTTTGGGACTGAAACCTCCTGTAAGTGCTTTATATTTAAAAAAACAAAAAAACTTTACAGTATAAAATTCATCGAGTTTAGTTTGATCTGAAATGTTTCACAGTATTTAATTTAAACTCATGTAAGACTAAGATACCTCTGCCATCTGTGGTGTACCCAGGTCCAAGAGGACACATCTTCTTGTACTGGGTGGTCCCGGGCAGGGGGCAGAGCTCACAGTTTGAGCCCCAGCCTCTGCCTCCATCACAGCAACACTCTGACTTGGTCACCATGTTCCTGTTACTAGAGGTCATCTGGCACAGAGTGGTCAAAACTTCAGTGAAACAGAAGCCTTCACGGTTATCTGGAGGGTACGGAAGTGAGAGGGAGGAAAAAAAACGTGAGAGCGAGACAAACAGACAGCATGAGAGGTGGTCCAGAGGAAATCACACCAAACCACCCAGACGGGTCCAGGCCTCAGAGAACCAGACAGCCCCTAGATAACCCACAGCGCTCTATCATCACTGTCTGTAAGGAGGGAGATAGCCACAAGACCTCAGAACTTACAGAATCTCCCTAGAGTTTTTCTCACTGTTTTTCAGCTGGGGGTTTTCACTCCGTGTTCAACACATCACGTCCATCCAGAAGTATATATTTAGATTAGGGAGAAAGGCTTTGAAAGGAATTCCTTGCCTCTATCGTTACAGTAACACACATGTTTTTTAACTAGCCGGAGGAGGCTATCATGGAATAGGTGAAACTCTCATTAAGAACATATATCCTTTTCTTCTATATCTCAGATACAACAACACATTACGTTTCTTTATAAAGGATTTATTTAACCTTTTTTTAATGTTGATCTTTTTACACTGATACTGTAAAAACGTCCACCTTTTTAGTAAAATAATAGGAAAACCAGTGACACCAGAGGCATATTTATTTGATGATTATCAGACCCATATCTCAACACCTACATATTCTCCACAATCTTTCTAAACTTTTGTTATCCTGAACCGTCATTCCCAGCCTCTTATCCAATTTCTACCTCTTATTTCAGTCAGGGATGTTTGAAATATAGACACAAAACACAGTTTAAACACGCCTTTTCTCTTTTAAGTGACAAATATACCACCTAAAAGCCGATATCAAACAGGACGGTGCTTTTGAACAAATCAGAATGAACAATGTACGTACCAATACATTCAGTCTGCGTAGGGTTAGCCACGAATCCATTGTCACAGTTGCAGCGGTAGCTTCCCACTGAGTTCACGCAGCGGCCGTTCTTACAGATCGCTGGTTTGGCTGAACACTCGTTCAGATCTGAGACAGAGTACATACACCAGGAGAAGTTACAAGATTAAGACGTGCCATTATAGCCTTTTAAATCATTTAGTGGATGTTCGACCAAGAAGTCAACATTTGTATGGAAATTATTGACTGTACCAAAGTATGTTATTCATTGTGCAGAGTATGGGTGGAGTTAATGCTACTGTAATGAAATACACTGACCTCTATAACAAATAAAAGCAAAAAAAGACCTTCAGCAAGATGATTATTGATATATAATTGTCTGTAATTGCTGTAACTTTTTTCTGTGTGGTAGGTGACCGACTAAACAACTAACAGCCAAATGCCAAAATAACCTTTTATGTTACATTTTCCACGGCAAAGATTCACAGTGATTGATATATTTTACTGTGCAAAGACAACAGGATGAGCTTTATTATCAGAAAAAAAAGAAGAGGAAATACTCAGTGAAGAGTTAAGAGGTAGACCTTTGTCCACAGGGGCACCAATTATCTTGTGTTTATTCTCTCATTCATTATAAAACCATGATGATCTTACCCATACAGCCATCCCCAGCGGGCGAGCGTGTGTATCCAGGGGGGCAGATGCACATGTATGTACCAATCAGGTTCTTGCAGGTCATGCCTCTGCTGGCACAGTCATCTATACCGTCCTCACACTCGTTCTGATCTGGAGAATAAACATTATACTGGGAGTAAGAGGACAAACAATTCAAGAGAAATCCAAGTGAGTGCACCTATAGCAGTGATGTAACGTGGATACTTAAAACTGCACACGAGAGGTTTAATCCTAACACTGAGCTCTGTAGTGCTAACAGACGTGTGGTAAGAGGGTCGACGATGTGTTTGGAGCTCTAATATAAACAGTGAGGCTACAGACACTGAGATGTTCCTCCCGTGTCTGCACTTCCCTCCAAATACAACCGTTTCCATGGAGACTGGGCTATCTAAGAGAGCTGAGGTGTAAACAGTGCCTCGGCCAGGTTGCTGTTTCCAGAGATTGTTTCAAGTTCATCAGAGACAGAGGATCAGAGATAGTGTGTTATGTAACTTTATGGATGGGGAAACGTCTCCATGAGGTAACTGTTTTTTTTATTTTCTACCAACACTTGGTCCAGTAAATGGACCATAACTGATAAAGCTGAGTGTACGAGTGAGTCATTTAGCTGTGGTACCTTTACACATCCTCCTGTCCTCACGCAGCACATAGCCGGTGGGACATTTACACTCGTATGAGCCGACCACATTAACACAGCGGAAGGCGCACAGGAGAGGATTCTGGGCGCATTCGTTGATATCTGGAGAAGATCAGACAACAACAAGTTACAGTAGAAGTACAGAAATTCAGAGATGAGACACAGTCTGATGGACGCGAGTGTGCAGGTAGAACTTTGCATACCTTCACAGGTCATCATTGGCCCGGGCTCAAATCCGTCGTCACATGCACACTCAAAGCCACCAATGACATTTGTGCACGTGCCGTTGCCGCAGGGATTTCCAATCTCACACTCGTTTGTGTCTGTATCGAAGAAAGTCGCACACATCCAAATAAGCATGTTAAGAGTTAGATCAATATCAACCAAGTGGATATTTAAAGAGACAGAACAGTGGCAAAACCTGCCTTCACATGTGACTCCTCTTATGTCCAAACGGTATCCCATGGGACATTCACACCGGAAAGAGCCGTCTGTGTTGATGCACTGACCGTTTGTGCAAGGGTTATTGAGACATTCATCGACATCTGCAATTGAAATACATCAGCATCTTGTGAATACAAACTTGAACAGACAAGCAGGACTATGATGACTTAATGGTAATGACACTCACACACCTTTTTGATGGTCGTCTTTTCCCCGTTGATATCCCTCATTTTTACAGAGAAGAGGATACCCTTCTGGAACCACAAAGTTGGAAAAGTCACAAACAACATAACAACACCATTCATATTGTTTTGACCGTAAGTGTACACACCCTCTCCTTTAGTGGGGCAGATTTCACAGGGGTCTCCCCAGCCTTGACCGGGCATTCCAGTGCAGCAGCACACTTCCTTTGACGTGTTCTGAGGCTTTGGAGCCTGGCAGCGGCCATTTTCAAACTTGGTATAGCAGTAGTTCACCCGGATATCTAAGGGTTAACCAACACAGAGGAACAACGTGACAAATCAGAGAGAGGAATGAAGGAAGAAATTAACACAAATCAGAAGGAAAGAAGGAGCAGAAAGGAGGATTGCACAACAGCAGTCAGTTTGGTTGTTGTTTATTTCACCACTTTACTGTGTTTCAAATGATTTATTTGAATGTGGATACAATTTGCTGATTTGTTTTCTTGCCGTGTTAAATGATCACATTAATACCACTGTCATGTCAGCCAAGAGCCAACAGCTGATTCACTGCTCGCCTGGCTTTGCCTAAAATGTTAACAAACTAACTAAAGCATAAAAAATAAAAAATATAAATAACACTAATTGCATCTCCTTTAATCTGTTCAAATCATGTCAAATTCATCATCATATTTTTCAATTAAATCATTCTGATAAAGAAGGAAATTGACTTCCATAAAGTTTGTGTTTAAGCGTTTAAAGAGAATTGCTCCTCAACCTTTCTGAAAATACAAACAGAGACGACAGGGCTGCAGCAGCTTCAAGAGGCAACTGTAAAGTTTCATTTTGCAAAACATCCTTTGCTGAAACAGCTTTTTCTGTGAAAGGAGTAAAATCCTGGAACTCTCTACCCGATCACTCGAAGATTACTGCGAACTTCACTACTTTTAAGAGAGCCACCAAATCAGTACTGAGTACACAGGTAGGCTTAAAGGCAGGGTTGGTAATTTTTTAAAACATGATTTTGAAAGTAGTATTCCCTCAGTGCCCCTCACTTGCATGCACAAGCGCCATTGGTCCAGAAGCGGAGCTCAGCTCGTGCTTTGAGTGTGGGCTAGTGCATGTATGGGTTAGAGAACGTGCAGGGAGACAGGGAGGCGTGTGATTGGGTCATCAGATTGGTACCTCGTGGCAGACATTGGTCTAAGTCTTTACATGCTACAGATGACAGATGACAGATTTCTTCGTTCCTTTTTCAGAGCACATGAATTATTCATTTCTGTCAGGACCTAAAGACAGTTTCAACCAAAATCTTAAAAAGTGTATCTGGAGAAAATTACCAACCCTGCCTTACCCTTACTATAAATTAAATCTAACTACAACATATTCTAAGTAAATCTTCCAATTTATAGAAATGTTTTCTATATTTTCGTGAAGTATTTGTAGTGAGAACAAAGGCTGGCTAATCAGCTCCGCTCAGTGATCAGTGTTTGCCAGTGTCTCTCTCTCTCTCTCTCTCTCTTTTTCTGAGGGCTCTTGTTCCTCCTGGACGAGGCAGGCCCTTACTTCTAATGAGAAGCATATGGCCGTGCTCTCCTGCTAGCTCTGGCCTTCACTAAACTCAACACAAATAAGCTTTCTGACCACCATAGATCACACACACACACTTACACACCTGGCGCAGAGGCAAGGATCACATACATGAACACCTGGTGCTTTGAGGAGAATGTCAAAGAGTGTCATGTTACCCTCCTCCATGAAACTGATTTGTCAGCCTTTCCGCAAAGAGATTTATGGTGCTTTGCGCACAGCTGCTGAGCAAGTGTGTGTGAGTGCATGCACATGTACGTCTGCACGTGTATATGTCATTCTTCTTCTATAGTTTATGACCCTGAATATATGATACAAATGTTCAAATGTTCAATGCTTTGTATTTCTTTCAATCACAGATGGATTACAATACTGGATCAAAATAAAATAACAGACAACAAATTCATAATTAGTTATGAATGATAATAAGTTAAAGTTAGATAAACACTCGGCCTGAGAGTCTTGATGACACACATCTGAATGTGGTGACAGATATTTATGGTTTAATCGTGATAATTATGGAACTTTCCAAAACCTCGACAGCGTTATGATTTAAAACATGTCATTAATTGTGGAGTCCTAGTGGTCTGGTGGTTAAGACACATACCACATTACTTATTGCAATATCTGAAGTATGACTCAAGCCAAGGGGCCATGTTTCATATCATCCCCCATGTCTCTCCTTTAAACAGTGATTTTAGAAATGATCAATTAACGTTATTAAAACAACAAAGGAAAAATCTGATTGTTCGTTAACATCGTCTCTCATCAGTCCAGCTATCGACAAACCTGCAGTGATGTAAAACACAGCGGATGTGCTACAAAAAGACCTGGTTGCTCTTTGAAAAATTAGCATCGGTTTCAGCTGAACCGCAGTTAACCAGCAGCCAAGCCACGACTGAGAGACCCAACACAGTTGTGTCACCAACCCCAACATTATGTGTTTCACTGCAAGTAGGTGTAGCTGATGGCTTTTCCGGAATACACCATCGTTATGGAATTAACATTTGATCCATATTGCTACACTGTTGGCGGCCTCATCGTGATCTGCATCGACGCCTTCACAGTCGTTCAAGTTTCGGCATACAATTGGTCAAACCGGTGAGTGTTGCATGTACCATTATTAAGATTCTGACCCCTGACAATACTGATTAATCAACACAATAAGTGATCACATTCCACCAATGATTCTATGTAAGAAATCATCTCTCCCTTTGTTCTACCATGTGAAGCCTTGTCTTTACAAAAACACGTCTAACTGCACTAATGTTAACGTCTTATCACCACATTTTAATCACATGTGCATATGACACTTTGTTTATTGCGTTGCCTTCTATGACCTAAGCAGGAGTTTGACTTTTACAGGGAAACATAACTGTGTTAAGACTAAACAACAGGCGAAGTTTCCACTGCAACGTTTGAGGTAGCAAACAGTGTTGGAGTTACGGTGAACTTTAGCGCAGACACTACAGGTATGAACTAATCTTATCCTCAGACCACAGCTAACGACAGAGCGAGCAACAGCTCCGCTCTGTCCTCATCACACACTTGTCTGCCTTCTTTTGTGTGTTTCTGGGATTAAAGCATTGTTATCGTGACACGATGTAACAGGATTTTTTATTTTTCAAATGCAGGGTGTGGTCATTCATCATTCTTTGGATTGAGGCCATGAGGTGGGTGTGCATGATTTCTATCTGAGGCCACGTTTTCTTTTCACCTCAGTGTATAAAAAACCCAATAAACTATAGAGTCATTAGTGCTAGTGTGTTTCCAAAGTTATAAATTAAGTTATATATAATCAACAAATTCTTACTGTTCAACTTGAACTCATTATCAACACCTGACCTGGCTCTCTCAACACAGACACAGGCGATGCAGCTACAGCATGACTTGGTTGGTTTAACAGCTTATGTGGCTAATGCTAACATTACAGACCTGTAGTTTGATGATGTAGTGTAACCGTCTGAATCTGTTTGCTGATTGTAAGTACTTTTTCGTACTCGGGTTTTATTCATGTATTTACCATTATCACATAACTGTCACTTGTTGCCACAGAGGTAACTTGTGTAACAGTCTTTAATTGATCTCTTATTGATTCACTGATGTCTTTATTTCTAAGAACTAGAAGTATGGAGATCTATGAAAAATATTGAGTATAACATAACTTTATTCTACTATATTAACAGTCATGGTTTCCTGTCACACTATATCCAAGAAAATGGAATATAAATATATTAAAATATGAGCATCGTTAGTGCACAATGACCCACAAATAATTTTGTAAATGGGACAGGATTTGTCCTTGTCAGAAAACCTTTGTCTCCCTTACCGCCCATGTTGCTCAACCCTCCACCCATCTTCACGTGTTTATCTCCCCCCGCCCTCAGACACCGGAGAGAGAAGTGAAATGCAAACTGTGAACCTCCTCTCTGAACTGATGATGTCATCCCTTCAGTGTTTGGAAGGGGGAACTCCCTAACTGAAGACTCAGTGCTCCCCAACCCAAAAACACACATATGTACATGAACACACACACACACACACACACACACACACACACACACACACACACACACACACACACACACACACACACACACACACACACACACACACACACACACACACACACACACACACAAACGCACACACACCACTGAGGAAATGGAAAAGTGATCTGTTCAGAGCCACCCCTGGCCTTGTTGAGGCAGCAGCAGCAGCAGACCCAGCTGGAACACAGTGTGCTATCATGAAAAAGCAGGAAAAGCCGAACACCACTGACTGCTGCATAGTCTCCACACACACTCAGAACCAGACTATACAGATACACTTGTATTTACACTTTGCACTTACAACCTCGTGCATTAAAACAGTTACATTGCCACTCTTCCTCTCACACCAACACACACTCACACAGATACCTAAACATCTGCGTCCGGAGTCAGAGATCTGGAAGCCGTCGGGACACAAGCATGTGAAGCTTCCTTCAGTGTTGGAGCAGGTTCCAAATGTGCAGATCTCCGGAGACAGGAAGCACTCATCGATATCTGACACACAAAGAGAAATGATATCAACCACCTCATCACATTTTTGAATCTGCTTCTAATTTGTACCATCAGAGTTCCACCCTGCACGGTTCATTGATGTTTCATTTTTCCTTAAACTACCGTCAGAGCTGGAGGGGTGAAATCATACCTGTACGTCACGGTCTATTGAGATAAAATAGAATCCACCTCAACTCATACATAGTTTAATAAAAAGGCGTTTCCTTAGGGATAGCCTTTATGTCACGTTTTCACTCATCACGATGACCAGCTGCTGCTGTAATTGATGCTGAGAATCCAATACTGTTCCTCCCTGCTTCCAGGAACAGAGCGCAAAGCAGGAATGTGTTGAAGTCTGCCGAATATCTCTTCATCGGTTCCACTGTATAAACAATCCAAGAGTTCTGGCATGGGCCCACTCCCACGTGTGAAAGGGAGATGAGGGGGGGTTTAGTAGGAGTAAGAAAGAGGGGGGCATAAATGTTCTTCATTCTGTTCTTTAACACCTAAGCAGTGGTAGTTAAAGCTGTGATTTGTGCATGTATAGTTTGGGTTCTCTGCCTTGCCTGAGCTGAAATTTTCTTTTTGGCTTATGTTTATGGAGCATGAAACAGAAAGGACCAGCATTTGGCTGCCGTACCTTCACAAGTTTCCTCATGGAGATAGTAGCCCGGCGGGCAGATACACCTGTAGGAGCCGTCCAGATTCAGACAAGTTCCTGCGCCACATGTGCCCGGATTCACGGCACATTCATTTATATCTGAGAGATAAAGAAATATACAATGGATTGTACTGTAAAAACAGATCATTACACTCAGATTAAATACAAATAATAATCAGAATGTGGCAGATTCCTTACCTGCACAAAGCCTGCCGTCTAAAGTGAGCTCATAGCCGTCATTGCACACACACAGGAAGGTGCCCACGGTGTTCACACACTGGCCGTTTCGACACAAGCCCCTCTGCGTGGAACACTCATCTACATCTGTTCAATGCAAAAGACAAAACAATATTTATCACACTGGGTCCATAGGGCTCTTGCTTTTTCTATTTTATCTATCAGTAATTAGAAGTATCTACATGCACCCACCTATGCAGTCACTGTTGTGTGAGTTGACGAAGCCGGGGTAGCAGAGACAGTTGTAGGAGCCCACTGTGTTCTTGCACGTCCCGTTTCCACAGGGTTGTCTCTCACACTCGTCCACGTCTGAAACCAGAAAATAATCATCAGTTTCATTTAGAGGCAGCATTACCACGACATCACTTGTTTGACGGAGTAACACTGCTGAAATCACAGAACTGGTAGGATGATACTCAACTTACCCACACACATCGACTGGTCTCTTGTTGGTTTGAAGCCATTGGGGCAGATGCAGCGGTAGCTCCCCAGCATGTCAATGCACTGACCAGGATTACATACACCAGGGCTCTCAATGCATTCATTACGGTCTGAAAAAGGAGGAAATCAACTGTCACACTGTGGAAAATTCAAGGTCAAACTACAATGCAGAGAAACACAGAGTCCAACACATAAGCAACAATTATAACCCTGGTCCAGTCAAATGAGTAAGCTGTGTTGAAAAAGGAAATGTAACCTTACATTGTCACTACAAATGTGTGATGAATTTCTTCGGCTCAAATTTCTTCTACATGTAAATGAAAGGGTAAACTTATGGGAATAATTCAAATCATGAGTGTCCCTCAATGTACTTCTTTATTTCCATCTTTTCATGCAAAATGCAGTTTTATGTACTTTCATTCTAAAACTACTCCTTTATCTCTCCAGGTGTGTAGAGAAAAACACAGGTCTGATTAATGTTAATATTTACTTTAAGATAGGCCTTGCATTGCCAGCCCATAATGTTGCATCTTCTACGGTTGTTTTGCACATCTCCTACATGAGACATGTCAGTTTAACCTAGACAAAGGTGACAGTTCACCTCTTCTTCAAGCATCAATTTGAAATTGAAACAGTCCTGCATAAACAAACATCCAAACTTCAGGCAGTCATTAGTCTACGAGCAGCTTGATGATTGGAAAACAATCCAGACTCTCTATTAATTGTAAATGTTTGATACATTTTTAGCAGGTATTCAGTACTCAAACTAGTACCTATTAAATGACTTCTGATATTTTCTACTTGCCACAAATAGTTACTAATACAGGCATGCTGTAATTTCTCTGCAGAAAAGAGAACTGGCCGTTCGTTCTGTTACATAATAACAATGTAATATTGCATGGTACCGGAGTTAACATCGTTATTATTAAACTTTTAATGAAAGAGTCGGACCATGTTTGTTTTAGGGGATTCATGAAAAGCAGGAAGCAACAGATATTCCTTAATAACAAGCCCACCATGAAAAATGTATCAGCAGTCTGACTCTTATTATGCTGCCTTTGGTGTTAGATTTTTTGGCAAGAATGAAGAGTTTAAAGAGTTTCATATGGTTGAGTTCGATGCAATAGCTTCAGGAGACAGGACAGCATCAGGCCACAGGAAGCACGGAGGAGTCTGCATCATCCTCATGGAAGACAGCAGCTTCTGACAGCCTCGTCTAATCTTCTCTATAATCCTGCTCCATGCTTCCAACAATTCTGCATAATCTCCAAGAAGGTCGTCAGGAGTTGACTTAACCGTTGCAAGTTGAGCTAACGGTCTTTCTTTTGCTTGATAATCTGAGTGCTGCTGACACTTTTTAACCACTTTAAATCCCAAAGCTGATCCCCCCCCCCCCCCCCCCCCCCCCCCCCCCCCCACAGCCTTACCCAGACACTGTCCAGTGGAGGTGAGGCGATATCCAGGTTTACACTCGCAGCGGTAGCTTCCAGGCATGTTCAGACAGGCTGCATTCTGCTGGCACATTGGTCCATTCTGACACTCATCAAGATCTAAAAACAACACAGACAGTGGTGTTCAAAGACTTTTAACAACAGGTTAGAATTATTAAAACAGGCATACACAGCATTTTTGCATTACGGCATCATTTCCAGCAGAAGTTTAGAGTGCTGACTCACCTTCGCATATCAGCAGCTTGTCGTTGTAGAAGAAGCCAATGGGGCATTCACACCTGAAGCTGCCGACCATGTTGATGCACACTCCGTTCTCACACACACCTGGGATTTCCCTGCACTCATCAATGTCTAGAACAAGAGTAAGAGACAAGAAGGCAGGATTAGAACAAAATAAACGTCGTTCTTTACCACATCAACCTTTGAATTGAAATCTTACCAATGACACGTCCAGTGGTGATGTCGATGTAATATCCGGGTCTTTCGCTACCGCACAGGATCGCAAAATCATCTGAGAGGACATGAGGGTAAAAAGCTTACTTTCTTACTTATATGTGTGCTCTACTGAGTGTGCGTTTGTATGAGACCTCACCAGTGCTGGGCACAGGACAGCGTTCACAGGGTTTATTCCATGCACGGCCAATGTTGTAGGAGCAGCAGCACATCTTTTTGGTCATGTTGAAGGTCAGCTCTCCGTCACATGTGCCGTTGTCTGTGTAGAAGTTCCTGTAGCAGTAGCTCTTCCTCATGTCTGTATGTGTGTTTATTAAAATAAACAGTTTAACTTTACACTGCACGGCTTCAACAGTCTGTCGTTTTTTCTTACTGTCATGAGGCTGTGTCATGAAGACCTACCCATGCAGTTGTTTCCTCCGTTGACCTGCATGTAGTCCACAGGGCAGATACAGGTGTAGTTCCCGATGGTGTTGTAGCAATCGCCTGGGCCACAGATGCCTGGTCGTTCACACTCATCGACATCTGTGCACAGAGAGATGAAAGGAAATGAGTTCATTGATTTGAAGAATACTGGTCCAATTAACACTCCATTAGTAGAATAATGACTCATGATACACATCTGACGGCTGCATTTGTCTTCTTCTGAGCATATTATTTCCCAGCTTGTCTTTAGGTAACTTCATCATCATCTTAATTAAACAATCTGCCCATCCCAAATCCAAAATAACAACTCTAAAAACCACAGCAGAGGCTTTAATACCTTTTAATAATTTCTGTTCCTCTTACTATACTTGCTGCACAACAAATATTTGTCTACTAGGATTGATGCCAAAAAGTAAATGCAGTGTTTGTTCCTTGTACACAGCTGAACTGTCGATTTACTTAGTGAATTTGCAGTCCTGGACTTAATAGAGCAGACACCAGCTTTTGTTCTCTGAGCCAATAAACACTTGTTAATTAACATACTGCGAGCCACGTTATTGTCTCGCCCCTTATCCCCCTTCTCTCCTCTGTGTTCATGTTTCTCTATTTTAAACACCCTTCCCTTGAATCTCTTATTTCTCCCCATCCCTCATTCCTTCCGCCCTCCCTCCGCCATCTCTGCCCTGTCTTCAGGGGATGCAGTGTACTTCGCAGAGGAGCGGGCTGACCACATCAGAGCCGCTGCTCCTCTGGACACAGTTAGGCCATTAGCTGTCCCATCCTCCTGACTGAGCTTTGTTGGGTCACAGACAAAAAATAGAGCAGAGACATATTGAGCAGGAATGAGCTGCAGTGTTGTCCAGGGGACAAAAACGGTTAATATTTCTTTTGTCTTTTTCGCTCTCAGTGCTCCTTCCTCCCTCTCCATGTGTGCTCGTCGAACAAAGGCATCGACGGCTGGACTCAATTTCCTCCCAACTGAAACGTCCCAGGGCAAGAGCTACAGAGGAATCGGTCACCTGTGCGCTCATGTGTCTGTGGCGCAGCATGAAAATACACGTGTAGATAACATACCTTCACAGACTCTGGTCTCTGCGTTGAGGGCGTATCCTCTCGGACATTCACACTGGAAGCTGCCAAAGGTGTTGATGCACTTGCCTCCCTGGCACAAGCCGGGCAGCTCCTGGCACTCATTGATGTCTGAAAGAGACAGAAAGGAAAGAGTCAGAGGCATCTTGGGTGGGGCTGTTCTATCTGTTTGGGAGTGTTTACGGCTAAGCAGGGGTGATCACACACAGAAAAATAAAAGCATGCTGCTGACCTTCTAAGATGACTGTGATGGGATTTGGTCTGAAACCTTCTCCTCCAGGACACAACGTCTTGTACTCAGCTGTAACACAGAACACATCACATTAACCAGGGACAATGACACAACACACACAAACCACAATGAGAGCTTGTTTTGTGCAGACTTTGACAGAAATTGTTAGACATTGTGACTAGTCACATGCCCAGTTGGGATAGTATATTTTCTGGTCGTCATCTCGTTTCCTGTCACTCTGTTTTGGTTATTCTGACCAGCCGTCTCAGATCTCAAAGGGATCCACAGAGCCCAGTGGACCGGACATGACTGCAGCTACTCAGAATTACAAAAGCCAAAGTAAAAAAGTTTCCGTTTTTGTCATAGAAGCAAGCATTTCCCTGCGCTAAAGAGGGCGAGTCATTCCCTGTAGTGTTTTGAGCCATCTGTTCACAATTTCAGGTTAGTTGCACAAAGCTGTCTCATCTTTACCAGCAGCAACAACAACAACAACAGTCAAAACACACTCATTGCATGACAAGCGCAAGTAGCCTGAACCCTGTCAGCAAACTCACACCTAACGTTTTAAAATGTACATTTGTGTATTTATATATTTGTGATTTGGTTCAATTTGTGTCATGTTCATGAAAAAGAGAAAACTTTGAAGCACATCTGACATATAAAAAACTTAAACGTACAATGTTTGAGACTCAGGTGGGCAACACAAATTTCCACGGTGGCTGCCAAGAGATGTTCTATGTAATCTCACTGACCTGTTTTTGGCTGTTTATGTCAAGAGGTTACATACCATGCTATTAAACTGAAGGCAGCATAAGAAATGACTCATACATAATACACACAAGTCCTAATTTTGTTTGTGTTGACTTACTAGAGTTGACGGACGGGCAATTTTCACATGGATTTCCCCAGCCCTGGCCCAGGGAACAGCAGCAAGACGCCTTGGAAACGCCAACTCCGATCTCATTGGAGCAGTCCAAGCTCTCTGATGCATCACCTCGTGAACGAACATCCAGGTAGCAGCTTCCAGAGCGAGTGTCTGTACACGTACACACACACACACACACACAAACACACACATGCACAAGAGAGTTCAGGTGTACAGATACTTCTGCTTGAGAGTGATCAACATCAGCACCAACAGCGTGAGTTGAGAACCTGTTGAGTCTCACCTACACAGCCCACTCGTGTGGGGTTGAGTTCGAAGTCTGCAGGGCAGTTACAGTGGTAGCTTCCAGGGATGTTGACACAGATTCCATTAATACAGATGGTCGGGTCTATACACTCATTGATATCTGAGAAAGCAGACAAAACAAAAGTCTATTTAATGTATTCATTGTTTGGAATGACAGCAAGGAAAACAGGAGACGTTTATACTGGGGTTAAAATATCTATAATTTATTGACTGCTGTGGATACATTCATTTTATAAACTCCTTCGTATTGTCTTAGCTCACTAGACACAAATACAGTTTCATTTAAGCGAGCAGTTGGATTCTGGGTTTTGACTGGCCTTACCTGTGCAGTTGCCTCCACTCCTGTCAAGTTCATAACCGATGTTACATTCACATCTAAAAAGCCCTGGGATGTTCCTGCAGCGTCCATTGACACAGATGTCAGCAAAGGTACATTCATCTATGTCTGTAAAAGATAAAGAGAGGCAGAGAGAGACAGAGAGAGAGACAGATAGAGATAGAGGGAGAGGGAGAGAGACAGAGAGACCCAGCTGTGAGGGATTAGTGGATCATGGGATCATGGTGGAAAATTGGCAGCCAGCAACAGGAAGTGAAGGCCGCTCACCTCTGCTAAAGAATGACAGTTCTGGGGCAAAAAAAAATGCCCAGACATATTCAGACAGACGCACACATACACTATCAGAGCTGCAGCCAAGGTTATGAAATTGTGCTCTTCCACATCATTACACTCTGCACAAGTCATTACTGTCCAGTCCTGCCTAAGTTGATGCACGGAGAACCGGACAGGTTATTTCAGGATGTTTGACACATCAGCACAATGAGGTCAGTCTGCTCATTCAATTGAATCCAGCAATGTCTTACTGTATCTCTGGGAGCATGAATCATGCTCTTTCTGCTACCAGTGATAAACGTGTTCATATGTTAACACTACAGTAGCGCAGGTTAGGTTTTTATACACCTCCTTAGTCAATAAGGTCTACATGCAATCTTACCTCATTCTTCAATTTTTTTAATTCTATATCCAAATTAAATTATCCCTGAAAAATACATTTTGCACAGTATATGAGGTTAACCTGGAGAATATAAAAGTGTAGTATTAAGGTTATAGATCCAAAGATCCATAACCCGAGTGGGACTTAAAAGGTCCTGCAGCTTTGTTTTACTAGCTTAGGAATTAAAATCTAATGACCTGACTGAAACGAGTTCATATAAATAAAGTCAAGAAACACAATGGAAAAGTATGTATCCCAATCAATCTTGTGTCTAAATATCTCATACATTACTTAACCTGTTAATGACTGCAAGCTGTCATGAGCTAACTCCCAAGAACATTTTCTCACTTGGGCATAGTCCGATCTAGACCGTTCTCTGCCACTGATTGGCCTGATGCTCATTTTTTAACCCTTACCAGGTCAAGTCGGGAAAAATAAGCATCCTGCTCCCACCTGAAGTTTTCTTTTTCTCAAAGACACACTGTAATAGTATATATAAAAATACTGTAGATGGAAAAACAAATATGGACTGACTAAAATAAGCTATAAAAAGAACTCTTTGCTGATAGATGCAGCCTTGGTTTGCTGACTAAACTAAAAAAAATACTTTTGACTGATCCTGATGTATTTGCTTTTTACATTTTTGTTTGCTTCTATCAAAGTGCTATGATGGAATCCACCCCCACCCCACCCACTGCAAAACAAAGCAAATCCTCAGCCAAATATGAAAAGGAAACAAAGCATAATCCGGTACTGTTGTCATTCCCCAAGAAATGTTCTCACGATTAAAACCACTTAGCTGCTAAGCATCCTGTGTACTTCCCCTGTCCAAAACATCATCTCATAAGTTCCACTTGAAGTCTGCCTGTTTTGGATTGGTTCTTTTTCCAAACAGGAAACCAAACATTCACCAGACCAACACCAGACCTGTTTGAATCACTCTACATAATTAATGATTTGGGCACCAATGTAAAGGTGTGGAGCCAGCATAGTCAGGAGTTTTGCTGCCTTACCTTCACAGGCTTTGCCGTCCACAGTGGGGATGAAGCCCATGTCACATTCACAGCGGTATCCTCCAGGCAGATTAAGACAGTGGCCGCTCTCACACAGGTTGCCGTTCTCTGCACACTCATCGCTGTCTGTAGTTGTCATCATATACACAAATGAAGTCCGTAAGCACATACTGCATTTGTGCATCTTTTAAAAGCCAAAATTGTGGTTCAGATATTGGTTTGTATATGTGACCTGAGCAGTAGAATCCATCTCCAGAGAATCCTTCCTTGCATGAACAGCGATATGAACCCATGGTGTTCAGACACTCAGCGTTGTTGCTGCACATGTGTGTCCCATTGGAACACTCATCCAGGTCTGAAACACAACACACAACAGACTTTCCTCAGACGGGGGGGAAATAAAAAGTGAACTGGTAGAAAAAAAGTTTTTGCCATGTGACTGTTTACAGCACCAGGACTCAGTAAGTGGGAAAGACTTTAGTTAGGTACTTCACCATGGAAGGTCATGGTGGAATTGTGAAGCTGATTCCAATCTAAATCTAATTCATTAACAAGCTGATCCGTCTAATATAACCAGACATATATGACGGTTGCATGTAGAGTATATTTGCATAAACTGGACGATGAGCCTTAGCAGACTTGTGCACTCTCAAGTACCTTCCAAGCTATCCTTTTGTTTGGTCAATAGTTGAAAGAGGCTTTTTAATGCATCATATTATGCATATTACTACCAAATATTACAAATATAAATACTACAATGTACTGTGATCGTTTAAGGCCTCAAGACTTACCTGTGCATTTGAGGCCGTTGCCAATCCACCCTGGAGCACAGTTACATTTGAAGCTTCCAGCTGTGTTGGTGCATGTGGCTTGCCTGTCACAATTATGGGCTCCGATCTCACACTCATTGATATCTGTCAAAGAGAAAACAAACAAGAAGTCAGGTAAGGAAACATAGACATTGCTCTGATGGTCTGGTGATTTGCATTCTCATTCCTGGGGAGTTCTTGGCTTTGGGAAGCGACTTGATGCTTGGTTTGAACTGTATAAAGACACCAGCAGGAGCAACAGCACTAAGTCTTTCTGGGTCACTGTCTTCATCCACTGAGAGTTGTATTTCAGAGCGGAGGGCATGAAGACATTCTCATGATCTCTGATACTAATAGCCTTCCTGCAGAGGTTTAATGAGCCCCGGTCTCTGGAGTTTCACTGTGCGTCCAGAGAGCTCTAAAAAGGCTAAGAGGGAGAACGATATCCTTACGCTGAGGCCTTGTTCTGTCTGCTATGCCTGAACAAGAATTTCTGAGGTTATTTTAGGCAAAGATTTTCCTCTTCACCCACAGATCCACAGACACTGCACCTCTCATATGAGGCTTTTGTAAAAGCTCTCTTTAATGCATGTGTTTGGTTTTCTCACCACCCCAGATGTCAAGTTTGGAAATTCAATCTTTTCCAAATATCATTTCCATAAAAGTGTGATGTAGTAATGTGCCAACTCTACAAATAAACATTCCTTCACAGGAAAGACATTGTAATTACATCTGAATTCTGCCAATGGATGAAAAATGGAGGTACTTAGCAGACAAAGTGGTTATAAAAACACCTCTCTATATTTGTCCATCTCTTGTATGTGGCCCGCTGTTGTAATACATGAACAAAAACCAATAGAGACAATTAAATTGGCTACTATAATAATGTTCTGTTTACATCCTGCAGGTTGTTATCTAGCTATCTCAATCAAAAACAGGATTGAAAACATGGCACCGTTACAAAAAATAAACTGTATTCGCTACAACAATAATGGCTGCTAATATGAGCCAAAACAAAACACCCTGTGAAACACTGATCAACACAATACCTGGCACTGAGCTGGGAAAAAAGCAATTGTTTCAGCTTTTTTAGAGGGATTGGTCATGTGTTTTTGTGGCAGTCCCTGTACATCAAGAGAAGCCATTTAAAGAACTCAATCAAGATGTGAGGTATTATCAGCCTGTAAGACACTTTGTGTGTGTGTGTGTGTGTGTGTGTGTGTGTGTGTGTGTGTGTGTGTGTGTGTGTGTGTGTGTGTGTGAGGGTAGTAATTCAAAGCACTGTCAATTAGAGATTAGTGCTGCTGGTTTACAGTCTTCCCGGGGAGAGGCTACAGTGTATTTACACTACATTTGATGAGGGGTTTCTTATGAGGGCGAATCTCCCTGGATTACAGACAAAGTTAAAGATCATTTCCCCCAAGCCTTTGATGACAGAGAGCACAACAAACACTCACACATTTTCTCAATTGGAAATGTAAAATGCAAGCGTGTCAGCGATCACAGCTGGTGTCAAACAAGAGGCTTGATTTAACAAGGACTAATGCCTGACAGATGAAACATGGATAAAAAGGGGAGAAAAGAGGGAACAACACATCTGCCTACCTGCCTGTCTATCTGTCTCCCAGTTTGTATGATTGCCTGGTTGCCTGTCTATATGTTTGCCACCTGTCTTGCTACATGTCAAAGACTTCATTTGGACTGCCGGGAAATCTTTTTTTTTTTTTTCAAATCACATCATTAGACAGGCTGGCCGCAATGTTTGAAAGTGATCTGATTAGATTAGTGTGTCCAGACATTACAAACATACGAGTAGATTCATATTTCAAAACATGTCCACATGTGGTTTGGGTCTGAATTGTAATAACCATATTTGATGTTTTATTTTTTGGATGTTGTGACTCTAAAATCAATCTGGCTACAATCTGGATATAGAACATAAAAATTGATTAAGGCTGCGAGTCCAAATAAGGCCTTAAAGTGGCTGGTGTTCAGGCAATTTGGACATGCAGTGATATACTACAAAAAAATCAGCAGAGTGATAATACTTAAAAAATATTTATACCAATCCAAGCCAATCCAAGCATATACAATATTCTCAACTCTCTTCATTTAAAAGTGTCCAGGATTTTTTTCTATCTGTATCCCTGACTTTTCCGTGTATTTTGGAAATAGCGTTATGCTGCTATATTAGTTTTGAAATAAGATTAATCCTAAAACTTTTCAAGTTTTTAGATATAGTAGAAAAAAATCAACTATTAAGGAAATGAAAAAAAATAATTTTAACTGTTGAAAAAATTAAAGATATTTACAGAAAGTGAAAAAACTAAGACTGATCAGTAGCCTAACCTACACAACTAAATTAAGTTTGCTAACAGTAACTCACACTAGCCCCAAAAGCCTGCATCTTACTGAGCAAAAGGAATGTGAGACTGCAAGTTTTTACAAGACAATATTAAAAAGTATTGTGGCGTGGCGTTAGCATGAGAAGAGAGGACTCATTTAAGGTTAGAAAACTGGCTCAATGATAGTAGCTAGTAGGCTAGATTTCTTAAGTATGCTAGCCTTAGCTATTGAAACACATTAGCTTATTTAGTTCACGACCAAGCAGAATGCGTTTCAGTGAGACTATGGCCACTGGTTTTATTTCGATAATTTAGATCATTAAAATGTTTTACAAAAGTAGCAAAAGTAAAAAAAAAAAGTTCAGTAGAGTTTAGTTAAACAGCTCACTTTGCAATGACATAAAGTAGACTTTATAAAGTTTGCTAATTTAGCTTGCATACGTTAGCCTAACAAGCTGCTATTGATGCAGGAGCAAGCAACACTGTTGAAGTAGTATTGAAGTAGTATCTATTCAATTGATCAAGGGCAAGTTTTGTAGCTTTTGAATTCAACCAAATATTTCTAAAAGGAAGACTTTTTGTTGTTTTGTTTTTAAGGTAAAATAACCTTGCTTCACCCCAAATTGTTTGGTTGTGTTGTCATTTACCTAAGAGATAATAAAAGTCAACACGCTGAACACTTCACCCTGGTCTTCTCTTTAAAGCTGAGACACTCCCAGCCTTGTAAACTTTACCAGTACATCTCCACCCACTCCTGACTTTCCAAAACATAACTTAAAAAAACAAAAGTGCTAAATAAGAATACCCGCACCCTGCCTCTAAGTGTTGTGGAATACAATTTGGGAAATCATTCTTGTGGGAGCTTCATCAACAGCTGGATCAGATCGAGCTTGAGAATACCACTCACTCATTTACACATGCAAGAAGATTCAGTCCACACATACCAACATGGTCTGATAAGCTTGTTCGACAAAGACAACCAATGTCTTATGCATTTTGTATGTTAGAAGGGGAGCCGTTGAAGATGAGCAAGTTTTGTTTGCTTGTCTATTACAAGACATCCTGCCTGCCTGAGAGGAATTAGTGTCTTAATTCTCTGGTATTCTGAGGCTGAAATTCCAAACCTGTGAATCAGAACCGGCTGCTTTACTGCAACTCTAGCCCTCTCAAAACAAGGAATATACTGTATGGACATTTTAATGGGATTAGAATGAGCAAGAGTGTGTGCGAATGAGTTTGAAGGTCAGACAGACCTGTTTATTTGCGTTAGAAGGAGGACATGCTCCTGCTGACTGTGACTCACTTGGATCACAGAAAGGAGGCTGGATAAGATCACTGATTGAGCTCTTACTAGCCCCCAATCCCCAAACTTTAAAGTGGCCATATAAATCAGGAATAGACTATCTCTGGCTACACTAGAAGTGAGTCAAAACTAGCATAAGACTGTATTTATGTGTTTTGGAGCCGTTTCAGGTGATTACGTGCTACAAAACTCTTCCAACCATCACGTAATGTTTAAATGACCTTAATGAAAGAGCAACAAAGGAATAAACAAAGGTGCAATGTGATGCTTGCATCTGTCAGAAAACAGTGATCTCACTGGTCCTGCTGTTTTGCTGCTAGTCCATGTGACGGTATGTTCTGTGTGTTTGTAAGCGTGTTTCTCATCTAGTCAGACAGGAGCTCTTGAATTAGTCTGAGTAATGTTAAGAGCTGCTTCTGGTTAGCCAGAATTTCATTCTCCTTCCATTCTCTCATTTCTCGCCTTTCTCTTCTACATGGTTTCACTCCTGTCTTCAACAAAACCACCTAGGCACACACACACTTCATTCACCACTTAATCAACAGCAGTCCTCCACTGACTCACCATCCTTTCACTCCAATCACCGTTGTTCCACTGACAGGATGTTTTGTGCTGTGTAAAAATGCTCTCAAGCGTGTGTTTGTGTCTCTCACCTGTGCAGCCTGTGGTGCCCTTGCGTACAGAGTATCCCAGTTCACAGTGACAGATGAAGGATCCCTTTGTGTTCTCACAGTTCCCACTCAGACAGATGTTTGGGTTCAACTCACACTCGTCCACATCTAAACAAGGAGGGAAAACAAGGATTAAAAGAAAAAGAGTGAGAATGGTAATTTGCTAAAAACAACTGCAATAAATAAAAATCTGTTACAATAATTGAACCTGAAGAAGCTACTGCAGATGTGGCCTGCCAGAAAGGTTCTGATGGGATATGTGTAAGCGAGTCACAAAAGATAACATAATGAACTATATGAAGGCTTTGAAATATGTTTACTTTTAATAAATAAAGCAGTAATGTGAGCATGTGTTTGTGCAGACGTGTTCAAAAGCATTTCAATCACTGATGTCAGGTTTTTGTTTTCTCTCTCAGTGGAACCAGACGTCTAAATGTCATGCATTCCTCCCTGCAAACCCCAAATCACACAATGTTCGCTGTCTTTAAAATTAACAAGAACAACATTACTCTCTTCTTTCTCACACACAGCCCCGTAGATCTGACTCATTAAGTCACTTTCTCATGACTCATATCTTGGAAATCCCATTTGTTGATCATTTTGTCTTTTCAGTAAATCTCTGAGAGCTGGATCTACTTATCGCTGGGGAAGCTGCAGCGTATTATTTTATGAATTGCAATGCGAGTCGATTACCCAGGCAAGTCTTCATATCCTCTGATGACATGAAACCGTCAAAGCACAGACACTGGTACGTCCCTGGGGTGTTGGTACACTGGCCACCATCGCAGATTTCTGGGCTCTCCTCACACTCATCGATATCTGAAGATTAAAGACAGAGACATTCAGATGAAACTGAAATGGGAAAATACAAAGGACAAGAAAAAAACTGTTCTTAAAACGTATAATCCAGGTGGGAATGTTGAAGTAAAGTTAAACATACCCAAATATGGGTATATGAAAAGAACTTCTGGTGTACATTCACTAATCTTTACTCTCTTAAATCAACAAGGTCAGTTCAGGATCCAGATGTAATTTCAGTCTATCTTCTAAACAAACTACACTGAAATTTACCCTGCACTGCCTTGATCTCTGATTCTATATCTGGATCTGCTAATTAAAGGAGTGGCAGGAGTTAGTATGAACAACATGTGAAGCCTGCCCTCAGGGGTAAAAACTTTATACCCTCTAAGCAAGAAATGCAATTTACTCGACTGATATATAAGCATCATTATCATTATTGAGTAACATTTTGAATCTGCAATCAAAAGGGCAGGTTAAGACTGTGTCTTTAGCTCTCTCTGCAGACAACTGCATGATTTCTTTGAGCACATTCCAATTAAATCAAAGCATTACTCTCTATAAACCTGGTTTCTTGATCTACGGCTTCTTTCCAGCTCTTCAATGTGGTGTCTCTTAACTGTGCCCTTGATCTACTTCAGGGCTGTTAGGAGGAGGTGCATTATGAATGAATATGGAATCAGAGATGCAAACACAAAACGACTTACCAGTGCAGCTTCTCAGATCCGGCATCAAGGCGTATCCGCTGTGGCAGCTGCATTCATAGCTTCCCTCTGAGTTGGTGCAGAAAGTCTCACAGCCACCGTTCTCTATAGTGCACTCGTCAATGTCTGAGAGGCAAAAAAAGATTCATTAACATGATATACTGCTAGGACTTAACCTTTAGATTGTATCCATAGTAACAAAAGCAATAGCTTTGAAAGAAAGTGGTGATAGTTCAGTACGCACCGACACATTCCAGTCTGTTCTCAGTAGATTTGTATCCTGTGTCACAGGTACACTGGTAGCGACCGATCATGTTGACACATTGGCCGTTCCTGCACAGCCTGTCGCTCAACTCACATTCATTAATATCTGTGAAAGAAAAAGCAATAATGACATTCTATCACACATTTTTTAATGACTTGTGATGAACCATATGTTTCAAGCTGAAACAATCAGTATCATATTTTCATGATCGCTAAAAGTGGAAATCCTTAAAATCAGCAAAAGTCAGTTTATGGAATCTGTTACGTGCTCCTCGATGCTAACCAGTCGCCCTTCATAGTTTGATTGAGTAAGGCACCCATCTATGGCTGGCACTAACACCTTTTATTCATTTTCATTTTTCTGTTGGGTCCAAGAAAGTCAATAAAAAATAAATAATAAAGGAAATTCACATCAGAAAGACCCCGACCCCAAACAACAAGTTCAAATTCATTTTTTAATCTCCCAGAAAACCAAACCAAACTGTTCAATTTAAAAGTCATTCATTTAAATACTATGGAAGTCCAAAAAACAACAATTATTCCTACTTGAAACCTGCGATTTGTTGACAATGACTTAAACAACTAATTGATTGTCAACATGGTTTAATTTGAACTTTTAAACTCCACGCCCACAAATAATTGCTCAGTTAGAGCTCTTAATGGTGTATAATTATTTTAATGTCCACCCTCTTGAGAAGAGTGGAGTACAATGAATACCAACAACCGGAGGTCAGTTTGTGACAGATGTTTCATTGTGGATTTCAAATCAAATGGTGATAAATGAGTCACTAGTAACATGACATCATTGAGCACACTGTGTCACACCCCTCTGTATGACATCTGCTAAACAACCAAAGTTTATCATCATTATCATCATTTAAACAGTTCAGTTCATTGCCTCACCAAGGACAATAAGGACCATTGTCTTAGATGGGGCGAGATGGGCAGTGTTCACTGATGCTTTCATTGTTTTTATTTCTCTGGGTGGTAATAAAGAAAAGAAATGAGCTTCGGGGCAGCGAGTTAGCATTAGGTCATGGCCCGAAACCTTGACACACTCCATTAGGTCATCAGAGTGACACCCAGTGATTAATGTATGATCAGCCAAAGTCTATAAACTGCACGTGAGGAGTGTTAAACTATACAGTGCACAAGAGAATTAAAGGTCTACTATCTGGGGGACAGAGCTAGAAATGTAAGCCTCTGTGGATCATTAGCATACTAATAATCAAGGATGACTCACATCAGAGTCGTTAACCCAGTAAGCATGCTAATGATCCACAGAGGCTTACATTTCTCAGATGACTCAGAACCTACTCAGACAAGATGGCTGTATCTTTGTCAATTATCCTACGAGTACAAGATAAGGCCAGACATTTCAGATCTTGTTTTTTAAAGGTATATGAACAGAAGAAGATAGAGTATCACTCAAACAAATACAAAAAAAACAATCACTTTTTTTTCTTTTTTTTCAGGACCTAACAAAAGGTCAAATATAAGCACACACAGTTTAAAGCTGCTGTAAATCACTTCTTCCTCAAACGATTTTCTTTTGTCTTTATCATGCTGAGATCTAAGTAGACACTTATTTTGCAAACATGTCAACAGAGATGAAGTCACACACACATGGTCCTGAGTTCATATCAGCCCATGTGTTAGAGAACATCTATCTCACACGTACAGAGCCCTGACTCTGACACTCTCACCCCTGATCGGCCCCACTGAGGCCACACACAGAGGCAGATGGAGGGAGGTACCATGAAAGGCACACTTCTCTTTCAGACTGCCTGCTCTGTGACAACGTCTCAACCTCTGCGCGTCTTTCCATTCTTCGGTCTTTCTTTCATCTCCAAAGAAAATAAAGTCGAAACCGTACTCAAGCACAAAAACAATTCTCAAAGAAAGAAGATTAGACAAAGGTTTAGAGAAGAAGTGTCTGCCAGACTCTCCTCTCTGATGATGATCATCACTCACCTAGACAGGCCGAACCATCAGTGGCGATCTCGTGTCCTTCAGGGCAAATGCACCGGAAGCTGCCCTCCGTGTTTTTACATTCACCTCCACGGCACAGCAGAGGGTTTCTCTCACACTCATCGATGTCTAGAGGTGAAAGAAGGCACTCATATTCAGTACAGACACAGGTAGAGCTTAGGGTTGTCATGACTACAGAATTTTAAATTTGGAGACAGTACTAGATAAATAGAACAATATCGATACCGCAAACGATATCGATACCTCAAACCACAGCAAAGAAAAAAGTCCTCTGCCCCTTATTGAACTGACCCAACTGCTCTCTCTCTCTCTCTCTCTCTCTGTTTCCCTTGCAGCAGCTTTGGTTTAAGACTGATGATCTTTACTTTCTTTATAAACTACTGCACCTTTAGATAGTATCTCTCATTAAACAGAGATATCGTATTTTTTAAAACAAGTTGTATCAAACATTATGAAAGTATTGAAAATTCTGACGACCAAGAAAATCATTGAAACACATTTTTTGAATTTCCAATGAAGCCCATCAGATTCAAATATTCTAATTTGTGTTTATTTTTCCAAAGCCAGCTTCAGGACCCTCTGGCACAACTACAGGTCAAATTCATCTCGGTTACACCGTAATCTTGTTCATGAGATTAAGTGAGATTGAGGGGAAGAAATTAACAGCTTTGTGCTTGGCAGGGGGGACAAAATAATACATTTTAAAGAAAAAATGTTCAAAAATGTACTTGTTAGTTGTTTTCCTTAGCCTGCTCGTCCAGTCAGTCCAGACGGCTCTTGATTGCAACCCAGCCTACGTTATTTCCAACACCAGCTGCTTTTGTGGCCACAGCGTGCGAGTAAATTTGTCTCGCCAATTTTGGCCTCACGGCGGCTTTACGCCAACAAAAGTATTGAGACTCTCCATTTTGTGTGTACGATTTCTCCCAAGAATTTAATCAAACGGCGTCGAAAAGGCAGCCCAGAGCAAAAAATAGAGCATCAAGTATTTTCACAGATGGCAGAACATTAGGAGTTTAGCTGCATATAAAAAAAATCGTATTCCTGGGCAGATGATTGTGTTCCCCGCATATATGCAGTTTAAAAATGTAATGAAGAACAATTATCTTTAAGACTTCATGGCGCAGTTTTGCAAAGCGATTGTGACGACACCCGGAGTGTGCGGACTAGACCATTTCAAAACTCGCAGAGGTTACATAAAGTCTCTTTAATTCTCCTTCTCTCTGACACAACCACATTTATATACAAATGCACACAGCCTGGAAATTTCAGATGACATCAGACGTCTAAACAGAGAGTTTCAGGTCTGGCATGTTCGACTAAGCACCTCGTCCAGAGCTTACTGCCCATGAGGGAGCGTGGAAGAGACGGCAGGGTTGTGATGGGGACTTGGATTGTGCGGCAGGCTTTCCCTAAACTTTATAGGTTGGCAAAGCTTTTCTTCTGCTCTCAGAAGATGCCACTTAAACAGGGTGTGCTTGAGAGCCTTTAAGGAGATCAGGTTTCTAATTCATGTCCAAAAAGACTACATGACTTCATGCTAAGGAGCGCTGCCTCTGCATGTAACTGGACTAAATCGTTTCGAGCAGAAGAATTTATATAATTTAATATGCGTGTATTTGTAGGGTCTGCAGGTGTTGGTGTGTCAGAGTCTGTCACTCACCCATGCAATTCTTCATCATCATGAAGCCACTTTCATAGCCTTCGAAGCACTCGCATTCAAAATCTCCTGGTGTGTTAAGACACCTGCCTTGTCCGCACAGGTCCGGGGAGATGCGGCACTCGTCGATGTCTGAAGGGAAAGAAATGCAACAAAACTCAGACACAAAGAACGTTCCTTTAAAAGAGCACAGGAGATCCCTCAGAGAGCTACTCTGGCTTATTTTAAACTCAGAGACGGAGGAGATATGGTGAAACGGATTAGTAGTCAAAGAAACTAAGCGATCCTTTGCAATGTTAGGCAAACAAAGCATAAAAGCACAACATATTTATCAAAAGGTTACAACATAAAGGAAGGCTATAAAATGAGATCAAGAGCTGAACTGAAGATGGTTCATGCAGACTTGACTCTTCAAACAGATTCTTCTGAAGTCTAAAGCTAAAGGCCTGATCTCTTTTGAATTTAATCCACATTTTCAAACACTTAACAAAAAGACTCTGGGCTGGGATCTCACTCATGTTGGGTTAAAAGGTCCCAGATATCATTTACTTACTAAGAGCCTATAAATTATTTGAGAATAAATCCATGGCACTGGAATTTAAACCTAAAGCGATGTGTGCACATTTAAGCAGAGGAGTAATGTAGCTAAGCAGACTACAGGGACTGGCTCCAACAAGTCCAAAGCAGCCAGACTGCCATTAGACCGAATGAGCTGGATGTAGGCAACAGCTTAACACCACTTTGCTGTAATCAGTGTTGGGAGAGGGGTTCAGAAAGGGGGGGGGGACTGATGGAGTGTGGTTTGACTTGTGAGGATACAATGGAGTTAAGATATTGTCATAGCTGATGTTGAGCAAACACTGCAGCCAAAAACAGCAGCTACATGTATACACGCTCTTCTAACAACTGAAGAATGAACCATTTCTCGATTAATGAGCTTGGAAGTACTCATCAGTTAGACTGCATCAGAAAATAATGGAATATGTCCTTTTTTTTAGAAGTGTAGGGAGTATTTTCAAGATGCCAAGACACCAAAGAGTAAATAAACAAGAAAAAGAAATGAGAATATAAACTGTGAAAAACAACACATAATCACATTGGAGAAGTTGGAATCAGAAAGTAGTCAGCATGTTTGTTTTTACAAGTACTTAAAAGTTGACTGAAGCATCAACTTGTTGTTGATTAATTTCTTTATAAGCTCATTGACTGAACCACTAAACAGCAAATTGCTTCAGTCAGTAACTCTCACCAGTGCAATTTCTCTCATCCGAGTCCAGGGCGTAGCCGTTATCACAGCGACAGCGGAAGCTCCCGATTGTGTTTCTACACCTTCCATTCGAGCAGAGGGTGTTTATCATCCTGCACTCATTTATATCTAAAGTACAGAGCAGAAACACAGGTGAAAGAACGGTCAGGAAACGACTCAGTGAGTTTGATCCAGTCTGTGGATGTCACCTTACCTTTAAGGAAGGGTCTGCCGTTGATGAAGTCGCCCCTGTGTGAGAAGCCTGGGCCTCGAGGACAGAGCTGGGTGTAGTCCGGAGTTCCCTTCTCAGGACATTCATCACACTCGGGGCCCCAGGCTACACCCACCGAGCAGCAGCAGGCGTCCACACGGTGCTTCCCTGAGATAGGAGTCCCACAGCGCTCGTCCTCGTGGGTGAGGTAACACTGCTCTGTACGCAGGTCTGGAAAACCACAGACGCATCATTTACAGCTTAGTTTACAGTAAAGATAGATGAACCAGGTCTAGCTCCACTACATCTATGCTGCACCCACCAATGCACGTCCTGCCACTGACATCCACAGTCATTCCAGGAGGGCACTGGCAGAAGAAGGAGCCTGGCGTGTTGATGCACTTTCCATTGATACACACTCCGGGAAACACTTGACACTCATCCACATCTGACAGTCAGCAGAGAAAAACCAGAGCAGGATCAACAACAGCTCCAGTGTTTCAAGTCCCTCACATTAAACACAAACGGTCTGAATTTCTGTGTCTACATGGACGTTACCTTCACAGACATTTCCTTTCACTCGAGCTAAGCCTTTACCACAGATTGGATCTGAGAATGTTCAAAGCACATATTACAGTGTCATTCAATGCTGGTAACTGGTAAAATCAGAATGTGGTTAGAAAAGTGTGTATATTTGTCATTTCACCTTTTTGACATTTGGCACACGGGCTGTTCCAGGCCTCTCCAAGCGTAGCGCAGCAGTGTGACTTCAGAGTCGCCCCATTGATGTTGACCTCACAGCGATCATTCACTATCTTCAACCAGCATGTGCTCTTAGTTGTCTCTGTTTTATGAAACAAAACCTCTACTTACTACACATTTATGTAGAAATAGATAGCAAACAGATAGCTGTTTAAGCCCATTTTGTCTAGGACTTCATCATATCTACATCAGTCATTTGTGAAAAAGATCACTAGTTTTACTCCTTGAGTTCATTCAAGTGTTTCAAGTTTCAGATCTATTTTGCCTGGAAACAAGAAACTCCTGCACACAGCCATCTGCACCTGCAATTATGGGAAATCTGACAAGAATTTAACCACCTTCATCAGGTTACTTTACAAATGAATAGGAGCCACTATCTTTGCCTCATTAATTAAAAACTCATTTTAAATGTAGGAAATATTAACATGGCATCACAGGCCTGTCATTTATATAGATAGAAATCATGTGTTCACAGCAGCCTTCATCAATATTTTCAATATATCAAATATCCGACTGAAGCTGCAAGAAAACTTGAAGACACGTCCACTAGAGTCTGTCTCCAGGAGTTTATTTTGCTTAAAAGTTATGGAAAGAGCGGGGTGCTGGTGGCGCAGTGGTTAGTGCGCGCGCCCCATGTATGGAGGCTATCGTCTCAAGCGGGCGGCCCGGGTTCGCCCCCACGCCTGTGGCCCCCCTCCCGCATGTCACTCCCCACTCTCTCTCTCCCTGATTTCCGACTCTATCCACTGTCCTCTCTATCCATTAAAGGCACAAAAAGCCCAAAAATAAATCTTTAAAAAAAAAAAAAAAAAAAAAAAGTTTGATTTTGGTGATGATCTAAGACTCAAACAACACAATGTTTACTTACCGATACACTCCAGTCCAGAGCTGTCCAGAGAACTGCCGAGTGTACACAAACACACATAGGAGCCTGGGCTGTTCATACAGTCTCCATTAATACACGGGCTAGACAGACATTCATCCACATCTGAAGGAGACAAAAACACACCCCACATTTTTCCCCCATTAAATTGTCTATCTCTCATTCTTCTAAAAATGCAGACATAGTACATGCAGTGATGAAATGTGTTACAGAACGAAGGAGTTTCTGACCCTTGCAGATGTCTGTCTCAGGATCAAACTGGTATCCTTTGGGGCACTGACAGGTGAAACTGCCAGGTGTGTTCCTGCACAGACCGTTTTCACACAGCTGTCTGTTCATCAGACACTCGTCAATATCTAAGGATAAAAACACAGGAGAGACACTTGATGACTTTCCTCACCTTGGCTTTGTGAGGGCTGTAATTCTTAATTTTCTTGGCGGATGAGGACTTTGAGAACAGTGAACCTACCAACACAGTTTTTGCCCGTCAGGTCTACTTCAAATCCTTCATTGCAGGCACATTTGAAGGTCCTCAACATATTCTCACACACGCCATTCTGGCATATGTCAGGGTCGAGTGCACACTCGTTTATGTCTGTGAAGGCACAAAACATTATCGAAGTAATAGAGCTCGAGTAATGATCACATTTCATTTATCGAACTTAGTTTGGTCCATTATGATATCAATGAAAAATACAAATGATGATTCTGAGTTCTTTACCTCTTCCATCACCAGTTATGCCACCCCCATTGGGGCACAGAGCCAGGAACTCAGCTGCAAAAAAAGCAAAAAAAAAAGCACAGCTCAGTTGATAAAGAGAAGAAATTACAGTGTTTCAGAAACTTTCACATTTGCCAAAATCTAAGAGATCTCAAGGGGAATCGTTAAATAGCATGTCATTATCCATTTCCATGCTTTCTCATTAAGCCTGGATGTATAATAAAACCACCTCCTTAACGTGGTGCAGCGCTGGCATCTTTTGATACAGAAACTTTAATTGGCAGGACTAATGACAAGTGACTGGATGCTGTGTGTGCGTGTGTGTGTGTGTGTGTGTGTGTGTAAATGTATGTGCGTGTGTCTGCATCTGTGGAGGATGTCAATGACTTTTAACAATAGGAGTTTCTGTCTTCTTACCCTCGTTTCTGATCTTGTCATTTTGTCATGTATGTGTCTTAAATCAAACACAAGCTCTTTGTTTTTATGTGTGTGTTTCTGTTACAGGCAGCAGGAGGTTGCTCCATATGTATAAAGGGTGGAGTGATTTGAATATCCGTACCAGAGCTTTGTGGTGGGCAGGGTTGGCATGGTTCTCCATAGGCGTACTCTGTGCTGGCGCAGCAGCACTCCGACTTGGTCACAGCTCCAAATAAAGGCCTAACACACTGCCCTCGCTTGTAGCCACCATAACAAGAACTGCGCATATGCGTGTCTGTTTTGGGGAAAATGAGAGAGACGGAGTTTGTGAGAAACGCAGATGAAGCAAGAGATCTGGAAAGAGAGTAGAGATGGATTGAAAAAAAGAGAGGAGGGAGGCAAGGGTCCATGGCTCCAATAAACAACAACACTGGCAAAACAAACGGCTGTTCTCTCTCCATAATATCCTGGGATTTGAGGCATTCTCGTGCGCTGATATCATCCTGTAGAAAAGTCACCCAGACTGAACAACAGCATTTCAACACTTCCAGCACAATACACAAAGAAATGTCATTTAGGGGGGATATAGGAATGTTGCAAATAAATAGTCCCTGAGTGCCAGTCCAGGAGATTGGAGCACAAGGAGACAGGACAACATTTATCAAAACTGATCAAAACATGGTGACTAATGATAATGAGCATGTGTTTGCAGCAGGTAAACAGGATGGGATGTTTGTGGTAAAGTTTATTAAAATGTCATTTTGTCACTTTCAGTTTAGCTCAATTTCTCACTCAACTGGAAAATATTTGTACCAAGGTTCTAGCTCAAATAAATAAGACAGCTGGGAGATGAAACCTCGCAAATTGAGACAAACATTTTGGTAAAAGCTTTGTCAGATCAGAGAAAATAATTTTAAACCTAAACATGTGTGTTTGTAGGAAACAGCTGGAAGTACCAATTCTTTCCCAAACTTAGTCAAAGACATTTTTTATCAGACACATTTTAAAGAATAAATCTGGACAAATTTGCTTGTATGACTTACGAAATGCGTGACTGTAAAGCTTCTTCATGAAGTGAGGGAGTTAGATGGACAAATGAACACATCAACACATTCAAATTGTACTCACCAACACAGACCCGTCCATCCAGGCCAACAGCCATCCCGGCCATACACTCACAGCGGAAGGATCCCTCCGTGTTGAGGCAGTGGCCGTTCATACACATTCCTGGAGTCTCACACTCGTCAATGTCTACAAACAGATGCAGAGAATTATTCATTCAAACATTTCTGTCCTAAAAATGAATGGTCAGAGGCCAGAAACAATTTAAAGTAAACCATTTCCTGCTGAAAATGTGGTTGCTAAAGTCCCCCAGATACTGGGTTTATTAAGAACACAGCCAAGGGGCGCAGATGGCCTAACGGTTAGATCGCCCCAGAGGCTAAAATCCTTCAAGCGGGCGGCCCGGTTTCAAGCACGACCTGTGGTTCCTTTCCCTCATCTCTCCCCAGTTTCCTACTCTATCCACTGTCCGATCGAATAAAGGCAAAAAGCCCCAAAATAAATCACAAGTTTCCTCAACTAAGAAGAAATGTGTTTCCTTGACCTTGATCTCACCAACGTTTAACAACAATTATCATAATGAGCACGAACAATGATAGGACGTGCACATATCAAGTGTGTGTTCTGAGTGGGTGTGTAAGGGGAACACCAAGACTGCAGATGGAGATGAAGAGGCCCCAGGGCCCCTTTTAGACTACACAGTTCATTAATGACTGCATACATCAGCACACTTCACCCACACCCTGCTCTCCTGTTTATTTATTCTGCCCTGACTTAACCAGGTCAGTGTCTCTGAGATCAAACGTCTGTATCTGCAGCGTTGTGGAACAAGATGGTGGAAATAAAAAGAGTTTTCTTCCCAGGACATTTGTTGATGTAAGGTTAAAATGTTACAGTAATTTTAACAGTCTCTGTTAGCGCAATATGACAAAATTGTTGGTCAAACACTATGTGACACGCACGTTTTTGTCTCCCGATCAAACAGCTGACCATTGTTGCTTGTTGTGTCAATTTTAAAGGCTCAATCTCGTTTCATTGCCCTGAATAATTTTAGGAAGGCTGTCTGCTGGAATCTGAAAAAAGGCGGGCCCAAACTATCCCCAGTCCAGCTGGCTTGCCAGGATGCTGAGGGATTTTTCCGTGGTTTTTAAGGGGATTTTTGGCTTGTTGTTTAATGCTGGAATAATAGAAGTACTAACATTACAGAGAGGTTAGCTAGCTAAAAATACAGGTCGAATAACAGTTGACTCAAAGTATATTCTGGTGGTGTAGAGACGTGATTTTAATAATCCGTCAGTCCGTGGGCCGTCTGAGAAACACACCTACACACATGCGTCCACTAGTGTCCAGCAGGAATCCAGGTTTACAGATGCACTTGAAGCTGCCATCTTCATTGATACACAATCCATTGAGGCACATATTCCTGATCAGACACTCGTCCTGGTCTGTGATTGAACACACACACATTGAAAGATTGGTAAACAGTGCATTAAGACATAAAGATACAATGGTTACAGGCACATACTGGTGGTTTTGCATGGTTGAGTCCGATAACAATACATTTTATACATGTTTCCTTTATGACCGTCTTGACAATCAGTTTGTCACAGAGCTTGATTGAGCTCAATTGAAGTCATATTGCTGCTGTCTAACAATGCATTAGCAAGCTAACACTATTTTCAAAACCCTTCGTAGTACATTTCAGTTCTCTAACATTAAGGAACTGGATGTTGAACACCAAAAGATTACATCGGCGAGCTACCAATTCTGATAGAAAATCAAGTCTAGGAGAAAAACACAAAGAAACCACATAAATCTGTGAAAAATGTCGAGAATTGAGCAGCCAACTCTGTCATTTTGGATTTTGAACCATTCCTGAGCAACAGGCAAAATTTTACAACACACCCCCGGCTGACAACCTAATTCCTACGTGTACATAATAAAATGTGACATGAGAAAACAAGAGTATTCTCAATCAGAATTGGTGTTTTGTAGCCGCTCGAAACAGCCAACTATGGTCGGCTTGGTCCAACACTGTTATCAATACTTCAAAGCTGTGTTTTAAAAAATCTGGGAAAACAGCATATTTTCACACAGCCTATCCTTGAAGGCATTTATAAAGTTGCCTACACTTGTTCCCAAGAAAAAGTGACAGAAATAAATGTGTCTAGAATAAAAATAAAGAGCCAGAGAGAGAGTAAAGGCAAGGGATGGGGTTAGAGTTCACTGGCAGCTCAATGGGAAAAAGGGTGATCTGTGATAAACTACCTAGCTAAAGCAAGTTTGATAGCATTGCAAGTTTTCAACACTTTATAAAACCTAAAATGAGCTGAAAAATGTGGATGCATGGGTCCTTTGGATAAAATCAGTGGTATAAAATGTGTATATTTTGCACTAAATGGGCTAAAACACACAAAACCACCAGCATGATCCTTTAAAACGACATCTCTTACAGAACATTCCTTCAACAGGCATTGGTATTAAATAACCTCACTCAAGAGATCCATGGCCCATTAAACCTAAACATTACACATGCTGACGTTATGACGGAATACTACACTTTAAAAATGTCTGTACTCTATAAATGTAAAACTTGACAGACCTTGACAGTTCTTGCCATCTGATGAAATCTCAAAGCCAGCATTGCAGACACAGTGGAAGCTTCCCACTGTGTTTACACAGCGGCCGTTGTTGCAGATTCGACCGTTGGCCACACACTCATCCAGATCTAGCAGAAATAAACAAATGGTGTTGTAAACACATACATCCTCTTGAAGTGTGTGTTCGTGTGTGCGTTGTGTGCTTGTGTGTGTGTGTAACCTCGGCACTCTGTTCTGGTTGCTGTTGTCTGGAATCCAGCGGGGCACTGACAGATGTAAGACCCGGGCGTGTTCACACACTCTCCATGTGCACAAGGGTTTCGCTCACATTCGTCGTCATCTTTAAAAGAAACATAAAGCTCATTACATTTTTCCGTCTTTAATTTTCTCCATGCTCTCCGGTGGGGTCAGAAACTTCTTCCTCAATCTGTCAGTTCTTACCTAAGCATTCTCCTCGCGAATCCAACCTGAAGCCCATGTTGCACTCACAGCGATATCCAATGCCTGGCGTCGGAATACACCTCCCATTCAGGCAGAGGTTGCGATAGGCCTGGCACATGTTGGTGATGTTCTGGGTTTGGATAACGGGACCTAACAGAAACATTTACACACATGCATCATGGATGGATCACAAATTGGTTTCATAAAAAAAGATAACAGAAAAAAATGACATATTAGGAGATAAGTTGTGAAGGAAACATTACATTTCAATTGCCCCGAATATGGAAGAATAGTTTTTAAAAAGCATTGCCCAACACAATACACCTAAACTGTACTAGAATCTGGCAGGACCTTCCATGATTTACATTGAGGCACTGCTGTTAGCATAAACTTGGCCAAACGATGAAAATGATTTAAGAGGAAATGTTTGATGATTTTGAAAATGGCTCATTTGACTCTGGACATAGTCGAGTATGCAATTATGAAAGAATGTCCTCTTTCAGATCGTATATTTTCTGCACATTCACTTAGGATTTGTTAGTACCAACACTCAAATAAAGTAGGGAACTCTATATTAGGAAACAACCAAGACTTAGTCAAAGGTCAAGTTTCCCTTCATTAACATGTGACTTTTTAGCTAAATGGCATGAAACAGAAAAGTTCATTGGGAAGCCAAGCAACGCAAATCCACTGATTCACACCAGGAATTGTGACTTATTAGCTTTGATGGCTTAAATGTAAACTTTGAAGAATTCATTTCTAAGTAGAAAAATTAATCAAAGACAAGCAATAGGAAGTGCTGACCTGGCAATGGAGGCTGTAGAGGTAGCTGTCCTGGAAAATGTGGATATTGTCCTGGGAATGGGCCTGGAAACTGACCTGGATATTGGCCTGGAGTCTGACCAGGTCCTTGGCCCGGGATGGGAATTTGACCAGGAATTAAGGGCACCTGGCCAGGACCTGGCCCAGGTGCTTGACCAGGATACGGAAGTAGGTCGGGGCTTCCTGGAACACGACCAGGTACAAACCCTCCACCGTTGCCATCAGGTATCTGGATGCACAGTTTCTGGTACTCCTCTAAAAGAAGCACATGGGAGAAAAATCAGGAGGTAAAATCCAGTGTTGAGAAACAGATACATACTGTATGAGAGAGAGAGAGAGAGAGAGATGTTAAAGGCCATGAGATGTTGAGGACCCCACCTGTTCCACGGATGGGACACATTTCAGGAGCTGACCCATCAGACCAGCACCGTCCACTGTCACAACAGCACTGCATTTTAGTCAACGGCTGTGAGTTTTGGTTGGCACAGCGCCCATTCAGCAGGCTAGCGTAGCAAAACCCGCCACGAGCATCTGTGGGAAACAACACAGCATGACGTCCGTTAACCTAACCCTTTTGTTTAGAATATGGCATGTGTTGTCTGCATGTTGAGCAAATTGGCACAAGTACAATCAAAAAAGCAGTCATCATAGCTTCAGATTTTCCATCATTTGAAAGATGGAAGCCACTTCAAATAGTCATCATTTCCTATTTATGACAACCTTTCCTGCATCCTGCAGTTTCTGGCACTGTGCACTGGTGTGACTAACACTCAGATTCCCTGCTAATATAAATATATCATGTCTTGTTTCAAACCAAGCTCATACTGTATAGTGCATTTACATGGAGAGGCCGGTGAATGCAATGCTGATTGCTCGGTTAAGCTCGACAAGATGTCTGTGAAGCGCAGAATTGGTTGGAGGACAATCAGTCGGTACCTTGAGGGGCCAGCGAAGATATTAATGCTTAAGTGTTGCTGCATGGGAAACTGGCTGAACTGTTTGGCGCAACAGTTTTCTGGAGCAAAAGACTCAGACATTCCTTCCTCAGGAACATCCTCTCCTGGGGGGTTTGTAGCTGTGTGTGATTGCATATGTTTGTGTGTACGCATGCACATCTAAGTATGTGCATGAACATTAAATGGGACCATTCTGACCCAAATTCCTCCCTGGTTTGTTTTGGGTCAGTCGGAGCTGAACTTGCGAGCTGGACAGGCATTTTTGGTGACTGTGCGTGTGTGTGTGTGTGTGTGTGTTTGAATATATACACTGTTATCAACTTCCCAGGATGTGGACTGTTCAATGACACACAAGCAAACACTTCACTGTTCATCCAGACCGACTGACAGTTGAACACATACTTGACTTTTTCCATCCATGATGTTAAAAAAAACAAAGCAATCTGAGCATGAGAAGCTAACCCTACTTCACTCATCACATTCTCTGAGTTTAAAGAAATATAGCTCATTGTTGTGGAAACAGTCAAGTGACTACTGACCTAAATTCTACCAGCTGGAACGCGAGAAAGATTTCAGTTCTTCCTTCTCTCAGTGCCAGCCGTAAAGGAAGAGAAGAACCAAAATGTGGTGGGAAAAGGAAAGATATTTTGCTTGACTATTTGCGTGTCACATATCCGATGTATAAAACGAAAGAAAGGACAGGGAAGTCCATAGAGAGATGAGACAACAACAATGTATGAGGACTCACCTATACACCTGGATCCATCCACAGAGGTATAATATCCCTGTGGACACTTGCAGAAGTAGCTGCCAACAGTATTAGAGCATTCACCTACGCCACAGAGACCAGGAATGTTTGCACACTCATCCAGATCTGCACAGAAGAGAGAAGGAAATTACTTTGTTTTTGTGTTTTCTTTGCTACCACTAATTAATCAAAAGATTTGATAAAAGAACGATTAAGAACAAAAAAAAACGTAAAAAAAAAATTAAATCTCGAAGAGAGTGACGAGCGGACATGTTGTTCCGATGAAAATGGAAATAAGCCATAGTCACAGGATATTTAATCTCCCCTGGCCTCCGTTGCTACTCTTCTGTTAGCACCATTGAGTGCAAACCCTCATGCACAGAGCCTGTTGAGAAATTCACTGTAACTCGTACTCGTTTAAAAAGTCTTTTACACAGTCCAGAAGTTTTCCTGCAATTATTTCTGGGCATAAAATCACACATATTTCACTCTGTAAATGGGTGCCACAAAACCCTGCTCAGACTGAGTTTTAACTTGGTCTGGAAATTGTCGTATTCATGTCCTAATGAGCAGATATTTTTCACAGGCTTACTGCGGGCTTTATATGTGGTACAACAGAAGTGTAGCAGAGAAAAGGACTTTATTTAAGATTTGTCAGCTAAACTGATAAATATTGTGAGTCTCTCAGTGGCTAAGAGCATGAAGTGTGAAAGATCGAACAATTCTGTGAGCCAGTCAGAATGGAATAATATAGTCGTAAAAATAGTTAGGATCCCCGGCTGTGAGAAAAATGTCTCTCCAAACTGACATGGAAAAAAATATCTTCTGGCTGTCTTGTGATTCATATTGTACAATGACAGCCCGGGCTGAGAAGCTGTCCCAAAGCAAGGTACTTTTCCATTTGCATACACATAACTGCATATACTGCTAAACAAAAGACACAAAAACATTAGTCGAGAACATAAGTCAGTGAAATTACTCATTAAACAGCAATATTTACATTGGCTAATGTTATGGAATATTTACATTATCTAACATTAGCCGCCATAAGCTATTGGACATACCAGATGAGGTCAAGTTGTAGAAGTAAAACTCCTGATTTATTGAATCAGGCAGAAGTGTCTTTAATGAATCATGACTTTCCATTTGTTAGGGGGAAATTTGTTATTTTTTCTTTCAGAAGTTCCGTAGTCTTGCTTTAACACATCCAGTATAGTATGAAACATTTTCTTTTAAACATTACAATTAAGTGTTAAACAGGAATACTGAGAAAAAGCAGAGCACTGCTTTGGTTTAATTAAATGTATTTCAAGGGAAGGGCAAAGTGGCATTTGTGTGGTCTCTCCCCACAAAGTGATAATCAAAAAACCACGACTGAGGTGAAGTTAACCACGAGTAGACGGATGTGGCTTTAAATGTACTTTAACGTTGTTAATTAGGAACTTTGGGGAAAAAAATGTTTTAGCCCACTCTATCATTCAAGCTCACGCTGAACGTCAGACATTTTACAGTTTTCACCTAATGGCTGCTAGCTTGATTCTTACCTTCACATTTTTGTGTGACCTCGTGGAACTTGTGCCCAGCGGGGCATTTACATTCAAAGGATCCCACTGTGTTGATACAGTTTCCTCCTTGACAGATGCCAGGGATGGCCTGGCACTCATCCACATCTGTGCATGAAGAGCAAACAATTTTTAATCACATACTTGAGCAAATTCCCTATGTGTAAAAGAAGAAAAATGACACAATGCACACAAACAAACACACACACACACACACACACACACACACACACACACACACACACGCACACGTATATAGACTTGCTTTTACACACAACTCTACACAAGCCTGTATGTTGATCCATTAAGTTGGGTCTGTTTTAATAGTCTGGCTTTGACGTTCCTGTGTTAAAAAGAGTGACAAAGGACAAGCAAAAGCAAGAGAGGAATGTCTCCTGCTGAAGAAACAGAAATCAAAGCCAAGTATTCCAAGGGAGAGATAGAAAAAGGAAAGAAAACACAGAAAGAAGAGGACTACACTCGTATTGAACTTGATGGTGAAATCTGTGATCCTGTGAGTAAATCTAAATTAATTTAATGAATTTGACAGATTAAAAACATAGGTCTCAAGCTGAAAACCTCCAAGAGGCTGTGACCTAAAGCAGTCTCTGGGTCCTGGCTCAGGTCGGCCTCCCCTGCAGAGGTTCTGATGTTGTTGGGTCTGGAGCAGGCAGGCTGAGGGCCGTCTTACCAGAAATGAGCTCTCCCACGTGGCACCGCCACTGACCCGTGTTACTGACTCTGACAGTCCTGCCACAGCAGGTATCTGCGGGCATTCCATACACATGCAGGAGGCACTGCCACCCACCCCAATTTAACCCAATTAGAACTAATCCTCTGGAGAGGGGATGATGGGTAGAGATGAGGGGATGACAAAGGGAGAGTATTGAAAGCAGACAAGGAGAAAGAAGGAGTTAAATGGACAGAGAAGAAGGAAACAGCTTGAAGTACTATACTTGAAGAAGGAGGGAGGGAGAGTGACAGGGAAAAAAGAGACAAAAACAGAAAGAGAGACAGAGACGCTGAGAAACAGACTTTACCTTGGCACGCCCCGGTGCGGTGGTTTGGTATGAACCCTCTCCGACAGGGCTGAGGCTGAGCAGGGCACATCTCACAGGGGTGACCCCACGCCCGTCCCACTGTGGCGCAGCACAAAGTCTTTGTGCACACAATGCCTGTGAGCTGGCCTTGACACATCTGGTTATTCACCGAGGCGAAGCATGGCCCAGTACGGTAATCTGCAGAGGCAAAAGAAAAAAAAAAAAAAGTTAGCTTTTTGGAAAACCTCTCTTTTGTCTCCTTGTTTTCAGTGAAAATGCAAAGCAAAAAAAAAATCGTTTGGTAGCCGTTCATCACACAAAAGCAGAGAGAAGAGAGATTTGGAGAAAAAAAATATTACACCAAAACTTTGCAAAAATCAGCTAAGTCAAAGCTGAAACACCTGACCTTGATTCTGCGAGTGAATAACTGTCTCTGGCTTTAACAAATAGAAAAGCTCAAATTGAGTGTAATTTTGCATGACAGCTACAACTCATTCACATTATATGTGATGAAAGTGCTGCAGGGCTGACAGTAACACGCTCCATAAAGAATGTATTGTCTGTTCCTGGCATGTTAATTGGTTTGGCTCTCAGGTGCATTGTGCGTGCAGTTTAAGTATCCGTGCATATGTGTGTCTCTGAGTCGAGATAGGAAAGGAGTCTGGAAAAGCTTTCAAAGTTGTGTGGGCGGCTGTGGAGAGTCAGAGACACAAGCTTGAATAAGCGGAGACACACAGACAATGAAAAATCAATCTGGTGCACGCATTAAATGATCATCATATTCTCAGTTACCTGTATTGTGTTCTTCAGGGAAATTTACCACATTTACCATGTGGTGTGCTGCTATTCTATTAATCTATTTATTTATTTTCTAGTAAATCACAATCTACAGAACAAGTCACCGTCCCCAAGCTCATCAGAGGTTGACTGACAGGGCGTGTCAAAGGAGCACAGAGGGTGATTTCCACACTAACTGCAGCGGCCTAGAAATCAAACTAAATATCTTTAGTTTGAAAAAAATTGAACTCAATAGTATGAAGAAAGTTTCCTCCCCTCTGTTCCTCTTCAAACTGGTTAAATCCTTATTCCCTTGTTGTCACTGCTTGCATGCATGTCTCCCCTTACTCTGTCCTCTCTCCAAACCCCACTCCCCAGTTGTGAACTCCCCACAGTTTTAACAAAATCAGTTTTTTTATCAGCTGAATGATTTGAAACAGAGATAGGTAAAAAAAAAAAAAAAAAAGAGAGAAAGAGCAAGGGAGAAAACTCATCCCTCCCAAAAGAATCTGGCCGAGATCCAAAGGCAAAAATCATTTCCACATTTCACGGCAGACAACAGACAGCGAGGGGAAAGAGGGAGACCAGTTCCAACGGCGCAGTTGTTTAAAACAAACGAGACATTGTGCGTTTCCCGTGTGGACCGGGGCCCAGCCCAGACCCGTCACGTGCACCACAGCCTCCCCGGTCTCACTGCTTCTGGCACCAGCGCTGTGTGAACAGAACTGGGTCATCTCTCCTTCTCCTTCGCGTTTCCCTTCTGCTCAGGCTCCACTGGAGACCCGATGATGGGGATTTTTCATCTAACTCCCCTTCAAACAGTTCTGGAAAGTATCTGCTAACTTGTAGTAACTGGTGTACTCAAGTACATTTCTGAGGAGAATACTGGACTTCTGCAGTCACTAAATTAATTTAAGAGCGACCTGAAAATAACTACTTACTACTTTAGAATTATGCAGAATTTAAGGAACACTTTAGGGGACACACTCATTTGTCCTTCTCACTGAGAGCTAGCTGAGATTAGGTTAGCATACAGCAGCATGCATACATACTAAAAAGAAGCTAGCCTGGCTTGGTCTACTGGTCAGTCTTTTCTTAAATGTCTTAATATTAATAAGTGAACTTTCAGTTAGATTTGTTGCCTCTCAGACGGAGCTGGGTCTGCTGTTTCTTTTTTGTTTCTGGCTCTCTATGCTGAACTAAACTAAACCAAGGTCAAAAACTTAATTTCACTTCATGTTTAATATCAGACCTGGCATAGCTAACTCTCGGCCATAAAGATTGTGTTTCTGACACTGTCAAACTCTTCCTAAAAAAAACTCAAGAATGTCAGTTATTAACTCTCAGAGGGCTTATTAAAAAAAAACGTACTGCTGAGCGAGGACTCTTATGTGCATATGTGAAAACGGCTTTCTCTGAACATGAAATACAAATACATGCGCACAGTTCAACAGTCAGCCGAGGTAAACAGGGAGAAGCAGACAGCTGTTGAGTGAAAGTGGTGTCATTTCATCTGTCATCTCACTGTCTCTCTGTGAACGGCATACAGCTGGGAGATCCACCCATGTCCTGTACATCTGGGAGCAATCGCACATGTTCACACACACACACACACACACACACACACACACACACACACACACACACACACACACACACACACACACACACACACACACACACACACACACACACACACACACACACACACACACACACACACACAGAAACTCAGCCAACGTCCCAACCCCTCGTTCGCAGTCGAGCCAAAGATGATCTCAAAACAGAACGAAACACACAAAAATGTTGCCCTGGTTTTTTGCTAAACCACTGCTCTACTTTTTGTAAACATGTTTCATATTCGTGTTGGTCTTTCTGGTAAATAATCTTAATATGGAGGAGGCAGGTTTATTTGGACCCGTATAAACAAGCGATTTCATGTTCGTAAAAAAGGTGTAGTTACCTTAAGAGCACAATGCAAATGACATTTGAGTTTAACAACAACGACCACAGGAGGGAAGCCGATCGGGAAGTGGGTCAAAAGAGTTTCCTGGATTAACTCCAAAATGTTTGTACACACGCTCAAAAATCTGTCCACCTTTCCCACCCTTCCTCAAACTAACCCTTGCAGATGTTGCTCACATAATCTTTACATACCTTAATATATGCGTAATGTGTGTTCTCATGTACCCGTGTACGCATATGTTTATGTGTATGTGTGTGTGTGTGTGTGTGTGTGTGTGTGTGTGTGTGTTTGTGTGTGTGTGTGTGTGTGTCTGTGTGTAATGGGGTCTTATATCTGGGTGGGGCCTTCCCTATTGGCCCGTCAGCAGATTTCTTCATCCTCCCAGGACTAATGAGTTGAACACGCACTTAAACATCCATACACACACTGACACACATATTTAGTTATCTGTCTACTGAGGTTTGCATTGGGCTAGAACGGAGCCAGATAGGGGAAAGTCAGCGAGGCATTCAGAGACTAGAGAGCCCGTCAGATGACTGACCGACTTCCCCACTGTTGCATGGCTGCTGACTTATTGACTCAGGATCTCACGTGTAGCCTAGTTTCAGGCCTGTCTTTCACCATCATCCCAAGTGCAATGGCGTCACAGCAAAAGCTCGAGTCTATTACTCGTCATCTAAACGACTGCAGCAGGAGCAAAAGAAAAAGAAACGGAGGGCAATCAGCAGCAGTGTGCCTGGATCTCACCCATCCCACATTCCAATCTAAATCATATTTGTGACCAACAAAGGACACGTTGATGTACCAGGCTGCATTTTCACGGCAGTCAGCTGTGCCTGTGGGACCGCTGGTCAGCAGATCACCATTCATTCTGGCAGCACACAGCTCTGCAGTGGTGATGTGGTCATGTTGAGCCCTGATAGCACCAGCGTATTTCTGCATCCAAGAGAATCTCCTGAGTGCAGCTACGTCTCCCCTGTCGAGATCACGTGTCAGCAAAATACCTTGTGTTCCTGCTAATGTGATAAGATCAAGCCATAGTGGGGCACGTTTCTGTAAATTGCATTAAAAACAGTGTGGGGTTGTGCATGTGCACAAGAATGTGTGTACACATGTACTTAATGAAAGTGCATGTGTTTGTGTGAGAGCACAATGGCTTTCCCATGGGATGTGATGGATCCTTGCCAACGAAATTCCAGTGAAAGTAACTTAACCCAAAACGCCACTGTATCCCTTGGCCTACTTTCTCTACCTCTCCAGGAGTAATCAAGAGAGCTACAGAGCTGTACATACTGATACTCCTTTATTGTTGATCAATTTGTTGGTATGTGATAATAATGATACAATATGTGGTCCAATATTGAAGCCTGAATAATGAAATATAATTGTGAATAATGATGACATCAAGCAGCAGCAAGGGAAGCTAAGGATTCTAAGGATCTAAGGATTTATGACACCAAAAAAAAAGATACAATGCAAGCACATTGCCAACAATAAATACATTAAAAAGAAAACAGCAGCAACCACGAGGAGTCACAATCCAAATCAAAGCCTAACAAATAGCAACCATGGGTTTACACAATGCTTTACCTGTGAGCTAAACTGACTTAATCACTATGAAGAGTTAAATACCTTAAGGTCAAGTTGATTCATCAAATGCTCCCTACTGAAAACAAACAAGAGAAGAAGCTCTCTTCAACTCATGTCACTAACTTTCAGCATCAATGTAGCCTGTTTAAGATAGTCCTCTTCCTCATTATCCTCCATGTTTGGCATTAGGATGTCCTCCACCATGTTAGAATTAAGTAGCATCACTTTTAATGGGATTTAAGTGGAGGATAGCGTTGTCACTGTCATACATTTAAAATGAGCTTATAGCAGAATTATAACATACACAAAGGCACAAAAATATCTCTAAATAAATTCATGACAGATTAGTCCATACTTTTTCAATTGATTGATTGATTTGTATTACTTCATATTCAGCACTTCCACCGTATGGATATCTTGTACTGGCCAGCTCGGCAAATCAAATGTTCTGTATGAACACACAGTGGCACATATGGATGCCTCGGGTATAAGTTCACCATTCACTATGCTAAAGTGAATGAATGAAGAAGGAAGTTGGTCTCCAGGGAGCTGTTCCCAGACACACAATAACAAATACAAACAACAGAAAAGTATGCCTGTTTCTCTCATGCCACGACTATTCCACTATAACAGACAAGAAAGTAGCATTCATAGAGCAGCAGGCAGCGAGCGGTCGGTTCACATGCTTGTCACCTTACACACTGAATCAAAATTTCAAAACCAAATGTGGACAATCTTTTTTGCCTGTAAATCATTTCCCTGTAGAAATAATTACTGTAAATATTGTGCTGTGTTCCATGAAGAATATAAACTAGAAGATAATGTGTGTTGTAAAAGAAAGTGATTCAGTCTCATAAACCCTTTGGATAAGCTTCTACAAGAAACCAGAGGAACAGATGTGTGCTCTAGCAGATAAGGCCTGATGCTAACCCACCACACAGCTAGATAGTGTCTTAATAGGTCCAGGGTTGAAGAAAACACTAAAGTAAACCAGAGGAAAAACCCAAATCCAGACCTCACTAACAGGCCTCTGAAGCATGGCCTCATTAAAAGAGTCGTCACTAATTAGGAGCTCGGCTTCCAATCCAAATATTAGCTTTACGAGGTCACCTCTTTGACCTCTACAGGTCATCACTACCGAAGAACCTGGCACTGACACAGAAAAACACACACACACACACGCCTCTATACGTGCACGTTTGATTCACAACCACAGCGCAGGCGGCCCTTGGTTTGCGTGTGTTTGTATACTTTGGAGCCTTTTACTCACAAGGTTGGGAGGTCTTTGGTTAACAAACAGCGATCAGTCACAGTCACAGAAATTACTTTTCCCAGAGCGTTGTTCGAGAGCAGATGTGGAAAACAATGGTCATTTCGGAGCTTGAGCTTGACATGCAAATGTTCCACAACAAACCACATTCCTGGAGCTGTCGGCATGACTAAGCACGAGTCATCTTCAGTCTCAAAAAAACAAACCGCTGTACAACATCAAGTCACGTTCACAAGAGCAACACATGTGGCTTTGAAAAACCACTTCACTTGTGGGGAATGTAGAGCACAGAGACAGTGTGATGTAAGATGAGAGAGAGAGAAATGCTATGTAGTGCAGTGTGGTGATCCGTACCTCTCTCACACTGAGCCCCGGTGAAGCCGTAAGTACACACACATCTGTTGGGAGCCACACACCGTCCTCCGTTCTGACAGCCATTTTCACAAACCGCTGCAGAAGAAGAGAGGTAAAAACAAACAATGACAAACAGCAACATGAGGGCATTACTGTGAGAACAAATTGGGATTCAGTATTTCTACTTTATACAATTTGGGTCTCATGTTTATCATCTTGGCAATCATTTATATTCGTTAGGAAAACATTTAAGTCACTAAATCCATTGCAGAGATCTGGGAACATAGTGACATTGTTAAAAAAAAAAGAAAAAAAAGAAAAAGAAGTTGCAAAAAACAAGCAACCATCACTCAGCCGCAGACAAGCTAACAGTTTGAGCACAATCTGTCAACAGCTTTATTTCGATGTAAAACAAAAGTGAGCACACCCAAACTGCTGGAAAGGATCCTTCAATAAACAAGAAAACAGTGCACACACAACCATAGATAGTGTTTTTGCTCAGAGTTGAACAGGAAGTCTGTATGCGAAAGATGTTTAAAAGATTTTGAGTCATTATATTTCAGTTCGCCTTTGTTTGGGCTTCCAAACTAACCAGGAGGTTTTTGGTATCGTACCATTTAAACGCTCATGTTTCTTGCCCCATTGATGGCATTGTGAAGCAATCGAAAATGCCCCCGAACCATCATAAATAAAAGCAAGAACGAGAGATTCAAAGACACGTTTTCTTCTCTGGGTCGAGTTTTTTCTGTCTCAGTGGTTGTTTTGCACCTTTGCTTGGTGAGTTTTTGTCTTTTTGTGGTAACTCTGTGCCTCATTTTGGTTGTTTTGTATTTTCTTGTAATTGTTGTGTCTCTTAGTAGTTCTGCATCTATTTCAAGTCGTTTCATACCTCTTTGAAAGTTTGATTGACTTCCCAACAGAAAAAGATAAGAGACTCTTAAAACAGCTCCTACATTGTAGCACAAAGACTGCACTTTGGCACAGCAGAGCTAAATGCTAACATAAGCTTACCATCATGCTCCCATTTACATGTTTAACCCTCAGGCATCAGTTTAATTTACTACCCTCTTAAGTCACTATGGAAAAAAAATGTCCATAATGATACATGAGGGTTAATGTTAACATGTAGATGCAAACCATCATAGTTAAACCCGGAAGACTTCTAAACCTTTCCTTACTAGCACTAAACAGAAACTGCAAAAGACATTTTCAGAAATTTAGACTTTTAAGCATATCTTTTTCTTCAGAAAATCGCAAACGTTGTGATTTAAGAAGTAAATGTTGAAGTGAGTCACAGTGGTGACATTTCAGAATGATCCTTACGTTGACCGCAGTGGTTTCCCACGTAGCCTTTCTGACACAGGCAGTGGTCTTCAGCACACGATCCCCCGTTCATACAACGAATGTTACAGTGTTGTACTGTGGGAAGAAAATACCAACACACACACAGAGACACACACAAACAACAAGCAACACTGGAGTTAAGTTCAGGGTACACAAACATGCACATCATATCAGATTTTAAACATGAACAGAATGCACTCTGAGCCGTGTTTCAGAAGAAAAAAAATCATGCTCAGATATGTTTTCCTAGAAGTTTATGGTGTGCAAACAGATGAGCACATCAAGTAGAGGAGCAAGAGAGCAACATGGAAGAGTTTACTGTGGACATCTTCCAACATCCACACACACACACACGCATACAAACTCACAGTCACACACACACAACAACCGATGAGATTGACCGCTATTTGCAGAAATGTGATTGCAACATATATCATCTGTTTGGATGATTTGAGGAGATTTTTTGGCTAAGTATCTCATACTTTGCACCACTAGTTAGTGCTCATTACTCATGACGAGGAGAAGAAAAGTTGAGGAAAAATTAAAAACAGCACATTGTGGTCAAAGCTTAAAAGGTCTGAGTCATTTAGAGTCGATGTGACTTTTGTCTTAGAGTGGAAAAGAAATGACAGCACGGCCTATTTTGTGTCCTGTATCACTGCTTGTCTTTGTTGTTTCTGCATGCTGAAATGTTTCTTCTTAAGATTACAGATCCTTTATTAAATAAATGCAAAGAAAAAGATGAAGTCAAGGCTTCGCTTTCCAAAAAGCATTTAGCCTCGACAAACACTCCTTACATAAATCATACCACTGACGTGTTTATATGTTGGCCATGTACCAGCTAACCCCCACCCAATCTAAGCACACTATACTATATAATAAAACCCATCATGCTGATGATAGGGAGCTTCAAAGGAGTTCATTCCCGGAGAAAAGAGGAGGTGCTGTATAATGACCTGACTTGGATCCACAGGATGAAGAGATCTGGCCGTTTGGGCAGGTGCACATGTTGGGTCTGGAGCAAAATCCGTCTCCACATGTGCTCCGGCAGATTGCTGCAAAGAAGTAGAACATGACACCCGGTCAAACAACAGAAACACGTCCTCTGTCAGGTGCAAGATGGAATAACAGCACTTATGTTATTGCACCAGCATTTGTCTTGATTGTGCGTGGGAGAAAACTCATGTAATGTATCTGTTGCTCCTCATGCTGCCAGCTGCAGATTTTGAATTTTAGGTTCAAATTTCATTTGGTACAACTTGGTCCACGATCTAAACCTCATACTGAACCCTCATCTGTAATATTTCAAATCTCAAACAGACCACAGTCCAAATATGGCCAATTCTTCCTTCTAACCCTCATCATGGGTTCATGGAAGAAGCTTGATTGGCAACAACACTGAGCCATTTTCTTCTTTGAGTTTTTTTGCCATAGATGTGTACTAGTGCGTGTATTAAGATGGAGCAGGCTGTTTTTGCTCAGTTAATCTCTTTCCCACAGACCATTTTCCCCTTCCCCAACCTCCCATCAGGTAGAGACCAGCCACTGACCCCTACTCCCTGAACCCCACTGCTAAACAACGTCATTAAAGCTGTGACAGGCATCCGGCCAGCCGAACGGCCAGACTGCAATCACACACAACCCTACAGCCTCTCAGACCTTCCTGTCTACTGAGGGGAGAGCGAGAGAGAAGGAGAGAGAGGGAGAGAGAGCCAGAGAGAGGGAGAGAGAGCCAGAGAGAGCCAGAGAGAGCGAGAGAGGGAGGGAGAGAGAGAGAGAGAGCCAGAGAGAGAGAGAGAGAGCCAGAGAGAGCGAGAAAGCGAGAGAGAGAGAGAGGGAGGGAGAGCGAGAGAGAAGGAGAGAGAGGGAGAGAGAGCCAGAGAGAGAGAGAGAGCCAGAGAGAGAGAGAGAGAGAGGGAGGGAGAGAGAGAGAGCCAGAGAGAGAGAGAGAGAGAGGGAGGGAGAGAGAGAGAGAGAGAGAGCCAGAGAGAGCGAGAGAGAGAGAGGGAGAGAGAGAGAGAGCCAGAGAGAGAGAGAGAGAAGGAGGGAGAAGGAGGGAGAGAGAGAGAGAGAGAGGGAGAGCGAGAGAGAGAGAGAAGGAGGGAGAGCGAGAGAGAGAGGGAGAGCGAGAGAGAGAGAGAAGGAGGGAGAGCGAGAGAGAGAGAGTAGGAGGGAGAGAGAGAGTGAAGAGTGAAGAGTGAAGAAAATAAACAGTAAAATAAATCACAGCCAGAATACCAGAGTAAATGGACCAAACTTAATCACCTATCCCAATTGTTTAAGGTCATGTTACCGGCTTATCACCTACCATTAGCCACACTAACCCATCTCTTGTGAAAATGATTGGGTCAATTCAAAGGAGATATTTTGTGAGTGTCTGTGTAAAATGCTATAAGTAAGTCAATAATTCGGAAAATGGAAAATCATTACACATAAAAGCTTTTGCAAACATGTATTGAAAAGACAGATGAGTCCAAGAACACGAGCATTTAACAGTTTGCATCGTTTTTTAATATATGTACTGAAATGTTTAAGGTTATTGATATTGCAACCAAATAAGAATTATTACATCAACCAAGGAGGTTACATTTGTCGTTGTCTAGTGTGTTTCTAGCCTGATCATGGTAAAAGTAATGGCCCATTTCAAATGTAACTTTGTTGATGGTACAGCATAGACCATTGAAGAAATCTATACATTTGAAAAAGATCCTGATCAGACTCACTTTTTGCAAGTCATCAATTAAAATAAAATAATGAATAATTTCATTCATGCTACTGATTGGACAATGTTCAAGAGAGCTACATTTTTGCTTTTGGTTAGCCTGATGGGTTTCTCTACAACAAGTGTCAGGAGGTTTCAACAACTTTGCATCCTTGGCGTATTGTTGGGTTTGGGTAGCTCCGATACAAACGTCAGGAGGATTGGTGAAAAACTACTACTAAAACTTAACAACAGTAGTGGAATAATAGAGGTGATACTCACGAACAATGCACTGGTTCCCTCCAGTCAGAGTCTTCCAGCCTGGGCAGCAGTAGGCGTTGTTCCTTGAGCCACAAACATTTGGTCTGTGAATGACGGAGAATCAGAAAGTCAATAATCTGAGTTACACAGTTCGATTAATTCTCAATTAGGTCCATTTTAAAAAGATTTACCTTTTCAGGCTTGAGCTATTGGGCTTTAAGATATGTAAAGATTTGTACAAGACATAATTTCCTCTTTCCATAGACCTGAGATGGTTCTACAAACTTAGACCTGATCCACAAACTGCAGGATGTGCACTTAGAGTCCTCCAACGTAACCAAGTCATTTTACTCGAGTACTGTGGTGAAGTATAGATTTGAGGTAGGCTTACACTTTATAAGTCCTTTGAAGACTCAAAGGAAAGATTTCCTTTTTTTCCACAGCACGTGTCCGCTAGCTTTAGCTACTGGCTATGTTACAGATCAAGAAAACTATTCGGCCATATTCTGATCGAGTGTTTCATAGTAACAGCCTCTCAAATATGAGGAGTTCCTGCTCTGTTCTTTATTTATTTTGATTATTTATTTAACCTTTATTTCACCAGGCAGAATTGCTTGAGATCAAATGACCTCTTTTTTCGAGCAAGGCCTGGCCAAAATGGCAGCAGCAAAAAAGAAATATAAGACAAACCCAAAAAGAAAGCACAGACATGAGAAAAAGAGACAAATACAGTCCAGAAGGTGAAGAAGAAGAAGAAGAAGAAGAAGAAGAAGAAGAAGAAGGAGGAGGAGGAGGAGGAGGAGGAGGACAAGAATTTAAATATTAAACATATTTGTAATGCTTTATAGGTTTGGACAGTTGGTTGGAAAAAATAAGCCGTGTGAATATTCCTTTAACCTCTGTTATTGAAATTGCCTATTTAATTGATGGATTGACCCGTTGGGTAGCCAGTAGTTTAATCAATAATAAACTGCATTTTTTGAAATTGTTGTCCTATACAAAATACTTGAAAATGGGTACCATCGTAATCCAATACAACTGGAAAGTCTTGCTTTTACATTAATCCATGAAAAAGTTGAATATAAGCCATGACCCGTTAAATTAAGGGGCATAATACTTAACAGTAAAGCAGTCACATGAGACCTTTATCTGCACTGAGGACTTTTGGAGGACTGAGGACAGTTTTACATCGTGCAGTTATCTTGCACACACAGGCATTTGGAGCTTCGCTGTACAATATTTTTCCTTTTGTTAGGAAAAAATGTCACTGTTCAAGGTGATTTAAGGAATGTGCAGCACCTGTATAAAATATGAATGTGGCATAAGAGTGAACCCTGGGCCATCCTGCCCCCTACAGGTCTATGACAGGCCTACATGACTGGTAAATCGCCTGCTGGGCTTGTACTGGCCCTGGGGTCAGAATATATACTGCACACAGTAACTCCACATCCACATCCATGAGGTGAAAAATGAAGCCTGTCGGATTTCTGAAACATTCTTATTGTGGTAAGTCAGCGTGACACAGTGTGCAGCCTGTATGCACTTCCTGCCCGTGAAGCCAGATGTTCTGATAAATTAACTTAAAGCATGTCAAATAAAAATGCCTGTGGAGAACGCTCATTGAGCTGTCTACTGTGTGACCCTCATCAGCTGTTTGCTGTCATCACTGGACACAGACACTCGTTCTATCCTTTTCCTCCACCCTCTTTCTCTCTCAATCACTTTTTAACATTCACACACACGCGCACGCGCACGCACACGCACACGCACACACACACACACACACACACACACACACACACACACACACACACACACACACACACAACCTCTCCAGCAGTGACCCACTGTGTACAGCTGCAGATGTGATTTATCCACAACTGGGGTGTGGTGTTTTTGGCCAGAAAGGGGATTAAGCTGTTTCTCTCTCTCTCTCTCTCTCTCTCTCTCTCTCTCTGCCCCAGCCACACACGACCAATGGCCTCCTTTGTTTGGATGTAATTTATTGTTGCAGTCAGCAGGAATGTGATAGTCTTGCCAGTATTTAATTACCAAACTTCGCTGCAAACTTCCCATCATAGACAATGCCACTCATGGCACTCAGTCAGCCAGATTAATAAAACACAAGCAAAAGTTTTTAAACTTACATTAAGACTGTCAAACACCTGCTCTGAGCCACTTACAAATTAAAACACACAGAAATATGTTCTTTTTAATCATAGCAGTGGGCATCCAGAAATAAAATAAAATAAGTGAATCCTAAATTGAACTAATGTGGATTACTGTGTTCACATTACCCTCTGAGGACGTCTGACCCTCCTCTCCTCTTGGCCCTGCTGGCTCTGGAGTCGGTCTGCTTGGTCACCAGCTCGCTGTCCCCGGTCTCCAGCACTTCTGCAAAGTCTCCAAGCTCGGCGCAGAGCGACAGCAAGGCCACCAGAGCCACGGCCAACTGCAGCAGCCGTCCTCTACTCTTCCTGTCCGGCATATTATCCGATCTCAAGTGCACAAGTCCAGTACTCGGGAGAGTAAAAGTCTCCGAAACTAGTTTCCCAACCCTGTCGACCTCTGCAGTCTGGAGTCAAAGCTGCAAACCAAAATTATAACAAACAAAATTAAATTTAAAAAAAAAAAAGCCGCAGAGAAGAGCGCAGGAGATGCTTCTGCGCACAAAAGAAAAATAACTATACGCGTTGAAATGTAGCTGGTAGGATATGACTTTTACCAATTAGAAGTTAGAAAATAACTGAACTTTCAATCGAAGAAAAAAGCATTGTGAAAAATGAGCAAAATTGCGCACTAAGCGGTTACTTTACCTTGTCTCCCGAACAGGAGATTCGCCTGAGACCCGACAGAGGACTGCTTCTCTTTTTCTTGCAGGTATTGCTGGATAAACGTTTAGGAGCAAACTTCGAAGACGAAGAAGAAGAAAAGTAGAAGAAAAGTCACTCAAATCTTTCGCTGAGATGCTATAAATAGATGCGCATGGTAACTTTTGGAGTCTGCTCGTGCGCATCCAGTCGTGTGTTGACTTTGCACAGATAAGTTACAGGAGCTGATGCATTCCAGAGGATGAGAAGAGCAAAACTAAGCGTGTCTCTCTCTCTCTCTCTCCCTCTCTGCACAGCTCTTCCCTCATCCCTGCTCTGCTCAACTTACACCAAAACTGTTTTTTCTTTCCTTTCCCTGCTCTCGCGATACAAAAGCCTGAGTGCAAGAATGCACAAGTTAAGCCCAGGACCTGTAGCTTTCACTTTTTACTGTTAGCTACAGAAATGTTTACTTCTAACTCAAAAGGCCTGAGAGAGAGACACAGAGTTTTGTATTCACAAACTGTCATGATTTGGTCTGTTTAGTTTAGTTTTGTCACAATTTAGATGTATTTATCTTTTAGTTCTCATTCGTCCCTGGTGTTTCCCTTGCGTGTTTTCTAGTTTAGTCTTTAGTGTTTCGTGTGTTATTTTGGTAACTTCGTATCGTAGTTGTTGTGTTTACAAATGCAATACTTGTAATGTTCGTTCTGCATACTTTGAGTGTAGTTACACCTTCAGTCAGCTAGGGGGCGCAGTGAGACACCGTGGAGGATAGGTGAGACAATTAAAGCTGGGTACACACTACAAGATAATCGTGCCGATTTTGGACCCGATTCCCCCCTTCCGACCAAAGTCAGCAAAGGCCCGTCTAACTGATGTTCCAAAGATTATCTTGCCAGATTCTCCTGCGGTGTGAGGTGTGTTAAGAGTAATTTTAACCTCCCCGATCTGCTCGGAAGACGATCGGGGCCGCCCCGATTTGAAATCGTAAATATTAAACTTGTTCAACATTTACGATCAGAAATCCTGTGGTGTGGGGAGAACACCGAGGACGGCCAAGCACGGACTCTGTGAATTGTCACGTGGAACGGAACAATAGCCAATAGGGAAGCAAGCTGACTGAAGCAGGAAGCACAGCAAACATTTCAATGGCGACAAAAGCAATCGCGTAGCATAAAGTTAAATGGATGTCATGAATGCAGGACCGACTTGTTGATTTGTGGCAACAACACGAGTTATATACAACGTGTCCTGTAAAACAAACCACAATCCACCTGACAAGGAAAGGAGTTTGTCCAAAATGTTTACCGTAATGGATGTACCAGCTAACAGCTAGCCACATTTAGCTTGCTTGTCATGTTTGTTTACTCTTAAATCGCGTCTGACCACGCAAGATTACACGTTGTGATAGTCGAGACCCTGGTTGTCGGCGATTGAATCGGTTAGTGTGTGGTGTGCTGAGTTGATCGTCTCGTTGCACACCACACACTATGCGATCTGAACTGTTAATCGGACATGATTGTTGTAATGTGTGGGGTGTCTCACTTTATCAAAATCGTTTAAGATTTTAAAAATCGTGTAGTGTGTACCAGGCTTAAGGTAAAGGAAAGAAGAACAGCTGTAATACAGGATTGAGTGTGACACACATGTAGAGACAAGCAGTGAATAAACAACCGTAACAGTTCGTCGTCTCCCTTGCCTGACTCACCAACATAGCAATTGGCGACGAGGATGAGCGTTTCTGTGCCGTGCCCACCGTCCTTCCTGCAGCACGTTGGTGAGCCGCTGTTACCTTTTGAAACATGGTAGAACTTAACTACATGCTAGTGATAAACGCAAAAGGAGACATGGCCCGATGCATGACGCCGCGCAGTACTTCTACATTGTTTTGGCCCGGAGGGACAATGGTTAATGTACACACTACCGGAACAAGGTACTACAATTGATGAAGCCATGACGGCGCTTGAGAAGCACTTTGTCCCGAAAGTGAATGTGTTAGCATGCAGACACACATTCAGACAGCGTCTTCAGAGAGCTGATGAAACCGTGACCCAGCTCGTGGCTGCTTTGAGAGCTTTGGCTGCGCCGTGTGGCTTTGGACAGATGGAAGGTGAGCTGATTCGAGACCAGCTTATATCCAATGCTTATCTCAGTGCTGTTAAAGATAAATTACTGGAAGGAGGAAGGAGGAAAATTGAACGCTGGACAAAGCCCTGATGATCTCGTGTTAAGTTGAAGCAGCGGTTAAAAATTCCACACTGCTTTCCTCAACACGTGCGACACCTGCATTGCCTGTACAAGCTGTAGACTTTACAAATAAACGTTTTTAAGGCAAAAGAGGAACCCAACCAGTTAAAGCACATACTTTTGGACAACCACAAGGCCATCAGAAACAGGCAAGTGGTAGCCAGCACCCACGGAATTGCTTTAGGTGTGGCTCGAATAAGCACTTGGCTAATGATAAAAGCTGTCCAGCTACACATGTTAAATGCAATAACTGTGCAAAGAAGGGACATTTCGGCAAGGTTTGCAAATCTGCAGTCAGTGAAGTGAGATAAACGATGGTTCCAGAGTTAGCTGCAGTGCTCTGTGTTGATGATGTAGAGCTTGCAGCTACAGCTTATGACAAAATTACTTGCCATATCAACATTGAAGCACCAGAGGGAAAGGGGCAGGTCCTCGAGCTAATTGTGGATATTGGAGCTTTTGTGTCGATCCTGCCAGAATCAATGTACCTGCAGCACTTTGCAACATGCCCACTCACAGAACCAAAGGTGAAACTAGTCACTTGGTGACACAAAAGGTGACTTACCTGTCATTGGCTGTCTATCTGCAGAAGCCGCTCTTGTAAATCAAGCAACAAAAGTACCAGCCTTCTTTTATATAGTTAAAGTAAAAGGGTTCAGCCACAAGGTACAAGTGAACAATACAGTACAACCTGTTCGCCAAAAACTAAGACGTCTACCACTGAGCATACGCAAAGAAGTGTCTGCAGAGCTCCAACGCTTACTCCAAGCAGGCATCATGGAGCCAGTGGATGCAGCTGAATGGGTGAGTCCCCTGGTAGTTGCACGAAAACGCAAAGGAGGACTTAGGCTGTGTGTTGATCTCCTAAGGCCTAACAAGAGTGTGATGATGGACTGTCACCCTCTACCTCATATGGAGGATTTGTTCGCAGAGCTGACTGGTGCTACACACTACAGTCAGATCGATTTAAGCTCAGCCTACCATCAACTGCAACTACATCCTGAAAGTCGTAGTTTAACAGCTTTCATAACTCATGATGGACTTTTCCAGTTCACACGTGTTCCTTTTGGCTTAACATCAGCACCTTCTGCCTTCCAGAAAATGATGCAAACAATCCTGAAGGATCTTCCAGGAGTACAAAACTACCTGGATGACATCATAGTGTATGGTGAGTCCAAGGACATGCACGATTAACATCTGCAAGATGTCCTTCAGCGTCTGAAGAACGCTGGCATCCAGATCAACTACGACAAGAGCACATTCAGTCAAACAAGTATCCCTTTACTGGGACATGTCATCTGCAAAGAGGGTCTACTTCTAAGCCCAGATCACCTGACTGCCATCGCTGAGGCTCCAGCACCAAAAGACATGGCAGCACTACGCTCATTCCTTGGCTTGACCTCCTGGTTCAGCAAGTTTCTGCTAAACTATCCTACAGCTGTTGAGCCTCTGCGACAACTGCTTCGAACAAACAGTCAGGCTGAACTTCAATGGACTGATGAAGCAGACAAGAGCTTCACCAAGCGCAAAACAATACTACTGAAAAGCTCAGTACTTGCCATCTACAATCTGAAGCTGTCAACATTCATCCCAACCAATGCTTAGGATAACGGGTTGGGAGCCGTCCAGACACAGGTGCACACAGACAATGTAGAACGCATTGTTGCCTTCGCTTCCTGCACCCTGTCAGCAGCTGAAAGGAAGTACTCAGCGGTTGAAAAAGAGGCTTTAGCCTGTGTATGGGCTGTCGAGAGATGGAGAACTTATGTGTGGGGATACAGATTCACACTCAGAACTGACCATCAAGCTCTTACCACTCTATTCAGCACTAAAGGTATGAACAGAGCTGGCATGAGAGTTGTACGTTGGTCAGCCAAGCTGATGTGTTACCAGTACGACCTGCAGTACTGCCCAGGTAGTCAGAATGTCATGGCAGACTGCCTCTCCCGTGTTCCCCTCAACCACTTCAGCACTGCAAGTGGTCCTGAACAGGACTTGATAACAGAGATAGCTGAAATCTCTCCTGTCCTGACTGCACTGCCTATTTCAGATTTAAAAGCTGAATGTGAGGACTGCTCTGAACTCACACAGCTTCAACAGAGCATACAGCCTGGCTGGCCGCGAATGAAAAAGTGTCTTTCTGCTGAGGTACAGCCCTACTTCCCTGTGAGACATGAGCTTGCTGTTGAGTTACCACTCATCTTCCGTGCAACACGTCTGGTGGCCTCAAAGTCCCTGCGAGAGACCATTGTGCCCCTTGCTCATGAAGGACATCAGGGCTTGGTTCGAACAAAACAGCGCCTCAGGGAGCTATACTGGTGGCCACGCATGGATGAACTTGTTCACGCAGTCCTGTCATCATGCACAACCTGTCAGGTATGTGACAAAACAGCCAGCACTTCTCCTGCCCCATTACAACCTGTTGCGTTTCCACATGGTCCCTTTGAGCATGTTGCTATTGACATTGTAGGTGCATTTGAACGTGGAGCCTACGAGTGTAGATATGCCATAACCCTCGTTGACTATTTCAGTAAATGGCCAGAAGAAGCCTTTACACCCAGCGCCACTGCAGCTACAGTTACAACATTCCTGGCTTCTGTTTTTGCACATGAAGGCAACCCCTGTACCATCACTACAGATAACGGACCTCAGTTCACATCGTCTGCCTTTGCTGATTTCCTGAGAGGAAGAGGTATCAAACACATCAGAATGAGTGTTTATCATCCCCAGGCTAATGGCTGTATTGAACGTTTTCACAGAGTGCTGAAAGGCAGTCTACAGGCAGCACAAGCTTCGCAAGAGCCCTGGACGGCCGTGGTTACTGAGATGCTTCACAACTACTGGGCAACAGCACATGCCACCACAGGTGAGTCTCCTTTCCACCTTCTCAGAGGAAGACAAATGAGGACGAAGCTCAATATCCTGCCGTCTTCTTTTGTCAGTGGACAATATGAACATGTCAGAGCCAGAGTTGTTTCGCAGCAGAGGAAAAGTAAACAGTACACAAACTCTAGAAGAGGAGCCAGACCCCCCAGAGTCACTGTTGGTTCTACTGTCAAGGTGAAGAAGCCTTTCCATGTGGGAAAGGGGGAGAGACAGTATAGTGATCCTATCTCTGTGCAGCGTCAAACTGGACTGAGTGCCTTCATCCTCAGTGATGGAACGAGATGGAACGCAGTACGCCTTTCTCTCTGCCCTGAGAGATCCAAGGAAGCACCAGCACCTGACACAGCAGAGGAAAACCTCAGCCCGAGAAAGACTTTCACAAGAACTCTGCATCACAGAGAGAGACAACCACCAGCTTGGACAAAAGACTTTGTGATGAAGTAGAGGAAAGAAAACACGTAAACTGAAAAAATGCTACATTGAGCTACAGTAACAGAATGCTAATTTTAGTTTCTACTGGTATTATTTGGTTTCCTAATTGAAAGTTTTGTTACACTTTAAATCACTTACTACGGAGACCAACTCTTAAAATTGGGTACTCTTAAAGTTTGAGCACAGAAACTTTAAGTTTTGCTTTAATATTGATTAGTTATTTACATAAAGAACACTGTTTAAAGTACATGAGTCATGGTAACTTCCAGAGTTATTTTCTGGGGTAATGCGGTTTCAATAAATATACATTAATACATTCTGCTTGCATTGTTATACTGTGCTAAAGTACTGAGAAGATTAAGTTCTTATCTTCACAAAACACAAGTCACCTAATGATCATTCTCTGAGTCATTGTTTACGACTACCGGTACTATCCTTGTTAATGTTAGTTCTTTGGAGCAAGTCTTTCCTTGAGTAAGAGGGGCCTTGTTGTGTTTACAAATGCAATGCTGGTAATGTTCGTTCTGCATACTTTGAGTGTAGTTACACCTTCAGTCTGCTAGGGGGCGCAGTGAGACACCATGGAGGATAAGTGAGACAATTAAGGTCAAGGAAAGAAGAATAGCTGTATGCAGGATTGAGTGTGACACACATGTAGAGACAAGCAGTGAATAAACAACCCTAACAGTTCGTCATCTCCCTTGCCTGACTCACCAACATAACAATAGTGTTTCTTTATGTTCTTGTGTGTTTTGTTACTTCTTGAGTTGATTGAAGTGTCTTCAGTGATTCATGATTAAGTTTGTAGTTGTCCTCAGTGTTTCTTGTATTTCATCCCTGCCTCTCTGTGTTTCCCTCCAGTGTGATTGCCCTGATTGTCCTCACCTGTGTCTTGTTAGTCTCACCTGTGTCTGATTAGCCATTGTCTGCTTGTGTTTCTTCCCTTCTGTGTCAGATCATTGTTTCTATGTATGAAACATATCTGTCAGTTATCAGTGTCAGTAGATGTCTGTTTTCCTTGTGCTTCTTGTGGTTTCCTCATGGCTAGTGTTCTCCTTTAGTAAGTTGTGTGTTTGCCTTTGGCCTTTTTGTTTTAATAAATACATTTTGTTAGTTTATTCTGCACTTGGGTCCACCTCCTTGTTTTCCCACACCCGTGACATGGGTTGAGGCTCGGGCTGAGGCTTGGGCTGAGGCTCGGGCTGAGGCCTGGGCTGAGGCCTGGGCTGGTACACCGGCTGCTTTAGATGAGGCTTTGTAGAGCATTCTGGCTCCAAGTACAGGTCCAGTAGGAAGTCCACCAGAGAGCTTGATGATATAGAATCTGCCGGACATCGTGTGGCCCAATTTCTTCTCCTTCTACCTCGGGTGCCAGGAAAAAAGGCTAGACGTGTCACCTCCCAGGGAGACGGCTCGTAATTTAAACAAAAAAAAAATCTGCTGGGTCCATAATGTGGTCAGGTCATTCCCACACACCTGACAAAAACAAATCAGACGACCTATTCTTGTATCTTTTAAAGACTGCATCTGTTCACTCTCTGCTGTAAAATGTGGAATGTAGTTCTTCCTCCAGCTTAAAATACAGTATTGTTAAAATATTAATATGGTCATGATTAATTTGCTCATGCTTAGTTTATCACCTATAATCCATTGATCCGCTTGTCTTAAATTAAGTCTTTGTATTAATTGTGGTTTTTTTGTCAGATAGGCTGTTAATAAATGCTCACCACACCCAGATCCAGTCTGTAGGTAATAGTCATGTATGCCTAAATGGATAAAAAGTCAGAAGTTATATTATTTCTTTAATAACCCATTGTAATAAATTATTTAAGGCCTCTTTAGCTTCTTTTTTGGAGGTTATTCTAAAAAATACTCTAAAAGGTAAAAAGACAAGTATCTTAATTTTTGTTGTGTAGAATACATTTCTGCAAAAGCAGTTCATAATCGGAGAATGAAGAAGTTATGAAGAATTTTCCAGAACGTATTAAATGGTCTCTGACTGCAGAAAGCAGCGCTATATTGCACTTGAAGGTGAGATGATCAAAAAAGTTGTTTGGCCATCAAAACACAAACTTGTCCCAGGTGTTATGCCCGAAGAAGCAGAGTGTGATTTTCTGGCACAACTTCACCAACTACCAAGGTGCATGAAGAGTGAAAGGCTAGAAGAGGTCAACAAGCTCCAGCAGCACTTGTAGTATGAAGATCAAGGTTATTAGTTAGTAAGTAGGCTACAACACGTTTGGGCTTGTGGCCTTCATGATGACCCTGATGATCTTCATACTACAAGTGTAGCCAGTTTTTACTGAAGTGTTTCTTCAGTCAACGACTTCGAACTGATGTACTCTGAAAAAAAATAAAACCTTTCAAAGGAATAAAATACGAGATTTCAATATTTACCCTGTGCATACTGTATGTTTTGAGGAATTTTGTCCAGTGTAGTGATAGTTTTCACACACACTGATTCATGCCTGCAGCCACACCTAGCAAACATAGAGTCCGTCTGCTCCTCTGTCAAGACTGCAATCACTCTAAATCCTAGAGAAACCTCCTGACACTGTTTAATCCTCAACATCGGGTTCCACTGATAGAATTTTCCACTTTTTATTTTCTTAACTATTCACATTCCCCTCTCACACGTGTTGGGACTCACCCTGTATACTTAGTCTAGATTTGGTGTTAATTTTGCACATTATCATTTCTAGGTTTGATCAAGATAAAAAAAAATAAACATGAAATATTATCAGAGGCAATATTTCCCAGTGATAGGTCGACCATGTCTAAGGCAACCCATAACACCAAGTTTTTTTTTAGCTCTTAGAAAGAAAATATTGGTGACCTGCCTAAGTTTCTGCAACATCCATCTTGCCTTCTGTTGCATTTCATCTGGTGTTCAGGAGAGTATTTATATATCATTAATTCAACTTCCACAACTTTTCCATCCTCTGACACTCAGGTTGAGGCACGCATCTCCCCTAGCCCTGCTGACATCTCCCCTTGGATGTCTGCCCACCACCTCAAACTTAGTCTCAACAATACTGTGCTGCTTTTTTTCCCCCTGGAAAGTCCTGCCCTCTGCAAGGCCTCTCCATCACTGCTGACAAGACCACGTTTACTCCTGAACACACTGCCAAGAGTCTTAGTCTGCCTCAAGACAACAAACTGTCAGGCAGCACCCAGAGTGCAACAGTGGTGCAATACCGCAGGTTCTCACTTAATAACCTCTGTCTGGTTCAGTTTTCACAGTCACTGTCTATACAGCGCTTCTTAATTTCTTCTTCACTTATGTCCTGCTTTGGCTACGACAGCTCTCCTCCTGAAAAACACCCTGTTCACCACTCCACCAAAATATTGGAGGCCACCCCATCTTCAGTTTCATAAGTTTCTCCCTTTCACTCCCTTTGTAAACTCCCTTTTCTGCCTGCCCATGACCTTTGGGTGTAAATCAAAACGCTGATGCTTTCTTAGAAGGCTCTACCTCCATCTCAAGGTCCAAACTTCTTCCTTGTTGGCAGTCCTGGTGTTTGCTTCAGCCAGTCCCAACTCAACATTCTGACACGATGGGGGGGAAATAGACTTTTATTTTCCATCATGATATTTTCTTTGACGTCATTTGTGAATGTAAATATTCCAGACCTGTATATGCCGATGACACAGTACTTTAACAATAAGCTATGCCTGTTTGTGCTAATTAATACAAAAGTTGTCCCTGAATAAAGTTCATGTCTTCCAACTTGTTTTCATTCACCATATTGCCTTATTGCAAGTGTTGCAGAAAATCACAAACACTATAGTTGGAGAAGCACTTACTTCCAAGTGACTGTAGAGATGTTTCATTTTGTGTCGACCCCTGAGGACGAAGCGATACATCTCTTGGCTTATCTTATCCTGTACATGCATAAGTGGTATTCTGTAATGAAAAAACAAACTCCTGCTGTCTTCTAACTTTTAAACGTCTCTCTCACAGTGAACATTTTTTCAGGGACGCTGTAAATTAAGACACATTGGGGCGGTGCACTATAAATCCCATCCTTTGACATAGACCCGTCAGCAGCGGTATCAGGCATTAAACATATACAACTTTAATACAAATAATCAACCCTCTAACTGATGGCAATTTTTGTTAAGGTCAAAAAGAGGCATCAGTATTCATTTCATTCTGTTCAAAACCTACTCACACGAGCTAAAAACAAGAATATAAATTGCAAAGGAGAAGGGCAAATTTCCATTTACTTCCAACTTTTGTCTGTGACCTTTATACCTTTTATGCACAGTCAACTTTTTTTATTTGTTAACATAGTTTGAGTAAGTAATAATAGTAATTACTGTCAAAACACCTTCTCTACTTTATTCTTTATTATGTCGTCTCTGCTACCCTGAGGAATAATCCATCCCCCGTCTTTTACTCTCCTACATTATTATTGTCTTGCCATGACATATTATTTGGTGCTCTTGGACTCCTGTGCTTTATAATAATAGTAATGAAATAATAGAATTGCAGATAAGTATCTGAGGTAATATAAGAATGTAAATGAATGTACTGTTGGGCTCTTTGTAAGATAAGAACATGAATTACTGTGAATGGTATGTGAGAGTAGCACGGGATGTTGGCAGATGAAACAAAGGTCCAGAGGAGAGGATGAGAGGTCTTCAGTCAAGGAATGAGGGATGTTTGCAGGAGAAGCAGAGGGCAGAAGTGGCCACTGATGATTGGAGAGGATTGTTTTGACAGTCAGAAGCCTCTCCCTGGATGTCTTAGAGCCTCGACTCTCTCTCTCTCTAAGCGTAGCTGAGTTCATCCTCTGAAACATAAGCGTGACCTGGGTGTGAGGAGCTGAGAAGAGCCAAAGTGCAAAGTGGTTTGTGGTGTGTTGGTGGGAGTCAGAGACAGCTCACTGGCTTTGAAACCAAGAAATTCTTGACTTCGGCATCCACAGGCTTCTGTTACAGCCTTCCCATCTACCAGCTGCAGAGAGTAAAATAACTTTCACCTCATCTTAAATAGGAAACTTTTTCTAGCTAAGGGAAGGATGGAAATATACAACACGAAAGACAATAAAGTTGAATCAAACAAACCTCCAGGCTAAGAAATGAAGCCAAAATGGAAGCGCTAAAAACTGCAGTTCCTCTATTGTCCACTTGAGGCTGGTGCCAAAGGTAAGTCAATCACAATAGAGGCCGCATAATGAAATTACCAACTTTACAGCACAAACAAAGATGTTTACGGCTTGGTAAAAAACAAAAAAAGGTGCTGTCTGTAGAGGTAATTCTCTCTTTTATTACAACTGTACTGGGGGTGAATTTTTATTTAGTCACCACTATGAACTACAGTACACTTAAAGTTATCCTTAGTTAAGGGTTAGGCATCTTTGGTTGGCACTTGGCTGCAGCTTAATGTCTCCTAGATCACTGTTGTCTACCTTTTCAAGTTACAACCCCCAATAATAAAGCTTTAGTGACTTTTTCTCTGTCCCTGACTCAGAGGAACAGTTGTGTATCACCTCGTTTTCACACACTGTGCTTATATTCTGCATTATTTATCTGGGCAGTTAAGCCTATTTGATCTTAAATCACTTGTAAAGCGCTTTATTCGAGTCTCCGTTAAAATCTGCCATAAATTATAAAGGAAGTGGGTACGCTATGTTACCAATGAAAACCCGGGTTACAGGTGATATTTCTCATGTGTGATCTCCCTACCGTTTAGTGTGTCTCTAAAAATGTAAGCACCTGTTTCTAAGACCATATTATGATAAGCCGTTGACCCCAGAAACCTACATATTGTCTGAAAGCATCCCAGACATGGCAAAGAATCTATTGAAAAGAAGCTACATTGTTTCAATAATCAATAACACCAGGGTAAATGGACTTGAGCTTGTATAGCACTTTTCTAGTCTTCTGACTACTCAAAGCGCTTTTACACCGCAGGTCACACCTTCATGCCAATTCTTTCAACTGATGGCAGCGGTTGTTTTGTAAAGTGACCATCAGAAGCAATCCCATCCATACGCATGTATACGCCGCCGGCGAAGCATTGGGAGCTTTTCGGGGTTAAGTGTCTTGCCCAAGGACACATCGGACATGTTGCTGCAGGAGCTGGGGATCGTACCCTCGACTTACCGGTTGAGAGACAGCGACTCTACCAACTGAGCAACAGCCGCTCCAGGTTTCCAGGAGATATTTCTTCAAATGCGATCTCTCTTTCTTCTCATCTCCCTTTTCTCTCTTTAGGTTTTTTTTTGCAGTTGAATATAAATAGAACTGTTTTTAATGCAAATAATATAGTTTTCTAAAAGCTCAACCTGAAAACAGCCCTATGAAGGTATGACAAAGAGCTTACTGACACCTCAGTATCACTTTTGGCTGCAACTTTGAGGCGCCCCTCCATTGGAGAAAATGACACACAGTTCCCTTCAAGGAAATGAGTTGGGCGCTAATTTATAAAAGTAGTCATACAGTTTATAGGCCCCTATGAGTCAGAGGTTAAGCAGTTATAACTTACATGTGAGTCATGCAACAAAGCGATTTACTCTTTATTTTAGTTTTGTTTTGCCTTTTTTGGAGAGGATAAAGGTTCATGTTATGCAGCAAAAGTCACTTGTATAACCAATGTTGCATTTAAACAGCATGCACTGTAAAGTCTAAGCTAGCAAGGTGCATCCATCTTTTGATCCTAACCAGGACTTGATACTGTCTCACTATAAATGGATTTTAAAAATTCTGCTTACTAGTGCAACCAATGCATGCAGCTAGTGGCCTGTTTTACTTTCATACCACTGCACCTCAGAAAGCCTGAGCGCGCCACTGCTGTTGAACATCTGTAGAACTGGAGGAGTGCCTCACATGAATTAGCAGTCATGAGGAAATAATTTGATGCATTACAAACTTACAAGAAGTAAACATTATGGATAGCAATGCAGAGATACCACAGCTAAATACAAGCATATGGGGCGTATTTATGCTCAAACACAACACTCACACATACAGACATGCAGAAAAGCATACACCACATTGAGTGAAAGCAGTGACGTCAGAGCTGAGGATTGTTTCTTGGGAATCTTAAAGTCATGGTTCCCGTCAGCAGCGTTGCAGGGTTTCCCCTGCTCTTCCTTGTTTCAAAGGAGGTGTCATTAACAGAAAGATGCCACCTCCAATCCCACTGACCTCCTTCTTCCCAACATCCACCTTTGTGTCCCACCCAATCCTTTTCTCAGTTAATCTCTTTGTTGATTGTAACCAAACGTGGGCTTCATTTAAGGCGATGTTTACTCCTGTGGCCTGAGATGACTGAACTAAGAGTCTGAAACATAGTTTAGATCAATATTTTTTAAAGGAAATTCCGATAAAATATATCCCTCAGACAACAAACTTGTTGTCTTTTAATCATCGCATATCTTCCTGTGATGTCATTTTTTTTTTGCCTTAAAGTTCACAATGACGGAAGCTGATCTATCTTCGGCTACATCGCAAATATTCTCTCATACACTCGTGTTTTTGCCCATGTGCTTCATACTGTATATCCCGGGGCAGTTTTTAATAGCTTAGATCGAGGTTGTCTCTCTCTGTGCTGCGAGCAGAAACTGTAGCGAGACTTTCTCACACTGTGTGTTGTGTTGTCTTTGGCTCCAGCAGCCACGGTTCATTTCCTTTTGTCTTCTGCAGCACAACTGCTGCCAATATTCATGTGAAATATTTCAAGAAAATGAGCTGTAGCAGAAATGAGTCTCCTCTTCTCTCTCTCACCACCCTCTCTCACACACACACTCTTTACATTTGTGTGTGTGTTTTTTTGTATGTGAAAGGGGTTACTTTTTATTCTCGTCTTTGAGGATAATGTAATTATTATAATGATGAATTCTATCAACTGTTTGGGCTTGGCCTTTTAGTATCACATATGGTCTCCTGCTGAAACACACTACATGTACAGACAGTTGACCGCAACAACACAAAATCAAACATAACCACAGACTAACATAGAGGAATCCCTCTCTGCCTCCAATTGGATCATTTTCCTTGTCTGAACTCAGTGCTGTTTCAGCTCATTTCACTTCAAACTTTCCCCTCAAACAACTGAGCAGAATGTTTTGGGTCATAAAAAGTTGTAATTGGTCCTTTTATAGTGGGGATGCTTCTTTTAAGGATCTGCTATTAGGGGGAAAGAGTAAGAACTCCGGGTTGACAGTATGAGTAATCTCTGAGGGTTTAATCGCTGGTGTACTCACCCTGGATGTGTTTTGGTCTTACTCCTTGGGCTCTGGTGTCACTCCTGATTGAGAAAACAGGACATTGCATGAGAAAAACACCCATTAATGCGAGGAGAGAAGTGTGGAAAAGGCCTCTTGCACCCTAGGTCCCCAAAGTCATCCTTATTAAGCAAGTGTCACCATGGGAACAATAAACACTCTTGCGTGTGATAAACACAAAGTAGTGTCAACGCATAAAGTTTGGACGTCACATTTGCACAAAATGTACAAACACATCTGACTTTAAAGGAACAGGTTGACAGTTTGGATAATGTGCTTATTTGTGTTCTTGCGTGTGAATTACATGGGATGATTGACCTTCATATACTTGTTCATTGGTAAGCTTTATAATGGATTTATTTGGACACAAGGGGAGTTCTTCACAAGATTTGACATTTGTCCATCACCTTATTTTCTCGTTTACATCCTCAAAGAAATAGTGATTACATTCTTCAATTTTCTTTGTAATAAACAGTGTGCTCCTACTTGGAGAACTTGTTTTACATGTCTAGTAAAAGTATAGCGGTGCCATAGCTGTTTAATTTCTGCCATTCTCTGTAGAAAACATTAATCATATTATTATATTTCTCTATGCACTTATTTCATGTCAGCCTCTCCACTGTCCGCTATGCAACAAAGGCCAAATGAAATCCTTAAAAAGAAGAAATCTCAATGATCATAACAGTTCTTGCAATTTGTGACATGGTTATTGGAAAAGTTGAGCAATTTATCATGCATGGATGACTTACTGGTAGGTTCATGTAGATAAGCCTGGAGGCCAACTGGTAACAAGAAACAGGCGGATGGGTTGGTCGGCCGGTCCAGAATTCCAGTACAATAACTCCAAAAGTAAAATTCACACAAGACCACATCAAAGCACAGCGACAAGGTTCAGTAACAAGGTTGGAACTGGCAAAACCACAAAGAAAAAAAGAGGCTCTAATAATTGGATGAGACTGATTATGAATTGAAGACAGGTGATTAAGTTGGGCAATGAGGGTCAGGACACTGATTTGCTGATTATAAAAGGGAACAGTGATGTAGACGGAGAAAAGGGGGGAAAGTTTAATGGCTTGGAGAGAAGAAGGATGGCACGGGAGGCTTGAGAAGTTGGAATTTGTCTATTGAGCAGAAACAGAGATACAGACTGTGACAAAGCACAACACGATATATATAAATATATAAAGGCGAACCTGAGGAAGCTACAGGCGAAATGCCCTCTCCTTTCTTGGGTTTAAGACTAAGCTAAGCGATAACCATCACTTGGCTGAAATGGACAAGTACAAGAGTATCTATGTTTTCATCCAAATCTCATCTATATGGCTCAGATGAAGCACTCTGACGAGGTCACGCCTCGTTGAAATACTACTACTCTTTCATAAATAGTACTTTTTCTAGTATATTATATTTTCACACTTATTGGGCTTCAACTTAAAAATGACTTGACGTTTTTGATAAATGTAATACATTACAAGATGTTCTTGTTTTTTTAAAACCACACCCTTTATCTAAACACAGATTTATTCAAGGTCCCCTGTAGGGCACAGAAGATAGTATTTTTGGTTTGAGCTTTTCATCCATGCTGGTCTTGCTGCCCACTTATCTCCTCTCTACTTGATGTGATATATGCAAAGTCAGTGCCCCCCTCCTCCACACCACACACACACACACACACACACACACACACACACACACATCTGACCATTTTAGGGATGGAAAAGGATCCCTGTCGAGTTTTCCCACCAGGGGTTTGCCACCACCATCCGTAAAAGACACTCAGCAGACACAGATCCACAGACACACTCCATGAAATCACTCATTAAGAAATACATTTATGTACACACTAGACTTTTTTTTAGAAAATAAAAAAAAAGGAATAGATTAGATGAGGGATTACTGATAATACTGTCAGAAAGTGCTGCCTTGTATAACTGTTTCTTGTCTTTATTTACTTGATTAATGCATTAACTGTTTAATCCATACATTCAAAATGGTAAAAGCATTAATTCATTGTTTACCAAGACCAAAATGAAACCCTAAAAAGTAGGCTACAGTAGTTTGACCTAGGTCTATATTCAGTTTACTATAAAAGAAGAATAAAGGAATCATAATAGACCATATCCCTAATTTTTAATCAAACTTCAGGCTAAGGCTGGGAATCGTAAATACCTAATAACGTTTAAGCTAAGAATTCAGTTACTTCCCAGCTAACCATTTCTTAGCTAATACATCCTTTTCTTTTTAGCTAACTGCTATTTTAGCCTGTGAATCATTTCTAATTAGCTTCTCACTGTTTTTTAACGTGTTACTTTGTTCCTTTCAAGCTAACTGTTGTTTTAGAAAGTTGGCTAAATCAGTTCCTCACTAGCTAAAAGTTCATTAGCAAACGTTTCAGTTGTTTTAGCGAGACTGTAAACAGTGAGATTCTCTCTCTGTACGTAAAGTATCAAACGATAGCAGTAGCAACAACATGACAGCTGCATGTGGGCTTCTAACGCTGATGGCGATATCATCGGGCTAAAAAAAAAGAGGCTGGTGTAAGAATATGGTCGATGTAGCCTGAAGCAATTTTTGATGCCAATCCATTTAATAGATGTTGTGGTATTTCAGAAAACGTTGACCTGCTGCTGTTGGTGCTTGAAAAAAATATTTATATGGACGTCATATACGGGCTATGCATGAATGTAGTTTTATTCAGTTGTTTGCCAAAAAATAGGCCTTCATATGAAAAAAGAGATTAATGTTTTTGGTCCAAATTGTCTCTTGTGAAAAATAAGATTCCAGTAATCCCAACGCACATTTGGGAGGCTCCGTGTTGAAAGTAAGATCAACGCAATTAACAGATAACCTACAGAGAGAATGAAAGAATGGCATTTTACAGCTGGAATATTTGTGGCTCTTAACTGAAGTGATGTGTCACTTTAGCAGCTTCATAAACATGTTTTCAGTTAAAAATCCTGTTTATAAGAAAATGTCACTACATGTTTGAGAGGTCAAGGGGATACCAAATATCAAGTTTATTATTTTGAGCTGCTAAAGGACCAAAAACCCAAAGTCAAGCATGACAAAGCTTCACTGTATCATCCCTCCTGGTGTGTGCAACAGTCCAAGTTTGATCTCAGCCTCTGCTTAATATCCAACAGAGAAGTGTGAGCTGCTAGCCAAAACGTGAGGAAACAGCAGAGGAATGGAGAGTCAGTGGAGACCAACAGTGGAGGGAAAGTCGCGTTTCTGGAATGGGCCAACAGAAAAGTTTTGATTTAAGTCTCCCACATCTGTCTGCTGCCTGGTGCAAGAATCCCCCACCCCCTCATCATTGCTGCGTCACACACTTACACACACACACACACACACACACACACACACACACACACGCACACACACTCAATTTCATTCCACCAACAAAGGACATGAAAACAAACACATGTTCAAGTAAGTGTTTCGGCCAAGTGGCAGATAAGCATGGCTTCTTACCAGTCATGAACACGCTCTCTCTCTCTCTCTCTCTCTCTCTCTCACACACACACACACACACACACACACACACACACAAGTAGCAGAAGCTAATGGCACAACCTGACACTGACCTAGTTTCTGAATGGGCAACAATAAAGAGAGAGTGGAAAGATGAAGATTCGGAAGAGGTAAAGAAACTCCAGGGCATTATGTGCTTGAGGACACAGTGTGGCTTGCACGATAGAGTGTGTGTGTGTGTGCTTCCACTCAGGGGGCCTGCCAGAAGCCAATTGTCCACACACCCATCAGAGGTCCTGAGACAAGCCGTCATGCTAAACTCGGGGGTCAAGGCATTAGAGGAAAAATGAAGTTAAAAATCAAAAAGAGAACTGATGGAAAATTAAGTGATGACTGTTTGGGATACACACAAACAAAAACAACAAACGCACACTCATCTATACAGCACCAACCAACTCCGGCCAACAGCAGCTTACTGTACACTGGTTTAACAGAGACTTTCTGCTCTCCACAGCCTGCTCTTGCTGGTTCCTGACTTGTGGAAACAGGAAACAGAACCAGGCCGGTCTCTTTGTTTGTGTGCATTTGTTTGCGAACCCTCACATGACTCACGTGCGTGTCTCCTCCCCTGCGCTGTCTCTGGAGGAACATGCGTGTAGATTTTGGCATGCCAGAAACTGCTGCAACACGGCCCAGTCAGTGGCCAAGTCTTGTTTTGTTTCCTCCCAGATCTGAACTCTGTGTGACTCTGATAACATTGAAATGAGGAACGATTTCATGCTCTCGAACTTTGGGGCGCTTTTTATGACTTTAATTGTTCCATTACGGCGCTTTAGGGTCTGGGAATGCTTCGTCATATGTGTGTGTGTTTTTGAGACTGTGTGTGTGTGTGTGTGTGTGTTTAAAGCTAATGCCCTCGGGCTCATCAGCACATAAGTTTATTCTTTAAAGGAATTCAAAGAGTTCAGGCGTTTTAATACTCTGGATCTGAACCAAATCCACAGGACTTGAAGATTATACTGAATGTTTATCATTTCCTGTTTCAGAGTCATGACATGTCACTGGCTGGGTTTAAGGAATGCACACACATGCGCTAACAAATCCACACACAGCACGTGGTTTGAATGGATTAATACAATGTGTCTACTGTAGTTTCAGCTGCAGACTTTTCATTTCTTGGTTCTCAAAAAAAATCAACCCACCTACCAAATCGTGTCCAGAATGCTTTAACCCACTGAAGCCAGGTGTAATCATTTCTGCACAAGTTGTTACTGGTGCTGATGACCTTATCAGAGATGTGTTGCCTTTTTTACTTGACTTGATAAAATGACACATTAAATTGAAGCTTCTAGATTATGTCCTTCTGATTACAGAAGTAACAGAATACTTATTAGCTTTGATTTATCATTTGGTGACTTTCTCAATTCTTAGTTTCATCTTTCCATGTTATGTCTCCAAAATGTCAAAATGTAGAGAAAAATGTTTGTCACCATTTTACCCAAATTACAAGTTATTTAGGTTACTTGATTTCTGTGACCACAAGCTTAACATTGATAAATATTGAGGTTGCTTTAATAGAGGACTGCCACAGATTCATTTTTCTGTCTACCAATCAACTGTTAGAGTTTTGTATGTAAAAGTTTTTCTCTTAACATAGTTAATCTGGTGGCACTCTGTTAATATTAAATCATAAACTAGTTAGCCTCAGTAATAAATATGTGTTAATGGTAAACTGACTTAAAATTGTATCAACCTTAACTAGTCGTCTGACAACTCAAAGGGCGTTTACACTTCCTACCACATTCACACGCTGATGGCAGAGGCTATAAAATAAAGTGCCCAAACATCGAACAGTAATATTCAAATCACTCGCATGGTGGAGCAGCAGGAGCAATTTGGTGTTCAGTGTCACTGCAGGAGCTGAGGTTCAAATCCCAAACCTTCCGGTTGACAGAAAAAAGACCATAACATGTCAGAAAAAGTTAGTGTTAACTTATCCCTTTTTTTTTTAGATATGAACATACATTACAGATAGGTACATTCAAAGGGTCTTAAAAAAGATCTGCATAATGCAGTGAATTGAGGCCCGTTGTCACTATATAAATACTGTAATGATAGCCTGAATGTTTAAGGAATGTGTGAATTAGAACATTGATGGTAAGTTTTGTCACTAATCTCGATGTATATTATTAAATAAGGGTGCCATATTATATAAAACTATAGATCAAGAATGCATCACTGCTCACAAATTCTGTCTATAGACAAATATTAGCTGTTGGTGTGACGTTGGTGACCCAATAACCCAGATTGTTGTGTTGTTAAAAAGTGTAACACCAAAACCATCTGCTTTGTGAAAAAACTCTCACGAGGAAATAGTGATCTCTTTTCAAGAAGAACCGCTCAGAAAAAGGCAGTAAATGTTTGCCCTGAATCTGCTCATGCAGTAACACCACCCAGGTTTCCAGCTGCTGCTTCAACATTATTTTCGGGGTCAGTGTTATAACAGTGACCTCACAGGTTTGACAACATGGGACCATCTGCAGGCCTCACAAGCCTCAAAGAATGGCATCACACACTCGGTCATTGCTGTTCCTAATGAGCTGTTTTTGGGCGAGGTCCGTGTGACTCAGAGGAAACCCAGAGGGACATAAATGAAGCAGGGAAATAACTCAACGTGTTGGAAATATTACTTGAATTCACGCTTTTGATAGCCTCTTTATTACCAGATGATGATCATTTCGTCTCATTGTTAATATAAAACAAGTTTAAGTCTGGTAACTGACAGAACAGACAAGATGCAGATATCATCATCATGTTTAACTGGTGTATAAAATGAGCAGGAAAGAGCAGAGATAGGTCAATTTCCTGTTCTTTACAACAATCCAGATAAGTCCTCTTTTTGACACCCCAACAGCAAGGGATTGTGGGAAGTTAGACAGCTTGTCAGATCTGTGATTACATTTGACAGAATTATCTCAACAGTAAGACTATAAGAGTTGTTTTTCTTTAGATACTCTATCAATGTTTATCTTTTTGTGTATCAGTCCCTAGCAGGGCTGCTTTTTCCCAACGAGCTGCCAGTAGATCCCCAATCCCAGCCTAACAAGCTGAGCTGAGGGTGATTAATGTGGGCGAGACCCTCTGAGCCTCTCAGAGGACGATGAGGAGCCACGGCCCCAAGATCAGTTGACTGCATAGTTTCAGCGCACAGTCATCTTTTACTTCTCCAGAATCTACAAGCGACAGGCTGCTGACAGAGAAGTGTTGGACAAAATGAATGTAGGCAGTTTATTACAGATCATTTTCGCTGCTCTGTGGGATACAAAATTTGTTTCAGGAAATCTGGAAGGACTGAAAAAGCAATTTACAGCAAGGTAGTTCAAATCAGTAGTTTCAGCAAACATGTTAGCGGCATGTTTCATCGTAAACATGTTATTGATGAATTTATCAAGAAATGCAATGATAAAAAAACAAACTATAAATGTTAATAAAAATCTAGATATAGCATCTTATAATTACAGAAAATATAGTTTGATACAAGCTGAAGGGAAATGAGCTCCTGTAAAGACTGATAGTGCCATCTTGTGGCTGAAAAAGGAACGAGTAGAAGGACATTCAAATGAATATTTCTTGATTCGTTTCATAATTATTTACAGGACAGAAAATGTTAAAATACGTTTTGATGCTTAGTCATGATGACCTTGTAAAACAGGGGTAATCAGCCAATCAGATTTTACTTTGAAGGTGAACTTTAGCGAGGCCATTTGAAGTATAACCTGGAAGAAAAAAAGACAGAACAATAAAGAGCTTGATGGAACTTTTCTCACAATCACATAAAATAATTTGAATTTAAGTAAAAGTAATTAAATATGTAGGTCACTTCCTCCAATTAAATAAAACCTTGTGTTATGATGTAACTTGAACATGTGTTTAAATGTGTCTTTAAGGTGGAAGAAGAAAAACAAGTTCAGTTTTTGTGGTTTGCGGTTCAAAAAGAAAGAAGTGACAAGTGCAGCCCAGAATCCATTTTGTGAAGAAACACAAGATGTGTTTGATTACATTTTAAAGGGAGAACAAAAACATCATAAAGAAGTTCATCTGAGGCTAAACTGTGAATCTCTTTCTGGAGATACTGCTCACACACGGTGATTGAAATCCAAATTCAGAACGTAACAAACCAAGGGATGAAAAGACATGTCCAGAAATGTTCAAGCAAAGGAAACGGGGCCACAAAACAATAACAAATCAAAAACAAAGGAACACAAGAGAAATTAAGCATGTGAAAAAGATTATTCTGTCGTAATTCTGCCAACATTCTGGTTAATTTCCTCTTGACACCAGTGATTGTGCTTAATCTTTGAGTAAACACCAACAAGTTCAGCCTGAGGCAGTGAGACAGGATGTTCAGCAGGCCAGCAGCTGTTCACAACACGAGGCGATGAACAGTTTGCACAAGTCTTTAGGAGTGTTGTTACGGCAGGAGGACAAATGACTGAACTTCCAAAATGTATGTGTTTTAATAACCAGACAATCATTTATTCTGGACAGTGATGTCTGACGTGTTGGCAGGGTGAGGATGATTCTTCAAGTAGATAAAAAAAAGCCAAATAGTTTCATTTCTTCAGAACATTGTCGTCTCAGCTACAAAAGAATAACTGGAATAACTACTGCTGCAGAAGGCTGATGTATGCATGTGACAGCCTGTGAACATTTGTGAGTGTGTGTTAGTGTCTTTGTAGCACCGGCTGCCTCAGACACAACTCGCTGCTTCCAGAGATGATGGGCGTCTGGTTCTCCATGTGGAAACGCACCAAGTGACCAACGCTCAGAAACACCTGATCACGAGTTCGCACCTGGTTAACCAAAAACAGAAAAAAGATTCAAATCTAAATGCCTTTTTGCAAATTCCCCTCTTCGTGTGTGTCACATGTGTGTCTGAAATCCAACACCACCTGTCCATGTGGATCGACCAGCAGCAGGTGTCGCACTGTTGCTCCCTCCATCCCACTGAGGACGTACTGACCAGAGGCAGAGCTGCTCTCTCTGACCAGAAAGTCACCACTACAGGTGAGAAGTGACTCTGCCACCTCTCTGCCTAACCTGGGGGGAGGGGGGGAGGAATAGAATAGAATAGAATAGAATAGAATAGAATAGAATTACTTTATTGATCCCAAACTGGGACATTGTGGTGTTACAGCAGCAGGTTATCCAACACACAATATGAGTAAAAAACACAATGTTAGCAAATCTAAACACAATATAATATTAAATACAAAGTAAATAAGCACTAAAAATATCAAAACTAAGAATGTGAATATATACAACCAGGATTTAACTAAGCATTACTAGTCTTAAATATGAAGATTAAATATGGAAGATTAAATGTAAATGTGCAAAAACAGAGTTGTAAATGGACAGTGTTGACATAAGTTAAAGTGCATGAGTGCAGACATATTATAAGCAGAAACTATACAATATAACGGCGAGTAGACAGCCAAATGAAGTGAACTTGAGTGCAGGGATAATTTGTAAAGACACAGTTACTCAAGGGAAGAAGGCTTCATACATGAGCAAAAGGACATATCGGAGGACCTGTTGATCTTTTGACGGTTTAGGTAAAGGAATAACTAACCTGCCATGGAACCAACCTTCCTCCTGGATCAGGTTCTGGATGGATGTCTCAGGCAGAGGGGAACATGGCTCAGCGTTTGTCCAAGATTCAAGTGAGTCTAAAGAAGAGAGGGGAGGGACTTTACAAGTCTTATATCACATCTTAAATCTTGTGTTTGATTGCTGGCTTTTACCTTTTTTGGCTGGGGTTTTCTTAAGAATAAAGGTTTAAATAAGTACACAGTAAAGTCCCATGAATGTTCTGAAGTTTAAGTCACTACAACCCAGGCACAGAGTCTCGTAGTATGCGAGTGAAAGGCCAAACTGTAGTGAATATTTTTACCTGTAGATGGAGCCGGAGTCTCCTCTGTGATGGAGCAGTTCTCATACATTGAAACAGACTGAGACGAACAAACCTGCAATAGCACAAGATGAGTCATACACACAAAGCAGAGATCTGTGTGTGTGCGTGTGTGTGTGTGTGTGTGTGTGTGTGTGTGTGTGTGTGTGTGTGTGTGTGTGTGTGTGTGTGTGTGTGTGTTTGTTAAGGGGCAGTGGTGGCCTAAAGGTCTAAAATGTACTCATGACAGGAAGGTCGGCTACTTAATTCCCAGACCAGCACAGTAATTCTTGGAAGCGTAGGAGAAGAGCTGGAGCCTTCTTCATTACAAACACTGAGGTGCCCTTCAGACAGACATCTATAGCTCAACTGTTTCAGATGGACTCGTTTTGCTCAGGGCAGCTTCAAGTCAAATGATGTTAACATTTGTGTTCACCTGTCCATAATAAAGGAAGCCTTTACAAAGTTTATGTAGTGTATGTTGTGCATGTCTGCGTCAAGATGCTGGACCAATCTGGCAGCTTTTCTTTGACAATAAGGACTGAAAAAATAACTATTAATAAAAAATAGTTTTCAATAAATGTTCTTTCTATCCGCTAATCAATAAATCAGCAATTGTTGCAGCATGACAATAAATAACACAGCCACTCTTATGATATACTGTCCCAATTAGCATCTCCAATACTGTGGAGTATAGAAACAGTGTGCTATAAGAACAATACACTGAATATTCTTTATATGCACACATTCAAGGAAACAAAAACGAAGACATTGGCCAAATGGCACGAACTCATACTAACTTAAGACGGACAAGTTCTTCTTTTCACAATGAACCCGTACCGCTTGTACATGAGCTGTCTGTTTGATCTCCTCCCCTGTGATCCACAGGTTGTCTTCTCCAACAGGTGCTGGCGTCTGTCCTGGGGTCATGTTGTAGTAGTCACGATGCTCGCTGACTTCACCTTCCTGCTGCTTTGCCTTTTGCTCGGTTATTGTCTCCTCTGGGCTCCATATGTGACAGAGTCTCCCTGCTGACCTGCACGCACAAAAGGACACAATGTCCACCTCACTTCTCCTGCATGTCAATATAAGTCAGATAAAGACATGGAGTAAACTATATACATACTGTATGTACAAGTACACAAACACAGATAGAGACTCAAGCTAGGCATATACAGCTGCAATAACAAATTATTTTTTTTTATACTTTATCTTTCTCATATTGTCTGAATTAATTAATTAACCCTTTTTTCTATAGAATAGATGAAACATAATAATGTTACTTGGTTGTGTATAAAAAAAAAGGACAAAACACAAAGCTTTCTATCCATTTCTATGTTATGATAGACCCATCTATTTATTTACTTGTAGACTTCCTAGTTCAACAATTTAAATGGCTACATTTACATGAAAGAAAACCAAGACAGTGAAAGTAATTATTGGCCAACATAAAGTGAGACATACTGTAGTAGAATTGCACCATTGATTAAATGGGTGAAACATACAGTACATTCAAATAGAAACGCCTGACAAATAATGTTATCACGACAATAATTCTGCTACAGTCAACAAAAAGACAACCTGGTATTGTTTGAGTGGAGCGATGGGGGTTGGCTCAGAAGTTGGCGGAATCGAGCCTCAAAGGCCTGGCCGATGCTGCTGATAACCTCATTGGCCCGACCTCTGGGACACTCCAGGATGTGACATGCTGACAGAGAGAGAGAGAGGAGGGGTTATTATCACATCATGACTTTGGATAAAGGAAGCCCAGCACATAGCAACGGTAAAGTAAACTTTTCCATATTCAGTTCAGGTGAAGCTTAGATTAGACAACATGAGTTACTAGACACACAAGTTGCTGAAACACACAGGACTCTGTTCCTTACCTCTGTGATTGCAGAGGTCCTTTGCAACATAAGCGATATAATCTGCCATGTCCTGCAGAGAGATGGAAAAAAAAAGTATGATTCAAGCAAGACTTTAAACTTTAGTGGCCCAGCGGCCGCTGTGGCCATAATTGACAATTTCTAGATGATGAATATTAATAGAAAAATATGTTTCACTGCACATTTCTGATAAATGCCAAAAATACCAGGATGTCCTGCAACATCCAGTCATATTAGCAAACATGTTTTGGCCTTTTTGACCTACAGCCCTCTGTGTAGCAAAGATACAGTATGTTACTCTGGCTGAGCCACCATGTGCATTTTTGATTTCTTCAAGGCGACCATTTTTACCACCATTTCCAGATTTGAAACTACAGGATGATATGGTCTGTATAACCAGGAGGGTTAATGTTCAAGAGCGCACTCTTTGACTCCCTGAAGCAGGCGAGATGCTCACACTCATAGCAGTCTGTTTTAAACAGAAACATTACCATGAGGTGATGATGCGGACTGCTGTGTAAAGAGACTCACTTGGAGCTTTTCTTATTATTCATTACATGTACAGTATCAAAATCCAAAGAGCACCTCAAACTAAACCTTTCCTGATGCTAGGAAGTGTTCCTTTCTCTTTATTGATTTTAAATCAGGAGTTATGAAAGTTAGACTTTAAAGTAACAATGTAAAATGTACAGAGACTGGGTGAGTGTGAACAAGTACAAAGCTCTTATTTATAAGAATCATAAAGTCAGAGAACTCAGTGATGTTGGTAATTATAATTAAAAAAAACTTTTACTGTTGGTATACATTTAAAGTTGGAAAACATTAGACAACATGTTGTGAGGTTAAAATAGTACTCTGTATATTTTGGGGGTTTAAGGTCTGTAATCGGGTGTTTGTTTCATCACTTTGCGTCACTTTTTTTACATTAGAAACACAGCAGAAATGTTTCACCTAACGGTCATCAATGTGTATTCTCTGTTGAATGAATTCACTCCATAACCATATTTCTCTGATACTAATACAAGAGCAGAGTCAGCTAAATGCATTTCACTAGAAAGCCTCTGTGGCAGATTGATTTTAAATCCCCTCACTATCTTCCACGAGTCCGAGCAAACTGAGGCTTTGAGGCTTAGAGCGCACAAGATTATTTTAGCTAATTAATTAAACAGTGGGCTATAATCCCATCCGTTGTTTTCGCCCGTGTGTTCAAAGAAGTTAGCTGTCTGCTATCTGTCTCTCTCATTTTTAGCCGGTGCATCCTCCTCACAGGAAGAAAATGGCGGTGCTATATCAGTGTACACCTGTTGGTTTGCTCAGAGTTCAGTGACTAAATAACCTTGTCTTTTGTTTGTCAAGCAGTTTATTAATCAGGATTTGACCTTGACAGAAGCTAAAAACATAAATGTTTTCCTGCTGGCTGTTCAGACATTAATGATTAATTAATATTGATTTTTTTTTGGGGGGGGTCTCCCAATGATAAGGGATTTTATTTATAATGACTTTCAGGAAACAGGAAATTTCACTCAGCATGAATAACACAGATTCTGTCATATGGAAATAATGTGTGAATAGAGGGATGGGGGGGGGGGGGGGGGGGGGGGGTACATTAAACTAATGAGTTTTACCTGATGGGGCAAGCTGTAAAGATGATGAAAGCTTTCATGGCCAATAAAATCACAGGAAAGGATTTATCAATTTTCTGCTTATTGGAATGCATAATTCTAAGAAAAAGACCTAAAAGCAAATCAGAGATGAAAATTTTGACCGTGGGTTCGAATCCGGCCTCCGCTCTTTGCTGCATTTCATCCCGTATGGTCATCCCACTTTCTCTCCTGCCAACATTTCCTACCTCTCCTCAGCTGTCCTCTCCGGTAAAGGCAAACAATATATCACTTCGTATAAAAAGTAATTTATTTGTGTGATATCCTAAAAATCTGTTTTAAGTTGCTATAAACATGGGAAACTGACAACTTTCTTTCATTTTTAAATCTGTATATTTCTCGATGTTTGCCCTTATTAGATAGGAGAGATGAGAAATGAGAAATGAGGGAAGAGAGAGTGGAGAAGAAACACAGCAAAGGGGCGACTAGCTTAGACCACTGCAACAATACAGACGATATAGACTTGTTTTAGATAACTTATATAATATATCATGACCTATGATAACTTCAATACATGCCTTAAATGGTGTGTACTCACTTCTGCTTTTGTACTGCACCTCTTCAAAATAAAATCCACTCTTAACACACCTTCAGGGAGGTTTTTGAATATTAACAATAGTTTCAAGTTTCTGAGAAGCGGTAAAAGCTTGGAATAAAAAGTTTAACTTTCACATAAGGCCAATGTTTCACCTTACGACAATGGTGAAAAGTAAAGCAGGCTCAAGCGTTATGGTAGGAAATAATTCAATCCTCCACAAATGGCATCAAACCAAGCGGTAATCAAACTAAATTTAATTACATTGAGAGAGAGAGAGTGTGTGTGTGTGTGTTTGTGTGTACAAAGGATATCCTGTTTGTGTCCCTTTCTGTGAGCATGTTTGTACATGTGAACGTACCGGGTCTCCTCCTGAGGCGAATGAGACGGCCTGCATGGGGTGATGGGCAATCTTCTGTGTAAGAAGAGAAGAAACAAAACATCAGAGGGAGAGAATGTTTTTTAATATCCATTCCTCAATGATTCAAATGTGAAAACAGACAGGATTTTGTTAAACAAAGTTGAAGCTGTTACATGTAAGGAGGAGGCAGCGATCATAGTCACACTATCAGTAGAGACAGCGAGGACGATCCTGCTGCCTGAAAACTGAAGGTTGATTTGACCCAGAACAGCAGTCAGTCCCTTACAGACGGACTGAAGAGGACACAAACCTCAGTTAGTATACGAATGCTTGGCTTGATTACATTTCCATTTGTGTGTGTGTATCTTACCCTTTTGCTTTTAAATGTTGTCTTGGCTGATGTCCTCTCGCACAGTCTGCTGATTGCCTCTCTGCAAATGCACATACATATATACAGATGGAAAACAGATTCACACACACAAACCAAATAGCTGTGTACGTCCATGATCTGTCGTCCCCCTGTTCACATTTGACCAACATGAAGGAATATGACACTACGTCACAGGGAAGAACATTTACACAAGCACAGTAATAAAGTACCATTTTAATGTATTTGTGTTTTACTTTGGTGTTTTTGATGTATTTCAGAGGAAATTATTGTATTTTTTAAGTCTTATGTGCTGCGACTTTGACCATGAGACTTATTTAAAAAAAAGACATGTAACATTTGGTCTGCCTTTGCTTGTGTTGGAAAGTTTTTAATACTAGAAAAAAAGAGATTTATGACTAAGAAAAAACTTGAATAGCCCCAAAAATATATAGTTCAAAAAATTCTAACTGATATATGGTCAACTACAAATAACGTATGTCCTGGGGCTGTAACTCTTCAGACTCCCTAACATGCTTCTCTTCAGAGAGCTGACACTCGGGTCAGAGGTCAAAGCTTACAAAGACCCACACAAACGCAACCGCTACATCCCCCTCTCTAGGAAACAAGACTTATTTCTGAAAACTAACTGAACCCCCCTCCCCTCTGTCTCTTTATAAGACTATGAGAGCTCATTAGGAGGAAATTCATCTAATTGGATTTTCTGCCCCATCCTTCAGTAGCGTTCTTGTGAACAGAGGTTGCTGTGTCCATAAGCTTTATGGCATCCTGCACAAGGATGTCTATATCAAATGATGAGGACAAAGCCCCGGTTTATGAAACATTATACATTTAATTTGATTTCCCTCTTTGAAACATTTTTTTTTAAATAAGCTACACGTGTCTCAACCAGAAAAATATACCTTGTAGCATCAGCTTACTCATATGGAGTTTTATTCTCAGACTTTGTCAGCTGTTTGATGTTTATTTCTTGTGTGTGTGTGTGTGTGTGTGTGTGTGTGTGTGTGTGTGTGTGTGTGTGTGTGTGTGTGTGTGTGTGTGTGTGTGTGTGTGTGTGTGTGTGTGTGTGTGTGTGGTTGTCACAGAGGGAAAACTTCCTACCGTGTGACTTGCCTTCTGGTATCAAAGTCGAGTGTTCTCATCGACTGGGTCACCTCCACACTACCCATATACTGCAAAGCACACAAAAGAACACCAGTTCCTCACGGACACCAATATCAAATACTACAACTAGAAAGAGTCAAATGATCAATTTCAATGCATTTATCCAAAATCACAGTCATGGCAAGCCAAAAAATGTTGAGATATCTCAGGTTGCTTTAAATTAAATTAACGTACTGAAAAAGATCACAATTTTTTATTTTCTCCATGTGACTTTGAGAATGAATTACAAACACTTTACATAAATCAGCACTGTTGAGATTCAGTCAAAGACAAGAGGCCGCAGATGAATTGATAAAGACAAACACTATCTGCTGTAATGATAACAGAACGTGTTCTGAACACCTGGCTGAGGTCGAGGGTGATACATATTGTGGAAAGTCCCAGTGATGTTTTACTCTTTATCAGCACTCATGGAATGTCTCTCTCGTCCAATCAGAATACTTGGTTTAAACTAACCCCTGTTTAATAATAAGAACAAAACTTTTAGAACTAGCTTTACAAAGTAATTAATTTAACCTCTTGAGAAATCAACAAATGAGCAAAAATTAAATATATTGATAACAATAATCATCCTGATGATATCTACAGAGTAATGTGTAATCGTGTTTGCTAAAAACACTAAGAGCAGTGCATCTGGGTTGTTGTATAGATGGACCATAACTCTGACGTTTCATGTCCACAGAGTTATCTCACATGAAGCCTCTACACTTTAAACAAGTTTTGACATTTATTAATGATACAGATTTAAAGAGGATGAGAAGCAGTGAATGCACCGCGAATCATTTAGGCCATGTGCTCGGATACAATTCGGACAGTCCCACTTCTATTGGCTGTCAGAGTAGAGTCTATAGGCTGGAGGCAGGATGAGTAAGTCCATTGACCAGACTTTAATCAATATATATGTGTTTGTATGTGTGGGTGGGGTGAGTGTGTGTGTGTGTGTGTGTGTGTGTGTGTGTGTGTGTGTGTGTGTGTATATCTGGTTGTCTGTGCTTGTTCAAAGAGGACAATCAGACAGTCCGTTTTCATTTCCATCATCTGTCAGATCACAGGCCTCGCTCCTAATCACCCATGCGAACACACCTCCGGTTCAGGGACATCATGGGCTCTGCCTATACCGGATACATTGACACACATGCACTCACACACGCACATGCACTCACACACGCACATGCGCACACACACACACACACACACACACACACACACACACACACACACACACACACACACACACACACACACACACACACGCACACACACACACACACACACACACACACACACACACACACACACACACACACACACACACACACACACACACACACACACACACACAAGGAGAAGCAGAGCAGATCTAGACAGGAGCTAGGAGAGCCAGGATGAGTCACTACTGCCTACACAGGAAGCTCTAACTGAGAGGGAGGGAGTGAATGTGCAAAAGTGAGTGTGATGGTGTGGATAGAGCACAGGGAGTGTGTGTGTTTGTCCGGTGTGTGTTCTATGTTCAAATGTGTTTGTGTTGGCACTGGTAGGAATAAAGCAATGTACCTAACCATTCTGCTGGGACACTAGATATAAGGTTAGCCCAACTCTTAGGTATTTATATCGTAGCAGCTTTACTTTCATAAAAAATGTGTATTTTGGTCATAACACACTAACACAAATTGTCAAAGTTAAAATTACAAAGATAAGCGAGGCCATGAACCAAATACACACTCCTATTTTTGCACTTTGGATACACAACCTTTCAGATTTCTGTTTGTGAAAAGCAGAGACTTTTAATTTACTCTATTGTGTTTCTAAAAATACCTTGATGTGATGGTGAATCCTTCTGTTTGCAGGCTGCACAACTGTACAGTCATCTACTGCAGAGAAAGTCTTGGAACAGCACAGCCCGTCTCTGTGAGGACAGCTGGGGGTCCGGGGGAGGCTGGTCATGCGATGCAGGGTAACGGGTCTTTTTGTAAAGCTCAGCGCCGACTGGTTTTGGGTTTGGCTGGCAGACAGCGGCACACTTTGGGGGCGTTGGCTACAAAATCTCTGATCAGGCCCGGAGCAAGACTCTGTCCTGGACAAGGGTCTCTCCGAGTGTCCGTCAATGTTTCTGTCCCCGGCTGTGTGTGTCTGTCCCCTCAGGCCACACAGGGAAATGGGACTATGCAATCGGATGTTGGCCACACGGGGGATGAAGTCCCTCAGGGTGGACTGCCCCTGGTTGGTGGGCATCCCTGCATTCATCTGAGCAAAATCAGAGTCCAAGCAGAGGTCTCCCTTCAGAGGCAGCATTCTTTGAGGTCTATCCTCCAGCGTTGAGAGGGAATCATTGCGCAGACGGCTGTATTTGGTGCGCTTCAGCATGCCTGAAAGAGGTGATGGAGTCAGATATGCAGCACTTAGATATTCATTATACTGATTATGCCTGCAATGAATAGAAAGGAGGATAAGCTACCTGGTAAGAGTCCGGTTTGTGATTTGAGACTGGGTAAGGTTTCCTCTCTCATAATCAGGAAACTAGACAGAAGTGAGCGCTAGGAAAGGGTTTAAAAAAAGGAACATCTTCCAGGAATTCGACTTGCACAACACTGATTACACACAATCATTTAATTTGATAAAGTAGATCAGAACAAATTGCCAAGCATATCTTTATGAAACCAGCTTTAGCGCCTTGCTAATGTATTCTGACATTACAGTAAATTAAACTCACCGGTATGGGACTGGTGATGTCCTGGGAAGTCTAAAGTCCGGTCTGCTACGCTCCAGTCACTCTGAGTGCAGTCCCATCTCACTCATCCAGACACTCTGGCAGTTTCCAGGTTTCCAACGCTGTTTCACTTCCACATTAACTATCCTACCGTTTTCTTTCTCAGGCACAACAAAAAAATGGAGCTTTTATGAATGAACTCTTTTTTTTTTATGAATGAGAGGCTCTCCCACACTTTCTCAGTGTCTCTATGACGCTGCATGCAGATGAATATGTGAATGAACCAGAGAGATTGACAGACGGCCCCTGTGGCTCTGCCCCCCTCCCTCACCCATAAACTACCATCCAATCACAGGCGGGTAGGGTGACTCATGCTGTATACACACACACACACACACACACACACACACACACACTCACACAGAGTGAGCCAATACAGTACATGAGTGCTCTGCTCCTCTCCTCTAACATCAGTTACACTTAAGAGATGCTGGTAAAGAGTGTTATTAATACATAATTAGCTGTGTCTCCTAGTTTTCTGTTTAACTTATAAAAGGAAGGTTTCAAATCTACACAATAAATTAGATCCCATAGTGTATGTATACTCACATGAACTGCAGGAACACACAGGAAAAAGATTGATGAGAACATTTGCATTTCTGTTTGATCCCAATCAGAACAAAACGCCAGACGCAAACCAAAGACTGTTTTGCATGTTGTTCTTATTCCATTTCAAAAGATAAGTATCTAACAACAGCAAAAAGCAAGCCGAGTGCTAGTAGCACATGAATTACATTGTTTATAAGAGTGTGAGTTTAGACATATTTTTCTAGAAAACAATGGATCTTAATTGAAAATAGCTTTCTTAATTTCTTTGTGAACTAAGGCTGGATGTGAGAAAGGAAAAGACATGTCCAAGTATGTAAACACTCAATCGTGTACGACAGAGCCCCCTAGTGGCCATTCGGTAAAACTGCATTCTTGGCCTGCACAAAGCAATTTTTTAAGTATGGCTAAATCTGTGGAAAATTTCACTTAGTTATGCATGTCAAAATATATTTTCTTCTTTTACAAAGAAATCATAATAGTACAAAAAATGCCTGTTACATTTTCAAAGCCAAGCAGACCTATCCCAAACTATTTTTTTTTTCCAGACTAACAGTCCAAGACACAAAAATATTCATCACTCTAATACGCAACAAAGAAATGTATCAAATCCTCAAATTACAGCTTGTCATTTTGTCTAGAAAATGTATTAAAAAGATAAATACATCATCAAAAAGCATCAGAATCATTTTCGTTGTTGCTGCAGAAGAAACAAAAAGAGGCATCACTCAAGTCATTTACATAAACAACATTTTAATGATGTTAATCATCAGTTCATATAGGTTAAGAGTGACAACAGGATTATGAGAAACAGCCTCTGACAATGTTGCTAGTGATGTACAGTCTGGAGGAGACGGTCTTAAATATCCATAGAAAGACGAGGAACACGCTGAAAAAAGTACTTCATTGAACCGTTTTTTTGTTTTTTGTTTTGTTCACATTAGTTACAAGACCTTTACCATTACGTATTTACATAGTGCAAAAAACACACTCTCTGTCAATTAACATACTTCAAACACTGATGGAAGTCATAGCAACAAAAAGCCTACACAGAGTACCTTTTATCAAACTAGAAACACATTCAGAATCCCAAGTATGATATCAAGTACGCCGTCGTCTCCCATATGAGGGCTTCACATTGCATACAGCCCGACTTACTGCATTTACTAACTGCATCACCATCTACTGGCTGAAATCTCACAAGGGTTCACTATCAAATACCATTATCAAAATTGGATTCCAACTGTTTGAATGTTAAAACTATCAAATGGCTTTAAGAACAGGATGATTGGATTTTATTTTAAATACAATGCAAAATCAAAATCTCTTTGTACACTTGTATTTACAAAGGTTTCTCATTAATGTGTGCATGACTTTGTGACGACTCGTTTGACTTCAGTGGTGACTCTGCTCCAATGACGGAGTCTCTCAGCTGTGGTGAACGGAGTTCAGACAGGCAGCTGTAGCTCAGTGCCCACAAAGCCTATTTATAAAATGTAGAGGAGCTCAACTAGGACTGACTTCAAGTTTAAACAAACATGTTTCACGTTTTGTAAACTTGAGTATCGTCAAACCTCATGATAACTGGCTAGTAAACACCTGCTTGTCATCTTCGGTTTATTATTTTGAAGGAAGAAGAGTCAACACTGGTAAAAACAACTAAAGAACCCTGTTACACTTTTTAGATTTTCATAATTCTGTACGCCACACAGACAAGCTTATCAAAGATAAATTTGACAAAAAATGGTGTTAGGATATTACCAGACAAGACAGCTTGAGAGTCCACTATCATGGAACAAATACCAGAAAACAAAGCAGGAGATCTTTTTTTTATGAAGCACAAACACTACCCGCGAACTCAAAATGATGTCAGAAGAAAAGAACCCCAAATAGTCACACTGGGCAAGATCAATATGACAAACCATTATATACTGTAGTAGAAGCACACACAGACTAGGTTATATACACACAGCTTGTTTTTGCTTCTTAGAAGTTAAGTCGTTTGAATCATCTGAATATACAGAATGGGCCACTTATTATTTGAACATTGAAAACAAACTCTGAAGACCGACAGGTGGGAGTGGTTTTGTTAGAAACACAGAAGAACACCTGACACTGTAACTAAATATAGACCACCCAATAATTAAGAAATGCATGTCTCTCGTTTCCTCTTGGAGCAGTCAGGTGGAAAATAAGAACACACATTATTTACACAGATAAAGCTAATGAACACAGCAAAACAAATGCAAAGGATGTGCCTGTCAAGCAGACATGAGCACACAAATACTTGTAGAGCTGTAAACCTTCAAGGCTCTGTATAAAGTAAGATGGGAGCTGAAAGGTTCCAACCTTCATCCTCATTTTCAAGGGCTCCCCACTTGCTCCAAAAACGTTCCTGACTCTGAGAGAGTTCAGCTTCGGAGGAGGAAAATCAAAAACTTTCCTCTGAATTCAAGTGTAGCAGGTTATGGGCCGAAGAGTGAGGGCAACCTTTTAAATGACAAGATAAGCGTTATTCATAAGAGATGTTCATTTCTTCTTCTAAAACTGTGCTAGTTGTCGTTGTGTGTCATCCTGTGTAAGGTGGTAAACTTCTCTGTAATGAATTAATGGTCTGCGTGTTTTTGTTGGTCAGTTGGTTTGATACCTGAGATTATGTGGTGTCAGGTTAGAGACGAAGGAGAAAAGCTGCTGGCTGCTTTAAGGATTGATGTGTGAGAGCGACAGGGAATGAGTACATGTCAGAACAGAGGAAGAGAGAGGATATCAACCTGCAATCTTCTTAGCTTCCACCTGCTCTTTACCCTCCACCATCGTCTCTGTAATGTCCACTGAATCAATGTCCTCCTCATCCTCACTCTGCACTCTCTCCTCCTCATCGTCTTCCTCCTCTTCCTCCTCCTCCTCCTCCTCTTCTGTACTTTCCTGACTCTTTCCCAGCTGCAGGTTCTCCAGGGTCTTTGACACCCATGATTCGATGCGGCTGCTAAGGGTTGGCACCTCTACGGAAATAGGTTCGGGAGTGTAGTCCTCCTCTTCCTCGTCCTCCTCCTCTGCCTCCTCCAGCATTCCGGGGACAAGGGTTGAGGTGGTGGAGGTGATGGAGGAGTTCAGCGGGCCCCTGCAGCTCCCGTCAAGGGAGCCCGTCTCGGTGCTTTGCTGAGAGGCCAGCTCCAGCCTGTCATCGACCCGGACCTCATCTCTGTCACCGGGACCCTGTGCAGGAGGCCCCGTCCTGGGCTGCGGAACAGATGATCCGGTTGGGGCAGTGTTAGTGGTGGCTGTTACAGCCTCAGTGTCTTTCTGGGCAGCTGTGGAGGGTGCAGGGCGGCTTGGCTCAGCCTCTACAGGCTCCAGGGCATCTGAAGACTCCACCATACTCCTCCAATTTGTCTCTGAAAGAAATAATATATTTGTTTTGCACATTAAAAAATGTGAAAGAAAGTACCTAAGTAGTTTAAGGTCTGTATTTCTGTGCAATGTTGATAAAACTTCCTATAGGATCAGCCTCCTATCAGAAACTTCCTAATTCTACCCAAAATAAGTTCATAAGATATAATTGCAATTTTTGCACAACAGAAAATTATCAAACAAAAAAAAGGTTAAGGAAGAGTCCACAAAAAATGTATCCAGATTTTCTCCCCCATTAATCATCTCACAATCCTGTGGATTAATCAATCAGAGTACCTAAAAAAATTAAATACACCTCTCCCTCCTTAAGCTTCTACATGAAAATTGACACAATACTATAAGAAATACGTGGTACTACAGAATACTGAGTACTGCTTTCCCCACAGACAACAGAAAACCCTACACAATTAGGACTTGCAGAAAAAGCAGAGAGCCTGAAATGTGCTTTCTTACCATACTCTTTTTCATTGACCTCTGAGATAGGTTCAGAGAAGATGGAGCAGAAGGAGATAGCAGAAGCAGCAGAGTGGTTGCGGGTGTGTCCCATGTGGTGCGGGACTTTCTTGTCGTTTTTCATAGCTTCCTCAGCCTGCTCCTGCTCCAGAGCTGACACCATGTCCTTGTAGGCCTTTCTAGCCTCTTCTGTCAGAGACACCAAACGGTTGAAAAGACCCTGAAGGAGGGATTTAATCAAGTTAGTAAAAGGCAAAAAAGCGGTAGAGACATATAAAACATGCTGCCAAGATAAATAGACAAAATACTAATGGGAGTATAACAAGCAAAGGGGTTGTGTGAAGAAGGAGCGCCTTACCTCAGCTCCAGAATAGTTGAAAATGCCAACCACACTAACGGGCACTAGTTTGTTCACACAGCGTCCAAGAGCTTTTCTGCCCAAGGCAAAAACAAAAGGGATCTCCTGCTCCCTTGCCATGGCAATCACATTATATAAAGCTTCATCCAAACCACCTGAAACAAGGCAATAAAGAGAGACCCAATTGTAGAAACCAATTAAATATATTCACAGAGAGAATAGAAAATATCTACAAATACCTTGAACACAACAGTGCATAAACCTGTGATTAAGGTAACAACATTTGGACTACTAAGTTGCAAACTTGTTACTATCATAATTCTGGCCACCTGGTGAAAAGTAGTTCTATAATCTTTCTTTGTGAACTCTGTTACCAGTCAATACAGTAAAGTCAGGGCTGATCATCTCAAATTAAGATGAAAGTGGTTGTAAAGCTTCATGGCGCAGAGAAGCGCTTCAGATTTAGGTGTTAATACTCCATCCATAATCCATCACTATGAGGAATCGTCACACACGTTTCACTTCATCATTCTTTACATTGTAAAAATATAAATCAATGAGCTTATGTTCACCTTTGGCCTGGATCTTCTCACAGTTTGGAGATATGATCACACACTTTATCTTGTGCAACTTCATGTGTTTGGTGACTTCTCTGAGACCCATGACCAGGCGGCGTTTGGATTTGGCCTTGGTGGGATCCTTCTGGTAGACCCGCTCCTGGAAGCGGACTAGTTCCTGTAGCAGCATAGTGACGCTCTCGTCTATCTCCTTACTCAGAACCTGATTACAGTACCTGCAAAGGTGATAAACAAATAATAGGATGAGAACAGATCACAGGTACAGATGTTCAAAAAAATGTTGCAGCAATGCTGATGAGTGGCTTCACAACATGAATTTCAAAATGCACAATGTGATAAGTGATTAATCTTGAAAAAGCTGTTTCAAGAAAGTGCTACACATCTCTGGTTTTGGTTACTAAATTATGATGATTTGATGTTTCTTCCCCCCAGAAATATTTTGGCGACCAAACAGTAAAGGACAAAGACCAAAGCAGTCTATGAGGAAAGAAATGAGTAAGTCTCAAAGTATTTTGTTTGTGTGACTCTCACTGTTCATGAAAACATTGTGTAACTGCTTGCTTGCCATGCTTGTGCTCCTGAATTTTCTTGCTATAAGACTTTTTGTCTGGATCCTAAGTCTGTCAGCATATCAAAGAAAAGTAGTCAGATAGCATGCAGACCTGCTGTGACTTTTAAGTTTGATGAAATATCCATCTAAGGTTTGACAGTGTGGCCTGAGGAACAAGTGACCCTAGGGTTGGAGCTAAGCTACAGAGGCCTTTTAGAAGCTTTAAGTACAAAATCTGTTGGAGAAGAGTGGGCTGAGACAATAGGCCCACAGCAGACGACACGAAGAGACAAAGCTGTGTTTGTGACCACTGGCATACATTTTGCTGAGAAGGGAAGATGTGCGAGGCATCTGTGCCGTACTCCACAATTCTTTATTGTACAGTCCCGCCCTTAAAAAACCCGTTCACGACTCTCGCAGCCAAGGCTTTGTGATTTTGGGGTAGGACAAGACATTTTTTGTTACCACATTGTGCATTTTTGGGAAAATTCTAATGCCAGAGATGCCTACAAAAGGTCTTTCATGTTTAACAGTTTTGTTTCCCTGTTCACGTGGGTTAAGAGTGCGTACTTACTCCCTGAAACGTCTGCTGTGGATCTTAGTGATTGCATTTGAAGCCATGGGACTCCCAATGCCAGAGCTGGCTGGAGAACCCTGAGACACAGGGGTGATGCTGTATGGAGAGTTCTGACTGGCTGGGGAGAGAGATGCATCGCTGGGCACACTTAGACCATTTTCTGTAACACAAACAGCAGACCCGAGATAAACTTTAGAAAACATAGGCTGGAAAATACATTTGTGGGCAAGTTAAATGTGTTTTTTCTTCTACATTTGTATAACCCTCACCTTCTTGGGAGGCAGGCTCTCGTGGAAGATCATCAGTAAAATGAAGACTCTCATCCCCCTGTTCCTCCTGGCCTGAAGACTCTTGTTCTACACTCGTTTTTCCTTTCTTTCCTTCACGCTCCTTCAAGATTATCTTTGGAAAGAGAACAAAAAATTGAATGTCAAAACCAGGGACTCTTTATATTTGTAGGTTCAAATATCAAAAAAATATTCTACTACAACCTATTTTAAATGATTAACTTCAACAGAAATCATTCACCTTCTTAAGGGCTGTCGGCCGTTTAACTTTGGGGATCTCTCTCTCCTTCCCTCTCTTTATACGGGGAGCAGTGGAATCCAGGGCATTGTGTTGGGCTGAGAATGGCTGCTGATGACCCTTCAACATCGAAGATACATTGGAAGAGCCTGAACCATGGAATGGAGTCGTCGTTCCAACTGCACAGAAGGACTTCAAGTTAGTGTACAGGTATTATGTACATTATTGTGCACAGTAAGGCCACTCAGTGGGTATTCTCCATATTGTATGTAAGCGTCATACATTCTGATAATCACTACATTTTTAACAATTGTCTAATTAGATCATAAAGATATTCATAAAAAGGCTCAAATCTCTGCCAGAATTTCTGCAACGTCAACCAAAAACACTGCAAACCTATGTTATAGGGCATGGGGCAAATCCTATGAAATAATGATGCTTAACAATAAAGTTACGTTTGGAAAGAGGAATAATGGAGACAGCAGACATTTTCTAAATGTGAGACAAAGATAGTAAAGAAATGTGCTTAATCATGACAGGAAATATAGCCTCGAAGAAGAGTATTGAGTTGAATTGACACTGTCACAGTCTAAATGTAATACTGTTTTTCACTGCATGGTAGTCTTAATGTCAAATGTAAGTTGTATTTTTTTCAACTGCAGAATGTCTAAATACCTGTGAAGGACAGTGGCTTGGTATTGTTGAGTTGTCTGGCCTTCATGGCCTGCTGATGTTTCTCCAAAGCTGCCAGCATGTCTCCCAGGTCCAGCTCCACAGAGGCTTTACTCTTCTTCCCTGCTGCTTTGGTGACCACCTCCTGCAGGCGGTAAAAGAACAGGCAGAACAAGGTCAGACTAATTCCGAGGTCAGACTACACAACCTTTGTGTGTGTTACAATGGTCACTATGTCAAATTAGGCGATCAGATAGCCAGAAAATCATGCTGTCACTTGACCAACAGACATGACTGACTGATCATCATGACCGACATGATGACGTTGAAAGCAAGAGGGGCTGGGCCAGGAGACTCCAGGAGAGAAGATCCATCTCGTGGCACAAACTTCATCAGTCTTATTTTGCTTTGCAATTTTGTTTATTTACGCTCGTAACTTCTAAATGTGCAGAACAGTCTGTGCTTTCATTGGTCAACATTACTGCTGCGACGGAACACATCGTAGAAGACAGATACTCAGGCTACATGACCAGCAGACATAGTGCAGGTTTATACCTGTAATTTCTTCTGTTCCATGCTGATTTCAGAGTACTCCTGTGCTGTGGCCAAGGCAGCAGCTAGAGCCTTCTTCCTCTGGCTCTTGGCCCTCTTGGGAACAGAGGTAGTGATGGGGATGGGTGTCTGCACAATGTTGATAGGCGAGTTTTCTGGTAGGTTATCCAGCTGTGATGCAAGAAGAGAAAAAAGAGAGATGGCTGCTTAATGTGTCTTACAGCAGTATTGTACAATGTCACACACATTGCTACTCATTCAACACTCAAAACAACAGTTTATTTTTGTAAAAAAAAACTAAAAAAAACTCTGCCTCTACAAGGATCGGTCAAAACTTGATAAATTGCTCAGTGCCTTTTTTACTGCAGTAATTAAAGTAGATGAAAGCATTTTGGGGGATTTTCTGGTTTAATATACGACAGAAAAAAAGAAAACAAGTGGCAAATTATTCAGAAAAGGCAAAAACTCTGGAAAGCACCCTAGTCAAATATTATCAAATCTGCTATGAATAGGAGTTTAATGAATCATTAAAAATTGATTTGATAAAACATATTTAAAATATTTAATAAAATGTGTACTGTATGTAATTATAGACACAGCCTTCAAACAGGCACTTTCTCTTACCAGGTTTTTGGGTAGTTTAGGTTGTGTGTGTGTCTGGCCTGGAGCAGGTTCTTGTTTGGTGCGTTGAGCAGCTCCTCCTGTGGCAAGATCTGGGAACTCCTCTTCATCCTGACAAACATACAGAAAAAAAGAAAATAATCAATTGAAAATAAATGTAAGGGAGACAGTGATTCATTGCACATGTACAACATTGAAGCATACAGGAAAATCTTCTCTCACCTCAAAGTAAAGTGGCTCCGGGGTGAGCTCAGTGCCTGCGCTCACTGCTGGCTGCAGCCTTTGTTCTGACTGGTTGGGAGGCACCCGTGCTGGGTAGCCACTATGGAAATCCTGAGATTAAGAAAAAGACACAAAGCAGAGGAATCAGGAATTTTACCACTATTCAATAGTTTAGTTTAGTTTAGTGAGGTGAAGATGGAGGACGAGAATTACATAACCTTTTATAATATGTTCCCTTCTCATGTTTGCTCCCAGATTATGATTCATGTTATTGTAATTCTATGTGATTTTTGACATTTCTCAAAAAAGGATAAATCCATTGGGGACTATTACATTGTTTATCCCAATACGTCCTGTGCTCTGTTGCTTATCTGGCTTTGCATTATGTTTATACCTCTGTTTTAAGTTGTTGCTAAACCTCTGCTATTTTGTTATCTTGGTCCATTTTCTGTTCCCTCCCAAACACCATCATCTACAGTATGTGTGGGCTCTGCTCTGGCTGTTGGGAGGGAGATTATCTCACACAACAACAATATATTCATATACCTGCTGCTGACTAAGCTTTGGTGTGATTCACAGGACATGTCCTTTACTCAAAAGCTAACTTTATTAAACCTTGACTTTTCTGCTGACATACAGCAGCCTTTCACTAAGCGTCTGCTCCGGGGGGACAAACCGTACCTGTGAGAAGTTCCTCTGTTCAGGATTCTTCCTCTGATCTGCTCTGTGAAACTGGCCATTTCTTTCCCCCCATGGCTTTGGGTTCGCTTGAGAGGCTACATTTACCCAGGTACCTGCTAGTGCATCAAAAAACATGAACAATGTCAATTAATTTGCCACATAACATTAACATTGGAACAGAATGGCTCAACATGATGATTCAAACTTACCTGTCATTACACCAGCTTCTACTCCCTATAAAACATGAGGAACAAATAAAAATGAAAGACTTTTTGAGACATCTGTGGAATATAAAAACTTGTAATACAGAGTCAAGAGGTAGTCAAAGGTATTTTACACAAGCAAAGTCTTGTATGTTGGGAAAGTCTTAGTTGTTTGTTTATGACCTCTACTACTGTTACAAGATGACCACAGCCATGACCATAGATTAAAACAGATGACAGATATCACACAAAGCAGTTAAGTACACTGCTGAAGTATGGCTACAATCTGCCCATTGAAACCATCATTTCCTATACATAATGACACAGACCAGTAAAAAAAAGCATTTCATGCATTGTAGTATGACATTTCTTTTGTTTCCAACTTGTAATATGCAGCAGAAAAACCTAACTCCTGGCTGTGCATCAGTCGTTGACTTACTGGTGGTGCTGCTGTATTTTCTGCTGGTCGTTGTGTTACCCCAGTTGCCTGGTTGTGTTTGGGGCTGCAGTAGCCGCTGTCGCTGTCTATATCTGCCTCACTGGTGCCCTGCTCGTTGTAGCTTTCACCTGGATGAGACGCCATTCTTCTCTTTGTTCGGTTTTTCCACAACAGGGGACTACCTCGCTCAGCAGCACATCGTCCTGACACTTCACCTGGGAAATCTGGGGATAAACAAGCAAAGCTGAGAACTAGATGTCCTTGTTACACAGTCTTATAAAGAGAGTAATAGAACTTCTACCATCGTTAGGCAACAAGTACTATTAAAAAAGGATCATGAAATCCTGTTGAAGAATCAGTGATGTCTTTGACTTGCCCGTATGATGTTATGTGACATCAAATTTGACCATAAATGAGTAGCCAATTTGGGGCCGATACCGATATTTGGGAGAGAAAATATCCGATATATCGGCCTGTATAAATCTAAATTCAATCTGTAGAGATAGACTTTATATATATATACACATTTTTTTCATTAATCCCTCAAATGCAGTTATCAAACACTTGTGGAAAAGATGTACAGCATAACGTAGACAAGATGGTCACTCAATTGAAAAGTAACTACACATGTACGTGTGTCACCACCTGACACTCTAGAGAGGGACATAATGCTATGGTTATAATCCATATAGCACACTGTTAGTGTATTACAACGGTACTCAAATGAAATTATATTTGACTGGTAAATAAATGTAGTAATATCAGCGCATAATGCGATAAAATTAGCCGATACCGATAGCCAAGCGATATGCTAATATCGGCCGGCCGATTAATCGGTCGGGCTCTACTTCTTATCTTTGTAAAGATAACATTATGGGCTTCACATATGTTCAACTCTCCAACTGGAAACTCTGCATTCCAGTTTTTTCAGAAGTGAAGCACAAGTATCATCCACATAAACCTGTAGGACCAGACACAGTTTACCAGCATTGTGTCCTGCTTCCTCAATGACAGGAAAGAATCTTGTTTATATGCAAAGCAGACTTCTTTAACAAGGTCTTGAATGTTCTTAAATTCAGCTTCCTTTAAGCCTCTGGAATAAAGATCTTCATTGACATAGGCTCATACTCTTGGCAAGCACAATTTATACTCAGAATTTTCCCAGGGCCACAGCCGACAAGCTTCTGATCTTCAGTTGGTAAGGCTGTTGTTTGATTCTATTTTTCTGTTAAATCAAAGTCTTGCATCTTAGTTTGTTTTTCATAATTTCTGACGTTTTCTTACCCGTCTGCTGTGCTGCATCAACCAGCAGGACGGTCTTTGTCCTTCCATCTGGCCCAAAGGTGCACACTTCTTTCTGTACAGCTACACTCCTGGTTGGAGGCCGGCGACCTCTTGGAGGCTGGCTCACACCCAACTGTTGCTGTAGGAGAAAGAAAAAGAGGCAGGGCATGCTTACACAGATCTTGAAGAGATACAAACAATATATGACATCGATGTGACAATATCACACAAACGCTGTGTACCTTTGGGAGAAGATTAGGTCGGACTATGCCTCTCCCCCTCTGACTGGCCATCCCATACGCCGGCCCAAGGGACAATGGTCTTTCTCCAACATCTGCTGAGACAGGGTTGACCACTCCAGCTTGCACTGGACCTGCATATGTGCCAGGGAAGGGCTGGTAGAAGCCCATCACAGGTGGGCATGGAGCAGGCATAATCTGGTAATAAGCGTAGTCATTGGAGACAGGAGGCTGGGGGGAAGACAAGATGGGGTAGGCCAGGTATGAACCACCAGGGCTGGGGTTAGGCTGCTGCCAGCGCAGCTCCCCTCCATTATACATGGGATGTTGCCTGTGAAATAACAAAGAGAAAAAGAGTTGATTTATGAAATGTAATTGTTTCAACAGTAAGACACTAGTGCAGTAGTGAGAGTGCAGGGGGTGCTTCATGTAAGTTATGTAACATGAAGCTCTATATACAAGAGGTAGCTGGATAACATGTGTTTAATAATAATGATTTTAAGCTCGATCTTCTTTTAAAAGACAGTGGCTCAGGAGAGGGGTGATGCCCTGTTACACATCAGTAATTCCACTGTTATGATGTGGTTGGTTTGTTGGTGGTGTGCGCATGGTATGCAGAAATGTTGATAAGGATCCCGATGATATTTTCACAGCTAGTGTGCATTTCCTTGCATTCAAATAGCCGGGAAAGGAAACAAAGGAACGGAAGTGTGCAGGATACAGCAGATCACTCTGGACAAAGAGAGAGTCATTGGAAACATAGCCTGTGGTTCCATGTGTACTATGTAACTCAGGGGAGGTTTCCATTCATAATTAAGTAGTCGTAAACTACAGAGCATCTAATGGCTTTAACTCAGCACACTGTTTAAAGGAACTGATCCAAATCTTGTTTGTGAAGCACAACATTAGGGACATGGTGTTCGCTTCTTATTGCTGTAAGCATTGTGGTGAATGAGCTATTCTGAAAATAGAAAAAGGTTCAGAAGAGGGGAAGTTTTTTCTTGGGCAGTTCACAACTGGAACACTATAATTTCCACAGTGCCAAAGGAAAGTAAAAAATGTTTAGCCAAAGTTGAAAGCAAAAGGAAAATACCATAATTATCATGGACCTAAACCACTGGTGCCATTACTCAAGAGTTACACAGGATTGAAGCCACAACCTTTAGAGTGGCAACCATTATCAAATCTCCCTCCACTGCTACAGTACCTGTTGGGTTGGTTCTCCTGGACAAAGGGGTAACAGGTGATGAGGTAGCTGGGTATGGGAGTGGTTTCCACCCCTCCGCCGCCTCCCCCTATACCTCCACCGCCTCCTCCTCCACCTGCATCTCCAGATAGACTCATGCTGACAAGGGCTCCGTCGAGACCTTTCTTCTGTGGGATGAACGGTTCCACTTCGGCTGAAAGCTTCACATCCTGCACAAAAAGAGATGTGGAGACAAACTGTCACACTTTGAGCATCAGCAGCAAATTAACTACATGACACATCCTAATAAGCGAGAAAACAATCAACACCTAAGAGCAGAAATATCCTATCAAGCTCAAATGTAGTAGCTCATTGTATCGAGCGGGGCCTATACCATGGCATTTTAAAAATATCGTCTTTTTTCACCAGAGATCCGACAGAGGGTGAACTGTCCATGTTCTCCAGCAGGACTATAGCAACCTTTCATTTATTTAGTGGTTATCATAGCTGAGCACTGCATTCCATCACACTCTCCTTGTTTGTTTACAGTCTTGACTATCTAGAACGAGCAATAAAACAAGCAATCGAGCCTTAAGATATGGAGAGGACATTAAAACATTTCCAGTACAAAAATGATATAACACATAATTACCCGGCAATCTAAAAGAAATAAACAACTTATAAAAAAAAAAAAAAGGTCTTCATCCATTTTGACACTCAATTTCTCATGTGACTAAGAAATCTTAAGCTGGATAAGCAGCAGAGAAAATAGAAATAATGACCAGTCTCTCATTAATACGGTATACAATGAGATAAAATGCTTGACCTCAAAATGTCAAAAGGGAGAAACTTCATTTAAAACATGTGTAGCTGGTTTTTGAGGCTAGAAATACCATGACATGCAAATCGGGAACAGAACACCTGGCACAACCTTATTATGAGGTGTTAACTGTACACTCACTAGTGTCGTACCATTTTTCATAATAGTTGTATGATTTAACATTTACAAAACAAAGACATTGTTGGTGAACATGTAAAAAAAAAACAGCCCTCAACCAAACACTTTGCTTGAATATTTAGGTTAAAAAAAAAGGAGCTCTCAGACAAATGGTGATTTCCTGTAGACAACCTAACACAATAAATATAAAACCTTAAAATACCAATAAATAAAGCGCTGTGGTGAAAAAATGTGACATATGCAGCAGATAATGGCGCAACACTGCCCTAACTCCAGTTCTTCTACTTTTCTTCGTTTAGTGTAATGGGTCATGAGATTTATGACACAGACATGCAGTCATCAGACAGACCATTTTACAGTTAAGGAGTGGTACAGCAGGCCATGAAGAGGCCAAAGATCAGAGGTCAGTGACATCAGGTAGTAGGTTTTGGAGTGACTCACTTGAGTACTCTCAAGCTCCCTCTGCCACTTCAGACACCGCCTCAGAAAGGAGGGATATACTTAAAGATGACAGCAACCATCAGGAGGGCCTACTTTGACTCATTTATGTATTTAAAGCAAATATTATCTTATCAAAACATGCTATCTTTAGTGTGCTTTAGATTACAGATAGAAAAGGCTGGTTTTAAATGCAGTAAACCTTAATTTAGAAGTTCTTATACTGTGTTCGTTAAAAAATTTATTTGAACTGAAATGTTTATTTTGTTCTCATGTTTTTGGTTTTGAGAAGCCAAAGACAACTTTCCACATTGTGGACAAATAAAGTTCTGTTCTTTTCTAAAATTTCAAGTAGTTATTGCTATTATGCAAAAAAGGTAATTCCAAAAACAAATTTCAAGCAAAACACCCAAATTGTTGTTTTTCTTTTGCAGTCCTTCATTGTTGCGCTACATTGCCGTCCTGAAACATCTTACAAGTGCTCTACTTTCTAAATTCAAGCATCCCCAAAACACGGACAGATAAATGTTCAAATTGACCAGCCACTCATGGACCATCATACTTGATCATTCATTATTAACTTAATTGTTATTTGCATCTAAGATCTTCAAGCCACTTCTACATTTAACCAGCATTTTGCTGGTGGCGTGTACTAATTTTCTCATCCTGATTGTAACCTGGGGTGGCAGCTCTGTCCGAGAGGTCCCATAAAAATAATCAGCTAATTTTTGCAGGGGATGAGTAGAGTTGACAGGGTTCAGAGTACAAAGACACCCGCTCAAATCTCTGAAACAGTGGTCGGATGCATGAATAGAGTATCAGTGCAACCAGTGGATGTCAAACAGACAGCTATTGTCTCCCACTGCTACAGTCTGTGGGAGGCTCTCTCACTTTTCTTTAGGTAATTTATACATCCCATCATATCTAAACTAAGTCCTGGTTTCTGGATCCTGTTCGGCTAGGGAGCAGAGCAGCCTTCATGCCAAGATCCATATGCCTGTAAGGATTTAGGACTACAGTACCTGTGTGATAGCACAGTATGGTGCATAGGGAGTTGTTATAGGATTAAGTGTGAGAGGCTAAAGTGGGGACAGTGCAACGAGATAAGCTAATTACACGGCAAGCTATAGCATGGAGGCCTTCTGCAACCTTGAATTCTGAGCAGATGCAGAGAAATTCAGCTTTTTGAAAAAGAGTCGTGAAGGAAAACAAAGCTGCTCAGAGGATCCATCTATTGATTCAACCATGTGTGTCTTTGTGTATGTGAGTGCTGGGGGGCGAGAGGTTGAGTGAGAATAGCTGTGATTGTCAAGAGGGCAATGAGGTCAGATCCAGATGTGCATTCATTCACAATGACAGAGCTGGTAGTGATAAGACTCGGGGCAACTGATCTCAAAAGCCTCTGTTTTGGTAAGCATTTCTTCTCACACCAGTTGCTCTCGAAAAAGTAGCAGATGGGCTTTTAAAAGGAAGTAAAAACATGTGCAGGCTTTTAAAAGGTTCAGGAAACAAAAACACGAGTCTAGCAGCACTAGATTACATATCACAAGATGAATCATTCAGGAAATTTGAACTGATGACACAGTGGTTTTAATCCACAATCTTATAGGTCAAGTCCCTTGCATTACGCATTGGAAAACCAAACCCAACCAAAGTCAACTTTCTGCATTACAAACACCGTCAGAGGAATGCCATACATGCAGAAGAACCAGTCAATCCTCTTATTGACAAACACTCTCCAACATACCTCTCCTGACAACAACACTCATTCACACATCCCTAACCTGACTGAAGCATTTTGCATAGCCTTTCTCTACAACTTCTATCCACACAAAATGTATAAAAATAACACAGCTGGCTGTTTCTGTGGCTCGAACTAAAAAAATGACAAGCGGCGTCGATTGACAGCTGAGACATTTTTTTTTTTTTTTTTTTTTTAGCTTTAGCAAAGCGAACCGAGCAAGTACGAAGCAAGTAAAACTGCGTTTCTGGATTATTAAACACGAACACTGTCATTGACGTAAATCTACGTCGTATTGCTACACAATCTAAAAACACTTGCAAAATCGACTAAAAAAAAAAAAGATGCGAAATGCACACACGGTTTTGTTTTGTAATAAAGCTGAGGTTACCGTTAGCTGTCTTCACGTTAGCTCACTAGCTATGAGATACGTGTTTGCATCGCTGCTGCTTCTCCTCACAAAAACACTTAAAACACTCCCGTACTGAATTACTCCACATAGCTCAAGTCACCAGCCAAACAACGTCGCACTTAAAATGGTACAGCAACAGAAGAAATAGTTTTTGAATAACGTGATTCAGATTTTTGGGGCCCTTCTTTTCGTGGGGCTTAACACAAACAAAACGAGAAATCACTCTTTATTGTACCTTATTGTCACAAGCGTCCATGTCAGTCATCGACGCCGCCGCAAGACCGTCAGGGGCCAGAGAGCGGACGTCAGGATGTGGGCCCTTTTAATTTCTTCATTGTAAACAATAATAATCACCAAAGGCTAAGGGGGGAGACTCACACCCAGTTTTCTACGGACCCGCTAAGTGTTGCTAGATGCTGCTGCTGCTGCGTCAGCTAGCTGCTCTCTCTCTCTCTCTCTCCACAGACGAGCTCGTAGCTGTGAGTGAAGCGCTGTCAGTGTGGAAATGGGAGTCACCTGAAACGGAAAGCGCCGAGGCTCAGAAAGCCTTCGCTTGTCTTGAAAATGCAGTGCGTCACGGGTGCATAGACAATGTAGTTGAAGAGAAATAAAGATGTCCTTATATCTCATTTATGACAATTAAAAACATTTTATTTGACGTGTAGCCTGTCTCACAGTTAAAACTTTGTAGCTAGTCAAAGGCAGCTGAATCCTTATAGTGCTGAGAGAAATCTGTTTATTACCAACAGGCAACAGTATACATTAAAATACTGTGTACAAGTTTTCATACACATTTGGACTTTTTTTTTTAAACAACTGAAGCATTTGTGTGTTGCACATGGAAGGATCTGCCAATCAGGAACATGAAAAAAATAAGTGTCAGTGATTTCCTCTCATCACGACAAAACATCACACTTTGAACACGTTCTCGGGGTTCCTTGTGTCTTCTTGAAATTGGTGGCATTCTCAAAACCTGTGCTGTGTATCTTGTCTCAGAGGATATACTTGAAGAAGCACAGTAGCATACTTTATGGATGTATTAAAACATGCCATTTTCCTTGTCTCTTGATTTTACATGCCATCATGTGAGCTTGCTAACAATGGCTTGGTTGAGAGTGTTCAGCTGATTTGTCCATTTGTCTAAAGCTGTGTAGCGAGCCCCTCCTCTCTTCTGGTAATCCAGTTCTAGTAGCTGGTTGACTTGGTCAATTCGTCCATGGATTGTGCTGTGACAAAGAAGATGAGAGTGAGCAGAGAGGCTATACACTCTGAAAAATATGAGAAACCGGACTGACTTTTTTTTTTTCATCAGGTCTCAGTGTTTTAAAGCCAGTATAAACTCCACACAGTGTAGTCATACAATAAAAGTTAACCTTTGAAATGACAGTCAAAATGTACTAGTCTTATTCTATTAAGTTTCTGATCCAGATGCTAATTGTACTTTCTTAATTATGTAGTCAACACAGCACCTGGTGACAAAAACAAGATGCATTATTTCTTTAGCATGCATACTAATTCATCTAAAAATATTCTAACACTGAAACTCCTGTGGCTTTAAAAAAAAAAGTTAATATAAAAAATATAAATACTAATTTTTCTCCACATAAATGACATTACATAAAATATATCCCTTTGACAAATCTGCAACAATAACTATTGAGTATGTTCGAGGGATCTGGTGCTTTCACCTGCTGCTAAGCGTTTTACATCAGAGAACCAGCACAGCTGGGTTGTAAGGCTGTAAAATGACAGGTCATCATCACAGTACGAAAATGAATAAGGTAAAAGATATGACGGAAACTGTCAATGAATAACAAGAACCAAAGGACGCAAACTATGAGGAACTGTAATTATTTACAGGAAGAAATCTATTTTCGGACTCCTCGGCAGACACGTGAGGGAGGAACTTACTTGTCCAAGATGCACTGCACCAGCAAACTCTCCACATCACACACATCAATGTTCAGCTCCTGAAAGACAACAGAAACAGTCAAGACTCCTCGTTGCTTCTGTAGAGGAGTGTGTGAACTCATAACTTTAAGTATTCACAAACATCAACCTGAGCCAATGCAAATATCGTGATTGATGTTCTGCTAAAGGCCTATGGCGAAAACTATCACGCAAGAATGTAAACTAACGAGCAAATAAATAAGTACAGAGGTTGCATAAACATTAACAGATACAATCAAGGTGATTGCTGTCATCTGACTGTGACATGAGAAAATACTACGACCACTTCTCATAACACTGTAATTTCATGACCTCAACTTCTTTTTTAAAGAATATTATAATAAATCAAAAACACCTTTAGCATGATTATGATATTTTCTAAACATGTTTTGTGTCACTTCAATGTGTGGATTTCCTCATATGTGTCATGCTAATGCATAATGTGTATTTCTTTGGCATGTATAACATGCCATAAAAAGGCATTTTGATAAAGCCATCCAAAGCAAGATCAAATCATGGTGCATCAGTTGTTGCTTTTAAACTTTTGTCTGATTAAACTTGTGATTGAAAACCCCATTTCAAAATTGTATGAATGATTGGTTTTCAATACAGAACAATCAAAATGTAAAAATAATCTACTTGGCACAAGTCATAAAATTGGTAAATAATATATTAAGAGAGTGTGATCAAAGAGGAGTTAGATAAAGCCCCCGAAAAGGACATAATTTGTGATGGACTTGGACTTACCTTAGAAATGAAAGGGATGTGTATTCTCGTGTACGGTTTGATGAGTTTGATAAGTACTTGAGTTCTAATGTTCCGCAGGAGCTCTGAAAGACAACATCACATGATCAGCCACACTCCCAATAGAAAAGATAAAGTTTTCCTGCATGTGGAATCATGTCACGTTCACCACTCACCCTCTATGTGCTCTCTAATGAACGGGTCGTCCATTATGTTACTGTGATTTGTTTTCAAGATTTTCTCAAATTCAGTGATGTCATTGTTCTGGTAGGCGCTGGAAGGAAAAACAGAGAGTGTTGTTATACGAAACACATTGTGTCACAGTGACCAACACAAACTCTCATCCTGAAAGATGTCAGTCTATATCCAAAATATTTGACTCTTTGTAAACATTATTCTTATGGCAGTTTTGGGCGTGATTTCTTAGTTTCTTGTTTATGCAATCAAATTGTTAAATATATGCACAAATCCTAAGCAATTTGAAAATTGAATAGTATTTGTGAAAACATAGGGACAAAGAGAGCAAACAAAGAAGAAAAAGATGACTCAAGTCTTGCGAAAGACAAAAGTAATCTACCATACTTTCTACAAACACAATGAAATGTGAAGTTTGCAGAGCACTGCACTGCAGAGCACTGCTCTGCAAACTTGTAAAACTTATATGAAGGCCATTAAGTTGTTTTTTTATCATTTGCACTTGGATAAATGTTGCCAGATACCCACTAAAAATGCAATATTACTTTACACATAAAATTTGGATGAAGGGAACGACTGACGCTGAAATACTGACCATAGACCGTACAGTTGGGCAATCTGAATCCATCCGTTTATCTTTATAGTTTTTGCAATCAACAATATCAATTTCATCACATTCTTTTATTAGATAAGAAAAGACAAAGTCAAATGTTCCTGTTTAGGGAATTCTGACTCACTTGAGGAGCACATAAATAAGATACTTGGGATTCTGGAGAATTAATTATCCCGTATAATAGGTGATGATGTGTGATGGAATAGTGACAACTACTACAATAACATCCCTCCTTTCTTCACTTTTAAAAGTTGACTTCTTCTCACAATGACCTACTGGTTTTGAGTCATGGACGCTTTGCATGTTAAAAGGAGCTGACTAAAGAGCTGGCTCTGACAGACACAAAGATTGCACTGGTCAGCCATAAAGTGATCAGACAAATTAGAAATAAACCGTTAAACCATATACATAGTGTCTATTGTCAGAACATTTTAATTGAACCACAAACTCTTATGTTAACCAAACGGATATGTTCTTCACATTACAAATGCATTAAATCTGGTCCGTCTTACATGTATTTATGTAGCTTCTTCATTTCAGCTACTTAGTAAATGAGTGACTGTAAAATGTTTAAAGCGCCAGCTAACACTTGAAAACAATGTGTGCTTATAAAAACATAAATACACCTATTAAGTTGATAAAGAAAAAGATATTTCATTAAAACATGAACGCATGCTTACCTTACTAAGTTAGTCATTGCTAGGATCTCTGGGTCATTTTTGTATGGTTTGGCCTTTGAAAAAAGAACACAGAAGTAGGGTTATACCTTGCACCAAAAACCTCAGTAAATGTCAACTGGCATGGCACAAAACCCCCAAAATCCTTTTAGAAAACCATTGAGATTAAAAACAGTCTGGCTGGGCTATATGAAGGATTTAAAAGCAACCACCAGTGTGTCTTGATCTCTTGCTTTTCATATTTCTACAAACAGTATACATGCATTTTTATAATAGCAAAAAAACGATTAATTTCATACCTCTTGAGAGTCAAAAGGGTTTATTCCTGACTTCATCAGCATGTTAGCTAGCACCAGGTACTTCAGGCATGTCGTCCTTCTTGGGCTTCCGGACTCATCATAGTTTTTAAAGGCCTCAAAGAAGTCTGTGTGAGCTTTCTCAAACTCACCCTCTCTCAAATGCATCTTGCCACCACACTCTGGTCAGAAGCAATTAAGCACAGGTCATTCAGCAAGCATTAGGGACAATACAGGGTGTGCCAGTTTTTCTTAACAATGAACAGGTCAATCAATGACGGAGATATAAAAACAATCGTACCTCTGATAACTCCCATAATGAGCGGGTGAGGAATGGCAGATTTAATATGAAGGGACTGCTCATAAAGGGCTTTCAGTTTCTTGTTGTTTTTTTGTGCTGTGTACATCTGGATTTCAAGAGCATAGATCTCCAACAGCTGTGTGCCTTTTTTCAGGTCATCCTCTCCATCATCTGTCTTTTGTTGACATAAAAAAGGAACAACCTCCTATTAGATGGTTACAAGACACAGACACACCTCACATCAAATTTACTATTTCATTAAAACAGAAGTACCAATGTGTTTGTGAAAGAGCTGCTTCCACTGAAAATGTATTTGGAGATAATGATTTCTTTACTGATGAAAAAAAAAAGAGACTTAAATGTACTTAACTACCTGACATGACTGGTGAAGTTGCCTAAGAATCTTTTGCAGTTTTCCGTACTCTTCCCTCTCCAAGTACAGCTTCCCCAACTGCAACAGAGGAACAAAAACAAAGAGCGATTATGAGCACATGTTATACCATTACATTAATATGGGTGACTGCCTAAAACAGTGTAAAACTTTACTCACCTTTGTATTAGTTTTAAACCAAAGTCTGTCATTTTTCGCATCCTTCAAAGCCTCCAACGTGGTTTCGTAGAACTCCTGTAGCAAGTCCATCTAGAAACACAAGAGAGGCATACAAAAAGACAGATTTAAAACATGAAGGATTAGAAATTTTACTTTACATTAGACCTGCTTCACATCCTCTATCCATACCTGTTTGGAGGTAGAGATATAGTCGAGTATGGAGTTGATTGACTTCTCTGAGTAGTTCCTGGTTACAGCACTTCTGATGTATGTAAGGAGCTGCTTGTACCTGTTCATCATCTCTGGAAAGTTGGTCTGCACAGAAAAAAGAAACCTGTCAAATTCATGTCTCGTGGTAAAGGAGATTATTAAAAGGTAGGATGTGTTGTTGTGCATACCAGCTTGAAATTGATTTTGATCATCTGTTTCAGTGCTTTAAATCCCCATTCTCCTTTCTCTCCTTCAAGTTCCAACACCTGAACACATGTGAAACCGAAAACATGTTGGTAAATGTTGCACTTTGAAATGAGTGAGATAATCTACACAGAACAGAAAACTTGTTATGGAGTACAACTCCACCTTCTGGAAACTGCTAAGTGCTGCTTTGGGATCATCCTCCTTCAAGGCTTTGGAGTTGTAGTACTGGTTCTCCAGGTCCACGTTTGGCTCTGAATTACTGTCTTCTGAGTATTCCTTCATTCAAAAAACACATAAATAAGTCACACTTTATTTAAAACACAGGTACATTTGCTAAGAAAACACAGCAGGAACTCTTTGCTAGCTAACACATAGGTAATGATAGCAGACTCCTAATACATGAGCCTTGAGCTAACCTTACGTTAGCAAACGCCATAGCTTGCTAACTAGCCGGCTGCTTTGCTTTTCATGCCCACAAATACAAACCCGAAGAACGCTGAAGGCATGTCGCACATTGTGGATAATGTTTTTCGATATTGCCCAGCTACACAGTACACAAAAACAACTATTCCACACTAGCCAATGAGCTATCGTAAGCCAACCACTGTCAGCTTGATATTAGCCAACAAGCTAACCAAACAGCTAACAGTAGCTAGCCCGTACTGTCGGCACTTCACTGTTAGCGGACAAAACCGTAAAAATGTGAGTGAAAGATAAGTAACTTCAGCTGTAAATACCAGGTCGTAATCTTCTTCATCGTCGCACATGAAATCGTCTTCCATGTCAGACATATTGATGGTCTTGCTTGCTCTTGGTCAGAGACAGACAGTAGCCCGGCCTGTGCTGTGTTTTGCAGCGATAGTGAGGTGGTGTGTCAGGGTGGCACGAAGCAAGAGCCCGTTTCCGTCCATAGATGGGGCTATTGGATCACCGCAGACACATGAAGAGCTTTGCACTGGGGGAAAAACATTCACTTGATGCAGTCCTCTGCATGTTGAAGCATTCAATTGCTGTAGGTGCATAATGTTTAGGCATTTTACTGCGATATATAAAAATACATTTTAGTCCAAGACTCCATGGTTAAAATAACTAAAGTAGGCTTCTCACTTAATATTTACTCAAGTAGGCTACTAAAGAACCCTTTACAATGGCAATATCTCAGTATTTCCATTTGATAATGCTTTAGAATAGAATTACTTTATTGATCCAAAACTGGGAAATTGTGGAAAATTGTGCTTTATACTCCTACTTCTTTGCATTCAAGGAAGAAATGGTGTACTATTTCATCTGACTGGGCCTACATTACTTTGAGAGAAACAGTTAATTTCAAGATTCTGCAGACAAATAGAGAACCGTATGTGTCAGTTAACATGTTTTATAAAGTATGCATAACGAAATAAACTTCAATGTGCACATTAAATCTCCTGTGAGGAGTTTTGAATTGATTGTGTTATGTAACAAAATTAATACTGATGACTAAATATGACATACAAAAGCAACCAGTCACTGAATAGATCTATATAGTTGTTGTTAATACCTAATAGGCCTACCTGAAATCTGTGTGGGGTAGGTTTCGGACGAGGACATCAATTACACTTTATTTTTTTTACAGCAAAGACTCACAGTGAGTGATTGACTGTTAAAAGAAGATATTTTGGTTAGCATTACATGTACATGTACAGAACAGAATTTGTAAAGCAATAAGAAGTTGCCATTTGGTGGGGGGACACCACATATATAATATTTCATGCTATAAAAAAGGCAGGTGGGGGTGGGGGGGGGGGGTTATCTCTTATCTCTTAACTTTTAATATACTTTGTGCTGATGATATTTTTGGGTGTTCTTGTTTTTTTTTTCTGGTGGATTTTGCGAGCTTTGATACATTTTGAAAGGCATTTTCCTTCAAATGGAGAATGCGAATAGCCTATGATGTGGATAGTTAAAACGACCCACTACAGCTCTTGTAGTGAAACACTGATTTGTGTTTATGTTTCTATGGGTGGAAACCGTACTTCTCAAATATTTAAGATATATTATATGGAATTATAATGTAAAAATATTTATAAAAATTGGTATAATTGAAACATATTAACTATGTGACTTGACTGCCCATGTACCCACTCAAGGGTCTTTTGTCTAACGGTACCAGATGACATAAACACAGAAAGGAGATCTCAAGCAGTGACCAAGCAAGATTTCCACTCACACACAAACACACATAACCACCACCACCAACACACACACATGAAATGTACCCCAAGTTCACCAGGTTCATTTGAAACATTGGTGGTGAGAACTACTCTACTTCTACTTAATCCAATTTAAGGACAAAAGAAAGGCTTCAGTTTTATTTATTTAATCCAGTAGTGAAAAAGAACTCTGATTTCAAGAATAGTCCCAAGACTCTTTTCTAAACATGTCCCCTTTCAGGAAATCAGATTATAAATACATACATGACATATTTTTAGAATCGCTCTTGAGCCATTAACATGTAAGCAGCATTTTGCAGCTGTAAAAGTTGAATTAATGAATAAACTGTTGGGCATTATAATCTATAACAATTCATTCATATCATTTTTCATTTGACATGTGAATTGTTTGTAGTATGAAATAGAATCATTTTGAAAACGTACCTAAAAATTGTAAGTATATTAAACGTATTTGAATAAATTTACTTTTTCTTATGCACTGCTGCAAACATCCCATGAACTCCAGTTGTGCGTGTCAGATCCCGGTCAGCGCTGTGAATCAGGTTCATGTCAAATGGATTTCGTGACTGTTCTCCCAACAGTCTTGGCTGCCATGAAGAGAGGCCGCTGGCAGCATCACATCTTTCTCTGGCCTCTCTGCTTCACTCTGGGGGTCATTCCACATTTGAAGATTTCATTTCTAAAGAAATGACGATCCTATTCCGAAAATTCACGCAATCAACTTGTGTGTCATCAAGTTATGTGTCATAAGTTTATTTCAAAGAATTTATGTGTGGTTGAAAAACTGTCTGTCATCCTATGTGGTCAGTTTGGCCATAATATTTACAATATCCAGACATGATTCACAAACACTAATACTAGAGGTAAGAAAGTTTTCAGAGAACAAGTTATAACTTTACTTTTAAGCATTAAGAATGTCCCGAGTAATATAACTTGTGCAAGCGTGTGTGTACAAATGTGTCATAGGCTGTGAACTTTCCTCAGCCATATTTTCTTTCATGTGTGCACTGGCAGAGTTCTTGCATCTCTTACATAAAGTCATGCTGCGGCTGTCTGCTGGTTTCCCATGGAAACCAAAGTATTTAAATTGCTCTGCATCCTTCCTGGGCCTGTGAACTGTTAGTGTATGTGCACACACTGCAGAGACACAATGCAGGATCTGCACGCCCAATTGTTGCATTTGTGCTCAGATTGCATCATTCTGTCCACATTTAATTAATTGCACTAGTTTTGCATCATTACAAAGACTCAATGAATGAGAAGCTTACTGTTGGCAACAACAAGTTGAGAAAAGCTGTGGGTCTTAGACAAGAGACACATAGGTGCTAATACAACCCGATTTGTCAACACAGCGCCCACACCACCTCGTCAGATTATACGGCATTAGGCTTCCTCACATACTTGAAATAAACTGTTATCAACACAGCCTGACTGATCTGTCAACACATTGATAATCTCTATATAGTGTGTGTTTCCCAGCTGTGGTGGGTAGGTGCTAAATTATATTAAGGGGGAATAAGAACCCCCCCCCCCCCCCAAACTCCCATTTTAATTCAACTCTAAATAACTAATTTAGCAAGAAAGACTTTTATTTATTTGAGAGTATCACTGGCATGGTGTGATAAACAAAATGTCATTACGTTTCACCTTGCCATGTTGATCTACCTTATTTAGGGATCCCAGTGTGTTATTAAGCCTTATAAACACTTCCCAGAAGCCCTTCACCTTTCAGATAATATTTGATGATTCATTTGGTAAAAATAGAACATTGATATTATTCCCATGGCATCAAGGAAAACACTGGGTTTTATAAGCTGTTTACATTTTTCCTTGCCAAAAACTCTTCACTCCCGAAACCTTACAACCTTAATCAAGTTAACGTAATCATATTTGTTGTTCTTGTTGTTGTTGTTTGTACTATCCTTAAACATGAGATGAGAGTCTTTGACATTTCTCCAGCATGGCATCTGGCAGCAAAAGCTCATGTACCTCTCTCAGCAGGCTGCCGGCTTGTATACTCAACACAAACGGCTCTCACCAATTCAGTGCTCACAAAAGGGTGCTGACTCTTGTTGTAACTGCTGCCAACTCCCTTGTAGATCATTACTCATACATGCGCTCAAATGCATAGAGCCACACACATTGAAATTGGTATACTGTGTATGTACGTATATTTGTATGATCTAATATACACACCTGCTTAATCATGTGTGCCTCTGCATGCACATATTGTTAAACACCCTAGGAACCAGCACAGTTGCCAACCTTGTTCAACTTACCCTGAGGTCATCGAAGCCGCTCTCACTTCTCAACTTGTGCAAGATGCGTGACTAGCCGGTTTGTTTTTCTCTTTCATTTTTTTTTTTTTACGCTGTTTTCATTTTTACAAGGTATGTAGAAGCGTGTCTCAATTTTATGCAACAACTTCCATCAAGTGGGGCTGTTATTACAGATGAAATCCCACTTCCAAGAGCTGAAACAGCCACTGAAGCCAAGTCCACACGCACACCTGCTGCCTTACACGCAAGCATATTGTGTGGTTTTGCCTTGAATGGGGTATGTGGCTTTGAGTTTGAGCGTGATAGGGATTTGGATGATTCTGTGTGTATTGTAAATATATGGGATTTAAAAAAATACTGTGCAGTAAAAACTCAAATTCTATATGGATAAGCTTTGAAAGAGTGCTCAGGACAGTCAAGTGCAACGACAGGGAGAAAAGGTAAACAAGGCCTGGCTTGGTAATTCTAAAATCAAACATAATTTTTTTTTTTTACAGCAAAACCTGTCAATGTTAACTTAGCATCATGATATTATGACAACCCCAGAATTAAAAGGAACATTTTTATTTAGGAACACAAACAGCTGTCATCTGTGAGTGAATGTGTATGAATGGGATAGGTTAATACTGATGGTCACTGTACATAGCAGCCTCTGCCGTTAGTGTGTGAATGTAGTGTAAATGGTTGAATGTAACCTGCGGTGTAAAAATGACTTTGAGTAGTCAGAAGACTAGAAAAGCGATATTCAAGCTCAAATCTGTTTACCATTTAAACGTCTGTAAAGTACAGTACATACAAAGCCAGTGCCAGCAAGAAGCTAGCTTAGCATTGTTTAAAGAGAAGAAGCAGGGGGAACAGCCAGCCTGGTTTTGGGTCAGAACATCTAAACCTCACTTAATTAATGTATAATGCCTGTTTAATTTTTTGCAAAAGCTAAACTGTATGGCATGGTTTTTCTTCTGGGATTGCATGATAGTCTATTTATGGCCTGACTCAGTTGCTGTGACAACAAGAATCTGGGAAGTTACAGCAAATAGGTCTGTTTCTAATAATGCCGAACTACTCCTTAAATGATCTGTCACTCACTCATTCAAAAATGTTACAAATTGGAACTCAGACATATCTGTGGTGTCTGTTGCTGAAATTCCTTTGTGATTTTGCGAGTTATAGTCCTTTTACAATTATGGAGCGCATGATAACTTGCTCGAGTAGAGGGAAAGTTGGCAAAAGTTTATTGTTGTTTCTTTACTGCAAACAAGTCACGCAGTCCAGCCAGAGTAAGCTTTCCCTGCAGCACAGAGCATCAGAATATCCCACCCACGCTTGCTGATGTGACTTGCCCCTGAGAAAGGGAAACAGGGCTAACAGCTCTATCTGCCCTGTTTTTATTATTCTCTTTTGCAGATGAAAATAAAAACACGTGGCACCAAACCGAGTCCAGTTTCAGGTTGGTTCCAGGAAAAGGAGTGCAGGATGGAACTCTGAGACATTCTCATCTTCTCTGCTGCACTCTCGTCCCTCCCCTCTTCTGTTGTTTTATGTCCTCCCTTTCTTCTGTTGCACTCATCCCTGTGAGTTTGGTTTAGAAATCAAACCAGGAGACAGGGTATATTTAGATGCCTTTACATTTTTGAAATGCCAAAGCTGAGGCTATGGGATTGGTGGTTTCAACTTTACATTCATGAAAAGCAACATGGACCAGGCCACATGCAGCATCAGTCTGGTAGAGGATGTGTGACCCCTTGGATGCTTTCATTAACGAGAGACAGTGTCAAATCCGTCAGTCAGACAGGACGCTGCTTTACACTGAGTAAGTCCACAGGGATGAGCTCACCTTCTGTTGTCATGCTGCAGACCTGTCAGAATAAGCAGAGTGATTTACAACCAACGAATGACAAGTCGAGCTCAGAGGAGCCACAGCTGTGAAAGTGCTCGTCAGAAGTGGAGTAATAAAACCTCCACTTGCACATAACTCTGCTCCTGTTGAAAGGCTTGCATGTGTCTTTAGCTTCCACATACTGTAAACATAGATCAAATACCAAACCTATTCCTGGAAGTCCACAGCATGCCTACTATGTGTGGATTATTGTCTTCTTCTCTTCATGCAAATTTCACCTTGCACTTTGATTTTCTATCTCTTATCTGTCATGACTTTCTGGTTTGCAGCTGTCATGGCTTTATTGTACCATCTGCTCTCAGAGTGACTTACTGGAAATGGAGAAGACAGGCGGCTTGGGAAGGTGGCCAAAAAATCCTGAAAGTGCAACAACTATATGAAACTCTGTATCCAGGAAAAACTTTGATAAGATAGTTAGAAGTTAAAACTACAAATATGACCATCCTGCTCTGTTTTACTGTCAGTAGAAATGTAGAAAAGATATTACACTTCTGATGAAATGGAAGGACGCTTCCATGTGAGTGACACTTTAGTTTTATCAAGTAAAGCACTGACAGTGCTCGGTTCCCCATAATGCATTATGTCTTGTTTTTAGTTATTCTTTTTCACATTGAGGGTCAAATACTGTAAATAAGACGAAACATCACTGATAACAGCAGACATATTTTCATAAATAATGTTTCCCTGTCGGTTACTGAAAATCAATCCATGTTTGGGTTAAGATCAGTGAGAACTTACTTCTATGTCAACCACTTATTATCAGTTTAGCTGCTGCAAACATCCCCAGACCCAACCTGTGTTAGTTTTGCAGCTAATGATGCAATATTTTGTTTCCTCAGCAATACCGCACAGAATACTTTATGTTGCAAACTCTTCTTTGACCCTATGAGCTGAAAGAGAACAAACAGTATTTAAATGTGAAAGTAATAGAAAGTCTAGAGCTTTTGTTTTGGAGAAGAATCAAACCTCAAAGTTGCATGCGGTTACATTGCCCTTAAAGCGATATTAAAGTGATTTAATGCACTTAGTATAGATGGCAGAGGTGTGTCTGACCCTTTGTCACCCTCTGCCCGCTCTCATGTCTCAGACTAAAGTCTTTGAGCATCCCGTGGATCAAACAAAAGCCCTCATATTCATCCATTAGGATCTACTTTGTTTACTCCTCTACTAGTGAGTCTCCCAAATTGTGTGCTGAGACTTGTGGTCTCCTACCGGGGAGGCATGGGAGATTTTCCACAGCCAGTCGCAAATAGTAACTTTCCATTGCATGGAGTCAGGGTCCATGCTGAGCGATCACTTTGATGTACCTTATCTTGTCTCTAAGTGCCCTCAGTGTTAAATGGCAACAAATTACAGTTCTAGGAATGACAGAGGGCTTTTGAGTGGGAGGAAAACGTCTTTATTATTGTGTGAATTGATGGCCATTTATCTGCTCTAGTTTGTTTATGTTTGAGACAGCAAGTGTCTGTGTGCATGTCTGGCTGGCTGCCTGGTGATGCATCGGTATTCCCAGTTGTAAGTTGTGTCTCGCCCTGTTGCACGACATCCACAGGCACAGATGAACCGCTGTAATATTTCAGTTCCCAAACTTGATGAAATCGCTGCTTGTACAAGATAAGAAGCTGACAAATAGGTGAAACGAACAGCTGTTAACACTGTGGCGGCTGATGCAAATTAAGAAGAAATAAACCCACAGAAATAAGTCCAATCATCACAGATCATCGTTAACACAGACATTTAACAAGAAGCATGCCGAAAACAACATTTGTGCCCCATGTGCAGGCGTGAGATGCATAAGCAATTACAGATGATAGTGTTGTTTTTAACATTAAGGCCACCCAATCCTTAGGCCAGGGAGGGGAATAAGGAGGACAAAATCATTCTGAATTGTTCTCCTTCGTGGTCTCACATGATGGAGGGTCTGCTGAACCTGAGATAAGGCTGAGTATTAAAGACCCTCCTAAAGCCAGGACAATGGTAAAAGTTAGAGCAATGTTGGGCTGAAGCCAGGTCCAAAGCATGGGGTTGACTTAGGTTGAGGCAAGTGTACAAATACAAGGACCACAATTGACACTTTGCATGCATGACTTTTAACAAACTGGATTGCCACAACATATTTAATTAAGAGCATAAGATCTGTGCTAAGTATAATACACAAGTATGGGTTATTGCACATATCAGTATCTATTATTACTGATTTAGATGAGGCATATGGCTCAGGTTTAGCCATGACCAGAGTACCGACTGGCAGAGCGCCAACAGTTCATGTGATTGTAGACTCTGAAGCTTGTAAAGATGGAAACAGGCAAACACTGTTCCCCTGGAGTAAACTCATGGCTTTAATGCATAACATACAACATAATACAGTTAATCTGTAACATTCACAGTGCTTTCTGCATGTAAACTGTCTGTGTTATGTTGAAGTCTACAAACCGCATATTTACACAGAAGCAACAGGCTTTAGCATAATGTGTGTATGCTTTTAAAACAACATGCACATGAATACATGCGACCAAACCTGTGAGTTTTCAGCAGGTGAAAGATAAATATATTTGGTTAAATGTGAGATTGAACTGTTTTCTCCATCATGAATTACATAGAGAATGGGTTGAGAACCTCAGAGGAGTAACCCCACTATAGAGAGCCACAGTTTTACAATCTGTAAAGAGTTAGGAGGCGGCGGAGAAGAGGGTTTACAAATGGTTCTGGGCACATTTCCCACAAAGGCGGGAATTCCATCCCGCTACACCAATCTGGAGATGTTTACCTACAAAATGTGGAAGCATGATGCAGTGTCTATGTGTCGGTGTCGGCATATGCTTGTGTCTGTGTGAGTCTCAAGTGTGTGTGGTCAAAGGAGACCCTCGGCTCTCGTGACTCTGGATGGGGATGGGAGAGGGGGGGGGGGGGGGGAGATACTATCAGGCCTTGATTTCTGTGGTTATGATGACATCCAGATAATAGCAGAGACACACACATACACACACACACACACACACACACACACACACACACACACACACACACACACACACACACACACACACACACACACACAGAAACACATGCACAAGCGTCTCTTCTACTCTGAGCCCGCCACCACTGGCCTCTCGCACACACAAAAACACAGACACACACACACCAGAGCCCGAAAATTACAGCTTAGCATGCAAGCACTGAGCAGATGGGTTGCCTAATGACTGTTGTGTACAGTGCAGAGTGAGTGTGCTGCTTTCCCATTACACGTCCCCCTTACAAGACTCACAAGACCCCAAAGCACAGGTCTGGCTTTCATTTACTTTATGTCTTAACTGGCACTAGCATGACATATGCAAGTTGCAGGTGGTCAGACTATGAAAAAAAGAATGGAAACATACTGGAGAATGCTCTGCACTTGCTTTCTGCGGAGGGGGCGGGGATCATCACCTGTCAAAACTGATGTGGCGCTTCTTATGTATGGACTTGAACCTCTTTGATTAAGTAGTATTGACTTGTTTTCAAAGGTTTTTTGTGTGTCCTCTCTAATGCAGCACGATATGATGAAAGTTTGTTGTTGTCTTAGTGTCTACAAACAACTATCCTTTTAGATGAAGAGGTTTTAAATGACCTCAGCGTGTTAGCGTGAGAGTGAGAAGCAGACTGCTGTGGATCTGTCATGATTGCTGTTGAGGGATGATTACTTGGAGATGATCTCATTTAATGATCTAATATTTCAAAATATACCCCCCCCCCCCCCCCCCCCCCCCCCCACACACACACACACACACACACTCTACAATCATTAAAGAGGGATAGTTTACCCACCTCTTAAAATCAACCTGGGAATCTTTTTCTCCACCTTTGAGAATCCCTGGACAGAGTCTTTGCCAATCAGATGATTAGTACAGAATAAAATAAGTGAATACGGTTACATTCAGTACGGAAATAATTTAGCTAATGCAGAAATAAATAAATAAATAAATTGACCAGTTTTGAATGTTCTGCATTATTTTATAAACAGCAAACCAGTATGAAGGTAAGCATTTACCATTTTCATTCTTGTGTTTGATATAGTTTTAAGAACGTTCTTCCATTTTAAGCACACTTTGACGGGCAATACATGTTTTGGGTCTTGTCTTTTATTTAGACAAACAACTGGAAAACCTGACCTAATATCACCATGACTGCTTACTATTAAATGTCATGAAGCTTTTCTAGTTTCTGAAATAAACCTTTTCAGAAACTAGAATATGATGGTAGATATGTTGCAAAATAGGAGAGCTTGTAGAATGTGATGTGAGAGCTTGTAGAATGTGATGTCAGCTTGTAGAATGTGATGTGACAGTTTGTAGAATGTGATGTGACAGTTTGTAGAATGTGATGTGAGAACTTGTAGAATGTGATGTGAGCTTGTAGAATGTGATGTGAGCTTGTAGAATGTGATGTGAGAGCTTGTAGAATGTGATGTGAGAACTTGTAGAATGTGATGTGAGCTTGTAGAATGTGATGTGAGAGCTTGTAGAATGTGATGTGAGAGCTTGTAGAATGTGATGTGAGCTTGTAGAATGTGATGTGAGAGCTTGTAGAATGTGATGTGAGAGCTTGTAGAATGTGATGTGAGCTTGTAGAACGTGATGTGAGCTTGTAGAATGTGATGTGAGAGCTTGTAGAATGTGATGTGAGCTTGTAGAATGTGATGTCAGCTTGTAGAATGTGATGTGAGAGTTTGTAGAATGCGATGTGAGAGCTTGTAGAATGCGATGTGAGAGCTTGTAGAATGTGATGTGAGCTTGTAGAATGTTTCTACAAGCTCTTAATGTTTGTAGAAATTCCCCCCACACGCAGACACACAGCGAGGGGAGGAGGGAGGGGGAGGGGGGCATTTCTACAAGTACAAATTTGTTTTGCTACAGACGTCTCGCAAAATGTGTTGCAAAACTCAAGCAGCGCAGATTCACGCGAGAAAAGTAGTGGATTTTTTATACAAGTAAACATTTATACATACAAGTTCACTTTTTTTCATCACATTCTACAAGCTCTCACATCACATTCTACAAGCTCACGCATCACATTCTACAAGCTCTCCTACGTTGCAACACACCTACCTTCATATTAAAACTCTGTAGAACTCTTTTGAATGTGGTGTGAGCTTGTAGAATGTGATGTGAGCTTGTAGAATGTGATGAGAGTTTGTAGAATGTGATGTGAGCTTGTAGAATGTGATATGAGCTTGTAGAATGTGATGTGAGCTTGTAGAATGTGATGTGAGAGCTTGTAGAATGTGATGTGAGAGCTTGTACAATGTGATGAGAGCTTGTAGAATGTGATGTGAGAGCTTGTAGAATGTGATGTGAGCTTGTAGAATGTGATGAGAGCTTGTAGAATGTGATGTGAGCTTGTAGAATGTGATGTGAGAGCTTGTAGAATGTGATGTGAGCTTGTAGAATGTGATGTGAGAGCTTGTAGAATGTGATGTGAGCTTGTAGAATGTGATGTGAGAGTTTGTAGAATGTGATGTGAGAGCTTGTAGAATGTGATGTGAGAGCTTGTAGAATGTGATGTGGGAGCTTGTAGAGTGTTATGTGAGAGCTTGTAGAATGTGGTGAGCTTGTAGAATGCGATGTGAGAGCTTGTAGAATGTGGTGAGCTTGTAGAATGCGATGTGAGAGCTTGTAGAATGTGGTGAGCTTGTAGAATGCGATGTGAGAGCTTGTAGAATGTGGTGAGCTTGTAGAATGCGATGTGAAAGCTTGTAGAATGCGATGTGAGAGCTTGTAGAATGTGATGTGAGCTTGTAGAATGTTTCTACAAGCTCTTAATGTTTGTAGAAATTCCCCCCACACGCAGACACACAGCGAGGGGAGGAGGGAGGGGGAGGGGGGCATTTCTACAAGTACAAATTTGTTTTGCTACAGACGTCTCGCAAAATGTGTTGCAAAACTCAAGCAGCGCAGATTCACGCGAGAAAAGTAGTGGATTTTTTATACAAGTAAACATTTATACATACAAGTTCACTTTTTTTTCATCACATTCCACAAGCTCTCACATCACATTCTACAAGCTCTCACATCACATTCTACAAGCTCTCACATCACATTCTACAAGCTCATGCATCACATTCTACAAGCTCTCCTATTTTGCAACACATCTACCTTCATATTAAAACTCTGTAGAACTCTTTTGAATGTGGTGTGAGCTTGTAGAATGTAATGTGAGAGTTTGTAGAATGTGATGTGAGCTTGTAGAATGTGATGTGAGAGCTTGTAGAATGTGATGTGAGCTTGTAGAATGTGATGAGAGCTTGTAGAATGTGATGTGAGAGCTTGTAGAATGTGATGTGAGAGCTTGTAGAATGTGATGTGAGCTTGTAGAATGTGATGTGAGAGCTTGTAGAATGTGTTGTGAGCTTGTAGAATGTGATGTGAGAGCTTGTAGAATGTGGTGAGAGCTTGTAGAATGTGATGTGAGAGTTTGTAGAATGTGATGTGAGAACTTGTAGAATGTGATGTGAGAGCTTGTAGAATGTGATGTGAGCTTGTAGAATGTGATGAGAGCTTGTAGAATGTGGTGTGAGCTTGTAGAATGTGATGTGAGAGCTTGTAGAATGTGATGTGAGAGTTTGTAGAATGTGATGTGAGAACTTGTAGAATGTGATGTGAGAACTTATAGAATGTGATGTGAGCTTGTAGAATGTGATGTGAGAGCTTGTAGAATGTGATGTGAGAGCTTGTAGAATGTGATGTGAGAGCTTGTAGAATGTGATGTGAGCTTGTAGAATGTGATGAGAGCTTGTAGAATGTGATGTGAGAGCTTGTAGAATGTGGTGTGAGCTTGTAGAATGTGATGTGAGAGCTTGTAGAATGTGGTGAGCTTGTAGAATGCGATGTGAGAGCTTGTAGAATGTGATGTGAGCTTGTAGAATGTTTCTACAAGCTCTTAATGTTTGTAGAAATTCCCCACACACGCAGACACACAGCGAGGGGAGGGGGGCATTTCTACAAGTCCAAATTTGTTTTGCTACAGACGTCTCGCAAAATGTGTTGCAAAACTCAAGATTCACGCAAGAAAAGTAGTGGATTTTTTATACAAGTAAACATTTATACATACAAGTTCACTTTTTTTTCATCACATTCTACAAGCTCTCACATCACATTCTACAAGCTCTCACATCACATTCTACAAGCTCATGCATCACATTCTACAAGCTCTCCTATTTTGCAACACATCTACCTTCATATTAAAACTCTGTAGAACTCTTTCAGTTTGAAATATGCAAAAATAAAATTATTTTATGTAGAGTAATTAGCAGCAGTATTTCTATGTTATTTTAATTTTCACCTTTTTCACTTACCTTTAGACCTGTTTTTTGTTCTTTTGTGTTCGTAGATCTGTAATTATAATTAAGGAAAATTGTAGTTCCATAATCTTCAGTTCCACACAATTTATTATGATAAAACATGCTTTAACATCTCGACTGTTTAAAGCTCTACAACCAGCAGATCAGCTGATTGACGAGGTCACAATGACACAGTCACACATTTATGAGGAAAAAATCAACTACAACAGACATTGAAGAAGCACGCATCAGGTCACACTCACAGACCTACACTTACGCACACCTATATTTATCACTTGGTCCTTTTAAGAGGAATCAGTCAGCAGCTCACTCAGAGCCATCGGAGAGAGGGATTGATGTTGTCTTCATGTGCGTGACCCCTCTTTATGCATGTTCAGTGCCTGCGTGTGGAACAGACAATAGGGGGAGAAGGTCTGTCCACAGGCCTGTCTATACCTAATCTGCTGTTGCATGCAAGAGGTGGTGTGTCAAACAACCATGAAGGTAACTTCAGATGGACAAACTGCCGCTCTGAATTACATCACATTGTGAAGATGCCTTTGTCTCTATGAAACCATACACATCCACATGAATGACAAGATGAGCTGGCAGTAATTGAGACATCTACACAGGAAGGCGTGTTGAACTCCTGTTAGTCTCAATTTCTCCCTCTCTCGCACGATATCTCATCCTCATCACTCTGTCTCTCTGTGAGGCACAGCACCGTGATATCCTATACAGTCTGCACTTTTGACCAACGGTCCTGTTTAATCGTTTTCAGATTCTTCAAGGTGGCCTGAATCTGTGCCAGAGCTGAAAATGGAAAGCAAACACGAGTCCACCACCCTCTGTTCCTACTTAGCTCAAATGTAAGCTGATTATTCAGGTTCTCAGAAAATTCTGTCATGCTTTTTCATCTGAGACTCCCATCCCTTAATGGTAAGGCAGACAGAGCGTGAGTTTGTTTTATTACTGCCTGTCTTTATGTAACACAGTCAAATACAGAGGAAGAAGTCGTTAGTTTTTGGAAGATTGTGATCCAAAAAATGTGTTAACTAAATCGTGAAATCTCTCAATGTGTGTCAGGTCTGTTAGCTGTTACAGGTTGTCTATGGATCAGTAAACACAGTGGTGTCCATAATCCCACATGCATTATTCTGGGAGCTTTAACGAGCTCTCCTCGCTTCCCACATCGCCACACTGTGTGGTTCCCTCTGACCACAGAACTATGTTTGTTCTACCAGCCTCCTTTTTTTCTTGTCTTACAATTGTTGTGGTTTTGGAGCTCCCCAAGACTTGTCTGGCAACCAATGGTCCTACTACTGAACAACTGAAAAAAGTGAAATTAAATATTGTAATGCCTTGGTGATATCTTTCATTGCTTTGGAATTTGTATTGTAAACAGCCAATGACTCAAATCATATCAATGACAAATTATCCCTGTGAGGTCCTCCTGGGCATGCAATCACTGGACAGCTGGGTTCCTTTTCTATGAATTCATGCCAGGGTGTGTATGACTGGGTAACAGAGAACATGCATAAAAAACAGAGTTAAAATAAAAAAGAGCTATTAGATAATTCAAGATAAAAGTAAATAAAATATAAATATTTTCTTATTTTGCTTTTTGTTTGGTTGCCATGGGTATTGAAACTACATCACTGTTAATGAGCACTGATATTTAAGAACTACTTCTGGTGATCTTCATCTGAGTCTTGGACTTTAAGAAACATCAGTCGACTGCTGGTTCCAACTTTAATCCACCATCGGACTGTGTTGTCCCCACAACCATCGGCGTCCTCATTCATGCTCCGACCCTACCTTAGGGGCAAGGAAGTGTGGGCAACAGAAAGACGAGGAATAGAAATCCTGATTGCATATTATCCCATGTGCTATTATGTAATGTGTCTCGATATAACACTTGTTATGAATTGACACTATACAAATAAGAATTGATTGATTGATTGATTGATTGATTGATTGATTTGAAAACAGCTTTATGAAGGTCATACCTCAGCAACTCTGTATCTGAAAATCTATTATTCGAATCTATTTTTATTGGTATTTTTGGCCATTCATGACTATTGTTTACAGCGGAGACAGAAAAGGTGAAAAAGAGGGAATGGCCTGCAGCAGAGTCCTATGAAACTAAGCATTTACCAACCCCAAGCAAGTCATGGAGATTTCAGGGACAGTCTGCCTGAAGTTTTTTAGACATTTTCATTAGTGCATTATGTAAAACGGCTAATAATGGGTAACTGGAGTTACAAGTGATGAAGTCCACAGACCAATTGGGGATGTCACAAGGGCTAGGTCCAAAGAGTATTTGATCAGAACATGACTTACACAAGGAAACGTACCCCTGTCTTGTTCAATACTCCAAAAAAATCTCACAAGCTTTAACTCATCATGTGATTGATGAGATGACTCTGATAGAAGACGCTGTTCCTGTTGTGTCCTATTTACTTGTTGAAACCTGTTAATGCACATCCTAGTTTCCTGTTTGCCACACAATTATCTCTCCATTCTTCTAGACACCCAAATGTGCATCAAGCCCTTTAAAGAGGTTGTAACAGAAGACTATACCCACTTTTTGTGCAGATCACAACTCAAAGACCTCCTCAATGGCAACCAAAGTAATCTGTATTAAAAACACGCAAACTATCACAGTGAGCTGGATTAAACCAACAGCTTTGTTTGACCTCGGCAGGTTTTACACAATCACTGGCATCCTCCGTGCTGAGGCCCCTGAGCTACACTGGTATTCAGTACAGATGAGTGGTGTGACGATGAAGAAGACACAGCAGAGACTGTATTGATGAGCTCTGAAACTGAATCACACGCATTCCATGTTACAAAATCACAAAGTCTGTGAACGGGGGAGTATTTAATTTCCTAGATGTGAACTAGTGTGTCAAATTTCTGAGTAAGGCCAGCAGTGGGCTCGAAAAAAGGGAATATAACTATCTGGCACGCACAAATTGTGTAATTTTCAAAATTCAGAGTGAGCAAGCATTTTGAAGCACGCAATGTGCTTTCTGATTTTTTATTTTTTTTGTATTTTGGGGCTTTTTATGTATTTATTTAGATAGGAAAGTGGATTGAGTTGGAAACCGGGGAGAAAGAGTGGGGAATGACATGCGGAAAAGGAGCCTCAGGTCAGATTGAAACCATAGCTTCAAGAACAACAGCCTCTGTACATGTGTTGCACAAAGTAACCACTAGGCCACTTGGGCCCCCAGAAAGTTTATTTGTACAAAAGAATTTCAATACAACCTCAAGCCTATTTTGAAATTTAAAAATAAAATGTAAAATATTACAATAAAACTACAATTACGCTCAACTAAAATAGTTTGACAAGTAAATCAAGAAAAATAAGAATAAAATTGCATGGTTATTTCATGAGTTTTTTTCTTTTCCTGCTTGCATGCTATCAGTGTGTTTTTGTGTTTCCAAATATCTGACTTAGCACACCTAACACCTTAAACAGCCCTAGCTGTAGAGGTGTGAGGTGTGCATCCTGTAGTGACGGGAGCAGGCGTTCCCAGCAGTACTAAGGGGTGATGAGGCCAGTAAATCTGCAGTGAGGGGTGGTCTCTGAGCCTGCCCCAGCCTTGGCAGGACCCCTGGGCCCAAATTGAAAGCAGACGTGTTTGGAGTTCATTCTCTGAGTTACTACTGTTCAATTGTGATTTACAAGACTGTGTGAGATATGGAAATCTCTCACGCAACTCAAGATATGGGCTGAGTGAAAGCACATTGTGAAACAGGCCCCAACGCCCTGTGGGAAGGACTTATCTGTATACTCATGCTATCCCTCGATTTGGTCAGGACTGTTTATTCAGTGTTTTCATCCTTTCAGCATGTCGTCTTCTCAAATAAAGGAATGATGTCCTGACTTATTGGATTAAGCATACCAGACGTGCAGGAAATACAGTCTATTCTAGGGGTGCATGGTTGTAATATATATATATTTACTAGGAGAGGCATGGTGATGATGAATGAGACAATTAGCTGGCCAGTATCATCCTGTCACAACAACGACAAGGCAAAGGATAATATCTTTGATAATTTGTTAAGCATATAATTGAAAGGTGCGTATGTATGTACATTCCGCCGCCAGGGGGCTCTCAAACAATACAATAGCAAAAGATGACGTTGAGGTTGGCAGGGAATCATGGGAGTTTTCCATGCTACTCAAACCCCTAACCCATAACTTTTGGAAATATTTGAAGTAATGTAAGTACTCAACAAAACATATCTAATATAGGTTTAGTCAATTTTTAATTAATCAATGATCTATCGGGTTATCAACTATTTGTTCAAAGGTAAAATAATCGTCAACAATATTGTTAATTATTTCAATCATTTCGCAAGCACAAGTTTCAACTATTTTTTGGTATTAAAAAAGACTCTGAGGGTTTGGACTGTTTGTTGGACAAAAGAAGCAATGTCAAGATGTCACTTTGGACTCACTTTCTTACATCATATAGACTCAGAGATTAATTAATTAGTTGTAAGAAGAAAAAAAAGGCAGAGTTATCAGTGACTGAATGGTCAGTCAATATGTATATTCTAATCATGGTAATTATTTATTCTGTGTTCCTGAAAAAATGGCAGTGTCATACATTATACGATAAATTGGTAAAAATAATTTGAAGAGAAAGCGACCGTCGTTTGCATCATTGTTCGCACCTCGGGAATGTTTCACGAGCAAATGACTTGTATTTTTATACCAATGACTAATGCTTTAAAAAAACAAGTGGTTGAAACAAATGTATCATCAGGAATTATTTAAAGTCAAGAAACATCTTAAAAATTATACATTCATTATCATTATATTATATTATATAATACTTCATTATAGTATTATATAATACTTCATTATATAAATTACATTAATGAGTGTGTTGGCATCAAAGAACACACAACAGATCACCAGGCAAAACAAACTGTGACAAATAGTGAACGAAATCATATTTAATCTTTAATCTTTTAAATTTGAGATCATCTAAATATTATGCAACATTGCATTCAAAACATCAACTCATTGTTTAACTTCACAAGTTTAATAACTGTTTAAATACGCTAACTCTGAAATGTTAACTGTTTCCACTATGCGTGCTTTGTTAGTAAGTAGAATGGCAGTTAAGTAAATGTTTCAAATGGTTTTTATGACTAATTCCCAACAACAGATGCCACAGGTAAACAGAAACACATGCTGCCTTGTATGTTTAGCAGTTTGTTTTGTTCAAGCGGATGACAGCAGCACACCTTTGGTTACAAACCAGGCCAGTTCAGGACATCACTGTTCACAAAAGTTATTTCCTCTGGCCTGTGGTCTGGCCTTTCGCATGCATGCTACCTCACATGGGTCTCTGTTGGACACACACACCCAAACACATATACACAACACGCACAAGCTCCTTTCCTCTAGACAACACCTGCTCCACACACGAACAACCCCAGTTCATCCATCTCTGTCCTGCTTAAAAACTCTCCTCCCAGTATTGCAAGTGCTGCCTTCCCAGGTGATAGAGGACTTTAATGAAACACTAAGAAACTCTGACCTGTAACCTCTCCAGAGTCATTCTCAGACAGTGACGTTGAACAGGGTGAAATAAATTGAAGGGGTGACAGGCAAGAGTAATAGAGGAAAACTAAGCAACATCCATTAGTATAGCTCATGGACTAATCACCTAGCAAGTTCTCGGCCAATCTCATGAGGCAGACAGAGAAACTTCCTGGTGAGTTAGCTGTTAACAGGAAATCAAAGAGGGGTAACGCGTCTGTTCTCCCTCCAACATCAGCTCCTGTTCTCCAGCTCGGCGCTGCCTCTCCCACCCTCACCATTAAAAAGACATCCATCCTTACAATGAGACAGAGAGGGAGGCACGACAGAGATGGAGAACCCCTGTTACCTAAAAGCAACAGACAGCAGTGCTTTACTTGTCAAAAATGGAACCACATGGATACATCATATGGACATGGACAAGCGTCGGCATGTGTGCACAGACAAATTCACTAACATACAGCATGTGCATAGATGATCTGCTGAAACTACATGCAATCCAAATAATATAATTGTGATAGATTACCACTAACTTGTGTATGTAAATACAAATGTAAATACAAATGAGATTATGGTCGGTGTTGAAAGCAATCGATGTAAACTTGATGAACAATGTGTGATTTGCTCCATGATTTGAGAAACCCTTTGCATAAACTCCTGGCTCTCTGTGAATATGTATCCATGACTCCAAAGAATCCATGAACTTGTCATCTTTTTTTTTTTAAAGGGTTATGAAAATAAAACACAAAATGCTGGCTCTTGTTATCTTCTGTCATAACACATGACACAGACATTCCTCTCAGAAGCTAATGAACAGCTGAGTGACTCAGTGTTATGGTTATGGCTCCACTATAGTCAGTAGCTATGAGAAGATTAAGGAGGACTTCAGACGGATCCAAAACCAGCTCTGCCCCAGAAGGACTCTCATTTGGTTCTTTCTTGAGGGAGATTAATTATGATCACAAGTCTTTATTGTCTGCTTTGTATTGTCATAAATTTACACTGAATACAAAAGTGAAGGACAACTGATGAGTGTGCGTGTATGTGCACTTTGACCAGCTAGAGGTGTCTCAGCTCGCTGCCTCTCTCTCCCTGGCTGGCCTCCCCTGCTGTCTGTATTTCTGAAACAACTCAAAACCACACCACAACTCAAGTGTTCCATGAGTGATTCATAGAGCGTTCACTTTCTTTGTTTATTTTTGGGCTTTGGTTTATGCTTTTAAAGTGAATTTTTTTGGGCACACCATTTTATTTTTGGCCTCTAAAATCTTCACAAACATGCATTGTCCAGTGCCAGTCGTATACTGTAGAAGAGTGAGCAATTTTACCACTATAATATATACTCTGTACATAAATATTACTGTGTCTCATCTGAATGCTGGAGATTTATTATTATATCAGCAATTTACACTGGCACAGAGTTCTTTTCTGCTCACCTGCTCATACTGAGTACTTTTCAAACACAACCCGTGACACAAAGGTAATGGGACCAATTCAAAAGGGACCAATCGAAGGGATCAAGCACCAAAAAATGTGCCTTCTTTTATTGGTGTGCAAATTCTGTTCAAAAAGGTTTAGCCTATAGAAAACTTAAGGAAATCCCCTCTGGGGGTTTACTCCACCAGTATAGAGCTAAAGAGCAATGTCTTTACGAGTGGTTTTCAGTTTGTTCTTTGCATGCAAAGACACACATGCTCACACTTGTAGGTGATGTGATGCACATTTCTGCCCCTGGTTATAGATAATTCCACTGATCTACAGGTTGCTGTAATGTGTTAAGTTACACAGCACTGAGCCAAATAAAGGCAGGAAAAAAGACGACTGCGGAAAACAATAGACACAAGTAATGCAGGTCCTAAAAGTAAAGCACATTTTATGAGGATCTTGATCGTGTTTGTCCTGAATGATATTCAAAATGCAGATAGGTGAAAATAATTCAAAGCATAACAGAAATAAGGTTTATGAATAAAGGCTATTTAGTCCTCAGTGGCATTATTGATATTTACTTCTCTAATTTAAAATAATGTGTAGCCTACTCAATCTGACAAACATGATTATTAATAGCTTCTTGCTCCCAATACGAGAACATCTGGTTATAAATCAGGAACAGAACAGTAACAAAGTAATTAACCCATCAATAGACAGGTCATCAAGTAAATGTTGGAACTGACATTTATTGCTAAAAGCTGATTTTACCTTTGGCTTGGAACTATGTGACTATGTAAGCATAGCCTAAAAACAAGAAGCTCCCACCTGAACATTTCATTCATTCCACTTTTAGCATGGTTACTGGATACAGTTTCTTGGTGGGTAAGCAGTAGCGCTGGCAGAGATACCACTGGTGTCATATTCAAAGACAACAGTGAGAACAAAAACAGTAAGGCAAAGTATCTCGAGGTAGGGTGCTGGTGAAGCTCACTAGTAAAAGTGAAGTTGTGCAGATGGCTGTAGGTACCTCTGAAAACGTACTTAAATGATTTCAGGCTTGATTGTAATAGTTATTACTTTTTTGCACTTATGAATGATGAACATCAATCCATATACAATACTATATAACAAAATATATTTATTATATTTATATTTAGAGTAAATGGTAGCCCATCAATCAGGTTGGAGGTGTCATCATGGATTGCAGCTCTACCCTCTCATCCCAATGATGTCACTTCTGGCAACAACGGCCTAAACTATAGCCTCAAACCGCTCGCCCACATACTTTTGGTTAATGTCACAGTGCACTGTGTTCACTTCTTTTATATAGTTTTTGTATCTATTAAAAATTACATGAAGGGATCCTAAAGTGGATACTTTAATGAAACGAGCCTCCTTGGGGTACAGGCTGCCCAGTTTCTTCACTGATAACCCTGTGATCAAACCACCCACATGAACAAGTGTCCCCCTAAACCCCAGCCCTCCTTTTCACATACTTGTTAAAAAGCCAGATTCATGCCAGGTTCATTAAGTGCTTCATTTAACTCAGTGGATCCCTACACATGGCTCTTTTCATGAAGTTTATACATTCTGTGTGTTTGTACCTCACACATATTATTATCGCTGCACTCTGCTGTTTGAAGTCTCCCACCAAACACTTTTTATGATTAGACCAGAATGTAAAGCGCTGCACCTAGACGAGCCATGGCATTTTATTAGCACATTATTTGTTATTCTGTTTTTAAAAGCATGTCGTGCAGGGGTTTTCAACATGTTATTATAATTGTAAAACAGCCTGCACTATAGCTGCAGGGCGAGAAAAACACAGAGACAGACATGGCTAACATGACAAAGAGCCAATGACCAGAGCAAAAACAATGAAGTGAGATAAACAGGACTGAGAGTAATCCAGGCATTCGGAGAGAATAATGAGACATTCATCTGGAAGCATTTTGTGTCGAAGAGGAAAGCAACTGTGGTTCTGGAAATGGTCATGGCAGCAATCTCTCGAGTACAGAGTGTTATCTGACGTATTTAATTCAGATAATATTTTAAAGAAAGCTCTCTTTAGATTACACATGGCGGCTGGGAGTGATTATGATCACAATTATATTATTTGGATTCATTCTGATACCCATGTTGACATCATGAGGGCAACAATTTCTGAATATACTTCAAGACATAGTCATCTATTTTTACCACGTGACAATTAAGATAAGAACATGGGACGGAACAAGGATAGCATGCAAGACAGGAGAGAGTCCGGGAAAGACTAGAAGACCTCCATGCTCATTATCCTTAACTGGTACTTTAAATTTGGCATGGGATTTGGCATTTGGCTTTTTACAGTTTTCAAGGTTTTCCCAGTGAATTTTTTTCCAATAAACAGTTTACTTTAGCAACAAGTGTACCGTGAATGTTTCGGGTTTCAGATCCAGACATGAAGTTTAACAGGCACTGACTAGTGCTTCATGTATGTGGCCACAGCACTTAAACATACCAACTACTGGCTGAGCAGGCAAAAAAGCAATAAAACATGAATAACATATAACATATAAGGATTTAAACAAAAATGTATTGTTTTCCAACCCAATACAGTACGATGAATGGTAAAGTAAACTGTTAGTGTAAGGAGCCACAAGTTATTTATCATGAGGACGCTATGTGAATATGCGTGCCAAAAAATAAAATATGCATCAAGAATCTTTGATAAATCACTCTCAAACCAACACATTTAAAATCATGGTGCCACTGAATTAAAATAGTTAGAATCCTAAGAGTTTGAAGTATTCACTCTCTGTTGACCATCACTGGATGCAAAATAATTAATTCCATCGAACAGTTATTCAGATACAGAAGTGAAAACTTGGGGGACAAACTGCCAAATTGACTTGGCCGTCCACAGATCTAAGTGGCCTCTTACTAAGGTTAAAGTTTGGCCTCTTTCTCAACCTTCAAAGCATTTAGGCATTTAAACCAAGTAATAGTCCACAATGACATGTTACTAAGGGGAAGGATTATCCACTAAATATAAGTTTACATTACTAAAGTGAAGTCTAGTGTGCTGTGTAAGGGTCGCATCACAACATCTTAATATTCATGTGGTTCTCAGGTGATCCTAACATGTCATGTTTTGAGATGGAAAATTCAAAAGCCCGTGCGGCAGCTCCACATTGTGTTCAATGGTTGCCTCTACTTTCCTGAGCTCGTTTAGCCCTCCAAGGCTCCGATCCAAGCCTGGATCACATGACTGAAAGCTATGAATTCACATCTTCATACACACACACACACACACACACACACACACACACACACACACACACACACACACACACACACACACACACACACACACATTTAAACTGATGTCTGAGGCTGAAAAAAAGTACAAGGGGGTTCATTGGGATCTAACTTACAGTAAACACATTCACACACCACTTATGGGTTCAATGTCTTGCCCAGGACGACTCAACCTGTGGACTGCAGGAGCAGGTGAATTGAAATTATGGGACAACCTGTGCTACATCTAAGCTGGCGTCGCCCCATGTAATCCTTGCATAGCCCAGTAATAAAAAAAAACTGTCCCCAGAGTGTGTGTTAGATTTCTCAAAAAATAATAATAATAAAAAAAAAACTGGTTGGCTGCTGCCTTAAAGCACAAAACAACAGGTGTAGTGACACACAAATATTTACATATACACAAACACACACACACACACACACACACACACACACACACACACACACACACACACACACACACACACACACACACACACACACACACACACACACACACACACTCAAATGTGCCAGTAAACACATCTTGAGGGAGAATGGCAAAGTAGAATCCAATGTAAGTATTTAAAATATTATCTGAGGGATAACAACAACTTCCTTATAAAATACAATATTTTTTTTTCAACAGCAGGTTGAACACCATGATTCATCTATACCCAGGAAAAAGCTGATATCTTGTACATACATGCTTCAAATCATAAAAAGCTAGTATTTTAGAGGTGACTTGTGTAAACTGTCCCCTGTTGTAACTCATACATCCAAAGTGCTTATTTTAGAACCTCTTCTCCTTCAAAGCCACAACAAAAGTGGGTCTTTATAAGCAAGCTCGGCTTTTTCTGATACATGAACAGATACGGTGAGTAGTTAAGACTGTGATCCCTGACAGCTGTTCCTGCATTAAATGGGATCAGAGTATTCCCCCAACAGTGAAGTACAACACTGGTTCACATTCTCTGACAAGGCCGATTACACTTGTCCTAATGCACTGCATCTGCCCACCACATCATGAAGTTTTGCCTGCCAACAAATTGATGCTTTTTATACAAAACAAATATAGAAATGGACTTTTCTCACAAAGTTAATTTTAAATTCTGATTTGTGCTGCAAGATTCGTCTTTATGTTCGATCTGACGACTTACCCTAAGTGTACAGGACCAGGCGACATTACAATCTGAAGCCGCCGATGCGCTCAGTGTGAGTTAACATCAGGTTTGACTGAAGATACTTAATTAAACATGCTGAGGTTGTATTTAGAAGATGTCCCTGTAAGTAATAACTGTTATTTAGGATGACCTACAAACATTAGAAACCACCGTCGCGCACCGCAAAGCAGGCGGAGGCCGCAATGACAACCTGATTTGAGACCATGTGTCACCTTTTTACTGCACTAACAGTCAGTGTGTCAGCAGGACCCAGGAAGAGAAGCTTCAAAGACCATGAGTTTGAGTGTTTTTGTATGCGTATATGTGAGACAGTGTGTATGCGTGTGATACGTGTGTATACGTGTATACGTATGCGTGTAACAGAGAACCTCTGTCACAGACAAAGCTTCCCTATAACTCTTTCTCTACCTAAAATTGTTAACACAGCCTCAACTTTTGAAGCATGTTGCTTAAGTGAGACAATATACAACCTGCAAAAATGCATTTTTTTAACACAACTCAACCAATAAAAGCATTTTAAGAGACAAAGAAGCTCTACATGAATATGGAGTGGAACTTTCAGATGTTTAGTGACATATTTTTAAGCTTTCCATCATAACCATTTTTCATTTCATCTGATTCAAATGAATAAAACCAATGGTTAGGCCTATGCTTGTGAAGATACTGTCCTGGAAGAAACAGGACATTCACTGCAAAATCAAGGCAATCCATAAAAATTAACTAAACTACTTCACACGTTAAATGTATTGGCTTTAAAATAAGTATAACTGTTTTGCAAAAAAGAAACAAAAAGAAACTTTGCCATGAATGTTGCACCACAGTGCTATTGCGTATATTTCTAAGAGTACAGTCTGTGTAAGAGTCTGTTTGTATGCTAGTTATTTATAGTTGGAGCTAATGTTGTGAGGCTCCATCCCCAGAGATCCCCAATTATCATGGAATTTAGAAAGCAAAAGCTAAACCCAAACAGTCTAAAACAGAGCTAAGAATAGACTGACCTTAGACATAATCCATTCTCCCAGCATAAATGCAGTCATATCATTACAAGACAGGGTAAAGTGCAAACACACACAGAGACACAGAGGCTATTCTCTATCCAGGAATGCTTTTAGAGTGTTGAGAGTAGACACAGCGTGTATGCTGATGTCTCTGTAGTAATAGTGGAAACTATAATAAATGTTCGATAGCCTCATGTGCTAATACTCCAAGAGGTTCTTGAGATGCAACAGAGAGATAACTAATGTGGTATTATTCCTGCCTGTCCTGCACGGGAGCGATAATTGAAACATGTTCAAAAACTACTTGTCAATTGAGCCCTCACGATACCCTCAAGATAAAGTGATGTGTGTATTTTGTCTAGAAAGTTGTAAACAATGTCCTCATTTATCGTGCGTGCGATCATGTTCACCCACCATGTCTGAGCTAATTACTACTAAAATGGTACAATGGCACAGCAACACATGCCTAATAAACACTAAAACTTTACTTTAAAAGGGTAAAAAGAGCAACCGATAATACCGCTGTGAGTTTATACGAGATGAAACAGACAACTGCACAGCGAGGCTCTGAGTCTACAGCTGAAGGTCAGTCTGAATTTGTAGTTGGAACAGGATTTGAGTGCATGCTTGCATGTTTGCGTGTTACACTGCAATCATCGAAACCCTCACAGATTCTCCACTGAGTACAACAACATCCAACAAAACAGTCAACAAAAGGAATCAAATAAAAGAAGTTGTAAGATTTTAAGCTGTGACCTCCACTTGTCAAAACAGCCAATAACTCAGACGGTAAAATAAAGAAAGAGAGCGATAAACAAAGTAGTGAGGCAGACTGATGGGAGTGAAGCCGTCCAGTCATTGAGAATTAAAGAGGCTCCCTCACGCATGTTTAGTGTGCTTGCCTTACGGCCACTGCACTTCCTATGCTACTGTAAACTCCAGAAAGTCCTGGGCCTTTGATCCTTGAAGAGCAGCAGGCACCCATGAGGCTATAAAACCAAACTACCTACACACTTCACTACACACATACTGTAACTATATGCATACAAAGATATGCATACATACACACACACACACACGCGCGCGCGCACGCACACACACACACACACACACACACACACACACACACACATAAAACACACACACAAACACATGAGAATCGATAAATAACTTCTGATTATAGTATTTTACACTATCCTTGACAAACATAAAGCTTTCAAGTCTTGGTTTCTAGGAATTCTAGTAGCCCACTGGAGCATATATGCTCTTATTGTGGTATTACATCACTGCACAATTTCACTTGTATTACACTTAGTAATTCTACAACAATCAATAATATAACTACTACAAGTATTGCTCGTTGCTTGTATATCTTTTCTTTCTGTATATATTATGATTTGAAAAAAATGTGTGTGTTTAAATTGCTCAATAGTGCAATTCATCAAAGGGTAATTTCTCCATTGAATATCACAATTCCTCTTTATTGTTGCAAATATGTCAGAGCTTTGCTTCATAAAGTTGGACTTTAAGCCAAAGAAAGGTGGTCGTTGAATAACTGCTGATCTACTGATAAAAAAAAGGGTTCTTCAAGCATCTCAAACTTGTACCTCTTCATAAATGTGTCAGCAATGTGTTTCTGATATTTGTGACCTTTCCCTGAGATACTGATTGGTATCATGACACATGCAGATACTTAACACAGAGATGGTGGAGTGGCAGAGCCTTCCTTCAGTCATCACCAATGTCATACTGAGTTTCATAATGTGCCATGGTGACAACATCCTGCTCCCTGTCAAGGTTTTCTTGAGAGATCCTGAGGTATTGCCAATCTTGCCCAAGGATACTTAATCTTTCAAACACAGGTCTACATGGGCACAGCACCTGGTTGGGCATTCTGATGAGATGACTGACTAAATTAAGTAGCAACAGTTCTAGTCTAAACTCTTATTGGTTATCTCAATTTGCAGGTCTAGTGGTCTTGCCCACGTGGAACTGTGTGTTGCAATATTACTGTGGTATTACAATCTGTTTTGGGTTTGAGTTCATGGCCACACAGTAAGTAAGGGGCAGAACATTGAACGACTCGCAATTGAGGGCTTTGTGACTCAAATCCACTTGCCAATCTCAATCTCAATCTTAAATGCAAAAAAAGACCTAAAGGCACTGTACCTCATTGGGTTATGAGACAGAATTCCATAAGAGATGTTCCTAACCTCCTGGTAAAATGGTAACTTGGTACTTTCGGGCTTCTTAACAAACCACACACCTCCTGCAGGGAGATGGGAGGCTGTTCTCTCTACTAAAAGTGCGTCAGTCAATGCCTTCTTATACACAGCAAAGATCCAAGTTCTTTTTTAATCATATCCATCTAAGTCTAAAGCACTGTGATGATTATACAAGTTAGTAAGCAAACGTTTGGAAACGTCTTCTGAACCATGCGAGTACCTAACCAATTAGATATATTCAGTGCAGCAATTCCCAGCTAAAAGTCCATGTCTTTTCAAAAAAAGTACTAACCCATTGGCAGGGCCTTTTGGGCATAAAAAGGTAAAAGTCCCAGTCAGTCTACTGCACTGCCTCCAAAGGCTCCAGGTCCTTCCTCACTAAGCAAGAGTCATTGCGAGGGTTAATCCTCCAGGCATGGCACCATATCCCAACAGATCCTTGCAATTCTTTTTTTTTTCTATAGGACATTTTATTCAAATTTAAACTCTTCCTATGCTTTCATACAAATGTTTTGTTCCTAAAAAAAAGCAATGGGCACAGCCACTAAGTTTCTCTTCCAGGCCTGTCTTCAAGAGGGGCCCCCCATTTCCCAACCAGGCAAAGTCATTCCTTTCCTTTCTTTTGAGGCCAACTTGAATGGGGTATTGAAGTTGTCTGGCCCCTTCTCCTGTCAGCAATTAGCCCCGACGGACCCTTCCAGGTGCTACCTGCACCTGAAAACAGGACCTCGGGTCACGCAAACCACTTTGTCACTAGAAGTTGGCAGTTTTTGGACAATTGTTTTAACCCTCTGGAGTTTTTTTTAAATTGAGCTATCAAATAAAGTAATTTATATAAATGATGTACACATTATGTCCTGGAACTACATCTCTTTTGATGTCAACATCAATTTATGAAAAGAATAGGAAATAAGAAATTTTGCATTCATTAAAAAAAATGTTTCCATAGTATATTAGCTGTCACAATTGATGCTTTGTTCTGTTTGAGGTGATAGAAGGGGCAGATATACAGGCAAAGTGACACCTAATAGATCAGGTCTTTACGACCCCCAGTTTAGAGATGAGAAGGAGACCTGATGCGGCCAGAAGTCCCTCTCTCTCAGGCCAGCAGCCCTGACCTCCCCAGGGGAGCAAGTTATTAGGGCCCATATAAACTTTTGAAGTAGTGAGTCCAAGGAAAGGCCAGGTATGTAAGGCAATAAAATGTGACTTTAAATACAAACATGAAAAGTGAAAGAGTGCATGACCCATGATGCCGAGATGACTACTTCTGAGCAGTTTTGTCCTCTGTATTTCTCCCCTTAGATGGATACCTGTCAGCCATAACTTATTAAGTCAGTAAATCTTTAACAATGATTCAGCACAGCTAAGTAAACCCCCTAATTAATAATGACATTTCAAATGATAGGGGAGAAATTCTTTAAAGCTTCATCTTCAGATCAAATATCTTAACCACCACTTAAGTAAACGTGAGTCACTATTATATCTGTATTGAGCATAGCAAACATATTTAAGTGCAAGATGTTTCTTGGAAACACCAGTGAGGTTGTAGAAACTTTTTCAAAGGTGAGTGTGCATGCAAATGTTTTTTTAAGTATTTAGGAGTGCATGCCACAAGAGCCTGCTGTTCTAAGAGTTTATAGCTCCCTCTCATGTCCGGTGGGTGAGTGACAGCAAGAGGCAGGCAGAGGGTGTTTCTCCATTGCATCTGAGCCAGGGACAGCTGACTGGTTGGGATCTAATTGCTCTCAAGTGAGGTCAGCAGGAGGCATTTATCTAAGAAGAGTGCACAGCGACAGTGGAAGATGCACAGAGTGAGCCTGCCAGAATCAGGGAGACATCCATGGGAATTGACAGAAGCTCCAAGCTTACTAAGACTCTCTGTATTACTGGGCTTAAGAACTGCGTTTCTTCAAATTAAAACTCAGCTGAAAAGAAATGCACCTCTGAAAACTCCTGTCATCACTCAGAGCACATGTAAGTACTTAATCTACTCATTTTTAAACAAGAGAGCCGGTATAGTTTGTTTGATTTGAAAAACATTCTGTATGTTGATACTGACCAGATAGCGGACCATAAATTTGTGAAGCAATTCAAGCAAGTGTCTTGGTCCATTACAGGGAGAGATATGCCTGTGAACATAAACAATATCAATATTGATTTGTCCCTTATAAATATAGAATTACTATTCTTGTGATCACAGAAAAGCAGGTGCTCATTGAAAGTAGTTTGGAAGTCTATGCAAGATCAAGTAAAAAACTGGGAAATTCCTGATATGATTGTATTATTTAGACAGCTGCATCAACAAACATCTTTTAACTTGTAAATGTACTTATGGGTATAATTATTGCATTTTACTGCATTAGCTAGAATCAAACAGACCTACTTTTTTTTTTCCTAGAGAGTCCTGCATAACGTCCCTGAACTGGATTACACCTTTGTTGTCGGACTATAATCACAAGAGGATGGAGCGGTCAACACAGTGAGGATTAAGAGAGATATCATCTCTAATACTATCACCTGTCAATTTCCAGCCTCAGCCAACTTAAAACCAACTTCACAAAGTCTCTCCACAAGTGCCCTGCCTAAACATCCTACTAGGATCCCTGCTGCAGGAACAGGGAGCCGGAGGTTAAGCACAAGGGTCAGGGGTCCGGTGGGCTGAGGGACAGCACACAGATCTCTATTTCACATTTCAGTATGTTGTTCATTGACCCCCACTGCATTGTATTATAATGCGCAAATGGATGCTGACATGGAACCTTCAAAATCTGTTCTCGGGACTGTACTTGCACGCAATCTTCCTGTTTGGCAGTGTGTGTGTGGTCTACAGTGACTGCACTCCAGAGCAACTTGCCGCTATTATGAACTGCTCCAGACACGAGCGCCACACCAGGAACTATGACTACATGGAGGGAGGAGATGTGCGCATCCGACAGCTGTTCAGCCGCACGCAATGGTTCCTAACAATTGATGACTTTGGCAACATCAATGGGACTCAAGACCCAACCAACTGCCACAGTAAGAATAACAAAAATTACCTTATAATAATAAATGGTTTCCCTATTAGCTCTTCTGAATTTGTTATAAAGAAAAAACACCACTAACCTATCAGAAAACATTTTCCTGGTTGTAGGTGTGAATTTATTCTGAGAAGCTGCCAAATTATAATTCTACCATGCAGAGTTTTGTTGTGTGATTTCCACTGAGTCAGTAACAAATCTTTGGCCTGTCAAGGTGACAGAAGCACGTGGGTGGTGTTATTGTACAACTGTTCTCCACAGTGTAATCACAGCACTAATGGGTCATGTGTCTCTGTCAGAGCAGCCAAAGTGACAGACGTAAAATGAAGCAGGTGGAGGCTTTGGCTTGTTAAACCATAACACCAGCTAAACACAGGCGATAATGAAGTAAACTGAAGAATCTTGTAGACTGATGGGTGCTAGGTCTCAGTGACCACTGACTCACACTGGCACAGACATGTAATTTTCCAGTCTGATAAAGACCTCGACAGTTCACATTCAGTGTCAGAATAAGGTCATGGGACCAGAAATGTGCAGAAATCTTAAAACAAAAAAAGAAGAAGCAATAGTATTGACCTTCAGTCACAATAATGGGCAAAGTCAAAATGAGTGTTTCATTAAAGTGAAAGAGGAATTCAACAAATAATGCATGCCAGTAACTACTGGGGTTACTGGGGCTACATGGCTGGTTACTGTTATTTAACAGAGTTCATTGTTAACATTGTTGCTATAAAGCCAACATTTTTTCAAATTATGTTTGTCAGACATTAGTGGGAATCTCTGACATGGTGAGGATGTTTTAAGTAGATGTCATTTCCTCCTATTGGACAGTGTGGCTGTGGCTGGAATGTTGGCCAAACAGGGAAATGCCTCAAAGTGGATGGTAAGATGCTTGTGTAATCATTCTCAATGAAACACAGAGAAATGGAAATACCCATATGGGGCTACCGCATGCTGAAAGCAAACAGAAGTGTAACTAATAAGCCTTTAAATACAGACATATTTGTATCAAATCAATGAGTGCAGTAAGCCAATAGTACCAAAAAGCTAATTTCATTGTGAGCTTTTTTAACAGCAAGAGTGAAAGAAAATAAGTCAAAATGAGAACCTTTGAGCTGCATTATTTTTGGCTGCCAAATACAGTATATCCATGGGCTTCTGCAACAAATATATAGGCTTACTTCACAGTGCACTACTGTCTTGCTTCTCGTCTCACTTAATTGCATTTTAAAAGTGTTGCTTGGCCAATAAACCAAAGGTCTGACATTAGGAATTGTATGTTTTGTATATAGAACGCAAACGTGAATGTCTCACACTAGTATTGGTTAGCAAAGACAATAAATTATGCAACAGAGTTTAAAAAAAGAACATTGAATGTGTGATTTAAGTTTGAATATGTAAACATATCATCAAAGCTAACCAATCCATTTTAGATAAAAGGTAAAACATAGATAAACTTCTAACCAAATACTAAATTGGAATTACAAACATCTGTTGTTTCCTCTGACAGACCACGTTACAGCTTCATCCAAGTTAAACCAAAATGTGATAATCACATAAATAAAAAGTTGTGTTGAGCCACTTTAAAGAGCAAATAAACAACCTCCAAGTGGTTTGCCCACATATAACAAACCAAAGCATGCCAACTGGAAAACAGCAAATTTAAAGAAAAAACAGGGAAATCAAACACATCAAACACATTAGTATATAAGTAGGAAGTAGTATTTCTGATGTCAGCGGTTTGGATCCTTTCAACTTAAATGGTCCTGTTTGACAAGTAACTCTCCAAGCCCTGTTAGTTATATGATCTGTTTTCAAAAATTGCTAGCCTTAATATCCTCTCTATATGTCCTTTTTTATCTGGGTATATTGGGATTTAATTCTTTTGAATTTAATTGTGTGTCTTTTTGGCTTGTAAAGTGTACATAGGTCATCTTGGATATTTAGCTTTAAACTGAAGTGATGTTGTTAAACTTTTTAGTCTGCCGAGTCACTCTGACCCTGACAACATAGACCTGGTGTCAGGTGCAGCTAAATAAGAATAAATGGCTGATTTGATTCTATGCCTGTTCTAAGGTGGACACACAGATTAAATTCAGATAATCAAGTTAAGGAATGTGTTTTTTGGTTCCAGTCCAGACATGGTACATTTGCCTGAAGAGACAAAGTGAATAGTCATTATCTTGATTCATTTTCTGGTCTTTACATGGTGTCAAATTTGTACAAAATTCTAAATTTAATCTCAAATTGTACTGTACAATGATGCACTATACCTGGAAGGCTGTCCATAACTCTTTCCAACAAATATAAACACTGGATTCAAAATCAAAAAGCTGGATTTAGAGATTACCCCCAGTAACTCCGAGCTGTTGAGTGATAACAAATCTGTTCAGGCTGAGGTTAGTCTAAGAGCTCTGCGGTCAAAATTTTGACAACATGTTTGAATGTTTATGTGCATGTGTGACGAGAAATGGGATTCATCTTTCCACTAGCTCTTACTTGTACGATGGTTGGCTTTGTAACCAATAAAAACACACAGATATAAGCTAACATTTAAAACGTGAGAGGAAAACATCCAGAAAATGTGAAGTTTATGAAGAAATGGTCCAATAACTGTGAATGCAAAGGGCTTACACATTTAGTGTTGCTATAATAGCATACATTTGATATTTGAGATCAGCTGCCCTTTTTAGTCATAATAAATAATATCCAACAGGGCAATAGAGAGCAGGGGTAACACGCAGTCAAAGGGCAGGAATATTAAGTTAAAAATCAAGTGCAAGCAGAGCACAAACAACATTCCAAGATTGGGAGACTGCCATCTGTTTGTAATCAAATACTAAAAGAGCCGCACGCTCAATGTCAGTCTGAAGAGCTTTAATATAGTTCTTCCCTTTATTCTCTGCCTCTCAAATGGAAGAATTTCTGCAATCTGTAGAAAGGAAAGACGTGGTTTTTATATAACCCAAAAAATCTATGATCTAGACCATGTTACTGTCCATACTTTTTGTTAATCTTAGTTTAATGGTTTAATGTTTTAAACTTGGGAGTCATTGCTCTACATTCCCGACATCATTTAAGAGTTCATTTTTTTCTAAGATGAGACAAAATCTGACATTGTATGTTGAACCAATGAGATCTCTATCTGCTTATGAACAGTGATCTGCATATATGTTTGATTAAATGTAAAAACACATTCTCACTTTAGTCCTGCAGGATTAGTTATTAGCTCCTTTATTGTCAAGAGAAGTGAAAGCCTGTATATAAACTGTAATCACTATTGCAAATAGTGTAAGGAAGACAATTATCTTTGTTTATTTATAAATATTGCTGTAAAATGATCTGCTTTTCTATGTTTAAAGATATAACTAAATGAAGTATTTCAAAACAACAATGGCCAAAGAGTTCAAATCAGTGTTCTTACTCAAGTGTTTTTACTCTCCCACAGTTTTCAAGAGTGGCCTAAAATGTAGCGTGCAAAGCCCATGCAAGGAGGTAGTTTTCTCAATCCCAGGAGAGAGAGGCCTAATCTGTCTCCCACATGTGCTATGGCATAGGTTGTGGTTCGTGTAATGGCCACCCAGGCCAGTTAACAAGGCTTGAATAAAGCCAGAGAGACCACAGACTGATTAACCACAGGAACTTCCATCCCATTTGTTAATGAAGATGAATGTTGAGCGCAGTGTGGAGCTGGAGTGAAGACTGGATGTCAATAGAGTTGTATCTGTCTCGTCATATTTCTTCCCTAACTGTCTGAATGTCTGGCAGGTATCCTGGAGATCAGGACAGTGTCTGAGGGGGGCATCCTAGCTATCAAAGGCGTGAAGAGTCAGTTTTATATCTCCATGAACAAGGCTGGACAGCTGCAAGGCAAGGTAATATTTTTCCTCAGTGAGAAAAGTCATGCACTGTTTTCAGCTCAAGCAGTCAAGCAGGAAAAAAAGAACAATGTCTGCCCCGCAACCCTTTAAATAATTAAGACAAAAAAACTCACAGAAAGAATAAATAAAGTGTGTATTGTATTATTGCAATAATATTTGTCTTATCCTTTCCAGAGGATCTACAACGAAAACTGCAACTTCAAGGAGGTTTTCCTAGAAAACTACTTCAATGCTTACTCCTCTGCAAAGTGGACTAAAAATGGCAAAGAAATGTTCATAGCCCTTTCTCAGAAGGGAAAGCCAATGCGAGGAAAGAAGACCAGAAGGGAGCATATAGCATCCCACTTCATTCCAATGAAGTGCCGAGAAGAGGAGAGGAGGGTGGACTGAAAAAGCAGAGGACTAATTCAAGGCAAATTGTAAAGATTTCACTCACATATCTTGTATTTTAAGGGACACATATAAACTCTTTACCAATGTCAGACTCCACTCTCCTCCAGTGTGATCTCCTGTGATCTATGACTTTTTTCTTGTCATTTTCATTTTCAAAGCCTGATATCAGATTGGTCCATTAAAGTATTCGAAACATCCTCAAAAAAGATGTTACAACGAGAAAATGATGATATATTTGAAATAGCCTTCATTGGTACACCAATTGTTATCCACTAAAGCCTACTCAATGTTATTGTTATTTTGAATATTCTATTCTATTATATTTCCATATTAAATTTTGTGTTTTCTAATAAAACAGTAAAATGTATTACGCACAGTCGGGACTGTATCCTGTTCACAGATTTACACCTTGCCAGATGAGAAGATCTGTGATGATCAGCAGAAAGGTCCAGAGAAGAGATTTGGCTTGACCAAGAAGCAAGCTGGACTTGTGTTTTTTTATTCGTACATGTGCTCCAAGCACACAAACCAAAGGCAAGGTGGTGGATGACAATAGCATGTTCATTAAAATGATTATATATATATATATATATATATATATATATATATATATGTAGGACGATCTGTTTGTGAATGATCTGTGTTGAACTGTCTGTCCTTCCAGCATTGAAAACTCTCATCAAATGAATTGTAGCTGTTCACTGATTCCCTCTTCCTTATCGAGGTGTGATTTTGACATGCTAAAATATTCTGCTGCTGCTGAAATGATATCCACATTAAAATGCAAAATGAACAACATAATACATGTGTATGCTATGCAATATTAACCCTATCAGAGTTCATATTTCTTAACGCTAGAAGAATACATACCAGGTGATGGAGATCAATTCATATTTACTACAACTAATCAAATTCAAACTCCACCTGGGAAGGAAATAATATTATGGTACCTTATCATTTATGATGTCAGCTAGTTGTTTTCTTTTAACAAGACATACAATACACATGTTATAGTGTCCCATTCACTTACAATGTACATTGTTTACCTGGAAAACTCTCTACACAACTGCTGAGGTACATATAGATTGTGTTTCTACCACAAGGGGGCATACAAAAAGTCACAGGAAATAGAACTTGGCATTAGGATGTTTTCATTTACTGTACTTATACCAGTTACAAGTAATACTTAAATATGGTAAATATGCCATGTAATCTTTAGTTTGAATGTCTTACCTGAGATAAAGGGAGTGATATGTTCAAAGACTGATAATATCAGATGGAGGATGCAGTCCAGGGGAATGGATTGGTCAAACAATACAGCATTTTGACATAAGGACCGTTGAAGGGTTCCTGTGGAAAAGAAAAAGGTCGACATTGTTGGAGATTTAAATCCGAAATGATGTGCAACTAAATTTTAACAGGTAATTATTAATGCTGAAACCTAAGAAAAAACAATATTTCAAGTGTTTGAAAAAAAAGAGTACATGCTTTAGTGTACCGTAAAACAGATAACCATGTTTTAGAAAAACAGACCATATAAAGATGCTATAAAGATGACCTTAAAACAAACAGAAACACTTTTAGACAGGAACTAAACAGACCGTACAGCTTCTACTAAAGGACATCTTTAAACGGATCCATTCCTGTTGTAAAAAGGAAGAAAACAAGACATAAAACAGATACCGTAAGGTTTCCTTAAAACACACTGAACCATGTGTTGGAGAAGAAGAAAACACAGCTGAACACATGCCTGAGGGTACATCCAAGCAGATGCTAAAAAGTACTGTGATGGTCACTGCCTAACCTTTATGATCAGCAGTACCTGTAGGGGCAGTGATAAGCGATCAGTATGGCCTGAAATGACAACCTATTGTACATTTATTACATCTCAAACAAAACATTTCACAACTATTTGTATGACCTCATTTTTCCACTTGTTTAATGATATGTTGATCATGTTTGTTTGTTTAAAAATGATATCAGACATTTGCAAACTTAGACATGTACATCAATATTCCAAAATCCACAATCAGTGTTTCCAGTTGTTATCTGACATTTACCAGTATGTAAAATAATCCACCATTGGTTGACTTGCAAAATATTGTACCTTTTATCAACATCCACTCTGCATATCAGTAAGGTATTATTTCACGCCAGACACCTGGCAATCCACAACCCATGACTGAGGCAGTGTTGATGAGTGGATTTGTTAGCACTAGCGAACCTCTCACAACATTTCAGGTCTTTCATCACATGTGAATGTGAAAAATATTTTTTCATGCAACTTCAGGTACAAAAATCTGCATATGAGCCATGCCTAAATTCTGCAACTAATGACACTACAAAGACGGAAGCTCTGGGGTAAGATGAAGAGTGAATTATATACAATGTGCTGTCAGCACAACACACCCTCACAAGCTTAATCAATCAGATATGATGGCACAGACAATTTTCTTTTACCATTTCAATGACGACCATTACAAAAAAGATATTGTTCTTTAATTAAAACATGTTTAAATCTTAGTGGTTTGGCCACATTTTTGACACAATAAAACCATATTATGTAAAAAGGACAAAATGCATTAAGTGTTATTTGGAGATTTTGAGCTTATCATAAAAAATTCTGCTCAGGGATTAGTCCTCCACTAATCTTTAAATATTATTTCATACCATTACGGTTATTCAGCCTCTCAATATGTAACTCCCACAAGCCTGCAAAGAAAATCTATTTCACATTGGGTAACAAGTGTTCCAAATACAGATATAACCACAATCCTCAGGAGATATTAAGCGGTCCATTTCCCAGCTTAGCTGATTTAATGACAAGATAATCAAATCTGCTGTTGCCTTTATGTAGATTGAAGACACATTGCAAAGAAACATTTGGGAAAACTTAAGTGTCCATGGACAGTCTTGGATGTATGACTTACATGAATTAGATCACTCAATCTGATACGGGAGGTTGAGATGTAGTAATACAACTCAAAGATAAATCTATTAATTTATGATTGAAGATAAAAATACATCCACAGGGTCAAATGTCACATTTATTCCTTCTGGGTTTATAGCGTGTTAAGTAGAAGTGGAGTCTCATCTGAACAAATATGCATCACAGGCATATTGGCAGAGTGCCGCCGACATAAGCTCATACAAATAATACATATTAACACATGCGTGCAGGCACACACACACATATTGTGAGGCGAACATGAGGTTTACCTTTCGCTTGGGTTCACATCTGGCTTGGAGAACCCCTGTCAGATAAAGACAGTCAAATTGAGAGAGCCAACCCCTGAAATACATTTGACCCAAACAACATCTGAGCAAGGTGAAGGCTTCTGCCAAGTCACGCAAAGTTAGTCTTAGCAGATAATTTGTAACATGCTCAAAATGTAAACATATTTCAGATTCAAGGCTGTGTATTCCCAACAGGACGAGGAGAGGCTGAAGCCAAAGAGAATACGAGAAAACTGTCATAGATGTGAGTCTGCAGACTTCCAAGATAAAAGACGCAACACAGTCACGCCAGACACATAAATTATACTCACAAGGTGTGCCAAGACCTGCAGATTTTGTTTAATAATATGCTCCTGAAATCACAAATCATCTTGGTACTTTTTTCCTTTTATAAAATGAGGGATTCCCATCCACTTTTCTTCATCTGCTGTGCATTAGAGGTATAAAACAGACAAATTACAAAACTTTGCTTTGCTCTTGTCAGAAGTGACATAGAGTCTCTTAACTGTACAAATATATTGCCTTGTAATGTCACTGAATGTACTGTATGTAGGTATGTTGTTTAAAGAGCATGTCTAACTATTTTTATTTGGTGTTAGTTATGCTTACATAGGGGTAGAAAGCTACCAAATGTAGTCAGTGGTTAATGAAATCTTAAGTTCTTTATTAGCTGATTGCCAATCAGATAGAGTTTTAAAGCAAAGACAAGTATAACTTTAGTAACTGCAAAACCAGTTCTGAGTTTTTTTTATTATTTACATTTCTTTATGTCTTAACTCTGCAAAAAAAAAAAGCTTCTGTGCAATTTGATGGACCTACTATGACAATGATTTACTATTCATTAAATTGTTTCAGAACAGCAAATTATATTTATACTTTAGTGGAAGAATGAACACAAAACACCATGTGTCCCATATTACCAACAGTATGTACAGACAAGGGGAGGTTGAGGGAAGTCTTAACCGGCTGTGAGAGCAGTGCAGGAAAAGATGGAGTGAGACAAACAGAAAGTGGGAGGATAAGAAAGAAAGGAAAGTGAAGATAAACAGGGAGAGAGGCTGGGGAGTCTCGTGCGAAGTGGAGAGGTGGTCTTGGGGCAGCGGGGAGAAAAGGGAGGCCCCAAGGGGGAGGGGGAACACGCAGCTGAACTTGATACATTTCAGGGCCATAAACCTTCATTTCCACAGAGGAAATCTGTGGTTATGCAATGTGGGGATTTCTGTGTTTGCAGACTCTTGGTATGGAACCCCCTGAACGTAGGATCATTGTGAAGGAAGGTTGGAACCTGAAGCAATTTACCACAATATCACACTTTCCCCGATGGATCATTCAATCCACAAAGAAAGATAATAATCTAGGATCAAAACAGATGTTGACAATCATCAAAAACATTAAAGTTATGAGAGACCACTAACTTTTTATTCCACCATGAAATGGATGTAAAAAAATGTCACCTCTAGCATCCAAAAACATGAAACTTTATTACACCATCTACAAATAAAACAAAAAGCAAAATGTCCAAAAAAAAACCAGACCAATATTCAACATTTTTGGATTAAAGCAAAAATGGAGACAACAATCCAAACCTGAATATTGAGATGGGGTCCAAGCTGTAAAAGTGAGCAGCTGACATATTTAATGCTATGTCATAGTAACACAATTCAATTAAATACAAAATGTGAAACAGTTTGTAAATTAAGGCCAAAGTATCATTTGATTAATAAAAACTACTGACTTTGGTTTTGTTGGACTTTCATTTTTCTTTGCTTTAAATATTTTTTTATATGTTGAAAATGCTTTTAAAACTGACAAAAAAACCTCTGTATTCTATTCTAGGAATTTATCTTGGTGTGTATCCATGTGAATGCATAAATGATGTAAAGGGTGGAAATACAAACCATTGCTCAAGCAAGCTTTTATTGTGTCTCTCCCCATGAGCCTGGTTCCTTTCTTTGTATACCACTCCAGCTGCTGTAATGACTGCAGATCCTGTTCTTTCCTGAAAAACACATGCACAACTGTTGAGTAGTCACACTATGCCGAATATAAAGTCAAATATAAAAGGTCAGTCAGTCAAAGCAGCGCTGTGGGGTATGTATAATTAGTTTGTGGTAAAAACCATTGAATAGGTCAAAATGCTCCAGGGTCATCAAGAAACAGATCTGTTTCTTGATGACCCTGATGAAGGCCACGAGCCGAAACGCGTCGGTCTAAATTGTTAATAAAGTTGATCTTCTTACTACAAGTGTTGCTGGAGCATTTTGACCTCTTCTAAGCCTTTCACTCTTCATGCACCTTGTCAGTTGGTGAAGTTTGTGCCAGAAAATCCTCTTTTTCTCCAAAAACCATTGAATATAAAGGAACACAATGTATTGCTGACTGTTTTCTTAGAATTTTATCTGGACTCCTGTCAACAGTAAAACAAACATTACTGAATGTGGTCAGCTTATTTGATCCTCTACTTCTACTTCTACTTTCAACCTCAACAATGATACTAACTATTTGATAGTTCAGAGCAAAAAAAACTGAAGCTCCACAAATCCCCTTGAGCCTGTCGTGGATAACCAAGAGAAGAGAAATGAAGGGTCCTTAGATCCCATACAATATAGCCTGGAACTGGACAGGAAATGTATAATTTGACTAATTTTGATAAACACTGTTTTTTGCAGATCAAAAAAATCAAATCAACCCGGCACAAAGTACACGTTTGGAAGATTTGTTATTGTTTGGAAACTAATATCACAGACAACGGAAGGGCTCATTCGATACACATCTGTTAGCCATGCAAGTCTGCATACGATTGTCTGTTTCACAAGAAGTGTGACAGCTCAGGTATCTTTGAAATCTGACATAGAACAATCTGCTTTACATCATTCAAAGAACATCTTGCTTTGAACAAGACAAATTTATATTGATATTTTAGACTACTTTTTCCAGAAGGTTTTGATCAGCCATATGTGGGAAATATCTTTGAAACTCGCATTCTGCAAATGCATCATGACTTGATAGCCTCTCAGATTGAAAATGGTTGCAGATCAGGATATTTTCAGTTCAGTGAAAACTAATTATTACAATTGGACTGGGTTAGTGTTTAACTTAAACATGAATTTTCCTTCTAATTATTTTTAATAGATGGAAAATCTGAGCAATGAACAACTAAGTAATGGTTTGGATCCACAGCAGTGTAAGCAATAAGTCATTGAAATAAGATAACAAAAAGAACAAAATACCTATAGATACAAGTAGTAATTACATGGATTTTTTGACGCAGAGCTGTCAATCAAATCTGCCACAACCCTTATATGGGTATAGCCGTTTTCCTTAATAAAATAAAATCCGATGAGTTATAAAAAAGATTCACAGTTGAAGTTGGTAGCCTTCTTGGCAGAAAGTGTCTTTTTGGCTCATGTGGATGAACAGACACCAAATCCTAGAATGCACAGCACCGCAGGCCACTCCCACTAAGGTCCGAATCAGAATCAGAAATACTTTATTAATCCCAGAGGGAAATTCGATCGCTACAGTTTCTCCAAAATATACAGTATAGCAGTAGAAATATAGTAATAAAAACATTTACAGACATATTTACTTCAACACATAAGGCAGCGGGCAGCCAAAACAGACCGGCCTGTCAGCAGCAGCCGTCTCGCCTCTATATTTATATTTTTTCGCCATTATCAGCTTTCTCCATAGAGCCTGTTAGCATAGCTTCCAAGCAATATGGCGGATGTTAAGTTTCGATTCTGGGAGTGAGTTCCCACCCACTGATCTGTGATTGGTCTGTAGCTCCAGTGGTCGAAAATATGAGGAACTAGCTTTGTAGTTTCACCCCGCTAACCGCAACAGCTTCCAGTGATGCAAAAATCGTCATTTTGCGTCACTGGAAGCTCCTTTTCAGACTTAGAAATACAAAGATTTTCCATCTCAGGGGAAAATGAGGGCGGGATGCACGACCATTAAAAAATACTACCAGGTTTCGGGGTGCGCTGGTGGCGCAATGGTTAGGGCTCGCCCCATGTATCGAGGCTGTCGTCTCAAGCGGGTGGCCCGGGTCTGCATCCCGCCCGTGGCCTCCCGCCCACGCGCCGCTCCCCACCCTCCCTCCCTGGTTTCCGACTCTATCCACTGTCCTATCTCTACATTAAAGGCACAAAAGCCCAAAAATAAATCTTTAAAAAAATAAAATAAATACTACCAGGTTTGTAATGATACAAAGCTTAATGCAAATGGGTGAAATATCCCTTTAACGTCTACTTTTCACATCAGTTAACCGTTCGCTTATTAATGGGCGATAAAAAACGATTTATTCATGTAAAAAGTTACATATAGAACTTTTAATGTTATACATTAGGCTATTGCTCACGCTAACGACAAAATGCATCAATATAACCTATCTTAATCGTCGTTTATGTCATCTAACTCTTACATTCACAGTTATAACAACTTCACCTGGTGCAATAAAAGTGGTTAATTTTCGATCCTACTGCTGTACTAAATAGAGTTTAAGTAAGTAAATACCACAGACTGTACGGTAAATACCTTATTCGTACTGAATCTACGCTCACTTTCTGCAGGTGAGGTCGCTCCCTAGCAACACTTCGTTGCTAAGCAACATTAGCCGCCAACTACTCCTTCCTCCAACACTGAACCGCATATCCGGCGTAGAAGAAGACGTACACGCTGTTGTACATCATTTGACTGCATACAGGTAGACACGTTTTTTTTTTTTATGGTAACAACACACAATCTCCGGAACTACCGTTTGCTACAAGTTCTTTTAACGTTGGTTTTTCTTTTGACTTTGCCATCCATTGAACTGTCAAACGTATACGTTAGTTATCAATGCTTCCGTGAAGCTTGCTAACCGAAGCTAGCTTTACTAGCATGAATCAGACGCTGTTGACTGGATCGTAACATTAATATTCACAGTCTGTGGTCGTAGCGTTAGCTGCAGTGGGAACAGTCGGACAGACCGTAGACTGTAAATATTAATGCTGTCAGATTTCACCGTCCTTTAAATACCAGTGTCACATTTACACTGTACTCTTAAACTTTAATGCAAAGTACAGAGTTGATTATAGTTTATTGTTCTTAATTTGATGTACATTCATTCACTTGCTTTCTCCTCGAGGCATATATTCATTTCAAAGAATCACAAAAGTTTTGAGTAGTTCTACTAAGAAAAATAACTTTTGTGAAAGAAATAGTCTAAAGTTTCTGAGTTCATCACCATAGATATATACAGAGATAGATAGATAGATGGATAGATAGATGGATAAGTAGGTAGACAAATAGGTAGATAGATGGATAAGTAGGTAGACAAATAGATGGAGAAGTAGGTAGATAGATGGATAAATAGGTAGATAAATAGATACTTTATTGATCCTGAAGGAAATTCAAATGAAGGTCATGAAGAGTTGAGGCACACTAACAAAAGGCTTGTAACATAAAACCAGATTTCTGTTTGGATTGTAGTTATTGAACATACCACAGTTTTAATATACCAAACATTTCCTAAATAAATGACTCATTTTTCAGGGGGAAAAAGTCTTCTGTATGATCTTTTGAATAACGGCCCGTCACTTGAATAATTTATTTTCCACATGACTGTGCTCCTGATGTTTTAAGTTGTGGAAATGTTGGATTATTTCTGTCTCCTAAAAAAAATCCTTGTTTGTTTTTGTCAGTGTTGTGCAGCAATGAATAGAGAACCCAGATACTCCAGCACTCGTCTGTCAACATTAAAAGAGCAAGCATGAGTAGCCTGGATCAAGACCAGTGTCTCCATCCTAGTTGCCGTGACAAAACAGCAGTCTCCAGTGATCCATCAGATGCTTGTGATCTTGCCAAGCAGCCTCTCCAAGGTCTAAAATTGGCATCACATGAAGTGCTGGAGAACGCGCAGCAGAAAGGCAGGTTGAAATGCACTAAATGTGGGGGATCAAGGATGTTCTTCTGCTACACATGCTGCTCATTAGTGGGTGTCACCCTGCAAGATATCCCTTTAATCAAGGTCAGTATGAGGTTAGGACTCACTTGGTTGTTCTTTTTAAGGGATGAGCTCGGCTCTGGTTCTTTTACAAGTACGAGTATTCTAATGTGGTGGAAAATGTTAAATCATGTCTTTGAGGTAAGATGTGAGATTTTGTTGTGATCATGTTGTGGTTGAAATGTCATGGTCCTCCGAACCCGACTCTACATATTGTACATTGTGTTCAGCTTCCTGTTAAAATAGACATTATCAAGCATCCAAATGAGACGGATGGAAAGAGCACAGCGATCCATGCCAAGATCCTCGCTCCCAATGATGTCACCATATACACTTACCCCTGCATACCTGACTATGAAAAGGACAAGGTTTGTTTTTTTCCCATCATAATAGGATGTTTAAGTAACAGCTACACCTTTACATATTCCTGTTGAAGCTGAACGTTAACGGCTGCTTCTAATTATTGTTTTCAATATTGGTTATTCTGCCTCATATTTTTGTCTTAAGGACCAAACTCCTATAGTATTCAAATGACTATCAGATAACATTATTAAACCAGAAAATGTTTTATTTTTTGTTAGAAAAAGAGTTTTCATCTCTAGTACTGTGCTTTGTGATTATTTGTCATCTTTTACCCATCAGGAAAACATCACTGTCCCCGTTTAGTTTATTTATATCATATTGCTTCTACAAGAAGATGCTTTCAAGTCATGCTTTCATACTGTCACTATTCATTACTGTCACACACAGTTGCAACTTTTTCTGCAGATTTGATTTTTGTATTTGTTGTTGTAAGTTAAGATTTTGATCTAATGACAGACACCAAATGAAAAAAATAGTAACAATTCAAATAAAATGAAGATCAGACCAGTTTGGCCTTTTCATACTTTATACTTAACAAGTGTAAAGTTCAAAAAGTTCAGTTTAAAGCTCTAGTTATAATCATATAATGTAAATTAGTAAAAAAAAAAAAAATATATATATATATATACTTCTTGCTTTGTTCTTAAATGCACTCAGTATGTTCATCTCTTAATGCTAAAATTTAGTTACACCTCATTATAAACATCATGTCATTGAAATTCTTTGTTGGTATATCGCTCTGTTGTTTCATTACACTCTCCAGGTGGTGTTGGTGTTCCCTGGTCCTGGGGCTGTCTCAGTTAAAGACATGATGCAGTGTTTGTATGACAGGACTGACAGCCAGTCACACGACTACTCTCATGGACACAGCGTAAAGAGGCTAAAAAGGGAGGAAGGTCAAGGCGCCACACACACCGACAAGAACCCAGAGTCAGGGACCCAAGATGAGAAAGAGGGCTCAGAGTCAAGGGTGTATCCCCTACAGAGGGTGGTCTTCATTGACAGCACATGGAACCAGACCAACAAGATCAGCACAGACGAGAGACTGCAAGGTAATCATGCAAGACTGCAATTGTGCAGCTTTTCAAAGAGCTCTGACTGCTGTTGATTATTAAGGGCAAATGAACCTCACCCACAGTGCTGTTCAACATGATGTCACTCTGTGTTCTCCTCCAGATTTCATACGGGTAGAGCTGAAGACGAGGAAAACCTGTTTCTGGCGTCGTCAGAAGGGCAAACCAGACACCTACCTTGCTACCATTGAGGCTATTTATTATTTCCTGAAGGATTATCATGAGCTTTTTGTTGCAGAGGAGTACAAAGGAGAATATGATAACCTGCTCTTCTTCTACTCCTACCTGCACTCTGTCATCAACACTGCTAAGGCTTCTGCAGGAAAATGCTGAGAGGAAAAACTGGAATCAGCTGCTTAAGACTTATTAGCTGAGGCCGAAGAGTTGGTTCACATGAAATCCCTTTTTTCTGGTATTAACAGTAAATGATTTATTTTAAGGGAAATTGTGACTGATCTATTTGTACAAGATGCAGCAATAAACAAAGGGTTACTGGTTGATTTAAATAAATGAGGGTTTCTTTACAAATGAGTCAGAGATAATTTGAACAATGTCCTACAGTTGCAACAAACACGGCATACAAGTAACAAATCAACAAAAACATTTGCAAAATAACAAAAGTGCCATGGTGGCAAAAGTCAGATGGGAGATGGACTCACTGACTTCATACAAAGTGTTTATAAAAAAAATAAAGTGTAGGCATGTTTTATATTTTTAGAGCTGTATTTTTTTGTGGACCCGAGAAGTCTGCAAAGTTCTCTTACCACTTTAATCCCTCCTGGTAACAGTGAGTGTTATCCGCCACTTACTGGTAAATATTTCAAAGGGTAATCTCAAATTTACTAATGTTCAAAGAAATGGAGTTCAGATAGGTTTAAATATTTTTATTTACAAATCAGTACACAATGTGCTTGAGTTATTCATGCTGTTTTATATAATAATTATGAGTCCTGGACACTTTCTGTAATTAACTCATATTTGCTGCACTTTTTTTTTAATCCATTTTCCAAAAATATATGAACTTTAAGCTAAAGCTGGAAATCTAATGTCTGAACCTGCCTCTGTCCCTGACCTCTACTGTCCATGGTGGTGAGTTAATGAGGGCTCACTAGTAGAAGACCTCTCTGATCTTGGCTTGCAGGTTGTCGCATGTCTTCTTGGCGTCTCCCAGCAACATTGATGTGTTGGGCTTGTAGAAAATGGGGTTATCTACTGCGGCATAGCCCACACCCAAGGTACGCTTCATAACAATCACCTGAGGGAAGTAAAGGTTTAGTCACTTTTTTTGTACCACACAGAAGTGGTGATACTGAAGCTGCACTACATGTAAAGATGAATCACTTAGTGACAAACCTGTTTGGACTTCCACACCTCCAGGACAGGCATGCCAGCAATTATGGAGTTGGGATCTTCTTGTGCTGCAGAGTTCACTGTGTCGTTTGCGCCGATGACCAGCGTCAAGTCTGTCTCTGTGGGCCACAGGCGTTAACACATTTATACACAACAGATGAACACACAAACTGCTAACTAAATGCTGTGCAATTGTCCTCTCTGATGCGATTGGGTTCCCCAGAACCACATCTATCTCCCTCGCTCATAAACAGAACCATGTGTCTCACACAGCATGCCTGGTTGCTAAGAAAACAAGACTGTTGCCCTGATAACATCGCATGTCTAAATACCAAGACACATCACAAGGCTGCTCTGACTGCTGATAAAAGAGGGATGTGATCATTACACACAACTCATCCAGTATTATTGTTTGACACCTTCCGGTCAAAGTGACACCCATGCAGCAATAAATATTCTGACAGCTCTGAGGTTTAAAAAAAAAAAAAAGAAAGAAGAGAATTTACCCGGGAAGTCTTCATTGATCTCATCCATCTCCAGGACGACATCGTAGGGAACTCCAGCCTCAGCCAAGAGGACGTTCAGCTGGCCGGGCATACGACCGGCCACTGGGTGGATACCAAACCTTTAAGAGATGATTGCAAAAATGTTACGGCTCATCAACACTTATTGATTTGCAGTGAGCACTTACAACTCCCTGAACAGTGATACATGTCTATTTCTAAACAAATTCAGATTTATTGTCAATATAAAAATATATAATTAAAAAAGTTTTCAAGTTTTGAAAACATTACAAAGCAATCATGCCGGGTTGTAATAGAGAATCCTACCAAAGGAAAAGTACTCTCAGCAAACTGTAATCACAGTATCAACTGCAACCCTTACGTTACACAGAAGAATGACTTCTCTCAGTATTATATTTTATGATTCTTATTGACAAATCCGACAGAGAATAAAATTCAAGAGGATAAAAACTACACTTAAAAGAAATTGAATACATGTTTTGAAAGACAAACTTCCGTCTCCCACTTCTTTAAGTCAGTAAGTACTTCCCAACATGGAGACCATCATGAAATACATTTTTAAAGCCTCCCTTGGTGAGTCTGGACGCTCAAGGCAAACATTTAAACAGCCGTATCCTCTTCGTTTATAAAATAGATGAGATGGAGAGAATGAGTGCAGACTTTCACCTGACAGCTTTGCCCTGTTCCTTCAGCATCTTCACCATGTCTGCAATCGGGTACTGGGCTTTTGCTGCACACAGACCCCAACCTAAACACACAAAACATACAAAGAATAAACATGGTATAAAAGCTATTCCTGGCCTATGATAAAGAGACAGATTTAGATGTACAGAGATATAGATATACAAAATAGGATGTATGCTTTGTAACTCTAGTATCAAAGTTGTTTTTCTCTTTTCTTGGTTGTTGAGTCTTTTTATCAGTTCTGCTAATTAACTAAAACACAATTATTTGACACAATTTGTTAATACTCAAATGAAAACATAGTAATCCAACATGAACAATAAAAAGTATGTATCCCTCTAGGGTTTGTTTCTTTCCATCCTCATCCACCACAAGTCTCCTCGCTATATTAAATCACAGTAGTTTCACTGGCCTGAGAGACATTTTTCTCAGTAAAACTTTTGCATGTGTGGTGTGCCTTTGGGTCCCCTGCGTGCAAAGACCTCCTTTCCCCATGCCTGGGTAACCCCTATTTAACCCTGGTGGTCAGGTATCTTGTAGAGTTCAGCATTACCCCTAATTGAGTTTTTTGAAGCCAGTCGCCCGTAACCCGTATCTTCCAATTCCCCAGAAAACTGGAGCCTTCTGTTTCCTCACTGCCGTGCTTTGTTGTTGACAGCGCATGGAGAAGTCCTGGGTCTGGACTCAATAGCTCTTATGACTTTTCACTGTTTCTCTAATCAAAGCAGCATGTTAGACCACACAGCTGTCATTGCGTTGGTTTGGAGCCACTTGAAAACAACATCGATCCAAGTATCCAAGAGTGGTTCCCCTTACTCAGGCCACTCGACAAGTACTCAGTTGTCGGACAAGTCTGGCTTTTTGTATTTAATAAATCAAGCTGTGGTCACCATCTCACACTCAAAAGAAAAATCAAACCCATCGTTCTTAACTCTTGGCTAACAAACATGTACTGACACATTCACTGTATATACTCTGTACAAGAGAGCAGCTTTCTATGGGATAATTTGTGGACAAACTGCACCCTCTTGTGGTGTCCAGGCTTCAATATTTTCAGATTAATTAATTACTGCTGTATAAATCAGTTCAAGAACCTGAACATTTGCGAACTCTTTTCAAAAGCGTTGAAGCTTTCCAAGAGCCGCTACAAAAACATTTTGATTCTCACTTGGCAGAGCAGTCGTGCTGAGCCTTTTTTGTCAGGTCAAGTTAATAAGATGACAGAGATAGTCGATGTTATTGATGCAGACAGTCTGAACGGCTGCAGCTGGAGAGCAGAGGAGCATCCGAGCTCTGCCATGATGAGAGAATCTCATTAAAGCTCCACCTCGGTCTCTGAAGTCAACCCAAACATCTTTCTACATCTGTCCAAGTGAGGAATGAATGAGTTCCATTACGTTCCTCTGATCCTTTGAGGATACCTGGATTCAATATCTCAAAGAGTACAGTCTGAAATTGCTCCGTACGTTAGCCATCATGAGATAACTTTAGCTGGGATTTGGCTCAGCTTAAATAAAAATAGATTTATTGAGAGATTGATAATGTAAAAAAAAAAAAAAAAAAAAAATACAAACGTAACCTCATCCATTTCACACATTAAGGTCAACTCAAGTCTTTAGGATGTTTTTTTTTTGTTTTTTTACATGAATTAAGTTTTTTAATGTGGCTGAAATATCTTAACTTGCTTTGAGTGATGTCACTTAAGGCAGATCTGGTATATGCTCAAGACTACAAGTTTAACAATAGAAAAATAAAAGAGCAGCGTACAGGCTTACAAATCCTATTTAAACTTTTCCTTATTTCTAGCAGCTCAAGGCTACATTAGCAACTCTTAGCTGTCCATTTGAGTGGCTCAGGTTTTTGTTTTTTTTAATGTTTGATGGTTTGATTGTTATGGTTATGCAGTGCAAGACTGGTAGAGTAGACTTTGAAATTCCCACGTTTTTCTTGCAAGAAAGGAATCGATCTAAATACTGAATCTAGCCTTCATCGGTTTGCTTTGTTCACAGCAAAGAACAATGCTCTCAACAAAAGATGCTAATATAAAAATTGCTTCATTTGCCAGTTTTGTTCAATGTTTTATCCAAGCCTTTGTAAGTTTCTTTTAATTAAATTATTTTCATATTTTACACAGTGTAAGAAAATGTCTCGTGTGGCATGTACAGTATGTACCTGGAGTGATAATAATGCTGTTTGCTTCTTTGATAATGTCAATGGTCTGGTCCACGTTGACCTCGGTGTGAGTGCCAACAATCTCCATGGGTTTACCACCCGCTGTGGAGGTGGTGCCGTACCCACCCAGGATCACATTGGGTAGGGAGCGGTTCATAGCCTGGGAAGACAACAACATGAAACTCAGACTCAGGTAATGAGTATATCGTGTTGGTTAACCCGTGTGTGACTACTCACCACACACATGATGTAGGAGAGGATGGCACCAGAAGAGCCAATCAGAGCGCCAACAATCGTCATGAGATTGTTTTCTAATAAGAAGCCCTCAGCACAGAGTGCCCATCCAGAGTAGCTGTTCAACACGGTGATGACCACAGGCATGTCAGCGCCCCCGATGGCTGCTGTCAGAGTTACACCCTGTGAGGAGGTAGGAGAGGTTGAGGAGAAATCAAATGGGTATGTCAAACATTTTTGCCACAAAAACTAACTTTGTATAAAAATTGATAGTTCATACTTTATCTGTTATGATCTCTTATGATGATGTTTTAAAGCTCCTGTGAGGAAATTTAAGTGCCCCTATTTGAAAAAGTGCCGTGGTCTTTGCAGACTATATCCTCTCTATGTGTTGGTAGTGTTTTTTGTTTTTTTTTAAGCCAAAAAAATCTCACCATAATAGTGGAAAGACCAGACACTCCCAGTAAACACCCCATGCCAGTCTCGTAGCTTGAGGTAAGCATAAAGGGCACCATGCCTCCCACTGATGCTGCCATTAGACCAGCATTCAATCCATGTCGTCCAGGCAACAGCAGGGGGGCAGAGTTCAGGACGCCTGCAACCACAACACAATTATAGAAATTAACTGAATTTAAAAACAAAAAACATTTTCAGAGAAGCTGGAAATTGAACTTTTATCAAAGTCTCTGTTTCAGGCAGCCTGTGGTTGCTTCTAATCTTAGAGTCTATAATGTCCTTAAATCAGACAGCAGCCTTCAATTAAGCCCAGCCAAGAAGCCACCGAACAGACCCAGCAATAACAAATTACCAGAAATTCTCACATGTGTTCCTCCTGATTAGTTGCACTAGAACTAATAGATCAGTGTCTGCTGGCACATGCATAAAAACCCAGAGCAGGCCTGGATTTAGTGAAGGATTTTTGGATTTAACCAGATCAAAGACACAATCAGCACCAGAGGACACATAGCTCATAGTGATTATCTAGATATTACTCTGTCTGTTTCAAGTGAATATCAGACTCATAAAAAGAACAAAGTGTGCTGACTACAGTCACAAGGTCTTTATTAAAATCATACACTCTGGGATGCTAAAAATACTATTCAAATACTCCACGTTACCCTGAAGTTTGCCGTAAGCCACCAGGGAGCCACTGAACGTGACGCCTCCGATGTAGGTGCCCAGGTACGCCACGGTCTTGACTACACCGGCGGCTGGGTGGGTGTCCAGGTGGGGGTATTCAATCATGAATTCAGCCACGCAGGTGAGAACAGCTGCCAGCCCCACGAGACTGTGGAAGGCCGCCACAAGCTGCGGCAGGTCTGTGATTTCAATACGTTTGGCAATGGTCAGACCTGCAGCCCAAACAAGGAGAAAAAAAAAAAGAAGAGAGATCAGTAAATCTTAATGCGATACTCCAGTCAGTCTGGCTGAGTCCAGGCCCAGACACTAAACTTCTCATGCACACTGGCTATGTTTGAAACCCAAAAAAGGAAAATATTAAGTTAAAGGAAGAATGGTTTTAAGGCAAACACCTGTTTTCAGTAACTTCGCTCTAAACAAAAAGACTAAAGACTTCAAAACTAATGAGTCCTAAGTTTAGTATAGTACTGTGTGTTTTTCTTTTAAACATAGAGTCCCTAATTGAACACTGAGTGAAACCTCATGCTCTGCCGCCTGTGTGCGTGAGTGTGTGTATAGATTGTAACACCATTCATCATCTTGCTTTCCCTAAATGACTATTAACATGTACAACATTCACACATGATGATAAAGTCCACTCATCTCTCTATCTGGACAGGATGATTGATGTCCTGTTAGGAATTAGCAAAAACTTTACACTCTTCAAAGACCGCAGGACTCGCATGCAAGGTTAAAAACACGTTAGTCATTCATGATGGGCTTGCACTGTTCTAAACAAGCTGTTGGACATCAGAAGGAGCTTTATTTATATGTTCGTCGAAACCGAGAGCTGCTTCGTTGGTGGTGATTTTTCTTGCCACGATACAGCATAGCGTGCTTCATAGGGACTTAAATAGTAGACAAATACAGGGTATGTATGAAACTAAATTAGACAGAGCTGCAATGAGCAACAAACTGCATCAAAGCAGGTATTTTGCAGAGGAAAAACGTTTCTATCATCACCAATAAGAGTATCACAGGCAGCAGGGATAAACCTACCGAGGGTTCCCCCTGTGGCCATGGCCAGAGACATCTGAGACAGCAGCTCTGGAGAGGGTTTCAGGGCACCGAGGGTGGCAGCGATGCCCCCTGCGACTCCCATCATGCCCAGGGTGTTCCCCAAACGACTGGTTCTCTGTGCAGAGAGGCCTGCCAGTGCTCCCACACAGCACAGGCCGGAGCCCAAGTACATCATCTGAGGTGGGAAAACAACAACAAGTCAGTTCTTCTTTACATGATCATTAATGAACATGAAAAACATGAACATGTTGAACACGTTTAACATGAAAAATTAAACAAATTAAAAAGGTATGATTTAATACCGATGCTTAAAACATGGACGTAGTCTCAGCAACATCACCTGTCTGTTTCTTAAGAGGCTTTATGAAGCTAAATGATGGTCGTCAACCTTATTAGAAATGTTTTCTCTTAGTTGTCTATCAAATCAGCCACACCCCTTACTGAGCTTATTTAGCCTTAATATCATCAAAACAGATGAGCTATACAAAAAAAAAAAAACCTGCGTAAAGCTCTAAGAGACCAAATCAGATTTTTGTTCCAGACTGTAAACATGTTTATTTATGCTGTTAAAATATTGGCTCATATGGAGATCCCTTGGATTTTGGAGACGGGCTCAAATTGACACTTGAGTTTTTGCACTTCTGCATTGGCTTCATTTTACAACTCTGGAGATTGAAGCTGATTTAAAACTAAAATACTGACTAGAGTACCTTCATATGATGGATGCAAAAACAACAACAACAAGCAGAAATGAAAGGTTGATTGATAGAAAAATAATCACCAACTGTAATGATACTTATTTCAAGACATATTGAAAGTCATTAAAAAAATTGTAATCTCTGGGAATTTGACTAATAGACCGCAAAAATATCAGCTTGAATTTTGGCAAGTTTTTTTTATATTTTTAGGTCTAACAAAGCAGCAAGTATCTTTGGTACCTTTCTCATAAACATACAGAAAAAAAAAATCGAATCTGAACTTAAACAGTGTCGTCATGACAACAACAGTCTGATAACTGGTTCATTTCTAAGCTATTTGAGTATGAGAGGAATGAAGAGATGATCACCTGTTCAATGTTATATCCAGCAGCAAGTGAGGCTCCATATCCCCCCACAAATGCAGCCCCGGGCAGAGCGTACAGGTAGTTGTACTCAGGAGGGTCAGTCGGGCGCTTAAACATGTCCAACATCCTCTGAGTGATCAGAAAACCACCTGCACACACACACACAGAAAAATACTTTTTTTTATTTCATCTGGTAAGAAGTGCTCTTCTGTATTTTTACTTATTTGAAGTGTTGAACTTCTGACCAGCAATGTTGATGGAGGAAACAAAAGCAGCAGCAAGCGCCAGACTCTCAGGCAGGCTGGAGGGTGTGAGACCTCCACCCATCAGCACCAGACCACCGACTGCTGTCAGACCTGGCAGAGAGGACAGACAGATCCCCTTTGTTAACATACGAAGATGTAATATTAACAAACAAAAATACTTATCTATAGAATGTGTTATACTGAGTCCTGACCTGAGATGGCGTTGGTGACTGACATGAGAGGGGAGTGCAGAGCGGGGGTCACACCCCACACAGTGTGGTATCCCACAATCCCAGACAAGCCAAAGGTGGTGACCATCTGAGTGAAGGCTGCGTTGGGGGAGATGATGCCTAGAGCAAGACAGGTGGACACACCTACAGAGAGACAGAAAATCAGTGTTGCTGTTGTTGTTGTTGTTGTTGTTGTATGCCTGTGCACAGATGTGTGTTGTTTCTTTTTTTTGTCGTAGTGGGAAAATGTGCAGTTTCAGTTTGTTTCCCTGTTAAATTAAGCCAGTATTTTAATGGTAAAAAAGGAATGGAAAGATAAACACTTTTATATAATAGGTTATGCAAGGGTTATGACTCATAGTTTCTCTGAAACTTCAAAGGAATTCAACTTTTATGTCATAATTGACTAAAAATATATATTCCCCACTGTTCCTCATTATGTTGTCTCCATTCAAAGGTCCTTTTAAGATGAAGTTATTTCAGTGCTGAAGTAAAAAAAGGCTAATTTAAGAACCAAAAAAAAAGTTTTTACTGAGGCTGAAACTAAAGAACAAATGTAAATTATCAGTTAACTCAAGGATAATCTTCATTAATTGATTTTAAGCAATAAAAATGTATGTGAAGTCTTCATCAAAATGGTGACATGTTTGGGCCCAGGAGGTGTCTGTAGAGGGATTTTGAGGTGAGGTTGAATGTGGTACATGTCAGTAGTCAGTGTATTAGCCACAGGTGAAGCCAGTCATCATGCCCCTTTCATCAAGAAAAATGGTCAGATTGCCCATGTTTTGTCAATATCCTGCCTTGTCCAAAAAAGCTACTGGAGTGTACCGCATCTCCCATTACATCATAACTTAAAAATAAACCACTACTCACTCCATATACATGTTCAGATAATGGGGAGCACGTTTTGGTATTCTATTCTTTAAGATTTCAGGTGATCTCAATAGATATAAACAGTAGACTTACATGCTAAGGAAAAGGGGGGCATGTTTTGATACTCTAGAATAAAATCTTTATTTCAGATTTTACAGGAAGAGTATCTCAAATGGATAGGAACTACCATTTGATAGAACAGCCGCGCTCTGGACGGTTTCTCATTAAGAGGACTGTTGACCCGGTTCTCCTGTGGCTCAAAAGAACTCTCTCTTTCAATGACTTCTGTTTAACCCGCAGGTCAGACATGAAGATACTCAAATGACTGATTTAGAAAGTGATAAGAAGTACATCTTCACATCTGAGGAACTAAAACCATCATATATACCTGTAGGGCATTTCCGATCTAAAATTGGCATAAATGATTCCTTTATTGTCAAAGTAGTTGCAGATTTTTTTTTGTCCATTTACTTATTGTTCCTGCTTTATTAGAAACTGCCAAAAAAAAAAAAAAAATTCTGATGAAATGATGATTGAGAAAATTAAGCCAAACAAAGCTACACTAATTCAATATGCTCAAAGTTTCTTGTTTGGATCATTGTATAATTTAATTCAAATTTGATATTGTCATCAAAACAGAAGGCTCTCTTTGGACAAAAATTGATAACTAGCATGGATTTGTGTGTCTGAGTCTAACCTGCAGTGTAGACACCCGCAGAGGTCATGGTGCGCTTGAAGGGAGAAATCACAGACGCTTTCTCCGCCTCCAACTCCGCCACTGATTTCTGTTTCACTGGGGCTGGGGGGGCTGTTTTGGGAAGAGGGGCCGGGAACATGTCTTTGCCTTCCTGGACACATCAGAAGACAGACATGTGGAACCGTGTGAGAACTCAAAGGACATCCAGACTTTTGCGTGAGAAACAGAAATCAAAACTTTGGAGTCGTGCATTGTGGGAGATCTCGCCTGGATGGTTGGAGCACTCAGAATACAAACTCATGCACCGCAAAGGAGATTATACTGAACAAACAGCAATCACAAACCAGTTACCAGTGGCCCTGAAAGGGAAATTCTCTTTTAAGGGGCCTGAATAATGCTTAGTTTAACAAGGGGTAAACTGATATGTCTTGTTGAGGTTGCATGCTTTCTCTGCCATAAACAATGTGTCAAAGCCAACATTCCTGGAAAAGTACATTTTGAAAAGTTCATAGCATTCTTCCAGGGATCCAACATGAGCCTTTCCCAGCCGGGACTGGGATTTTAGTGCTCATTTGGCGCAGAATCGTAGCATGACAGGATCCGATAGCTCATGCCGAGAGGGAGGGATCGATTGCCAGCAGATGTTCAGGCCGTCCAGCAGACAGTTACAGTGAATAAAAACCCACCTTCATAACAAGAGTCCCACGGATGACATGGTCAAGGGTTCCATAGTCGAACTCCTCTCTGGGCTCATAGTGAAAGTACTCCTTATCTGGGCTAATGGCCTTCAGCAGCTTCAGTATGTTGTTAGAATAAAGAGTGCTGGCCTGGGTGGCCAGGCGGCTGGGCAGGTCTGTGTAGCCAATGTGTGTTACTCCCTAATTTGATTTAAAAAAAAAAAAATAGATAAACAGTTAATATTTCTTGGGGCTGAACAAAACATAAAGACGTGCTCCAAAGGTAGAACCCCAACCTTGTGAACGTGCAGCTCTCCGGGCCTGGTGGTCTCAATGTTGCCTCCTGCCTCTGAAGCCAAATCCACCACAACAGAGCCGTCCTTCATCGACTCTACAAACTCCTTCTTGATCAGAATTGGGGCCCGCTTACCTACACAGACACAGACACAGAAAACAGAGGAGCAGGAGAGATGCAAGAAATGTTAACAATACCATGTTGTAAAAAAAAAAGTCATAGGGTATGTATCAAGAATTAAGATGCATCTACCACTTTTGGTCTTAAGGTGGGGGTATGTGTGTGTGTGTGTGTGTGTGTGGGGGGGGGGGATAAAACACCAAAACATCAAAGGATATTAGACAGGACAGGGCGAAGGTACCAGTGTGACTGACCTGGAATCAGAGCAGTGCTGATCACAATGTCCACCTCTTTACACTGCTTGGCAAAAAGAGCCATCTCAGCCTCAATGAACTCCTTCGACATCTCTTTGGCGTAACCTCCAACTCCATCCCCAGACTCTTTGAGATCCACTTCTAAAGGCTCCGCTCCAAATGACTTGAACTGCTCCAGGGCTGCTGGCCTGATGGACAAGCCATTGTCAAAATCATGATCACAACAGCTATCATTGATTTTTGGATTTGTTTAATCAATTGAAATAGTACAGTGTGCATTAATCAACCTGTGTAAATATGCTGAAATTAGCGCAGTAGCTAATAGCTAGCTCACTCAATCTGAAGTCCGAGAAATGTGTCTTTTTTTATCCCCATATCATACCTAGTGTCAAATCCTCTCACTATGGCTCCCATTGACTTGGCTGCTCCTGCTGCTGCCAAACCAGCTACTCCACCTCCAATAACCAGGACCTGTGGACAACAGAAACATCCACTTTCATTATTCTATTTGAGGTAAAGAAAAATTAAAAAGGCCGCGTTAAAGTAGAGAGTTACCTTAGCAGGGGGAACTTTCCCTGCAGCTGTGATCTGACCAGTGAAGAACCTGCCAAAGTGATTTGCAGCCAGAACCACAGCCTTGTACCTAAGAAATAAACATTTGTCACATTTTCTGTAAATATGAAACCTGAAGCTGTAAATATTCGAGTTCACACATATATGTTCTTCTTTACCCAGCAATGTTAGCCATGGAGCTAAGTGCATCGTAGCCCTGTGCTATGGTGACTCTGGGCACCTGGTCCATTGCGAGCACAGTGCTCTGCCTCTCCGACAGCTTCTTTATCAGCTCTGGGTTCTGAGCTGGGTAGATAAAGCTAACCAGGGTGGACTTTGGCTTCAGGAGGTCTATTTCAGTCAGACTGGGGGCTCGAACCTACAGCAAAAACAAGACGTAGTACATTTTTGACTTGCAGAAAACTGTGCACAGAAAAATCTAAATAGCAACACCAAGTAAAAGACGTGTACAAACCTTGAGGACCAAATCAGAGCCAAGTGCCCCCTTGACATCAGTGATGGTGGCTCCAGCATCGACGTACTGCTGATCAGAGAACTTGGACTCGTCTCCAGCGCCACTCTCCACCTGCACGTTGAAGCCCTGTTTGACCAGCGCCTGCACCCCGGCTGGAGACAACGCCACACGACGCTCATTCTGCAGGGTCTCCTTAGGAACACCGACCACCAGGTCCTTGTAGAGCACACCTGAACACACATAAAACAGACAACTCAGTCTGAAGTACATTCAAAAAAAAAAAAAAAACAAGGAATGCATAAACAGCTTTTTCCTGGAGAACAATATGAATTTCTGATGAATATTAGAACCTCAACATCACCATATGATATAAAAACAGGAAGAGTTGTGTCTATTTATCTTTTTGTGCAACAACGCAGGAGAGCATGCGACTACGTTAAGAGACTGTGTGGCATGAACAGCGTCAGATTACACATTTCTCTCCATACACGGCATGGTGACCTCGCCACCATGGAGACATTATTAGCAGGTGATTGGCTGCGAGCCAGCACACACACTGAGAGGCCTGCGCTCCCACACCGACACACTCTAAATGCAAAGCTAAAAAGCACTCAGTTACTCCCAAACCTCTCCGAAACAATCCGCTAAAAGGGCCTTGAGAACAACACAGATGTCATAAACAAATGTCTGTGGACAGAATCTGACAGAGTGCACGGGAACATTTTCATGTCACCTTTAACTGACCTCTTGCGTGTTCTTACATTTTAGCAGGAGCTTCCCAGAGCGCAAAGCCACTGCCTGCTTCACTACCAGCTTTCCCTATTTAGGGAAGATCTCTAGCAACCTGCAGCAAACAGTTCATGATCTGTGCCGAGTTTTCCACTCTTCTGGCCAAGGAGGAGTGTGTCCTTGGGTGAACTCTCGTTCTTCAAATCAGACACAGAGGATATCCAGAGCAAAAGAAGGCACGCGAACCCACGGCTGTCTTCTGTGAAAAATATTGTAAGGTTTAAGCTGAAAGATTTTAACAGAGCTGGGCATATCCTACCTCTGGAGGCCTGTTGGTCCCATAACACAGGGAAAGTCCTGAAATTCCTCCGTCCAGGTATCTTCTGACGGGCCCCTCGCCGGAACAAAACCACAGAAGAGCTGGAGATGCAGCGCAGGAGGGTCGACATGGCTGCTGAGCGTCTGCCCTGATACTCCCTCTGGCTCTTTAATAACAACACAGACAAGCAGAGGTAGTTGAGGAGTAAATACTACGTATGCATCTGCTGTCAAATAAGAAAACACATTCTGTATCCCCCCCCCAAATAAAAGTTAAATCCTGAGCCCACACACAGGTTGTCTGTGCTGTGAGGCCTACAGACAGCAGAGTGACATTTCAGCCTTCCAGGACACACACAGGGTTGATTACACGCCCCGAGCTTGTCTTATGACGGTACAGGGGGGGAACCGTGCCAAGTCTGGCCTGGTTGTTGTGGGCATGGGCAAAGGGAACCAGGAAGACAAAAAAGTGTTAAGATAAAATGTGGTGGGGCTTTAGAGGACAGCTCAGGACTCAAACACAGACACACATATTCTTACACAACTGTAAAAGATGTATTGTTTGGAACTACTAGTCTCACACACATTAGTTAAATACAACTAAACGCACAGACATGGCAACATTTGATAATCTGAGTCTGTTTCTGAGAAGTTTAGACATTTTTTTCCATTCATTTCGTCCTTCACTGAATCAAACCCTTTGTCAATGGCCTTCATCAACTAACTTGTACTGATTAAGACTTAATTGAAGGAGTCGTTGAATGTGTAATTGTTCTCAGACTTGCCTCTCAAATTTCCAGAAAGAGCAGGTTAATGGCTCAACTCCCCGTTAACAACAGGGTCACCTGTGAGCAGTCTGCACAGCCTGGCTTTAGAGCAGTCCTACCTCTTCTGCGTGCAGGGACGGACAGACGGACAGACGACCTTCCGCAGCTTTCGATATCACAGCTGCACTATTTACGTATAAATAGCAAACCATGTGACTTCACTCATGACCACCACTGAAGAAGAAATCACCACAGTGACAACCGCACAATAAAACTTTGCAAGACCACCTGTGAAATAAATGCTGGATGAACTTATTGAACATAGTACATCATTTAAATTCAAATGAGGTTTTGACCCATAGTTTCCTTGGAAACTCTAAAAATAAATTCAAAGATGTTTAAGTGGCACAAACGTGAACAGAATGGTTATTTGGGAATATCGACTTACTTAGGTTATTTTCTTTACTTTAACTGCATTTTCTTTTCTGTACACAAGGTGACGCCAGAGCGCCAAATATTTAGTAGTTACAGACGACCTTGACTATTTTTTTTTTTCATTCTAAAAATTATTGAAATCGTCAATCTTACATTTTATTATTTTTGTGTTTTATATTTTTGTGTTTTATATTTAAAATATATATATATGTTTGGCTATTTTAAACCAGGGGTAAGCTTAAAATTAATTGACAACACAAATAAACCGAAACAAAAGGCGTCATTCATTTAATGTATGCTAGGGTGACTATAAATGGTAAAAAAAAAAAAAAAATCTAAAAAAAAAACCGGCTAATATCCCATTTATTTAATGAATAACACCAAATATTATTTCTTCCTTGATTTTAGGAAACGGAAGTAGTCGCCCTGACGCAGGAAAAGGTTTTGGTTGGCCATCTGAATTTAGCGCCACATGGATTTTGTAAACATTACAAGACGACGCTTCATCTGCTCCTCTGATACCACTTCATAGACCATTCACTAGCGTCACAGTTCATCTGGTATGTAACGATGTGAATGTTTTTAGTCTGTGGTTTGACTAAACGTCACTGTGAATAAGAATGAACTTTGTCTGTATTGCTGTCAGGGGAGGCTAGTAGCTGCTTATGGGCGAGGATGTCTCTGAGGCTGCTGTCGGTGGATCCATCAGACCGGGGCTCTCAGAGATGCAGACTGGGTCCAGGCTTGATGTCATCGCTGGGTCTGAGTCTGGGCTCCCCCGTACAGGTGTCTGTACCCGGGGGGAGCTGTCTGTGCACCGCCTGGCCCCGGCCTGACCTTGCTGAGGGCTTTCTGCAGATGGACTTGAAATGTTCATCTCCTGGTCTTCTCTCTCATCCGCCCACACATCTGAACCTGGAGCCTTCCCAGCTCTCATCTGTACCCTGTCCCAAACTCAAAAGTGTTAGAATAACTGCGGTGGTCCAGAGTGTTGGTTTTAGGAAACACACTCCTCCTGGCCTTGTTCATGAGCTTGTTAAAGACATGCTCAAAGGTGTATATGTCCATGAGAAATATGTGATAAACCTGGAGGATTTTGATACAGAGATTAGATGTGTCGTTATTGAAAGCATCACTCCAGATTCTGCCACCGCTGGATTAATCACATCCAAAACTGGTGTGGAGATAGTGGACATCCAGACAGACAGGCATCACAGGAGCCAGCTGAAGAGCCAGGACGCCGTCCCACTGGGGGGTCTGGAGCAGGTTGGCAAATGCATCGATGCAATTATTTCACAAGTGTTCAAATGATGATTTCCTATTCTCAGTGATTTGCTTTATTGCTGTATTTCAGGTGAGTGCCTCCCTAAAAGAGATGCTGCAGCTTCCCCTGCACTATCCAGGCACCCTGAGCTCTCTTAGTGTATCATGTCCTCGAGGTGTGCTACTGGTGGGTCCTCCGGGTGTGGGCAAGACCCTGCTGGTCCGCAGAGTAGTGGGGGAGGTCGGCGCAAGCTTGGTGGTGGTCAGAGGCCCGGAGGTAAAAACTATTGATGACATCCTTTCATATTTTCATATAATTTATGTGTTTGCACTACATTATTATAATCCATTTTATGTGCTACCACATTAAGCACATTTTCGTGCTTTTATGATGAAGTCATTTTACTAAAAAATGTTACATCAGAAGTTTTTGAAAGACAAAGTGAATGTATTTATTTTTATGCTAATCCAGTTATTAATACCAGACACCTCAAAGCACTCACTTTTAATCCAATTTCCCATAACAGAATAACAACTAAAGTTGATTCTCTTTGTAACTCTATTTCCTACTATAACTGAAGTGTTATTTTATATATTGTTGGCTAAATGAAAATGCTTTATTCTCAAGGAGGAATTGCCTATTCTTAGTGGCATTTTTACACATCAGAGTAAGGCTTTGATTATTTCTTTGCACAATAGACTATGGTAAAAGGTGTCAACAAAGTGTTTGTACAGTTTCCTTCTATGTTGTCAATGTTAATCAAGAATGATGATTTCAGGTGGTGGGATCACGGCCAGGTGAAAGTGAGGAGAAGTTGCGTTCCGTGTTTGAGCGAGCTCGATGTGCAGCTGAAGAGGGGCCGTGTGTGCTCTTCTTGGATGAGTTAGACTCTCTGTGTCCGAGGAGAAGCGGCTCATCAGCCCCAGAGAACCGCCTGGTGGCTCAGCTGCTCACGCTGATGGACGGGATTAATCAGTCTGATCGATTCCTCATCGTCGGAGCCACCAACCGGCCGGACGGCTTGGACCCTGCACTGCGCAGGCCCGGGAGATTCGACAGAGAGGTACAGATGACGCAATGTGTTTTTAGTACTTATGTTATTTAAACTGAAAATAAATCTGTGAGGCTTTATTTTTTTATTTTGCCTTCAGGTTATCATTGGCGCTCCCACCTTGCAGCAGAGAAAAGACATCTTGACTGTTCTGTGTGCAAGGATTCCTGTGTGTCCCAGTGTAGACATGACAGAGCTTGCACAGAAGACAACAGGTTATGTAGGAGCGGACCTCGGCGCCCTGTGCAGAGAGGCTGCCATGCATGCTATACGGGAGAACTCAAAGGTAAATAAAGCAATCAAGCAAAGTGTCGAATAGAAAACGAAACAGAATAATTGTATTACTTATGGGCAAAGATTCATTTCCCTTTATATTTCCATGTACCAAATTATATTTAGATATATCGAGGTCACATACGGGGGTTCAGAAAATTCAAATTTAAGCTTCATTTAGCAGCTCAGGAAAAGTCTTATGCTGGTTGGCAATCCAACATTTGTTAGTGTATTACAAATTGTGTTTCAGTTGTGGCTTGCAATATGAAGTAGTGTTGGAAGTGTGGTGTGATGCATGTGTACTGATGTTGTTGACCGTGTATGTAACAGGATGCACTTGCATTCCCTAAACAATGTATACACAAAGGCACGTTTGGCTGGTAAAAACTGAAATGTTGCTCTTACTGTAAGGTTCGAGTGCATTATTTATGCATGTAGTCATAGTCAAGCTTTGCTCTTGTGAGAACTGAATCTTATTAATTCAAGCAGCATTTAGTGCACTGTGTGTTTTATATATGTATCAAGGACTCCATGAAAAGCAGTATTGACACTGATTGGTTTATCCTGGTCGAACAGAGTAAACTGAATTATTCTAAATTGCTGCCGGGCATAAACGTGACTGTCATCACTCCTGTTTTTTTTTTTTTTTCTAATTGTTGTCTGCAGGGTTCAGGAGAGCAGGTGGTGGGTCTGAAGCACTTCCAGGAGGCTCTGAAGTCGGTGCGTCCCTCCTGCCTGAGGAGCAGCCTGGGCAGGACGGATCTATCTCCAATATCTTGGGAGCAGATAGGAGGACTCGAGGAAGTCAAGCTCAAACTGAGACAGGTAAATAAGTGGCGGGGCTTGAATAATGGCAAATCAAATAAGAATAGATGTCACTCAGGCATGTTTAGTCGTACATTGTCTTGTAGCCTCGGATTGTATTGATTTTAATTGTTTCCCATCTGTCCCGCCTTCCTCCTGCACATGAAAGAGTATTGAATGGCCGATGAAGTACCCCGAGGCGTTTGTTCGCCTGGGTCTGAGTCGGCCTCGTGGCGTGCTGCTCTACGGACCTCCAGGATGTGCGAAGACAACCCTCGTCAGGGCTGCAGCCACTTCGTCTCACTGCGCCTTCCTGTCTGTTAGCGGCGCTGATCTCTACTCTCCGTTTGTCGGAGACTCAGAGAAGGCTTTAGCACAGGTGTGTTGCATCTTATCGCTCTGTGGTGTTTCTGAATGTCAGCTGTGTTTGTGGTCCTCTTTGCCGTCTCACACGTGAACACCTGCCAATGTCTGTCTGCATGTAGCTGTTTCTTCAAGCCCGGGCCTGTGCTCCCTGTATCCTGTTCCTTGATGAGATTGACTCTCTGATTGGCTCCCGGTCAAACAGTCAGACAGCTCATGGCGTACAGACCCGACTTTTATCAGTCCTCCTGAATGAGATGGATGGAGTCGGCCTGAAGACGCTGGAGAGGAGAGGGACGGAGAAGATCCTCCAGGCAGAGGGAGTGGAGGACGATCACAGACAGGAAAAGGTCAGAAATTATTAAAACCCTACTAATCATACTGCCTTACACAAACATACAGTATGATCAGCTAGAGGTGATTTCATTTTACTTTTTGAATTTATTTTTTTTCCCTATTTGCAGTTGGACTGCCAGGAAGTATGTAACAAAGAAGTGATGGTTATAGCTGCCACAAACAGACCTGAAAGTTTAGACAGCGCGCTCCTCAGACCTGGCAGGCTGGACCACATCATCTATGTCCCACCACCTGACCAGCAGGTAAGTTATCCATCTTATAGGTATACAAATATGAGAAGAAAAAGATAACAGACTGTGGTATTTCCAAAAATCTTGAACTATTCTTTCAAGCATATCAGTTTGACGAAGTTGCTTGAATAAGTTTACTTCACAAATGTAAAAAACGTTTTAAGAATGATCTGAATTTTTATCAGCTATCCGGATACTCATAAATGGAAGCTAATGCAGAGGTACCCAAAAACATGACGGGAAACCGGAAGCTAAAGTTTATTTTTCCAAAACACCAGAGCATATCTGTCCAAATATGAGATTATTCACTTTCAACTCTGAAAATGTATGTTTTCAAAGAAGATATCAGATCATAACGAGCTGTTCTTGCTAGAGATCCAGCTTGACCTTGGGAGAGTATAAGTTCAAATCAAGATGAAATGGTTTCGGGACTTTCTATTTGCTAAACTTAAACTGTAATAATATGTGTCCTCCTCTGTATCCAGGCTCGTCTTTGCATCCTGAAGCTGTGTACAAAGTCAATGCCCGTGTGTGCCGATGTGTGCCATGAGGAGCTGGCTGCAAAGACGGAGCTTTACTCTGGAGCTGACCTGCAAAATCTGTGTAAAGAGGTAAAATTAGAGAGCGCACATTCACACAAGAAGGCCATCGTTCCTACATTTAAAGTACATAATGCAAAGTGTAATCCTGATCCTACATGATGACGAAAACAAACTAATGTAGTAACCGAATACCTACCTTTGTTTTCCAGGCTGCTCTGTTGGCGCTTCAAGAGGAGAAGATGGAGGCTTCTGACATCAAACACACATACTTCCTCCGGTCCCTCAGCAAAATGAGTCCCTCTCTCACCGCCCAACAGATCAACACATATCAAAAACCTCCCAGATGACAAAGCACATATGATAAATGTTTTCTGCGTTTTATTATTGTATAGTTATACAATGATGTATAAATAAATAAAAATATCACTTGACCTTTTTGTCTGGTGTTTTCTCTTGTTGTTCTTTTTGGTCACTGTTGAGCATACTGTGTCCCAGCTGTTGACTTTCAGTTCTAAAATGTGGCCACAAGAGGGCGCTGCTCACTCAGAAAATGTATTGATCATCAGCAGATGGAGAAGTGGATCCGTCGATATATTGACCTCCACTGATGCAATTCTGTCTACGTGCCTCTCACCTCGTACTACCTTTCATCCAGCCTACATCAGCCGACTCACAGGATGCTGCACTAACAGACATCGAGGACTTCTCAGCAACAACAGGTGAGACCTGCTGCACACAGATGCCTGTAGGACTTGTTGACTTTCATTCACTGCATGGACTCTGAGCATCATTAAATTGAAATGTTATTTTTTTCCAAAGGTATTTGAGAAAATAACGAAATGGCTGGTTTTTTCCAAATGTTAAGGAAGAAAAAGGAGGTGAGCCGTTTATATTTTTACAGAAGTCATTGTTAGAAGTCATTGTATAGCACACTGGATTTGCAGGGGGGGAAATAAGCATAACGTAGTGATTATGTAGATTTTATATTTATATTATTATTATTTATATTTCATATTTTTACACATTTGTTCCAGCTGATCCCTCTGATTGGGTTCATGACTTTTGCCGCGACAGGAGCCACTTCTGCTGCAATCTACTTTCTGCTGACTAAACCTGATGTTATGTGAGTGTCTTTGATCAAATTATATTATATTATACTATTTATTTTATTATTGAAATTCATGAAGTTGTACTTTTTTTTTTTATGCCTAATCTGACTTTGTAGGAAGTATTTCAATAATAATTAGATATTTTCAATCATTGGTTGTAGTTTGAATAAGACCAAAAACCCAGAACCATGGGAGAGACTGGACCCATCAAAACCCCAAAAGGTAATTTCTAACATTTTGATCATTACATAACGATTTTGGTAGTTATTGAAACCCCCATATTGTTCTTATTGGAAATTAAAATAAAAGCAGATCCCTTTACCGTGCAGCTGAAATCTGCTGAGCCAGTAAGAAAGTAATCATATTCAGTGTTGAAATGTTTATGTTGCCACATGCAGGCCATAATGCTGCTAATCATGTTACCTTTTAGCTGTAACACTTGCAAAGAGATCAAAAGACGCTTGATTTTCTTTGTCTGACATTTTGCTGCAGCTCATCACCATCAATCAGCAGTGGAAACCAGTGGAGGAGCTGGAGTTGGTGAAGAGTCTCTACAAGTGAGAAAAGGAGGCAAGCATCTGCTTCAAAGATCCACAGTCTGAGTTCTTCTCCTGCCCCCCCCCATCAGTCTAACAGAATCCTTTCCGCACAAACTATGACACTTTGACACTCAGTGTGCGGAAATGCTTCTGCTCCACTGTTGGGGTTTCACTCACTCTGTTGTGGCCCAGCTCAACGTCAGCCATTCACAACAATAGAAAACCAAGGATTTTAAATACTCATATCGCTTTTTGTGGAAAAAAAAAACGCTGTGTCGTTGTAATGAAAACTTGAGAGATGTATATTTTCATTGAGCAAGTTGTGGTGTTTTGTTCAACAGGAATCTCAGACGCTACCACAGTAGATGTAAATGTACAAATAAATGTAAAAAAACAAAACTAAATGTGAAAGTAATGGACTGTATAGTGTTAATAAATTATTGTATAAGCCAAGTCATTGTTCTTTTTTTTCTTTTTATTTCCTTTTAGTGTAAAAGGTAGACACAAGCCAGGCTGCTTCACCGTTGCTGTTCTTTAAGCTACACAAAGATGGGCTAAGCTAAGCTAATCAATCAATCAACTTTAATTTGTATAGCGTCAACTCATAACAAGTGTTATCTCGAGACACTTTACAAGAAGCAGGTAAAATACCTTACTCTTTGTCTTTTAACATTACAAAAAGCAGGTAAAAGACCTTACTCATTGTTATGTTACAAAGATCCGGCCTATCCATCATGAGCACTTTAGCAAAGCAGCAAAAGTTACAGTGGTAAGAAAAAACTGTCTTATTAAAAGGCAGAAATCTTCGGCCGGATCCCCGGCTCATGACGAAACAGTCTTCACAGGCCTAGACTGCGCCGGGCTTGGAAAGGGATAGGGGGAGAGATGGGATAAGATGCAGGAAGAGGGATAGAGAGCAAGGGGGTGGGGGGAGGTAGACCGTCCATCAGCAATCCGGTGGGGAGGGGAGGGGGTGTGGGGGGGTTGTTCTGGCAGGCCGCCAACCCACGATCCGGTGGGGAGGGGCTTGGGAGCTAATCTAACCCTCTGCTGGCTTTAGTCTCGGAGTCTGAGCTGATTTCTAGTCTCCTAGCTTTTTATGTAGGCCCTCTGTATATTCTGTCTTTTCCCCCAGTTTTTAAATTAATAATTGTAACCTCAGCTTTTCATTTAAGAAGAGGAATGTCAGATTTCAAGTTTTACCGAGGCTATTTCTGGTATATATTAATCATTAAACATACTTTTATAGGTGTTTCATTGCATGTTATCAGATCTGTTGTTGCCTTTCCTCAGTGAGGTACAAGTGTTTACAGGCTGCTATAAAGAAGAAGGTTATTTACAATCTTTGTATTTAACTAACAAAAGAGCAAGGCCTCAACCCTGACGGTCCCACATGATCCTCATCGACGGTTAGATCTGGCAAAGACGCAGTGCAATTGGATATGTGTGTATATTTGAGCATTGATCATTTGAGCAGATCAAACTCCTACTGCTTATGAAGATATCTGCAATGACTGAAAGCTCCAAAAAAAATAGCTACCATATGGACTTTGCTGCTGTTTGCAACTGAAGTTATAATCAGAAGTAAAAGACTCAATGAGGTCATCCATGTTTCACTCACGGTCTATCAGGGGACGCCCACCAAGAACAACTTGTCTTGTGCTCTTTTATTCTTCACATGGTATTTAAAAAGTGTATCCAGGAAATGCTTGTTTCTTGTTCGCAGACATGAATGTGATTGGATGTTGCCTTTCTAGGACAGCAATAAAGCAATTACTGCCATCAAAACAATGAGCGAATGCACTCATCAGCTTACTTTATGGATGTACCCCTCCCATTGTGTTTTATAATCAGAGACAATCCTTTTAACGTCCATTTGGTGTCTCTGAAGAGAAGAGAGGAAAAAAACCCACTAGAAAACCCTCCTTCCTACTAAAGTGTCTGACCGTGGCACTGTCTGGCATTTACAGCCTGTGGGTCTGTTTGCCTCACAAATGAATGTGAGAGGATTTCTCTTCAATTATTAAACAGTAACCAGGAAATGTTAGGAGGCTGCGACAAGAGGGAGAGGCACTGTTTTTGCTTCCTGGTGTGTTGAAGCTGCTTTTTTTAAAAAGGAAAACATTCTCCTTTTTGGTCTCACATACACGCATGTTTGGTTTGCATCGAGTTTACAGTTTAAATCACTCCTTATTACAGGCTTGATTCATTTGTATAAGTTTACATCTGGTTTTTAACGCGTTCAGAGTCACAGTCACATTTCATAGCTTTGAAGAAAATAAACACAAGGTACCATGAACAAGCCCTGGATCTCCAGCTACTACATTTTATAGTTTCTAATACATTATTCTGCCGCCATTCTACAGTTATAAGTTTCACTCATCAAGTCACTGTAACTTATTTCGAGAAACAATGACAGAAGAGGAAGGATATAGTGCGTGGTGTCGGAATTTGTGTACGTGACCGGGTCACAGACCATGTGACCATGGACTGTAAGTGATGAAGGTGTTACTCACATAAGAGCATGAGACATGAAAGATGGAGTTTTCACTTGTAGTCACAGAAGTCAAAAATAAATATAATAAATAGACATACTGTATCTCTATTTGATATTCATGTAGGGTTGTCCACATGTGACTGAGGGGTCATTACAGCAGTTTATGGCACTCTAAAGTGAGGCTGGGCAGTCAGGTGGATGCTGTAAACCTTCTGTCTCTGCTGAAATACAAACAGAGGAGTTTGCTCGCTTTGCCTCTGGATCGATGTGTTAAGGCGGCGGTTGCCTGGAAACCGGGACACTCCCATTTTACTCATGCTTTGTAATAGTGAACCTTTGATACGGCCTCAATTTGATTATGAATATTGTTTGGGGTGAAAGGACTAAATAGGTTATGTCTAAGATGTTGTAAGTTCATATGCAGCACGCTCTATTTTATTCATATTTATATTTAGTCAATTATTGCCCAAAACACGAGTAAACACACATTAAACGGTATGTTAAAAGATCGATTTGGTAAATTTAAGTCGTGTCTTTTTGAGCAAACTAGTTTTTCAATGTTTATAATGTATAGAACATACTTGTTTTCCATTTTCCAGTAATAGATGGAAAACTTGAGTATCAGAAAGACGTGTTTGATGATTCTCTCTAGCCCATATGAGCGCCATCATTGAAGGGGTTAAAGCTGCTAAACAGGGAAATATAGTGCAAACTATAAAAGATACACCCTATCTTATCAAAAAGGAGCCTGTCATGACAGGTATTTCTCAGCTATTGTAGTAGTGCACCACCTAGTGATGAAAAGTGGGACTACATATCCAGCACACATCAGCTTACAAATTCTGTTTTTTTATTATTCACATTTATACTAATATTTATTAATTTAGTTTAGTTTAGATGGATCGTGTAAATGTGGAAAAAGATGGGATTTTTAGAACAAACTTCACTACACAAATGCGTTCAGGAAAAACAAACCAAGATACTGACAGGCAGAAACAACAGATTAAATACTTTATTTTAAAACAAAAACAATACTCTAGTTCCTGATTTCTCTTGATGATTAACATCAGAGGTGTGGAAAGGTTTATCCTTAAACCCACCACAGCCTCTCAACACTTGACAGAGAAACTCTGTGAACAACTTTATTGGCAGAGTTCAACTCACATCTCTCTCCTGCAAAACACTGCAACTCTGAGATACTGCAACTGTCTCCAACCTGTCTGCATGATCATACTGTCAATCATTGATATGAAAAAAAAGTGTAACGAGAGTAAGGCTGAAAACAAACAGAATTCATTCTTCTTCAAAGTCGGTCACACTTTGATTGTCAGTTATCTTCAACAACGTAGTTAAAAACATGCTAGAGTTAGATGTGAGAGTTTAAAGTTTCGGTAGTTTAAGTGTGGGTCAGTACGGCCAAAATCAACTAACAAAACAAAATCTAAAACCCTGCCTTACAAGAGACCTTTGCTGAAGAATACTAATGGTTTAGTGCATTTGATGAGATGACTGAAGTGACACTCTTCATGTGAGTGAGTACAGCTTATATTTAATGTGACCACAGTTATCAGATGACATGAGGTACCTGTTTATTAGCTTAAATTCTTAGTACAATAACACGATCTTAGTTTACAGTCTTCAAGCTAGTAACAAGTCAAATTTACATCAAATCAAAAAAAAGCAGTGTGAAAAATCAAAACAGTGAAATAGAAAAAAAGGAACCTGTTGGAATAGGCTTTAATGGTGAATTAAGAGCATGTTTTTTTTTTTCATTCTTCTAAGCTGACACTTGAACCGTTCAAACTCCACCCGCATAGCTTTGCATAAAGTCCCTGAAGGATGAAGTGACCCTTTTATCAGAAATATGCATCTGAAGTTTTTCCGTCCTTTGGCACCTGTCTTTTTCCCCCTAATGAAAACATGCTGAGGCTCCTTCTATAGCACCAAGCTGTGATCTGCTGTGCGACATCTAGTCCTTTCCGTGTGCTGTGCTCTCTGCCGCCTGTGGAAGTCAGTGTAAGCGCGAGTCTGTCTTCAGGCGCTGGACTGCTGGCAGTGTACACAGCTACGTACCAGCCTCTGTCTGTGAGTCTGGATCTGAACTGTGACCCTCGTGAGGCCGTAGGTGTGAAGCAGCAGGTGGCGGGCCTTTGCCTGGACCTCCTCCCAGTTGTTGGCACTAGAGGGTGCTGTGAACACAAACATGTAAGTAAATATATAGAGGGAAACATGTTGAAATGAGTTTTAAGTATATGCTGTTATTTGGATGTCTCAAATATTAAAACACACAAAATATTAAAATAAAATGTGCACATTTTGGTGTGTAGTATGAAATTGGGAGGATGTTTTTTGGATGAGGTTAGTTTCATTTAGATGTTTGCTTTCTGTAACCCCTGACTACCACTGGTTGGATTAATAACATGCCCACATCTGTAGTGAAACTGCTGCTGCTTCTTTTAAACGTTTCATTACACTTTCAAGTGTAGAACTGACCAAACAGTTCCTTCTTGAGAACAAAGTGGAGCTTGACAAACATAAATATGAGAAGTCTATGCCTCATATGTCAGTGCAGCTTGAAGACTTAATACTGAGCATCACTGATTGTTTGGATATGTGGCCGCTACTCACTGAGCTGGAGATGCACTAAAGCTGCAGTCTTGTCAGCTGTCAGCGCCCACACATTCAGCTCATCCACTGACTGGACGTCCTCCAGTTTCAGCAGGTCCTCTCTGATTCGCAGAGTGTCCAGGTGTCTTGGAACGCCTGACACAACAAAACAAAATCAAAACCATCTATCACTGAACACTTATTAAAAACATGATAATCTGAAAGCACAGCGTCACCAAAGACTCACCCTCCAGCACAATGACTATTGTGTCTCGTATGATTCGGAAAGTGGTGCAGAGGACCAGAACAGAGAAGATGTAGGTACAGATGGGGTCTGCCAGCTTAAACTCCGGCTGTAAAGTCAGGGGGTTACATCACATCAGCTACAGGCAAAGTTATTTTTAAATTCGCTTTAAGCACAACTTGATTCTATAATAGATATTTGATTTGTTGAGAGCCTTTAACATTTCTCGACCATGTTGCTAGTTAATCAAATTTCTAACCCAGAGGCCGCCAATTAAGTTCAACAATCACGTGCAAATACTTTACTGGAAAATGACAAGGACTATGTGGTTTACAGCTGTCGTTAGCTAAGAATATATGTAGATGTAAGATCTGTCAATATTTTATTTTATAATTAATGATTACAAGTTGATGAATATAAGTCTTTAATATATTACAGGTAAGTAAAAAACTAAAGTTTTAAAGTCAGGAGTCAAGCACAATACAGATTAATAAATATTCTCCATAGCTACAGAAATGTTTAACAAATGCGTAACAACACTTCAGAGAATTCAAATGAAAAGTAAACCGCAAGTAAGCGTTTCTTTAAAACGGCAGGGTACCTTGAAGCGGACAACGTAGGCAGCTATGAGCACCCCGACACTCTGGAGGAGATCCCCCAAAGCGTGGATGAATGCGGCTCTTACAGCCAGGCTGCCTTGCTGCCTATGCTGCTGACCCGACCCAGCTGAACCGGAGGGAGCTGGAGGGCCGTGAGAGTGACCGTGGCCGTGAGAGTGACCGTGGCCGTGAGAGTGGAGGTGACCATCCTGGTTCAACAAGAAACCCATTCTAAAGACACAAGAAAACAAAGACTTATTTGAGGATTTCACGAGTTCTTTTCAATTCACATTCTGAAAAACTGCAGTCTATAGGCCTCATTCACCAATCGTTCTGAATAACAAATTTGATCTTAAATCCTACCTATGAACTCTTTAAGAAGATTCTGGGATTCCCCAATGTTTGATCACGTGGGATTTCTTCTTAGGTAAGAACAGAATTTACAAACACTTGAGCACTCTTACACACTCTTGAGTGCAGAACGGCTCGGGCAGAAAGAAAGGTTTCTACATTACAATATTCCATCCATCCTTCCATTATCTAAACCACTTTTTCCCCTTTGGGGTTTGCGGGGGGTCTGGAGCCGATCCCAGCTGTCATTGGGGCGAGAGGCGGAGTACAACCTGCACTGTTCGGCAGTCAATCACACCGCTAAAATAAAGAGACAGACAACCAGCCACACTCACATTCACACCTATGGGCAGTTTTAGAGTCACCACTTAAAACCTAACGAGCATGTCTTTGGACTGTGGGAGGAGGCCGGAGCTACCCAGAGAGCCCACGCATGCACAGGGAGATTATGCAAACTCCACACAGAGGGGAGCGGATTCGAACCAGCAACCTCCTCGCTGTGAGGCGTCAGCCCTGCTCACTGCACCACCGTGCAGCCCATTACAATATTTCGTTTCATAATTAATAAAATAAAGTATTAAATACATATTTTATGATCATACAAATCTGTTGCTTTCAAAATAAATAACATTCACACAACACGTCAATTCACAAACATTATTTATGTTTATTTCATCCCATGTGTATCCTGTGTACCATTACTTGTTTGCTGCTGACCTTCTGCAGCAATATCTCCACTTCAGAACTACTAAAGATTCTTCTCCGTTAGGAGTCGGGTGCTCCACCTACATCATCTTCGGAATTAGTGTGCGGTTACCTATGCTAATTGGGAACAACAGGCACGAGCCTTCAACTTACGATCACAAGTAGGTAAGATAATAACACTTCTGTGAACAATTCAGTCAGTTAGGAACATGTTGGTTAATCTGACAGAGAGTCTTATTAGAAATCTTCTGAAGAAAAACGATAGAAAAATCTTAAGAAAATTCTTAAGAAGATAATGGTGAATGAGGCCCAGTGAGTCCTGTCATTTATTCACCTACCTTCTGTTGTGGTCAAACATTACAAAACATAAAGCTATAGAGTACATAATAAACAGTACTTTGGACTCAATTGTTACATTTTTGCTGACTCAAACACTTACAGATTAGCTGTCAGCACTAACATCAAACTGCACTTCTCTTTTTTGAGCCACTCACAGTTTTTCTCTAAATAGATATTTACTTGTCAGCATTTCACTTACATGAGGTTGACAGCCACCCCCACAGCTGCAGTGATGAGCATGACATCTCCGTTTATGTCGAAGTCTTGGTGTACCGTCCTCTGAATTGCCTCATAGAGCAGTATGGCCGTCAAAATGTAGATGAGCATCACACTGAGCACCGCAGATACCACCTCTGGGTCAGGAAATCAGAATCAGTTGAATAAGTATAGAGGCTGGGAGAAAACCTGAATTTTAACTGGCAGGACTAAAACGGGAAACAGGAACAGGAAACTTTGTAGATATATGTACTGTATATAAAACTGAAGTAAAAGCTCTTTTCTACATTTGAGTATAAATAATGGGTACTTCTTTATCTGAGTGGTTGCAGACATTCTGCAACATTGTGGGTCTCAGTAATAAATAGTGGCAGGTTGTAAAAGCAGTATTTTGTAGACTACTATATCTACACACCAATGTTACACAACAAAGGTAAACTCAACTAGTGGAAACTACACACACTCTGGCTGTTCAATAAAGTTATAATATTTGTGACAGTGCAGAGTATCAGCCAATGGGGCTGTGTACTTTTTTGCAGAAATATCAATAATCTGAATCTCTCCCTGACTGTCCAACTGAATCTAAAGTATCCTCTCTGAGATCTGATCTTGTCTGAACACTGCTGAACACACACTTTCATCCTCAAACATGACTCATCTGCTGAAAAAACAGAAGTCTGCTTCCTCAGACATGAAGGAAGCAGTGGAGAATAGGAAGGGCAATTGCAAAAAAAAAATGAGAAGGCTTCTGAAATAGGAGACATACCAAGACGATGCAGCCCGAAGGTGAACCTTTTAGTGGGTGGTTTTGTGGAGAGCCAGAGGGCCAGCAGAGAGAACAAAATGCCCACCACATCTGTTAGCATGTGCACAGCATCGGTCATGATGGCTAGGCTGTTTGATACGTAACCACCTGAAAGGAAAACAAAAACTTGATTAAAAAATCTTCTTTATATCAATATGAGCAATTTGTGGAGGGACAGATTTAAGATACACAACACATGCCGAGATGCGTGTGGCAGAAATACATCAGCAGCAAAGTTCATGCTAAGGTTTTTTTTTATATTTATTTTAACTGACAGATGGTCCTTGGGGCAACAGGTTCATTACTTTTTTTTTACTATTCCTTAGTAGGCAATGATTGAATTTTGTGGAAATGGTTAACAGAAGTAGTGTATGTACTCATATATCCAAAGGGGAATGACATCTTAATTAATACGGGGGTGAACTGTCACACACTTTGTGCAAAAACGTGATTCTGTTCTGGTCCTCGTCTTTCATTAAGAAAAGCTGGATAACGAAACTAGTACCTTTATATTATGAGATTTAAACATGTATGGGCTGCAAAACAATTGTCTTAAGCATATCAACATGATAGTTTTCAGCACAGTCAGAAATTAACATTTTGTTGTAAGTTTGCTCCACGGTTTTCTTTTTGGTATCTTCATGATAAAAATAAAGAAAAGTAGATATAAGTGCTTTTAGAATATGAATCAATAATCATGGATAGATGTTAGCACAAGCAAGTCGGCAGGACGGCTTTAAGGGTTCCTGCTTTATAGATTTGAATGATTTTTGACATGTATAATCAATCGTCAGGGCCTGGGGTGCTTTTTCGTGCAGACTGAGAAAAACCAATCTTGATGTAGAGCTGAGAGATACAGGTCGTCAAGCAATGTGTAGGACAGGATTACATTATGTCATCCTGACAAATTTCAACCTAACTACAAAAACAACCTGCACTTTTCTCAAGATATTGAGCCACAGTTTCCTGTGTGAAATAACCTTTTAGCATGAAGCTTAATGTTTTATGATGTTACATGAAGCATAGCATTTATGGAAAGTGGCTGCCTCTATAAAGCACTGCTGAGTACCTGATCTGTAGGCATTTCAAAATACCTCTAGGGGTAGGTTAGAAAATGTCTTTATGGTGTTAACCAACATTTTACAGGGGTCAATATAGTCAATTTGTTCAGTTTATTAAACTGTGTTGATAAGTGAATGAAAAGTCATTGTCTCTGTCTGTTTAATTTGTTGTGAGATTGTAAAGTTGGGTTTGTTTGAGCAGCCAAGAAAAGCAAACTTACTTCACTTTACAGTGGTTCCCCCCTTTTTTTTTTATCCAAATAACTGTGACAGTTCGGTCACAAAGTGAAGACATGGTCCCTCTCTGGCCAGCAGTGATAAAATAATAATGTAGAGTGGGGTTAACTTTGCACGTTCTTACCTATTATTTCACCTGCCATGAAAAGGAAATACAGCACAGCTGCAATGGCAAGCCTCTTCATCACCCTCCTGTGTTTAATACTCTCCCTCTTTTTGTTGCAGCTGTCACAGGGGTCCATGTTTAGACCCGGGCTGCCCATGCTGGAGGAGGACTCGAGCAAGGAGTCATCATCATCATCCGCCACGACCAGCGTGTTCACCGCCACTCCGTTGGACGGAGCTCCGGCAGAGTAGTCCGACATCTCCCCGGACACCACCACCTTCAGCTTGTTGAATTTCGGAGCCTCATCCTCCACCAGCTCGTCGGAGAAGTCCAGGGGAGCCGTGTCGCTCAGGTCCCAGTCGCTCGGAGCCCTCCTGAAGGCAGACCGCACCCTGTTCAAAAAGTTCCCACCTGACATCTTGCCAACTATATACCCAGGTGAGCACTGCCTGAAAGGTGGTGTGGTCTCGGGAAATCATTCACATGTTTATGACGAGGTCCATGTTAGCACCTGGAGGAGAGAAACGAGAAACGGGATTCAGACAGCGCCCGTTTCACGTCAGTGCAGCTCAGCAATTTCAACAATGTCATCTCAACAAACCCGTTTACGTCGCTATCGTACTCCTGATTTCACGTGTTAAAGACACATCCACGGGTAACTCGCATTTCTATTCGAGCTGATAAACTTTTTCAGTTCAGTAGTCCCGACAGCAAACAGCCTGGACTAAACAGTAACAAGCTAGCTGGTTCCAGGTTAGCCATCTCGTCATTTCAGTTTGGCTACAGACATCACTTGTACTTTTAATAGTCTGTATAAAAACACGAGGCACACTCACCTTATAATGTTCTCCTAATTTGAAAAACTTGTTTCAGTCTTCGGGTAAAACTGTCATGGTAATAGTAATATAAACATCAGAGTCACAACAGTAGTTGAACAGGAGCTACCTCCGCATCCGGAACAGTAGCGAGTCTGGTTGCGTCGTCACGCAATCACGTGATGACGCAGGAGTCACATGACGTTTCTTTTTGTCAGCTGCAGCAACAAACATCTTTAGTACAGTTCTCTACTCTCTCCAGCTTTTTTTTTGGTCGGCAGAAGTCAAGTCACCTATCCTTACACTTAATTTAAAGTAGAAATAAAACCAGGTAAGTGTGTTTTGACTGAAGTTAAATGTTCACAGGTTGCGGAGTGGCTAACCGTGTGGTTACTAATAAAGCAGCTAGCTGGACACTTCCTCAACGTGGAGATTCCTGTGTTGTTATAAGATAACGTTATAACCCTTTGGTAGAAATAAACTGATAATTACCATTTGATATGACAATAAGAATAATAATTTGTTTTGTCTGGTGCTTTTTTCAGGCAGTCTGGGTGAGAAAGGGTCGTTGCAAATGGAGGAAGAGGGGATGGGAGATGAAGGACCTTCGTCCCAGAGTGAACTTCATCAAAGTGAAGGTATGTGTTGTCGCCAATTTCATGTGTGTTGTGGTTTGTGCGTGTGTGGACGTTTTCTGCTGCAAACGTCACCTGCGCACCTGGGCATAGTTGGCAATTACAGGTAGGTAGAAAGGGGAGACACAGGTGAATGGGGAGAGGGAATTAGTGGAAGCCACACAGTTTTTCAACCTTAAGTGTGTGAAGATGTTGTCCGTCTGATGCAGTATAGGCCTATACACCCGTGTTTTTGTTGGTGTTTTCAAGATTGCTGATAAATAAATACTGCAAACATAATTAACGGCGGACATTCCCTTTTTTACCCACCATGAGTTGGAAATGACTTAAAATTCCCTCCAGTGGCACTTTTTTGTTGTTAGATTGCCACTACAGTATGTTAATGTTAAACCTGGACTTTACTGTACTGTCAGTACCTGTCCAGCCTGAACTTGAATATAGATAATTGAAATCCAGCTTTAGCCCTAGTCTTTTGGGTAGCCTACTATAATAACATCACCCGAGATTACCAATTACTAACTTGTACGGGGTCCGAGTAGGGACACAATACATGAAAATAATGTTTTATAGTTAGAGGTTCAACTTGCAGTTTGTTGTATATGTCTGTCTAAGCTTTCGCCCGGGTACACATTCAAATCTTTGTGACGTTTTAAAATAATGTTGAAAATCTAGCAGCAGCAGTGGCACAGACTAAGATGTACTTATCGAGTTCAATGTCAGAAACGTTGTTGATTATGCCATGTTCATGACATGTCACTGTTATCTTATTTACCATTTTCATTTCACTAAGAGTGGCGTATATCTTTCCTAAGAGTTTATGTCGACATTTTTTTCTAAATACTCTCACATATTTGATTTGGTGCTTATTAATACAGAAGTACCTGAAAACAAATCAAAAACAGCATTAGCTAAAGTGTGTTATTCAAATTGAGAAAAACTAAATCTGAGCGAAATCTGAAGTGTTTTGATTTTTTATGAATCCCCAAATTAACAACTCTGCAAAGATACAACTGGCTTGTGTTGTCTAACAACATAAACGCTCACATGCTACAACTATTGGAATCAAACTCATCTCTACTATCTCTCCTGTTTAACAAGATAGCAGCATTACATTTCCTTGACTTGTAAAAGTCAATATACTGAAGTTTGTCGAACAGTGTAAACTGCTTGACTCTCTCGGCTGAACTCCACATAATCTGAACAACATCATCAAGGTTAGACTACTGGGCTTGTGTGTTAATGGTGTTTTTAAGTCAGGAAAATTATATATTGAGTTATTTTGAGTTACCAAAGAAACTAAAAATAAACAAGTTTATGACTCAATCAAAGTACTCACTTACAGGTGAGACTATTATGATGAGGTTGCTTGACTAGCAATAAAAACAGCTACCTCCTTTCTTAAACCATTTCTCGAAGTCACCAGTGAGGGTTGCAAGTTGAGTTTCAGAGCAATTCAGTCCTGCATCTTAATAGTCGGCAGACATATTAGAGAAGATGAAAGGTAGCCTCTCGGATTTCAAGCATGCCATGATAACGTTTTAGTAAAGTCCTTTTTGAAGTTAAAGTTGCTGTCACCAGACCACCAATAACAATGACATTTGGTTTATTTATCAAAGGCTTTTTTTTGTGACATGAATGCTTTGTGCATCTTTCTTATCTCCTTCTCTCAGATCAAGAGTTGGCACATCAAGAACCACTGCCTGAGGGCTCATCCCCTGTAGAGAATGTGTTTGTAGATAAGAAAGCAGTGGACAAACTCACAGAGGGATTACTCTCTCACTATCTACCTGATCTACAGAACTCTAAACGAGCCCTACAAGAGCTCACGTAAGCATTGCCCTGAAAACTTGAAATCACACAAACTTGCTTAGAAATTCTCCTTTATTATGTTTTTATTGAGAACGATCTCATATACATTAAGGTAAAAAAAATTGAAAGTACAAAAGAACTGTTTAAAAGTGTTTTGTGATTTGGTGTGTAAGTAAATAGGAAGAAAATCACTTTTTTTTTAACAAGCCGTCTTTACCCGCACAGCTTTCAGAAATGTGATTCACACAAACATGTTGACATACACAGACTGCAGTTTTCAGTAAACAAATGTGGCACGGAGAGTCATATGACGAGAAGAACAGGACGGACATGTTCACCAGTAGCTTTTATGCTTCAATGCTTTGTGTCCGTCCATGAAAACCTTTCACTTATAATAAATTTGCCGTTCGATTGTACATTTAACGTCATGTTAAAAATTAGCTTTCTGTCACAAATATTAAAAACTGTCATCTTTCTGCCTATTTACTAAGTAGATGCCAAAACAAGTAAAGTTGTTGGTTAAAAGTGCACTTTATGACATTTATTTCATCCCTTTTTTACCAGACAAAATCAGCTGGTATTATTAGACACTCTGGACCAAGAAGTCACAAAGTTTCGAGAATGTAACGGCTTACTGGACCTCAATTCACTGGTATGTTCAGGCTGAACCATAATCTAATTTTCTACTCTATATTGATTTGTGTTCTGTTCATCAGGCAGGAGGAATGATTTCTAATCCAATTTGCTGTCCTTAGTTTACAGAGGCGAAGGTTTACCACAATAAACTGGTGAACATAAGGAAAGAGATGATAATGCTCCACGAAAAGACAACTAAACTAAAGGTACCTCTTATCTATGTCAAATGGAAAACTTAAAGGAATGGAGGACATTATGGTAGATTGGATGCAAACTAAATATTCTATTACTGATTAAATGTTGTCTGTTGTGTTCTCCCAGAAAAGATCTCTGAAGCTGCAGCAGCAGAAGCAGAAGGAGGCGCTGGAGAAGGAGCAGCAACGTGAGAAGGAGCTTGAGAGAGAGAGGCAGCTGATCGCCAAACCTGCTAAAAGAACGTAGGACCCCCCAAGTATGTCTGCTGTATTAATGGACCGTACAGGTGTTTTTGTACGTTTATAGCCAATTCACTAGATATCCACTATATGTTACATTACTGCTGACCATTTTCCAAAGTGCATGTGATTTCAATGATCATTTCAGGCGAGAACCAGAAAGACAAGGTGAGGGAAGAGAAATAAGATTTCCAAACAGGGGGAGATTTGCTTCATGATAAAGCAGTTGACAGTGCTAATTGATTTGGCAAATGAACAGTTTAAACTTAGATATAGATAATAGACATGACTTAAAAACGGTTTGTTGCCTATCTGGAGAATCCTTTTTTTCCGAGCATGTTTTTCACATAAGGTTTTATTTTAAAATCACAATGTCCAAGTTTGCAGCATGTTTGCAACGGAAATCCTTTTAGTTTTAGGGTGAATGTTCTGAAGTCAAACACACTTCAAATAGAAATTAAATTAGGTGTCTGGAACAACTAAGATTATCTTCAATCTTTATTTGTTTAAATTGTTTCCAAAAGTATTAGAGACTGTTGTCACTTTTCTGCTTTTGTTTACAGAACATGCCTTGTAGATGTAGTCATCTGGTAGCTTGAGTCCTTTTGTGTCTTCACTTGTGTGATGACACGTGTATCTGTTCACCTACGCTGCAGTAGGAAAGGTCTGTATGGGAACAAATCATTTCAAAATCTGTTTAAAAATCTCTCAAACTGTAATACGCTTTGGAAAATGGTTGGCTTAATGGAGAATGTGGGATCTTCAGTTAATGGAATAAAACTTGCAAAAACTCTTTTATGACCCTTAAATCTGCCATTGCCAAGATCACCACAAACCAAAGACATGGACTAAATCATCAAATGCTGGTTACATCCCACTATCAACCTGTGATGACAAACTCTAGCCCTTCCTTGACAGCAGAAGGAAATCCTCAAAGACACTTTTACAGTCGTCAGACAATGACCCGAAGGAGAACTGGGTGCTGTATTTTCTTTAACATTAAGTGTTAATATATGTTGTTGCTGCCCTGTTAGTGTTGAATGCTATAGAGCAGGAATGTTGTTTAAGCTTAACTGACCGTTTGTCTGGGGTTCGGATACATTCAGAATGGATTACAGTAAGTGACAAACTTGACCCCCACCAAACACAGCATTTAAATATTTGTTGAAGAAATATTTTAAGAGGCCTCTATGCACTACTTACACCTGAACCCCCCTGTGCTGTTTGTACTGTTAATAATAAAAGCAAAGCAAACTGGTTTCTTTTTTATATTTCCTGGTCTTGGTACACCTTCTGAGCTGTGGATTTGATCTAATGGTTTGTATGAACTGAAGAATTTGCACGCTTTTATGTCAAAATGTAAAACGCATTTTCTTGCATATAAAATGGTGTAAACCACCACATTTCAGGCCCATATGTTAAATGAAGGCCGTGCAGTGGTTATCGCTGTTGCCTCACAGTTAGACAGGAGCCTCTATGCGCAGAGTTTGCATGTTCTCCCTGTGGATGAGTGGGTTCCCTCTGGGTTCTCCGGCCCCCTCCCACAGTCCAAAGACATGCTCGTTAGGTTAATTAGTGACATTTTTCCTATAGATGTGAATGTCTGTTTCTACCTGTCAGCCCTGATATTGACTGGCGACTATTCCAGGGTGTAACCCCACCTCTGATGGATAGATAATTAACTATACAAACTGTATTGATTCTCTCAGTCCACTAGGTGTCAGCAGAGACCAGATGGGCAAATGTGCTCCTTGATCCGCTCATTGCTTTAACACTTTTACACCCGCTGGGGTCGCACCTACAACCAGAGAGGAATAATTATATATTTAGTCTTACCACTTTAATTGGTTTAAATGAAAACCTGCAAAGTCTCTGTAACTCACAAAACATTTAGGGTGTGAAAACAAATTCCACAGCCCCTCTTTTCTGCTTGTTTTTCATCACATCCATCTAGCCTGATTACCTGATCAGGTGAATTTAATTAACTGTGATCAATGAGCTGGAAGAACAAAGCTCCAAGATTGATCTTTGTTTACCGAATTCCTAACTGCGTCATCTTTCCCCAATTACACCAACTTGCAACTGAAATGGTCAACACTAGACACATGTTTTCAACCAACATCGTTTCTTTTCACACACTTTCTCAGCCTCATTGTCTCACGCCGGCCGCACAAACACAAGTTTGTTGACAGAAAAGTAGGTTACATTCCTCTCTTCACCAACACAAGCATGTGTCTGTCCCACCCCCGTCCAATTCACATAAAACTCTAAATTTATACTCACTACTACAGCAGGAAACACACTCACCCCCGCCTGGTGATGTTAGAGCGGAAACTGCACCACAGTGTGGCCGTGGCTGGGTCTGGACTCAGGGAGAGAGAGGCAACACGATGCCAACCTGATGAAAGTGAAGCAGTGCAGAAACCACATTGTGAATATAGTTCTCAGTACCTTGACTTTAGGCTTTGTTTGACATGTTTTCACCTTTATATCTAAATGCAGTTGAAAACTATATAAACACCTTTTGTAACACTTCCTGGTTTTAGATTTCTTGGCTCTTTCTGGGTCAGTGTGATGTGAAGAGGAAAGAGGAAACATGTTTTGCCTGGGTTGGTAATCATATTGAGAGGTTTAGCAGGTGCACATTAGAGGCAAAATTATTCCTAAAAAGCCTCTCAAATGGGGCCCCGGTGGTGTAACGGTTAGGGCACACCCCATGTACAGAGGATGTAGTCCTCCAAGCATGCGGCCCGGGTTCGAATCTGACCTGTGGCGCCTCCAGCATGTTATTCCCCACTCTCTCTCTCTCTCTCTCTCTCTCTCTCTCTCCCTGATTCCATAAAAAAGACCAAAATAAACCATAAAGAAGAAAAAATAATCTTGCAGGTATAGATTATCTTCATTTGTTTATTAATATGGTACTAAAATCTGACACTTATTATTGTATTGTATTTATCAATTTTTCTGCCTGTGCCAGAAATAACTGTAAAACCAGAGTCAAAGTCTTCGTATGTGAGTAAAACCTGGCCAATTAAGGTGATTCAGAAACAAGCAGATCCCGCTTCAATGCTGTACTTTGGTGATTTTAGGAGTTTTTAATTTATGAATGAAGGGAAGGGGAACATAAATGATTAAGTTCTGTATGGAATCTGGCCATTAATTAATCATCCAGTTTCTGAGATTTCTAAGAAATCTGTCTGCAAACTTCACTTTCTAGCGTTTCCCTGGACATTGAAAAACACCTCAGGGTTCTCAGATTGAATTATTCCTATTGATTTTAAGAAAACAACTTGTTTGCCTCTGTTTTTGCCTCTCATTCACACAGAGTTCATCTCAAACAGGATCTGCTCTTAATTAGTTTGTACTCTGATTGAATTGGGCGATGTTTTTTCCAGCAGTTGGATGTGTATGATGCTCCAAAGTCAGACGGCTGCGAGTTAGTGTGGTTTCCGAGGCTGCGCCCGACTCCTCCAAGATTTTGGTTTTAACTTGTGTCTGCTTTTAGAAACTTGGCCGTCGGGGAAAACACAACGCCCCCCCTCGCCAAAGCCACAAGCGAGTCACAGACATTGAGCAGCAGCAGATGATGATGTTGTGAAGTGGACGGCCTTCCTGTCTAAGTAAACAGTGATTCAGACCGGTGAGGAGTGGGAGGCTGTGGTCAGCGTCAGACTGGCAGCACCAGTCTGCTCTCAGACCATCCATAACAGGATATGGTCCTAAGGCCCACACTGAGGACGCTTGCATCATGTTGTTATTGCCCTCAGGTTTTACCATTTGGTTGGTGTGGTAGTACTCGTGCATGCTGTGTACCATGTGCAGGGCTGAACTGAAGGTTCTGGAAAACATATCGCTCTGTGGTGTTTGTGACCAAATGACAGTGACTGAGGTTACTTTCCCTTCTCCACCAGGTCTTATATAACGCTACATACGCATGTCTGGATAAGTGGGCACGGAGGACATTAGTAATTAGGTTTGTGTGACTCAACAGATGGTGCAGAGCAGAACTGTTTCCCATGTAACCACCCCATCTCTCCAAAACAATCATTTTACATTTACTACATTAGCAGAGGCGCTGCTTGTCAACAGGCGAGGCAGGCAACTGCTTGGGGCCCCAGACCATTAGGGGGGCCCCAAAGCAGTGGTGAAAAATTTGCAAATTTGCAAAACTTTTGCAGTGACGGTAGGATTCCCATCTCATAGAACTCTCTTTTCCCTGCTGACATTGGTTGGAAGGCCCCCCAATTGTTTTTTGCCTAGGGCCCCAACATACTCTAGAAAGTAACTAAAAACTTCAGTGTTTTTATTGTATGACACTTCTCACTCTACGAAACTGATCTCATGGCTGCATTAATTGATTTGAGAAAACACATGATCCACTAACTAAATATCACGCACTGTTAGAATTCAACAAACTGGCAATCTGTACAATAGCTTTATCTCTACATGGTTCAGTTTACATGCATAAGTCCACAGAGCAAAATGAGATTTTGTGGCCCCATATCAGCGCCCTGGGCCTCCAAGATAATGCATTATGTAATGTTTTATATGCAAGAAGCTGGCCATTGATTTTGCCTGGTCGTGATTTGTTTAGAGAATTTTATTTTGGAATGTGCAAAATGATGGGACTTCTGTCAAGTGGAAAGAAAAACGTGAAAATGAGGAAGGAAAGATAAAACAAAGTTCTGCTCCAAAAAACATTATTGTAAGATTTTTTCAAGAGGTATTTTTGAGCCCTTGGAGTCATTTAGTTTTTCTTTTTTTTTTTAATGGACAGTTGAAATATATCCCAGATGAAATATACAGCCAAAGGATAAGGAACAACTTGTTTTACAAATTATATGTAGTGTGTTGTTGGATGAGGAATTATATTCTGTGAAATAACAAGTAACTACAGCTGTCAGTTTGAATGCACATGATTTGATTTACTGTGAAATGTATCTTGGTAGATGTATTAAGGAGCAGGACATGGAAATAATGAGGCATTTCTTTATTTTACCTTTAATGTTCTTTGTATCTTTTAATTACGTATAAATGAAAAAACTAAATATTAAAGGTCTTGATAATTTGGGGATATTTTCACCAGGCCACAGATTTTTATTTTATTTTACAATGCATCTGTTAATTAATTTGTTCAAATAAAAAATAGATATTTAAATGTTAGGTTAGTTTACCCCAAATTCTTAATCAAATGTGTAAAAAGCTGCAGCATTGGGGGGCCATGGGGTTTTAAAGTTTCCATATGTTCATATATATGTGGTAAAAATCCAATAATTAAATATAGACAAAAAAAGACAAATGTGAAGCTTAAACAACTAACTACACTGACCTTTAAATGCTTATATAACTCTGTGTTTTCGCCAAAACTTAAACTGCACAGAACTTGGGTGTTTTCAAATTATGGTATTGCTATTTTTTCCTGGAGTAAATGATCTGAGTACTTCTTCCACCACCTCTGTGTTGAAGCAAGTGGTGCACCATTTAAGTGTCTAACTCTAAGTACGTGTTGTCTTGTTGTGTCTGGACTGTGGTATAATTCCTCCAAACTCATGCTCCGCTCTGGGTAAACACAGACAGACGGGTGAGCCACACAGAAGGTGAAAAGCTGTTTTCACACGAGCCTCACAGGTGCAGCATTAACGCAGCTCAGCTCACCATGTCGGCTTTAGATGTCACATTTTCAAAACAAGTCCTCCAAACGTCACAAAAGGTTTTATGGCATGAATGGCTGGTTTCATTGGCTCCTCTTAGGCTCTAGTAAAAGTAGTAAATATAGAAACTGGAGGAGGAGGAGGCTTTGAACAGCAGTGTAGTTGTGGTTGGGGGAAAAGATGATTTGATTAAATAAATGCAGCCTGTCTTTCCTTGTTGTTTTCTTTGGTGGGGTTGCGGAAGAAAACAGGAGGACATATGTAAAAGTACCTTGACTTTGGGTTTTGTTTGACTTGTTTACAGAGCATCTTCAAGTATAATGGCTACTTATATAAATGCCTTTTGCACCGCTTGTTGCTGCTAGTTTTCTTCTTCTGAAAGTGGGTCAGTGTATTGTGGAGACCAAAAACAAAAAGTTCTGCCTTCCTCTGTGGTCAAATCTAGAAGTTCAAGGGGTTCAATGGTTGCAAATGTATCCTCAAAAACAACAAGAGATCTTGAAGGTATATTTTAATCTGTCATTTATGATAAAGCTCCTGTGAGGAACTTTCAGTTTGTGTTGATTTTGGCTACCCAAAGTAGAACCTCTTATCTCTTTGTGGATTCTTTCCTGTACATGTGTAATCATTATTTTTTTTAAAACAACAAATCACAACCTACTTCACTTAAATGTGTCACTTAACTTTCTCGCCATAACAAAGCATATGGCTCCATAAAAGAACATTTACTAGCCATATTCTTAGAGAAAATCTTTACCGCTGTACAGCATGCCAAGTGTTTGCTGTAACCAAGAAAATTGCACACTTCAAATGGCACAATGCTTTTTATTGTGTCTGTGCTTTCACCGCACACAGACTTTAATGGTTTAATTGTGGCCCACATAATGGGCTAATATCCTTTTACATCAGATCCCGAGGTTTTGTAAGTTTTAAAAAATGTTGTTCAAAATGTCTTTTGAATGTTTGTTTTGTGATAACTTTGGTGCCTCTGTAGAAAGTCTTATCTCTCATCAAGTGTAAGAGGGCAGCATGGTGGTGCAGTGGTTACAGAGAAGGTGCCTGATGCAAATTCCTTTCGAACAGGAGTTTGCATTTGGCTTCCTCTCGCAGTCCAAAGACATGCTCAGTCGGTTCAATGGTGACTCTAAATTGCCTGTATGTGTAAATGTAAGGGTGCCTGGTTGTCTGTCTCTATATGTCAGCCCCTGTGATTGACTGGTGACCAGTCCAGGGTTTACCCTGCCTCTCGCGTCTCCAGCCCCACGCCACCATGAATGGGAAAAGCGGTTTAAATAATGGATGGATGGACTTATGTGAGTATTGTTTTTCCACAAAAAATGTCATCCTGCTGTCTTTTAACAGTCAAACATATCACTCTAAAACATATTTGCTATAGAAAATGTCAAATAAAGACAATTTCTTCAGAGTTAGGTTAATCCCTTTGTCTGCAACCTCCCTTCGGCATCAATAATAACAATATAGAAATACTCAATCATGTCTTTGATGGTTTTGATGGCTTTTGTAGGCCATAAAGAGACATTTGTATTAACTTCAGTCTGTTGCATAACCAGTGAAATACTCCTTAAAGGAGCTTTACCTAATTCACTTTGAATTGTATTTCATTTACAAGAGGCAAACAGGTTCTAAAGGATGCTTCGTTTAAATAAATACAGCCCATCTTTCCTTGTTGTTTTCTTTTGTTGGGTTACAGAAGAAAAGGGGGACATATGATAAAGGAGGCATTGCAACACTGTGAGGACAAAGAAGCTGTTTTCAGACAGCCGGCCACAGAGTTGCAGTCACCTCCACGGTCAGGATGGTTAGCGGTTTCACGGCCATGTCCTGTCTGACCTGTGTGAGGTGGAGATGTGATAATCCAAACCTTAACTGTATGGAGTTAGAGGTCTGAAGGGAGGATTTACGGTGTTGTTTATGTGCTCTATTTGAGTCAACCACAGCAGACTGTTGCTTCCTCCTCTGCTTTTTGGATGCACTGTGTGTGGAGAGGTGTGTGTGTGTGAGTAGACGGTTGAAACACAGACACAAGGCACACTCATGTACACAAACAAATCCAGAAAGAGCCAGAACTGGAGCCCTCATAGTGTGGTTGTTGGTGTGGTTTAGAAAACTGCAGGGTTCGCTGCAGTCCAGAGGCGGTACGGGTGTCAGTGGACGATGTCTTCTATCACCATGGTGCTATTGGCCCATGAGATATTGGTTCTGTGGACAATGAGTTCACTGTGACCTAGTTTATGCAAAAAAAACAACTTTTTCTGAAAAATACTATTCAAGCATATTGCTTTTATATTTCAACTTTTTTGGCTGACCGTGCAGAAAACAACGCATTTCTGTGCATAGAAATAGAAGCCACAGAAAGCTAAGTGTAACAGAAGGGTAGAGGTCTGTGGGTCTTCAGCAGCCCTGTCTTTGTCCACAATGAAACAGTCTTTCCTTTTTTTTCTTCCAAAGGGGGGCCTTGCCAGCAGCAGTCAACGTTACATAACTGCTTATCTCTCACATTTACGTCTAGACCGGCCCGCTAGTACACGCTGTGAAGTAACACCCATTTTAAAATGAGTTAGATGCCATCTGAGGAAATTAACACCAGCTCAAAATGGTTTCTGGCATCAAAGTAATGAGTTTCTCTGAAAAAAGGTGAGCCATTTGAGGACGTTAGGACACAGAGTACTTAGTTTTATGCAAGAATCTGCACGGAGAACACTGAGAAGCTGAAAATCTACTCATGACTTTCGCTAACAAAGAAAACAAAATCCAACTTTTGAAAAGATGTGCAAGTTAAAAAGATTGCATTGTAGACAAATGATATGCAGTATGTTGATGTTTGCTTTCCTTCTGACACTAAACTATGCTGCAGTAAATTCCAAACGATGAATGGGAGCGTAACAGGATCTCCCACTCACTATCTCTCTCTCCCCCCTTCCTCTATATTTGTAAGTACAGAAGTACTGAAGTCAAACAAAGTCCACACAACATCTTACTAACAACATGTAACTTGAGTTTAAAAGTTGTAAACACCATATTCTAAAGTTCAAATCATATAAACCACGTATTGTTTTTGTCTTTGGTTTTGTGAAAGAGTCGGAGAATGAATGAAACCTCTTGTCAACAATCACAGGCCACACCAGAAAAGCCGGAAGTTCACACAGATGTGAACATTCATGTGTGTGAGGACACAAACAGCAGATATTTGTAATGCATCAAAAGGGGAATGGGTGGAGGAAATGCAGAGAAGTCATTTCAGGCCATAGAAATGCATTAATATGACGAAATCAAACCAAACTATCTGCTTTATAAGTCACAATCTGAAACAAAACAGCCTTTATAAGACAGATGTTCACCATCTGTGTGTGTGTGTGTGTGTGTGTGTGTGTGTGTGTGTGTGTGTGTGTGTGTGTGTGTGTGTGTGTGTGTGTGTGTGTGTGTGTGTGTGTGTGTGTGTGGGGGGGGGGGCGTTGCTGCAGAGATGCAGGTGTGTCAATCCTGCAGTCTGTCTGGACGCAGAGAAACCCACAGGAGCGTCTTTGTGCTCTCTGAATAATCCAACACGTGTCTTTGTCTTAGTCAGACCTCCATTTGTCCTGCATGCAGCGTAATATCAACATTCAGGCTTATTTTTTATTCCAGTGACACATCCAGCAGTGGCAAAAAAGTGACTATTAAATGGAAAAATAATTCAGGCATCAGATCGAAAAATAAAACAGAGATTGTTTTAAAAGGCTCGCTAGTTTCATTGCTAGTCGAAAAAACCAGCAGATGGACTTTTCTTTACTTCGGTTATTACATAACAGGCAGCAACTGGTAATTTAAGATGTGAAGTTATTACACAAGAGAAAGAAAACTTGTGCCGGACGTCTAAGTGTCACAAAACAACTTGTCACATATAGGCCAGTTCAGGCCAGAGTTTTTTTTCCCTCTAACTTCCATACAGCTCTGACCTACTTCCATACATGTCTATAGTAACGTTACATAATGTGTGCTTTTTCCGAAGTGTAGAAAGGATGTGTGAAAAAACGATTTCACTCCCTCAGAGGGGCCCAGCACAGCCATGACTCAAATAGATTCAGACTTTGTCTCGATGTTGTCTTTACATTTCATCTGTATTTTTCCATCAAACACCCATAACCTCTTCTTAATGCATTGTTGTGTTGTTACGTAACTGCACTGTGGCTGGTTAAGAGTCATGTTACATTTAGAATCTTTCTCTACCAGTGCAGCTGAATACATGACACACAGACGCTCACTGTGTCACATTGATCTACTGTACATCAGTGGTTCTCAACTTGTGGGTCAGGACCCAAAAGTGGGTCGCAGAGTCGTTTTCACTGGGTCGCAAATGTGTCGCTGGAAAAAAGTGTCACAATGTCACTTTATTTTTTGGCTCTTGGTGTCTTTATTGGAGAGACAGGACAAAGGACAGTCCAAAGTCAGCTTCCGAATGCAGGCCCCCTTCCCCCCGAGGTCGAAAGCCTCCGCACAAGAGGGGCGCTAAGCAACCACAAGACCAGTCCACTGGCACCTGGTGAAGCGCTTTTTAAAAGTGATCATTTTGATCTATCACGTTTTATATCCTCAGAGGTTCAAACTGTACAATTTTTCATTAAATAGATCTGGTTAACAAAAATGTGGTCGCAATGTACATGAATTTGGTGTTGGGTCCTGAGGCTATACCAGCTGAGAACCACTTGTGTGTAGAGACACATAAATCCATTGGTATATACAAATACATAGAGATTTTATATAATAATAAATAATAACTTGGATTTATATAGTGCCTTTCAAGGAACCCAAGGACGCTTTACAGTGGTAAATATGTATGCTCGCAGTATTAACATATTCTACAACCACAATTGTTACCACAGCTTTGTGGGCAATCTAATAAGGATGAGCTTATTTATTGAAACTGGGAATAAGCAGCTTTTTCAAATAAATCTGCTTCAAAAGACATTCTCTTAAGAAGCCTGGTGTAGGGTTGAAAATTGGTCACTCAGCATAATTTATTTTTACCACTTTTTCCAAGCGAAGGTCTGCTTGGCTTGCATCCAGTGAAGTGATGCTGGTTTTCTGCCAACAAACTTGATAGTGTAGCCTTTTATTACAGTATCAACGTACCCAAACAAACTAACAGGAGGCTTTCAATTATTTTTAAGACTACTTAAAACAAAGTTTATATATAGTTCACTGTATTTTATGTATAGATCAAATATAACACTTTATACTCTTACATGTATGATATCATGCAATTACCAGTACTTTGACTTATGAGCATGATTATACCAAGTGTTATATCTGAAAGTTAAAGGGCCGCGTATGTTTGATTTGAACGTAACACTTCCAGGGAAATAGCACGTGGGTGTCTGAATAAGGATAAGACTCATGCTCTGAACGTGAGGTCACGAGGTTTAACCTTGTGATACAACTTATCACCAAAACCAACTGCTGCCTGGGAGCGAGATAGCAAAAGCCGTCTGCTCACTGGAACTAAACCGTAACATTATCAAGGACAGCAAGTGAACCCCATACATAAGTTAGATATTGCTGCGTTTACTACCTTCAGTGTTAAGAGAAAAGGGCCGAATCTCTTTGAAATAATCACAATAACAAAAGGACTGGCAGGAGGCTCGTTTATTGACTCAAGCAACTAAGTGCAACCATCCTCTGAACATATCCATTATCACTTCCGAGTGTAGGCTGTAACAAAGCAATAAATATAGAAGATATAAAATCATGCCAGCATTGGATGCCGCCAGTTAAAAACATTTACAAAATAGTTTGCTGCAGTCAGCTGTATGAGCTGCCAGGTAGGAACGTAAGGCAAGGTGGTCTTCTGCTCGCAGGCTGAGTATATGCTCCTTTTAGCCGATCGTTTGACCTGCAACAGAAAGAGCAAACCAGTTTAGAAACCTTTGGATTGATGGAGAGATTTTGTATCAGCAAAGTCAGACCGTTTGTGTACCTTTGTTTTTATTGTGACTTCTGGATGTTGTTCAGGATCTGGCCATAGACGAAGTTGAACAGCTGTTCCTTCGACTTGGTTCCATCTAGCTGCACTGAAAGGGCAAATAAAACACTTGATCATTCAGAGAAACGCATAACTTTGGGAAGGAAAGTGCATCTGTATGCCAACCAAGTAAAAACAAGAACTGAAAAATGAGACTTACAGACGTCAACATTTGTTGCCTCCATGATGTTCTTGTGTTTCAAATACATGGGCCAGACGTGGCCATCGAACAGGCCGGGGGGGTCTGGCACAGTGTAGTTCCTAGAGCTGCAGAGTGGCACAGCAATTACGAAAAGGTAATAAACGACAACTAGACTACAGAGGAAAGAAGGAAGGTGTAACAATCGATCACTTACCACCTCCTCTTTTTGCATTCTTCGTACGGGATGGAAATAAAGTAACGTTGGTTCAGCGCGTCGATCAAAGGTCTGCGGGGGGGGGGGCAAATCAACGTTTACTGGAAATACTTCTTTACAATTAGAACCACACAGGAATGTTGTGAGCGATCATTCTTACTCGTAAGTGTAAAGCAGAAAGCCCTCGACGATAAGGATGTGAGTCTCCTCCTCCTTATTGTCAGACTTTGGGACGATCTCAGTATCCAGGGTGTTGTTAACGCCATGAGACTTCTCAAACTTCACCGGGTTCTCCAGCCATGCGTAGATCGTACTCATCATGGCGTCCATGTCCAAAGCAGTGATGACTGGAGAGCAAAACAGGGTGGGGGGGCAAGGCAGGAAAAAGAAGCGTATAGAAAATTGCAAAGAGCAATTAAGAAACACATGTTTAGTGTTTGAACTTGATTATATGGCATGCAGATTACAAATTAAACAATACAGCAAGAGCAAACACACAAGACACGAACAAACAGACACACACACACACACATACCCTTTCATTAAAAACCCAGGCTTACCATCGTACTGCTTAAAGCCATCTTCACCAACTTCAATCTGATCTTGGGGCTGAAACATACATTGATAAAGATGTACCAAGGTACATACCACTACACTCTGCTGCTGCATGTTAGGCTCTGACACGTGTTTTTACACACTAGATCAAACTTTTATCTTGTAGCACAGGCAGCAAAATGTAAACACCCGCTTAACATGCGTTACTCAGAGCAATCCCTTTAGGTTTACTACATCACAACATTAAAAGTAGAGGTGTGGGTGTGTGTGTGTGTGTGTGTGTATGCGGCTCACCTTGAAGAAGTCATCCTGATGGACAACACAGCAGTTGGGCAGGTTCTTGATCAGTCTGTTGGTGAGGGTGGTTTTCCCTCCATTGGTTACACTGCATGAAACAAAGCAATAAACCAATGAATGAGCCAACCTTTATTGTAGGAGTTGTGTAGTGAATGATAAACCCTCGTATATGGCATGTGGACACACTTTTGGCGGTCAAGTTACACATATATATATATATATATATATATATATAATGGCACATGATATTTTAATATTTAACACAGATATTAGGCAAAATTGCACATTTAAAACAAGTAAATAATAACATTAGCATCGTTTTTTTTTCCACGTTAAGGTGAAAATGTCTACGTTTTGTTGATTTAAGGTTTACATGTCTACATTAGGGTGCGTCAACCGGACATGTGGTGGGTTTTACTTATCACTATGACATGTTTATAACACTTAGCTTTCCAGAGACGGTTCGGTGTTTACACAACATATTCAACGAAAACTTGACATTTTTGGTTTCTGGACAGATCACAAAGACGAAGCAACAATTCAGCAGATGTCACGACCGTCCTCTCCACGTGTGTCGGGCCTAGCAGCAGCTCGGTTAGCCTCGGTTAGCCTCGGTTAGCTTCCCTTAGCTTCCCCCTCCATTCATTCAGCAGCAGCAGCACTCACCCGCCGATGCCGATGATGTACTTCATGATTTCGGATGGTTGCAGATGTCGGTCACGGGGAGTTCAAAAAAAACGTTAACAAAAACCGGTTCGGGGATCTGAGTGATCAGACGGGAAGAAAGCTTAAAAAGAGAAGGTTACAAAAGGAAACGTCAACTACTCGATTCCTCCATGGCACTTGAGTTAAGTGAGTAAGGGGTGAGTGCAGAGACGGAGGTGTCGCTCGGACGCGATGTTCCACCGAGAAAGAACCGGCTGCTCGCTGCAACTGCTACACATACTGCAGACAGAGCTCCGTGATTGGCTATTTAAACACCTCGAGCCGCACGGAGAATCCAGACGCACCAATCACGAGCGAGAGTGACCGCTGCTCCCGCCCACTTCCTCCCTCTGCCCTCTCACCCACTCTGCTTTTCTCTATACTACGCTCAAACCCCATGATGTAATTTAAATATTTTGTGCAAAAAAAAAACATAGGAAAAAAAAGGACTTGTTGTACTAACCTTCCTTTCTCTTTACATGAATGTTGTGTAATTTAACAATCGATCATAGTTCCACTTGTAGGTATTGCTTTTTAATGTTACAAAATTTGATTGGCTTTACTTAAAACAATTATACGATATATAAGATTAAACAATTATACGATATATAAGATTAGCTCCAGATGAGTGTGATTCATCTCTCACAGGGGCCACTTTCAGAATGAATACTTATATAAAGGCTATCTTGTGAAGTGTAATTAGACATTAATGCACAACTCGTTATTATAACATTATTTTTCCACTATTGCTTTTATGACATTTTTTTCCCAACACTTTCTTTTTTGATTTGCTGGATGTTCTTCAATTTACTATACAAACATCTTCAGTCTGCTATTAGCTAAGATGAAAGTATGTTGAAAAGTAAATGAATACGAGTAACATTTTCATTTTCATACACCGCCTCCCACTGCAGAATGAGATGTGGTTATTCAGTGTGTACTGTTTTGTTGCATAAAAGGTTTGTACCACATTGTTGTTTTTAAATGATGTATACTAACAAAAATGAAATATACTTGGATTTTGCTTTTCAACTAAATATTATACTACATTAGAACGCTTACATTTACACAAAACTAATTCTCTTCCAATCCAATCCAATCCAACTTTATTCATAGATCACATTTAAAAACAACAGAACTGACCAAAGTGCTTTACATCAAATAGATAAAAAGCAGAGAAAAGTAAAAAATAACAATAGACAAATATTCAAAGTTATCCTCAGACATCGATTCTTTACATCTTTACCTCTGCTTTGGGACGTCTGTTTTTTTTTTTTTTTTTTACAAATATTTTTAAATTGTGTTGGTTTTACTTTTACTCAAGTTCTACTTAATAGCAATCTTTGTTGAATGAACGGATGCCATTGATTATTATTTGAGAAAAAAGAGGCCACAGTCCAATGTCCAAATAGAAATTACATAAAATCCCCACAGAGAAGGAAAAACACTCTGAAAATAAGTAAATACTCATGACAGGGTTGCCAAAAGCCGAAATAATAATCAATATTATGCAGTTCACTTGTCGGTGACATAGTACTCTTATTTAATCTATAGGAGGCAAGGCATTTTACTACTTGGACCTTAACATGCACATGTTAATTATAGGCCATCTTGGTGTTGTGGGAATAGTGCAGATGACCTGTCAGAGTCTCATGTTTTCATGGCTGCATTGTTATTGCGCCAGTGTTATGAGACACTTCTCACTATACCCATGATAAAGAAGATAAGATCACCTGCACTCTGCCCTCACAGGGTCTGAGCAGGGACATATAGAACAAACTGCAAAGTCTGCTCACTCACAGACATTGCTGTGGTGTTAATTTCATCATCCTGCAGCTGACCTCTGTTTTGTTTTGAAATGTCCCAACCAACTCCATGACACAGTTTCCTGAGGTTGCACCAAAATATTACTTGTGTTGGGGTTTACACCCTCGAGAACCTCAACTATGAAGACGAAGTCGCCAAGTGTGGCATTCAGTTCAGCTATTAAGATTTCTATTCATAGTTTGGTGCAGCTTTTCCTCTGCCAATTTGTAAACTGAGATTTTCCAGATTTTTCAGATTTTCCTGAAATCTGCTACATCAAATTGCACAAACACTTTTGTATTCATGGGCAGAATCCTGTGAAAATGTTTCAGTGGTGTCAAGCTTAGATGAATGCACTTCTCTGATTGATCAACATTTCACACCAAAACTCTCTCTAGTCTCTCTCATTTGACCAGCATGTGATTTTACAGCATTATCATCACCTTTAAATGTCACACAGAGAAATTCATGGCTATGAGAGTGTAGTACAGATACCTTATCATGTTTTCACACAATTATTAAATTAGTGGCAGAAGACCTTTACTGTGAATCACTTATTTTGTTGTCTCCAAGATGTGATCATTTATTTCACATCTGCTTTACACTTAGACATGCTTACAAAGGCACTTTAAACAATATCGTCTGATTTGAGGAATATTTAGCGTGACCAGTTTTCCTCTATAACTCAATATTCTAATGCAATACATCAGTTACGAGATTGGTGGCATAATTATGTCTAATGGTGCCAAAAGCTGAAAAGATACATAAATATCAAAGACCAAATTCAATGCTACAGCACTCAGGAACGGTCTAGTAAGAGAGAGATAGTCTACTTCTGTTTGAGGATACTAAGGAATACTTAAATATATCACATAAATTCCAATATGAAATACTCATATAATTAACTTGAAGTAAAAAAATTGTTAATTTTAAATCTTGTCACAATCAGAACGCCTGTATCATCCTTGCACAGCTGTACAATGAAATGAGGTGCTGGAGTGGGGAGAACAAACAATACAAAACAATTAAAAAAACAACCTCAATAAAATATCAATACATTATGAATAGTCAATAATCCACTGTCTGCAGATCAAAGTCTGCTATAAAGTCAGGAGATTTAGCACCCCTTTGCAAAATATTGTACATTCTCAATGTTAATATTTCCCATCCCTCAACGGGGCAGAGCAAAGCACTGGGCTCATTGAAGTATCATCACCATAAAGAACTTCACTGGCACATTATATATATTTTTAAGAATAATGACATAGCAGAGTTATATATCTGGGAACTGAAACTAAGAGCTGTGCAAGCAGTTGTTATACAGCGCAGTGTAGGAGCAGATAGATCTAAATCTAAATCAATTATTGTGACATATAACATCATCAAATGTTTGTTTTTAAAATGTTAAGTTTAAAGGTATAATTATCAGATGTAAGGAAAAAAAGTACTTTGATTATCTCTGAAGTCAAGTGAAGAACAAGTATAACATAATGTAAAATAGAAGGTCGTGATGTATAAAATGGGTTCATGTTAATAATATGGTTTGATGTGGAAATACTCTTTGGAAGAATCTACTGGCCCTCGTGTTATGCAACAAAACGTCTCATTAGACACAGATAGTGAAAATCAACACAATGCTGTTGTTTTTGACGTAATAATGACACACAAGATGGAGAGTCTTTATGTAATGAAACTTTCTAAAACATTTGTTTTCTGTATTTGGCAGCCGCAGACATTGATTTTGCTGTAAATGGCCTTGTTCTTTTTCATATTCATATATCAGTGTGAAGTAATTGTGATAGATGAATGTCCTGATCAGTGTGCACACAAACACACATCATTATTGTGTCTCACACGTTCAGTCATAATGGGTGTGCGTCAATTATTTTTTAAACACATCATTAGTTAGCTCACATATATAGGTAGAGATTGTGTCCCTGTGTTTCCTGACATGAACCTGACAATGTGGTGAATCATGTGCACAACAAATATTGCACAGTCCCACATATGAATGTCTCATGAAGCTGTCAGATGTGACTCTGTGATCTTACTCCTCTGACTGTACACTGTGTTCTGCTCTGATTTTTCCCCACTCTTACTTGTAACGTCGTCACATTTCACCTCAGACTTTCAAAACAGTCACATCTGTGTCACCCTTCATTCTTCATGTTTAATCTGATTGTATTTCCATAAATGCCAGATTTTCTGCATGACTGCAGTCTGCTCGCAGTTAATTCAAGAAATCTACTCTCCAATCTGGCCGTGTGATGCAGTTTCTGGATAATGTTTGGTGAAGCACAAGAGCTATGAGCTGAGAAGTGTTGCGTTGAATACAACATTTCTCTTAAGGTTGTACATTTGAAACAAAACTGAAAAGTTTGTTTAGTTAAGTGTTTTCTGCACATTTTGTCCTGCACTTATTGTTCAATCAAAGTTATTAGAAACTCATGACTGCCATCTGCTGGCTGCGTTTGTCATGTTTTCTCTTTTGGTCTCAATTTACAGCAATGTGCAGTCAAAATGTTGTGTTCAGTCTTCTTTTGTCTGAATTCAAATCTTACTTTATGTTTTTATTGTATTTCTATATGGAAAAAAAATACAAAATACACAATTGATTCCACATATTTATAATGCTGTGATCTCTGCATATAGCAAACCTCTTTATTTATATTAGATCTTGCAAAATGTTCTTGTTAACAACAATTTTCAAAGATATTTCACTGTTATTACAATTTCTCAAATTGAATATTAACTTTCATTTTAGTACCCTCTTCGGCCAAATATTTATTTTTCAGTGTATACTGCTGAAACCAGTATAAAAAGATTATGTTTGATTTCATTCTTACTTTGGTTTATGTTCAGTGCTGTTCGCTGTCCAGGAGATGTCCAGATTTATAGACTGAAAGTGCAGCTGAATTCGAGGTGATTTTTTGATGTTTAATGCTCACAAAAGTATTCAAGTTTTATTATACCACCCCTGTGAGTGTTTTCTCATGCACCATTGAGCATTAAAAGATAAACAATGTTTGTCACACACATTTTGTTAAAGACAGCATGTGATGTGACTGGATTGACGCTAAAGAAATTACCAGGAAACAGCTCAAACGTCAGTATTCCAAGAAGTGACTGAATTATATAGAGGTCAATAATTGGTTATGATGTGAATAATGGGTTTTGTTCTTCAAGCTCGTTTTTCAATTTAGTAAACAGCAAACATATGAAAAGGAAAAACTGACTCCATTCAAAATAAATTCACTCAAAGGTGAAACAGTTTTTACATTGTCTGAAGTAAAACTGAAGTTTCTGTGTTTGGATTCTCTTCACTGCATCATCAGGAAACCAAACAATACATGTTAATATGACGTTTGAACTCAGGGTGGATATGATCAGATATATAAAAAAAGTACACATTAGAGCAAACCTTAAACAAGTGAAAATTGGCTGCTATCTTATTACCTGGTTTAAAAGTTAGGACTAACATTCATTATCTTGGGATGCTCTCAGATTAAAAATGACTGTTTTTCAGCCCTGAGATGGGTTAAGAAAAGAGAAATAAATATAATATTTAAGATGTGCTACATTTCTGTTCTCAACAAGCACAGTGTTACAGGTTCTTCCCGCATTACAACAGCATGTGTATTTTGTTTATGTGGGATACTACAATGATGAGGGTAGACTGGCTAAACAAGCTCTGCAAAAAGTAGCTAAAACTGTTTTTTTTAACAGGGGTCAACTTGAGCACAGTTGATTGCGCTTTTCTATAACTTTCATAGTGCCCTGACCATGTTGGCAGGAATGCATAAAACAGATTTATGTGAACATTGATTCTTAATGTATCCTGTTTGCTAATAAATGTAATCAAAGAGATGACAAAATATAATTTACATTTGGAGCGTTTGTGACAATGAGGAACTACTTTTCTACATAGCACATCTTTATTTCATCTAATGAGAATTCAAATCTTTAACGTGTTTATACAGTTAAAATAATTGCAATTGCTTTTAAATCCAGGCTGAGAGCGCTTGAGACGACCTCCTTTACTTGTAACTGTTTTCTAATTTTAATTTACTTGTCTCTGTTTTTTATAATTTTAATTTACTTGTCTCTGTTTTTTATAATTTTAATTTACTTGTAACTGTTTTTTATAATTTTAATAGCTGTCTGTATGTTGTGAGTGTAACTGTGTAACTTTTGCTGCCTCTTGGCCAGGACTCCCTTGAAAAAGAGGTTTTTAATCTCAATTAGACTTTCCTGGATAAATAAAGGTTAAATAAAAATAAAAAATAAAAACCGGCTTTTAAAATGTAAATTATTGATGTTGTAAGAAACATGTTGGAGGGGAATTTAATTGACTATGCTTCTCGTCCGGTAGGCGGCGCTAATGCGTCTGTTGGCTGGTTTGCTAATAACATATTGACTCAGAAGAAGACGATAGAAAAAACGTGAAAAAGAAGAAAAAAAGAAAACAACAACTTTGACGAAAGGAGTTCTTCATCTTTTCTCTGGAAACAATGGAGCATAAGCTAGAAGTAGGCTACTATCTTCACCGTTTTATAATTATATTAATCCACAAATGACTGACTGTCGTGTTAAACTTGTTTATTTTAAGTCATGTAGACTGAATTCTTCAGAGAAGTTGTCTTCTTGAAAAAGTTGTAAGCCAATTGTCTTGCTAGCCCACTTGCACGTAGCTAATTAGCTAAGGCTAATAGACTTTATATAACAGTGTATGTGCTAACCAGAGTAATGTGTATTTGTTATGAACTCAATGGAGAAATCCATTAAAAAATACTGTTACCTTAAAAATGCCAAATGTATAAATGTCCATGATACAAACATCAACATTAATCTGCAGCTATACAAAGTTAGCTGATTTAGCAGCCATGAAAATGTGATTCTGAAGAGTCAGAGAGTCAAACAGTTTTTGCTTAAAGTTAAATTACAATGTCTGATTCATATCTGTGTTTGTCCCTCTCTTAAACTTCACAGGACCATGTCTCAATCCAGAAGAGATTCTCCCATCCTCCTCTGAAGAGATGTGAAAACTGCTGCTCTCCACCAAGATACCATTGTCCATTTTGTGCACCAGCTCAGTTCAAGCCAACAAAGCTCTCCAGAATCAGGGAGCATTTAGAAAATCATTTTAGGAGAGCCGTTTTTGCAGGAAGTAAGGGGATTATACTTTTCTTTGTTTCATTTTTAAGTTGCTGTGTCTGTCAGTCATTATTGAATAGAATAGAATGACTTTACTGATCCCAAACTGGGACATTGTGGCGTAACAGCAGCAGGTTATCCAACACACAATATGAGTAAAAAACACAATGTTAGCAATTCTAAACACAATATAATATTAAATACAAAGTAAATAAGTACTAAAGATATCAAAACTAAGAATGTGAATATATACAACCAGGATTTAACTAAGCATTACTAGTCTTAAATAGGAAGATTAAATATGGAAGATTGAATGTAAATGTGCAAAATCAGAGTCATAAATGGTTGTAAATTAAATATGAAAGATTAAATGTAAATGTGCAAAAACAGAGTTGTAAATGGACAGTATTGACATAAGTTAAAGTGCATGAGCGTAGACATGTTATAAGCAGAAACTATACAATATAACGGCGAGTAGACAGCCAAATGAAGTGAACATGAGTGCAGGGATAATTTGTAAATTTACCAGATTACAGTATGGAGAGACAGATATTATCATGATGTCAGTTCTCTGCTCGCATGAGGTGAGCTGTTGTACAGAGTTATGGCCTTCGGTAAGAAAGATTTCCTGTGTCTGTCCTTGTGACAGCGGAGTTGTATCAGTCTGTTGGAGAAGCTGCTCCGCTGTTTGTCCAGTAGGGTGAGCAGAGGGTGATCTTGCTTTTTTCATGATCAAATGTGTTGTCCTTTTTCTCAGAGTACACAATCCACAAATGCGGACTGCAGTGCAGAAATCAGCCTCATTACCACTGTTTGTACTGTACGGCAACGCTGATCCGTAAAAGAGATTTCAAGAAACATCTGTTGACATGCCTCAAGGCCCATCAGCCGGATGTCCAGAGGTCAACCCAAGCTGAGGGACTGATGGCTCCTTTGCTGGTCACTGAGGCGATTGAATTCTCGTCACAAGGCACGGTAAGACTGAGCTCATGCAAATATGTAACACATACGCAAATATGTAACACTCTTTTTCATGGAGTAAATGTCTTCTCTCTCATGTTTCATGCATATTTTCTAACACAAAGCAAACCTTCAGGATTTTTTCCAGGACGTGACTTCAATCCTTGCTTTCAATGCAGCTTGTTTTTTTGTTCTGTGTGAAAAATGAAAACTCTTGTTAAGTTTTGTGGATCAGTTATCTTTTTAATGACTGTATGGGCAATGAGTGTAAAGAGAGGCACAGTTACCTCAGTCACGCTGCACTTGGTAATGATCTTGCAGCATCCTGTACGTGTGCAGTCATTAGACGCACAGAGAAGGAGGCGGCTTTGTTTAAAGAGTAATAGAATCTAGAGATAAATATCCTTACATAAGGGACCAATTAAATAAAGTTTATACAACTTCTTTGCAAACATCTAAGAAAGCCATTCTTAACTCAATTAACATGTTTTACAGACTTGTTAAATAAATGATAGCTAGCATTGTCTTATTCATCATAAATAGTTCCCCCTTATAAACTAACACAGCTCTGCATGATTGTGTGATTTGGCTATTAGACCTCACAGATTTGATCTTTGAAAATGTTTGTCTTTCCTTCACAGAGGAACCACGATGGCTTGGAAGATTTGAACATGAGTACAGATTCAGACGACCAAAGCAGCCATGAAGCAAGCAGCAGCCGCGGCTTCACCATCCGGGACTGTGGCCATGAACCCGAGAAGCCCGTGTCTTTTAAACGTCACCAAACTGTACAGACAAACTTCGACAAACCTCAAGACTGTGACGAGTTCTATTTCATGAACCTCGTCAAACTGTTCAAAAAGTTGTCCGCTCCGAAAAAAGCCGATGTCAGGATGAAAATCGAGAGAATCCTCTTGGAGGCGGGGTTTGAGTGACACATGTATACGTCAAAAACCGTTTTATTGTTCAGCGTTAATCACGTGTTATGGAAAGTATTGTTAGAAGAAGAGTTTCCTCTCTGGGCTTTATTCACTCTTCCATGTTCACAACCTGGGCATATTTTTCCGACAGCATCTCTGTGCTAACCCACTTCGTGTTCACTGGAGGAAAATCTTCTTTGTGTTTAAGCTGTGGGCTCTCACAAAAGTGTACAACACAACACAATTTGACTTAATTTTCATTTCAACTATTCCATCATGCAGAAACAAATGTACCTGTAGACACAAACTTGTGCAAAACGATGAAGACATTATTTCAGATTAGTGTGTACAGAGTATTCAGAAGTCGCCCTGTGTGAACTGCAGAAGTAAAGTGTAAAAACCTAACAGGATAAGAAGACTTCATCACAACATTTACTCTGGATAAAAGTCCTCAGTCAGTCTGTATTTAAACACGAGGGTTTAACTTGTTCAAAACTGACAGCTTGCTTTGTAATATTTTGTTCTTGTTATGACCAAAAATGACCTCTGTAAGATAACTACAGCCTACCTCAGCGTCCAGATGTACAGAAGGAGAAATTATCTCACAGCTGGAGTTTTCTTTTTTACATATGCTTCTGAAAAAGAGAAAAATTAAGCTGTTGTTTTGTAAGCTTGAAATACGAGTTGTTGTCCTTTTTTTAATAAATTTCCTACAGTGATTGATCTCTTGAGCATTGTTTGTATCTTCTACTTTTATGAAGATAGCTTTGTTTTTGAAGAGTAAGTTGAAGTTCAGTTTCTGTGAGAAGAGTCAGATGGAAATCATGTGAGTCAGGATCTTTCTGGCATTTGTTGCAAAAAAAAAAGAGTTACATTTCCAGTGATGTAAAAGCCAAACATGTAACATCTGCCATGAAGTTAAAAGCACCTGATGTAATGGGTTAAACAGTAGAGCTTCATCAGCGTGCAGACTTAAGCTTCAGTTAAAATGCAAAGAGATCTTATCAGAAAGGGTGAGGCCGCATTGCCGTTAAATAGTAAAATCAAAGTTGTAGTGTTCATGAGAAAAAGACAAATAGACAGGAAATGTGCTTAAACATATATACAGAGAAAGATGTGTTTTAAGATAGAAGTCAACACTGTCCTGAAGCAGACTGCAATGAGAGATGTTAACTGAGACTTGAAGATGATCTGTAAAAAAAATACCAGAAATAATTGAATCCCTCCCTACATTACTGAAGCAAGAAGTCACTAAACCCTGTCAGAATCATTTCTATAATTAAGCAAACTAGAAAAAACACATTACAGAACACATTGAACTTATGACTAATGAGCAGTACATGTAACATAAATACTGTACACATTCATACAAATGGATGGTAGTTCATTTAAAACCAACAGGTCAAACATTCAAATGAAAATAAATCAAAGTGTAAAAAACCCTCAAAGGGTTAAATGTTTGATTAAAGAGCCAGCTCGAGAATATGGTTGCTAAGCTATACGCTTTCAGTTACTCAGACTATTTATCTGCTGCACATTCTGATATTAAGAATACTTCACACTCATTCCAGGAAACTCTAAAAATGAATGCTGAACCCCTAAAACTCCTGTATCCCTCTGTAGGCTGGCCCTCTGGCTCAACAAAGAAAGCAGCACAGTGCTCTGTTTATTTTCAGGGCACTCATTGGTAAGATCCCTCCTTATCATATTTCACACCATATAACCAGATCTCGAAACTGGATCGCCATAAAAAATACCGAGGTTTGAACTGTGACTTTTTAGTGTTGCTACACCCTTAACTTGGAATCTTTTCCAAATGACTTCTAAGCTGTCCTCTCTGGTGTCGTCTGGTGTTTTGTGTCTGAGCTACTTGAGGAAAGTAACTGGGACTGTTTTAAGATGTGAAAACAAAGACATGGTTTGAGCGTGTTGATGAATGTATATGTAGTTATTTTTTTTAACGGTGTTCATTTGTCTATGTTTTGTTTTTGGTCATATTGCTGCAGTACACCTCGGTCTCAGTGTACCCTGCTAAAATAAAGGATAAATAAAAATGAAAGATAAATATATCCTGGTGTTTTATATGTTTAGTGTTCTTATTCATCACAGTTCATAATGTTTAAGTGTATCACGTATCTAGTCCTATAATGAAGTATTTCTTAACATTGTACGGCTTCAAAGGAATGAAATAAAACAAATGAAATGAGATATCTACTCCTCACTGTTTTATGTTTATCCTGTTTCATTTGTACCGCTTGTTATTATAGGATATCACCAGGAGAGGGCACTGTAACATCATCTGTTTGAAGAGTCAATCTTTCCATTTTGACAGTGTTTGAAAGCTTCAAAGCTTCAATTTTAAATGATATATTTTGAAATATGTTTTTTACATTCAAACAAATTCGGTAGGGCGCCGGGATCCTAGTGGTTAGTGAGCGCGCCCCACGTATGGAGGCTGTCGTACTTCAAGCGAGTGGCCCGGGTTTGAATCTGACCTGTGGCTCCTTTCCCGCATGTCATTCCTCAGTCTGTCCCTCTACCTGATTTCTGACTCTATGTCCTGTCTCTAAATACAGGCACACAAAGCCTGCAAATAAATCTAAAATAAATAAATAATGATAGTACATATTGTGTGTATTCTGCTATCTTCCACCACAGTCTGACCCATAAAAAATCTGTGGAGGTTTTTCCAGTACAATATTGGTATACAAATTTGGTTTAGGGTTGAAATTAACAGAAGAGTAATAAGGATTGTTTATATTAAAAGTGAAAACACTGCGACAGTGAAAGTATGGGTCACTGTCTGAAAGCACAGGTGAGTTGTTTTGGTTATGTTCCAACCAATAGAAACTTTCATCACAGTCAGAACAACCCTAACAAACATGACCATGCTGTGCAGCTGTTTGTGAAGAAATACTTCAGGATGAAAACAAACTTACATCCCTCCTAAACCCAAGAGTGTTTATGGGCAGTGGCGGTCGAGTTTTCCTGGAAGCACTGTGATGTTTTAATGGGACATCCTTGTGATGGGTGTTTTAAACATGCTTGACAAACACACCCAGATGCAGGAGGCATGAACATACACAATGAGGACAGATCTGTAAGAGATTTACCGTCCTTCACTGCAGTCATTTAATAGACGAAAGCTGTTTCAGGACGCCTGACATACCAGGACTTTGAGTTGAACATGGAGTTGAGTGGCTAACACTTTTGTTAACAGAAGGCCAGAGTCTGGAAGTTTAGTGTGGAGAGAAATGCCGGTCCTTCCTCAAAAAGTTTGATTCTGTTATTTCTGAACCAAGTCAACCACAAAGTCCTACTGCACCTCCCCTTAATGTCAGCTTTAGGGAGTGATAACTTACTTGGAGGCTTACTTTTTTGGATTGTAACAGTGTCTCTGAACAATGCAGAAATGCTCCTTTAAATGGCCAGTGCTTTTTCTTTTTAGTATTGTAACAACAGTATTGTTATTTGGTTATTGTTTCAGCACGGACGTTTAAGAGTGCGACACAGGTTAAGGACTGCTGGCTAGGGTTGTCATGTTGTATGAGTTGTGTGTGCAAGGTGCTAAATAATAAAACAGTGTAAGCAGCTGGAATTGCTTATCTGTCCATTCTGTATAGTGTTAAGACAGAACAGAATGAAACAAGTATCAGTTTGTTTCTCCAACCCATGCTGGTGCCCGTGTCCCCTTAGTGTTGCTCACTGACCAGTCTGTGCACGCACACACACACACACACACACACACACACACACACACACACACACACACACACACACAATGGTTTCTTTTAACATTTAATAAAAGATCTTAGATCAAGATCAACAATGAATAAAAAAACAATGTTTTATTTTCTAAAAATATTTCTATTCACATTTGTTGTAAAAAGGATGAAATCAGAATGAAATCGTGTTTAAAAATGAAGCTGAACAGCATTGTGCACACAAGAAATCCCTACAGCGTGCAGCAGTTTAAAGTTGAAAGGCCTACATTTTCTACTCTCGGGCATTCATTATTATTTTCCAGGACAGTTAAGATACCAGATCATATTCTATATTGCACAGGCCTTTTTTTTATTATGCTAGCAGTAGCAGTTAAACAATGTGCAATAAAAGATTTGTTTCCTGACCTCGAGTTTGTGCCGTCAAAAAAGAAAATGAAAAGCGGTATTGTTAACTTAGATTGGAAAGAAGGAAGACATTATTAACTGGTAATCATCACGTCTCCAGACTTAAGAGGAACCTGAAACGATTTCAAATATAAGAAGGAGCAAGTAATATGGACTGGGATTATATCTATGCAAAGATTATTTAAGTCTGAAGCCAGTTAAGATTAAATCCTTCAATCAATTCTGTGCACGTAAACAAATAAAGGTCAGTATTCAGAAAGTGCTACAAGTGTTAACAGTCCCAGCAGTCAGCAGGATCTTCATCCAAACGAAGGTCACAACAGACGATCCTCTTCAGCATCCAATCCTCTGCTGTGGTTTGGGGACATGGGGCGAGCGTGGAGCACGGTGAAACGGTCGATCGAGGAGTTTCTAGTCATCACAGCCCAGCAGCTCCATGCGTAGAGTGATGCGCTCATGCCACTCCCAGGGGACGACCCGGATGAACCGAGCGTAGAACGGAGGCTCGAATAGATTCTTCCTGTGGGTGTTGTTGTCGATGTTGCCTTGGAAAAGCTGCAGGCAAATGGCAAGGTTGTGGTTAAATGTCGAAAGAAATACTTATTGAGTTTAAGTTATAAATCACAGAATCAGGTTTTGGTCAATTTTGCAGTTGATACTTCTTCCCACTGCTTTTCAGATGTGTACATGAAACTAAGCATCCTTTGGTCCATTGAAAGACGCTGTATAAATTCAAGATATAATTATTACAATCATTATGAATAACTTTTGCATGATGCTCTTCATTGTTTGGAAATCTTACTTTATTCTGCCTGTCTGCTTGTAAATAAATAAATGTAGGTTATGTGTTGGAACAGAACTAGAATTTCACAATAACACCTTAGAAAATAGTTTTTTACTAGTTTTTATTAGTTTTTTTCATAATTTTTTTTACAAATGAGAGTAGATAGTAAATTGTAATAGTGATTTCACATGTCTGACCTTATCATTGCCGCTGTTCTCCTCCTTCACTGTACTCCACGCCTCTCCATCATTACTGTAAGCAACTTTAAACACAGACACAAACTGCACCACACCAAAGTCCTTCGCCCCCTGAGTGATGATGCCTGTGAGGCGCTTTGTCTTCTCCAGATCGACCTGGTGAAGGAGCAAAGAAGACAGTGTTATCCTCAACAGCAGCATTTCACTAAAATGTTACACTTTGTAGCTGAGGTCTCGCTCACCTGTATCCACTCTGAGCGGTTGTTGTGAGCAGGAGACCAGGCGTTCGTCTTTCCCTGCTTATCCAGCCGAGCAAACTGAGGGTACCACGTGAAGGTGTCGATGCCCCACGTGCGGAAAGTGCTGGAGGCGGTTAGCTGCCCGTCCGAGATGAGGCGAGATTTCATTCCCAGAGAGGCTGAGCAACCTGCCGTGTTTGAATAAACTGTGAATCAAAGAGGAGACGGACAGAAGGAGGAAGGAAGAAAACCAAAAGCAACAGAGAGAGAAAAGAAGGAGAAATGATTACACCCAAAGAAAATGAATTTACTTCACCCAAGAAATATTTTTAGGAAAGTGACTTATTAAAATCGATTAACACACCAACCAAGGACCAAGAAGATGGAGCAGAAAAATGCAAACAGAAGAAGAAGAAGAAGAAGAATGCGCTTTGCAAAGAGATATTCAGTACATGTACATGCAGTTTGTTTTCAGTTGATTTCAGTTCTCTGTAAAAGTTGTAGCTGTTACATTCAAAGACAATAAAGGCAAAAGGATGGAGGTGTCGTGTTTCCGTCTCCTTGTGAACTCTGCGTGTAATTACAACTTTTATTTCTGCATTTCCAAACCTCCGACCCTGTTAAGACTACACATATATACTATACATATCAATGTAGCCACAGTTAGATTGAGACCATGTTACATAAACTCGTTTCCACTGTCATTATGCTTGTGATTGTAACCACAGCAAGATGGAAACAAGTCAGTAAAATAAGCCACTAAGGAATTTACTCATATACATTTAACCACTGGATAAAATGTGGAGTTCACAGAGGCTGTAACTTGATTCGGCTCGAACTGAACGTGGGTTAAATGTCTCTTTGCGTTTATATCAAGCTTGTTTTTTTTATCCACCTTTGTCAGCCAAGTTTCTAAAAAAAGCTTTACGTTTTCCCTGCATGTGTTCTGCATGTTTACCATTGAGTTCACAGCCCACCAGCTCCATGCGCAGCGTGCAAGCTCTGCGGCAAACCACGGGGATGATTCGGATGTACTGGGCCACAATGGGAGGGTCAAAAAGGTTCGTCTTAGTGCTCTCGTTGTCTAAATTGCCCACGAAAACCTAGAGCACAAAAAAAACATAGGAAATGAACATCCACTGTGTGAGACTATTCTGGTACGGGAGAGCGTGAAACACGATGCTTATAAATATCTACTTGCCTTGTCTCTGCGTTGGCCATCCAGTCTGTAAGTGGTATAAGCGTTTCCATCAAAGCTGCTCGCCACCTTGAAGGCTTTGATGAACTCAGCTGCGCCCATACGACTGGCGCCCTGTGTGATGATGCCCGTCAGACGCATCTTCTTCTGCATATTAATCTGTTGGAAACAGGAAGTCAAGTCTTTAGATAGGGTCAACGCTTTAACTGGTCAGTCCCGTCATTTTAAATCGTGCCACATCTTTTATTACCTCAATCCAGGGGTTTCTGTCGTGTGCGGCCGATGTCCAGGCGTTGACGATGCCTTGATTGTTGAGTCGAGCTAACTCCGGACCCCACCGCTGAAGACCCAGAATGCCGAAGTGAACAGAGGAGGATGAAATTTGGGACTCCACGATTGCGCCGCCCTCCATCCCCAGTAGAGAGATGCAGCCTGAAGCACAACCATTAGAATACCATCAAAGGCAGCAGTGTGTAAGTGTAGTTACTCCTGATTCATTTAACCTCTCGACAGTTTATTTAGCATTGGTTATAAGGACCAAAGCAAAGTTACAGTTTTACTGTAATGGGAAAATTGTGTTTTTATAAAGACAGGGTTCTGTTTAATGATGAATGTATGCATGTATGTTAGATGTTCACCCCAAAAAGTTCACCATATACAGCACATGATGCAACACGTTTTGTTTTTGCAAACTACAGAAACACAGTATTTACAGTTCTTATCATTTTGGTAAACATTTTTTTCCTCGTGTAAGGACATGTTAAATGGTAACATGTAAACGTACGTAGCTGGCACTGCTTTCCAACATATGGGGAGGGGCACTGGCAGGTGTAGTCTCCATCAAGATCTCGACACATCCCTCCATTCTTACAGGGCTGGTCCACACAGTCATTCACATCTGGAGAAAGGGCACAGCGTACTTTATTATTTTTCCATTCTTTTCCTTTAGTTTTCTTTGTCCACAAACTACCCATACAGTGGAAACTAAATACTCAGATTGAGCAGAGATGCTTTATTTCCACACAGGATATTTAAAAAAAAAAATCGATAGCTGAATAAATTGTAACATTTTTCTGTTTTATGTCCTTCTACTTAAGATGCTTTTTATAGAAATCTTACTCTCCTCTATAGAAACTATGGAAACAAAACAAGTCTGAGTAACTCCCCGGATCCCCATTGCACGCTGTCCCTGTAATGCTCATTAATCCCCACCAGGTGGCAGACATGCAGATTCATAAATGTCAGGATGATATTTTCTAGAGCAGTGCACTCAATTGATCAGTAAAAAATATATAATCATTCCTTTAACCGATTGATACCAAAACAGAAATAATTCAAAATGTTACAGACCTCAGAGTAATTTCTCTCTCTATTCTTCTTTTTTTTTTTTTAGATCCACCTGTATTTATAGTCTTTGCATACATACAGTATTTTAATTATTTCAGTGGAATTTATAGTTTGGTGCGTAATGTATGTTCATGAAGTTTCCCTAAAAATAACTCATGCATTGAGACAGTTATCCCGAACGCTCAGACAGAAATTGGGAAGAATGCTTTTGGGTGTTCTGCACCCTCAGCCTGGAAATGATTGCAGAATGACTTGTACTCAAGGAGCTGATGTCATGAAATGTTTTTTAATTTAAAATGAAAGACTGGGAAGCAGGTTATATGAATATATATATATATTGATGTTTTTAGCTTGCCTGGTTGCACAGCTGAGTCCTATAAAGTTCTTTGTTGGACTCAGATGTTTCTCTTTTGAAACATATTTGAGTGTTTGTGAATTACACTTTGTCTCTCTTTGTGTCTCTGTCTGTAACTTTTTTTTTTTTTTTTGCTGCTGACTCTCTTGAACAAGTCTCCCTTGAAAAATTACTTATTATTCTCAACAATGGAAACAGCCTGGTTACATAAAGGTTAAATAAAAGATTTGTCACAAATTGTCACTGTTTCAACAACAGGTCTGAGTGCAGCTCTGGGTCCTTTCTGATCAAAGCAGATCCTCAAAAAAAAAAACAAGCCAATATACATTAAAACATTTACAAAAACAAGTGTGTATTTGTGTTTATATTTTGGGTGTAACATATAAATACTAACTGTATCTGTTCATGGTTCATATAGCAAAGTGGGCAAAGCTTACATGGAGGATGTTGGAATGATGTAATCGCTTTGTTTTCTGCTATATATTAATTCAACTAGCACTTGAATAATGTATACATGTACATTCTATCTTTTTGTTAAGCAGCTAACAACGTAATTAAATATTCTCACCATTAACACAGTTCAATTTAGTATAAAATATGGACATATACTATCTAATACCACTCTCGGAAAGGAAGCCAAGGTGGCTGCAAATGAAAAGTCGACATTGAGCTACATTTGTCAGAATTGCATTGGCATATTTGCGAATAACTATTTATTTCACACAGAAACTTTCCCCATCAGTTAAGAACACATGATAAGGTAAAGCCATACGTTGTTAAGGCTTAATGTATCCATCTAGCTCCATCGCGTCACAAGATAAAGCCGATGTGCATTTGACTTGAGGGAGTGATACAAAGTAAGAACTGAAACAGACGTCAGGTTGACATAATAACACATGTGTCTGTTTAATTCTGGTTCCTGTTAACACTAAGAGGATCGGTCACCACTTAGAAACAAATAACTACAATGCTGTGACAAAACTGGCACAACACAAGAGATGATCCCATAAAGAGAGAGACTGAGAAATAGCTTTGCTAAATTCTCTCTCTGGGATTATTTTCCACTTGTTTGGCAACACTGTTGACGTGATACTGATAAATATAGCTGTTTTGTTTTTAGCAGGTGAAATACAGCTGTTATTTAAGAACTTTGCATTGTGACCTGAATTACGATGAAGCTATTATCATATGTTTTCATATCAACTCATGTGCATTGACTGAACATTATATATGGGATACTGTTTTCTGTCGACACCCATCCAGCCTATGACGTCTGACTGATTCAAATTTAGAAAAAAGTTGGGAGTAGACGTCCAGACTGCACAAACACTACAATTGGTGGTCAGGGTGTGGGCTTTGGGGCGAGCTGCTGATTCACAAAAAAGATGTCTTTTCAGTCATAGCATGAGTCCCTCTTACAGACTATAACCATAAAATACATCTTTTTCAGGCACCCAAGTTGTGTTTATGACTTTCATACATACACAGGTTTCTAAAAGGACCTTCACACTGACAAAATAATCCTCTGTTTCCTGTGCTTTAACTGTACGATTTAGCAACATTTCTGAGCCAACTTAGTCAATATAATAAGAGGATACGATGGATTTTACTATTACCAAATTCTTCAGCTGATTTGTACAAGCTTAAGCACAAACAGACGCAGCGTTGAACCTGAGAGGATGGCCTCTGCATGCTAAGAGACTTGGAGTGGTGCTTTGCTAATTAACAAAACAGAGTGAGTGCAGAATCGGCTGAAAGAGAGCCTTTCATGAAACTGCTGAACTGACAACACGCCTCTTTCTGCACTAATGCTATGACAGGATGGAAAGACTTCATGTGTTCACACTTAAGGTGGAAATCTGCTGAAAGTGGACCGTACCGCTATTTTTATAGAAATGCCTGCTGACTAGTCTGTTCAAATCTTGCAAAGACCCTCTCCTACTTTCTTACTTTTTCTTGCATATAAATAAATACAATCATTTTGTTTTCTTTGCTTCTATATAGACCATAAAACTCCTGAATGTCAAGGTTCAATATGTGCTTTTAAGATTCTTTTTAGGGTAGGATTTAGAGAAATGAATGGCGGTTGTAAGAGTGTGGCTGTAAAGGCGCGGCTCAGACTCTTGAATCTCATCCAGAAATAACGTACTGATCTGGCAGTGCGCTCCCTCGAAGCCGGGCTGGCACTTGCAGACGTACTCGTTGAAAACATCCCCTCGCCTTGTGGGAGAGATGACCTCGCACGACCCATCGTTTTTACAGGGGTTTGGACTGCAGGGTCCTGAGCGAAAGAACGAGTGCAAGAGATTAAGTTTGATCAAAATATAAACTGCATTTTTTCCCCCCCCTCCAAATTAAGTTCCTCTTTGCTGTACCTGTCTCTGTCAGGTTGCAGGTGTCTCCACTGAAGCCATCTGCACAGATGCAGATGAATGGATCGTCTCCTACACCTGTCACACATGTTGCTCCATTGTGGCAAACATTCACCTCACAGTAGTCACCTGAAGAAAAGAGAGGGAGAAAACTGAGAGTGGAAGGAAACAACTATTACCCATCAACCCCTTCAAACAGCAGGAAAACAGCCAAGAATTCAACATTTGACCCATTTCCTTGTTCAATGGCATGTTTCACTTCTTACATGGATACCAAAAGAATCTACCCCTGCCAGTAGCTACTTTGGACTCCAGTGCAGCTACGGCACATGTTGTTGTTTTGAATCCTCGCTGTGTCTTGTGGGTGAAACTCGTGGCCTCCTGATCTTATTATGCTATCCCTGTTTAAGTCACAGGTCAACAGATCAAGCTCCTTCTTGTTTTGTGGAGAGCGTCTGAAGTCATTCTGGGAAAGAGATGAACTCAGGATGTTTAAAGCCGGGGAAAATGATGTAGTCTCAGGTAGGAAGTTAACGTAACACTCTGCCACTTTGCCTTCCAGCAATTTAGTATAACACCTGACAAAATAGCATTGAAGGAATTTATTTGAGAAGTATCAACATGACAAAACCTTGAGATTACACCTTCAACTTGAATTTACATTTAGATTCATCGTCTTATTATTTTGGATGGATTACTTTTTAACCGATGAAATACTTAATATACAAAAATACAATCATTTTCCAAAGGCTTTTTTTATACAGTCCAAACCCAAAAGAAATCCTTTCAGACTGCATTTACATTTCTTACATTGAAATGCTGGAAAAAAAATATTATTCTGACACCGGAGACACTATGGGAGCACCTTTAATATTTTCCCACAGAAAAACGTCAACATGATTATTTATTATCATAATAGTTGCTGAATTTGTTTCTGAAGTAGACTATAGGATTACAAGGTCCAGCTTTACATGAGATATCCATTTTTTTTTAAATTCCTGGTACACAGTGGATCTAGATTCCAACACACAGGATTTAACATACTTCATACGATTAAAGTCAATATTGTATTCAATGGACTACTAATTAACGATTACTGTGCCACATGCTGTTTATATTTATATTTGTCACTTATTTATTTTCATTGACTGCTTGTTTTTCAGTGTTCTGAATGTTGCAAGTGATGCAGTCACATCCTTAAACCCGAATCTGTATTAGGAATGGGAAAAAAGATCTCGTGCAAAAGTTGGGATTAAACGTTTGAAACAACAGCAGGGCAGGAGATTTGTCTGTGAGGCCCAGAGTGCTGACTCACAGGTGCTGCTGACTGGATCAGGAAAATAATGGCAGACCTCCAGTGGGAGTGGCAGGCCAATGAGTCACACACTTCTGCTGTCAAAATCACAAAACCTTAACTCTTAATCTTCAGTCAGAGTCTGCATTCAAACTAACTGGATGCACTGGACTTCCTTTGTCTTTGGTTGGTATCTAAGGGGTAAAATCTTGAGGAAAATAGTTCATATGTAGACATTCCCTCAGCAGAAAGTATCACTTTCACAGTGATTAGTTTTAGAAAGATGATACTTTTAAGTTTTTGTCACCATAACGTATACAGCTGATGTCAAACCTCTGGGAACTGGGTGGACTGGCTTTACAACTAAAGAGACTTTTAATGCATAAGAAGAAATCCAGACGCAACTGTTAAAATAAATGATCAAAATGAACAATTTATTCTCCCAAAAAAAGGTGAGCATTAAATCAATTAAATAGGTTTTAATCAATTCAAATAGGTGAATAGTTATCTAAAAGTATTTAGTGCGTCTTTTTCAGCTCTAGTTTTAAGCAGTGTGTGAGCATGAAAACAAGTCATGCGAACAGCTAATGTTTCATATTGCACTGACAGTAATATTTGGCATCCGATTGACTCTAATGGAAACACTTCACATATTATATATATATAACATACAAAACATTTGTATGCAGCAAGCATACTGACAACATATTGTATCTGTGTGCAGGATTAAGAGCTTGCAGGATTAGCCAGGTTGCACAGATGCACGAGGCTCTTTCAGGACTGAGTTACATGATAGTGCAGTAGCTCAGGAGTGGCTGAGGACACACATACACACACACACACACACACACACACACACACACACACACACACACACACACAGTACACCTGAATTTCAGACAGGTGGGTGATAACCATTAGAGTACAGCAGCCACATACAGCAAGGAAACAAGGAAGGCAACTTTACTTATTTAAGTTTGACTTTGACTATTTGAAGTGCGCCTATTTTCACAGCACATTTTCTAGGTTGGACTTCAGGTAGGTGAGTGGACAGCTGGCTCACATTGGCTCCAGACTACTGCACATATGGTGTTATTTCCTCTCCATCTGCTCCGCCTCTTAACGTGACGAGAGAGGTTTCCATGGAGGCAATGATGCTTTATAAAAACAAGCAGAAATAACACTTGTGCGAAATCTAGTGTTTAACCCAAAAGATGCATTATCGTGACATTTCACAAACTGCTCTGGGTGGTGCTTGCCTGGGATAAAAACATAAACAAAACGTCTTTACCTCTAAAAACTAAACAAAAACAGATCTTTTGCAAAGCAGCGTTTTACGATATAACCCCTTTGAAAATAACAGAGTCTCACATGTAATAACAGGGTTGTCTCCCATTTAATAACCCTTTATCCCATGACAATAATAAGTTAGAGTCTTGGGATGAAGAACTTACAAATTATACATCGCCTGAACCCTGAGTGATGACGTCACTTCAAGGGGATTTAGGGCTAGAAAATGATAACTACCACATAAAACAAATGAGATTATTATGTTAATACAGCTGTGATACTGAAGCATTTGGGCATGTAGAGACTCTGAACCAACATGTACAGAACAATTTGTTGCTCACCTCCCTTTCAGTTGTACATTCAACTTTTCCCACCATCAAACTAAAAGGCTTCAACACACAGAAGGAAAAAAAGTCTCTTCTTAATGAGTCACTCAAATGGAAATGGAAAATAGGACTAGGAGGCTACTGTGGCAAAGTCCTCTTGTGGGTTATATGGAAAAAGTGAAAAAGTCGAGTGGCAAACACTAACATAAAGAGACACTATACCGCAGACTAGGCTAGACTTTATTAAATAAAAAAGTATTTGTATGCTAAATAGAGTCGAAGTTACACATGAACAGACTGTATTAATCAGATAGGCTATGAGTAGGTAGATGGATTGAAAATGACTCACCTCGGGCTGAATACAGGCAAAGCAGAAGAGTTAATGTAGATGCAATTACTGTTGTAACATTTCCTTGACGTGTCATGTTTGTTTTGACTTGATTAGTTTGCTCCGCAGGTCTGAATGTCTGAATCGACCATAGACTGTAAATATTACGGAATCGACGCGCTGCCGCTAAACCTCCAACTAATGATGCTTTAAGGTCCCCGTCGGATATTTGGCAATTCAAACTGGCGTGTGAAGGGAGGGCTTGTTGCGATGGAGGAGGGAGCCATCGGGATTTTTCGATAATACCCGGGTAACTATATGTGACGTTATATGGGCGGAGCCATGTCAGTAAACAGAAAGGGATGTTTCCTGGCATTGAAAACCATGGAAGCCTGCTGTTTGTAAATATTTCTTCCTTTTTGATAGAGGTGTCTTGCGTTTCCGATAAGTTTTAGAACTTGAAGGGGGGAAATACATTTATCCAAGATGCTTTTCCCTCTTATTTGTATTCATTTACCTGTAGGCTAAGTTGTTATAAACCAAACAATAAACTGGTTCAGGCAAGCACACCTTTTCTTCTGTCTCTAAAAATAAAATCAGGCATGTGGTGATCTGAAATCAAAGTAATGGAAAATCCATCAAATAGTCTTGGCACAAATTGCCTACTTCTTAATGCACGATCTAAGAATTGTGTTATTAATTAACTAGTTTATGTTGAACCTGCGAAGGCACCACTGCCGTCAGATTGACAGGATAGGCGTGGTTTAGAATAAACCCCATGCAGAGATTATTGACGGGCTATTTTGCGAAGTCTTTCCAAGTAAAATGAAATATCTGCAGCTCAGGGCGACACTTCTGACACTAAGTTGTTTGCATGTTTTGCTCCAGCCTTGGTGAGTAACATGGTGACCCTGTCTCCTGATATTGAATCTATAGAGATAGAACCGAGCAAATCTAAATGATCTACTAACTTGGTTCCCTTAAATTAATCCCTGTGAGAAAACTGCATCTGCAACCTGCCAAGTATTTAGGACAAAAGAAGGCAAAGTTAGGCGGCCAACCAACTCCGGCTCTAAGGGCATTATTGTCTTTGGTCAAGGGCCCTGGCAGCAGTAAAGGCCATATGGACATTGGGGAGGACATCCAATTTTAAGAACCAAAAAAGGCCTACAAACAGTTATCATTTACTGCAGAGACATGGTCAATTGCAATTAAATCCAATTAAAATATTAAAATGTGTTTCGTAAATAGACTATTTCTACTCTTTATAGGCTATATAGGACTAGGCCTACTATATTTACATCCAGAGGAATGTTGATCTCCTTTAGCATGTTTTGTCAGAAGAGTTTGTGAAGGTGGTAAAAGTTGTATATGTGAAGTCCTTAGGCATACTTTACAATTTTGAACTTTAAACGTATCAAACATAGCCTATAATCAAAGGATGGTTCATCACCCCTTTACTTTCAAAAGTGTAATCATAAATATCAACAGAAAAGTTGTATATTAAACATGAGCTGTGTTGTCTCAAGAGCTAAGGTTAATTCAACTTTAGATGACTAGTATGGGAAGTATTCCTCACTTGAAGCATTTTCTTTATAAAGAATATCTTGTACTCTGTCGCCATCAGGTGGATCTTATGATATAACAGTAACATGGACAGCTGTTTTTTTTAATATTGTCAATATTGAGTTTTACTGTTGGCCACGGATAATTAAAGACTCATCCGTCACTTAAAATAAATTAGGCCTATTTAAACAGCATAATACTGTAGATAGCCTATAGTGTAAAAAAAGCGCTTTAAATTTTACACTTGTCATACATGCAATTGTTCTCTAAAGTAGTATGAGTAAGGAAATTAAATATCATTGTTCCTATTTTCAGATGCAGTAACCATTATCAACAAGCATGTCCTAATAAAACATTATCTGTGTTCATGCAATAGTATGGAGATCAGTGTAGAGTGAATGTTATGTAACACGTTTCAGTGTCACGTTTAGGAAGCTCTCGAGTCGATGGTATTTCCCTAAAATGCTAATCCATCCACAGATGAACTGTTTTGACAATATTCATAATGGATTTGGTTATTGGTTGCAACAATTTTGTCATAAATCTGAGAAATTGACGACGATTATGGAAACAATTTCCCTTAGAACACTGTCACAAGCAGAGCAATGGGTCAGAAACATTCAATGTTATTAAAAAAAACCCATCTAGAACAAAATAGAACATTAAAATGTCAAAAAAAAGGAAATGAGAAAAATGCGTATCAGTTATTATGTTGACAAATAATGGGCGTGGAAATTGGAACTGTTGCTACGTCATTGTGAGTTTTAACCAATGACAAATCCGGCATCCTCGTTCCAGATTCTTCCAGGAAGTAGATAATGTCAGAGCTGCTGTCGCTTGTCTCGGCTAGGCTAGCGTCGACTCTGTGAAAAGAAGAGGGCGTCCTACACGTCGGAGGAAAACTAAATAAACAAACAAACGAAATGTCACGAATATAAAAAAAAAAAAAGAAGACCTGTCGCTTCACAAGCAGCAAGGAGCTTATTCATTTCCCTCATAGCCAAGGTGAGTACACCGATGATGCTGCTGTTTTGTTTGATGTATCCGCGCTCAGATGCTGGTGCTGATGATTGATAATTAAAGGCAGATATACGGACATTTAAGTCTCACAGACATCCAGCCCTTTAATGTGGATATTATACAACTAAGAAAGCATATTTAACCTGGCTGCTAATTCTCTCAATGTGAAGTTACTGCGCAAAATATTCTGCAAGCTCCTCCAAAAAAAAAAAAAAAAAAAAAAGGCTTCATGGTTTTCATTTTCCATGACCGAGTAGAGAGAGAGAGCAAAGACGGGAGGATTGTTGGCCTCCGTTTGGAGAAAAAAAACAACACGCAAGTTAACATCACATCACAGGTTGATGTCCTTTTCTTTTCTTCGGTGCAGAAATGTGTCAAACTTGAAATTCATATTATGGTTGTGTCAGCTCGCCGAGGGTCACTTATGTCTGAATGTGAAAATGCTCTTTTTCAGGCTTATTGAAGTCGTGACGGAGAATGGAGAGCTAATCTTAGCAACTGCTCCCATGCTAAAAATGGATAATTTATTTACTGGCACAGTGTGACTTTTAATAAACACAGTCTTGCAGCCAGATGTAACGTAACTCACTGGGTGTGTTTGCAGTGGCTGAGACTGGTATTAGCTTTGTGAATGCTGGGAGGCCCTTTGTTATTAATGAAGGTAATATCATGCAGCTGGGGATTATTCCTGCACCTGCTGAGTTGTATTTACAAGTCATGTTTGTAGTCTGTTGAAGTCTCTACATATTCTGACAGCACTGGTTGTAACTTCTTCGTTGTGTTGACACATCAGTCCTACAGAAATATCGCTTAAAAGATGACATGTATCATTATTTGAAGGATTTGTTAATGTCAAAGTGAAGTGTATTTCTTTAGAGGGAGTAGGTGCAGATGAACAAAACCTCTCCATATCTGGAGAAAATGAAAATTGTGTTAATTTCTGCAGGTTGACTCGATTGTGTTGGAGATTTGTCTGTGTCGAGCTTTGATAACAAGTGACAATTCAACCAAACTATTACCTATAGAACAGAAGATGAAAAACTACTCGTTCTGTACTTGTACATTTGAAGCTTTCATTGTTTTTTTTAAGGACATTAATTGTAATATGAATTCTGGTAATTCATTTCAGTTAATCAGAAAAATTATAAATCTCTGAGTTAGTTTGGGACAAGAAATTGAAATAACAAGACACCTAACATGCAATTAAAGATGCTGACTTTAAGTCAAGCCACTTTCAGCACAATATAAGAAAAAATGGATATTAATACTGATCTATTAGTATAATCAAGGGACCATGCTCATGATGGATAGGCCGGCTCTTTGTAACATAGCAATAAGTAAGGTCTTTTTACCTGCTCTTTTGTAATGTTAACAGACAAAGAGTAAGGTATTTTACCTGCTTTTTGTAAAGTGTCTCGAGATAACACTTGTTATGAGTTGACGCTATACAAATAAAAATTGATTGATTGATTTCCTGTTTTTGTCTTTAGGTTTGACCACAACACTGTGACGTCCCGTTTCAGGTCTTCAGTCTTTTTTGGGGGGCTAACTTGAGCATCAAAGGTGAGTAGAAGCCACATTTCTTCATAATGGTTAATTGCATTATGTTGCATCATTTCATAATCATCTGTCTGCATGTTCAATGCTGACAAGTGGCTACCTCCCTTTTTAGTTTCATGTGACTGCTTGGTAAACAGTGTTAAAAACATCTCAACTTCCCCTTTCTTTCTGATAACAGGAGCTCCATTGGTCTTTTTGTCTTTCCAACAGTTCCTCTTTTTTTTTTCTCTGTAATTTCACATCTCATTTGTATTTTGCTCAATGCCAGCCGGAACATGTACACCATGAACTAAAAGTATTATAACTGGATTGCATTAGAGATGCAGCGTTTCTCTGTTCAGGATTATAGTCCTGAATGTCTTGTGAATAAAATGTAATTATTTAAAGTAATGTTAGCACTTCTATCCTCTATTTAGCAAAGCTTCCTCTTGCCATGGTTGAAGCTGAATTATAATTAAAGTGAGCGTTTAAAGTAACTGACAGTGCTTTATCTGACTAAGTAGCTCCTCCTTTTTGTTTCAGCAGATCTGTATCTGCAGGGCATTGGTCACCAGGAGGGATATTTAGGTCAGTCAGACATCATATTCTGACTGACATTTCACTTTTCCCTCTCTGTGCTTTATCACCTTTCTGGCATAGTATCAGTCAACCAAAGAGCCCAAAAAACACTTCTAAATAAATAATGAAAAGAAGTAAAAGTATTTTTAAAAAATGCAATTTTAATTAATTGAAAGTGTTTTTGAGAAAAAAAGTATTATAATATATTGTTATCTGTGTTTCATAAGGGAAAGCACTGATAGTAGTGTTGTCCACTTGTTTGTTTTTCAGAATAATCATGAACGCCCACAAGTCAGACGTGCACACCATCTCCCCGGAGCTGCCGGCCATGTTCGACGGCATGAAGCTGGCTGCGGTTGCCACGGTGCTCTACATCATTGTCCGCTGCCTGAACCTCAAGAGCCCCACAGCACCGCCCGACCTCACCTACCAGGACACTCCTCTCAACCGGTTCCTGCTCAAGTCCTGTCCTCAACTGACCAAAGAGTGAGTTTTGTCTCAGCTCTGTGTCTGTCACAAAGAATCAAGGCATTACCATAGAAATTGTACTGCTACTCGGCCATCTGGGGCTGCAGTGAAGGTAGCTGTTTGTCTGGCGGTGGTCCCATCTGTCATCTGTGTTCCCGAGTTTGCCTTATTTCTGTGCCAGAGATGTCTTGTTTCACCGTCAGTTGTAGCACGAATAAACATCAGGCTATGTTTGCAGGGATTATCCCAAAGGTAGACTGGGTTTGTCAGAGTTGCAATACAAATATAGACTTTCACTGCAGGGGAAGCATGGTTGCATGTTTAAAGATGCAAGTCTCCCAATCAGGGAAAGTCTGCTGTCTACTCTGATCTACCTCTACTAGATTTATAATAAATGGTGCAAATCAGTTGTTGGGAAATGGTGAGCAGGTTTTGTCCTGGTTAGGCTAAACCAGATCAGCAGTCTGGCACTGATGTCCAGTAATTTTCCATAAACATCTACCTGCTCGTCTAATGTGGCATGAACATCACAGATGTCCTGTGGTCTGCTGGTGTTGAAATACTCCAGAGGAGCTCTGTAGGGTGTTCTCCCTTGGAGCCATCACAAGCATCTGCTTATATAACCGATTGTTACTGAGCCCTCGGCCTTTCAGCTGCAGTGTCACAGAATCATAAGGGCACTGTGGTGTTTAGGGTTGTGCCTCACTTGTTATCATTCTCTACTGAACAGCCATATTTTTCTCACAGAAATGGACGCCCTAGAGTGTAGCTGGAACGGAGATAACCCAAGACTCGGAAACTGTCTGCATTGTTGATGTTAGCATCGTCTGTTTTCTGTCTTTGTGTTGTTGCGAAGTCACATTTGTTATGACCCCCTGCAGTGTTGCGTAACAAAGATCAATTACACAGAGGAAAGCATAGGAGGGATGTTGTGAGATTAGCTGAGTCAACAGCACGTTTTTCTTCAGCTGTGTTTGGGAACATCACACAAGTAGTGAGGAGGACAAACCAGGACAGATGACCTTTTCTTGGAGTCCATCTTGGTGTTAGCTTGGTTTTTTTTTTTGTCTTGTTTTTTTTCCAAGGAAAATTATTTTGCCTATATTAATCAGTGACATTCGCAGTCACTGACATTTATCAGCTCATTGTGTAGAATTTTGCTTTTTAATTTTGGTCATGGATGTTATCGCACCAATGGTTTCAAGCCAGCAGCTAATAATAAACAGATCAATGCCCGACGGCCTTTAGCAGCAACATGTTTAAATGGAGCCTTGTAATAATAAAACTGCAAAGCAAAGTTAAAAGTTAAAAATAAAGGAGAGATAAACCAGTGAAAAACAAAAACACAGTTTAGTACAAGACACTATCATGCATTTAGTGCAAGTGATGTTTATCTCTTCAGTTATATGAGCCACGGGATGGCTTCTGTCCCTTTTTTTTACAAGCAATCTTTTAGCAGAAAGTCAGCACATGCCATTATTGTTTTAATTTATTTTTTCCCAAAGCAAGTATTTTCAGACCTTCCCAGCATCAAAGGCCTTTGAATTTACCTTTGGACTTTGAACTGGACTTAAGATCTTCTCATCATCAGACGGCACTGACGTGTCTGTTTCCTGTTCTGATAATTGTTTGCTTTAAAATCCAATAGAACATGCACACGCTATTCAAGGGTGAAATTTGCTCATAAAGGCAGCTCTGTGATTCTTATTCAAAAAGGTTAACAGATTAGAAACAAAGAATGAACAATACCTTTTGAATTACACACATTTTTTTTTATTCAAGAGTTGTAACATCACTCATTTTGAGTGGGCAGTATAAAAGTCCTGCTTCTTAAATCTTGAGGATTTGAAGAAAAGAAAGCATTGTCTTGTATCAAGGAGCAAAACCTCTGAAGTGTCTTTACCTGAAGTTTTATCTTAGAAAATGACTCAGTCGTCCTGTTAGATTTTTCTCTTCAAACTGTAACAATACATTAAAATGCTGCTTGTGTTTTCAGTAGTCATAGATTTAGCCTGCACCTTCTGGAAAAGCAAGGTTAAGCTTGAGGTATGCTTACAGTAACACTGCATGCTAGAGGTGATTACATTATTACCAAATGGAAGCAGTCTGGTTTTTGATTGACAGTCCCAAAATGTATCGGGAGTTTTCTAGGTGCGGTAATTGTTGTTGGTATAGCAAGTCGGGGGCAGCGCCAGGTTGAAGGACCGGAGTAACCGCTGACGTAACTGATCCTTTCGCTCTGTGTTGCTACTTACTATCTCTGCATTTTACTTTGCAATTACTCTGTTCAGTAAACAGACCATTAGTGTCCACTCTGTGTGAGCTTTAGATTGTTTATCTTATCTGATGGCCTCCCAAGACGGCCCCTCTACATCACGTTGTCAAGAACATTCCAGATAGGATGTTATGTAATTGAAACAAAGTGAGAGAGAGGAACTTGAACTTTGTGCTAAAATGTTAGGAACACAGGAACTTAACATAATCAACATCATTGTGTTTCTTTATGTATTATTTTACTTCTAAAAGTACTTTAGAATACAAATTAAATTAAATAAAAAAAACAATCTTTTATTGGATTAAGAGAAAATATAAAATAAAAGAATGCTAAACAAGAGAAAGAAACCATAGAATAAAGATCCATCAAATACATAAAGTATATTCAGGCAGCCTTATTATCAGGCGAGGCTATCCCGGAGGTTTTGAGTCATGATATGACGCCTTTTCCCTTTTCAGAGGGTTACAGCATCGCATGGAACGCAAACACAGACATGTCTTGGGTGTTATCTCTATAGCTACTATGATGATTATTCAATATATTGATGGACCTTTGCTTCATAATACATGACTAAAAAAAGCCCCTGACACAGTTTTCCTGTCAGGTTGTTCACATCCTTTTGGACTTTTGGACAAGATGGTGATTCATGATAATGCACAACACAAGGCACAATGTTTCAAAGGAGAATTACGTAATCCACAGACTTGACTCCTACAGATAACTCCTACAGAGGTATCACAGGGATTCAAGTACCCATGCTCAGCATAACTTATAAAAACAAAGCAACAGACTGATGTCAGTTGGGAGCGTAAAGCTGTTTTTCAAAAGCTGCGACAGAAATGTGACTATATATGCAAACTAGGAACCAGAATGTCAGCGTAATACACCAGGAATGCAAATGTATCTGCGCAGGACAACATTGTGTTTAATGGTCTTTCTTGGCTCTTACTTTGAGCTTTTATTGAGTGCATTAGTACAGTACGCTCATATTTCCATATCAAATGTAATAGCAGATACCACGTTTGTGTTTTGCAGGTACATTCCTCCCTTACTGTGGGGCAAGAGCGGTCACCTCCAGACGGCTCTGTACGGTAAACTTGGTCGGGTGAGTTCACCTCACCCTAGTGGAATCAGGAAGTACTTACCAATGCAGGACGGGGCCACTGCAACCTTTGACCTGTTTGAGCCAGTGGGGGACCATCGAACAGGAGGTGATGAATTTGATTAACATTCATTTCTTTTACAAACATATTCTTTAATGGACATTATTTACTGTAGCAGTTGAGGACTAATTGGATCTTTGCTTTGGTGCCAAACAGAGAAATCTCATCTATGTTGTGGAATATCTTGAAATGCTGTTCCTTTTTTATTGCTATTATTATTTAGCCTGTTCATGCTACGCGGTGCTACAATCACTGAGTGTGTCCGTCCTGGAACAGAGATTCCTCCTCTGCTGAGGTTTCTACCATTTTAGTTTTTTCTGCTGGACTTTTTACTTTTACAGTTTTAAAGATGGTTTTCCTCTCTTTGAATGCCTCAGCTGAACCCTGACCTTAACTTTGATCTTGTGATCTGCTAAGAAAGCTTAAGACTCACATGACATCAGTTTCCCCAAAAAAAGTAGCGTTACCATCTCTGTTTTCTTCTTGCTGAGGCTGTATGTGACAGAAAAACAAACTAATCCTTTATTTTAGATTGGCTCCTTCTACACCTCATGTGCTGTCTTGAAATGAGCACACATGGACTTGGACTTGAAAATGTCTCTCTCTGATCCGTATGTCTGTTTCACCAGATGACATCACCATGGTGATATGTCCTGGAATTGGTAACCATAGTGAGAAGCATTACGTCCGAACCTTTGTGGATTACGCCCAGAAGGAAGGGTACCGCTGCGCTGTGCTGAACCACCTGGGAGCTCTTCCAAACATTGAGCTGACCTCTCCACGCATGTTTACCTACGGTGAGAAAAAGATACTGACTTCACTTGACATATCTGAGAGATGAAGTGCAGGATCACATTTTTGTAGTAGGATTATTGAAAAATAATAATAACCCAGATTTGAGAATGAAAAGGGGATTTTCTTTGGTCTGATGATCAGTATTACTGAATCAGCATTTTATTTATTTATTATTTTCTTAGTCTCTGCTCTAATCAAATCGTCTGGGGTTAAGGCCAGTGAGAGCTTCATAACAGTGAGCACAGCTGAACTATATGTTCAAAGATATTTATAATTATATCTTTTCATACATATTAACTTATTTTGCCTTAATCTGGTTTAGTTTGAGGTTTTTTTAAAGCTTTCATCCAGACAAAACTCATTACAACATCAAGGTAAAAGCTTAAAGGCTTTATGAGCCACTAAAGCTTTCAGAAAAAGAGATAATAAGAGATTTCAGGCCTGAGCTCTTTTAAAAAGGTCTGATACGGACAGTGTAATGCCCTGAGTCTAGGCACCATCAGCTGGAACTGCTGAGCAGAGACGAATGCTCCATCCTACAGAGGTGATATGTATTGATTGAAAACTGAACCGTTCTTCTTACAGGATGCACATGGGAGTTTGCCTCCATGGTTGGCTACATTAAGCGAACATATCCTCAGACCCAGCTGATCGTGGTGGGCTTCAGTCTGGGTGGAAACATTGTGTGCAAGTTCCTGGGAGAGAATATGACAAACCAGGAGCGAGTGCTGTGCTGTGTCAGCGTCTGTCAGGGGTACAGCGCTCTCAGGTGGGTTCTTGTCCTCTCATCTCTTCATTAAAATGCACTCTGCCATTTAAGCCCCTTTATTACACAAGCTCTAGGTGTTCACACTTAAAAAATATTGAAGAAGAGCAATCATCATAATGCCAAGGAATGATTAGTGATTGCATAATACATCCATGTGGTTCGGTCTACCCAGAATCTCTTTTCAATTGTTAAATCTTTCAGCTTTTCTCTGAACTATTTAAATGACCATTAAACACACTTGTAAAAACTCAGCTTCAGATTTTTAGAGCTCTGCACTGGTTGAAACGTACATTTGTCTTCACAGTTTGCTCTCCCTCAGTAATGTGGATGGTCTGTGTGTTCAACTTGGATATTCTATGTTAAGCATTTGACTTAAAACCTTTTTATTTGATTAATTTGGAATAAAGCAGAAGGGTTGATGTGTGTACAATGCAATGCACTGAACTGCTGGTCTGACAATATGCCCAGGATAAACACCTTGTGAACACACAGAGGCACATTTATGGAACACGGCGCAAACAAAACCATCCTGTATTTTTGCATGTAGGTTTCTAAACTACTAGTACATGAGAGCTGAATCTACAGCTTGTGCTCACATTGGACTGAGTCACACCTCCTTGGTTTAAATGCAGCCAGAGTTTCTAGGCAGACACGACAGGCTGGGTCTTTTAAAGTTTTATGTATTTGTCTGCAGGGGGACGAGTCTGTTGTAGAGACACTGCTCTTTTGTAAAATTGTAATCCAGATTTTTTTTTTTCCCTTTCAATGAATCTCCTTTTAAATCAGTGTTGCAACCTATTTGCCCATGTGTCAGCTCTTCTCCTAAGCTGTCCCTCTTCTCTACAAATAATGTCAGGTTAATTTAAGAAACTTTATATTACTTTTTAACTTTAACATTATCTAATGTTCAGGTTTTAGTTAAATGTCTTTTGTCCATGTGCTGGTTCAGTCTGTCTCTGTCAGTGAGCTGCATAGTAATGCCTGACAGCATTGCTTCTCTCTGCACCAGCGTGACTCTTTGTCCAGTGGATTACACAGGACATTTAGTGTGTTGTATGGAATGCAGACGGGCTGCACAAAGCTTACTTCCTGTGTGTGTGTCTCTCTCGCTCTCTCTCCCCCAGGGCCCAGGAAACATTCCTACAGTGGGACCAGTTCAGACGGTTCTATAATTTTCTCATGGCAGACAACATGAAGAAAATCATCCTCTCACACAGGTATCCTCCACATGCAGTCCACGTTCTTTCACCATAGTATACATGAGTGGCATGTGTAACGTTGTTGTTGTTAGGAGGTCTCCTGGAGATAGTTCTCAAACATCACTTCTGCTTTTAAAAAAAAAAAAGACACGTTATTTGTTTTCGAAACATTTCTAAACTCTTTTGATGGTATCTGAAGTTATTGCTCAGCAGCAACCGCAGCTAGTTCCACATGATAAACACACCTACTTGCAGGAAGAGAACACTAGGACAGTGACCTGCTGTTTTCCACCAGGCTCAATCCGACATTACACAGACTCACAGACATATTACATTCTCACATACAATCCGTCCCATGCTGTGTCATACCAAGAGCATCTTGCTTTTATTATAAGTTGAACAAAATGTTCAGATCCCCCTCCACACCCAGTGATTTGGTTAAGTCCCTTACTGCATTTCACAAATAGTTAAGTAGTTTGCAGGCTAACACCTTTTTATGAATGATTCTTGTCTTTCCGTGTATGTACCTTTGTCACTTCTGCATGTTACAGGCACAGTTTGTTTGGAGGAAGCTCCGTTAAAAGGTTAGATGCAGATTTTGGTCGGCTGTGGACAGCGACGTCCCTCATGCAGATCGACGACAACATCATGAGGTATTTTGAGAAGCAAATAGGTGACAGCTCATACCTGTCAGTGTTGTTTTGATTGTTTTGCCATGTCAGTTTTTTTCTGGTTTGTTTACCCACACTTCATCTTTTGTGTTTCAACAGAAAATTCCACGGCCACAGCTCTCTCAAAGAGTACTATGAGAAGGAGAGTTGTGTACATTATATCCACAATGTAAGATCTGCTTTTGCACAAGACTCACATCATCATATTATAATGTTTCTCTATTCAGTTTGTTTGTGTATTTAATCGATGGGCTGATTTGTATTTCCAGGTGAAGGTGCCATTGCTGCTAGTGAACTCTGCAGACGATCCTCTGGTCCATGACTCACTGCTCACCATTCCCCGCACATTAGCAGGTAACTCCCAGCATGCATCATGACAACCGCAGCAGTTTTAAACCTTAGTGTTTCAGAAGTGTTATTCTTACAAGCTTTTTAAACCATGTTCACTGAAATATAGTATGGCGTTCCTGTGATGTCGTACTGGGCATTAACTTTTTAACTTTCAAATGTTAGTTCACATTTAATTTCTTGGTACCAACGGTGTTTAAGACAGAGGGATTCATATTTTCCTCTTGTGGCTGAAATATAAGCAAGAGACCTTAAAGGGAAACACTTTGATATGTATTTAGTATTACAAAAACTACAAAAAAAAAAAAAAAAAACTCAAGCATGTACTGGTTTTTTGAATACTTTTTGTTGATCTAGTTTTGTTGTCTGTAATTTGAAGATTCTGGATAGTGCAGCTCCAAATTTTAAGTACAGCTAATTGTTGTCTTCCAGTAATAAAAACATTAAAAAGGGAGAGAAAGAATGATCTAAGAGTCACTTAAAGTGTTTCTTTATAGGAAAATGAAATAATTTTAAAATGCATGGACATCATTTTATGCTGCTTCTGTTATTTTATTATCTTATCTTGAATAATACTAACAACTTAAACTATATATGATACTAGATTGTCCTGAATAAGTGTGTAGTTGGCTTTGTATAGGGAAACTCTGCCCTGGAGTTTGTCATGTTCTTATAGATGCATTGTGTCACATATTTAATCCCTGTTGCCCATTGAGTCATCGTTTCTTTTTGAATGCAACATGCCTGTCCTGTCCTGTCTGACTATAATGGTTACAGTTGACACCCAAAGTTTTGTTCTCAAAAAAAACAAAAAACGTGTCTCCAATCTCAAGAGGCCTTCTTATAAGTTGGCTCCACATCGTGAGGAGGACAGAATGTTACAGATAGGTCACGTTTATGATTTATGTCTGTGGGTGTGTAAAGCAGCTGTAACACTCACTCATACACACTCCACATAGTTTTACTTCTAGCCATTATTTAACTTTTTACCTGCTACTGATTTCACAGTGTATTTAAAGCTCACTTCCCAAACAGTTACCGGTAATCTAATCTTAGACTGCTTCCACGTTACCTAGTGTCTAATGAAGCGTCCTTCCTCTTCAGCCTGAGCTAAATTTAATCCTACTGGCCTCTTAAACTATTTTGGAAAAGGAAAATCCCTCATGTGAGGTTGTTTGTGTGGGCGGATGAGTCCTGCCTGGAAGTTCATGCGACTCTGTCCTGCACGTGTCTCTAAAAAGTAACACTTACTGTAGAGGGGATCAGCCTTCACCTTTGCCCTAAAATATGTCACAGTGACTCAGACAGAAGATTACCCGGAGAGGACAGAAGTACACTCCCTGTTGGTGATGTGATAAGATTGGAATAAAACATCTCTGATAAGTTTACAGCTTGAAATTTAGTAATACCTCTGATTCATTCATGTTTTTTTTATTTTTATTTAAGTTTTATTTTTGGGCTTTTTATGCCTTTTATATAGAAACAGGATAGAATCAGAAATTGGGGAGAGATTGGAGAATGACATGCAGGACAGGAGCCACAGGTCTGATTCAAACCTGGGCCGCCCGCTTAGGGTCCACAGCCTCCGTACATTAGGCGAGCTCACTAACCACTAGACTATTGGCGCCCCAAGATTCATTAGTGCATCGTTGGTTTCATGCCAGAATGTAAAGAATGTGGCAGCGCATGTAACATGTTTGAGCGTCTTTTTAAAGTTCAAGGTGTTCTCCAGATCGCACTGTTCCCACCTGTCACTCAGAGATTGCTGTAGAAATGGCTCCGGGTCTGAATGAGCACTAGGCTGTTTCGTGGCAGCTCAGCCGCTGACATGAATAGTGCACAGTGGTGAAAACCCTGTGGGATCTTAATCGCTAGTCAACCGCATCTGGCTCACCCACTAACCCAGATAAAAGCAGGACAATAAAAAGATTCAGGCTAATCCATTTCATGGAACCACTCAGACTGCTTGTCCACAGCCGTAGCACTGTTGAAGGTTTTCTTCTTTTTTTTTTTCATGAAATAATATATGGGTGATTGGTTTCACTCCCACTTTCATGACTATGCTGCCGACAACTGCGGCAGGTGGCACAATGTTTTCTGGTTATCTTTTGGCCTGCCTCTACACAGCTCCACCTTTTTCTAATATGTGTGGATACGTTTATCTCAAGAATGTCAGAGGGGAATGGATGCCTTCAGATGTGGCACAGACGACCATTTGAACTCGAGGTTAACGCATGAGATTTTGGTGGTCAAAGCTTAAGGTCATTATGGTTTTTGATCATGACTAAAGCACTCATACCATATTTATGACACAATATCACGCACACTTCTAATTGAATTTAATTATGGTGTAAAGACATTTTAGATTTAAAGCTCAACTTTACTGTGACATCATCATTTCCTGGAAAAACCCTGGCTGGAATATCTTCCCATGTTTCACAAATGTTCCCTTGGACTCAGTCAGAGAGTTAAAAGATTAAGGTCACTGTGACTTCATGTCCAGCGCCCTCTCTTGAAACCAATATCTTAGCAACGCCCGGTTTTAAACATGTTGTCTTTGTTTTTTAAGTTACATTAGTATGAGAGAACTACAGCATCCCTGATCAATCAGTGGAAAGTCTCTTCCCTCTGTAAATGGCTGTGGTGTGATCTCTTCTGTTTAATATATATCTTTATATGCTCTTGTTTTGTTTTTATGGTACTTTATTCCTTCAAATGTGTTAGGTATACAAAAAAATCACCCACAACCATATAAGCTGACGTTAAAGTCTTTTTGTTGGAAACACATGGCTGGGTGTAAAACTGCAACTTGACTGGTTTGCAAAGGTCTGCAACCCTGAGGCGATAATTCCAGATTTATTGAAAGACTAAGGTAAAATACAAATTTAGCAACTGTCAACACCTTCAGGTCTCTGGAGTCGAGTGTTAACATCCTTTTGTGTAGGTGTAGCCCTCAGTCCTGTTTTGTAAGTCGATAATTATTACACTTCACGAGGTGTTGACACCTGAACATTACACCCATATATGATTGTTGAACATCTTATTCCAAAACCATGAGCCTTACTGCTCTGCTATTAGAAGGTCATTCACATTATTTTTAGACACTAACTGTAGGAAGTTGCTCCGATTCCCCCACTAAAGTGATAATGTGATGTCGATGATTCAGCATACCAGTTCATGAAACAAGAGTGTGTTGGGGTTTAGGTCAGGGCATTTATTTAAATTGTCAATTTATTAAAATAAAACTTGAGTCTTAAATGAAGTAACTTGTTTACTTTAAACCGACACATGTGAGTATTTACTTTCTTTTTAGAGACCAGTCAAGGCACTTACACTGTAGATCGGCTTAAACTTCCAGACGTGTTGGTATCTACCTGCCAGAAGCCGAGTGACGCTGTTATCTGTTTGACCAGTCAAACACACCCGCGCTATCTATGACGGGCATAATACGATCCCCGTTAAAGCCATTTTTGGTCATTAGTCGACTGTTTGCTTTCAGATACTGTTGTGTACACACTGTCCAGAGTACAGAGGCCTAATTCCTGTGTGTTGTGTCGTCCTTTAGCAAAGAAGCAGAATGTCATCTTTTCCCTGACGCTACACGGAGGCCACCTGGGCTTCTTCGAGGGTGCGGTGCTCTTCCCCCAGCCCCTCACCTGGATGGACAAAGTGATTGTGGGTTACGCCAATTCCATGTGCCAGTGGGAGAAACAGAAACCACCGTGCCTAAGTGGCCCCCTAAGTGAGAGCTCCTGCACAGAGGAAAAAGCATAAACCTTTGTGTCACTCTCTCTCTCTCTCTCTCTCTCTCCCCTTCTCTCCCCTCTCACCCTCTCCAGCCCCTACAGTCCCAGCACTGAGGAGACACCTGAACTGAACCTTAAACTCTTTTCTCTGCCTTCTCCTCTGGTGCTACCCAAATTTCCCATACACACCCACACAAACAAACAATTCTCCACGCCTTCCCCCCCACGGTTCCCTTTGTAATCACCGTCACCTTACAGTATGTGAAGGAACACAAACAACTAACTGCCTTTGTGCTCTTTTCCGTTGGGAAGACTTTGAATTCAAAGCAGGAACAGTTTCTTTCTCCGCGTGTACACGACAAAGATCCTTGGCAAATGGAGGTTTTGACCAAATATGACAAACATTAAGTCAAACTGGCATTGAAAAGAAAGTGAGAGCACCACTTTAGAGTAGTCCAGTGAAAAACAAGAGCACACAAGAAGCCTCCTTTAACTTTAAACAAGGACTGTGCTGCAGCCGGTGCCTACTTACTGCACCTGTAAGAAGCTCACTGCTTATCACCGCCAAGGCCATGTAGCCTAGTCTGTTGTCTTAACCAACACACAGCGTCTTTGTAGTATGTATGTGTAACTCACAAATCTAGTGTGTATGTGTGTGTGTGTCTGTGTGTGTGTGTGTGTGCCTGTGTAGACCGAGAGTTAAAGACCTGTGATGGAGCATGTGATTTTGTGTTTGGTAGGTGTGATCCAAATTCTCTGTTGGTGGTCTTATGGCCCCCTTCATGTCTGTTGTTTTGTAGAAAAATGTAGAATAGAGAAATTAAGTATTACAGTGGGATTCGACACATTATTTCAGCTCATAACATCCTCCTGGCGCTTGTGTTTGGCACTTAAAAGGGAAGTGTACCAGACATGAGCAGGGATCAACCCCAGAAGGGAACCATGCACATTCCCACAGTCGCATTCTATCACTTTGATTTAATGCACTTTACACCCCCTGTTTGACGCAGCTTTTTCCTTTTTTGTTTCCTTAGTATTTAAAGTGCAGGCAAGGCGATTGTTGATGGTTTGTCACCCATAGAAAGAACTGGTGGGAGCATGGATGATAACGCAAAGTTAGATGACTCTGATGTTCCCTGTGTGGTCTTTTGTCCATGTCTTTGAGCCCTCTTACTCTTTCATCTGCCTTTGATCAGCTGAGGGTCCAGCCACGTCTCTGATATCCCTCTCCTACGGCACAGACACTGACCTTGTACTAGCTAGCCCCTGAGTGGTTGAGTGATAGCCTCTGCTGCTGCTCAAAGGCTGGTACACATAAAAAAAAAAATACCTCATTAGGTGTTAACATCTCAGTTCACTTTAGTATTTTTTCCTTGCCAATGATTCTTCGGTGTCTGATTTGGGAAAATGCCCTCGGCTGTTCGGTTGATGTGGGGCCCTATTTCAAAGGGGAGTTCAGCAGCGTGTAGCAGTTCATTCTCTCGTTATCTGAGCTGTGAGGTGTGATGAGTAAGAGTGCTCAGAAATGCTCAACCAAATGTTTATTTTAGTGGAATGTTTGTCAAATACTGGTAATTGTGTAATAAGATGGAGGGCAACGCATGCAAAAGAGATCTGGCAGAAGGGAATATTTTATTTTAAAGACGGTATGTCTTGTTTTCTTTTCTGGGATGAGCTGAGCTTTGAAGCTGCAGCAGCACAGCAGGGTGGACTGGAGGAACACTGCAGTGACTTGTAGAAATCCATCTCAAACATGTCTAGATTAAATCATACTGCAATAATGGGACCTATAGACTTTTTAAAAACCGGAATCTGTTAGAGAGCTTTGATGTAAGGGCTTAGGAAGCTTCTGCCAGTCCAGCCAAGTAATCTATTCTGAAACACTGTGACGAAACAGATGGATATGATGAAAGGATATCTGAGAATTGACAACCACCTCTGTTGTGAGGCATTTTAGGTTTTTTTTAAGACCTGGGTTTCATAGTATTTTGAAGTAGTAGTGAGATGCAGGAAGTCTAGCATTCTAGAAAAAGTCATATGATGGACCTCACACTTTAGAAAACTGTAGAACCGTAAAATGATGAGTTGGTATAAAGAAGGCTCTGAGTCATCGTGGCTGAAGGATGATTTTGATTTTGAGCATTCATATTTTTTTGTTAACCTCTAAAAAAAAATTGGGATAAAATTTGAGAGAACGAAATGCTGCAGCTAACAATGACAAACGACAAAAGACACAAAAGAGCATCTCAGAACCTAAAGTTACGTCTTCAATTGCCAAAAACATTTCCTCTCCTTAGTGGTAAAAACAGGAGAAAATCTTTGTATTTAAGAAGACTGAACTAGCAAACGTTTCACATTTTCACTCTGAACAGAGACAAAATCATATTCTGTCATTTTTTTCTTTTGATCAATATATCCATTAAGTAACTAACCATTTCAGAACTAACACTTATAGAGATTATTAGCACTTATGAAAATTAATTTGGTTTTACTCTGGCTGGAGGATGAATCTACGATCACGGTGTATCGAGATCTCATGTTTGAGACGCAAATGGCTTAACTTTATCCTCCCTTTGTGGAGATTGTTCTATGAAAATACAATTGGGTCCGGTTATTAATCACACCATGCTGACTCGGCTTTCATTTAAAAAAAAAAAAGGGATTTACCATACAATGTAATCCCTTTCAACTAAGGAGATACAGTATGTAACTTCCTGATCCAATCACGATGCCTCGCTTTCCCCCAACATCCAAATCTGTAAATCTCACTGTATGAAACTAATTGGAACCTTGTTTTTTTTTATGGACCTGTGAGGTTAAAAGAAAATCTGCATTAAATTACGACACTGACAGCAAAGGTCCACCTTATAGGCTGTCTGCCATCCTGTGTCCCACAAACCAAATGTCACTGTCGCCATCTGTTGTCAGAAAGACCTAACAACAACTGCCAGGCATTTATGGCCAACATCTGCCCTGAGATGATACAGTTCACGGTTCACAGTGTCCGCAGCTCTCTGTTAAAGAAAGATCAGGTGTGGTTTGGATTTATTCGGACTCATAGGAGAAATGAGCTGAACAATGACAACGCCAGCACAAACCCAGTGTCCGCAGTGAGAGCCATTTGTGTTCTTGTTTGCCTCTCCCCAACTTTGCACAAAAATGCAGGTTTGGATGTATAATTTGGATGTATTTTTTTTACATTTGATTATTTGGGGTATCTTTTTTGTATTTTGTACTGTTATGCATTTTGGTCTTGTATTATTTACATGTGCAAACGCATCAGAGTGTGAGTGTTGATGAGTAAACATACAGTAAGTGTATACTGTGTCATGTCACCACTTCTGATCAACAAAAACCAAAACGTCTTCACTTTAACTCTACAAAGGCTAAAAAAAAAAACATAAATATATATATTTAAAAAGTGTAGGCCTATATTTAAATATTTGAGGGAACAGATATTACAAAAATAATGGCAATAACCAACTAGGAGGGATTCTTTTGTCGTTTCAATACTAATGTGTTAGGAAATAGTGTCAGACGGCATTCGACCAAATCATGTCATAAACACTGAGATCATTCTCTCATGGGGTGTGGGATCTGAAGTGTTGTTTTACCTTGTTAATATGCTCCACTGTACTTATCTTAACCCCAGTGCTTCAAACAGTTTGTTTTTAAGGTTGTGGGCTCAATTTTCTTTATTACTTGGAAGCTGAAAATAATTGAGTAATATTACTTACATTAAACCTCCAATGAGTTGACATGTATAAATGAATCAGAAAATACAGCTCATGTTGAGATGAATATTGCCTACAATTGTGCGATTTTATCATTTTACCCCCCCCCCCCCCCCCAAAAAAAAAGAAAAAAAGAAAAGAGGATTGGCATTTCAGGGCTCGGAGTTCATTATTACGCAGCTTTAATTATTAACATTTTAAAGCAGGAAAAAAAAGGTAAAAGATGTGGAGTTGACAAGAGGAGGCGCACTGACCAACACAACATGATGTAATCTGTTACTGAACACTGGGTGATTTTGTTGAAGAAAGGTGGTGTGTGTGATCTACTAATGTGAGGAAACATGTTTATTGTGTTCCCGAATAAATTATTTTCTCAAAAGAAAAAAATGTGTTTTTTTTTTTGTAGAGGCCGTTTTCTGATTATATTGGGGTTTATACTTATCATGGGCATGGCATTTGTAGAACATTACACCTTTAAATTGTAGCTCAGTTGAGCCCCCTAGTGGTGGCTACATGGTAATGTTTCCCCTGCTACTCCACACAGTCCCCTTAAGCTTCCAGATTAAGGATGTACACTTTTGAATCATCTTGGTGAGATACAATATGTTTGTTCTAAGCAGATTATTAAGAACTTCCTTTAAAATAAGGAAATTAGGAAACAGTGAGTGATATCTGTGGTGGTGATAATAACAAAATGCCGACTACAGCAAAGAGGAGGCTGACAGAGTGAAGAATAATGTGATGCCACACCTTGAGGATAATAAGGAGGATGAAGAGGAGGACTCTGAAGAAGCTGAATTCAAAGTGTGGGTTAGCATTATAAGTTAGCCACTCTTTTAAAATGTGCTGTGTGCCTCTGCACTGTAAAAGAGAAACTAGTTATAACTTAAAGTGAGTGTCCAGGCTGCCCTAAATGTTAAGTTAACAGAACTTAAAAAGATACGTTGAGATAAATTTGTGATTATTAAGATTGTTTAAGAAAAAACATTTTCTTGTCAAATACATTTGGCATCAAGTCAGTTGTACTTACATTTGATCACAATTCAGTTCCTGTTAAATGATCTAGTTGAGGCAAAATGCTCTTTCAATTTCTTTTGACTTGAAATCAAAAATACTTTATCAAAAGTTGAATCCGCCTAAAAAATTGAGTTAAATTAATTCATCAATTTAAATAGAATATATATACTGTATATTTATATTTTAGTCAACTTAAATCAGTTTAGTTTAAACATTTTTAGTGATTGTCTTTGCTTTTGAGGAAACTTTCAATTTCCTTTCAAATAATTTTTAAAAAGGTATAATCTCTACAGGTTATTCGTTTTATCATAGAAAGCAACCAGGAAACAAGTTCTTCAATCTTTAATATCAGATCAGATCAAATAGCACATCTAAACATTTACAAATGTGTTTGCCTAAAACAGGGGTGGGCAACTGGCGGCCCGGGGGCCACATGCGGCCCCCATCAACCCTCAACGTGGCCCTCAGGTCAATTTTTACATATCAATTAATTGGAAAAACATGAAGAAAACATGACTAAATATGACATGAAATCATGAAAACCAGAAGTATGTCCATAATAATATTTGATCACTGGTATATGTTGAGTTAAATTGGAGATAACATTGACTGTAATCGTTTTTGTATACTACAATTTGGCCCTCTGGCAGTGAGAATTAAATTAATGTGACCATCCCTGAACTAAAATATTGTGCTGGCTTGTTTGTAAAAACATTTCCACCCATAGTACAGCAGATATGTGAAATATATGAATATGCTTTTGATGATAAAAGCATGAAACTTGGCATACTGTTAAAGCATGCCCTAAGGAAGATTTTTGGCTATAGGGCCATCGCATATTTGTCCTATGGCGCCAATGGCAGCCATTTTCAAAATGGCCAGTAAGTTTTTTACCAGTAACTTAAGTTCTAGACCACCTAGGATCTTGATTTCAGTGACTAATCCTACATTTTCAAGGATGAGGAATCCAATGGTAATATTTACAACAGGCTTGCAACTACCTTACTACATATATCCGGCATTCAGGGAACTAAATAGCAGATAAACCATCAACATATTTATTATTAGGGAAGTTATACATGTTTTCATGTATATATGTTTATTACAGTTTTTCAATTAAATGCTATGTTAATTCTGAGTGCACAGTCCAGCACAGTGGCAAAGGGCAGTGCACTGAAGCACTGTCCACTGCACCCCTTTTTGTATCTGCAGCAGAGAAGTCCGCAGCAGGCCTGGGTCGCCTCTGGCAGTGTCGTCCAGTGAACTTCCCGTCCACCTGTTACCTTCCTCTTTCACCCCCAGTCACCAGGGGATGGGTGTACAGGGGGTGCAACGTTATCTGTGCCAAGCAGTGACCAGCTTGGGAGGCAGCCATCTTTGTGTGATGAATCAGTGCTTCTTGTGTTGGGGGGAGACCATCAATTGTTCTACCGTTTTTTTAATGAAAAGCTGCATGCATGCAAGGTTGACTGAGCTGTTTCCTCTAAAAACATAGAATGAAGTCTTGTGAGATAGTCCACGGACCACAAGAGGGCAATATTTGCAAAGAAGAAATGGCACAACGGGTTATTTCGGGCATCGCTTCAAAATAATGAGGTAGATGATAAAGTATCTGTTATTGTTTTTTAAACCATGAATTCAAACAACTATATACTGAAACTGCTGAAAAAAAAAAGTGTAACCACTAAAACGATGACACATGTTAACAGATAATGTAAGTCAACTTTTTAAATGCACTGTTCAGAACAAGTCAACATCTTCCACCAACATTTTTAAGCACAATTTCACAACATGAAAGTGCAGCTGATGAAGTAAAGTTAGAATGTCATGTTGACGACGGGGAGGAAGAGTTGCTGCAGTATAATCAAGCTCTTCCACTTTTCTCCACATGACAGCACTTTATGACGTGCTAACCCCCCCCTCCCCACTTCAGTGCTCACACACGGCAGATTCTGCTTTAAATCTTTCTCATGATGTTGCTTAGTGGTTGGTTCTAATTAACTCCTCTCCCACCAGCAGCTGCCTGCAAATTTAAAGGAAAGGAAAAAAAAAACTAAACCTGCACAGACTTGATTAGGGTGAAGCTCTTCCTCTGCCGGAGTTTGGAATCATTTGGCTGCTTTCCTGAGCAGCAAACAGGTTTTTAGATGCAGATTTCAGGCAGGTGTGTTTTTATTTTTCAGTCAAAAGAGCAGCTGTACTTTGAAGACATTATCTTAAATACTCATTCTTTATGAAGCTCAAGAAATATTATAGTGTCAAAACATATACATCAGGACGTACAAGAAGAAAACGACTTGTGAGATAACAGACAGTGAAAAATAATTGCCTCTTTGAGCTGACTATGTTTCCCAGTGAGCTATAATGATTAAAAATAAATGCTCCTATGATTAAAGAAGTGACATTTCTGATTTTGAGCTGGAAACATTTTTCCTCTTCTGTGCTTTAATTCTCTGAGATTCAGTTATTCTCCTGTTTTATGTGATGAACTTCAGTGCATAAGGAGTGCTTGGTTAAAACGGCTGTTGGGTATAATGAATCACCTAATTGTTAATTGCTCATTGACATAAAGGTCAATAATGTAAATGCTAGAGATCAATTAAGCTTTAACATGCAGAGCTGCGAAAAACGAAGCAGTTTATTGCACCCAAAAAAATCAATCCAAAAGGAGCACAACAGAAACATGTTGGTACGACTGATTTACTCAATGTTTTAGGTCAAAGACAACACATAGTTTTTACTTCCTACTTTCAGCTGTTTGCAAAGCGAAGAAATGTGATGAGGATAATTGACATCTATACCTTCATGCATTTCCTTCGAGTTTTTAAGTAAAAATAGATCAAAGTAATATCTCGGCTGAACTTTCATGAGTTTTTTCTCAAACAAAACCGGGCCCTAAACGGTTTGGACTTCACCAGGTCAAAGTTCAACACTCTGAAGGTGCATAATTTACAGCAGAACGATCACCGATAACAGGATGCTGGAAGGTACATCAATTGCAATGAATTCTTTATCACCTCCGCCCATCCTTCACGAGACAATGACACATGTAAAACTGATGCACATCCATGTTGTTTGGGTGATTGGCATGGCAACATACGAGGAAGGATTGTCAATCAATACTGATAGCTTGTTTAGTCTGAAAAGATTTGCACCATTTATACGTGCATTACATGGAAGTGATGGCTGGCTGAGGGTTGACTGTTTGAGGTGGCGAGCGAGCGACAAGGCAAGAGAAGAAGACCATGGAGGAGTTGGAAAGAAGCAGCGGGAAGACATTTGGGAGGGAAAAGATTAAAAGAAGCGAAAATGTCAAGTTATAGTGAAGAGGGTGAAAATGAGACGGAAACCTTTTCGATTTGAATAAAACTGACTGATTGAGTCAATGACTGTAGAGTTTTGTCAGACAAACACGAAGTAGCGAGTTGACGAACTTGAGTCTAACTTTAGTCGATGTGAAAAGGGATTCATTGTTGTTGAGTGTGTGTCACAGACGAAAGCAAAGAGGGCTTTGTCATCGAAGCAGTTAGACGACCACAACATGTCATGTTTTCAGCTATGAAGAAGAGCTATAAGTCAGGGAGTAACTGACTGTATTCTTGCCAGATAAAGTATTCTTGGACTACATTATTTAGTTGGGCCTTTCTTATAAACCCCTGCAGAGTACAACATGTTGTACATTTGGACATAGTTCTCTTGTTTGTAGATACCAGTTAGGGATTTGTGGTAAATGTGGTGATGAAATGTGTAGTTTCAAAAACTGTGTGAAAGAAACCAAATGGGGGGGGGGGGGGGGGGGGGGGGAGGAGAGAGATGGAAAGTATAAAGAGGAAATCAAAGAGAAGGTCCAACCAAGGGCAAGTGAGAAGGAAAGAAAACAACAGGAAACAGAATCTGATCGAGACCATTAAGAATACTGATTCGGTAATGACAAGATTAAGTTCTTAGCCTTTTTGGCATTGGTGATTAACTGTGCTGCTGAAGCTGAGAGAAAGTCAGAAAGAATCAAAATTGTTGTCAATGCGGCAAAAAACGTTTTTGGATATTGAGAGAGTTACTGGAGAAGAGGTGCATGGGCTGCTGAGAGAGGCCTTCAGGCCCGCTCAGAGTCCGGGTTGAGTGGACTGGTTTAGCCTTAAGAGACGATGGGATGAGGGATGGGGAATGAAACATTATGGATCCCGTCCACCTTTAAAGAAGAAGAAGAAGATGTGATTGAAATTATCGTCTGAGTTATCCACTTTGGTTCAGATTGAATTATGTTCATGCTCCCAAGACGATAAAGCATACCGACTTTTCTTTATCTTGAGTTTTCCTCCTGTACAACCCTCAGCTTATATTTGTCAAGGGACATTTCTCCACATTGGTTTGATGAATAAGCACAACATTGTATGAACAGCTCTCGGATGCTAAAAGCTTCCCTCCATTATGATTACCGTCATTGTCTTCACCTGTGTCATTAGTCTCACCTGTGAAAGTAAATGGACACTGGGGTACTTTAGACAGCCTACCTTCCCTCTTGCCCCTGTAGTGTTTTCTTGTGACTCTTCGTTTTCTCCTTGTGATTTGATTATTCGATGTTGATGATGATTTTACCTGTTTGTTTCATTAAATATTTTAGCTTTCTGCATGTAGGTCCTCCTTCTTCACTTTCTAAACGGATTGGATTAGCATTATTCTACATTTTTTTTGGACTGCCATGTGGACACTGAGCCAGAAAGCATCCGGCTTTAAAGAGCCATGTTTGTGCCGGTGGTCAGTGACCACTGGTTTGGGCTTGTTGACCCGGCTAATATGTGTGAGCTGCGGCTGCTCAACTGTGTAAAATGATCTTAGTAGGGTGAGTAACGCAATAGATGTCTCTTGATTTAACTTGGTGGTGTCAGTCCACAGAGACACGAGAGCGCCGTCCTTCTCCGTGTGAATTAGATCCTTTTAAAAGCCGAGATGTTTGGAGTGCAGAATACGTGACGTGAGGGATGTTGAGGACCTGTGGTGCCCTTTTAACCCGATGAAGAATATTTGAAGAGCTGCTTTTATCTCCAAATAAAAATTAGCTTCTTGTGCCTCCTGCAAAATTAAACCTCTCTGCGTGCGCGAGCTGGAACAAAATGAGCACTCACAACCAACAGCGACAGTTAACATTCATTATTCATATTAATTGATTCTGGCAGTTTGGAGACAGTAGCTCGTAATGCAACACCAGGACAGGACAGGAAGACGATAAACACACTAATCTGCTCCAGCATGCAAAAGTGAGCAGGCAGCTTCTATGTTGGCGTGACTTTTTCCTGTCACACCAACCTGGAACTGTTAGAGACCGTGGGACTCAGGTTTTATTTTGATGTTGGAGTGTGATTGTGAGAGAAACTTGATGTTTATTCTCTAAATGCACTTGGTTTTCAAGCCGGAAATTGACATATGGAAGAACTGATTTGGCAGTTTTTAAAGAAATTGGTCGTTTTGAGGATTTTGTGCTGCTTTCTTCATGTGTCTAGCGGATTGGTCCCTTAGTTGTTTCTTTTTTTACATTTCTATTCAGCATGCCAAACCATAGCATCACCACTGTAAATATTCATGGACGAAGCCTGAGTGACGTCGCCCATCTGTTACTGCAGGGGGCTTTGGAGTCCTGTCGATGGCGGTCTCCTTGCTGGAAATGCTTTCTCAATCTAACTTCAAGTCAACTTAACGACAAGCTAAGAGCTAGAGCTGATGTGATGCTGAAGCCTCTTGACAAATGGTTACATCCCGCCCAGCTGTCAATCAGGTCAGCTACGCGTCTTTCCTTCATAAAGTCAAAATGGCTGAGTTATCAAAAATTCACCCCAAATACAGTGGGTGCCGATCGAGACATGAGCTAATCAGACCAATTTTGTTTTCTGAACCAGGCTGTAAACGTGTCCATTTCTGCTGTAAAAATTCGATTTTTTTTTAATGAATGTCCATGTGACTTCCGATGTTTCTGCAGCCAGCCTCAAGAGGACTCTTGACAAACTGCATCGGTTTCATTTTTCAACACCTCAGATCTCTGCTTGTGTCGAACACATGTTTTCATGATAGTGCAAAAGACGCTCATCTCCACCGATGGAAAAAAAGATTAAATGCAGATTACTCCTGTGGGAATGTCTGTTTATAATTTAAAACTCTGAACCAAGTTGGTGTTTTCTCCAGCCTCCTTTAATTTAATAACTAAGCTGACACAAGGAGAGATGCGATGTACACACACTGATTTTGTTAAAGTGAAATAAGAAATAAGGTCACATGCATTTTGATGTAGATGGCAATGCACTCAGCTTCGTGCTGCAATTAAAATTTAATGAGGCCTCTCCATTCTGCTCAACTAGAGCAGTCGGATGTTACCGTGCAGACACTCTGCTCTTCTGCCGCTCCCTTCCCGTCATCTGCTGGCTTTTTCTTCCACCTGCATGCTAATTTTAAAACAAAACCACACGAAAAATGATATCCAGGCTTCTTTTAAAAGACAGATTGATCTTGATCTTTTAAAATTCTCGTGTTTCCTCCGCAGCAGGATGAGATTCCTTTTATATCTTTGTCTCTTTGGTTTACTGTATAGCTGAGATATTTAAGGTAGATGGGATACTAAGAACATCCTTTTTTGTAATGAAACAGCACCTGAAAGCTGAGCTACTTTAATGTAGATACCTATCATTTACACTCTGTCACTACCCCCATCTACCTCTCTCACACACACATTCACACAGAACATCTCACTGCGCCAACCCAGTGGATGATGCATAATTACATATTTGCAGAGCTAATCTGCAGTCATGTCCTCGTGTTTATTATGAGGTGGAGAAGTATTTGACACAGATCTGATAATCTCTACAGTATGCTGGAATGAGACGAACAGGCTTTTCTGCAGTAGACGAGATATTTTTCTTTCATGGAATTTGTTCCTTCTGTTTTTTTTTAAAGCTTTCTAGTGGTATGGATCTATGAATTGCAATTTTAGTAGCTCAATCACTCCATATCTTGTTACAACCTAAGACATATTTTAATTCTCTAACCACCAGTCTACGCTAAATGTTTCAACTATTATTGGATGGATTGCCATGAAACTTGTTTTGCAGATATTCATGTTGTGAAAAAGACGAATCCTGCTGACTTTGGTTAGCCCTTGGCTTTCATTGAATGTTAAATGGACTTGAGCTTGTAAAGCGTTTTTTAGACTTCTGACAACTCAAAGGGCTTTTACACCGCAGGTCCCACCGACACATTCACACACTGATGGCAGAGGCTTCTAAAGCGGCCATCAGTATTAGCTATCCCCTTTCATACACATGTTTAGACCGCGGCAGGAGCAACTTGTCAAATGTCTTGCCCATGGACACATCGGACATGTGGCTGCAAGAACTGGGGGTCAAACCCCCAACCTTCCGGTTGAGAGACGATTGTCTCTGCCCCCTTTTTACTCGTCCTCTAAAATCTGTTTAAGTGAACAAAGTGGACAAGTACATGTTAATCTGAACAAAGGACTGTAGCTGACAATGAGCCAGTTATTGTTATAGAACTGTAGTCAATTATTATGAATTGTCCTTGAAGATAATAGATTATTTCAAAACAAACTTCATTTTCCAAAAAAAAGAAGAAAAACAAAAACAAAACAGGATTTCATTTTTTTTAAATAAATGTGTGGGGGGATGGGGGGACTTGTCTGTAAGTTTAAGATTTAAATTCTTTGGCTCAACAGAAATGTTACTTCTGCTGCAGTTTCTGCAAGGCGGTTAAAAGACGGGTTTTAACTTGTTATTGTTGCCAGTGGTAGATAGATACTGGGTCCTGAGATAACTTTAAAGTAATAAAGAAAGATCTCAAGAAATGTGCCAATTTGAATTTGAATTCTCTACACTTCAATAACCGCCTCAACAGTAAGACAACTGAACAGTGATGCATCGCGTCACTACTCCTCCCTCAACCCAACACTACAGACAGAGTGCACTACGTTCACTAATTAACTTTATACACCCCCCAAAAATGTACTAATATCAGACGATCTGAAAAGTGTCTTGGGAAAAAACTCAGCTTACTCTTTCTTCTCTGTGGTTAGTATCTGTCTATGTTTTAAAGAAAAGCCTCAGCAGTAACAGAAGTAACTTGATTGACATTCAAAAGGCTTTTTCCTCTCAGTAGGAAACATCATGTCCTCAGACTCCTGAGAAAAAGTTTCAGTTGAGCTACTTACACAAATTACTGCTGCAAAAAGCTGTGAGGCTAAATGAAAGTATAATATATCTGGTGGTGAAAACTTTTGTAATTTGCATGAATTGTCCCTGTGTTAATGTTTTTAAAGTGTGGACCTCATTTGCATAATTTCCATTATCCCAGAAGAAGTGGTCCCAGCTTCATAAAGCTGCTCTCTTTTTCCCCTCTTGTATTCATTGCTCTCCGCTTTTAGAAGAATTGGCTCATTTAACTTTAAAAGGAAACACACACAGTATTAGTGCTGTAGTGAAAAAAAAATCCCTGTTGGCCAAAATTAACAGCTGAGGATTTACGAGAGAAGCTTTCTCTCCTTTATTCTTTTGCAATTTGACACCCTCCTCAAACCTTTTCAGGAGAGATGTTACAGTAAATGTGATGTGTTGCTTCTATTAAGCAGACAGGGCCTGGTTATTAACAAGCTGTTCTGTTTTCCTCCAAGGTTATTCTCGTTGAGTAATCTTGAAAGAAAAACAACTATTTTAATGAATTTGGAAGTTTAAGGGTTTGAATTCAATCAACGGCAGATTTCATTGTCAGTCGTCTGAAAAGCTTATTTCTGTCCTGGAACCAATTCTATTTGAATTCTTTAATATTTTTTTCTCAGTGTGTGCAGAGCTGTAACAACGGAGGTGCTCCTTGCCAAGAAAGGACAGATGCTCTCTCTTATTCTGTCTGAGCAGTTTGACTCTTTCTCTGTATTCTTGCCGTCTTTTCATTTCTGGCCCAGAGACAGGACAGAAACAGGCTGCCCATGGTGGGAAAATGTGAGAACTGGCTGTTTTTTTTTTTTACTTCTGCAAAATTAGAAAACAAGTAAGCAATATCAGTGCAAGTATAAACTGATAAACTCTCTTCATTGTTCACCACTAAAACGTATTTGAGTGATTAGTAGACAGTGATTCAGCTTCTCAAGAACAATTTCACAAATTGGAAAATGTGATTCCTTGCACAAATGAGAGTCAATACTATGAAACTGTCCCTTTAATAAAAGAATTCAAAGAGTTCTCGATGCAATAAAATATCCAAACATTGATGAACTCTTTACAATAAGATGAAAAAGCTTCAGAAAGAGTAGCACTGTGCCCCCCATCCTGTTCGTATTCAACTGGAAAATAAAGGGATGGATTATACAGCTTCTGAAAATGTTTCACTCATTGTTGACTCACGATAAACCATGACTCAAGGTCAGTTTGACACAAAAAATGATCAACAAATAAATGATAGGCTACATGTCATGAACACTCATCTAATGTGGCTATCCTTTTTAGCAGCAGTAGGAGTTTTATTTTGGTCATAATTAACAATGTCTTCTCACTTCTGTATGAAGTCGGGGTGATCCAGCAGAATATCAGGAAAAGTCACAGCAGCAGGTGTGATCGTCGACTACGTAATGAGGCAGCTTCATGCTCTACAGTATGATCTTCTCTGCTCGTTAGTTGACACTGTGAATATGTCCAATTACTGGTAGGATTTTATATAAAAACTGAAACTGTCATCCTTGTTGGACTGTGCTTCACTCGCTATCTTGGATATTTTGTAAACATTGAAACCTTTTTACATCATGTCCTACCCCCCCTTTTCAGACCCCCCCGTCTGAAAAGGAAATCTTCACGCTGGAAGGGAAAAGTGTGATTAACAATGTCAGAAAATACCAAGGACTGTACTGAAAATGTCCTAAAACAATTAGGGAGAGCATGTGTCATAAGGGGTATAATGAGCTAGAGCTTCAGCCTCCTCATTTTCAAAATTATTATTGAATACAATTATTTTTCCTTTCTTAAAATTAAATTCCCCAAATGTATTTTACTGGGTTTTTATACATAACATAAAACTGTTAATGCTCAGCAACATAAACTACTAAAACTACTTCTCCAAATATTTCTACTTTAAAGTCTGCGTTAGCTAACAATGTATCCATGAACACACACATTTCTCCTACTGCTGCAAAGGAAACACACTAGAGAAAAAAAACATGTGCATATACAACAGATTCTGTGTGTAATGTATGTGTGTCTCTGTATATCATTAAAATAAAAAAGGCAGTCCATCCCCCCCCTGTGCAGGTGTGTATTGACTGGTCTTTGAGAAAGGGTGTGGCCTGGTGACAAAGAGTCATTAGCTGTAGTTATCCCACAACCAATCCCCTTCAGGCTGCAACACATGACTCAACTACCAAAGAATCACCTTGGAAACAAAGATTATCAGCAGAACTGTAGCTTTCATGAGAGAAACCCGGGTCATGGTAATACACACAATATCCAGCACTAGGTTAAAATAAAAACATGCTGAGCTGTTTATATTCCATCTTTCCACATAAAGGGTGAGTTGAGAGTAAGTTGTCTTGCTGTCTCTATAGTTAAAATCTTAAAGCAAATCACTACAGGTTTCCTTTAACTTTGGTTTTAATACATCCACTGAAAAGTGCACAGACTCAGATTTGTCAGAGCGCTCTTTAGCTCACTGATGGATTGTACGTGAAAAAGCTGAGCTTTCATTCGTCTGTCAGGAGCAGCTGCCTGCTTCAGCACTTCTACAACCTCTTTAAGGGTGAGCAGCTCTATGGAAATTGCCACAGAACTATATTAAATTGATAAATAACAAGTGAATGCAATATAGGGGTTCAGGGTGTGCTTTAATATGAGGATATCATATTTGTTTTGTAAGGTTGACAGCATTGCAACAGGCTATACTCAACACGTATTATTAAGTATACTGCAGCGTGTTGCAGTGCTGTCGGTCCATAGCCCGTGTGAAAGAAGTTGATGCCGCCTCATAGCCTGTGTAATGGGACTTGATGCATCCTCGGTGTCTGAAATGTAAAGTCAATGTTGAAAGTGCCTTAGATTTTCGAATGGCCAGCGGGGGGCGACTCAACTGGTTGAAAAAAAAAAGTTAGGTGTGTTTTCACACAAACACAAAACTCCTGAAATAATACCTTCTTCCCATTTGATTTATTACCTCAGTAATAATATTTCACAAGTATTTTATCTCAATTTCTAGAGTAAAGTCTTCTTCAATACAGCATGATATACCAATTGTAAATCAAGGCCTTATTGAGAGTCATGCTGTGCTGTCACATATGCACAAACATTTCTTGAAAAATTCAGTCATACTGTCCCTGAAATCTTCCCAAGTTGGTCGATCACACATGCACCTCACAGCGGGAGACTATTTCTGTCCGACAGGAGGGAGGGCGATGTCTCAGGAGGCAAGACGTGACTTAAACAAATAATATGCTCCAGTGCGGACCATAATATGCAAGTTGATCTGGTGGAGAGGTGCCCTTGAGAAAGGTATAAAACCGCAACCACTCTGGCGGACTCGCTGTGTAGCAGCCCCGCTCTGACATCTCTCCACTAATACATGTCTACGAGTCCTGTTTGTGCATGTGTGTAATATGAGCTAATGTGTGTGTGAAGCATGTCTCTCAATAACAGAGTGTAACACAGAACTCAGGGATTAATAAAGTATCTTAAATTAAAATAAATAAATCAAATTCATTTTCACAAAGTATGCTATCATATTAAAATTCAATATGAAAAGCATGTTTCAAACTTGTTTCTAATCTCTAATCGAGTACTGTGTTTTAGCTGCACCAGAGATGCAGAGGACTCCCACCACCACCACCACCACCACTGAGTTTGTTTGCATTAATTTAAAGTTAGAGGAGAAGGCTTTTGAATTTGCATTTGAGATGAAAATCTGCGAGGGCGTTTTGGATACTTTGGTTTGAAGAACTTTCTTCAGGGGAAGGAGGAGGGCTCCCCCGAAAATATTTATAAAATCACCACAGTACAGTTCTCTCTCTCTCTCTCTCTCTCTCTCTCTCTCTCTCTGTGTCCTCTGCAATGCTCTACTTAAAGTAAATTAAAAAAACATTGGACACAATAGCCCATGAATCTTTGATGACCTTGAGAGAGCAGATCAAGTGAGAGACAAAAGACGCTCTGCTCATAGTGCACTCTGGGCGCTCAGATCAATCAACTGTCGGTCAGAAGGAGTCATCTCTGTGCAGAATCTTAATCTGAGCGCTTCAGTCGGTGCATTTGAGGAGAGTATCAAATGCTGACGTGATGTGGTTATACACAGTCACAGTCAAATCATAAGAGGCTTCTGCTGACCTGCAAAATGTAGAGATTCATTTTCACTGAAGCTTTAATATAACCCCCTAAATAGAGTCATGCTACAACTAAATTAGTTCAGTTTTAGTCATCTTCCACCTTGTAGAAAGGTCAAGTACACTGAGATAGACAAAAAATACACATAAAATAACTGCTTTCCTAGCCAAAAAGTGTAGGCTGAAGCCTTAGCTTATTACACCGACCCTTCAACATTCTTTTTCTTGTCAGCACCCTTTAAAGTTAAACAGAGCAGTAAAAGACAATACATTAAAATCAAGTATAATGTAAAGACATAGAGTAAGATATGAATGTGACATGTGTTAACCTAGCCAATCAGTGGTGCATTTGGAATACCTGAATACTTTGACTGTGAACCGGATTGGGGGCGGAGCTTCCAGATGAGCACTGAACAGCGAGGAGTGTTTGTTCAGATGTTAAGTCAGAAAATTAAGCTCTACATATTCAGTGAAATGTCCTTCATGTTGAGTTGTTCTGGATAGATGAGTGTGTCAAAAGTAATGTGCTGTTTAATAGAAAGGGAACCTGTTTGAGATGTATATGTGGACGATGAAGACAGAATTCTTTGTTTGAGTAGTGTAATGTGTTACGTTCTTGTCTGACAAATGCTCCACAAGTGCAACACTTCTGTTGGTGTCTTCTAACACCATGTATGTTGGACACGTAACACACATTCTGCACTTATCAACTTAACCCTCCGTGCTGTAGATCACATCTTGATCTGTCTCTGTGTAATTGAGCATCTGCAGCCTGTCACACACACTTCTTAAGCAGCAGCTAACTCCCTCAGTCCCACTCCTTTAACTTGCTGAAGATAAATACACTTCTATATTTCAATGCACGTCCTAGAAATATTAAAAACAGCACAGCTTGCAGGGAATTCATTTCTAAAGCAAACTGCAACCAGGCCTGTATCAGTCATATCCCAAGGTGCCTCATGTAAAAAAAATTAGCATTTGATTTTTTCCCATCGCTCTCCTTCTTCCTCCATCAGCAACACAACTGTATCGTTTTCAAGTGCTAAGAATGCAAATGAGGAATCTAACTAACAAACTGTTATCAATCTGAAAAGGTCTCTGTGGGTTTTTGTGTATTTTACGAGTCAGTGAAACCACTCTTCATCAGTGCAAATTAGATTGCACTCAGCACGGCTTAGTGTGGTTCAAAATATGATGTTTCAAGAATCATTGAGTGACATTTTAAGAGTTTGGGAAAGCAATGATTGGACCATTTCACATAGCTGTATAAAGGAGAAGCTTTTTAAATGTCTCCATCCACTGTGAGACCTCCTCCCTCTCTCTATCTCTGTCCACATGCGCTGTCAGTCAGTTCATTTCTTTTTCTCATGCCTGAGGTTGATGTCAGATACGGAGAGCAGCACTTTAAAGTGGCACACCTGCTCTCCTTTTCCAAAAGTTTAAATGAGAAATGGTCTTAGAATCCCAATAGCATTAGATCAAATGAGTGGTGGGGATTTTGAACGCCTTATCTCTCTCAGTCAGTCGGGTTGGAGTTGGCAGCCGCTACAAAGACACACAGAGAAGACTACGGCCTCACAAATCCTTCCAGCCAGCCCTCTGGCTCCAGGGGGAAACAGGTACATATGTACATACATACTATATTCAATATGTTACTATATTTTCATCATTTTTTAAAAGAACTTTTCCACTAAGGCTTTATTTTGCTGATCCTTTGCGATTAGACATTTGTGAGAAAAGTTAATCTTACTTTGCAGCATTTTAAGGAGAGAATTTGATTTTTAAGACAGAGCATTAAACCCCCTAATCCCTTTTTACTGCTGCCTTCGTCCTGGAATGATTTCTGACAGGTATTAAAAATAGTTCTGCCGTTTGAAGCTCGTTTTAAAAAGCTTCAGTGAACTTGAAGGTAAGTAGAGACTTTGGGAGTTTGAGCCACACAACAAAACAACCGCTTCGTGTGTTTAATCAGCCCATGAATGGAACATTCTCAGAAAGAGCATGTAAATTTCCATTGAATTCCCCAGTTATTCCTCAGTGAGAGAGGTTTGATGGAGATGGTGCATACTCTGCATGTCAACCAGAAATGTGATTAAGGTCTGAAATATTCGTTTTGGATTGAAAAACACTCATTGAGTCTCAGAGCTACTAACATGCTCCCTTTCTCGTTATGTATTCTGCAGTGGATGAAATGGAAAGGGAAAATGATCTGCTTTGAAATGCATCGTTTTGCTCCCAAATTTAAATTCTGCACTTCTGTAATCGAGTACTTTTGCTCACAATAGATCTTTCCTTCAGCAGATTCTGCAGAATTTTACTCTGCACAAAGGGTGTCACTGAAATTACAAGCGCCATGCCTATTGAGTAAAGAAATAGGCTGTGATGCTTCATTTCCTTTACACATTAATCTGTTAACAGCGTCATTGCCCTCACACCTGCCATCACCTGATGTGAAGTCAAATATTTATAACAGTCTGAAGAATATTTTAATCAAAAGGAATACCATTTCTTTCTCAACGTGCACTAGTTCCACTGATTCATACCAACTCAATGGTTTCTTGATTAGGACAAATGAGCACATATGAGAAGTTTCAGTCCAGTGTTATATCATTGAAACAGTTTTAACTGGTTTGCTGGAAACAAAGGAAAAAGAACCGCAAAGGATTAATCTAGAAATCCTGCTAAACCATAATCCAAATCAGCAAAGGTTAAATGTTAGCATTAAAGATTCTGTGTTGATCTAAAAATAAGGATGTAACTTTACCTGCAACAATCAATAAATCAAAACAGAACATAAAAAACTAACTGCAATGAACGTATGTGAAACAAAAGGAAACTTGAATATTTTGCACACAGTTCAAACTATTGAGGTGGTGACACATCCACATGATGAGGCTAGCTCCAATGTTCACAACGGAGTTTGCTGCAGGTGATCTGGCTGCCTTTAAGGGCTCTCAAGCTCCACCCATCCAGGAAACACAGAGCTATTAGAAGCCACAGCCACAATGCCAAATATTGCATGTTAGTTGATTGTGTGAGCATGCTTACAACTGCTAATATGATCTGAACAGAAGTTACTGCTGAGGCTGATAGGAAAGTAATAAGTTGAGCATGAATCAAAGTACTCGTCAAATGTTTAAAGGAGAAAAGAAACCATTAATGTCCCTACAAAGTAGAAAATGCAGTGACTGGATGTTGAGTTATTCTACTGAACAAATGAAAAGAGTAAACTGCTGATGCTACTGTAAAGGGACGTGTGATGTCTGTTGAGCTATTACAGTCTTCAAAGCTGAGGAATCCTCAACAAACGCAATATCTTACCAATAATTTCAAACACATTTTAATGTGTCCTTAGTAAGTTAGCTTTGCAATAGCCTTATTTATTATTAATGATTGAACGTCATTAATTTCTTTTGCAACACATGCAAAACCCAAGTGGAAGAGAAGCTTGAAATGTATGGAAATCCTCCTGAAACTTTGACTTCACACATTTCCGAAAGAACACAAAACGACTAAGGCTACTCTATACTTATTGAATTGTTGGTATCTTAATGAGCATCCTGAAGAAGTTCCTCTATAACTTCCATGTCAGCATTACTGGCTTATTGGGGGATATAAGAAGCGCATGATGAAACTGTAACATCACTTCCACGGTATTGTTTCAAACTGTGAGATGTTAAAGTCTTGCATCATGCTTGTGTAGTACCCTGAAATGACTGGGATGATATCATCTTCCTTTATTCTTTCTGTTGGATTATTTCACAAGATTTGGCATCAGGGTGTGCTGAAGAGAGGGGAATCTCTCATTTATTTAACTCTCTGCTGAAATGCACTCATACAGTCTCATGCAAAAGGCATAAGCACTCAGAGAAAAGCTTGAAACTGCACTTAATGTAACAAATACGAACATTTGAAAAATACCGCAAGACTCTCTGCCTTCATCATTCACAGTATGGGACAGGTGCATTTATTCTTTTATGGCTACAGTGAGTTGAGAAGTACATGGAGTATAAAGAAAGTAGATACTGGTCTGGTCAGCAGTCTGTGACAGGGATGGTTTAAATGCAAACTGAACATTAAATTGCTAATAAAGATTAGATAATAAAACAGAATCAGCTTTCTTGGTAGATTTCATTTGACACAGATGTAAAGTAAGGAACACTGACATACACACAGGGCGAAAGGAGACAGGCAGGAATGAGAATATTGTCTGTGGAGGGTTTTAAAAAAAAACAAAAAACACTTTGAAAACTCATGCAATTATGTTGGCATCTTGGGAACCCGTCACAGACACTCATCACAAATGAAGGATCCAGAGTTAAAGGGATGATCAGCAGGGATGGGAGATGGGAGAAATCAAATCTATCAGGATATTGCCACTACTTTTGAAGCAATAAACCGAAAAGAAAATGTCACAGATATTTGTTGTAGAATGTCAAAGAAGCAGTGCTGCAACTTTGGGTAATTGTTTTTTATATATTATTTACAATTTTGACAATCAGTAACTCATGGCAGGATTTACAAAAACAGAAGGGCAATAAGGAAGTCAATCCCTTGTTGTTTAGATGAAGTAATAACTAATACTTTTTGATTTTTGCTCACATGTCTTGTAACAAAAGTATCATTTTGTTTAATCTCTATAAGCCATCACACTATGAATCCTCTGTTTGTGTTTTTAGTCGATTCATTCAGTCATATGGTAATCCATCAGTGCAGAAAAACAACACACCAACACAAACACTTGCAGATAATCAATTTTACTTTCTGTCTGCTGTGCTGTTTAATCCTAACAGAGCAGAAGAGCAAGGGTAACAATTAAATTAGATCAAAAGGTTTTAGCACATGAACAGACATTTTAATGCAAAAATTTATGTAATTACACAAATAATGTAAAAAGCTCAATGTAATCTTTTACTAAAAGATCTCAAATTTACTGTGATTAGAAAGTCTGTCTTTGCTCCTCCATCTAAATGGAATATTTTTTTAAGAAGATTAATCAGTCATAAATTTCTAAAAGGTGAACTGATTATGTGTATGACTAATAGCCAAAAAAAAGATATGATTATGCTATCGTTATCATTTATTTATCTTTGTTTTTCAAAGGTATTTTTTTTACTGTGTGGTAACTTTTCGAGGTTGTTGTTGTTGTTGTTGTTTTTTTTAACAATGTTTTCTACTTGCAAGAAAGGGTACAGCTTGGAGATGGAAAATTGTTGTTAAGTTAAATAGAGGTGTCATGATATCTTTTTCTATATGCACCTTGTAGTGTTACTCTTTGATTTAATTTCATTTTTATATATGTATATTAACATAAATACTTTATCTCCGTAATAATGCCCAAACGCTCCTCATGAGCTTTCAGGACACACACAGAGCACAACAAACGCTTGCCCCGAGCCGGCTGATTTGATTGGTTCCCCGAGTTCTCGCCCGATCTCGCGATACTGAAGATCCTCCCCCTGTGAGAGGCAGACCCTGAACTGAATTCAGTCGCTGTTGTGGCTGGGAGGCAGCACAATCAGCCTGTCTCTTTGGCGAAACCGCTATCAGCCCGAGGTACAGGACTCTTTCAAACCAACCGACCGACCGACTGAAAATAACTCCCCCCCCACCCCCGACTGTCCCGAACAAACTCCGGCTCTGCGCGACTTTCTGTAATCCTGCTGCAGGTAAGGTTGCTAACGTTACGTGTTGTTGGCTCTCCTCTGTCCAGACACTCATTTGCAGAGCTAGCTGGCATTTTCCACAGTTCAGTTTCACATCAGCAAAAGCAATATTTTAAATCCCAACAGTCTTCATTTCCTCGTCGAGCACATTATAACACTTGTAACACTTCACTAATAAGTCTCAAACTAAACCTTTGTGCTTGTCGTCGGGTGTTAAAGGAAGCAGAGGCTGTGTGTGGGAACTTCAAAGATCACTGTTGACTCTGTCTCCGGAATGTAAAAAAACCCCCCCAGTTAGCTTGTATGCTAACGATACATCTGCTTAGAATAAAGTAGCTTATAGCTGGCTAATTCGTGTGCCTGATAAAAAACAAAGAATAAAAAAAAACCTTTTAAATCATCGTCCTGTTGGAGAGGTTGGGTGGTTTGTGGCTACACGAGGAGAGCCTTGATAGGCGTTTTGTGAATGGACCAGAAAGAAACTTAACTTCTGCCACTGGTTAGCTAACGTCCAGTCCCTCCTGTATTCAGTTTGTTTACAGTAAAGCTTTGCCCTGTCACATACTTTTCATTGTTATTTTATGCCTTTCCTTCTCGGTGCATAGTGAACGGATGGTGCTGTAACGTCAGAGACATTTCCTCCTACCTACCCAAAGCAGCGTCCTGTTATTATAGACCAGAGGTAAAGGAGCACTTATCTTGTACCGTTGTCCACCCCAGTCCTTTACTGTCTCATCCCTTCGTGTCCCTGCATTGTTAGAGCTATTTCAGGATACAGACATTTAATTATGAGCCCATATCTTCCTCAAGATTCAAGATTCAAGATTTGTATTTGTCACATGCTCATACAGATGTGCAGTGAAATGTAAAGACTGTTCCGCAAGGCCATGCAATAAACACTCAAATTACTAATACACATATATACAGTAAAAGAGAACATAATGTAACATTTAAAAAAGAGATATTTGAATATATAGAATATAGAATAATGTGAACAGTGTTAAGTGTCAGTGTGTAAAGTGTCCAGGGTGTCAAAGTGCAATGTGTGGTGTGTGTGCATCATGTAGTCACAGTTCTGTTTATGTTTTTAACTGAGGAGAGTGGAGTTAACAGTCCGGACAGCCTGAGGAAAAGAAGCTCTTCCTGAGTCCTAAATTACCACATAAAAATGATAGTTGACATACAAGATAAAACAAGCATACATTTAGCTTAACAAACGTACACTCACCTCCCTTTTAAATAAAATGTAGGAACTTATCAAATAAGATATAATAGGTGTAAAAAAATAAAAAAGTTGTAGGCGACAGAGCCGTTCAAATCCCTGATCAAAACCCACCCTTTCAAACTGGTTTTGATGGCTAATCTTGCTCTGTGACATTTTATTTTTTTTATTTTTGTCTGAATATAACTCTGTAAAGTAGCATTGAGTGTTTTGAGAAGTGCATAATATGTATTATTATTAATATTGAAAAAATAAAGAAATCAAGGTGCAATATAGAAATAAGAGGTAATTCTCTTTAAATGTGGTTACAATATAATTATCAAACAGAAAATGAAAAAAAAAACAGAACTTAATGAAGGCAGAGTGAAGTGTCTTACACTTATGGGGAAAAAGACGTCTTGTGATATTAAGTGGTGCGCCATGGTTGTGTCAAATCTATTGCTGAAGCTGCTCCTGTGTTCAGACAGAAAGGCTTAAAAGAGATGAGAGGTCAAATTCTTTACTGACATGGCTGTGGCGTTTCACAACCTGGCTATACATCATCATGCACTTAAAAAGAAGGAATCGTATAAAACATTTCCATGGCTTAACATCTGTGCTATAGATACAGGAGGTGCTACATTGTTATTTTGGAGTTTAAATGGGCTGTTTTTAACCATATCCGCAAAAATGTTTGGCTACTGATCACTTTTTTTTTTTTCAACCACTAATTAGCTCAGACCTACTTTGGTGTTTACGATGTAAACAGTCAACATATGTAGCTGAAAATATTTGATGGAGATAAACACAGTACTTGAGAGGGCGCTTGTTTTTTTGTTTTTTTTTCAAAGAACTTGCTGTGCATATCGCTGCTGGTGTGGACCTTTCTGTGTATGTTCTCTGAATTTGTATGCCTCACAAGAGACAATATTAAGGTGTGTCCTTGGTTCCTGTTGTGTTCCCAATGCAACACATGCCAATGCTTACACGTAGTTAGATGAAAGGAGTGAGTAGAGCAGCTTTATATGAATGGTTTAAAGTGGTAAGGTTTCATAGTTTAACGTTCATTTATTTACACTTCTGCACACTAGTGTGGATGTAATATGACAAACTGCACCACAGGCAAGTCTCTTTTTTTTCAGTGGCTGAATATCAAATACCTGAAATGCTTCTCATTTTGCTTAAGAGCTAGCTGAAACATGTTCCAAATACTTCTTAAATTCCACCTCACTTATCAAACGACACTCCTTTCTTTTCCTTTCTTTCCTACAACTAACCCACTTAGATTTGTGTACTGTAACATAGTTTATCTCCACATGTAAGTCTTTGGCAGAGGTCAAGACCAACAACTGCCAAATGGAAAACATTAACCGTTTTGTTAATGCTGTTGAGAAAAGTTTGAATTTCTCAGTGTGGGCGAGGAGCCTTCAACTCAGGCAGATACAATTATCTTTGTTACACAGATTTAGTGAAAGATTGCATAGATAGTTGCCAAATATAGTGAATCACAAAGTAGGCGTGAGCTCTGCAGTCAGATACACACAAAGGCAGCTCCACCCAAAATTATAGAAAAGAAAAAAAACTTGAACAATGCTGAGCTTTTAAGGCAGAGAGCTACAAAAAAAAGCAGATATCTTACCAGAGTGGACTCTAGTTGACACCATATTTGTCAATATGAGCATGTCAATTCAGAAAAAACTGGCGAAGACCTCTAAACAAAGCTTTAATTATTTGGAAAAGTTAGTCTATCTTTAAAAAAAACAATTTGCAGAAGAGAAACCTGCTATATGTATCTGTTAAGTTCAAGAATCTGTTTTGAATCCTAACCTAAATCTTGACCTTTAGAAAAATATCAAAACTCTAGACATTGTTTTTAAAAAGTGTGATTAACAATTTGAAATTTAGAATGGTTCTTTGATTATAATCCAGAATCTGTATTCCTCCAGCTGTAATCCAGAACATCATGGCAGCCATTCCTTCAATTTTGGCAACCAGCATTGATCACTGGCAGCCAGCCTGGCTACAGTATCTAAAAGTTGCCGCCGGGTGCTGTCTGGTTTCATTTGGAGCTCTGAATTTACACGTGAACCAGAAAGGCAGTGGAGTGAAACAGACACAAAGCAGTTATTTCCCCTAGTGAAAAGTGAGGTGGAAGATGCTCACATTTTAGAGCCAGAAGGAAAGAGCAAAATTTGCATGGTGTGAATTAGAAATATCTTGTGTATAATTTAATATGCTCTCGTACACCTAAATATGCTACTACTACCTTTTCCTGCTAGCTGCTATTCATCCAGATGCACTGATTGAGTTTTCCATGTTGATTATGTAAACAGTCAAGATGAGGAGTTTCTGTTTGGGGAGCAAAAATCAAAATCATGTTTATTTTAATTGATATTGGCATCTGGATTATTAAACATGATTACTCATTGATTTTACAACATCTGCATCACATGCATTTGTTGAACTTTAACATTTCTGAACACTTTGAAAAACATGGATTGGAATAAAAAGAAAAATGTAAATATAAAATATTAATATACAATATTTTTGAGGTAGTGTTGATGTTCTCGTGTGGCCAAAATATAACATCAAGCGCTTTGAAACAAACAGCGCAACCCAGCATGCGGCACAAATGATTCTTTAATCTCAGTTGTCTTGATTTCATGATTGTGGGAAGCCAAAATCGTAGTTAAAATTAAAACTCAATTAATTGCCCTGCCCTGCTGTGTGTGTGTGTGTGTGTGTGCGCATGCTTGTTTGTTTCTTTGCAATAATGACAATTTTAACAAGCTTACACTGTATACAGGAACAGAACAGTATGTATCTTGTTTTATTTCTTTGTCTCCTACACACACTGGATCTTCACACTTTGGGCCACACAAATAAAAAATACACCTGTGCACTCAATCTGCAAATATTCACACTTATAGATCAAACACTTTCTGGTTTCTGTATGTATATGTATCTGTATATAAGCATTATTCTGTTTCTTTGTGCAGTCCTGTGTGGATAATTAAACGGTTTGATAAAGTCACACGATTCTGCAATATCACTACACCTCACTTTCCAATGTTTTGTCATTGGGTTCAGCCTTGCACTGTAATTTATTTGATGTGAACATTGTCTTAACGTTATGTGGTCTGGTCTAAGCAGTAAACCTGAAGTAGTAGGGGTTTTTAAAAGTGTCATGTAATCATTGCCATATACTATTGCTTGTTTCCTGGTTTGCATGTTGCGTTGTCAGAATGACTGCTTTAAACTACTTACTGACTAAAGCTGCTTAAAACTAGCTGATCCCTTGCTTTGTACCAGCTGGCTGGTGATAACAAGCACAAAAAAAAAATATGTATATAATCCAGGAAACAGATTAGTGACAATTAATAGAAATAAGAATTAGAAGTTTGTGTGTTCATGCTTTATGGTTTGGTGAGATCACAGCCAGGACAATTGTGCCAACAGAGACTTACAAAGAAAACCATGTTCCACTGAGTGTATATTGGTACTATTTTTGAGTGGTGGCAGATTGCAATAATTCTACAAGAAGTTGGCAGCTTGCTAATGAGACAGTCGGCTAATCAGAACTCAGAAATTACAGAAATGCCAAGGGGAGAAGTGCACTTTATTGCTCTGTAAAATGTTGTATATTATGTAGGCGAGCACTGATTCTTAATTTATGGAAAACAGGAGATTCTGAATCAGACTAAACAACAACCAATTTAGACCGTAATAAAGAGCAGGAGGATCCATAAATCTCAGCACCTGCCAAAGTAATCCTTTACTCACTGGTATTGATCAACAGTTCTTTCCGCCCCTCTTAGATGTATTAAGGCCATTTCCTATTGTGGTGCAAAATAAACCATTTTAGGAGATACTCCCCCAACAGAATACAGCATGAAGGAAGATTAGGTTCATGACGCTACACTGCTCTTCCATACTGTTTTATAGGAGTATTAAAACATTTTCAAACACAGTAAGTCAATTTAGTTTTGCAGAGACCTGTGTAAAGAGTTTTTAAAAGTGCCTCATCCTGTTAAAGGGGTTTGCTTCAGTGCAGATTGCCAATACTGCAGGTATACTAATAGTCTCAGAACTATGAATATTTTACTGTGAATCGTGTCATGGTGTGTTTTTAAATGGCTTAAATTCTGCCTGGCACTGTCTGTGACATTTAACATGTTACCGTCTTATTACCCCACGCAATTTGTGATCTCCAGTAAATATTAAGAGCAGGACCTTATCTAGCACTATCTGCTGAATTTGGCAGAGTGCAGTTTCATGTCGCTGGGCTTTGATTTATTGTCGATGTATGTCCTTCCAAAGCCATTTCATTCTCTTCTCTGATGAGTGCCCTTAATCAGCACATTTCACCATTTCACCACACTACTCAGAAACAGTCAAGTGCCCTTGTGGCTAAAGTTCTCTCTTCTTGGTTCTTACACGCAACCAAGAAGCAAAAAGCTGTCGAATGGTAGAAGTGTTTTGTATTTAACTGCACATCAAAATTTTACTTGTGGCTTTTGTACTGCAGAGTGGGAGCCAAATAGAAAGAAGATATGCGACTTGCAGCATGTCCAGTCCTTTGCTGTAGTAATAAGTAGCTTTAAACCTGAGGGTACTCTTAGCTGTCTTTGATCCACCTGCACTCTGAATGATCCAGTTGACTATAAAAGAATAGCTTCTCTGTTATTACACTTTAATGCCAAGTCTGAACACGACTATCCCAGCCTCATTGCATATTTAAATGCAGACCGTCGTTTAACCGAAGCTTGAATACCTGAAAGATTGGTTGTTGTGTTTGGTTAAAACCTGTGTTTACTGAGCAACACTTGATTTCACTGTATAAGTCTAAATTCAGTTAATAGATATTGCTTCCACATTTTGTTATGCTATTGCCCTGTGGAAACATGCCAGTTGATGTGGTGTCTTTCTTTTTTTCTTGCTGTGCTTGCGGCTTTTTATGATGTGTCATTTTACATCGATCATTGTCAGCTAATTATAAATTATGGAAGATAAAACACATTGAACATAGAAAGCTAATGAAACATTTATTTTCATCTGTGTTTACAAGATCTCTTTTTGGAGCGTGTTTATCATCTTAATTAAGCTTTAAAGGAAAGGTCTGAGTCTTTTCTCACACTCTAGCAGGCTTTCCCATCTGTTTTCTACCAAGAGCCCAAAAAAGGATAATGCTGACTAATCATTAGCAGATTTAAAAAATATTTTTAATCGTCTTTTTTTTTCTGCAGTGTCCTTAGCATACAGTGCACTGTCAATATTGTAATTTATACAATTTTGGTATCTGTGTATGCTTATAACTGTTGCCTCACACTGACTATATGATGGTTTTTATTTCAGTTTTGTAATGATGATTTCAGTATATTGAAAACTTTAGGGAGCAACGGGGTTGGCTGAAATACCAAACCATGAGAGGATATTTTTTTCTACCACCAGTACAGATTTAACATAATAGTTATAAAGGTACTGCAGGTGATGTTGCAAATCAACAAGAAGGACTTCATTTTTGCAATTTTGGATGTACCTTTTTTTATAAACATCAGTTTGATTTGTCAGGTAGTAGCAGTGTTATTAACAATACACATTGCATACAGTTATTGTAGCTTTTATTTAATAGAATTTCCATAATATGTGCTCTAGAGACTCTCTATCCTTATATGCATTTCATGTTATTTGTATTATCAAACTACTGACTTGTGTCATTTTGCCCATACCTCCTTGCAAAAGAGAGATGATCAGATGTGGGTTGTTAGTGACTAAGCTGGCAGATGGCATTTCTACTGTTGATGCTCCTTTTCTTGCAGAAGTTGACCAGAAAATCCTCTTTAAATTAGCCGTTTATTTCTGCTCCTCACATCCCACCATCCTCAAAGCTGCTGTCTTGTTGGTCCTCTGAGACCCTTTATTGCCATGATTCACTTGTGCTCTTGAACAGCCTGCTGAGTGGATGGTGGATATCATAAAACAGGCCAGTTTTATATCCACTTTACACAAAAGACCCGTGTTTAGATGTTTTCTTTTTTTCTCAGCAGGGATCTGACCCTTCTCTGACATCCTTAGTCCTCCAGGGTATAGGCGGAAGTGCAGGGACTTTCCCATATTTTTTATGGGAGGGGTATGACGCGGAACATTAAATTAAGATTTTAATCTTTTATATTCTCAAAAACCCTCATCTTAAAGTTTAGCTCTGCTACAAAGAAAAACATATTATTGGGAATTAGTAAAGATTTATGGGAACGAGCATGACCCAAATAACCAGAATTCCCCAGTAAGATTAGATAATAAGTCAAATGCTAGTGGTGCTACTCTTCAAGTGTTCATATTATCATTATAAACACTCACCACTGCTTATAGCGAGTGCCTGCTTTATTCTCTCTCACTGGGCACCAAAGTACTCCAAACATGGACCTGCTGGGTGCAAACTTTCCCCCGTCACATTATTGCTTCAATTGACACAAAATTGCTGTATTGACTGTACTCCACCACATATAGCCTCAGCAGTCATACAAATCAATGTCTTAATGTATCCAAGAACAAATTGAGCACAAACACAACTGAAGTGAAAAAGAAAAGGATGCTGTCAAGTTCAGTGGCCTTTCAACAGAACACCACCCATTACAGAGAGCTGCTGTAGATGTTGTGGAAGTTGCTAACCTCAAGCTGTTACACCGATCTCCCTTCAGATAGCTTAAATGTCATTGATGTCTTTCCTGCAACATGCTAGGATGTCATGCTGAGATTTTCTTTCCTTAATGGTGTTGGAAGATAGTTTGTCACCGTGCTTAATAGTGGTCTAACCAACAAAATACAGAACGTTTGTTTCATGTCACATAACAGATTATTTCATGCTTTTCAAAGCAAGATGAAGACAGAAGTTCCAATAACGGGAAAGTTATGCTGAAGATAACTTTAATAGAGTTCTTTTGAAATCTAACTAGACCCAACAACAGATCAAGAACATTCACTACATTTTATCTTATTCAGTAACATGTTAACATTGCTTTCATTTCTGACATTAGTACATCCTTCTTCTTTTTTCTACCCTACAGATGTTCTGACTGCATTACTGCATAAAGATGCTTGGACTGAAACATGAGTTTGTGTCTGCCATCAGTTTCATAATTCACTTTTGAAAGTTACACCCTCGTTCATTTAATATTTTGCGACCTTTAGCCCCACTTGCCTGACCAGTTTGTAAAAGTTATAAATCTAGTACTTCTCTCAAACTACCATCAATGAAGAAACAAAATGATTGAAATAGTATTTGGTTGTGTTGTGCTTACTAAAATTCAATTGAATACAATTGTTTTTTTTTTTCAATTAAAACACAGACATTTAGCATGACTTGTTCTTGTAGTACCCTCACTGTTTGTATGTAATGTCATGTTCATCCAGTTCTACCAAGATGCACTCAACAGCATTGTTAGCCATCTTTTTTGTTTACTTAAAACCCTAAACGATGCTTAAACCAGACCAGAATGACATTAAAAAAGTTGTGATTGGCTCTCCCTGAAAAGGAATGAATGGAAATCTGTCTGAATGGGGGGCAGCCTAGACACAACCTCCAAAGTAAATAGAATGAGCACATTTCTCAGTTTTACATAGATATTTATTAAATTATATTTTCAATGAAAATCATTTGACGTTTAGTATTTTGAAAGTTGCATCCAATTCATAATTCTCTGAATTTCCAAACACGACAAGCATGATTGTGGCTGCTTTTGTTAACATTTACTCAGCTCTTCTTAGCCAACATTCTGTGCAGATTTTTGGCAGGGGATTGAGAGGGGGTGGGATGAGTCGAGGCTCTCTGTGGGACACGGCTGTTCTAAAGCCTTGCCCTTTGACCCTCGCAGTACAGCCAACCTCAAAGGCAACACGCAGACAGCTTGTGTCTGCATACTTTGGAGCCATAACCCTACCCCAGGCACCTTCCTCTCTACCCCTCCTCCTCCCCTTAATAGCAACCCACCCAGTTACACAAAAGAAAGTTGCGCCTGTTGCCCTCAGGCCTGCATACAACAGATTGGGACCTATGCTCCTAGCTTGTTATTCACCAAGCTTTTTAGCTTTCAGTGAATAAGTCTTCAGAAGTACTGTAAATGTCCAAAGCTGATTTTTTTTTACAGTGCATGTAGACAGGATTAAGGCTTTCCAAGGACTTCACTAACACTCTTCGGGGATTGGGATGCTTCGGTTGGCTGGCTCACGAGTTCTTGTGCCTTTGCCTTCTGTCCTATCTGCCACATTGTCAGTAGACAAAATTAATTCCCATGCCCCTTTATACCACTCATTTAAGTCATTCATTTACTGCTTTTCTTCTCTGCCACAATTGTCTCGTGCGACAGTCGGACTTCTAAGTGTCCTTTCAATGGTAGTGAATAGAGATGCTTCAGTGTTGTCTCTCTGCATGTGATTTGTGCAACCAAAGTTAATAACGTCCCTTGTGTTGTGTTGACAGGCTGAAAGCTCCTCACTTCATTTTTACTCACTACAGACTTCCCCTGTCATTCACTCGTTCAAACAATTGTGATCCGTAGTGGAAGAGAGGTTTAAAAAAAACTTGGCACAGACTAAACAAACAGCATATTTGTCTCCCATGTCCTTGTTTTTTTGTGTCTGTGCCAGTGGAGCGTGTACATTGACTTTCATTGTTTGTATTCCAGTGATTTGTATTCATTCTGCTTTTAAAGGAAAATCTTGTTTTTTGGGGTTATATTCTCAATATTGTAGCCATTCTGAGTTATTTGGATCAAGCTAACACTGCACTCAACACCACTGCTGCTGTGCAGATTCTTTTATTTGTAAGTTTACTTCAAACACTCAGATCTTTGTCCACAAAAAGAAAACACCAAGTAGCAACTGGATTAGTTTTTTGAGGATCTACTTCAATGGAAACTTAATGATAATAATAATGATAAATTGTATTTATAATGGATTTAACATTTGAAGGAAATCTCAAAGTGCTACAGAGTTAACTTACCAACCCCTTCCATCCTGCATGAGCTATAGTTTGAATGGTCAAAATTATAATAACAGACAGGTTTAAAAAAATCTAGGATATTTTTTCCATTTATTGTGATAAATTCAGACTTTCAGATGTCATATATCAAATATAAATAGAGCGATAACGAAACACTCATGATTAATTGCTCAGGCCTACTGTTAATTGATTATGCAATGGGATTGCATTGGATGCAATGGGACACTCCACAAGTGGAAGTGTACCTTGTATTATTCTATTATTGTATTTTTTCTCCCTGTATTTAACTGATGTAAATATGTTTGATTTTTAACTTCTTGTTATTTTTTATAATTATATTCCTGTTTCCTGTTTTCTTGAGCTGTTGTAACGCAAGAATTTCCCCCATGGGGGATCAATAAAGTTTATCTTTATCTTTATTGGTGCATTAACGGGCATACTCTGATGTACACGTCTCCTCATGTGAGTCACTATCCAAAGCCTATCCAAGAACAACTGTTTATTCCCAGAGTACTCTATGGTGTCAATTCGCTAATTTGGACCAGAGCAGTGCAGATAAAACCTGTAACTTCTGTAAAGGTAAAAATAAGAACATAATTGTTGTAGTCTCTAAACACAAAGCTACAAAATGACTGAACACTTGCACTTTTGAGCAGTTGACTGTTGAAGTTGAAGAGGGTCCAAGTGATGCTTGGACATTTGCTTGCAAGACTGACTTATAAAGGGATGTTTCTTTGTACTTCTCTGTCAATGCAGCAAAGTATTTTAACACACGAATAGTTTAAGCCTCTAAATGATTTTGTTCTCATGAAGGAGTTATTTTCCATCCAGTTAGCTTATTGAAAAGATCAGTTAATGTAGTGAAATGTCTCGGGGCTGCCATTTTTCATCACCCTCTCAAGAGCTATCCATTCTTACTACCAAATGTGGATAAAGGATGTCTTAGTTAATTGTTTTAATAGCCATCTTTAAAATTCAACCTAAATATGGCAAAACTGGGAGAGTCTGAAGCTCTCGTATACTCTGAACAAGATTAGTTGTATGCGACCTTCCTTTCCTGAGCCTCAATGACATTCACACTTGATTAGGCTTGCAAATTAAGTTTTCCTTCTTTTGAGGTAGGAGGCATGACCTTGGCCCCAGAGACCTGTTAAGTGTTTATTAGATTGGCTGGACATATTATGCAAAAAGAATGTCCAAGCCATGTTGTAGCTGCAGCCCTTCTTCATGGCTCTCTTGTATGTCATGTCTTGGTAGCATCCAATATTTGAGATTGAAAAACAAAGAAAGTAGGGTAACAGAGTAAAGCTACCAAATCATTCAGCCAAATAAATTAATATGTTTGATTATAATAACTGAGCTTCTATGCAGATTGCATCCCCTGTGTCCATTTTTGGTAGGGAACTTATAGTACTATGCGTACTATGCAGTTTAAAAAATGTACACATAGTGACGATTCAAATCGGTTAGATAAAAACTAGGGCTGGGCACGTTAACGCGTTATTTCTGCGTTAACTCATTAATTAATTATCACCGACAATTATTTTATCTCGCATTAACGCAGTTTTTATTATTTATTTTCTTATCGTAAAAGTCTGTTGCTCACTGGCTTTTATTTTATAAAATTCCATCGTGAGCGAGCCTAGTATGTTGCTTACTGCTGCGCATGACTGCTGCGGTGCTCACAGGAAAGAGGAAACAGTGTTGCCAACTTGGCGACTTTCTCGCTAAATCTGGCGACTTTCCAAACCCCCTTGGCGACTTTTTTTGTCAACAGCTACTAGCGACAAATCTAGCGACTTTTTCTGGTGTTATTGGAGACTTTTTTGGTGTAAGAAACTGACGTGAAAGCACGTATTGCTCTGCAGTTACTGTCCCCAACGAGCAGCGGGTGCTGCCGTGAGCCCCTCCCCCTTCCAAAAGCACTCACAGGCTGTCAGTGTAGCCTCGTGCAGCAGACCCAGCTGCAGTCAGAGAGCAGAGAGGAGACCCACACCCTCTGCGTCCAGACTGCAACGAATGCAATAAGCTTTAGTTTTGTATTTATTTGCTTTGATTACATTGTTTAAGTTCAGAAGTACATTTACAATAAAAGTGCGCTATACACTACTTTTGAATTCATTATTGGATTTTGCATATAACAATGCGATTAATCGTAATTAATCACAGGAACTCATGCGATTAACGCGATTAAAACTTTTAATCGTTGCCCAGCCCTAATAAAAATGAATCCTGATTCCCTCTTTTAAATAGCACAGTATGCTGTCTACCTTGTACTTCTCTTGTGCTAGATCACATACATCTTGCACATCTGTACCTGAATAGAGGCGTACAGGCATGGCTGCAGCAGCTGAAGTCTTTGATATTTCTCGGCCAGTGTTTCCCCACACATAGATGATACCTGGGCAAGTAAATGAGCCTTTTTTGATCCATAAAACTATAGACAGCCCTTTTCCCTCTCTCTTTGTTGCTAGTAGTGTCTCCACACATGTTGTTCAGGTAACACAGATAAAAAGTAATTGAGAATTTAGGAGCTTATGTCTCTTCAGGTGCTGGATGACTTTGCCAAACCTCAATGCCTTCATGGTTATATATTGCAGACAAGGTTTAACTATTCCGCCTTGTACTGGGTGTAAGAATTTTGCTCTAATCTGTCTATTTCTCAGCAGGCATTATGACTGGGAAGCTGGAAAAGCAGAGGTGTTACTAATAACATTAATTATGACTCTTGAATTCGAGTGTTCCAGTAAGTAATGAAAGTGTGACAGTATGTACAGTACCAAAGCTTCTTCAACCGAAGCAGCTGTTTTTCACTATTTAATGCTTGCTGTTGAATATTTTACACTGTTGTTGTGTCATCAAAAGGACACAGCACAATTCTAATGTGCAAAGTTTTGCATGAGAAGGCCCTGTTCATAATAAGATGGATGTATATGAAAAATAGAAGAGCTGTGTGGCCTCTTAACATCTGCATCTTGTCTGGCTAATTATGGTGTTGAGCGGAAATCAGAGTTGCCTGGGTTACTTCTTTCCAGAAATCCTGAAGGGCTTCCCAAACTATTTGATTCCTGCATTTAAAGGCTTATTTTTTAAAGCTTTTTGAAATTATTTCCTTGATTTGAAGTATTTTTTTTTTTCAACATGTGTTATCTGTTTTAATCATATTAATTATTTACCACTGAAAAGCTAATCAGCAGGGTTTTTCTTTTGCTAATACGTTTGCTAATTTACTGTCAATTGTTCTTTTCTCATCGGGACATATTTTTTTCATTTCCAGAACCCTCTCAGCTAACAAGCATCTGCTCACACTGGCAGGTCAAAGAGATCATAGTTGGAGCTAACTAGTTGAATATACAGACAACTCATTTGAAAATATTACCACAAAATTAAAATATCATTTACAGCACTACAGGAAGCCCGATGGCTCCCCATTATGATGCAGTTTCTTCACAGCAAGCAGGCCAAATCTTCTGTTTTTTCTGTGTGGAGTTTTATTCTTTGCCCTATGAGTTGGTCTCCTCTTAGTGGGGGAAACTGGCAACTCTTTATTGCCCATAGATGCACCTCACAAGAATCAAACATCCAAAGGCTTATTGAAGTGTTATTGTCCTAGTGAGTCTCAGAAGAGTCTGAGATGAATTCTGTAAATCACTGCTGGCCATGTGTGTGTTGGAGACCAGGACAGTATGAGAGTAGATGCAAATATTCTTTTGTTATTAAAGTTTTGAGCAGGTTTTAGTTGATCAAAGACAAACAAAGAGATTGGCCTCAAAAGAGAGAATGTTTGAGTTTCTGCTATGAGAAATCTTGTATGCCTATTAATATACATTTTTAGAATCTATGTGACTTTAAAATCAGTTTTCTTTCGTTTATTAGGAATAGGCATTTATGATGCAGACCATATTCAGTCGTCTGTAATGTAATATGTAAACCAACCAAGTTTATATCAGGTGACATATCACAGATCATTGTCTCACATATCGACTATATGAGAAGGTTTTTTTTTTGTCACGTTTCATGTCTCCTGTTTTTTTTTTTTTTTTGCTTTACATTTTCTACATCCACCTTCTCATTATGGATGCTGCTGAAGTCTATAAGCCCCGGGAATGCTGACTGCAGAAAAGAGAGTGAATGTGCAGTCTCTGTAGATCTCAACATATGAAGAAGTGCAGCTGAATAAATGTGCTTTTTTGTACCATCAAAGGGAAGACACATCTCTTCTCCTCTGCTTCTCCATACTATACCGTATACTGGTCCTCATGCCTCAGAAGTACATTTGCTATTCAGCTCAGCTCTGACAGCAGCCCTGTTTGCAATGACAAATTTGATGGACGATAGCTTCCTCAATGTCATATCTTCAACCAGCTCTATCCATCCATGGAAAGCAACCCTGTTACAGAGGGAAGAGCTTTGTTTTTTCTGGGAAGATATAATGGAAAGATATTTTACGTGTACATGGGTTGTCATAGATCTAGGTACTAAGACGGGACAATTAATGGAGTTTCAATTGCAATTACAATTTTGTATTCCCACAGTCATGAAAACAAGATAATACGATTTTGGGGCCTCATCAAGAGTATCAACCATACCTAAAAAAAACAGTTTATTTTTCATTGTTATATATTATTATTTCGAAATATTTGCATTTTTTTCACTCATCTATTTTCATGTTTGTGTTCAGAATAATGTTAAAATGTTAAGAGTTTTTAAGTAGGATAAATGCATGCGATCCAGATGTTGTAAAAACAATGAGTAGTCATGTTTATTATTCAGGATCTCAATATCAAAATCGTGATTATAATTTTTTTTGCCATAATGGAGCAGCCCTAGGTAAGCACGGTTTCAGTTAATCTATTTCAAGCTGTGTTTTGTTGTCTAGTTAATGGATCTTTGACTCATGTTAATTTTGCATCATTGCCTGAACCAGGAAGAGTTGTCTGTCTTTAGGTATAGGGAATAAAGCAATTTAAAATGTTCAGTCTGTAGTTAAGGCAAGCATTCAGTACAATTTTGTATATCATGATGGAGTAGTTCTTCAATCAGTGGTTTAAACTCTAATCTGACAGTAAATTGAGAGTTATGCAACATCCTTCTTATGAATGAAAACTAACAGGTATTGAATTGAGCAGAAACTTGGCTGAATAGGGATATTTTTTTCAGACTGTGTAATGTATTTATTGTGAATGGTAATATAACGATACAATCATGACTAATTGTGCAGGCTAGTTTTATTACTGAGGTCACATCTTATATGTCTCAACACAAACACTAAATAGACCTCAGCACTTAAATGTTGAAATGGAAAATTGTAAGGGATTGCATGAGATTGCACAAGGGAAGTAAATATTAGGAACTTATTTTGGTCATAACCTGGGATTTGTTATTCTGTCTGTCTTCTAAGATAAAAAAAAAACCAATCAGCAAACAATGTTTATTTTCTTTGACTAGCTCTTAAGAGCCAAACTTGATATTAAGATGTAAACAAACCTATTCCATTTGTCCATCAGCCAAGAGGATGGAGAAAAGAGCTAACCCTAAACCACAAGCTCCACACACTTTGGGCCAGATATATACATTTACAAGATGCATTAGCGCAAATAAAAAAAACATTTTTTTTACCCTCTCTTCCCACAACAACTATCATATTTATAAAACAGGCCACAGGCAGGTGAAATGATGAAGTGGAAATATTCATGTTTTATTCATGATCTCAAGTGTGTTTGGATATGAGAACCGTAAACTAAATCACTGATTTCCTCTAGAGTTTTACTGAGATGTCAATGTGCTTAAGGGTGCATGTGAAAATGTTATAATGATGTGCAGTCATACAGGTGCTATAAAAAGCCACGGTAACATAAGACAGCTGCTCTGGCATTATTATCATAACCTCGCCAATGCAAACCAATTAGAGTAATTGCATTGCCTGCTCTGCCAATCAAATAAGAGATTGATGGATCAGGTGGACATATGGATTGAAAACATGTAATTAAGATCATATCATGGAAATCTGTATCCCACATGTCTGACAGATTCAGAATGGATTAGTGTTTTCGGACCGCAGGAACTTTTTCATAGTTCTATGAACTGTTGGAACCTTCCCTCCTTTTTTTTAAATTGTTTCTGCACCGCAGGAACTATGAACTATTGTAGTTCCTATAACCCCGTTTAGAGGAACCTTTTTAGCTCCTGCTTCGTGGTAGGTACTCTCTCATCACAAGAGGGACTTTGAGTGACGTACATGCACGGGATTCCATACGTTAGTGTACGTTGATTGGTCGAACACAAGAGCCAATCCAGTACCACCAACCGCCATTTTTTAAGTCCCACAGTAAACGTTATCAAATAACAGTAGCCTAAATATCAGTTGAAGAAGCTCTGTAAATCATAAAAAATGGAGAGTAATGCAGAAAAATGGACCGACAACGAAGTCCAGGCGTTATTATGCATTTACGCGACGGAGGAAATCCAACCGGATTTTGATTCATCAAAGCGGAATACCAAAATATTTCAAAGTATCTCATGCCAGCTGGCTACATTGGGTATCAGCCACACAGCGAAGCAGTGCCGTGAGAAGATCAAAAAGCTGAAACAAGATTTTAAAAAAATCAAAGACCAAAACAACCAGAGCGGATCTGACAGGAAATCCAGCAAGTGGTATCCTACGCTTGACGCTATCCTCTGCCACAGACTGTCATATGCCGGTAATGCGGGCACGAAGGACTCCGCCGTTGGAATCCCCTGAAGAGGGTAAGAGGGGTAACCCTGACTTTATAAAACGTTATTTGAAAGTAATAACAAGGTGTTGCTTGCCCTAGTGTTTGCTAGATCTAGCACCCATCATCACCAGGCAGTCTGTGAGACAGCTACCTAAAGACAGACTATCTTAAATATGCTAAATGCAATACAGGTTATTGACGAAGTAGCCTTAATGGATAATAGAGACAGAAATATATAATGAAATAGTAAACAAATGTATTGCAGGCTGAAAACTGGGTAAATTAATGAAATACAGGTTTAAATGTTGGTTAGAAAAGTAAATACAGAATACAAATATGCCAAGGTAGGCTCATATTAACATGTACACAGGCTATACCTGTGCAATTTCATTATCACTTAAGTTATGTGTTTGATTAGGATCATATTTAATTAGTATAATTATCATTAATTCACAACACAACTGATTAATATTCTCCACCCCTCTATTTTGTTTGTTTGTTTTGCCAGGAAAGAGAAAAAGGGGTGACTCAAGTGTCCTGTGTCCTGTTCAGGATATGCTATAGTCAGAAGAGGAAAACCACAGAGGAAGCCAAGCTCAAGTCCATAATCTTGTGGAAATGCTGAAAGAGCAAAATGAAAGAGAGGCTGAAGAACTTGCCCAGCTACGAGCAGAGGCTGTAGAAGCAATGCGCCATCAGGCTGCTTTTCAAGATGGCCTTTTGACCCTCTTGAACAGGCTTGTGGCAAGGGCACAAGGCCCAGGTCATCTGCACCCTGAATTGGACTGACCTGTCAAGTGTTATTGTTGTTTGAAAATAATTTCTGCTCAATTGTATTACTTATTTATTAACTTTTTTTTATCAACCTATTTATTCTTTAAATTAGCCTCTAACTTATTTAATTAACCTTATTTATTAAAATGAACTAATTGACGTGATTTTATTTCTGTATTTATTTCTATTTAACTTATTTATTAAGATATTAAATAAATCAAAGTTCTGTTAAAAATAAATATGTTAGTTGTTATGTAATAAATAAAGGTTTGTGAGGAAGTACAGTTTACTGTAGTTATATGCAGCCACTAATATTACAGATGAAGTCATGAAAGAAGAAAAAGCACACAAACTCAGGCTCGATGTCTTTTTAAAATTATTTCATTAATTTATTAAAATGATATCCCTTCTCACTGTTGGATGTAACATTTTTGTACTCATAAATATGTCTGTGAAGTTTCAGTGTGGTGGTCAGTTAGTTGTCAGCCAAAGGGTTCATATAATTCATCAGGGTTGCACGCACTTCTATTCCCTCAGTCCCTGCCCCAGGTGGCAGTAGCACATCGGCTGGGGAAGGCGAGGAGATAAACCCCACTCCTCTCTGTACTCCTCATCAAGGCTCTCGCAGAGGTTGTGAAGTACACAACAGGTGATCACCATGGACTACCCCCTGTCAAGACTGCAGTCATTGCGCTTCTGCAGACTCCACCTTCCTTTCAGCTGGCCGAATGCATTTTCAACCACAACCCTCGCCTTGCTTGTTTTGTGGTTGTAGAGCTGTTGTTGTCGTGTGAGGTGATCATTGTCTTGAAAAGGCTTCATGAGCCAGCTAGTGAGTGGATAGGCAGCATCTCCTAGTATGTAGTGGCCAACCTCCTGCCCACCGATGTTCTTGTGAACCTGTGAAAACATTTTCCCCCTCTCAGCCAATTCCCACAGTGCAGACAAGCGCAGGACTCTAGCGTCATGCAGACTGCCAGGTTGGTCAGCATAAATATTCCAAAATAGTCCTTTGCCGTCAACTACTGCCTGCAATACAAAGGAATACCACCCCTTGGAATTGAAATATTCTGTGTGGTATTCCCATGGAGCTGAAATTGGAATATGTGAGCCGTCAATAGCCCCTGTGACTGTGATAACCCCCACCTTTGTTCAAAGAAAAGAGCCATTTCTTTTAGCTTCTCTGCATTAGGCATCTTAATTACCTCGGGAAAAAGGACTTCTTCCACAGAGGAGCAAAATTCTTTCAGGCAGTTGAAATGCCAACACCAAACAGACGCGCAATACTCCTGTATTCTGCGTTTGTGGCAAGTTTCCACAGCGCGACCGCAACTCTTTTTTTTTTTTAGTGGCACAGAGAGTCGATAATTTGTATCCACTTTCTCCATTACAGGCTCAAGATGGCGACATATACTGTATATTCAAATGTTTCTCTTGACATCCGGAAATTTTCTATCCAGTGCTCTTCATTAAAATTTGAAACAACGGACTTCCACCATTTAACCGCTCTCCTTTTCATCCAAACGGTGCACAGCACTGTGCCGTTATCTGCAGCTACGTCTGAAACAAACACACTTTTGTGTTTCAACTAAGACTTATTTCTCCACAGTATTGTATTACCGCAAACATAATTTGAACAGACAACATAAAAATAAATGAGCACATATTACACTACAAGCAAACATACAAGTTACCCGTCTGCAGCGCTCTCGTCTCCTGTCCGCCTCAATCATGTGATGCACTGCCAACTTTTGAATAAGTCGTCTCCTCTTTGCTGTCTTCTGAGTCTCTCAAATGCTTTTTCTCTTGCACGTCTCCTTTCAAACTCAATTTCATTCATGAACCCAATCACACACAACACACAAACAGCTCCCACCACGTTATCCTCCATATTTTCTGTTGTGTCGCAGGAATGACGTTGCTATAGCAACTGTCAGCCAGCTTACGGCACTTTAAGATTCATAGTAAGCAGCATTTCCTTGTTTTTTCTTTGTGCATGATTACATTTATTCTCACTAGTTATACAGTTAAATTATACTGACGTAGAAAGAAGCATCTTCAGACACTGAAAAGTTTCCAGTGGACATTTGGACTTTCCATTTGGAAAGAGCTTCAGCCAAGCCACATGGACAGTCTGGATTACAAACTGAGTTTCCAGCTCACAGACTTGTGAGTAGTGTCAAAGCTTTGGCATGGCCTTGTTGTACACTCGAAGATTACACTCCTAAATCACAAAACAAGATAACGGTAGTATAATAGCCGTAATGCCCTTAGCATGTTCCTGTGTGGCCATATAAACACAGATGGTCCAAAGATAGATCGAAAGGGAAGAAAATGGCCTGAGAGCTGCAGGGAGAGATTGTGTGGATTTATCTGAGAGCAATTACAGGGAAGAGAGAAAATGGGAGATTGACAGTATACTGCCACCCTCACTGGAGTAATAATTTGCTTGGAAGGGCCACTTACAGCTAACCCTGTAGAATATAGCAAAGCCAAGATCTGCCAGAAAAGAGCCCTTTTTCCCATCACCTAAAGGCATTTACATTTCCCATTGACAGACATGTTTAACCTTGTCGCTGCATGGCCTACAGATACTTGACATTTCTGCTAAATTCTTTACATCAGAGAGACAATGTGATTTACATTTTAAATCTCACAACCAACTTGATTATCAGTGTTCAGACTTTTAAGGTCTTAGGTTGTATTCTTGAAGTTGAATGTGAAGAGCTGAAAGGTTGAAACAACAGATTGAATTAAAGCCTCTCTCAATGTCGACACCCTTTTTTTTTTTTCTTTCTGTGACTGAAGGGAGGTCTGACTTTTCCCAAGAGACGTGCTATCAGGCGCAATCTAATCTGTTTGCAAAGTGATGGTTAATTTTCTCACCGCAGCAGGACCGCTGTTATTAAATCAACGTGTCTGTCGAAGAGTCACACCAAGAAAAACTCAGCTTGCTTTCATTTATTTAAGTATTTCAGCAGGAACTTTCTGTGTCTGTAATTATTCCAGCAAAAGACCGCTGGTGATCTAATTATTTCATTAGGGAACCTGACCTTAGATTCCTCTTGAGGGGATTGAATGAACGCTTCCTCTCCCACACAGAAATCATAGCAGGGTCTTCTATCTGTTTCCTGCCCCAATCCCCTGTTCTTCTGCATAAGGAAACATCCCAGTACTGACATTACCCTTCACCTCCCAGCAGAGGTGAGACCAGGTAACAAATGCAGTGGTGGGAGGAACTGTAGCAAGGAGCAATGCAGAAATGAAACTTACTTATTAATGTTGTAAATGTAGTCTGCATTTGGATATTACTGGAAGTGAGTGTTTGCTTCCCTAAAGTGTGCCTGTTATGATAAATGACCTCAAAGTGCCCCACTTTCCTCTATTCTTTTTCTATTTCTGTCCCTCTCGTGCCGACAGTATCTTCAAGTCCACAGTCTTGACATTTTAAGAGCGAGTCTGTCTGATTGATGAATAATGATACATGCATATGCAGAATTCAGAGAGGAGAAAGAATAACCTCTGCGGCCCTGCCATCTCTGAAGCCCTTTGTTCCCGTCTTTACTTCTTCATTCCGTCATATCTGCTGGAGATTGAGCGATATATACCATCAAAGCCTTTTTGAAGCTTCCCACTCTCCTCCAAAATCCTTTTGATTTCCGACAGCATGAGCTGCTTAATATTCCCAACTAGTCGGTGGCCTTTTCAGAGAACTAACAAGGTTCTGAAGATGCAAGTCTTGTCTTCATGTGAGAGGCAGCTGGGGCCCAGCCCTCTGCTTTTTCAGTGCTCACACCGAGTGTCTGCGCAACTAACAAGTTCAAAGCTGTTCGTCAGATACACAGAAGCCAGTAGGACATGTTCTTGTGTCATGTGTCTCCTTGTACTTTGTCTGCAAGAGTGCCTATCCTCTCTCTTTCCTTTCAAAGACAGAATTTGTTCTCCTTCAACTAGGTGTAACTTTATTTGATGGGTCAGGGGAGTCAATAAATAATACATTGTTTTGGATTTGATGTGTTGAGAAATTAATCTTTGATTTGTACAGATCTGCTACATTTTAGTGTTGAAAACCTTGAGTGAATAATCATTAAGGCAGCCAAATCTTGGAGCTTGAGTGCTAAGTGACATTTGAAATGTGGGATGTCACCTGATTTCGTAAGTAACCAAAAAGTATGGAAGTATACCTGTGTCATCTGATTATGAAATTAAAACTCCATTGAATCTCTAGCACTGAATATTTATACACTGAAATTAAGTATCAACATTTTTGCCTCTGAGTCCAACTCTTCAAATATTTAATACTCATTATTTTTTAGTGTAAAATTCAGACTGAAAATTCACACACACACGTCCACTGTGTATCTTACTGCGGCGCCCCTCCAGTGAGATGGATGTATGAGTATTGAGTACACTGTACCTTAAGTTACGAGATGCTGGGTTAGTTTGTCAGCTTCTCTACAGTCTTCAGCGTACGTTCAAACAGCTGTCAGATGCAATGTAATAGTCTCACATCAGCACTATATCAGCAGCTGATTTATCAATCAGGCTTTGTTATAGATGATCATTTTTTTCTCTTTTCTTATATTGGCAGAATTAATCGAATATATTCTGAAAGAAAGTAATTTACAGACAAATTAGTCGTTTGAATAACTGTAAGTTGAGGCTCCACTCTGTTTAAATATGAATCCAAACATGACAGGATAAACTTACACTCTAGGCCTGCACCAAAATAAAACATCTGTGGTAAACAAACGCTACTTTGGTGGCTGCAAGATAGAAATATCAGCTTTTGCATACTTAATGAGATAATAAATAATTCCTGCACTTTAACAAATTCACTGCCTTTGCTAAGGGTTGTGTATGTATGTATGTATGTATGTGTGTGTGTGTATTTTTATTTGCTGCTTTTGTGATGTATTGCTAGAGTTTGATGGTTAAGTCTTTCATTGCCAGCTTTTTCCTACAAGGATGAAAACAGAGTTCACTGCTGTGAGCACCACAGAGGCCTGACAGGCACCAGGGGTATTTACTCAGCTTCCAAAAACTTCCAAACTCTTATTTACTTTCATCTTGGCTTCCTCTCGCAAGCTTGTCTCTGCTGCCTCCCACTCCAAGCCTTATCCTCTCATCCTGTTTCTTCCGTTTAGAGCTAGAGTGCTAAGCAGGAGTGGCTCTCAGAGACACTTCGGATTTTGGGTTTCTCCGTTTTGAACTGTGTTTGCGCACTGACTCCACCCTCCTCTCCAGAGCCTGTTTGAGCCTGTTGCTTCAGCCTCCAACTGTGAGACTCTTATGCTGACACTATAATGATCAAATGTCATCATGCAAAAGGGAGCTGAGGGTGTTTGTTTAAAGTGCACATGGCTTATGATCGTGCTGGTGAATTGTTGAAATATTTGAGGGTTCAGGAGAATTCGCAAATGTTAAATAGTCAATGCATGGGGAAAGAAAGAGCTAAGAGTGGGTGAACAGCTGTACACAGTCCTGGTGTAAATTGCTGCAGAGTACCCACATTTTTCCACAGGCACAAAAAGAGAGCGATGGAGCCACTAAATATATGCAAAGCACAGCTAAATAACATCAGAATTTACTGTCTATATCCCTGAATACTTGTGACAGCCACAACGCATCCCCCAGCATGTGATACAGGCCCACTGAAACTCTCTTTGTCCAGTTAATCCAGTGTGAAAATTACCCTAATGTTTTGAGAGTTGGGAGAGGTTGGCATGGGCCCCGAGCTTAGGGAGAGTATGAGTAACATTGGTGACTAGCTCAGGCCCTGAGGTCTGTTTTTCAAGTGGATTCATTAATTGTACTCTGAATCACATTGAATAAGATAAGAGGTCATTTTAAGTAATGACTAGGGCTTCAGGTGAAGAAAGAAAACTCAAGTTTTTTGGCAATGTCTTGATTTAATGTTCTATGCACATTTGTGATTTTAATCAGACCAGTATAAAGTGGAATTGTGGCTTTAGCATTATTCCCCTTCATAGCTTTCCATAAGATATATCCAACGTTTCCTCTGGTCTCCTATATAAGAGACCAGAGGACCTAATGTAATACACAATAGTTTTGGTGCCTAAAACAAACCACTGCCAGTCGGAAGGTCGGGGGTTTGATCCCTGGCTCCTGAAGCCATGTGTCCGATGTGTCCTTGGGCAAGACACTTAACCCCAAGTTGCTCCTGCTGCTTCAGAGGAAGCAGAGCTTCATATAAATGTGTATGAATGGGTTGCATCAGAATACAGAACCCCAATATCTGACCAGATTTGAGTTTTTGACAGACTGAAATTAATCTAAATTAAACTTGTTTTAATGCAGGGTATCAGAAAGTACACCTGTCAATGCACCAATTCTACAATTTTACAATTCTACAATTCACTTAGCAGACGCTTTTATCCAAAGTGACGTACATCAGAGAGTAAGTACAACACAAGCAAGGATCTAGAAAAAGGGAACAATGTCAGTAAGAGCAAACGATCAGCTTTGAGTCCGATTGGACACACAGGTGCTGACAGGCATTGCACAGAGGCAAAGCACAACATTGACGGCAGTACTTGAGAGCTCTAATCAGTATAGAAACCAGCTTTAAAGTTGTCGTTATCAAACAAAAACCATCGTCATTACCATTATCATCAATGATATTGAGACCATCATCATCCTCATCATTAAGCTAGTAGGTGTTCATGAAAGAGCTGAGTCTTTAGCTTTTTCTTAAAGGTGCAGAAGGACTCTGCACCAATCAGATACCACAATATATAGCCCCCCAAATTAAATTTTTTTCTGTAAATGCTCATGTGATGATAAAAAAAAGTGTGCCGCAAGAAGAGAGTTCTGTTATTTAATGTAGGCAAAATGTCACAGTTGGTCTCTTTTAACTTAAATTATCTATACCTCTTTCATCAGCATAGCATCAAAAACGTTCTTGGTATCTGCAAATACTCATGTCTAGGTATTGGAATCAGTATGATCAGTATATATTGTTCTAAAGTTGTACTTGTTTTCACTGTAATATATGGTTAAACGTCCCTTTTGTGAAATCTCCTTAAAGGGAGACTTGGAAAAGTGTGTTTCCAAGGCATCTGTGTTTTTTTTTTTCAATGTATGCTGTGATCAATTTTGAGACAAAGTTGTCTGATAAGAAGGGAACACATATAATAAGTTTGCTCTAGCTCTGCAGGCAGAAATCTCATTTAAACAAGCTCTTTACTTCACAGACTCAGAACTGTTGGATATAGCTCAGGGCATCAGATGGTCAACGATGGCTGGCACCATGGTGGCATCAGTGGTGCGATCATTCAATGTTTGGCCAGCCATTGACTCCCCAGAGAAAATGGATGTATTATGAATGCCCAACAGATGGGCCTCCATCTCCTTTTTTTACCCTCACTACAAGTCCTGATAGATGGCTGCTTGTGTCAGGATGGCAGCAAATGAAGAGCGACTAAAGTAATTAATGGCCTAATATCACTCTCAGTCTAGCTGCAGTAAAAGAAATATCCTCTGCCTAATGTTCAAAATGTATTCACAGGAGAGGGCCATAAAGTTGATGTTCATGATTCATATGCGAGGTGTCAACCACTTGCTTAAGAAAGGTCGATTGAATGGGACAATATGTAAAGGCTATAAAAATGGTGTCAGCACTGTGCTAAGCTTTAAGAGCCACATGCTAAGCTTTCTCCACCAGAGCTGGAGTTCTATGCTTTCATACCTTAATGACTAACACAGCTTTTAGAAATACTTTCTATTACCTGTACTTAAACTTATTTCAACTTTACAAATGACGCACTTAAAAAACTCCAGCATAAAAATCTCATACAAAACACGCTTTTTATTATGAGTCTAATGCAACTGCGGTGTCTTTTGTTGTGTTTGCAAGAGTTGTCTTGTTTTCACCTGCAGTGATTGTCAGCTGTGGTTAGTGCCAAGGTCTCTAAAGTTTCACATTTCTGATAAACCTTTCCACTGAACGACTCAAACGTTGTCCTTCAGCTGCTTTTTACTCTATTCATTTTTTGGCAACACCTTTTTTAGGAAGATAAAGTTTTTTAAATTAAATAAACAAAACAATTTTTGCGATCCCCTATTCTGAGCTGAATCAGCCTGATCCTGATGTGCTGTATTTCCTTATTAATAATAAAGTAATGATATGAACATGTATTAAATGCATGCTAGCACAAATGCTAGTATAATAGGCACATTTAGCAAAAATGACTGCACCCTAATACAGCAGTGTTGTAATAAAGCCTTTCCTCATGGTTTGTTATGGTAATTCAGTGTTTTGTTGAAACAAGGATGATGTTTGTGATGCTCTTGAACTCTCCAGACAGTTGTTTGTGTTGTTTAGCAATCCTCATTACATTACGAAGAATATTTCAACTACAGCTGCAGTTAGTGAAACCATTTTTATCTTGATTAAAATTCATTAAATTCATCTGCAGATGTGTTTATGTTTGTGTGTTCATTGAAGGTCAGGGGTGACATCTGAGACAAAAAAAAACCCTGCAGGACAAACAGTGCACAATATGCATTGTTTTCTATCTGCTGAAAAGCACAAATGGGCACCAACAGGCTTAATCACTTACGGTAATTACAGTGGTTGAAGCAAACTTAATACTGTATGTGCAGTTTTACAAGCAGGGATTAATGAAAAGAGTTTACTTATTAAGAACCATTATAGCAACTCTGCATTTACACTTCCTGTGAGTTCTTGAAGTCTGATAGCAGATTGCACTGCTGTGTGATGGTCCTTTTGACATCAAGATACATTACATTATGTATAAATTAGTTTGTTATTCCTGCCCTTCTGACTTTAGCTTCTATAAAAAGTGGATGTCAGTCAGGGTCTCTACTGAGATGCTCTAAGACTGTATACACATGTTTAAGATATCTGGAATGAATGACTGTTGCCTATAAAATGCAGAGATGGCAGGAGTGGTGCAGGAAAAGCTCCAGGAAGAAGGAGCTGCTCGAGGCTGACGTTTACTCTCATTTTCTGCCTCTCACCATCTGCCTGCAGCACACCTTCCTCAAAAAAGCATCAGTACTCCCATACAGTAGCCCGGAACTATTGATTAAGACTGCTGACATTTCTACTTCCTTTTCACTGGCTGGGTACAGGGTGTGCCATGCCATCTCACGGATGAAGGCAGGATACAGACGCATGCAGACACACACATTGCCCTTTATGTCATCAGAGCATGATGAGGCTTGAAATTCTTTATTAAAAATAACTTTATTTCACTTGTGAGGTGTAATACAGATTCGATCTGATATGCAGGGTGTAGCTACAGTTTGCAAACATAAGTCCTTTTAGGAATTTAGCTTCAAGCCTGACTTCTCAGAAATGTTGCATCTGCTTCTTCCTCAAATACTTTAAATCTTAAGTTATGAGGGTGGATATGCAGGGTTTTGTTTCACCTAGCATTAAAAAACTTAAGTTTCATATGCACTGATACATCCCTTACACCAAAAGGGTCATGAAAAAACATCTAAATCGGCAACCATCTTTATTGTTATATTAAACATCAGTATTTGCCCTCATTTTCACAATCGGTGCAACCCCACTTTATTAATTGATTTGGGATTAATTGCTGCAATATGAGACTATTACTCATTTAGCCCTAAACAGATAGCAGTCTATAAAAACATGTTCCTTTTGTGTTGTCCATTTCACTTTCTCTTATTCTTAGCCTTCATTCTTTCTATTCTGTTATCTTCACCTCAAGTACTTTAAAACTTCATGCGGGCATGCTATGACAGAAGAAGCCCAGCTGGTTTTATTTCACCAATATCTAATTTAAGTGCTTTGTCAATAAGCACATTCCATGAAAAGATCAATATGCTCTCCTTGACGTGGCAATTTAGCTCCTTCTTTAGTTTAATAGCCTGTTTCAGCCGGGGCTAGAAATACATTGGTGAGATTAATTGCAAAGTAAAGTATCCATGTCACTCGGTGCATATTTGCACTGACAGATTGGTTGTACGTTAATGTCCCTGCTGTCGACAGGCCTATAAATTCATCATGGTTGCAATTACAATTATGTATTTGTTTCCTCATCTTAATTTATTGAGCATCTGTGTCAGAGTCAATGGTGCATTGTTTTAAGGTTATAATTAGCCACAGTGAAAAAAGAATTACAACAGTTAATAATTTTCTTTCCTTTTAAAAAAGTATGTATTGAAAAGCTGCTTAGCAAGAAGGCGCAATCAATCATAATCTACCTCCGGAAACATTCAGCCTGTTAAAGGATTTCATGGTAAGAATGTGGAGCCTGTTCAGAGTACAGAGGAATGTATTCTCCTGCTCTTATCAGCTGATCCTTAACTGCAAATGATACTCCACATCATGTCAGGCATGTGAATATTTCACATGTTATTGACCAGAAACCTGTCAATTTTGTATTATGTTCCCCCAATACATGCTTGGAATTATCAATAACATAACAGAGTTCTTGATGTAAATTAATTTGAGTGACAAATGTAATTTTCATGGAGACAATCACTTTGGTTGATTAAAGCTGTCAAAGGCAGTTGTCTTTAAATGGTGGTTGTCAACATATAGGAGGAACCAAAATATAAATCTATGGGGTCACAATATGGAATAGGAAATATAAAAAAGATCAGTTCTGCTCTTTTGTGATTATTGTTTTCATGCATATTTATTTTCTTTGTAGATATGGTGTTTTTATTTTACTTAGTAGATGACTATGCAAGACCACCACATCATCTATACCACTTGTCCTGTTGAGTGTGACTCGAGGGGTAGAAGCCAATCACTGATGTCATTGAGCAAGAGGCTGGTTCCACTCTGGACAATTTGCCCGTCACAGGGCGGACACGTAGTGGCAGACGCATTGACACCTACACACAAATTGGAGACGTCAATTAAGCTACCAAGCATGTCTATCGGCTGTGGGGTGAAGCTGTTGTAATTGAAGAGAACCCGCAAACTCCAAACTGAAAGATTTGAACCAGGAACCTTCTTGCTGTGAGCTGACAGTGCTAACTATATTAGCGTCCCGTCCGCTAGCTAAAATGATTAAGATAAATCAAACTCAGAAAGAAACATGACCCAACAGCTCCCAACTCGTAGACAGGCAAGAGATGATCTGTCTTCAGATAAAGGGTCACAAGCCCAAGGGGAAGAGGCTGCTAGCTGGAACTTCAATCTGACATTGATAGGACTTGATTAATGTCATGAATTTAAATCCAAGTTTAATGCGGGAGAACGGAGAACAACAATATCTATACAAATGTTTTTGCCTGTCATTTCAGATGAGGATGAATATGCAGCATTTTTCCATCACATACCTCCACATGCACAGTCTTAATGTCAAGTATTCAAAACTACAGATTTGTATGCATATGTATGTATCTGTTAATATTACTTTATTAAGCCACAGTATTAATCCTCCTACGTCTCCTCTCCCATTTTAAGGAGCTCAGCAGAAACTTCCAGAAGGATCAGCGGTGAAAAGACTCTGTGGTGAATGTCGACAGGATGTCCAGCCAGTTGACCTTTTCCTTGTGAATGGATTAGAGGTCAGTATCAATATCACTGATATCACTCATTCAAGCAAATTAGCATTTGCAATCAAGGTCGTCGGGTCCCAATAAGGACAAACAGAGGGAAATGATTATTTAGACATCATTAAGCACTGACACTTTGCTCATGCACAACCCTTCATTGCGACCGAGCACTGCGTAAATTTGTTTTATGAAATGAACTCACTCACTGTGCGTGTGAGACTAAATAACTAACTCTATATGCAGTACAACCTCTTTTGCATGCCAATTTGTCCTCCGCTTCATTACATGGACAAATTAAATCTCAAACTTAGGCATGCTGCTCTATCCGCTGTAAGAGATAGCCCAGTCTTGCTTGTATGATGAAATGATTAAGCGTAGCTGTTACAAGTCCCCCTAAGCCCTGCATTCGTCCTCTTGTCATCAGTGAATCATCTTTGATAGCATAAGGAGAGATAGAGCTCTTTGAACTGACTGCAGCTTCATTAGCTTGCATAACATGGGTAATTGTGTGTCTGCGTGAGGAGAAACTGCTGGACTTGAGAAACAGACACACGTCCCGTTAAGCGTCATTATAATCTGTGGATGAAAGGCACAACACACTATACCACATCACATAATGTACCGCTGGAGCTATTATGTTTGCAACTTTTATCTGTGAAGAGTCCAGAGTGATCATTTCACTCTGTGCGTGATTGTGCAAATTTGTTTCATAATCTCATCGTAAGATTCACCGGAAGTTTGTTTCAGTGGGGCTAATGATGACATCTGGTTAGGTGCACAACTTGTCAGATTTCTTTCTGCCTACGACAAAAAACTGTCACTTGAGAAGAAAAAATCCCGCACAAAACTCTTGCTAATCACCAATTTATTAGAATAAATAGCAATGTTCAGCCCCTCTAAACCTTTGTCAAGTGTGAGAGACTTGACAAGCGTTAAAAGCTTTATGAAGTCGTTTTCACATATGCACTCTGAAAATATCTAGATAATTTCAGGAGGACTGCTCCGGATAGTCTCCTGACCTGGCTGTTCACATATGCACCTCACAGCGGGAGAGTTTCTGTGTCGGGGGGGGGGGGGGGGGTCTCCTGAGGTAAGACGTGACCTTAAAGAGAAAAGATGCAAGTAGCGGACAAAGCAACAGAGTCCGCTGTACCACGCTATAATGAGAACATTTGCCTTAACTTCAATGCTACGTGTAGTTCAACGGAATGACAATGTCAACAAAAGAGCGGAGAAAAGAAAACGGAATGCAGCCGTTTGATTACGTGCACGGAGATCTTAGCGGCCGCATGCAGACACTCTATGCACCATGCAGCAGTAACGGGATGTAAACGTCACACCCCTGCAGTTTTCTGCAAGTGTGAAATCCCTTAGTTGAGCTGCTCACTGCAGAAAAGACCAAAATGTGTCCTGCTCTTTATATACATTCACTGTATATCCACAAAAATAGGTAAAAGAAAGACAGTTTAAGTCCAATCAAGCTCGCCATTCTCATACCCGTGAAGGAACAAGAGAAATCATTTAATTTATGCTTCAAAACTAAAACCTAAGTCATTTTATTATTACTCTCTGCTTTTTGTTGAACAGTGTATTTAACTCACAAGGATTAGGCCGCAGGCTTCATGTCTGCTTCATTAACTAAGAAAGTATGAGCTGCAGTGTCATAAGGACTTTGAAAGCCGTAGGGGGTTGTTGTCAAAAAGCAAAACACTACAAGCATTTTTTTGAATTTCGACAAGTAACAGTAGCTAATTAAAATTCAACAGTTGATGCACTTAAATACTGCCATGTTGTCAATAAGAAAACTAATAGCACAAATATGTAAGTAACACAAATGAACTGAGCACTGTTTGAGCTGTTGATAGCAGCTACAGCTTATTCTCTTTACACAGAACAGGTAGGAGTGACAGCAATGAACCTGATGTCAAGTTGTTTTATGATTAAAGAGCTTTGAACAACTGCATCAATCTTGAATTTTCTACAATCAAGTTTTGTTGCATATCCTCAGCTGTAAACAATCATAGCATTTATTACTTCAGGACAGTCTGAATGAAGGACTCGCCTTTTATCACTTTCCTGTCTCATCTCCCTCATTTCAATGGACACTTTTGGGTGTTTTGCATTGTAAAATAAAAAACATGCTCCTAGTCTTTCCCACACGCTCAACTTAAGATTCAGTATGTTGGCTCTCAGGTGCAAACTCATTGCTGCCTGTTGAGCTTTACTAACTTACATGCTATAGCTCATTGATAATAACTGCAAAACATTCCTGGTAAATATGGGGCTCCTGAATTTCTGTAACTATGCTATTTAGAGTCACACAGCTTACAGAATAAGGCAGAAGCTTTTGAAACCAAATGACAGGGATGGAACTTTTTAAGATGAATACGCTACCTGTACTGTTTAACTTTTAGAAGACAGCTGGTTACACAGATTATATAAAATAACTCTCAAAGTAAATCTGTCTGATTCGCTCTGCTCCAAAATAAGTCTTCCACTGAAAGAAAGCAATTGACTGACTGTGGGTTCTCTCATCAACATTTTCTAGCTTCCTAATAATTACCACCCTTCAGAGATGTGTCTTATCAAATATACATAATCCAAAAATGTACATTAGAACACTATATTGGTGGGTATATAGTAATGACAGACATACATATTTCTGAACAGTGAGTACTCTGATTCTTTCTTCTGAAAACATTACCAGCACTTTTTGTGCATAAAAAATGTAATTGTTTGAACTCATGCACCATAATAAAACTTAAAATCCGTTGCCATTTTTCCACTGACTGTTTCAGACTTCACTGTCCAGATTCCTGTTGCAGCATTGTGCAGTAAATCCTATTATAGCACGATTTCACAGTATGAATCGTCCTTTTCCACTCCCTGTTTTTCAGATACATATTTTTATGATGTTTTGGGACAAGCAGCTGGCATGACCTGCATAAAGTTGTTTATCTATTTCTCTCTTGTCTCTCATCCATTTGATTAGGAGTTAGTTTAATCCCTCAGTAGGGCTCGGTTATAAGCTTTTTGGTTATGACCTGCTTAATCCTCCTACAGGAGATAAAGCACACAGTCGCATTAACTTCAAAGCAGTTTACTCTCTTCTAAGCTGCCTTTAAACAAAGCTTTCTTACTGAGCACTGGTGCACGTTTAGTTGTTGGCCTGTTGTGTTGGTGTAGGTTCGTCAGCTGAGCATCTGCTATTATTATCAGTGATGCAGAAGGAAAAGGGACCATATGTTGTTTGCAGACTTGGAGGAACACCAACCATTTTGGTCTCAAGTGCAAGTTTTTCAGTTTCATGGTGTTACTGGATCTGTAACTGTGTCACTCAGGGCTACAACAAGTAGTATATTGATAGAAAATACATTTGAATCAGTTTTTAAATGGTATATTCTTTGGTTCCAGTTTTGATTTAAGAGCAGCATTTTCTTAAATCTACAATGAGCTTATGGAATTGTGATCTTTCTTCCTTTTTGGGGCATTCTGTGTAAAATCATTGAGCAGTCAGGAAGCTCATCTGAGGTAGGTTGATGATGACATCTTGTTTGTTGCTGCCTTGGTAGCTTGTTTTGGTACCTTACAAAATCCTTATGGCAACTCAGTTTTAGAAATGTAGTGGCTGTCTGGCAGACATCAGCGACGATACAGCCGGCAGTTTTCCTTGAAGTGAGTCCCCAGTGCTTCATCATGAATATGCAGACCCCTCTGCTCGCTGTGGCTGCAGCTCTGTGCTTTCAGCTGCAGTAACTCTGGGAAAAGAAACAGAAGAGAGAGAGAGAGGGTCGCCAGACACAGTGGCCAGGAACAGGTAGCATTTCTTAAATTGCAATGATTACCTAGTTCTTGTTACTGAATTTACTTAACCAAGTGGAAAGTGTTTTATTCACAACCTTAGCTTTTTTTTTTTAATAATAAGCTGTTCTCACACATGCACATAACGTGTTGGTGGGAGCTACATGTGTGACTCGAACTGCTGAATTTTCATCCCGGCTTAACCCAGGCTTTTTCCAGTCAGCCTCTGGGTAAAATTCCCATGTGAAATCTGGATGAGCTGTGTGAAAAATAGGGATGGTAAAATTCTCAATATGATATTTAACAGTTCAGTACGGCATCCATGGTTCAAAACCAATTGTGAATCGGTGTCGGTTTTGTGTACAACTATCTCCTAATTGGCTCTGTTTGTGTGTGCCTGTGAGTCCACGCATTGGGATGAGGAAACTCCTCGCTGCGAGTAAATATCCAATAACCATGCGCTAAAGTTGGGGGAAGCGCTGGTGTCAGATAACACACATTATTTTGACGTGACGAGTGATGAAAAGAGGCAGCAGTATGAGGACGCACCGGCATCTTTCAAGTCTTTGGTGTGGGGACATCGACAAGGAAGCAAAAACAGTAAACAATTGAAACACTTTCCAATGTGGAGTTTGGTCAAGTTTAGTATGTTCTTTTACACTCGTTCATTGAAACTGTGAAAACATGAAATTACACGTGGTTTTGACATGAAGGCAGAAAAGTGTCATGATAAAGCCGGACTCTGTCACTTTGTCAACTATCCTGGATATCTACAGCATCCTTTTTTACATTATGCTGCTTATATTGCTTCCTGAACACATCCTGAGTGCATGTGTGAAAACAGCTTTACACGCTTTAAAAGCTTGTTTGTTTGCATCAGAATTTGAAATAGATCAATAATCAACCTCAGATCAACCACATTTAATAACTGAAACCTTTTATGTAATGAAAGGTTCTAATGGTTTTGTGTTTCTGTGATTTCTTTTTGTGAATCCTGTTTGAAAGGTAGTGTAAACTTATTTTAATGAAGCCAGCTCATTTTTTATACTTCTAATGATTTGGATAAATGAATAAGAATGTGGAAATTGCAACAAGTAGAAGAGATTGTAGAGACAGAAGATGACATTTCTCTTCTAACGTAGTGTCATGATTGTTGAATAAAGATTTCCGTCAGATTTTGCCTTAAATTCAACCTGATGCCAACACAGTATCATAATCAGGCTACACACACACACACACACACACACACACAGACACACACACATAGACACACAGACACACAGATAGAGAGTATCTCCATGGGAGCTAACATGCCTCCCAGCTTCAGCATAAGCTGATCATTTACAGGCAGCCTCAAACAGCCTGCCTCTCTCCAGCCGTGGAGGAGAGCAGTGAAAATGTCAGGAGTTTAGTTAAGGCTACAACACCTGCACCTCACGTATACACCCGGGCTTTTGCTCCAATAGCTCCCAAAGGGTGGCTCATGAGCACTCTGCTTTTATTGCTGTGATGACTGCTTGTGATTTCTATGCCAGAGGACAGCAGGAGAAGAAAAACAACTTTATTCAGCCATCCCTATGCTCACTGCTGCAGCAGTTTTGACATGATGTAAATGTTTTACATTTGCATTGGGGACCAGGACACAGATTAGTGGCTACTTGGATTTGAGCAAGATTTAACAAAGTCATGTCATATGTTTTTTTGTTTTTTTGTTCTTCTTTTTTTTGCTTTTAAAAAGTTTATTTTCAATGAGACTCTGTGAGAGCTGTAACAATCTTCCCCCGCCTTGTTACCAGGGATTTTAGGGGATAAAGACATCAAAACATTTGCATATGATGGGGGAAAACATTTAACTTGATATCTATGTTTGGCTGGCAGTATCTGTACTTTTAAAGCTAGGGATTCACTTGCTTTATAAAAAGAATCAACCATCAGGGCACCCAGAGGTCCCACAGACTTTACGGTTCATCTCAGCTGAAAGGCCAACGCTCACGATCAAAGTGCAAAGCCTTTGATGATCTGCAGAAGCAGCAGAACAGCCATGTACTATCAGACATGTGAGAGCCTAGAGACCTCTAGGAATCAGAGTGTAGAGATGATCTTCTGTCAGCGAATGAAGCTGATGTTTGCTCATACAACCGGAGTTAAGAGGCGTCAGCAGTATCATCCAGAACCTGTCACACAGAGATCTTTAACCCTTACACAGTCAGAGGAGACCTACCAACAAGTTCCTATGTAAATGCTGATATATAGAGACACGACATCCAGCCACACTCACAATCACACCTACGGACAATTACGAGTCAGCTTTTAATTTAACCTGACAAGCATGTCTTTGGACTGTGGGAGGGAGCCGGAGTACCAGGAGAGAACCCAGGCATGCACGGGGAGATCATGCAAACTGTCCGACGGGGATTTGAACCAGGAACCTTCTCACTGTGAGGCAACAGCACTAACCCCTAAATAATGGTTGTAAGATTCAAATGTCACCTGCCCATATAAAAGCCTATAGTCACTGCATTTGTTTTGTTTCCTATAAAAAACAATATATATTGCAGAAGAAAAGCTTTCCAACAACGTTCAGCCCTGGACCCCTCGCTCTTTCTTTAGTGAGTTCAAACATAATGAGGCATACTTAATATTTACTCGCCTTGAGAAAATATATCATTCTCTGTCAAGTGAAATTTAGAAATGTGCCTTCGTCTTACTATTTTTTTTAACATTGCAACTTGATTTTAATTCATTGTAATGAAAAATAGAACAATTCAAGTATGTGGTTAGTTTCCTACTCTCAGTCTCTCTTTCCATCTTGGTCTCTTTCTCTTGTTTTTCTACCAGACATTTCTGCAGAAGGTTTTCTGGTTGCTTTCAACCTCTAGTTTTATCCACATACAAAAGGACAAATGCTCAATTGTTTGTCAAATGTAGTAAAGTGTGATGTAAATTCAGAACCCTAATTCAGAACACTCATAATAAGTAAGTAAACTTCTCCTGTAGTTTGCTCATCGGTGACATTAACTCCTCGTACAGTGGTGCTCTCTGTGTTGGCAGGTTGTGATGCTGTTCTTAAGCCCTTGTCTATCCACCTTGAGCCTGAGCTCAACACCAGCGTCGAATCACTATAAAAAGAGCCAATTATTTATAGTCGTCTATCTGACAGGGCTGGTCCCACTTATCTTTCAGGGTGCAGTCCCCCAGGCCTTCCGCCTCGCATTTTCAGCATTGTCAGAGCTGCCCGACGGCTCGATCTTTCATCACTGCACCAGGCTGACATTTCTCCAAATATCAATGATAGTTTTTTATATGTGGCAATAATTTATCAGGCTCAGAGATACACCAAAGCTTTTTTCCCCGAGCGCTGACTGGAACACAACAGCAAAAAGTTTTAGAACTAGAGCTCATAAGAAAAATACATTTCTGATGTTTTTTTTTTGTCTTCCTTGTGGAACATTAATGATTCAGTTGTGTTTAGGAGTAAAAGATGTTCCGTGTTTTCACATCTCAACACTTTAATTACACTTGCAGAGCCTGAATGCAGTGTTTAGCTCTGCCGTTTTACTTCTAAGCCTTTATTTAGAGGGAGCTTTTCTTCATCTCCTACAACTTTCACATTAACTTTGTTCAAGAAGCTGCTAACAACCTGCAAGGCTGCAGCCCCGTCCAATCACTGCACATTAATTGAGCTGACCTTTAGTAGTGTCTTGTTGAAGCTGAGATATTGAAATGAACTTGGGGAGTAATGATTCTCCTCCTCTCCCTCCTCTCTCATCAGAGGACTGAACTCTGTTGTCACTGTAATTGTAGATTCTTTGAGCAGTAAGCTGTAATTAGTGTGGAGGAGGAGCCCTCGGTATGTGTATTGATTTCTCGCTGGCTTGGTGAAAATGCCAGAGGAACACAGAGGACATGAAAACATGGATCCAGACTGACTGATGGAGGCTGATGTACATGGTGCATTGTTTAAAGGGTCTGTTCATGTCGTCGTTTGAAGTATGGCAGAAGGAAACCCACAATCAGAATGGAGATTTGTTCAAGTTCTGCACAAAGAAGCTTAAAATCCATCCAAAAATAATGGATGGGTGTACAAGTTAAAATGCACTGAATGCATAATGTGATGCAAAGACAATGAAAGAGTAAAGGTAGCATTAACTTGGATGAAAGAAAACAAAAAGGTATGAATTAGAAGTGACTTAGTAAAATGTAATTATAAGTTATAATGTTAACCTATTCAAAGAGAAGAGAAGGTTTAAAATGAACACCGCTGCCATATGCAGCTAGAACCATAGAACCAGTAGAATATGTGCATGGATATTTCTGCCTTTTCTGGTGCTTGAGCATTGAACTGCTAAAGTTTTTTTGGTTTTCAATTGCTTATTCATTTTGTTACCCTTAGTTTTTAATACAACAAAAAGTAATATATATATTGTGGTAATTAAGAGGTTTTGGTTGGTGGATTTTGTTACATTTCGACAGAACCAGGCTAGCTGTTAGTCCTTGTTGCTGCACATTAAACATGCACCATAAATGTGTAACTTCACATAAACACTAGCAATCAAAGCCCAAACCAGAGCCTCGTTGAGGTCAATATCCACATCTGTACATGTGGCCACACAGGAGCAGAGTGTGATCATCAACAGACTCTTTTCTTACCTTGTCTGTCCTCATGAGCATCTAACTCATCTCCACCTGACAGCAAAAATGTGGGTTTGACACAAATTACAACTTGTCATCTATTTAGGGAACAACGTTCATTCTCTCTGGTGTATGGAGTGTTCCATGAACAAATGAAAGAAAACACTTATACTTAAAACTTAAACTTATACTATAGACTTCACTGTTGCTTAACAGTGTTGTTTGGCATATAGCTCATTTGCATTATTTTATTTTAATTACTAACCATTCAGAATATAAATTAAATGACTTTAAGCTGGAAAATTAAACTTCTGCAAACATCATGCAAACACAAAGACTCTCCTCCAGGAATCAGCGTTTGAAGTCTTCTTGAGAACATCTGGTCTTAGTATTTACATTCACTGAACAAACAGGGGAGCGTTGCATCAGAGTTGCTGCAGGATGACAAGCAAGATCCTTATACATAGCAGCAATATATATATATATATATATTTTTTTTAATTTTTGTAAAGTTGAAATAAAAAATGAAAGTGACACTAAAATAGCCTCTAGAAGTCTAGATAAATAATTGTGCACTTCTAAACATTTATAAAATGTAGACACATTCTTGCTGAAGGGACGATCTGTGCACATTGACAGCCTGTCCTCCTCACTGTCACTTCACATGCTCAGGCAGAAATATCATAGTGTAAGACACCCTTATAACTTGATTCTTGTGTGATGCTGATACATTGAATAACTTTTTAAATCAAGATTGTGTTAGATGTTACAGAGCTGAAAAAAGGCAATGCAAAACTCGAAGCTGGCTCCAAAAGGAAAGGAACCCACAACACATGCCCGTTTTTATAACAGAAATAAACATGTTAAAAGTGGTTTGGGTTTGGACAGATTGATTTTTTTTATTGGTAAAGACTGGTGGAGATTTTTTTTATAACTCGTCAGTTTGGATTATATAACGGCTAACAATCATGCATACATGTGCATAATTAAAGGCAGGCTGAGTCTACTGGCAGGCGGACCCTTAGTAGCTGAGGCTAAAGGTCCGAGACAAGAAAAGTGCCTTACTGTACAAGCTCAAGTCTATTTACCCTTTACCATTACTTTGTGATCTCTGTTTTTTTTTATTAGTAAGGCTGTTCTATCAGATTTCACGTTGGGCCATTTATCCACACCAATTGAAATGCTGTGGTGTGAATTCCCTGACAAGCCAATTCAGATTTCATATATTTTATTTGTAAAGGTACCATGTACAATATGAAGCATACATGTTGCCATTTGATGCATTGTACCAGAGTTCACTTAGAGCTAGAGCAATGAATTGTTTTTGTCCTGAAGATTTCTCCATAAACTGTCAGTGATGCAAGCTTCAGTTGTATCCCTTGTGTTTGTGTCATGCAGGAAAGTTGTGACCATGCGCTGCCTGGCTGCCCGGGTCAACTACAAGACCCTCATCGTCATCTGCGCCCTCTTCACACTCATCACTGTGTTGTTATGGAACCGCTGCTCCAGTGACACCAGCCTACACTTCCTGCCGCGCGCTGCCTTGGTGGCTCCAAGTGCAAAGGTGGGGGATGCTAGCATCAGCAGCCAGCAGCACCCGCCACAACCTCCTGAGCCCCCGCCCGTTGTCGGGGTTGTCAGTGGGATCAAGTATGAAGAAATCGACTGCCTGATTAATGATGAGTCCACTATCAAAGGCCGGAGAGAAGGAGGAGACATCTACCTCCCCTTCAGCTGGATGGAGAAATACTTCGAGGTTTACGGCAAAGTGGTGCAGTACGATGGCTACGATCGCTTTGAGTTCCAGCACAGCTACTCAAAAGTTTATACACAGCGGGAGCCCTACCACCCTGATGGAGTCTTCATGTCGTTTGAAGGGTACAACGTGGAGGTCCGTGACCGTGTCAAGTGTATAAGTGGAGTGGAAGGTAAGACTTTTGAATTAATGTTCATCACAGGGATTTTCTTAAAATCTTACATTTCTCATAAGCTGTATGGGGAACACAAATTCAAATTCATTTTTAAAGGCATCTCTTGGGTCTGTTACTAGAGGTAATTGCGACAGCATAAGTGGTTTTGAATCTAGGCTTTCAAAAAGTGTTGTCAGGTGTGTGTAAGTTGCTCAGGTTAGATGTGTAACCAAGACCAACGGTCTCACGTCATGAGAAGAAAATGTGCTGACAAACTTCACTTCACCTCTTTCACTTGACAAATACGATCATTATGGCATTATAATGTATCATTTTAAATCATGTACAAAACATAATGAAAATGTTTTCACAATGATCACTTTTTCACATAAGAAATCAATACCTTTCTGTTTTTCACTATAGTTAGCAAAAATTTACAACACTTTTTCCAAAAATGTCTCAATAAAGTTTGAGATTTATTCAGCAATATCCAACATGCAAGGTGGATGATGATATTCTTTGATTTGCATATTGAACTTGTAATACATGAATGACAACTTCCTTTAAAACTATCAATGAAAAAAGCAGTAACTTATTAAACGTTGTTGTCCTTGAATTTGTGAATGTAGTCCTTTTAGAATAGATTAGCGCTCTCTGATAACTTATTAAAGGCAAATATACGACTTATATACATGCTCGTGATCAGCTAGTCAATAGCAATACTTGTACTGTTAACATGAATTATAGCCTTTATTTAATATACTCCACCTCCTGGATGTATCTGAATGACTTAATGATGTTTCATTCAGCTAAGGGATGCTCAGTTTGATCGGTTTTCTCGCTGATCAAGACGTGATGAATAGGATGGATCTTATTTCAAAAGCACCTACTCAATCTCTGCCACTCACTCCCAGACTTTGTTATTCTCTCTTTAACACTATTAAACATGATTTGTGTCGAGTCGATTCAAACTTGATCTTGTCTGGATTCTGACACTGTCAGCATTTCTTTGACTAACTTCCTGGATGTCCGTAAAGTTCCTTGCACACTTTGTGTCCATCCTCAAAGTTGTTCTCTTTGTACGATTCCTCTTAAAGTAATTACCATGAAGGATCAATAGCTCATTTTAAGAAGCTATTAGTTCAAACCACATTGTCATCAATAAACTTCAGCGCCCCGCTCACTTGAAGAAGTGGCCTTGTGTACTTGCCTCAGATTCCGAAAAAGATATTCATTGTCACTTCTCTTCCTTTGTTGTCAAAATGCAGAAGCCAACAGTGACACAAGAGAGACACAGTTAAAGCAGGAAGACGAAATGTCTCTAATAAGTCCAATTATACCATTGTTGCGTTTGTTAATGACGGAGAAAAGAGATTGTTATTTTATCGATATTTTACCACAGATCTGGGTTCTTTTCATCTCGAAGAGCACACTTTTGTTTTGGTTGGGAAATGTAATCAAAGATGATATATCCACCGGCAAAGTGTCAGTTGCTGAGCTTAGCTTGATGAGTAATGATAGCTGCTGTCTGAAAGAACAATTTGCTGACAGTTAATAGGTATTTCTGCAGAGATGGATAGTGCAGTTTCCCATATAGGCTTTTTTTTCTACTTCGAAGTGACACACATCTGTTGTTGTTGTTTTTTTTGGATCATCTCAGAAATTGAACAACACAAATGAAACTGCAAGGAGACTGTTATCAGTTTAAATACAGAGTAAAACAGACTAACCATACACAGATAGGCTCCAAAGCTTGGTTGACTCTTTTAGCAAATTTAATTATTCTATGAATTTGGTTCTCATTAGTTTTTTCAATCCTTTTTTGGATGATACATTTTGCTAACTTTACTATAAACTGTAAACTTTTGCCCCACTTCCTCACACATATGGGAGGAAATATGTATAAGGGAAAATAGGTCAGGTAGGAATCTAGCCAAGTCTGTTTGTACCTCTGGGCTGAGCAGCAGGGAGCCAAGTTATTCTCACTCTCTCATTTCCTTCACATCATTTTTTTCTTTAGCACAAGATGGAGGGAACAGATCCACATTCCCCTACCTTCACACTTGTGCAAATCCACCCAAAATTTACCAGGGTTCATTAATTAAGCCCAAGGCTCCTCGCTACTTAGCACTCCACATACGCATGCACACACCTCTCTTCAACTTAGCATATTTTTATAGGTGAAAATAGCAGTTCATTAATTAGCCTGTCACAGTCCTTGAAACCTCAGGGCTCGAACAAGGTCATAGGAGCATTTTCTCTCCCAACACTCCCTGGTACCCATGGAAAAATGATTTAATAGGACCCCCAGCTATATTCATTAAATGTCGTGATGGCTCTTTTACATCCCCCCTCTTCTTTAGTATTCATTTGGGATGGAACCGGTGACTGGAGTCTATATCAAGCGGTTGACAAGCCTACACTTGATGTCTCAAGTTTAAGCTCCCTTCTTTTAACTATGATGTTATTGTGATTTAGTTTGAGAGCATTTCCGATACATCAAACGGTCATTCATCAAGTATTCATGCTCTCAGTATTTTATTATTTGACAGAATCATACAAGCACACGTCTCCTGTACGGCTTGTTTTCTTATGTTAAGACATAGAGGTCTCTTTTTCTTTTTGTTTCACCGAGCCCCCACGAGACAAAGAACAAAAGTTGACAATAATGAAGCTCCAGCAGTCGGGAAGCTATCATTAGTGCAAGTAGTTAATTCTCTCTAACGACATCCTCTTAAATCACGACTGGTCTCTCTTCTTCTTTTTTTGTCTCTGCCTTTTTTTTCAAAAACATCTTTATCCTGAGTTCTGTAGCAGACCATCATCACTAAAACATTTTCGCGAAATATGTCCTAGAACCTTTACATCGCTTGAACAAACACTGAGGTGGAGGTTTTCACCAACAAGTTTGACATGAATAAGCAATTTGACTTGTTTTTAGGTGCATAACAAGAAACACAATTTTTTTTTTCAAATAGAAAGGAAGTATGCAAAAGCAAAAAAAATCAAATAAAATGGAATAAAATGTTGCAGTTTTTTTTAAAGCTGTAACAAAGACATTGACATTGTATTTCTGACCTGACATTTATCAGTCCCGTTCAGTCTACAATAATCCCAACCAACTCCCAAAAAAACATCTGGGCCTTTTGCTGCAACATGCTTAACTGTTTCCACCAGTTTCCTCTGGTTCTCCGCAGTGAGATCGTCTGAGTTTGTTTACACAGACAATTAATCCAAAGGAGGCTTAAAGCTGTTAAGAGCTTCTGAGCTGGGTCCTTATTCTCAGTGGGTGTAGAACAACGATCGAGCCTTTCACACAACACATTAGAGTCATTTGGTCCAACGTTAATATCAAACATATTGCTTGTTAGAGCTTTAATATCTGCTCCCCTTCTCCCAGATGTCACAATATTTTTTCCGACCTGCTCGAGGACAAAAACAAAGCCAGCGACATTGAACAACACTAAGATGGTGGGGCCCTCGTGCTGCTACATAAACTTCAGTAGGCTTAGAGCCGACTGAAATTGGTAGACTTCGTTCTTTATATTTCTGGAGAAGTCTGCTCGCTGGAGTCATGAAAATATGCTGCGGCTTAACAGTCAATTCCACATGGATTATTTAGTGTTATTCAGTGAGAAGCACAGCGCTACAGTGTTAGGATTTTTGACAGTCATTTGACTTAAGTTGTCAAGGGAGATGGCAGTAACAAGACAGGCATGAAGCAGAGCCTGGCAAGGGATCGGGGAAGTTTGACGTGTCAGTGTGTGCTCATAAATAAGTGTGTACGAGTGTGCATTAGTTTATTTATTTTTTGTGGTCTTTTCGAACACATTAATCAAATGTATCAATCAGGAGTTGTTTGTAACAACTTTTGTCTACTTAGAAAATGTGTCACGGAGCCAAGCTTTGTACATGTACCCTTTAAAAATAAACATGAGAACGGTCCATAGATTCCCGCCCCATTAGTAAAGGTGATTTAACTGAAGAAAATGTATTTCTGGAGTTACTGCTTATGCTTTCTTCCATGAGGCATGCAGCCTGCTTATAGTTGATAACCATTACAAGATTTTTTATTATGCATGTTGCACACATTAAAAAAGACACTTGTCCTGATAGACAGTTGCATCATTTATATAATAGAAATATGCATTATTATATCTCCCTGTCATAGACAAAGCTTGTATAGACTAGGAAGGTGTACATTTAAACATTTTTTTGTCCTCTTTTAATCAAATCTGAAGTACAAAATACTAATAGTTAAATACATCGTATCCTTGGCTCTTTAGTCATCATGCAATTCATGGTATGGTTTAGCATGAATACAAGAATCATGAACTCAACAGGTACAGACAGAAATGTCAAACAAAAAAGTCATCCTTCACTATGACTTTGAAAGGAAAAAAAATAATCCAAACAAACATACAAATAATCTTAAAATGAAATGTCCCGGAAATCTCTGTACATGAAGCCATTGCAAAATGTGTAAGATCTTCCATTTCTGCCTGTCAATATGACCACATCTTTCTTTTGACAATGAGTTTGATTTATCTGAAATAATACTGAAGTTATGTACATTTAATCCATTAATACAGAGTATGAATATAGTTCTTCTACAGATAGTTGTGAAATATAAACGGTGGAGTGTTGGTAGAGTGGACATCTGAAAGGCATCTTAACCATGGTCGCTGCATCGACCCGTTTGGGAGTCTTGTGCACAGATGGGTCGGATCAGGGGTGGTTGGAGGATTTCATTCTCGCTCTTCTTGCTGCCAAAGAACGTTGCTTCATATCCAAACAATGAGAACACCTAAGATAGATGGTGGGAGATGTTCCAAAGCTATCGAGAAGTCAGAAATAATAAGAAAGAAAAAAAAGATTTCTAAGAACTTTACTCAGCTTTTTCACTCAAAATATGATTGAGGAGTATTTTAGTAGTAAGAACTGAAAGATGTAATTCATAATTTGTGACCTACTTACTCTGCATTTTCCCGTGTGTGTGTGTCTTATGTCACAGTCAAAAACTGAAAAGATGTTTGTTGACATTAATTAGCATTTTCAATTTAATTATTGCTCAAGATGTCTGTTTTTTTCTTTTTTAGTAAAGCGCTTTGAGCTGCACCTTGAGCTACATGTTTGTAAGGGGCTATATAAAGGTGAAGATAATAATAACTGTTTTTAGCTGACACACATCATTACTAACTCAAGGCTCACACATTAGAAACTCACTTAGAGTTGAATAATTTTTAATTCAAGTAAAATCCAAAATCAAGATTTCTGTTGCATGTCATTCACTGTCTGAGTTATATATTGGGTAACAGAAAATAAGAAATACAGTATTGCCTTTTATCTGGAAAGCAGCGGATGTGATTAGTTTAACAGAGGGGGAAACATTATCACCCAGCCTGACTCAGAGTGTGTTATGTTATTCTCCGTTTTAGAAGGATGGGGTTTGGGTTGCTCATGTGCTCTCTCTGTCACAAGGTCTTTATGTGAACTATCTGTTAATCAGAGTGATTCTGCTGCCTGGGCTATTTCTGGCCTTGTGAGCAGGGAATATAGCCTCTTGTGAAATACTGTAGCTTAGCTTGAATTTCACCTCACCGTCCAATCAGTCAGAACTTGTTAAGCTGGGAATGGGAATGTTTCATAACATGAATGTTTGATTTCAATATTTAATTTTGTACCAGTTTTATTTCTATCGCTGGAGTTATGAACTTAAAGGGACACTACTACAAACGGATTCGGTATTTCAAGAAACAATAAAAGCTTCAGTTGCCACCTTAAGTTGAACATCTGCCTGAAATAGACTTAAAAAAAAAAAAAACTCAAAATAAACAAGATGATCATCTAAACCCCAAATTTAGATGCACTTTTATACAGTATGAAAGTTAAAACCCAAAAAGAAGAAGAACAATACAATGCCTGCTGTCTCTTGTGCATAAGAAGAGCATTTTCTATTTTTATTCAACATCACTGTCCTTCTCTCTTCCTCCCTCTTTTACACCCAGGCGTACCTCTGTCCACTCAGTGGGGCCCTCAGGGCTACTTCTACGCCATCCAGATCGCTCAGTACGGCTTGAGCCATTACAGCAAAAACCTGACGGAGCGCCCTCCCCATGTGGAAGTCTACGACACGGCCGAGGAGAGAGACAGTCGGGCCAGCTCTGCGCCCTGGAGTGTGCCGAAAGGCTGCAGTCTCAACCGCCTCCACGACAAGAGCCGAGCTACCTCTGTGCGTCAGTTCAGTGCTGCAGGTACGTAAGCCTTCCATGTGCCCAGATGGCCTCAGGGCAAGGAGCTTATCTCCTGTAAACTGTGGCTGTAGGAGGCCCGATATGCAACTTTGCCCTCAGGACAGGATGATAGTCTGTGGTGAGTCATCGCCACAGAGAGAGACAGAGAACACTGGCGGACAGAGCCGGTTGGCAGCAGACCCGAAACACAATAACAGATTCCTAAAAATTATGATTATTTAAGAACCAGCAGACACAATATCACACATTTCCTCCTCCTTTCTTCACTGACTCAGACATTGTCACATCCACGATGTATAAACACATTGTGTGAAAGACTGCAGACAGGAACACTTCTAGTCTACAATGTTTTCACTTTAGACTTTTCATCCAGAGCATGAATATCAGCGGTTAAAATGATAACTCATCTCCAAATGTTTTTAGCCATAGACGATTAACCTTCGTAATGTTTTCCGATCAGAGGACAAAATAAAGCTTTAGGCTGTTGTCTGGTTTGATCACTCTTTACAAGCAGCTCTACACACCATTTGGGCTTTAATGAAAGGTTCTTATCTATTACCTTTTCATTCTTCCCAGAGGGACTCTGCACGGTAACAGACTAGTTGATTGTGTTATTTTATCAAACATAAAGTCAATTCATGAAGATGTAGCTCTTTAAACCCGGTTATAACCGTTACTGCTTTGACTAAATCAAACAGCTGGACACAGCAGCTCTTACTTCATATTCATATAGCTGACACTGTCATCCAAAGTGACTTCTATTAAGTGCATTCATCCATGTGTATGTAGTTCAGACTGTGTGATGAGTTTGTTCTGTTGATCTCTATAAGCGGAGCGGAGTGAGGAGGACGTTGAGACTGTGCATAAAATGTCACTTCCTGGAGCTTTCGCGGAAAATACGACCCGGGGAAAATTTTATACAGGCAACACAGATAGGCAGTGAACATCTACTTTTTCATATCAGTTAACCGTTCGCTTATTAATGGGAGATATAAAACAATTTATTCATGTAAAAAGTTACATATAGAACCTTTAATAAAAAAAAAATATATATATATTATTATTATTATTTTTGGACTTTTTGTGCCTTTATTGTAGAGATAGGATAGTGGATAGAGTCGGAAATCAGGGAAAGAAGTCATTTAAGGATACCTTTCCGATCTAACAGGACAGCTGTCATTAAAAGTAACTCATGAACACCAAGATTCCTTCAAGTGTTTGTGTCGGCGTCCGTCTGCCCCCCCCCCCCCCCCAAAAAAAGCTGTAAACCTAGGGGAAACACTGTTGTCGCATATTATATACAGTAAATTGAATGTACTGTATGTTGAGAGTTTTCTCTTCAAAGATGATATTTAGTTTTAAATATAACTCTAAACCTAAGCCAAGTTTTATCTTCGGCTCAGGTTCTCCAGGATTCAGAATAGCTTGTGTAGCAACTCATCTGTGAAGCTAATGTTAGCTCATTCTACAGTCCAGAGCGTTCAGTAGTGTCATTTGATGGTCATCAGTCAGATATCATTAGCTTTGACATTATCAGAAGTGATCTGTCAGTAATTTTATCACTGTGACCAGCTGTTTTATATTAACTAAATGATGTTCCTGTTTGACTCAGCCCACGTTCAGTATTCTTCTCAAAGAGAGCAAAATACAACAGAGTAACAGCAGGATATACGAACATATTCAGCTCACACATTGAGTTTACATCCAAAATGTCACTTAAAAACTTTAGTTGTTGTTTTTTTGTATAATATGGTATAAAGGGGTCTGAACTTATTAGTTCAATCTTTCTTAAATGTTTAATTCTCCATCAGTACAAAAGAGGCCTCCCTTAAAATGGTGATTTTGTCTCCTCATAATAAAAGGACTGAAGGTTTGAAACTTAAAGGAATCTTATTTCTTTTTATCAAAGGTTGATATGATTCTGAGAAAATCTGCTCCAGCCTCCCTCAGACTTTGTGTAGCCCTTTATGGAGTGCAGCTCTCACTTATGCATCTGAAAGTGGATCTATAAAGATGGAAAAATAGAAAGAATAAAACTCTCTCCCTCTTCGCTCCTGTCGTTCTCTTCATTATGTACCAAACAGAAATGTCTTCAGGACAGCGGTATGTGGTGAGAGTGATTCCATTTGAAGGAGTGCAATTAAAGTTTCACCGTCGGTTTCAAGCGCAGTAATGACAACTGTCTCTGGGAAATTTACTCGGCTTTTGTCTATTAATGTCCATTCTACGAGATGGAGAATGACTAAAGAGAAACCATGCCTGCTGCCGGGTTAATATGCCCGTGCTCTGCATGCAGTCTGCGTGTCTAGAAATGTTTCTAAGAAGAAACACCGCTGAGTTAAAGAAATGAAGACTCTGTATGGCAATATGATCTGCCTCTTTTCACTGTAAGCTGTGCCATTTACAGATATGGTTGAAGCTCGTCAGATGAAATGCTGAATTAGATTTATGAACACAGGTTTTTGGAGACATCAGTAAATTTAAAATGATTTTTCAGTTTTTTATAAATTTTACACTCGAAGAAGAAAACTTTACACATTTTCCTTCCTTAAGTTAAAAGCACGCTTTAACTCTAACTTGACTAGTGTGAGCGCTCTGATCCGTACTCAAGCACAGCACACTTCCTTGGCATGCTGGTACAGTTCATGCATGAGCACAAGTACACAACATGGACAGCCTTGATTATCGAGAAATCCCGGAATGTCATGGCTGTATCTGATTAGATTGACTGAAAATATGTCCTCATGTTCTCTGCGTTCTTCCATGTGCGGACAAGCGGACTCGGTTTAGTCCGCTTGTCTTGTAAACTAAGCGAGCTTCATAATTACGTAAAGTCACGCACGTGTTGTAGAGACTATCCACTTGATGTTTGGTTTGTAGCCTCTCCTGAAGTAGTCCTGAAGCTTTCTCCATAAACTGTGGCCTTCTTTGACAACACATTGCGGAGTGAAAGCCAGGATTATAAGAATCCAATCAAAATGCAGATGGTTTCATTTGTCTACAGCCAATCAATTGTAATCTCAGAAATCATTGTTACATTCTCAGATTTCATATTAAAAAAAATACGCCAAGTTGGGGCGTTGATAGCGCAGAGGTTATCGGCTCACACCATGTAAGGAGGCTATAGTCCTCTAAGCGGGTGGCCCAGGTTCAAATCCGCCCTGTGGCTCATTTCCCCAATGTCTTCATTCCCCGCTCTCTCTCTCTCCCTGATTCCTGACGTTATCCACTGTCCTATCTCTAAATCAAATGAATAACAAGCCCAAAAAATATACCTAAAAAAAGAAGCAGGGTTTACATAGAAGTTGACTTTCTGTAACTGAACACATTGAGAAAAAAAAAAAAAACAACAACATTATATGAATCCTTTAATGTCGAAATAGTACGTTTGATATCATGTTTGGGATAGCTTCTTGAAAACTTCAGTCCGCAAACACAAGCCTGTGGCTAAAGTCGCTGGAAATATTGACATATTTTCCTGATTAAAAAAAAAAAAAGCAATTAGAGGCTTTCCTTATCTTGTTTCACCTTAGGGTGATGCATAGATTGTGTTCTGTAGTGTTGTTTTATACCGTGTGGTGGAACTCAAGTAAAGTAGTGACGAAACAGCTTATTTCTGAGTGGTCCAAATATCTAAACTATAAATAAAATCTGACTTTATTAGGGTAGAGATGTGAAATCTGGCCTAGTTTTATTGCTGCTAAATGGCCATGGCAGAGAGCTGGTTGGTGCTGGAGTTATTTTTGGATTTTGCAGAAGTCCAAATCTTTTACCCAGTGCTGACTGTGAGCTGTCTTTTCTTCTCCTTTGATCTCCTGCTGATATTTCCAGGACACTCTCCCTCTGCGTGTGTCCTCTGTGAGCTGCTGCCTCTACTGTAATTTTCACCTCCTTCTAATTCCTCCACTTTCAACCTCTCATCATCATCACCAATTTCATTTTATTCCTCCACCCTCCACTTTTCTCTCTCTCTCTCTCTCTCTCTCGCTCTCACTCTCTGTGCTCCTCGCACATCTCGCCTTACAGCTTCAAGTTGCCGTCATAGCTCTCTCTTTCCTCCACATCCTCATGTTTTCATCATCACTCCTCAGACCTCCCTCGGCAAACCTCTCCCTCCATTAATCTTCTTCTTCCCCCCCCCCCCCCAGTTTCAGTCAGTCTTCCACCTCTATTTACTCATTTCCACCCACTTATCACCCCTCAGCCTTTTTGTGCTTCCTAAACGTTGTAATCATATTACCTCTATCCATTTTACCGCCGTTTTCTGCTCGCTCATCCAAACTTTTCTTGTCTCTGCTGTCAGTTTCTCTTTCTGTCTTTGTCTCCCTCCACCTACTCCCCTTCTTTCTGTTTGGCTCTTTTTTCCCCCTCCTTACTGTATCTAGGGCAGCGGTGTTGAACAGCCTCTCAAATCCTCTGACAAGTGGATCAATCGTCTGTCCCGTGATAATAACCTACCATCTACCATCTGCACAATCCTGCACGAAAACTGTCCACCACTGAGTGCCTATTGTCTGACTCTCTCTGTGTTCCTTGATAGTTCACAAATGCAGTTTGTTCTCACCAAACCCTGCCAGAAACAGAAAGGTTTATCTGTGTGCGGAGATGCAGAGGAGCAACAGCCGTCAGCGGCTTCAGCTCTTTGAAAAAGTACTCTCCAACTTTGGAAGTTGAATCCAAAAGGAGTTGAAGTGGGCTTCTTTGCCAATGATAAACAGAAGAAGACTCTTCAAAGTTATGAATAATAAGATTTCGGTCCTGGTAGATTTGGTCACATCAGTGGTTTTTGTGGTGACACTTAAGTCCTGTTGAATATTTCAACACTTCTCTAGCAGCTCCTTTTTGTCAGAAACAGAGGACTAGCTGCTCCACCAAACAGACACACATTGTTTCAAGAAAGATGTCACTCAGGTATAAATGCAAACGTGATCTGATTTCAACTGTGACATGAAAGTTTCTTCACTTTCTGAGGAGTTGGAGCTTCACTACCTGCCGCCTTTTCCAACAGCTCTCTGTTTCTTCGCATTTCAGGGCACGGTCACACTGGCCATCCGTACCGTGCCCAAGCACGCTTCAACCCTAAAGTCCAGTTCGTTTGGCCAGTGTGCTGTAGTTAGTGATGTCCTGCAGGCCTCTCCAGATTGTGCAAATACAGCAATTAAAATGAAGTTACCCAATACTGGGAGCGTAGCACTACTTTTTTGTTGCCATGGTATTGAAACAGGTATTATTGGGTTTTTAACTTTAACTAGAATCATATGTAAGTTTAAAAATCAGTTGTTTTTTTTGACAACCCTTGTAAAGTAGAGTAGGAGCTGTACCGGGGGCTTCTGCTTTGAGGGCTATAGCCTTTGGCACTCCTGATCAACTGTTTATGACATTTTACAGACAAATATATTAATCCAGAATATGATTGCCTGACTAATCAAGAGACCCATCGTTTTTGTAGTCCTCAAAACATCAAAACTTCCAGTATTCAATCAATGCTTGTACGAGGCACTGTCTGTCCTGTATTGACACATTGTTGCAGTCCAGTAAGATGTGGATGACTAATTAAAAAAAAAAAAAACCTGAAAGTCTTGTTGCTTAGATCTTATGCACGACACGTTCTGTACATGTGTACAACTGTTCCTTCAGCACACTCACTCATGTGGGCCTGCTGATGTCTTCCCAGCTGCATGTCATCTCTGACTCCTGCCGTATTGCTAAACAGCCGTGGAGCCAAGCAGAGGAGGTGAATTCTCGTCTATATTCCCTTCCCATCCTTTATTGATGCCAGAGTAATCACAGGGCCAGAGTACAAATCCACTTACTCTCTGCATTGCCTTAAGTAATGGATTTATGAGTGCATTAAAGAGCCGTAGTCATCCAGAGGCCCCTGCCAGACTGGCTCTCTCCTTCATTTTCCCGCTGATCGACTGTCTTTGTGTCTTGTCTGCTTCTGCTTTCTCACAGCTAGTGTCATGCAAGATCTCTCTCTCTCTCTCTCTCTCTCTCTGATTCTTATTGTCTTCTCACTATTGGCTCATTTTCACTCCTTTGCGTCTCAGTCCGGCTTTGAGGGCAACCCATCATTCCATTACCCTTCATTTTGATGACTGCTACACTCTTTCCTGTCTCCATCCTTTGTGGCACCCTGATGAGAGAAAGGTTTTTTTTTTTTTGTTTTTTTTTTAGTTATTTTTTTGTTTGTACTGTGCAGTAAGAGTAACAAGGCCAAAGGAGAGAGCTCATTCCACTAGCTGTTGGTTCTTCGGGGGGTTGAAATGAATTCAGAGTAGCGTGCAAAGTGGCTGACTGGCAAAAAAAAAACCAATGTGATATGATGTATGAGGAGTGGTGGCAGTATGGGAACTGAATTTCATCTTGAGTTCATATCTTTGAGTTTTGGAGAGGAAGGCAATGTTGAGATGCAAATAGAAAAGTTGCTGCAGCGCATCAACTTCTTCTTTGGCTCTCTTGTTCCAACTTTCCTGCTTTGTTCTTTTTCTCCCGTCTGTCCGGTTCTCCTCCTAATTAAGCCCAGTGTGCAGTGACACATCTGTTCTGAACATCCCATGAGAAGCGTGTCCCTGTGTGCGTCTGAGACTCTCTCTCACACACACACACACACACACACACACACACACACACACACACACACACACACACAGAGATGAACATTATGAGTTTCTTAAAGAATGGGGTTTTGACCTCACATTTCTCTTAACTGATCCGACTCTTATTGATCATTAGAGGATGTGAATACAGAGTGAATCGTTAGAACAAAAAGATTAGATTTAAAGAAGCACAGCATCAAAGGAGTGTGTGTTAAAGGAGACACACACACACACACACACACACACACACACACACACACACACACACACACACACACACACACACACACACACACACACAAAAGGCTTCAGTCAGTCTGCTTAAAATAGTCCAATGTCATCCTGTAATCATTAGAAAATCAGTCAGAAGAGGTTACTTTCTTTCTCATTGAATGCAGTCAAAGAAATGCTTAGAAAATCTTTTCTATGGTAATTTTAAATTCTTGTTAAACATATTTCAAAACCTCCTCTTTTTATCCCCGCCCGACCACCACAGAGTCCTCAGAAGGCGTCTCCCTCCAGCTGGGTAACGCCAAAGACTTCATCCTCAGCTTGGACTTGAAGTTCGCCTCTAACGGCAGCGTGTCTGTGATCCTGGAGACCACAGAGAAGGGTCCACCCTTCACCATCCACTACGTGACCAACACGCAGCTCATCGCCTTCAAAGACCATGACATCACCTATGGGATCGGGCCGAGAACCGCCTGGAGCACCCTGACCCGAGACCTGATCACAGACCTCAGGAAGGGCGTCGGTCTGTCCAACACCAAGGCTGTGAAGGCCACAAAGGTTGGTTTATGTCAAATGTTTAGAGCTATAATAAAACATCTGTAGATTAGAGCTGAAACCATTTGAGGAATAATAAATAGACAGCCATGTTATTTACATGTTTTAGTTTAATTTACAAGCAAAACTGTAAAAAAAAGTCCATGTTTCAAGCTTTCTACTGTGAGATCTGCTGCTTTGTTGCATCTGAGCTTTAAGGAGCTTTGATTGTCAATTTTGTTATTTTTATTATTATTGTTGTTTGAGACTAAACCATTCGTCGATCAGTTGAAAAACAATCCACAGATGAATCAATATAATATATAATATCAAATAATTGCTTGCTACAGCTTATAACTGGACCAAACATAATGTTTCTAAATTGATTTCCACTTCAAGCTTCCTTCCAGGTGGATTAGATCAAAATGAATATCAAGATGACTAATGGTGCAGCATTTCTAACACATTTTTGAACTGTGTAAACGTTGATTAAATGTGGATAAACGTCTTTGTACAATTAGACTCTGGTTTTATATTTTCACAAGCACACACAATAAGCACTATAGACTAAATGCAGAACTCTCATTCAAACATTCCTTTGTCTGCCTTTGCCTAGATCATGCCCAGACGAGTGGTGCGTTTAGTCCTACATGGGCGTGGCTTTGTTGACAATGTCACCATCTCCACCACTGCACACATGGCCGCCTTCTTTGCAGCCAGCGACTGGCTACTACGCAACCAGGACGAGCGGGGCGGCTGGCCCATCATGGTCACACGTAAACTGGGTGAAGGCTTCCGACCTTTGGAGCCCGGCTGGTACTCGGCTATGGCTCAGGGTCAGGCCATGTCGACGCTGGTGAGAGCGTACCTCCTCACCAAGGACCAGGCTTACCTCAGCGCTGCCCTCAAGGCGGTGGGACCATACAAGGTGCCTTCAGCGCAGCACGGGGTCAAAGCTGTGTTCATGAACAAATATGACTGGTATGAAGAATACCCCACCACGCCCAGCTCCTTTGTCCTCAACGGCTTCATCTACTCTCTGCTGGGACTCTTTGACTTGACTGACACGGCTGGGGAGAAGCTGGGCAGGGAGGCGGGTCAGCTGTTCAGCCGCGGCATAGAGTCTCTGAGGGCCATGCTGCCGCTCTTTGACACGGGGTCAGGGAGCATCTATGACCTGCGTCACTTCATGTTGGGCACTGCGCCCAACCTGGCACGCTGGGACTATCACACCACACACATTAACCAGCTGCAGCTCATTGCATCTATAGACAACTCTCCCATTTTTAAGGATGTGGTCAAACGCTGGAAAAACTACTTAAAAGGGATCCGTGCCAAGCACAACTAGACCAACTGTAAGCATTGTGTGGAAAAACAGCAGAGATGATATTCTTGTGTGAGAACTTGGTGAATAAATGAATGTGAGGCGGTGCTCACATTGTGTGTCTGTGTGGTGGAGGATCATTAACTAAAGGATGAGTTTATTCAGCTGCAGCTCAACACTAAATGTTTCACATGTGCTCAGTTGCAGGTTTTTTCTTTCCTGCAACATCGACTGTAGCTCTCCTCTCCCGGTTTATTTCCTTGAGCTAGTGTTTGTAATTATGCACAGACCTAGTTTCAGAGTGTGTGTGTTTGTGTTCAGGAAGAGCACATTGTGTGTGTGTGTGTGTGTGTGTGTGTGTGTGTGCGCGTGTGTGCGTGCGCGCTGTTTAGAGTAACAATATATGATGCTAGAGGAAGATGAACCTTCTTGGGTTGTTTAATCTGACTCACATTTCCTACATTCATCATCCACCACAATTCTCTTCTCCATTGTATTTTTTAACTGGTTTGAGAGTTTATTGAAACAAATACACAGAATATATAAGAAAAATAGTTTTGAGAATGATTCCAAAAAAATCTAAATATGATGAACATTTAGTTTTTTATTTGTCCCCTAGAACCTTATTTTTACCCTTTAACATTGGAATCTTCAAAGTTTAAAATATAAAAATGATGTAAGTTTGTAAGAAAGATGTGAGATAAATTAATTTGGCTGTCTTTTTACTTCATGCTTCCTAACTGGCAGCTTTCTGTTGTTTTTTTTTAAAACCATTTCTCCCTAAAACACAGTAGTTTTAACTATTGACAAATTATTTTAGAGGAAGTTTATGTTGTTGTTTTTTAAGCAAGCTCATCTTTAACTTGTTTGCTTTTCCTCTCATCTTGATATTCAGTCATGGATTAAGTGTTTGTCGAGCTGCTTGAAATCAGCTCTGAGGAACAAAACAAGCCACCAAGTTTGACGTCAGATGGTTCAACTGGCTCAGGCTTCCTGCAGGTCTCCTCTCTACATGCCCACAATTCAACTTTCTAAAGCTGAGTTGTTGTTTTTTCTAGTCGACAAAGGTTCCAACTGAAAGACAGATGGGTCCGAGTGTAACACTGAAGGTAACACTGCCACTACGTTATTGACTGACTATACCACTGATCCACAGCCGCCCATTACTACAGAAGCCCTCCGTCTGCTTAGGGTTTCAATAGTAATGACTAAACTTGATGCTTTTCCTTTAGACTTTCCTTAACTGACCAACTTAAGCTTCATATAAACCTTGACCTTGCTGTCAAAATGTCCTTTGGTTTGTACAACAGCATCATTATTTGTAGCTTCATTTGATAGATTTTCACGTTCCCTTTCCACCTTCTAAGATTGTTGTTTACTTGAAAACTCACCTATGACTCTTTACTCGCAGATCATAATTGCAGGACTCAAGTGTGAAGTTGTGTGCTCCGGCAGAGCTGCGTCTCACTAACATGCCAATTTCTAACATTTAAATAGACAATGTGAGAAGAGCTGAAGGTCGAGGTGAAGTCTGCACCAACACGAAGAGGCTGTCAGTCCCTGCAGGCTCTCATTGCTCCTCTGGGCTGCTGTGGGTGCATGAACTCAGCGTTTTTAATCTTGAGTGCTGCCCTGTTGACCGCTGTGCGAGGAGAAACGGCCTCGTCGAGACACTAACAATTCACCCGGCTAATAGGCCTGAGAGGCTGCACACAGTACCGTCGCCTGTCTGTGGATGAGTCAGCATCCAGTGGCATCACACCCGCAAAGAAAACAAAGTGGAGCCCTCAGCATTAATGAGGCTCTCATCGATCTAGCTTAAAGATTATTAATGGGAAGCAGGACACTCGGGCTGGTTTGGTCCTCGGAAGGTGTTGATGGTGGATTTTTCTTTGGCCATTTTCATAAAACGGAAAACTTTTCCCCCTTATGGTCTGCTTTTAAGTTGTTGAACTTCCAGTGTATTTAAAGACTGATTCTAAGAAGTCTCTGATTTATTTTTAAAAAAAAAAGCTTTGCTACCATGACAGCTGATTTGCTTTCGTTCAAACAGTTCTAAATCCTCTGGGTGTTTCTCTCTGACCGTACAGCTTCATCTTCAGCTCAGCTGCGACATTCAAAACTTAGTGAGGATTTATAACAGAGTTTTAGAGCTAACCTTAAGAAGAAATAATCACAGATGATTAGTAGTAAAAGAAGTTGTAATAATTCAAGAAAAAGTCACAGCGTTATTAGAAAAAAAGACGCGTTTTGCAAAGAAAATACTCACTGTTGGTCCAGTAAATATGACTTAATCGTTTGTTTATCAGTGCCACACGTCACAGCATTCAAAGCTTGTTTCTAGCATGGCCTTTTAATACATGAAACTCCAAAACAAATTCACAAGAGACTTTACATACAAGAAATCAGCTTATTAAACTCGTACATTAAATAGCACAAAACATGTAACTCAACATAACTACAGAAAATACAAACTATAGTACAATATAGTGTCCTAAAACAAGAAGCACCAGATTATTCATAAATGTATGAATCCTGCTAAAAAAAAAAAAAAACACTTTCATTCGGAGTTTGAAAGGATTCAAGTCAGGATCAGTTCAAGTATTTTTCAGATCAAATCATTTCTTAGACGTAAGAATATAACATGACCTTCCCAGTCTTACCATCACATCCACTTCTTCTCACTGCTACAACGTGACTCTTCCTTCATCCTAGAGGTTTATACTGGTATTACATTGATGCTTCGTTTTCAAATTAAAAAAACAAAGAAGAGAAGTTTTCCAAGAGGATAGTGATGAGTGTACTTTTTTCTTTTTGATAATACAGGTTGTTTTTTTTACGCTTGCTGGTCTTTGCTGTGTTAATTTCCTGGTAGCATTTTTTTGAGTCATGAGTCATTTTTACAGGACATTTAGAAAAATGTTGTTTTAAAGAGAACATTCAGGAATAGACGTGTTGAGTGTGATTCTCCATTTTGTTTATACCAAAGTCATCGATTCAAGTTTGAATTTGTATATTTTTGTGCAAACCGACTTCCATTCAGCATTTAATGACATTCAATGTCATGGAGGCGTCGCAGAGAGACACTGCCTTTTGAGAAAAGACGTTTTTCAGATGTAGGTTTAGTAGATAATAGTACAAAAGAAAGATTAAAAGCTTGTTTCAGTGAAAGGGGATGCGTGCAAAAAGAGATAAGCATTTAGTCGGCTACTGTTTTAAACGAGCCTTTAGCTGCAGATTATCCTTCAGCTTTTTGTTTTCTCTTTCAGGAGTTTGTGTTTCGTTCATCGTTCGCTGGAATAATTTGCAGAGGAGTGAGATGTTTTGCTAGATAGACACAAAAGCACAACTTTCCATTTTCCAGTCACATGATTTCAGTTGTATATTTGTTGGGTTTCATTTGTCTTTGTGTTCAAAATAATGTGCAACGCCTTCATTCAGGAAGCTGCTAGCTATTATTGTTCACTGTGGCACAGGAATGACAACTTCAGTTTCCTACGTTTAACAAGTTGTGTTTATTTCCAACTTTCTGTTGAAGACTTCAACATGTGGCCGCAGAGGTCAAATGTGATTTATGCAATAAAATGTTTACTGGGGTTGTGACACCACAGGAGACCCAGAGAAGTTGTACAGACTTTGCAATCCAAGCACAATGTGCAAATGCTACCATTTTTTAGTCTAAGGACGAGAGGTGTTTATATACAGAGTAAATCTTTGTGCTTTAAAAATGTGCTTTTTAAAGGTGTAAAAAAAATAAAAGCATTTTTCTTAATCCGCTGGTCTGATCTTTTCCTCTAACTTTTTGCAGGTTACATATAAAACAGCAGTCTTGTGAAATCTGTGACTGGTTGATTATCCTTTAGATCAACTGCAAGCTGCTGCATTTCCATCAATTAGACTAATGTGTAACTGTTTTGATGACCCATTCTGGTGCTAGACTTTCCCTAGAAAGCATATGAACAGGCATGAGTTCCTTAAAAAGTTTTTCTTTGTCTTCAAAAAAAATAACATTCTTTGTGTTTCAGTTGCACAAAAGTGAGCAATGTAAAGGTGCCACTTTGGTTACTATGGTTATTCAGAGTTTCCCTTTACACAAAACGGTTAACTCTTCATCCAGAGTTATTTAAAACCTTGTTTCATAGTTCTTTTTGATACATAGATTATGTGCATAATGTATATAATTCTCTTCTGTAACAATACTGATAATATTCGTACACATGCATGTCGGATCAGAGCTTCAGCCTCGATAACACTCGCCTCCTCGGGCCTTGCTGCGATTGACATTTGGAGCTGACTTCAAAAAAGTTTGTTAACAAGTTCTTGTTGGGCCTCAGCCAGCTCATTCTTCTTCTCTCCTTTTTAAGCTTCCCATCTTTTGTGTAGGCCTTTGCATGACAATACACGGTCCAATATTACTGACTAACACTTACGTTCAATGGGCCCACCCATGGCGTTAACGTTACAAAAGATAAGCTCATAACATTTAAAAAGTGGGGTTTTACATTTTGAAACAGGCTACATTTTACTGAAATAAAAAATAAATAATACATGTATTGTTGTTGCTATAAGAAGTTCAATTGAGTATTTAAGTTTAAAATTATATTTGCTTCACTTGACGATGGACCACGTGTTTTTGATGACCTCCATGGGGGCCCACATGTGTCTTGGCCCGCGAAGCTTTCCCCTCGTTCCCCCCTCATGGCCTTGCTTACCGTACGTAAATGCACAAGTTAATCCTTTTTGTCATCATCAAAACAAGAACCTCTTTTCAGGGCGTGGCAAAGCCTAGTGGTTATATTTGTGCACAGTATGGATAGAGGCGTTCCTCAGGTTGGACGTAGACCCTCTGCAGTCTGTACTCGGCCGAGTGTCATTCCCCACCCTCTCATCCCTGTACCCACTCAATCCACACTCCTTTCCTCTTTAATAAAGGCATACAAGTCCAAAAATAATCTTTAAGAAAAAACATCTTTTCAGGCCAGTAAATGAAGTCAGTCTGCTGGAATCCTTTGTGATTCGATTGATCATCTGAATAATTATTTAAACCCATCCGCTTAATATTCACAACACTGAACCTACAGCTGTAGAGGCTAACTGTGTTCTGCCATCGCTCCTCCATTGTCTTAAGTAAAAGATCTTCAGAATTGATGGGATACTCTACATTTTAATGAAGGATTTCATTTGAATCAGTTCCTTTTTCTGTTGCATTTCTGATGATTTTGAAGACGGTGTTATTTAAATATTGGTCTATTTCTGTTCAGTTTTAAATCCTTAGAAAAGGCAGTTTCCTTCATGCGCTCGTTTCCTTTGTTCAGCCGCTCTGACTCTCTGTGCAGAAACGGTCTGTTCATACTGTGCGTCGTCTCTGCGAAGCTGCTGAGACGAAAAACAATCCTGATAAATAATTTATCCTAATTAGGCTATTCTGATCCAGTGAGGAGCGCAGACACCTGAGAAGGACTGTGTCTGCTGCCACCCGCCTGCATTTTTCATTACCTTCTGGCTTTTCTACGATCCAGCCTTAATTTCTCCCACACAGCCGCACACTTCACCCCACGCATTTCATTCCTCCTCTTTCCTCCACACTAATGATATTAACGTCCCTCCTGATAGCTAGTCTGTCTCCCGGTCCTGTAATTAGAGGAGGAATTACATAAACCCCCATGAACAGAGTCCCTTCATGGCCTCTGCTGCCATTCACATGAGCTGACTGTGATAACATTACAGTGGATCCTTAGTTACTCGACGGACGGAGACCACAGGCTTCATGGTATCCAGAAATTGACTCACTTGATGAAATTAACACTTCGTTGAACCCTGCGTTATTGGATTTGTTTGTGTGTTGTTGGGGGTCTCAGAGGAGGTGGATGTCGAAGCATCCGGTGAAAACAGAAACCAAACATCCGCTGCACTTCATGAGAGCACTTTGAAAATGAATGTCCAAGAAGGTGTCTCATCCAGGTGTCCAAGAGGTTCACCTGGATGAGCAACTTTCTTCCCGAGTTTTAATCTAAAAGCAAAAAAAAGTTGGATATGTGGAGGAATACACTTGTATGCCTTCTGGCAGTAAGTTTAAGATGAGAAAATCAATACCTCTCCCATATCTCCATTAAATATACTTTCAAGGCTCCAGCAGCTTAGCTTAGCAGAAAACTTAAAGCAGAAGAAGCCTGACTAGCACCAAAGTGAAATAATAAACAATAAGCACTTCTTAAGCTCTCTAATGAAGTTAAAGAGTCTGCATCGGGGTCCTTCCTCACCATGTTTGGGTTTCTTTTAGCTGTAATAAACTGCCTTCTGTATATAATCCCCTTTATTTCACACCTATGCTTTCGAAAGACAACACTCATTTGAGACAAATATTGATTTAAAAAGCATTTTATTTCTATGAAATTGTTTCATTTCTTTATTATTTTACCTCTTAACTGTTCACTTTGTGTTTTATGCTGTCAGTTAGGATTACATTTAAACGAGTCAGTGTAGAGATTGGGAGGTAGGGGTGGTTGTAAGGGTCAAACAAAGGATTTTTAACTAGGAGAAAACTTGGTCTCTTGCAAACTAAATGAATCTAGCCAAAGATGTTATTTTTGCCTCAACCTCACCACTGACCTTTGAATGAGAATTTTTCAATCTTTATTGGCCAAGTATGTGTGCACATACGAGGAATTTGACTTTGGTGCATTAACCTTTATGGAGTTTGTTTTGCAATGTTTCTGACATAATGTTAATGATGTTAAATTACCCAACCAACTTTTACTAAATCATAAAAATGAACAGCATAAGATTAAGGATAAACTGAGGGGGATATGACAACTGCCTTTAAATGTTTTAAAGAGCATTTAAAGGAAGAATGTGCGACTTTTTGATCCAATAGATGTCACCCTTGAGCACCAGCATGAAACCAAACAAAGCCTCTGCTCTCCCTCAGCGACACACCACCAACCCCCCCTCTCCTTGCATTTACATAAGGGGCATTGTAAAATGGAACGCACCATAATTAAACACCATTAAGCGCAAGCTGTAGACAAAATGATCCTTGCTGCAATTGTCTGGGGCCTTCATTGTTGTGTAAGCAGGCTAATGTTAGCCCGTAGTTTCACAGTGAATGTAAATTGACACAGAATGACCTGAGCCGTCATTGTAGACAGTCATGACTCAGAGATATCTTTACAGAGGATATAGGCCGACTTAATATCTGCTACATGTAAGTGTAAAATGTTGCACATTCTTCATTCAAGCATCTATCAGTAATTTAAACATGATAGACCAGATCATTCTGCACAGTAGGTTTAGAAAATGGGTTTGTGATCAAATAATAATGAGATTATTTAATGTCCCACAAGGGGAAATCCATGGTATTTTTATGTGAACCCAAACAGTGGTCTTCTGGGGGAACCTAGTCTAGACTCCTCGTCCACACACGGCCAACAATGAAGCTCTGCTGGTTGCTTGATGCCGGCTAAAATGTTGATTGTACACTTTGTATTTTTTAGAACGTTAAACAACGAAATGTAACACATGACTTTCTGAGCTGTATTAGAACTGGTAATTTAATTTCACAACATTTTCCCAGAGCTTTGTGCTGTTTCCACCTTCACGGTCTTTCTGATTAGCTGAGCTATCTTTCTGCTGGCTGTACCTTCATATTTAAGTGACAGATTTCATATTTTTTATTGATCGTCTTATCCAGCACTGACAGAATGAGAACAAGCACTTTTTTTTTCTAATCTGTTGCAGCTCTCCTTTCGAAACTCTTCCACATTATTAACGTTTACCTCAGCAGTCTGTCTTTAAGGCTTCGCTAAATCATCAGAGAATCGGTTCCTCCTCCCGGTGCTCTGCCAAATGGTTTTCAAACTTCACCTCTTATCTTGTTTCATTTGTGCTGCTGAGCTGACAGTGCTGTGAAATTCCGCCCAGTCTCTCTCTCTCTCCCTCTCTCTCTCTCTCTCCTCTAAATGAACACCAGAGACAGAGAAACAACCATTACACTACAATCAAATAAATCCCCTCTCTCCCTTTCCAAACCCGGTAATTGCTTTCTTTTGCTCATCCATGAGCAGCTGGAACATTTGCGTAAAGTGTTATAGAGGATGAAGGTCTTCAACAGAGCAATCAGCAGCCGAGTCAGAGATGACGATGGTGTTGGAGGAGGAGGAGGAGGAGGAGGAGGAGGAGGAGACGGAGCAGCAGTGGGGGGTCTAGTCAACAGAGACACAACACGGACACAAGGAGAGAAAATGAGAAGGATTTCTATATTGAATGAAAGAGAAAGAACTATGTAAGTTTGAAGCTCAGCAGAAGTAGAAAGAAGAGTGCCTGGAGCGTAACAACTATTAATAATGTATCAGAGGGGAGTCTGCCACACAAACTACACCTCATCAACCAAAACACCGGGGAGGCCCCAACACTGTGAGCATCTGCAGCAGAGCAGCCTGTGTCAGTGAAGAGCACCACCCGTCTGTCCCGACGACACAAATACTACAACACAGACGACACATCATTAGCATTATTATTCAGCTATTATTAAAAACTACAAATGTAAAGAAGGATGTTATTTTTTAATGAAGTGATTCAAACATGAAAATATGATGAGTTTTTTTCGTGTCACACTCTTCAATGGTATGCAGCTTATTTGTACATTTGCAGAACGACTGTTCTCCATCTCAAAGTTCAGTTTTATCTTTCTATTTCATTCCTCCTTGTTCCTCTCCAACGCTACACGTCAGAGGAAGTTAATGTGCAATTCACTCATGAACCCTTTGACAGCTAAAGATTTAATGAACTTGTTTCCCTCCATTTTGATTGCCCTGCTTGTCTTCACCTGTGTTAGTCTCCCCTGTGTCTGATTACCCGTGTGTCTATTCCCTCTTGTGGTCAGTTCGTCATATGTCATCCCCTAGACTGCTCCTTGTGTTTTCCCAGTTGGACTTTTCTTTGTGTTTGATTGAAACCTGGATACCAGTGTTCTGTCACAGTCCTTCAAAAACATTGATTGATTAAATTTTTTTTTTTGATTGATTACATTTATTTCAGACATATCAAATAAAATCAAACATATCAAAAATACAAAACAAAATGAAAAGCACGAAAATACAATAAACAAAAAACAATGTTCAAATAATTTCAAAAAAAAGAAAGAGAAGAAGAAAATTACATATATTCAATTGATATGCCTGAAAAGGAGTAGGAAGAAGTATAAAACTTTGAGGAGGAACGAAGTGCAGACATTCAACAATTTATTTAACAAAGAAGGCAAACAAAGACTTAATGCTCTAAATGTCCAGACCACTGAGACTCAACTAACACAATCAGACAGAGGGGAGACTAACGGCACGGGTGAAGACAATGAGGGCAATCATCTCACATTTTATTTAATGCACTGTAATAATTCTACACCTGTACTGACTTTCACTCATAGTGGAGGTTTTTATTTATTGACGCTACTAGTGGAGGCTAAATGAGTGTATCACTTGAGCCAGTAGGGAACAATAAATTGTGACATGTTGTGACCTGTCATATTGTTTCATATCGCATCATAAAGAGCACAATACTTCTCTCTGCAATGCCCTGGACTTCACATGAAGTCCTCCTTAGTGTCGGTTTCAGCCATTACTTATGTAGATTAAATCCATGCAGCATTTATTAACCAAAGCAAATGGTAAAACTGTGCTCTGTAAGCCTTTAGAGCATCTTACAATCATATAAAGTAAACACAAACAAAGTTTCTTTCAATATTAAAACATTAATGTTTACATCAGCAACGATGACCTCCATGAATGCTTAATGTAAGAAGAAGCTGCTCAGTAGTTCTGCTGATATTACACAAACATTCAGGCATTCAGGGCCACAGGAGGCTCGACTGGGCTGGCATGGGAAAGTGTGTGTGTGTGTGTGTGTGTGTGTGTGTGTGTGTGTGTGTGTGTGTGTGTGTGTGTGTGTGTGTGTGTGTGGCCTGAAGCGAACTTGTTACTTTTTCTCATTAACAGTCAATAAAAGAAGCATACAGCGCTCCAGACCTTTCTGTCCCTGCAGTGATGCACTTTAATTCCATCTGATGTCTCCACAGAATGTAGCTTTGTAGTCTGAGGTCACAGCTTGATAAATGAATTAATAAGAAAGCAAAACAAAAGCAAAACATTAAACCTAAAGCTGGAGGACACCGAGTTTCACATGAAGAGAAACCTTGAGTTCAGGCCAAAGAAATAGGTGTGTGTTTAGTGAGTGAGTGTTTTTTTCTCCTCATGCAGCTTCATAATTAGCTGCAGTACCTGCTCATGGAAAAACACCTGAGCAGCTTCTGTTACAGAGCACTGACGCCTTGTGGTCAAATAGGGGTAGTACAAGTATTGTTATTTTTTTCCTCAAGATTTATTTTTGGTCTTTTTGTGCATTTAGTGGAGAGATAGGACAGTAGATAGAGTCAGATATCAGGGAGAGAGGAACCACAGGTTGGACTTGCACTCGCTTGAAGGACCACAGCCTCCATACACAGAGCGCGCTCACTAACCACTGGGCAACCAGCGACTCAGGGGTAGTACCAGTATCAACAGAAATACTTTAACGCAGCCCGGTTACTCACTTCATTTGACTTTGGAACTGCTTTGCTTATTTTCACATATACTTTACTTAATTTAAGAGGGAAACATCAACCTTTCTAATCAACTTCAATCGTTTCACAGCCTTTATTACTTTACAAAATTAGAAAATCAATATCTCCTCTAGTTTAACACAACGTGCATTCTGTGCAGCCTTTTAGCAAAACAAACGTAAAGCAAAAACTACAGAAGAGTATCTTCACCAATAAGTATACTTCAACAAAGTGCCCCTGTGCACTGGTCATTTGACATACAGTCTGTTTGTTTTTTTTAATCCATCTGCATTGTTCAAAGTGTTGTTTGTGTTTTTGTTTCTGTGCCTGACGAGCTGCTGACAACGTGTAAAATGTTAATTGAAGTGATAACTTTGCTCTTGCTCTTTGCTCTTGAACTTTTGCACCATTTTTTGTGTGTGTTTTTTGGAATGACACGTTTGCAACCAATTATTGATTACAGGTATTTGTGAGTGCAATCGGCAGAATATTCAAAACTGCAAATAACTGATGCATCCTCAACTGAAAATATGCATCAAGCAAGTAACATAACTTGAGAGAAGTGTAAAAAATAAGTAGGTAAACCTTCTTGGATGTGACAGGAACAGAGCAGCAGAGTCTTCATAGAGGCTGCTGTGGTTTTGTTTTAGCATATTCCCATGAATACCTTTTGTTTTCCCTGGACCTTGTTTTGTTTATTCTCCTCTGGCTCTGTCAGGCAGAACTTGGTTCATACCTCTAAAGTCTTAAAGGCTCACATATTAACTGAACCGACTGACTCCAAGCCAAACCAAACAGACTTCCAGTCAGACATTCATCTGCTGCTTGTATATTTTTGAGCTGTTCTGCTCTGACTGCATGCCTGGCTCCTCTGAGAGAGACAGAATGAGATCCCAGGGTGCTCTGCAGCAGTTCATGAATTACTTCATCACACTGAGCTGCTGTGGTTGCAGCTTACAACACAACATGCTGGAAGCAAAGACTTGTGGTTATAAGAATGCACTTTGAAATAGAGCTGATCAAAGACAAAAGGAGTTGTAAACAGAAGCTCACAGCAGAGGCTTGGCATTTAAAACCAGAGTCATTTGGGTTTTCAATTAAGCCATTAAGATCAACTATTAACTTAAGGCAAGCATGACATTAAGTTATCGATTACTGACGTCAAAAGAAAAAAAAGCTTTTGTAATCTACAAAATCAGGCCACCACATTCAAAATATATCAAAACAACAGAATGTGTTTTACTTTTTCTTTTCTTTGTATCATGAACATAGTGTTAAAACAAACACCACAAATGGAATATTCCTCTTTCTGCTGCCTTTTTCATTGGTGACAGTGTGACTGTTTGATTCATTGCCTCAGAGTTAAAAACGGGCCAACAAGCCCGGGGAGCTCATGTCAGCTCCGACCATGACACGGGCCCGGAAAGTGGCATGGAAGGAACTCTGTTGACTTTTCAGCCAGAGAGATTCACAGCCTTCATTCATGATGGCATCCTTATCTGCAGCAGCGGAAACTCAGAGAGCACTTGTTGAGCTCCTCTGTGTGCGCTTACGACGCTGGCTGATATTTTCCGCCAGCGTTGTAAGCTGTTAATGTCAATCACTGCTGGGTTTTGCCTGTTTTTCAGGGATTTTTTCTGAAACCTGCCTTACTGGCCAGACTGTCATTTCTTTGTAAGAGTGTTATGCAAGAACAAAAAGAGGAGCTTTGTTTGAGAACAACAGTCTTTTCTTTGTGGATGTTAAGATGCTGTAATTGAGCAGAAGCCATTATTTTGGTTAAATCTTGAAAAACTGGTCTTACAAAAATGTTCTCGACTTCCTGTGGCAAAGCAACAGTTGTGTTTGTATGTCTGTTTGTGTTTGTGTATGTGTGTTTATGCCTTTGTCTGTGTGTGAGAATACACCTGTGTGCACACGACCTCCAATCCAGAGAGAGTGACAGAAGCAGCAGCAGGAGGAGGAGGAGGAGAAGGAGGAGTGGCACAGGTACACTGGATATTCTCGCTGGGTTTGAAGAGGGTGGAGATGAAAGCCGGAGGACAGCATGGCAACACAAACCTGATAAAGGAGGAGTCACACCCAGCGTGGCCTCACTTCAGCTCCCACACCTGACAGCAGCAGCAGTCTGCAGCGGTCATGCTCAGCCTCATCAAGTTACCGCGAGTCTTCACCATCAATCAGGTGCCCAAAGTAAGTTCAACTTCACTGAATTATTAGGATATTTTTGCTCTCACACTGTCAGACTTAGCTGTATACTTCTTCTTTTACTACTGTAAAAAAACACCTTTAAAAACATAAACTGTGAATCAAAAGTGTAAAAAAAATAATAATAATAGTTTATTGTGCTCAGTGAGTTTTACATTTTAACTTACACACACCTTTTGCTTTCTTACTTTACTTCATAACAGTACTTCTGCTGCTTGTTTGAGGTTAAATTGTAAATGGTAAATGGAGCTTGTGTGGCGCTTTTTTCTTTTGACTACTCAAAGCGCAAGTCACACATAAACATTCACATACTGAAGGCAGAGGCTGCTATGTAAAGTGACCATCAGTAAGTAACTAATCCATTCATACACATTCATACGCTGCCGACACAGCAGCGGGAGAAATTTGGGGTTAAGTGTCTTGCCCAAGGATACATGGACATGTGGCTGCAGGAGATGGGGATTCAACCCCATGACCTTCCGGTTGAGAGACGACAAACTCTACCGCCGTGGCTCAGTTTTGAACAAGTTTATACGTTCAAAAATAATCTGCGAATTGAATGTAATGTCCAGTAAATCAGTGGTTACTATAAGAACATTATCAGTGTGTTGCAGTGAGTATAACATAAACACAAGCTGTTAGTGTGACCACTGAATAGTGATGCTGCCACTCTTTTGTTTTGATTCAAGACATTTTTGAGAAGCTAAACGTATCAGTGTCTCACAAGAATAACAACATCATTCTGTCTTTCTTATAACTTTAAATTCCTCTCAGATGTATCCATGGGCACCTTCAGTGACTCCAAAACAAATCTTGTGATCCATTGTTAAACATTTTTTACAGGTTTTTACATTTACAACCCATCCCCCATCAGAATATCCTGTATGTTTTTGCACTTTGTTCAGTGAAGCTCAAGACTTATTCAGCACCCAGAGAAGTAGCGAAATGTGCTTCACAAAGCTGCCACATTGACCGTGATCTAACCCTGACTTGATGTTGCTGCAGGTTTTCCATGAGGACGGCATCATCTCCGGGTACAGACATCCCCGCAGCTCAGCCACCGACTGCATCCTCAGCCTCTTCCAGCTGACCAATGAGACGCTCAACATCTGGACCCACTTCCTGCCAACCTGGTACGGTGCTTACTATGCTGCTCTGCGTCTCAGTTTTAAGGATTCCTAACATGCACGCGCTACCTGTCGTGTGTTTGTTAGAATAACAATATGTGACGATCCTGGCGGCACACTCGGCGAGAGGTCAGCTGAGAAATTCAGTGCAGTCTTTAGTCATTAAGCAAGGATGAGATTATAACTTTTTCACCACGATTTAAAAAGAGTTTGTATCGGAAAGTAAACTCATACGTCCTCTTTGATTTTTGATTTTAAATACTCTAACTGCACTGAAGTGCTTCTACGTTCATGACAGTGAGAAGGTAATTCCTTATGTCTCTATGTAAAAAAGAATCTTGAACAGCTTGTTGAGCTTGTAGTTCAGAGAGAGCGAGAGAGAGAGAGAGAGAGAGAGAGAGGGGGAGAGGGAGAGAGAGAGAGAGAGAGGGAGAGAGAGAGAGAGAGAGAGGGAGAGAGAGAGAGAGTAATCCAGAGAGGTCAGCGAGTAATCCAGAATTTTCTTACTTAATTTCATTTGGTTTTGCAGTTTGACATTTTCCTGAGTCGAGCCTCCGGCTATTATCAAGTAAAGACATTTAGTAAAGGATTTATTAGATCACTTCTGGCACTGACTAAAGGATATCATTCATTTATACAGCTCACATCCAGAGTTAAAGTATCGTTCTGCTTACTATTCGTATTATAAATCAGGGAATACATCCCAGTATTTATTTATTACCATGGATGCACTTAGAAGAGGCCAGGAGATCAGTGGATTTGTTGTCATAAAGTCGTTGTGGCTATTGTTGACACTTAGCAGCAGAGTTTACACCTATTCATCTTTATTAACTGAAGTTATATGAGAAAGATTGCACAAACAGACCGGTTTGTTTTGATTAATACATCCCAGCAACAATGTGGGTAACAAAAACATCCCACGGTGTCACAGTGCCTCTTGTCAACAGATTTATAGAAGTACAACTAGCCTCAAGTTCAGCAGTATTCTTAGCTACACGACAGTTTTTTAATCCTCGAGTTAATTTATTAAATTACTAAACTTTGTCCAAGCTTTCAATTCATTTTTAATAATCTGTTCAAATTTAAAAAAAATAAATAAATCCAACAAACCTGAAGTTAAAGAGTTCCCCTCGAGTATTTTTTCAACACATTTCAGCTCCAGATGTCAAGAGTTTGGCTGTTGCTGAGCGCTGCACAGGACTATTTATTTACTCCACTCTCACGGGATTATTGTTTCATTATTGCATCACTTTAGCCTTCAGCAAAGTTAATCTGCCACCTCCTGCATGATTTGTGTTCCGTCCTAAGGCACCTGTGGGACTCAAATTTGTATACAGTCTAATCATGCACAAGCTGACATAATGTAACATTTCAGAACATGTAGGCCATGTAGGTGATTTATGTAAGTCATTTCACTACGTGATTGTACGGCCATCTTTAACCACAGAACTGTATAGTCGTGTTTAAACATGGTAAAGACAATGCATATGTTTGGGTTTAGTCTCGCATACAGTTATTTGAAATGACTTGCTTTATGTTCATTGATTCTCAATTAGCCGACAGCAATTTCAAGACAGTGTGATCACAAACACATAAAGGAACTAATTACAATTTCTATCACTTAAAGAAAGTCTGAAGTTTATTCCTAGACTGCATGACCAAGTCAAAACAACTTCGCTGACAAAATAAGGATAAACTCGATCACTGGACTTCATTTTCATCTACATGAAAACTTACAACTTGTCCATAATTCCTGCATGTGAGACATTGATCTATCCAGTAGCTTAAGTTAAAAGTCAAACTTTGAAGACTAAGTTGATAAAATCTGTTGGGTTTTAAGTTGTATTTACTTTGGGTTTTGCAAAATGAACCTTTATCTGAGTTTCCAGTATTTTAACATTTAATAATAGACTCTGGGGCGCGGGTAGCGTAATGATTAGTGTACATGAACCATGTACAGCTCAAGCGGGTGGCCTGGGTTCAAATCCGACCTGTCATTCCCCACTCTCTCTCTCCCTGATTTCCAACACTACCCAGTATCCTGTCTCTAAATAAAGGAAAAGGAGATGGTTATATCCATTTAAGACCTGTGGTAGCTCCGTAAATGACACAGTTCTGTTGTTAGTATGCGCATGTGTGTGTGTTTGTGTTTGTGGATTCAACTTTACTACAGAGGTTACTGCTTCCACCAGCCACACTGCACTCCCCCCCCCCCCCCTGCTGAGATGTCAGTTGCTTGACTTCATGATCCAGGGAGGAAGTGTGTATATTTGTGTGTGTGTGTGTGTGTGTGTGTGTGTGTGTGTGTGTAGCTGAGGGCACATGGGTGTTTGTGTCGTGGGGCTTAGTGTAGCCCTACATGTCGGTTGCTAATGAGGAGATCTGAGCTGGAGCCTTTCATGTGAGGTGCCAGCCACGATTAGTTAAGTGCTCAGTGACGAGAAAAAACACAAATAATGTTGTTTTGTTAATGAGGGGCACTGAGGCGTGGAAACAATGGTAGGTATACACAAATACACAAATACACAAAGAAAGGTACAGCCTGCTGGTGAGATGAAGCTCTTTGCGTCGCACTATTTGTTTTTATAACTGACAGTTGGTGCCCAATTAAGCATTTAATTGAGTAAAAAGACAGCATGATACTTAATCATGAACATCTTGGTTTTGGCACATTGACAGGTACTGACAGGCAGAGATGACAAACCCAGCATGAGTTTAAAATGAATGAAATACATCCATGGATAACTGTCTGTCCCCAGTTTTTTTAGTGTGGGAAGTATTTGGAAAGTGTGTGAGTGTTGTTACATACAACAACTGAGATTTATTATTCCCGTGCTTTTGTGGCATTAATGACTTTGCATCTATCTGGGGCTGGAAAATTGCCTATCAACACTTCTGGATTTGTTAATGAACATATCGTATCTTTCTTGTTTTTGGCGTTTAACAAACAGAAATGTCCAAATGAATAACTTTAATATTTCCATATTCTCCTGTCAGCACACGAGTCCCGAGAGAGGTCTGTTTACACTGTACGTGCATCCACAGCTTATTATCTTTGTATCTCATTCACTGCATTTTTGACTTCTCCTTTGTTATCTTAAACATGTTGAACTCATCCAACGATCCTTCTAGTTTTACCTCAACAAGTTCATTACAAGTAACATGCATTCAATCATTGAATCACGTGTAATCGTCTTCTTTTTTTTTTTTTTACACTTTATAGTGCTTGTTTTTTTGTTACTGTTTTCTCCTTCAATATGTAAGGCATTAGACATTTCAATCAATCTTTATTTGTATTGGGCCAATTCATGAAAAGAGCAGGTATAAGACCTTTTTGTTGCTCCATATCTTATCATGGGTAGTTCAATTTAGTTTGTTCAATGATTTTTTTGGGGGGCTTTTTATACCTTTATTTAGAGATAGGACAGTGGATAGAGTCAGAGAGAGAAGAAAGACATGCAGGGAAAGAGCCACAGGTTGGATTCGAACCCGGGCCACACGCTTGAAGGACTATAGTCTCTGTATGTGGGGTGCGTGCACCAACCACTAGGCTATCTTTGCTCTCGGGTAGTGTATTTTCTTGACTGTTGATATGATCATCAGGATTTAAAAGTAAGAGATTAATCCTGATGATAAAGAATGGTGACAGAAGATACTTTTTGCTTTAGCATCCTTCTCTTTTTAAATGACAACCCCACGTCATGCTACTATTCTAAAACAAGCAAGAGAAGTGTAATAAAACTGTAAAACAAAATACGTACTGCAGCTTCACAATCATTCCAGTTTACACAATGTTACCCGTTTCTCCCGACAGGTACTTCTTATGGAAACTAGTGACGGTGGTGTTGATTCAGAGAGCATGGCAGGACTCCTTCACCTGGCCTCTGCTCATCTTCCTGTTCTCCTGTTGCATTTACCCGCTGGCATCCAGCTGTGCTCACACCTTCAGCACCATGTCAGCCCGGGCTCGCCACATCTGCTTCTTCTTTGACTATGGAGCTCTCAGTTTCTACAGCCTGGGTGAGTCTATGTGATTCACTATCACTTGGTTCACCAGGACCCAGTGTGAGAAATAAGAGGGGTTTATGTTAGGACTGAGCCCTCCACATAGGCAAAGTTGTAACTGCACTTTTGTGAGTATCATTTTAGTTAATGAACCAGATAAAGTATGTACAAATATTGCATTATGAGTTAATTTAAGTGTGTCTTGAAAACAATCAGGAGAGCCTTAAAATCTACAGTCTATGCTTCAAATGGGTCGATGAAGCTAAATCAAAGTAAGCCACCTTGACAGATCATGAGTTGAGTTCAGCATCTCAAATAATTCAGTAAAATAAAACTGACCGCAGAACATAACTCTATCTAGTTATTCATCATCAATGATCTCCGCTGTGATTTTTGAGGGTTTTAATTTGTGGCATGCTGTGATGGATAACATCATACGGGTGGTTTTAAATAATATTCTGTCTCTCTTGTTTATGTAAATGGTGTTGGACAAAATATCGAGAATGAAAAGTCTGGCAGGTTAGAGTGGACCGATAATCTTTCTGATGTCATTTTAGAATTCAATTTCTATTTTTCCCTGTTGATGTGTCCTGATGTAGGGTCAGCCATCGTGTATTCAGCGTACGTTTTTCCTGACAAATGGATGAACAGCCTCTTCCACCAGTACTACATCCCCATCGCTGTGCTCAACACCGTCATCTGCACCGCTCTGGCCTGTTACTCCAGGTGTGCTGAGAATTGTTTTCTTTTCATTCAGTCTTCATAATAGGATAATTATAAACAATATAGACAGCAAAACAAAGTCAACAGTCAAGTATTCATCAATCCCTTGGGTACTGCACAGGCGACCTTTCTTAATCCTGACACTATATCATTAATTCGTTGACACTGTTGTTTACTTTTTAAATAGCTTTCCAGCCAAGAATGAGCAATACCTCGTATCCCATACTTCTCCAATGTAAATGTCTGTGATCTAAAAACCTTTTAATCATGCTGCAAGCAACGCTTATTTTTGATTAATTTAATCATCAAATAATCTGTTTATTATAATTTCCAGGATTTAACGATGAATTGATTCATTTTTTTAATGTACTTATTACAATTTGTTAGATCCCAGATTTACTTACTCAAATTGTCCTTTTATCTAATGTATAGAACACTTGATATGCTATCATAAATGATTTAAGAAAAGTTATAAATCCTCACACTGAAGGAACTTAAAACCAGCAAATGATTTACCGTCTTGATCGAATATGACTCAAACAATGAAGAGAATTTGGCAATTTAATTTCTTATTATTAACTAATCCCATAATTAACCAACTGTTGTAGCTAGTTTTTAACATGTTCGCATACTTCCACTGATCTTTTCTAACCTCATACCGCACTGTTACTCCTTTTAAACATTTTAAAAATTCAAGAAATATGTTTTTCTTTAAGTTTTCTCTTAAACCAAGTTACTATCAGAAATGTCTTATTCCAGGGTTTTCCTAACTAAACACTGTCAGAATAAAGTTACAACTCTAAACCGTATACTTGGTTAATGACAACACATTCATTTGACAAATCTCAAATATTTGTGGCGTGTTAAAGACCCAAGGAAATAAACTAAAATATCTGGGAAAATAAAGGTTAGTTGGACCTCTTTTATAATTTAATTTAGTCCCCCTTCTGCATCAGTATGACACCTTTCCAACTCTTGAGTTCATAGCTGTTATGAAATTGTTGTATCCTCATGTTCTGGATTCATGATGTCTTGGTGTGACTAATAATTGCTCTTTCTCTTATCTGTTCCATCTTTTAAGACTTGGCTTTCCATTTCTGCAATACAATCATGACATCATGAAGAGGTAAAGACTATACATACTATGCTAATAATCTCCTCCTGCTTTTTCTTCACTGTCCAATCCAAACTCTGCTTTAACCTGCCTGATCTGTTGTGTTATACAGCAATAGATAAATGCAATCCCATCTTTTACAAAGGAGAGATTATCTTTTAGTCCTCAGGCAGACTTCATCCCACAGACACTGTTGACAGGGAAGGATTGAGCAAGTGACAGTTAAATGGGTGTTACCCAACCATGGCTCTAGAGACCAACCCAACCCAGTGATTTACTCTGATTGTAGTTTCAGCTGAGCAGGTTAAAGGACATGACAGAATAAATGTGGCTAAACAGGTTCTGTGAACACCTAACTCCAAGAAAAATCAAAGATAGTTGGTATTTGTTTTAAATTTCACAATTGCAAAATATTTCTTTATAGATTGCTTGGCCTGGTAATTTATAGCTTCTGTGCACTCAGTCCTTAACAGAGAAGTACAACATGCTAGTTGAGGATGCCATGAAATTCAAACAGTCCCCACATGGATTACTATTTAAATGTGCGTTCATAATTCTCTTTAAATTCGTTAAAGGCAGAATGTGCGACATTTTACTCATAAATACAGCAGAAATCATGTATATCCTGTAACTTTTTTTTAAAACTCTTTTTATATTTTTACTTTATTTATTTCAATTAATTTCATTTGAATTATTTTTACTTGAACATATGTTCAGATTTAATAATTCCAGTGATTTTTTTTAAATGTTCTATTTTAATGTTTCTTTTCTTTCCTCTGTCATGATGCTTTTGATGTCTTGTGTGAAGCACTTTGAATTGCCTTGTTGTTGAAATGTGCTATATAAATAAACTTGCCTTGCCTTCATGTATTTTGATTTTATGTGAAATGAACAATAAAGTATTTGATATAGATAGCACTTTCAGCTTTGATTATATGAACTTTCCACAAAGCAACCTCCAGTGCTCTTATCCTTATTATCCACACATATTGCAGTGACTAAAGTTCTGTTGTTCATTTTTGAAAATAATCTTGTTCCTCCTTCGTTCCAGATTCCCTGAGTGCCAGAGACCCAAGTTCAGCAAATACATGCGTGTTGTTGCCTTTGCCTACCCGTACCTGTTTGACAACATTCCTCTGTTCTACAGGGTAGGAACACACCTGTTCTTTTCATGCATCTGTATCTTCAAACAAAAGTGGTCTGAATGGTCATAGAAGAGTTTGTGTTTGACAGCAGTAAGGTCAAAACAAACGCAACCACCGGAATGCGCTGCAAATGAAACAAATCTGCTGCAAAAAGCACAAATCAATTTAGACTCTGGATGGCCTTGCGGTTCATTGACTGACTGATTGATTGATTGATTGATTGATTTTTTTTCTCATGTCAAAAAACAAAGCTTCCAAAAGCTTTTAGAAGGGAGCATATACATAGATCAAATAACAAGTAGAGCATGACTCAAAACACAACAGGTGAAACACCAAACAACACAATAGACACTAAACAATACACAACATGAACTCAGTGGTAATGGGTTCATTCCTCAATAGAAGCACCACAAATCATGATGGATTAAGCTGAGTCTTTGTAACATAACAATGATTAAGGTCTTATATCTGACTGAAAAGATAATGGTAATCCATATATATATATATATATATATATATATATATATATATATATATATATATATATATATATGTATGTATATGAAAGTCACCCAGCAGCTGGGCTCACTGATACTTAATGAAGTAATGTATGCTTCATCAAAGGGTGATAGAAGGTAAATCTGCCTATGTGTGTGTCTTTGCAGGTGTTTTTGTGTGTAGGGGAGGGCTGTACGGACAACGATACCGACATCCTTCACTACTACCACATCATCTTGGCTCTCCTCACAGGCTTTCTGTTTGCCACCCATTTACCCGAGCGCCTGGCACCTGGCAGCTTCGACTACATCGGTAAGACTGACCACACTCACAGGGTTATTTCCACAAGCATTTTAATACTTGCTCTGTTTAACCTGAGTGCCACCAAGACCTGACAGTCAGTAATCACCCGAGTGTGCTGAGTCTCAGCTTTGCAGAGTTTTTCTAGTCACAGCAGGCAGTTTTTTTAGAAGTTTAAGTGTTTTTTATTTTAGCATTTTTTGTAGAATTATAAAACGAATTAAAAGTGGATGTAGTTAATGTCATGTCCAAAAGGATGTATTCATGTGCACCTACAGTATTGAAAGAAGATGTTTCCAGATCAAACAAATTAACAGCTGTCTGTAAACTTGGGATTCACATTAACTCATTAATGTATTCTCATTTGTGTTAAACATTGTGAAATGAGCTTAATGCATAACCACCTCTGATTTTTTCATTCTGTTGAAATCCCTTGGCAATGTGACTCATTTGCTCAATGGTTCAGGGCAGGCTTGATTTTACTCCCACTGCTTCCAATGTGACATGTCTCTTTGATTCCTGAGCTCAAACACAACTCGACTGCTCCCTCTGCAGGTCACAGCCATCAGCTCTTCCACGTGTGCAGCATCCTTGCCACCCACTTCCAGATGAAGGCCATAGAGCAGGACATGATGATACGCCGCGCCTGGCTCCGTGAACACTCCTTACCCATCACCTTTGCCAACTCATTGGGTGCAGCGCTGTTTTGTGTGGTGCAGAGTCTGATTGTCATCATCCTCTTCAGTCTCCCTCTCCTCTCTGGCCCAGTCTGCAAAGAGAAGAAACATAATAAAGGTCAAAAGAGGTCATCAGCCAAGGTCAGTCCCTGCTGCTAGACCTCTGGTTTTAAGTCTGAGGAATCCCAGCCGATCAAAAGACATAGAGACAAAGGGAAAATGTGCGTCATGGTTGAAAACACATATGAAAGAACACTCCATGGCAATGAATGTTAAAGAGCATTCTAAGTCTGCACTGAACTTAAAGTGGTATCTAGCCTCCAGATATCTCTGGTGTCTGCTGTATGATATGACCTTTAACCAAAAATGAGCACAAGTTGCACTCAGGGAGAAAATGGTTTGTTAACATAAAGCTATTTTAATTTAAAAATTTCTGAGGATTTTCTTCATGCAAAAAAAAAAAAAATCAAATGTTGTGGCTAAGCTATTTGTAAGAAGTTATTTATATGTTGAAAAAGATTTTCTGATTTCCACACATGTGGTGTATGACGAGACTGTAAGCTGCAGGGAACAAAACATGTGAAGACAAAAGAGACAGTTATGATAGTTGAGCATAGCATAGCAGGATTAACGGAAAGTTAAGCACCTGTTAATGTAAGATATTAAAAAAAGATAAAGAGTAGATGGGTAGTTCATTTCCCCCTAAATGATTGCTGTTTCTGTACTGCGTAATGTCGGATTGTTCATTTGATGCAAAACTGAAAGTATTTTTGTACAATATTATTTATAATGATTTTTTTTTTTCAAATAAAAATTTAAACAACCATGCATGTGTCTGATCTAATACATAATAGAAAGCGTGTTATTTAGCCAGACAAGTTCATTAAAATATTCTTTAAAGATCAATCAGTAAAGAAAATGATTTCAGGTTATTTTTCAGTTAATTCAACATTGACAAATGACACATTGACAAAACAAGGAGTGGAAGAAAAGAAGAGCATGAACAAGAGTAAACATGGAGGTATAATCATAAGGTATAATACAGTATCTTCATTATTCCCATGGCTTTGTTTTTTTCAGGACACACTTCCTTATTGTTTTGCATGTTTGCTACAAATTTGTTATAGCCTATGTGAATCACAGAAAAAAACCCAGCTGAAGTTACTGTTTCTGATCACTACAATTGTATTTAGAATTTGGGAAACAATATAAACAGATAAAGACAATATTTTCTATCCATTGTAAGTTAATATTTATTCACTGTTATACGGCGTCATCCGTTGAACAATTTTCTTAAATACAATTTTTGAATGGATACAATATAATAATAATAATTACAATATACTTTCATTTGTAGAAGTGGATACGAATCCTTCTATACTTCGAGTCAATCACTTGTACACATATTATATCCCAGTTGAAACTATGTATCTGAATAACAGAGATAGGTAACGTTTAGTTATTTAACATGCCATGAAAGTACGTATGAAGGACATAATCATGTCGTAATATTTACAGTCTATGTGCTACATTTCGCTGGTTTACAGATGCTGCGTTTACGTGCTCCTCGGTAATGGGTTGGTGGGAACTCGTTCCTCTGATCTGTTGTGTTCATGAATTGTGTCGTATCAGAGACGCTACAAATACAATCCATTGTATTATTTTGCTCAGCACTCATTTTTATGATTCTACCGGGAAAGCAACACTCGAGTATGATAATGTCACAAAGTAAAAACGACTCATATAATAATATATCGTTAATTTTAACAATCAAGCCCACTTTTACTTTAGCTCGCCTTGTTTCTGATTAATATGAAAGCCTGGCGGGTTGCTGTTTCGATTGTTGAAGCCTTGACTTGAATTTGTCTAGTTGGAAGTTCATTTATCCGAAAACTTGAACACCACTTAAAAGAAGGTGGAGTTTACATAGCGGGTGGCGGAGGCCGGACATCCGCTGCAACAGCCTCGTCTTCACTGTGATTGGTTGGATTATTCGACAGCGTTCCGGAAGAGGGAATTCAAATCGAGCAGGGCGCACTTGTCTGCAGCGGAGTTTCTAAACACAAACAATGCAGAGACCGGGGTTAGTAACCTATTCCTTGTTTTTTTTTTAATTGTTTAAAAATATAATTAGATAAACATCTAATAAGCTACAGCCTGCTAATAACATGCAGACAATTAAGTAACCCACCTTCTCTTAGTCTCTATCGGTAGAAAACGATGAGCTGAGTTGTTTTAGCTGTCTAGCTTAGCACTCAGTTGACTATTCGTCTGCGTTTCAATGTTGACTTTAACATTCACCTTTTAACACTAAAGCTGTTACTGCTCTCTCTTGGAAATCAAAACGTATTCAAACTGTGGTTTGTTAAGATCTAACGTGAACGAGGTTACGTCAAGTCGTTATTTTCTTTCGTTTCTGATCATCACCTCAAGTTTTTCACGAGCAAGTGACACCTGAGTCACCTGAGTGTGCTTCATTTAGCTGAAAATAAATTGACAGAAAGTGATGGAATATAAGAAATATGTTAAAAACAAATAAGCAATATATGGTGAAGAGTAAGAAGAAAAAGCTGTTCATCGCTCTCCTTTGTGTGGTTTTGTGTCTCAGTTCAAATTATTTGAAGTATTTGTATTTAATTGACTTGTGTCCTTGCCTCAACTCAACAACAACACCTAACTTGAGAGTATGACTTCAATAATGTGTAGCTAGTTACTTGGGTGAATATTTTTTAGTATAATCCGCCGTCTGGTAATGTGACATATGTGACTTACAATAAATGTTGTTTGACCTCTGTATTCTGTATTGCTTCAACACTTTCAGCAAAGGGAAAACTCCTCGGAGGCCGGGCCCAAAAAAGACTTCCAGCGTAGAGAAGGATCCTGTTGGAGTAAGTGAACACATCTTTTCCTCAAACTGAGATTAATATTGAATGACAGCGGCACTAAAAAAGACCTCAGTGGACATAGAAAATTAATCAGAAAGCTGAACCTTCATTGTGCTTATCTGTGGGCGGCTGTGGCTCTCAACCGGAAGGTCGAGGGTTCGATCCCCAGCTGAGCAACATGTCCGTTGTGTCCTTGGGCAAGACACTTAACCCTGAATTGCTCCTGCTGCTTCGTGGCGGTGTATGAATGGGATTAGTTACTTCTGATGGATGATACTACATAGCGATCACTACCATCAGTGTGTGAATGTGAAGGTGTGACATGCGGTGTAAAAGTGCTTTGAGTTAGTCGGAAGACTAGAAAAGCGCTATATAAGCTCAAGTCCATTTACCATCTGTAGTAAGAACATATACTTATCAACACTTCAATTGTTGTAGTCAGAGGGAGACATTTCTGTGTTTGCTGCGGTTTACCCGAATGTATGTCTATAAGTTGTGAGAGCTCATCTTCGCTGTAGGTATACTGCCGTATCCGTCCTCTAGGAGCCGAAGATGAGGAATGTTGTATTGAGATGATCAGCAGCTCCACTATTCAGCTTCACCCTCCTGATGGCCTTAAAGCGAACCGCAACGGAGAATACAAAGAGGTAAGCACTGTTTGATATCGACATCCACACATTGCAGTGACCTCCTTTGCTCTATACTTTGTTCATTTTAGGAAATGGCCTCAATGGTTTTGCAAAGTCAGGGATTTGGATAATTTGTTTTATTTTATACAGCAACAAAACTCACGTAGCGTAACAGATAAAAAAAAAAAATCATGAAGGTGGTTTAGTTACAGCTACACTCATTAGAGAACTAAAAAGGTTTAATGTTATGATTCTAATAAGGCTATTGGCTCTTCTTGCCCATGACTTGTTGAATGCCACTAACACATACTACATTTTCTTTTTTTGCTTTTTAGACGCAGTACTCCTTTAAGAAAGTGTTTGGTATAAATACCAGTCAAATTGAGTTGTTTGAGGATGTTGCCAAGCCTCTGGTGGAAGACCTCGTTCATTCCAAGAACGGTGAGTCAGTGGGAGTTTTGTCTACGCATGAAATGTGTGATGTGAACTGAGCACAATCGCAAATATTGAATAAAGGAAGGATAAGCATTAAGTCATCATCAGGACGTTAGTTAAAACTGTTTCATTCATTCATTCATTATGAAAGGGTAAATTCAAGGAACATTTTCTGAAACAGAAATGAAATGTGCGTTTGAATGTGTGAGTTACTGTTACTTTGACTTTTGGTTATTCTAAACTTTGAATATTAAGGTCGCACCAAACAACAGAATATGTAATATCACAGACGGGAAAGTCAGTCGGAGCCTTCTGTAACCAGTATTATTTTTTATTTTGTAGGTCTGCTCTTTACATACGGTGTTACTGGAAGCGGTAAGACGTTCACCATGACTGGCTCACCCGGGGAAGGCGGATTACTCCCTCGCTGTCTGGACATGCTCTTCAACAGCATCGGACCCTGGCAGGCCAAACGATTTGTAATACTTTCATTTGTGTTTTAGAAGTTTGTCTCCAATTTAAGCATTGGCGGGTGAGCTGTTTGGTTGAAAGTTTTATTTCTTCATTAGGTGTTCAAACCTGATGACAAAAATGGAATGGAGATCCAGAATCAAGTCGATGCTCTCCTAGAGAGACAGAAGCGGGACAGTCAGCAGTCCGTGCCCAAAACGCCATCGTCCAGGTAGTTATGACTGATTGTATCTCACTTTTAAGTTTCAAATACTATTGATGTTCATAATTCTGAAGGTTTTACTGCCTGTTAAGTCAATTTAGATTACTGTTGCTTTTCTTGTCGTTTGTGTGTTTAGGCAGAAGGCTGATCCAGAGATTGCAGATATGATCAGCTCAGAGGAGGCGTGTAAATCTGACAATGTGGATGAAGACTGCTGTTACAGCGTCTTTGTTTCCTACGTCGAGGTCTACAACAATTATATCTATGATCTCCTCGAAGATGCTCCATTTGACCCAATCAGACCTAAGTAGGTGACAGAAGTTCAAATGTGTGGATGCTTTTAACTCATCTCTGTACAAAGCTCAGTCGTCTTGCCTTTATAGTTGGGAATGCCACCCAACTCTGCCGACACTCTTCACATCCTTCTTCTGTGCACAACTAAGGTGTTCCTTGTAGTTGTGATTTTTTTTGTTGACGAGATGCACTTGTACAAATCCTGTGTTTGTTAGGTGGCTCGGTGGAGGCACGCCTGTACGGAATAATGAGTTCATGTATGTGGCCAGTTAAAGTACATCGCTCAGTACTCTGTTTATTCATAGGGGTAACATGGCTGTAGCTTTTTTTATTGTGTTGGTCATCAGTGCATTCCCATCCCATTAATCCAAAGCTCTGTAAATAGCACAAGTGTAGCTTACTGGCTAGCTTTGACATGGCTGTGGCTGTTGTCTTCAATGATTAGCTCCCTGCTGTTACTGTTAGTCTAGATACCCATAATGTCTCCTAATGTCTTATGTGCAAACCCAGTGTGCATGTGTCTGTACCCCTGAATGTGTCTGCATTTCTCCCTAGAATGTACTGTATGTTATTTTAGTTGTAAAGCTAACATAATTTTGCTTTTGCTTCTTGTCTTACTAAAGCAACCCGTCCCTGTGTGCATTGTTGGTGTGTGTTGATAATTCTCATCAACCTGTTTCAGACCACCTCAATCCAAACTTCTCCGAGAGGACCAGAATCACAACATGTATGTTGCCGGCTGCACAGAGGTCGAAGTGAAGTCCACAGAGGAGGCTTTTGAAGTGTTTTGGAAAGGTGAGTGTAAAAATACAAACATTATCTCTTTGTCAATTTAGTTTGCCCCCCCCCCGGCCTAGAGTTTAGTTTGCATATCCTGTGTACTAGGGGTGCAGAAATGCAAAATTTTCTCTATTCAATTACTCTTCCCATTGTTAAAGCGAGTACTCGAGTCATCGTTTTGTAGTTCTTTTTTTTTTTCTGTGATTCTTTTCCCCCACGTGAGGCCCCGCCCCCAACTATGAAGCGATGCCGACTGTATCTATTGATTAATTTGAATCTTCTGGATTTTAATAATTGTTAGTAAAAGGCCTACTTTGTATTAACGTTCAAATATGAAATGTCTTGCTTACAACAGACAGCAAACCTCAAATAAAAGTTCACACAGACATATCTTATGACTGTTTTAACACTTTATTATAATTAGAGTAGTGAGTGTGGCGAGTGGACGTGCAGACATCAATGCACACTCATCGCACGTTGAAGCTGTTTTGACAGCAACATTCTGTTAACAAAGACTACAGTCTGCAGTGTAGAGCACACTTTACTCTGGTAAATGAAATTACAATAGAACAGGTGAACAATTTAAGTGTCTGTCTGTTTCATCTTTCTCCTCTGTGCGTAATGACACACGCTCAATCTCGCTCGTCCGTCCGCTATGAGCTATTTCTCCCTGTAAGGTTGTTCTGTTTTGTAGTTATTAAAAGAATAATCATCTAAAATTCCAAAATATAGGAAAACATCTAGTTATGCTGCTCTGTCCTGGATGATCAAATGTTGTTGGTTTGGCGGGGTGAAGCGGTTATCGCAGAGTGAAAGTCCTTCTTTTTCTGTGGACTAAAAAGACAATTTGAACTGAACTTTCGTAGATCATATTGCATATTTCGTTTGTTTGGGACTTTTTGTTCATTGTGAATTCATAAAGGGGTTAATTAAAGGGATATTTTTGTTAGGGTAGCAGCGTATGGATCAACAATGGACGCGTTTCAGCACAGAGCCTTTATCAGCGCTTTGTTTGTCATCTATTTTCTTTCTGTTCTCGTGCACCTGAAGTTTTATTTCTGTTTGAGTGTGCTCCTTTTTTTCTGTTTTGAATTAGGCCTATCCTAGAACCCACAATGCAACAAGAAACACTTACAAAAATGTGGACTACAAAACGATTATCGATTACATTTTGTTTGTAACCGATTATTATTTAATGAATGTACCCGAGTACTCGTTTGCACCCCTACTGTGTACAAACATTCCTCAAAGCGCGCAGACCGGGTTTGAATCTGACCTGTGGCTCCTTCGCTGCATGTCATTCTCCACTCTCTCTTCCTGATTTCTGACTTTATCCACTTTCCTATCCAATAAAGGCAAAAATAGTTATTTGAAAAAAACATTTGTTAATGCCTTTATTGACAAAATATCTTTATTTTTCAGGCCAAAAGAAAAGGAGGATAGCCAACACTCAACTAAATCGTGAATCCAGTCGCTCCCACAGTGTGTTCATGGTGAAATTAGCCCAGGCTCCGCTTGATGCTGATGGGGATCACATTCTACAGGTGACATGCAGCTCAGAAGTTACGCTTCAAAAAACATTTTTCATGTTTTACACGACAAAACGTGTAAATATTTTTGTTTGAATTTCAATTGGAGCTCATCATGTCATTAAGCATTTTATCTTACTTTAGGACAAAAACCAGGTGAACGTGAGCCAGCTGTGTTTGGTGGACCTGGCAGGCAGCGAGCGCACCAGCAGAACCCGGGCAGAGGGAAGCCGTCTCCGTGAAGCAGGTCAGTTAATTCCTTTCTGTGGGATCTGATGTCTTTCTGTGAATCTGCAACATTTTGAACGTGTTCATTAAGACTGTTTATTTTTCTCAGTCTATTTCACCTCTCATTCACAGGAAATATTAACCAGTCCTTGATGACACTGCGCACATGTATGGAAGTCCTGCGTGAAAACCAGATGTGTGGAACTAATAAGGTTCCTATTTTTTTTCTTTGTTCCCTATTGTATCATTGTTGTTAATGTTCCAGTAGATGCAGTTTTACAGAGCCTTGTTTCCTTTTCCAGATGGTGCCATACAGGGACTCTAAAGTTACACACCTGTTTAAAAACTACTTTGATGGAGAAGGAAAAGTCCGGATGATTGTGTGTGTCAACCCAAAGGCTGATGATTATGATGAAACTATGGTAAGACTATGGTATTTGACAGCGATTTATCTGTTGTCTCTTCTAATTGTCTCCCAAATATCCAGATATTCTCCAAGTTTTTAACTTTGGATTTTGAGAATTGCTGGAGGCTTGAAGGAATTATGAGTGTGTTTCTAAAAAATGCAATTCTTTGTTTTGCAGCTGGTGATGCGTTTTGCTGAGATGACCCAGGAGGTGGAGATTGCTCGGCCAGTTGACCGGCCTATCTGTGGCCTTGCTGCTGGACGCAGACACAGAAACCAGGTCTTCAGAGATGAGCTGTCACGTCGCCTAGAAGAGAGGGGAGGTCCGAATAATGCCGGTAAATTACCCTCAAGTTTGTATTACTAGCTTGTTGTGCTCATGTCGGGGGTGTGTTCTTACATGTTATATATTCATAACATAAATTAAGCTATTTTATTTCAGTTATATGTTACTAAATCTGCTTAAATGTGTTCTTATTTCCACATTAGATGACCAAAGTTTAATGAGTCAGCTCATAGAAAGCCTTCCAGCCCTCCCTCCCTGTGAGCTGGCTGACCCAGCTGATGATATGACGTTGCCCCGCCTGATTGAGGTCCTGGAAAGGAGGCATCGAATCCGTCAGATGATGACAGAGCAGTTCGACAAAACTGGTTTGGGCTTTTTATACTACAGCCAAATGAGACTCTGGTGTGGATACAAAGTTCCCCCTCATTGCTAATTTTAGGCAATAACAAAAATTATTAATCTTTTGAAGGCATTTTTTTTTTTTTTTTAAACTCCGGCTTATCTGCCCATGACACCTTAATCTAATATTTGAAAGGATTTTTATTGGTCACTGAGTCCTTTTCTGTCTACAGGGATAAGCAACATGTGTTTTCTCCTGCAGCCACTACTCTGAAATCCATGATTCAGCAGTTTGACAGTCAGCTTAATGCAAAGGAGAACTTCCTTCATGACCAACGAAGCAAACTGAGTGAGAAAGACAAAGTCATCATCAACCAGAGAGCGGAGTTAGAACGACTAGAAAAAAAATCCAAAACATTAGAATATAAGGTATTGTGTCCTTCTACATTATTTTCTTTGATTGTCCAGTGCTCTACATCTATTAACTATTTTTTTACACTTGCTCAAAGAAGTAATGTAGTCTGAATTCCCTTTTTTCACTCTGAAACTACCGGGCGTTCTCTTTAGGTCGATATCTTGCAGAAGACTACGGACATGTACGAACAGGACAAACGCTCCCTTCAGCAGGAGCTGGAGACCCGGGAGCAGAGGCTGCATAGAGAGCTGTCAGAGAGGAGGCGCATGGAGCAGCGCATGCAGGGGGTGATGACAGACACCAAACTCAAGTGGGAGAAGGAGTGTGTAAGTGGAACTATTGACAGGTGCATTTCTATCTGGTAATATTTAGTTTTTATATTGATGACTCACACAGGCATCATTATGATCAATGTAGCTTTATGTGGGTTACACAGGGCAACTACAGCACTTTATATTTTAGAGATCTTGTCCAGTGGTAGTGGTTTTCAAAATGTGTTAATACAAATTTCAATGTTTAACATTTTAGCTGTTGCTTGAGCGGGAACAGTGCAGTGCAGGCCGGCCTTGAAAATTCATGCATGTTCTTCGGTCAACTTTTTGCTGACGTCTCATTATTAGGAGAGGCGGGTAAATGCCAAGCAGATGGAGATGCAGAACAAGTTGTGGGTGAAGGATGAAAAGCTGAAGCAGCTCAAGGCCATAGTGACGGAAAGTGGCAGTGGGGGTGTTGGCTTTCCCGTCGAGCGCCAAGAGAAGCCTGAGAGGCCTTCGAGAGGGAGGGATCACAACGTGGCTCAGAGGAGGTCTGCCTCGCCGCCGCCACTTCCTGTGAGTGATTTGCTCTTATGAGGCTTTCTCCTTCCGTTTGCACTCAATTCATCTCTAAAAACAATTTTAACTGAAAATTTTGCATGTCATCAATAATTCCGATTAACTTAAACATGAACTCTTAAGATTTCTGTTTACTGTTCACAGCAGCTTCTTCTTTGTATCACCCTGTTGTGTATTTGTGTCACTCTGGAGCCTCTAACATCCACAATGCTTGGCACCATTCCTTCGTCACTTTTCAGGACATCAGCCAAACTCCTTCCAACCAAAATCGAGCCAATGTCAGGGCATTTCAGGACCTTTACCCCACACCTTCCTCCTCTTCAGCCTATCCTTCTGTAGCCTCTTGCATCTCTGAATGGGAGCACAGGGTCCCTGTAGACTCAAGCAGCAGAGCTAGGCATGTTGGGACTCCGCAATACAGGAGCCGGACTCCCTGCCAAGGCACCAGCAGCGTGGGTCGCAGGAGAGGCCAGCTCTGGGCCCCTGACTCTGAGGCCCCAGCTACGACTCTTGTCTATGGGTTAAACCTAGAAGCAGGCACAAGGGTCAGTGTGTGTTAGAACTTAGATTTCCTTAAGATTATGTTTTAATTTACAAGTCTGTAGCTTGAGCCTTGCCGCCTTGTAGAACTGCACCCGTAGTGTCATCAGTAGATGTCTGCTTGTTTAGAAATGCTTTAAGTAGAGGTGCTTCATTAGTGAAGGCTGGAGTTTCTCCCTATCCACACGGTAAGGTAGACCAGCCTGTCATGCTTGTAAATCCTCTTGACTTGCATTTAAAGCTTTAAGAGTAGTTTTATAATGTTTGTAGATCTTTTAGTCTCTAACTGCTGTCTAGAATTGCTTTTTCCTTTCTCTGCATCATGTCAAATATGAGTAGCACTACATTAACACAGACAATGAACCCCCCCCCCCCCCCCCCCCCCCAAAAAAAACACTGAAAATACCTGTTTATTTAATGAATTCAAAAGTTGCAGAAATACACATTGTACAATACTGATGCAGAATGTTGCATGTTCATTTATCAAGCTTCACAAAAAAAATTATCCAAAAAAAAACTTAGTCAAAAACTTAAAATGTAACTGTTTAGTTATATTTGGTTTTCAATAACTTTGTGAATGTTTCACAAAAAATTACCATCTAGATTTCACATTCTGTCTTTGTTTGAGAAGGTGCTACAATGCACCTTTTTATTTTTTTATTTTGGGGGGGGATATTTGCCTTTTATTAGACAGGACAGCTTAAGAGCATAGTGAGAGAGAGCGGGGATGACATGCAGCAAAGGGGAGAGGTCGCTGGAACTTTGACGCTGGACTCAGTACATGGGGCTCATGCTCTAACCACTGAAATGAACGAGCACCTCATGCTTTCTGTTTTCAGAAACATACAAATAGAAAACAACCTTTGACCAGAGTCAGACTTTACACACGGGGCCAAATTGTCAAATTAAAAAATGCTGTTTTATCCCGAGATACTTGGCTTTTCTCAAAATATACACATGTGGAAGTGTTTGTTATTTTGACTCTGCCTTTAATTTGCTTTGTATTATAAATTTGAAATTTTACCTCAATGGGTTCCAGACTTGTGAATTGCTGCCAAAATCTATGATTTATTCCCAACGACTCAAATAATCAAAAACTAATGAAGTGAGACAAAGCAGTAATTATATCTGATTATGAGGCTTTCTTAAACAACTACCATGTGGAAATGGAATCCAGCATCAACAATGGGCCATCCAAAACTTTATTTTAGAAGAAACCCAGTTAAAGTGGAGTTCATCAGAGACCCTCTCAGTGAATTGTTACCAAAACTGAATAATCCGATACTACTTTTAAAAGAGAATTACTGTATCAGCTGTCGCATTAAAACAAGAACATGTTTAAACTTTTTTTTTTTTCAGTCACCTGTGCTTTACAACACATCTCCTGATACACACTATTCATTCAGTGTCCATTCAAATGTAATTGCTATTCCCCCCGAACTACTTTTGCACTGCTTCCTTCCTTGTTCCTTCTTATTCACTCAACTAGTCTGATGTGTATGTATTTCTGGAAGGCCAGGTTTGTTTGGGATTTGATTCCTGACTATGTGGAGGGCTAAAAGTCCCCCCCCCCCTCCCCAAAATGTAAGATAAACCTCTTGGACTTCCAGTAGTACATTTGCTTTCAATACTAGCTAACAACCTCTCGTGATCAACCTTCAGTACTAACCCGGACAAATTCCAAAGCTTCCTGCTGGTGTCACACGTGAATAATTGCTGGTTTGTCTTTCTCACACTGGGATCACCAGACGTCCACTCCGGTTCATCTGATGCACAGGCGCTCACACTCTGCGGGTGGGGAGAAATGGGTAGACCACAAACCAACTTCTAATTTGGACCTAGACACAGTCATGCAGCCAATCATACCCAATGCAATCAAAGTGTCGGCCCCCAACGAGAAAGCTCTGTCGAAATGCCAAAAGTATGTGCTTAGACATCAAGAGCTTGCCTCTGACGGGGAGATCGAGACCAAGTTGATCAAGGTAAAAATCACATCTTTACTTAATTAAGACTTCTGATTATTTCAAGTCTTGCATGAGTTTGACTTTGAGTTGTTCACATACTGACTTTACTCTCTGGCCAGATTTTTGATCATCATGGGACACTGCTTCTGTTTTTCCATGTTCTGTGAAGAGGCCTTTCTTTCCTTATTATCCTTTTAGACATTTGTCAGTTTAAAAAAAAAATGTTTCTTCACAGGGCAATGTGTTCAAGACCAGAAGTGGTGGACAAGCTGTTCAGTTCACTGACATTGAGACACTGAAACAAGAGTGCCCAACAGCATCAAGGTACAGTTTTTTCCCCCATCTAAAACAGGCCGTGATATTTATGTCTTTGTACAAGGTAATTTGACTTTAAAAGATATTAACATAATGCATCTGTTAAATATTAAAGATAATTATGTAGCTATACCTCAAAACACAAGTTTGAAAGTTATTTTTATATTTTGTATTTTAATTCATTAATATGACAAATATTTAGGTTACACATGTTTAGCTGTGACAGCAAGAAGCTCATAAATTACACATTAATACCGATAAGTTTGGAAAAGATCTAAAGTAAGGCAATCAAAATAAATTAGTTGACCACTCCTCCACTGGAGCCAATTGAGAGGCTTTTGGTCGAGAAGTTTAGAGTTATTATGTGCAGAAAAACTAGTTGACTGAAATGCACTTACAGATGAATATGTTAACTGTTCAGTTTAGTTAGTTTTACACATGCCACACCCTTTTTCCAAACATTGTACTCAGCATGAATTGATTTAATTTCTCCAGCCTTTATCACTTAAATGATCACTTTTTAACTGTTTCCACTTACATGTTATGATTTTATATTCATAATGTGGAGTTCAGGGTGGGGAGTTTTATGCGGAGAACTAACAAAGATCCTTTTTTTTTTTCCAGTCGCAAGAGGCGTTCAGGGTCTGGAGAGGGATCAGCTCATATCGACGACATAGAAAACAGGGTAAACCCTTCATGAATCTCAAAAAGAGAAAGTGTTGAACTTTTCTTATGCCTTTGTGTTATCATATACATATATCATACACTCAGCAATCCAGAAGATTCTTATATACATCTTAAGGTATCAGTGATTATGAACTTTGATGGCTGTATTCATGTTGTCAATCCCTTTCCAACCCTTTCTCACATTAGGCTCCAGTGACAAGCACAAGTTCAATCCATGGCTATCAAAAGTAAGTAAATAAAAGCATGTGTTTGCATCTGTTAAATGTATACACAGTATTTATAGCATCATTTCTATCAAAGCGTTGTAGCCATTCCTTGGATTAAAAGTCAGGTTTGTTCATGTTTTTACTTATTTCTTCCAGACGGAGAAAACCTTGAGCTCCTAGACAACTTAAGGACTTTTTTTTTTCTTGTCTGACTATCGGATCAGTGAAGGGACCTCCATATGAAACTATGCATCCTTTTGGGAGTCTGAACACTCTTTCTCGGATCTTATGACAAACTATTATAGTGCAATTATAATTTAATCAAAGCTGTTTTGATACTGTGCTGGACTAGTGTGCTTTCTTTTTTATGAATGCTGGTGTTATTCAATCTTACAGACAGGGAAATATTTAAAAGCCCAATATAAATATTCCTTGAAAATGAAATGTTTTTTTCACCTAATCGTTTTCACTGCTTTTTACTGCTACCCAAAGATTAGAATATTTGAGCCTTAGAACAATAGAAAATGTATATTTTTTTAGTGTTACTGCTTTTTTTTCTTGCTTTTTTCAATAGGATTATTCATTTATTAGATGTTAAACTTAGCACATATCTGATTATAAAAAAGAGAAACGTACAACACTCAGTTGTTTTGATTAACAATGTGTCAAAGGTCAGCTTTAAATATAGAACTGTACAGTAGTTGCTGAAATCAACCTTTGTTTCTTGAAACTTCTGAGATGTGTAGCTCACTGCTGTTTTTGGTGGCATTAAATGTATAAAAGCAAAAGGTCTTGTCATGATTTCCTGACCCACAAAGGCAAAATGTTTTTTAAAGTCTTCAATCTTTTGGTCTTAAGTACGTACATCCGAACCTTCTTGTATTTATTTATTTTGAACATTTTTAAGTTCCCCAAAATAAACAGGCAAATGAAGCCAATAACAAAAAGGCTAAAGTTGGTGTTTGACCTCTAGTAGTTTATTTTATTTGCCTCTGAGATGAATGCAAATTAATTCCAACAGATCTTTTATGTATGAAAGTCCTTTCTTCATGGCTTCCAAAATTCTCATGAGGATTTCATGTACTTCCAAAAACATTTCAGTTTCAGTCACAAACAGTAAGACATACTTTTTAAAATAATCACACAAAATAAATTTCATCCATTTAGATAAACTTTTCTCCACCTCCCTTCAAATAACTGGAAAACAAGTGTCAACTTGTCTGACTGTCAGAGCCACAATGATCGACTCATTTACAAAGTCAAAAGCTCACCAAGTCTAAGCAGACCGTTTACCTTACTGACAAGTCGACACTTCATGCGTGTTTGTGCAACATTTTTGGCCTGTCAACAGGTGAGAAATATCAAACCAAACTAACACAACCAAGCAGAAGCACACACAAGCAAGTCTGTAGATCGTTGTTTTTCTCACCTTGGCTAAAATCCTGTGGACAGGATCTCGCTGCTTGCATTCTGGCGGTGTGAAATTCCACCAATATGTTTCAAATGCTTTGAGGAGGCAGATTTTGGACCACAGATATACGAACATCAGTTTTATTCTCCATCTGAAGCAACACACTAATTCAGAACATTAAAGATCTTTATAGAGCAGAGCCAAGTATTTAATCCTTATCTCCCATATTCTGTTATTCTTTGTAACTTGGTATATGCTTCAGTTTGACACCTTCAACTCTTCTATCTGTTGAAGAAATGGATTGCCATTCATTTACCAGAGGACAGAAACTTGTAGTTTACAATGTGAACAGCAGGGGGAACTAAACACCTTCAGAAAGTACATTATTTAAAACAGGCCATTGAGGAATGTGTGCTTCAAATATCTGAATTTAAAGATTTTGTTACTCATACTAAACTAGAAATGATATTTATTATCACTTAAAAACAGCACATCTACACCCAAGAATCTGTTTTTCTTTATGCAAGAGCAGTTCCATGCCTGAATGACTCCATAATTCAAAGAGTGCCTGTCACCCCTTTATGTAGGTTACATGCCACATACTCAGTCTCTGCCACTGACATTAGACAGCTTGTGTTTCCCAGAATGCCCTTCTGCCTCACTGCTATTATTTCACAGTGACTGCCTGGACAAGCAGGATGATGAGGTCACTGATTTGCTGAACTGTTTTTCTGCCTGGATGATGGGCTGTCATTAATGTCCCCCTGAGGTTGAAATTGCCACATTTTCACTTCACAGCAAATGAAGCCGAAAAGTATGCGTACTAATGAGCAATATGCACTTGGATAATTGACTACGGAAGGCAATTAGGTTACTGGAACTGAATGATCAAAAACGAACTTTCCTTTTCATTTAGGGGCCCATGAACATGACATCATGTGCACTGTTTTTGTTAGTTTGAGTATTCAAATGGGTTCAAAATCTGTTAACAAATGTTGTCGTAGTTTATGCAGTACTGTACAACAATAGGTAATACAATATTAAATATAACATAATATTATTTTAAAATTATGATTATAATAATATAGTACATCAATTGAGTAAGGGTGTTAGTGCAAACATTTATAGGGTGTTTATCAAGTGGATAACATTTTTTGGGTTAAAATAGGATATTTTGGGGGCTTTGTATCCTATACAAAAGCATTTTCTACACTTTCTAAAGTATGATATCCGTTATATGTTGGCCCGTTGTTTAATTAAACTAAATAAAATGTACTTATTCCTAAAGTATGAAATGCTTTTTCTAATATCTCAGTTTAAAAGTTGACAGTACAGCACATCTTTACTCATAAAGCAACAGACACATGTTGAATCAACAGGCTTGTAAATCCCTCCCTCTCAATCAATGTTTTTTTTTTTTTTTAAATTAATGTACAAACAGCAATGCAAATAAATTTGGTGACAAGGCTGATGTATTATTTCTTAGTGAAGAATTGCCAAACATAAATTAGTCATTTGAAACTGTGGTGATTTGTGTTCTCCACAGGATGTCCATCCTGCCTGGTGGCTGTTTGAGCACTGCTTGGAAGTGGTTAAAATGTGGGAAACAACTATCAGCCAATCTCTGCTGTGTCTTCAGGCTTGCCTGAGAAAATATTGACCCTTCCTTCCTTGCCTGTTTAACTAGCCAACCTTTAAGCAGTGTCAGAGCAAACACAACATGACAGCGGTGCTTTACTAAATGGCTTCTTTAACTCAAACACTTGCTAATGGCTTCTTAAACACAGCTCCTCTTATCCAAAGGGGACTTTGTATTTGTTTTGGTAAATTGTATCAGACTAGTCACAGTTTTGTAACTCGCTCAGTGTGAAAGCGAGAGACACTGTATTTTAAGTTTGCTGTATATTATTTTATTCCATTAGCCTACATAACAGGCCCTCTATTTGAAATGGTACTGCGGGAGGAGTTTATCTGTCCCACCAGATCCACACAAGTCGGCCTATGTTTGATAAACAAAACATCTAAAGTGCAAAACTGTAGTAAATGTATGACTGTGACACAAATTCATTAGTCCAGAAAATATGTTAAAACATTGATAATGTTGCAGACTTTAATAGCCTACTCAATGTGTCTTCAATGTGTTTTTCATTTACATATTTTGACAGGAGATCTGTAAGTAGGAAAGATAGCCTGCTACTGGATTTTAATAAAAATTTATAATTTGTAAAGCAGCAGCTTTTTAACTACGTTTATATACCAGGCTTGTGCTATAATTAACCATCAAGCAGAAGTAAAAACAACTTTGGGTGATTGATTTACATAACATTGAACGTTCCTCGAATCCTGTAGTACGGAGGTTACCAAGGCAACTGTCAGTCTACTCAGTGGAAGTTAATAAACTAATAATTAGGTAAACTGCGTATCCGACTAAGTAAAGTTAGTTTGTTTTAAATAAACTTATATTAACCAACTGAAAAACAACTCGAGGACGACGGACACACACAAACTACAGGAGAACAACTAATGACACGGTTTTTTTGGGAGAAAATGTGAGCTATTTCATATACGGCTACTGTCTGAAGGTAATGCTAGCTACATCAACATACAGTCTGCAGACTTGTTCAGGAGATTTACTCTTTTGTTATCTTTTCAGCTTGCTGCGTGTCATCATATTCAAGTACGTCAATTTCTGTTGGTGCACAGCCTATTTTTATAAATGTACATTTGCAGTGAAGCTATGAATTGTTATTAGCCTGCATGCTTTGGCAATATCTTCACATAAAGCTTAATACTGAATTGAAAAAATGAATTGTAGGAAATATTTAACCTCCAACGTTTGAACAGTCAACAGATGTAGGCTAGTTGGCCAGGCTCATAGTTTCATTTTATTAATTTATATGTTATTATTATCTTATTTTCAGCCTTATGTCTGATGGTTGACAGACGCACCTGACCCCGCCCACTTTTTAATGATGCTTCTAGAGACAGCTTGCAAGGTGAGTACAGAAAATAAACATGCTTTGAAATGTAGTCACCAATATCTTACTGTACTTTATGAAATTATGGACGGTTGGGAACACTCTGAAAACCCAATCTGTGCCAATAGTGTATTTATTTAGTTTTCAAAACTGGGTCTTCAGTCTTTAGATGGGCCTGTGTCGTAATCCTGCAAAACTGTAGAAGAACTATTCCAAAGTTCAATGTTGTTGAAATAGCTTCAAAACTGTGGCTAAAACAAAGGGTATAAGTCTGAACAATCGTTATCATATAGTGTTTTGAACACAGTTTGTCCGTAATTTGAACCTACTTAGACTTTTTAATCTTACCTTAGTTGCATATTACTGCTTTCTTAAAGTATATGGCAAATTATTCTTTGACTTTAGAAAAAAAATGTTTGCCAGAGTTTGTGCTTCTAAGTTTCAGGTAAAAGTATATAAGACCCATTGTCTTTGCTTAGTTGTTTGTCATGTTTGGTGTGCTTTGTGTTCTGCGTGGTCGTAGTTTGACCAACAATTGTGCTTAATTTGTAAGTCATTTCATTTCAATGAACACATGTTTAGAAACTGCTTCTGCACAACACTATGTATATATGGAAGTTATGTGGGGAGATTACTCTGTAATGTGTAAAGCATGATTCAGCTGTTTACTTCAGCAACACAGGATAAAAAAAATTGTTGCTTTTAAAACTTTGCCTTTGTAATAAACTGCCATAGAGTATTATAATGCTGGATTGTGTTTCATCTTCTAGCTGGTGCCTGTAGCAACATGCTCACACATATGTATCCTGCTGTGTTGTTAAATGCAGAGCTATATTTGTTGCTAATAAAAAAAAAGTTCCTTTATATTCTTGGTAGCTAATAGCTATTGCTGAAAGCTACAGATGGGTGTTGCTTGGTGCTGATAAGGGATGTTTAGATCCCAGCATTTGTCTTTCATCTTTTGCATTAAAATACATTATGTGTTGATATGACCATCTGAAGTAGTGGACAATTTGATAGATTTAACCCCCTCATGTTCCTAAATTTTACTCCCTACCATCATTATCTCAGAAAATAAGACAGCCCTCTTCCCCATTAACCCCCTCTTCTTTTCACCTGCCTCCTGAGGCACCTATACAGAGTAAACAAACAGTGTTTGTACAGCCGTGTGTGTGTGTGTGTGTGTGTGTGTGTGTGTGTGTGTGTGTGTGTGTGTGTGTGTGTGTGTGTGTGTGTGTGTGTGTGTGTGTGTGTGTGTGTGTGTGTGTGTGTGTGTGTGTGTGTGTGTGTGTGTGTGTGTGTGTGTGTGTGTGTGTGTGTGTTGTTTCCCATTAAAATTTCAGGTTGTGCCCTAGTGGTCCATACTTATCGCCTTACACCTTACCTTGTTCAAAAAATGTCAACACATTTTGTCACATTTGTTCATTTAAAACACATGTATAGTGCCTTTTAATAATATTGCACCTATCAGAGAAGGACATTTACTTGTGAGAAGTATTTATTTTGTAAGGAAGAAAGTTTCTAAAAAACGACTACCTATGTGAAATTTATTTGCAAGAAGGGCTACCGTGTTTCAAACAGAAGAAGTGGAAAGGTAGTCCAGGACATATTGACATATAGTACATCTTTTAACACTTACCACTGAGCGACAGTTGAGTACACTGTGTATGAATGGATTAGTTGATAGATACTTTACATAGCATCCACTGTCATCAGTGTGTGAATGTGTAGGTTTCTTTAAAGTTAAAGTAAGTCTTGTTTGTGAGCATAAGCCATAACATCCTCCACAGGTGATCGCCACTGTTAAGCCTGTTTACCCTCTTTGACTGTTGATCTTCCTAAAAGCCTCTCACACCCCCTTAATACACACACGCTCTCCCCACCCACACACACAATAAAGGTGTGTGTGTGTACCCAGTTTAAACACACACATTAATAACAACTGTAATGCCATTCTTTGTGGAGTGCTTTTATAGGTTCAACATTGACCTTAGTGTTTAATCTTCCTACAGAAACGACCGTCACTCGATATGCAAACAAATCTTTAGTCACTGTCAGCCCACTCCCAGGCTCTTGAAAGAAGAAGCACAAGGGCAAAGCTGAGACTTCACTGTGACTTAGATGAGTGTAACATAAGACTTTGAAGCCGCTATAAGTTGTTGTCCATGCTCTGATAGCATTTAAGGTAAAGGAAAACTGGGGCAGTTCTCAATTTTCACATTTAAGTTCCTTCTGGGGCAGTTCTCAATTTTCACATTTAAGTTCCTTTTTTAAAAATTCACATTTGTTTCATCAAACTGTCTGTCATCTTCCACCTCAGTCATTTTAGTTTCAATCTACTTTGAGCTAAGAGTCAGGCTCAACTTGATGTTTAAGCTTTGCTGTGAGAAATCTCTCGACCACTTTCTGCCTGAAGACAAAGAATCACCGTGTAGTTGAGCAAATAAGAGACACAAAGATGAGCTTGAGAGGCAAATAAAAGCTTAGTTTACCTGTTTGAACGTGTACTTTGTTTACACATCTAAATCTCTTCAGCATGTGTTTTAAAGAGAAGCAATGAAAGAGGAAATCTTGCTCTTAGCATACATGTTCTTCCTAGCTGCCTTTGTAAAGACACACAATACTTAAACTCAATTCATATTAAAGCTTTTCTGTGTTGCCAATCAATTCCTTTCTTTTCTTTACATCCATCCATCCATCCACACCCTCCTGTATTATTAGCTGCTTCCATTAGATGTCACTGTGGTCCATTCATTCTTGCAATTCCCTTTGTATCCTTCCCCCTCCAAACTGCTGCCTCCCTTTCCAATAAGAAACAGATGGGAGACCTTTGCTGCGGGCTACTGCCAAATGGAGCAAATTCTCATTACAACGTCTACAGGCTCTGTTTATTCTCTCCAAACTTCACCTCCACCCTTTGCGCCACTTTGCCATCTGATGTGTTGAGTGCTTGTTTCCGATTCAGACATGTCAGTTTGATCTGCCTTGTTTGAATGATTACAGGGTATTTGTCATCTTTAGTACAAAATGGGAAACAGAAATTTTCTCTACGACTGTAGAACAACATGTTACCTTTAAAACACCAGCTAGTCATGAGGCAAAAAAGAACCAGATTTGTAACATCTTGATGTCGATGCATTTCTGTCTCATATTTAATTTCCATTGTTATTAGCTTAAGCTGTGGTTCCCAAGAATCCCAACCTGTACTTTAGGACTGCAACAGGGTATCCCAACGTATGGTATGCTATTCCTGGAATGTATGGTTTAAAAGTGATTTCAGAGTAAGGACAAGATTTAATTCCAGTGTAATAACTTTTGTTATTCAGCCTTTCCTTTCTATCAGTCTTGTGAAATACTGACATTTTCCCCTCGTAAAACAGGGGTGCTAGAGTGGACTATGAAACTTTATCATGAAAGGATCTTCAAGGAAATATAGAATTTAAAGCAATAAACCCTTACTCAACACATCTTTATATATTTGTAAATGTCATAATTTGAGGCCTCTGTTCAGAAATATTTAATTTCACAGTGTTAGGTTGTTGGTCATACATGTACTTTAGAACCTTTTTGTGTTTGATAGACCACATCTCAAAACAGGAACATTCAGATAGTGAGAGAGACAAGCTTTGCAACAGGATGCTACCTGCTCATTTTCATCAGAAGTCATAGTCTCTACCCACAAACTTTTTCTCTCCCTATTACTCTCTATCACAGACAAATCCCCAGCTCTGTTTGAGTCCCTAGTCTGGGAATCCAGCACTTCGAATGGAATATAAATGACATCATTATGTAATATTCAATCTGTTGCTGCAGCAATATCCTATTCCACAGATAGCCCCCTTTACCACCCTCCCCATATGCTCCGGACTTGGTCTCCTGTTCTTTTTCATAGAGAATATTAAAGAGTTATTAAATTAATCTGTGCTCACTGGCGCATGTTATTGCAGTGCAGAGATTTGTTGGGTGAATGAAGCCGTTAGGCCGCACCCTAAGCTGATTTATTAAGGGTGCCAGGGAATCACCAAATAGACCTGATAACCTGTTTTATTTTGCATAAGTGAACACTTTCCTTCAAATCCGCTTATGTCGTTCCTCTCCCTCGCGTTTTTCAAAATACAAGTTCAGCTTTTTTATATATTTCTCTTTTGTGACATGAAGCTGTGCTGCATTTTTTTTTTCGCAGTCTCTTTGTAAACCCTAATGAGAGCTTATATTATATACTGTATTAAGAAGTGAACAGCAAAATTCACGCAAGTATTGCAAATGATTTATATATTCATATCTACTCATATAGGCCTGTTCTAGATCTAGTCTGTGCTTTTGCTTTGCTCTGCCACAAAAATGTGTATATTTGTCTTTGTTGATGCACCGTGACTGAGTGGCACTGATTTGCTTTTTTATTGCTTATTATTAGAATAAGTTTGTATGAAGAGTATGAAAACAGTTAGTCACACTGCTTATACCAGCTGTACTGCTTAATGTGTGAAGTAGGAAGCACAAGGTATAAGAGGAAAGCACAAAAAACAGAATGGGTTAAGCCATCTTTAATAAACCCAACAGTTAATTTGAATTAGACACAGGTGCTTTTGCAGCCCTTATCTTATTCATTTTCTAACTCTAGGCACACCGCCTGACAGTTTCAGAGTTAAATAGTCAAAGTGTTAGACAGCTGGGATAGAGCCGCCCAACAAATGCATGTGTAATGTGCACAGCCAGGCGTCTGTGTGTTCCCTCGCCCTGACAGAATCAGCAGACTTAACACCGGTTGATTCCATCCCGGATTCCTAACCTCATTTATCAGAGTGTATGCCAGCAGTGTAAACATTTAATCCAGCGTGAGATTTTTGGGCTCCTTTGGGTCAACAGTTTAGCTGTTGCTTTTTTTCCAAGCCTCGAGACAAAGTCTGCTTTCAATTATTTCTGCAAAATTGCTTTACAGGGTCCATGCATGATTAAATATTCATTATGTTAAACTAAGCACTTTCTTTGTATATAAATCCATATTAGATTTGGCTGGCAGGCTGCCTGAAGCCACATGAGAAGGATTTCTGGTGCAAAAAAAAAAGGCTTGGACCTCTTAGCAGCTCCTTTCTATTAGTTTTGTTTGTTTTCGTGCTGATGTAAATGACCATTTGTTGACATTTTCCTACCTTCTCTGTCCTCCAAGACACACAGCCCTTTTCAGTTGGGGTGGGGGTTTAAAGTGGGCATGGGAAAAACAAACAAGTATGTAAGTGGGTCTTGTAGCAGAGGAGAAGCACTGATCGGTCCAAAAGACTGAACTTCAGCTGAAGGTGGTTATGGTCAGAACGAAAGTCTGTGTTTGCGTGAGTACACTGTGGAAAACGCAGTGTAGGGGGCGAGGGAAGCCATTCCATTTCAAATATGAACAGTTTCCCTGAAAATATTTACCTGATATTTTTCTCTTTCCAAGCAAAATTGACATCTTTGATTGCAAAGGTTGCTCCAAAGACCTCATGGAAAATAAAGTCAAGAGTATTTGAAATTCCTGAGTGGATTTGCCAAGTCTGCCTAGCGTGAGCCCATGTTTATTTGTTTTTTCAACTGCAGGGGAGGGATCAGGCTTGTGTAGACTCAGAAGGTATTTGGTTTGTCTTCTGTTACAGACATCAAGAAGGGGCTCTTTCTGCAGATGGTCAGTTATAGGACAAACCTGGAGCAGCTGTGCACTCTCATTCCTCAAAAAGAAAATAGTTATAGCTGTCTCTCTGCCAAGTAATATGTTTCATAATTTGTTTCTGTGGTATTGTGTCTTTTATGGCTTGTTTGTCATTTTTTTTACTCAACCTGAGTCCAATAATACGGCCACTTTACTAGCCTTCTTTTCTTTGGCAGTGCAACCTGTCCTTCTTGGCCATGAGCTGTTGGAGTGCGGCTAGCTGTAAGCGGTTCAGGAATGCATATCATTCTTGAATGAATTGGACAGGCACTGACTGCGGATAAGAGAGCCTGGTGTTCTGTAGAATAACACCAGAAGAAAAGGAAAATTTAATAGCAGAAGCTTTGCTTCTAACCTTCTTACAAGAGGGATGTGTGCCAAGCCTAGAGCGGCAGTGCTACAGAAAGATATAGGACTGTTATACTACCATGCATTTATTGTGGGTGGTCTAACATACACAGATACCCATAGAGAGTGTGTGTGTGTGTGTGTGTGTGTGTGTGTGTGTGTGTGTGTGTGTGTGTGTGTGTGTGTGTGTGTGTGTGTGTGTGTGTGTGTGTGTGTGTGTGTGTGTGTGTGTGTGTGTGTGTGTGTGTGTGTGTGTGTGTGTGTGTGTGTGTGCTTGTAACTAAATACTCTCTGTCTTGCACTGAAAAGAAAGATATAGGAGCTAGCTTGAGCGACTTAGTTCCCCTATAGTCGGAATACAAACTAAAACTCATACACAGTTCATGTTACTTAGATAATGACCTCCCTCCAACACTCGCCATGATTGACTGTTTTGTTAGATGAGTATAACAACAGGATGCACATAACTTTGCCTTGAAATTATTTTTTAACCCAAATTTAAGGCTGATAAAAAACTTTTATTTATTAGACTGTTTTAAAAATAGTCATTGAAGCATTTATAAATTACAATGTGACATTTTTGATTAGTCTGATGCTGATTTAAGGTGATTAAACACTAACATTATCATTCTATACACATTTTCAGGCTTCAAGAGCTAATCTTGCCACTCTCTACAAATTCAGCAAATTATGTGATGCTCAGAATTTTTTGCCATAGATGGTGAGTCAATCACAAAGCTAGTTAATTAACTCTGCTAAGTCTGAGACCAGTACTATTATTATGAAATCAGGGTGTATTTAAATGAAGTCAATGAGCCATAGCAGTTTTAGAAGTGTATCAACTTATATACAACTTTTATTTCACCTTTATTTCCTGCCTTTTTCTAACTTTTTGGCGTGAAGCATTAAAGCTAAATAAAACATGGTTAACTGCATTCAGCAGAAGAGAAACCCTCTGAACAGTATTTTCGACCTGGCTAATCTCCATACCCCCATAGTGTGGTTTTCACTAATAACAGTGCTTGTTTCCTTTTTTCTAAATGAGACGTAAACATATAGCCTAGGTTTGACGATGTGGGTTGTTGTTTTCTGCATGAAATGAGTGTTATAGTTGTTCACCTTGAAGGATGTAGAAAGTTGTTTGACCTCTTTATAGGACTAAAAATATTATAAGATTTGGTTTTTAGAAAAAATAAATCCATAATTTCAAAGATGATGGCCGTATATAATTACCATATTTGTTTGACAATGAGCATCGTATGTGCCCCTCCCTGTCATCTTGTCCAGTAAAAACCCTGTGATCTCAGCCCAACATGAAACCCTACTCACAGGATTTGAATGACTCCAGGAATGAAGAGGGCAAATGGAGAACAATGAAAGAACAAGGGCTTTCCCATTATGAGAATTAATCCAATCGCAGCTCCAAGCCAAAAGCAGGCTTTGTTAATGGGGCCTGTACAGTCAATTATCTTAATTGTTCCATTTACAGAACCTGCTGTATGTGCGCTGGAACTTGAGGGATGAGCTCAGTCACTCTCCATAATTGTAATCGTCAATAGATTCACTTATGAACGTCAGGGTGGCCATAAGGAGGATGGGGATAATTGCAGGTCATACAGGATGTATGTGTGAGTTTGTTGAGTGATTATGAGAAGCGAATGGCAGTAGGATTTTAATGGCACTGAACAAATAATGGGAGGGCATCATTGATTTTCTGTAATGCAAAACATCTTCAATATTATGCAGTATTTTCTTTGCACTGTTGTGCTAAATGATAAAGGTTATGTCCCCCACAGACTGATGCAAGGATGTTACTGTAGCTTCTTTCAACCCAGAGGAATTACATTCATATTTCACAAAGTAGAAGGTATATATTTCCACCTGCTGCTTTGCTATTATAACTCTAACTGTTTCCATCAAACTCCATGTCAGCAACACATATATCCTTGATAGCCAGAAGCATCAGAACTCAGGCTGGCCACAGCCAAGGTGGCCTTCAGACAAACCCCTCAGTGGGATGGTCTGTAGACACAGAAATAATCAGACACAGTCATGCTGTCACCCATTTGGGGACACCCAGTCCAAGACTGAAGAGACACAATCTCTTTTCCCTCTTTTATGCATGCTTTTCCTCTGCTTTCCACGCACACATTCAGGAGTCACTACGACTCTGTTTCAATTTGAAATTGTTGGAGAGTGACTAACATGTGGGCCCCGTAGAGAAGGTCAAGCACTGACAGCCATTAAAACCCACTTGTCTGAGATATCAAGTGCTCTGCTTTGTGACCATGCTGTGTTTGATGAGCTGCACCATAAAATAATCACTTGTTCTCTGCACTACATTGGCCTTTCTGAGCAGTGCTTCACAATGTGAGAGGTTTGATAAAACTCATAGATTTCAAAAAGTTTGTCCTATTGATATGGGTATAGGGGTCTGTTTAGTCTACATAGAAATTGTTAGAGAAGGAGGGAGGGAAGAAATACACATAATTTTAGATGGACTGCTTCACTGTGCTTTGTATTTTATGTATTTTGTATTGTATTTTATGTCTTCTGTATTGTCTTATCTGGACCCTAAGTTTGTAGTAAAGTTTTGATTGATTGATTGATTGATTGATTGATTGATTGATTGATTGATTGATTGATACACTCTAAAATCATCCGGGCATATGCCTAAATTGTAGGTCTTATTAGGCAAACAGCAGAACAATGAGGGAAAAATAAATGACTTGAGTTGATTTGAACATTTAACGCTGTCCTGGTGTATCATTGTAAAGTACAAACGGTTCTTTAAATCATGTTTGTCAGATAAAAGGCCCATGTGTTTACATCTTTTGCATTAGTATTCCAACCCTATACCTATAAGATCATCAAACCAAGAACTCTTATTTATAACCTTGGTTTTCAATAATTCCAAGGATGATGCTTTTACCAATACTCAATAATACCTTCCTCTTATATAACAGGGCTTGCATTTGATTTAATCTATTTGTCTATATGTTCTATGGTGTATTTTTATATTGTGAAACTTTGTGCTAATTACATTTTACTCAGTGTAAGTTAATTGTAGTTGAAGTACCCAGAGTTTTGTTTGATCGTCATGCATTGCTTGTTATAGCAAGCTTGTTATATAAAGTAGGATGATCATTTTCAGTGACCCTTCAAACTCATCATCAAGCTGAAACACACAACATGATGTGGCGCGAATTTAGTTCAATCCAATAATCACATTACCTCCAAGCAGAACTGAAGACATTTTTCTAAATAAGTAATCACACAGTGGCAAATTTAATTCAGTGCTTCATAATTAACCTTGGGAGGAAAACTCATTTAAGTCTATTAAATCATCAAATGAGCTCAGGTAAAGCTAAACTCGATTATGCTACAACAAGAAAAAAAAATCCAGTCTAGTCTTTGAGGTGAGGAAATACCTTCATTTATGGCAGCCAAAGCAGCTCTCTATTTGAGTCGTTAAATTGTGTCTCACACATCAATGCAATTAAACTCGTCAGAGGAATACTGACTTTCTGGTTGAATTCACAATGTTAATTAGTCGGTTGGGATTTTTTGAAATAAGTTATTGCTCGGCTTTATCTTGTGCTCTGGGTGAGTGATTCTCATAAAGACTAGAGCCGTTCTCTGTGCCTTCCTATCATAGACAATGTGTGGGTTGAACTTGCAGAATAATTGCAAGGAAGTGTGTAACTAATGATTTCCACAAAGCTGCAGTGCATAATGTGCTGCTGTTTAAAATGCAAATTTCTTCTTGTTTATTCAGGGAGCATATTCAAATTCCAAGTTACATACATTGCTATTTCTTATCGGATTTAGTTCAGTGTGCAAACTTTCACCAGATTCCTCTTTGCAGTAGTGTTATATTTAGCTTTCAGATTCTAGGTTTTGAGATCTACTGAAGCCTGCATTGTCCCGCATGCTGAGTAAAAATAAAATAAAAGCTTCATTCATGCACAGTTAATGCTTTTATTCATCACACACATTTTGTCTCATCAAGTGGAATGCTTGCTTAATAATTTCTGACTTTTTAAAAACGAGTAAAATGTTTATAGTTGTAAATAAAGCAGGCAGGTTTCCTTTTCATACCATCTTGGGTCGTGGTTGTTGCCCCAGTATTGCCTTTGACCTTTGGAGCTGCCACCAGTGGCCACATATAATCTATCAACATCTAAACTTTCCCCTGAGCTTGGTCGGACACATGGGAGAGTGGCCACTGACATTAAAACTCAATTAGCAAGGCCACTTTCTTAATAATACATTAGCAAAGTGCATTAGCTGCACATCGTCTGGTGCCCAGAGCATAGTTTCTTGCTCTACATCTTAATATGTCAGAACTACAACTGTCTGGGAGCTAATGTCTTGGAATCGGGAGACATTGGGATGCAGATAAGCTCCTGCAATTAGAGCTCTGTCAGAGACAGTTTGAAAAGGAAACGGTGCACTGAAAGTAATTTCCTATATCTGTGTCGTGGGTTTTTCCACTCCTCCCCCTTTTGAGGTGAAGTCTTAAGTCTATACTCTAAAAGGAGATGTAAACCACATTATGTTAGGTTCTTTTGCCCACTACTCACCAAAGTAAATTAATGGACCCATTATGCACAAGCGGTTAACATCACCTTTGTTTGAGACCTGTCCGATTGTGTACTTTACAAGTGTTGATAAGCAAACGTTAACAAGCTAAAACATTTAAGCTGTTTTCACATATGCACTTTTCCTCCGGGAAATATCCTGAGTTTTTTGGGAGATTTCTGCAAGTGTGAAAGCCCAACTTATTACAGCTGTCTGTAACCACTGTACACATGATACCTGCTAAATGTTAGTATTAGCCTGTTAGCGTGCATTTAGATCAAGTTATCAATGTGTTGCAGCCTCACAGAGCAACTTGCATGGCTTTCACCAGTGGAACATTGTATGTTAGGCCTGTGAAAGAATGTCTTATACGGAACAACAGCCTCTTGAAAAACACCACCTCTTTACTGAATTATTTTTTCTTTTCTCTTTCATCTCCTCTGTAAATAAACATCAGCCAAAGCTCAGAGCAAAGCAGTTGGAAGGTAAACCCTAGACAATATTTTCCACCCTTGGATTTATGCACATCCCTGCTGTGTCCATGATCTCCACCTTACTGAATGTGCTGCAGTTTATACACCACCATATTGGTAACATTATGAAATAGAAGCTTCTCTTAAAGGCATCCGCTTGTGGCACAGTCATAATATCATATCCGTTACTTGGAATTTGACTGTGTAAAATCCTATTCAGGAATGCCACTGCTGAGCAGGGCTACAATCTGCTAAAGCATAAACATATTGTTAACAAATACTATAAATAGATTACAGGAGGCCGTAGCCTTTATACAAATAACAAGATTCTCCCTGTATTTATACTGAGAACAGAGATGCGCTAAGCTGGCTTTGTTTCACTTAGAGGCCTCATTTGTCATCCCATTGCTCCGTCTTTATGTAATGACTCTCTGGCTCAAAAGCACACTGATGTTTAAAATAGCTTTTTCTAATACACTGGGTCACTTGCATTGTTACCCCTTTTTCAACCATTTAAAAACATAAACAGATAAGGTGGAAGTAAAATCAGTTGTCCTTTAGGAATCCCAAACAAAGGCCCTAACTCCCACTCTACGGCCTAGCCTTGGAGGAAAACTGTACAATCATGGGCTATAAAAGATAAATACATTTGCAAGTGATTACCGTTAAGCTGGTTCCTCGTCAACACCAACCAGGACATGAAGGTCCCTGCCAAAAACAATGAAAGCTCTGGGTTTTTGCATCCACAAAAAATATTGGAAGGCATTGTTGAGGGATAAACACTCTCAGCCAAAGTGGGTTGGATGTTTTCCTTGTGTTCCTGGCACAGCCCTCAGTTTCTGCAGCTGTCAGTGGTGTGGTTTTGCTAAAGCGCTGTGAATCCCGGGCTGACTTTTTATTGGCTGTGGTTGTCTTTGTGATGACAATGTTGAGACTGATCTCCATCCACCCACACTCATTAAGGTCTAGTGTGCATGGTTTTCAATGTCTTTCTCACTCTTTTTTAGCATGCTGTAAAATCCCAGTCTCTTTTTACTTTTAGATTTTCAAGGTTTTAACTTTGCTGTTGTGAAGTCCATACACCACTACAAAATAATTCAAAAGTCATGCCCTGATTTTACATCTCTGGACATTATTAATGCAAGTTAACCATCTGCTTCACTGCACAAAACACTAGCTCCTACAGTTTCTACTTTTATGTCACTCTGCACCCACGGAGCTGGCTTTATATGCAACCCAGAATTATGGCAAATATTACCACTCCTCAGTCTTCTCTTCTTTTTTTTTGCGACAGTATGGTACTGTACTTGATATTGAGGAACTAGATAAGGGCTATGTGCTAAATGTCGCAAGGCCCAAATTAGCTTTTAAAAACAAATGCCAAGCTAACAATTTGCTACTATCTTAAGGTTGCAAAGGTGACAGAATTGTTTTTGTATCTTAAGTGGTAATCATGACAGTAATAATTATGTTGTGAAAGTATAACATGTTTATTTCATTGAAAAATTACCAGCAACACAAAGAAGAAACTTCACATTTGAATTCACTCTGGGTAGGTCTTTCTAGGGATTAAAAGGAAAGTGATGTTGGAAATGGGAATGCAAGGTACATCAACATAGACTTTTCACTGCAGTGATGAGACTCCACTGAAACATACAGAATCAAGCAGAGACCACATTGATGATGTTACAATCCTATTCTTATCTTCAAAAAGCAAAGCTGTAGCTACTAAAAACAGCTCAAGTTAATTAACTCTGTTTGCGTTGTGACTCTTGTCTGTGTAAAGGCTAATGAAAAATGCAAGCATCTATATAACCATATAGTTAGTCAACTATTTCTCATTTCATAAAGGAAAATTGCATTCCCTGTAGTTGTTTAGTTAGTTAATGTTAAACTGATATGCACGAGGGCAGTATTATTGAAAGGCTTTGAATATCCAACATTCAGAAGAAATCTGGTTTTGATGCTGTTTGCTTTCCTCTCCAGTTTATTATCGAACATCCCTATTAAATACCTTTATCCTGCTAATAGCCCCCTTATCCATCTTTGAGGTTTGATTGGATCGTAAGTCATTTGGCAAAGATAATAACTGCCATAACTGATAATAAGGGTTTACGTCACAATCTGAAACAGCTGCTACAAATAAAGCCCTCTGTATGTTGCCCTTATTTCATTTACATTTTCTGTAAATGAAATAAGGGCTGTAATACTGTAAATGTATGAGGGCTTATGTTAGATGAATAAAAAGAGAAATTGTAGGTTTCTGGACATGCTAATTGTTTTTCCTTGAAAGTGTCTCATCACCCAACAAAACCACCAATACTTTCAATCTATATAATCTGTTGTAAACATCATTACAAACTGTTGCAGAGTAGCAATTGAGAAAAATATAAACATGTGTATGGGCTCGGCTTGCTCAATATCAACTTCAGTGATTAACATCAAGATGAGTCATTGTTGCTTTTTTATTCATTTTGTTGGACCATGCTAACAATAGGAAGAACTGTGATTAAATTCATTATTTTTACTTGATGATCAATAATTAATAAATATCTGCATTTATATGTAGAAACTGTTGATGAGGCATATCATTTTGATATTTGAATAGTTCTAGTTTTTCTGTTGTAGCCAGTGCGGTAATGCTGTGTTTTGGCAAGAATAGGGGGATACTGTTTAGTATGACAATAAAATTATTACATATACATGAAGTTAATCATGGCGTTTATCTTGGTAGACAAAATTCTTATATGGATTTCTCTACTTTTGTACATAACTACTTCTGCATGGAGCAAAGAGACAGGCACGGCATCCATCTATGAGACTGTTTTTTTCTTTGTCAGAGACAATGATCTTTGATTTACATACTAATATCCTGACCCTGAACAAAAACAAACTATTTTTGATGAAATGCACTAGACTCTTTCAAGATGCTGAATTAAAAAAAAAGAATGTGCATATTAGGGCCTATGTTGACCTCAGATGGAGAAGATAAGTGTGTGAAGAAGTCTGTGAATAATTGCACCAAGAGCTGGCAGGAGTAGCAGAGTGTGGCGCATTTTCAGTCTCTGGATGAAAATGAGTAGAAATGAGTCATGTATGAGTGGGGCTACTCACATGCTGCCACAAGAGCTGTCCAAGTGGCTTTTCAAAAGAGACATAATTGCTTTCCTTTTCAACTGAGCTCACACTGGTTACAAGAAAATAGCATACTTAGCCTTTTCTTTTCTGCAGAGTTTTATGGAAGCTTTTTTTTTTTTTTAACAAAGCCTACATTGTCACATTGAATTGGATTGGTAGAGATCACACAATAACCCCTATTATTAGTTATTGACAATGAATGAACTTGCTACTTTTTCTTATACCACATTTACAATTGGATTTTAAAATATATATTGACATTGATTATTATAGTTCTTATTCCACTGAAAGCTACATAAACAGCTTCCTTTGTATTTTAGGTGTACAAGAGCCCTTTTAAATGTGTTTTCATTTGAGAAAAAAAGTACAAGTAGCTCCTCAAACTGATGTGAAATTAATTTAACGAGGAAGCAATTTAGTTCTTAAAGGGGCTATATGCAACTTTTCGTTTTTTATCGCCCATTAATAAGCGAACGGTTAACTGATGTGAAAAAGTAGATGTTCACTGTCTATCTGTGTTTCCTGTATACAATTTTTCCCTGGGTTGTATTTTCCACGAAAGCTCCAGGAAGTGACATTTTATGCACCTTCTCAACGTCCTCCTCACTCCGCTTACAGAGATCAACAGTACAAACTCATCACACACTCCCGGTCTTCACCTGCACAGCCAGAGGCCGTCTTCCACACACTTCTATCTGCCCTATGAGCTCTCAAAGGCGGACAAACTCATCACACACTCCTGCTCTCAGCCAGTGTATGCCGAGACTGTCGTTTGTAGGATCGAGAATGAATACAGACACACAGACTTTCACATGTGTATGACCACTTACCTCCTCTGTAAACATTATGCCGGTAAATATCCAGTGTTTCACGGCCCGATGATGATGCTCGTTTGTGTACGTACGAGCACGTATGACGAGCACGTGAGGGAGAGCGAGCAACAGGTTACTGGTGCAGTTCGCCTAACGGCCATGCGGTATCACTACAAACGCAGTATTTTTGAAAGTTACATACCCCCCCTTTAAGCACTCAGTCATATTAGGTGCTTGTTTTAACATGGTTACACAAGAGCTGTTTTCATCTGAACCTCCACTAAGTAAGGAGCAACAGTTCTCAGAAAGCCCAATGACAAACTGGGATTTTCTTTTAAATGAATGTGTCATCCTAAATTGTAATTAATTTGTATAGTTAATTACTACTCAGCTGTTTGACTTTATTCAAAATAATATTGACTGAAGTTGAGGTTTCTGTTTCTTGTTCCTGTACACATATCTTACATCCATCACCTATATTTGCTGAAGCATTACATTTTTTGACAGTGTTATCAGCCGTCCCTTTTTTTTCTGTCCACAGGGCCTTCACAAAAAGCCATTAGCTTTTTTGCAAAGAATCCTTAATAGTTAGTTATTTCACTGAGAAAATGAAATCATTATTCAAATTCTTAGAATTTCATAGGTGCACATAGTTTTCTCACAATATTAAAAACAACTGTTCTGATTGTAAATACAAAAACATATTATTAGCCACTGTGTAACAGGTGTGGAAAAGAAAATGTGGACTTAATCAAGGCTTACCCTTCATAGAACTCTGTGTTCATGTTTACAGAAGAAAAATGTTGTTACTGTGAAGGCCCATGGCACAGTAGTTTAATTCTTAGAGTGGGGCTGCAAGAAGAAAGAATTTGGTCAAGGATCAAATGTTTCTGAAATACCAGAGACAGTACCTCAGTCACCTGCCAAGCAGTAGCTGACCTTCAGGCACTGTTTTAACGGAGACCATGTGCTGCCAGCACTGAGAAAAAAGGGCTACATGATAATAAAAAAGAATCCCATTGCTAAGGGATCAGAGGAAAGCTGATCTGAACTTTTCAAAAGCACACCTGACAAAACCCATCAAGGTTCAGGTGACCCTAAATGCTCTTTTAGAAGCAGTCAGGGAAATTGTTGCATTGTTATTTTAGTTTTTCAAATCTAAATGATAACAAAAAACATCTGAGGTGATCTATAGGTGTGGAGAAGCTTACCTTTCAACTCGTACTACAATTGCTTTCAAGACTAGATATCCACTGATAGTTCACCTACCTGTTACTTTTTTAAATGTTTGTTTAAATGCTTCAATTCCTGGTCCAAGTTTGTAAATAAGGATTCAGATGCTTTTATAGAGTGTAGTTTAAGCCATTCAAAACTCTTTCAGTACTCCTACACCTTATGTTAACCCTTTTGTATTCCATGCTTTTCTTTTAACCTGAGTGATAATAAAGTTCTGATTCACAAGAATGGTGGAATAAACACATACACTCATTAGTATTGTAAGTTCCAGCTGTCTTTTGAGATGTGTCCATGCCTTTATTCTATACTGTAAGCAAAAAGCATATTTTTTTAACAGTCTAACAATTGTATACATTGACATAGATTTTTAAAGAAACCTATGTTATTGCCTAACACTGTAGGATATATTAAAGACCAGTGTTTTATCAATAGTCCGTCTATAACAACAAACATCCAAACCATATTTATATAAAAATGTAAGTTTTTATATTCCATTTCAATAAATCTTATTTAAAAAACAAACACACAGTTAATGAAAACTGTACAGAATTCTGGATATACATCACCAGGAGATGGCAGTACCTACCATGAAAGCTGCTTACATTGGCAGCTGATGTTGAGTACCTGTCCTGCCCCACCCCCACCTCTGCTACTCACATCTCTATTAAAAACACATGGTCATAATCCTTTGATCCATCTGTAGTTTTCAGTGAGACTTTTAAAATCCATCTCAGCTTTTGTTATTAATTTTGTGTGGTGATTACTTTAGAAAAATCTGCTGGTTTCTTTGTTTTAGCATGTTGACACAGCAGACACTGAAGCTTTAGACACTGATTAACCAGTTTGTAAGCTTTTATGACCCGCTCTAGTGATGATAATGGCAGACCTATGAACAGTGAACTCCAACTGCAGGCTATCAAGCAGAGTGAACACTTAACCTGACCTAACACAAACTCAGGCTAATGTTTCACAAAGCCAAAGCAATTCCTCTTAGATCAGGTTATTCCAATGAAACGAACTGTTCCAGTCAGAGGACCTGCTCCACTCAATCACTGATTTTCTTTGAAATAGATCAACTGTTTTCCTTATGAACTATGGAGTCTGCAGTAGTCTTTACATTGAAAAACACCTGAGATAACATATATGATAGTTACTGATCATTCTGTCTTTTTTTGTAAGCCTTTGTTTTGCTGTTGACGAAATAAAAACAAAGCAAATGTCAGGCGCGATATCCACGCATAACATTACTCAATCCACACATCTCCACACACACAAAAGGCTGTAACAAAGAAAAACCAACAACACAAAAACACTGACTCACTAAATGTTTAACTAGTGTGAAAAGATCGCATCAGTCCACACATTCAGTCTTTCCCTTTTCTATCCGGGGCACAACCTGAGGGGCACTGGCCTTACTGACCAGACTGTGTTCCCTCACTGTTGTTCTAATGCTAGTCAAACATTGTTTTGAATGGCCAAACTCAATAGTGGCAGTGTACGGCCTGGCAGTGTAAATATTAGCAAAGCACACAGAGAAGCAGGAGTTGCTATGTGTGTATCTGTGTACTAAGTGTCTCTGTGTCAGCTTTGTCTACACAGTACACAGAAGCAACAATAAAGTTGCAGGAGACAAGGAGAAAGGGGAAGGAAAAACAAAGAGAGAGGAATTTGGGCTCATTCTGGCCGCATGTGCTTCCTTGTTTGTCAAAGAAAGACATACCAGTTTTCTATTAGCTGTTTTTTTCTGCTGCAGTCAGTGTTCATAATAAATTCTTGCTATTATCTCTGCTATGTCTATTTTGCTTTACACTTCAAATCAAATGCAGCTGTTGAGCATCTCCATCATTACAGTACAACCCTGTGCCAATACGCTTAATACAGAAAAAAGCTAACATCTTTGCTTTGTTGAAAAGTCAATTTATTCTGCCAACTGTCTGTTCCTAGAAGTCACATGGTAGTCTATATAAACAGAACTCAGGCTACCGCTTTTCTTTTTAGACAAGAGCTCTTTTTGCTGCTTCCGCACTACTGTTGGAGGTTTTTATGCAACAAGTTCACTGACCATCAGTACATCAGCTGAGTTACATAATCTCTGATGACTGTTTCTATGTATGGTACCTTATGTCCTCTTGTAATTTGCTGTGACAAACATAAAAAATGGCTTTGTGTACACATCCCTGAAGATTACTTTGTTTAGCAGCGAGTCAGACATCAGGTTGTAGAGGAAATGGTTTACTTGGAAGCTAGATTGTGAGTACTGGCATTGCCCCTTCATAAAAAATGTCACAAATCAATACATACACATTCAGTGGTAGATCTCATTAATACAGATTATTAAAAGGACAATAAGAAGGGAAAAATAATTAGTAGGCTTATGCAAAAATAAATCATTTTTTTTCATTACTTGACTCACTAGAAGTGTGGTAGGGTTGAGATCTTTAGATCTGTCTTCAGTAAAAACACATCATCCAGTTGACAGATCTGTAATGCCTATGAACTACTTATTATATGTGTATTGTTACTATAAGCTTATATTTAAGATGGCTAACAGTAAAAAGTAACCTAAACCTCTTTATGGGTTTTGCTCGTAGGGTTTCATTCTTTGGTTGGCTGAAAAAAGGTGTGGATTCTTTAAAGCTGAATGAGCTCTATGGGTAAATGGGCCGTGCCTTTGTAATACTGGATTATCACAAGTTTTCACTGTCAACATATGGGAAGTTAATAATAGCAAGAAAGTCAAGTAAATAAATACCAAATATACATATTGAAGAATATTTTGGACTGTTTTTTCTACTGGAGAAAATTGACAACTTTTAAATGTCTTGGTGACAATTCTTAATAAAAATTGGAACCTTATTTTAAATGTTTAACAATGTTAATTTGTTGAAAGAGAAATAGTCTCTCAAAACTTGATACTGATATCAGTATTGGCCTAACAGGTTCAGTATCTGTTAAGCTAAATTAAAGACTTGAATATTAACAAGTACTGTCTTAGCATAAAAAAAATGTATCATGGTTATGATTATTGGTATAAATTAATTTCAATATCTTTAATTTGTAATTACCGATGCTCACGCATAATTTCTAGATTGCCGATTGGATGGGTAAAAAAGGAATAATCAGTAATCAAATGGACACTTTCATTAATATTATTATTATTTACCATTTTCAACGTCATGGTATCCTACTAGTCTTATACACCTACTTTCATTCACATCTTAGGAAGAATTATAGCACCAAAAGATGTTGTTGTTCAATATTAGTTGGGAGGAATAGAAAAGAGCAGCTGTGAAAATGTTTGCAGTTTTATCTCAGGAGAAATGGGCAGGATGTACAAGCATCTTCAGCTGGTTGAGAAGCTTTCTCTCGAAATACTGTTTGTTCTGGGCACAGACACAAAACACCAATGTAAGTGATGGGCTAGGCAAGCAAATAAACAAACAAGCTAATATTGACTGTAGTTTTATGTTTGTTGATGTGTTCAGTATGTGCCTGCTGTCCATGCCAAACCAGGCAAACATGATTTATCTCACGTTGTGTATAATCAAAAATTAAAAAAGAAAAGTTTAAAATATATTGTTGGAACCTAAATTATGCCAATATAGTTGTTGATTTAGGCAGCAAATTATCCCAAAAAGAAGACATAGGCAGAAGCAAACTAGAGTCTTGGTTTCTTGTTGCTTCAATAAAAAAATGTTTAGGAGACAAGACTGCTTATTGAGCTGCTATAGGCAAGTTATTCCAACAACCAGATAATGCTAATTAGACTACTCTCAGCTGTCAAAACTTACATGATACTGGTATTTGCATTTATTTTACCCGCGGGCTGCTGCAAAAGTGCCTACCTGGTCTTGCTCTTGGCTATGGGGCCTAACCTGTCAATTTATTTTGCTTCAACTCTAGCCCCAGGCCTCCCCCTGTAACCCTGTTCTGACATCCTATATTGCTCCATATTGCCCAGTTTCATCAGGTATATTTCAGGAAACTGCAACATTGGAAGCCAGCACTAGTACCGTTTAGTGTGTCTGCCCTCCTCTTTTCTATGTGTAAGCCAGGGTGTGCATTAGTCACTCTCTGTGTTGTATGTGCTTGTGTATGTGGTCTGCATCTCCAAAGAGAGGATGCCAGACACTGAGGCATGGCCCTGGGCTCATTCTCATGCAGGCCCATGGTGTAGGGCTGAGGCTGGGAGATAATTGCTTCTCTGAGGAGTGGATGGCCTTGGAGCTTTCTTCATCTACTGGTGCCAGCCACCAAGCTGTCCATCATATGGGTCTGATGACTGACATTCTCTGAGGAGAAACAAAAGCTATTAGCTGTATATGTGCACAGCTGCTGCACAAGCATACTGAATAGAGTTAAACACAACTTACTTGCATACAAAGTGAGACGACAGCATATACACCATCAACACTATCCTTGTGTGTTTCCTCACTTCCCTTCCCATTATCATCCTCCCTCACCTCCTCCTCTTCCTGTGCTTTCTAATCTCACTTCACACCTGCTGTCTCTGACATACATGTTTCCCCCGAGAGAAGAGAGTGAAGCTTGAGTGAAGGGCTAAGGCTTGGTGTGGGAGGTGGAGAGGGGGAGACAGATTGAGCCTATTTTCTACCAGACCACCCTTTGGCTCTGGTTTTGGCTTCAAAGATGAGGTGTATCCACCCACAGGGCAACATTTGTGCTGGATAAATCGAAAAGAGGGTGTGATAATGTGAACATTATACTGATATGAATATTTCACAACCCTTAAATGTGTTTAGAAGGCTTCAGACAAATACCAGAGGTAAAATATATTGGATGCAGTTCAATCATAGGTTAGCCTGTTTACCTGAGATAATTGAATCATCAATTATTAAATATTTTGTTTTTGAATTACATAAAATTGTAGTTTTGCAATAGGTGTCAAACGTGTGAACAGTCCTCCTACTCCCAGTAGATTGGCATAACTTTTACACTGGTGTGTAATTCAGTTCCCTCCACAGGGTGTGGAGCTCTAATGAGGGGGAAATTTGTGCTAGCTAAGCATGTCCAGATTTATGAGCCAGCAAGTCTCTCCAGCTCTGCACTGACAACGGATATAAATACAAGGACTCTCAGAGGGGCTTTATCACATGGGGAGCTGGGTCCTTCCCAACATGGCTGCGTGTGAGGTGGTGGTTTCACAGGGAGTGAGCACAAATGATGCATTTTACAAATCATGGTCCACTCATTTAGTATCATTTTACCAATGATTTATGTGGACCACATTTGAACCTGTTATTGTCACATGTAAGCCTGCTCTTACTCTTAAATAATAAAAACCAAGTTTGACGTTTGAGGTAAACAACAATAAAGACAATGGCTAAGAAAGTGTATAATGTGGCAATTTGTTATAAGTTGTAAGTTGTAAGTAAGTAATAAGTTGTTATTGATGCAAATACCTATCCATTACATCCAATTAATGAGTTATTTGCAGGAAAGGGTGTATAATCTACAGATTGTATGGTGTAATGCTTAAATTAAATATTGGATATTACAAAAAAATATTTTTGGGATTTTTAGATGTGCTTGATGTTGTGCACAGCTGTAACATATCTGCAGGTGTTGATGTATTTTAGAAGGAAATAAATAGGTTTATTGAACTTATTTCTTCTAACTACACAAATGTAGTATTGTACACAAAGAATCTTGTTTCTAATGCAAATTAACTCTCGCTTGTAGTTCATAAAGCAGTGTCACAAATGCATTACATAACCCACAGGCTTTGTTTTAAACAGCCAATGTCATTAATGTTACCATACTGTGTTCTGAAAAACAGTCCCAATAACCCCATTTAAAAAAAAAGAAAAAAGTAAGGTATAAAGTCATAGTTTGTATAATAAGGCAGTGATGCTTCTTTAGAGACTTTATGGTAAAACTCTGACTTTTAAAATCTGTGTTTACATTTCCATTAGAATAAACCTGTGTGCTAATAGAATGAGGGTTGCTCTTTATGCTACTGCACACATGAATGGCTAAGTAATCACACTTTAGATGTCGGGTTCCTTCCTTCTTTGGGTAGACTTGGGTGGGTTTCTTACTGTGCGAGTGTCTTAAATGTTATTAGTGGTTTCAACAGGAAGAGGGTGATTAAGTGTGTCTGAATAGTGTTTTTCTCCACATGTTTTCACTGCTCTGGCTTTCAATGAACTTATTCTTTCGTGCATGGCGCTTTGCATACACGGTGTTGCTCTCCCTGGGACTCAACTCTTATCCCTTTGTTTTTTTTGGATGGATAGTCTGAAATTTAAGGTGAAATGGCATAAGAGCATATTTCCTTTGCAAATTAGGGCACATCATGAAAAGGTCAGTGGTTTCATTTGATTAAGAGTATGACTTTTATTTTCAGCTGTTTTGACATACTCTTGACACTGTCACCACCCTCTTGTTTTGACATCCTTTAACCCAGCCATTTATAAAAACCAATTGTTTTTCCACCCTTAGATTTGTCTAGATTTAAACCAACCCCGAACTTTCTTTCACTCTTCTCGTGGTGGCAGTGAAAACAAAATGTGCTGAAAAGTAATCTTGGAAATTTGAATCTGATCAAAATTGACAATTACATTTTTTTACAGCTTCATTTGGGGAAAAGGGCAATTTTAGGGAGTTCCAAGGTAAAAAAAAAAAAAAATAGTATTGTTTAAATTAGGTGATCATTAACCTTACACAACCAGTCAAGTAAGTACCCCTTCTCTTGCCCTATGAAAGCTAGGATCAGACCCAGCCCCTGAGACCATAAATGAGGAAAAGTATTATAGATAATTGTTATGTGGAGGGATAATCACGCTCAAATTTGAAGAGAAAGTTTGCAATATAGCTTCTGTGAGGTTAGAGAACTTATGTGTATTAAATTTGATGCATTAAGTACTTATGTTTTAAATAATGCAATGCAACAACAAAACAAATGTGTGTCCTTCTAAAATTAGTAAAGTGTAGTGCATTTTAACAGGCACCTGTTTATTAACATGCAGTTGTTTGTGAAATTATTTTTGGTTTACACTGTCATAGACCTGTTTCTTAACTTTTTGTAAAGTCGTCATAAATTAGTATGATGTTTTTGTTATGAGATCTTCATCATAAGCTGCATTTCAACGATCAATAACAATAAATTGGAAGTGACTGCTCCAGATTCATCAGTTAGTCAGGTCATTGAGACCTGAGAAGAGAATTGTTGTTTAGGTGCTTGGGCACAGGTGCACATCTGAGGCTCAGTGTCTTAAAAGGAGACACTCGAGTCAATCTGTGCTTGAAGCTCGCACAACAGAACAGCCCATGGATTTTTATTCTGCTCTCTTCTGCCAGCACAGAGCCATTTAGGAGCACTCCGGCTGTCAACTGACGTTTCTTCCCTGCATCTTTCTGGCAGGGGAAGATTTGTTCTCATGTTGAGAGAGAATTGGTTTGAGACTTATAGGTCTATTGTCCCCATGATGACAGTTTTCCTAACAGCTCTGCTTTAGCCCACATCTTCACCATCCACTATCATCAGAACCACAACACTGCAGGCAGACTTAAAGCCAATACAATGTGAGCAACAGGGTGAACAAGTATTATAATTTCTACAATTTCCTGCTTATTATTCACAAAGTTTGGAGTTTTATTTACACAATTTAGTGTCCCATATGTCTAAATGGGTTATATCTTTTGTGATTTTGTTGTATTGGAATAGAGCACAAATGTAATTTAGATTTTAATACTGTCTGTTCATGTTTACAACACCATTATTAAGACATTTCATTGGCCGCCTTTAAGTTTCATAATTATTTATCTATCTATTTACTTACTTACTTATTTATTATTTTAGTTATTGATTTAGGTTAGAAAACAATGCATTATTTTAATTTATGTGATTTATTTAAAAAAAATGGATTGCTTGCTATCAATAATATAATAATATTGTCCCTTGAATGTGCTCCTTTGGTAAGCCACCGCACTGCAGTTTCTCCCTGAAGCCATAGGGATGTCTACAAAGGCTGCACCTTTGAACAGCTCATTTCACTTTAAAATCTCCAAGATGGCTCTGTTGACAAGTCAAAAGTAATATCCACCTTGTTACATCAAACATTTCACTTTTTTACCATCCTCTTTAGTTGTTTTCATTTACTTTTTCATCCGCAACGCGATCCTTTTTTCCATGATGAAGTTAATGGTGTAACCTCTACTACTAGTTTCTTATTATCTTTCAAAATAAAATCAGGTTTGTATCCAAAGAGTATGTAAAGAACCCATAGCTTAAGATGGGACAGAAATACAAAATTAAGCATTTAAAAAACTTTTTTTAAACCACAATAATGTAATTTAAAACTTGATTAAAAACTATTGAATTCCAGCGATTCATTTTGTTTGGCAGCCCGTTTTAACATATTTTGTATCGCACTTTGTTTAATTTGCTGTTATTCTGTTGCTAGCTGTGTGAGAAATAAATGGTGAGTTTTTCCTCTTTTACCCTTTGGACAGTGTTTGATGGAGCCATTTGTCTTTGACTTTTCCCAATTTGAAAAAAACTCAGTGTTATTTTTCTCCAACACTGCAGTATGTAACTTTAAATCATTATTGCAAAACAAAGATGTTACACATCAATGCCATCTGTTAAATTTACGTTTGATGTTAGAAGGGTCCTCTATTTTTGGAATGATGGATATTCACCAAAATACCTTTCTAGAAAATCCCTGTAATCTTAAGGCTACTGGTGACAATACTTTGATTATAAGCAGTCCCATTTAAGCTTCTATCTATAAGGCATTGATGGCTAGCAAGCTCTTTATTTGAGAGCAGACACATATCAAATCATTTCATATCTGACATTTCAGCATATTTTCTGAGCTTATGTATTGTATTGCAGCTGAAAACTATGTCAGAATAAAATAGATTCTGAGAATTTAAATGCCATTCAGATAGCAAAACCAAATGCATAGGGGACTCCAAAGTGAATTCTACAGCATATGCATTACCATTCATTAGTTTAGCTGTTCATCATTTGGCAATTTAGAGGGAGTGGACGTTTCTTCATGTAGCACCATGGGAGCTTGAGGGACTGAGTGGAATAGGAAGATAGCAGGCATCTAGATATGTGTGGATTATAGAAAATCCTTTTTATACAACTACTGCCTCTTTGGAGGAGAGAGCAGACAGGGAGTGAAGTAAATTGATTCGTCACTGTAAAATGATCCTTTCCCTGGGTGAAGCTGTGCATATTACTGTTAGTGGGGGGCAGGCCTGGTTGATTTGAGGACCAAAGTGCATCCACGCATTTATTTGAGTGCATGAAAACATCAGCCCAGGATCACTGAATTAAGAGTCAGAGAAAATATAATTTAAGTCTGTTTTCGTGGATTCATTTTTTGCAGTCTGTGTGTGTATGTGTATGTTGGAGAATTATTCAGTCGCGTGAATGTATATCTAGTGTAAATTGGGATTTTTCTAGACTCTGGTGATTAAATTTGTCCAAACCAAGTACAGGCCTTCATATTTATTAATTTCTTGGTCAGAATTAAGGTAGGATCTTATTTAAGTCTGGAACACAACAAATCACCACAAATAATATCAGGATTCCTTTAACCAGCCATTTTATTCCTGTGTAACAACGTTTTTAGCTTTACAATGGATCAAATCGGTATTGACAAACCCTGAGACAATTAATACTTTTGTCAACCTTATAAACAGCTTCCACTTATCACCAAATTGGAGAGGAAAAAGTTAGCAAATAGCGTTTAATCATAGTTAAGCATCAAGTAAATGTGTCTCAGAAGTTGAAGACTAAAACATGGTTAATACGAGAGTGAATATGAATCTTAAATTCAACAGTTTGTCAGAAATAGGACTCCAGTTGAATGCCTTGCTAGGACTTCCTGTACTTTCCACTAGTGGCACAAAATTAAATGAACTATTGCAGGTTAAATTTCAAATCTTTAACAATCATTATTACTACTATACGTAGTTATTTCACACTGCTTAAAAGCATAGGCCTGAAACATGTTGAACATTGTGCAACAATGAGCCGATGGTATAGGATTATTAGTCTTTCTAAGTTTGAGAGGTTTGTGTTGGAAGTCTTTCTGGTCCCAGTGGTTAATAATCTTTTTGTGGAGTTTGAAGGAGATCGTCAAATATGTTTGGGCCTTTGTGTTAATGTTCCATAAATAAAATCAAGGATGGGTCATAGAATTGTTATAGTAAGTTAAAACAAAGGATCAAAGCAACTCCAGACAAGTGAAAACAGAAAGTTTAGCTTACTCCTCCATTACTATGGTTGCTGTAATCATTGATCATTCGTAGCACTTGTTACAACAGATAACACACTCTTGCAGGTGTAAGAGAAAGAGGGAGACAAAGATATAAGTATTAGAGCCAGTCAGAGTTGGTCTGGTGTAAAGCAGCTGCTCTTATCTAGTTAATTATCTGGTTCGCCCCGGCTCCATGTTCAGTACTGTCATGTAGAAACCGTATAACCACTGGCTACATGAAGCAGGGAAGGCCCCTCATCTTAATGTCACAACCCCCCACATCCTGCCCTTTATAGTCTCCTTTTCTCCACCCAGGAGGAACTAACTACAGTACCTGTCCCTGTACTTGTATTGTACAAACTGTGCAACAACAGTACACTTTGTATTCTTTTACAGTAGTGGAGTACCTATCATCCATTACATGTCGTCACTCAATGTTTTAAAGATGTCATTTTAATGACTTTCATTTCATCTTTAGTAAGTGCTGTCCTGTATGGTATTTAATGTCTTTATGCTTATGTTTTTATGTCTCTTGGTGCAAAACAAACTCCCCATGGGGCAATCCTTTGTATGTACATTCTGACAGTAAAAGGTTCAAAGAGAAATCCTTGACTTTAGCGTTACATTTTTTGGAGCTAATTCATGGTTTGTGAGGGGTCTGAGTGCTCGGTTTCTCTTTTGGCTTTCTGGGATATTTGATGGAACTTTCTTTTTTTCTAGCACCAGGATGATTTCTTACTCTTAGATAAGATTAGATCAACTTTATTGTCTGACCCAACATTGACAGAATATGATAAGATTCTCATCAGCTCCTTTTACTGCCAGAAATCTTAGACGTTCAACATTGTCTCATTTATTGTAGTATTATTGTCCTACTAACATTTAGCTCAAAGCACTGGTGTGCTTGTTGTTGTGTTTGTTGAAGACGTTTTTAGTAATCTCTGGATTGTGGAATTAGAATAGGTGTAACATTTTCTGTTTGTACATGTTTTTATCAAGGATCTGCAGTACTCAGTAAGTACAAACTTGTTATTAACTGAGCTTAGGACCATTTAGTGTCTACCATCAATCAGTGTAAGCCAGAAATGTATTATGTCCAATATCCACGCAATACCTGGCTTTGAGTCTTGTGGAAAATAAATGGGTTGTGACCCACACACATTCACAGACATTTTAATTAACTTGCTTTATGAACAATCAGACCCAATTTCACAATTTAAGTCCTTGATGCTGCCACACACGGACATTGTCCACCTCTGACAGACACATGTTTGCACTCAAGCATAATTTATTTTTGTCCACACCCTGAACCAGCACAACACAAAAACTGGTACCAAGATGTCTGGGATGTGTCTTATTGTTGACAAATGCCTGGCTAAGATGTAAATGAACAGTTGCCCTGGGCTTTGTGCCTCTCGCACAGAGATAATCATCATAAGTCATTCCTCAACCTTGAGTCTTGTTTTCTTTGATTCCTTACAAGTTGTTTTGCCACCTGTAGGCGGATGATACAGAAATAGTTGCTCCTTTTATCAGATGGCTGATTACTTGACCATGAAGGAATCAGAGCTCACACACTCCCACATGATTGTAACCACAGGTAAACAAACACACACATTTGAATTTGCTGTGTGAATGCTCGAGACACTTACAGCATAATGAATAACTTTGTCATTCCTTTTCAATGGTTCAATGGTTGAATCACCATGGTGCACAGTATGCATAAAAAAACCCATCTTACAAGCCATCAGTGTGGTAGGCATTTAACAGATGCTCTTTTCTAAAGTGGCTCACAGTTGAGTGAGCCTGTTCACTGTTCTGTTCAAGGACATTGTCAGCACATGCTCCTGGGCTCACCCAGTTTCCATATTTGTCAGAAAGTCACAAGGACTAAGAGCATTCTTGTATATTTACGGTTATTATGTCCCTTTTTATTGATTTTCTTTAAAGGAAAAAAAGGCAAAAAGATGTGCCTATTATTAAATAAATCATCATTTCATTGGCATAGTAGCATCTTAATGCAAAGTTTTCTAGTTCTTTTGTGTCATTTTTGACACTTTTTTCTTGAAATCGAAGATTCAATATGGCATTAAAATGCTTATCTTTCTTTAACCTGATTGGAATTGTTATCCCCTAGGTTGTTCATATTTTCATGTCACCATATCTCAAATAGAGCTGCAACAACAAGTAATCAAATATATAAAAGTCAAGTATTAAAAGTGCTGGCAACTAACTTAATTATCTTTTGTTCTGTCAAGCAATTATTATGTTACTCGCTGCGTTGTGGAGCTGTTTAGGTCACATGCAGACAGTTGGAAGAAACATATGAAACACTGCGGAGGAAGATATCTTTTTAGTTTAATGTTATTTTAACAGCACAACCTGTTGAACAAAAGATAAAATCTTTGTTTGCAGCCCTTATCTTAACTATATTTGTCCATCATGTGAGTCATTCTTATTCTGCCCTCTTCATGCTTGAGAGCATTATACCTGTTCTTACAGATGTTTGTGCATACCTTTCAAAGATAAAAGCACCCTTATTTATGTTTTCAGTACATGCACTAATGTGGGTGCACTCAGACAACAACCTGCAAATCTTTACACAACATGAGTTTAGGAAAACAAAGAACAAAGAGGCTCCATGGAATTCAAAACAAGGGGATGCTTGTATCTATTCATTATGAAATGGTAAAGGATGGAAAATGGTAAAACATGCATACATTTATATCGTATTGCCTGAGCATATATCTTAGAAGAGCATGAAATTGAGAAGAAAATATAATGACTACCTGCCACAGTGGAGGTGGAAGTGTATATTTCTTCTGCTTTATCACTACTATAAGTCTATGTTCAGTGTACTAACTACATTAGAAATCACTGTAATACTAGATCTTGTTTTTTTTACTGGGAATTTCTTTCTTTTCATTATTCTGACTTTCAACACATTCTTGCTCATTTTTACCCCTTCTCAAAATCAAATGAATCAAAAGACTAAATGAATAAAAATTATAGCTCGCAGTTAGTCATTGACTTCCCCAGCATTTCAATCCTTCACTTGTTTTTCAGGCTTTAGCTGACTAGACTTATACAGCAGACTTATTGGACTTTTAGTGGCCAGTCAGTAGTCATTAATTACATGGACAACCTAGCTGACACTTGCTGATTGGAACGAGAAGCCCTTGTTGAGAAGTACGCTGCAAATTTTCCTAATTGCTCAGTCATTACTTTGCTGAATATTCTGCAAAAATGCAGTAATCAGAATAGTGAGGGGAGGAGGGGAATTAAAGAAGTATTCATTTTCACCATTGCCAATCAAGACAAAAAATATAAATAGATATGGTGTCATAACATGTATGAAACAAGTCTGTACTATAAATGTAGTGCAATGGGTTCAACTTTACATCATTCTGTTTTGAACTCTGGTGGTATTCTGAGAGTTAATTTATTTATTTAAAATATTTTTATCCTTTACAAGCAACATTTCTCTTTCCCCCCGTTCATTTCAAACCAGCAGTAGTCTTTCAGTAGTGTATTTAGACTTGATTTGTGTTTTTATACCGCCCAGTTCTGACCATATACAAAATGTAGTCCTAAATATTGAAAACGAATACAATACTTTATGTTAATTAAAATAAGCAAAAATGTATCATTCATGATTTGTATTATTAAATCCAAATTATAGTAATTTTTTTACTCTAGATTTTGTGATTTAAGTATAATCCTGCCACTTCTCACCCTGCATCTAATCCCTTTCCTCAGCTCCTCTGGCCCAAAGCTCCCCTCCCCGAGCTCATCACAGCTTGTCACATCATTTTGGGGTCACTTCATTCAGAGGCCAGCAGCAGGAGACCACCGCAGGTTCTAAAAACAGATGTGACAGGCCTATTAAAATGAGTGATCTCTCCTGCCCTGCTCTACTCTGTCGCTGCAGCCAGAATGGGTACTAAGCTGTCTTCCCCAGGACACGGACAGGAGCAGCAGGGCGCAAAAGGCCTGGAAGATAAGGTGACAGTGGCACATAGCTGGCATTGTGGCAGCTCCCAGAATTATCTCCTGATGAGCTTTTCAATTTTAGGGGGGGAGGGCAGTGTAACCTGAGCTCTCTCAGCACAGTGACAGATAAACATAGTCTAGAAAGAGTGTGTGCACAAGCACATATACATAAAAACCCTGCAACTGCATGAGGTTGTTAGAGTACAGAAACTCTATGAAACATTTTCCACTTGATTTTCTTGATGAAACACAAAGCCTAGTACAAACAGACGAAACTAAAACAATGCAGTCCCAAGTTCTTCTAATCACACAAAAAGTTTTTTTTTCTAAACCCACACTGTACAGGCTTCCAATCGTGCAAACTCTTTTAAATCTCTCGTAAAACAAATCAAAGTGTTTCTAACATTCCTCTTCAACACATTGGTCCATGTTTGAATTGTAAATTTTTTTGGCACAAGGTGAGGTGGAAGCTGCTGCTCCAGAATTATATATTCTGTTGGAACGGCTGCCAGAATGTGTGAGAGGGTCTTCCTCTGAGGGCCACGGCTCTGAGCTGCTGTCTCCTGCAATCCAGCCTGATCAATGGCCTGGTGTGATGAGCCAACTCCCTCACTGACTGAGGGGCAAAGGAAGCTAGGTGAAAAGAAGAGCAGTTTTTCCTCAACAACATTAATATGAGATCAAAGGGGTGCATGTCACATATCTCAGCTTTGTTGGGGCCTGTTTGCATGTGTTCAGGTGTTACATTATTCTAAGGTTGACTATACATCTGCACCTGCATCAGACTGTCTTTGATTTTATGCATGCATGAGACATCAAACCATACACTCTTTCTCATTTAGCCTTTACATTAGTATTAATATTTAAATTATTCATATTTAAAGCAAAAAAATAATAAAAGTATAAACCACTTAGACATAAATTGTGTGAAAAATGATTAGTATAAGTTGAAAATTTCAAAATCTTGAAAGATCACTAGATTCATTAGGAATCATCCTGGGGATTTCATGGCTGTGGACCAAAGTGCTGAACAGACAGATGGATCAACAAACTTTGCCTTAGACACCAGCTGCAAAGAAAAAGAAAACATGAGCAAAACAGAATGCATACAGTATGTAATATGCATAAATTGACCTGCAGTTAGATGACCCGTGCAGAATCTACGCAAAGGGACAAAGAGGACAAATGAGGGAGGAAAAGTGTATCAGAGACAAGGACTTGTGTCAATGGGACGGGTGAGGGAGCAAGGGAGGTGATGGAAGCTAAACTACCATGAAACTGCCTTCCGTCACGGATTACCAAGGCAGCGCTTTTCATTACCTGCCTTTCATAACAAGATATTTATGGCAACAGGAGGTGTTGGAGAGACATGAGACTCATGCAGACCCATTTGCCTCAGCGTTCCAATGCCAGTGTTAGTGGTTATGTGTGAGAGAGCAAATGATGCAGAAAGAAAGTGAATAGTGTAGGGAAATGGCTTCTGTGATATGCCATATTATTGTCTATTTCACAGTTGTGTGAGTTTGCTGACTAGATGTTTGAGGGTGTTTTAAACAGGGGAATGTCAAAGTTAAAGAAGGCAGGTTGGGTGAGGTGTGGCTTATAACTGATTGTAAAATGCTTTTGTGCTGTGTTGTGCTGTATGATGTGTGCAAATGTCACACACTTTGAGTTTTCACACAATTTAGACCTTACTTCCCAGCCGACAGTAGTGCTTGATGTTAATTGCTGTAACCACAACCCACCTTCAGACCATAAATGTTTTGGGGAATTAACTAGTCACTTTTATGAGCGCTTGCACATGTTGCCATACTAACATTTTACCCTCATCTGAAGAGAAGGCTCGGGCAATTATCACTATGAACTACAGGAGCTCAGGAGAGCAGCGGTAGCTCTAGACTGTAATGACCTGTATCATACCGCAATGTAAAATGAAAACTGATTTTACTTTAGAGCATTGTACTGAACCATACATTTTGAATTAACTGATAAAACCTGTTTACTGTTCAGCTCTAAGGTAATAATTATTGTCAGTACATGTGTGGTTGCAGGAGCTAGATTTGACATGTTGTGTAGTAGCAATAGACAGAAAGGCCACAACCCAAAAAAGATAAGTAACAGCATACATTATGTTGATGAGTGCTGAATTGGGTCCTAATTTCCAAGAGATTTTGTATTGGTTTGGATCTGTGGTTGTGTGGTTTAATTTTGCTCAATGAGTCTGGTATTTGTTTTCCAATTCATATAGTTTGATTCTTACCAACCCTACAAGTACAAGGTCCACACTCTTCCTCCATATTTTCCACCTGATTGTCTGATTGTGAGCCATGGCTGTGACCCAGATCGTACAAGTTCATTTTAGACGAGGCTAGAATCATTGTTGAGATGCCTGACACCTCCAAGATCAAAGCAACCGTGTCCTCCATTCTCCCTTTTCATACACCACCACTGTGCATGTGGGCGTGAGGAGTGTTGTGTGCGCGGACTTCCAATCGGTGTGAGCTGCGAATGACCGGTGCCCTGCGCTCAGAGGCAGCCATCTGTCAGCTGACGCTTGGTCGCCACGGCAATCAGAACTCTCTGCAGCAGGTCCAATCTGTTCCACCACAGGTAGAACTGTGGGAGGTCAGCCATCACTCCACACACACTCTCGTATTAGTTCTTCTCTCCAATCCATCATAAGTATAGTTTGAATGGTTGACTTTAAAAAAAAAAGTGACATAATCTCCCACTCCTCACCCTATTTTCTTTTTCACTTTATCAGTAACCTTCAAATCCTATCACACTTAAAATGTATGTAGCTTTGCAAGTTAAGGAATCTCTGTCTTTAAATGTAGTTGAAAGCAAAATAAACAATACTGATGTCTTTTGCCAACTGCACTGAGTCCTTTTCTTGGCAGAGGCTTCACACCTCTTGTGTCATAATGATAGCTGTGTGCTAAATATGGTTCATCAGTGGTCACTCCAGCCTACTAAATTTGCCATGCTTTACCCAAGCCATGCCAAGCAGAACTCTCCCTCTTTGTGCCTCTCTGTTGGCTAAAGGCCCAACTGTTAATCTGATCAGAGCCATGCTAATGGCAGAAGGCAGCCCTCCTAACCAGACTGCCAACCAGGCCAAGAAGCCTGCAGCAGCGGAGGTGACATCCTGAGCTCTACACTCACAGATGAATTATTGAACGGGACCCAGAACAGAGCTTGAGGACACTGATTTAGCTTGACTGTCTTAGAAAGATTTTCTGTCACAGAGTGTTGTGAGTTTGAGTATGTTCAAGTTAGATTAGAGATTGTATTTACTCTTAGACTGTTCATTAAGTAACGCAAAATCAAAGTTTATTCATAATTAGCTTTTATTGAGATATTCAATCTTACTTTTTGTGTTTTTTGAAAGCCAATTCATATACTGAATATGCATCAGAATGGCCAGTCTTTGAAATGACCTATGGTGTGATGTACAATGGATGATGCGTTTTCAGCCATACTATTAAATCTTTATATCGTATGACCATTTCTGAAAATAGACACAGAATATTTTGATCATGTCTCTTTTAAAATGTTGTCAGTATGTGCTGAAGAAACACTGGTTTAACCATTTCACTGTATCTGCCAGTTTACAAGGCAAACTTTTACAGTAAAACTCGAACCGTCTGTGAGACCGAGCATGTTAGGGCTCTTTTAGATCTTGGGATACTCCAAAATAAATAACATCTTGGCAGGAGCTGCTAAAATATAGCAAAACATGCAGATGGAGCTGGAGACTTTAATCGGATATTCTTCCCTTATTTCAGCAAATGAGATTGTTATCTTCAAGCTGTGGTCTTATGATATACATTGCATAGCTGAAGGAAACCCTATCCCAGGTCAATATTTACAATTTTTCCAACTTTTGTTTTAAAGGTTTATACTTTTAAGTCCTTGAACTGTCCGTTTGCCCACATCCCTTGCCACACCCGCAGCGTTGGGCTTTCCTTTCAACCAATCTGTCTATTATGTGTGCCAAAATCACCCACTTCTAATTAAAATATGAATATCATCCACATAAAGTTATGTCTATCGAATCCTTGTCTTTGGCCTTAGTTTTTGTAATATTTCTGCCAGTTCTTTCCCCTCTGCTGGCACAGTGCTAAACAAAGTGAGCAGAAGGGACTTGCAAAGTAAGAGAAGTAAAATGAATTAGCATCCCCTTTAATACATTTAGTATCACTGTTTTAATTTAAACCAGACAACATATATATGAATAACTTTGGTTTTTGTTGTTGTTTTCTGAAATTTTGAAAACAGATGTGACTTGTTTTTTTGCATGTGAAGTTGCTTTCCCTGCTGCATGTTTTGTGTCCAAGGTTAAAGTGATTTTATGATTTATGATTCAAAAATAAGATGTAGTAGAACGGGCCATATTATGACAAAACATGTTGAATGCTTTAGTTTATGGGAGATATGTTTACGTGATAGCGACATGTAAAAAGTTTGGCTACCACAGTTAGGCCTGGCCTGCAGTGAAGTGAATTTTACAGCATCTGTTCAAAACAGTGGAGGCACAGAGTTTATATGCTTAACATTGTGCCAAACCACTGTAATACAAACCCTAACCACAATGCACAGTTGGGTTATGAACACTGGAACATAAACATGGTATTTTCCCTGAAAGCTTGTTAGCTGGCATTTTCTCTTTTTCTCTCACTTTTCTTTCAAGAAGTGGTTTGCAAGTATTCCCCCATACCTGCCAACCACAGCATTAATGTATTATGGTCCAAAATAAATGAAGTTTATTACAGAGGACACTGACAAATGCTGCAGAGAACATCTTTTCTGTACGTCCTCCACTAGTTTAAAGTAAATAATTAAGCAATAACATTAATCATATTTCTTGATTTGGTCTTGGTTAGTTTGAGGTTATGTGTTTGAGACTATGAAAGCTGCATGTACTGTAGCTAGTTTAAGCCTATGAGCTTTGAAACTGTCTTTTGAAAATTGTTGCCACAGCACCTCTAAAGGCTTAATCCTGGTGCAAATGGAGCTGTTCTATCAATGAGATTTATAATAATAATGCATTTCATTTATGGGCTCCTTTCACGTCACTCAAGGTCACCTTACAGACACAGCAGTAAAACAGTGAGTAAAAACAAGAACATGATCAACTACATAAAAACAAAAAGCAAAATGGTTCAAGCAAGAAGCTGTTAACAAAAGCTTGGTGGCAGTAATGAATCCTAGTGTGTATGGGACTTTGATGGTGAAATGAATGCTAAAACAGAAGAAAAAACCCACAGTTTATAACTTGACCTGTAACTGTCATTTCAGATGAGATGGTTTTCGAAGTCAAGACATGAAGCCGTCTGCTGGCGTTGTGTAGTGGACCAGTGACCAGATGAAGACAGTATATTACCCTGCTTACCTCAGACGTGCCGGGACATCTTTCTGGGGATCAGAATACTTTTTCTCAGGTACATTCTCAGTTTTGTTTGCTAAATTTCCCAAATATTGGCCTACCTTTTAATTAAGGTTCTTTAAAGTAGAGCCCGACCGAAATGGGATTTTTGGGGCCGATATCAATATCAATATTGTGGAGAGAGAAAAAATCAGACACGATAAATCAGTCAATATTTTTCTTAGATCTATTTTTGATATGTAGTGATCGATATAGATGAACACATTATTGGTTGATCCCTCAAACATAGTTATCACACACTTGTGGGAAAAATATACAGTATAACGAAGACCAGGTGGTAACTCTAGTTACTGCACATGTACGTCCATCACCGCTTGACACTCTGGAGGGTGATAATGCTCGTTGTAGTCCATAAAGCACACTCTGCTGGTGACAGCCAGAACGAGAACTAGTGTAATACAATGATACTTGTATGAAATGCTATTTGACTGGTGAATAAATCTAGTAATATTGGCATATATCTGCTATAAATTTAGCCGATACCGATAGTCACTGGATATTCTAATATCGGCCGATATTATTGGCTGGCCAATGAATCGATCGGATAACATATCATGTTTGATGTTTTTTAATAAAATTAGCAGAATTTGAGCTACTTAAAATGGCTTTAAAATCTGTACAGCATAGGACACCTGCTAAAATGAATCTCTTGTTTCAAATACTAGAAAACAGCCTCCAAAGAAACTGAGGTATTAAAGGTGTTGTTAATTTTAATGTCCATACTGAAACATTCCAGTATTTCTTCTTCTTGTGTATTTAACTTGACAAAATCATTGTCAAGAAACGTTATACACTAGGTGTCTTATGTCTCGTCTCTCTTTGTTGGAAAGTAAATAAATCCACCAAACAGGAAGTGAAACTTTCGTCTTCTTTTAAGTGAGTCCTTTTGATAAGCCAGTTTCTTTGACACAACTCTTAGCTGGTATGTTGCCAAACAACTCGAGCATGAGAGAAACAAGCCATGTCTTTCAGAGTGATTATTATAAAACCTAATACATCATAACATAAATACCAGCTTCACGCCTCGCTCTGACAGTGTGGAAAATGCCTGTGGCTGATTTCCAGCTGTTGTGGTTTAAGGCTTTACATCTGATGACAGATGAATATTGTGCTTAAAGGAGGTAGGAGACATTCTGCAGAAAAAAAGCGTGTATGGTTATTCAGAAGTATGACACACTATTAGGCGCATGTTGTTGTTAAGACAGGTTTGTACTTATACCTCTTTCAGTGTGTTGATTTAGGAAACGCCTTTCTGTTGACTACTGGCTCACCTGTTGAAAGATCACAAAGATCTTTTGTTGAGCTGGCCAAACCCTTGAAATTAAGTTATCAATACAGTCACAGCTGCAAAGACAGAGGGTGGCGCAGAGCACCAGCTAAGAATTTGGCAGTCATAGCTTAAAAACCTCTTTTGCTCAGTGTCATTAAGCTTTTCCCATAAAGCAGATGTATTGTAGCAGAGGGATTATAACAAGCAAATAGAAATAATCTACTAAATTTACACAGTTTAAACCACTACAACCAAATGTTTAAACGGATTAAGGAGCTCTGAGGTTGTTCATTAATCACAGGTCTGTGCAGTGTGTCCATAAAAACAAAAAAATATGTGGTCATCAACTCCGTCCTTGTAATAACACTTCAGTCTTAACTTTAAGAGTTGTGTGTATTTAACTTTTTGAAACCTTGAAAACTTTATTACCGTAAATATGCAAGCACCGAAGTTACAGTGAAAATCATGGGGAATAGTTCGTGTAATTCGTGGAATGTATGTGAATGAACAAGTAAAAACAAAAACTTGGAAAATTAGTTTTAGTTTCTGAATGTTAACAGTGAGCAGTACTGCTGCCCTTCAGTCTGACAATATTTAACGGTACAGCACCACTGTCTGCCTTCATGAAAGAGCCGTGTCTACCTTCCAATATTAGTTTCAGTAAACTCATTTGACTCTTTCACACCTCAAGAGTTGAATTGGATTATATACAATTTTATTTATGTCTTCAAAATGTTCATATCTCTAGTTATTTTTGCATTAATTATAGTTTAAAGGAGCAGGTATTGGTATTGCAATTATTTGTAACTTCAATACCAAAATAGTAGTTGCATTATACAAATTTGAACGCAAACTAAAGATTAACAATTTAGATGGTTTAATTATGATCATTCTAGCTGGTTAACTAGAGAGATACCAAGCTCCGCTAACAAGCCAAATCTTGTTAGAGCAGACACAGATACCTACCAAGCAGTGCTAAGGTATAAATAAAAAATACTTCAATTCCAATTTCTGAATTATCTGAAACACATCTTGCATGGTCTGTTTGTAAATTAAACAGCATTATATGTGCATTATTTGCATTATAAATACTCAAAAATGGAAACCAACACCAGAAATGTAGCAGAAAGTTAGCGGGACCAGCTTTAGCAGTCAAGTCTTTAAGCTTAAGAAGATTTGAATAAAAATGGTAACAAATGTCTATATTTACATCGTGTTTTCATTAACACACAGTCATTCCTTTAACATTTCTTTACATTTGTGATACCACTTTAAATTTCTTCTTAATATTTTCCTGCTGTGTATTTAGTTCTTACAAGTTTAAGCCTGTACATGTTCATTAATTGGTTGTTTTTTTTACAGTAAGCAAACTATAAACTGTCTTCTAATTTTATAATAGAGATATCTTTAAGTAGTGACAGCATATATATATGAGGATTTGAGGTATCCCACCCCCCTAAATCCCACTTCCCCCCAGGACCCCACATCAGCTGCTTCCCTCCCACTGCAGGCTATAGCTGTCAGGAGGTGGGACCACAGGGAGCCCGCCTATGGTATTTTACTATTTATAGCACACCAGTGCTCTAAGTGATAGATGTCACCTTCACGCCACCGCCTCTGGGGCACTGCACCAACCATCCTGCCCGACTAACAAGCTGCAAAGTGCTGTCGATGCATATGGAAGGGCAAGTGGAAGTGTGGGGAGGGGGAGGGTGTGTGTTCCTAGTATGTGTGTAGAGGAAGCAAGGGAGTGACACAAACATGACAACAAAGTTGTTGTTTTGTTGACATGTTGTAATTTTCCCACCTGGCCTGTTTGCCTCTTGTTTTCTCACTTGCTAATTAAAACGGTGCTCTGTATTATCTCCTGGTGAGAAGTTTGTTGTAAGATAAAGCAGTTTGTGTTTGTGGAAGTTTTGAGTGTTGTATTCCTCCCCTGATGCTGTTGTTGGATGATGAATGAGAGGGAGGGTGGTGAAGACAAGCTTGACAACAGGATGTGACTAAACGAGGGAATCTCTTGGCCTGATCCTGTGAGTGCAACTTTATATCTCATGGACAGTTTAATGCACAATTAACTGTTGATCCACTATTTTTATTTTGACATTTTATAGAAAAAAAACCATAAAATCCCAACAACAGCAAGGTAAACCGGTGTTTACCTTGAGGCCATGCTTTTACATCTCTACATCACAGAGCTTAGTTATTTTACATGGATAAGGGAATATAAAACATACAGGGCAATAAAAAAACAATACACAGGAGAGAGCTTTAAATAATTCACAGTGGTACAGGAGGGGCGCCAGTGAACGTTGCAGCACCCCCTGCATACTAGGTCTGCTGTACAATCTGGGAGATGGTTTAGAAAAGGTGCCCACTGAAAACTGGCTGGGGACTACAGCTGGAAATTAGCCGTAAAGGCTAAAGCTGCTCCTTTTACTGTACAGTTAACTAAAGGGGACTGTCCACAAAACAATGAACATGTAAACAAAACATATAACTTAATAGAAACCCTCTCATTCCCCTTCAACACTGAGCTTGAGGGTTCATTAACTAACTATGTCCCTGTACTACTGATTATTACTTGGAGGTCTGGACTTAATCCATTGAAATACAATGCATCGTCTTACTAATAGAATAAGCTTGTTCAAAAGTTTTTGCTGAACACTTGTCAGAGGAAGCCCCAGGATTTATTTGTATTTTCTCACCAAAAATTCAGTTCATTTCATGTGAGACCTTTTCCCCAGAAGTTAAATGTGAGAAGGCAGCTCCAAAAGTAATGCATGGAAGATCCAACCTCTTGCACTTGATTCAGATGGGATAAATCCCAGGAGTATTAAGGGATTTGGGTGTACGTTGTACTGGCTCTATGTCACCCTGTTGTCCTTAAGGACTCCACAACTTCCGACCATGACTCCTCCCCCAGTTCAGTCCTCAAGTCCCTCTCCCATATTCTTTTGATTCTGTCGATGTTTAATGTATATGAGTATGTAATGTATATTTAATGTAATGAGGAACTGTAAATGTGTATATAAATGTAATGTCTGTTACTCACAGAAAATAAAGCAACATGACATAGAAACAGTGATCAAAATGCAAGCACATACTGATACAATCATAGACAAGCCCACACACATACACAAACCTTTATTTGCCAAAAAGCGCCATCTTTGTTCCACCAGTGCAAAATAAATGCCCCACAGCCACTTTCAGTGTCAGAAGACATCATCCTCTGACATTCTCAATCATCTTCTCTGACAGAAATATTTTTGGCCCAAACAATTGTCGTCCTTTGAAGGCATCTGTAATACAAAATACAATTCAGGTCTGTCTGACAAGTGGAATAAGCTTGTCAGGAAGCTGAGGCTTGAGGAAAGGAGCTTTTGGCTGAGGTCTCAACTTGGCTTTGTTAAGACATCAAACTCCTACTTCAAACCAAGTGAATGTGCCATCACTGACCCCATAAATGGCCCCATAAATTCTGTTCAAACGTGCATTTAAAATCTGAAATACTGCACCTATGCCATTTAAAACCCTGGAATTATTATATTAGTTATAGTACATCCTTTTTTCATTGCACATAATTGATGCGATCACAGTTTAATTCTTGTTTAATTCAAGTTAATTCCTGTAAGTCCCTCACAATGAATGTCTGCTTTTCTAGAAATCAGTAACACATTTTTCATACAAAAACATGTAACTCCTTTTCTCCCCAATCCATTCCAATTGACACCTATTGACAATTATTTGCATCTTGTTTGAGCCCCTCATTGTATGTTTAAACAGGTTTCTATATTGTTAAGCTAGACATCTGTTGTGACCATACATTAAATGGTTAATGAGTATATTCCCCTTTCCTAGTCAGAAACTTAGCAAGATGAAAGACAGTGACAACAATGCACAATAATTTGATTTTATCAGACTACATCCAGATACATCAGTGACTCTATAAACGTATGTCATACAATTGTGTATAGCTTAAGTTGGAATGCATTCAAAGACGAATGGTCAACAGAGAGGTTAGAGCTTATTTGTTTTTTGTATGAGTGCAGCATTTTTCATCTCTACATGCATTTGCCAGCAATAATAATTCCCAGAAAGAATCTAATCATCTGTCAGAATTGTCATTTGGCAAATAACCAGAGGCCTTGCATTTGATAACTGTTGACATTTTTTGACAATAGCTTACTTTAAAGAGTAGCTAGGCAATGCTAGATTGTGCAAGGCTTGCATCTTTCACTCCTTCACAATCAATTTCCTTACCTTGTGATATTAAATTGAATTCTTTAAGTGGAGGAATTCTCTTAAAATATTTTGTTTCGTAAGACTATAGAAAGTTTGACTTAATCGGTTTCAAACATATTTGGGTAGGGGTTCATGGTTTATAAGAACATTTTACTGTATAAAGCCCCTACAATTCCAAAAGACAGAAAAAACTAGTTTGGACTTTGGACAAATAAAAAAATCAAATCAATAAAAGTCAGTGTTGAGCCCACTGGTGAGTACTGCATAAGTCAGCTTAGTGTATATCTGACTGTTTGTCTGTGTGTTGTGAGTGTTTGGGGGGGCAGAGAATGTGTGCATGCTCTTCCCTGACAGTGACAAAATGGTCAGTGAGTTGCTGAAATTCATCCCTGCGAGGGTGAATGTGTTGACATCTCTTTAATTCAGCTTGCCATATGACACTGTGCCCGGCTCTCCTCTCTGAGACAGCAGGGTGGACACGGATATAGGCTGTCAAGCTCGCATAGCGTGTTGAAATCCTTTATACAAGCCAAGTGAAAGGCCGGAGGACAGAGCTGAAGAGGCACTCTACAAGCTTCAATGTGTGTAACTGGACTCAAGTGTTACTACACCGAAAATATATTGGTAGAGCTTGCTCTAAAAAAGGCTCTAGTTTTTACACAAACACTCACACACACACACACACACACACACACACACACACACACACACACAAATACATATATATGTGTTTGTTCAGGATATTACAACCATATCTTATCTTGGCTAAATGGCCTTTTATGATTTTAAAATTAAAAATAATAACCTTGTTGCTGGCACCATGTTATGTCGGAGGATTAGGGCCACGTTAAAATTATTATTTATTTTTTTAATTTAGAGATTATTCTCGTAAATTTACGAGAATAAAGTTGTAAATTTATGAGATTAAAGTTGTAAATTTACGAGAATAATCTTGTAAATTAACGAGTTCGAGTTCGAGACCAGCCTGCGCAAAATAATGAAAGTAGAACTCTTAAAGTATTTTCCTCTGCAGACAACTTCCTCCAAGGCAGTGTGGTTCTTTCTTCAGTTTCTTGCAGTATCTTTTCAGGGTGCTGATATTTTATGACAATGTGAAGATGATGATGTGCCAAAAGCATGTGTAGTTTCATATCTGCATAAGTAAAGCCCCAACACGACTATTTGTGTCTGTTATCGGTCTGCCTTGTTAAAGTGTTTCATGTGCAGAGACAGTTTGTGTCCTGTTCATCATTTTACAGATAAACAAGGTCTCGCAAGTTGAAGTGAAAACTTCTCTTGAATTAACTGTTTTTACCGACTACACAAGGAAGTAGCCTATTTCCTTATTCGTGAAACCTTTAGGACAAAATGCTCCATGTTTGTCATTTGAGAACAGGATGCTGCTGCTCTTCTGATATAGACTAAAATAACAACTTTATTTAGGAAAATACTTTAAGAGTTCTACTTTCATCATTTTTGCGCAGGCTGGTCTCGAACTCGTAAATTTACGACTTTATTCTCAAAATGTATTTATTTTTTAATTTTTTTTAACGTGGCCCTAATCCTCCGTCGTACCATGTATTATGTTTTTTTTTGCTCAAAATATAAGTAAATATACATACAGGTTGAATTAATGCCTTTTTTAAGTACAGGTTATTGTGAACAAAAAACTTGACAAAGAAATTTGATGGGTATTTTTTTTTCTACACGAATTTCTACATTGAATGTTAAACTAGTTTCACATCTCGACAGTCACCAAATGCAGTATCCCTGGCTGTCACAGGCTTGTAAAGGCTCGTCCAGTCATTTCATTCAGCCCACACTTGTTATTGGAAGGCCTACCACCTTTCTACAGTATGTACCATTTATCAGTGTCAGTCACATAGTAATGATACAGAAAGGTAGTTGGATATGAATAGTGTTAACAACACGCAAGGAATCTTTTTCCAGCTGGCAGTAGGCAGTAGGGACTACTGATTTCTGCAAAAGTTTCCTACCATACTTTATGCAGTGTTATTTTAAGACTCAAAAATCCTTGTTGCCTCCACAGGATGTTCCTGTTTCTGCATGGCAACTATTTTGAAATAGGTATCAGAACATATTTATGACTAGACCTTGTGGTGGTTTATTCAACTTTTTTCTTGTACTTCAGCATCAGGGTAAGACAGGTATTATTTTAGTGTGCAGACTTTATTTCTGTTTAGTTGTGTATATGTCATAAACCATGGGCACACAGGCATGGGCATATGCAAATATTTCTGTCAAGTTATCAGTTGTGGGACTAAAAGTATGTTTGTTTGACTCTGAACATTTGTATTGTATCTTGTCAGCATGGCCATCCATTAAGTCGTGTGTTATTTGGCTGTGTACATGAGTTGAGCGGCAGTGTCCTCTTACCAGTGAGGTCTTCCTAGATGTTCAGCTGACATGTACTGTCAGGAAGTGACAGGAAATATGTGAGTGATTGTGCTCAAGAGCCTGAGTGTGAACATGGGCCAGCACATGTATGAAGCATGTGAATGTGTGTGCATGAGCCAGATAGAGAGAGGCTGGTCTGTAGTCAGACACAGTGGACACACTATCTCCCTGCTGACAAGTGTCATCAACTCCAGCTGCTTGGGGGTCTGTAGTGTCATATGGGTGAGAGGGGGCGAGACACGAGTACTGGTGCTGCTGCAGGGAGATGGGGAGAAGGGAAATGGGGGGATGGGAGGTTGGCAGTGAAACTGTTGGGGGGGGGGGGGGGGGGGGTGACAGCAGGGCCAAGCTGAGTGCAAGCAGGCCTCCCCTGGCGATCTGAGTTTCAGCATCCAGGCGTCCACCTGTCGTTTCCTCTTAAACCCCCTTCAACCCCCTTCTGATTCCCCTTCAGAGCACAGCAGAGGGAGGGTGGCTGACGCTGGAGTCCAGCGACCCAGTTAAAGGCCACTGTGGTGGTATGAAACCTAAAATGAGGTTGGACATAACTGTGGCATGTTTGCTTAGATTAGATTTGCAATGTCAGATGTTTTGAGCTAGCCCAACACAAGGCATTTACACCTCTAAATATAGACAACATGCAGGCTCCACCGCAAGTCATAGACAGATGCAATTTGTTTCACCCGTGCTTTTATAGCTATCATGTGCACCTATAAAAGTGTCACACTGTGTACCTTTTGCATTACAGCCTAACACTGTTTAACAGTGCTGACAAAGCAGGATGCAGTGAGAGGATCCTGTGCTGTGCAGCTCTTTGGGTGGTGTTTGGGGTTATTAATAATCACATTTTTGCTACTCTCATGTAATTAGTATTTGGGCTAGTACATGTTTTGGACAGCTGCCACGCTTTCTGCTGTTAATTAATGAAAGGGTAATTGTAGGCTTCTACTACATCACCATGCATACTGTACAGTACATGTTGACAACAAAGCTTGTCTGCTTACACAACCTTTGCTTTGACAAAAACAAGAAGCAGTGGTGTACCAGTTAAAGCTACACCCAGTCCTCACGTCCTGAGGTCCATCTGGTCCCCCATAAATCTGCTCATGTCCATCATCAATGAAATGCAGCTGTCACACACATATCATACCCTCACACCAGGAGTCAGGTTTGCTCCAAGTGTGAAAATAAGATCTGCTAGCTTCAATAAATGCCTTATAGCAGCATGATCAGTCAGAGGCTTTCCAGCTATGTGTGGCCTCCTCTGGCTAAACCGGTCTCATTAGCAACAGGGGACCTCATATTTGCAGCACAGTTTAACACCGTTTAGATTTACACTCTGCCTGCCAGGCTAGACCCAGGCCCCTGGCCACTTGTCATTTTTAAAATGTAGTTTTTATTGGTGTCATTCCTGAGGTATTACACAAGTAACATATTACCAGTTAAAACCTATTAATAATGCTTAATGGCTATTTTGAATTTTTAAAAAGGAAGTGTGATTGTATGTGTGATTGTGCATTACATAGGATAAGCTGAGATTTTGCGCAAAGACACATCTGGGGCCTTATGTGTAATGAAGCCAGACACATGATGTCAGGCTAATGTGGTGTCACTCTAGATGTCCATCCCAGAGTGTTGAGGCATTCTGGGAAAAACTCCAACACTCCATGACCCTGTGTCAGCGCTATCAGCCAATTTCCGAACAGTCCATCATAAATCCTTCTTTCTGCCTCTTGTATCGTATTTGGCTCTAAACTACAGAAAACATTAAAGTTGTCTCTCAAGGCTGTTCTGGTGGATTTTACCATGTAAGAGTGTACTTTTTTTTGTGAGTCAGAAATATTTAAAAGTGTTACCTGCTCTATATAATTTTAATTTTGGTTGATACCATTTTTTTTACCAGAGTAATTGCTCATAGTCTTGTTCATGTGACCACATCTTATTGAAAAACAGAGGCAAACCAGAAAGGTGCATAATTTATACAATATTATACACAGACTAACAGAGACATATGGCTTTGGATTCAAGAGTTAGAGATTTCCCGGCTAACACCAGCAGTTATCTCCAATGAGGACTCTGTGATGAGCACAGGCACGCAGCACTGGCCAGGTGGCTCTTTGGAAGGTAGAGCCAAAAGATGAAACCACCTCAGTGTCAGCATTTTAATGTGATGTGCCATGTGCACATATGTCTTTTTAGTCTGTAGGGAGTCTCTTATCCATTGATGTGCCTCGCCAACGGCCTGCAGTCGTACAGGTTAGCACTGCAGGCTAATCTGTAGTGAGTCGGACCCAAAAGCCTGAGCCAAGTTGATGGCAGGATGAGTGATCTCCTCTCCTCTGATCCCCGGCCCTCGGATGCCCACCGTGTGCCAACTATTCAGCTCCTTTGTAATAGGTGCCAACATGCCCAGACGGATAGAGGAGGAGCAAAGAGAACCAAACAGGATTTGAGAAGCAGTAGTCCTCTTTTGGGCTGTGGGCTCAGTCAGTCCGGGACTGGCAAACGAAGGGAGAGAGTGGGGGGGTTGCCTGCCACACTGGCAGATCATATAAGCCTTCAGCAGTTTGAAAAATGAGTGTGAAGTGTGATTATCTTATTGATGAAGATAAATTAAGTTGTCAAATCAAAAAATGTGCTACATTTCTTTCGTTTTTGTCACCCTGGGTAAAAAAACTAAATGTTATTCCTGATATCTAACATGGACATCAATATAAACTTGTGTGCAGCACTATACTTGCACATATTATTAGGGTGCTGTCATAAGGAAAACAGCTCAACAATAAATAACAATGCCTTATTTTGTTGTACTTAACAACTTCCTATAAAAGTCTGATTAGTAACACAACAATTTCTATTTTCTAGTTATTCCAAAGTTGGATCATTGGATCCTGGAAATCAAGTCTGGTTAACTCTGTCACTTAAGCAGATGATTAAGTTTTTCATACGGGCAGGGGATTTGTGTTGTGAAACATTGTGGGGACAACTATATTGTTGGTCTGTGAGGGGCAGTGAAGCAATGAACAATTAGCTATGTCTTTTTGCACAGAGCATTTCTGTAGAAACAGCAAAGCAAGTTGACTAAAGATGACTTATAACTAAGAAACCCAACTAGAAACCATTAAAACCACTTTAATACCTGATAGTGGGACTGCTCTAAAAACCCAATGCTACAGTCTTTCTGACTCCCTCTGTTTGCTCTGTTGAATTTATTTAGTAGTCATACATTCTACACAGTTGTCCAACACAATTCCAGTTCTCACTTCAGCAGATGAGTAATGCAAGGACAGAGCTTGTTGATCATGGCAGCATGTTATAAAATCCAAAATGATGTGGTACGGATTGAAGTTGAAACCAACCAGAAGCACTTACAATCTTTCGAAATAGTGGCAAAAAGGGGCGTAGGTGGATCCGACCTGGGGCTCTTTTCTTGCATGTTGTTCCCCAGAAATAGAGACAAAAAGGTCTCTCTCTCTCTCTCTGTTGCTTAAAAAAACGCTTAAAAATAATTTAGATATACTTAATATACTCTCATTTTTAATTAACCGAAATACTCTCATGAATACCAAATAATTATCTGCAAAAAAATCTAAAAATATGATGATTAAGGCAACCTATAGAAAACACTACTTTTCTTTCCTCTGCAGAAAAAATGCACATCAATAGAATGAACTACATTTTCAGCGTGACTCATGCCCGTGAAACTCAGCATCTCATGTATCCATTCAGTGTCAGAACAATTCCACCATTAGAGCTGTGTGAAGAGCCCTTGAGAGCGCTACGTTGAAGATGGAGTTCTCGCTCCTCCTTTCTCCTCCACTCAGCAGCCTGCCCACATTAACTCTCCAGCCCATTCAGCTGTGATTAGAAAAGCCTCTCAGCTTCCAGAGTTTGCAATCATTTGACCATAATGAATTCCAATCACTCCCTCCTCCGACCCTCTGCTCCCACTTGTGCTTGACAAGTTATAAGGAGGAGAGTGCAGAATGGAGAGACAAAGAGCGCCAGGCTGTTGTAGACAGTGAAGTGTTCAGGCAGAGAATAATACACGGCGAGGTAAGCCTGGGGAAAAAAACTATGGCTGAGTGTAAAGGAGAAAATACAGTAATCACAGTCACATAAAAATCTATGTATAGGAAAGGAGAGCAATATATTTAATATATTACATCAGAAGTAGCAATTAAATAAAACATTTTAATGTAATAGGACAATAACCTCCATATATTTATGGTTTAGAAGATGATTTGGTTGCAAACAATTTAATATACCATACCATACCATACCATACCACAACACAACACACCATACCACACCACACCACAACACAACACAACACAACACACCACACCACACCACACCACACCACAACACAACACACCACACCACACCACACCACACCACAGCACACCACAGCACACCACACCACACCACAACACACCACAACACACCACAACACAACACAACACAACACAACACACCATACCATACAAAACCATACCATACCATACCATACCATACCAAACCATACCATACCATACATACCATACCATACCATACCATACCATACCAAACCATACCATACCATACCATACCATACCATACCATACCATACATACCATACCAAACCACACCATACCATACCATACCAAACCACACCATACCATACATACCATACCATACCACACCACAACACAACACAACACACCATACCATACCATACAAAACCATACCATACCATACCATACCACACCACAACACACCACAACACACCACACCATACCATACAAAACCATACCACACCACACTACACCATACCATACCATACCACACCATACCATACCATACCACAACACAACACACCATACCACACCATACCATACCACGCCACAACACACCATACCACACCATACCATACCACACCACACCACACCACACCACACCACACCACACCACACCACACCACACCATACCATACCACACCACACCACACCACACCACACCACACCACACCACACCACACCACAACACAACACAACACAACACACCATACCATACAAAACCATACCATACCATACCATACCAAACCATACCAAACCATACCATACCATACATACCATACCATACCATACCATACCATACCATACCAAACCATACCATACCATACATACCATACCATACCATACCAAACCATACCATACCATACCATACCATACCATACCATACCATACCATACCATACATACCATACCAAACCACACCATACCATACATACCATACCATACCACAACACAACACAACACACCATACCATACCATACAAAACCATACCATACCATACCATACCACACCACAACACACCACAACACACCACACCATACCATACAAAACCATACCACACCACACTACACCATACCATACCATACCACACCATACCATACCATACCATACTATACTATGAATAATGATATGTATCTGGTGATAAAGGAGATAGTTAGTTGATTCCTGCTAGAATTAATACAAATCTTGTCTTAAATTCTAGAGTTATCGGTGTTATGCATAAAGAAATATTTACAATAGCTTCACAACACATGGAGTAGTTTACTGACTTACATTCACATAACATAAATCAAATATGTGAAATGCAAAGGTGAAGCAATCATTTGACAGAGAGATTAGTTCAGACTTCTAAAAGCAATGGAAGCATAATTTATTAATAGTTCACTTAATTCTATAAACACATTCTGCACATAAACAATCAGTGTCAAGATCAAATCAAATCAGACTGCATGTTCATGTTTAGTGTTGACCTTTGCACAATCATAGAGCAGATTTAATTTATAGTTCCCTTTTAATGAGCTCTGGGTCTATCAAGCGTTTTTGAATCATGAGAAATGTGAAACCTTGTCCAGTTATTTACTAATACTGCAATGTTTCTGCCTATAAGACATAATGAAATGATCTTTGCCTTAAGCATAATAAGTAGCAGATTAAATATGAGTACATCACTTTTAAGGGCCACCAATATGATTAGTTATAGAGTAGAAGTACAGTTTGGATAGTACACAATGATGCATACATCACCGTAAGTGCATGTATACACCTTCATTGTTAATTTTATCAGATTTAATAAATTGTAATGCAAAACACATTTAATATGAGCAGTCTGTCCTCATGTTCTTTATATTACTGTTTGAATTCAATTATAATTGAATGCTCCTGCCGGTACATTATTCATAAACAAAACGATTTAATAACACTATATTTTATGTTTTATGTAAATGCTTATAATATTTCTAATCAATTGTCTTGGCCACAGCAATTCTCGTAAAACATGCTGTGCAAACGTGTTTGGGTCTGCTTGTTCTCTACGGCTCTTTCATCCCTGTGTCACAGTGATGATGCTGACAGTGCTGTGGTGATGACCTTTCCCCATCGCCATGCCAACATTCCCAGGTCCCTCTGGCCAGCAGTGTCCCTGTCACGTATAATCAGCACCACAGTCTGGCCACCAAGCTGCCTTCTGAGTAAGACCAGTAGAGACACAAAGACGAGTCACAGTCTATTAAAATGTTCTGCCAGGCTGTGAATACCCCCTACGTTCATTGGATTATTATTATAGCTAATGAAGATTAGTCCTGTAATGAAATTCACACTTTGATATGATTACATCTGCGCATTGCATTAGCCTGAATTGAATGTGTGAAGCACATTTTAAAGCAGCTCACTGGACCAAATAAGAGATGGATCAGTTTGGATTTTAAGGGTAAGGTTTTAGAGAAAAGTTTTTCTGCCTTTAAATAAATAAAAGTCCAAAGATGACAGGAACAAACCATCCCATGGTTATATCATGAATACATTTAAATCAGGATTTTCTTTTTAGCCATACAGTGGTCAAGGCCCCATCATGGTCAAACAGCTTGCATCACACGCAGATACTATGCAGCACACCCTCTTTGATGCTATAAATTTACCAATCAAGAAAGATAACAAATCAGCAGTCAGTAAAAAATAAGATTTGAAAAACTGATGTGACCAGACATGTTATAGTAATAGGTGCTTTTACTACTTTCTCTGCTGTTATTGAGTTCAATCAATCAATCAATAATGTGTGTAAGTAAAAACAACCAAAATAAGTGTAAAAGCAGTGATATGGGAGTCATCAATAAGAGAAAGGAGTTACCAGAGGAGAAGTAACTACAGTGTTTTATGTACACACTAATTTACCGAACATGGGGTTAGTTTGAAAAAGAACACCTGAATCGTGCATTCATGTTGGGTAATGGAACTGAATGTATGACCTATTACTATAACAAAAGTGCATTGGTAGTGTGTGTTAGTGTGTTTGGAATTGTGAGCCAAATTGAGTGAGAGAATGAGAAGACAGGAGTTCACAATTATATTCCATGCAATGTGAAAATGGTATTTAAACTGTAGAGAGCTTTGTGAAATGACTTTAACTGACAAGAGTCTAAGGCACTCACTCACTCTCTTGCACAGTGACACAAGGCGAGGTTCTCTGTGGCTGAAGATTATGGCGGTACTGAGCCATGTGTACGGCTGCTTGATCCCTTGCTTTTTGTAAAATAACAATGAGTATGGTCTTTTTACCTGCTCTTTTGTAATGTTAAAAGACAAAGAGTAAGGTCTTTTACCTGCTTTTTGTAAAGTGTCTCGAGATAACACTTGTTATGAGTTGACGCTATACAAATAAAAATTGATTGATTGATTGATTGATCCCTCACGAGAAGATGACAGGCATCTAAGTTTGCGTTAGTGTGTGTTTCGGGTGTGTGCATGTGATGTCTGACTGAGGTTGACAGTCCAACCCACATCCTCAGGGGGTGGTTTGTTGGTGACGACTGCTGACACGAGCTAAAGCTACACACTGAATGCATTGGTTTGATCATGCAGAAAAGTTCAACATACATCTGCACAGACAGATCCTAAGTCAGCTCAGTTCAAATGGGGTCAGCAATTCAAACAATTACATGACTAATGTTTGAGTCATTTATTAACAGTAAGGATTCATTGAATTACTGAAAGTTTATAAATGAGCATGTGTGTGTCACTGCTTTGAATACTTATTGTTGAAATTAGTTTGTTTTGTGCCATAGCTTTAGGTGAACAGGAACTCTTCTAAACTATTACACTACAAGGAGCATCTTTGTGGTCTTGGGTCTGTTCTATGAGCTTTGGTGAGGCTGAAAAACCTTAGAGGTTTTAAAACTTCATCTGATCAAGTTAAGTATACAGACCATCACAAGGGCTGAATAGTTTAAATACAGAAAGTAATTTGTGGAAGGTGTTTTTCATAAATTCCCATTTTAAAATCCCCTTTTTTATGGCACTCATCAGAATCTAAAGCTCAAACTTTGTCCATGTGGAAGTTATTTTTTGTAACATTTGCAATTACAGGCTCAAATGCAATCCTGGCGGTCGACCTGCAAGAGAGGCTGGAGCAAGATGATTCAGTTATAAAATATTTTGATTGGGTATGTAGTCAGTCACACCAGCACCTATAATGAAAGCAGCAGACAGTTTACTAGGCCAAGAGGAGGCTGAGGAACAAACTGGTTTCAGCTCTTCAATAAAACCACAATTTCTGTCTAGACCTAGATGTACACAGACAAAACAAGTTACCTGTGATAAATATGACCATTATCTTAATTTCAGACCATTAAGAGATTTCATCCAGCATGCTGTATTGAAAATCTTCTTTAATGTTTAATACATGGGAAGACTGCCAGTAAACTATTAGAACTTTCAAAGAGAGGCAGACGTGCTGCTTTCGTGGTTTGATATTTCATCAACATTGTGGTTGTAATTGTGTTAAAAGGGTGCATCTTATTTGTATTTCAGGTTTGACTGTTCTAGTCTGCATTGTTCCTTTGACATTGCACTACGGTGAAGTTATAGTAAATTGATGTATCTTGGTAAATAGGGCCCAGGGGTGGAATCGTTCTCCAAGTTATGTTGTTTGGGATAAATGTCTTCTGACTGTGTAAAGCAGTTTACATGAAGTATAAGACTCACAAATGGCAAAAACGAAAAGAAGCTTGAGAGAGAGCGATATTGATGTAAGACAATGTGCAAGCCAGAGATCTATTACTTTTTATCTAATGATGTATGTACTTCATATCTTCTGTGTATAAACATTCTGTAATTAGGAAGATTGTCTGATAATGGATGAGAAGCAGAGACAAAGCACAGGCAGGCACTTGAGAGATTCCTATTTTGTGAGTGTGCGTGTGTGTGTGTGTGTGTGTGTGTGTGTGTGTGTGTGTGTGTGTGCGTGTGCGTGTGTGTGTGCGTGTGTGTGTGTGTGTGTGTGTATGTGTGAGTCATTGGTTGCTTGGCAGCAGTGGTGCTAGGTTCATTACCCTCCTAACGACAGGCTGATGGAGGTGCCGTAAGAGGCTCTCCTTTCTCTCGCTCTCCTTCTGTTTCTCTTTCCCTGCTTTCATCTCACAGACACATCTCCTGCTGATTGCCATCTTTCAGTGACTACGCAATACTAATATTGAGGAGAAAAAGGAGAAAGGCACTCCTGGCCACCTATACTATATTCATCCTCACTTTATTTTTCATTCCTGGTGTGCCTGCGTTATACTTTGTTTATGAATGGTATTGCTTATACATGTGGTGTATTAAAGGTATGGTATAATACAATATTGTATACTTTTAGAGAGATTTTTATATCGTTTTTTAAGTTCTAACTTATATTTTGTCAATGTCAAACCCAGAGAAATCTGTAATAGTAGACTGGTTACTGTTGGGTTTTAATCAGAGCCTTTCAAGGGACCTTGAATGTGGGAACTTACTTCTTCACTTATGATGTATCAGAAAATGAAAAGGGAAGTCTGCAAACTATTACAAAAATCTTACTCTTCCCATACCTATAGAAAGAAATAATGTAACTTGAATAAATGAAACATAACATGAATTTAACTTTAACACATTAACTCATCCATAAACATGATTCCTGTCACATAGATTTAATTGGAACTGGTGCTAACCCATAAGACAACAACTCCCACTATCCCTGGCTTCTTTCTGATGTCATCAAGCTACCTCTTGTGTTACTGTTTTGATTGAGAGATCCATAGAGGCAGAATCACATGATGAGTGTTTTAGCCTTAAACCAGTCTACTCTTTACACTGCATGCAGCAGGCACATTAAAAGAAATCTGTGCAAACAAAGCTTGCAAATGCATATCCACATTCAGCAAATGCACTTTAATATACACTCTAGATAACATGCAGGCACACAAAGTGCGCCAATATCCATGTCAAAATCCAATTCAAACATAGAGCTCTGTCTGTTTTTGTGTTTCTGTCATTTACATGAAAAGAAGTGGTACAGGAACAAATAGGCCTGGCAAGCCACCCTGCTCTGCTTCCCACAGATAACATTCACTTATTAATTTGTTCCCGTCATAACACAGCCAGATTGTACATTTAAAGCCCGTGTCAGCTGATGGCAGTTGCTTCTATTCATTTCTGAGAGAAATGAGGGGGCTGAAATGCCCACCGCTTGGAGAATTCAGCAGAGAATTTAACCGTGATGGTCACACAGAAAAGAAAAATGAGGAGAAAACACACATTTTCCTTAGTATGCTGTCAGACCTTTTTATTTCTAATTAACCATCTGGCCTGTGTTGTTAAGACTTCAGTGCAAAATGGTTTATAATAGGGATAAAGAGAAAAAAAGCATTTTTTCCCAGCTTGGAAATTTCTATGAATAAAATGAATTATTATTAAAGACAGACATTACATAAGTTTGTCAAGGTGCTTAGTCTTTGTGTCTTTTAGGTTAAACTTGAAGTGTGTGACACTTGGTAATCATGCAAGCCTAAGCACAACACCATTGGGCACTGGAATAGAAATGTGTGGGCATAATAAACACATCTAATGTACATGTTGGCAAAATAGAAGTCCTGACTAATTCAAGCAAGATGAGTTGATGTCCAATGTTGAAACCAGTGAGCCAGATCAAGTGTGTGCGACTGTTGTGTCCAAGTGTAAGCGGTTGTATGCCTCTGTGACTTATGTGATCTTTTGTGCCCCCCCTGCATTGCTATTTATGCCAAAGGCACAATATTTCTGGAGCTGCTTGTAATGATGTTTTGTTGGAGGCCTTCTGGCTCTGCTCCATTTGTTTCAGCCCATTTTGCTCTCACATGAACCCACGCTCACACACACAAACACAATGCATTGTCTTTGTAACCGTTCAGCCGCACTCATCTGTGTGATATCCTTTCCTCCCCTCCCTTGCTCTCGCTATCTTTCTCTGCCTTCTCTCATTCCATTAGTAAGGGATTTTCAAGGCCCTGGCAACACAAAAGCCCATTTTCTCCATTTTCCCCCAGCGGCCTCATCATCAGGATTCAGCCGCAGAGCCTCAAGCTAATGTTTTTAATTCAATTCTCGCAATCCATATCCAAGTTCCGTTCCTTTCCCTTCCTGCTCCTCTCAGATGGGTAGGGGGAGGCTTGAGAACAAAATGTATATATGTCTTTATGTTTGTGTCTGTATGTGAGTTTGGATTTGGGACTCTTTAACCCTGGGGCTCATATCTGCAACCCACGATAAAACCTGTCAAACTTCGCGCTACATCCGCCTGGAAAAAATAGTTGAACCTGCACATAAAGTATGCTCTTTTGTGCAAATACAATCACTCATAGTTTCCTCTGCAAAAGCCCTGTCAGCCACAATAGTTTGATGTTGTAAGAAAAATATTTGGAAGAAATATACAGAAAACAGAGGGATCGTGACCAAGGGCAAGATAACGTGGGCAAGGGGGGCAAAACACAGATTTCTATTAGCTTGCCTTCTGTCCTCTTGTGCCGTAGGCGAGCTGTGCCACTGACTATTTGTACACAACAAAACACAAATAGATCTGGCCTTCGCTTTACGCATGCTGAACTAGAAATCTGTCTGGAGGAGGAAGACAAGGAGAAGGGGAGGTCTAAGCAAGGCAACAGGCAGCCGTGTGTATAAACATGGGAACGTGTGTGTGCAGTGGGATATAATCATGCTCCAGTGCCTATGGAGTGCAGTCTTGTGTGCAATGTGTTTTTATGAATTAATAAAGGCAGCATTTGAAGCGAAGCAGGGAGAGATGACGAGGGAGGGAGAACACAGGGGGGAAATGGAAGAATAAAACATAAGGACGAACAAAAAAATAAGGAATGAGGAGCACAAACAGACAGAGAAGAAGAGAATGTTGTGTTTTTTCGCCAGCAAATAAATCTGCAAGCCAACCCTTAAGCCAGTCAGCCAAACAGAAATCTAGCCTCTACAGCATCCTGCACTACTGTACTAAGTACACAAACACACACACACACACATCCAGTACATACACGCTCTGTCGGTCCAGATGACTATCATTACCCAGGTAAATACATCTGGCCTTAGGAGCCAGGCACACACTCATCACTTCTCTTTCTGGTGATGTGATTTTTTTTCCCCCTAACCTTTTTCACGCTTCACCTCCTGCCCATTACTCTGCACCCCCACCCTGTATACAGACACACACTTTGCACGAATACATGGCAGAGAGACAGATGGAGGGTGGCCATGCTGCAGAGATTCACCTGCCTCATTGAATGGGCAATTATTTCTGCACAATCATATTTAAATTGTGCTCTAGCATGAGGCACTTAGAGAGGTCAATCAATGTACTTGGAAGAGTGTCTGACTGTGTTTGAAACTGTATACACGATACAGTAAAACCAGTATGTTTAATGTCTTTCAAACTACTCTTGTTTGAATGAACAGGTTTTTCTTTATATTTCCAAAGCCCCTGACAACATCAACTACAACATCATGATCCTCCTCTTGAGTTGAAATGTATGTGTTGTAGACATTACATAAGGGCTGCCATGCACGGTGTATGCTGTTGTTTCTAACGTGTGATGTTTTTCTTTTCATCACTACAGATTTGCATTTTGGGATACAGTATTAATGCCAAAGAAGTGTCCTGTGCTTGTGAGAATAATTCCTTGTTCATATGTACTTCACATACAGTTGGTCGTGAAACTAACTAAAAAGTCTTTGTTTAAGAATACTCAAGAGCATGTTTATGTGGACATTTCAATTGAGCTACTGTTTCATTATCTAGTACACAAACATGCAATCGCACTATACTAACCTACACCTTCTCTCTGTCCTTTTTCATTCTAATGTTGCCCTCTTTCTCACTTGTCTTTCAACCCCTTTTAGATACATGTGTATTTTTTTTATCCCTATCTGTGTCATTCTCTCTATCTGCCATGTCCCTTTGTTTGACAATCTCTCTCTTGCTCCGTCTCTGTCTCCCAGGGGGCTGCTTCACCGACGAGTCCCCTAGTTACAACATGACTCATTGATTTAAGAACTGCCATGGGCATTGATCTGAAACAGCAATTCTCCTATATGTGCAAGAAAAAAAAGTCATTTCTGCTTGCATGGCTGCTAATGACATGATGAAATGCACGCTGCTGCTCCTGCACACATACTCACCTTTACTCCGTGAATTACTTGTGTGCAGTACTTCTTAAATGTTTACAGACTACATGCGTATATTAACCAACAGAAGTGTGATTCTTTACACTTTCATAGTAACGCAAGCCAAGCATCAGTGTGACTTATAGATTCATATTCTAAATTTAAAGAGGTACTCAAACAGTCCAAGGTTTACAACAACAAATATGGCTGCCTGCTATGTTGCAGTTTTGGCATGATACAAAGTAATTTACAGAAGCTCATCTCTATGCTAAAGAGTACAATTGTTGAGTAGGTGGTGTTTGTGATTTGGAGGACTTTCAAGGCCAGAAATCAAGTGTGATAATCTGTGGCTCATTAGCAGAAATACACCACTGTTTGCAGCCAATGGTTGGCTAAGATGTTTACTTTCAATTGCATCTTGTTTTCAATCTGCTCACAAAGTATTGTCACATATTTTTTTTTAAAACTCCTCATCTTTTTGTCTCTTGTTTTATTGTTGTGTAGTGGCTTGCCATGAAGTTTATGTTTTAAAAGGAATGAAAAGTTTTGGGACACAATTTTCAACATAAAAGTATCGGTTTCCAAAAACACATTTAAGATGTGTGAGTATCAGTCAAGGAAGAATAAAAACCTTTAATTCTAAAGTGCCACTGTTAATCATCATTTAAAATGTTTTATAGAGGACGAAAAAAGTAATTCATAATATCTGACTTTTGTTTAATTTGAAACATCTCCAGACATGTTTTTTTTCTCACATCATTACATGAATCTCACCAATTTTATGACATTTAGGTCAACACAAGAACACTCCCGCCGCTCTAAATCCTTACTGCTGAGCAGTGCAAGTTATTGAAGAGTGCTAAGCATGCATGTCATGTTTAAATAGCGTACATTTAAGGGATATTCTGCTCTTCAGTCTGTTGATCTGCTCCATTTAGCCTACTTCCCATCAGGGAAACATTATAATTAACTCTCATTTAGAACCGACCTCTGTGCTTTTACACACAAAAATATGTTTTTAAAAGGGAATTTACACTCACCTACGCTCCCCAGCCTCACTGTGTACAACCACTGTGTGTATTACAGCATGTATTTTAGGGATGCTCTCTACCTAAAGAGAAACATTAGGTCCTCACACATTGTGGTAAGTTTAGGTTGTTAATGGTGTATTGGGCTGTAACTGATTAGAGATTAAACTGTTGCAATTATTTTTAATCGATTAATTAATAAATCTTTTTATCATCAGATAAAAGAAAAAGTTTCCCACTTAGATCACTCGATCCTTGGATAGCGCCTTTTATAGTCTCACAAGCTATTAAAATCCACAAATATAGGAAAATTAAGTGCTTCATTTAGAGTTGCCATAACAAATCAACAAACAGCAATTCTGCTTATACCTGCCTGATCAAAATTATGATACATGATTGGTTTTAGCATTAAAATGCTTAATTTGCTATCTTGCTAGCTATTTGGGTGTTATTCACAATAAAAAAAGATACATTTTGGAAATATGAATGCAAGCCAATACACATGAACCAAATTGATTATGTGGATATGATATGTACATAGTGTACATTTGGTATCTACTGAAGGATGTTACCCCATCATGCCCTTACAGCCATTAAGGATTTGTTATTTTTTTAACTGCAATGTGTACACATTCTCTATGAAGTTGTGTGCTTATGTCATTTTCTAAATAAATCAGTGACAATCAGCTGCAACACATCAACATGTGTTAAACATGTATTTTTTAATTGGAGGGTTATATATATCTTTTTCAAAATCTTGTTATTAGTTTGCACAGATGATAAGAAAACATACAGTTGGCATAAGAGTTGACATTGCACTGTGGTGGTTATATTACTTTTTGTCGGATCTAAACATTTCTTTGGCTGACCTGCTCACTAGTTGTATTTCTTATTCCAGTCTGAAATTATATATCTGCCAGTGGGTCTCTGAACACATGTCTGTCTATTGGAGTGTATTGATGCAACTGCAGGTCAATACGCCAAACCATGTGTGTCAATACATTTAAATGAATCCTCATTTGGAATCAGTCCATTAAAAATGCGTATTGCTTATTTTTAAGCAATTTCTCACCTCTGGCAAAAATGTGACCTGAAAACGATCAAAAAGTAACACTGGAGGAGAGTGTTGCGGTATTGATGAGCACATTAGAAGGGATGTCCATTAGTGAGGGTAAAAAGTCTCTTCTCTGCTCACATACCAATCACTACCAATACCAATACTAATGGTGGTTTCCCTAGAAACCACAGAAAAGAGGCACATGTAACACACACATACAGACACATCCACACACAATCTTCCCCAAGATTGTTATCTTCAGGATTTTGTCCTGGAGTCCATCAAGGTGGGAAATACAGAAGCCCACTAGAGGGATGACAGGAATAAGGGATAAGGAGGACAAGAGTGCAGTGTGGGTGTTGAAGGGTGGGGATTGAATTATGCATGACAGCAGTCTCGGCCTGGCCCTCTCAGATGGATTCATTATGGGGGCTGGCCAGGTAATATAAGGACTGTCAAGAAAAAACGCTAGCATAACACTGGAAATGATAGAAAATGAAAGGACGCTGTGTGTGTGTGTGTGTGTGTGTGTGTGTGTGTGTGTGTGTGTGTGTGTGTGTGTGTGTGTGTGTGCGTGCGTGCGTGCGTGCGTGCGTGCGAGCGAGCGAGCGTCCGTGCGAGTGTGTTGTGTGTGTACTCCACCTGCTCCTGCCCTGGAGCAGCAGTGGAGAGGTGACCCTGCCATGGTAATAATGTGCTGAGGATTACAATTTGATTGAACCAAGCCACAAGGGTTGTTTCCTGCCCACTCTAATGACAGCTTGTTGCTGCTGGGACTGCTACACACGGCCCACTTGACACACACATAAACACCACTTCTCTCTCTCCTGCTCTTTTGCTCTCTCACTGTTTTGTTCTGCTGTCACTGGCGGCTGAAGAGATGCAAAACAGTGAGAGGAGATAGTTATGAGAGATTAGAGAGAAGACGAGGAGGAGACGAGACAGGTGTGTGTGATGTTCGTAGCTTGAAGACGCATTTAGAGAGAAAAAGAGAGGGTTGGTGGGCGACTGAGAAACTGATCATGGAGACGGAGAGAGAGCATTAGAGGGAGAAGTTTGAAAGTGGTTGTCTGGGCAGATAAGTGTCAGGAGAGCACGGCTGACATCCGAGGTACCTGCTGCTTGCCTTGTCTGCCTGTCTGAATGCATTGATTCACTGCTCCACTGAGCCAACCGCAACTGACTGACTGAGTTCCCGCTTTGCAGGAGGGAATATTTTTCCAACACTGCAGTTAAAAACATTTAGTTGATTCCAAAAGCACTTTTTTGTTTCTCTGATTTCTGTCTTCAAAAGTGCTGCTAAAAAAACTAAGCAACAATCACTTTGATTTGTGAGGAAGAAAAAAATTTCACCTCCTTTTTTATCCTGCGAAGAAAAATCACACAGGTATTTATCTCACTCGCACACACAGCTCCAAATGCTCTGTCTTGTCACTGCTAACTACCTGCTGTTGTAGCAAATGCACGCAATTAATTAGACAAGTGTGATATTGTCGTCAAGGATAATTGTTTGTCAATGCATCAGGAAGCGGAGCATAAGCCAGCCAGCCAATTAGACAATCAGACAGACAGACAAACTGTCAATCAGCCAATTAGACAGCCAATCAGTCAGTCAGTGAACACACTGCAACTGCTAGAGAGAGATGTGCGGAAGTCTGTCAGAGCCACTCTAAAAGATGTCTTACTTTGACTACCAAATCCACCTTAGTATCAGCTCATATGTTCAAGACTTCACATGCATTAATTAACTTTAATACATTTACATTTTCCATAAAAGATCATAATCATTTCTAAGATATGCAATTATTCTGAGAGTCATTAAGGTTCGGATTTGAGTGGGCTATAATGTGTCCACCTGAGGTCAGACGATGACTTCAATATCCCATCCAAAGAAATGACAGGATGGATTTAAGAATGAAAGTAGAAAACATGTCGAGATGGATGATTGAGTTGAATCTGCACACTAAATCAGTGAGCACTTTCTGAATACTGAGCGTATGCTTAAAAACCAGTGGCTTGTAATCACTGGAGAACTACAACCTTGACAGAGAGTCTGGGCTGTCACCCTTCGTAATATTGTATGGTTTGCTGTTTGAAGATTTGGAAGGATTGAACAGCCATACGGCATCTTTCATAAGATCAATAGAGAAAGTTTGGGGTTTTACGCAAGGTGATGAGCTGGCCGGCCCTCCCGTAACATGATGTAAACAACAATACAGCTGGTGGGATTCAGGCTTCTCACTCATTGTAAACAGTCATAACTCAGAGAGACATTTACAGAGAATATACTCGATTTCTGCTGCCTTTGCTGTGTTATACATGGTAATTTTACATGAGTTAGTTTCAACCATGACTTCAGTCCTTAAGGGTAATCTCATGTTTGTAAGATAAGCAGCCCCACAAAGTAAATCACACAGCTTTTTAGTGTTATGGTGTTTGTATTTCATGTATAGACACAAAATGCAACTGTCAAACAAAGGCTACTAACCATAGCATTCACATTCATTATCATACTTGTGGTAACCATACCGATATATTATATGAATCAACTATTCTATGGCATAGGATATTTCTGTCCCTTTTGTTAAGGTAATTGGAAATGTATCAATAATCAATCTCATCAGCACTTTCTAGAATCGGAAGAAAAGCTGGCCTGCAGCAGCATCATGACTTAGTTCAGCTTTTGCATCATGCTTTTCTGTCTCAATTGATCCAAATCTACAGTTAGAGGTTGTGTCACTGTTTTTCAGTCCTCACCAATAAAATAAGAACAAGGCCCAATTATTTTCCCAAATCCCTCTTAATGTCCTTAATCTCTTTTGTTACACAAACTGTCTGCGTGTTTTTCAAATGTTCACGTGTTGACTCATTCACTGGAAATAAGCTTTAATCCTTCTCTTGTGGCAGGGTTTTTCCTGAATGCTTCAAAAAATTAGAACATAAGAGTAAGAAAAGGGAGCAAAGTACTTCCAAAACACGTTTAACAATTTAAACAAAATCTCTGACAAAAATATTTCTATTGCAATTGAAATTCCTGATCAAATCGTTTTTTTTTTAAGTGAATAGAATAAAACTATGTGCTCTGTTTTAAAAATTAAGTTGTAGTCAGAAAACTCCCATTGTAAAATCATGCAACGTAAAATGTCAAGTGGTTTTCTGTAGACCACTAAGTCCCTTGAGAAACTCTCCTTAATTAAATCCCAAAAAATTGTAGAATTTACTTTTTTTAATTTCAAATCCTGACAAAAAGAACTGGATTAAAAAGGGATTAACACCATCATAGCTGATGTTTTATTCTAAAAAAATAAATGATCTCCAACAATAAAATGTCCTACAAGTGACCACAAAGGGAATAAAAACAGAAGGTGTCAGATAAAAATGCTAACATGGAAGGAAACACAAGCGAAACTCCACAAAAGAGAGCTGAAGTCTGGCAAAGGAGGAGTAAAAACAAAAAATGAATTCACAAAGACTGCCAAGCTGCAGTGGTGAGAACTGACACCCATGATTGGGTACAAACCAAGAAGTAAATAAAAGAAGCCCCCTAAGCCCTTGTAATCAGTAGAGGAACAGACAAGGCCGGGCTGGTTTTTCCTCCTTAAGCCCTGGTGGAGTTTGGGGTCCAATGCTATAGTCTTTCAGGAGGTCCTGCCAAATGGCAGCTCACATCAAAGTCTCTAGCTGTTAGCCTCCTTGCCTACTCACGTCAATGTCCCAGGGATTAGCATTAGCATAATTGAGGTTTATGTACAGATGCTTAGTGCAAGGGCTTGATGGATCACCATTCTGGAATGGGAATGTGTTGTGTAATGTGGATTTTTCATCCATTCTGCTTAAGACACCCCCGTAGCCCATTACACCATGTAGTGTGTGTGTGCCTGTGTACACACATTGGCCTCATGCACACACACACACACACACAACACACACACACACACTATGTAGTAAGATTCTGAGAGAGCAATGGAAAGCTGGACTATAGTAAGCAGGCTGTGGTAGACATGCACTGAAAAACCATTGGAACTATTCTTTAGCCAATAACCACTTTGTAGCTCACTCACCTAAACTTTTCATATCTCATGTAACACACTTTCAATTTATTTCCCATGTAATGCACTGAGGAGAAAACCTGCTGTTTAAACAACATGGGACACACCAAAGCCAACTTTGGCTTAGCTTTTTTTGGCTTATGCTAAGTTTGTGTCCATAACTTTTCAAAAATAAAACCATATATTTTAAAACCTTGCAAATTTGGTTTTAATCAAACTTAACAAAATTGCTGTGAGTTTTACTGGCACGGCACTGCTTCTTAGTGGCTAATCAAAATCAAAGTGCTTACTCAGATGGTATCATGTTGACCTTGATCTTTAAAATGTATATGCATTATCTAGACCAATGCATTTACTTTAACGTTTATATCTCCAAACCTATATTCTCAACCAATGTGAGAAAAATCAGTATGAGGATTGCAAATAAATGCTTCAGGTCAAAACCCCAAAACCCAGAAATTCCAATGACACTATACCACTTTTTTATCTGTATCCATTATAGGGCAAGTTATTGACTTCTCAGCCAACCAACCACAACAGTGACCCTGCTGAGTCTTTGTTTCTGGCTCATGAGACAAGGGGTAATGGAGCTGCAGCCTCCTATATTGAGACACTGCAGAGCCCCCAGCTGATGTCTTTATTTAGCCTGTGCTTGTTGGAGTTGACGAGAAAGAAAATTATTGTCTTGCAAGAAGCATATTATGGGTTTATGGATGGATATTTTCATATGTTTGAATAGTAGCAGCTGTATCTCTGTTTCAGTTTGGTTTCTGATTGTCATAATTCCTCCACACACCTGGATTTATCTTTTACAACTGGTTTTTATATTAACCAGATGGCAATATCATACGTGGACTTCCTCTTTTATGTTGAGACAACAAAGTTTTGTCTATCATTATCACATTGCAGCAATATCTGTTCATATCTGAATACAGTAGAAAGTTGTTAAATCGACAACGTGTTGACCCTGACATTAATTTGCATGTGGGTATGCATTTCTTTGTGTGGGTTTTGTGTGTGTGTGAATGGATGTGTGAGTATCAAAAGGGGAGCTGCAGGATGTGCAAATGTGTTGGTAATTCCACCTGTTGTTTATTTGTTTAAGATTAGGGAAGTTTGCACAAAGGTTCCCATTGTATTATTTGATGACCATTGACTTTAAGGTCATACATTCTAACATGGAGAGGCAATGATTACTTGGTGCTTATTTGCATTATGCCAACTGAACCTCTAGTTAATGATTTACTTCAGAAGTTCAAAGGCATTGGCGTATTATGACCTACCTCTTGGCTTATATACTACATAAGTCATGAAGCTAACTTAACAAATCATGATGATATTCTTCATGGCCATAGTTTTACTAATGAAGTGTGGATGTGGGGAACAAAGTAGCTCATAGGGAAACTAAAGGGTAGCTAAAAAGTGCTAGTATATGCACAAAGCTTTATTGTGTTCCTTCTTTATACAGTATGATATTGGTTGAAGTGTGAATGACATTTTTAGTTCTGTTAGAAACAAAAGACAAAATGAACTAACTAGCTACATGGTTACAGTGTTTTGTCAGTGGTATTGATGAATTAGAGATACTGAAGTCACCTGCAGGTATATTTATTTGTCTGTTTAATGTGCTCCAGCTTGACAGGTTATTATTTATCTAGCCTGCAAACTGATGTTAGCTGTCTTCTTATCCACTGAAAAATTGTGGTTGTTCATTAAGGTAAGGTGCAGGTCAGGTCTGCTGCTGTTTATAAGTGTCAAAAGCCTGAGAAATGTATGTGCTTGATATAAACATATTGCACATTTATTGTAGGGTTTTGTAAAGCTGTTTTCATCAAGCACTGGTAAACTTGCTATTTGCTGACATTGGAGAAACTACACAGAGGGTTACTTCGATCGTGCTGCAGACAGACACAATGAGTGAGCTGTGAAACCAAAAGAACCCCCAAAAAATGTCAGGATCTGGTGAAGTCCTAAACAGAGCTAAAAGAGGAGTGTAGTTTTGCATTCATTATATTGCTCTGTTGTTATTATTAGTGTTTTCCTGTTTATGCTGTGCCCATTGGCTGCTTGCACACTGCAGAAACAGGGATCATCAGGCTATTATTTGTATTACCCATATACTAAAACAAGTTGATAATCCAACGCTTTATGTGGTGGGTTTGTACCTGCCAACTTGGTTTGCTATTTTGTCCCATCCTACTTCCCGAAACTTGATCAATTTAGCCAACATAGAAGCTCAATCAATATTATTTCTGAATCAGGTTTTAAGAACTAGAGACATTTGACCAAGATTTATTGAAGAGTGTGTTAATGTTTGCAGACGAAGGTTTCCATGTGAATAATTAGGTTGTCAATGCTGCTATAATTGGTCAAGATGTTAAAGAGCTTGAATTCTATTTGGAAAGTCTCCAAGAAAGAAAGTGGACATTGGAAGTGCCCGCATGATATTTGTTTATCTTGCCGTGTTCTGTTTCCTCAGGGGTAAAATGAGACATAATTTGGTCTTGGTTTAGTTTATTAAGTCTGATATAATTCATACTGTATTTCTTAGATATTGCTCTAAAAATTCATGCATGCATGCACTTGCTTGTGGACATCTGTCAGTGCAAATCCATGTTAATCCATGAATCATGCGCCTAAAAAGCCAGAGAGTGGGAGAGTGAGAGAGACACCCGAGAAAGAGGGTGAAAGTGAAGATCGATGTGTTTTGCCTGAACAGAGCTTGAGCGTGGGAAGTTTAGAAAAACTTCTCCTGGGCCTCAAAGCCATTTTTTGTGTGTGTGTGTGTCTGTGTGTGTGTGTGTGCGTGTGTGTGTGTGCCAAGGCATTCGTCAGTCTTATCGCCTCTCTCGGCTCTCTGTGGTGGTGCTGGTGGTTCTGGAGAGTAATTGAGTGCTTAGAGTTATAGATGAACTAATTAGTGGGCGCATTGAAAGCTCAGCTCATTAGTGGGAGGGAGAGAGCCCTGTGCCGCCATGGCTCTGAGGGCTCTCTTTCATATCCAGTCCCAGCAAAGGGGGAATGCTGCGCCATACAACTTCATTAAAGGAGCTGCTGGGAGCAGAGGATGAAGTAGAGGGAATTATATTGAAAGTAGAGAGAAAGATTGTATAAGAAGGGGAATGCACTAAAACACTCAACGTACCGCATATATAGTGTACAATCCTGACACCATATGTGACATAAGGCAAGTCTTAAACAACAATTTTTAATAGAACCATGATTTCACTTTTACATAAAGTAAACTCGTGTGCACAGTCTTCACAATATCAAATATAAGTAACATCAAACACATTATATACAGAGAAAGGCTGTCAAAAATTCCAAATGAACCCTTTACTTTCATATAAGACAAAAAAAAACAGCAAATCCTAACACTAGAAATGCTGACACCAATGACTGGGTGGACTTTTATGATTGAACAATGACTAACAGTTTGTATAGGTACTGTTGGTTTTGCTCTGTAACTGACTTCGCTGTTTTCTTTTTCTTTTTGTCCAAGCCCTGGTAGCATCAGTGGGAGTATAATGACCTTAGGTTTCAATGATTTAGATTTACACCATACTTACCTCCCCCATTCCTCTCTGCAATGAAGTTGTTGGCATTGGAACTTCCCCCTGCTGCTGCAGCTGAAAGGCTATTGGATATAAGGTACAGAGGTACAGGAGTTTTGGGCCAACGTTTCTTCAGTTAAAAATGGGCAACAAAGGTGATCTTGCCCTTTAAATTTGAAAGACAAGAACAAGACAAAAGCAGAAACGGTGATCTGTTAACAACTGCAAAGGCCTGATTGTGAAACCTCATTCACTGTGTATACTATACTTTTTGAACCATCACGTCACTTTAACAGCAACTTACAATATGGTTAAATTATGGTGAATTGTGTCTTTCATTTTATGCTTTATTCAAAAAGATACATACCATATAATCATGCTCACATTAACAAAACAAATCCCTCCACTCGCTTGGATTAACACACAGTTCAAATACCAAAGCCCAAAATTGTTTTTTTTGTATAGATGTTGCTGTTAGGCTAACATTTTCGTGGGCGGTGTATTCATTTCTGTCAATTCAAGTCTTTATGGTAAACTTACAGAAGATTATATATACAGTATGTTCAGCAAACTAACAAATTTGATGCTGTGCTTTCTTTGTGGTGGACGGATGACTGACACCAGCACAATGTGAAGCCTTGCTTAGTATAGGGCAGCATGAGCCTGCAGGGCTTTTATTCCCACAGCATCCTTTTGACGCACAGGTCGTTATTTCTAGCTTTGTAATCGATTGAGAAGAGTGGCTTTTTATCGTGTCCATCAGAAAATGGACTTTGGCTACTTTGCTTTTAGACCAGGCTAAAGATTTATTGACTTCCCCTGTATTGATAAAATATGTGGAGTAGAGGTCAATAATGGCTATCACTTTGATAGATTGAGACCACTCTCCTCTTTCTTTTTCATCTTTTCTGTGCATACAACTTGAGTCTTTGAACATTTTGTACTGAAAGACAACAATCAGTCTTTTTACAGTTGTATGTTTTAATTGTAAATATATTAAATAAATCACTGCTGGTGCCATTATGTTTAGATGGTGATTTTGAAAAGCACATAGATCTTAAGCTTGACTTGTTTATTTTTTACTGCTCAAATCTTGAATACTTCCGACTGATTGCACACAATTATTTATAGTCAGAGGTTCAATGAGACTGTGCTGTGTCTTCAATGTAGTCATTATATTTAGAGTTACATTAACAGCGTGCACATTTCAGTTAAAAAAAAAAAGAAATTTCCTTAGATAACTGCAAAGCTAAATAAACTAGCTGAGTGCACAATAACTCTGATTCACTAACAATGGATTTGGGTTGCTAATAGCTCCAAAAGTTGCAAAAGTGCATTATCGGCTCCGTGTCTGCACCGTCTCAAGGTCTAATTCACTTAGCATATAGCGCTAATGTTATTCAGAGGGCAAACACTCCCTTAAAGTTGTCCTTCCTCTCTGCAGTTTGCTCTTGTTTTCGGTCTGAAAGGGAAGAAAAACTGTGTACCTTTACTCTACGCAAAGCTGCGTCTAATGTTGACAGAGCTGAATGTTTTCCAAAAGATGATGATCTAGGAGAGAGGTTAACTTTGTCTTTATGCCTGACTTCAGAAATGTAAAATAAGTTTCACCGTTTAAAACAAAGCTTCATTTCTGAATGGAGCAAGCAAGTACAACGGGAAACAAACAAAAAACCTCACATCCTTGTGCAATACTGCTCTAGACAGTCTCCAGACAGATAAAGATGAAATGGGGCTGACAGCCGAACTGATTTAACCCCAGGTTATACTAATAATAGTAATGTCAAAGTAATTTTTGCAGACTTTAAATAGAAATACTTTTTTTAAAGTCATACAGAGGCGGAATTTATTTCCACTGGAAAGTTTGCTTTTGACATCCCTTGTAAATACCTCAGCAAAAAAATCACCTGGTCTCCACAGACAATTGTTTGCTCTTCAATAACTGCATGTGACTTATTTGCATAAAAAGGGGACAGTTTTTTATCCAAATTTCTGCATACTGGTTCATTCAAGTACGTGCATCCAGCACTGAAGCACAGAGACTGTTTGCTCTGCAACACAATTAACGTGTGTTTTATGACTTAGATGGTGTCTCTTTGATAAATTTGCTCAGGATTAGCAGGCACAAAAGCAGCCCCTCTGTGAATCAGGCCTTTAGTGTCCTGCAATAGAACTGTGCAAACTATTTTTGTTTTTTACATAATGGTCACAAATTCAAGTTTTAAAATAATTGCTAACTTTTTAAAATATTGCTTCCTAATCAAGCCCTACATTTTACTTATGGTAATTATTACAACCACTGCAAGTAGTCAGTGTGAGCAAGGTTAACTCAAAACAATCTGGCCCACAGTAGCTAATCTGCCTCTTCCAGCTTGTGTCCATCCGTGCCACAATGCATCATTGATATGACTCCCAAGTGCCACAGTGGGCGGGAACCATTAAGCTGGATGGATGTGGGAGCAATGCCAGTCCGGGACTGCCATATGAGCCTTTTCTTCCTGCTTCCTCCTCCAGCTTGGTGCCCTTTAATGGGCACTTAATATGGCTGACAAATTTACAAGGCATTTAAAAATGACCCGGCCAGCCAGTCAGCAGAAGGGAGCAGGAGGGAGAGAATGAGAAGGAGGAAAAGAGTGTCCAATCTCATTTTCTCCTGCCGACCAGGGCAATAAACACACAGGATTTATATCAGAGCTAGGTTATGGGATGAGCAGGCTTTTGTGTGTTTGTGTGTCTGTGTGTGTGTGTGTGTGTGTGTGTGTGTGTGTGTGTGTGTGTGTGTGTGTGTGTGTGTGTGTGTGTGTGTGTGTGTGTGTGTGTGTGTGTGTGTGTGCGTGTGTGTGTGTTTAGTGCACGCTCTGTCTCCACAGTACAAATAATTCACCCTGAACACCTGTCAACATGAGTCACGACACCAGAGAATTCCTGCAATTGAGCACATCCAACTAATTGGTGGCAGCCTGCCACCCCCCTCCCTCTTCTTTCTCTCTCTAACTTGTTCCTTCTCTCTCTCTCTCTCTCTCTCTCTCTCTCCCTCTCCCACCCTTACTTCCCCTTGCTTTCTCTTTTTCTCTCCCTGGAATAAATATTTATTCCATACATCTTACTCTAACTCCACCTCCACTCTGCCCTTCCTCGCTCTGTTATTTCTTCTCTCATGTTTTTTTACAAAACATTGATGGATGAATGATTTAATGCTGCTTATCAAACCCATCATTGTAATTGTATCTCTAATTACGCTTAATTAAAACTGCTGCTAATGGCTGCTGCTGAGTTGTTGTTTTTTAAAAGTGAATCAGCAGCTCTCCTATCTCTCCAGGATTCCTCCCTGACTTAGCATTCTGTATATTCACTCAACACCTCCGACAGCCAATCAACTCCAAATTCTCTCTCCAGCTCTTGTCAGGTTGTTAATTAAGCTCCCGAAGTGCCTAATGATTAAGATAACGCAGCAATCTAATAGTGAACAGGCTCTTTCCTCCCTCTTCTTTTTACAGCTTTCGATTATAGCACCCTTGAGGTGTTACTCAATCTTGATGAAATACAGACAATTGACAAATCAGTTGCTTTGAGCCGGGGCTTATTACCCTGCTGCATATTCATGACTTGTTTGGGGATGAGTGCAATGATTTTTAATCAAAGTCAGTGAAAAGGACGACGGGAAACTGGGTGCTCTGTTGCAGGTCTCGCCACACCTCACCCCCTCTCTCATTTTACCCAGCCCACACGCCCCCAGAGTGAACAACATGCATCATTCATTGGATTTAGCTCACATTTGCGTGGATGCAGCTGGCAGGAGAAGATGTGTGTGTGTGTGTGTGTGTGTGTATGTGTGTGTGTGTGTTTTGTATGTGTGTGTTTATGTGTGTGTATTAGAGGGCTTGCTTCAAGGGGTCTTGGACAAATGGAGATGCCACATGGTCAGACCAGATGTTCCGGTTTCTTATGTGCACAGCTCATCAAAAACAACAACCGGTGCCACTATTGGGCATCCACTCTCCAGAAAGGCCAGCCAACCCATCTGCTTCCTGCCTGCCAGGCCCGGTGCATTGTGGGTCCTGGCTTTTTCTCTGTTGCGTTTGCAGTTTCCAACCAGTTTTGTTTTTGATCAGATAGGGGGAGTGTCTGTGCATCAGCATCAGCAACCACCTTTTTATATGACTATAGTAATGATAAAAATGCAGTACAGTATCAGTGGAAGAGGTTGCTGTCAGCACATGCAGTGCACAGGTTCTAAAAAATGAACAAAAAATTATTATTACTGCCCAAGATCAAATGGGTTGATCCAGCTCGTCCAGGAATATCTGTCTACATTGGGTATCTGTCACCTTTAATTAACATCTACCAACAATTCCCCTAAAAGACAGTGTTCAAAATTGATCCAGTTTAAGTGAGCAGACCTGTTTTTAGATTGACTCATGTGGTGTTATCTACTCTCAATTTACGTCTTAACGTAAGCTTTTGCACTTCTACTATTAATGTTTTCACATAAGACAAAGAAAAGATAAAACATTCTCAGTACTCCTTTTTACTGTCTGTTAACTGAACTACTTCAGACCTTAATTACATTGTTAATTACATTGTGAGGGGTGGCAGTGGCTCAGACTGTAGGGACTTTGAACTACAGGATCGCCGGTTCAAGTCGTGGTACAAATCCAGTCTGAAGATGTGCATGGTAGCTGGAGATGTACCAGTTAAATTCCTGACCACTGCTGAGGTTCCCTTGAGCAGGGCACCATATCTCCAACTTCCCGGGTGCTCTTTTGTGTGCAGCCCCCTCACTCTGACATCCCTCCATTAGTGCATATCCATAGGATCCTGTTTGTGCATGTGTGTTTCAGCCTATGTGTGTGTAGCATGCACAACAAAGTGAAACATAAATTTTTCCTCTGGGATTAATAAAGTTTATCAATCAAAAACATGTATTACTTCATCCACAGAGACTTCCTTTAATTATTGCATTTTTTATTTAAGCCCATGTAAGGAAATCTATTCAGATTTTAGATATCAGACATCTTAAAAACCCTTACACAATTCTCGATGAATTTGGTGCCACTTTCTGTTGCTGGAGGTCAATCATCTGTTTATTTACACTCAGTGTATAAACACAATCTAAGTATGGGCATATAGGAACACAGAACAGGAGGAACATCTATGTGTGGGTGTGACCTTCATACATCTACTAAGTATAAAACAGCAGAATGACTTTTCTATTCCTTGGGCTATTAGAGTCCTTAAAATTCTAACCAACTATTCAACCCTTCACCTACTGCAAAAAGTATGTTGCACAGACAAGTACATAAATCATACTAATATGTACCAATAAATGTTGCACTCAACCCTCATTTCAGCAAATTGCTGACGGCAATCCTGCCCATGCTTGCAATTGTTCTCCTCCGTTAGTCCTCAGTTAACCGCATCCCCTCTCTTTGCCTCCTTTCTCCTTGTTTCATTCAGCCCATGTGTCTCATTATGAAGGCAGAGCACAATTTGTTATTATGTGCACTGTCTTGCTATCATTAGCACTTGGCGGATGTTAGCTTCACTTGGGTGAGCGCGTCCATAACCGCATTTATTATTGTTACCCAGTGAGCTGCAGTATTATGATGGCTAATTGCCGGGGCCTAATTGTTGTTAGCCTGAGTGACTCGGTTGGCTTGAAATAGCTGCAGAGGATATTTGAATCTTATGGATATTAACAGGTGAAGAATGGAGGTGTAGATGATTGTCTACATGCCTGCACAATGAATTTGACGGTAGTTAAGTGGGGTCTTTTTTCATTCTTTGTGTTGAGGTTTAGGCTCCAGGATACGTTTTACATTAATACTGTTTATATTATGTGCTGCTAAAAATATGCGTCACCGTACCAAATTCCTGACAAGAAATTCGCTTAAAAATGATTGTTCTGTATACAGTTCTTTCAATTATTGATTTCATATCAGAAAACAATATATCAAATGATTAGACTATGTTAACTTTAAAGCATAGAAGCCACTACGGCCACCAATAGCTCATAAGAACTAGCTAATGTTAATGCTGAATTGTGATTTAGCATTAGCGCACGTACAGTGTCTTTAGGCCATATTTTGACGACGTAACACGCATTGTCCAAAGTCCAAAACACTTTGCGCCACCTGAAAATCCCTTCTGCTAGTTATGCAGCACACAATCTGAGGTGCAGAGTGCAAAGAGGCTGGACTATGTCTTGATTACTTGATTATACGGAGGTGTGCTTTGGGTGTAACATGAAAACAAACTTATCAGGGTGTCAGCTCTCGTTCCCTTTAGAAGACAGGTGCGCCTGCAGGCTGGTGCGTTGATATTTACACCGTGGATTCAAATCTTTATTCAAAAATACACAAAACTCCATCTGGCTCATTTAACGTCTCTCGTATCGTTGAGGCCCTGAACACATACACTCAGGACGCTGTCTGAAATAGGTTGATGGTGGACTGAAGTTATATTTCGCTGAATTATTCCCTCAAAATCAGAAATAAAATAAAGAGGCTGTGATTATGAAACAGGATATATGTTAACTAATGTTCTGTGAGCTCAACATCAGATAGAGGTGAACACATATTTACTTATTTATGCTTTGCGACAGGTGTAAGATAGGGTCCTTTATGCTATATTTCAGTAATGTTGGTTATAAAGCTATGTCTAACATATATTTGCTAACGTTTGCTTACATAAGTCACCTCACAAAGTATTGCTTTAGCTATATGTTTTGTCCTTTCTGGTCTAAGTCTCTAACTGTACGACTTGTTCAGCACTCCTGTTTTGTGTCACATTCACTCCTCTCCATATTTGTCTGTGCCTGCATCTGTTCTGTGCAGGAAAATGAATAGGGCTATCCGAATAACAAATACATTTGCTGAGCGTGTCATTTGCCACACAAATGTTTTATTATGTCACACAATATAAATCAACAAATCTCACAGCTTTATCAATGGTTGATTCTTGTTATCGGTTTTTCAGTCACCCACATAAACTGCAGGATAGCAGCCATTCAACATAAGCTTATTATTTACTTCTTTTTGTAAGCTTTAAAGCTCAAACATAAATCATCAATACACGTCTAAACTGCCTTATACCCTATTGATGCGGGCACGGAGAAAAAAAAACAGATCAGTGGAAAAAGGAGAACACATCAGTTATACCCAGTTCTTCCCATAATAGGATTTCAATGTCTGCTGTTGCTGTTTTTTTGCATGAAGTGAATTCATTGATCCATTTTTCCTTGATAACACATTCTCTTTATTCTTTTGAAATGGTGCTGCTGTCACTCCCTTCGCCCACCCTTTCTCTCTTTTACTATGGCTGAAAGTCTTTCTCCTCTGTATTTGTCTCTCTCCCTTTCTCTTCCTCCCTTTTTTTCCTCCCAAGATCAGAGGAAAAAGATAAAACAGGCATCCAAGACACTACATCCTGTCATGCTTTCACATTCAGTTTACATCAGGAGCGTAAGTGTGCTACATGATATTACAGATGATCTCCCACAGATTTCGGGTTTTGCTTTTTGAATGATAAAAGCTGTCCTGGCTGGAAAACATCACATGACTGAATGTATTGAAAGAAAACTCAGCTTTTAAATGGTGAACTTGTTTGCCATTTTATATTTGGTGTTGATACACTTGGGTGAGCACAGGTTTTAGGTTTGCTAAAAGTGTATTTAAATATTGATGGGTACAGTTTGTTTGTGTGCACACGTTTCAAGACAGTGTGTAGTGCCAGGGCTTTGTCTTTAACCTCCCAGAGGCCAAAGGATTGTGTTGAACACCAGGGGAGGAAATGTTAGCCTGAAAAAGAAAAGAAAAGAATGTTTGTTCTCTTCCTGTTTTTGTACAGTATGTTGTCGGTTGTTAACTGTTTGAGAGTTACTCTAACTCCTTAGTGTTTATGCATAACTCTGGATTGTGTATGTTAACAGTGTACTGGAATACATTCTATACAAAGTTCATTTGTAGAACAGACACCAACCTATAATTCTAGCTGAGGAGGATGTGGTCTGGACTGTCTCATCTGGCTTATGCCTTAATGAGTCTGCAGACCTTTTCACCTTTCTGTATCTCTTCTTCACCCTGCTGGGAGAGCACCGATTATGTTGGAGAGAAAGATGATCAAGAGAGAAGCATGAGAGAGAGTTCCTGCTGCGTTTTAAAACCCTGAAGAGGCATATGAATAGATTTGTCTGTTCAACAAATAAGTAAGAAACAGGTTTGTAGGAGAAGACCAGTGACCAGCCAGTCGGGAAACAAATAACTCCTGCAGACCTGCAAACACCTTTATCAGTTTGTTTGTTTATTGGGGTCTTTTTTGTTTGTTTGTTTTTGTCAGATTTAATTTCCAATAAACCAAAACATAAGGAGTAAGCTGGTCAATTGTCCAATCAAAATATTTACCTGAACACTTGGACAATCTCCTACTTGTTACCAAACGTTTGTGAAAAGGAAACCACCCCCAGGCTTCCTCACAAATCTCACCAACAGTGGGCGGAAATGAAATGAAAAATTAACCATGTTGCCGAGTGTAACAGAACAAACTGAGCATAATGCCATCCTAATGATATCATTATGCTATTTATTTGCTGTCACAAGCATTTGCCTATGTGGAAACTATGGTTGGGGGGGCATTAACCCATTTCAGCTCGCATGAATTATGCCTCAATGCCTCGGAGAAAACATGAGGTCAGTGACCTGGAATTACTTTGCTTTGCACTGTCTGAAAATCTCCTTCATACAGTCTTCATAATGAGATTAATCTTCATGCAAAGACGTTATTATTGGTTCAGCTATAACAAATGGCAAACTGTTGTCTGTTTGAAGATTGTATGAGGAGTAACAGGTGATGTGAAAAATGACCCTATTCTAAATGTTTCCATAATACTACAACTATATACTGTACTAAAACATATTAACTCTCTGGTGAAGGCATGATGCTGATGTTGGAGTTTGTTTTTAGGTTAGAAAAGAAAGTTTGCTTTTAGTATTTTTATGTCTCTTGTATCCCAAAAGCACCTTTAAACTGTCTCGATTTGACTCCAGGAAATGCTCCTATCCTTTCATTTATTGGATAATGAATTGACTTGTTTAGTAATGCCTAGCACTGCCTCTACTTTAAAAAGAATGAGTTGATCTCCGTATAAAATCTTCATTCAGGTATACTCACCTATTATCTGTATAGCAAAGCCCTGGTGGTGAAGTTCCTCAGAGGGAAGATAAGCACAATACGATGCTATTAATCCTGGCCCTGTTTTTTTTTCCTGTTGTCAAAGCTCCCGTGTTTGAACAATGCTGTTGTCTTCTCTGTGTTTGCTCATTTAGGAACAAACATTTGCCCGAGCGCACTGCTGCTGCCGCAAACAAGCTCTCCTAGGAAGTGTTATTAATAGGATAATTAAGCAGATGGTAATGAGCTGGATTATGCCTAATTATGACAAGATTTGTTTTGGCATTTTGTCTTGTGAGGAGCCAGTGAAGTGGTAAAGTCTACCTTGGAGTTCATTATGCTGATGTGCGTGCACCTGAGTGCACAGGACAGGCAGCAGGGACCCAGGTGGGGGAGAGGGGGCTGTGGAAGGCAGTGTGTGTGCCAGTACAGATAGCAGGGCAGTGGACATCCCTGCTGTCTGGCTGGCTTACTAACTGGCTCTTTGGCAGTGCAACAAGGTTTAACCCTGAGGTGCTGCCAGGCCGAGAGACCTGCACGTGCCAAATGCTAACCTGGAGCTGTCAGGGAGGTTTTTTTTTAGCCTGTTCATTGTTGTTCATGATGTAGTCTGACCTATTGTAAATCCATGACAGGATACAGAAGCTCAATTTTGGTAAAGTTAGTGTCTAATTCTAACATAAAAAAACTCTCCCCCATACCTGACAATGGAGTTTCATGTAAATCTTGTTTGGCAGAGATTAAACTAACAATCACTTTGATGATTGGGGAGGCTGTGGTTCAGTGTAGAGTAGAGTCGGTCGTCTGTCAACCGGAAGGTCAGGGGTTCAATCCCCAGCTCCTGCAGATACATGATCAATGTTCAAACCGGTAAAAATACCTAATAAATCCAGAAACCTTCCATGTGAAACAACAAAAACTGTTCACACTTTTTAGTAAAATACATTCAAGTATGACAAAAACGCTCAGAGAAAATAGGGGATTGATAAAAAAGTTTTATGGCCATTATTGTAGTGTGTAGAATTGGAGACAATCGTGTTCATTTTTAATGCTAATTGAGGTCGGTCATTATTTGTAGTTCTGTGTTGAAGACATTCTCACAAAGGTGACTGTAAACTGTTCTCTCTCAGGGTGACATCTCGGTGAAAGGTTATTACAAAAGAGATACACTGCTAAGCTCCAAATCGTCAGTAATAAACAACTCAAATTTTAATCTCTGTGTGATGGAGTTCTGTATTCTGAAGTACCAGCAGTGACAGAAGGATGACAGTGCATCGTCAATCAAATTTATTAGAGACGAGTGTCTTAATTCTTTTCAAATGGTTTAGGCTTAACAGGCCTTTGCGACGCTTATGAAATAGTGCCGGTGTGATGGAAAAGGAGTCTTATTGCATTTGCATTTACAAGCCAGACAACACTCTCCCTCACACACACACACACACACACAAACACACACTGCAACGCAGAGATCTTCTATTAAAGCGCTCCATTCGCTCCTGTGGCTTTCGATAAGAAAGCTAAGTCTGGGATTTAGAGCTTTAGCTTATCGTCATCTTTACGAAGCTTTCTCTGCAAAGTGCAGTAAGCATGGGCCAGCAATCTGCATAGAATTTACAGGGAATGAAGGGGGAGGAGAGAAGGGAGGTGATCGGGAGAAGACAGAGGTGGTTGTGGTGTTGGGGGAGAACTATGACAATGAATACATTCGTCTGAAAACCCATCTGTTCTGAAACAGGTGGATTTACATTCCTAGGAAATCAAAGCCGGCTCGGTGTTCTGCTGTGGTATTTATGCACGCTTTGTGTGTGTGCATGTGTCTGTGTCTGTGTGTGATGGATAGAGCCAAGCGAGGGAGTACACATTCATTCCGAGCACAATACACAGTTAATTCTTCTACACACACTCAGAGAGCAAGAGCTCAGTTCTGTAACAGGGGACTTTTCATTTACTTGAGGAAAAAAAAGCAAAAAGATGAGATTATGGAGAAAGCTCATTTCCTGCTAAACTTGGACTCTGGTTTCCCAAATAAAATTGCTTTTATTCTTCACAACATGTGTTCCCGGAGATTAAGGCCCTGTAATCTTGCAAGGGCTTAATAAGACTCAGTATGCGGAGTGCAGGCTAAAACAGAAAATGTGGAACGAGCCTCGCTTAGCTCTGTTCTACCCAATGACTTTAATCCTGTTTATTAAATTATAAAGAACCTTAAAGGATAAAGATAAAGAATATTGAGTCAAGGATTTAAATGATTCAGGGTTATTTTTTCCCTGCTGTCTTAGTGTGAGTTATTTGATAGCACTGGATCATGTTTAAAGATGGCAGCAGGCATGAGCTGTGACAGACTTTGTTTTTACAAATGCAGCTCACTTCCCTCTGAGCAAAAACCTGCATTAAGTATGGACTCAGCTGGGTTCTTTTTCTCGGGTATTAAAGTGTAAAGTGTTTCCCACGTGTTAGTAATCCTGAATGTCACTGATCCCTTTGACAACTTTTATATATTACTAAGACTTCTTTGCTTGCATTCATGCTGCAATAATCAATGCTTAAAAGCTGTTACACTTGAAAGATTGAAGAGAACACTGACCCCTAACATACAAGCATGCCTCCAAATGTGTTTACAATATCACTCAAAGATGTATGTTGAAACTGCCACAGCCAGAATTAAGCAGATTACCTATAAGCTGTGAGAGTTAATGGCCAAGAGAGGGAATCTATGCAAGCTATGTGGACTTGTGAACTTGTCAGTGAGAACTTCTACTGAGCCATTGGGCTAAGAGGATTGCTGGATCACTAATCCAAATCAAAAGACATACCATGTGAATTATTACATTCTGAGACAGATTATTTTACCCTCAGATTAAGGATTCATGCCAGCCAAATCTTCTCATGTCTTGCCTGATGATGAGTGCAATATGCTCGTTTGGAAAGCTTTTCTAAATGTTGTTGTTACTGGAGCTGAGGCCATCACATTTAGAGTGATCACCATGATCCCCTTAATATCTCTTCATCCAACACTTTAACGTTTTAAAAAGACGTGACACATAGAATCACCCTCACGCACACTCAGGCTACACAAACCCACCGAAAGACACATACACAGCCGCTCTGATGTTTGGCCATACTTTTTAAGGATGTAGTAGTGATTACAAGGATTAAGGCCTCAAGGGCCACTCTCTGCTGTTAGCAAACAAGAAAGCAATCCTGCAGAAGTGTAACACAAAAATTATTAAATGCAATCCATTGGACTTGTTAATATATAAATGATGATAGTGACAGGAAAAAAATAGTGCTGAGTCTGCATTATCTAACCAAAACGCTGTAGGCGAACATCAGCTGATTAACTTAATGAAGTGATAGTTCATTTGCCTGAACAAAAAAAGTGTTTTTTTGTGTACCACTAGTGTTTTTATTTACACAGTTCTCGGACTGTGGCACGATTTGCTGAAATCAAGATTATTACTCCGAAAACGTATGTGTAACATTTAAATATATTAAAAAAAAAAAAAATTCTGCACAAAGTTAACAATAATTTATATCTATACTGATATTTGTGCACAAGACTAGATGTCAGAAAGTAGGGTACCATGGTTGCATTGCACATGCATACGCCCGTGCACAACATTACATGTGCATCTTCAGTATCAGCAGCAGTTTACTCACAGTAAATCGTGTGTCCATCACATGTGTAATCAGCAGGAAGGAAGAACTAAAGGTCAACTGGACAGACGAAGATGGCTGAAAATGAGACATGTCTGAGTCAGAAACAAACACACAGATGAAAAATCTAAGTGGCCAACAGGGTACCCCATGCACAGCCTAAATACGTTCTCAGGGGAGCACTGTTGCAGAAACATACCAGGAAAAATAAATAAATAAATCACGTTTCGCCTGCATCTTCCTTGGGCGAACCTGAGGTAGCTACAGGCGAAACAGACTTTTGATTTTCATATCTGAAAAATGTTTGAGAGCATTGGAAAAATGTTGAGCCCAATACTGATGTCTGGCACTACAGCCCAACTAAACATATACAGACAGACTGTCAGACAGGAAGGGGGGCGAGGGGTCTCCTGTGGTGAGACGTGGCGTAAAAAAAAAAAACCGCTGACGAAGCAACAGAGTCCGTTATACGATGGTATAATGAGAATTTTTGCCTTTATATCAATGTTACGTGTATTTCAATGGAATCAAACATCAACTAAGAGCTGAGAACAACATATTATTATAACATATATTGACGAACAGAAAACGTAATGCAGCCGTTTAATTACATGCACAGAGATCGTAGTGGTCACATGCAGACACTCTATGCACCGTGCAGCAGTCACAGTATATAAACGTCACTCCCCCTCCCATGGGCTCGAGGTGAATTCTCCGGAGAATATCCTGCTGCATCCTCACATCAGGTCACTCGGACTTGCTGCAGTTAAAATACTAGGGGTCTGGCAGGAGAAACTCCAGGTGAAGTCTGAACGATTTGGCTGTTTGCGTTCACACATACAGCTCCTAGAAGTTTTTCTCTCCTCAGTTACTTCACTAAATCTATAGTAATGTCAATCTGTTGTCAAATAAGACCTGATGATTTTCATGTTTTCACTTCAGCTGTATGTTCATGCCATGATCATCTGATTTTCAGGGAATATTTCTTAATCCGCCATTGGATAAACTAAATAACGCTTTGTCTGACTCAAAATGAATGCTGCTCATTTTCTTCTCTGAGAACTTTGGAGGTATGAGATTTTCAGCCGACAGTGGCAGCAGCGTAGTTATATGAATGATGCAGAATACAAAAGAGGGAGAGAGACTGTTAGCCAAAGAAGGTATTTTTGGCACTGTGTGGAGAGGAAAGTAATCCCCCTGGGTGATTCATTCTGTCTCTCACTTTGTAGACAAGGAGAGTCGGCAGGAGATTGAAAAAACACGGAGGAGTGAAAGAACAGATGCAGGCGGACAGAGACGAAGTGTTCTCACCAAAAATGTGGAAGATTCTCTGCCCAGAGAATGTGACACATAGAACTAGCTAACGCGATCCTATCCTCTTTGTTCCCAGTCAACCGTGTATTGGTAGCATCCTACAGTGTGGATAAGAGCGCCTACATGCAGCCTGTCTGTGAGCGATTAGCAGCGGAGAGGATTTACTTTAGCTGCAGAGGAACAATGTTGGGTCCTCTGGGTGTGCGTGCAGTCACAAATGAAGCTTTTGTTTACATGATGTCAGGTCAACTAGTCATTATTTGATGTGTTCTGCTCATTTACTGTCAATCATTGATCATTGCAGAAGCATAAACATGTTTTTGAACTTGCAGACTCACACATTTCTACACACACACACTCTCTCTCACACACACACACACACACACACACACACACACACACACACACACACACACACACACAGACATACACGTAGAGATACACTCTAAAGCATTCTGCTTCTAAGGGGTGGTAGTTGAGTGACAGTTCAATTCTTTTCCCTTCTGCAAAAAGCTCTGCACTCACACCAAGCCTTCATACTTAATTTAACAAGATCAGCCAGAAAAAAAAGTAGAGGGGATTTTTTGAAGATGCCAAAAGGGAATTAGAGGAAAAGTGTGATTTCTAACCCAAGACTGGGTGGTGAATTACAGCTTGACAAATGAAAGTCAAATTGAATGAGATCTTTTTGAACATCTAAACCTTGAGATGTAAAGAGAGGAGATGTTATAAGGGCTTTAAAGTAAGTGGGTTTTTGGATGTCATTGTCACCTTGAGATCTTTGTCATGCACAAAGCAGAATCACCTCAGTGAAAACCCAGGAGAAATACAAAAAACACCCACAAGGAAAAGTAATCCTTCTTTCCTGTCAGTTTAAATTCCCTGTTTTATTTACCATAAAGGGTGCCTTTAATATCGAACCTGTTTGAATCTAAACCAACGCCACGTTCCAAAAATGGTTTGATTTTTGGAGGCAGAAAAACCTTAATACTACATTAGAGATTTTATCATGAATTTGAATGAATATTACATCTACATTTTATATATTTCTGCAAAAATCTGGTAACCAAGTTAAACAAAAGTCCATCATTTCAGAGAGAGGGCTTTCATAGTTAAAACAACGTGTGTTACTTGTATTCTTCTTTTTTGGCCGATGTCATTACTATCACTACTTTGTATCATAATTCTTTTTTATCATGGTCCTTAGTATTATTTTCATTTTTAAGTGTCACTTTCAGCATTGCCCTGCCATATGTTTGTAATACGTCTTTGTTCAGACAAAAATGCTGGAAGGCAAAACCTCAGTATCATATTTAATATGTTTCAAACCAAACGAATCAACTGAAAAACAAGGACCAACATGGCTGTTTTATAAAAGGTGCGGATATAAATTCTAATTCAAAACCTATGCTGGGGGCTCTGGGGGCGCTGGTGGCGCAGTGGCCAGTGCCCTGATTTCCGACTCTATCCACTGTCCTATCTCTCCATTAAAAAGGCACAAAAGCCCAAAAATAAATCTTTAAAAAAAAAAAAACAATGCTGGAATTCCCTAACTGACAGATCGGTTGTAAAAAAAAAAAAATACAACAACACAGTAATCGAAAATAAGAAAGACAATTCACCGAACTAGAGGAGGTAATAATATGGTAATAAACTACTGTTAGCTGTCCAACAGTTTAATCACACCAAACAGCCGGTTGAGTGTTCTCTTCATATCTAGTTTAACTTCTTCCCCATTTTGACTTTTCTGGCACCTGCTGTTAGACAAATAAATGTGGGTTATAAAGATAATGCTCTATCCCAGTTAATCTTTTCATCACAGTTCTCTCCTCATAAAAACATCTACTCCAAAACAAAACCTGCATGTACACACACGCACAAATGACTTACCTTAAGAATGCTCAAATACAACACAACTACAAACTATTGTGACAGTTGACTATAGTATTGAATTAACAGCCTTCCCAGTTAACAACAATGTGTACTTTAGAGAAACACAGCTGTTGTGAAAGTATTACATTGTGTGGCCGTACATTATAACCTCATCTTGTTTTTAATGAACATAAATAACTAATGTCAATATCTGCAGGACATCATTTGCATCCTGTACTTTAACACTGGCAGTTACAACGGGTACAACAGTCATTCTCATATGTACACACTCACACAGCTTTGTACACACAACCCCTTCGCCAACATGCACAGGCTTGCCTACCAAATTATCTACAGCAGCTTTTGCAGGACCTGTTTCTATAAGAGGAACTCAAACATGCTTATCTTAATCCATTGAAGCAGTGTGTGTGTGTGTGCAGTCAAATTCAATCCCATTGTTGTTTTTCAGAGCCTGTGATATGGGATGTTCAGTTATGACATCATGCTTGTTTGATCACTGACGGGCTAAATTCAAACAGAGTGCTTTGAATGCAGAATAAAAAAGGTGCTGCTGGCCTTCTCTTTGCATAGACGGCAGATGACAGATGGCTGCTGGTCGGTTTTCACATAAACGGCAACGGCCACTAAATGCAGCGGGATATAGCTGACACTGTTACAGGAGCAGAAGGGGAGTATTGCAAATAAACATTTCACAGCTACATGCCCACACACACAGACACACACACACACACACACACACGCAGAGACATGAGCAAACAGTGGGAACCCCAGGCTTTGAAAGCACAGACAACTGCAGTGTCTCTCACTGTGTACTGAAAGCTACACAAAAACCCCGCTAACAGTCACTCATGTCAGCCATTTCTGTTACTGGTCCACTTTTTCCTCTTTGGTTTCCATGGCACCCACAGAAACCTGTCAATCATAGACAATTTCCTCAGTGGGAGCTGGCTGGCAGAAGTACTTTCTACTCACATACAGCCCTTATCTTAGGGTTTATAGGACATGTTTTACATAACTTTTTTATGCATGTTTGCACGATGGTGACATTATATGCTGTACGATTGTAGAACACAATTTGCCTTCAAACAGACAAGAACATTACCTGGTTACATTACAGGTGCTCAGTGCTGTACTGAGCACCGGTAAGACTCTGCGACTGGGGAACGGAGTATTCATGTAAAAGGGAGCACTGATCCCAGCAAATCTGTGTATGCTGTCACAGAGGTTAAAAGGGTAAATGTTTGTCACAATATTGTCAGGTGAAAGCTTGTCTCTCAAAATATCTTTACCGTATCTCAGATAATAGTCAAGATATTTTTGCGTGTAAAAAAGTAAGACATGGCAATGGACTTGAGGCTTTGAGGAATTAGCCATAAAAGATCAAATATTTTATAACAACAACCTCTCAATATGAGTGCATGTTTCTCCATTTAATATGGAGTCTGTTCTTTTGGATACTCTCCATTCATAGTTATTGTAATTTATTTATTGTTGTGCCAGCAAACTGTCAAGGATATATTTTCTCCCTGCAGGGATAGAGTGAAGAGAAATCAAACTGGGTAGATTTGTTTATGACTGAACCCTTCTGTTCTGTTATATATCAATTTTATGGTTGGTTAAGGAGGTTTGATTTTTTTGTTTTCACATGTACTGTAGTGGGTTTTAAGTGTACTATATGAATGAATTTGGATCATATTAAACAGTGACAGCAAAGCATGAGTCACACTTGATATTCTTAAATGATATTCTGCTTTTCTACAGTCCACAGATTTGGCACTAGTTTCTACTTTAAGGATGTCTAAGATTTGTTGACTCACTGTCAACAAGCAGGCAGGAAGAGCAGGGACATGGGTAGTCTGCTTCATGAGTCACTGTTATGCAGTCGGATGGTAGGCAGCTTAAGATGGCATGTATATCGAGTCAGCGATGTTGTTTGTGAGCCTCCTCAATGCTGTGACTTAATACAGGCTGACAGGAAGGAAGCGCTGATCCTGACAGTGCAGGAACTCAAGTGTGGGCATTGTGGAGAATAGACTGTACTTGTGAAGTGGAAGGGCTGATTATTTTCATGATGACATTAAATTACAACTTTCACTGACTCTCTTGATTTGTTTGTTCATCATGTCTATGCATGCTTTGAGGAAAAGTACGGCCTTACAATTGACAACTAATTTCAGTGGTAAACAAATCAATAAATCTAAGTTTAAAAATCTAGAGCAGAAGTTGGGTAAGAAGGCATGGGAGTTCAAACAGCTCTGTGGAAGTTAGCCAATGCATTGTTGTTGTCACTTTGTTTTCCTTTTTACCAAACAATGTCCATTTTTTTTACCGTCATAATTTTTACAGAGGAGGTAAGTGGTCATACACATGTGAAAGTCTGTGAAGGAGTCTGTGTGTCTGTATTCATTCTCCATCCTACAAACGACAGTCTCAGCAGATACTGGCTGAGAGCAGGAGTGTGTGATGAGTTTGTCCGCCTTTGGGAGCTCATAGGGCAGATAGAAGTGTGTGGAAGACGGCCTCTGGCTGTGCAGGTGAAGACCGGGAGTGTGTGATGAGTTTGTACTGTTGATCTCTGTAAGCAGAGCGGAGTGAGGAGGACGTTGAGAAGGTGCATAAAATGTCACTTCCTGGAGCTTTCGCGGAAAATACGACCCGGGGAAAATTTTTATACAGGCAACACAGATAGACAGTGAACATCTACTTTTTCACATCAGTTAACCGTTCGCTTATTAATGGGCAATAAAAAACGATTTATACATGTAAAAAGTTACATATAGCCCCTTTAAACATTAATACATTAAAACATTGATATAGTAGATATCGAATATATATCCTAACTTAATACATCATTGACAAATGGCTTTCTTATACCAGAGTGAGGTCAAACTTGTAGAGGCATAATGGCACAGTGTCTAAGATTTTATTTTAAAGAATTAAGAACCGAATATCAACTTTGGGCTGCATATCAGACTGTAGATCGTTCCTACAAACGGCTGCACTCGGTTGGAACAATAAGGAGTAGTGGGGGAGGAGGGGAGGTGGTGAGCTGAGGGAGTTTTGTTTTGGTCTAAAAGTACATCTACTGGACATAGTGGATCAAAAGTCGCATACTATACCTTTAAAAGGGATTGTGATAGGCTTAATACCACCTGAAGCTGATCCATACTAATTTCATTGCCTACCTTTACCATAACAAAGAACAATTGATATAGAATAGAATTGAATAGATTTTTTTTTTTTAAATGTCTGGCTTAAAATGAAATGTTCTCTAAGGATTTTAAAGTCTTATTGTCATGGTTACATTAATAGCCATGTGGTTGAGGTTCAGAAACTATAAACAGTCGGATGATTCAGTTCCTCTTGTTGGGAGGTGGGTTCATGTGGTCAGTGGCTCAGGTGATTGAAGGATTATTCATTAATTGAAGGACCTGTGGTTCAATCTCTTCTCATGTTTATGTGTCATAGTGTCCTTGTCCATAAGGATGAAGAGCAAATGTCTCCTGATGAGCAGGCGGTCTCCTCTGCACCCATCCTTCTTAGACTAGAAGATGCTAATGCAGTCTATTTACTCTTTACATTCACAAGTTAAACTAGTTTAAAGGTTAGATTGTAATTGTGATTTTGAATGTATAAACATGAATACATATTTGTATTATTTTGTGGAAGTTGCCAATTACTCTAAAATGGCTCTGATTGTTTTGTTTTGCCGTCAACTCCTCTGAACCTCCTTAGATAAGAGTGAATCTGTATTACAGTGTAAATGCCAACAAACTCCTCTCATCTAACATGTAATCTTCCTTTTTATGTAAGATCTGACCCAATGAAGAGTGATGGATCTAGTCAGCATTTTGTATGGTGGCCACTCCTCGGTCTGTGGTGTCACTTAGTTCACTCATGGTGGCCGTCTGTGCTGCTTAATTACCAGGAGCAGCGGGGTGTCCATAAGGTGCCTAAGGTGAAGCGGGTACAGAGTGGTGGCCGACAGCCAGGCACAGGGATTTGGCCATGACGCTCTCTCTATTTCATCCCAAAGTCTTTGTTTATGTAAAAACAGTAGTGAGCTCTTTACCCCCAGATAACTCCCTGCTGGGAGGATAAAGAGTTACACACACACACACACAGTCTGGGAACCGGCCCTGGGCCAAGGCCAGCTCAGTCCAGGGATAAAGAGATTGAGGCACACAGACAAGAGGCTTGACTGCAAACCGTCTAACCTTTGCCACAAGGCTTGAACTTGTTTGCTCTCAGTTTGATTCCTGGAGAATTAAGTGTGTCTAAGAAGTGCTGAATGCTGGCAGTACAGACTGTATATCTAAAACTACCATCAATGATATTCAAACTGTAGAATTTACAAGATAAATTAGGTGACGAGAGCTGATGCTCCCTACTCTTTTTTTCTTTGCGGTATGTTTCTGCAGTATTTTTTAAGTTGTGGTGAAAAGGATATCGCAGCACCAGTAAATAAAAGCGATTGCAAAAGGTTACTTGAACCCCTTTAAATAAATGTATTAGACAATTTTGATATCTATACTGATATTACTCCTCAGTAAGTTGACCCACTCTCTGTAAAATAACACATAATTTTGTTTCTTTGTGGATCATGTTGAGTTAGAAATATTACTTCCTGACAAGCATAATGTATAAAGTTTCTCTGGAATCACAAAACCAATCACAGAACACATTGTTTCATCAGAGGGACCTCGTTCAGCACCTTGGACAGTGCCTCATGTCTTATTGCAGAGAGGGATGCATTTGTTTCTACTGATCAAATTAATTTAATTAATACAACTAATTGATTCACTGTTATCCATATAGTGTAATCCCTATTGAATATGTGTGCACCCGATTAATACCCTGACCAGCATGACATTTTCTGTAAATCTTATTTCCCTAAATGTTGAACTGCAGCCATATCTGTATCTGCATTTCATGGCACAGTAAACTTTATACAGTCTGTTTATTCAGGTGATTGTTGACAACAAGAAGCCGGTGACCATGCAGTGGCAAATAGAGAGTTTTCGCAGCGTTGAGGTCAGAGACAAACAAAAGTGCCTTTTTTCCATTGTTCCAGCTTGAATAATGACAAGACACAACAGCACTGAACAAAAGAGATACGGATTGTTGGAGAAAATGTGCCTTTTCACCAAGTTTCATTATTCATTATCTATTTTTATTAGACCCGCAGCTTTAGGATTTTGATTTCTGACATATGTTTAAGTACCTGTCTTCCCTCTGCTTAAAAAGTACTTACACATCGTTAGTGAAATGAATCTCTCTTCGGGCTCTTCAACATTCACCCATGCATGAAAATGATTTCAGCAGGTCTGCTAGATTTTAACTCCCAATTTCCACACACAGTTATTTTTCCATTACTCTTCAATTTTGTTTCGATTTAACTCAGTAGTGAAATATATGTGACTGATAAAGACTAAAATGATAGGTGCCTAAGTCTAAAAATAAAAACAGACTTTTGGTAGTTATGCAGAGAAATAAATGTTGTGTTTGATCGTTTACGAGAACGTAACTTCTTTATTTTCACTGTCTTACAAACTTCATTTCAGTTCTGCTGAGTGTTTCGTCCAGTACATTTCTCATAAAGCATTACTGCTCAGCAAGTAATAGAATTGTAACAGTGGCAGATGTACTGCTGCTGTCACTACAAATGTATCCTTCAAAGGAGAGACTTTCTCAAGTTTATCTGATTTATCATTACTAAGCTTGTCTTTTATGCATTTCAGCAGGTTTTCCTGCACAAAACAACATTACTCTCACTTTGAGTTGTTATGGTTGACGTAGTTTGTGTTTTACAGAAACTGTGGAACATTTGGGGGAAAACTATCAAGAATTTGAATGTATTTTTTTTTTTTACTTTGAAAATGTTTTCCCAAGAGGCCTTTGCAAGTGTAGGCATATTGAGTGATGACAAGTTGTGTGGTGAGTTTTTCTCTTCAGACTGTTCAGAGACTTTGAGACAGATGTCAGTGGAAGATGTTCTGTTTCTATCTCTTCTGATAAATCTGTGCGTAGTTGCTGGGCTTTTTATTTAAACTGAAGCTGAAACCTCTTTTTTAGTGGATGATGTAGACACAGAAAAATACTTTTTAAATGTAACTTAAATTTGAAAATGTGATTCCCCTTCATTTAACTGTTGAAATCATATATTTCATACATGGCATACATACAGTATGTCAAATATGGTCATGCATGGTGTATCAGATCTGTCAAGGCAATGTGAGGCATCAAGTTGTCATAATATGTTATATAGAAAGAACTCGAAGTGGAAAATGTCTTAATAGGAAAAAAGAGCGAGGAGAAAAAAATAGTACAAGTCATGCAGAATGTGTTATTTTACAGTGATACACAAATATAAAGGTGAATGTGTGTCTTTAGAGGTATATCAATACATCTTAGCTTGATTGCAGATCTGTCCATTTATTAGGTTATTATAGGCTCAAAAATAATTTGGGGTTTAGCTCTATTTTTATTGTTGATCCATTTTCCATATATTTTGTTATATTCCCCAGGGGAATTTCAAAATGAACCTCTCGTCTTGGTAGTGTCATATACCTTTCTTCCTCCATTTACCTCTTTATCTCCCACCAAACTACACTACACATCTGGAGCCAATTCCTCATTCTCTGCTGTCCTTCATATAACAGCACCTTGTTTAATATCTGATGGATGTGCAGTAGACTCCACCTCCCCTACATCTCAGACATGACAAAGGTAGTTCATGTGGCCTCCAGTCTACCTCCTAATCCACCTTTATAACTACAAATACCTCTCTCTACCACATACACACAGGAGGCTGGAGGTGGGTGGAGGCAGAAATTGGGTTAGGATGCTTCTTAGCTTCATCAAGTGTTTCGCCATCAGTCATGAAAGACGCTTAAACGTAGGATGGACACACAAAGACCAAAGAACATTGCTTATCCCAGGTAGATGCAAATAGACACACAATACTAAGAGCAAAATAAAGGTTGGAACAGATTTAGATAAAATGAATAAATCATTCTGTACAACAGCACAGCAACAGTTTGATGATGATTGTCGGCAGCACTGATTGACCGATAAACGCATGCAAATCAAAACCTTTCTCTGACTACCATTTAAATTGCTGTTTATCTCTCCCACTGGGATGGAGCGAAGGAGGAGTTCCCAATCACCCAGCCGTTCTTGCTTGAAGCCTCTGGAGGGAAGGGAAAAAAAGAGGGAGGCTTAAGTAAACAGAAGAGAACAAATGAGCTCTGTGACGGCTCAGCAAGCACTGCCTCCCTCCTCGCCTGTCTGAATGCCCGGCCTTTGTTGATGGCTGAATAGAGGGCTAAATATCCCTTGAAATCAGAGCCAGAGCCACCTCTCTGGATGCTATATTCTGAGGCTGCAGTCTTTCATATGCAAATGGCAAACTGGGTTAGGATTGGTTCTACCCCGTTGGTTGGTGTGCTAAAGTGGACATCACATTTGGGGTCAGAGGATGGGTAATGGGGCAATATTTGAGTTTCTCATCTTCAGTTAGCTTTTGGAGTCTTTGGTTGCCCTTTGGGTTTGAGCTTTGTGTGCTTATCCCTGCTGCTTTGACAAGATCTGGTATTTTTTTCTAAAGGGAGGAGACCAGATGGCGTCCCATGAACTGGTGTTTAGCATGGCAGGAAGAAGGGTTTGGGGTGAGAGTAATGCTTAGTTACAATTCACTGAGGGATTAGTGCCTGTGTGTGTGGGTGTGTGTTTGTGTTTGTGAGAGAGAGAGTGTGTGTTTGATGAGGGCATATCTATGTGTGTATGTGGCTTGGCAACCCATTCATTAGGACCTAAATCACCAACTAATACCCTCTGAATTCCCTAAATGGGTTGGGTCTTCAAAGCACAAACATAAAATCTGTGGTGACTTTGCTCTGATGTTGTTAAAGCCAGCCAACATTCACACTGAATACACACAAGCTTAGAAAAAAACCCTATCAAAGGTATAAAGAACTAGAACTTCACCTACTGTACCAGTTTCTTCTGAGGGCTTTGTTAAGTAAGGTGTATCTGTCTGATCATATTGTTTATGGGTCAATATGACTTTCACCCAACATAGAATGTCCAGTTTCCTAACAATCAGGTTAAAAGAGCTGTGGTTGTTGCTGCTTTTGCTACAATAAAAAATAATCAGTTATTGTTCATAAATTACCCTCGAGAACTGAACTGCTTTGTCAGCTATATCTTTGATTTATGTGTATTTATGTTTCTAGTAACTTTGCATTGAAAAAACACACCTTGTACCATTTGCTCTCACAAAGAAACTTGAAAGTTAGATTTTTGAAGTTGTCTATTTACTTTTCAGGAACAAAACATCCGGCTAGACCAATGTCATCTTTTTGTAGATACACCTCTTCGCCAATTAAGACAAAACACATAACATGGGACTTCATGTGTGTAGACATGTGGAAAAAGAAGAAGTGATTATCTACGGCTCCTCCCCCATGTAAAAAGCAGAAATGTAAATTGTCTATTTTTAGTTTTTATTTAGTATTTCAAAAGCCTAACGTCCACTCCAGCATCCATGTAAAGGGAACATATCATATCTCATGCTACTGACATACTACTTACAGCTAGGTGCTTCCTGATGGGGAAAGATCAAACATGAGTGCTGTACATATTCTACATCTACATCATATTCTATTTAAGTTTTCTGACAAAGCTGACTTCATCCTAAACTTACACACGTACTATAAAGTGGTGAACACTAATGTTTAAATGCCAACGACTTCTTCCGAAGTCATTAACCTTCTATGCAACAAAGTTGACATCAATATTAATGTTAATATATAAATACAAATACAAGAAAATAAACTAATCTTAAACACAAGAAAGAATAATACATTCAAAAAAGGAGATTATGTCCAACAACAAACTGAAATCCATCGGGCCAGCTGTCTCAGAGAGATGAGAACACACCAAGAAGGATTTCTTTGATACAATTTTTTTTTTTAAACCAGAAGCAATCTGTGAGTATGTGTTTTTTTTTTCCAATGCGGAAAGTCATAATATCCTCAGATTGGTGGATGCCATGGGAAAAAAAGGCCCTTACAATTTTCAGCAGCCTTGAAGGGTCCTTGGCTTGCACTCAGCAGTTTACTTAAGAGCAGACAGAACAATGCCTTTTGTCTGTGGTAGAAATGAGGGCAATTACCTGAGCCTCTTAAAATGTTCACTGCTGTCTAAAATCTTTCTGAGGACAGGCAGAAAGGAAAATCAGAGTGCTAACAGAAGTGCATCTACACTGAACTCCATCAAGATACTGTATAAAGCACAGAGTTCTGTGTGTGGTCAGGGTAGAATAGTAAAGGTTATCAGGTGAAGGTGCTCCTCACCCACAGATACTTTTCTGTAAATACAGCTGAGGCTTTGAATGGAAGCTTTTAATCAGTGTGTCATGTCTGAATGCAATTTTCAAGGGGAAGAGAGTGCATTATCAGGAGCACAACAGTTAACAGAACACCTTTTGACATCTGTTGAAACTGATGCATTACTGCCAGGAGACGTGTTACTTACACTGATTAACCCAAATGACTTTTCAAGCAATTTCAACACCGCTCACACATATCCAAGGTCAGAATAAAATCAGTATAAGAGATAGTGAAGCTTCATCAGTCAGTCTGTAAGTATGGGACATTAAAAGGGTTGGCCATGCTCTTCCACTATGTAGTCAATCAAACAACCAATCAATAATCATTAAACAGTATCATGTGACTCTATGCATGAAGAGGTCTTTACTGAATGTCTTTATTATATTATTGAGAGACACCCAGCATTATTCCACCACAAACAAGAACTTGTCGACGGTGGCCGGAAAAAAACTTTCTTCAAACAGCGAGATCCCTCGAACAGAACCAGACTTATACGTGAGCAGCCATGTGTCACAACTGGCAGAGGAAGTCAGAAGGAGGGAGTGATAAAAACAGACAGACAGGAATATATTTACACAACAGTAACACCAGGTCATTAAGACTTATGGTAACAATGTCATTATGAATAATAGAAAATGACTAATATTACCATTAATAACTGTAATAATGTTAAAATAAACATAAATGCAAACAACAATTGTTACAGTTGCATGAAGCAGGTTCAAAGTCAATCATCAGTGATCCAAGTGATCCTGCAGGAGAAGGAGCACAAAAGCTCTGAGGAACATAGAGTTATTCACATGTTTCAATGGGACATGAATGCACACAGTGTGAAACGTTGTAACTGTTAAAAGTGATGTAAAATAACATCTATTGTTCGCATCTGTGAAGAAATATGACAAAAGCCAAAATGTCTGCATTCCTTTTAGTTTCTGTGAAGTCTAGAGTCTAGAAACAGAATTATTCCTGCTCAGTATGAAGATTATTTCACTGCATGGAAAGTCTGAACCGTTCTTACTCTTTTGTTTCTGTGTGTGTGTGTGTGTGTGTGTGTGTGTGTGTGTGCCTGCATGTGTGCGTGCTTGAAAACATGTGATCATTATGCTTCCAGATTGTGAATCATTATTTTAATACCAGAAGCACAAATTAAAACATCTCAGTTTGTTGCTATTCCTGACTCTGCCTCTTAATCAGAGCTGAGTGGCAGATTTGAATTAATTTGCATTCTGAGTGAAGGAAACGGAGCTCGGAGATAAATACATGTTGACATGAGACGACATTCAGCAGACTCTCTTTTAAACACCACACACAGTTTACTGTCAAATGTAATTCAAGTCCTTCTGGGATGTTGCTATACACATGCATACATTACATGCAGGCATGCAGGTACACAAACATTGGCTCAATATCAGTTGTTAACATCTAATTTAAAGGAGATAGCAAGTAACTGTAACAGCTCTGCTCCATTAATACACAATAAAAATCAATGGATTTCACTTAACAGAAGATCCAATTAGTGAACAATACTTCTCTTTGTTGAGTTCATGTCTGTGAGAACATCAGAGAGAATGTTGTTTTTATTTTAGTAAATTGTGATCCACCAAATCATTAAGCTGAATTTACACGCACAACTTCTTAACATAATTAAGCTTACTGTCTCAATTTAGCGACTGTAATTCTTTACCTTGAATTAATCTGAATGTATGCTGAGAGGAAGGTGCATATTCCTGTTGCTTATGTAATTAATTTTTATTTAATGTGGCATTATTTTAAATTTACCCTTTGAATGTTCGCTTGTTTCAAAATATTTTTAATCTGAAAAAAAAAATATTTTCTGCTATCAAAAAAAGATCATGTTAAGTTGTATACCTCTTTAACAATTTGTATGTTTTAATTAGAACTATAAGGAAGGTTAGGTTGTCACGGCGACAAGTGACACTCATTACAGAGCTGTTTCCTGATTGGTTCAGACAGCAGGTACAAGGGATTTTTTTTTTTTTTTTTAGCAAAACAACATACTGGTTGGTCTTTGTTTATCATAAATTAATATTATGACTGTAGGGGTATATATTTTTTCATCTGTCCTTCGCATTGAAGATGTTATGACTTAACAGCTGTGAACTCATCGCCTAATACGAAGTAAAAAAAAACATGTGCTATCTGTTACTCTCCCTGCTGTCAATTTTCCACTCTATATAACTCTATAATATTATATTAACACATTTATTGTGTTTGTCTTCAATAGCAACCCTAATAAATATTTTTTATTGAACTTAAGTCATGGTATTATACATCAGTCAGTAAAGACTGGTTTAAGAATGAAAAGGTCATTGCTATCATTGATTATGATGGGTATGATGGAGGTATAATGAGGGTAGATGGTTACATCATTGACTGGACATGCAGAAGGTGTGCTACAGGTTGAACTTCAACCGTCTCAATAAGCCTCCACTTATTTATATAATGTCTTAATAGGCATGAAACATATATCCAGGTTAGCCTTTATCATCTTTGTCACATTAAATGCCAGTATAACTGTGCAATCTGGATTACATAAACTAAAATAGAACTATGTCTAACACTGGTGGAGGTATTCTTAAAATCAGGGACAGATATGGGGAAAAAACGACTATAGTATCAGTGTTTCTTATTTTAGCATTTTACATTATGACACATCATTGTTTTGGGGTGGCTGTAGTTTTCATTAAACTGTAGAGTAAAATCATCATGTGTCATCAAGGCATCTTATCCAAGCACTCCTCTAAAAGCTTTTCTTCGTCGTCTCCTCTGATCCCAGATCACCCTTCTGCAGGAGAGCAATCAGCGCTTTGTTTGTTCCTGCTTTACTGTGTGTGAGCTCTGTAATGAGTCCGTATACACATCCCGGCTGTGGTTGGTTTTCTCTCTAAATACACAGTGTAGCGTGTTAGCAGCCCATTTAGCTTAAATGTATTCAACTCTACGAGTCATTTTGAACTAAAGAGCTGTAGTGAATCCATTTGATCTGACAACAGCCAAAAGTATGTGAAGGTTCTGTTATTGAATGGTGATCCTAATTTTTGGAATACAATGACATTTTAGAAATTAAGTGTTCCACCATCTCGAAGCACAAGTGTGAGCGCAACCTTGTTTCTTTCTTTTTCTCCAACATCTCAGAGTCGACCTGCACAAAGCCAGCAGGTCCCAACACTGTCTGTAAATAGAACCTACCTGAACTTTCTTTAGCTCCCTGATACCATTTGACTTAATCTCCATTCTTAGGTCACGTTATGAAACATGAGGTAAGACAAAAAGGTGGTGGAATAGTCTTCATCCAAAAGAGTGGAGGGTGTAATTAGAGTGAATTAGAATTAGGTGTAATTGATTAAATTCTCAATATACCACATACTTTTGGTCATGTAGTTAGGTGATGTCTGAATTATCCTGCCAGCGTCAGACAGCAGAGACTGCCTCATTAAAAAGTCAATTATGTGATCCATAGTTGTGAGAGTGATAGAGAGAGGTTGAAGGCCTGAGCAGTTTGTCAAGTGATTTGTGTGTGTTGAGTTTTTAAGTGGTAAATTTTCAAGCTCCCAACCTGTACACACAAACAATCACTGTCTTCCTTTTTGTTGGTGTCCACTGACAAACAAACACACACACACACACACACACACACACACACACTACTTCTCTCTCACACTTTGCTTTCCTCTGACACACACAGACACACAAAGCCCTTCTTCCTGAGGACAATGGCTGTGCAGCGAGGTGAGACTGAGAGAGGAAAAAGCATTTATCCGAGCGGAGTAGTGCTGATGACCCTCCCTGCTGGCTCTCTCTTGCTCTCTTTCTCCCTCGGGGCGAGCACAGGAAGCTTTTCTGTCGGCAGGAGTGGGGGAGGGGGTGCCGGGTTAGCAGCAGGCGGACCGCTGTCACACCACACACAGCTTTTTCAGTACACAGGCTGTACTTTTGACATGTGTCTACTGACATTACCCATGATGCTGCCCTCCTCCCCCTCTCCCCTGGCTAGGGTTGTCTCCTCGCCTCACAGGGGTAATGGTGTGTGAGACAGGTCGAGAGAGGGAGAGGGAATATGCTGTGTCTGTGTGTGTGTGTGTGTGTGTGACAGAGAGAGAAACTCAGACTGAGAAACAGGTTAGTAAGCTAGAAAGGGAGCTTTTTGCTTCTGCTGTTCTAGAAATCACCAGTTTGACTGTTTTGCTATATGACAAGTTTTCTGTCAAGAAGAGCTCAGTAAAGTCCATTTTATTTTTTTAAAGTGTGTATCTACAAATACTTTTATTATTAACTTTATTGATTATTACCCCGAGTAGCTTCAGTGTTTGTGCATCTCAGTGTTTACCTCGGCACATCAGGCAGCACAGTGCAGAGAAGATGTTTACAATCAGTCAATCAATCAATCAATCGGTCCATGTTATTTGTATAGTGCTATAACAAAAGCTATCTCAAGACACTTTTTTTATGTATTATTGATTGTTATACAAGATTTGAGCTAAAAAAAATAGATGAATATAAAAATTCCAAACCATTAACCTTAAGAGAGTAACTTTCAGTCGTAGTGTAAACCAGCAGTGACAGAGTTGGCTGATAAGTCTCACCGGCTCAATCCAGTTTTCAAAGCACTATTCTACTCAGTCTGATGTTTTGACCGCTGCTTTGAATTCCTGTTTTTGGAACTCTCTCTCCTCCGCTCTGCTCACACACTGAATGGACAGTTTCCTCTTTTGCCTGTCGCTTTGCATAGAGCCCATAGAAATCCCAGGAACAGGCTCACACTCATTTGCCTGTCACATTAACTTGACACCTCACTTTAACCACTGTGACCCCACCTTAACAAATGACCTGTTCATACAGCACAAAGCCTGCTGCCTCTCTGACAGGCTTCCGGCTTCATGTCACTTCTCCCTCTCTACACTAAAACCCTCTGACCTCCCCTTCCTCCTCTTTTATCTTTGTTTTCTCTTAGAAGTTTGTCACTTTTTCGTCATTAAAAACTAGCCTGATTTATAAATACGTTGAATTAAATATGAAACATAAAAAACATGCTATCGTACCACAACCTCTAATGCTATTTGAATACGGTGGCTCTTGTTTTGAAACAGAAAACAATTCATTCATTTAAAGCACGTTAGAATATTTAAATATTCCTGTGAAGCACTTTCCAAACCAAAAATACAAAGTGCTTAACAAATATATCTACAATAACTATTAATAGTTCACTTTGTAATTTAAAAAAAACTCAACAGCATCCTAAGAAGAATGAAAATGATGTGTCTTTTCCACATTAGGAAAAAATAAGTAGTCTTATAGTATAGTAGTAAAAAGATGCATAAAATGACGCAGACGTTCATCTTTGTAAAAACACCTTCAGGCAGAGACCAGTCTGTGAACTTGACTTCAGTTGATGCTTTTTATGTGACAGTTGCAGCGTCATGTTACAGTTGAACAGGATACATAACGACTACACAAAGACATATTTACCAACTTTCATGTTAGAATTTAGAAGTAACTCTGGGTCTCATGTGTTTAATGTATGACTGACTTACATGTAACCTACTGCTGTAGGGATTCATCTGAGTGACTTTGAAGGGTCAGTTTATACACATGCAGTCAATGGTAGAGTATTTCTCAAATCTACTACGGTTAGTTTCTTTATAGAAATCGTTTGAAATGTAATTCTATATAGTCAACAAGTTCTCATTAAATAGAGAAGCATTTATATGATTTAGTTTTTGTTTGAGGCTACCTGTGGGGTCTGAAGTCCAACACACAGCAGCTCAAATGTTGTCATGTTAAACTGTTGTACTCCAGGTTGTTGATCATATAAACGTTGACAATCTGACAGCTGTTTTAGATTTCATCATTCACTACAGAGACAACGGACACTGTAAATCCAGAGAGCGATCGGACCATATATCATGTTAGAATACATGTTTGATAAATCGTTAGCTTCCATCAGATTGTAGCTAACGTTAGCCTTCAGCCACTTACTTGCTAACATTTATGTTTGATGGTGAGGGATATTTTGGAAAAAGCATATGTTAATTCAAGATATTAATGTTCATTTTGAACACGTTCATTTAAGCCTGAATGAAGTCTCACTGGATGTATTCATCATGCATATCTATCTTCAAGCTCCACAGTTATTTTCAAGTTGCTGTATTATTTTTGGGTTCATTAGTCAAACAATTCATAGATAACTTTAACGTTTGCACAAACAACATGAGTAACCATGGAAGCTGGAATATAACAGCATGACATGATAACAACATTTGAGCTTCCCACCCTGAATTAGGCGTCACAGGAACATGGCTGCTGTGAGAATATGGTCTATAGATTAAAAAAAGTGAACTGAATCTGTGTGGTTAAATTGTGAAAAGATGAAGTGAAGAAAAGGCGGGAATGATTAACGTAAGAACTCGTCAGTATTGTGTTAACTCTTCATGCCGTGTTTCACTGAACACTTTCCCTCTTAGTCTCCTCTAAAGTGGCACTTTTGCCCTCTGATCCTAATTATCTGTGAGGACGTCCTTGTTACAGCTCACACTGATGGAGGAGGAAGGAAGGAAGTTTATAATCATGTTCAATTAGTGCTCCTTCACATTTTATCCCAGCCCTTGCACTGGGCTAATTACTTATTTGTACCAATTATTTGCTTTGCTGAGCTTGTTAACCCTCATTTTCACCTTTGCAGTTAGAGCGATTTGTGTGAGGAACGTTTCACAGTTTCTCTTTCAGGATCCATGAAATGAAACAATGTTCCTCTGTTTCTTAACGTTATCACATAGTAGATTTCTAACTGTGTACTCTGTGTCTTACTTCTTCCTCTCACCCCACCCTTATTTCTCTCATCATAAATGATTTCATGTGCAATCAGAGGAAGCATCTCCCTAATGACATCAGAATCATGATAATGAAATCACCAACAGCATGTGCATTTCTCTGTAACGAAAGACAAACAAGAAACAAAGAACACAGTATATTCCTCCTCTTTGTTGTTTCCACCTCTTCACTAAGAGTGGGTGATATGGGAGTTGATTGATCCTGTAGTCAATCGTCAGGGTGTCTTTGTCTTTGTTTCCCTCATGCATCATTCTGCTGAACTTAATATTGATGGAGCAGTTTGACATTTTGAGAAATATTCTAAACAATTATTAGAAGGAACTTGTACAGATTTACAGACAATGATTTAACATTTCCATTAGTGAGCTTAAGAAGTGCTGACAGGTGGCTTTTTGTTACCTTTGAGGTAAATAGACTAGTTGTTTTGAACAAAGGTAAGCTAACAGGCTGCTTCCTAAAAGCTAGATATTTGCCTTACAAATATACTCATACAGATCAATCAAAGACATTTTATTCATTTTATTTAGCAAAATATGTTTTTGCAATAATTGAAAGGCATATTTGTTAAAATGTGGATTGAATGCTTTTAGTATAGAATGAAAAACACAATCTTTTTACATCAATCAAAAATAGACATTTGAAATCTGCTTGTGTGGAGCTCATATAATCATAATGGTTTGGGTTTCGATTTAAAAAAATATATATATAAATAAAAAAAAATCTTTGTAAAGCGCCTAATTCATAACAAAAGTTATCTCAAGGCACTTTAATAAAAGAGCAAGTCGCGAGCGTACTGTTTATTTAACTCGTGTTAGTTTTTTAATCAATAGTGTCGAGAAATTCACGGGATGAAGGTGTTAGTACTGCTGTAACAATGAAAAATCAATTATCGGTTCTTCAAATCAACACATCCCTTATATAATCATATGTCACATTAGAAGCATCAGATGTTAGTGATAGAAGTATTGATCACAAATCCATAAAGTTGCATCGTAATGTGGGCTCATGTTCTTCTGGTCACACCCTGTAAACACATCAACACCATCACACTTGATATTCAGAGTACATTCAGGGAGCTGTTAGCTTTCCACAGGAAGCCTCCACCCTGACAAATAATTGATCGAATCCAGTTTAAGCATTGTTCTCACCAGGCTGTGTGATCAAAGACCAAAGGAAAGGCTTTTATAGCAGTAAAAGCATTGAATTATACATTAAAATATAAAAATACACACACACACACACACACACACACACACTCAAACACACACACACACAGCTCTCCTCTAATTTGAGCCCCTGATCCTGAGTGGGCTCTCATGTCCGGCAGAGACTGATGAAAGCTTCTCATCTTAAGGACGGGTCAGAAGATGGAGAGCGGCCTGAACGCTATCAAAGGAACCCAAATGACCTCTGGGAGCTGAAGCACCGGCGCTCCCTGCCTCTACACAAGCTCCCTTTAATCTCCACAAGCACTTGGTTATCCAGTGAGTGATGGAGAAAGGAAAGAGCTTCCCGCCTTTTATCTGCTCCTTTAGCAAAGAAGAAAAACACTCTTCTGTGTTTTTCTTCAGGCTGCTCGGTTCAGCCCTGTCAATGTGCTTATATGAGCAGATCCTGAAGACAGGATGCACAGGAAAAGGAAGAAGCGGTGGAGGGCTTTAGCGGCTGGGAGTGAAGTAGATGTTGGAAGTGAAATTTCAAAACATAAAAGGCTGTGTTGGTGTGAAAGGAAAGATGGGAGAAAAAGAGAAATGATTGATCATTTTGGCTCTCCATTTTGTCTTAGGAAGAGATGAAATCAGAGGGCACCGGCGCTCCCTGCCTCTACACAAGCTCCCTTTAATCTCCACAAGCACTTGGTTATCCAGTGAGTGATGGAGAAAGGAAAGAGCTTCCCGCCTTTTATCTGCTCCTTTAGCAAAGAAGAAAAACACTCTTCTGTGTTTTTCTTCAGGCTGCTCGGTTCAGCCCTGTCAATGTGCTTATATGAGCAGATCCTGAAGACAGGATGCACAGGAAAAGGAAGAAGCGGTGGAGGGCTTTAGCGGCTGGGAGTGAAGTAGATGTTGGAAGTGAAATTTCAAAACATAAAAGGCTGTGTTGGTGTGAAAGGAAAGATGGGAGAAAAAGAGAAATGATTGATCATTTTGGCTCTCCATTTTGTCTTAGGAAGAGATGAAATCAGAGGGCTGTTGGGTAAGGTGAGCAATATATTCGCCTTCATGGTGAAATGGGCCGATGAGAGAATTGTTGAGTGCAATGCGTCCCTTTTTCCTTCACAGTAAAAGCTCTCGACTGTCAAGAGTACAAAAACACGTTGCATCAGGTTGTAGGCCGAGCCTTTTTATAGGCTAACAAACACAGTCAGCTTTCAACAGCACGAGAAGGAAAGTGTTTTTATGAATCGGTTGAAATGATGAGAAGTTTAAATCAAAATGTGTCTTTTTATTTTTTGTTAATGCATCAAATTCAGAAGAATGCATAAAAAGTTATATATCTTAACATTTCCAGTGTTGCCTTTTTCATGTTGAGTCAAAACAGCCGTGGCTCACAGCAGGACTGCTTTTCTGCTATGTCAACAAGACAAGAGCAAACAGCCAATTTAGATTTGTATCTTTAGGCCGTTACCTTTATAACCGCGATACAGAAGTTGTTCATATTTTCAAAAAAGATGTCTTAAAAGAATACTCCCCCGCCAATATGTACATGCTTCTTTTCTGTCTTATTTCAGTAGGTTACAGTAGCTATAAGTCTCTCTTCTGTACAAACATTTTAAGTTGTTATTTCTAAGTTTTTAGTGTAAAAGTTTTTGGCTCCCTCGTCTCAGTGAGAAAACAAACAAACACAAAAAGACTAAAATTTTGCACTTAAAATGACCAAAACATGACAGTGACTTGATTGAACTCCACTTTTCTGTTGAAGCAGAGCGAGGATTTTCTTGCTGCACAGAATCAGACAAGAAGACGAGACTGTGAATGTTGCCCCAATAACTTGTGTTGACTTCAGTCTGGAGCTCCAGTTTAGACGGAGCAAAAGCAAATCTAGTAAGTTTAAACAGAAAACACATTTTTTTAAACCAAATTCTGCTGCGATTACATTTTCCATCAACAAACATGGATATCATTTTCATGATCACGTCTTGCACGCATTGTTCTTTTGTGGCATCCAGAAATCATTTATTCATGGTTTGGTTATGTCGAAGCACTTTTTGAATGTGAAGAAATCTTCTTTTGTTTTGGTTAAATATTAAAGAGTCAAAGTTTCCACATGACAGGACATGTTAACTTTTCCATATTCTGTTTTCTCTCAATATTTAATCAAAACCACTTGACTTTTCTTAACCTCAACTTTACATTTCTAAACCAAACCACGTATGTAAGCCCTGGTGTACGGTCAACTGTGACCGCCTTTTTTATGACGTGTGGTTATTAAGAGAATGTCACTTTTTGACCTGGAAAATCTCTGGAGCATACAGAATAATCCACATAGCTATAATGTTTCCTGACTAAACGATTATTAAAATATATAAAGACAATTTCTTGCAAGCAGGATCTTACACAGATGGCTGCCGCTTCTTATGTTGAGGTATTTGAGGGAAATATGTGCATGTATACATGCACAGCTCAGCCATATGTACAAAGGCTTCAGCCCACACAGTCAGCTCAAATGTGTGGTAAAGAAATCTCCCCATATTGCCTCTCTAAGCACTAAATCTCCCTCTCTCTCCCTCTCTCTCTCTCTCTCTCTCTCTCTCTCTCTCTCTCACACACACACACATACACAGTGAGAAATCACAGCCTTACAGCCAGCTCCCCCACAAAAGTGAAAATGAATGCACTTGCCACCTGTGGTGGGAGCAGAACAAGAGAGTGGGAAAGGACGTGGGAGAGGAAGAAAGAGAGGAGAGAAGGAAAAGACATGGCAACTGTTCAGGGCGATGAGTCAGGAAAACAGGATTCAAAGACGCTGACATTAATAGTGCACATCATGAGTAATTCTATGGAGGCCTGTGCATGACAAAATACAAAACAGAAAAAGTCAAATGTCACAGTTTCATAACCACATGCTGATTGTGAGACATTTCATCCTCACTCATCTCTGATCTCAGCACAAAGCAACAAATTCCCAAAGTGGTTTGTCTGATTCTCAGGTGTGTGTGGGAGTGTGAGAAATCTGAGTGTGACTAAATGTGTCTGTGTTGGTGCTGTAAACCAAGTGAGGCAACAGAGAAGTCACTCAGTCCGTGTGTGCGTGTGGTTTGGCAGGCCACACAGACCCTGAGCTGTGTGTCTCATCCCTCCCACCAGCAGGCCTGAAACCACAAACCATCCCGTCTGGAAACAAAGCCATTAACTCACAACAATCATCTCTGTCTCCCTCTCACACCTTTTAGATCTCGTCTCTCTCTAACACTTCACCACTCTCATACCAGTGTGTCACAACCACCACTTTAACTGTTCCCATTAGCCAAACATTACACCTGCAGGAACTACTTGATTTCTCTGTTAGAACTGGCGATTGGTGTCCGTTTTGTTTTATAAGCAATACATGTTTTTTTTATTAGCAGCTGAGAACCAAATTAGACTGTTTCGACTAGCATTTGATCCAATATTTACACTGGTAGACAAATGAGAAGCAACTCGAGGGGTTGTTATAACCTGCAAGATGAGAGTCACATGACCACTAGTATCTAGCATATTCTACAGCATGTTGGCTTTTGTACAGATACCTATAAGGGGCGTAACAGTAGAGGTCACAGTTCTGTCCGTAACCTCGGGGTTAGGGTCACAGTTCAGTAAAACAGCAAGAAGTCTTGAAAGCATAATTCTAGGTTACTCTCATTTATCTTGAAGCAACATTAGTGCAAACTTCTGTTTGTTCCGTCTTGTTTTGTTTAGACCTACCCGTGATAGTTGCTTCAGCCTGTAGTATATTAAACATTAAACAAAAAACGAGGAAAACAAAACACAGTTGAGCAGAATATAAACATAGAAATAAATGATATCTCCTGATTTGACAGTAAAAAATAAAACATGTACCTTAAGGAGCAATGTATGGTGTTTGTGATTGACCTGTGAGAGGAACATGTCTTCTTTTGTGTGGGCTGTTTCACAACGGTTGCCATAGTTACGAGCATTGCCGCCACATGGATTGGGGAGCAGACACCGTCTTTTGTGATTGCTTTTTTATCCACTCAGACGTACCGGTATTCGTTTTATTTCTGCATGCACTGAACCGTGACAGTTTGGGACCAATACAAATACCGTTACACTCCTTATAAATAAATATTGTATTTATGTTCAGTTTACAGGGATTTTTTGTTATTTCCATTCTTGTTCTAATGCATTCTTATTGTTATGTTTATTTTTCTTTAGTCAGAGAGAAGTGTATATCACAGAAATATAGTATGTGATGATCAACCTGCAGCTTTTCATTATTCCTTCACCCTGACTGTCTTATATGAGCTTTAACTGAGAACATGCTAGCAGACTAAAAGTATCTTTTCAGTTCAGATGCAAAGAACAAAGAAAAATCTATGTTCAAATACAATTTCAAAGGTAAAATGTACTCGGCTTCAGAGGAGTTCGTAGATTCAGGGTGCAGGTTTATTGGTGCATGAAATCAGAAGACTTTAAGCTGTGGAAGGGTCACTTCAACTTATCGACCTAAGAAAGTCATATTGGACTTTCGGGGGGGGGGGGGGGGGGGGGGGGTCAGTCAGCCTTTGACTGACTGACTGATGCACTTTACTGATCCCAAACTGGGAAATTGTGGAATCCCATAAAGCCTGCCTTGCAAGTTGTATTGTTTCCTTTAGCTTCTATCTAAATTGAATAACAAACTAACTACAATAACAAACTAACTACTACTAACTAGATCAGGATGGAATCAAGGGACATATACAATGAGGTTTGACTTTCGCAAATTAATAGTAATCCTCTTCTGCTTGTGCTTTAGAGAAACGAGACAGTGTTAAGTGGCCAGACTTTTTCTTGGTCAGCAGTCAGCTGTTAATTAGTGAGCTTTAGAGCTGCTGGTAGACGGACTGTAACACAGCCAAGCTAGCAGTGTTTTTATTTTTTTATGCTTTGATAACCATCTCTTGAACTAACTCAGCATACAGACACAAGTGTGAATTTTAATTTCCCTCCCCCTACGGCAAATAAGCATTTAACCAAAATGCAAAACCTCCCCTTTAAATGTTGGATTCAGAAGCACACCGGAAGCATACCTTTATGGGTAACACGGTCTATAAATAAACTAGGAAGAGGGCCATTCTACAAAAACAGTTTTATTGATTTATTAACAACTGTACATTTCTTTTCAGTGCTGACAGCATTTGCTACATACTTTGGTGTGATTCAGAGGAACAGGCGATTTTTGTCCTTTCTAATTTCTGTTGTTGGAAATGCTGACAGGATCAGGAGCACAGTGTACAAACCAGGAATAATCAGCGCTGTCTTAATGTCAACATTAGAGGACCTCGATTACTTCATGTGTTACCTTCCTCATTAGTTACACGGCGTTGCCTCCCCATCACAGTTGACCAAACATGTTCCAGGAATATTGATAAGATACAAAGAGCAAAAAGAGTCCAACAGCACAGATTGGACTGTTTGAGTTTAGTCTGTAGCCAAGAAATCCATGGTGCAATTCAACATCCATATTACGTCAAGTTAGTAAAAAAAGCACATTATCATCCAGTTTGTGCCTGCAGCACTGCTTCTGCTGCCAACTGAGGTCCAAGGGTTAGGCTAAAGATTAAATGTCCCCTATCTCCTGTAATCTAACAAGGTAAAACAAACAGAGAGAAATATAGCACAGACAGAGATGTACACTAAAAACATTGTTTTATAAGCATGAATTTAATTTACATCCATCTCTTCTCCTGAATCATAGAGTCCCGCTCGGGGCGCAAGGTGGTCCAAACCAGCTGAGGCTCTGCCAGAGTTAAAGGACTCCACATTTTCATAGTTCGGTAAGAGCACGGTGACAAAAGGCCATGTTTAAATCTCCACAAAAACGTCCTACTTGTAAGATTCATGCTCCTCTGTTTGATTTCTTCAAAGATCAGCCGGGAGAAGGGGCTTCAAAAAAATTGAAGAGAAAACTTATGTTCTGCTCCCCCACTCAAATATCATGGCATATCACCAAGTGGGCAAAAAACCCATCACAAGTACACCCAGGACATGAAAATATATATATTTTTTATAATATATATAAAATGTCTTTTATTTAATCCGATATGTACACTTTTCACAAGACATCTGGGGAACAAGGGTCTCAGAATTGAAGCGCTGCTTCATCCGATTTCACCAAACAATTCTAAACAAAAAAAAAAAAAAGAGCAAAAATTCTGAAGTCACAAAAAAAGAGTTACCAAAAAATAAAGCCTCCAATGGGAAAAAAATATCTTTCCAGCAGTTATCCTTAGGCCAGCAGCTCCGTCAATTCCTGCCAGATGACCTTGCTTAACCTGTAGTCTATCGTAGCACGTTGAGGTCCACAGATGGTTGGTCAGAGGAAAGTAAAGTAATCTCAGTAGAAGTGCTGAAGCAGGAGCCTCGTCTGTTCAATAGATGACCTCGTACACTGTTGCCTTCTTGTCTCCAGATCCAGTCACGATGTATTTGTCATCTGCTGAGATGTCACAGCTCAGGACGGAGGATGACTCCTTTGACTGTGGAAGCAAAAACAACAAAAGCCGTCAACACATCGTCCTAATATGCTGCTATTGTTTCTCAAGTTAGTGGACCATCACTTGTACTTAATTTGTGGAAACTCAGAAAAGAGAGATTTGTTCTGGAAATCAATCTGTGTAACAACAATTACATTTTTAATTAAGAAAATTAAAGTTATCTATTTATTTTTTTAAATCATGCTAAAATCTCCTTCCCTTCCACATTTAACCAGTTAGTTTCATGTAATGAAATGCAGATAAAAGTTTAGAAAAAGCTCCAAACTTAAAGATGAGATTCAGAGAAATGTGTTGTGAAATACGGCTGATACTATTTAGTGAATACTCTCTCAACTCTAACTGTAATATTCCACTTTAACTTTGATTTTAAGTGTGTTCATGTTTGTCATAGTTACCTGGAATATGCTGGCACCATAAGGAGTCCTCCATGCGTTCAGCAGGTTGTCCTTCCCTGTGCTCACAAACCATTTACCTGCAAACACAGAACAGACAGGTTGAGAAAACAATCTGAAGGTGTGTGTGTTCAAACACACACACAAACATATTCTGGTTTGTCATTCAAGGCTAACACAAAATAACAGCACACATGTGACCATGAAAACCTTTTCAGTGACTATCAAACCTCACAGAGGGAAGTACAATTACATGAATCGTCATAAAATACACATAATGAAGCAGAATCGCACCATTTCCACCCTGATAAGTATTTTAATCAGCCTCTGATTAATTACACACTGACTAGTTGGCTAATGATTTAATTAGTGACAGCAAGGGCTCTGAAGCAGTGAGCATCATTTTGAATGCGTGGCAGTGATACGAGGCTGTGCTCAGGGGGTCTTGTGAGGGGAAATGAATACCGACAGTGCTGGTTTCCGAAATAAATAAGTGAGGCAATAGTAAAACCTAATTTGTCAGAGCCTTAAACTTGAAACCAGCTGGTCTGCCCGACAGGCACATTGATTTAAACGGAAAAAGCAATTACTAAAGTCTCTAATGAGCAAATAACAGCTTCATCGTTAATACAGTTACGAGCTTTCGCTGTGTGCCGTTTCCACTGCAAAGAGTGTCAGGAGCAGTGATCTGACATTCAAACACTGAAAACAAATTCTCACAAATAAACAGCAATCACACTATCACTACCACCATGCAAGTGACTAATTAACAGGAGGACAGGCGCTGAACGCTTGAAACATTTTCAACATGTCATTGTTGAAGAGAGAGGTTGATTCAGAGTAGAATATCAGACAGAACAGCCCACCAGTGAAATAGTTCAGTATCTTCATGTCCAGGCCAATGCTGATAGAACATTGTGTACTCCTATGGAGGGGTTCAACAAACAAGTTTCTATCCATGATGTTCAAAACACTACTGAAGAGATTCACTCTCACTTTCTGAATTCCAAATCCCCCAAGGAGAATCCACTTAGAAAATTAAAGAAGAGCCACCAACCAGTCACAAAATGTTTTCATTTGAAGTCTGATGTAAATCTTCTTGCTCTACATTCTGATCTTACAGTTGTTTCAAAGCCTTTAGTGCCACTTCTCTATTTACTTTCTCTCAGAAGGAGGCATATTGTCAGGTATACAAAATCCATGTTCTTAATCATATTACACGTCAAGAAGATGCCAATTAGTTTTCAAACCGCATGAATTGTCAAGTGTTGGACCAGGACAGAGCTCAAAACAACTTTCCCCTAAAAAACAAAAATGCCTGAAGATGTTTGTGTTACCCAAAGATCAGTGTCTTTCCACACATATTTAAAAGAAGACCCTTTGTCTGTTACTTACCACAGTAAGCAAACTTTAGCGAGAGGACACAGCTTTCATGCAGGTGCAGTTGGTACTTGTCAGGCTTGGTGTGGTGAAGCACCTCCACATTGCTGCTCTCCATACCCACAGCCAGCCATTCTCCAGTAGGACAGTAGCCCAGCGAGAAGATCTGCAACAAGGATTACGTTATACACTCTAAAAAAGTCTGTTTTACAAGGAGGGACAAACAAGAAGATATTGCATCATTGACATATTTTATTATCGTAAGCTTCTCTGTACCTGTGAGGTAAAATCATGTTGTTGGAGCTGTCGCCCCTCCCTTAGATCCCAAGAGCGGACTGTGTTGTCAAGTCCTCCAGTCCACAATTTGGTCCCATCATGAGAGATGTCAATGCAGCTGGCTCCATCTGTGTGGCCCTGGAACTGCCTGCAACAATCCAACAAAAGAAACAATGGATTCAGAAGATGCTCTAATCTAACGGATGTCCAAAATTAAAATGAATGGATTGATTCTTAACATTTTCTGTGTTGGTAAAATCATATCCTCAGAGCCACAGCACTTACCTAACGAGGGTCTGGTTATGGAGGTCCCACACAGCGATATTTCCGTCTGAGCAGCAGGAGAAACAGACCTTGGCGTCAGGACTAATGGCCAGTGCGTAGCAGGCCGGAGCAGAAGAGGTGAGCTCGGCCTTAATGCGCGGTGTTTGTGAGGCAAGGTCCCAGATGGTCAGTGTGCTGGCCTCACCACCCACTATAAGTGTGCGGCCGTCAGGCAACAGCTTGCAGGAGCGGATGTAATTGTCCCTGTTCTGAAATAGAAACAGGTATTGTCACGATCTAAGTCACAGGACATCGTTAATCTTTAAATCTTACAAATATCTACATGAAGAGGACAATTAGAGGTTAAGAACATACTAAATTACAATTCTGTTGAGCAGGTCAAGACCATCTCTGCTTAAACTTAGGGAGAGCTTTCTTTGACAAGTCAAGTCTTAAGACTCCTGCTGACTCCTCTGTATTTAAGTGAAGATGTGGGTGTCAGCTTTAACAAGAGATGTAGGTAGTGTGTGAGGCTGCTGCTGTTGGCTTGGCTACAGGAGAGCAGAAAGAAAGAGATCAATAAGACTGCTGAAGCTCTCGGTCAAATTAAAACAGCACCCTGATGGCTTTATAAGACCCAACTGCACTCTGGACGCACCTTAAGGGTGCTGGAGGCTCTATGAGTTGAACGGCATGAAGCCGCAGTATCAAAATGAGAAATGGGAGGCAGTTGGGAGGAAGTAATGAGCTGGGTAATGGCAGACAGGGTCGGCCAATCAGAACATCATTACTCAGCAGGCTTTTTTTCTCACCAAGGATTATTTCAGCACAGCACAGAGATACTTTGCTGAATTATTCACATCTCTGTCAGATGGGATCTTGGGGAAAGCTATGATGGGATGTGGAGTCAGGCTACATTTGATGCTCAAGATAATCTTAATGAGGGAGGAAGTCTGCAGAGACCTCATGAATCAAGAACATTATGTCTCTGTTCTAGTTGGACACCTTGTTAGCACTTTGAAATGTCCACTTTAATAACACACAACTCTTGCACAAACATTTCACATTTTCCACAGCCATGACTTTTCCAAAATAATACCAAGATTAGTTACCAGGCAGTCGAGTTGGGACACCGGGCTCTTGCTGCCTGGTTGGCTTATGTCCCAAATCTTGACACAACCCTTGCCGCCAGTGTAGACATGGCGTGTTGGGTTGCTGATGGTAACAGCGCACACGACTTCCCCGTGGCTCAGTGTGTTAATCTGGCGAGCGTGGCGCGGGATGCCTGGGCCGATCAGTGCATCTGGAGGGAAGGGCACGGGCTGCATCTGACCATCCGCACTCACGTGAAAAGAATACGCTCTGCAGAGGACAGAGGAAGGAAAAGACTGTCAGTTAATACAAATTAAATGCTATCTGTTCCCAAAAAGGCTGAAGACAAATTTCAGATACTCACGGTTTTCCTCCAGAAATGGATGTGAGGCTGGCTGGCAGCCCCGGAGCTCTCATGTGAGGATGAGGGTCAAACCCTGCCTGTAGGTACAAGAGGAGAAAAAAGTAAAAAAATTAAATAAATAAAAAAACAACTAGTAATCTTCAAAGATACATTAGACTACTAAGCTAATATTCAAATTGAAAACTATGCTTTGCTTTATCTGATAACACCCTGAGGAACACTTGTAGGAATCATTTGCAGGAAAATCCCTTGAAAGGAGCAGATTCATCTTCATTACATTCAGAGAAGCTTTACACAAGGCTACAACATCCTGCTTGCTAATGCTAATGAAAGCCTGGGAGACTTTCAAACATGGAGCTGCATTTTTTTTTTTTTTTGGGTGCTTTTTAAAGCCTTTAGAATGCTAACTAGCTAAGATCAAAGTAAAGCAGCGCGGCAGTCTTTGTACTCTCTCATTATGTACACACAACAAGGAGCAGCCAGCCGAGCAGAAATATTCACAATGAGTTATGGAAATACAGGATGAATGCTCAAGTTTCCCAAAGTCATACTTCAGACTGACTTTACCACCAAACACAGAGGAGGATCATTCATACTGCTGTTGGTGACGACTTCTCATGTCAAACTAACAGAGGTGGAATACATGAATGAATAAATGTGCAGATGAAGAGCTTCATTTATTCAGTTCATAAGTATATATAGATGCTGGTTTACTTACAATGGGAGAGCGTCCATAGGCGGCAGCAGCTGCAGCACTCATCTGTGGTGAGATGAGACCTGGATAGACGCCTGGGCTGGTCAGGGATCCATTCATCTCATGATGGCCCATCATAGCAAACGGGGAGGCATAGGAACCCGCGATGGACAGAGGTGTACGCAGAGCAGGCGCAGCTGGAAAGGAGAAAGGACCATTTGGATAAATTTATACTAAACCATGCAGAAGAAAGGCACAACAATTAACATTTAGAAGCACTAATTACAATAAGCCAGGGTTTTTTTCCTGCATAGAGAATTTTTTGGAGACCCCAAACAGATTTAACCCAGCACCAAAAGAAAATCACCAGCGCCAAAAAAATAGACAATTAAAATCCTCTCTGAATGTTTTTTTTAAATAGCAATTTGTTCTTTTTTTTTTGAGAGGGTCTAGACGCTCTGCTGACACCTGCCAAATGTGTGTAGATTTTCTGTTTGGCGAGTGAATTTCACAGAGCTATCCACTACATGGCGGGTAAATGGTTATCCCAACAGTCATGTAATATCTATACTACGACACAGCTGCAGCTACTTTTCCCTGCTCCCCTGCTGTCTGCAGACAGAGTATCGTGGGAGCACCATGAACTACACCAGCATACGTTGCTGCACAAAACCCACACACACACACACTGGAACGCCAACCACCGCACGCACCTGTTTACTCGTAATTCAACTGTACAACGTCTGTCCGCTAAGAGGACTATAGCCTTTGTACATGTGGAACACGAACTAACCACTCGGCCACCGGTGCCGCCAAAATGGCCTTTTTGTCAATCAATAATGCAGAACAATTGTTTAAAAGTATGATATTAAAGATGTTTAACATACCCAGTGCCTCCATGCCAGGTGGTTTGCCCATTGTGAGAGGCCTTAGTCCTGGGGTGGTGCTGGTTCCTGGTGTGGGGGCCTCATTTCTTGGCGTCGGTGTGTTGGACTTCAGGCTTGGTGTGGAAGACTTGTCGTTCTAAAAACAGAAGAACTCTTTAACCTGTGGTTGTGACCTTGTTTTGTATCCTCTTACTAAAGTTGGAAGTTCACTCACTCTTTCTTTCAGCCACACTAACACTGAATACTGAACACTCAACACTGTCCACACACATTCACAGTGAACCGTAAAAAAAAGTACATCCAAGTGAGTCAAAAATAACCCCACTGCCAGGGAAATCCAGAGTGACAATCTAAGTGGACGTGCTCATGGTAATCCAATCTAACACTGACACTTCATTACAGCCCTGGTGTGTGTGTGTGTGTGTGTGTGTGTGTGTGTGTGTGTGTGTGTGTGTGTGTGTGTGTGTGTGTGTGTGTGTGTGTGTGTGTGTGTGTGTGTGTGTGTGTGTGTGTGTGTGTGTGTGTGTGTGTGTGTGTGTGTGTGTGTGTGTGTGTTGTCGGTAGGGGCATAAACCTTATCTTAGAAGTCAAGCTTGTTAAGAATGGCTAGACTAGCAAGATGAAGGACCAAACGTTTTTTCTCATAATTAATCCATCTTTCTTCCTCTGCAGACAGAGGGGGGAGTGGGGGGGGTTTATCTTGGTGACACACACTAATGAGGGCAGAAAGAAGCTGGGTGTCATGGGAGGTGGAGGGGAGTAATGTGGACTATAAATCTATCCTAATCCTCCTTGAAGTGGGTGTTGTAAAACCGATGCATGAGGATTGTTTTAGCCTGGTTAGGGAGAACTTCAGTATTAGAGAAAATTGCGGAGGGGGGGAGATGAGTAGAGGCAAAAAAAGTAGGAGACAGCAGTTCCCTCACTGCGGTGTCTCTGGGTTATTTACAGCCTCGGGTAAGGGAAGAAATGACCATTTATTGGGTAAGCCATAAAGGAGATTGAGGAGTGAGCCATAAGGTTTGATTTCCTGAGAGTGCATCCACCCTCTGCCCCCTTCAACCCCTCATAGCAGCCGCCCGCTAAGCCTCCTGCGTATAAGTCCTTGACACAGACAACCACTTCACTTGACAAATGCCCTTTAATCTGTCAGCTCACCCTTCACCCCCTCCACTGTAACCTCCTTATTTTATCTCCTCCCTAGACTAGTGTGTCGCTCACACTCACATGGGCGTGGTCCTTTGCTTTGGAGGATGGAGTGCTGCCTGACGATGCGACAGAAGCGGGGCTGTTGGGGGCAGCATCCTTCTTCAGGACTCTGGATTTATCCAGGCCGTTTTCTGGAGGAGAGTGAGCAGGGCTGACTCGAGGGGTAGCCGGATCCTGCAAAGTTAAACAAGACAGACAGAGAGCGAGGCTGAGCAAACAAGAGCGGAGGAAAGCCACTGGCATGTACATGTAGGTCAAACAAACCGGGGCCTCATGTGCAAACACAGATAAATATACTCATGCGTGCTCTTACTCTCCCTCACACACATACACACTTTTCCTTCACCTGTCACTCCCTTTTCTCTTTGTGTTCTTTGTCTTATGTTCTGCATGAATGGCAAAAGAAATGCAGCATGTGAGCACACACTCATTGCACATACACAACTAATATTGTGACAGACTTTTTGGCAGCGCTGTAAAGGTGTTGAGGCTCTGACAGACTAACTAAAAGAACGTTGTTTAGTTTCTGTGCGGCGTTCACACTGTGGAATGTGGCTGAGCAGCTCAGTTCAAACAGTTCTTACCTCATTGGAAACATCCACCACCAAGTCGTCACTTTTGTCTCCATCACTGTCCTGAAAGAAGGAGTGACAGACTCAGCTTACTGCAGGAACAACAACAGTGGTGAAAGACAATCAGCATAAATAACTGCTGTCATCTTCTCTGGCTTCTAGATCAAATAAAAGACCATGACAAATGTACAGTCAACTATGTCATCTGTATTTGGTAGGATACTGTATACTTGTTAATTAGATTAGCATTTAATTGGAGTAAATTCATTGTAAATATTATGCTTGACCACTGTGTATTTAAATACAATAAGAGACAACATTTTTTTACTCCTTTTTCGGACACCCCCAGCAAAATAATTAGGAATTTACTGACCCGTAAAAAAAAGAGTCATATTGTTTATATAATGAAATCACAGTCAATAAATTGCTTGTAAAGTCAACATTTTGGTTTGTAAATTTAAACTTTTCCTAAGGAGTAACAGTTTATCTGGCGTGGCCTATTAAAATTTACACTCACAACAAAAACAACCAGTAAAAAACCAGCAGCTAGAGTGGGAGAGCTGAGAACTCATCTCTGTGAAATTAAAGAAAACCTAAAGACAAACACTCACATATCTGCTCATGCTGTCTTTGTCATCCACTTTGCGCTTCTTGGAGTCCAGACTGTAATCTGAAGAGCCGCGGTGCTTCTCACTCGCTGCCCGCAGGCTGTCAGACGGCGACACCGAGTTATTCTGCCAACAACAACAACAACATGCAGGCACATCAGTCTCCACTTTACTCTGTGTGCTTTACCGTTGACTTCCTGAAACAGACTGTCATTAACCACATAATATACAACATACATACGTATAACTATTAGTTTAGTTGCAGCGTGTAGAAGTGCAATTGCAGAACTGTGAGTCTTAGGATTTAAGATTTTAACTATCACAAAGTAATATCCACTACTGTACTGACATTATATGCCCTGTCAAGTAAACGTTTGGGGCTTAGATGCAACACTTAAACCTCGGCAACTTAAAACTACCAAAATGGTGTATTTTAGTCCAGCCACTGCTTCGGGGCTTTTTCTTTTGTTGAAGCAGTGACAATATTGACTGTAAAGCTAAACGCACAATGCTCCTGGACTGAGTTGTGATAGAAGGTGCAGAAAAGGATTCTGGGACAGCTTAGCTCTGCTGTTGCTGCCTGGGCAATGGAGCAGGGTGGAAACAGACGAGACAGCTGAGCACACACAAACACACAAAACACCGCTGGGAGACAAAAGCATTAAATCACAAGCTAGGTGATACTTAATGGAGCAATATGTAACTGTGACATGTAGCGTTCAAAATTGGTACTGCAGTCTAAATTCAAAACATTGGAGAGAGCTGTCTCTCCCCTGCCCCCTCCTAGAGTCGATCCACATGCGGGATGCTACATTTTTTTGAATGTTTTTGTTGGCTTTTTGTGCCTTTATTTGAGCCATAGGACAGTGGATAGAATCAGAAATGGGGGAGAGAGGAGTGGGGAACGCCATGCAAGAAAGAAGCCACAGGCCGGATTTGAACCTGGGCCACATGCTTGGAAGACTACAGCTTCCACACATGGAGCGCGCGCACTAACCACTGCGCCAACAGCGCCCCAACATGCGGGATGCTATGTGGGGGACACAGAAGCTTCAGTGTTTAACCAGCTCTGTATTGGTCTTGAAACCTTAATGTGGTAAACTCTCCCTCTATTTTTCAAAAGCATCTTCAATATTTATCCTTGTGTCTGGTAGTGGAGCTTATTAAAAGGTTTTTTTTTTTAGGTCGGGTAGAATAATTCATATCTGAACCAGTTCGCTTGCCTGCTTCCATCACTGCAGCACCTGTGGATATGTCGTGATAACTGGTCTCATATCTGGCTGATAAACGAAGGTCCAAAACAGCTGTGTAGGGGTGCCTTAAAACCGCCCAGCTTCTCTGATCAAAAAAACAAACCATTCAGGATCGGAATCCAAACTTAGGAGGATGTACTGGCTGCTGTGCTGTTAACAGAGAATCCAACACTTCAACATAGCATGTTTCATTAACGTCTGATGATATAGAAAGGTCATTTCATAATTTCATTCAGTAGATATCTTGCATATTGCTCCTTTAATGCAGGCTTAGTAGAGGTGAAGAGAGAATGTGAAGATGAAGCAGAGTGCTTCATGGGATTTCGAGGTGTGTGTGTGTATACACACAACCTAACAACTAATCCTCTCGTGCAGCCTCTCAGTGACCTGGTCAGAGACACACTTGAAACACCTCTCACTATTCAAACCAAACAGCTTACTAGCTGACATTCCTTCTTGCACTTTGTCTCTAGATGATATGGAAGTACGTACAAACATAACAAAGAGTGACCAGGATCTTTCTGTGTAACTGTAAAAAATGTCTTAAAGACTCCCAGACAGTCTGTGTGTTTGTGTGTGGGCTGTGGCCGTTCAGTGACAAAACAGCAGAGAATGACAGCAGAGTTCATGAAAATCAACCAGAATTTAAAAAAGAAAAAAGAAAGGAATAAAGAGGCCATTGAAAGAACCTGGACAAGTGTGCAATGTGAAGACACAAAGAGGGTGTTGCCAGCAGAGAAAAGAGCCATGAAAGAGGCAGAGTGAGAAAACGAGAAAAAAAGAGGAAGAAAGACAAGAGAGCAAAACAGGAAAGGAACTTGGCAAGCCATGAGAGCGTAGCAGTGTGGCAACGAGTTCTCCCCACTAGTGGGAATGCCCGGACAGGCTGGCACTCTCTCAGAAGCTGCAAACGGGGTTTTTGTAGTCTGGGCACTGGTGTGGAGGGCTAGCACTGCCAAACAGGCCGACAGGCAGAGAAGGAGGGGGAAAGGAGGGGTGAAGCAAGCAAACCCTGAGGCCATGCCACACTGTCAGGCAGCTCAACAAATCCCTGCCTTCAGAAAGAGGAAGATTCGGTTAAAGAGGGAGAAGATGTTTAACTTCTTGGTTGCAAATTAGGGGAAGAGAAAGATGAGTGGCAGAGAAAAGTGAGAAGTTGAAGTCTAAGTGAAGGGATGACAAAAAAAGGAGAGATTGAAAATAAATAAAAACAACACTTTGGGATGGAAGTTGTTTCTACCATTCTCCTTCTCAGGTCAAAATATGGAAATCCATTCAGCTGCTTTACTTAAGTGTGAGGATGCTGCCTGTCTGTGTGGTTGAGCCTGTGACCTTTAAAGGATTCCTTAGACTCAATAACCCTGCACTTGCCTGCAACTCTGGGATCAGATGACCTGAGACAACAGGACAGGACGTGCGAGTGTGTGGGTGAATTAGAAAGAAGATCAGGTAAGGTAGCACTGGCAGCTGCTCGTCACCATACGAGACGGGGGAAGAGTTTGGGTTCCCTTCAGACATGAGTGGGCTCATTCAGGATGACTAGTCAATGGGAACTCAATCTGGCCAAGCAGATCCAGCAGGTCGTCATGCTCCAGCTCACTGAGAGCTTTAAGCCAGCCCAATAAACAAGGACTTTAACATGAGAAGGAGAGCGAGCGAGACAGAGGAGGATATGCTGGAAACGAGCAAATGGGTGAGATAAGAGGAAGGAGAGAGGACAGAAAATAAAGATGTATGTAAAAGAAGAGGAGAATGGCAGATAAAAGGAGATGAAAAGCAGTTAGGCATTGTTCACATGCAACAGTGAATCCTCCAAAGTGGCGATGGAAGAAGAGAAGGAGAGTCAAAGTCGCTTTTAATTGTGCTGAAATTAAAGGAGCTGGCTGACTGCTAATCCTCGCCCAGTGATTGGAGTCATTTTCCACCTGGATTAGATGGCACTGGCTTATTTGGCCAGACTTCATTATTTGATTTCAGTCAACCTCCTGAGTACAAAAATGTGTGTGTTCTTACAGAGAGAGCATGAATTTCTATTGAACAGGGAGCTTAAGTCTATGTAAAGTACACCTAATCACCAAACACAGTTAGCCAGAGACCGGCAAAGTCAAGACACACAGGAGTCTGAGAAGGTGAGAGTCAACGTACCGTGCTCGACTCGCGTTCTTTCAGAGGAATGGCCAGAGGAGAGTGAAAAGATGAGGGTCCAGGAGAGAGGAAAGCGAAACACAAATTAGTATGCGTGTCACCAAGTGTCAAAACTCAAATAAAATAACAGTAATAACATTGTTTTATAAAAAAAAACTCAAGTATGTGAGGCTGCATTATTAAGCTTGGTACCATGTTCTAATAATGCTCCTTAAAGAAAGGGTTGATAACCTTTATTCATGCTTCATGAGTCATTTACTCTATATCTATAAATCAGTTAAAAGCAGTTATTGGGGATAGTGTAGGCTTTAGGTTGCCTACATGAGAAAACTCATAGCTTGTGTTTAGAAACTTTTATTTATTTTTCAGATCTTGAAATCAGGTAGACCCAACTGTTTGAACTGTGAGCTTCAGAGAAACTGTTGTTGGGCATCCAGATTAAATATATTTGTTACTTTTAAGAAAAGCCTTAATCGATGACTTCATACTGATAGAAAACGTAAAACTTCTCTTTTGGCTTATTTGAAAGTCATTAAACTCATAACCCTTAAATCCTTTACTGTGAACATGTGGATGTGCAAAGTGAAAGTTTATAACCCACATCCAGTTAATCCATCAACGATCTAAAGCAGTCGCTAATTAGAAAGTGAGAAACTAATTTGCTTTAATAACGACTTGACTAATGTTTTTAAATTCATTAGTCATTAGATGGATAGTGTTTGTTCTTATAGCTTATAAATAATATGTTCAGCATTAGTGAGGAAATATTAGCAAAATGAGTTGCAACCTATAAACCCTTTGTACAGGTTGACAGTACTTTAACAAATCAAAATAAACTTTTTTTTGAAACCTTTACAAATATTTCTTCACATAGGGATTCTGAACATACACACTTACAGGTCGAAACATACACTGACTTGTTTTTACGGTACATGCATCTGGCTGGTAGAACCAGTTCTTGGAAAGAACAATTCCCCCATCAGCCGTGAAATCCTGCAGGCAGTATGTGTGTGTGTGTGTGTATGCGTGTGTCAGGCAATGCTCCTCCTCACCTCTGTGCTCCAGGTCGTGGTGGTTCTTCTCATCCTTAACAGGCAGGTGGGCCTGGCTGCCAAGAGCACCAAGAGCCAGCAGGCCAGAGCCTGCGCCCGTCACAGGGGGGATGCCGGGAGGCTGCAGGCCTGACGGGTGGGGGGGCAGCTGGACTGGGGGCCCGTGGGCTGCGTGAGAGAGGTGCTGAGCCTGGAGCTGCTGCTGCTGTAAACAAATGCACGGAGACAAGACAGAGGACAAGTGGGTCGGCTGGGAAATGAATCCATGGATGACCACACTCCACTCATGCATTAGAGCGGGCTTTGACCACATTTAGTCCAAGGCCAAACCGTTTATGCAGAATAGACTGACAGAGACTGCCAACATGCTGATCCAGCACATTCACCGGCTCAGGGGAAAACTGATTCTGTACATTACTCTAGTTGTACAGAATGAGCATCATCTGACAGTAGAAAATTCATTTCCCAACATTGTTTTTTTATGACTTTATCTCACATGTTCAAAGTATTTATCATCGGCTGAACTGCATCATGTGGCACCAAAAATGTACATTTTTCTAACTTCATACAGTACATTATAGCCAATACTTAACATCAACGCTCATTTATAAATTGATACATGTCTTTAGATATAACTCTGCTAAGATGGTAGGGCAAAGTAAAGCTGAGACTAACTGATATTTATACCACACACCTGACACTCTTTTTAGATCATGACCTCGTCTTAACACAACTGTGCTGTAACTGCTTATCTTTTCCCACTTAAGACTAAAGATCTTTTTGTGACAACTATATTCGACTCAACAACACGTCTCCTCTGATTGTCAGAAAGGATACAGAGTTTTGCTCCCTCCCAAACCCTGCGCTTCATCATAGCTGGGACAGTTCAAAATCAATAGGTCTACAATCTAAAACCTCAAACCCTTTCAACACTCAGGAAAACCAAGCAAGCACGCCCACTCCTCCAGCAAAATGCAGTTAAGCACAGACACATTGGAAAACACACATACACCTCCCAAGAGGCCATGGATGTGTGTGTGTGTGAGAGGCAGCCAGAGAGGAGTGAGTAGATAGACAGGAGTTAAATAGCCACTCAGGCAAGAGGGAAGCAAGTGCTTTAAAACAAGGTTAAATAACACTTAGCACATCCATCAACCGCCTCTCGAAAACAGAAAAAAAAACATGATTGCTATTCTGCTTGCTGGATAGAACTTCAATACCCTCATCCATACATTCATTACACGAGCTAGGCGAGGGTATATCTAGTGGCTTACCACATTTAAAGGTTTATTTAGCAGCTGGCCATTATTCAGTCAGCTCATTATGTCGAGCTGGACCTGAAATCGCACAATGGACATAAGCGACCGAGGAGCAGCATTGTTAATCGATATTGTACTGGTGTGCAGAGCAGCCTATTTGTTGTGAAAAAGGAAAAGCGAGCAGAAAGAGACGAAGGGGCGGCCAGAGTCGAAAAAGGAGGGAGAGGCAGAATCAGAAAATAACAAGAGAACGACAGAGAGAGGGATGGAGGCAGGGACGTCCCTATTGAGTGTGCCTAATGAGGAAAAGCGTGCAGGGATCATTATCAAGAAGCCTCATTAACGAGCTATGGCTGAGAAGAGCGGCGAGGAGAGATGAGGGGGAGGGAGGAGAGAGAGAAAGAGGGAGAAAATTCAGAAAATAAATTGCTTCCAATTCAATATTCATGGATAAAGAGCTGGCTTCCTTTCACACTTATCTTTTTTCATTATGTGTAAATGCCGCCGCAGCTCAGTCAACTTCCACAGGAAACAGGCAATTAAAGTTAACTAGGCGAAGCTGGCTCCCTGCAGAACAGTACTGTCAGGTGGAACACGCATCAACAGCACCAGCACAAACCAGCTGCCAGACCGGCTTAATAAGTTTGGCAGTCCTCGCCACATTACCTACTTATCCTGTGCTTTACAACGACTTCTGTGGAAGGTAGCTCCTTCAGTCATCACAAAGATGGGACTAACACATCTAACCTCTAACACATCGGATTGATTTCAGTCTAGGAATCAGATTGAAGTGCTGGATTTGTAGCCGAGATTAAAACTAAAGTGGTTAAAATCTGTGTTGTCTGACCGAGGCAGACAAAGGACATAATGCAAACAAAATATACACACACCAAAGGCATGCTCTGTCTCAAGGAAACATCATCTCCCTAAACAAAGACACATGTTAAGACTACCAGAGACCAGTTCACAATGCTCAGGGGGGAATAACAGATTCACTATGTTTAGTAAATTCTTTAAAAAACTGACCATGAAGGCTGGGTAGACACTATGAGGCGGCTGCTGCTGCTGGATCAAAGGGGAGAGGGAGAGGAGATTCAGCCAAAAAAGAAACAAGCATGAAGAGGAAAAACTGAAACTATAGCTTCAACCTGACATTATTTTATCTGCTGATTTACGACTGATCCTGTGTTAACAAAGGGAGAAATAATCACTTTGAGTCCAAGGTATTGTCTTCACATTGCTGGTTTAGTCTTAGCACAACCCAAATACGAAAATATTTCAGTTTATTATCAGAGGAAGCAAAGAAAATAATCAAAATGTATTCCGTAAGAGACTCGAAACAAGGACTTTTCTGACACCTTTCTTGTTCTTTGCTGTTGAGTTGACCTCTATATGTCTCAGTTAAACACACAAATTGTGGAAAAGAAACCCTGCTATAGTTGAAGATGTTCTCTGTAGCTATAGGGCACAGCTGTAAATATATCCTACACTCACTTCATTTGATGTATTTGGAGGTACATATTTAAAAATGCATCCCTAAAATAAGATAAAATAAAAATCATAAGATCTAATGGATGAGGATGCATTTCAGAGTTTATATGTAAATGGATCACATCCTGACTTTGAACAAACCTCAGACAGTAACATATTGTAGCACATGTGTAGATATTAAGACAAGCCATATACACCTGAAGACTCTCAATCAGAAAGCCTACACACTGAAACCTACATTGAAAATATGACGTTTTCTAATCAAGTAAGTATACATCCTGGAATAAAACAAACATTTTTTTAGTCTTTGAACTGTAATCAAATGATCCAGAAAAACATCAAATACAAAAGCAGGTAGTGTTGAAGTTTACGCTGTGTAACATTTACATAAGGGTTGGTGATAAGCAGCGCAGCACCTGTAACTGACTCGTTAAACATTGCCTCGATACGATCTTGGCCTGTGCTGAATCATGAAAAGGAGAGCGGGAGTATGGAAATGAGACGGCACCTCTGACACTCAATCAAACTCAATCATATGTCGCCTCGAGCCACAACTTATGCAGACTATAGTGGAGGAGAGAGGAGGATCATTTGCATTTTGACCTCAGACTTTCCATCACCTTCACACACTTCAGCGCGCTAAACTTACAGGTAACTCTTGTTGGATTAAGTTTGATATTATGTTGCCTGTATTGTTTATATTTACACAAGCAAACGTTTCTTGTAGAGTTCATTGTACATCTCACCTTTTCAATATATATTTTGAATATAAATAAAAATCTAAAATTGGGGCTGCAACGTTACTTGTTTTAATTCATTCTTTTCATTTTAGCAATTACTTCACCACAAACATGAAGAAAGCCAAACCCGATTGGCTGACAGTCCAATGTGTTGTTTTAATGTGCTCGCTTTGTTCAACCATCAGCTAATACAAAAAGTTATCTGCATTTAATTCTTCTCGACGTGGTGCTGGTGCTGGAATATCTTTAGCAACTAGCCTGATAAATGATTGCATGGTTTTATAGGTAATCCGAATAGTTTCAGAGGTGACTAGTTTACTGTCACTCTCACAACTCAGTTAGCCAAATGATGATTTGGCCTCTGATGGTGTTGGCTAATAGTTTGGGCTTCCAGTTTAGCCAGTAGAGATCGAGATGACTAATAAACAGGCAAAGACTTCCTCTTAAAGAGAAAGAAAAGAGAAGTTATGAAACGTGTGAAAGACATTTTGATAAAGCTGAACATCGTCAATAACCGATGGGTTCTGTGAATCCATTTCAGCCAATACATTCAACTCATTGTTCTTTCTTCTAGAGTTCTTTTCCTGCATACAACTAAAACCTGGTTGGTCAATACTCCTCACATTACAAAGAATACATTCATATATAATCTCTATTTGCAATAATTACATTTGTTTTTTTACTGTTTATTTCGGCCTAGTTGAAAATTACAATATTTGATCCTATGTACTACTTGCACATGAAGTGACCTAAGACCCTTCTGACCCTAAAGCTGAAACTAATCCTTTATATTTGACATCAGTCGCCTGACCCTGAAAGTAGTCAGGGACTTTAACATACTGAGGCTTCATCATAACGTATCAGAACTCAGTCCATCGTATGAGTGTGTGTGTTCGCCTGGACTCAAATCTTCTGATCTAGCTGCTGTATTTGACTGCCAGAGTCTGATGCTCTCTGAATATCTCTGAGACTTTAATGACACCACAAACACACCGCCTCACTCACACTGTGGGGACATGAAGATTGATCACCTGCCAGGTCTCTGCACCAATGATCAAACTCTGTTTTCTTTAGTCTGTGTGTGTGTGTTCTGTCTGGCCCTGCCCACCGTTAATGAAGGCAGGGTCACTGTGGACAGTCTGACTGTGCTGGATGGAGGAATAAAAATAAAAGGAAGTAATTATCTTGAAAACTGCGGGTTGTGCTCCTGGCTCATTTACCTTAATCGAATTTCGATATCTGCCTCTCATTAGACTTGACCCCCAACCAGTGAGAACAGCTTACAGACGACAAACCTCTGCTACAGAGGACTAATAAAAAGGGTCAACTATCCATCTGGGTCCAGGCTGACTATCGAGAGCATTCAGCACATAGCAGTTAAATAAAACCAGATGAAAGGGTGAAACACCCTCCCCCAAAAAAACCCTTAGGCTGGTGGGTTCAGTGACTGTTTAGGGTTGTGGCTCCATTAAAAGGTCAATTACTGATTTAAAAGTGAACTCTTATCCTCCATCACACTTACGATAGCTGCAGATACTCTCCGTTAAATCAAACACAAGAAAAGTGCTTCACGTATAATCAGTGTAAAACAAGCTGCAAGTTAAAAGCCAAAAGAATACTTTAATACTGGAGCAGGGAATATGCAGTATATATTTTTATCACACATTTGAATTGTGAAGATGACCAGCTGCTGAGGGGAAAACAACATTCACAACCCTCGCACAGCCAGATTACAACTAAAGTAGTAAATATTAATTCAGTAAAGAATTCACATGTATACAGTCATCATTAAAACACCAATGCTCACATCAGACGGTGTCCTTGACTTAGGGAAGTTGTGGTAGGCATTTTGGTTATTTTTATTTAGAGACACTATAATTAACTGATTCATTAAATGACAAGAAAACGTTTCAGACGAAGCATTGCCTTGTTGTATGTCGATGGTATGAGTGCTCCTGAGTCAGAATATTGGGAGTTTTTCCTTTTCTTTGTATTTTACAATAAGTTTTTGAGTGTAGCTGAAATCTTTTATCCTCTGCTGCTTACAAATGTTCAGTACCTGCTACATCCTCCATGCAGTAATCTCTGCTGCAGTCACACTGCTTGTCCCAACTTTACTGCTCTTTAATCCTACTGCTACAGGGTCAGAGGTTTGGGTAAGTCTGTTGGCTGGAAGCTTTTATCTAATTAAAGTGCAGCCAGAGTGAAATCTGAGAAACCCCACAATCTGATCTCAGCCTGGACTGTGTTACTTTATATCAGATGTTCTTTGACTCTGCCTCAGAGGAGAAAATCAGAGGAGAGCTGCTGCTAAGAGCTGCACACTGGGTGCTGACAGGTCACGGTTAACTAACAATCAGTGGAACGACACCAGTGAACAGCATATTGCCAGCACATTGCAAACATTGTGAACTCAAATAAAACATAATAAACCACTGTAGATGGGGCAAAAGTGCACAAGAGAGGAGGACATGGAGTTGCTATTTTACATTCGTTTTGAAACTCAAATGCCACAATTCACCTCTTTTTTACTCCTGAATCTATCGCCCTTTTCCTGGTTATTCTTGACATGTTTCTCTTCAAACTGAAGCCCTTAAAGGTGAAGTAAAACCTTAATCATACTGTGGCAAGCTTACAACCCCCTAAATGTTTGTATTGGATAGCCTGTGCTCCTCTATACATGCAGTTTTGCCCCTTGCTTCAGGTGAAATTAAGTAAGAAAAGGGGATATACACACAGTGAGAGGCAGATTGGGAAGTCCACGTACCCCGATGATAGCATTTAGCTCAGTCATTGTCACCTGCTTGGCCCGTTCAACAGCCTGAGCCACCTGCTGTTGGTGCTGCAGGACACAAAAACACAAAGATTAGATTCCTGGTGAGAAACAACATTACAAAAGGTTCAGAAAAAAAGCAATTTTTCCTGCATGGTCTAAAGGTTTACCAAGACAAGTCTAGAACTCTGAACTCAAGGTGAGGGGGGAAAATATAGAGCCATTTTATCCCACTTAACCCAAGTAAATACCACAAAACCATTACTGTCCATTGCAACCATTCAAATTGTAATTACAGTATGATATATAAGAACCAGGGTTTAGGATTTACCAATGATGAATCAATTATTGTCAATAATTAGAATTTCTATTACTACCTGCATTTCAAGTACTTGGATAAGAAGCTTTCATATTCCTACATAAACCATTTATAGGGTCACAATGCCTTGTACAGTTACTGAACATAATGAAATAAATGAGTTTCATTCATAAAAAGGGCGCAAGCTGTAGTGACACTCACCTCTTGTGACAAGAACGGCATGATCTGAGCCAGAATTGCATTGAGACGTTTGGCAATCTCAGTCTGTAAGGAAGAAAGAGTAGATGTAAGAACCATTTTGGTGTGCCGCATGACACGGGCAACATTATAATTAAACCGTTAAACTACCTATAAAACACAAGGGCAAATGTTTGCAGCGTCCTTCTGGACAGATCATGTATTTCTTAACTAAATTAGGACGGCCTTTAAACAAATGCACCTCTCTCTCTCTCCCGCCTCCATTAGACTCAGGCCTTATTTCATTAGCAGGTTGAAATATGCTAATACCATCTGGCTGTAGAGACCATAATGAGATCCATACTTCATAATTACGGCCCATAGAGAGGGGGGTAGTGCACACTGAGGCAGACAGGTTAACTCTCTGTATCTATCAGAGGCATCTCCGTATCGACCCTGGAATATTAGCTGGGATAGAAAGATGATACTGCAGGCTGGACGGACATAGAGCACTTTACAGCGCTGTATTCAGACAAATGGATCTGCTGTGCTGTCAGTCTTATGCACTTGAATGTCCCAAGACATTTGGCCTAAACCCATTTCCTTTTTTAAATCTGTATTTTCTACGGAGAGGAGCAGTAGGAGGAGAGAAACACAAAAGTAGAAAGCAGAAGAAAGTAGAACCGGTGAGGCATGTTGGTGGGGGTGGGGGGTTGGGGGGTGTGAATGGTGAAGTGAAACGCTCTGATTTGACACTCAGGTAATGTAGTTTGACTGAACCGGGGGAGGTGAACTAATTGATTCTGAGAGATTAGGGGTGGAGGCCCAGCAGGTGTGTGTGGGGGGGGTTTGAGGTCCTTCCCGCCGTTTTAAAGGCTTCTGCATTCCACTAATTTTCTCCTTTAACCTTTTTTGACTGTGAAAGGAGGAGGGAGGAGAAAGAGAGTGGAAAAGGGGGACAGGAGGTGCCAGTAGCCTTTTGCACAGCCTCCTGTGTCACTCTTTTCTTTTAAGCGGAGGGGAGAGGAAAAGAAATAAAGAAGAGGAGGGGGGCGGACCTTTGCTGGCCTGTCAGGAATTATCTCACAACCCCCCGTCTGACCTTATACGCACTGTGCATTCTCTCTCCATCTAGCCTCCCCACTCTCCCTCCTCCTCCTCCTCCTCCTCCTCCAAATGCTTCTTCACACCCCTCCCTGCTAATCTCCACTCTTCTCCTCCGTGCCCTCCTTCTTTCCTCCTTCTCTCTCATCTCCCCTCTCTTCTGTTGCTGGGGAAACGCTATCTGGCACGGCTGATCGTTATGTAAATTGGGCTGGGGCCCTGACCAGAACAGCCTGTAAAATCATATTAGGCGCAGCAAAGAGGCAGGTCATTAAATTGAATTTTCGGCCTGTCGATCTGATCGGCACGGGAAATTAATGAGGGATAACTGAGAGTGGGGAGGTTGGGAGGGGGTCGCACTAGTGGGGGGGGGGCTTAGAGAAAGAGTAGGAGGGAGCTCTGTGGAGACTCATAAACCATCATCATTAGCGGGGGCTGGATACAATGACACACAGTAGGATTAGAGTGTTTCAGTATCACACCACTTCTCTGGAAATGGCTGCAAGGGGAGCAACATGGGGCTTGTAGGACACAGCGGTGCTCTGATACACTGCTATTACAGCAACAATATCACAAACCCTCACCAAAAAATGATTCACTAAGACAGGCATCCATATGCTCATAGAAAATCTCCACTTCAGAGCCAAAATCATTCACGGAATTCAAATGCACATGCCGACAGGTGAGTTGCAGCAGGTGCTTTCAGAGCTGAGATCATGCAGAGTTGAGTTTTTCTTAATTGTTCCCAAACACTTGGCTAACTCTGAAACTTGAGTTAACATGTTTTGGCCAGGAAATAAAACAATGGAGCAGACTTCCTCTGCAGCCTTTTTTTTTCCTTGTCTCAGCCTAATTCCTAATTCATAAATTTACCAGCATTATTTAACTCAAATTGAGGTTATACGAGGGCAAACATGACTCACACATCAAGCTGAGAAACACACTGTACAACCTTTAATGTAATTGCCACCTACATTAACTACATCTTTTCAGAAGTAGTCCCTCTGCTCTGTTCTGACATGTTAGAGAGTTTAAATGGGCACACAGTTTATTTACCCTACTTTTTCACTGACATTTTGAAGGTAAAAAATACTTGCAACACATCACATCCAATGACTCGCAGCACCCTTAAATGACTCCCACTTTACTGTGGAGGCTCTATTTTCCACAGTGCTTTTAGCGGCACAGACAGGCACTGGAAAGAGTTTATTGTCACTTAAAGCCACTGAAAACAGAAGCCTTTGAGCCGGCAGAAGCTTTTCACTGCAGCTCCACAATTACAGGTACTCAGGGTTGTCTAGTAGCACCACAGCTCTGAGAGGCTCTCTCTCTCTCCATTGCATCCCTCTGTCAATGGTGCGTTGAAAGCCATTTGGCTGTTTGTCGCTACAGGCATTAGCCCGCAAGTAGAGAGCAGAGTCACTGACGAGGATTCAATTGGCGAGGAAAACAAGTGGCATATGATGGGGGGAGGGGGTAGCAAAGATGGGCTGTTTGGGAATTATCTTCTCAGCCAGAGCAGAGGAAGAGAGAGGCACTTAGAGGTATCTTGCTCATTACAAATGCATGAAGGATATTTTGCATGTGCATGTCTTTCTATTTTGAGCTCATACACACAAAACTGTAGTGACATCCTTTTTCTGCAGGGGAGCGTATGAAGATGGGCTGTTTTCCAACAGATTACATCCGATTCAAAAGCATCATGTAAACATTATTTTATAACTTTCATTTGAACGATGCAGTTCATATGTACACACACACACACACAAAGTATTTTCTGCCCTTTAACCACAGCAACACCGTCCAACACACAAAACAATCATCAGTTGGCTGGTTGAGCACACCCAAACACCGAGACACTAATTGTGTAAAACTGTTTCAAGCAGCCCTTGTAGCCCGGCTATCAAAATCCAGCATGTCTCACAGCCTCCACTAACCTTGTCAACCTCCCTCGAGAGACTGTGTGTGTGTGTTCTCGTAGTCAGTTTGTTTTGGCTTAGAGACAGGTCGGCCATCATCACCTTGGCAAACAATTCCAGGAATCCTCGATAAATTATTCATTTGTACAAGCTCCCCCATTCTCCCTTCCTCTGGTCCTCCTCTCACCCTCTCCCTCCATCCAGGAAACGGGCATGACACTCCACGATAAAGCACTTTTTGTGTCTCTTATTCATTCAACAAGTGAGGAAATTAATACACAAAATAACAGATGTTCAGATACAGACTGAACATAATGCATAATAATGGTGGGGGGAAAAAATACTATTTATAACTAACACTAACTATTTATGTTCCGTTTGCTTTCACTATGCCAAAAGAGAGAACTGAAATCAAGATGCAGGCAAGGAAACAAGAGATAAACAGGGTCCACAACAGAGAACAGAGGTAGTGAAAAACAAAGCAACCAACACCACAAAGTCAGCAGGGCATGTTGCTGAGGCAGCCTAATGAGCTGCGCTAATTAAAATCACTTATTGACAGCGAGCGAGGGTGATTACTTCCACCCTGCACTCTCATGCCATCATAAGAGACACTGTCAAAACAAATTACCCCCCGGCAACGGGCACACATTACTTCGTAGTAACAATTCAGATCAGCAGGCGTATAGGGGAAGTTGTGTGTCTCTGTGTGTAAAGACACAACTGGTATTACCATTTAAGGGATGCAAGTATTTGTTAATATACTTGTGTGTGTGTGTGTGTGTGTGTGTGTGTGCCGATTTGCCTGGTTTACAATCCAGCTTTGTAGCGATAACAACACAAAGTGGGTTTATCAAGTCTTTTTTTCACACATAAATCTTCTACAAAGTAATATGCCCGCCTGCATCTAATAATCCTCTCCCCCCCACCACCTACCAATAACAGGGACCGCTAAGGGCTGTCTGTTTACCTCTCACTGATGTCATCACAAACACTCATTCACCAGGGAGGGAGAGCTAGGGGGGAGGAGAAGGGAGGTGGCTGGTATCATGCATTATTCAGAGTGGTCCGTCGACTCCACCAGGCTTATTGATAAACAAAGAAGATGCACAGGAGAGGACCAGTCGATTAACCCATTTACCCCGAAGCCTCTTGCTCCTTTCCTGTCTCCTCCTCCCCTTTCCTTTGCTTTGTCCACTGCCACCAGCATCCACCCACAACAACCAGTCCTGCCCCCCCAATCCCTGCATTGCCTCAACCTCCTTGTTGGTGATAAGTGCCTGACAGAAAACGCTCAAGAACAGGGAGGAGGGGGGTGAGGCAGAGAGCTCCTTGATAAACAGAAAACACCTAGTTAGCACACACACACACACACACACAGACACGCGCATACACACAGCACGTGCCTGGAGAAATCATCTAAAGCTGATGAATTGTGCAGTCTGCTGCTGTTCCAACTGGGCCTCCCTCCCACTGATGCCATTAACCTTCTGGATCTGAGGGCCATGCAGTCTCCACCCCACCTCCCTTTTCTCCCCCTGCCCTCATACATCATATCATACAGCTTATAACACGAGGGCCATCATTCACATCACATCACTGGGGTGGCAGGGCAGACGGAGGAGGGGAAAGCAATGAAAAGACATAGGGCAAGAGAAGGTTGAAGAAAAGAATTGAGGGTGCGAAAGGTGAGACAGAATCAAAGAAATGGAAATGTAAGTGTAGAGCGATTAAAAAGGGGCGTTTTGAGATCACATTCATATTTCTTTCCTCTTATTAAGTGAACTGGATTAAAGATTATGCTGATGCCTGTTGCTACAAAAGAAAATATGGGTGTCACAAGGCTGACTAAATGTCCCTGGGTCAGATCTTTAGCTCAAGAGAGATTGGTTTTGCGGTGTTTCTGACGGTGGTAATCTGACTTCTACAGAGGGCTAGCGTGTTTCATTAAGGAAAACGATGTCTTATAACAATATGAAAAGTCAACCTGCCAATCACAGAAGCTCAAAATTCATGCATCTTAAATAAATTGATATACAAAACTATTATGTTATTACTATTAAAAGTAGCTGTTTTTATATTTTCATCAACACCTTAAAATCTTTGTACAAAATATGATTCATCTTAACTTTGATGTTAAAACCACACGCTGACAAACTATCCAACCAGCCATTAGAAATCTAAGATATTCCACCATTCTAAACAAAACAGAACAACGATTGTGTTCATGTTCAAAAACCTGAACCCAGTTAATGTATGACTTTTTACTCTTATTCCATTTCAAATTTTCAGCTAATGTTGTATATTTATGCCAAAATGATTGTTCTCTGCACGGGTAAAAAAAAAAAAACACACACATTAAATCCAAGAGATAACACCTTAAAGGGAGAGCACTTATTTCCAAAACTGTGTTGGCACACACAAAGTTGTCAAGCACCAGGACGGACCAAAAGAACCAAACAAAGTCAATGAAAGAATCCAGAGGAATATCAGATCACAGCTGACATAACGTCTCTGCTTGATCTCCTTTGCTTTCAATGCCTTGCTCTTGGAAACTTCAGCGGTGCACATTCTCTATGGTGCAGGGGGCTTTAACCCTGACTTAACATTAGGGTTGAGGGTTAGACCCACTTGCCTCTAGAACTCTAGACTTCATAGACCAATGATCAACCGGAAGCACAAAAAAATATGAGAAGGATTTGAAACACTGTCACTTTTTCTTCAGAGAATTTGATTTGAACACATACAGTATGCCCCCAGCTGCCCCCATCAACCCCCTTCTCTAGCCTTCATGCCTCCAGCTTACTGAATTGGCTCCTTGGGTGGTGCGGAGGAGCTGCAGATATTTTTGCCCCATTCATCTGTGGAAGTCTTTCCACTGCAGCATGATGCCCAATACTGGGTGGCAGCTGAACTAATGAGCTTTTAGCCCGCCTGGCACTAGGGAGGCAGACACAGAATAGTGGAGGCATATGTGCACACACAAACGCACACACACACACTCACATAATCAGAAGGACAAACCACACAGAAACACATCCTCTCAGACAGTCTGCCAAATACTTTACTTTAATCTTATCAAACCATCCCCATCAGGCAGCGTGCCCTCTATGTTGTTGAGCCTGTCAGCCTTTTCACTACAGAAAGCTGGTATGTGTTCGCCTCCCAAAGCCATTTAAGGATGAGGGTAGACACTAAGGTCAGGTATGTGTGTGTGTGTGTGTGTGTGTGTGTGTGTGTGTGTGTGTGTGTGTGTGTGTGTGTGTGTGTGTGTAGGTGTGTTTATATTCCTCAATCACTAAGGGGGACTATACACAAAACATTTATGATATGGCTGCATACCTGTTTGTGCATCTCAATGTTGAGCCCATAGGACATCTCGTAGTACTGTGAAATGAAGACAGAAAAGGTTATTATTACATATCACAATCAGCTGAAAACATTTGAAACAAAGACATGTCACAAATGAAGGTTTCATTTTCAATAATTATATATTAGTATTTAGATACAGAACATGATTCCATCGTTTTATGTGGTATTATTTACGTCATGTTATTTCTTATTTGTGCACAAAATTAACCAAAATCGCAAGTAACTGAAGAGTTTTCTCCAACGAGACTATAAAACATGTTGGTTCACTGGTCTGATATTTTTACAAGTTTTCCAAAGCACCCAAACGATAAAAGAGACACGCTCAATCCTTTCTGCAGCTCAGGGGTGAGCCGTTAAAAACACACTGACATGAAACAAGGAGGTTGACAACTTCATGTTCTTTGTGCAACCACAGCCGACAGTCTACTACTGGCTACTGTCCTCATTTACTTCTTCCACACACTGCCAGTCTTCGTGCTACAAACACAGTCTATGGCTTCAAAACCCCAGTAGAGAGCCAATGCTATTATTGAAAGCAACATTATCTGATGTTGATTGCCAAAAGCTTGTGAGCCCACCAGCAGATACAAACTAAAGCCGAGCAGTTTGTCTGTCTTGTTTATCAAACACACAGTTAACAGCTTCCATTTATTATAACTACTCCCACCACCTTCTGGTCCCTCACAGGGAAAATAATATTTAACAAACGTACTGCTGTGTTTGGTTGAAGTCATTCCTTTCATGTACAAACAAGATAAGCATGCACACACAAACTTACAGCGGGGTCTGAGTTACATCACTTCTAAGATAAAGATTGTTCTTTTTCTTTTCCATGCACACAATGCAGCTTTTCCTGTATTAGAAAGAAGCTTTGTGTTGGCTTTTTTTTTTTTTTTTTTTACAGAGGCACAGGCTGCATTGTCAATGTGTGATCATCAGGAAGCTCTGAACTGAATGTCGCATGTTTTAATTGCACTTTGATGGCTGAGAAGCGTTTTCTGAGCTCTGGAGATAAAGTGTGAAGTGTGTAAAATGTTCACATACAGTACAATTTTACAGATCAGGATTTAGAGTGCTTTATTATAATGGTGACAGAATTTAATGTAGCACAATCAACTAATTACTCTATAATTATAATTTACTTAAACTAAAACTAAAAATAGGAAAAAACGTAACCAAGGGTTAAAAAGTCTTAGATGATGAGATAACATTATCTTGTTACCTTAAAAAGTCTGTGATCCTAATGAGTGATTCAAAGAGGTGATTCTTGTCTGATGCCACTCAAAAGAGTCAAGACAAGTACATGATCCACTGAGCATAAAATGCAGTAACTTCATGTGGAGCTTTGCATATATCTCACATAATATATCAATAGTGAAAAAAACGTCTCAATATGGTGATGTTTAGTTTTAGAATCACACCTGGTCCTAAGTAGTAGTGTCTGTGGTCTTTATTGTTGAGGAAAAATCCCTGAGAAGTCCCTGGGAGGGTCAAAGTGTCTGAATGACCCCCTGGTTCACCCTGGGGGAGTTAAGTAAAAATAAAACATGCAGGAAACCTCTGATTCATGCACAGAGCCGGCAGACCAGTCATTAACCCCCAGGGGGTCATGTTGGGTGTGTTAGGGAGGGGTGGTGGGGGTCATAAAGAAGACCCCAGAGCCATAAAGGGGGGGTCGTCACACCCCACAATCAATGGTTGGACATTTGACCCCTGCTAGAGCCCCCTACCCTCCTCCACACACACCCAACCTGCACCTTCTTATCCAATGAAAACACAGCCATGACTCAACATACCACGCAGGGAGAAATACTAACATGGCTTTTGCAAAACACCACCTGTGACTGTTCACCTGAGGCTAAAGGGAGGATACGACTCTAAATCAGACTCACAGCAACACGACTGCTCTTACCATGACGTAGTGACGTTGCATCTCCGTCTTTTCATTAGCCAGTTTGTCGTACTCCACTTTAAGACTTTGGGAAATGAAGAGAGAAATAAATTAAGCTTTGTGATCAGTTTGATATAAGGTATGTAATCAAATTAAAGTACATTCTATACAAAAGGAGAATATATGAGTCTAACATCAGAGGACATCTGTTGTATAAAGCTACTAAAAAGGACTAAACAGAGGCAGCTTCCTCTTCCTATTCTTTCCAGGAAGTCCATGCTGTTTGCAGAAGGCTGATCATTACCTGTGGTACTGCGCCTGCAGGAACTGAAACTCGTCTTTGATCCTGTCGCAGGACTCTGCTACAGTGAACTTGAAGCCAGGCTGTCCTGGCTGGTGAGGTGCCTGAAAAGGGCAAGGTTAGAGATACCACCGGTGTAAACGATGCCATCACAGTGCAGAAAATAGTTTCATATCGCTTGCTGTCTCCTCTTTCGAGGTAAACTGTATGTGCACAAGTTTTTTTTTTCTTGGTAAATTTGTCCTCACAATTCCCCTGAGCCCCGACTGGTGGAGGAAAGAGCTGCTTTCACATATCAACATTTGTAACGACGAAAGGCAGGTCACTTCATCCTTTCTGAGAGGAATGTTACACTATAACGTTGTATGGTTTGGAGAGTTAAAAAGCATACTCAGTTTTAGGATTCTAGCACAATTAACATTTTCTAAGCTAATAATGCAGCCATGACAAACTGTACTGAAATACATGTAATTTAACAGAATGAGGAGATGATCTGCTTTGAACCAAACGCTCTGATCTTTTTTTGCAAATATACATGATCTGCCAGTCTCTCACCTGCCAAAGTGAAGCGTTTAAGCAGTACTGGTGCAGTTAATAGATAGTACTGTGTGGATCAGCAGCTCCACTCTGAAGAGCTAATTGGGCTGCTTTGAAGGGCGGTGCATTTGCATCAATTTACAAATAGTGACATAGACAGCTACTTACCGGATGCCGGCCTTGTGGATACATGTCGCGTCCTTTACACAAGGGAATTCGGTTTGTTTTCTCTATTTCCGTAATCCCAGTGAAGGTGCGGTAGATCACCGCCGCCCCCTCCCCTGTACACGCAGGATGGCGGCGGACAAAGCCCTGCTCTCGGCTGCGATGAGCACACTCACAGCCCGACCGCTGGAGGTATCACCCCCGTCAGCCTCTCCTTTTGAACCTAAACAAACAGGAAAATGGCACAGCTCAGGAGCCGAAACACTTTACAAGCAAAATGCAGCGGATCCTCGGTTGTAAATCGACAGGAATCTTAAAAGCTTTTAGGAATTTTAAAGCACTTTTTCTCGTGTTACTTCACAAAATTAGAATAAAGTAGTTTTTTATCCGTATTTTGACGTTATCTCGACAAATGTTTCACATTTTCAGTCTAATATGTTAATCAGACGTCTTGATTTGCATTACAAAAAGGGGAAAATAAAAAGAGTGCAAAAAAATGTGTTTGATCCGTGGTATCAAATAAATCCCAAAGTTGATACTTTCAATCACACGCCCTCAACGACATGAGCCTTTCCTTTTTCTCGTAAATCTAATGAGTTGTCTTCCACAAAGGAAACAAGAAAACACAGAGCGGCTTGTTTTGGTGGTCCGGGAAGATCAGAAAACAAGGAGCTGCTGCTTTCAAAGTCGGCTGCCATAAAGCCACACCACCACCACCACCACCCGTCTTGTTAGCGGCTCTATTCATGTCGCCCTTTTTACCTTTGTCTGGACTGATTCCTCCTCTCTCTCTCTCTCTCTCCTATGCACAGGTAAAGAAAAATAGTATCCAAACACAGCGCTTTATATCCTCCAGTTGTATCCGTCACCGCAAAAATGATATGGGCGGATAATGTCCGTCGTCGTTTCTATTTTTCTCTTCTTCTTTGCCCCCCTTGAGAGTCCTTTAAACCCCGGTGATCCCGAGGCGGAGAGCGTCTCTCCGTCCAGTCGGACGCTGGAAACCCCTCAATCGGCGCTGGTTGTCGGCCGTTCACAACTTCAAAGAAAGCCTTTGTTACATCCAGTAGTAGTACGCGAATCTTCGACTAAGTCCAAAGATTATTTTCTATGGCGAATAACCGGGTTAAATTTTCTTGAAAATGTCGGCCGTTGTGAAACACACCACTAGCTCGCTGTTGGGTATACCCAGCTCCTCCGCCGCGCGCTGTACCACACACAGACTGTGCACTGACACGAGGACCCGACTGCCGCGAGAGGCCCCGCGCTGGACCAATAGGATTCTCAGAAGGAGTTTAGCAACGGTGACCAATCGCGTCGCTGCATCCCCCACGTGGGGGTATCGAGGAAACCGGCGTTCTGATTGGGCTGCGGAAATGTGACCTCACATGTTCGCCATTTTGGATCTGAAGTGACATTCAGTGCGTTCAACAGCTTGTTCAAAACAAAGCAATAATTTATATATCCGCGAAATTGCAGCCGGTGGTCCATGTTTCAGGTTGTGAGGATAAACCCGCGAGTCGTTATCATTAAAAACAAAGAAGTTTCGGGCACGATTTACTTGTTTAAACAAGAGAAAAATCCCTCTAACCATAGATGGACTTCATCGTGTAACTACATCATTTGGATGGAAATGTGGTGTTTTTTTGGGGTGTGTGCGAACCATCAGAATGGGAGCAACACTCACTATGAACTTATCTTTTCAGTATGAAACGGGAAGATCACACTTTCTGTTCTCAGTTCAAGGGGAAATAGAGATGCCTAGAAAAAGAGACCAGTTATGTTTCTTTGCCAGGAATAAAAGGAGGTCGCACAAATTTCATTCAAAACCCGAAAGTGTGAAGAAGATGTGAATACCGCTTAATCTACAGCAGAGTGTCCTTTGAGTGACTTGAATTGATCGACCTATTTCTAACGAGACCTCAAGCATCTACACGCTTTCCTATCAGCAGCAGTAGGTGGGCCACAACACGTCTGCGCGTGAGGATATCAGCCTATCAGGTGTTGCTCACTATGCTCGCCCCCACGTGGGTCCTCTCTCCCACCTCTTCGGAGCGTTTTATCCAATGGTGCCACGGCTGTCTCTCTGCTCGGCATGCGATTGGCTGCAAGCTGGAAAAGCTGTCAGTCAGCAGCCATGGTTGTCAATTAAACCCACGTTGGGTCCGGCGCTGACAAATGCCTGTGCTACTCTCCCTCCTGCCTGCGAATAGTGCCTGGAATGGCTGCTTAATTAGCTTCGAATGGCTTTTCCTTTCAGCTCAAACAATCTGTCACTACCATGTGGTAAAAAGAGCCTTGCATAAAACAAAAGCAGGAGGAAAAAAGCCAGTAGGGGCTAAATATCAGTTTGATTCCCCCATCTTCAACCCCCCCTCCATGAAAACATTTGCTGCAAAACAAAGCTTTTACCTCGCTCAAACATTAGCTTGTTACACTCATCTGCTTTTGTCCTGTTTCTTCACAAATTGTATCTGTTTATTAATCTCAGTGTCCATTGAAGTCTATTGACGTTTTACTTTCAGGATATTGTTTCTGTATATCCTGAAACAAGTAGACTTAAGTTTGGCCAGTTCGCTTGACATTTATTAATACATTGACTTATTTGGATGTTGTAAATGTTAGTGGCAGTTGTTTAAATTACCAAAGAAATAATTTTACTATTTTGTTTCAGCTAAAAAAAAAAAAGCAGCATTATCATAAATTTGAAAATTAGAAAATGTTTTTTGCAGTGCCTACACAGTTAAAAGTGTATCAAATGCATATCATTATTTATTTGTGTTTTAGCACAAGGGTCACATCAGTAGGGTCAGTATTTCTAACATGCAGACAGAACTACTCAGACTTTAGTGAACCTCAGACCTCCACTTAATTATGTATTTTTTGGAGCAAAACAAAAGGCCATAAGGTTCAAAAAGTATGGTCTGACCAAATTTTGTTCATAACTGAAACTGGCATGCTGTGAGCTTTAGCTGTTGCTTAGCAACAAATGTATCCCTCCTGCAGATGCTCTGACATGAGCCGGGATAATAACTCATGCACTGAGGGCATGTCAGTGAGATATACACTCACTAGGAGACTTTAAAGTTGTTGCTTTTTTTCAGCGCAGAACTTCCTTAATGATAAATGATCTGTGTAGTTTCAGTTTTAATCATAGTAGTTTGAGTTAAAACAAGCTGTAAACATTTGGAGTAACTCATATTTATTAGAAGCTGTTCTTTCTGTTACAAGCTCTGACAGACAATATTGTGGTTTTGCAGACAAAATAAGTCTCTATTTTGCAGTTTGAGGCTGAATTGCCTGAATCTTTGTTCAATGAAAAGCTTTTTCAGAATCGACAATTTATTTCATGTTGTAGCTTGTGTTCTCATAGTGTGTGAATCTGCTATAGGCACATGGCTTCAACGTTGGTTCAATAATAACTGTGTTTCTTGAAGACAGAGAACTGCCAGATATCCAGTGGTAGCTTTGCACAAATAAAATGTAAACATGTTGGAAAACATGTCTGTCCTTACCAGTGATGCACATGAATTTCTATCAAGTTGTGGTATCACACAATAACACAGGTGCAGTGTAACCATGCACAGAATCAGACAAATATTCATACTTTACAAATGAGGCTTCAGTAAGACATGACCTTGCCAAAATATGTGAAATTATACGTAAAAGTGTTGATGAAAATTCATAAAATAATCATAGGTTAATATGTAGATATATTCTAGTCTTTTAATATGCTTAATCATCTTTTATTAAAAAAAAGTATTGAATGTTCATTATTGCATTATGGGGAAAAATCTAATTTTGTCATCTTTCTTGTAAAGAAAAATCCTCTGAAATAATTTCCTCTCTGTCTTTCATGGCTTGACCTTTGACCTTGGACACACATTCTTGCAGGGTGCATGTGTGATGGCTGTATGTTTAAGAAAAACGGTCCAAGACAAGAACAGATAAAGTTCCACCTTGTACCTTGTTGCCAAAAAGCACCTTAATGCCATGAACCTCTTAAACACGATCTTATTAACATTTTTAGGTTTATTGGTCATTTTGAAATGCCTAGAAATTGAAAATGCATGTTGAAACGATTATAAATTAAAAGTGCTTCCTACCCACTCATAAGAAGCTTAAGAATCTCCGAAACATGAAGGAAGATCAGAAGTTCGGCACAAAACCAAATCTTCTTTTCATGTTATGGTTTTGTTCACCAATACATCTTATGATTAACAAACTCTTTCTGTGATGGGATGTAAGAAAATTAAACTAACAAACTCCCATTAACTCAATTTGTTTCTATAACTTTGTTGTAAACATACCCAAATCTTGTATAAAAATTGATTAAAAAAAGTAAAGACTAGAACTTTGAAAATCCTGTAGATACTTAAAGGACAACCAGAATAGAAGCAGTATGATGAATCGTTATCTATGCGTGTAACTTTTCTTTCATTTTCACTGTTTACACTCTTGTTTTTATCAATAAACATATTTCACCTGTGATGAGTGAAACAGTATACTTGCTACATTTCTTGAAGACGTATTTCCACATTAGTATTCTGTAAAACACAAAGCCTGCACTAATACAATGGGAGGCTACCTGTCCCAATTAGACTGAATGCATTAAAGACACTTTCCAAATCCAGGCCCTGGATCAGATCTCAGTGAGGACCTGGGTGGAAGTGGTCTGACATGTATTTTGCAGTGAAAGGCAAAGTTCTTATGTTGTCTTATAAAACATTTTAAAAGTTGATAAAACCAACAGTTATTATCAGCGTCATCATCTATTCATTAGATGTGTGTATTTATGCAGAGTTGTTGATTATTGTGTTCTGATATTTGTCCGTTTGCTCTCACTGAGGACCCTGGTATCGGTATGTGTGGGTCCAGCAGTGTGAGGACATGGGTTATCTGGGAAATGGCAAACACAGCGGCGGTCTCCACAGACTCCGAGACTCTGATTCAAGAACCACATACAAACAGACATTATCATACAGCTTCATCTCACACACAGAAGACATGTCTCACACACACACAGATCCACTTTTCACCTCACTCAATTGACAGTGGTCTAGATCAGGCAGCAACAAAGGAGTGGGCTTCACCTCTGGGATAAGGAGGGGAAGGTGGGGGGGGGGGTCCACCCTTGTAGACCTCTGCACTGTTTATTTGCACTGGAAACCCAGACGCTGTGAAACTCCCACTCTGAGGCGCTACACAAATATTGGGGCTATTTGCAGAGGTGGTTTTAATTCTTTACAGAGCAATGATTGGCTCCTTCCACTCCCATCCTGCAAAAGCCCGGCCAATGGACTCAATTGCTCCCTCCCCAACTCGAACCAGCACCAATATAAACATTACTGATGTATATTTTTAATGGCTTTAGTGGCCACTGAAGATTCAAATCCCATTTCTTCTGTGTACAGTATCACATTCTCTGCTCAAACAAATCCTCAGACCACAGCTTCTTTAGCAAACCAGTGCTGGTTCCTGCTTCTGCTGCACACGAGGATCCTGATACTTCCTGAAAGGAGAGCCCATGTTCAGACTCCTTCAGTGTGAAAACATGGAGGGGCTGTGCAAAGCAGTAAAGCTGTTCTGGATATGTTTGGTGGGGTGTGTGAGAAGGTTCTTTATGAAGAAACGTTGATTAGTGCTTTGTTTCTCGTGTAAAAAGTTTCATCTTTTGTGGAGAAGTTTGATTATCGGCATCTGTCAGATTAATTACTTCATCCATTCCCGTCATTTTTTCTCCAGAGGAGTGCATCATGGGAGCCTCTTGGTCTGGGTGGTGGGATGGTCGCAGCAGTATTGTGAAGCACCCACTGACTAGGGATTATTGACATGCTTTCACAGGCGAGTTGAGGCCATGAAAGGAGACATTCCTCGCCACAATGGACCCAGTGTGTGTCGTGGGGGCTGCAGACATGAAAAGGGCCCCCGAGTGTAACACTGTGACTCGTCAGGCTGTAATCAATGCAAACAAGATGAAAGGGCCTTATCAAAGGAGACAAACACGGACATGAGAAGTGTCTGGGCAAAAACAGTGAAGGCCTTTTTTTGGCTGAAGTCCATGCACTTGTTTGTCAAAGCAGCTGGTGTATATAATGTATGTTTGTGTGTATATATGGGCAATAATGGAGCTTAACACACGCAGTCTTTTTTCTGATGTCATCATCCGTTTCATCTTGCTTATAAAAGGTAGTATTGTTGTAGCCAGTGGGCTGCCTATCAGGTAGATAGAGACTTGTGTAAGAATGTTCTCCAAATCGTATTTTATTCATTAACAGAGGAAGCGAGTTAAACAGAGCCGAGTTTCAAACACAGAGAGGATGTTGAGGAATTTCTTGTTTTTAAAGTCCTTTCTGGTGATTTGCTGTAATCCCTCCTTGAAAGAGGGCCCCTTCCTCTGCAAAGAAAACCTGTGACTAGTAAGCTCTTTAAAAACTACAGCTGTCTATCAGGACAGGTTGTTAAGATAAACAAGAGTGAAGAAGTGAGAACATACAGGAGGGCCCTTCAAACTACCTTGACAATTGTTCCTTTTAAGGAGTTGCATTTGTGTAATCTAGAAGTAAAGACAGCTTTTTCTGTCTTGTCAATTTTTTTGTGCAAGATGTTCAGAGTTATTCATACACAATGTGCCGTCAACTGTTGAGTTGAAAAACTATACGAATACTATTCAACAGTTTAAAGTGGTTAAAATACAATAGCGGAAATTTGGGCTTGTTTGTTTTTAAATGAAATCATTTGAATAATTTGGATAATTTGCTTTGTATTTTAGTAAAACCATCTCACTTGTTAATGCAGGTTATTTGAAGTGCTTTTTGGACCTGATGCCCTGGAACACAATATTCAGCACTTAGCAATCTGAGTGTTTGTTGTACTCGCAGCATTCATTTGAAAAGAGATCACAGTTGTCGATATCAAAAACATGATTGAGTCTTTTTTTTTTCAGACTGTTCTGCTGAACATTAATGAATTCAGAATGGCTCTGCCTCTGGAGCTTTCTGTGATTAATAAGCTCATTTAGCCGGCACTCATTGTGACCAGGTCTAGAGGCCGGCCCAGTGTAAGGCTCTTTAGTGGGTTGGTGTTATTTTTTGTGATTACCATCCAAGTGGCTGCTGTAAGAAGCAGGTCAACAGAGCGACCTGATCCCGTCCTTCAGCTGAGAGTGAAAGGGAACCCAGTGATGACTGTGAGGCCCACTCTGTCTTTACCAAGTGAATGATAACACACACAGGGAGGTGACAAGTACCCCTTGTACTGCTGCTACTGCTGCCAGTGGAAAACAGGAAAGCACATGGTCTAGCAAACCCTGTTTCATAGAAATAAGGCTACTGTAGATTGAGATCTCGTCTTGATTTATTACAAAGCGGGTGTATATGCTTCATTAATACTGTGAAATATTAAAATGGTCAATCAATGAAGAACTGCATGCTATATTGTACTGTCACTCTAAATGAGCCACCAGGACTTCTAAGGTGTTTAAGTCACAACTATTCAGTCTACCATCCTGCCAAGCTCTCAGTACAGCACACCAAAATCCACAGTCCAAACTTTGTTTCTGTTGTTACAACAAATATGCCCCCCCAGGGTTAGTGCCAGAGATCACTGTGTCAAGTTTTTTTTCTTGTAATGCCAGATCATTGTGTTCAAATTTTATAATTTATTCAGCGTATAACAGTCCCCACTGCTCCTAAATCAGGCAAATACAAAGCCTGTTTTTCCCCAAAGAAACCACCGATCAAGTCAGAACATACTGTTCCTGTTCGAGGTCCAGAAAGACGCATGGAGAGGAAATGCTAATCTAATAAGGATGTTAATATGGTACTTGGTACTCAAGTAACATATCTTCATTAGGAACTAAGAATGAAACAAAGGGAAAGTGTAAAATATAAAATTAGTCAAAACAGATTTCTAAATTAAGTTAATAATAATAAACATAGTCTTTGTCTGGATTATGTTATCAGGGGGGCTTTAAAAAAAGAAATGGAGTGAAACAAACATGTACCACACAACCTAAAAGTGCAGGACTGTGACTCCTGAGACCTGGCTAACACTCCTATCTGTTTAGAAAAGGTAGCATACACACTTTGTGAAGGATAGAAAAGATTAAAGTTTCAGTTTAATGTTAACATCACTTTGTGTTTCTTGATCCATGAGGTACTGAGGTCCAGTCGTCTGGAACAGTCTATGGCGGTATTTAAATGGGCTATGTTACAGTAGGCTAAATAAATAAAAAAAATTGATTGTAAATTGTCCTTCCTGCTTTTAGACTCTCTATAAATATCAAAACCAGCTTGTATTTTGTGACAAAACTTTGCAGATGCTTTAATGTTAATGTTGAGTGGTTTCCTTTTACAAGCCCTCAGGGCTTTCTTTTTTCCCACCTGTGCATTTGAGTGTACAAGTCTACGTCTGTCTTATTTTAATCATCTTTTGTTTCTAATGAACTAGAAAAAACTGAGTACAAGCATTCCCTGGTGATAAGATTAGTTGTCATTTATATCTCGTAGACTTTCAGTTTTGGTGGAAATGTTGACCATCTTAACAAATTAAATTATAAGAACTTTAAGTTTAGAGTAGTTGCAGAGCTCTGTGTATTGAACATTGTTCATAATCTGCAGAGGATTGCACTCGGCTGCGTGCTCTCTTGTTCTGATGTAAAAAATTTGATTAAAAGGAAGAAAAAGAGGATGTACAAGAATGTGAGAGCAGCCTGACATCTTGGTGACATTTCAAATGTCTTCCCCGTGTAATGATCTTTTTTTCATCAGTCACTCAGCAGGCTACCAGCGAACTGAGTTCATTATGGACCAGAGCAAAATGTGGTTTCCAAGGGAACAAGCCTGAACATGCAGAGCCTCAGGACTGTAGGCAGGATGAGGTGTTTGCACACATGTTCACTTCGGAGGGAACAGTGTAGCATTTATGCAGGCTTATGGAGGGTATGCAATAAGGTGCATGGCCTTGTGTGCGGCTACGTGCATGTTGAGCCACTCAACCTTGTGAGATAAATGGAATGAGGTAAATCACCTGGGAGATTGCAACCAGGCCATCGATTTCATGGGTCATCAGATAATACTAGGGCTTGCTCAGCACATGCCCTTCAGCACTAGGCAAAGGCTATCATTTAGACAGATCAATAGCTCTAATTACCCTGCTCCACCCACTGCAATAAATTCAGAAACGATCATATTGCCTTCACAGGAGCTGGAATGGGAGTTACTGTGTTGTTGATTTAATTCTTTAAGACTTTTTGCTTCATAGTTCCACTAAATTGAGTTTTCTATATAACTTCAACATACAGACTAACATTACCCTCATGCTAGAATTTTCCGCCAACCAGAGATTGGATTTTGCCTCAAACAATCACCAGCCTGTTCTAAATTTACTGGAAGTCAAACTTGCACCAGCTTGATAAGTTTTGGTTTATTAAACAATACAAACAAAGTGTCAACTTATTCCACCAGTCAATATGGAGCTTAATCCCAGATCAAAGTATGTTGAAGGCCTCTGAATATTTGTTTATGTTGTACATAGGGCTGCTGTGATGTAAGACACATTTCAGATTTTGTCTGACAATAACGTTCAATCAATCAATCAATCAATCAATCAATCAATCAATCAATCAATCAATCAATCAATCAATCAATCAATCAATCAATCAATCATCATTCAATCAATCAATAAGGTAATTTTCAATCAATAGATAGATAGATAATACTTTATTGTCGTAGTCTGAAATTTGCCTTGTGTCACAGCGGCTCCGTTTGCAGCGCAACAATTAAGACAGGAAACAAAGATATAAACATTTGACACAACACTCAAACACAACACAACACTCAAGATACAAACATTTGAAACAACACTCAAACGGCAAACAAATGCCCAGAGGCCCTAAACGTGCTTTGGTCGAGGATTCAGCTCCACATTCAATTTTAGGATTGATTGGTGAACAAAAGAGTGTTTCAGTCTGACCTTATTAAAACGTGGGACCCTGTATCTCCGGTTTGATGGTAATAGTTCATACTCTGTGTTCAGGGCGTGGTCAGGGTCAGAGGCGATGCAGTTAGCCAGTCTTAAAATGCTTTTGTTGTAGGCCGATTTATAGATGCTTTGCATGGGTTGGCCTACAATCTTAGAGTAGATGTTCAAATGCTGGAGCAGTTTAGACTTCAGAGTGGCGGACAGACACATATACCATGAGGTGTTACAATACTGTAGGACACTTAGAATCACAGAGGTAACGAACAAAAGAAGAATCTGTCGACTCGCCCCAAAAGATCTCAGTCGGCGGAGGAAATAAATTCTTTGTTTTGTCTTTTTACAGATGTAATCGATGTGATCTTTCCAGGACAACAGATGGTCGATCATTATACCCAGATATTTATAAGATGACACTTGCTTGATTTTTTTCATCATGAATGAGAATAGGAGCTTTATGAGCATCAGACGGTGAACCAAATACAATTTCCTCTGCTTTCTTTGCATTGATCTCTAGAGCGTGTTTATCACTCCACATAACCATTTTGTTCACAGCATGTTGGTGCAGTCCAGGGTCGTCAGAGTTACTTAACAGAGAAATCAGAGCTGTATCGTCAGAGTACTTCAGAGTGTACTGATTTTGTGTATCAGACCGACAGTCATCTGTATAAAAAGTGAAAAGCACAGCTGAGCTCACACAACCCTGGGGAGCGCCAACATTAGTTGTGATAGCAGATGAAAAGGTGTTATTCACCTTCACAAACTGGATTCTGTTAGTGACAAAAGAAGCATACCAAAGAGTCAAGTAGGGGTTAAGTTTTTGTTGAATCATTTTTGATACTAAGATGTCTGCTTTTATTGTGTTAAATGCTGATGAAAAGTCTAGAAAGAGGGCTCTTGCAAATCAATCAACTCAGGTCATTAGTTTTTTAGAGTAACAGCACCAAAGACACACAACCTCTTGGAAACAAAAGGGGTTCCCTCCAATGAGTCTACTGTCCTTACTTATTTAAAAGTATGGAGAGCCCTTTTAGAGGAGTAATAGGCCTTGAGTCGATTGTGACAAATGTACGAGTGGTTATTTGGAGGTCTGTAAAAATGAGATTCTGACACTGAAATGTATCTTTGTTATCCTGAGAATGAGCGTTAGCAGCTAATCACACCAAAACATCACACCAAAACACACAAACACACCTTAACTTGGAACAGAAAGTAAATGTGAGGCTAATACAGGCTGTCAGTTTGCAAATATGGTTTGTCTTTTCACCACCTCTGTCTGCCTGATGTGTCATACAAACACTGACAAACATTATCTCGTGTTAATATCCTCGAGCAGTCCACTTAAAAAGTAGTGCAGTTGTTGGTGTTACGCCCTTACTCTCTCTGTCCCTCACCTCTTACATGCTGAGTGCTGCCGTCCAGATATCAGGTTTCTCCACACTCAGAGCGCTGCAGTGCTCCACTTAACACTGAGGCTGGCACGCTGCCCATCAAACATCACTCTCTGTCTTTTAGCCTCATTCAAACAGAGGAAACGGCTCTAATGCTCACATGGAGGTAACTTTAATGTTGTGCTGTAATGTGTCCAAATGGTAATGCTTGGCGATAAGGCAGTAAAAACCTTTCAAGTCTGACCTTTCAGCAACTATTTTATTTGCAGTTTAAAAAGCAACAGCATGTGTGAAGTTTGAAAAGGTCGACACTCAGTTGACGAGTAATGACTTCAAATATTTCACTTCTTTAGCCTTCCTTTGAGCTGTTTTCGTTTAGTTTTTGAACCATAACAAGTTTCTTTTTCCGTGGTTAAGTTAATGTCGTAGCCTTCGATCAACCAGAAGGTCCTCACTTTATTTCAAAATAAAAGCGGTGTTGAAATCAAACAACAAGTTAAGTACTTTCAGCTCAGGACAGTACCAAAATTCAAAATAAAAGCCCAACAATTATTATTTGTAAATACATAATATTGGAATTTTCAAGTATGTGGTTAAACATGGGATTAATCACGAATAACTATTGAAATTTAGCGATTAATTGTGTTTTTTAAAAAGAGTATCGTTTGACAGCCCTATTTTGGTATTTCTCATTTTGTTTGAAAATGTTCTTTGTTACCATTAAAAACCAAAGGCTTGCTAGGTAGCAGACACAAGCAACTGTGTTATTTCAAGAAATGGTCAGAAAGACCAGGAAGTGTTTACAGAATAACCAAATCATGGACATCTAGTTACCAACTATTAATGATTGTGACTGTTGGGCTCTTGGTGTATGCAAAGAAAGTGTATTTTGAGTGAGTGCTTATTCCTTTAACTAATCTGACTTAATCTGACTTCAACACCAAAATTATTTTTTTAATTTTTATTTAATTGTTTAATAATCGGTGACAAAAGACAATACAGGTTTTTTTGTGAAGGATGTGCTGCGTATGACGGCGGCTGTTTGTTCCTGATGCATTGCAGAACGTAGCTTCTTATAATAATGGTTATAACTATGTTGTCAAACGAATCAAACGATAAATAGTTTAAATCACTAACCCCCCCAAACCTATTACAGGAAAAGGAGTGTGTGTTTGCAGGTGAATACAGGCACATGTGTGTATGTGTTAAAGGGATATTAGTAAAGCAACTACTTAAAGCTGTCATCACATCACCTGTCTTGAAGGCCAATATATAGTTTAACACATTTTTAGTTTATTTTGATATGCGTCTTGTCCGTGTTTATGTCTTTGTGTGTGTGTATATGTGTGTGTAAGTTCATTAAAAGTCCATCATGCTGTGCTGCCCCCATGCTGGCAGGCCTTTGCAATGCAGGCTCGTATCCAAACACATCCAAACACGTCCAGCAGCTGGCCTCAGGGCCGCTGTAGCTGTTTGGCCCATAATAGAGTCTGATTAGAATAGCAGTGGAGAGAGCTGAGCTTAAAGCAGTTGTTGACAGGGCATATTAAGTAAAGTGGGGAGTCCAGCCGCAGAGATTTGATGATGCCACCAGGGAAACGTGTGCTGGCCCACACAGAGGCTCTTTAACACCATAACATCCAAACAGCTGATAACTCTATCCAAGAGTCTAGAGGGGGTCACACTGCTTCACCCTGCAGCCCTGCAACAAGACACTGGGAACATAATGATGAAGCTCGATAATACAGTAGACCATGTCTCCATTCTTACACAATTTCGTTCTTAATATACTTTTCTTGATTGTTTTTCCTCCATGACTCTCACCATAAGCATCACGCCTTGATAGAGTTTTTTTTAATCTTCTCTGTCTCTACCGTGAAACACTGAGTAAATTGACACCTCCACTGACCCTACAGGATCTTAAGGAAACTGAGATCAGAAATTAAATTTCACAATGCACCTTTTAAACATTTTGGCAACTAAAATAAGCTCTTAGTAATATTTCAAGGAATTATTTTAGAATACAATTTTGTTTTGCAGGTCATGTATAAGAAGTAGACATAGCCTCTTGAGATTGGGAGGAAAGAAAAAGCAAAAAGCCTTAACCTAATTTCATAATAAGTAGGGTGTGTCTTCACTGGCTGAAAAAAGAAGTCTGAATCTCTGTCACAACCCTCCCCGTAGGCCAGGTATGCATGGACATACAAGGAATTTGCCTTTGGGTTGACATTACTCTCTATGTACAGACAAAAGAAAAGACAGAGGCAGCACCAGAATTGAAACACAGAACTACTATGTACTAGCCTATAGATGGAAATCAATATTGTACCAGTCAAGGAGCCATGAGTGACATCACAGAAGCTGCTTTAACTTCTTATATTCTTTCCGTTTTTTTCTATTACTTTCTGCATTCCCTTAAAGTTTGTCTAAAGTCTTGAAGAACTGTATCTATCAGAGGGGAAACACCGTAAAATATAATCCCGAAACATGAAATGCACTAAAACATTAATGAGATTTTTGTCTTTAGGGAAATTTAATGTAATTCATTTTGTCATTGACAGAGAGCTATTAGCACCTTCCAACACTCCCCCAGAGATCCATCCTCCATGTTTGATTGTGTTTCACTGCTCTACAAAGTGCCACCTCAGTGTAATGAGTTGTTCATAATTTGTCACCACTCTGCTTCTTTCAACAAAATAACCTTTTGTTCTGCTTTGCTGTCCACTTCACTGCACTCTCCCAGGAAAGGCTTTTAGGGACATCCACATCAGAGAGGAAGAGCTGCACGCTGCCTGGAAAAGGAACGTGCAGAGACGTCTCTGACTTACATTATTGATGCAGAAAATGCATTTAGCTCCAGACTTTTCAAAGCTAATATTATGTTAATAAGGAAAAGGAATCGTGCGAGATATAGTGCACTCTAAAAAAAAAAAAAGGATGAATGTGCCCACAAACATAAGAGACTAATGTTAATGCACCTTGCTGCCTTTTTGCCCCTGTATGCAGCTGTTTGATGGTAATGGTCTGTCGCGGATGATCTGAAGTCAAGGTTGATGCACCGGGGTCTGCACATTATTCTCTTCTGAGCAACAACAGAAATGATAATGTACGAATAATAACTAGGTTTCCCAGGAAACTCAATAATGGTCAAGAAATAATATTAAGTCACTTAAAGGTATAAGGTAAAGATACCTTCAGTATTGTATGAGATATATTACTTCTAAAAAGAGCCAATAGCTTCTTATAAGTCTAAATAACTTCATGTATCTTTTATTTCATTCATGTTTTGAAATATGTACAATGAAGGTTAAATATGATTTGTTTGTGTGGCTAAAAATATTTAAGAATTATATTAAAATTCAAAGGGCTGTCAGCATTAACTACTTAATCAGGATTAAGTAATGTCTGAAATTAAAGTATTCTTTTTTTTTAATCGTGGTTAATCGCATGCTATTTTGTCCCTTTAAGAACACCGTGGATAAGCCTCTGCACTGTCTCCCTGTAGTCACAGCGATGGAAAATAAAGACAATGCTGTCTTTGAATGTCTCATTTCACTTAAAAAAAAAACTTCTAGACAGCTCAGTTAATGAGTCAAAGGTAATATCGACCTCATGACATCAAACATCTCTCTCTTTTACCCTTCTTTGAGCTGATTTCATTTGTTTTTGATACATTCTTTCTCTGTGGTTAAGTTACCGATTAGATTAATCGTGATTAACTCTTGAAGTTTAGCGATTAATCATGAAATGAAATTAAAAAAAATTGACAGCCCTGAACTCGTGTGATTTTAGGTACAGTATCCCTATTAATAAGGTTAAAAAACACATAAAGTTGACCTGTTATGCTGATCCCTATTTTAAAACTCACCTATAGTGTTACGTTGCTGGATGCCCATACTAAACTTGAGCAAAGTTTCAGTTTAAGAGGTAAACATTTGCTAGAGTAATCCCAGTATAAGTCAATAGAGTGCACTTAATGGCTTGCCCTGCTAATCATGGATAGTTCCCTGATATGACAGTAAGAATTCCAATAGAGGGTGTCAAGCCTCTATGTAGGCCGGAAAAACTGTATGCAGACTGTTCTCCCAGCACTGGAGAGCAGCCCTCCCCTGGCAGCCCTGCAGCGCTCTGCCCCCCACAGGACTTCCAGAGAGCTGGCCAATCAGAAGAAAGAGGGCAAGTTAAGAGGGGAGAGTTAAAGAGACAGCAGCTGAAACAGTTTCAGACAGAGCTTGAAATGAGGGTTTTTATAAGATAAATAAGGAGTTTTTTGAGTTGCAAATCATACGTACTCTTTCACACACTGACAACATGAAAGGTGGAAATGAGTATAAAATGGGGTCTTGAAACTTAGTTTCAATTGTCTCCTTTGAAACAATTTTCTACTGAGCAAAAAGTCCAAGCCGCAAAGAACTGCGAGTTCCTTCAGTTAAACTCCACTACAGCAGAGAAGAGTTTGTGAAATAACAAATGAAAGGTATCACTAAAATGAACATGAAGTTATCTTTAAAATGTACAATAGGCCTGTACCACATTTACAATAGTAGGCTTCAAGTCACACAACTCTGTGTTGTTTGTTTATTCCCTGTCTGTGACTCTCCTCATGTTTCACCCCCTTGTCAGTCTGTGTGTGAGTATAGGGGGCGTGGCTTCTTTTGCAGGCAGCAGCAGGTGAAACTCATTTCACAATCAACCCATGCAGTACAAAACCCCCCGGCTCTATTCTGACTCGTCGGCAGATGGTTTCGTCACCTAGTGTGGTACTGGTCGTTGTTTGGATCATGGTTGTAACTTGTGCTATTCTTGTTTAGCTTGTTATGCTAAAATGTCTGTGTTTCATTTGCTCCAGATCTTCTCTGTTCGTGCATTCCTGCCTGCCTGTTTGTCTGCCTACTCTCCAGCCTACCTGCTACTCTCGTTCCAAAGACACTGTCACGTGGGACAGTGCCCCCCCCCCCCTGTTTGGGGTAAAATGAATGAAAATAAGATAATTGAAAAAAAACATTCACATTGGTACTCTGAAAAATTAATTGTAATAATATCATGAGCGTCAGCAGTCTTCTAAATCTGAGGTGTGGAAGCATTTTGGCTTCCCCAAGACAGAAAATGAAAGAGGTGAGAAGATAACAGACGAGACAAAATGCGTGCAAATATTGCAAGAAGACAGGGAACTACACAAATATCACGACCATCGTGATGCAGCATGTAACCGACACCACAATGAGAAGCTCCAATCACCTCCCCTTGTTGTGAGAAAAAAAACATTAAAAGGCCAAACCACACTAACGAGTGGGTTTGCAGCCCCTAAAGGAATCTTTCTCAGTCATAATTTGTCTACAGTAACATAAATCGTGAGAGGATCATATTGTGAACCCAGTATCGTGTTGAGTGAATCGTTACATCCCTATTGCCAACTGTCAATAAGCCATTGACATGGTGGACCCAATGTTTTTAAATGGATCATTTCTTACTGTTCAATTATTATCAAAAACAAATGAAACATTAAGTACATTCAAAATGGTCTTTTTGTTGGATATAAAAAGTCAAGTGTCTGAAAAAGATATACTCCTGAGGACTCGTCAGATTTGAATTGAATGCAGACTTACATTATCGTATCTGACGTCTGTATGAATGCGTCTATCATCAGCATATTTATTCAAATCAAGCATGAAGAGAAAGTACATAATGGCTCCATGCCAGTAAATACACAACTACATAGCCTGCACACATCCTCTCAGCAGACATATGTTACAACTCTACACTGTATTCACTTGTAGCTAAATGAATATGCAAAAGAAGGCTTTCAGTTCAATCAGAGCACAGAGCTGTCAAGTAGAGAAGATTGTTGCCAGGGGGGATGCACCAAAATTACAATTAAGCTGTCACAGCCAGAGTCAAGAGCACCCTCTCAAAGCCTTTCTCTCATTAATTGGGATTTGGGGAGTACCTGGGTCTCCTTGGTAGCGAGGTTCAAGTGGTTGTTAGTGAATGACAGAGCAACTCCTTGAGCCGTTCAATCTTCCAGGGCTTAGAAGATGAGATTGTTACGAAACGTGATCAACAGCCTCTCAGGGGTCACGATGTGGAGCTTTGGCAGCTACAGGAGTGCGTATTTTGCTTCATGCTCTTTGTAGTATCTCTCACAAATATGTTTTAGACACTGGCTGAAGTGCCTATCCAACGATAGTCGCTTCGCTCATTCAAATGGCATGGCAACAGGCTCAGCAGGTCAAAAGGTCACAGTTTCAGTATGAATAAAGAGATGACCGTTTGGAAAAGAGAAGATTTGGCTTTACTGCCGAGCTGTTTTAAGCTGTAAGATAGCAGTTACAATAGCCTGAGTCAGGGGGGTTAAAAAACAATTAAATATGTACTAAACCAAGACATCTACCTTAAAGTCATTTAGATGTCTTCCCAAAGATAGCAGTTAATGAGATTAAAGAACAAAGCTGTGAGTAGCCAGCTGAAGTAGACAGACTTAGCTGGAGACAAGCTGCACTGGCTCACAGAACTGTTACCAGCAGTGTGGAGAGATTATTTGATATCAGTGATCCCTGTGAATATATGTGATCCATTATTAGCAAATTAGAATGTAGGATGAAACACGTGTCACTATTAGCCACTTCAGACGATATATTGGACATTTAGTAGGAGGTGTATATAAGAATGTAAAATGTAAAAGAAAGAGTGTTTTCTTAAAATTGGAATTCATTATGGTTGGGATTTATATTTTTAATAAAGCTACATTTGATAACATGAACATATATATCAATTTTATTATGTGTTGGTTTTAAACATGGGATAGGAAAAAACCCACACACCGTTTCAAGTGAGAACAAACTAAGAAGTAAAAAAATCAGCATCGTTCTCAGCCTTTAACAACTGAACCCAAGCCAGGATGTTTTTTTTCCCCATAAAAGTATTTATAATGAAGATTATGACGTTGGCTGCAACCTACTTCAGGCTGAGAAAAGATCTAATCTTTTCTGTCTAACTTTCTACACCTTTCCTTTGCTACATTAGTGTCTCATAGAGTATGGACTCAGGCATGCTGTCGGCCAGATGAAACCTGAAAAGTTGAAGGAAAACTGAGTTGAAGAGGAGAGCTGGAACATACCGGGAACCACAGATATTTATTATGTCGGAGCTGTTCTCGAGCCGTTGTCAGGGGACCAAAAACTCCTATGGGCACCTCTGTGAGTGAAGGTTCTGCAGCAGCATTATGCCTATGCAGATCTATCCCACATCTGCCTACAGTGCAAAACACAAAGGCTATCTGTCTCTGGAGGCTCTCCTGTGATACATTTCTTTGTGTCAGTTCCATAAACCTTGCTGGAGAAAAAAAAAAAAATCATCCCCCTTCGGCTTCTCTACTGTTCCTCTACGAGTTTTTACCACACAGAGATACAACCAAAACCCCTGCAGGCAAAATACTTCACACAGGCCCTTCAATGGTTGGCAACTGACACAGGGGGCCTGGTTAAAAATACACTTGTTTCTCTAACAGCAAGTGGTGGAAGAGCGACATTGCTCCCCAGACAATAAATTTACAAATGTACAAGCAATGATCACCAACAGAACGAAATAAAATGAATATGTGAAAAACTGGCAAAAATAAAACTTAACCTACAATCATTGATTGCATATCAATAATACACACAGATGGAGGCATAAACAAACAGACACACATGCATAGACACTTGTATGCTCACATCCACACATCCACACCAGCACCTTCTCAGTCCCAAGTTGTCAAATAAAACAGTGTGGTCAATTGTCCAACCTGTCAAAAAATGCTTACTGTTGACTGACAGGGGATGAAGAAGACGACAAAAGTCCTCCCAGAGCTGGGGTGAGGCATGATTGATCTATCAAACAAACAAACTTCAATCAAGGAAGCTGGGGGTCACATTATTTATGAAACAAGTAGTAAGTGTTGACAGCTCTTGAGAGGTGGACTTCTCTCAAAATGAGGAAAAGTGCAACACACACATATGTTAGTAAGTCAAATACAATACATTATTAAGTAAGTTGATGAAAAACTAAGCACTCAGTTGAATGCAGGACATTAAGGACAGTTCTGGACTTCTTTTCCTGAAAGCTAACCTTGTAGTTTTTGTGCTGAAATAAAAACCCAACTAACTATTTTAAAATGTTAACTACCTGCAAACGACTAATTCAGACACAAAATTGATCAAATGCAAATATTTTTTCAGCTTAAATTTGACCCGCAAGCATGACTGCTCTTTTAAGTCCTTGCATCTTTACTACTGCTCACTTGTCACAGGTCTGCACACATGCCAAACTGATGCTAGAGTAATAACATATTTGATGCTTAGAGATGATGTCTGAGCTGCGGTATTTGATTCATGGAAACTGAAAATGTGACACACACTGTTATGATCACTATATGTGCACACAAAGTGTATGCAACAACATGTAAAATGGATGCAATGTAAGCTAACTACTGTATTTCATGAAATGTTGAATGTTGAAACCAAATGATATTACATTTTTGCTAAATTAAACAAATTGCTTTTTTAATTGGTTATAAGTTATGACTTTTTTTTTTAAAGAAAAGCCTTAAAGCCTGTATCAAGTTACTGTTTAATTGACAACAACTAATAAATAAATGTAATTATGGAACATGGATATCAATTTCTGACTTCTAGTGATTGTAGTGTTTCCCTGTTTCCAATTTAACCCCATTACACATCTAGCACTCTGGTTTAATTAAGTGACTACACTATTATAACACCTCGCTTTGCTGAGCGTCAGGGCTGTAAACATCTTGATGTGATCTGGGCCTGACACACTCTGAGAGTGATTAAGCAAATCAACATAAATTAATGAAACTAATAAATCACTGCATGTGATGGCAATTTTCTCGCTTGTCTATGCTGATGAAGAGCTCAAATACTCATTCCCTACAATGCTTTAATTATGTGCTTGTGCCATGAGATTTCTGTAAAACAACCCCACTATGATGCTGCCACAGACACACACACCAATAAACAAAAGCAGTAATGATGAAAGGAAATCTGGGAACAAAAGTAAGATTTAGTGCTCTGGCTAATGAGATTAATTTGCTTTTTGAGAAGATTCTCTCATCAGACATCATGCTGTGTTCCCACACGTTTTCTTTAATTCATCCAAATTCTTGCATTTCAACTGAACTTCAGAATCATATTCAGTGTTAAAAAAAACGACAAGAACCTTTTAAACCTGGTTCCCAGCCAACTATGACCATCTGTGCTCCACATTTTGAGCAAAGGTTGAAAAAGCCAAGAGTATCAAGGAGATTTTCTTCAGACGCTCAAGCAGCCAACACATAAAAGGATTGGATGAAGAAACACAGGCACAGTCTGGATAATATTTAGAAGATAGTTCCATTAGAAGCAGCAGCTGACAAGGCGAACAAGCCAAGAGTCTCCTCACTGTCTCAGTCCTACTTTTAAAAACAGCATTGACAGGCTGGGTTTGAACATAAATGAAGAAGCAGCTGATAACATTTACAGCTGAGTGACAACGCACCAGGAGAGGAAATGAAGTCATGAAAGTTTACTCTCAGCAATTTTTTAAATCATTACTCTGAAACCAAACATTTGTTGGCCCGCTGCTGAATGGTCAGCACCAAACATTACATTTGGGAAATATTAACTTAAATCTATGATACACGGAATCCATATTAGTGAGTGTGGTAGGAGTTTGTCAAATGATTGTGGGGACAGAAAGTCCAGAGGAAAGAAAGTAAAACAATGTCAACATAGCAGAAATGTTTTTGCTTTGAGATCCTGAAAGCTGAAGCTGAATGTCGCTAACTTTGCCTTAGATGTCCTCAGCAAGTCTATAATTTGGTTTCCTATGAGAGCCAGAGTACTTATCCTGGTTGCTAAGGCTGAGTAAGCAGCTTCCCCTCTGGACACCTTAATGAGATCTGTGCAGGTGTCACCATAGTTTCACAGCTGCCTGGAGGCTCATACATAAAAAAAGACAATGCACAGAAGTGAAAAATAAGGGCATGCAGTATATCTCCAATATTTCCCTTTTGTCTCCATCACTGATCAAAGAAGATTGAGAACAATATATTGAGAGTCTATATATGCTAGCTGCTCTATGAGGCAATATGAATGCACAAACATGCAAACATGCTATGTTTAGCAGGTTTCATATATTAGCCTCAATAGCATAGCATGTTTATCATTGCATGCTAAATAGAGGCTGACGGATATTTCTGTATTTTGCAGGTATTTTTTCGAAAAATAAATGATTGGACAGGGTAGTCAATAGTTCTTGAGTCAATTTGTGATAAATAAGTACATGATAAATGAAATGAAAAACGTGCAAGACTGATATTTTGGGGATCATCCAAGTAATTAGGCTACATCCTCAGGTGCTTATGAATGTTCCATCCTAAAGTTGTTCAGATATTTCCATTTCTGTTAAACTAACAGCACTGTCTTCACTAGAGAGCTCTGTGGCTGAAAATAATTCAACATAAAAATACTAAATATGTCTCTTATATTTTCTCTTTACAGTGCATCTATAGACAACATAAAAAGAACAGTCAGTACTGACTGAAATAGCTTTCTGAATCACCATTGCTGTAGTCTTTTTAGTTAATTATCATTCCACACAGGAATGTATCCACTTCAACATCTATTCATCTCTATTCAACATGAGGTTATCCATTACTTCTGAGAAGATTCGGAGAATTATGCTCTGCGACCACTTGTATGCCATTTCAAAGGACAAATGATCTTGTTATTTATAAAACATAGGACAATGAAGCTGGTTATGCATATGTGGTTATAGTTATGCATGACATAAATAAGCAGTTAGGACATAGACGCTGTGCTCTCTAATACATGTCTGCATAAAAAGAGAGGCTCTCATCACTTCGATGCACAGCTTCATCTTATGTCAGCATGAAAAACGTGAAAACAGAAGCGGAAAGCTGTTTACCTCTGTGGAAATCAATGCGTGGAGACTTCCAATCAAGCCAATACACCACAGATCAGAGGAGGGAAACTTGGCTTGTTTTGTTTTGACTAGACTGACATGCTCAGCACTCCTCTCTCCGTGCAGGAGAGTGTGTGTCACAGCACTTTTTCCTGATGAGTCCAATGTGATCTGTCATTCTCTCTGTCATTCACTCCCTCTCTCCCTCTCTCTCCCTCTGGACTCCTTCCATCACTCGTCCAAGTAAGAGAGAGCGGCGTGACAGTGATGTGATGGGGCTACACAGACTGTCAAGATGGATTGCTACCCTGGGAGATTTGCAAATTCCCTCTCTCTCTCTCTCTCTCTCTCACACACACACACACACACGACACACAAATGTACAGACTCACACATGCATGCATTGACTGCATTCACCCATATTCATACACACAATTGCACATATGCGTGACCACACAATCACAGATTGTGCTGCATGCACACACACACAAACACACGGTCCAGCGAACTTTCAGGCCTGTCAGCCGAAGGTCGCTCAATCTGACAAAGTGTTCCAGTTGGAAACAGGCCCAGCGAGGCATCATGGCTTTACTGCATCGGCTACATTATGAACACACACGCACACACACATGCACACACACACACACACACACACACACACACACACACACACACACGCGCGCGCACACACACACACACACACACACACACACACACACACACACACCCTAAAAATAGGTCTGTCTACCAGTCCAACACACATTATGCAAAGTTATTAAAGTCTGAGGTCAATTATTATTTTTAATTGTCTCATGCAAACATGAGCTCAAGTCGACTTAAATGCTACCTTCATGTGACCTCTGACATTCCCTCGGTACAAACACACATTTCATGATTTCATGATCTGATATTTCACATAAATCTTAGACAAGTGTAAAACTGTCACACATCAGTTTGCCCGTCTTTATACAAACACACCTCTGTGCCCTTTAAACCTCACACACACACACAGATACACACATAGACCAGTCAAGGATGATCAGTGTGAATCTCTGCCAAGCAGTGCTTCTTCTCCTCCCTGACATACACACACACACACACACAAGCAGGAGTCTAACCCCACAGGACAGCATGTCAGGCAAAGATCTGAGAACACATTTTCGACTTGGCTGAGCAATCGAGCGGCCCGGGGGTCCACTCGGGTGCTGGTCTCTGCCCACCCTTCGTCTGCCCCTCTTTCTGCATCGCCAGTCAGCAGCGAGCAGCCGATGAGGTCAGCCAGACGGAGATGAATCCATACTCCTCTGGCACAGATGCCTGTAAGACTCAATTCCTGTTTTTCAGTCTTTATCTGTGGACCAAACACTGCTGCTTTGTAAGACAGTCTTATCACAGGTTGTGACTTTGGCAGCTGATGTTCATGTGACGGATACTTTACAGCTTATGCGATGCTTTGAGGACAATGTTGAGGGAATATTTAAACAAAAGATACAAAGGAGTCAGGTATTTTAAGTATTAAAAGCACAGACTGTGATCACACAACACAATAAAACAAGTGCCCCACCACAAAACATGTATGCACAAAAGTGTGACATTTTATTATCAAATAAATTGAGAGGTTTTTAGGTTTTCAGCATTGATTAACAGCACACACACACACACACACACACACACACACACACACACACACACACAGCTGTTTAAGTAGACCATCTATAAATTAATTAACAGGCCATCAACAAAAATGTAATTACATGTTAGGCTCAGCTGCATACCTCGAAATGAACAACAAAGATCTTTGATTGGTCTGTTGAGCTGCTAAAGTTTTTTGGATTGATTTTGGGGACCCCTGTGGACTTTCATACAGACTTTGGTCTTAACTAGCATGTGCATTTGTTTTACAAGCAAGTGAAATAAATATGCAAAAAAAAAAAAGGTCCCACTCCTTCTTCATTTTGATTGATCGCTGAGGGAGAAGTGACTTTGACAAGCGACGCGCTGATACAAAGTTGAACTGTTTTCAACTGAGATGCTGACATCAAGGGTGTTTTAGCAATCAAGACAGTGAGCGCTGAAAGTGCTGAATTAGATTTGTTTCGTAATGAAAATAATTGCTGCCAGTGCAAAAAAACGCCATCTGTTGACACAGGCCCTAATATTCGGTACACAAATCTCCATTCTAGTCTTTACTATGCTGGACGCCATGTAGAAAAACAGACAATAGCGAACAAGCTCAATTACCAATGATATAAACATTAAAGCCTTTTTCCTCATTTGTGAATAATTAACAACACATTAGTTGAAGCACTAATTAGGCCTCAAGAGTGTGTGGACCCTGTTAATAGCACACACTTGTCAGTGTTGCACAGAGGAGAGCACATTTCCATCCAGCGAGGAGCCAGGTGGCCTTTGTTTGTGAGCTGCAGACGCTCTCAACAGCAATCTTTCCTCTGAAGACCCGTCTGCTCCTCTGTGCTCCACTTAGACCTCGAGTCTGACAACCACAGGGGAGATGAAACATGACACACACACACACTCTCACACACTCTCTCTCACACACACACACACACGGAGGAAGTGGTGGGGGAGGTCACTCTAGTACACAGGCAGTTTATGGTACAACATAGACTGCGTCACAGACGAGACCGTGTCAAAGCACCTCAGCCACCACCACCAGCGCTGTGCTTGTGCTTTTTAGTGTGTGTGTGTGTGTGTGTGTCAGTGTCATTGAGCATGCAGATGTGTGCATTCGTACCGTGAGAGATGGAGTCAGAAGCTCACAGTTCCTTGTCGTTATTTTTAACCAGAACTGCGGTGGTTGAATGGGGAAGTGTGTCTGTCTGGGGTTGTGTCTTGCTTTAGGCGCACCAATCATCTCTTTCAGTCTCTTTCTCCAGCTACCTCTGTGAGAGAAAAAGTCAGACACAAAGAGAGAGGAAATGAACCATTTCTTAAAATAAAAATGTACACACAAAGCTAAGCTGCTGCTACCTTGATGTTCGTCTGAGCACTACAACGTGTTTAACAGTGTTTTATATGAGGCCGAGTGTGTTTCTGTGGGAAAGGAAAGCGAGACAGAAAGTCTGCTAATGAGCAGTGTGTGTTAGCTCTGTGCTGACAGTAGCTAACACAACCACTTCTAGACACACTCACACTTGCACACACACACCAACATGCACACATGTCCTGAGAGACAAGTGTGGAGAAAGTAGTCCCAGTGTGAGAGTAGTAATTAGACTCCCATCCATTAACACAAGGGGCTGTGGAGAGGGATGAGCAGCAGGTGTGTGGGTGTAGGGGTGTGTCTCTGGCAGTGTGCATATGTGGATGTCTGTGTTTTTCCTTTGTGTACATGTACATAATAATCACGTGTGAATACATTGTTAATTGTGAGCCGTGTCTTAGTTTGACTGAACAGGATGCCTGTGAACGTGTAGCTGTACGCTAACAACAGAGTGCACGTTGACCCTAAAGTATGGATGCATCTGTTACAGGAACTCAGCAGCAGGTGTGAACAGAGCATAAAGAGCGAGAACGGGTTTGTTTACACATTCAGAGTCAATGAGGCACAAAGGAAGAAAAGCACAACTGCAGTGCTTCCTCCTGGCTAGCCGATTTCACTACCTTAAAACAAATCAAAATAATCAGTACTTGCGAGATATTTTCAAAGTACAGCAAAATAAGTGATACCTAAAACTATTAGTTCTAGAAAAATGTAATGAAAATATTGATAGCAAAAAAAAAAGGAAGCCAAGAGTTCTGGTTTTGAGACAACACTGATATAAAATGGGATGTTCCTAGCAACTAACTTCCCTGTAGATGAAACAAACATTTTAATTCAGATTATTCGTTTAGTCTAAAGATAAGAAAATACTTTGATTCATACAGCACAGGCGAACACTGTCCCAAACCATGTTGCATATAACGTATTTAGTTGTTATTTCAAACATGTCATCACATCAATAATGAAATAATAGATATATTTAATGATGCTGCAATGTGTGGCACTTTGCAATGTGTATTTTTCTGTGGGTAAACAATGTCAAATTGGTTTCTCTAGTGTGGTTAATGCTAGCAGTGCAAACATCACCAGCCTTTGTTCCTACTCGCAGGTTAACGTCCACATATGCTGATGATGCTTCGCATTGATCTGTGGTTACATGCTAGTTGTCCAGTGCCGCTCCTATGAGTTGCCATTGGTCCCCTGAGCTGTTTGATATCCAGGTAGTAGAGCATGAAGATTAGAACCAGAAGCTACAGCACCATCTAATGATGAGGAGCTGCTTTACAGCTTAGACACAACATTTGACTGGCATTGTGGGCCTACGCTAATCTAAATATTAATGATTTGTTTAATCCACTAGTAGTTCTGGTGCTGGCTAGTGTGGGTGATGACATTTAATTGTTTAGTTGGCTAGTGGCACACATCCCTAGAAATAACACTGATAAAATAGCAATGTGCCATTACTTCACTTTCCCGAAGCCTTATTGTCGATCATCAAACAAAAATGGGAAATATTTAAAACATGCAAGTGTACAGCTTCTTGAATGGCCTATTCTTTTATTATGAAGTCTAATCTACAACAAATATCACCATCTTACAGTAATATTTAACTATCAGGAACAATGACCGACTCCAAATCCAGGGTTGAACCATAAAGAGTTTAACACCCGTGACCACAAATCAAATCCCTCTTGTAAAACACAGCAGTAATGCACATTATCCACGTTTGAAGTGAAGGTGGTACCCAAAAAAAATCTATGTTTTATTTATAATATCACAAAGACCAGGTGTTATTACAGCACAACAGCTCTAGTCCTTCAATCAGCATCCATCACAGCTTATCTTATTTCACCAAATGTGTTTCAGTAGAAAGTCTGGCTGAATTTATCTCTGATTAGCCCCTTGGGTCAGACTGGGTGGGAATACAGCATGATGCAACAGGTAAATGTCACCTGATGGGAGTCTTTTTTATTCTCCACATAATGAGGTCCCATTAGCTTAGATCGCCTGTAGAATTTGAAACGGATAATTTAAGAGATTACTGGTCTGCTGATGAGGTCAGTAGGTTTGTTGGTTGAAAGTCCAGCCTGGGGGGATGTTGATTGCTTGCCTCGCTTTGGAGACACCTGTGGGAAAGGGAAGAGCCCACCCAAGCGACTGCATGTGTGTATGTGAGTGGCGTGCGTTTATGTGTCTAACCTGAGCAGTTTTGTTAAACCCTCAGAAAGAAGTACAGACCGGGGCGAGCCCAACATGTGTGTGAGAGCAAGAGTGAAAGGAAAGCGAGCGAGTGTGTGAGTGTGCTCTGTACAAACCACAGCTCTGCTCCATGCTGTAATTTCCCCTGCCGCCAAAACCACCGCTGCTTCTGCTGTTGCTGCCTAGTGCTGCGGCAGAGTTTAGCTTCTCTGGCTGTCTCGCTGGCTAGCGCTTGTAGACATGGGTTACACTAACCCTATGACTGTTTGTTTATCTTGCAGCCAGAACCAGCCATTAAAAGTGGGCCCTCAGTCAAAAGCACAAAAACAGACGCTTGTCATGTTCGAGGGCTGTAATTGTAGCTCTCGCGTGATGTTTTTATTTTCCCTCTGACCTCGCTGGATAAACTCTAGAAGCCACTTAACATCGGGCTTGGCTTGCCAGAGCCCAGAGAGAGAATTAAGCAACATGCAGTCAAAAAGACACATTCTTTTTCCCTCCCTTTTTTAATTCATAGCTAGGAGCACTTTCTTTTGCATGTTTTTAACTCTCATCTCTTGGCTACCTGTATATAAAAGACTAGGCACCTATGGATGATTATGACATACAATCAATGCACTACCTTTTAATCTCATGTATTTTCACTGACAACAACTACACTGCAAACTTGTTGAAAGCTACCACACAAGCTGTAAATGCTTTGTTTACAATGAGTAAAGAGCGTTGTTAAATTATCCTCCAGCAGATTGCTATGTGCATAAAACAGTCCTTCACCACCGCTGCAGGGATCTGGACAAAATATAGCTTTTACTTTAACATCATTCAAATACAATTGATCCTGTGCTGTCTTGCTTCTTTGAATTGTTGACAGAATAGAGCTCAGAGGTTCCAAACTTCACTTGTGGTTGTCATCAATTAAACTGGAAACACAGGGTGCTCTTGGGACACGATCTCTCCCCTTTTTTCTCTTTATCTGTGTCTGCTTAGCATCATTATGAAATGTGCAATTAAAGTCTCATGGCAGAAAAAAAGACAAAGCGATTCAAGAAAAGAAAGAGAGCGAAGGAGAAAACTGGCTTGGTTACCGTTTTCCATATGACTGACATAATTGACTATTTTGAGTGAGGCCATAGGAGTCTCATCTGGTGAGATTAAAGGTTAAGACAGGCTAATGACTTCAGTAAGACATGCAGACATGTTCAATGCTGTTGTTACATCGACCTTCCAGCGCTGACGATACATTTAAACTCCAGTTCCCAGAAGAATTAGGGGAAAGAGAAGTAAATGCTTCACAGACACAACTTGTTGACAGCTAAAAACCAGTGAACATTAAATCTCTCTGGATTTTGTAGAGAATCTGTGTTCAAAGATGAGCTGGGAATATGGCTGTTAAGACAATCTACAATTTGATTATGTATCTCACTTTAACGATTATGATTATTTTAGTATGACAAGATTCAACTCGTAACTTTTACTGTAAAGATCACGACACTTACATTGTTAGAGAGCATTTGATACATGTCAATACGATAGAAAAGCTCCACCTCTTTTTAAAAGATTGCTAACTGCACGTAAGTAAATTGCATAAATACTCATTATGTGTACCATCTTTTAACATTAATTTCTGAGGAAAAAAGTATTAACTTTTCAGTCCCATTACGCAGTTATTCAGTTCCTGTTCAAGTGTACTAAACAGCCTGCAAGTATTGAACTGAAGACAGTCTGAGGCACAGCAGTGCCTTAAGCTAAATGCAAATATTACATAAAAACACATGCTAACAGCGACTATGCTCACATTCCTTATTACCATGGTATGATGTTGACCATGTTCAAGAAGTAAACCGTATAAACACTGGAACCAGCATTACATTCTGCCACCACATGGATTTTTGTAATACCCTCGTCACAGGTTTAAATGCAATCTGTGGCTCAACATGTCCGATGTGTTCGCTATATGAGCGCAAGTCCTTTTACCATTTTAGAGCACACACGTGGCAACACTGGTTACTCCGCCTACTGACCACAGTGGCAGGTAAATAGAAGTAACATCAAACAAAGATTTGTGACTGACAGCGGCTCAGATTAAGTCCTGGTCTTCTCCATGTTTTGCTTTGACGTTCAGAGTAGAGCCAGTGGTCTCACAAGCTCACTGGTCAAAGGCACCACCTCCTCCTGTCAGAACGGGTGTCAGTGTGTTTACAATAGTGTGAATTGTGGCATAAAAATCAGGTAAACTTGTATTCTCCAATCTCTATGATTCAGCAATATTACGTTTTTTGTGCTCGCTTGCAGCGCTCTCTTTCTCTGCCTTGGGCGGGAACAAATGTGCTGGAATGGATTAGCATATCCTGACAACCTGATTAAGCTGTTTAAACTGATTACTCGTTTTCTTAAATCCAAGACAATTAAATGAAGTGCGCTGTGGCTCTGACTCGTGGTCACGGGAGCGGCTGTGTACACTGGTACTTCCTACGATGTTGTTGAAAATCTCTGTATTATAGATCAAAATTTAAAAAAGACACGCACGAATAGATAAAGAAAAGCACACAAAGAAGCACCCGTTTTTTAATGATTTATGATTTAGTGATAAGTGACGTTTTGAGTCAACATGCTCTTCCTCAGACTTTAAAGTGTATTTTGTGAGTAGCCCTTTTAAATACACATAGTATCTACATATATATTTAAGATGGCGACTCACAACGTTTCTTCCATTGGCAGATAGACCAAAAAGTTAGTTTTAGACCGTGTTTGCAAACTACAAACGTACAGAGCAGTGAACATACAGTGACTTTTAGAAACATCTTTCTCTGCTGTCATGCACAGAAATGAGTCGAGTATCGCATCGCACACTTGTTTGATGGGGAAAAGGGAGGTCATAGTGCGTCCATATGTGAGATCCCTTTGAATACGATAATACTGTTACTGCAAAAAGCAAAAAAAAAAAACAATACTGTTGCATGATTCTCAGGTCATATTGCACACCTCTACCAAAGGTCAAAGTAAAACTGAGGCTGATCATTTAGCAAGTATTTGTTCTTTTATTTTTTAGTTTACCAGCAGTACTATATCCCAATGATAAAAATACAAAGGACATTACCATCAATAGAGTGGAGCTGATACATCCACCCAAATGTATTTTCTGTATAAGAAAAATAAATATTTGTATATTCAAATCCTAGTTGTGCTAAACTTTACAAATGCATATTAAAATCATCAACAAAACATGTCTATGTTGACTTTGACCTTAAAAAAAACCTCAGACTCCGTATCTCGCAGTGACCCGCGGTCATTGCTGAGTCACTCGTTTATCATTCATGACATTTTGTGGCAGAGATGACGGACAGATGGACAGACAGATGGACGGACAGACAGACAGGGAGTGGTGCTCCTGCAACGCCACAGTGGCATAAACGATGAGCTGTCAAAGCCCAACGTTAAATTGCTGTAGAGTAAATATATGCTGCAGCATCGTGCAAGCCACGCCAGGTCATTGTGGTGGGTGTATTGTGTACATGGAGGAAGTCTCTCTCTATGTGAGATTGTATATTTGTGAAAATTTGTGGCGTGCCAGCGGAAAGTGAAAGGACTCCACATCTGTTAATAGTCTGAGCTTCCCTTTGAGACATTGTTTGAGTGTTTGTTGTTCTGTAGGCGCCGGGTAAACACAAGAATGGTTAGGTTTCCTACAAAGATTTTGGTTTCACAGTCTTGACTGTGGCGGGCTACACGCTACACGGGCCAGGAGACGAGGGTTAAGGACAGGAAAGGCCGCCTTTGCCCTTTTGTGGCACCAAATAAGTGACGGTCCTTCTCGGTGTCCCACAGTAACCACATCTAGAGGAGTCCTCCCCAAACCTCCATCCACTGCTTTGCCGGATTAGATCTCCCGACCATCCCACCCAGTGACTGAACACTGAGGCCTGGGGCGCTGGCGGAGGCGAGGCGGTTGTCTGAATGAGACCGCAGGCCAGCTTGGCCGACTCCTCCAGCCTCTTGGTAGACCTTCACTAAGGCTTCATTACAGACTGTGCAGCCAAAGTTGGACCACACTGTGTGCACGAGCATGTGTGTGTTTGTTTGTGTGTATGTACATCTGTGGCCGTTTTTGCGTACATGTAACTGTTTGTTTATGTGTGTAAGTGTTTACTGGTGTGTCGCTCTGATTTCTCTCTCATGCACATAGATCTTTGCCTTCATATTATATGTATTGAATGTGTACATGTGTGTCTGTGTGCATGCTTCATTCCCATTCACCACACTTAAAGGCAAAAAAAGAAAGCCCAAAGATTGCTTAATGGCCACAACTAAGAGACTTCCACCATGTTAAGGCGAGCTTGAGGTTTTGAAAATAGCAAACTTATCTTTAAATAACCACCAGCAGGAGGTCCTGTATCTTTCTTGGACCAGAAAAAGACTCAGCTCTCTGCAGGCTTCAGTGAGTGGCAGTTTTTGGTTAGGCTGAAGTTCAAGAAATGTTTATGATGCATAACCCGGCTGCTTCCCTTTTTATAAAAACAGGAGCATATACAGAAGACTTCTGAACTCCAACAGCAGGCCCCACGGGCCAAACATCGACTTAGATGACACCAAGTCAAGACCTGATGTGAGTGAGAATCTGAATATAATGTTACATTATTCACATGTAAAATACATACAAATACATGTACATACATACATGTAAAGTGCATGCAAATAGAAACTGGTCAAGAATGACCTCCAAATGTGGAATAAGTGTGTGTATGTGTGTGTGCAGCCTCCCAAGCACTCTGGATGTCAAACAGGGCTGTCACTCAGTGTAAATGAGATCGCTGAGGGGATCCTATGGGTCAGAGAAGTCAAAGAAGCCTGTCCAAGCCTACACACACACACACACACACACAGACAACACAAACACATGCACCCACAAGTACTGAAGTACTGAACATATAATACTGTAAATAAAATAGTGGTGCATTTTTTGATCCCATTTTTATGCAACTCTTCAGTTGTACCCCTCTACAGTTAAGTGTTGATACTTATTCGGACATTTAGTTAAACTGGGCGGTCCAATCACAGGCTGCAAACATTCCCAGCTGTCCAATCAACGTGACAAAGCAGTCCAACGTTTAAGTGTCAACATTTTAGAGGACAGTAGTCATTCTTTAAACTCTTTTCTCAGCTGCTGCCTTCAGGGCAAAGGTACAGAATATCCTGTGCTAAAAAGTAATTTTTTAAAGAATCATTTGCAATAAAATATCTCAATCAGTAATGAAAGCATTTTTTCTGAATCGAGTCAGCTACCTCAGCACACAGCACTTTGCATCTTTCTTTTCAGACTTTTAATGAAATGTAAAGCACTAAGTGCTCCTTTTGTTGCAGCTTCTATTGTGATTGTAAGTTAATGTGTTTTACTATTTATCTTGTATTAATTGTGATATGTTGTGTTTTTATTGTTTGTCTGCGCACAATGCATCTAAAAACCAAATTTCTTCTATTTTCACACAAAGGGTCAACAAAGTATTTTCTATTCATCTATTTCTATTCTATGAATATTACTTTGCAGATTTATAAATCTATAACAGCTAGAAACGTCAACATTTCTTTTTTACATCGATATCTTTTTGATAGCATATACCAAATAATGATAAAAGAATCTGTTATTTAATGATCTAAAGTTAACTTCAGATCCTGAATCATATTTGAACTAAATGTAATCAGGAGCAGAAGAGATAGATCATTGTCAAAATTGCACAGATTTATTTTAATATTTTTATACTTATTTTTATGCAACATTATATATACAAAGAGAAATATTAATTCAGGGCATCGACTGTCAAATTTTGTACATTTTTTTGTTGATACATTTACTCTGCAAAAGCCCTGAATACTTCCTCTACCACATGTATACATTGTTTTAATATTACTTCTAGATTTGATTTCCATGTGTAGATGTCCTCTTCTCTTTAATATCTTCCTCTCTGCAGGTTTCTTACAACTCTTTTCTCCTTTTTTATCCGGTTTCCCTCCTGCCTTCTCCTCCTTTACTCTCTCTACTGCACATTTCCCATACCCATCTCTACATCGGGGCCTCTCCATCACTTTCATCCTGAGACCTGAATCACTTTATCTATTATTTCCCTCTGCCCTCCCTCGCTCTCTCTCTCCTTTTCTCTCCTGGGGGAGTAGTAATGGGATGATGGGTGGGTGGGCAGCCATCAGGAGTTTTGCTGTGGAACAGAAACCTGTCTAACCTCACACCACCTCCTGCAGCCATCCATCTCCATAAGCACACACGGACTGGGATTCACAGCCTGCCTCAGCGTTTCAGATCAAAATGCACACACTTACAGTGGATGCAAATACAAAAGTGCAATGCCAACACAATCACAAAAAATAAATACATGTTTGTGATACGCAAACAAAACAATACATGTGCAAATATCATGTTTACTTGAAGTATAAGATGACACAAACGGACTCAAAAGCCCACCAAACATGTACTTGTATTAGAACAGTCATAACACATGCTTTTATGACTTCACTTCAGCGAAACAGATACACTCTGTGCTGAGTCGATCTTCTCCTCGTTCTCAATGTCACTCTCACTGTCTCCCTCAATCTGTCTCTCCTTAGACAAACCCAGAAGCAATTTGTCCCTGAGAAGCCCAACTAATAGCAGCCTGAAATCGATGTCTTAAAGGCAAAGGCCTCTTGCCTTAGAAAGCCTGCAGCGGCCGAGCTCCTCCACAAAGGCTTTAAATCACCAGATTATTGGTTTTATGAGTGTGACCCATGTGGAAATAATTGCTAATGTTCCAAGAGTAACCAGTGGAAAGGTGGGTAATGGGGCAATTTATAAATTCTGATTGTAATACATGGAAAGCATCCAGGCCATCTCCTGACTGTTATTTTATGGCTGCTCATAAAAGCAGGTCAAGCAGCACAACAGTGGCTGCGACCACAGCCATTAAAATCAATACTGCTGTTGCAAACGCTGTTGTTGCTGCTCTCATGTTGTTTGTGGTGGAGGGGAGCCTTTAAGGCCAAGAGCAGCAAATCACATTGTGACAATGAAATATCTGTTTGGATACTCAGAGAATAGAAGTTTCTTATAAATAATGAATACGCTGAATCAAAACAAAGATTTCCTAGTGATGCCCTTGGCCACATTTGTTGTTCACATTGGAGGCCCACGTAGTTTGAAGTATATAACACCATGACCAAACCTGAGAGCAGACTATGTTGAAAATATATTCATACCAATCAAGATGACCTGATTCCAGGCATCTCTTTATGGTTACTGCAGTATCTATAACCATCTATGTCTTCTCAAAGTCTGCTTCATTTTAGAGAATCCAGATGGCAGCCTGCATCACAACACAGTTTCAGTGACTTGAAACAACATCACACATTAGCTTACCGCTCTATAAGCCTTTCTTACAACTAACAACTATGAAAACTTTTTTTTTTTCATCTTAGCATTTTGTTTGATTCCTCCAAAAATAACCAGCAAATTATGCACTTCTGCTAATATCAGTTTGCCAGCTGATCGGCTGTTAAGCTGCATCACTTAGCACAGCATGTCTACTTGCACACAAATTCACCTTTGGTCTGTTTAGATGCCAATGTGAATCTTATTCCTTGAATTCCCTGCAAAAACACACTGGCCATGAGTTGAGCTGAGCGAAAGCCCAAGTTTGTTTACCTTTACTAAATCCAAGTTACCTCTAGGCCCTACTCCTCCATTTTGCACACTCTCTCATTGGATAAAGTTTCTCTTTTCTTTCTGGGATCAAGGAGTCTTCTAGCCCCGAAGAAGGCACTCCAAATAGAACATTAAAGATTCAGACAGAGTGGTGGACAAGAGGATTTCCAGTTATACATGTGAACAAAAGCAGTGTAACACACAACATGACAACTGGAGCTGGGAAATAAGCCAAACCTTTGCAAATAGTAGGACTGGGAATCTGTGGGTGTCTCACGATTCAAAACAATTCCTGGATTCACGATTTAAAGTCTATTTTTGAATTAGCACATATTTCAGGATCTACTCCAGTCATCTGTGGGACTGCCTGGATTTCTTGCTGCTCCATTTGGTATTCTACTGGGTTAAATAGAAAGCCTTAGCACTCAGCAGGGACTGACTGATTAGCCAAAAATAAAATTTTACATAAATTGATTTTTTCCTACCTCTAGCAAATAGTGAGGCAAAAAAAATACATTTGTAGTATAATATCTTTATTTAACGTAGAGACAATTAGATGTGTTAATTGGATTTTTATAGCAAGGTTTTCTTGTTAACGTTCCAAATATGAAGCTTCAGAAATATGTCATAACAAGTAGTGTATTATTGTCAAAGTATTCCCTGTTTCCCTTATGAAGTACAACTACCGAATTGAGGGGTCTCCAAAACCAGGAGTAGGACCGGGAACACAGGTTGGGATTGAGCCTTTGTCTTTAGATTGACAGCAGCTGACAGAGCTCAGCCTGCCAGCTGCTGTCAATCAAACTCAAACTCAGACACGCCCCTACAACCATCAGAGATAAAAGGAGCCTTTTTGGAAATCTCCCAAAAGACCATTTGAGATGAAGGAAATTAAATTTAAACATACTTTAAATACTTACATATTTCATCATTAACATGTCTCTACGTCCTCTAGGGGTCTACCACAGAACTTCAATGTTCCTACTTAAAAGAAAACTTTAAAACACTAGTTTCTGAACATGTGGCTTCTCCTTCCTCAACTTGACTTTTTTTAAAAATCATTTCTGTCTTTGACCTCTGTGGTCTAAGGTGAGAGGCATCTCCTGATTGTACAGAAACTGCCTGCTGTGTGGCTCTACAGCAGCCCAGAGTCACAGAACAGAGAGTAAATGGAGGTCTCTGGACTTGAGCCTAATGACTGCCCGCTCCCTCTCTCTTTCAAGCCTCACCGCAGCTTTGGTCTGCTCTCCTTTGGTCCAGTCAGCAGGACACCACAAATAGCCCATTCCCTCTCTCCACAGCTCCCATAACCATGCAGGCGTGCATGGGAGCCTGGTAATTTTCCACTACAGATATAGTGTGTATGTCGGCTGTGTGTGTTTGTGTGTGTTTGCGTGCTCAAGAGCACATATTCATGTTTGTACGTTTACTTTATTCAGTTTTCTCCACGTGTTGTGCATGTTTGTAAACAAACATTTGTAATGATTTGTGTTTGTGTGAAGGGTGGGAAAATGCTCAAGAAAAGGAAGAACGGTCAACTTATCTGCATGTATTTCTAATCATGCTTGTTTTTACATTAACACAACTACACACACACACACACACACACACACACACACACATTAACAAAGTCACTCTAACACCTGTATCACACATGCACATTCAATTTGGTAATATTAAGCTATGCGAAAGAGGAACTGTCGCCACATCATAACACTGTATGTGTCAAAACTCCACCTTAAACAGCTTTGAATGTGAGTGTCACACCCTCAAACACACGCATCTGCATCTAAAAGCACACCGTATGTTTTTCACTGTCATTTTTAAGAGCTGAAAACCCTGAAGTTTGAGCACAACTTCCCCAATACTGGAAACACACGCTAGATAGAGTCGAAAGCAGAAGTAAAAAAAAAGGCCACATATGTATTTGGTTGGAGTGTGGTTAATAAAAGCTCTGGGGTAACGGTTTGAGGCAACGTCTAATTCAGTCCACATTCAGTTAGAGGGAAGCCACAATGCTTGTGGGTGGTCCAGAGCCTGTCAGCACGGCCATTTTGTCTTCTGATGTCACATGTTTAGATTTAAGGCCCAATTTGCTCTCATTTCTCCATGCTGCAGCAGCATCTAAAGACAAGAGCAGTCAGAAGTAAAGGACGAGTGAAAGGAATCCACTGGCAGAGAGGGAGAGTCCAAATGTAAAGATGTTTTTTTCGGGAATACAAACCAGATGAGAAGACCCAGTGCAGATAGAAATGTTGCCTTAAAGCTGCAAGAATGCCTTTCTGTTTATAACATGATAAATAACTCAGAGAAATGAGAAGGAAAGAGCCCACAGCTCTTTCGGTGCACTGACCAAAAAAAAAAGTAATTTGATTCACCCCTGAGAAATTCAATAAGGTACGGAGATCTCAATCTAAAATCTCTCAGCCTCACTATTCCATCAAAAGCAGCGGCGTGATTTCATATCTGCAGACCTAAACCTCTGTGATGAAGAGTAATCCATCTTGATCACAAAACAATATGATGAACAATCCCTCTAATGTATTGATGTTGACAACTTAGCCATGAGGTTGTCAGTGTGGGTTGGTGGGCGAGCATGGGCAGCAAAAACACGGTGCTATCAATGCATTCTATGAGGCACAGCATGCAAAAAAAAAAAAATACGGCAACCAATATATCTTAATCCTGCAGATGTGTACTTTAAAACACTCGTTCACACACGCCTCCACTGCTCTAGTTCACACTTTTGCTATACGGTGTGTCATCTTGCAAATTCATGCACATTTACACACCCACATCCATGTGTGAGTGTGTGCACACGCTCAAACAGTTTCCATCCCACCTTTGTTCTTCTTCTTGGCTGCGGTGTGTTATAGGTCACAGTTATGCAATTGTGTAGGGGTAGCCTATTTTCTCCAGACCACTCTTTCACTTTTCTTACTTCCTCTTAAGCTGTCTGTTTTCTTTCTCAATATATTATAATGTTTGCAGAAAAAGATCAGAACTGACTATAGGGCAGCAACTTAGTCAATCAAGATACTGCTTTTGTATTTGTTTGATCATCTTTATAACTTAAAAAGCAAAAATACTGATTTAGTTTTCTAACTCTTCTGACATTAAACATTTATTTTTGTGTTAGAGTAATGAGACAATGAAATCTATTTGCACATGTCAACTTCGACTGTTTTCCAATAATTTGTTGCTTTAAATATTTCATTTAAAAATTCATTTTCAATTGCAGACCTAACAGACTGTCTTCTGTTATTTTAAAACTTTATTCCTTGATCTAACAGAAAAATGTCATTCTTGGGTAGATGATTTGTGTTGTGAATACAGACAACTTGGACTCAGTAGATGTCATAAGATCAAATGGTTGTTAAAAAAAAAAAAACATTTTACGATAACATAGAAAAAGGTAGTTATCCGCACATCACATAGGAGCACGGCAGTGCAAAATCAGCAGATTTAGGAAGAAGATAGGCTTGCACACATGCCACAAACATTTTTGACGTTTAGACCAGAGGTCTTCTTCAGGTGATAATTCTTCACAAAATTAAAACAACAATATTTGAAGATAACAGGCATTATTGTGCCATTCTATTGTGATTGATGCATGTTTGGTGGGGAGTGTTTTTATATCTCTGGGTATTGTTTTTTCGTTTCCACCTGCTGTTCTGTTGTGTGGTCGCTAGAAGCCTCCAACCACGTCAGCCAGACAAGAAGATCACGTCTGCTGTCTGCACACATCAGTGACCACATGCAGACATGCCTCTACATTCATATGAACACGCACCTATGAAAAAATAACAGATATGAAAGGTGTAAGTAGTGTGTGAACCAGTTTGTATGTTCCTCTACGCACGTGTGTATGTGTCAAAGTGTTACGACACTTGCAGATAGACTCGTAGCACTTAGCAGTGGGAAGATAAGACATAACTCATCTGGCTTCAATCTGACTTATCAGCTCGATTACCTGCGACAGCTCCGGCAGCGATGCACACTCTCAGATAACACATCAGTTCAGTTTGGGTCAAAGGAGAGCAAACATGCAGATGACGCATGTTTGAGGAACATGTGTTTATTTAGAAAAGACAGAAGAATACTGGAGAACAAATGCCTGCTTTTGTGTGCTCATTATTGTTGACTTCTTCATGTGATCTAAAGAAGGAAGTTTGTTTTAGAAAAAGGAAACGTTCAAAAGTAAAAGATACATGAGAATAAAAATAGAAATGTATTGCCTTACAACAAAGTTATTTGTGGTTGTTCAGAATGTTTTTGTACTTTGGTTGTAAAGAAATTCACGTCCAAATAACCGAACACAAATTAACAGAAAAAAAGTTGACATGTGTTTTGTGCAGGTTTTGCTCATTATGTTGGTGTGGGAGACGTCTGTTTGGAAGCAAAAACAAGCTTCTACTTTTTCCACCCATCTGCAACTAGTTCCAGATATGTTCATCTTGATTCAGTTTGGCTGGTGGGGGGAATCAATTTGCATCCTGCTTCTTGCCTTATTGAGAAGAAAGAGGAAAGAATCATAGTGAACGTCTCACCAGTTGCCATGACAACCCACCATACCCAATAACCCGTGGAAATATAAAAAAAAAAAAATGTGTAGCCTTTACACACATAGACATACATACACACACACATACACACACACACACACACACAGGAGCGCTCTGTCGGCCATGGTTTGAGGGTAGAAGCAAATCTTGTTTACAGCGCAGAGAAACGCTCACATACACATAGACACACACACATGCACAAACAAACTGCACGGAAACAATCTATCCACTTCAGTACAAAAAAACCTTCAAGCAGCTCTGTCGGCACATCCTGTGTAGATGTGAGCCACCAGAGAATACAGTAACCCACAACTGCATGTGGTGTTACAGTTCCTACGTCAGACATCCGGTTTGAGACAAGCTCTTAAAAAACAATGAGAAACTAATAGAAAGATAAAGAAAACACTTCATTAAGCATTTACATAAAACTGTAATAATACTTTAAGACAGAAGTGTAAAGTGCAGACAGCTCTATATTATTCTGGTGGGTTTGTGTGTTTGAAGCATTTATGGTTTGAGTGCAGCAGGAGGCGGAGTGCTCTGGGTTTACAGAGGCTGCTACTTGTGGCTTTTGGTTTGTGGGCTTTTGTTTAAGATATAACGGTTCAGTTTCCCTGTCAGCAGATTTAGGCCATGTAAGCCACTGCTCGGTTGGTGAGACAACGGACATATTGGGGGAAAAAAACAACAACAGGGCCTTAAAAATAGTCAACACCGTTGTCTAGATCATTGAATTGAATTGAATGTTACGTTGTTACATTCATAAATAAGATCAGATTTTATACAAGCAGCAAACATGGAGTATGAATGACAGAAAATCCTAATGCAGAAAGTTACATTTTATTCAGTGTGCTCATGATGTTCAAAAAATGCAACAAAAAAAAAGGAGTACAAAGAACCAATCAGTTAAAAAAACAAATCTGTTATTTCATACATTTAAAAGTACAATACTTCAAGATAACCCCTGACCTCAATACAGGAGAGTCCAATCTCACACACTTTAGCACTCAGAACAAGCAGCTTGTAAAACCGACTGTAAAGAGAACTGTGGTTTTTTTTGTGCACTACATGTCTGGTTGTATCGTTTACTCTGTTAAGACTTTACTTCTCTTCACTCCTTGGTAGTTGGGGAAGTTGTACCAGAGAGCGCCGTGATCTCCTTTTTTTTTTTTTAACAAAACAAACAGCCCAAAGCCATGATAGGAGTCAGACTAAAGTTGTTAAAAAGTTGTACTGTGTAACATAAGTGTAGTCTTTTTTTTAACAGTCTTCCTGCAGAGTTTAAAACTAGTTTGAGTTGGCCTTAGGCCCTTATAAAGAAGCCAACAAAGCATTCAATGTCAGATTATTTACAGAGTTTGCAGAGGCTTGTGATTACTCTATTACTCTACATGTTACAATTGCAGAAAAAGTTGTTTTACAAATATTAATACAATTTTCTACTTTGCTAAGATGCCTAAAAACATATCACGAGTGATTAAATTACACTGAGCATGTCTGTGCTGATAAACAGGAGGCTTTAGTCAACAGTTGGTTTCTTTGTTTTAGAAAAATACTTTCAGGAAAAGAGCATCAATGGCCTCAAGTTCATCATCCATGTTGAATGAATTGCTCGCAGTCAAAGCTGATGAAAAAGGGTCTCGTTATAGGGGTGTGAAAATCAGCAAAGGACATGTTTAGACTGATAAGACCCAAACAGGAAGCAAATGTGGTCATCCTAATAATAATAACAAAACGCACACAGGGGTTTGCTATGATGTGCTTTTTTAAAGTTTCACCTAAATTTGGCTACGTAAATGATGTCATCAATTAGTCTTTGTCCATGTGCTGTGTTTCAGCCAATTTCTGAAATTCATCTGAGTTGCTGTTTATCCACCATGATCACCAGCATTGTTATAAACATCTGAAAACAACTGCTTTAAGCATCACCTCCTCAACAATAATAAAACTTAGTTCCAGGAACTGACACCCACAGCAGGTGAAGTACAGTGGAAACAAAAGCAGAACCTGTGACGAAGCCTCTTATGGTTCATGTTTTTTTTCCGACAGTGGCACGGGGCAAACGTCAAAGTCATGAATCACTACCACTAGAATGTCATTAGATTGTATTATTTGGCACTGCAAACTTCAGTGAAGTAAGGATACATGCTTTATTGGATGATGTAAATGTACGTATCTATAGGCATGATGTTCAACTTGTGGTTTCAGATTAACTTAATTGCTCACCCTCCGTTGAGAACAAAACTGTCAGTCATTAGTTCGGCAAAGTTCAGCTCAGCTCTTGTGACTGACATACCAGATATCTTTAACAATGCAATGCTTTCACACTCAACCCACTCCAAATTGGCCAACTGAGAAAATTACCCTGCAGAACCCCGCACAAGACAGACACACACACAGCTGTATGGCACATATGACAGCTCACTCTGCAGGATGAAAACAACTCTTCAGAGCAGTCTGTGGTTGTTTCAGAGACACATTCTTCCCCGGCGGGTGGACATACAAAAAGATATGATTCACATTAGGGTTTCACAGTTTGGATCAAGGCTAACTATAAATACTGCTTTTCCATGAGTGGAGACATTACTACATATAATATTAGTTGAAAAATTAATAAGCATCAACATAAAATCTGTGTCTCGTGATTCCTTTGGTATATAACTTCCCCTAAATAGCCTCACACAGTATTGGGTCTGAATGTGAACATCACACAGTCATGGGACATTTGCACATGAATGTCATCATAGAGAGACTATCTGCAGAACAGTAGACAATAAGTTGACAGTAGTACAAAACGTGGCCCAGAATCATATTCCTGCTGATTACAAATGCACAAACAGTCGATGCTTTACTGTCTGCCGCCTCTGGTATGGACTGAAACTGCCAGCAAAATCCGCAAATTAAAATGTAAAGCTGCTCTAAGCACCACCTTGATGAAATCCCACATTAAGCCGAGCAGGGAGTCAATATGCACTGGAGGGAATGAGAGTGAAGCCAAGTCAACAGGGAGTTCTGCCTCCTATCTCGCCCTCTTCCCCTCTTTTTTTTCACCACTATCATTACCTTGTCTGTCACTCCCCACGCAATTTCCTCCCATTTCTCCCCCTGATCTTCTACCCACACCCCCTTCTTTTTTTTTAACTGGCTATCTTTAGAACCTTTCCTTTCCTGTATTTCCTATTTTTTTGTAACCTTCTTTCCTCTAACTGTACCTCTCCTGCTCCCCCATTTTTCCCGACCCTTAATTTCCCTCCCTGCCCACTTTTTCCCTCAGGTTGTTTCCTCCTTTTCTCTCTATCTGTAGGTGCCACATCTGGCAGCTTCCAGCACCAGACTAGGCCTGCCTGGCTGAGAGAGAGTGAGAGAGAAAGAGAGATAATCGGGCTAATCCCTCCGTCATCCCAGAGGCTATCACGCTACTCTATAACCCCCTAATCCCTCTAATTCCCTCACACTCTGCAGTCATCCTCGCTGTCAGACACATTGGGATCCTTATCACCAGGCGGAAGCTGCAGGCGAGTGCGTGTGTCTATGTGTGCATGCGTAGGTGTGTGTATGTGCATTCCTCAGTTGCTTCCTTTTAATCAGTGAGGGATGTCTGTGGCCTCGCAGACAGACTGACCTGACCCGGGCTTTGAGGAACTTTGGTAAATGGATAAACAAACAATCTCTATGCAGAATGAGGAATACATCCAGAAGATAAACACTCTCCCTCCCTCTCTCTGCTTTTGATGCTTCCAATTAAAGCGCTGTATGACAATGTTACCCCCAACACCACAACCACTATCCTCCTCCTCTGTCTCACACTCCTCTTTCTCTTCCTTAGCAAGGGCGATGCAGATGCAAAGGGGTGCAACAACAAAGAGACAAATTTCTGCTTTTAAAAATCATGATCAATTAACACTTTTTACACCACGATTTAATATTTGACGCATGGAAGGATTTAGAGCAGTACAACAGCTCCAAGACTGCACGACAGAGTCCCAGCCAACAGTTGATCATATCATCGCATATAGATTGATTGACGTATCAGGATCGGCGGCAGGAGGTGAGGTAGCAGAGCAGGAATCATTCAGCCATTTTTATCTGGTGTAGAAAAGAAACTGAACACGCAGGAAAACAACCAATACTGTATTTTGCGTTTATCGTCTGCATCACTGGCTGTGCACTCTGAACTGTGAGAAAAAGTAGTCAAACAACCAAGGGCTGTAGGGTGGGCGAAGGGTTAGCAAGTTATTTTCTCCTCAATGATCTCACCAGGGGACTGTGTATGTTCTAGTGTGTGTCCTGTGTATGTGTGTGTGTGTGTGTGTGTGTGTGTGTGTGTGTGTGTGTGTGTGTGTGTGTGTGTGTTATTGATCCATGCTCCTATTTAACAGCATGTTATTTATCATGCTGGCTGCTCTGTGGGCGCCAGCAGATTGCATTATTGGAATTTGGCCATGTGCCTATGAATATCTATCTATCCATCTGTCTATCTATCCATGCATCCAAAAGGACAGAACGATATGACAAAACATTGTCATGATTATTTTTCTGTTTTTCTCTATAAGGATTCATGAAACAAAAGAATTGATTCACTCTATGTTTTCAACTACAGAATGTCCTTATGCTTAAACAAAACCTTGAATCCCTCATCATTCAGTCTGAAATATGTACAGTGCAGAGCTCTCGTTGTGGGGTATATGCATTACATTTTTTTACTTTTTTTCAAATATTCTTGTAGTGAAACGGATCACAGCTGATCTGTGATTTGTTTGGGTCTAATTAAAAGTGCCTTTACATTATTTTTTCAATGGAAATGCTTCGGTTCAGGGCTTTAAGTAGCATAGTAGTATGTAGTAGGAGTTCAGGAAGCTGCCAGATCAGGGGCATTATTTTTTTTTAATAGGATTTAAACAATAACTAACACTATTAATTTAGCATTAAACTAGCTGCTAAGTATTTTTTTGGATTCTAAAGTAGTGCACTTAATAAAGTACTATTTCTTATTGCTTGTCCATCTTCATCCTAGCTCTCTGTGTTTAAGGTGTGTTGTAACATCAAGACGTAATACTAAGCTGTCTGTTAGATGTGACTGGTTGTCTAGCAGTTTAATGTGCTGACAAGTCTATCGCAGTGCACTCCACTTATTGACATACATATCCATGTGACTATGTTCCTTTCCATCCATCTATGTATGCAGCCGTTTATCCATCCTCTAGTCCTGGAAAAGACAAGTAGACTTAAGAGTTCATAAGTTGGATCCCTTGCCTCTTGCTTCTTGCATTTAATTCAATGTCACCAGTGAAATGTGGCATCTGATGACACTTCCACCCCCTCTCTGCAGACTCTGTGGCAGTGATGTGAGAGCTGGCATTGTGGCTAATGCTACAGATTGAGCAGAGCTTCTGCAAGAGAGACAGCTCATCAAGCTGGGGAGCTAGCCAAGTGGAGTGTGACAAATCTCCATTTACCATCGGCGCACGGGGGCAAGGGTAAAATTAGAAACTCTGCCGCTTCTAACTCCCCGCTGCTAATTCCATTTCGTGCAAATTAATAAGTGTTTTTGTCCTCCTCCCCTCGCTCCACCCCCGCCCCTCGTTCTCTTGCATCTTGCACTCTCTCTCCCTCCCTCATCCACTCTCCTTGACGAATTGCATTATCTGAAGGGAAAAAAAGGAACTCATACACTAGTAATGAGACATTGTTAGGCAAATCCCAAGTCAGTTCCAGCATTGTTTATGGAATAAATGCCTGATTATCAGCTTGAGAAGTGTGTCTGTGTGTGAGAGGGAGGAAAACTGCTCTGCTGTTGGCTGCAGGGCAAGATACAACTTGTCTTATGCTGCTGTTGTTCTCTTGTCGTCATCATTACCGTTTCCTATTTGACAAGAAAACACTCTTGATAATTTGGCAATTCATTATAAGAAATGACCCAGTGTGAATCGAAGCAAGGCGTGCAATGCAGCCGTATGTTAATGGTCCTCTGCTGAAGAGTTCTCTTGTAGATGGATGAATTTCCCTGTGAAACTTATGCTAATTCAGTATTTTGTTCACTAACTTTGACATTTTTGTTGTTTTTGATATGTTCACAAATTTAGGATTATTATTTATCCTTATACTGTTAGCTGTAAAATGAACTACATACTGAGACTTTGTTTACCGTTGTCTGTATTTCTGAAAGATGTATGGTAGTGCAGCTGAACATTAGAGAGCCCATGTAAAGCTGGAACTCCTGAGTTTGTACTTGCACTTAGCTTTATTGGATTCTGAGGTCCAAAAAATTGTTTATTTACAATAGTAAATCTTTCTTTATTATTATTGGTTGGGAACTCCGCGTTGATGACTATTAGCTATTTTACTACACTGCAACTATCTAAAAACAGTGATACTTATTCAACCAAAATGCTAAACAATTACATCTCCTGTTGTGAGCAAGCGGCTCCTTCGGTGTCAAAAAATGAAGATCCTTGAGTGTCCACTTGAGGCTTATTCACATTCAAACCTCATATATTAGAATGTCCATTCTGACAGCAGATATAAAGATGTTACATCCAGGTACAAAAGGCGATTCCGGTCTGAATAGCTCATGACTTTACCCGCACGCACTGTACAGGGGGCTGAATTTTATTTACGACTCATCCCCTCTGATTTTATAAAGGATAAGAGTTATGCTTAATTAGGGGAGTGACTGATCTGCAAGCAAGCGGGGGCATTAAAGCTGTTTGTCAGAAGGCTTAAGGCCTGCCTTAACCTCAGCTCTTTGGAGCAGACTGATGGAGTAGGTTGAGATAGCAGTTTCAACAGACTGCCAACGATGGGCTTCACGAGTGAGTCCATTGGTCTTCAGTTTGGTTTTAAGAAACCAATGGAGACGTCCTGAGGCTACATCTATGTTTTATACTGTCTATGATTTTATTTGTAAAAGGACATAAAGTGCTGCTGAACTTGAAGTTCTGTTTAAACCACATGACTTCCAAACAAGACGTACAAAATCTTAGTCCATAAGTAAATACAGTGGCCTCTGCTTGTAGTTCATTTTTGTTTCACTTTAAAGAGAGGGCTATTTGTTATCATGTTACTATTTTTAAAATGTATGATTAAGGTTTACATCTTTAAGACATTAAATCTTAATTCTTAGGTTCCAGCTTCGAAAATTTTAATATATCTGGTAAATTCACTCCCCTGTGACATTAACTGGATTATCTTTGGGTATTGCAAAGAATTGAACGATGAGAGACTGCTATTGGATACAGAAGTTGTTGGTACCCAAGACGTCAATGCAACCTCTTGTTTCTTCTTTGGCCCTTTATCAAGTTGAACACTCAACACAGAAAGAAGAGAGTCAGAGTTCACCAATAAACTCTTCAGAATAGGTAATGATCAATCATTACAGCCTAAGCTCTTACTCATATCTTGGCATTGCCCAGAGATTTACAGCAGCGCTTGAACCCATCTCTCTAATAGGCCAGCGATTAGCAGGCTACAGTGGAGGGACAACATAGTAGATCAATAGAGCACCAGAGAGAATCGATGGTGTGCTCCATGGTGGGTCTGTAAGGCTGCTGCCTCCCATCAGGCCCTTTATAGCTTTGTAAGTCTACCATTAAATCGCATCATAAAAAATGCATTTCAGCACTGTCACAGGACGCGATGTGTTAATGTTGGGTTGCTAATGAATTTGAATGTGCCAGGCCATGAATGTGGTTCTGTTTCACAACACTGTTTCATACATCATAGTTCAGAAGAGGTTATTCCTGATTTAATATAAATCTGCAATGTCGGAAAACTTACAGTCGCGTTAATAAACCAGAACATAGCGCTGCTGCCGTAAAGGAAGGAGAAACAAATGGAAAGATCTGAATATGCTGTAAGATTATTCCTTTTTACTATCCTTCTTGGTCTGTATAATAAGACAATGCCATAGTGAGATGCTCTAGAGAAGTTGGAATAAGACACCCTTTTGACTTGAGGGTTTCGATTTGGATTGAATACTTTAGTTTGGCTGTTGCTATTAATACAATTCCCTAAACATTTCCTTTATTGCTTACTTGTCCTTACATTCAGAGAGATTCAATAACATGTCAGTGACAATAACTAATGTTCTAACTTAATAAGTGGATAGAAATCTATGCTTGCACACTTGCTTTTTTGTAACATAAGAATGAGTATGGTCTTTTTACCTGCTCTTTTGTAATGTTAACAGACAAAGAGTAAGGTATTTTACCTGCTTTTTGTAAAGTGTCTCAAGATAACACTTGTTATGAGTTGACGCTATACAAATAAAAATTGATTGATTGAACTGGAAGTGAAAAAGACAAAAGCACTACACCAAGTCACTTCAGTGAAAGCATGAGGAAAGCATGTCAGTGATGATTTCTACTGATAAGAAATACAGCATCAAACAAATGCCATTATATTTGTATCATATTACATCCATAGGGTGTACATCCTTTAATTGAGACCATACAGTTGCATGCTGTAGTTGTTCAGATGGTGTTACAATTCATAATAACACTGGTATTGCATGACGCTAATCATTTTGAGCTGATGATTTGGTGGATTTTAGTTTGACAATGCTAGCCTAAATTACTGCAAATTCTTGACGCAGGCTTTTAATAAAAATAGATGACTCAGAGAGCAACAGATGTATTAACTGTGTCAGTGTCTTCCTGTGGGATATACAAGATGCAACACAGGAAAAGACTGATGACGTCTTTATGCCAAAAACAGAATGTTACCGGGTAAAAATTTGCACATGTGCTCCCATTTCTGGGTAATGAGCATTACTGATAATGAATATGCAACAAATGCAATATTGCATGAAATGACCTTAACTTCTTTGATTTGTTACTCATCTGATTTTGGTTTCAAATTCTTAAGCTTTACTGAGAAACATATGGTTACCAAACTGAACACATGCACACAGCCCAGACAAATTATCACTAATGAGATGGATCTGTTTCAATTTTACACAAACAAATAGAAACTTTATGTAATCATAGATAAACACCAGGGCCATGTGTCTTGCATCCAGATTATTCAGTCAATTCTAAATGCCATTTTTACTTGTTCGCTCTGCTTTAGTCTCCTCCAACTCCTGAAAAAATATCTTAGAATATCTTAACTATTAAATCGTAGACCTATACAGTATATCAAGCAGGCTAATATATGAAGAGTCCAATTCACTGGTTTTCAATGTTGCTAGAAGTGTCTCTGATCTGAAGAAAAGTCTTCAAATAAGGGATTGACACACTACCTTTGCGTTCCATATATGTGAAAGGCAACATCTATGTTCTGCTTTTCTAATAGGTGTTTAATATCAAACAGCATAATTGGTTGGTTTAAGCAAAAAGAGACTACAGGGTTAAGATTAAGAAAAACAATCAATGAGTAGGTTAGAACATTAACAACTTTTACACACTAAGGATTTGCACTTGGGCATCCTTTTTGAATGTCGTTTTTTATTTGGCCAGTCCATTGCCCCTAAGTGCCACTCCAAGTTAACTTCCTTGGTGCTCTGTGACGGGAACAGTTGCTCGGGGAACATCACATTACTATAGATGGGTAAACATCACAGTTTGTCGAAGGCCAGGTGAGTCTCCTGCACATACAGTCATATTTTAAAGCAAAGCTAAAACTTCACATTTGAGAGAACTAGAAACATAAATCACAAAATTAACTTGAAAGTCTGTGTGATTTTGTAAATAAAAGTATCAAAGTTTCACCGTATTGCTCCTTACTTCCTTGATTTAATAGAAAGACATAAACATGGTCCTGATTTGAATTTAACCCCCGGCTCCAGAACAGGTGTCAGTGGACAGCAGCGCTGATCACCTGACTAGACAGATGACAGTTTGCAGGTGCTTTAATAATTCAATAGCCGTTCTATTTGCAATCACAATATCAGTGCTCGCTGAGCCGTTTGTAGACTATCCCCCAGGCCTCAATAGTTATTAAAGACAGAAATTATATATTCATAACACCGGATATTGCTGCTTGTTTATTTATAGCTTGCTTCCATTTTTCCGTGGTGTTTTGTCAGTCGACTTCCAAGCTATCTACTTTGCTTTGCCTCAGGCCATATATACCTCTCCCTCCCCGACTCCCTCGAAAAGGGGGGAAAAAACCTCAGGAATGGCTAAATTGAAAGCGCGCCTTTTCCATTATTTTCAGGTTCGACCACAGCCAAGCTATTTCCTTGTTTGCTTGTGCCCAGACTTTACAATGAGATGTTTCTTTCTTGCACTGCCTTACAGACGCCTTGTTTGGTTCAGCTGCTGTCAAGGGACCGCAGAGGATGCTGGAGAGCGTGGGTCTAACAATGTTCACTGTAGTCAGGGGCTCCCAAGGACAAGATGATATTATCACACTGAGGCAGATGTGTGTCTGTGTGTCTGTGTGTGTACATGCATGAAACTCCTGAGCAACTTTTGTTTTCTATTATGCTTTAAATAAAAATATGTAAACTATGTTTTATTAAGCAGTCATGTGGTTTCCAAAAGCAAGTGCAGTTTTTGTTTCATTTGGTGATAACATTTACAATGCATGTCAGTACTTGTTTACCTCTCTGCAGCACAGACATCCTGCTGGACACGCAGTCAGTCCATCATCCCAAAATGTCTGCGCCAATGAGCTGTGGCAAAAAGCTTTATGGTAGCCAACAACCAGAATCCCCAATGAGCCAAAAAGCAACTTTCACACATTTAACTGCAACCCCCCCCACGTCAGATATATTCTATTCCCTTTCCCTTTCCAAAAAGCTGTTGTCACAGCACATTTGCTCCCACTTAGCACTCAACATTCACATAGAGACAGTGAAATCTTTGTTCTTCCGAGTGATTAACACGAGGGGAAGGGGAAAAAACATTTCCTCATAAAAATGGCTGCCTTCCAAAAGACATTTGTCTTCATTTGTCAGAGGTGAGCCTCTCTGTTCTGCTGTGCAGGGTGGTTTGCCTCCGAAAGCAGCAAGTTGGCTCAGTATTGACGAGTCAATCAGCAAAGGTCAGCAGGTTTAGGGGAAGTGGGACACCTGAGCAGGACTTAATCTCCTTCGTCCTTTAAGTGAAGGATTTTGGATGAATAAGCAGGTGCAGGAAAGCTATTACCTACCCACCTCCCTGGTTTATCATCAGCCAAGGGCAGAAGGGTCTGGAGGGATGCCAACTGCGTGTACGAACACTCACATTTGCCAGAGAACCAGAAGTTTCACCTGCTATTTTGACTCTCTGATGGGCATCTAATGAAACCTCCCTCTGCTCCTTTACCTCTCCAACTCCTACTCACACGCTCTCTCCATGAGCAAATCAAAGTAATGGGAGTACAGCTGCAGTCTGTGTCCTCTGCTGGAAAGCTGACATAATTGTCACCCCCACTTCTGTTGCTTAATGGAGACAGTGTGCACATCTGACATCCGCGTAAGTGCACCAATCCCCTAAGTGACATGACTGTGTTTACAACACTGTGAGCCTCAAGAGTGTGTGAAGTTTCCAAATCCGCAGTCAATAGAACAGTAGTTTACAGATGATTGCACTGTGTCAAGAAACATCTATGACATGTCTGGATTTATGAGGCAAGGCAAAGGCCTTAACTGTATGAAAGAGGATTAAAAGTTAGAAAGAGAGCAGTGAGGAAGCTCACATTGTAGAATTTGTTGACTATATCAAATGGTATAATCAGTTTCAGATTTGTTGATTTTGAAATAACATAACCAGCCAATATTTAACAACATTTAAAATAGGGACACAAAGGGATGACGTGTGTTTGTTTTAAGTGTTCCAAGTGAAATGTGGCAGCAGGAGGGATTTCATCAAGTGACTCCATCCTGGCTGCCAGGGGCTTAAAGTTAATAAAAACATGAGTTCAACTCTGTATGACCGAGGCTGCTCTCTCAAATAGGTTCCACACACGCATTTTCTGGCTGTCACGGATGTGGAGGTCAGTGGAGCCAGGGTCAGAGCGAGTCTGCAGAGAGGTTTTGTTTTCCACTTGTCAGTCTAACCTTGGTGATGTCATTTCATCCCCAGCGGATAAAACCTTCACTTAAAGTATCAAAAGTCCCAAGAATAACAATACACATCGCACCATGGAAGGGGAAACATGATTAAGGGTTTTATAATCATGCCAATCAACCAATGAAAATCTGTTTTTGCATTTTGTCCAGTAAATCCTCAAATTTCCTGAGGCTCAAAGTTTATGTTTGGAGTTGAATATGAACTCTGAATCATTTTCTACAAATATTAATATAACCCAGCACACCTGGACACATATCACTTTCATACACCCAGCAAAGTGGTTCTTTGGAACTTAAATAAATATATAAGATGAAATAACATTTACCACGTTAAAAAACGTCATTAAGTATGCTATAGATCATTATTATCTGTCAGCAGTACATCAGCGTGGTATTGGACCATCGCAGTGAAGATGAAACTCAGTGGGAAGTCAAGATGGTTCTAGGTTCAGATCAAGATTCTTTCTGAACGTCTACCTCTGCAGGTTTTCAGGACAGACCCTGGCAAAGCGTAGAACTTTCTCAATGAATTGTATACAGCATCTAGTCTTGGAGCCAGAGTTTGTGGTGGACACTTTTGTTTACAGGCAATTTGGCCGACATCATCACAGAATTCTGGCCACATTGAGCAACTACTGGACATGTGCTTTGAATGTGCTTAATAACCTTCATTTAACAGCCCTAAAACGCACACAGTAAAAAACACAAACCTTATTGTTAATTCATTATCATGCAAGAATTAAATGTCTTAAAAGTCCTCTTACTACCGCGTGTAGCAGCACTCTCACAAGCTCGAAGGCATCCAAAGAGAAAGTTATCACAACATGCAACAGCACAGTGTTTCATCTTGTTCCCACCTTGAAATAAAAACCTCAGACAGAGTTTTGCTCACCGCAAGCAGACGGCAAAAAGCGCTCTAAAACGAATCAAATAGAGCCTGACTGATAAACAGCTGATATGCATGCTTTAGCATTAGAGGAAAAACCCGGTGGTTGTATAATTCAAGTTTACATTTGAGTTCTCTGGGCAAAACATCTTTAGGAAACACAAATCGTTTACAACAAAATGAGGCTGTACCGGCGTTGTGGTGAAACTTTAAATACAGCGGTTTGAGCCGCTTTGTCTTTTTATTTATCTTTCCCTGTTCCTGCTGTTTACACCGTAACCTAATTATCAAGCAGCATGTTTTATAAAGACATCCAATTATCTCCACTCACGTTTTAAAAGATTCCATATTCTGTTCTTATAACAGCTAATCTGAGTGGAGGTTCATTAGAGTAACGCAATGATCCAAAGCTAAGATAAACATGGAGCTCAATCGAGGGACGTACAAACAGTCGTCTCTTTCCCGATGATCTGCAGAGCAGGTGTCAAAGCGTACTTGCACCTGTAAGCGAAGGGGAGGGAGCAAGGGTAGACCGAACATTAGAGTAGTGTAGCCTATGCATCGTGATTGGTGCTCTTTACACATTAAAAAAAGGTAAAATTGGCTAAAATGGTCTGCAAATGTATCAGTGTTTCTTTGGCATATTTCCAGCCAGACAACACGTTGACATCGTTCCCTGTCAGACAACTGATTGTGATACCGACTAAAAGCCAAATAATAGCAGCTAACCTCAGCCCTTCTTTGGGCGTCTTGTCATCCTACAGAAGAAGCTCTAGCAGTGACTTTCCCCTCTCCTAGTCCTGAAAGCACACAACACCCTCCAATTAGCTTCTTATGGAACAAGCACTTATTGGATAACTGATAAAGAAAATGCTGAATGAGTAAGTAATGTTGCCAGAGCAATATCTATAATTAGGACAAGGTGCCAGGAGAGAATGAGCCCTGAGTTTGGCTCCTTCTGGTGAGCAATTAAGAGTGAAGCAGACAAATCACCGTGTCAGAGGTTTGACTGACTACAGGGCCAAATGCACAGCTGACAATGTTATTGCTTTCAAGCTGAATGGGTTTTACTGCACTGACAGAACAGTCCGACACTTTTGTTTGTTTTACAGATTTAATCATTTAGTATCATTTAGCAGCTCCACTTGCAGATGTTTGTGATTAGGAGGCCAATTTATGTGGAATGCAGTGTTGTGCAAACATTAGCAGTCGTGAGCCAGAAAATTAGGTGTAGAGATTGGTTGTTAAAGAGAGCTGTTCTGTTCTTCTTATTTTAGTCAGTTCAACTGTCTAGCATTTGCCCACAAAGCAGGAAAAGGAAGGGACACATAAGAATTGCTTCTTTATCCACAGATGAAAACAATGAATTACTTTCTGCCTTCATGTTTCAAGATGCCATATTGGTTTCTGATGCAGTGATGAGTTTCAAACTTGAATTAACAATCTGACTTTTCATATTCTTATATGAATGTGCTTGGTCATTTTAAAATGGATAATATAAAAAAAGAAGTTTTCCAAGTTTTAAGGAAGATTTTGTCGGTCATTTCTCCTTTTTAAGGGTCCAGTTGTGTTACCTGAAAAGTCTTTATTCAATCCAACGTTTCAAACTGTTTGAAAATACTCTAGAAAAAATGGTGTTTATAATTTAGGACAATTCACAACATTGAAATGTTTGACCTCCGATCCAGTGTGCAAAGAAATAAAATATTTTAGAAACATTTTACCTAGGCTGTGATTGATGCAACATCATCACTGCAAATGGTGGAAGAAACAGCTCTGTGATCTAAAAGCGCCTCACTCTCAACTTTTTTACTGCAGGCAGGGAGATCCTTTTATTTTCAATAACAAATTAACCTTGTTGACGGTTTGTTTTTGGATGTCTCTGGAAAGGGATTTAACTGCCTGACTGCAGCTCTCTCTGGTGGTCTACCGTCCTGCTGTTTACTTGACCTCATCAGGTCTCAAAGCACACAGTGACCAAGAAGACTAATCAGAGTGTGAGTCAGCCTCCTCTGGGTGAAGCAAAATAGCCATTAATACACATCATGGCCAATAACCTTGAGCATGCTTTATACTGTCTGATCCTTTAACATATATTGTATAGAGATATGGGATGACTACATAAGAGTACATCACTTATAGAAGAAGTATGATGACCAGTTAAACCAACACAATCCTCTATTCACACAGGATTACATTTGAATCCATCTGCTTTAAAATAAAGAGCAGATAAAATCAAACAGCACCAAATATATCACCAGCAAACAAAGTTCATTTAACAGGAAAAAGCTATTCTGTGCACAACACTTACTGTACCATCCTTTAAGAAAAGATTGTAAAACTTCCTACATTTAGAAATGCTCAGTGACACAGCAAGTGTATTTAAGTTTGTATCTATTTAATTGAGAAAGGAGCCCACGTGAATGAGTAGTAGCTTGAATAAATATAGAAAAATGAATGTGTGTGTGTATATTTGCATGTTAATATCATATGCATAGCTGTTGGTATTCAATTTAATAAGGAATTTACATTTCAGATCGAGAGCACGTGTTCATCCACAAGCTGCAATTTCCTCTGTAAGTGTTAAACATGTATGGAAATGTAAACCCTGGAAGAAAAGTGTAAAAAACCTCAGGCACTCTGCCTAATTGGTCCCTCTACAATATTTTCATACACATCCCTTGAAGATTTGTTTTTATTAATATTTTATGAGCAAGATTTTGCAGACTCTGGCCAACTTTTGGAAATAAATGAGCTCAGATGAGGTTCCCAAAGATCCCCTGCCAGACTTCACAGCTAATGTACCGCAGTGTGTATCACTAGCATGACCTGTATAATGTTTGTTATAGTTTGCATGGAGGAGCATCACTGCTGCGTCCACGTCCTTGAATAAACTTATTCATATGTACTTCTAAGTACACTTTGGGCAGGTAGGAATAGAGTCAAACTCAGTTAGTGTGCAGATCAATGAAAGAAAAGTTCACTCTTCCCTGCTGACAGAAATATGTGATGAATATTATATATGCAAAGTCTGACCTCTGAAAATGGAAAATACACTGGCTTGTAGCCTTGTAGTTAGATATAAGCAGGCAGCTGAGCAAGGTCAATCTTTGTGTAGCAAGTTATTTAACATTAGACTAGATAAAGAAACAGATTGTCTTGAGTAAGCATTATTAGTAAATCTTTGTAAAAGAGATCTCAAACATTGCTTCAAAGAGAACTGTACCAGTCCAAAGACAACTACAGAGCTGTAATGGTTGAAAGACTCTGCCATAGAGCCCCCTTCTGACTTATGGACTACAGTAAGACTGCAATGGCAAGTGTATTTAACTCGGCCCACATGGAGCAGCCTACATTGAGCTTTTCCCCATTCTTTTTTATTAGCATTTTCAAAGTTGAACAAACAAAAAAAGGGCGGTAACCCATACATCAAAATTATCAATACAACAACAAAACAGATAAAAGATTCAAGTAAGTAATCAAACAAGATATACGAGACAGTAAGTAATACATTGAGGTTAATACTAAACTACAGACACTAGAGCATGCTACGTCATCTGAAACAATTTTCATCAAACACAATACAAAGAAGTGAATAAGAAAGCGTGGATTTCTTGAATTATGAATGAACTTTTGATGAGTTGCTTTTGCTAGACAAACAAATTCTCCGAGCCCAAACAAAGTTGTTGTGCATGGTAAACAACAGTATGCTACATACTAGCTTTTGCCAAATCCTCCAGCGGTGTGATTCAATGATGACATTTCAATTCATCACATCCCCGTCTTTAGCTGACAGCTCCCCAGAGATTAACCTGGCTCTGTTGTTACTACCATAGCTAAATATAACAACAACAACAACTGAAACCATTTCTGTAGATTTCACCATTTTTTACAGGGAGCAATGGCAGTTTAGAATTTGAGTCATCATTATTCTTTACATTAAAGACTTTCTGCAGAACCACAATATGAGGCCACATTTCTTCTTGTTCCCTGTTATTTACCACCTGAATGTACATGTCTTGTTTCTTTGATCAATAATGTGTAACAATCTGAAAGGTGAAGGTGTTTCTGTCAGCACTTGTAGCTGTTGTCAGACGCGTGGTGAGCTCAGCCTCAGGCACTTCTGGTAACAATAAAGCCATTTAGAGTTTCATCTTAAATTACCAACATCATGAGACAATTATCAATTTCCTGTTAACCCCAGATGTAACATGCATCATCCAGAGAGGGATGACTGGTGATAAGAAAAACACACCATCTTGGGGAAGGGGATTTGTGTATTTAATACTGACCGAATTAAGCAACCAACGTTAAACTATAATTACACTTCAGTTGATCACTCAAGTTGCTTATTTAAGACTCGTTTCATTAATGCAGTGGAGACCTTTCAATCTATCACAGTGATTATAGTGAATAATGTCCTGTGAGTAATATGATTTCTTTACAGAGTCTGATTGAAGTATGATTTGCATGCAGACCTTTTACTGACATGTATAGTTCCTGATCCAGATGAAATACCCAACGGCATGGGCTAAATTGCTCTGAACTTTTCTGCTCTTTTTTTTTTTTTTTTTTTTTTTTAAAGCAAAACCACCACAAAAAGTTTCCTTGTATTCATTGTTGTAAGACCTACTCTAGAAAGCAGAAATGAAAAAAAAATACTGAAACAAACTTGGTAAAAACATAGTCAAATGTAACAGTAATAGTAACAAGAAATCATCAAGGTAAAAGGGAGAGAAATGTGGGAGATGGAGGGGAGAAATCTGCATTAGAAATGGAAGAAAGCCAGGAGGGAAAAAATAGCAACTCGGGGGGCAAAAAAAAGCATAAACACAGAAAATTATTCATAGACTGAAAGTTGTGTTATTCGCAGGATTGGCACAAACACTGAATGAACACGCCTGAACACTCACACACACGCGCATACAGTACACACTTACTTGGCTTTGTGCGCTGTTTGGGAGACACATCTCTAGAGTGCAGTGCAGTCTTCCACTCTGCTCAATATTGCATGAGCCTCCACTAAAGTTGAACCCTGGCTTTTGTTTTAGTTAAGCACCAAAATAAATAGAGCATAGCTGCAGCATCATAGGGACAATTAAATAAACAACAGCGCAGGGTTTTAGGAGACATTGTCGTGCTAATCACTCGCTGCACTGAGAGCACTGTGGTGCAGTACAATTAAATCACAGCCATTTATTTAACTGGAAACTAAAGCCTGGGAAGAAAGAGACAGGGATTAGGGAAATATTTTCTTTCTAAATGTGTAACATGGGCACTGAGCAAGCATCTGTGTAAAATAGAGAAGAGATTGGTTAGGTGTGTGTCTCTGTCTGTGTGTAGGAGATGGAGGCACTTCTAAAGCACAAGACTTTAAAACAGCACAGGGGATGTTTGAAATAATAAGTGATGCAAAACAGCGGATTTAAAAGAGGATTTATTCGGTTCTGCATCACCACAGGTGAGTCAGCCGTTATTCCATAAACCAAAGCTTATCTGTCTGTTAGGATGGGTATGATAATGTTGTACAAAAGAATAGACTGGATGAGAGAGGTAGAGCTCACACACACTTATGTGGGTCTGTAGGATATATACAGCATGTAGCAAACTAAGAGAGAATATTATGAATGAAAGGCTTCTTACTATGACATTTTCACTCAGTTCAGAATGTTAAAGGGGATGCATGTAAGGCTATCAAGGAAAGGACTGGTAGCTTGGTGCATTAAATCATTTTATATTAGCGTGCATCTGAAAAGTAAAACTTGATACGGCAGTTATGACCAGAAGGAGTTGTAAGTTAATATGAGAAAATGGACCACAAGTGTCCCACCATACTTTGGCTACTAGAAATATCCAGGGGGATCATTAAGTTTTTTTGGTACCTTTGTGCACCATTGTGATCGCAAATGACAGGTGATAAGTGCTGATTGAGAGAGGGAGTCACGCCACTAGTGTACAGAGAAAACAATCATGTTTCAATATGCATTAATATTGTGTGCCTTCAGAAAGTGAACTTAATTTATTTCAGTGTTCTACAGGAATTTGTCTCTGGTTTATTTCTCCAACGAGTGAAAACATTCAACCACAATTAGCCATCCATTCACTCAGATATATATCATTTCTATTATTTGATTGTATTTGCTTCAAAGCACATGCAACAAGTACATAATTATGGCCGTAATTAAGATAGAGGGAAAAAACACAAGCCCTGCCACATGAGCACCTTTGAAACAATGAGTGCTCGATTCATTAGCATCTGCTGTAAGCTTATTAATCATCTAACAGGCAATTAGCAAGCTGTTACGATTGGCGGCTGGTATGTAAATATATTCCTGGGTTAATTTCTCCCTCTGATAATAAAGGAAACATTATGAAAATTAGCCCAGCCACTATGTAAATGATTTATGCTATAATTGCTCTGCACTGCTTCAACTTGGATCAGCAAATGGCAATGTGATGGGCTGGCACCGAGGTTATATGCCAGGCTGCCGGGGGAATGAAAGCGGTAGGCATCACACTGCAGCCTGCATGACAATTTATGGGCTGTTCAAATGCCTTCCACCAGCCCTTCTGTCAAATAGATAATAAACCTTGGCTAGCAGAGGTGGGCCCAAAGGGACTGGCCATGTGTGAAAGAGTGGGGGAGTAAAAGCAATATATGATAAAAAAAAAAAAAAAGCTTGTGTGTTGTGTACGAGTGTGTGTATTTCTCGACCTCACCGAATGAGTCCTTTTAGTCTCCACATCCTCACAACACCAGCATATATTACACTGAGGATAGTTATTGGGAAAATGACAGACACAGTGACAAAAAATATCTAACCATGGTGGTTACTCACAGAAATACAACCAATTTTCCATTAGCAAATTAGTCCTCAGAGCACATGTGCACATGTCCCACGCCATGGCTCTACTAACAGGATATCAAGCCATGCTGAGAGGATTTTCTGGCAATCTTCTGCTGAATTCACAGCACAACAGCACTAATGACACTCAGGCCCGACATCCATCATGGCAATGTTCATAAAGCCTGTGCCAACATGTAGCTTCCCTTCGGCCCTCGGCGCTAATCTATGCGGTGCAGGCGCGGAGAAGCCATTACAGCTCTGAATACATGATGAGGCTCACAGCTAATACTCCTCTCAACACCGGGGGAAGGTTGGAGGACGAGAGGCAATATAATTGAGGCCAGGAGGCAGATTGTGATCTATTGACATTAAGCTGGGGCTCTTAATCTGACAGTTGTCCCCTCTGAGATGTTGACAGACAGCTGGGTGGGCAGCCACAGCCTTTTGCATGGATGCACAACACGTAGCCCCTACTGTAATATTCAGAAACCCCGCCCTCAACCCCCGACCCCCCCACCCCGGTGTCAGTTGTCTCGCGGTTTAACATGAATACATGAGGAGACTGTTGACTATGCCTCTATGAACAAAAGGCGAAGTGAAGACAAAGTGATGAACAATAGACGGTTACATGGGTTTTTTGAGAAGATGTTCATATTGGTAAAATATTGTTCTAGAGATAAACAGAAGACAGTTAAATATCTCTTACACCACACTATCTGATCTGAGAATCCTAGATAACCAAATGACACTGGATAAGTACAACTAGTTCGTTTTTACTTCCTCATAAATTGCCGACCATATAACCTGTTGGCATTAAAAACGTTAAGTCCACATGTACGACAAGGGGAAGAAAATAAGCACCAAGCAAAATGCAGACTAAATGTAGGCTCTGATAGATGTTGTGTTGCTGTTGTTGTTTTTTTTAATTAATACTATAACTTGTATTTAATTATATTTGACACATTCTTTAATGACAAATCACAATTGGAACAGAGATTATCCGATATATTGCATTTTTCTACTGTCCAGTTGAGTAAGTCAATGTTTACAAAAAACATTATCCAAATCAGTCATACATCGCTTGATGTAGTTTGCCTAGTGGACCGTCAGTGAGTGTTCAAACTCAGTAATAAACTATTAGACTGAGCCTATCAACAAAAATGTGAGCGGAAACTCCCAAAAGCTATTTTCTATAGATGGCTAAATAAACAGCAAAGACAGAGCTGTTTGCAGCTGTCCTAAGTTACAAGAAACCTTAAGACTCGTATGCTACATTTCCACTACAACCATCATACTAAAATAACAAAAAATAATTTTGTCTTGCATTTATTAATCAGAATGCATTTGAGACTAAATTCATGTTTAGACATGTGTTAAGACGTTAACGATTTGTAGCTTCAACTTATTAACTGGAAAAGAGCTGCAGTTTGCTTAATCCGACTTGATGCAGGTTAGACACTTGCCCTGACGTGTTTAGGACATGGACATCCTCCCCTTCTATTTCTCCCCATCATGTAGAAGAAATGCAGTAAGAAAATCAAATGTATCATACCACATACACACGTCTAATGATGCTGGATGCGCACTGTGAAATTCTTTCATTTATAGATTTTACACACCATGCTCTGTGAAGGAAGAAAGCACACACTTACACTCTCAAACAACCTGCTCTCTTGTCTGTGGTGTGCAGCCAATTAGATTACGTCGGTGAGTCACATGCTAAATGGCTTCACCACTTAAGTGTTCCCAAACGGCAGCCATTTTTCCCACTGTCTTGGGTGCGGTGGGCAGTGATGTGTGGCCCAATCAGCAGCAACACGGAGCCCTTGTATATTTAAATATGTGTGACTACAGGGCATGTTATTTTCCCCACATGTTCTCTGGTCTGCCTGTAGAGCGTACTGATTTATTGACGCTCAGTGACATGGGGAGGAGATAGCAGATAGCGTAGCGGGAATCCAATGCACCACAACTGATGTGAAAAGCAGCCGAGAGTCTGAAATAATTTGCAGTCGCACTCCCAAGGCCCCAGTGATTTAAAGAGACATACTTCAGAGGGCCTCGGTGCCTGGTGGGGAAATGTAGTCACATCACATTAGAACCAAAGACATGCAAATAAATGCTGGGCCAGTGGAATCAATCCAGGCACATCACTGTTTCAAGGTTTCATTTCCAGTCCAAGATACTTCACAGTGGGCTATTTAGTTTATTTTTGCACTGCCTCACGCCTGCATCACAGCCTGTTTGAACATAATTTAATGGCACTACTTCCTTGAACTGTCAGACTGTAACAGTCCCGAAGAAAAAGAAATTCCCCCACGCCTAAAAACAGGCTCGTTTGTGACGACCACATTGACGGAAACTTCGACCTCTCCTTTTTAAAATCCTCTACCGTGCAATCAATGTAGTGTTTGAGTAATGCCAGGCCCATTAGTGGCAACCAAACTGCTGCGGGAGGCAGGGAAAGAGTGTCATCTATTGTGGGAAACGATTGCTTAATATAGCAGCAGGGGCTTGAAGGAGTGCTTACCAGAGCACAATCCACTAAAATCAATAGCAACAGTCAGGCTATATTGTTTCAAACGAGGAAAAAGTGCGGCTACGATAAAAAGCACTCAATATCGGTGTCTGGGCCGGTGAGACGCTGAGTCAGGAGTCAGGAGTAAGTAATGCAGTGCGGGAGAGAGGGAAGGGAGGAAGCGATGAAGAGGGAGAAACACTGTGAGCAAGCTCCATCCATCCTGAAGGTCAATAAACTTTGACTTGTAGGTTATAGACATTACAGCATTCTACCAATCCATTCCATGTTTGTATGTTCACAATATACATACAGTGAGTGTTCTTGTTTTGATGCAGTATATCATAGATTTATGGTCAACGTCAGCATTACATATTACATGGAAAGGGATTTTTTATGAAATGCCTTCAACTTTGCTCAGTGATAGTTTGAAAATACAAGTCTCCATACACACTCCTCAACAACAATCCAGTCTTTGGGTGTTTCTGCAGTCACTCCTGTCTTTACATATTTTAAAGAAAAAACCTTTCCTTTATGGTTGTGTGAGATTTTTTGATGAGCAACGTAAGACCAGCGTATTAAGCTTTTACTCAGCCCTGCAGAAATTATCTCCCAATTTTAAAATCAGCCCAAAGAAGCCCAAAAAATAAAAGCACTTTTATTCTACATCAGTCTCCAACAATGGTTTAGCCCTTTGTGGTTACAAACGATTTTGAGAGGCTGAAACATATTTTTATCAAATGAAAGACAAAGAGGGCGAACTTAATATGCCTGCTGTAAAACACTAATGTTCCACTTTATGACTGAAGAATCCACAAACCTAAATTGTTTTGTTTTTTATGATGGAAGATGCATCAATATTTTGATTCTGAGCTTACTTACAGTGGCTGTGATCCTCACTATTATATATTTTTTTTTTTTGGCGAAATATCTGTAAAGACTCTGTAAAACTGTAAAGATAGTTGTGAAACCAGAGTTTTTAACTTAAAACAACTAACGGGGAAAAAAAATGTTTTGTTGCTCCATCAGAAATCTATCAATAACCTTAAAATTATTTTTTTAATGAAATATTCCTTAGGTATGAGGTATAGCATTGCACCCATAATCCACAGTTTCATTGTGATTCTATCTTCCTGGTCTCACACAGCCTGGTTTGTGTGTTTTGACTGAAGGGGAATGTTTCTTAGGGCTCCAGCGTTGGGTCCAGCTCACCTCATCAGTATGTATGTGCCCTCTTGATTCCCCCACAACAACAAAGGCAGCCTGAGGAAGGAGCCAACAGAATCCCTCAATAAAACAGACTTGGTTGAGGCCTTGTGAAGCCACATTCCATTCATTCTGGACATGATACTTGTTGAGAGCAGACAGCAGAGTCTTCAAAGGCTGGGAACATTCCTGCAGGCCTCCTCAGATCTGAGGCTAGGCTACCCTTACTGTACCAGCCATACATATCCACACATATCCACACATATTCACTTATAAAAAACCACACACATGCACGCACGCATGCGGTATTCACCAGTATCACATACTGATTTCCGACTCTATCCATTATTCTATCGCTACTATAAAGGCATAAAAAGCCCCAAAATAAATAATATTTAAAAAAAAGGTTTAACTTCCATTTTTAAAAGAAGATTGTGCAACATTTACACATAAATATAGCAGAAATCCAGTACATGTATATCCTCTGTAAATGTCCCTCTGAGTCATGGCTGTCTACAATGAGTGAGATGCGTGAGTCCTGCCAGCTGTACTGTTGTCCGAGCCTTGTTTAAATAATGTTTACATAGATGGGACGGCCTTGGGTATAAAGCTGTGCTAGTCAAGGACTGGAGAAAAGAAGAATAATAAACTGCTCTTTTGGTGTCAATTTATGTGCAATGTGAAGTTATAAGTTAACCAAAGTGTGCTAACATTAGCCTGCTATCCCAACAATGCAGACCACAGGCAATTGCAGCTTGAGCAAAGGACAATTTTGTCTGTTGCTTGCGCTTAATGGTGCTTAATTATGGTGCTTTCTAACTGATAACTTCTTTGTGCGAACACCAGCGGAGAGGGGTTGGAGGAGAGCGAAGGATTCAGAACAGCGGAGGTGTCGCCAAACAGCAGTTTGTTTTGGTTTCATGCTGGTGCTCAAGTGCGACATCTACTGGATCAAAAAGTCGCACATTCTTCCTTTAAGTTACTTTTGACAAATCTGTGTTTTCAGGCAGAGACTAAAAAGCAGAGTCAGACATGGGGGTAGATGAGCAGAAAATCACTGAAATGACACACTTTTAACATTTGAGACTTACAGTAGACACAACAGACTGTACGATATTCTCTTTAAAGGGATACTTCACCCGTTGAAACATCAATCTGTATTGACACTGGGTCATATATGTAGTAGAAATGTGAAATGTGAGCTGGCAGCGGCCAGTGCCTGGTGGCTAGCGGCAGCCCCGCCGGCCAGCGCCCGCCGGCAAGTATCACTTTAAGGGAGGATTATCCTAGACAAGGTGATGGCTTCCTGGGGCTCTGTAGCTTCAAAATGTCTAAATTAATCACTGTTGAGTAAGACAACATTCTTTAATGTCTCTGAGTCATTTTCCACTTTTCATCATTGCATCCTCTTCACTCATCATTGAGTAATTAATATTGAATCAGATACATTGGCTGTACAGTACAGTAGCAGTGACAGATCTACTTAAGTCTATGAGTAAAATAAATCAGTTCATAGCCTGGAGCTGTGTGAGTACGTGCTGCTTGCTGTAAGCAGATTAGCAGCAGTTCTGCTGGTGCATGGAGACAGCACTAACAGCATATTAGCCGTGTTGCTTTGTTTACCTCGGGGCTCAGCTTTCCTGGAGGCTACTAAATTAGCATTAGTCAGCGCAGCAATACGCAATTAAGCCCAGTCTGCTCCATGTCACAGGCAGATCAACACCATGCAAAGTCATGCTAATTGGCTTAGCACTAAGCCTGTTTGAAGTGTGCTAGGTAGTGGCACTGGCTTATGACTGATACACAAATCTGGCCTCATCAAAGGGATGCCCAGGCAGCCTAACCCTGGCTTTAGTCGTACACCAGAGACTGATCTCATTCAGGAGTCATACTCTGCTGTTTATTACTAAAGTTTCTCAATGAGGCAGCAGAAATGTGAAATCTGTATGAGGGAAGGGGATAAGAAACACCACCCTCTCTAAGCAAGAACAACTAAAGGATCTTTAAGCAAGGCACAAAACCCCTGACCACTCCACTGGTGATACCAGGAGCTAGCAAAAGCCGTTTTCACGTATGAAGTCCGGAAAATATCTAGATAATTACAGGAGGACTGCTCCAGATATTCTCCCGACCTGGCTGTTCACATATGCTCCTCATAGTGGGAGACTATCCCTGTCAGACTGGAGGGTGGGCGGGGGGTCTCCTGAGGTAAAAAACAACAACGCGGAAGAAGCGGACGAAGCAACAGAGTCCGCTACACGACACTATAATGAGAATATTTGCCTTTACATCAATGCTACGTGTAGTCAAACATAATAACAACATCAACAAATGAGCGGGGAAAACAACAAAACACGGAGATGGTAGTGGTCGCATGCATAGAGTCTATGCACCGTGCAGCAGTAACAGTATGTAAACGTTACTCCCCCTCCTACTGGCTCGAGGTGAATTCTCCGGAGAATATCTCACATCAGCTCACTCGGACTTGCTGCGAAAAAAAATACTAGGGGTCAGGCAGGAGAAACTCCGGGTGAAGTCCGAGCTAAATATTTGGCTGTTTGCGTTCACATGTACAACTCCTCCGGGAAATATCCTGAGTTTTTTCGGGAGATTTCTGCAAGTGTGAAAGCCCTAAAAGGGACTTAAATGAGGCAGACGTTTTTGTTTGCATTTATTACAGCCAACCACTGCATGTCATGCAAAATGCAGTAAATGCACCTCATTGCTTTATTTCAGGCAGTTTGAAGAGCAATCATTTCTTTCTCATTCTGTGAAGGTATAAGAATAGGACTTTTAAGGACAAAACTGTACATCCATTTCTGTATTACTGCCTCTTCACTTGCCAACTTTAGGTATCACATTCGTCATTTTCCACAGGGGACAATAAAACATAATTTGTTTGATGACATGTACAGGTGTGTATATATAAAAAGTCTTGATCTCTTCTTGTCTGACAGCAGGCTGACAGATCCTCCTCTTTTCAAGAATATATTAGCATTCCTGCAGTGCACCCCAATCCCAATACTCCTTGCTGGGTCAGAAAAATCAAAGCGGTGCACATCTAAAGAGTTTCAGAGAGGGGATGCATAGATTAGTGTGTGTGGCTTGTATCACTAATTAAGTAATACGAAAGAAAATGGGGCTTAGCTGCTCTTTAAGGATATGACACTGTTAAGTGATTGGCTTCAGGTAATCAATATCCTGCTATGTGAGGGGGAGGCAGCGGGAGGACACCCTGACTTTGGAATTTTTTTATTATTTTTTATTTTTTTAAATTGCCTCAGAAAAAGGAAATTAAGGAATGATGCTTATTTTTATGGAGGGAAAATTACTGTTTGTTTGTACAAATATCTATGTCATATCTTCCCTTTAAAACATTAAGATCAAACCTTGAAGTAATATCTTTGATTAAAAAAATGTTTGCAAATTCTATCAACGGCTTTGCTTTTACAGAAAGGAATTCTTCAGAATTATGTGCAACAGATGCAACAAGTTTTTCATTCATACTATAGCACTTTTCTAACAATCCTGTTCCTTTTGCAGAGGATTAACTTTGTATTGTATTCTGTTTGCAGTTTTCTGAATGTTCCTTACAGGAGCTTTAAGACTACTGTTTATTACGTGTTGACAAATGTGACAGGCAGACAAAGCAACTACCTAGTGAACTGAAGGAGTTATGGCAGCTAGATATTTCTTTTGGAGAACAAAAACGAGCTACATGAATAGTAAATATTTGACTTAAATTAATCACATGGTCAGAATTTCTTTTTAATTAATGATAATGCTCAACATCTACTGGATACGTATAGGGAACCATTTGCTTTTACAACTTGGTCAGGTTATGAAATGTCAATTAGTTGTTTATACTGCATCCAAGTGACTTATGACAATTTTCAGCTTGGAAGCTGTCAGGCTGTGTGCTCCATGAAAACAAGCTCATTCTACTAGTCGTAGTAGAACCTACACACCTTTAAAACTACTGTTACATTATTTGATATGAAGGCCTATTTGCCAAATCTATTCATCAATAGATTCAAATCCAGTGAGCAGAAAGTCTAACACAGTTGTGACAGCCAAACATGTGGATGATGGTGGATTGTAACGGGCCAACGGCTGCAACCTTCCCACATAAGAACTGTCTGAATCCTGTCTGCAGGCATAACAAAGCTCTTCAGACACACAAGCTGGTTCCAAGGTAATACGAGGGGAGCAGAAAAAGGACTCGTTATAACCTTTCCCCTCTCCTATTTATCCAACAAACTCCTGCTGTGATCAGTGAACGTGTCCTCAGGGAGACCGGCAACAACAGAGCAGGTAATACTCCTTCACCCCTTCTTGAGTGCATCATGTCCACAGTGCAAAACAAGCCAGTGTCCCAACAGAGGTGACCCACATTTATACACAACACTTCAACCTCTCTGGAGAAAGGATTGTTTATTACCCAGCGTGCACTGATGGCTTTGCATAAAGGAGGAAATGTTACGCATAAAACGCTATACAAGGCTAGACAGGACACGAAGGAAATAGGATTATAGCGTAAGCAAGAATCCCATACAGCCTTATTTACTACTGACAATGTTTTTCTGTTGAGCAGCCAGCCTTAATGTGCTGCTTAATAACTGACTTCCACCACCATGTTCAAATCCCCCGGAGAGGCTTTTGTGGTTTGTTCGCAAGATGTCTCCACTGCCTGCACTGCAAATTAGCCTTTCAGAAAGGCACCTCACCTTCCGGCCACAGCTTGCAACACACAAGGTCTTTTTTTTCTTTTTACCCTGTTGCCTTTCTACTTCTATGTGCCTGTAATAACCTTCAACTAACCTTTAAACCACTGTGAATAATTTAAATCCTATTTTCATATCAATGGAGGAGTCAAGCCAGGCAATTATCTTTTATCTGTGTACTTTGCTGTCAGAGCAAAGCATAATAAAGTCTTCCCAGGAGAGAAAGGGAGAGCGAGAAAGAGAGAGAGAAAGAAAGGAGGGGAAAAAGACGAGGCAAAGATAGTGTGGAAAAGCCAAAGGCTATGCAGGCTAACTGGGCAAAGATATGAGAGAAGGTTGATGAGAAAGGAAGATGGCAAGAAAATAACATGAAGAATGGATACAGAGTGTGTGGAGGCTTACAATGTGATCTGGAAGAAACTAATGAACATAATGAATAATTTACTAATTAGCAGCAGATCTGTTACGTAAAGAAACACTGCTTACATCTGCTTCAGTTTCCAGGAAGAGGATGTGGTGGGTGCCGCATGTGTGATTTGTTTGGGTGGCTGGTGGAAGACAGTAGAGATAAACATGACAAATTGGCAGTTCAATTATGACTTTTGGGTTGCTGTTTCCTTTGTGTGCAGCCGATGGCTCCATCCACTGACACGCTGCCGAACGAGGCCAAAGCCAGACAGTGTTAAATCTCATTTGTGTGACAGGGATTTAGAGACATGTAGTAGATGGGTGCATCCCAAGAAAAAAAAAATAGCAAAGGAGCAGAGGGAAAAGAAATGTGTAGAAGAAATTCCCTCTGGTACTCATTAAAATTCAGCAGTACAGCAACAGCTCCCCCACCCCCACCCCCACCCTCCAAACCCCGCTCTTTTTCCCCTCCCTCTCTTTTTTTCTTTCCTCCGTCTGTTACAACAGCCATCATCTCGCCTTGTTGCCTCCCTGCACGCCACCCAGGACTGTCCATGATCATCCTGATGAATTCATAAAAACTTGCTGCATTCTTGATTGAGATGGAGCGGTGAGGAAAAACAAGAGTGATGGAGAGGAGAAAAGCAATATCCACGAGCTGACAGGAGGGGAAGAGCGGGCAGCGGAGGAGGTGAAGAAGTGAATGTGTTTGGGAGAGATGGGATGCAGAGATAACAAGAGCAAGAGGAGAGAGGATGAGGGTAGCGGCTATAGGTTTTGCAATATTAATCTAAGGCGCAGAGATAAAAGACAGGTGAGCGCTGCGAGAGAAGGCAGGATTTGTTTTAGTCCAGAGTGAATGCAGGGCACGTAGTTGAAAGAGCAGACATGTTTTGAAACAAGAGCGAACTTTCCTAGACTTGCACCTGCCTGCTTCACCAAAATCCCTCAAGAGCGGGCGAGAGGAAGAGCTCCTAACACCCAGGATCAGATCACAAAGGGTCTTCAGCTCTGCACTGGAGCCACATGTTTGAGCGATGAAACATTGCAAAGTCTGGTATAATTTGAGATCATTCATTGTTTTTACATACATGCTTGCAATTAATTTACACTCCATTATCCCCGTTACAAAGCAATTTTACCCCGTCTGTCCATTATAGATTGATGTAATTTAAAGCAAAGCACAATTTATCAATTCCAATTTCTTGTGAAGCATTTTTACAGAGCTTACACTGAGTTAACAGTCGATCGACAAAGTTCTTCCATTCCCCCTTACCTACGCAAGTAAACAAAAAAAGGAGCAGCAGTCGGTGTGTATCAGACCACTTCTTAAAAAAAAGAGCTTCCCTGCTTAAGTTGTTATTATTATTTCATGGAATATAAAACAAGTTGGACAATCAAACATATCTAATGAGTGAGTGGCTTATTAAACCATTTTCTAGTAATTGCATTGAATTAGAATTACATACTGTGGCAGATCAGGTGAGGTTATACTGTACCTTTACTTATCAAAAATGATCAATGAAAATTACGACTGGATTCTTACAGACTGGACATTTTGATACCATCCGCCTGTTTGCGCCATCTTCAAGATGAAGTAATCAGATCATGTGTTACATTCTGTTTTCTGCGATGAAACTCCATAATATAATTGATATAAAGTTGTACACACACACACACACATCCATGAGGAAAAACAGGTGGTGGTGGTGGTGGAAGAGGGGGAGGGGATAATAAATGCAGGTCAGGTAAGGAAATGTGAGGACTGATCTCACATCCAAGTGTAGAGAGATCCTACAGGAGATTTATGACTTCTACAGCTGACAGCAGTTAACTGCAAGGCTTTACATCCTGTTCCTGTATGTAATGTAAATGACAACCAGGGTGAGACAGAGGTAGACTCTGATTAGGCATTCAGCCCCTGCTATTAAGCAAGTGTATGCAAGTTTGATACGATAGGTACGCAGAGACAGACTGAGGGATTAAAGCTCCAAGTCTACGTGCTATAAATAATAAATCTACTATATCAAGAAGTGCACTGTTACACAAGTCTATGGCTCAATACATTTTGTAATGCAATAATGTGAACTCATTGCTTACATAGCAAACAGTTTGACAATGAATTCCTTGGGAGCAGACTTACTTGCAGCTGCAAAGCATGCATTGAAAAGAAGATGCTGATAATTAAAATAGGTCAAGAGAGCAAAGAATTGTAAATGGGAGGAACAAATGCAGCATGATTTGTGTATTAAATATTAGGAATATGCACAAACTGAATGTGAAGGGGATCGGGACAGTGTGTTGCAAAATGCTGTAAAACCAGTGTTATACTGTCATACGAAAAACCAATTCTACTTATAACACAAACATGATGATGAAAGGCACTCAGAGCGGAGCTTTAGCATCACCACCACACTCATTCACACAAACACATACACAGCAGAAAACAGAAACTCTCCATCTCCCCCTGGTCGTTTCTCAGCCTTTGAATTACACACACTGACTAATTGACCAGCAGCCTGGTGCAGGATCTCTCCCCAGAGGGGCAGCAAAGAGAGGGAGAGAGGAGGCTGGTTAGGCACGATCACAAAGGGAGCGGACTTAATGATGTGCTGAACATCAAAAAATAAAAAAGACGAAATAAGCTGTGAAATTCTCTCCCATGCAAACAACTTGTCTTATAAAACATACTGTATACGTTTCTTTAGAGAAGCACAATTAGACGATTACACTAAAAAGTATAAATATCATTAAGACATATTCAGAGCTAATTAATTTAGAGGATGTAGCATTCTCATGTGGGGAGAGAGATGGAAAATACAGAAATAATAGCCACGCTGAATGTTGAATTCCATTTTCTTTTTGTTAATTTGCAGACTTCCCGCTGGGAGAGGTAAAACAACCCCCAGCCAGACTTTTTTCTTTGCTGTTAATGATAATAGAGTTGCTTTTTCAAGCTAGGCAAATACTGAGCCTCATTTGCATATCTTAGGATGTGCATAACAGCAGAAAAAAGGCCAAAGTGTCCCTAAAAGCAGCAGAAGCTTCAGTATGTTTTTGTTTTTGTTGCCCCTTTCTTCACTTTAATGTGCTAATAAGTTGTCAGAGGCGGTTCTCTGGGTTTTGGCACAGGCACACACAAACACTTTCTCATTATTCCTTCATCAGCACCCCCTTTTTTCTCCTCTCTCGCAGTGCGTTGCTCACCTGTCTCCCCCTATGTGTCCCAGGGGAGAGATGCCCAGACTTCCCTCCTGACAGATATGCTCCCTGCAGATTTGAACCTCACATTCTGCCTCTCTTCAAGGTGACAGGCTGTTGTATGCTCAATTGGACCCTACAGCACGCCTCGATGTCTCTCTTGCAATCTCTTCAGAACAAAGCACCCACATTTCCCACAGATCACAAAAACATCTTATCCCTATAAACTTTATCAAAGATTAGCTAGAAACAAGAAGCAGCCAGAGAACCTGTCGAGCTGCCACAGGGCACTGTATAAATTATCACCTTATGCAGATTCACTTTTGTTCTGTGTTTGTATTTGTCAGATATGAACAGATTTAGAGGGCAAATGTGAACTTGGGCTAAATTGAGGTTGTTCAAAAGTTTACTTTGAATGTATTTCAAAAGGACTTGGGGTTATGCTTAAGTATTTAGAAAATATATTTGCATATATTGTTATTCAAGTTTCTTCTACAATCACACAATTGTACCTGTGCAGGACATTGTTTAAGCTAAATATGTACATAAACAAGGTAACATGTTCATGCAGATGATGCTAAGGTTGTTTATATAATTACTTTCCAGGCATGATTTACAATCACATGTCTGATCCATGGATGAAATGTTTGAGAGGAAACCTAAATCATGCTCTGAGACATTCACTTGAAACGCAGCTGGCTATTGCAGTTAGTGTTCATTATACATGTGAAAAAGCAACAAAACAAGAGGAAAGTAGTACAGTAAGAGGAAAAGCCAAAAAGAGAGTAAAACAAAAGCCTGCTGCTTATTATTTGTGCTTGTATGCATGTACAAGACACTTCAAAAAGAACATTTCTAATTCACTTGCAATTCAGACACTAGTATGTGCTTCATGAGGCATTTTGATAGAGCATGATTATAAGGCTATTCCACCTCCTTTTAGGGTCCAAAGAGTCTCAAAAAGACTATAAAAAATCCAAGAAGTCCACTCTTTATCTCATCCATCGTATTCATAAAGATCAGGCAGAAAGAGGACATGGGGTTGAAAAATGTTTCTGCCTTTCCCTCTCTCTGCACCTCAATTAAGTCAGGGCAAGTTAGCCTCTCACCCTGTTGATTCATTATTCAAATGGAAATGCTGCCTGTTGCAGTGACGTGCAATGCATTATTCAGCACAATGCTTTCCTCCCGCAAACAGACAAATAGAGCACTATTATGGCAGCACCAGAGGAAAAAAAAGCAAACAATCAAGAGTGGCACCCATTCATTGCTTTATTAGGAAACAAAACAAATGGAAGATGAAGATGGGGAAGCAGACACTTTACATATTAGCAGCTGAACATACTTTCCAAGCACAGGTTGTTTTAAATGTGAAACAGGTGAATGTCAATGTTGACGTATGAATGGATGACACTATTCGTCTTTTTCTTTCATTTCTTAAAGTCAAAGTCAACTTTATTGTAAATTTCAAAATATGCCAGACATACAGTGGAATCGAAATTGCGTTTGTCTCCGTCCCGCGGTGCAATACAACCAAAATAAGGTAAAATAAGATAAGGTAAAATAGATAAAATAAAATGAGGTAAAAATAAGATAAATAATATTTACAGTAATAAATTCTAAATTGTGCAAAAGGTACAAAATGGTAAATAAAATAAAATTTAAAGAAAAAGTAAACTTGTGCAATATGTGCAATGTGCAGATTGTACTTTTGAAAAGTTAGCTTCAGAGTTATTAGTCCAGAGTTCTTGGTGGCAAACGGTAGGGGGTTTCAACGTCCAGTGTTTGTGGGGGCAGAGGGGGGGGGGGGGGGGAAGAGAGGGGAGAGAGTTAAGCTTCGTGACAGCTTGGTGGAAGAAGCTGTTTCCCAGTCTGGTGGAGCCGGCCCGCAAGCTGCGGTACCGTCTCCCCGATGGCAGGAGGCTGAAGAGGCTGTGTGAGGGGTGGGTGGGGTCACGCACAATGCTGGTTGCTTTGCGGGTGAGGCGGGTACCGTAGAGGTCCAGAAGAGAGGGGAGTGGGACACCGATAATCCGTTCAGCAGCCTTCACTGTGCGCTGCAGGGTCTTGCGGTTGGCAGCAGTGTGCAGCTCCCAAGCCACACAGTGATGCAGCTGGTCAGGATGCTCTCGATGGTGCCTCTGAAGAAGATGATATTTCTCTTTTATTTAGCAAACACATAAAAACTATTAGTGGTCATCTGAATTAGTAATGCAACACCTGGATTTTATCATATCATATATCATTTATGAACTACAAAGTAACAGTAATACAGTAAAAAAAAAAAAGGCACTAATGCTGTCCCTCTTTCAAAAAATCAGCTTTGAACACATTTTTAATACGACACGGTAATGTTCGAAAAACGTTTGTCTGTTGTAGATGGGTTAGGTTTAATTTATTGGGAATTTTTAGATATTTTTTTTATTTAAAGAGAATAAATATTACTTAAGTTCTAAGTTGTCTTTCCATTTAAAAACTGTTGATTAATGTCGTCGACCGTCGTCTTGTTCTGATTTGTTTTTTCTCCTCAAACTATCGATTCAGGTGCTCGTATCAGATACCCGACCCTACAACAGGGTCTGAGCATGTCTGTTTGCATGGATCTTTTGTCTGATCATCTGGGTCAATCCTACTGATACAATCATGCTAAGGTGTGTGGGAAGAGGTAGCAGCATGTGGCCCTCTGCTCAAGGTTGATTAAGTGCTGACTATAATCCCAGACAGACTCTGAGAGTCTCAGTAGACAAACGTAAGAGAATCATCATTATCAGGCGGACACCTCAGTCAACAGTGATCAATCAAATAACGATCAAAGAGAAAGGCAGGGGACATCACTCTGCTCCCAGGAAACAGGAAGCTCCATGTATAATGTCAAAATTGTTGATCTCCCACAAGCTTTTAAAGTTCTCTCTTCAAAGCAGCCATTGAAGAGATGACACGTTTTCTGAAGTCTTACACTGCATAAACTTCAGCAGTTGAGTAAGAGCGTCCTGTCTGATTAACTGGAATCGTGTCAGTTCAGAGTGTGTGTGTGTGTGTGTGTGTGTGTGCGTTACAGTGAAAGCCATTTAAAGGGAGGGAATGTTGTTCCACCTGACACGGCTTCTCCACCCACCTGACGTAACGCTAATTTAGGGAGGGGGTGTTCTTTTGTCCCTCAGAGGAACAGAGCCACTAGGTGGTCCCTGAAACCTTTCTGCCGATGTCTCCGCGCACAAGCGCAACACGAAACACGAGTGCATCGGCACAAACACGCACACCTAGAAATGCACTTTGATTCACAGATACGTTGTTGTACATGCATGAGGGGACAAAAACACACGTGCACGCCACACATGCAGTGCAAAAAGCAAAAAGCAGTACACACTCGTTCAAAAAGACACTGATTTATATTCCAAAGTGCTCTTGTCAGATACTGCCACATAAAAAGGCCTCCATTACTAATAAATGAACACACGATAAAAAAGAAGAGATTCCCTTCAAATCTGCCTGTGTAACGTGAATCTTTTATGCAAATGGAATTTCAGATTAGGTGGAGCTATCTTCAGAGACCTTGACTGTTTTTCCACAGCCCTCTATTAAAATTTATGCCACCGCTGATTTATAAATTTTATTAATAGCTTGGTGCTGAGGAGAGGGAAGCAGAAGTGATGAAACAGCTTCACTTCTGTCTTTCTTCTCTACGCTCCCTCTTTCCCATCGCAGGTCCAGCAGGTCCCTTGTCACACACTCTCTCTCTCTCTCTCTCTCTCTCTCTCTCTCTTTCTCTCTCTCTCTCACTCTCTTTAATTCTCCCTCCCCTACTCTGTATGTCTCCCTCTCTCTCTCTTTATTACTCCTCTGTGGTGTCTCATAGTGATTTTATAATTGGGCTATGCTCATTGTTATTCAAAACCCTGTAGAACCAATTAGTGGCAGACCTCCCGACCTTCAGTTGCTATGTAATGGTGGTAACTAAAGACTCTTAGTGAGGCAGCTAAGAGCAAAGGTCTGAATTTTCTTTAGTTCCTGATTAATAATTCTGTCAACCCTATCACATGCAGACATTAAACAGAATCGCTAGCTAAAAGCCGCCCCTTCTTTTTCTAGCGCTCTTTTTTCTCTCCTTTACTGCTTTTAATGAATCTTTAAAGATGGCCTGCATGCTCCCTCCCTGGCTTCTTGTCAGATAAATGTTGAGATAAAAGGATAATGAGACTTTGCAGGGATCCTGTTGCAGTCAGGTTGTGGTGAAATGTGACCTGTGCCAACAAGTGGACCATCAGAAACTGAGTTGAATAATGATTTCTGTATTTTTAAGAGTCTTCTATTTGCCTCTACATCTAACTCTTATTTTGGATGGATGCCACATGACTCTTGGCATCCATCTTATCTTATTAACAACTCAAAGTGTTAGGCTTAAATCAGTCTGTTGGGTACCCACCTACTGTTACTGCATCTGACTGCACGGAAGAAAGTACGTACCTTAACTTTTTTTTTTAATTATTTGAGCCAGCAAAAACGTTATTTCTTTGAACAAATTTAAACTTCTTTAATTGGGCCTGAGCAGTGTAAGGTTTTGGGGACAGAGTTGCCAGATTTTATATCTCTCCAGGAATCAACTCTGATCCACTACACCATGATTAAATGTTATACGTTTTAAAGCAAGAAAAGAAGCAGTTGCATGATACAGTAAAAAATAAGGAAAAAGAGAGAACTGAAAAATTCAATTTCACTTGACATCAGTGAAGCTGTCCTTTGACATCCAAATGTCTGTATCAGCCCAGCTGTAGCAAAGACAACCCGCCACAGTCTATATCAGTCTGCCCGGACTGTGGTCACACTCCGAGAAAACACAAGATGAACTTTCTTCAACCCTGTCAACACTGAGTCATAGTTGAGTAGAAAGGAGAAGACTTTGTTCGGCTACAGCGGTTAATACTGACAAATTTCCTCAGACAGTCCGCAGTCACAACAGATAACTCACATGTAACATTAGGCTCAGCCAGATGTCACCCAGAAACACTAAAGCAGCAGCTGACAGCACTCAGCATTCTGAGCAAACATCTAATGTGCAGAAAAGAAAGCCTTTTAGAAACAAATATATCAGCAGACACACTTACTGACTCGCTAATTTAATGTTGACTTCTTATGTTGACACACAGAGGCCTACAGACTTGGAGGTATCAAAAAGACAGAAGGTGTTCAAGGGCCGTTTGTCATTCTTTATTTTTTTGATCTGAAAGATCTGAGCTGGGATCCATGAGATTGGCACGGTCTGAATTGCCAGTTAACAACGTTAGGGCGATGGCACAAAATAAAACATGTTTACGAGCACAGACTCTGGGGTAAGCGCTACAATCAGGAGGTTATGTGTCATATTTAACGAGCACATACGATGCCCTTCTTATGAAGATCAACATTTTCACTGAGGTTTTTTATCTTCAACGCGCCATATAGGAAATGTATCATTCAGACCCCGGCTTAGTTTGAGCCTGATCAGAGCACCCACAGCACAGCCAACCAACAATAATCTCCTACAGGAGCAAACACACAGTCTCTCTGGTTGGCTCTTTTTATCCCTCGTATCACAGTGGACAAGAACTGACATCAAATCACCTGAAGATGTCCCAAGGAAATAGAAGCATGTTAGATGAGATTTTTTTTCCGTCATTATTTGGGCCTTTTTTTTCCTTTATTGGATAGGACAGCTAAAAAAGAGACACGAGATGTTTGGAGAAGCGAGTGGGGGATGACATGCTGCATATGTCCTACTGAAACTATGGCTGCTGCGACGAGGACCCTAGCCTCGAGCGTGCGATATTACCACTACGCTATCCAGTGACCCCATGTAAGATCTTTTTATTCTTCTTTTTATTTTTTGCCTATCATAACATGCTTAGTACATCTTGTCTGTGCAAAAATGTAAACATAGGATAGTAAAAGTAAAATAATGCTTTTGATGAAGCTTGATGGAACTATGAAGATGTGACAGAGCATTGCACTTTAATCCTACAGCTTAGAAACAAGCTTTTAAGTGGCAGCTGGTAACTTTTTAGTAAATATCACTTCAGGTCAACAAAGCCCCTCCCCACCAGCCTCGCTCTCCGCTCTCTCCCACCCTCCTGTGAGAGAGGCGATCCAAGCATAACAGTTGAGGAGTTATGACATCAGAAAATACTTAAACTAAAATCCAACAATAACTCATACACAGTGTTGTGCACGTTACTGAAAATTTGTAACTAGTTACAGTTACTAGTTTGCTAGTTCACACTATTTAGTGTTGCTGTGGCAGAATTGCGCGGTGTCGACTCGCACATTTCAAGTAACACTGAAGTCATTTTCAGTTAGTAGGTATTTTACTAATTGATTTTTGAAGGCAACAGACTCAACAGTCGATATGAAGCATGTCGTCGTCAACATACCTGTCTATCAGTCTTTAGTCCGGCTTACAGACTGTGGCGCAATCTCCTTGTCTGGATACCAGCTTTCATCTCCACAGCTGTCATCTTCCCAGGTCTTATCTGCCCAGCCAATACTATGAATGACATTTAGATGTTTCAAAGGTAAATGACAAAGCGTATCATTTGAAAATTAGTTTCGGCCCCACTTCTATTGGTTTACAAATTCTCAAAACACTTACCTGGAGTTTCTAATGTGATTGAAGTAATCTTCATTTGTCTTCATCGGCCTCCAGTGAGCACACACTATGAAGACAAAAATGGAAATATTACACAATCATTTATGTTAACAGGTACACTCACTTGCATACAGGTACTGTGAAATCCGGAATATACTGTAAGTCGCACCGGTATATAAGACGCACTGTGTTTTTGAAGGTCTCCCAGAGACTTCTATTGTTTTCAGTTAAGTCTACAACATGCAGTTTCTGTGCAGCTGTGTACAGCATGCAATCCATTATCAATACACAATGAATGGGGATGTATTTTTAATCATATCAAGTGGAGTGGTCGAGCCCTTAACAACCTACCATAGATACATTGTACATATTAAAAACAACCTACCATAGATACATTGTATAACGTGGAATTTTCTCTCTAAATGTAATTACAGTTTTAGGAACTTCTTACTATTGGATATTGGATAAACTATATATTATTTTATTGTATTATTATCATTCAATAACATATCTGATGCTTTTCAAACATGGGTCCATATTTGGACTTTGTTAGAATTTGCCTTTTAAATGTTCTCTTTTTAAAGGTGATACATGATTTGTTTATTATTATTATTTTGTGGACCAATTACTACAATTCTACAATTCACTTAGCAGACTCTTCTATCCAAAGTGACGTACATCAGAGAGTAAGTACAACACAAGCAAGGATCTAGAAAAAAAGGGAACAATGTCAGTAAGAGCAAACGATCAGCTTTGAGTCCGATTGGACACACAGGTGCTGACAGGAAGTGACCAGAGGCAAAGCACAACATTGACGGCAGTTCTAGAGAGCTCTAATCAGTATAGAAACCATCTTGTAAGTCATCGTTATCAAACAAAAACAATCGTGACAACCATCATCATCATCAATGATATTACTAGCAGGAGTATCCATGCTGGGAGATATAGCATCAATACAAGCCTACAGTGAGCCTCAATTTCAGCACTGCTTTAGGCTCAACATTTCGCTTTGCAAATAACAAATGTGAACATGTTAGCTTAATATTTGAAAACCTACAAAATGTGATATTTTGCTAATAGGAATCAGGTTGTCAAGAAATGTAGAAAGCAATAAGTACTGTACATACATCTCTGTAGAAATGAATATCCTGTCAGGAGCATCTGGTGCTTTATCAGTCTGAGATACGAGTCAAACTCCTGCGGGTCCTAATTGACACCCCATATTAAATCCTGATAGACAGCACAACATGTCGTTGACCAGATTGGTCCAAGAAGTGGAATTTTCCTGCCGTGTGAACGTTAAACGGCAGGAGTAATTGCACCTTGAGCCAGATGGAAAAGAAAAGCTTTTATCGCTGTGAATGTGAATGATTGACATCGAAACGCAAGAACTGGCATTTCAATAATCTCACTTTAATAAGAATTCATGAGGGCGGTTTGCCTGATTTCCCCTGTTTGGTTGTGTGTGTGCCTGTGTGTGTGCGTATGTGTGTGTGTTTATTTGTGTGTTTGAGTTAGAAAAAGTATGTGGGTGCACATTTGTATATGTGCATGATTGAGATATGGCAGAGTGTGGAAGAAGTGATGGAGGAGTGGGTGCAGGAAAGACAGACAGCAAACAACATCAAATATCTTGTTTTCTATCGTGGGCTGCCAGACAAAAGAAGAAATAATGAACAGCAGAAGAGGCCTACTTTCAGACAGTACTCCTGCGAACAGACATTGAGGGTTTGTGTAAGAGGAACTAATGATACAGATGAGAAAACAGCCCTCTAGTTAGTCCTATTAGCTTTTAATAATAATGAACTCTGAGACCTTTCACACAGCAGTTTAAAATCCCTTTAGCTCAGGGTGCTAAGGGCAATTTTGCTGTGCATAATGCTAACCCATTAAGTGTCTACAGTACCAGCTTCCCCCCTTGTGTCATAAATACTGGATTATTTAAAACCAATGCTTCTTTATAACAAATTGGCAGTTAAAAAAATAATCGAACACACATTAGAGGGGATTAAATGATTTCACCCATTAATGCATGCACGCACAAGGACTAACAAACATGCTCCCACACATGTGCACACACTTCCGATGTAAAAATATCTACACAAGAACTAATGAGTGCCAGACCAACACTGCTACCAGCCATGGCATGTGACAGACACAAACAACTCTTTTAATAGGTCAAAGATGGGATGTATTGATAAATGTGGGGAAAGTCTAGTGATTAAAATCCCCCCAAAAAATTATAGTGCACCATCCCCATTTTCAGAGTTCTCTGCCAATATAAATGTTGAGAAATCTGCACTTAAGATGCCCCACATTTCATAAAAAGCAATGTCTGCAGCAGCTCATGCCTGTCGCATTCTCAAATAGTTTACTTATGTCTTTGCGGATATCAAATCACCCCATCTACCTTGGCCCTGCTTTTATTGTAACCCCATCTGTCACAGAGAGATAGACATCAACAATTCCCCTTTATATATTGCAAAAATGCAGCTGGATTCCTCACATGGCAGCCTTGTTTACTCTCTCGTAACACCAGCCTTGTTTCACTGTCTTCTTTTATCTAAATCTGAGTGCCTGTGAAGATAGGGGGGCATGGATGAGCAATTTGTTGGCAGGATAGGAAATGAAGCTTCCTGCTTTTTATTGGGATGCTGGTGGGATCACGTGACACTGCAGGGGATGGCTTGTGGGAAGAAGAAGTGAACTCTGGCCAAATAACACTACACAACGTCTAGGCTATCTGGGTGTGTTTTGAAATGTTCCCTGCTCCAACATCAAGTACAATCTGTTGCATTTCAGCAATGTGAATTTTCAATTTAAACCAATCACTCAAGATTTTAGGCTTGGGAAAAAAATCGATTCCCGAGGATACTGTAAAAGAAAAATAGCAGACAAGAAACTGTTGAACATTATGGACAATAACATGCATCCCTTACACAATCTTGTGTGTAAACAAAAGAGTGTTTTTAGTGGGAGGCTACGGCAGCTAAGCTGCAAAAAGGACAGATTTAAAAATACTTTTTTACCTACTGCAATTGCACTTAATAACGACTCCCCTTTAAGTAAGGACAGAAGACATTTAAACTTTTAAACTTTAGCCTGAGCTGCATATATCAAACTGTATATTTTCACACTTGCTTTTTTTTATCATAATTCTTTATTTATCTATCATATTATGCACTGGCAGAGCTAGTATTTTGTACTGTTATCTATGAGTAACAGCTACTTATGCACCATCCATACCACTTTTTTATCCTGGCTATGTATTGTGGGCTCATGTTTTTTGTATGGTGGGATATGTATGTATATATGTGTTGTGTTGTGTGTTTGTATGTATGCTGGCTGCTGGAACACCTACATTTCCCTGCTGGGATGAATAAAGTATATCTTATCTTTATCTTAAAATGCAGGATAGTAATAAAGCTATAAATCTGATCAATTAACTTCTTAACATCTTTTTAAGCCGCTGTAGATAGTGTAACCGGTTAACCGCAACATGCATAGTGCACAGACAGGAATTAGTAACAAGGTTTTTTTTTTTTTTTTTTTTTTTTTTTTTTTTAATCTTATACCATTTTAAAGTATAAATGCAGAACATTTAAAGCAAAATACATACTGTACTTTCATGTATTTTGTTCTAGCCCCTCAAATGTATAGAGTTCCTCCTCATTGGACTGTTGGATTGACCAAAGAAGTAACATTTATGCCATGGCCTCTGCTGAATTGTGATGGACTTTTGTATTTTTGGAAAACACCTTAAGAAACACATGCAAACATAACTAGTAAAACATTTACACACACAAACATAACATACTGCAGTAACAGTTAACAGAGGGTGTCTGAGGTCAGGCAGGCTGTCAAACCAGCTCAAGTAAACTATCTTCAATTTAGAAAACAGTTAATTTACCTAATTTACCAACATTCACTGAGATGGTAACAATGTGCCAGAAAGCGCTCCATAGTCAGCATCTGTGCAGGGTTCCCTGAAAGCTTTGAAAACTATACAACAACAGAAAACAACCCTTTTTTGGAGAGCACGACGTCACCATGATCTTAAAGTTGAGATTCCTTTGAACTCGGTGTGGTAACACCAAGGACATGGGGTTTTTAATGTGAAATGGTGCTGTTGCAACTAGGCTTGGTTATGTGGCCTTGAGTTTTACTGAAATTACACAGAAGCAGGTGAATAGAAAAAGGGAAGCCGAGGTTGCAAAGACCTCTAAAAGTAACTTTGAGAGCAGAAATGATGGAGAAAGTAAAGCAAGTGGGGGAGAGAGATTAACTACAGCAGGTTGAGTCGGGGGAAAGGTCAAACATGACAGCAAAAAGTATAACATCGTGGGAAGTAAAAGGTTAAGGGAAAAAGGTTGGTGTGAAATACAACATAAAGTACTCATTATGTTGGGTATCGGTTGAAACATCATGTGGTTGTGGTGTTTTCAGACAGGCATCCGGCCAGCAGGTTGTGAAAGACAAATATGCTGACCCAAACCAACCATGTTCCGCAAAAGTTAGGAGTGGTTTCATGTTGACACAAAAATCTACGAAAGCAAGAGCTGAAAATTCAAGTTGACTAACTTAGGCATGTCATGTTCCTCTTTTTAAACCTCATACAAAACAGTAACACTTGTTACTGGCTGTTGTGGCTGTTTTTCTTTTATAATATAGATTCATCCTGCCTCCAACTCAGCCAAAGACATTTCTAACTCTTAGATAGACATTTTTTTCATTGATGCAGAGTTGATAGGGAGCAGATATAAGATTATGATGCCAAAATGCAATGATATAATGTTTACTGCAAAAACATGAAAGCCTATTGTCCTGGGGTTTTTCTACAAACCCCTTAAACCAGTGAACAGATGGCAATCCACAAAATTGTTTTCCTCACAAAAGAGAGCATTGCGAACAATAGAAGTTGGCCAACACTCTGACGCAACAACTCAACAGGAATACGAAACCCTCCACACAACACCAAAACAAATTACTCTCCAACTGGTGGGTTGTGATGTTTGTATCAGTGAATCCTAACACATCTTTTGGTTCTTTAACACGAGCACTTGTTCTCTGAGGATTCTGCAGCACAGGCCCTCCCCTAAGCAGGGACTGGAACCACAATCCCAAGCCCCCTCTCCCTCTCCCTCTCCCTCTCCCTCTCCATGACCACTTCTGCAGCCCACCATAAATCCTTAACGACAAACTCTATAAACTTCTCTGGGCTTGAATATTTATGGATGCCTGTGGTTCCCCGGAGTGCTGTTCTCTGTCTGGGCCTCAACACACGACAGAAACTTCTCTGGAGCGGCTTTGGCCTGCAACAGCTCCCATGAAGGAAAGAGCTTGACAAAAACCACACGGTGGTCTACTCAGGATGGGTCATAAACAAAAAAATCCCCTTGTGGTACAAGAGGAGTAACATATCAGGGTTTATACAAATCAATAACATGAGAATTACTGGACCTCTTCAGCTGCCTGCCGCCCAGACTCCCAGACTTGTTCAGGCTTCCTCCCTTTAATCAGGCTGAGTTCTTTTATGGAACAGAGAGTTGACAGTCAAATCACCTCAGGCTGTTTGTGTCATCATTAGATCCCTTTCAGAAGTACAACTTCCTACGAAGGTGATTGCTAAATAACCCTTTGAGTCAAATTACTATGTTAAAAGAAACTGCAAGTATCAGTCTATGTTGACACAACAGTTAAAGATGTAAACACAGTTCAGCATTACCATTAATGTACTTGTAATCTTTTTCAAGGTAGGTACACACCGAGCTGTACCAACCTTTCAGTTCAGCTTTAAGATCTGAGCACTACATGGCCTTAAAGTTTAACAACAAGCATGAGAAAGCGCTGATCGTGAAATAAAGTTTTACACAAGAGATGCGGTACTGGGTGCTTACTTTGTAATTCTTGCTGCAACATGAGCCGTGATGAAAGAAGTAACCCTGCAAACATCTAATTCATTTGTTTTCATTTTCATAAACACTCAATTGATTAAAAAGGATTCATTATTGAGAATTGCTTTCTTTTCATTAAGTTCACAGGTAAAACAAATGCTTATTTCTTACAGTTCTTTCCCTCATAACTGAGAATGTGTGTGGTAAGAAACCAAATAGCGCATGTCTCATACTCTATCCTGTTTTCCCAGTGATTTTTGACAGAAATAGTTTTGCATCTGTAATATACCGGTACTTATGGGACACATCAGGGATCAGGGATAAGGGAAGGCCCTCCCCAGACTAAACTTGACATGCAAATTCACTACAAACACACACACACACACACACACACACACATACACACACAGTCAGAGAGAGGGATTAGATTTAACAGTGCAAACTGTCATGTAGACAGTTGCAGGGGAGTAAGAAAAGATGCTTCATAGCAAACTGTTTCTCTCCATACTCCGTTCTAGAGAGTTAGGACAACAAGTAAAATGGTTTACAACACACGCATTAGTGAAACAGATGAAAAATATAATCCTCATTATGTCTCATTTCAACAGGTAGAAAGAGTGAAAATAAAGCTGGTTGATAAAAAAGCTGTGAAAAAGTTTGTTTCCTCTCTGTAATTTAATTCAAAAGGTCAAACTTTCATACTGACCATGTTTGCATTTTTCTTTTTTTTCTTTTTTTTTATCTGTATACGATCACCATCTGCTATTCAAATCCATTTAGGCTTTGGTTAATGTTACTTTGAAATGACTATTATTAATATAACCAGGGGTTAAATCAGTCTGGGGATGTTGCTTTTCTTCGAGTTGTCGTTGCTTGATTCATTCACGGAGGAAGCTTTGTTTAAACGGATGGAAAAAGTTACCGGTACTTGTCAGGTGTGGTATTATCATTCCTTTGACAGAGCACAGTGTTTGTTATTCTGAATGTTTAACGTGAATGCTCAGAATTTGATTACATTTGATTAAACATACATGATGCGGATGGGAGTGGATGACACACACTGCGGGAACAGGCAGTAATAGTGAGAAATCCAGCGGGAGCAGCCGGGAGTGGGATTAGGAAAACAGTCCTGTGCAGGGCTCTAGCTACATCCACTTCTTTTAAGCAGTCACTGGAATTTTCTATAATAGTAAAGGCATATTTTCTAACTCATTTGTTCATTTAATTTGAGAATCAACTTCCTCAGACAACTTTGCTACACGATATAATGTTCTCAAGGACCTCGGAGGCCTTCAGATAATTTTCAGCACGCTACAGAAACTTTGCCACACACCTCATGAAACTCTGACACAACCCAGAACCTACAGATTCATTTCATTGTGTTCTATCATGTGTTTGCAGAGGTGTTAACATGTATTATAGTGGAGGTGGCACAGCCTGTGCTACTGTCTAGTTCTGCTGTTAAAAACCTCTGACCTTGCTAAAAAAAAGCTGAATAGATTTTATAAGTCTCACAGCACCCCTTCACAGCAGTAATGTTCCCCTTTAGTTTTTTCTAATAACTTTCACTCTTTATAATAACAGTTATTTCCCCCTTTTTTTCTCTGATTCATAAGTAATACATATTTAAGAGGAAAACACTGTTCATGGAGGTCTGCCAATACTCTGCTGAAGAAAAATAACTTGCAAGTAATTTCCCCCTGGAGTTAGTGGATGCATTACACCAATCTGACTGGGCTGGAAGTGAATGTTTGTTTGATTATAAGAGGAGGGTGGAGTATGTACGTAATGGGAGTCTGTGTGTGTGTGTGTGTGTGTGTGTGTGTGTGTGTGTGTGTGTGTGTGTGTGTGCGTGTGCGTGTGCGTGTAGCTAGGGTGATAATTTGTTGACATGATTACTATAACAAATCACAAGTGCTGACAATACCTGGCATTCCCACCCAAAATGATGTTGTTTTTCTTACCCTATACATGATGAATGTTGACCAACTTATCTGAAAGTATATTCATTTTCATTTTTTCCAAATTTCCTGTTCAAATCTTGTGGTAAGTGCAAAGAGTTCATCAACAGGCAGTTTGTCAGTGTCAGTGGGCAATTATAAAGACGTGCTTCACTAAGCATGTGGTTTCCACTGACAAATTCATCCACAGCCAGAGGCAACCTGCTATTTTTGAAACCTGGCCCAGAGTGACATTAACCTCCAACACTGACATCAAATGTCTGTCTGATTGAGTGTTTCCCCACAGTCTGGAGTGACAGCACAGACGGAAATCATTTCAAGATGGAGTGGTACAATGTTATCACACACTAAGAAAAATATCCTCAGTGAAAAACTACAGTATAATACATTAATAAGTAGGGTTGGTCTCAGGAGTCCAGGATCCAGCCTCAACACTCAAGTCGAGCAGCAAAGAAAGGGAAGTGAGTCGACAATGACTGTTCTTCACTATAATGAAAGACAAACAAATTCTCATATTTTACAGACCAATCACTAAATACATGTGATTGATTAATTGACTAACCATTGCGGCCTAAATCTTAATTTGCCTACACTTTTTGAAAATCCCAAACTAATTAAAGTTTCCCATTAAGCAACATTTTACAGCATTCATTTTTTAATCCAGCGATAGAAATCCCAAAACTACAGTAATGACCAAGGAGGACTCATCCTACAAAACAAATTCAGGCTCGTACTCAACTCCGGCTAGCCACATTTCCCCAAATTTTACATCACCAGCATTGAAGCATTCGCTTTTAAACAACAAACAGGTAAAAAGAAAATTAGAATCACGTCTCAGTGTATGTCAAAACGATTAATAACACGATAAATAATGAAAAATTGACAAGTCGTCCTATTAGCATATTTGGATTAATGGCGCAGTATTTTATTTTAAACACAACCAATCTGACAGACTCGACTGTTGATATTATCTCAAGGTGTAATGATGTGCTCAATATTTAAACTGACAAATGACTTGTAAATCATTTGAAGTAAATAAAGTTTGTTATTATCAATCAACAGAGTACATAAAGTTATTCAACAATAAGTTGGTGGAGTAGGCCTAAAGTACATACTAACTGTACCTCTGATAAATTCAGGCACAAGTACAGCAATAACTAAATGTACTAATAAATGATTTATGTATAAAATACATTTTTAACACATTCCTCTAAATTGTAGCATACATTGACTTTTTCATACTTTTTCATCACCTTGCTAAACTGATTACAATTTATAGAGACGCTTTATATCGAGGCAAGGAAGCGTTTAGGAAGAAAGAGGTATATTCTTTATGAGTACTTAACGATATTAGGCGATGAAGACTGTACATTGTCCCTCATGGTGGGCAGCCGCCTGTTTGTGTCCTTGTTGTGTAAAGTACATTTCACTTGGACCTTGCGTTCTTCATGGTTGACGGTTACCTTGATATTCGGCTAGCTTAGTTTTCACATATTCACCTGTATTTCGCACCCGTTTCTTCTTCAAAATCGTCAGAAGTTAGGTTTCAGGGTGGCTATACCTTCTACTAGACTTGTAAAAAAACTAATCTTTAGCAGTTTTTCTCCCGCCATAACTACATTTTCACTCTATAATGCTGCTAGCTAACACTGCAAAAACTAGCTAGTTAGCCAACGCAGGTCGTGCAGCACTCGGCCTAGCCCTGCACTACTTTCTAGTAACTAGGCCAACCGACACGGAGCGAACGATAATAGTGCAGTACTCCTTTTCACCACGAAAATCAACGTTAGAGCGGCTGTACCAATCTAGGGGGCGCTGTTTCACCTACTCAAATGAGACTCGGAGCACGTCTGTGACAACGTAGTAGGTCCTAAACGTGGTGTGGCAAAGAAAACATTTTTATTTATTAAGAATATATATATACATACAGATTTACAGTCTATGGTTAAGATGATAAAAAAAAATTTTTAAAGGGGGAGACTAGCCTCTCAAGCTAAACAATAATTTGCTGGACCAAGATGGTGAAACATAAACATCCCTAAAGTAAAGTGCAAACACCTCAGGCCATGTAAAGAATAGCCTGATATAAGTCATTTATGTGTTTTTAACATCAGGCAATATTTATGAAACTTAATGATTTTTTTTATATTCTGGTACCTCCGCTGGTCACGATTCAACACAGGTGATATGAAGCTCAATATAATGCATGCATTGTCAAAAGAATGTAATACACACAAGAATTACTAAAGAATAACGCAAATAAGTCTCACTAAAGATCTGAAGGACAAACGTGTGCTTTTATTGTTATGACAACAATTCATTTGCAGAACTATTTAACATATCATGATCTTTACCCATGAATACACGTTATGAAACCCATATGTTGATAAAATCACAGTGTTGACTCATCCATCTCTCATATCTGAAGGTTTCATTAACGTTCCATCAAACCAAACATGCACCAGTTGCCCATACACATCAATAAACAGATATAACATGCAGGAGCGCCTTTGAAATGCAGCTCAGCCACAATCAACTATTTTCAGCACGGAGCTACCGAAGAGATCAAACATCCCAGGAGTTTATTAGCATCCAGAGTATCTCTGCTAACAACCAATGGATAAATAATTTATAGCTTTTACCCACTGCTGCCTCGCCAACAACAAGAATGCAAAACAAGCTGGCTGGTCCCTGCAAGGCTCAGGGAGCCATTTACAGGCAACAAGAGCAAGAATACAGATTTGTAAGAGCTACGAGAATATTTTAAGCATTTAATAACATGTCACAGTGAGGACAACACTGTGCATCATCAACACATCTAAAAAAATATTGTCCTGATGGCCATCTCAGGATCTTCCAAGGGCAGTATCATTTCACAAACAGTGTTAACTTCCATCTTGATCGACATATGGATGCTCTAATCCACAAGGCACTGAGCTGACTATTTTTCACAATCATTTAAGCAGATGTTGTGGGACAGGAAGCTGAGGCATTGTGGACTGATTTTATGAACATGACTCCCCCCTTTGCCAAGACTGATGCAAGCTGTGCTGGTGAATCATCAGTCAACTAAAACCCAAAGCAATGATTAGTATGTGACACTAAATTCTGCCAATATGTGATATTATGTTATTCCAAACCACAATTTGGAAATTAAGTGTACAGTACCTGTCAGGAGGCCAGGAATCAAAAAATAAGCATAAACAGAAAAAGTGCTGGTTAGTTTTTGAGAGAAAACACTTGGATGTTTGACAAAAGAAATAAAAAACAGCTCTGGTAGCAATTTTTACGTCTCTGTTTTCTGCTCACATATGACCTTTGGTGGCTCCTGTTCAACGACCTTGACCCCTGTCTCTGTCCTAATGTCTGTTTACAATGTTAATTCATTTTTTTAATTATAGATCCATGTTCACATTCTGATAGATAACATCAGTTCTATACTGGGGCAGAGTCAGCAACATGCCAAAGGGAAATGTGTTGAAGGAAGGAGTGTACTTGAGTGTCAACTGTTTATACGTGTATTTCATGCTCGATATGCCAACAATCAGTCCTCAGCATCTCAAACTACTGGCAATATTTTCAGTTTGATTGACCTAAGAAAGCCGTGTCTCTTTCACACAGTGTGGCATACAGCTGATTATTCAAGTATAGGTAGGGTATTCATAGGGTATCGAAAAGGGATGGAAAAAGTGAGATTAGTGCTGTCCAACTTTGAATAATGCAAAACTTGGAGGGAAAAGTGCAATTTAAATTCATGATTTTGTGAATAACTTGAAATTCTCCCAACAATGCAATATATAAAACACACAGGCAATTCAATATAACTGTGTTCTACTCTACATTACATTTCATAACTGCAAGTGTTCAATAAATACATTATCTTTTCTTCTTTACTCAATTGTTTTTATATGTAGAAAAAGTTACATAAATATCTAATTAATATGAATAACTTTTTGCTGTTATTTAAGATGCAATAACAGTTTTTCCCACTTGGGGTTAGTCATGAGCTGCCCCAAAGTGACACACTCATTGTAGACAGTCATGACTCAGTTATTTTCTGAGTTATTTTCAGAGGATATACTTGATTTCTGCTACATGTAAGTGTAAAGGGTTGCATATTCAGCCTTTAAAGAGAAAAGGAGAGATTGACTGAATAAGAAGCAAGACTGGACTAAATATCTGACAGGCTGAAGCAAGAGCTGTGTGAAACAAGCTGGCTATGTTAATACTTTGTGTTTGTTTTTTTACGATAGTGCAGTTGCAATCTGAGAACTTCGGTGGGCACCAAGGCACACAAAACCGAATCCCTCAAGAATGTTCCTTTAACACCTCACTATGTGCCCCATCTAATCGCTCACTTCGGCTTCCTGCTTATTTATGTGTATGTACAGGTACAGCACAGTTGGTTTACTAGAGCTCATTTTGCAGCTGGGAAAATGTTTAGAGCAGTGAAACAGAATCAAAACAGTAAAGCTGAAGGCAGGAAAACCAAAACAACGAGGTGAAGGATGCTGAGATGCTCAATAGTGCTGAAGTGAACTGAGAGTGTGGGGATTTTTTTCTGTGGGTTCGTCAACCAGTGACCCCTTTTACATAAAGTCATGTGATTTATTGTGAAAACAAATTGAATGTTAAGAATTTTAAGTTGCGAATAATCTAAAAAGTAAAATGTGTGATGCACAGATCATTTTAATGCACCTAAGTAGAGGAAAAAGCTATTTAAAAATACAGAAAAAAAGCAGCACTACCGTGCCACGAGGTCCTGTAATTGCTGTGCTTTTGCAGTAATTATCTGCTTTCCAGCGCTGCAAAAGAAATGTTTCAACACAGAGGTATAACTTCAACAGTAAAAACACAAATGAGGGATTAAAGAGGCTGAGAAACAATGGAGGTGAATAATGAGAGCCAATCTCATTAAGATCTCAATCACTCAATTAGACTCGAGCAGGAGAAACAAATGGCAAATAAATTCTTCCATCATAACAACCTGTTTAATTGCTCCAAGACGAGCACTGACATCTGGCATGCCCCCTCCAGACTGCTGAGTGTGTCTGTCTGTCACACACACACACACACACACACACACACACACACACACACACACAGAGCAAGAGAGATAATTTGGTACGACAACATGAAGGGATTGGAAGGGCGGGAGTTCAACGATGAGTGTGCTTTTACTGAGCCCTGACTGCGTTTATGAGCGTGAAACTGCCCGGGTGCAATGGAGCAGCAGCCTGGTTTATCCATCCGCACTTCACCCACATGGTCAGTGGAGAGTGTTTGAATTAATGGGATTTGGGGGGGGGAGATATTTGCTTATTTTTTTGTGTTTTTTTTTTGCTCATGAGAGCTTGGTTTCGAGACAGAAAAAGAGGCCAGTGGCTGTTTGAGAAAGAGGAGATGCGGTTTAGTTGACACACAAACATGCGGCCTGAGCTGCCGTGCAAAAAAACCCAAAGAAAAACTCAAAAGGGAACATGCACTTCTTTCCCCTTCTGCTTCGGATTCTCAGTACTCAGCTGCAGCACGTCTTGTTATGAGTCTGTCTAACCACTTCCTCATGCTGCTGGCAGAGAGGTCAGGGTTCAGTCAGGTCCTCTGACAGCCAGAACAGGCTGCAATAACAAGAGCTCTCTTTCATTTTCTCTCTTCAGCTGCTACCTTTTTCCTCTACCCACAACCCCTCTCCTTTCCTTCCTGAATCCAGAAATTATATTACAAGTGAATTCTTTTTCACAGGTGGCCTAGTTTGGTACATCTACTATACATGTCAGTGTCTTTGTGACACTTTCCGATTTAATCAACCAAAACCAAATCTTGAATGGAAATATTTAGAACTTTACATAAAAGTCACAGGTTTATAAACAGCATTCATGCAAAAAGCCAGACATGCTGCCTAAAAATGATGCTATATCCATGAATGCTGTTGTGAATAAAAAAAGTATTTAAAAAAAGTATAATGCTCACAGCAGCATGGTGATTGGTTGGTTGGATGGATGGTTGTTGACACTGGGATATTGACTTCATCACAATAAAACAATCTTCTCTGTGGGGAGCGGCATTGTTAACTATACTGTATGTCAGTGAGCTCATTTTGCTGCTTCAGGAAGAGCTCTACGCTGAATTAAGCACTACACACATGAGGATATGCTGACCTCTGCTGGTGAAAACTGATGCTGCAGCTGCTTAACTTACAAAATATTGCATGCTCACTAAAAACAAAACGTAAACTAAACCTACAGATGAAGAGTAAAAACCTCCAATGCTGCATGGCCAGCTGAATCTTTGCATTTTCTCACGTGTGTTCATATTTGTTTGTGATATATCTTTCAGGTGTTGGAATAACTTTGATGTTTTCAAGGAAAATAGTTTTTAAATCCCCTTATTAACTGTTTGACACATTTAGAGTGAAATAAGCCGGAATGAGGAGTTAGTTTTGGAAAAGTGTTCTGATGATACTTTCAATAGTTTTTTGTTAAAATCATAAAATTCTTACTTTACTTTGTCAGTGTTGTTGAATAAAAACAAGTTGTGGAGAACTAAAGGGACTTAGGACATCTTCAAATGTTACATAACTTTTCTCTTTCAGCACATCAGGCTTTATTCAGCGCTCTCTTTATTCAACTTACTTTAGATGCCTTTAAAAATAGTTTTTAGATAACAATAGATAAAAATCATCACTATTTTAAAAATGGGAATACAGAAATACTGTAAAAAATATAAAAAAAATCAATAAATAAACATTAAATATTACAACTGTCTTTTCAGGATATTCTTTGAAATACATTCTTAACAGTCAGTGAGTTAAAAGGTTTGAGCTCTGTTTTTACAAAATGAACGAAATGTTCTCATATTTGAAAACATTAAATACAAAAGTGTCTGCATTTCTTTAAAACCATGCACAGCTCCTACAATCTCAGCCATGTTCTGGCTGATCCTACACCTTCATCCTTTATCAAATCTTCAGTTCCTGTTTTTGAGTATAAATAATTCAATGCATCTTTAGAGATGGCTTTAAGTCTAGTAGTTCCTTATTTAATCAATCAGTCAATCAATCAATTTTTATTTGTATAGCATCAACTCATAACAAGTGTTATCTCGAGACACTTTACAAAAAGCAGGTAAAATACCTTACTCTTTGTCTTTTAACGTTACAAAAGAGCAGGTAAAAAGGCCATACTCATTGTTATGTTACATAAAGCAGGTAACTTACTTATTGCTATATTACAAAGATCCGGCCTATCCATCATGAGCACTTTAGCAAAGCAGCAAAAGTTACAGTGGTAAGAAAAAACTGTCTTATTAAAAGGCAGAAATCTTCGGCTGGATCCCCGGCTCATGACGAAACAGTCTTCACAGGCCGAGACTGCGCCGGGCTTGGAAAGGGATAGGGGGAGAGATGGGATAATGCTTGGTAGTTTTAGATGTCAGGTAAAAAAAAAAAAAAAAAAAAAAAGATCCCTGGAGGTCTCTAGAGGAGAATCTTCTGTCAATAACTCTCTAATCTAAATGACAATTTAACTATAAATACTATAAATAACTGTTGGGCAGCCATGTGACACAGCCGTGTGTGTGTGTGTGTGTGTGTGTGTGTGTGTGTGTGTGTGTGTGTGTGTGTGTGTGTTTAACAGATCAGAACGATGCGTGTGACATGAAAGTGAGGTGAGACAGACATGTGGATCCAGAGACGCTCTGATAGGTCAGTCGGTGGACTGTGAGGTGTGTTTGCTCTTTTCTGGTGAGGGTGTTGAATCGAACGGTTTTGACCTCTCAGATCCAGCTCAATATTTGTTGTGCAATGATTTATTAATATTTCCCTTTGGTCTCACCAAGGGCAACATATCATGGCAGGGGAAAACTCTCTGTGAAGTGAGGCCAAAAAGTGAGGTCTGTGAGACACTCCCAAGCATGCACACAAACACACACATGCACTCACACGTGTGCACACACACACACAGACAGACACACGCACATGCACACAAACAAACAAAAAAACAAACACACACACCCTTTCTTTCTTTACTGTGCAACACACAGGCACCTCTCTGCAACCTATCAAATGTGAAATCCCTGATCAGGTGAAAGCACTTCCCATGAGACTTCAAACTAGAAGGCTGGAAACCTCCCACCATCGTGAATTTGAATCAAAGACATAAGGACGCAGTCATCACCAAATGAGGCTGAGATCATAGAAAGACAACTGCTTTGACACAGACATTTTGAAAAGACTTTGTTTTTAAACCCTGAAGTTATGTTTAATGAGAGAAAAAAGAGGCAGCAATTAAATCTGGTAATTTCACAGCAGGTGGTGGACGTTATGAGAGGAGACCTTTTCTGAATATCAAAAGGTTAGAGTCAGTGATTAGAAGAGGATGCTTTTCACAAACTGGCATCATCACAACAACCAATTATTATTTCATCATTTATTTAATTTTGGAGTTATTTTTGCAGCTTTACGTAACAGATATAGAAAAGCTGATGTTGGAATCGAGTAATATTTGAATCAAGCCGAGAAGAAGTAATTCTCAAAAGTCATAAATATTAACTAGGTATGTAACTTGTGTTCTTTTACATTTCATGAAAAAAATAAATAGAATGACATGAAGCCACAATCAAAACTATAAAATCTTAGTGTAAGACTTTGTCTGACTTAGCCTGCTTGATCAATTTTCCTAAGAATTGTATTGATGATCGGGCTCAATCAAATCAAAGTTTGAGTTGATCAGGGGTGAAAATTTGAATTTTATGACACATTGTGAGTAGGAGAAAAGACACTATGAAGCTCGACTCAGTTAAAACATGTAAAGTATGGGGCGCTGGTGGCACAGTAGTTAGTGCGTGCGCCCTATGTATGGAGGCTATAGTCCTCAAAAGCAAGCCACCCGGGTTCAAATCCAGCCTGTGGCTCCTTTCCCACATGTCATTCCCTCTTCTCTCTCCCTGGTTTCCAGAAAATAAATAAAAATAAATATTTAAAAAAAAAACATGTAAACTCTATGTAACTAAATGCTAGCTGCACTAATCATTTTATAAGCATGGCAGTTTTTATTCAGCCATAACTTAATCTCTAAGTCAAATAAAAACTACAGTATTTGTCTCTGATGTGTTTCACAGTGAAAGTGTGAAGTCAGCAATAAAAGGGATATGTGCAGTAGTTCAAAGGAAAGTACCATCACTATAACAAACTTTACAGTATTAAAGTTAATACTTGCAGAAAGACAGAGATCATGTACTAGAGCAGATTCACAGACTTATTTTTGACACATGCTTTCAATTGTTGAAGAGAAGTCCAATCAAAACTTGGCTAAAAAGCTTCACTTGAACCTTAACAACAGATCATTTAAACATTTGTTTGGCAAAATTTACCCCTGAAGAGTTTTTGATCGTGATCCATGCTGACTAAAGATTACCAAATGTGGAAGAAATGAACACAGATGTCTGCACTTTACAGCCTGTTTACATCTCGTGAACTCCAAAGAAAAGAGTTTCCTTTTATGTGGCTAATGAGACGGTGTGACAACATGAACTTGTATAACTCATCCAACTCTGAACCACCAGCTCAGGCCTATAAAGTGGACTTGCAGTCAGACCGAGTTAATATCTACGACCCTACATGACGATAACTCAGCAACTGAAACCACAGCTGAGACTGAGTGATTGACCTTTTAACCTCTTAGCTACTGAAGTCCCAGCTCTGTTGAGGAAATGAACCCCAGAACCACTTTATCATCGTCAAGCTGCTACAAGCTAAGTCATGTTGGTAAGGAGGACGCAAATAAGGCAAGAAGTTCAAAGTTCTGAGCTGTTCTCAGTCTGGTCTCCACTTAATGGAAACAAACAGTGACCATTAGAAACCACTGGACTTCTGTATTATCTTTAAAATTATAAAATTATCTATTATTCAGTGATTTATAATGGTTAATTCCAAAAACAATTGAGAAAAACTAATTGGGACATTTCTTACATTAAGTCTGCCCTTTTTGCTTATAATGAAACACTAGTTGGAGACTAATGTACTAATTAACTCATTTACTTGAGCATTAAGTACAGTGCTGGAGCTGGCACCATAGAGCGATAAGCTTAGCTTAGCATCACTGCTAACAGCTGTTGTTTAAAAGGCTTAGCAAATTATAAATGACTTATCCTACAGATTTACGGCTACCTGTGTATTTGGTACAGATAAGCTTAGCTTAGCAAAGCTTCAATTAGTTATTTTTTTTATGACAACATTTTCATATAGTAAAAAAAAAAAAGGATTACTCTCATGGAAACCATAAATGATGTTTTTCCTGCCTGGACAAAAATGACAAGATAGGTATGTTGGATTATATTACCTTAGCAGCCGGTTTATTGTTTTCTCCTTGTTTGAGGTCTCCCTCAGTGTTTGACTTGAGAGTGGTACTGATCTTTTTACCCTTCAACAAAAGAACAAAGCACTTTATTTTATTTTTTATTCTAATGTTCTCTCTGAAATGTACCTGTATAATAAGGTTTAGTCAATTTAAGCTGATTATTTCTTTGTGGATAGTTTTCTATTCATAATTCTTAATTAACTAAAAATGTGTGTTTCAGTGCACTGTTGTCATTCTGGCTGATAAAGGCTTTTGTTCAAGTGTGGAAAAAATATTGTCTTAATTATGAATCTTTTTCATGATAACAGCATTTGAGGGATCAGCGCAATAAATGTGTGCATTTATCTTCCAATGTCCAAAGATGGAAGATAGATCTAAGTAAGATATCAGCCAATTTATGGTATCATCATTTCTTTCCTCCTTAATATCAGTATATACCTCAAAAATCCCACATCAGTCAGGACCTATCATTAAATGGTTGAATCACATACCTTGCAAATATTCAAAATGCAGCAAATATTTCTGGTTCTGGTTCTGATTCTGGTGTGGTGATCAAACAGAGTCCTTCTGTAGAAAGTCAAAGTCTAAATATTTGCAACACTTATTTCTATATATTTATCTTGAGCCAGGGTAATATTGAACAGTTACCTCCTTGACATGTAATAAGTCTTTACTGTGGTTCTGTGGCATCCTTAGTGTCAGTGGTTTGTTTCGGATGAACTGACTTCCCAACCATCATGCCATCACAAGACGCCACTTTTGAAAATAGAGCAGCCCCCTAATACCAACATAGAGTCAATCAGTCCTCCAGACTCCCGTCTTTTCATCCAGGCCTCATCATGATATCAAACACAGCGTTTTCCAACCGCACTAACAAGCTGGAGCTAACACCCTCAGGCCTAACCCGATGTCTTTAAGATGATTGAAGCAGTCAGAGGTGGCCTTCACCATTTTTCCAAGCACCAAAAAAAACCCAGAAGCCTTGTGCTTTAAACCACATAAACCGTCATGTGTGTTGCACCACTAACAGAAACAACTGGGGGCCATTTTCCATTAGAGAGCAATACATTTAAGTTAAGAAGTGGTGGGTAGGATGACAGTCAGAGGGGAGAGGGAGATGTGGCGGTTTTGGGGCCCATCTGGTTCTTGCTAAGTCAATGAAGGCAGGAAGAAAAGCTGAGCAGATATTCTAAGCATTAGCGGTTAACCAACTACTAATGAGGGGAAAAGAAAAACATTGAACTCAGATGAAAACATTTAGCATTAAGAGGAGTGCAATGTCCTGACCGGGTTTCAGGGAAAGATGGCCAACACTCACGTAAGCCTCAAGTGTAACAACCAAAGGGATAAAAAAAAAAAGTGGTCCTGTTTCTAATATATCTGTGTGCATGCTTTAACTCCATCCTCAGAGTGTAGGAATCTGTTTTAACGTGTGTATCTCATACATGTACAACCTTAAATACAGCCAATGTCCAAGGCACTCTACTCCGCTGTAGCCTTGGCATGTAAAGCTTGATCCTGCTGCCAGGGTTTGATGCTTGAGGGTTTTCATTCCTCTGATCACCTCTCTTCCCTCACAAACGCTCCCTGCCTCGCCTCCGCCCCCCCCCTCCCCCAGAAAGCTCTGGAATAAATCCTGGGAAATGAGAGGGCCCCCCTGCCCCCTTGCTGCTACTCATTCCCAGGTGTGCATATCCCAGGTCACCCCAGGATCAGACGGCTACACTGCCATAGTGTTAGAAAAAGGAATAATAAATGACTGCAGATGAAGAGTACAGTGGGATGTGGGGTGAGGAGCAGGAGGAAGGTGAGATGTGGGTAAAGAAAAAGGATCCAGATGAAGAGAGAGAGAGAGAGAGAGAAAAAGAAGTGTTTGGTTTTGGGAGTGTGAGCCATGCTGAAACCATTCAACTCAAATCAGCACCATGTGTCCTCCAGAGCCTTATTATCCCATAAATGAACTTTATTGAGGCAACAAAGTGCTTTGGAGCTCTGCGAAAACATTAAAGGGACCTCGCCTGTCTCGGGCCCAGAGCCAAGAGTGGTCCGATGCCTCAGGGGACTAATGAAAAAAAGAGGGGCCCCTGGCCTCGTGTTCACCGTCCCGTCCCATCCCCCCCCCCCCCCCCCCCCCCCCCCAGTGCAGCCTCGCTAGCTGGCTGGCCGGCACTGGCTGAGTAATGGCCTATTAGAGGGAGCGAAATAGTTGGCAATTACATCAGGGAGACAAATATGGCACAGACTTCATGACTGACCTGACCCCTGGAATTAACCAGGAAGGAAGACAGACAGACAGGAAGGAAGGAAGGAAGGAAGGAAGGAAGAAGGGAGAAGGATGTTAATAAAAAATATGACACAACAGGACAGCAAGGCAGGACGCCCAAGCACAGCCAACAACTGTTCCTGCGCCTTTTTACAAACTTTGATTACTCACAAACTTTGGGGTTAAGTTACACCACTGACGTTAATATCAAATGGGTCCTGCATTGTGGCCGACTCTTCTTGATCTTTGTCTTAAAGACTCAGCTTCTAGACCTCTGCAACTTTCTACTCATCTCTTCATGAGGCTTATGGCCACATTGGCTATTATCACAACAGAACAGAATATATGATTGAATTATTGGTAGTCACACTGCATTATGGGTAATGAAGCTGTCAGGTTTGGCAGAGAAAATAGAATTTGAGAAGCATGAAAGACAGGATGTTCTGACCTACATTATCCAGTTTGATCCTTTGTCTGTTAAACTGTCCATCACGGGGAGGGGAAGAGACCAACAGTAGATTTTAGGCTCTTAAAGAGGTTTATGTGGTCATCAAAGTGAGAACAGAGGAGAAAAAAATCTCATGACTCATGTTGTCAAAACAATGAAATGTCCAAATGTCTGTTAAACACAAGAAGAAGAAACTCAGAGTTTGTTGAATGGCTGACAATGCGGAGCAGGTCCTCCAGGAGGTGGCTCACTGTTGTGCGAGATAACAAACATTCGCGACAGCTCTGGGGACTGGAAGCAAAGATGTGGGCGTGTTTCTGTTGTGTATATAACCACCCGCCTGCTTCCTCAGCCAGTTCACCGCTTACGAGGCATGCAGCGGACGGCCCGGGCTTATTCCAACATAAATAAAGTCTCTGATCCTTCTCAGGATGACGACTTTTATAAAGATGGGATTCTTTGTGGCCAGGAAAGAGGTTGCAATGGTAAACCAAACAGCCGCAAGTGGATGTATGGGACTGATTAGGAGGCTGGAAATGAGATTAAAGAGAGATCTAGCAACAGATTGAATTGTATTTGCCATAATTGCTGAGAACAGCTTATTCAGTGCAGACCACAAGAAAGAGAATCATAAAACCAAGGAAGGAGGAGGAGGAGAGGAAGGACGACTGCCACTTAAAACCAGCGAGCTTTCTCAAAGAAATCAAACCCAGGACAAGCCTTGCATTAATTAAAGGGAGTGTGTATGTTATGTTTGTGTGTGTGAACAGAGGATGGGATAAGGGATGGATTAGCCCACACTCATGAACTTCAAGTCCTGCTTGTTGCTTGTATTAACGATTTTTTTTAGTAAGTATCAGTAGTCTTGATTTTATTCAAAGACCAATTCAACCACATTACACTTCTTAAATGGAAAATCCCCTCAGAGCCTAGCCTGTGCATGCAAGAATGTATCTGAAATGAGATAAGTGAAATAGCCGTGACCTCAGTTCTCAGCATCTCGCTCAAAAGAGCTTTAATGAAAAATAAATCTTATAAGAAGAAAAAGAGTAACAAACAAATCAATAGAGGCACAGGCTCAAAGATAAAAGTGAGCGCTGTGTGCCAAAGAGATACTCGCTCTCATTCCTGGGTTGATTGTACTTAAAGTGAAACCACATGAACGGAGCTCCAAACCACAGGGGAAATCACAGCGTGTGGAGCTAAAGCACACATATGTGGTACAACTTCAAGCTCCTGGAAACTCTGCATTTCACTGTTACATTGTCTCTATAGCTGAATGAGAAACAACTGAGGGTTAAGTTCAGCTAATCTGCATCATCAGGTGTTGTTTCATCACTTCTGATCACCATGATCTGGCAACAGAACCGCACCTTCCAACTGTTATCCCAATGTGACTACAATTACTTTCAAGTTGATATTGGTGCACTAAAGTTTGCGTAACCACGTATTTTAAAAACACAAACGCAAATATGGAAATCTAAAGAAAACTGTTGTGATAACTGGATGACTTTACAGGCATGCTTCTTCTCCCGAGCCACTTTGAACAGAAAGCTATAACATCCTCATGCTAACAGCATCTCAGTGACAATCTTTACAAGCTGAGGTTTAGCTAGTTTATATAAGTGCATCTGAAGCTCTATGAATGTCATTATATTTCCATGAATTTGTCATAAATCAAAGTATTGAAGTTAAAGGTGCACTATGGAGTTTTGGTAGAGAAATGTCAAAGTTGGAGAAATGTACAGATTATGTGGTTCATAACTCTATACACAAACTGTCCTCAGAGGAAAATGTGTTCCCTGGAACTGTTTGAAGATAAAATCATACGCCAGAAGTTATGGTGGTGGGCCCGCAACAGTGAAACTGTAACTCTCCTGGTAGCTTTTTAGCTCCAGTCTTCCAGGGACCTGTTTTTTCCTTTGAATACATTTTGTGTATTTACTTCAGAAAATATAGCATAGAATTGTTTCACTTCTCCGACTTTCAAATTTCACAACCAAAATCTACATAGTGCACCTTTAAAGCTTAAACATAAAAATATTTTTTAATAAAATAGAACACCTTACAAAACTAATAAATATATATAATAAATAGACTCAAACTGACAGACGCTGAATATTACAAATACAGTGGTATCATTATACATAAATGTACACACATGCACATCTGTGTGTATGAACAAGTGCACAGATTTTGTACAGTATCTCTGCAAAGAGCAAAGAAGTAGCACAGACAGAATCAATATTTAAGAAAATTAGACATTTTCTTCCTGGAAAAATGCTCCAAAGTCTGTAAAGGAAAGGATGCAAAGGCTTCCACAGTCTCCACAAATCAAAAGCAATCCTGAATAAGTAGGGTTGCATTAACGACCATGGATTATACACTGCTTTTATTATGCATTGTTAGTCCATGAAAGTGCATCATTATTATTCAGTGACAATGCCGATATGCAAATGCAAAAGCATAAAGTTCAACTTAAGCGTAAGAAGAAGTAATTGGTTATCTTATGTAGTTGGCCAAACTGAAGCTTGATCCAAAGGTAACTGGACTAACCTCTCCTCCTAAAGCAGTTCAGCTGGCATGTTAAACCAGCTTGTTAAGAACTGAAGAAGCTTTTTGGAGGAGAGCTGAAACATCTTCAAGATCTTTAACTAAGTCCAGTTGTCTTTGGATCAAGCTCCGGTTTACCATGACCTGAATGACTGAGATCCTATACAGACATTTGGCCATAAGACAGAGTCTATAATTGACCTGATGATTGTGCTAGAAGAAGAACCACTGGATCATAAAAGTGATAAAAAAAATTAATCATCTAGGTTTAAAATGTATTATAAAAATATAAATAAGTACCTCTCTAGTCAGTGAAGCTGTTCCTAATCTATCCAATAAATACTTAGATGTTTTACAGCACGAGTGAAAACTTTGAATGGTTGTTGAAACTAGAAAGAAAATGTCAGGTGATCTTCAAAGTCAGAGGGATTCATCCTCTGGGGACGACGAACATATGTAGTCTCCCTTGAAATGTATTCATCAGACTTCAGAATGTTTTTTTGCTCTAGTTAAGACAAAATACTCTGCACAAAAATGTAGTTTTCTATGTTAGGCACTTTATTGATTTTTGTATTAGTGATTCACAAACACAAATATTATTGTCAAGAAATAAACAGATTGGTATATTGTTTACTTATTAAGAGATTTACCTGGATGTATAGATAATGTTAGCAGTAGAGGGAAGACAGAAAGAAATGTTCAGAAAGTTAGTTTTCATCCCCAGAAATCTGCATCACAAAATGCCCATGGTAACGTTACTAAACTAGATGTTAGTGAAAACAGAGGTTGTCCGAAATATAAAAAACATTTAACTGTGTGTGTTTTAAAATGTGATGGCAGGAGCATAAAGACAGGAGTGCTTCGAATAACACGTGTATGTCCACATAAATAAGAGGGGATGTGTTCTATTTCTATTGAATGGCTTCCTACGGTAAATGTTACCCTGACCATGTTTGTGCCGTTCTACTTCCAGACCTGCTGAATATCACAAATGTCACACTGTAGTACAGTAATCAAAGTAGTACAAATCTATGAAAAATATAACGGTGTTAAGGCATGAGAGACTCGCTCAACAATCACAACACCACTACACTACACCATCAAGAGTCACAAAGAGCTGGCTCAGGGGTACGCAGCATTCGCCATAGGAGAGCTGCAAAGTTCACTGCTGCATTAATCAGCTTTCATATTTAGACAAAATTCAGTAGGGGCATATGCAGTCTTTATAATGTTTTGTTCAAATGTAGTAGTGAAAAATACCAAATCTAGTAGATTCATCTTGTTCAGTTTAGTGTTTCTTGGTATCTCATGATTATCTGTAAGATTGAGTTTACATTTCTCTGAGGTTGAATGAATGCAGAAGATATTAGAGCTTCCTAAAACAACTGCTGCCCACCCCTGGGCCACACTGATTATTACAATTTCTATCAACTTGGCCTGCCAAGTCTCACCACTAGAGGACACTCTGGTTTCAACAAAAGGACGACGTGCCACTGCAAACTGTAGGACACAGCAAGAGACCTCCACTCCACACGCCCCACGACTCAAATCCAGCACAAACCAAGTCCAGACTTGATGCTCTGTGAGCGACATAACTGATAGCTCTCCAAATCTGTCACAGTACTATCTACTATGTACCAGAACAGCAAATAGTTTAAGATTTGGATGCCCCCACCCCCCCACCCCCTTCAGATCTTTGGTATTTGGAGTAATTAGAAAATAAGTTTGGAAAACCTGAAGATGAAGAAACGTGCCACGAGATGTCCAGCCTCAAAGAAGTAGCTGAAGTTTCACAACTGATATGAAAAATATTAAAAGGACAGGTTCAAGGTCTCCCTTTATACGGCAATACCGATATTTACATTTATAGAGTCACAAGTTAGTCAAAGCACGTAGGCAGCTTTCAAGGTAGCAGACATTTTAGTGCAGAATTTGTTCTTTTTGTATGTCATGTCGGCGGCTCAGCAAGGACACCGTCTGAGGAAACACAAAGAGAACATTTCACACTAAAGAGACTGAAAGACGCCTGCTGTATCTGACTAATTGTCACTGATGAAGCATTAGAGCTACAGTTAAAAGCATTTTTCAAATAATCCTTCATGTAGACTGAAATGGGCTTCCAGTCTGTTCTACAACAATGATCTCATTGAACAGGTTTAGTGTGTTATAATCCCCCTGTTCTTCAAACTAGGCATTAAAAGGTGCCTTCCTTATACGTCTTTAGTCTAAGTGATGAGGGACAAAAGCTTCAGTCCACAATCTCTAAGATAATCCACTGCAAAATTATCTGAAATGTATGTTTTCCCCACTATGCTACAGTCTGTTTAGTACAAAATTCACTCTTTTTGTAACTATACTGTCCCTGCAGCTCAACAAGGAGGCACTGCTTTAGAAAATACAAATACAGCAGGAAATATACATCAAAACTGAAGAAGTTATCCACTTTTTTCTTTTCTTTTTTACTTACTATTATATCATCAGAAAGCCTTTTTAATTGAATTTGAATTTAATGAAAGGTGTAACTAATCCATGACAAGGACCTACAATTCATCAGATCACATGTCAGTGAGTACAGGGGGGTTTTAAATGCATAGATATAATTGTTCAGAAATGTAAGGAACAGCATCTTCACTTAATGCTTTGCAATAGAAATGTTCCTTCTCCCTTGAAGTTTATTAAACAGGTTTAGAGGTCAGACTGATACTTTCATTGATACACTGATACATTGATACGTGCATTTATGATTTATGCATAGACTGGACTGTGTAATTATGATCTACAGGTATTCACTTTCAACTACAACACATAGATTTGGAATCCAGGTAGCAAAGATGAGCCATTCTACATTAAAGGAGATGAGTTTCAGAGCAGCCTGATTGGAGACATTTACTGAGGCACAAACACACACACGCACAAACACACACACGCACGCACGCACCCACGCACACACACACAAACTGGACACCCATGGGGGCCACAGCAGGGACCATCTGCAGTGGAAGAAGTGAAAATGACGGTTGGAGTCAGCAGGTAGCGTTTTGTTTTGTTGGGCGAAAGCTTTAACAGACAAACTCCTGTCTCATGCGGATGATCTGCAGTAAGGCGGCCTGGACATCCTCGTCCATATGACCCTATGAGAGAAGAATGGTCAGAATGAGGTTCAGTCACTCTGTTGTTATATAAATCTAACTTATGATGTGCTGCAGCTGTTGATGCCGAAACATCTTTAATGAGTCATTAATAAAGCTGAAGAAAGGCTTTAAGAAGTGATGCTTGGATCAGGTGTGACACAGGGATTGTTCATTACTAGATGAAAATGCTTAATGACAAAAGACCAAACACATTTGGGTTCACATGAATGTTTTTAAGCAGATTACGGACTAGTCTTTCAAGTGTGTATTTAAAAAACAAAAACAAAAACAAAATATTTTAAAGGCTAACAGTTCAATAAATGTTTATCAACTCTGCTATGAAAGAGTTTAAACTCAACTATTTGAAGAAAAAAACAATTGGGGGGGATCAGACAGACTTTCCTCGTCAAACATGTTAAAGCTCAGGAAGGTCAGACAAATCAGTCTTTTAAGAGAGGTTTCTAGGATGAACTTACCTGTGCAGCACTCAGAAGATGAGTTCGATAAATTGAAACCACCTCCCTGTGTTGCCTCTCAGCATCCTTTAGGAGCAGAAGACAAAAATAATATCAGTCCTCTAGTATCTGCCATCATGTGATTTGAGTTATGATATGTGCAGACGGGTTTCAGCTACAGTGATGGAGATATTGATTTTTTTTCTTCCCCCATGTAACGGAGGCACAGCAAACACTGTAGAATCACTGCTCACATCAGATACTTCATGTGGTTTGTATGTCTCACTGTATGAACTAACCAATGTGTCAGTCATCCATAATACAAATCTCTTTCGTCTGTGCACACCTTTTCTAAATCTAGAGATAACCAAACCAAAAGTTAGCAGCATTAACTTTTTCTAGACTCTGAAATAACATGCTGGATATTATGCACACTCAGAGAAAAACAATGACTGCATTGAATAGCAGACTAATTAGTACATATATATTTCTGTATTTAATATTTGACATGTTAATAATAATGTGTCTACTCACAGCCAGCTGTTGCTGTAGGCTCTTGATCTGGGCTTGGAGTGTGTCCATGTGCTGCGTCTGTCTCTTGTTGGGCACGTTGCTTGTGTAGGCCAGCTGTGACAGACCATTCAGTGCCTGCTTCAATCGCTCAACATCTGTCAGCAGCTCCGTGATCTGACGTAGAGACACCAAACACAAGCAAGTATTCATTTCCGTACATTTTTCTGAGAAAAAATGTCATACCCAGGAATAAAAAACAAATTGTGTCTTTAAAAGTCTACATGCATTTTCCTTAAAGAGTTGGAGTAGATTAACCCTCAAACAGATGCAGTTTAACTAACATAACAATGACTAAGCTCATCGGCATCTATTAAAAAATGGAATTGTGATATCATGTTCATGTTACCTTCTTGTCTTTAGATTCAGTCTGCTGAGCTGATGTCTGAATTCTCTTCTGGAGGTCACAGATGGTGCTGAGAGACTCATCATATCTCTCTTTAAGCTCTCTGATTTCTCTCTCAATGGCGTGTCTCTTCTCCTGGACGGCCTCCATCTCCGTCCTGGCTCTGGTCTCACCCTCTTTTGCTCGCGTGGCTCCCCGTTGGGCTTCCTCACACGCCTCCGCTAAGCTCAGCAGCTTGTTGCTCAGGTTGGCAGCCTCCTCCTCCAGCTGCCGCTTCTCCTTCTTAAGCTCGTTCATTTGGTCTTCAGGGTAGTGAATCTCCTCGAGAGCCTGTGTGGCTTGAAGGAGCTCAGATTGCAGAGCAGATACGTCTTCGGCTCTCTGGGCGTTGTTCTCCTCCTCTTCTCGAAGAGCAAGCCGAAGCTTAGCAACCTCAGCCTCCAGGGCGTCATTGGCTTTTGCGTGTTCTAGCAGCAGAGCAGCCTGATCCCCGCGGCGTTCTTGCAGCTCTTTCTGTAAGGCACAAACCCTCTGTGCCTCCTCCTGCTGAGCCTCTCTCGCTTTCTTGCAGTCAGCCTGGGCTTGCTGCATGGCATCGTTGAGGGCTTTAAGCTCCGTGTCATATGTTGCAATCCGGGTCAACTCTGATTTCAGACGCTCCTGGAGGTTCTGGATCTGTGTGTTGCAGTGGGCATTCTGCTCCTGAAGATCAGCTTTCTGCCGTGTTAGTTCCTTGTACTCCAGCTCTAAGTCGACCAACTTCTTGGTCAATTCTTCAGATTTACCCTTGAACTCTCCCTCCACGTCTTTGTGCTTCTCACTGGTGACTATCGCAGTGTCCAGTCTCTGTTGAACAGATTCCATCTCAACTTTTAGTTTCTCTTTCTCCTGTTTGATGCTCTCTCCAGCAGACCTTTCTTTGTTATATTTCTCTTCTATTTCCAACAGCTTTACTGTCAACTCCTTCACCTGGGTGCTGTAGGAGTTTTCTTTCTCCTCGGCTGCTGTCAGTGGGATAAACTTAGACTGAATAGCTTCCTGTATGGTATCAAGTTCTATTTTCTGAGCCTCCAACTCTTGGGTAAGTCTGATGTTTTCCTCCCGAGCCGACACATGCATCCCAGACGCTTCATTTGCTCTATTCTCTGCCTCCACCACAGCAGCATTCAACTTATCTAGGACACATTTGTGGTCCTTAACACTTATATAGTCTGTTTTCATCTCCAACTGGACTTTTTCCCACTCTTCTTTCAACATATCGTTTCTTTCTTTCACATTCTTCAGTTCTTCACCACTTTCTCTTCCCTTGGTCTCCAACTTCAACATCTCAGCTTTAACACTCTCTAAGGTGGAGCTAAACTCCATCTTCACCTGCTCATGCTGCTGTCTGGGAACATACTCGCCCTCCAAGCTCTCTTTCAGAGTCTGGCTCTGTGTGCTCAGCTGTACACATTCTTTATCTCTATCGTCACATTTCTTCTGCAAAATTTCAAGTTTCTTCATCAGGTCTGCATTTTGAGATCTCAGATCATCCGTCTCGGTCTGCTTCTCTTCACTAGCAATTTTGAGGCTGCTGATATTCTCCTGCAGCGAGGTCCTCTCTGCCTGAAGCTGCTGGACTTGTGCCTCTGCTTTTCCGTAGCGTTCACTGGCCTCCACCAGTTTGTCCTCCAGGTCCTCCAAAGCCGTCACCATGTTCCTCCGAGCTTCATCGTGATCTTTAATGGGTATAAGGTCGAGCCCGATCCTGCTGTTAAACTCATCCAGCTGCTCTCGCAAGATATCTCTTTCCTCTTCACTCTCCTCCACCTCCTGAATCAGAGTCTGACTTTTTGCAGTCAAATCCACCAGTTTTCTTTTCAGTGTTGCATTTTGCTCTTCCAGAGCTCCCAGTATCCTCTGCTGCTCCTCAGACATCGCCCCTGATCCCCCGTGTGATGATGGACCATCCAGCTTTTGATGGAGCTCAGCCACCTCCTCCAGCACGCGATCATAGTCTTCCCTCAGCTCAGCGATCTGCCGTTCTTTTTCATCGACTGCGTTGGTCAGCAGGTTTTTCATGTTGTCAAACTTCTCAGCAGGAACTGTGTTGCCATGTTTAGTCTGGGCCTCCTTCAGCTGGTCTTCCATTTCTAAAAGGGTTTCGCCTAGTTCATCTCTTTCTGCAGTCAGAGCTCCCAGGTCTTGGTTCAGCCTCTCTGCCTCGGCTGCTAGCTGGCTCTCGCTGCTCTTGTACTCTTCTAAGGCCTTCTCACTCTGTTTGAGGCGGTTACGAACGCGGCCCACTTCTGCTGAAGCACCTTCATACTTGGCTTTGATATCTTGCAGCTGGGCACGCAGTTCCTCAGTCGACTGGCCTCCCAAATGTTCCTTAACGGCGACCACATGGGCTTGGAGCTGCTTGACTTTACACTCAGAATCCAGCATCCTCTTCTGGACATCCCCCAAGGCGTCCTCGAGCTCTTGCACCTGCTGGTCTGCCTGCTTCTGGATGGCGTCTCGGCTCTGGACCAGCTCATGGCATTCTCGGGTTTTACGGCTCAAGGCAGATTGAAGCCGTGCCGTCTCTTCATCTGCTGCCTGTTGTCTTCTCTTAACGGCCTCGAGCTCATGTCGGAGTGTGTCCAGTTCACCAGAGAGGTCCCAGGCCACAGCAGTGGGACTCCTCTCTGGAGGTCGGGACATGGAACGCATCATTGCAGCTTTCTGAGGTGCCTGCAGAGAAAGAGGAAAAACACACTGAATATCACACCAAAAGAGTCACAAAAGACTGAATACATTGGAGTTCTGAACAATTTTTACCTAGGACAAGCAAGAAAACCAACCAGGTTCTGGAGACTATTTTAGCATGTTAATCTTTACACCTCTTTTGACACTTATTATATTCAGATATTTGTAATGTGAGACATTTTTCCAGATTAGAAACATACCTGATCAGAATCCAGGCTGTGAGCTTGTTTGATGAAAGAGTTCTCTTTACCTGCATGAAAAAATAAGAATTTAGAGCTTCTATTCCTCTGCTGATGACAGAGATAAGAGCTTCTGATTTTTCTTCAACATTTCAAAGATCAATGGAAGATTACCTTTGATAACAGACTGCCCGGAGTAATCCCCCTGTGAAGACACATAGATGCACATACACATTACAAATGATTGATCAAAGACATTTTAGTCTAAAATTAATTAAATTAAATGTTAGTACTTTAATGTCTAAAATGCATTGATTTATGTAAAAAAAAATAATAATAATAATAGTTCATTAGGTACATCCGGTTTAGAGAAAGTACAGCAGCCTGCCATAAAATAATGTGTACTGATAGGTGCTTCTATTTCGATCCTCCCATTAATGACAGACCAGGCTCTCTGAATAATGTTCAGTAGTAAAAGTTCACCAGTACAGACAACATCTTCAAAAACTTCACAGCTGAATCAAAGCCGCTATGAACCAGGTTCACTAAAACTGAACATTTAGTACAAAGGATGTCATGCTGGACTGTCGTGTTAGGCTGCATTTTATCAGTTGTTCCTAAATTCTACACCACTGTACATATAATAAAGAACTCACTTAGACTTTCCATAAAAAGCCTTAATTCTCTGGTCAGCAACATATTTAACACAGCTTGAGAGGCACTTGAAGATACACATATATACATTTCAAATATTTATTCTAAGTCTGAATAGGAATTAAGAAATCCTAAATCCATTGATTTCCCCCGAGGTTAAGCCTCTAAGCACATGTCTGATAAGAATTAAGTGACTGACCAAAGTGCTCCGGAGCTGGACTTTGACAGTCTCCAAGCCTCGAGCCCCTTCCTCTCTTTCTTTGGCACTGAGTAACACTTTCAACTGCTCCCTCTGGGTCAACAGACAAAAGAGGAAAAGGCACAGGTCAGGTCGAGTCATGAGTAACGAGGCACTTTCAATGACTTGATGTTAGCACCTTTAGTGGGAGTTCATGTCAGGAAACATTTTGTACTGACTTCTTACTGTAACTTTATTTCTATGATCCAGCAAATCGAATACAAATCCTGTAATTGTTAATATACGTGTTAAACAAAAACTCATTTATATCTTAATATTTGTAGATCTAGATTTTCAAACAATATATTTCACTTGTACATTACATACACTGGTATGTGTTGTCTTTTAAACTCTTACACCAAACACCTACTAAATAATTCAGTGCTCTGCAGCCTGACTTCTGTCACTACTGCAGATCCTTCAAAGGGGCTTAGGGAGGGAACTGAGAGTAAAATAATCCTTCAAAGTGCCTTAAGCACTGAGGCAATCCAAACGAGAACACACCAGGTTGCTCTGATATGTATGAATATATATGTATTAAAGGTTCTGAACCATATTGACAAATACAGATCCAGTCATTCAAAGTAACCGTGTCTGAAACATTTACTGGGAGAAAAAAAAAACACAAGGACACCACAACATAAAAGTTTCACAGGAAATACAAGTAATCTTCATTTTCATCAGTTACTTTAATGGAAATTAAATCTCTCAGTTTAATTTCCTGAAAATTCAAAATCTGAATTTTTTTACAATTTCTAAAAAACATATATTCCTTTATGTTTATTTTCTGTATACTATTAAATCTTGAGCTGCAGTAGCACTTGACCATGATTCCTGAGTTTGGGGACTTGGTAGGATGTTATCTGGTGCTGATAAGTCATAGCTGATGGCACTTCAGGCTGTGCAACTTTTATCTTCAACCCATGTGCTTTGAAACAGCAACCAGCAGCTTCCTCACAGGTTTGTTCCAGTTTCATTTGCTTTTTTAAGGTTTCAGCGGTCACACATTCATTTAAGACTGAGGCTTTATACTGCTGTAACATAATATGCTTCCAATGTAAGAGTCTTAGGAACAGATTAAAGACCTGCTTGAAAGAGGCCCACAATAAAAACGCATACCTCTTTTTGAGTGTCTTCCACAGTAATCTTCTCCTGCCGATGAAAAGAAAGATGAAATACAATCAGTTGATTGAGTAATAAACTATTGACAAGATGCCACTGAAAGTCATTCACTAAATGTCTTTTCCCCCCGCAGTGAATAGATAATGGATCCTGTTGGATAATGGTGAAATTTTTATATTAACTTAATGTAGCCTTTTAAAGGTAATCACCAATCTGTTTGTGAGCACTTTATTAAAAGGCAGCCTCCTCTAAAAGGCTTTACTGTTGTTATGTAAATGGAGCCCAGGACTATGGGATATCAAGCCGAGAGAGACGGACTCAGCTCCACTCTTATAATTATGTGTCACTCAAAGCTCTTGGAGGACAATCAGAACTGCTTTCCAACCGACAGAAAACCATGTGCACTGACAAAATTGAGCCCGTAAAGGGCAAGCATGGCCAGAGTTTTTTTTTTTTTTTTTACTGTATTGCATTGTTTCATCAACGTCACTTTCTCTTGTTCTCTTCCAGTTTTGTTTACCTGTGTGAGCTGTTGTTGCAGCATGTTGACCTTATCTAACAGGACTCTCTGCTCCTGGTGGTACTTTCTGAGACTCTCCTGCATGGTCTCGTTCTGCCTCTCTAAATCCTGGAGAAAAAAAAAACATTCATGCATAAACCATGAAAATATGCAAACAGCCAAAAATCTAGTCACTGAATGCTAAAAAATGTATTGTTCATCAGTACTTCAAAGATTTGGATATCGTGATGATTCATTTTTACTCTTAATGAAGGGAATTAAAGCAAAATTGTCTTTCATATAAGCTGCTTAAAGAAGCATTAAGTTGCATTAAAGAAAATAAGTGAATGGATGTTTTATTGGACAAGGGAGGCTGAAGTTATACAGCACTTACATGTATGATCTGATCCCTTCTACAAGCCTCAGCAGCCTCTGATCTCTCCACTGAATGCTGCAGATAAAACAGGATCCTTTTAACAACCTTGCTTTGAAGATATAACAATACCATATTCTTTATAGAAGTACGGAACAACTCTCCTTTTGAATCACTAGATGGCAGTCATGTACATCCGAACACCAGGGAGAAATCAACAGTTTCAGAAATATGATAAGGCTGAACTCATCAACAGCAAGTCCAAGAAATAATGTGTGAAATATGGAACATTGGGATGAAAAGGCAGAATCTTAAGACACACACTTCAAAGTGTATTAGCATTTAAATGCCAGACAAGAAAGGTCGTTGTTTAACAATTCCATCGAGGGCTTTGTGGTTTTACCTTGAACTTTGCCATATTTAACAAAGAAGGAGTGGAATGGACGAGACCAATTTACCCATCATGCTGTCCATAGACATGAGGGTCCTCACAAATATGTAAAGCTACTGTGATTTTAAATGGATGGGGTCAACCGGAATGCTGCAGGATTACCTGTCGCTTCCACTGTTCCATCTTTGCAGCTTCTTTATCTGTAATGAAGGACAGAAACAGTGAGTTCAGATTTCATTTTCCTCGTACGTCGTGTTATCAAGATTCAACACAAACAGCTATGTTTACAGAGCAGCATTATTTAAAGGAAGAATGTGCAACTTTTTGATCCAGTAGATGTCGCCCTTGAGCACCAGCATGAAACCAAAACAAACTTCTGTTTGTGGCACCTCCACAAGCCTCCACTCTCCTCCAGCGACACACCTCCAACCCTTCTCCACTCGCTTTCGCATGAAGGAGTTGTCAATTAGAAAGCACCATAATAAAGCACCATTAAGCGAAAGCGGCGGACAAAAGTGTCCTTTTCTCGAGCTGCAATTGCCTGAGTCCTGCATCGTTGTGTTAGCAGGTTAACGTTAGCACACTTTGGATAACTCATAGCTTCTTATTGCACATAAACTGACACAGAATGGCGTGATCTAAAGACACTTATGTGACATCCAAATAAGCAGTGTATGTCAAGACCATGGCTTTAGAGGATGGCTGTCTCTTATTATAGGATCAGTTGTACAGGATACAGCGATCGTGCTTATCATGCATGTGTTGCTGTTTTTTCCTCTCACCTCTTGAAACTTTGTCGAGATAACTTTTGACTATCGCAGCAAGCTCCTGGTTCTTGCTGAGGCGAGCGTAGTGAAATGCATCGTGGCCCAAACCGTCAACTGCCTTCACGTCAATGCCGTTCTTCAGCAACACCTCAACCGCATCCTTACAGCCAAACTCACAGCCCAGGATCAGCGCCGTTCTGAAGGTCAACAGAGACAGTTAATGAACTGAGCAAGAACAAGAGCACTGACTAGTTATGAAAAACACTGTGTCTATAAAAAAACATCACAATGAGAAGCAAAACAACAACAATGCCCTGTGTTTTGTTTCAATGATGCTGAATAATTCAGGCCTGTGGAAGCTGAGTTGAGTTGTTTGACTATCTTGTTTATTACATTTTAAAGAATGATATTTATTTGTGTAATGCTGCTATAAAGCCACAATACTATAGTTGAACTAAATATTATTATACTTTTATGATTACATTTATAGTGGAAAGGTAAGACTTTCCTTTAGATTTATATTTGCAATGATTTAAGTAAACACATTTTTAACAACATACAGAATTAAGCTTTTTTTAATTCTTCAGTGCATATTTAAAAGCAAGTTTATAACTGTCCTGTACACATTCACCTTCTATTACTGTTGCAGACTTCAATGCTGTCCTATTTTCATTTTTTCTTCCTGTTTTGGCATTAATCTTCAACACAACAAAGGTTTATTAAAATGTTGTAGAGTTAGTGTATGATAATTGTGTTTATCTGATAAGAACACAGAATATTCTGTGAATTAATTTGAATATCAGGAAGACACTGTAAAGTCTTTACAAGAAAACAAAAACTAAATTGTAATAAGCTAGACCTTTTTTGCATCATCAACCAGCACCGTAACACAAACGCTACCTTTTGTAAATAACACACATTTTGCATTATTAAAGTGCACAGTAGCCAGCCCTACCACAGACAAACACCACACGGGTTGATATATCTCACTTGTTTTGTTTGTCCCTCGTGGTGATGTCAGCCCCTCGCTCCAGCAGCAGCTGACAGATGCGTGGATGACACATCTGGGTTGCAAGAACCAGAGGTGTCCTCCCGTCCTGGAGAAGAAAAAAAAAACAGACATACAGATAAAAGAAGGCACACAGATACATCTATCCACAGACACAGCTATAATAGTATATAATATAACCACCTATACAGTCTAGACAATATTTTTGTGCTGCTCAAACCAATCATACATGCAGGTGATTGCGATTGACAAGGTAACAATTTTATTTTCTACAATAATAACTATGCATGAGGAAGAGGGAAAAAAAACATGGAAATGAAAGTAGTAGAATTTTCATTCATACAAAATCACTGGCATTCACAGACGCTCCGCTGTCACAGAGAAGTTTCACGCTGGAGGAGCAGCCGGCCATGACTGTGGAGGGAAAAAGAAGGGTGGTAGACATTATCTATAATCTAAAGCTTTGGATGATCTTTTAATGCAATGACAAACACATAGAACATTTCTGTAGTATGTAAGGGTTTTCTTCAGAGGAGGGTAGAGAAGGGAGTAAATGAAGTTAAGTTGATAAGGTCGATTTTAGAGTCAGCACTACTGCAGCACAGCAGAGTCATGTCTTACCAGCATCATGTAGAGCGGTTCTTCCTTGTAGGTCCACATTCCCAACTGGACAGTTGTGCTGTAAAATATCACATGCACACGTTGGCAAGGCAGATTCAAGAGCAGCTCGTTATTTTACTAGAACTCGAAAATCCTCATCCCTTTAGAATACATTTATTTTTTAAATAATCAACTATTCAACAACATATTGTATTTTGAAGTGCCACCACTGAGAAAGTTGATTTAACTAGCGTAGCATAAATACACAGTGCCATTATTCATGGCTCTATAGGCTAGGACAGATGATGCTGTTGAGTCACTTCCTTCTGGTGTTATACTCTCTGAAATTACTGTCCATGTAGCTGAGCGAAAAAAAGGTCAAATGGGAACAAATTTTAAAGTGGATAATGAAGTAAGTCTGATTTCACTGCAGAGTATTTGAGCCTGAATGTTCAGTTATTCAAAGCCAAAATTATTTAGAAAAAGTGTAGAGCTCATTAACACTCACATCGACTAAAACCAGATGGAAAAAAAAATCATTTTACAACGATGAATTTCATAATTAATTCCTGCCTTTCTTGCCTCAAATTTACTTTCAGTAAGAATTTAAAGTTATAATTTAATTGCAACAGAAAGGGAGTCTTGAAACATTTATTTCCACTGGTTGATAGTAGAATTTGAGCTGCACAAGAAGGTAGGTCATATTAGGCCAAGTGGCGCCGCGCTGATATGTTTGTGACATCGCTACACAGTCAGTCAGCTGGTTCAACCTGGATGGTGATGAGGGCCTGCTATGAAAGCCTTGAGGACTCAATGCTAACAGGGGCATGGTGTTGCTGGGTAAGCTTGCCAGTGAGCTCAGCCCCCCCCCCCCCCCCCCCCTATAAAAACCCAACTCTCTCTAGCAACAAGGGCCAAAAATTAGCAACACGCTCAAATGACAAAGCGCAGACGGGGGAGGGGTAAAAAGAGTGGCAATGGGAGCTGACTTGGTGCCTGGAGGAGGGATATCCTATACCTGACAGAGGGGGCTAGTGGAGGTTGTAGGGGTTGGGTGTTGGGGTCCAGCTGCTATGTCTGGTGTGATGACGGCACCCAGAATGGACGGCAGGTTTGCAGCAGGGAAGGCTTGTCAACACAGCTGACAACCCTCCTGCCAAAAGCTGTGACCCCTGTTAGATCACTGCCATGCCATGGAGGGGGGGCTAACACGCTGTGAGACCACAATATTGCAGAGATAGCTGCCTCATTGTAAACACATAAATCCTCCAGTAGGTCATGGTGACTCAACAGGGCCTACTGTTGACCGATAAGAAGTGGGCTCAGCTGCCAGAGCTGTTTGGCCATAATTATTTAAAGGAGATGAAAAGGAAACTGCTCCGACTAGAAGATGACGAGGAAGGGACTCTGTGAGTCATGCGTACAGCAGTTTGAGGATACAAAAACCAGCAGGAGCAACAACACCAAAAAAACCCTTAACTATGGAAATTAACACTATATGAAAAGTTATCTTGTAAACTGCCACAGTTTATCACAGTTACCATCAGATAGTTTGAGAGGAACAAAGGGAGGATCTCTGCACTTTTACCTGCAAGAGTTTCTGCACACAAAGCGAATGTCCATTTCTGCAAGCCAGATGGAGAGCATTTTTACCTGAAGGGATAAATACAATAATTGTTAAGAGTCAAGATTTTGCATGTCTGTATTTTCAAAGCCGAAAGCTGCATTTGAAATACTGAACCCATTGTAAACATAGACAGTGTACCTGTGGTGCGTTATTTGTTCTAATTGGTTCGTAATTGGCTCACTTTGCTTTAAGCTGCAGTTTCTCTACACACAGACTCTGGTGACATACTGCACACAGCTTTCCCCCGCCTTTCTATCTACTCTTTATGCAAAACAATTTAGTTCTCAACTCAATTGAAACTGAAAACTTTTTCTGTTAAGTTTTAAGACTAAAACTCATGAGATAAATATTCATAGTGTGTACTTTTCATGAGGATAGAAGCTATTCACAAACTCTTGATAGAAATTTTGTCAGTAGCCCTCTTCAGACTGCCTTTCATGGCATGATATTTACGTCCCTGCGATGTTTTGCCCTGTCTCGTCTTCGGAGGTAGTAACAGAGGTGTTACAGGGGTGAAACAGGATCAACTTATCCAGCCAGAGGGGGCAGCACTGTGTGTTTGTACATGTCTGACTGTGTGTGTGTGTGTGTGTATGTGGAGCTCCAGCTGTGCCATGCTTCTGCAATGCTGAAACACAATGTAATCCACAGACTAAGACACAGATAGTGCGCTGTTTCAGAATCAATATGAATGTCCAAGGACGTAATGATGGTTGAGCTTAGTTACAGCACTTTTGTGAAAACGCAGTCTGAAAAGAGCTAGTGTTTAATTTAAACATTGACCACCAACAAAGAAAGAGTGCTTCTATTCGTTCACTGCAGAACAAAATGTTCAATGTGGGGGCTGGTGTCCTTGAATTATTTAATTTTATTTTGCGAGATGGTTTTAATTAACAATAATTTTCTCAACACACAGACGCAAACCTCTGGTGTCATACAGCACACAGCATGTTCTTGTTGAATTATTTTATTTATACTGATACTGTGTGATGTTTTAAATATATATTACACCCAGACTAATAATGAGAATAACCCCAGCAGACGACTTCCATTTAACCTTAACTCACCAGTGGCGTCAGTCCCAGTGATGTCAACATTGTGTCCCAGGATGAGATTGAGACATTCCAGGTGTCCTCGTGTTGCAGCCAAATGAAAGCTGAAAAATAAGACGAGATATGGAAAATGTTAGGAGAGAAAAACAGAGATGAGGGCATATGATTAAAGGACTGAACAGCATTCAGTACATACTAGAGGAGGTGCAACAATGACAGGGTGTAAAGAAAGAGAGGGAAATGGAACCACTGGGCATATGATGTTTCCATGGCAATTAAAAGCTACAAAAACAGCATTTTCTTTTCTCAATGTTCCAGCGTCACATTTTTATATTTGAGTAATATCTATTGATAACAAAAAAAAACAGAGGTTGCAAAACAACTTTCTGTCCTTTTTTATTTTCCATTCCTCCCTTTCTTATGTGGATGTGAAGATATCACCTCTGGCGCTGTTCAAACTGAATAAACATCTACAGAAAGTGAAAAGAGTTCCAAGTTTATGAATAATGTTTTTATATCACAATGAAACTTTCATAGGGGCTTTAATCTCTGCTTTCACTTTTTGGCTTGCGTAATGTAAATGGCCTGAATGATAACACACAATATGACTCCCTACCACAATCACTGACCTCAATATTATTTCAGTTCATTACACATTGAAACACTGGTTGAAATCTAGGGGCACAACTTTTAACCCTAAATTGATAACAAAAGTAAAAACTAATAAAAAAAAACATTGTTTTGCCAATGACAACATTTCAAGATTGCACAACAGTTCTACTTTTACTTGTTATCTACTGACTCTATTGAGCAGTTTCCCACTACACGTTTGCCAACAAGTCTTTAATCATCACTTCTGACTGGAAACATTCCTGCTCCCCTTCTCTGATTTAACCCACAGTAGCTCTGCCGGCGCTGGCTGTCAGAGTCTGCAAAGCACTTGTGTGTAAACCAATCTCTGCCTGTCACCCATCAAGCTGCTTGAGCCCGTTTATACACTAACCCTGAGGTATCTGCCAAGGAGACAGCGAGGCTGTCACCTCAACACTGGCGTGGGTATTAAAAGCCGTGTTGATGGCCAGGAGATGTTGGTTCTCGGGGAAGCAGAGGAGGGTCCTGACCTCTCGGGGCAAACAGGAGACAGGAAGCAGACCAGAGCTATCCAAATGAGGGGGACATAAGAGATGCGACTCTACAAGTTCATGAGCCAAAATCCTTTCCAAAGGTTGACTGAAGGAATGCTTCTGAACAGAGTCAAAAATATATACACGCAAACTTGAACTGGGGTGGTGGATTTCCCCACTGACTTTCAGACGGGGAGTTTCACTAAAAGACTGGAAACCGTGTCTGAATAACTACATTATGACTGTATGCAACAATAACAAAACGTGTTACATTTAAATAGATTTAATTCCAATAAAATAGTCTAAAATAAAGTAAACTAACTCAACCCAGCGACCCCTGCCTTCAAAAACAGGAAAAACCTAAAAGAACAGAAAAACGTCAGACAACGAGCAAGCACAATGACTCGGTTCAGTTATATATTCTATAGATTTCAGTAAAATGGTTAGAGGTAGATTTTGGCAGACGAATGGATCTGGCTTTAAGGGAGCACATTCACCTATGACATTTCATCTCCACACCTGCTCCTTGGGCGGATTTCAGGTTGACAGCCTACAGGATAGGGTTGCTATTTTTAGAGGGAGGACAGGGAAGAGTAGACCCCAGAGTAAATGTTGGTGGCTAAGCCATATACAATATTGTGCGTCTGTAGAGGCACAACAGTCAAAGTATCGTGGCTGCTGTAGTTTCCAATATTTTCTTCGATCATTTCTACAACCTTGTGCAAGTCTTTGTCAGTCAATATAATACAAAACACTTTATAGTGTTCGGGACAAAATGTTGACGTCTTGTAAGTTGGATTCAGACCCAGTATTCAATAGAGTTGTTTTGGTACAACACCAGTTTCTTCATCAGCCTCTGATTATGCCTAAAATTATTTTTTTGTGATTAAGCCAGTACTTGTAGCCATCTGATACCATCACTTATTAGCCCCCAAAATATAAACTGGTTTCAGTTCATTTATAATGTGATAATAACAAACAATGTGATGGTAGCAGAGAGTGTTAGCCAAAGCTAGTAAAACATCAGCAATCAGCATTTTCCCAACAATAATATGGATTTTTTTTAAATCCTGAGAGATACTCAGTACCAGCCGACACTTAAGACCAAGTATCAGAATATTATCAGGAAGGAAAATGTTTCATCTGAACATCTCTAGTATTAAAAAACATACGCCGTTTTTGTTTAGGATTGTCTAGACAATATCTTCAGTCTGTTCCAAATATATAATAAGATAGAGCTCCACCTCATGTAGCTGTGAAACTCGCAGCTTGCTATTGTTGTCTTTGAAAGACACTTGAGCAGAAAATTCATTACTGCTAATCCTGACAAACAATGTGCCAGACAAAGTCAGTGCCAGTATCGTGCTGCGAGCTGCAGCAAGCAACAGCCTTGAATAGTGGTCTGCTGTCATGTGGATGACTTCTGCTGCTAAGCCCTCGTCAGCGAGCTAGCACTACTGCACAGAATGAGCAGGTGTGATGGGTTGGCTTACCTCACTGGGGTCAGGCTAATGCCATTGCAGAGATGTAAACTGTTTACTTAGCTGGAAGCCTCAATGAAATAGTTACAGCTGAATTCATTAGCTGAACACAGCGATGCTAATCCAGGATACAGCAAATTATATAAGGGGGCAAGCCGTTTGTAATTAGTTTCCCCACAGAGGTCCATGATTACAAGGAGTAGCCATGCAGCATTCCTTTGTTGGTCAGAGAGCCATCGACATGTGCTGGTCTGTGTGTGGCCCGCTCAACTATAAGCAGACATGCGATTGTGGTACACTTTAGTTTTGGCTGGAGTTGGCAAAAACATGACCTCTTTCTATAAATGTTAAGTGTTGATTTTATAGTTAACTAGTTCTACACTGTCAGCCCTGCAGGGTCTCATTAAACAACAAGTGTGCTGACTGTGTTCGTGTACAACAGCCTCCTTAAACAGTCTGTCAGTGGTACAATGGCTGCCATCATTCTTGATTTAGTTCTGACAAATTCTAGCACCTTATTATGAGACCAGGCATTTATGAAGTTGTGCGTTTAATTCCGTTTACTTACATGTATGCATGTATACAATCATTGGTCTTTGCAGTGGTAGCACCAGGGAATTTCACACACTGCTGAAAATACTCAGCATCTCTGCTTCTGGGATCTGGTGCTCCATACTTATATTCTCTAACAAAGCCTTTGGTCTGCGGTATGTGCTTCAGGTTTATTTTGACAGTGACTTATTCAGATATGTGGGATTAAAGTGAGGGCGCCTGGCCTCCCAAAGTGCTGCAGTGGGAATCTAGTTTCGTTTTGGAAGAAAACAAAGTATGTTCTCTTTTAAAACAGCTTCATGCAATTCTTTTTAAGGCAAGGGCATTATGATCATTAATAGGAACAAATAGGATCTGTATGAGATACCTGAAATATCTGTGGTCTTGCCTGGTAACCATGCAACATGTGAGAATTCCTTGGACATATTTCAGTGAAGTTGACCTACTTTTCCCCCCTACACCTTCCATTTCTAAACAACATTATCCTTCTTAATATGGTTTTCTAACTAAAACCATATAAAAGGTTTAAGACCAGCTCTTCGCAGAACAAAAGCCCCAAAAAACTGAGTTCACCGCTGAAAATCCTATCTATAAGGAATGGTCTTTAAGTTGTTTACTGATCTGGACGATAGCCTGCAGCTGGAACTACATGTTGACGATCTTACTCTGCAGGGAGTCATTTCCTGTCAGGACTAAACAAACAGACTCTGGACAATGTGGTCATGACTTAACTTGCCACAAACATTCTTTATACCAACTCCCACACTGACCTCTTCATGGACACTAGAAGGGAAATTTCTGCATAGAAAAATGGAGATATAATTGATTGACACAGCAATCATTTTCTATGGGAACATTTTCTTTTTTTTTTTTGGATGGTCATGCAGGGAGACTTGACAGACTATGTGACCTCAAGAAATTACATTATGGGGGTGCTTTTCATGTCCTTATTCTAGAGATAGGACAGTGGAAAGAGTAAGAAATCGGGGAGAGAGAGAGTGGGGAACGACATGCTGTAAAGGAGCCACAGGTCGGATATGAACCCGGGCCGCCTGCTCTCGAGGACTAAGCCTCTGTACATGATGCGCGTGCACTAACGGCTACCAGCGACACCGCCATTTATTTACTTAATTGTTCAGAATTCATAATGTGAAATATTTTTTGTGTTTGTTTACAAAGGCATATAATCTATAGGTCCTGTCTAAGTGTGCATCAGTACAGAGAAGTATTACCGATGTACAATTTAAACATGTTCATTTCTATATATGTTTGTTAAATGGGGTGTCACTCTTTGAATAGCAGCATCAACAAACTGGACATAGATGTGTGGACGTCATAGTTTACTCACGCAGAACGTCCTTCTACGTCGAGCTTGGTGGGGATGATGCCCTTTTTGCTAAGAACAGCAGCAACCTTGTCCACCTCACTACGTTCCACCGCCTTCATCAGCCGGTCGTCATACTTGTTCCAGTCTGTGTTCTGACAAATACAAAAGTAAACCATTAGACATACAGTGACAGTATTTCCTAAAATTTCCAGTCCAGCTAAGCAGGTGTTTCTTCAGCAGAGAGTAAAACCTATAAAACAATTAGCATTTTTTGGTATGACAAATTTATGCCACAGTGACACACGCACACAAAGCACAAAGTTCATGTTTGACACTAACAGAACAGACCTAATGGCAATGTAAATGTTCTTTTTCTAATACAATAACATACCTCAGATAGGGTAAGAGTGATGACTACCAAGTATGGAAACAGAAAATTCAAAAGATTTCAAAGAAGAACATTTAAACAAATCACATGGGCACAACTTGTTATAACAGCTTTGATTTAAATACAGGACATTTGGAAGAACATGAGCAGGAAGCTAAAAGAAATAAAATGCTAAAATAATAATTAAACCATACATAAACTGTACATGTACATAACAGACAATATGTTAAATATAAGGTAATTATGGAGCCTTAATGAGTCACTAAAAGGATGATAATTGTTAGCCTGAAGAGGTTCAGAAAAAATTCCAACACTGTTTTGCCACTTTGTTATAAAAATAGAGTAACCACCAGACAAGCTATGGATGAATGATACAAGTTACAAAGAATACCTACAAAGTGCATGGAGGCGCATTTCAGCCAGCGGCTCATCTTGGGTGAGTGCAGCTGGTCCTTGCACCGTGCTACTGAAAAGGTTGCCATGATTTCGTTTTAAAAAGCCACAAAAAAAAAGAGAAGAAAAGAAAAACAAAGTTTACAAAAAATGTCCTCAGTCTCTTGGTGCTCTCAGCCAGTGAGTGCAACACAAGATGGAGACAAAAGGGTGACAGTCTAAACTGCACTGGAGGTCCTCTTAAGGATCAACCTCTGGAGTTTCCTTCCCTCAAGGCAGAAAAGTTCATTTGGCAGGATTTTCTAAGCATTCCTGAGTTGCTCATAGGCTCTGCCTTGAAGTTCATCACTGCACAGCAGTTTAGTGACGGTTAAAGGGAGAGGAAGGAGGAGGAAGAGGAGGAATGATTGGAGGTGGAGAAGCAGTTGGGCCAGCCCTGCCAGCCTTGGGACCTGCCCTGGCCGGCAACTGCAACTCCTCCTCTGGAGGAAAAGTCAGCTCAGCCTGGCTACCTCCTGCTTCCCCCAAGTGTCTTCCCTTCTGTTCCCGCTTTTATCCTCAAACCTTCTTTTTAAACAAAATCTTCTTTTGTTGCGATACTCTTCCTTTTCTTCTCTGCACAGTAGAGCAGTAACTAAGGAACTTCTCTCTTTGCCTCTTCTGTCCTTTATGAGTGGTCTCCAGTGTCTTCACCCCACCAAATGGCAAGCGGCAGGCTCAGCGGGGTAAATATGTGAGCTCTCCCAGGTTTAAAATATCATCCCCTCCCCGGTAAACAGCAGTGGTGCAGACAGCACTGCAGACTGGTTACCTCTTTATTTTTTGACCCTCCAACCTTTATGTAGTGACTGATAGGAAGACAGGGGCTAAGAATACATTCTGCACATGCCTGCACCATGAGTAATGGCTTTAGTGTCTATCGGCACTGCCAGCATGAAACAAGGCCAGCCAAAAAGACCTTGCTTACATTGCCACCCCCCACCGTGCTCCCTGCTCGCCTCCATCTGAAAATATTAATGTCAGGGGGGATTATGCTTTGCACATTTGAAGTGGTCTTGGCTCTGACCCTCATAGGACACTGGGTTAAGAGCTGCTGTAAAACCATCCATCTAAAGAGAGTGGTGTGGCTCCAAAGCCTCCTGATCCTAGCAGTGTGGTAGCAAGGTTAAAGTCAGCCTTTTTACAACCACCTGTCTGAGACTGCGACCCCACAAAACTACACTTACACTAATCCCCAGACTGTAAACACTGCAGAACTTTCACTTTGACTGGCTAAAAGATGTCAAGAAGAAGATGCAGAGAAAGCTATCCAAGGAACCGTTTTATTTACACACGGCATCAGCTTCTTGTGGCCTTGTGTTACAGGCCAATGCCTGACTGGCGTTAACAGAGCAGAACTGATATCCACAAACATGCAAAAAGACCTCGTCCACATGACATGTCATATGAAGAAGTAGGTGTCAACTTACGAAAGCTGCTCAGCCTTGCATAGAGACAAAGGCGCCAAAATGGCACCTAGCCACAGAGCATACTGTACATAGGTCACGTAAATATCTCACACGGGTACTCTGGTGTGTGTGTGTGTGTGTATTTGTTAGGGAGTCTGTTAATGTACTAGTTAATGATAGGGCTGTAAGCGAGCCACTGAAAGAGTCAACTACTGGTCAATACCAATAAAACAAAGTACACTGGTTTTCAGGTACAACTTGATGTTTTTAAATCATTTTGATTATTGACTCCTTTTTAAAGATACATGGTTTTGAATATAAGGTTACTGAGAATATTTTATGGATGTGATGGCTATTTGAAAGTTAAATGGTCTAGATGAATTCACTTGACTATCCTGCCCCCTTTACGAGGAGGAAAGTTAACGACCAGAACTCATGACGATATCTAGTTTCATATCATGACGTCAATATGATGCAAAGATATCTCCCATCTTTAATTTCATACGATGGAATTGCACCCTGCTGAAAAAAAGACAACAACTTTTGGCATCTGAATATGTCTGAGGTTTGGAATAAATGGCTGAGCTCAACAGCATTTAGTTAGAGGAGTGTTTAGGCTTTAAGGCATTTGAGAATATGTGCAGTATTTTATCTGGATGCTGAAAATGAATCAAACATGTTTAAATGTTCCTGTATTTGATCCATGTTTTAAAAAGCAATAATGGCTTTAAATATCAGATGTTTCTTTATTGTATATTTACTCATTTCAAAAGGCAGATACAAACATTTTTATTTAACCGTTTCATTTGTAAAGGGACCAATATACAATATTAAACATAAATCTTGCCATTTGATGCATTTTATGAAAGTTAGCTTGGAGCTAGTTTACATCTGCAGTCCCTTGGCAGGTCATTGTCGTGTCCTTGTACACTTTTCAAATCATGTCAGAGATATAATTGTTATTGTTCATCAGATGTGCATCTTTTGCTTCTTTTTCCAAACAGAAACACTGGAAAAGCCAGACTCCCTTAGAGGTCTATAGACCCAAGAGGTTAGAGTTTACAGCCATGCTTTTAGCTGCCCCTCCCCCCTTTTTAAACAAGAATTTTTCCTAGGATTGCTATAATAATTGTGTAGGGTGTTGTCGTCATGCTAAGTTTGCTAGTTTCCACCAAACACATAGTATAACTAAGGCTGATAGAAATGCTGATATTAAATTGTGAAAGTGATGGTGCTTAGGTTCCAAAGGCCTGTTTTTTATTTTCGTGTGTATGTGTGGGGTGGGGTGGGGCTCTGTTTAGCTTGCATGTATCAGAAAGAATCATATTAAAACATTACTGGGAAATGTATGCAATGGTGTTTTGGTTAGAACAAGTTTGCATATTATGACAGGATTATATCATATATATATATATATATTATTATATATGAAAACTATAAAAAAGCAATGTATCACTTTTTTCATGTGGGTCCTGGAGGGTTCAGAGCTTTTCTAAGTTACAAGTAGGGGGGGCACCAAGGCAAACAGGCTAAGAACATTAAGAATGTTCTAGATGAATTGCCAGATTTACCAATTTTTCCTTAAAAATACATGAAAGTTTCATGGCTATTCTATAGAAAGCAGTTGTTTTCTGGTTTTACTATTATTTAATGGTGGTCAGGATTCATTTCCATTTTTTTATTCAAGCCTTAATATGGTTACAATAAGGAGAAAGATCAATAACTGCTAAAAACCTTGTAGATATATATATATATATATATATATATATATATAAAATATAAATGTTTCAATATACTCAATTTGTGTAAGACTATTGTTACTAAAATGCATACAGACTACCTTGAAGTACCCAGCTCTCCTCATGCACTGTATCCTCAACAACATGACCATATACAGTATAGGTACACTGTGATGTTGATGCCAAACCGTGTTGTGTGCAACTGAAACAAACACATTACCTAAAGCTTCCATTTTAGCACAGTGACCTTGTGGACAAAACATCACCTGACACTGTATGAGCCATGTCAGGCCTCTACCTGTCCACGCAGATTATTCTGGGTCTGAAAATACTAAGAATACTAAGGCTAAAGACTTTGTCATCTTCAACTCAGGTTTTCCACAGCTGTCAAGAGGCAGTAATTCATTCCAACGCCTCAGTTTCCTGCCTGTCTCTGCCCCTGGCGAGACTAATGGGTTGTTAATGCGTGTAATGTCCTCACAGATGAAATCATCAGCAGAAAATACCCGGCTGGTCATCTGATAACAGACTGGTGCCAACACATAAACATAAAACTATACACCAATATGTGAAGTGATAGTCGTGTCAAAAGCCAAGCTTCAGTCACTGATGGGCTTTCATAAGATTATGACTGTGTGGAGACATGATCGTAAGACACGTCTGGGAGAATACAATCTGACATGTAAAGGAAACCTTTGACATCTTGTGAGTGATAATAGTGAGTGGCACATATGATAACCATGATCGTCCTCCCATATGAATATTTGCTAATTAGCACTTACCAGAAGTCAATCAATCAATCAATCATTATTTGCATAATGCCAATTTATGACAAGTGTTATCTGGAGACGCTTTACAAAAGAGCATATGGGATAATATGCAGGAAGGATCTCTCCTGTGTATTCGAAGAAACGAAGTGCAGCTGGGTTTTAATTGTTTTGTCTTCAAGGTTGAGGTGAAGAAGGTGCAACAAAAAAACTTGACATGTTAATTTTTTAAGTCTACATGAGATGAGTGTCATGATTTACCTTTAAATTTCATCCAATGTGAGCTTTTAAGAGTGCCGTCTGTCAGAAGATCATGAAGCATTTCCAGGTGAATACCTTTTTAGTCTTTAAAAATCACATCACTGTTGTTTTTTAAACTAGCTAACATTACAAGATAAAAGATTCAAACAAACAACAGTATATAATTCAACCGTTGAATTGTTCAGCCTGCATTGCTCTGTGTACAATCATGCAGCTTAAATCTGAAGTTCAGATATTAGACTAACAAAAGGGCGAGCCAATTTTAGATCTTTTCAATGACTGTTTCGAACAATCAGCTTATAGGTAGCAGCCCTTCTCATACATTTCATGACAAACAACAGAAAATCTAATAATTTCAAAACTTGCGAGAAATTGGTAACAACACGACCCACGCAGCTTATCTGTACAGCGCTATTTGATTTCATAATATTTTGCGATGATTATATCCTGTCTAATCACACATGATCTGAATCATCATCTGAATAACTACATTTACTCATCATGATGAACCATCCTGTTAATTCACTAAGTTTTATGAGGTTAACATACCAATGCTAGCTAAATAAGTGAATGGATGACTGAGTAGATAGCCTCAGTCATTATACACTCAGAAGAGCTTAAACACAAAAGTTTTTACTACATTTTTTTACATCAGTGTTTATTTTTATCATTTGTCCTCAGAGATAGCTCTTTGTGACACTAAAATAGCTGCATGCAGTGTGTGAGTGTGAACATGAAGGCAAGGTTTCCTATAAAATAATGTCACTGTCTGAGCGAAGCGTTCCTAAAATAACCACTGATCAATTAAAACATGCAACTCCCTCATTCCTGCTGCCACTCTTCCACAATCATCAAGGTATTTCTAGGACACACACACACACACACACACACACACACACACACACACACACACACACACACACACACACACACACACACACACACACACACACACACACACACACACACACACACACACACACACACACACACACACACACACACACACACACACACACACACACACACACACACACACACACACACACACACACACACACACACACACACACACACACACACACACACACACACACACACACACACACACACACACACACACACACACACACACACACACACACACACACACACACACACACACACACACACACACACACACACACACCTCTCTCTAATCTGCGACCACAGACCTACACATGCATTGGTGCAACTGTCTGGGCATGTAGAGTGTAACCAAACCCCCTCAGGGACAGAGACAGAGAGGGCGGAGGAGGACAGAAAGACAGAGAATATGTGAGGTGAATGAAAATGTGAAAGAGGTGAGGGAGTGACAAGAATCAGTGTAATTGCGGTCTGTCTGTCACTATGGAACAGGTAACTCGACGCTTCAGAGTGAAAGTCCCACTCAGAGCGAGCCGAGCCTTTACTGATGGTTCAGGCCAGGTGTCCATTAGATAGAGACACTCTGTTTTTGGTATGTACACAGGCACTCGTTGCATATCTGGGGACTAGCTTCTAAACACAGGATCACTCTCGCTGGGCAGAGTGTGGGCTAGATGAAGGAAGACCATTAGACACAAACGCCCTCTGGTGGTGAAGACAAAAATAACAGGTCTTACTCACTCAAGTTTCTTTGTATTCTGGCACAAAGAGGAAAGGAAGAGAAACTTTCTTTATTAGAAGTTTTGGATTTATTTTAAATTCAGAAGAATGATTCGGTAAAACATAAAGAATAGCAGATAGTAAATTTGAAAAAAAAGCACAATATGCACTCTTAATTTAATTATCACACTTTATGTTATAGCAATGTTGAACAATGTAATTGTACGAAGCATATTTTTACCATATCATGCAGGCTTAGTATAAATCTGTCTACAGCAGTTGAAACCCCAGAAACTGAGAAAGCTGCGATCACAGTTCTGTTTTATGATCATTTTAATTAAAGCCTGAGCCTTCTGAAACTGCAACAAATCCAATCCAAAAAGGAAAAATGAATAATTGGGAGTTTTGTGGCGACCCCCCAAGTGAGAGTCTCACCTTGTATTCCCCATAGATCCAAAATTAAAGAAACCAGCCCTTCCAGCTGCTGGGTCACATCATTTTAGATGACCTATGACCCAGAGGGCAAAGCTTTTCCTTGCTATTTTCTCTTACTTCTGACACCCGCTGCCAAGGCAGCAGAACAGCTCTCCAGTTGCTCAAACCATGTGAACTTTGCCCCTGCCAACTCCCCAGGAAAGGCTCAACTGATCACTATAAACAGGAAGGACATAACAGAGTTTCTGCAAACAGCTCTCGGAAGACAAATGTGTTATTCATAAAACAGACGTCAAAATGGTGCACTTGGAGTTGTTAGTGTCTGAAAAAAATATGTTCATTAATCACATGTTGATATTTGCTCAATTCACTTATTGGCTATTGTGCCTGCAGACCCTTAGAAAAACAATGTGACACTGATACAGGTTCAGTTAGCAGACGCTTTGTCCAAAGAGCTGCTTGAGTAACTTTTAGGGGAAGGCTATAAATTAAATTGTAAAAAAAACCATCACAGCAGAAATGCTAAAATTGTTCTACAGTTTCTTTGTCCAGAACACTTTGGATCACTGAACATGTAATTTAGGCACATTTCAAGGAAGCTGCTGGAACTTCCACTATAATCAATGAAACTATCATGAGACAAACAATGCATAATCACCACTTAAAGCCCCTCTGCCAACAAATAAAGTGTATATCTTCAAACTATTTTCAACAGGAAATGACTCCAGCTAATGGGCTGTTTTGTTTGAGGCGTATATTTCTTCAGTATTTATTGTTTCTTACCACCTGTGTCCTTTGCAATAGCAGACTGAATGACATATGAATGATCAAAATGAAATAAAATAAAAAGATGGTTCCCGAAGCAGCATCACAACATTTTATGCCTTTGCACAACTCCATGTTGTATGTGTGCTACAGGTAGCTAATAAGTAAGATCCATTCTGCTGCACATCCACTCCACAAACATCTCATGTCCAATGTAGCCAGAGCTTTAGGCATAAAAGTTACGACGCAAGACAGCTCTCATTTGTTGGTTATTTCCGATGTTTACCAGTTAGCAATACTGATATGTAGGCTATTTGAAAGAATGTTTACAACCACAAAGCCAAGTAAAAATGATAAAGGCTGTTTATTTAATGTATAGGCACATTGTTATTAATATTTAGGGTAAATGTGCCAATTAAAACATCTGGTATTCTTAAATATTAATATATATATTATAAATTAAGGATAGACAGCACTACCTTAAAAGAGTGTATCATAGAATAAAAGTCACATTTTGCTAATGTCAGAAAATAATTAACTTAAAAGCAACAGATCCAAAATTCCAGGAATGACCATGAAGGCACAGGTTCTGCATAGCTTTCGCAAAAGACTTTAAAAATTCCTATTTCCTGTTAAAATGTCAGCAGCCTAGCTGACACATGGTAATAGCCATCATTGAAATAACAATGTCCTGAAGCTGGGGAATTCAAAACATGCAGGGGAATGGGCTTTAGTGGAATGGAGATATTATTCCAGCTGGTGTGATGATGTGGAGATAACAGAGAAAAACAAAGAGCAGACAGAAGCCGTAGGGCTATTAAATGATTTCCAATAAAGAGCTACTGAGGTCACCTAATGCAGAAACACTGCAGTAAATTAACAAGCTAGTAATTTTGGTAAAGAGCTACTATATTTACAAAAACACCCATCAGCATTTATGTGCCATGAATAACAACAGGGGAATGCACACCGGAGGGAATGAGAAACAGAAACAAACTGAAAAATTACAGAGTCTACCACCCGTGTTTATGCATGTGATAATGGTACTTTAATATTAGGTGGCTGAAGGGACTCGTGAAGAATGAAAGCTATTGTTTTCATCTCACAGAGAGAAAACCATGGGGACAATAATAGGGAAAACTCTAGAGGAGTCTTAAGTCTGACATGCCCGTATTTGGTTAAATGACGAATGCTGGGGCATGCTGGTATACGTGGGACAGATAGGGGTGATGATGCCTTGGCCAGCACCTACAAGTCATTACACACAGGCAAGGCGAGGAATGTATCTGCAGGGATGGTCAAATGTACTCATGCATATACTGAAAGCTATTCCACATTGTTTTGTAGAATTTATTAAACAATAGTTACTTAATGCTATATTAAACTTTTATCTGTTATGTGACAACACAGTGTTTCAGTTAGAGATTTTAAAAAGGTTTTCCTAAAGCCAATTTATGTAACACTCTGCAGTCAAAAGACTCATCCCAACCATAGAAAGCATAAAACATGGACGTAGTTTTATGTGATGAAGCCCAACTCCTGTGGGGAGACTGTGTGTAGTCCTGTGAGTCGCGTTGTACAGAGGCCCTACTCGACTAAACAACATCTGTAAAATAACTTTTGGAGCCAGTACAAATAATGCACACATTATTGTTTAACGATAATCAGATGCTACTGTAATGAATGATCAGGGTACATTTCTGGACAAGACCCAGCCATAGAATGGTGTGAACCAATAAAGGCATGAGCTTTTCAAAAAAAAAACTGTTTTTGTACCAGGCTGTAAACGTGATTATTTCCGCTTTCAAAAGGCATTTTAAATGTTGATTAATATGACTTCCAGGGCCTCAAGGGGACACTCCAAGAACTGCAGATTTTTTGCACTTCCACATTGGCTTAATTTTTCACCACCAGAGGTTGATGCTTGATCACACCAAACATCTGATAAGTGCACTTAAACCATCTAAATTAATTGATGTCTGTAATAGCTTTAAAACATAATGCTAGTGTAGTGAATGATATTTGAGCTGCTATAGAGAATCCAGAAAGGCGATCCAACTCCTGAAAACAACAAGACTCCCGTCATGTGAGATAAGGAGCAGGTAGTCACAGAGCAGGTAGTAACTTGTCCCTCAAGTCAAATGCTCCCACCTACTTTTCTTTACAATGACCAATTTGTGACTAAGCAGATCTTTCCTGGTTCCAATCAAGTTTCTTTCAATCCGAGTCACTTAAAAGTTAAACGCAAGTTTCTCAGAAAACAGGCTCCAAATCAGATACTTCTAATTTACTGGGTGACAGCTTCTCAGTGCACACTAAGCACAATTAACATATTAGAATCAATCCAGTGTAGGTATATGCTTGACAACTGAAAAGCTTTGCAATGCAATAAAATGCCGGCATTCAAGCTTTTCCTTTATCTTTTTTTTTGTTTTACAAAATAACTAACAATAAAATAAACTCTGTCATCTCAAATGCCTGGTCCCTGACTGAAGGGAATGTATCTCTCCTTTATGTAGTATCTTTCAGTTTCTGTTCCTCCACATCTTTTGAGTGAGTTACATAAATCATTTACTCTTACGGGGTTTTTTGCCTGTAGGACTTTTGTTGCACTTCCAGTTACATGGTGAGAGTGTTTGTCATTGGGAAAACACTGGGGACTCTCATACAGCAGAAATAAGAAAACTGCTCATGCTTCGACTTCCCTTAAAGGTCCCATATTATGCTTTTTCTGGTTTTATATGCCCTTTAGTGTGTTTTCCAAGTGTCCTGTGCATGTTTAGGCACATCCATGTGCAAACATTCGAAGTCCGCGGAAACGCCTCCTGTTAGCTGTAGCATTAGCTGCATGTAACGCTCGGTTCTAGCCCCCTCGATAAAAATTTGTCAGTGCGACGTCTTTGTCAGTGTGAGATCACTGATCTAAGCCCATTGGCTCGTTGTGGCAAGCCCTGCAGCTCATGTTGAAATTTCCGAGAAGCATGCTGAGCAACTGACCAATAACGACAGAGCAGATCGGCAGACCGACCGAAGTAGGTACATAGATTAAATGCACGAACCCCAAAAAGGGCATAATATGGGCTCTTTAAGTGTTGACGATGGCTGTTCTGCAGCTTCATAGCCAAAATAAACACTTGTGTGATAGGTGATGAAAAAAAAAAGATTGTAACAAGCTCCATAAAGTTGATAACAATCAGTCAAAAACAGGAACTCACAGACAAATCCAATGTTTAAGATTTACACAATACAACACAATTCATATCAGAGACTATAAAGCCCAGCTCTTATCTGAAATAAATGAACACCAGTCACTGCCAATTTGCTCTAATTTTTACATCATGTAATAGCAGTTACATCTATGCAAGGTGTCATTTTATTAAAGGCTGCCAAAAAGTTCTCAAACCCACACTTATCGGTCAAATTAGGCTGTCATTGTCAGGAAAAGTATAGCGTAGACCAGAATGGGGGTGTTTTTGTTCTTGCCAGGTGTATTTGACTTGGCTGTAACGGGGAAATTAAAAGTGACGTTAAAGCGGCTGATTATCAAAAGAAACCCTGTGTGCCAAATTGTCAATTTAATCAAAGAAACAATCAAAAACAATTTTAACATGCAGATTTAATCTCATCAAATTCCTACATTACAGAAAAATGCCAAACCCAACAACAAACACATTAAGCACACATGACAAAACAAGTTCAACACAGCATGCAGCACAGTTATGGTTTAATCTCGATTATCTTGTTTTCATGATAGTGGGAAGACAAAATCGTAATTGAAATTGAAACTAGATTAATTCCCCAGCCCTACCACAGGGATTTTAAAAAAAGAGACCAAACTAAAGTAAATCGCAGCTACATGACCCAAAAATGTCCACCCTTCAAATGTAGAGCTACAATTGTGCTAATTTGAGTAAATATGCAAATTAACACAAATTAGCATCGTACATGACATTCATGTCACTGGCAAAAATTTGAATCCCCCAGAGTCAACTGGATTCTTTGAACTATTTTTATATTGTTGTATTATGCAAGAATACGCTACACTCTGGTAAACACAAATTAAGGTAAAGCCTTTCTGTCACTGGTTAGAATGGGAAACCCAAAAGGCATCCAACAGTTGTAATCAAACACTGAACCATAAAGCGAGCTTCATGGAGCACAATTATGCTACCCAGAGGACCTTTTTTTGGACATTCAACAAAATGTCTCTTTATTGGTTTTCTTGTTTTTTTTGTGTGGTATCATAAATATCGACTCAAAGAGCCTCTAGCAGAATTCTCAAATCTTGTTAATAACATTAATCACCATCTCAGCCTACTCACAAGCCAGTAATTGCTTTTGACTTCAGGTGTTAATAAAGTTACAGCTACAATTTCAGTCAATGCAATCTACAGGCTCACCTGAAGGAGCAGGTTATAAACCCTCAATATTGTTTTCTAATGGAGGGCTCCTGCGGGGTTGCAGAGGGGCTTTTCAGGTGATGAAATTCAGCAGAGGTTGACTACATAGGTCTGAAGTCCATGAAGTCCTTTAAAAGACTACATGGTGATTATGTCTTGATGACGTTAAAGCGGTTCGTTTCAACTGACAACATTGAACATTAATTATTCATTACTTAACCCAGCTCTCACTGACTCATGGGACACAGCTTGATAGGGCAGTTTCTCAACCAATAGTTAATGAAAAGTCTTAAAGAGACGAAAGCCTGAAAGATTTCCAGTTGACCAGTGGTAACCTGTGAACTGCATTGAACCCAGCTGTGGAGTTGAAGACCAAAAGAATTAGCGCAACCCCTTCCTTTCTCACGCTGTCTTTTCTATCATGACAGAGTGACATAAACTTACCAAATATTACTACATTAACTTTCTGATAAAGCAGAGACACCTGTTTAATCTGCATGGAGACAGAAATATAAAAACCCACACAGAGCACAGCATGACAAGGCTTAGTCTGAGCCATTTCACAGCAGTTTGTCCCCCATCAGCAGAATCATTGTGCTCCTGTTGCCCAGCATGCATGACTGTATGTGTGTGTGTGTGTGTGTAGGTCAGCTGCAGCCCACCCAAAGTCAGTTAATAATCTCACCCCCCTCTCAGATGCTTAACTCCCTCAACATTGGTAATCTCTTCCTCACAAACCCAACATACACAAAATTCATATTATACATAAACAGCCTACAATCTGAGACTCTAAGACTCCTATACTCACTCAACAAATTAGATACAAACAGACACACATGATCTCCCCTGCGTGGCTCTCCCACAGAGTCAGCTCTCTGCTCCATGGGGACCGTCACGGGTGAAGCATGGGAACACAGACTGATAACACCCCTGAGATGACCTCATGGCTGCCCGCTGCCCCCATGGAGCCAGACACTAATCCTAAAAACACAGACCGTCACGCTACCACCCACTCTCTACAACCACCACAACATCCAGCCTAAAACAAACTGCTGTTGATCCTGTCTGAGAGCTGGCCTCCTACAGTGAATATACATTAATACCAATGTTAACAAATAGGGATCTGCAATATTACAGCAATGCAGAACTCGCTTGTTATTATTAAGATCTCAGTCAAACCTTGTCTCGAACGAAGATATCAGCTACTGCTAACCATACTGCCATATAAGTAGGCTGTATACTGTAGTATGGTCCCCTAATGACTTCTGGTGACCTTACTGATTATCAAAAGAAACCCTGTGTGCCAAATTGTCAATTTAATCAAAGAAACAATCAAAAACAATTTTAACATGCAGATTTAATCTCATCAAACATTACTTTCCTACATTACAGAAAAATGCCAAACCCAACAACAAACACATTAAGCACACATGACAAAACAAGTTCAACACAGCATGCAGCACAGTTATGGTTTAATCTCGATTATCTTGTTTTCATGATAGTGGGAAGACAAAATCGTAATTGAAATTGAAACTAGATTAATTCCCCAGCCCTACCACAGGGATTTTAAAAAAAGAGACCAAACTAAAGTAAATCGCAGCTACATGACCCAAAAATGTCCACCCTTCAAATGTAGAGCTACAATTGTGCTAATTTGAGTAAATATGCAAATTAACACAAATTAGCATCGTACATGACATTCATGTCACTGGCAAAAATTTGAATCCCCCAGAGTCAACTGGATTCTTTGAACTATTTTTATATTGTTGTATTATGCAAGAATACGCTACACTCTGGAAAACACAAATTAAGGTAAAGCCTTTCTGTCACTGGTTAGAATGGGAAACCCAAAAGGCATCCAACAGTTGTAATCAAACACTGAACCATAAAGCGAGCTTCATGGAGCACAATTATGCTACCCAGAGGACCTTTTTTTGGACATTCAACAAAATGTCTCTTTATTGGTTTTCTTGTTTTTTTTGTGTGGTATCATAAATATCGACTCAAAGAGCCTCTAGCAGAATTCTCAAATCTTGTTAATAACATTAATCACCATCTCAGCCTACTCACAAGCCAGTAATTGCTTTTGACTTCAGGTGTTAATAAAGTTACAGCTACAATTTCAGTCAATGCAATCCACAGGCTCACCTGAAGGAGCAGGTTATAAACCCTCAATATTGTTTTCTTGTTTTCTAATGGAGGGCTCCTGCGGGGTTGCAGAGGGGCTTTTCAGGTGATGAAATTCAGCAGAGGTTGACTACATAGGTCTGAAGTCCATGAAGTCCTTTAAAAGACTACATGGTGATTATGTCTTGATAACAAGACATGAATAAAATCTTTAGCTCCCATGCTATTAAGTATGACAAAACAGAGCAATTTTAAAATCAAGAACAGCAACACTTCAGCTCAATGCTGTAAATCAATGGAAAAATGTTTTCAAATAGAAAATTGTGTAGTTTGACATCCACTTCATTCATGTGCGACTGCAATCTTTGCTTCATTGTTCAGCAAGAATAACATTTTCCAGACAAAAGACAGACCAGTAATTTAATTTGACAGGCTTGTTGGGGGAGATTTTACAATCAAAAACATTCAGTCAATACCAACTCAAACCCACAGAGTAAACAAAACTCACTTTTAAATGGAGAGAGACAGGAGGAAAGAGGTTTTTATAAACCTTGAATCTTTTAACCACCATCATCAAAGGAATAAGAACGCCTGCTGGGTCCTTCCCGAATTAAAGCCTAAGCTTGCTGATGAAAGTTTTTAGTTCATGTTCAGTAGGTGCTCAGTGCCCAGAAGACTCCTTAGCATCTTCAGAAAGTTTCCCCATAGGTAGGAGACTGCAAAGTACAAATTATAACTCTGGACTAGTGTTAATTATCATTAAATCAGCAAATGAATTCTAGTAATGCACATTTGAATAACTCAGTCTGATTCAGCATGAAGTCACATCTTTAGAGATACAAGAAGTTTGCTGCCATCACAACTACTTGCTGGAAGAATAAACTGAATATCCTTTATTGTGCCTCTGCACAATTTTTTAACACGATTCATCAGAAAATTGAAAGCAATGGGAGTTCTCTCCCAGGGTTGAAATTGCAGCAGTAGACAATTACAAATCTCTCCATAGAGCCACAAAGGCCCCCTGAGCCTTATAACCCCCGTCATGTGATTATAGGCAGTTGAAAGATCGGAAAATCTTGTTATCATAATGGTTCAATTTCTGATGACGCATGTAAACTATAATTTCTGTCGGCTGTTCCTGCGCCAACCAAATAAGTTGCAGTTTTCCACAGTTTGGAGCATTCTGAATATGATTGAGGATGTCAGAAATACTCAATTTGAATTTCTGCTTGAAATGCCCAGTATTAATATATAGTGTCTTAAATCATTTTAATGAAGAATGCTACAAATGTAAGTGACTAAAACAGGCGTTCCAACTAGTTGTCTGTTTATCAACTCAATGGGGATTATTAAAAGCCTGTGGCATTTGAGGTGCAAGGGCAGTATAGGAAATGGCAGGGGCTAGCATTTGTCAAAACAAAAAAACAACCATATATATTTGTTGTGTAACTTGCAAACTATTGTTCAGGGCTTTGAATGGATCATACACAGTCAGTTCAGAAAGCTAACAACAATAGAGCATTCAGACAACAACAAACATCAACAGGCTGAATAACATTGCTTTTCAAGCGGTCGGTACAAACTAAACTTTCTGCAGGAAGTTTCAAGGTGATTGTGTTCGGTAGGTGCTCAGGGCCCTTAAGACTCATCACCAGCTTGAAAAAGGCGAAGAGCTGAAAAACATTTATTTTCAAAATGTCTTTGACCTGAGACCCACAACTGTGGCAAGCTCCTGTTGACATCTGTTATTCAAAAGTGCGACACTGTGCAGAAAACAAGATTGATCTTACACAAAAGGTTTTCTTTTTGTACAAATTTTGACGGGAAAAGAGGTTTTTAAATCAGCTTTCGAAAATAGATTTTCTTTCTTGCATAAAATGAATGATGTTGATTACACACTTTCAACACTTTCAACAACTGAGACCCTGTAAGAACATATTTTTGTAAGGCCATTCCTAAGAATATTTCTGCTACTTCAAAACCGTGTCACTGAAAGCAACAACACAATTCTTACAGCAGAGATAAGTGCTTGGCAGCTTCAGAGTCCCATTCCCACCCTCCTTTAAAAGAACACTGAAATCAGAGTTGAGTTCAACCTCCAAACAATACAGTCAAACTCTATGTGGTTCCTCTAACCTCCCCTGCAATCATCAGCTCCTCCACACCCTGCTCTCTGTTTGTAAAAAAAAATACTACTTCAAGGGCAAGCGAGGATCTAACATGCCACCCTATAGGTGCCTGGCCAAGTTGATGATACAAAAGTAAATAGCTTCAGTTCAGTTACACATGAATAAAGAGCCTTGCTGCCATGTAAGATGTGAGACACGTACACTAATACAATCGAGTGTGTGGATACATGTTGTCAACACTGGAGAGGCAGCAAATACTTTAATGAATGCTTTATCCTTGATTCACCCCTTTCATTTCATTGTGCTGCGTCTTTGTCTGAGGGAAGCTGCTCATTAGATGAGTATGAACCCTTCTCTGATGAAGGTTTTGCAAAACTAAATTACCTGTTTTGACGATGAGTTTTTTTTTTTTTTGTTGAGACTGCTTTCAAACTAACCATGCTAAACAGGACAACACTTACAAGTCTGAACCTCTCTGTCTAAGGTTTCCTGAAGTACTTTTAAAATATATAGAGGGAACAAGAACAGAACAAAATACATAAAAATAGGAGTTGTTAAACCATAACAGCTGTAGCAGTAAAAAAAAGGTTAAATCACAGAATATGTTGATGGAGTGCAGCCCAGTAAAACAATATTTCCAATGGCACACCCTTACAGGGCCGGACAGTATGGCAAAATATGATTACATTCACTTTTACATGTTGTTGAGGATGAATATTTATCAGAACATAAAATGCGATAATGTTGCAAGTTTGAAGACTGTCCTGTAAATGACCTTAAAGAACTAGAGGCCTTAGTGTAATAGTATGGTTGGTTACTCACAAAAATTTAACTCCACACATTTTGAGACTGTAACTTCATTTATTTAAAGTCAATATGATAGAAGCCCTAAATGTAGCTGTGAAAAAAAAAAACATTTCTCAATGACTCTTATGTAAGAACTCAAAATGGCAAATCTAATTTCACTCAATCTGTTATTATTCATGCATTATTCATTATCCAACATAATCAGAATTGATAAAATAAAATGTGAAATAAAGCATTATCGCTTTAAAAATCAGCATTTATTTTACAGTGTTACGGGGGCTTCGATCTGAGCTGTCACATTTAGCTTGTTTCGATCTTAACTGGGAGACGTCAGTTGATTTAATCCCTTCATCAAGTTAAGAAATATTCAAAAAATTACTAAGATTTGTAAGGTGATGTCTACAGGACTTTCAAAGTTAAATCTCCGGTGTGCAACTAAGAGGGGTGACCCATTGTGGAATACAGAGCCTCTGTCGACTGCCAGTCTCACAGTTGAGCACAAGGATAATTTTTATACATAGATTTGCCTGTTTCTCCAAATAAGTCATGGCTCATAGCCTATCTTGGCTTGAATATCACTTTATTCATATTTTCAATTCAGTTCTGAAAACCACTTTACTTACTTTACGTACTTTGAATCAATCTGCTTAGTGTATGCATGAAGAAATCACCCTGAAGTATTGATTATAGCAGCATATCCATGTTTAGAGAATTTCATTGGCTACAAGAGATGTCAGTCATCGGCACAGTCGTGTGCAATTGGTCAGAACATATCATATTGGCTGTTATGAGGCTTGAGCAAGAGGTCAGCAAAACAGCTGAGTTTCTTGAAGCAATCTGCGGATCTTTATGGATGTAATGTGTTTGTAATGTGTAATGTATTAAATCTTTTACTGGATTGAATCATGGGGACCTGTATTTGGTGGATTATTATGATCAGGAGAGTTCAGTAATTCTCCAAATGACATTGTCTGTTTATCGGTGGTCTGATAGATAGGTAGATTGTTGCTGCTGTGGTGGTTGAATCTGCACACACTGGGCCGTAAGTGGGTGTGTCTTCTTTGTTGTGCATGGGCAATATCACTATATGGTCACCTTAATGAGTGAGAAAAAATGATGGATGACGTCCTATCATAGAATACATTGTTATTCCAAATCTAGAGGGCAAATAGCTAAATGATGTGGTTAAACTCAAATGAGAAATATGGATAAATGAGCGCAAAAAACAACAACAACAAAAACATCTGATGATCAGTTGAAGAATCAGGCTCTAATACATAACTCCTAGTCAAAGACAGAACTAGTGATATACATAATAAGGTGAGGTTCAAGGTATTTAATGAAACCAGAGGGATCTAGCTCCAAACAGTCCTTCCTGCTGAAGTGCCCCTTAGCAAAAAATTAGATCCCCGTTTACTTCAAAGGCAGAGTTTAAAGTTTAAAGCTGCAAGCAATACTGTTAATCCAATAATGCTTCTTCCCAACTCCTAGCTTTCTGAAAGTATGCAACAACAGAAATCAAACAATAAGAACTTAAGTTACAGAAAATGAAACTGTTAATAATTGTTTCCCCACAACAGCTCTGTTACATGCACTCTAATAAGACAGAAATGTGAGTAAGCATGTGAGCAAGTTTTGTGTTATTTATGACACATCTTTCACGGCAACATAAATACATTATTTATTCTTAATCCTCTGAAAATTACAAATTGCAGGGTGAAAAGCAGAAAATATTCTGCAAGTTGACTCTAGATGCTACAAAAAAAAACATCCTGTGCCATTAACAGCAATTGGAAGGATCTTTTACTTCTTCAGTCTGAAACATTATCATAAATTAAAGCCACAGTGATCAGCTCAGAGCAAACAGTATTTGCAACATCACAATGGCAAAGTATCACGTCAAAGATCAGGTTGTGGATTAAAACAAGGGGTAAACTGAGTTATGTAACTTGGAGAGGCATCTTTTACCACAAATCACTCTAAAAACGACACAACTAAAAGGATGAGTCAGTAAAGAAACATTAAAACTCCTTTATCGGATGAATTAACTGCTCTGACCATTGACCATAATCAGATTATATTTAATCTGGGATCAAAGATCCCAATAATCAGCCTGCATAAATGAGATTTGTTTGCTCTACAGGGAGTGAAGCACAAACTTCAACATGTCTGTGATGATTATCGCTGAATGTCTGTGGTCTTAAGAGGTGTGGCACCCGATGACTTTCATTTCAACTCGCATAATCCACGTCATATTTAAAAATGACTCAAACGTTTTCCTGTGTAAAGAGTTTCATTGGTGTTACAAATTAAAATGTACTGTGACAGGCCTAACAATGTGTTGAGTGCATTTCTAAATTTAAAAAAGAGCTGTTTGGGAAGTGTTAATATTTTCATACTTTTTTTATTACTGAGCATTTAAAAAACTGTTCAGCTTATTCTTTTTACATTTTGACAAAGTACCTGAACTATTAAAAAAAACTGTGTTGACACTGTCACCACTCTGTTAAGAAGCTAAAAACCAGAGGCACAATTTAGATCACATGGTCTGTGTGCTGCAAGTGCATGTGTGCCCATGTGCATGCACCCACCAGTTTAACAAAACAAAGAGCCAATCACTAGTCTATACAATGTGCCAACAACACCAGAAGAAGGGGCTAAGCATTCACTTGCCGTTCTTTAGATTCAGCCAGTCTGTTTTTTCTAATCAGATTTTTTCTTTTTATCAAAGAAAGTCACCTCTTAAAATATTTAATCACTGCCCTCAAATGGAAATGTTTAGAGTCACACCAGCATCTAATCCCCACAATGGATCACTTTTTCTTGATCCTTGGCCACATTACATATATCTAAAGATTTACTTTTGGGCTTTCTGCCTCCATTTGATAGGAAAGTGGACAGAGCAGGAAACTGGCGGGAGAGAGCTGGGAACGACACACTGGAAAGAATCCACAGGCCGGACCTGAACCTGGGCCGCCCGCCGGAGGACGTAGGCCTCCACACCCTGGGCTGGACCCAACTGCTAGGCCAACCGTGCCCCGTAAGTCTGAGATATCTGATTAAATGTGAAATTTAAAATACACTATCACAACAGACATGAACAATACTACATAGGGAATTGTTGCTGAACATAATAAGACAGAACTCCTTGTTCCTGTTCCCATTACCGATGTATTAAGTAAACTCTTTTGGATGGATTTTGAGAACAACATAAAGATAGAGATCAATTAAGAGAGGATGAGTAAACTCTTTTGGATGGATTTTGAGAACAACATAAAGATAGAGATCAATTAAGAGAGGATGAGCCTTGCAAATCCAGACCAGTTTTCTTTTCATTGAGGTCTGTCAGGCCCATGGAACAAAAGATCTTCCTGAGAAGGACACATCACATGAAAAAACATGGACAGTCTCACTAAGGTCACCCATTTGTTTGTAAAGCAGATATTGAAGCATGTTGATGGTGGTCGCTATGCTGAAAATTCTGTCTCAACCTTACTTTTAGTCAACGAACAACAGGCGAAGAGCTGGAGCTGAGACGAGTTTAAAACATCCAGACAAACAGCTACACCACAGCAACCATCTGTCATCTGCCAAGCGCCTGATTAATAAATAACCCCCAGTACAGTGTGTGAAGCCATGATCTAATCAGACCAATTTCGTCTGACTTAACATTTTTTATTTCTGCTGTAAAAACCGGTATTTTTAATGGGTGTCAATGTGAATGTGACTTCGGGTGCTTCTGCAACCAGCCTACAGACTCAATGATCTGCAGGTTTTTACCCTTCGGCAATGGCTTCATTTTTCAACCTTGGAGCTTGCTGCTTGAGCCTCACATACAAAAAAAGTGGAGTCCCTGTATGACAGGACAGATGTTTGTTGTGACAACAAACTGTGACTGTGACAGCTCAGACTAATCCCAATACTAACCAGGAAATCCAGTTACTCACATTTTCCTCCCATGGCTCGCCTATCCTCTCCCCTCTCTAGATAACTCTGTATTAGAGCCAAGTTTTGCTGAAGTGGAAACATTTTTTAGCATATTTCCTTTAGAAATCTGGGTTTATGTCCAGCTAAGGTGTTGGAATTATGTCAGTCCAGACATAAAACATCAGATTGTATTCCTGTAGAGGATATCTTGAAAAGACATTTAGGCATATTCAATTACGTCTTTTAATAACGTCTTTCCTGTTGATAAGCAGCAGCTTGACATATGCCAATTTCAATTCAAACAATAGAATGATCACATTCTTGGAATTTGTTGCCAAAATCTACAACAACAAATAAATAATAAGGCTTAAAATTAAAGCCTTGTTTCTTAATTTACATTTTTGGCCAGTTTAGAAAAGATAAAGGAATCTCCAGTGGTTGACGCTCAAAGCATCTACTGTCGCCATGATAATACATTTCAAATACAATATGTGAATCCCAACTGTTTGGGGCAGATGTGGTGTATGACCCAACAGCGAATTGTAAAAAACTGAAAAGTTTCACTGAAGATCTGTTAGATAACTAGAGTAGGCTATGAAAAGGATAAATTAAAATAAATACTGATAACAATATAATTATCAAACCAAGCTGCCAATAAACTAGAGTAATTTCCTGTAAACATGTTATCTATTTTTAAAACTAATTTGACAATTTATTTATTCATTGCTATTATTTTGGACCATTTCTGCCTTTATTGACAGGACAGAGAGACAGGAAATATTGGGAGCAGAGAGTAGGGGTTTACATGCAGAAAAGTCAGACTCAATCCGAGGGGACTCAGTCTGACTTTGCTGCATGTCAACCCCTGTGAGGACTGAAGCCTCCACGCATTGTTTGGGCGCAGGCTCTATCCCCTGAGCTAGACTGGGGACTTTACACTAAAATGAACCAAATTTTTAGGAAATGTGATACATTTAGATATCATCAGCAAGTTGCTCAACAATTAGAGCAGGACCGCTTTATTGTTAGGCCAAAGTTATTGGCCTATTAAAAAAATACAACACCAAATAATCACAAGTTGCTGTTCAGTCATACTTTCTGTCTAACTTAAAAAATAGTATGAAACCTTCTTTGTTTGTACATAATTAATCATGACATTGTCAGTAATGATATGCCTTTTCATTAATCAGTCTTCAGAGAATAAATAATTGCTACACAAGACTTTAACAAAAACTGGAGCCCTGCCTGGTGCAAACCCGAGCCAACACTCGGTCCCTGCTGTTGTTGAGGGAATAAAAAAGCCCTGGCGTTTTGTTTCCTGGTTTCTAAGCGTTCAGCTTTGTTTTTCAGATACCTTAAATTGTTTGGCAAGCCTATTTAACATTCCTTGGCTGAAATAAGCGTGTGCCAATAACTTTTATGGTTATCGTAGTTGGAAAAAAAAAATGACAGCATGTGATAACACATAGAAAATGTCACAGTCAATTTATGGATTATTAGCTTAAAAATGTAAAAATAAATCGATGAATTCTTGCTTGAGGATTAAGATAATACATTTATTAGAGTGGAGGAGGATACCGTTTCCTCAGCAGATTTGTTTTCTATGGACAGCTAAACCTTGTTTACATATATTATTCCCGCTCTCCTTTCCCTTGCTTGAGAAATGCTGGTTTATTTTTCTTGATTATGAGTCAGTTACCCGCTCAGGAAGAGTGAGTGAGTTTGCCTACAGGGCATTTATACCAATGAGGAGGGCATGAATCTAAAGCTCAAAACTAGGACTCAATCTTCTAATAAAACACTGTGATGCTGTGATTTGTTTTCTAAAAACAACAGTTTCAGTTAGGCCTGAAGCAGCGTTGATGATCTCAAATGTTATAAAGGATTGATCTGCCTATACCTTTTACTTTATAAATGAGCAGTGACCTACATTGGTGTGTTTCCGTAAAGGTACTACCATCCGTCTGCTTTTCATTTGGTATCTGCCTGCACAGTGGAATGTAGAGGGGATCATCACTCAGACCTGTGTAAATGTCTTGTCTGTCTCCTCACAGCTCTCCTCCAGACTCTCCTGGGGCAACTTTTACAAAAGAAAGTTGCACAGAAATTGCCACAGGGCAGAACAACAGCCTGAAATTCGAATGGTTGTCTCTGCTTCTTGCCGTAGGGGTGAGGCGACTATCAATGCAGATACAATACAATTTCACTCCTGAAAGGCTCTCTATGAAAAGGGCCAGATAGTTTACCGCACACAGTTCCTCTGGCTTTGTGCCTTTCTCATGGTAATTGCTGGGAGCGGAGAACAGAGTGCAGTGCCAAACACCCACTGCATGTTGAACTGTGCAGCATTGTAATGACTGTCTATTCAGGAAAGTTCAAAGGCCAGATTCATAGATTTTGAATAAATAATACAATATTAAGGTCCACAATGAGTTTGCTGAACATAGTTTAAATGCATTGACCTGAAGGATATTCTAAACAGTATTGTGTATTGTGTTGTTTAATCAGTACTCTTGGGTGTTAAGTATGCACTCTTAACTTAGACAGAAAAAAAATGTAACATTCCTGCAGGGACTCAAAGTGTATCCATGGTGCTGTACAGCCTCAAAAGCTAATTGAGCCCTAAGACCTACCTCTATATAATATAGGGTTGCTAGAACCCAGGGAACCTTAGGCTTGCCCTTTTCTGTTACACCTAAGTAAATATGTTGTATGCCAGGCTTATCGATGCATAAATAAAAGCAACATTTGTAGACAGCTAAGGTGGTGTAAACTGGTGACACTCGGACACCTCACTGTGTGAAAGACGTGGTGTTTATTACCATTCTAAAGAGCAAGAAACAAAGACACCATATCCATTTAGCCATGTCCTGCCCTGTGATTATCTTCAGTATTAGGCTGAATAAAGGGAACGCACATGACATCACGGTGGGCGGAGTCACTGCACTATGAGCCAGCGAGTGGCATAAAGCACGTACTGGTGTGTTAGAAATCAATAAGAAGTAAGCAGTAAACTGCTTTAAATTAGCGAGCCGTGGGTTTATGAAGTTAGTGTATGAAGATGTTCTCTTTGTAGGCGATATAGATCATCAGCTGATGTGAAGATTTTATAGACACTTTGGATTTGTGACATTACGTTAATAAAGACGCAGAAGACGAAGTGATCAACCCTCTGTAGCGTCTTCTGAGGTAGTAAGAGAGGCGAGACGGTGTTGAGCCGAGCCAGTGGAAGTGCACAGCGCTGTGTGTGCGTGCATGTCTGACTAGGCGTGTATGTGGAGCTCCTGCTGAGCCATGCTTCAGCAATGCCGAAACACAAATGTGAATTCACAGACAGGGACACTAATATCACGCCATTGCGGAATCAACATGAATGTGCAAAGATCTGATATGGCTGAGCTTAGTTACGGCACATAATTAAGCAGGGCTATGGACAAACTGGAAATGTGTTGAAAAGCAGACGGGCTGTGTTGTGAGATGCCAAAGACCCATTTTGATTGACAAGGTGTACAGTAATATTACCAGATTTTGCACAAATATGACTCTTCTCTACAGCCCGTTGTTGAGCCTGAGACATAACTTGTGTGAGATGACTTTCTGCACCTGGTAAAGCTGCTAAACATGAGACAACGATGACACCGATACCAATACAGCCTAACATTACATTGCAATCTGTTATGAATAATATACGCAGGGACTCGGTCACGCTCTCGTTTTCTCTTCTGGCTTCATCCGTCACCGTTTTCTTCCATCTCTAAGCCTCAGCTTAGCTCTTAGCTTTAGCCATTGTATCAAACAGTACTGAGATGAGCAAACTGGCTAGTACTGTAAAGCAACTTCTTGTGAGAGAACCACAGCCTGCTGCCAAACTTCTACAGTGCTGTAAGCAACAATCGATCTGTGGACATGGGAGAGACGCTATTCTGCCTGTTGAAAGTTGTTGTACTAGATCGACTTTGAAATTTAAAGATGGAAAAGTTCAGTATTGTTGCTTTAAACTGATCTAAAACACAAACATTAACCATTATAAACACCAGTCGTAGAAAATGAATCAGTAAGCGTTTCAATAGCTGTTGTATTAGTTTAAGTCATTCCCTAACACAAATGATGCACCAATTAATTGAGTCATGACCTGTTAAGGCAAATCGTGAAACTATCCTGTAGTTTGTTATGGTGTTGTGAAAACAACAGAAACATGTTTTTAACATGTAATATTTAATAACTGATCAAACAAGTGCAGTCAAAATTCACCAATGACATAAACAAGGATCGTTTTAAGACTCAGTAGGATTTGCTACTTGTCTTTGTCATTCAGTAGATTAATGTTGAGTCTTTGGGTTTGGACTGTCCTACGGTGGGGGGAAAAAAAAGAGGAAATCTCAAGACATATTTTGGGGTCCTGGAAAAATTTAAATGTATTTTTTCCACATCATTCTGACAATTCAGAGTAATGCTTTTAGAGTAAGCAATAACGCATGCACCTTCCCTGAAACACGAAACATTATCCTTCAACTGTTGTACTAGACTGCACACGTTTTTAAGATGTGAGTAGGCCACCAAATGAATAGCAACCGAGCCTCTTCCTGGAGGTGAGCAGCTCATTTCCAGGCGAAAACTCTCAGAATCTTTACAACACGCAAACAAAACCTCGGTCCGTGTTTTAGGAAGCATGGGTGCACCTCGCCACAATCAGGAGACAGACACTGCTGCACTGATTTGCTTTCCTCCCGACCGCGCTTTAGGAAGAACAATAACACGACCAGCTGTTATAGATTCACGCCATGCCATGGAAACGTGAAACAGAAAAGCATGCTGTGTAGTAGGTAACTTTGTTGGGCCAACAGCCAGCGCAGAGGTGCAGGTGCCTAACTTGCTGGCGGTGTGTTTTCCAGCCACAGCAGCAGCAGCAGCAGCAGCCTCAGCGGGAACATGACCGCCTTTAATGTGGTTGTTAAGGACAGGAGGTCAGGCTTTCTAACAAGAACCTCCGCAATGTTAAAACACAACGAATGGGCTACCATTACTAATGTCCTTACTCGCAGTTATTTCAATAGCAAGAGACGGGGAAATTAGCTAAACTTTGTCAAATACAGGGGGAAAAAAACAACTTACTGTGATCGTAACTTCGTGCTTTTTCAATCGATACTTCAGGCTCTTCATCTTGTTAAATGTTGGTCTCTGGTTTTAAAAGTTTCCTTTGGTGATTAAAATCATAAATAGTATTAAAAAAACTTTCCAGAAAGTTCGACGTAGTAAGTTTTCATCTATCCCTTTTTTCCTCCCAGAGCGAGTTTCACCTGACGCCTAACCGCAAACACTGGTCGCGTTTTGATTGACACTTGTAGAAGCCAGTCAAACCGACAGACTTCGCGGCCTGTTTCAATTTTGATCCAATCGGCAATGTTTTGAGGGCGGGACTTCCTTGTCGGGCGTCGTGGGGAGCAGTTGGAGACATGCTGGGACAGGGAAGGAAAAACCTGGCGTGACGTCAGGCTTAGGCTACCTGACGACCGAGAACACCTGGATTCATTTCCTACAAGTCTGTGAACAAAGTGCTACACATCTCTCTATGCCAAGTGTTTAATGTAAAAACACTTTATTTTGGCTTCTGTAATAACCTGTCATTTAGCCTTCACTAAATTATCTTAAAAAACTAAACAGTCGGTTGGTTATCTTTCTGACATGCGTCACGGAACAAGTTCCCTGTACCGTGGACTTCAGGTGTTCATGACATGAGGTAGCCTAACCTAGTCCTGCTATTTACATGTTAGCTTTGTGAATCCTTTAATTAGAGTTCCTCGCTGTCTTGTCCCTTTTCAGTGTTTCAGTTTCAGTGTCGCTGCCTTTACACATTATTGTAATTCATGAACATATATGGGATCGTACAGCTTGAATGCCAGAAGAATAATCAACACACAGCTACATTTCCACGTTATATTGCTCTACTTTGTACTCTTTTGACAATCACATGTCCCTCATTAACATTGTGTAGTGAACTTAGTGATGTACCTGCAGAAATAATTGTATTAACATACAATCCTGCTTCAAAAGCCACCAGTAACTGTTATTATTCTAATTATCAGGTTTACATTAAAAAGAAAAGCTTGTGCATTTATTTAAGAAATTATTCAGCATGTATTGCTATATGTGAATGATTCATAAGGGAGCACTGACATTCAGTGTGATTCTACATTCATGAATTTTACATTCTGGATATTTAACAGCCTAATATCTAATACCTTTAATATGCAGTCATATTCATCAGCATCTAAATATAAAAACTGTTGGTTTACATAACTCAACATTTATCATTTATCTACATTCACTGCATTGATTAAATATCTGAAATATTGAATAGCCATCTACTTCTTCACACACCCTACTTTTATCTTCAGGAAAGAAGTTGTACAATATTTTCTATGAGAAAAAATTCCCTCTTAGTTTAGTTTAGAAATATTGACAATAAAGGCAGCTACAGTTCAGTATTCACTTCTACCAACAAAAGCATGTTGCAAACCACCACCTTTATCACACAATACCAAACTGATAAAGACCAGCAGATAAGAAGTTAAAAGGAAGAATGTGCGTGATGTGTTCAAGGACATAAAGACATTTTATAATTCTTCGACTCAGCGTTTTCTGTGATCTCTCGTTGAACTTCTTTATCCTTCCATTTGACGTCAGTTCAGAATAACACAGAAAAGAAACAGTCATTGTGAAACATAATGACATTAAACTGCACAGACAACTCAAAAGATGTTATTTACAACCAGAGCAGAATTTCATACCTTAATGTAATATGTTCTAAATATCCTTGTAAACATTCAAACCAATCATTGTATAGAATTATATATTACTATGTTGGGTTTATTTATCGTAGTTGGTGGTTTTTGTCACCAGCCAAGCTTAAAATACTGAACAGAGACATTTTAAAGGAGTATATCAAATCCAAAAAAAAATGTTATGTTGTTTATTTTAAAGACTAAACATAATTTGGTCATTATGTCTGCAGATACTTTTGACTGTTTTCCTGTTGTTCTCAATATCACATGTAGTCACAATTAAATTGAAATGTAGCTAAAATTAATGCAGACAGAACAAATATATAATATATATATAAATGATACCCTATAAAGACAAGATGGTGAATAGAGAGGAAGTGGTACATGGACTGCACTTATATAGTGCCTTTGTTCTAACCACTCCCTGTTCACATGGATGGATGGATAGATAGATAGATAAATAAATAGACGTGAAAGTGAAATGTTTTTTAAATTGTCAATAAATTGTAATCAATCAATTATAATCCTAGTGACAGTATGTGGAGCGGTACAGTTGTATTCACAGACTCACAGGACTCGATGTTTTTGAACACCTCGCTTTATTCAGCCCAACACACGGGTCACATAACACTGAGAGCCCCGCTCTATCTAAACCGTCTTAACACGTTAACTGCCGTAAAGCTGCCGAGTGTCATAACTCCCTCAGGCACACCGGCTGTCGTGCATACATAACATTTACCCCCCTTCAAAAACCCACAAAACAAGCAAACAAATCAACGTGTGAAACAACATCCTAACTAGGTAATCTGGGTAGACTGCCAGTTACCAACAGAGCCATGTGGATTATTTTGCCATTTAACAGGCCCCGCAGTAGATTAAAAGTCTGTAACATAGTCTTTGAGGTAGTTTGGCCGTGCCTGGACTCGAGCTGGCCTAGCCTCTGGCTCGTCGGGGGTCCCTGTGTGCCCAGTGGAGTGTCCAGCTGTAAGCTGTGGTCGTGCCCCGAGGTGGTCAAAGTCCACTGCAGAGGGGGTACAGTTCTCTGGGGAATCGGGGTGCATAAGAGGAGGCGGCGTTACCTTCTGAAGCCGACTGGCATGCCAGCGCGAACCATCCGACAGGCGAAATGTTGCGGCCCCAAGTTGTTTACAGACCTGCATCGGTGTGGACCAAAAGGAGAGCAGTTTGTGGCTCCGGTGCGGTCGACGAATCCGGACCCAGTCCAACACCGTGAAACTAGGTGGGCGTGCTCTCCTCCTCCTGTCAAACCGCTGTTTCATCTGGCTCTGCTTGTCTGCAACCCTCCTCCTCTGCTGGGCCGAGTGTGCTGCTGCGGCCTCTGTAGGTGGTCGGAGCCAATCCAGTGGAAGCTGCAAGTCTCGGCCAATCATGAGACGGGCTGGAGAGCTACCTGTAGTTGAGTGTGGTGTTGCTCGATAGTGCAGCAGGGTCTGGAGCAGTACAGCTCAGGCAGGCCATTTTGAGTGAAGGTCATATGCCACAACCAGAAAACGCTGGTGCTGTGGGACACCATGAAGTTCTCCGCAGATGTCTACTTGGATGTGGTCCCAGGGAGAGGCTGGCCACTGCACCGGTTGTAGAGGTGGAGTCGGCGGTGGGCCAGTCTTCCCGCTGACGAGGCAGGCTGTGCAGTCCTTTACCATGGTCTCCACATCCTGGTCAATGCCTAGCCACCATACCAAGTTCCTGCAGCGCTGCTTTACTTTGACAATGCCTAAATGACCATCGTGAACCATGGCCAGGATACGTGGTCGCAGGCTGCTGGGGACCACCATATGAAACTCTCGGGCTATGCAGACGTCGTTCCAGCAGGAGAGCTCCTCTCTGACCCGCCGGTAGGGTGCCAATTCTTCTGACACCGACCGAGGCCACCCCTGTCGGATGAAGGTGCGGAGCTGGGAGAGGAGAGGGTGGGCTTCGGAAGCAAGCTGTAGTTTTTGGAGCGAGACTGTGGTCTGAAGGGGTTCATGAAGCATCAATATGAGATCTGGTTCTGTAGGGTCCGTGCCCATGTCTGGTGTTGGGTGGCTAGGGATGGCACGAGAGAGCAGATCTGCCACCACATTTTCCCGGCCTGGTGTGAATTGGGGAGAGAAGTTGTACTGCTGAAGTCGCTCCGGCCAGCGATGGATCCTGAGTGGTTTATGGCCAGACCCTGATGAAGCTAGCAAGGTTGTAAGGGCCTGATGATCAGTCTGCAGTGTGAAATGCCAGCCGTACAAGTACGTGTGCCATCGCTCACATGCCCAGACACAAGCCAGTGCTTCTTGTTCTCCCACAGAGTACTTCTGCTCAGCTGCCGTGAGAGAGCGAGAGGCGAACGCGATAGGACGCTCTGTGTTGTGTTGAATCTGGGACAGCACAGCGCCAACTGCTGTGTTGAATGCGTCGCAGGTCAGGATTGTGGGGCTCACTAGGTCAAAATGCGCCAGCACAGGAGGGGAGATGAGTTGTTCCTTAAGATGGCAGATTGCTGCAGAGCGGGCTGGCGTCCATATCCAGGGCGCATCTTTCTTCAAGAGGTCACGCAGCGGGGCTATGGTTGAGGAGTATTAGGGCAGGAAACGTAAGTAGTAAACTGTCATCCCCAGAAAGGAGGCAAGCTGAGTTGGATTAGTGGGCTCCGGGAGGCGCTGCACAGCCTCCACGTTGGAGTGGAGTGGGCTGAGGCCATCAGCAGTCAGGCGAAAACCCAGGAAGTCAATAGTGGGTACAGAGAAGGCGCACTTCTCCCCCGTTCAGTGTGAGATTGTGACTGGCAAGCACGCCGAGCACCTTGGTTAGGCGCTCATCATGGACTGCTGCTGTTGGGCCATGCACCACTATGTCGTCCAGGTAGATGCCCCGGGATACCTGCAAAGATGGTGGACATTATTTTCTGGAAACAGCTGGGGGCTGAGCTGAGGCCGAAAGGCATCCGGGTGTAACGAAACATCCCGGTGTGCGTGACAAAGGCTGCGAGGTTCCGGCTGTCTGGGTGTAATGGAACCTGTAGGTAGCCCTGGCGGAGGTCCAATTTTGTGATCACAGAGGAGCCATGGAACTTAGCAGTCAGCTCCTCCACTGTGGGTAGTGGGTACTTGTCTGGGATCACCGCCTTATTGACTGACCTGAGATCGATGCATGGGCGCAGTCCCCCATCTTTTTTTTTTAGCCACCACCAAATTGGAGATCCAGGGTGACGCATCTACTTGCTCAATTATGCCCGCGTCCAGTAATTTCCAGAGCTCAGTGGAGACGTCATCACGCAGAGCAAGGGGCAGGCGTCGCTGGGGCTGAATGACAGGTCGTACTGCAGGGTCAAGCAGGGGCTGGTGGTTAAAGGTGGTGAGACAGCCCAGGCCATTGAACAGGGACGGCCATCGTTGTTGCCATGACAGGCCCACAGTTTGGATTGTGCAGCCGGTGTTATCAACAAGAGAGAACCCCAGGTCACAAAACAAATCCAGGCCCATGACGTTAGCTCCATGCTTGGACACTTGGAATGTGAATGACGTGAGTGCTCTTGTCCCATAGGGACAACAGGGAAGGATATTGTCCCTGCCATGCCAGTTTTAGAGTTGCCATAGTCATATAAATCCTCTGCATTGGGCGTAATTGTCCGTTGGGAGAAAAGTCGCCGCACACTCCATCTAGCTCAACTGTGCACCACTTGAATGGCCGGGAAGGTGAGCTCACTGAATGGATAGTCGTTGGTGCTGGAGGGCCGGTTGTTCGGGTGGCATCAGAGGGGTTAGAGCGACAGACCTTGGCAAAATGATTTTGTTTGCCGCAGCGACACCTCTGCCCTTTAGCTGGGCAGCTGGGGCTGCATGTGGTGTGCAATGAAGAGCCACAATTTCCACACTACCACTGCGATGATGTGTTACGACCTCCAGCAAAATTCACATTCAGGCAGCTCGTCTCCAGCTCAAATGGTGCTGGGGTGGGTCTTACGGTCTGCGTGACCAGTCCGGTTGGCGAGTGAGACTCAGGTGTTAGCTGTGATGCTAACTGTGCTGTTGATTCGAACTGTTATGTGCACACATAACAGGTACTGCTCTGACATCATTTATTTTCTGAGTCCCTGTCATAGGTTAAAAGAAATACGTTAGTTTAACTGCCTCGCCTCGGGGTCACAACGACATATAGTTAAATAATTATCAACACTGGAGCTTGACTCAAAAGGTGGGCATCAAGTTTTTTGGGGGGGATAAATTATTAAGAGAAAATGCTGCCCCCTAGTGAGCTCTTTCCACAAACAAAATAAATAGGTATGTAAAGTGACATAATAGAAAAATACTCAGCAGTAGGATTTAACAAAGGTTGGATTACAAGTTTGTTCTACAAGCGAACTGTACAGAGTCTGTTAATAGACTTATCAGTTTACTCATTAATGTTCATGAAACATCTTGATCAGTCCAATATAACGGCGGACGGTTATTTTTTCTAGTTGCCATTTATATTCTACTGCCTTCTTTAATGAAATATCTGCCTATGCCACATTACTCTGATTGTTTTTCTCACAACAGGGTTAACACTGAAGCGATAGGTTCAACATTAAAGGTGGGAGGGAGACATGTGACTTACTGTGACTGTTCACAGTGAGTATGTGAACCATGTACACAACTATTACTCATTTATATAAAGTTATGCTCTTGATTGAGGGATTTGTTCATTTCAAATGATCAGTTTTTTTAACCTCTTTGTTGATGAATTTCAGGTGAATTATTGTTCTTTTTACTTCACATAACTCATTTAGTACTAATACATGATTTTTTCGTATTACGATAAGGCTTGATTGCTACCAAACATAAAATAGTTAAAAGTATCTTACCAGCTGCGGCATTCAAGTGATGCATTATTAATTTTAAAACAATAATATTGTATAATTCATACTTAACTGGATCATTCTACATAGCTTGAACTTTTAGTACTTCTATTTGCACAAAGGTTGAGATTCTTCAGCTTTCATGATCTAAACTCATGTGCATGAAAGATGCATGTTTTTGTTGTTGTCTTGTTAAAGGAATATAAATCCATGCTCTACAGTGCACGTCTATGTATATTTTAAAGTTGTGCCTTGATGCTACATGCATCCATGACTTACAAAATAGCAAATAATTCAAAAGATGTGATCAAGAAAACACAGCTTACAACACAGGGATTGTGTAGAAACAATTTTTTTTTTAACAAATCAATACAAATACACAGGTTACAGATAAAAAAAACATTAAATGCTGAGTGCTGACAACATAGTCCAGCTTTGAATTGCACCACACGTGGCAAGAGAAACAGTCAAAAATACACACATGCAACAGTTAACAAATATCTATCAGAGGGAATGCACAAAAACATCAAAAGAGCTGCTTGTTGAATGTTGGTGACAGAAAACTGAATCTTTTTTTCATCTTTCTTTTAATTAAGTGCCAGAAAAGGACGAAGGGGAGAGAAAAGAACCGAGATAAATCTTTAAAAAGTTTTTCTTAATCGTTTTTTTTGTTCTTATTCGTAACAAGCTCCTGAGACCTTTGTGGAAGAAGCGAGCTGCTCAAGTGAAAAATCTCATCCATGTGTAGTTTTTACATGTGGTCTGGGAGAAGGCAGGTGTGCTGAGAGCTCTCACACAGCCTTACGGTGATACTCTGGGGGAGCAACCTCGTAGTCCGTGGCACTGAAGAGGGTGGAGGAATTCTTCACCAGGTACCTGAGGAAAATGTCAGATACATTGTTGTAGTGAAGTGGGACAGAAAGGCACATTTCTGGAGGGTGAAACAAGCTTTTAAATCAATCCAACAACAAAAAGGAACACAAGGATTTTCAAACTGAGGCAGGATGTTAAATGCCGGCTGTCTCTTGAGAAGATTTGCATAATTATCATCCTGTCAGACTAAGAAACTCCCAGCAGGAGTCTTGTTCTGTTGGAAATTAAATTTGGTTTGTTAAGATAAATATAAAATGTGATAATAAGGCAAAATTACACTCTTTTCACAGGGCTCAAACATGAAGAAAACAAACACATAAGGCCAGCTGCTTTTCAATGGAAAGGAAGCTTTTAATGGAAAAATAGCCTTGCCAAAAACTGGACATGCTGCGTTGAAGGGGGGAGGAGGTGTTAAAGACAAGTCTTTGCTGCTATAAATGAAAAAGGCTTTGTAGGAAATGACATTTTTTTTGTTCAGAAATGTCATTGGATTTAATCTTGGAGTGACATGATTAGTCACAGCCTGATAAACAGAGAGTTCACACAGTGTTCAGTTTCTGCTTCAGTTATAGTATGAACAATAGCGGACAGAGAAAGCACACGCTGACATACAGAAATGTTATTGTCATGGGTTTGAGAATGTTACTATTCACATGGTATTACTGAAATTACTGCATATGTCCCCTGTAAGTACTGTACATCATTTCTTTACTTTAATATATGACGCCAAAGCCTTCTCATCCCCCATAGCCCAATGCCTGATCCTCACTGAGAAGAAATCAGCAGAACCCCATCTCACAAGCAATAGTTCAGTGATGTCATGTATCAGATAAAGCTAATGTGTCTACCATGATATTGAACAAGATTCTGCAACCAAGTCCGACATATTTGCGTAAATAATTTGCCTCTAACTATCTTGGGCAGCTGCTGACCATCCCCCTTTTAGACATAATACGTTGTTTATATTGTTTCATTCTATGTTGTTGTTTTTTTTTTTCCATCTGATTGTTTTTTCTTTCTTTTTTTTTTTTTTTTACTTTATGTTGATTATGAATAATGTTCCAGCTATATGGTTATATGTGATAGTGTTGTAGTCCTCGAAATTGGTCTTTTATTTTTATTGGTTTCAAGACTGGTCGCGAGACCACTTTTTGGAGGTCTCGGTCTTGTCTCGGACTCCAAAGATTTGTTTACTCGGTCTTGTCTCCGTCTCAGACTGTGGACTGGATTTTAAATCAAGACCGGTCAAGAGAAAATGTTGTGTTAAAAATGTTACGATTGGCCCTTTCTCATGTCATCACTGTGATTAGAAGGAAAACCCCCCTTTCTAAAAAAACGAAATACTTTAATTAATTCACGATTAGATTTTATCACCTGGTTATGGCCGTTACCTTCTCTGTGTGAGTGACACGCCCCCTGCACACAAGATTTTTTTTTTCATTGATATTTCTGGTCTTGACTTGGTCTTGATCCCTAAATGTCTTGGTCTTGTCTTGGTCTCGGGATGACGTGATCTCAGTTAGTGTGGCCTTGACTACAACACTTATATGTGACACCTCATGCCACTTAATCAATTGTGTGGTATCCATATACTATATGATACAAATTACAATAGCTAAAATAACAACAGTGTGCTTATTGAAGAGAAGAAAACCTCATGGTGTTCTCCTTTTAACATTTGTTCAGTCTAGTACTCAAGCAAGAACTGAATCAGTTCTCTAAAACTCCATCTTGACAGTGACATACTGACAGGCTGAGTAATTTCTGAGTGTGCGGTCATTCTAACCCAAAGAAAAAATGATTCAGGGAAAATTGATTTTGCGGTTCATGTTTTCAGGTTTTTGAATAAGCTTGGTTGCACTGATGTGAATTTGGATGTAACATGACATTTCAGAATCAGCCGAACATGGCGTCAAGTCTCTGAGGTTTGGTTGGAGATAAAACTTACTTGAGGAAATCTTGGAGGTAACTCAGCAGCAACGCCAGACTCTTTTCATCCAGTGGAGTGTAGGCCAGCATGGCTCCTATACGAACTGTCAGAGGACGACATGAGTGAGGAGAGAAGACAGGAGCATATACAGTCTGAGTCAATGATGTACCAACATCAATTAGTGTGAAACAGAAATCAGAGGAATTAATTTCTTGTCTTTCTGCTTTAAAAAAATATTTATAATAAAAGGTGCTTGATGTTGGCAATAAAGATAAAAACCTTCTCCTCTTTTTTTATAGATTGTAATTTGAGTTTATGGTCTTAAGCACCAATTTGAAGTCTTCTTTATTACAGCATGATTGTTTTTCAAATTATAGCATTTAGACTAAAACAAGACAATAAGCAGAAAACGCTTTAGGACATAATTACCTGTGATTGACAAATCTCTACCATGGCAACATCTCATTTATGACAGAAGCTAAGGCAAATCATTTTTTTTAGGTCAAAAACCTGAGAAAAGCTCATAGTTTCAAAAACCAGCTAGTTATGTCCCAGCAGAGCTGGGAATCTTTGGGTGTCTCAGGATTCGATTTCGATTCTTTGGGTCACGATGCTGGATTCATTGATCCAAGTCTATTTTTGAATTAGTACTTCAGGATCTACTCCAGTCACCTGTGGGACTGGCTGAATTTCTTGTTGCTCTATTTGTCATTCTACTGAGTTAAAGAGCTAGCCTTATAGCACTTTTATTAGCAGGGAGTAACTGATTAGCCCCCCCAAATTTTTTTTTTTTTTTTTTACATAAATCGATTTTTCCCCAGCTCTTTGTCACAGTGTCCATTTGTACAGACTATGTTCCAGACTCTGTACTGTTATAAGTCATTCATTCATAAAATCCAGTGCTAGAATAACTGTCATTTAACAAAGATGATGCTAGTTCTATTTGATTGTGTAATTATTTGTGAGGTCCTAAAAATGCACTGAAAAATAATTTTTAATACACTTGATGCTTTATTTAGCGAGAAATTAAGATCAGCGTTATGATCTGATGAAGAGTAATTGGTTAGCTGCACAGTTTTTCATCCTTTTGACTGTTGATGTTAAGTATGACTAATGTGTGATATTAAAGTCATGTATGAATGACTATGAATAATCGAATGAGATCAGCAGTTCTCTTCGTGCTCAATGATAATCTCACCTCATTAAAACTCACAATGACTTCATCTGTCAAAAATAATTCATCCAAATTCAATATCAGAAGAAGTGGGAAAACGGAGGCCAGCCACCAATGATTCAGTATGACTGACTGTTATTCATTGAAATGACATTAATGCCTGTCTTAAGTATTACGTGTTCAAGCTTCTGCAGAGATAATTTCCCAAGACACGGACAAGAACGAAATAAAACTCCTTGAACATTTACACCGCCCCAGCCATTGTATGAATATGACGGTTTTCTAAGAATTATATTAAAGCATTTGAAAGAAATTGTAATAGTACAGAGAGTGACTTCTATTCCTCTTCAGTTACAATGAACTATCTCTCAGTTTAAAGCAAGTGTTTGATGTTTCAGTGTGTGTGTGTGTGTGTGTGTGTGTGTGTGTGTGTGTGTGTGTGTGTGTGTATTGTGTTCATGTGTGTGATTCAGTGTGTGTCAAGGTTCCTTACCAAATAGGCGCAGCAGGTGTGGAGCCCCGTACACCTGAGACATGGGCATGTCCGGGTGTTCAGCTAAGATCTCAGCATACTGCGGCCTCTCAAACTTGTAAAGCAGCTGAGTGCCCAGCATGACGTTAAAGTACTCGCGAATCCCCGCCACAACTTCGTTTACAGCATACTCTCTTACAAGAGGGGGAGAAAAGGCCACAAATTACATTCATGGAGACTATCACATAAAAACAAATCGTGCATTTGTGCTGCATAATTTACTGTTATAAAGTTAAGGGTTGAAAGTTGGTGTGTTCAACTGTTTGAAAATATATTTGGAAATGTGAAAAACTGTAAGTAACCAGGGATGCAGTGAAAAATGTTGTTGCATTATTTTCCTAAAAAGATGCTTTTTATTTCAGCACATGAACACACAAGTCCCGCAAACATTATATAATCTGTTTTAAAGGAAGAATGTGCGACTTTTTGATCCAGTAGATGTCGCCCTTGAGCACCAGCATGAAACCAAAACAAACGTCTGTTTGGCGACACCTGCGCTATTCTGAAGCCTCGCTCTCCTCCAGTGACACACCTCCTCCAACCCCTCTCCACTCAAGTTCACACAAAGGAGTTATCAAATAGAAAGCACCCTTCAGCGCAGGCGGTGTACAAAATTATCCTCAGCTTGAGCTGCAATTTTCTGTGGTCTGCATTGTCGTGTTAGCAGGCTAATGTTAGCACACACATAAATGGACACGTAATTACCGTGATCTAAAGACACTCAAAAGACCAAATAAGCATCGAGTATGTTCTTCTTCTTTTCTCTAGTCCTTGATATGAACAGCTTTATATGCAAAGCTGTCCTGTCCATGTAGACATGATGTAAACACGGCTCCAACAACAATACAGCTGGCAGGACTCACACTTCTCACTCATTGTAGACAGTCATGACTCAGAGAGACATTTACAGAGGATATCCTTGATTTCTGCTTTATTTATGTGTAAAATGATGTCCCACATTCTTCCTTTAAGAATCACACAACAGGGGCCACAGATGGCCTAGCTTTTAGGCTGCACCCCATGTATGGAGGATATAGTCCTCCAAGAGGGAGACGTGGTCTGACATGTCATTGCCCACTCTATCTCCCTGATACCCTTCTCTAACCATTGTCCTCTGAAATAAAGTCATAAAAGGCCCACACAAATAAACATGACATCATTTGAATAAAGCGAAGAATTCTTACTTGTTGTCAGAGTTTCCTTTAGATTTCTTATAGCTTGCATAGTCCTCCAAGACAGTCTCGACGTTCTTCTTAGCAGGCAGATGAAATAACTGTACACATCAGAAAAATGAGATTTTAAAACACAGACACTTTCTTTACTGTGGAGTCGACTTTCTAAACTACGGAAGGTTATTATAGCTGAAGTAAACCTACAGCAAACATCTGCGCTCTCAGTGTTTGTGTTTGTTTTACTACCTACCTGTTTCTGTCGAGTGATGAGGTCCCAGTCGTCCACCAGCCAGGGTTTAAGCTCCTCCGGGATCTTTACCTTCACCTCCACACGGTTGGTGAACATCTCCTCCTGCCAAAAAGACACAAATATGTAGAATGTATTGAGTGGTTATTTTAAAAGTGGGTGATTCAATACAGCAACACATCTTTTTTTTTTTTTTTTTTTAATATCTCTCTAGTGCTCAAGGTTCCTCAGTGAACCGTTCACATTTCTCTGCTACTTTCACGTGGACACATTTCCCCACGACTCACTTAGCAAATATTTCCGTGAAATTGAAAATCTGAAAAGAAAAACAAACATTTAGCTTTGCTGTAGAATGACGCAGTTTAATATTTATAGCTATTTTTTTAAACGAAGGAAAACATTTGAAGTTTTTTATTATATTGATGCTTATTTATAAATGTTCTGTAACATATTAAATGTCTCTGATTTATTTCACAACAGGTCTTGCTTGTTTATCAAATACTGCATGACACAGTATATTTATATTGCATATATTTAAATTTCCTCTGCCCTCAAATATTCAAGCTTTCAATGACATGAGAACTGTTTTCTTTTGCATAAAACTACAAGGTTTCAGAGCAGGTCATAATTATTTCTGCTGCTGGCTGCATGGTGCCAACATGGACGTGAGCTTATAGCGCTTTTCTAGTCTTTTCTAGTCTAGTCTTTCTATGTAGTGAGACCATCAAAAGTAACTAATCCCATTCATACGCATTCATACACCGCCGACGAAGCAACGGGAGCAATTCGGGGGTAAGTGTCTTGCCCAAGTACACATCAGACATGTTGCTGACGACCGACTCTACGAACGGAGACACAGCCGCACCATGTTTGTGTGTTTGTTTCAGAGGCAAATTAAACCACACCTGAAAGAACTGTGTGCTGAGAGTCTCAGCAGTCACCTGCTGCGGGACACAGGGAGCGTAGTCTCAATTCACAAGTCACAATCGTGTTTTTTTTCTTTGTCTTGTTTGTATGGACCCCAGCAAGAATGGCTGTTACTGTGGTAACAACTAATGGGGAACCAATGTAAATAAATAAACGTGATTAAATAAATTCATGCATGAATTACGTACTGAAAGAACAAGGAAATTAGTTCAGCCCATCATTTCAAATGTCCAAATTAGTTTGGAATTCTCAGGACATTTTTATTATGAATTCTCAATTCTTATCTAGCTTTCCCCCCGTCTCAGAAAGGAAGGCCAGTCTGCAGTGTTGTGAAAATCTCTCAAACGGGCAGTTTGGTGTCATGCTAAGTGTACTAAATCCCAGTGATTAAAATGCCTCCTCCAATCAAAGTAAGGACATTTCCCCACAGTTTTAAACCTAAAACAATGCAACGAAATGATTTAAGCTGAAATGATCATCTGGACATGTTTTCCTGTGTGGTTACCATTAAGTGATGATACATACACTCTCCACAGTGGGATCAACTCGAGCCCTCTTCTTCCGTGGCCCCTGCGGCGTTTCTCCGCTGCTGGTACCTTCCCCCGGCCCTGGGACTAAAGAAGATACCCATTATAACTTATGTATTATGAAGGATCAACGGTTTGGGGCTTACATTAAAAGGTTAAAGTATCTTTTTTGCATTTAATTGATCAAATTACACAATGCGTCTGAATGTGACGCTGTTTATATCCATAATATATGAGCAGGTAATCAGCTACTCTGTATGTAATTTTCTTTTTCCTCAGCCACAATTATCTCTAAAAACGTTGAAGGACCTGAATATAAAGAAGCACTCGAGTTTATTTCATCCTTCTTAGAAATCAAAGTACTCTCTGGGGATTTTTTCCTGTACATAATGCCTCCAGATTAATGGCTGTTGCATAAAAGACAATTATGATGTTATGAAGTGGTTCATCTGAAAATACAATTCATGGAATACAATTTAAAGCCATGACTTTTTCCAGGCTGTTGATGAGCTCATTTGGTATATTTCTACCCTAAAACTGACATTAACAGTATCAGAAAGAAGCTGCTAGACTGCAATAAGAGAAACAAAACAAAATCCGCAGCTAAATATTCCCACAGACAAACATATTCCCACTCTGTCATTTAGAAACATTTGACTTACTTTTCTGTTTTGCCTTCTTCACTTTCCTACGATGCAAAAAGACAAACATTCTTTTAATAAAATATAAACTCAATGGCAGCTTCATTAGATACACACTACTGTGTGTTACAGTTCAACAGCGCTGTCATAAATTCTGCCTTTACAAATAATATAATGTTCAGGTTTGACTGGTACTGTCTGAGAGCTTTGGATTGAACTACAGTTGTTATTACTGAAGTTGAAGTTTGCAGTGGTGTTACAAAAGACTGCCCTCTCAGCAATCCTCTCTCCGCTGCTGTGAACACACTCGTGTGCATAGAAATACTTTACGAGTCTCTCTTTGTATGAACAGTTTAGCAGTTTAAATCGTGCCTCCATCCCCAGACCTATAGTTAGCATTGATCAGTCATGTTAGTAAAGTCAGTGGAATATGGATGGTGGACTTAATGTGTGCCTAAAAGTACCACAAACAAAAAGTAAACTAGCTAACATGTGCTCTTTCTCTCTCCCCCCTCTTTCTTTCTTTATTCATTTTTAATAAACGTTCATATCTGTTTATAGGAGAAATCAAAAGTTCAAATATCGGGTAAAATGAATAGTGAGAACCATAATTAATTTAAAAAAATTCTGAGTGTGTAGCAAATGTTTAGTTATTTTTCATGTTCATGCACTTTTTGTATAAGATTTTATTTTGGAGGGAAGCAATGAAGGGATGTAACTTAATACATCCCTTTCCCCTCACTAGGCACAAGTGACACTGAAGAGATAAATTCTACACTCGTAACTCCAGAAATAGCTCATAAATGATTTTCATATAAATCATCAACTGTTGTATATCCCTGTTTGAAATACACTCAGTCATGAGTTTGTTTTAATGTATTTGGTTGTTCCAGTAACAGTGTCACAAATGGTTCTATTAATTTAATTTTAAATTAAAATGTGCTTTTGTGAATTTGAGCCTCTGCCCCTCTAGTGTATGTGAAAGTCAGGTACGTTACAGCCTACATGAAAAACCTAAAATATAAGTATAAATTCTGTGACAGTGTCAAGAGCAACAGATTAAACAAAAGGCCTCATGTCAGAGCTGTTGAACTGGGTCACACTGTACATTTGTAAATAACATGATGCCAACATCATGTGACATAACGAGAGGCATTTCACAACAGGTTCCATCAAAAGAGGTGACAAACAACTTACAGATCAACATTTTTCTGCTGCACAGCAGCAATCTTCTTGCTTGGTGCTAAACCCCTCATCTTTCCCTCAACATAGTGGTCCCTGCGGAAGAAATATGAGTAAGAGTTAGTTAATAAATTCACAACAAAACATCTTATCTGATATTTATCCATTAAGGTGACAATTGTAACTCAAAAAGCAACAAATAAAGAATTCATGTTCAAATAATTGAATTAAATAGCTACAAAGGATGTAACCCTTTGTTAACCCTTGTTAAAGCCATGTTGTAAAAAGAGGACAAAAGATTTAACATCAGCGAATTATTCTTTACAAACTGATTTCTAAAAACACTATTCTACTTATTTTGAGCACACATGAAAACTTACTGATTAGCCTTTTGAAGCTCTTTTTGTTTCGCAAGGTTGCTGTCCACATATTTGAGAACTCTGCTCTCAGGAACCCATTCATCCCAGCTGCAGAAAGACAAACAGCCTTCAGTGAGTTTAATCAGACCACATACAGTGCATAAGCTGACAATGAAAACAAATTAAATATTGTGTTAAGTACTGATAGAAAAATGTGGACATTAAAAATCTGATCACACAGCTGCTCACTTTTTGTTCCATCCGCTGTAATGAATGAAGTATTTAATCTGCTTCTCCTTAATGTTGATCTTTACACACTGCAACACAAGAAAACACACAGGTCCACAGTTTGTTTTTTAAAAAGTTAATAATCAACAAATAGCACGCATTTAAGGTACATGTGGAAACAAACCTTTGCCTCATAGAGCAGTGGCCCATGAAAGCACAGGACTCTTTCACCTGAGGGGACACAAAAACAAACATCTGTTTTCACTGTAATAACCCGTTACTAGACCAATATAAACTCATTGATGACTACATGATGGGCTGATATAAACTGGTTCGACATGTTGGGCTGATATAAACTGGTTCGACATTGTATCAGGGACTTCTTTGTGTGTCCATAAAGATTAAGCTCATAAACATGGCAGCAATAAGCTACCTAGCTGTTAGCCTCACGTTAATGTCAATTTTGATCCGCTAGCTTTATTTGAAGAGATTCATCTTTAATGTGTGACCATGTTTATGCTTTTACATCTTTAACTAATGTCTTTATTTATATGTAAATGGTCAGTAGCTTTTTATTTATCTGGAAAACATAATGGTGAAGCTAGAGCATCAGCATCAACAACAACAAACCCGCCCCCTTCAGGCGTTTACCGCCGTGTGGGTTTTTTCGGTACCGACCTTCTTGAAATTTAGGTTTAGGGTCCTGTTTTGGCGCCATTCACAGACTCAACTGATCGGATCTCTGAATGATCAAATTCGAGCATTGCCAGAGTCCATTTCTTCCAGGCACAAACACCTCCGACATTGGAGCCAAATCGAAGGAGAAGAAGCCGAGAAGGGCCTGCCTACTGCTGGATCACCTGACCAATATGGAGCCTCTCGGAGCTGTGCTGCGTTCAAGTGCTCCTGTCAAAACTCGTAAAACAGAAAGCGCAGTGTGGCTGGCTGGCAGACTTGCTTCTTTATTATGGAGGCCGAGACCTGACAAAAGTATAAATAAATAAATGTATAAATAAATACTGGAATAAATAAATAAAATAATTAATAAATAAATAATTAAATGGTAAATAAAACTGGTAAATAAATGGGACATAAATAATTAAATGTCTTAAATTTATTTCTACATTTATTTATTTCCACATTTATTTATTTCTACATGTATTTATTTCCACATGTATTTATTTCTACATGTATTTATTTCTACATTTATTTATTTCCATATTTATTTATTTCCACATTTATTTATTTCTACATTTATTTATTTCCATATTTATTTATTTCCACATTTATTTATTTCTACATTTATTTATTTCCATATTTATTTATTTCCACATTTATTTATTTCTACATTTATTTATTTATACTTTTGTCAGGTCTCGTCCTCCATACTTTATAGGCATTTTTAAGATTCTTCTGGCAAAAGCACAACATTGATATAGAAGAATATTTGATGTTCAAGGGAATTTTAATTTACAACACATTGTGCTGTTGTTAGCCCTCTATTCTCCCAGCCTCAATTTTCACCGTGACTAAAACATTTCTGTCTAAAATCATCACGTATCTGCATCTTAATTGAAACAGAACACACTTATTATACAGTCTGATGTGTGAGAGCCTGACACACGTCCCTGGAGGCAGTGCAGGGACAGCCCTTTGGTGGAATATTTGCACAAATCATCCCCCACATTGCCTCATGTAATGTTTTTATACGGGCATTCAAATTGATGGTTAGGTAGTTGTTATTTTGTTTTCCTCGACTGTAATTTTGATATACTTTTGAAGATCCCAACATCCAATGGCTTACATGTTAATAACTGCTGTCTTTTATTTAAGTCTACATGATTTGGGTGATAAAATGTTCTAATAGGGGTTGTGGCTGTATCCCATGATAAATCATTGCTGTGTTACTGCATCTCTTGATCTGGGATTATTTTGTCCTGTCCTGGTTTGTACCTCACCTCTTGAGAAAAAAGTACTTTGCCTCGGCAAACAAATCCACTTATTGTGGTAAAACACATTTTAAAAACAGTTTTCTGTTTTTTTATATCAAATTCCAAAATGTTTGATACATTAGGCTTTGACCATTGTCTATAGCCGTCATTGTTAAATCTATTATAGTTGGCTACCTTTAAACTCTACTCCCAACCCAGGAGAAAATCTACAATATCTACAATAGATTGTGGAACTGGCTGAATATAGCTGCCATCACTGTTTATCTAGTTCTACTGTATACCAGCCATTAAATAATGACCCTAGATCTGGAAAGTTTTTAAATGGATGTTTTGAGTGAGTAAGAAAAAGGTTGCAATGACGTTTGATGACGCTGAATTGGTTTCCTGTTATAGGACGGTTACCTCAGTGTCGCTTGACTACAAAGAGAACAGCAATGCCATCATTAAAGAGTCCAGTCCAGGCTTGTTTTCCTCAGGTGTAACTGCTCCTTTGGTGTCTGCAGGTCACTCCTGTGTGTCTGTGTTATAAAGGCAGCAGGTGTTGCTTGTGATGCTTAAAGTAAGGTGACAGGAGCAAGATCAATGAAGCATCCAAAATTAGCCTGACTCCCCGCCTGCTGCAGGTGATCATACAGCAAAGCGCAGCCAGAAAGCTGCACAGTGTTTTACAACAGCAGGATGTCCAATGTTCTCAGGGAACACGTTATTTTAGCTCATTTCTTTTCAAGACGGAGGGCTCTTCAGAGGAAGGAATTCTTTTGTACCTGCCGTGGTGACCTTTTTTAACGATCGTATCTGAAGACTGCCGATGTTTTTGGTTATGCTGGGGCTTATGCTGATATCATATATTGCCACTTAGACATTTTCCAACCTTCATTTATTCTCAAAAGGACATTGAAGTTTATGACATTGGGATTACAAGCACATTAAAACAAGAAAAAGATCAAACACACAAAATCAGTCACAAAAACAACAGAACAATAAAGGTCAAATAAAAGACGCCACATTACTGTTACAATGATGATAGATTACTACTGTGCTGTGTTCTGTAGTTTTGACCTTCCTAAAGAGGTTTATATATTTTTCTATCAGCACAGGTTATATTGCACAAGTGGAAAATCACCTATACTTCAAAAGGTTCCCACAATGCCTATAATACACTAAGCGTTGGTAAATTTGGCAAAGTTGTCGGGCTGCAGACTTAAAAAATCGTACATTTTTGTGGAGTCACTATTTTAAGGTTTCTCAGCCTTTATTTTTGGCCTGTAAACATGTTTTTTTAGGGTCACACATTTCTCATGAACTGAAGTGTGCGTTGCACTGTCATATGGATTTGATTACGACATACTTTTGTGTCAATCAAACGGTCATTTATCAGTATTTGAGGTTTTCTCTCACGCTCTTCTTAGTATGCCAGTTGAGTAGAACAAATTGCAGTGAGTACGGCTACACTAAAGAATGAAAGGTCAATTTGAGTGCAACGCCATTTTTAGACATTTTACATCAAAGATAAAGGGGAAGTACTTGGGTTGAAAAGATGTGTTGTCCGAGAAAAGACCACTGCATCAACTATTAAATGTAGGTTCATTGTCCTGTGATGCACTGATGCACATTTTTTTTTGTTGCAACATATTGACTCCCTCAAAGTTGGAAATGTCCACTAACATCCCCAGAGGAAGAGCCAGGCCACAGCTCTCTAACTAATTACCCTTTCAAAACCAATAAACATCTTTTCATTTCTTGAAATAGTGTTTATATGAGGTCAAGCTCAAATGGAAACCACAGGCCTAATGGGACTACCCTGTAGAGATTATTGATGAGGTACTGCATGAGAAAAAAACACAGAATCATTTTACAATGTCAAAAAGACTTGTTATTTGGTACAAATGTTGAATGGAGTATATGAGAAACACAGGACTTTTTGTAAATAACCTACTTCGGTTTTACTTCAGAAAAAAAACCGCTGAAGTGTAAAAACCTGCATCTCTATTTATGATTTTGTCTGCCTCTGACATTATTGGCAGAGAAGCGTCCACTCTTTTTGTCCCAGGAGAAACTTGTCTTGCAAACAAAGCTAGTTACATCATTTATGAATACATCATTTTCATTTCTTTAGATTTCCTTTTGATCTTTTTTATTTGTTGCCTTTGCAAAATAGTTTCTGAAACATTGACAGAGTGAACTGACATGGAATCAAAATGAAAATATCACAGAAACATGAGCGCATGATGCTAGAAATTTGCTCACATAAAATAGAGCCGAGAAATGTCATTGTACTTTTCACACTGAAGACACAAAGGCTAAATACGACTCTGTAATGTACAAAGTGTTACGTGTTAAAGTCATTGACTGTAGGACATTGTTCTTTTGCTAATAGTTTATCATCAGAGTTCAGCACCTAAAGGGGACTGGATAAAACAATAGCTTCAAACTGTTTGATTGACACTTTGGCACATGGCAGAGGTTTGGGCATGTTGAGAGTCTGCATGTTTTTTTTTTTTTTGTAGTTTTCATGCCTGCATACATGAGCAGAATCTGGTAGCCCAGGCAACCCTGTTTACTTTGTTAGTGTGAAGAGCTTCCCAATGTGGACAGCTATTACTGAGAATGTGATAAAAGCATTGAGGTGTTAGCTCATTGAGTAAATAGTATTGATAATGGGTGGATAGTTCAACCAGAGTTTGTACGCAGTACCACAACACAGAGAGACAGAGGAGGGGAATATTTGAAAAAAGAGCTTTAGCTGGAATAAAGTCACAGCCGGAGAAAAACTCCTCTGTCACAGTTTATACAGCGTACTGCAGATACATTGTGCTCCACAGATGCTGTTTTCTTTTAGTTAGCTGTTGAATCAATAACATAAAAACCTTGAGTTTGAAAGACATAAATGAGACAATATCATCTTTATAAGTAACTACGTTCTGTCTCAGTTGGCTCCTTGTTCTCCATCAGACATGTTGTTGGTATTCCATGTTTTTAATATATTTCTTAACCTTTGCACAAATGTTTTTATGTCTCATAGTGAGGGTGATATTGTAAGTGGTGTTGTATAGTCTTTGTTGGGTCATTTGACCCTGACATTAACAAAATATATAATCAGCTTTATGCCTCTAAAATGTTGCTGTTTTGTTTGCTGGTAATTTATCAGTTTAAAACATTACGTGAAGGTTTTGTTTTAAAAGATAATAGTATAGTATAGTATAGTAAAAGATTGTAGTGTTTCACATTTGATAACCATTGTGAAAAGGAACGTTTTTAAAACCAGTTTTTTGTACGTAACATATTCAGCCTCATATTGAATTGTAGCAGAAGTATATTTAAAGCCAGTTGCTTTCAAATCCCTTAACTCAGCTAAACTATGCCATCTTTTTGTGTTTGTTTACTTTACTCTTCAGACTCAGAGGAGCATTTTATTCACTTCAGTGATAAACACATCAAGCCTATATTTTCATCGTATCGGTCCACCCTCCCCAAAGAGCACCTGTTTGCTGTTCAGCTCCATTGAGGACCCAAGCAGCGCTCCCAACCTAATGTCTTGTAACCAGCTGAATAAATACTTGAATCTTTTCATTCATAAATCCCTTCTTTCATCATCCTATAAAGACCCTGCACTTTGAAAATGAACCTCTTAATATTTTGCTCAAACATTTTTACACAACCCACTCTTAAAATCAACACATTGTCATTTTAAAAATGTCTTTAAGGGGACAACATAACGTATCATATCCTATACAATCCTATCATTTACTTTCCTATGCTATCCTCATGTATCCTATCACATTAAACAATAATTAAACCAATTCTCCTATGTGTGTATTGTCCTCTTTGTTTTTTAAAATTTTGCTATATTTGGAAAATCATTTCAAGTGAAGGCACTCTACATGGTTATATACCCGTAGGCTATGGCATTGAGCCTTAACACTGCTTTTTGTCAAAAGCAAAAAAAGAGGCAAATCACAGCTTAAATCATTACAATTGCACTTTACTCTATCAGCAATTTGGAGCTCTTTTTTTTATATATACGATTAATCTCAGGTTAACTGGGTACCTTCAATTAGTACAGCAGCAAGCTTCAATGAAATCAGTGGAGGTAACACAGGGACCTGTTGCCATGCCTACAAAATCTCTGCTGGTGAAACATATGCTTGTACATTATGACATGAAGTGTGTGAGTATGTCAAAACACCTCAGTACATAAATGCAATCTGAACAGAAGACATTTTGTCTTTGTCATGAATAACAGGCACGAGAGGAAAATAGACACTTTACTTTCTATTCACTTGAACATTTTATATTTAGTCAACTCAAATCCAATCAACAACTAAAGACATTGCCCATACTTTAACACAAGATCAGACCCTCATTTCCAGGGTCCTATAGGACACCCAGGTGTGTATGCATGTGCTCTGCAGCTCTCACGCATTCAGAGAGGACTTTGTGCACATGCCTTGTAGTGTTCTTGCCCTACCTTATCCTCATGGTTTGGAAAGAAGTTTTAGAGAAAAAAAAAAAAATCCATTATAATCTCTCTATCATCCGCCTGTGTGGCGTTTAGGTGAAAGTAAATTCAAAGTTTATTTTATGAAGCACCTTTCAGAAAACCACAGTTGAACAAAATGCTGAACAGGTTAAAAACAATATAGAAGGACGTAAGGGAGATTACATGTTATATCTATATTCACTTTCTTCTGACTAAAACCTGTTGTGCTTTGACTTGTGCATTATCAGCTATTAAACATGTGACAATGTGAGAACACTCTTATAATTACACATAATGGGTAATACTGTTTTTTTTTTGTTTTTTTTTGCGTATTTACAACAATCACATTTTATACATGTTGTTACCGTTTGTGCAATCCCTTTACATCAGAAGGTGATGAGGTGTTGTTGCATCCACGACGGTCAAAGTTAACACATCATTTTTACATTCAGTTACAGCATTTGCTAAAAACATTCAAATATGGATTTTTAACAGCACTCACTTGCTTTCCATGTGCTCTGTGTTTTATTCAGACAAAACAAGTATCACGAGAAGAACAGGAAAAATGCAGGTGGCGCTAGAATTAAGACTGCAGGTGTCCAAGTCTGCACATGCAGATACCTGCTGCGAGAGATTTCCACGGGGCGCAGGCTGTCACACTTAACACCATTGGTCACATAATGAATACTCGTGCACAGCAATGCGTAATAAGTTTTCATTCGCAATTACGCACGCAGTTTCTCAGACTGTGAATACATTAAACCTAATTGCTATTTATCAAGCAGTGCGACAGCAGTCGTAAGCGCAAAATGTGAACACATATTTAGACATTCCTTGCGTATACAGCCTTATGTTAGCTGTGGTGGGTTATATATAGAACTTTGCCACATTTCACAAGCCTTTAAAGACATGAAGCAGTGGTAGAAGTAACATTTAACATAACATACATGAGAAGTATCGAGTCACTTATAGACGGGGTGTAACCTGTGCGCACTGGGTCCATGACAGGTCGCCCTTCTCTCCAAATGCCCCTTTTTTCTTTACGCAGTCGGCGCGTCTTGGTTAGTATTTGTCAACATGTTTTGCGCAAATTCAGTTAATCCAAAACAAGTTACAATACAGCCTATCCCCTGCGAATCAGTCCTCTCAGTTTATTCCTGAACTCCTTCCTCATGAGACAATAAATAATCGGGTTCAGGCAGCTGTTGGTGTGCGCCAGGCAGACAGTCAGAGGAAACACATAAGTGTGCACTATGTAGTACGCTTTGTCCCAATTTGCAACGTTCAGTTTGACCAGGACACTCCACAGGGTGATTGCATGGTTCGGCATCCAGCACAGGAAGAAGGACAACACGACTATGGTGATGGATTTGGTGACTTGGGATCTCCGTTTGGGGTTGCTTGTTTTCATGCTCCTCAGGCGGATGAAACGCAGCAGCATAATGTAGCTGATGGTCACAATGCAGAATGGTAAAACAAAACCTACAAGTATTTTTTGTATGTGATAAACTGCAAGCCAGTACTGCCCACCAGGAAACTTCAGCAGACATAGCTTTTCTCCGGTTACGTTGCTGACAGTGGAGAAGATCGAAGTCGGCGCGGTCGCCAGAGTCGCCACTGTCCAAATGATTGCGCAGATCCACTTGGAGGAACAGGACCTTTGCCCGGTGCTGTTGTTCAGAGCTGAGGCGACTGAACAGTAGCGGGTCACGCTCATGGCTGTGAGAAAAAACACACTGGCGTACATGTTCATCACGGTGACAGAGAGGATGATTTTGCACATGGCGTCACCAAACGGCCAGCTGAAGTCCAGCACGGTGTCCACGGCCCAGAAGGGCAGCGTGAGCACGAACTGCAGGTCCGTCACTGCCAAGTTGAACACGAAAAAGTTCACTCTAGACTTCTTCCTTTCGTGTTTGACTCTGATGAAGAAGAGGACGAGCACGTTGCCCATCAGACCCACAGCGCAGACCACAGAATACACCAGGCAGATGAGGAATCTTAGGACCGGACTCCCGTCTGCTGTCACGTCGATGTCCTCCAGGATGCTGAAGCAGTCCACGTCCACGGAGCTGTTTAAGCACACGCTCTCGTTTTCTTCGCTCATGGTGTCACCAGCTCGCAAACTTTTCTATATTCAAACCTGAGAGTAACATTCATGTTTTGATATACTTGGACCGTGATGCCATGCCATCAACCAATCCTTCATCTGAATCCTGCCCACCCTCCTGCTCTGTCCTCCCCCTCTTCTCCTCTGCTCTCCAAGACGCACAGTCATTCAACATCCACAGTAGAACGAATGTATGGCTGAACATTAGGTGTGATTCGTCCATCAGTTTTGTGCGTAAAGGACCCTCCTCTAAGCGCGAAGCTCCACCATCAGTTATGATCCAAAAATAAATGTCTGGTAATGGAAACAGAGGTTCACGTTAAGAATATATTTAGTCAATTTCATGAAAGCAAGGACTGGAGCTGATTAATTGTGCGTAATTGGTTTTTGTACCTGCGCTGCATGGAGGGAATTGACCACGACTCTCTGCTGCCACCCAGTGCTCGTTTCTCAATATAACATTAACACAGTACTTCAGAAATAAAGGGAAACACAAAGAAATAACAGAATGCATTTTATTACATCTAAACTTTTCTACATAAACAGGTAACATTCAATAAGTAAACAATTTCTTCAATGCATGTAATAAATATTTTTTTTTCACTTGGTATATGTTGTACAAACTGACAAAGGTCTACTGTACACTGTCTTCTCCTTGCCCTCCTTGAAAAGCCTTTTTTTAAAGATTTGTCTCTCAGATTTGGAGCCGTGAAACTGAACCTGTGAATGTTTTTAAGGCAGTGAGTGCAGATGTCGACTCGAGTCTGACTTTGAGATTATTTCACTTGTTTAAGACTCTTTATTGGCCACAGTCCTTTTTTTTTTATAATAGTACAGCTTTGATTTTCAAAAAAATATATAAATTAATTTATTCTCTCGCTCTGAACTGACACACAAAAAGCATACAAACGGACATCAAACACCCACGTTTGGATCTTCATTTTCAGCTTTCGGGTTTTGATACAGACATAATATACACATTGTAGATTTTTCCCTTTTTATCTAAAGTGACAACCAGAACATTTGGCTGCTTTCTCAAGGTCGCCCATGGAGAATTCTGAAAACACTGCAAATATTACTGATAATAGTGGCGTTACTCCGCTCGTTTCAGTCTGAGCAGACCCATATTTAGGTGAAGTCTCCAGTAACAGGTGAACCAGAAAACACATACAGTAAGCTGCTTCAGCAAATACGTGTTAACACCTGTGTGTGACTCAAGCATAGAGAGGGAATAAGATGCAGCAGCCCTGACTCATCCTCACACATAGCCCGACAACTTGATATATTCTAACAAGACAATTTCAGTTTGTTTAAATCAAAAAGGAACAGCTATGACCTCTTGTCTCTCTCTCTCTCAGAAAAATAACAAAAGAGAACCACAGGGTGGAGCTGTGGATCACTTCAAATCAGGAAATAAGTGGGAGGGTGAGGAAGGTGTGATTTCCTTGTAGACCCCATTATAGAGCATAGAAACACATTCAACACGGTCTGCACTCCCACTTCATGGATGTCTTTGTTACCTGCTGCAAGTGTGAGGACAGAAGAGGACGTTTTAATAAATAAAATGGTGATGAAATGAATCCATTAACTGTGACCTCTTTATCAACTGTCCAAATATGGGTGATTAACATTCATGCTAACATGAATGAAGCTGAAGGATCACCGTCCTCATCAGGACAGAAAGTCAGTGTAACACTTTATAACAAAGGTACAAACACTTTTTTGAGTCATGTAGAAATAATGAGTAAGTCATGAGGATTTTAATTGATTCAGTTTGTGTTTTGAGTTCATGCTGCTCAACATTCAGAAGTGATTCATTTGCATGATGCTTAATGGATCCTCAGTCAATGAACATTAACTCAAAGACACTTTGTCTATTCATTCATATGCCATGACAATAAGCTCGATAATTAGCCCTGCATCTTCAAAACATTTATTTTCAGAAGCTAGCGTGCGAGTCATTTCATCCTGTTGTTTACGTGTTTTTTTTTTTGTTTTTTTTTTGCAGTTGCTTAAAGAATTTGAGTGTAGCACATCAGATAATGACAAACATGTGCCAGCTGGCAAAACAGCGAGTAGACTGATGCACACTTCAAAGTCTACATCTACAAGAATCTACATGTGCTAGCTCCTCTGCGTAAAGCTAACATCAGGATGCTAAGCTGGAGACCAATACAACATTTCTACCATTTATGACCGCCTCAACTAAAAAAAGTAAGATTGCAAATGATACATTGGCTTGCATAGGTGGTCATAATGTTTGGCTGATTGTAATAGTGTTACAATGTGATACCATTACTTTAGCCTGTTGTAACGTGAGCATTACCTTTTTTAGCAAAAGTCACAATGTACAGCTGAGGCTGGTGGGAGTGGGGTTAGTTTTTCAGACAGTAAGCAATTAATCATTGGACACGCTAACAGTTCGAGCAAGATGAAATTCAGAAGATCATCTACGTCAGTTGGATCAGCCTCTGGGGAACACTCGTGTCTTTAAAGACAAAAACACTAACTTTCATAATATTTCATTCTAGAGCAAAGCTGCGAACGGACAATGAACTCTGTCATGCAGCTAGCAAGGCTGATAGCATGCTAATGTTGTTTCAGAAATCTTCAATTAAAAAATTAGCTTCATATTTCATTTCAGAATAAGTGCTGCTGCTTTTTCAGCATAACTGGATTCTTGCTTATGTGACGGCACATAGACTGATGTTGGCAGTAACTGAGTTTATCATTAATAGATGATCCATTAAGCATGGAGTTATCACATAGCCTCACAGGGACTTGATCAGTTCTTAATGGAGAACAAAAGGAAGTCATAAAACATCTTGAATGTATAACTGAATGAAATCATGGCGCACATATAAATTACGACTGTGTCTAGTGCCCTTACAATAAAGTGTCACTTATGTCATCTCCCATTAAATCACACACAGCTTTTTCCATGACCAATAACTAAGCGGTACCTTTTTTGATAAATAGCGCTGCTGGCAAAGAATAATAAAATCCATATTAAATTAAATCAAATCACAAAAGCTCCCCGGCGACAGTGAGTCACCCATGGAAATCATACAATATGTAAAAATATAATATATAGAAATAAGAATACAAAATAAATAAAATACTGCACAACACAGGAAATACACGACTTGCTCTGATCAATAGAGTGAGAGCCGGGGGTCAGCTTCCATGAGAATAACAGGAAATAAACTTGATGCATTACAAGAGAGAGGGAGGAAGGGAAGAGGGGTTTCGGGGGCTTGAATAAGTCTCCCAGATAGTTTCAGGAGGAGAGGAGGGTGGCTGCACTCAGAAGTGATTATCTCATCATGGTCGGACTAATGAGACTTTGAATTGAACTTCAGACGTCTGGAAAGTCTGACATCCAGGAGAGGCTGAGAGAGGGGATTCAGGCTGAAGACAGGGGACCAGGTCTACTGTATGTCAGCCTCAATGTGACCAGACTTCAGCGGATCTCTACAGAACGTCTTCATGTTCTAACTGACATGAAAGCGAAAAGACCAAAAGCGTGTCCACCTCTAAAAATTGTACAATACATTCATGAGCAAACTGCGTTGTTTTTTTTTTTTCCGGCTGAATTGCGAGAACATCGAGGTATTCCCAAACCTCTGCCTCGCTTTAACACTTCAACATCGCTCGATGAATGAGTGACTGATGGGTCATGTGTTTTTAAACCAGCCGGCTTTGTGCCCGGCCTAAGTTGGCATGTCCAGATCTCCTTCTAAAGCACTAAACTGTCTGCTTATACTCCTCTACACTAACACGAGCAGTTTCCCAAAGATGACTCCCAAACACATTGTCCAGACTGTCAGAGGTTCCAGTCTTTTCTAAACAACGGTTGTTTTTTTTTGACCATTTCAGACAGTCTTTGAGTCCTTCAACACGCTGTGACGCATGCACACAAACAGGCACTAGTTAAACTTGGTCACATGTCATTATAACCCGTCTGTTTTTATAAAAAGGCCTGATGCTTGACTTTTCATCGTGACTCCTTTTTAACAGTCAAGCACAAAACACAGACACTGGGACGACAAGACACAAAAGGACACAAGTGTCACAAAAAAAAAAAAAAAAAAACACACCAGCTGAAAACGTAGGAGTGGACACTTGACTGAAAACACTGGCACACAGATTCATCTCCACTTTCATTATCCTTTTCAAAGGTACCGCATGTTATTTTTGGCATTGTGCAAAGAAAAAGAAAGATACGCTTCCAGCTCAAAACTTCAAAATTGGCGAGTATAAATAGTCTAAAAATCTCCTCTTCTAAATGCTGTATGTCTGCAAAGTCTTTGTGTGAAGGTGGAAATCAAGGAGAGAATATTTATAAAAAAACGCCTACACACTCCCCACAGTATTCACCTGAAGGTCAGAGGGAATGCATATTTATATATTTATAGATATTTATAAATGTTTAAATAGTATACACAACTTAAACGCAGAATAAAATTATTAGAACATGAATAAACTGTAAATTCAGTGTCTAAAAAGTTCTTGTCATAACATAGATGAAATCATAATTCATCACAACGAAAAAGAGCTCCAGAAAGATAAAAAGCAAAGGAGAACTAAAGTCTCTAAAGGAGAAATGAAAAAAAAAACAACCAACAAAGCAGGAAAGAGCCTCAAACAGAAGGAAAGGATAAACACATGGCAACAGGCGTATGTACTGTATGGGCTTCTGTGAGAACTAACAAGCAACCTCAGTCGTCCACTTGAAAAACGCGATTGAAGAAGCTCACTAGACTGAATATGTTCTGATTTAACATACAAAAGTAAAAGAGGAAAATATATTTTGTTCTCTGTACACGGTGCCACTCGTCTGTTTTGTAAAAAAAGAGACGTCCTCTTTTGCTTTTTTGCTCAGGTAGCTTCTCTGCTGCTTGTGCGGGGTCGGTAGTGTGGCAGTAAACTCCTGCGCAGGTTTCTTCTGATCTGAAGTCAGTTCACCAACGCGCCATGTCCACAGCTGACCCCTTCAAATGAGGACTCTGTGCTGTTCTCAGGTCAGTCAAAGAGAAAGGAACCGTCAGCACTCAGAGTTACACACTCTTAATAGTAGTGCTCCTCCATAGGTTGTCTTTTTATTATGACCCCTTATATGAGTTTCTAGACTTGGGGCCAGTCTAGTTTCTGGATCAAAACTTTACCCTGCAGTAAAATGTTTGTTACCGGATAACAGCTGGACCCAAAGTGTAGTCCCGACTCTTCTCGAGTCAGTCCAATGATATAACGTCAGGTATTCCGCCGTAAATAGCTGCCACTGCCGCCTCAGCGCTACTCCTGCTGGCCACCACCCCGGGGTGTGTGTGTGAGGAGTGTGAGGACGAGTGCGTGGAGTGTGTGTCGCGCAGGCTGCTGGACGAGACCAGGCTGCTGGTGCTGCCCGAGTTGCTCGCCCCGTTGGTCTGCCCGGTCAGCGAGTTGACCGAGGATGCTCCCGATTGGTCTAAGTAGAGCTGGGAGGAAGAGGAGGAGGAGGTGGTGTAGGGGAGAAAGCGGTTGAGAAGCAGCTCGTGGTCGTCTGAGGCTGAAGCGGCGGCCGCTGCTGCCATCACCATGTTGTAATGCTGAAGGGCGTGTGAAACACAAGAGGGCAAGAAGAGATCATCAGACATAGGTTCACATCTCTTATTTTTCAGAATTGATCCAATTACTAAAAGTAGCTATGTATGTGTTGAGTGTCGGTTTTTGTTTGAAGTCCTATTTTTCATGCTATTATCTCATTTTATGTTATTGCCATTGTAGATATAATTTTTGAGCTTATAGCTGCGCAAATCTTCACAAAGCCGTTGAGCACTGACGTTCGCTAGCGAGTCTGGAAAAAGTAAGAGGCAAGATAACGAGCTTAAATGCTCCAGAGTTTGGTAACAGTGCAACATTTATGGACTTTTTCGAAAGCACACTGTAGCTGAGGTCACACATTAATCACAAGAATCTCGAGACAGTTGATATTATTGGTAACATTATTCAGCTAAAGCCACAGGTGGGATATCCAGAATAATCCAGGGATTTTAAAATGTGTTATTAATCTTTTGGATTAAACCTTTCCTTCTGTGAAATTATATTTCAAATCATATGTCCTGACACAGCAAAGTCGTCTGTCGTCCCTTTACTGTTTAAAACATACTATATAGATAAATATATACATATACTTATCTCATCTGATATTCAGCTGTGCAAGTAGTTTAGGCTTTGCTCTTTAGTGATGCTTAGCTTAGAGCTTCAGAATACATTTTAAAAATTCACCAGCAAGATCATTTCAGAGGCAATATCTCTGCTTATCTACAGAAAGCTCTGCCTTTAGTCTTCATTAAGGAGCAGCAATTTACCAGAAGAAAACTAGGAGACCATTCACAGTGATGCCTGGAGGAGATGTTAAATATCTTATATTTAATTTTATGATTCTGTATGAAGCACATTATGAAATTCTTTCACCCTCACAAGGGAAAGAAAAAAATCAAAATTAAACCGTTCGAGAATCTTCTTTAGATATTGCACCAAGGAAGGTAAGTCAGAAAAAAAAAAACCTCTTTTGTAATTTGGGAGGCAAAATATTAAAAAATGTTGGTTTTAAATACAAGAACCAAACAGAGCTGAACGTAAAAGTATCAGAAATAAAGAACTATCTTTTTTTAAAGGTATTTTTGGGCCATTTTTGGCTTTATTGGATAGGACAGCTGAATAGAGAAGACCTGTTGGAAGCAGAGAGAGCGGGATAACATGCCGCAAAGAACAGAGGTCGGATTTGAACCCACGGTTTTCTCTAAGAACAGATACAGTGGTTGATGTTAATTATTGCATCATTCATGAATTCAAACAGCGAGTCATTGTCATGGTGTGATGCTCTGATGTACGAACCTGATGATTGTCGCCTTGGAGAAAAGAGAAGAAGTTCAACTCTGGAATTAAAGCACAGACCGTCAATGCTGAGCGTTCAACAAAAATTTATCTCACAAATGCAAATAAAAAAAATTGTTTTTACTGTATGTAAGTATAAACACAAATATACAGTTTATTGTGTTGAAATGTTTTTAGATTACATGACTACTAACACTTTGTGTGTATCTGTTTGTTCCAACTCTTGATGAAGCCGTTTTAATGACTTTTCATGGTTGAATATAAATAAGTTAAATCGATCAATGTTCATCATCTCAGATTGTAAATATTATATTTGAAGGATATCAATTCTGAAATACAATATTTTATATCTGAGGACAATTGGAATGGGACGTAATATTCGTAAGAGATTTACAAGTGTGTTCAAACTAAATGGAGTATTTCTAAATCATCTGAGGTTCAGGGTGTGTTTGTTTAGTACCTGACAGGTCATTGGGGGTGTGGTAGTACGGTCTGTAGTCCTGTATAAGTGGAGGGACAGGAGGGATGTAGCTGGTGTCCACAGCGGGCATGCTGGGAGTTCGGCTCAGGGGAGACGCCTGGTGGTGCAGGTTCAACACTCTGAAAGAAGAGGAGGGAGAGGAGGCTTAAAGATGAAGAGGTGCACAAGCCTTTTTAATAAATAATTAGGCTTTTATTTCATGTGTCCTCTGGCGACCTTGAAGCACAAGAGTGTAAAGACCGACAGCTACAGGGTTCATCAAAAAGGGGACGGAGTGCTTGAGTTTCTACACAGATCCACAAAATGAATTTTAATTTGACAGAAAACAGATGTTGAAGTTTTACAGAGCTTGAATTAACTTCTTCAGTACCACCAGAAGGGCCGCTGGTTTGTAAAATATTTCTCTTGCTGCATTTTCATTTCAGGATTGTCTTTCAACTAAATCTTCTACTAACATGCAAACACAGCACTTCTCTGGATAATGTACTGATTATACAGTCGGATAATAAAACCATTTTCTTTATCCATCATTTAGGTAAGAATGATGGTTCTCAAAACTCAAACACCCATGAGCCTCTGCCACTGTTGCCATGGAGAGAAACATAGAGACCCAAATCAGAGCAGTAGAGGATTGAAAATGCCGTCTTGATGTTGTAGTTCACAGAATGTGGCAGTATGTCGCTGAATTTAGCCAAAGCCTGATCTGATGAATGTACAGATGATAACAGCACAGTCTGGAGCTGATTGTGACACATTATGTTAAGCTCAGTGATTAAATGTCTCTTACAGGGATGAACTCTGGGATTTGTAGTTGATCTTTGCCAACAAGATGTGTACATACACATTTTGCATTTTACTTTTTTTTTAAATAACAACAATTTTCCAGCCAGTCTTCTTACTTCTGTGCTATAAGATCTGTTTGTAAGCTTATAAATATTAAGCAATCATTCCTGATACTCAATGATTTAATTCAATCTTGTTTTTGATCCGCTTATGAACAAACTTTTCAAAATTATTTTGTGCAGAAATCTAACCCATTTGAAAATTTTCCTTTTCATCCATTTAGAAATCTCTAGTTTAATTCTCAAAAAACAGAAATAAGACTCAGGGTCTCTTCAGCTAGAACACTCTGCCACCTTCTCTGAGTGCTGAAAAAAATGAAACATAAAAACATAATTGTGAGCTCGAGTGCAAAACTCACGATTGATTTAAGATCCTGATACATAACTCCCCACTTGAACAGCTGAAATGAGCCTTATTTCCACATTTTACAGAACACAAAGTGTGTATGGAGAAAGATGCAATCACAGTGTTGCTGTGTCTGACCCTTTGTTGATGACAGGCGGCGAGGTTGGGGACAAAGAGGGGCATGCTCTTTTGGGTGGAGGCGGGAGTGGAGGCGGCGGCGGAGGTGGTGAATCTGGTCCTTCATCTTCTGAGGAGCTGTCGAGTGTCAAGTCGATCACCTCTACTTTTTTGCTGTTGTTGCTGCTGCTGCCGTTGCCGTGGCTGGACGACGAGGAGCTCCGCTGATCTGAGCCTGAAGACGTCCGACATGAATCTGCAGAGAAGCAGCAAAATGATCTTTTAGTGTGTTTTTAGATTTCAAATCATGATTTTCTGCCAGTACTGTGATGAGGACACACATTCCCTTTGCCCCCATATGTGATACAGTATGTTACTATGGAGACAGGCGGTTTACTCTGTGGCTTTCTGATTGATGCCTCACCAAATCAAATCTGACAATGCATAAACAAAACGGGGTGGGGATGTAAACGCTATGAAGAGCCCTCTCCTCTTACGTGAATCCTATAATACTCATTTAATTACTCCCAGCTTTGTCTCACTGCCGTCAAGACGTGAGTAACCTTACCCCTACCGCTCAAACAAGCATCCTTTCTGTTTCTTATCCCACCCTGTCCCCACTCATCTCCCATGACATGTCTCACCATCCAGCCCGTTATTGTATGAGGCAGAGGAGACCTCTTGCACTTCCTTCTTAGACCTCATGGGGGCCCAGCTGCCATCCTCCTTAAACTGGATCTCATCACAGTCCGTGCAGCTGTTCAGGATCTCCACGAAAAGCCTGAGAGCAAACACACACGTCATGCACAAACACAGCCAAGAAAATGTACACAAACACACAGAAATTAGTGGAGGTTTTTAAACAAAGGCTGAGGAGAGTGGAAAGCCCCTTCACTTCAAATGAGTTCTTAGAAACATAAAGTCTATTCTAAACAGTCTAACATCAACACTGCTCTGTAAAAGGCTCTCTGCATGAAACACTCCAGTGAGTGAAAGGACACTCTGTCTTTTTCAATAATATGCTCATCACCTGCAGGCTACTTCACAAACATTCTTCACACACTTCACATTCTCATGAATCGAACATTCATGCTGTGAATCTAAGCCGACGTTAGCTGCTGTCCTCACAAAATTTCAAAATGAAAGCTTTTCAGAGCGACCTCCAAGCGAATAGGCTCCTCATTACTTGCTGTTCTTGTACAATTTCATTTTATTTGTGAAGCACTCTTGTCAACTCTCCTTTTATCAATAAGGCATGTTTTTAAATACGCCGTATTGATAAACTTTGATTCATTAAAAAATGTTTGGTTGCTACAAAAGTCTAAACATGATGGGATTTAGAAACCTTTTGTGAGCAGCAGAAGTTCAGAGTTGTGTAGGATAAGAAAAAACTGAAACAATTTATTGATTCTTTAAAAGTCGGTATTTCAATTGTTTTTAACAATTAACCAAGTGGTACAACTCTATTGTAAAAACCAACAACTTGAGATAATATTTAATACATACACACACATATATATATATTATATTTAGTTAAAAATATGAGCAAAAATAATCTAACAAGTGGACCTTGACATTTTCTTTGACACACAAATGCAGCTTAACACTTCTTTTTAGAGTCTGAAATTAACTAGTAATTACTGTAATTATTTTCTTTTTTTTTAAAGATTTATTTTGGGACGTTTTGTGCCTTTATTGTAGAGACACATCAGTGGACAGAGTCAGAAATCATGGAGAGAGAGAGTGGGGAATGACATGCGGGAAAGGAGCCACAGTTTGGATTCGAACCCGGGCCGCCCGCCTGGAGGACTACAGCCTCCATACTAGGGGCGCACTAACCACCGCGCTACCAGCGCCCCTAGTAATTAATTCTTAATGACGGAAACAGTCATTTGACAAAAAACAATCTCAAGTCAAGGTCAGTTTCCTCGATTATTAACAGCTAACTTTAGTGTTGAGTGAGTTGAGAGCTCAGTGTTGAACATGTGGTTATTTGTCAGAATTTGCTTTCTTGGCAAAAGTTTTTTTAAAAAGGACAAAAAAAATCTCATATTTAAGAAAATGCAGCTACAGGCTGCAGCTTGTTAGTTACATTTAGAAGTCTACAGGGGGAAATCGGCAGGGTGGGCTTTGTCCAAAGGTAGAAAAATGCACCGGTACATCGGAAACTCCCTCATTGAAACGGTACATGACGAGTTGTCTGTTCCAATTAGAGTTTTGTTGTTTTGGTTACATTTTCTACTAGAAATGCTTCACACTGTTTCCTGACAGGTAATCTGTATAAGGGGGAGATGGGGGATGGGGGACTAACCCGTCGATGATGAGGTGCTCATAGGGGGCCTTCTTGTCACAGACAGGACACACCCAGGTGGGCTTCTTCTCGTTCATCTGGATGTAGAGTGTGGCGTCAAAGCACTGCAGGTGGGAGCATGTCAGTGCTCGGCACGGAATCATCAGCCGCATCTTCCCCAGCTGCACAGCGCAAACACACATGAAGTCAGGGCATGAAGAGGACACACACACACACACACACACACACACACATTCACATGTGCACACACAGCAGGGATAGGGGATGCATAAATATACAGACACCCATGACCCAGATGTGAAGATGATAAGGCATGAGGAGAGAAATGGACAGGGGGATCATATGCACGACCCAGAGTTAAGGACATGCAGGCATGTTGAGACAAGTATAAAGAAAAAAAAAGAAAAATAGACCGACATGTCTTGGCAAGACTGAATCTCAAAAAAAAAAAAAAAAAGCCTCAGAATTGATGAGGAGCAGGATGACTGTTTACCGGACAGAGCAGCGACACTCGAAGGCTGGTCGTGGCAATTTCACTGTCTGGGTCTGCTGTGAGCTTCTCTTTGACTGCAGGAGGAAAGTGAACCACACATCAGAGAGAGAGAGAGAGAGAGAGAGACACAGAGAGAGAGAGAGAGAGAGAGACAGAGACAGAGACAGAGAGAGACAAAGCGAGAGAGAGAGAGAGAGAGAGAGAGAGAGAGAGAGACAGAGAGAGAGAGAGACAGAGAGAGAAAGAGAGACAGAGAGAGAGAGAGAGACAGACAGACAGACAGACAGGGAAGGGGGGGGACACAATCTGCTTAGTTCAGCTTAATTCAGACTGAAACTCATTTACTACTTTTGCAAAACAAGGTCACGAATGAAGCAGCATTCAAGAGCGCTACATGATTTATTGGACTGACCGAATCCCCTTTGCACTTAAACTTCTTCTAATACCTTCCAGGAAGTATAACATTTTATTAAAATAGTACAATAACTTTGAAGAACAATATATATGTGGGGATCAACTGAACACACTGGAAAGTTATTTTATGTGTAAATGTCTATACAGCAATAAAATAAATGTAGAATGAGAAACATATTTCACAAACAGCCTTATCACATTTTGATTCACAAATATTCAATACATTCACTTAAATAAAAAAAAACTACAAAACTGTTGTCATAACAACACATATCGTCCAGTATATATATCTGTCTTTTATAAACATCATAGGACCAAAAACACTCACATAGGTTTCATTTATAGGGAAAAATGTTGGAATGTAATATTTCAACATTTTCTTTGCCAATTCTTCTGCTATGATTTTGCTTTTTATCCCACATTTTAAAATCTGTATACATCACTGTGTGAAAGTCTCCTGGGGCATTTTTTCCTGTAGGATTAAATAAGTAAGAGACTGCTGTGGTGCCAAAAAACTAAGTAGGTTGCCTGTCTTGAATTTTTAAGACAGGCCACCTACACTGACTGAATATATTAATCTTTTGTTTTTTTAGTGGATCAGTCTGAACACTTGACTGCGAAATAAGGTCAACATTTATAATGAAATTGATGCAGCAGTTTGGATTTCTGAAAAAGAAGAGCTTGGCAGTCCTTACTGAGAGCTCTGGAGTGGTCTGGGTTTCTGATGCCTTTAGCCCGTAGTCTCTGTAAGAGCACTGTGGAGGACTGCTGCTTCACCAAGTACACCGCCATGGAGTAACTCTGTGGACACACAAGACCCCATCAAGAAATGTCATAATAATAATGTGAAAACAAATACTTTAAACTCCACATAGTCACAAACTGTCCTGAGAGCGTCATCAAAGAAGCTTATTATTCAAGGTGACTTAAGTTAGCAGACCCTCCTGCTCTGGTTTGCATTAACAAAATATCTATTTAAAATAGAAGTACTGTATGTATGCTTATTAAGAAATAGGTCATACATGTATTTTTATTGTTATTCTAGATAGATTAAAGCATTTATTAAAACAAAGGGAACAAATACTCCTTGTGTATGAGCCAAAAGTTATTACACATAAAAAAAACTATACGGTAATTGGACAATTTTAAAATGTCTGTATAACATTGCATAAACCAAAACAACCACAACAACAGTGTATGAGGTCAAGAAAGAGGAAAAACAAGCCCATTGTTAGATCACAGAAAATGTAAAGAAGCAAGTGTTTAAGGATCTTACTCTGAAGAGACAACGTTTTGGACAGGAATCTGTTTCATTTTCAGCATCGCAGTGTCATAAGTACAACATATTTAACAAGGACAGTTTTGATTTGAGTCAGAAATGACTTCAGTCTAATGTGGTGTATGTTAAGAGGCACACATGTCTTGAACAAAGGAATGTATCAGGGATTGTGACAACTACTCAACCTTTGAAAATAAAATCAATCATTGGTTCAAACAAACCAATCAAATTATCTGTCTCTGTTCCTCGGGGGTTCTGGCTCTTCTTGCATTTAACCTGCTCACCATATGTGGGTCTTTTATTTGCAATAAATCAAACGTGTCCATTAGTAAGTAAAACTGTTTGTGAGCGTGTTTCGTCTGGTGGACTGTCCTTTGAGGTGTTCTCTAATTGTTAAAGTTGTTTTAATGTCTTTTTATGAGTGCGTGCCTCATAACTATGGAGGAAATTTAGCAATCATGCTAATTCCAACAGATTTACATCAACGCATGTTGATTAAAGTGCACTGTCATGATTCAATAAATAGAATAAATAAATATAATAATAATAATAAATTACATTATCAGTCATGTTAGTTCCATAGCCGCTGTCAGAAACGGTGAAACTTTGGTTCTTACCCGTCCAATCTCAGCGGTCCACGACACCACAATGGTATTAGGAACTGTGGTGGACAATCTGACCAGTGAGGTAATGTTGATGGGCCGGCTGGGCCGCTTCGGCTCGACGCCATTTTTGGTTGGAGGAAGATAACCCTAGATGAAAGACAAAAATAAAAAAAATGTTCCTTCTTGTTTTTTAATTCTTTCACTCTTCAAGGAAAACACAAACATGCTGGATGGCTGTCAATGTTGTAAAAGCAGAACTCCTCACCGGCAGGTTACACGGCTTTCCGTTGACTTTCACACACAGATTGGGTGGGAAATGGTCTTCCTGAGGACAGCTTGTCTCCGACAGGCAAAACCGCAACTGGACTTGAACTGAGAAGTCACATTTGTTCCCCGAGATGTCCCTTTGAGCACAGAAACAAATTGGTCACCACACATCGACAGAAACCATGTACAGTCGTGAATAATTCATGAATGATACAGAGTGCAGCATTGACGGAGCAGTGTGCATCTTACATCGAGCTGCTGATCTGCTGGACTTGCTGTGGCGTTAATGCAAAGGCGAAACACGTCTCCTGAAATCTCTGGCTGTTGTCTGATGCTGCAGAGAGACAGGAACAGAGGGGGAGGGCAGAAATGTTTAATGACTGGGAGACTTGGGCATGCACCAACTTTAAACTGTAACAAAAGTTGGCTTATACAAAAGAGTCTGTGACTCACAGACAATGATGTAGACACAAAAAACAGTCAAATAAAATCACAGTAAATCAGTTTAAATTCACAAACAAAGCATCTGCATGAAACAAAAACAAAAAAACGGTGAAGAAATGTGTGCACAGCAGAGTATCAGTGGGTGTCCAGGGGAGAGCTTGCAGACAAATTACAAATAAACTAAAGAACACCTGGATGTCAAAACCAGACCATCTCACATAGGGGTGAAGAAGTAGAACAAAATGAACGTGTGTGTGTGTGTTCTATTTTTAGGCCCACAGAGAGGTGCTGGAAATAACTGGTACTACTAACCCAGCCCGTATTAAAGAGACAGCAGATTCGCAAAGACAAGAAAAAGTTTGTGTGTGCACGTTAGAGTGATGTAACAAATAAAGGAGAATCGGTGAGCGGTGTACAGTCCTGTGTTCTCATTTGATTTTAATTGAAAACTCTGGTAAAATATTTCTTGATGAACTGTTTATAATTTTACAAAAACAGTCTTTGCGAGTTCAAGAACAAACCTCATGACTACTCTATGTGATTACGAAGTTGTACTGCATGACATAATACATTTATAATAAAGAATAAAGTTCAATGCTCAAAACATTGTCTTTTGAAAAATAAAATAAAACGTGTGTGTGTGTGAGAGAGAGAGAGAGAGAGTCTGGAATCTGCTTAAAATGATCAAGAATTAAATGGAATTTTAAACAGAGACCTATCACACTTATAGACACCATTTTTTTCAACTGAATCACTTCGTTGCTAAACTTGTACAGATTTAACTTTAACTGAAAATGCTATCTATTTATTCCAACTCTGAATGAGGGATACATGCACCTTGTTTCTATTCCTATGGGGGGTAAGGAGATGAGAGGAACAACAACTAACCAGAGGAAAAGAAGGCTGCAGACTGGGAATAAACTAAAAATGGAACCATTAATTAACAGACTAAGTAAAAAAAGAAAAAAGAAAATGAGCCCCGCTCAAAAACAGCTCAGTTCCTGCAGGAAATTGTTCAATTACAAAAATGGAACTAATTAAACTGTTCACCACTGAGTGAAAGCTTTTAGCCTTCATCACAAGAGTGAGCAGAGCACCTTGAGTGTGCATTAGCAGTATAACTATTCTTAAAATAGTAAGAGTGTCTCTTTGTGTATGCACACCGCATTTTGGGAAACCTAATTGCTGAATCTCATTGGAAATCTTTTGGCCTGAAGGCTGAGTAAGTGAGGGGGATGATGAGATTCAGAATTACCTGTCATGTATTGTGACTGTTGCTTTAATCAGGCTGAACTGTCAGTGAGTGACAGCTTACAACACCGCCGAGGATCTGTGTGCATGCATGATCACAGTCCCACACACACACACACACACACACACACACACACACACACACACACACACACACACACACACACACACACACACACACACACACACACACACACACACACACACACACACACACACACACACACACACACACACACACACACACACACACACACACACACACACACACACACACACACACACACACACACACACACACACACACACACACAGTTTCTCTCCATGTAGGGCACTGAGGGAGGTGAATGATTACTGGACCAATCACATCCCTCCTCTCATCAGCCTTTCAAACAGCCATTTATTTTCACAGTTATGACCCATCTACCCACCCACATGGTGTCTAATTTGTACAGCATGTATATATAGCATGTTTCTATTCATGCATCTTTTAAGAGGCAGCCTGTACACTGCAGAACAAAATCATAGGCACTGAGTGTGCTTTCGAACAACAGTCTTCCTCCTCTCCGGGCTCACACGCTATAAATAGAAAGTTCTCTCTCACTCTCTCACTTTGTCCTCTCCTGCTCTCCTCTCACTCTCTCTCTCTCTTACTCCCCCTCTTCATCTCTCCATCGCTCCATAACTCACTCTCTCTCTCTGGTTCTCTCTCTGGTGGTTGGAGTGTTTCTGGGGTTTTCGTGTGTGTGGTGAGGAGAGATATGAGACTGTTGGAAATGAGCTTTGATGGATGTCTTCCTCTCTCTCTCTCTCTCTCCCTCTCACACACCCCCACACAAACTTTTTTTACCCCTACCAACACCAACCCACTGTGGCTTCTTTAGCTCTTTTATTTTAAGATGCAAGAGAAGGTCTAATATCACATTCAGGATGTTTGACAAACTGGGATGATCAAACAAAAGTCATTTTCCAGAATGTAATTCTTCTAATGACCAATCAGCTATCATGTGACCTCAGTGGCCAAGACCAATATTTAAGTGCTTCTGGTGTAGCCAATGAATATCTAGATGATTATATGTCTGGGTCAAGTCCTTTTTCCAACTCAAACGGAAACAGAGCAACAACAACATTTTGTAGTTTATATTTTCAATTACAGGTAGTTTATATTTAATTACACTAAATTCATGCAACACCTAAAATGTTTAAGAATTAAGCCATTATAAGGAATTAAATATGCTGAATCAATGCAGAATTTAGTTTTTATCAAATTAGTCTTTTCAACTTCACTGAAATAAAACTCAAGATTAATGATGCTTTTGGGCAGAGCTATTACTGATATTAAGTACAATTCTGCCACTGCAAGTTATCAGACTTCTGCTTCACGATGACTGTGAGAATGTGAACGTGAATAAACACTTTTATACCTACATCGAGACATTGTCAGTGCAAAAACACAAAAAAACTGGAGTTTGTTCCGTCTGAACATCAAAGCTGATACAAGCTCACTTTCTGCAGCCATTGAAGGGGTGGAGCACAGCTTGTGATGAACTGTGTGTGTGTTGTCACGCTATACATTCATTGCAATGCCATGAAGTAATCAGTCAGGAGTCTAGTGAAATGTGAAAGGTGTATTCATACTGACAAAGAGCTCTGGTACAGCAACTGTATGCCCTGAAAAGCTGCAGACCCCCGATGCACAGACAACTATTGACATTGTCTTATAGTGTGTGAAATGTGTGTGTTGGAGAGACAGATGGTGGGCAGAGTGACAGATGGGAAAATGACCTTCAATGGGATGATGTTTACGATGGAGAGAAATAACCCAAAACAGTCAACTCCCGTTCTATGGGGTTATCTATACTGAGGGGTATATGTATGATTTTGTCCAGTTACTGTTGGGTTAATCAAAAGGGTAATGATAACATCCCCTAGTTGAAGTCCTGGTTTGTATTGATTTTGAATTTTAATGGTTCAATTGGCATAGTTTTTATTTAATTATTTTTTATCCTAGGAAAGGGGATGAAAAGCATTTTAAACATCTCAGTAAAAGAAAACACAACATGCATCTAAAGTAATCACATAATCACAAAGGAAGCTGTTTTTGACAATGACAACTTTCATGAGACTATTACCAATTTCATTAGACTTCTAGTTTTAGCTCGGATGGCAACTGAGAGTGCATTACATATTGTGAAATGAGGCACACTTGAATAGGATGTAAAAAAAGGTGTGACAACTGCACGCATCCTGTTTAGAAGCACGCATATTATATATTAAGAGCTAAAAGCAGCAGTGAAGAGTAACAAATAGAGACTTGCAAAGACATTTGCAAATTTAATGTTTGTGGTTTAGGGGATTTGTCTTCATCCTCGCTAGTCGTCATCAGAAGTACTAGTCGCAGTCAAACTGATTATCAATATAATCTATATGTAGGCCCAAGACGGTTAAATATTGTGTCTAAGCTGTATCGCAGCCACTCACCACTCAACAGGACAGCAGCTCTGGATAATGGGCCTGATCTCCGTGCTCTACTGCCAGGATGTAAACCAGCACAGTGGACAAAGGAGCAGCGCAGGTACACTGGCATATAACCACTCAACTGGTGCAATGCATAACCACATTCAGCACAGGTCTATAGACTTAAAGCTGCAAGGAGCATAGAAGGCTGGTGATGCTACCACTGCAAACCAATTTCACAGCATTTACCCATAGAGTAAGAAACACGTCGCAAAGTGACACACATTTCAGCAAAGTCAGACTTGAACCTGGACAGTCCACTTAGATGACTTTAACCTCCGTACAACGGCTTACCACTTGGTCATCTGCGTCCAGTGTTTTCTAACCTTTTAGACTAGACGACTACTCTTTAAATTTCCGTTTAATCGACGGGGAAATTGGTTGCTAGAAACATCCCTAGTAACAATCAATCAAGCACAGCAGTTTAGGATACTTTATTACTCCACTACATTTTATAACATATTCCAATTTACAGGAGCAATATGTAACTCATGTAGCCTTTAAAATGGGTACTGCAGTCCAAATTCAAAACATTGGAGCCCCCCCCCCCCCCTCCCCAGAGTCTATGCACACAAGAGTTGCCATGTCATGTACATGGAAGCTTCAGTGTTTAGCCAGCTCTGCATCATTCTTGAAACAGTCTAACCTCTCTCCATTTTCAAAAGCACCTTGAATATTTATCCTAGTTTTACCACGTTTCTGGTTGTGAAGCTTAGAAAAATACATTTATGAACTGAAAAATAAATAATGTTCTAATGTGTGCTCTTCAGCCTCACTAAAACCTAGCTCTCTGTATTGTATTTGTATGGGTGATCTATCAAAAAGCATGGAGAGCATGAGTATTCTCACTATTCTGAACTTACACTCATTGACAGAACTAGAGAATCTGTGGCTCTGGGTTAAGTTTGAAGAGAAAAAGTGTGAGCTAAGTTACAGAGAATGTGCTCAGCTCTATAGTCGAGTCCTCGGCACAACAAAGACCAGCTGGAGTTTATTAACTTGTTAGTGGCTTTGCTACTTTTTCTCTGCCTGGTACACCACAGGCACACGTATGCACATCAACACACTAACACACAAAAACAAGAGCAGCCACTTGTACATGCACAAACAAAAGCACACACACTATTGTTCAAAGGCAGAACAAAAACATACGTCACTCAAATTGAAAATTATGACGCTAAAAGGATCCGGAACAAAAGGTCAGCTCTGGATGTTACGCCCACATTCAGGGACAATTGAAAACTTTCCAGAAGTGTAACTTCCTCTCCTCTCACTATAACAGCAGTGATTCCATGTTATTATCTGCATGAGGGTGTTGCACACTTATACATTGACAGGGCTCATTAAGGCATTCCAGTGTGCTTACAGGACAGCCACAACATGCTGCCATTACTTTCTCTCAGTCTGGCAGCGGGCCCTGCTATCCCCATTAACTTATATACTTTAGCAGCCATTTCACAATGTCTTAAGAGATTGGCTTCATGTCATGTACGGCTTGCTTTAGTCTTCAAGAAACAAACTAAAAGAGTGAGAAATGTTAAACGTCAAATCAGGATTTGGTTTGTCAAATCAGAAGACTCTTTAGGATGATGAAAAACCAACCCAGGCTGAGAAAATAACGCTGCTTTTACAGTATTTCAGAGGAGTGGGAAGCCATTTTGTGCTGTGTGTTTATGGTTCGGAGGAGCCAGGGGCTCCTTTGTTGATATTCATTTGTTGTGAGGAGGCAGACTTGTTTACAGTGAGATAAGGATTTTGCTCGGTACCACGAAGAGCTTTTATGAGTACGAGAATCTCAGGTTGTGTTTTTGCAGGGCGAGTGAGGAGGAGGTGCCTTATTGCTTTCTGTGCGGTGGATGTTTGGGAACATTACCACCATGACCTGTTGCATAAAGCTGATAATATATGTGATTAAAATGTTTACTTATTCCCCGAGCAGACATGTATCTGCTGGCTAATCCGGGGTCAAAACAAGACGCACACAAACACTGATTTATAGTGATACAGCGTGCTTGCTCAAGGACACTACAGCAGGGTGGATAACAGCTCTTCTGGGAACTTGGACTTAGGATTCAGGTTGTTTTGATTTCTCTCTCTCTCCCTATCAACCTGAACTGATTCTTATTTTTGCTGCAGGATAGAGTTGTAGCAAAGACCAATTTAACTGAGATAGAACAGTTTGAGACTAAGGCAGGAGCAAAACCACATCAACCCTCCCAGTATCATGACAGAGGCAAGTGACACAAGTTCTGGTGGACCATGTCTTTATATTCTGTCACAAGCGCTCTGATTTCCATTTTTTACTTAAACCGGAGTATTGTCTAAGTGACATTTCAGCAGAGTTTGACTGTATGCAGTAAAAACAGTCTGATTGGAGAGAAAAAGAGGCAGAACACACTCTGCTGTAATGCAGTCCTGGATCCAATTAGCTGTAACCTCTGATGTTAAAGCTCCGGTGAGGAACTTTTGGTTGGTGTCTATTTTGGCAACCCCTGTGGACAAAGCGGTGCCTCTGATCTCTGATTTTGTCCTGTACATGTGTAGGTAGGGTTTTTTAAGAAAGTCCTACCATGGTACAGAAACATTTCTGAGGGAAATATATATTGATTAAAAAGGCTGTTTGCAGCTAAATGCTGCATCTGACACATACCAGGGAATATACAGCCTCCTAAAGAGTCTATCTATCTATCTATATACAGCCTCCTGCCTCTAAAATTGTAGCCCATGGGTGAAGAGATTGTCAGCCAAGTGAAGGCTTCCTAAACTATATTAATCATTAGATACTAATCAGATCATATAACTCCTATTCATTTTTCCATTGTTGTATTAATTTCAACGATTGCTGTTGAACTTATAGCATAAAAGATCTGAAAACCCCGAAATAGTCAAACTTCATAAATCAGCTGCCAGTGGCTTTCTGCTCGTTTCCCAAAGCCCAACTGAGGAATAAGATTTGTTCTCTGCAGTCAGAGCCCACAATGGCTGATTGTGGGCTGACACAGATCTGATCAGACAGAACTCAAAAAGTTTTGCTGACTTTATAAAATTTCCATTCTGAACATTTTGATTTATTCAACTCTAGTTTTATTTTTTCACATCTTTCTCTAACAACAGCATTGTGTTACAAGAGCTCATTATTATAACTATTATATATATATATATATATATATAACACACCTTAATCTTCAAATGCTGACATCTCATCTTTCCAGTGTTTATTTATCTGTGATTGGCTGAATATTTACTGTTGCCATGGTGATATTAGATAAGTGAGGGATGGCATGGTTGATTGGATCTATTTATTGAACGTAATCTCACATCCTGGTCTGATCTACAACATGCATCATTAGTTACATATTGATTATATGTTACAATATTTGTCTTCTGCTTGCAGTGAATCCCAGCTCAACCCTTAATGGGGAGAGAAGGTGTTTCTGCTCCTGAGAGTGTTTCAGTGTGAAATAACAAATCAGCAAATTAACACCGTGAAGGCAAGCAGATCAGTAAAACAGAAAGTGTTTGTTTTACTGTAAATAGGATCAAATATGTCAAACATTTATGCTTTCTTTGGTCACAAATGGAAAGTAATTTTACATGTTTTATCATTCTGGTGTGGACTATTTGTATGACAAAATAAGCGAAGCGAAATTTTATAAGCGAAATTGAACGATCAACTATTCTATAAATAAACCTGCAGATTCATTGTTGTACATTTCTATATTGCTGCATTAATCAAAAACATGTGTAGAGAGGAAACATGTTCCTACAAGGTATCCTAGTTTGATAAGTTATTATGTTTGCGATGTATCAGACAATATTTAAAACTAAAATTAATTATTCACATCCTGCCATTTACATTTGCCAACACACACAAACAAGAAATATTCTGTCTATATTACAGTATATTTCATTTTCCAAACAGAATGATCAACAGCTGATGATTCCACTGATAAGGATTTCTGCTTCTGTTTTCTACTTGTTTTTATGGTATAAAGAGTGTTTGGGATTTGGCTTTACTTTGGACCAAATAAGAAACATGAAGACTCCAGTTTTGGTTCAAGGAAATTGTGATTCAAGATCTTTCTATAATGAAAACTAAAACAACCATAACTTGCAGTCCTACCTGGGACAAAAGCAAACTGTATTTCGAGCTTCAGCGGCCTTTGAAAATAAACTGGAGACAATTAAATGACCTACTGGCCTAAATATGCAGTAAAACAATGGAACTCAGACATCTAGTTTAGCTTTGTCCAAGATAATATATACCAAAATATCCTCATGGTGGGGTGACTCATCCATGCTCCAAACTCTTGATTAGACTTGGATTTTTTTTTGAACGTGATTCCCTCCATTATATGAATAGCAGAGCAATCTTCTCATGAAACAAGCCATTATGCACGAAACGCTCATCAAACTAGGAATGGGCTTGCATCCTTTTACCGGAGATGTGGTGATTAAATCATGTATAATGCATGCGAGCCACAGTGAAATCCACAATGAGTACAGAGGCATAGTTCTCAATGGAGGACTGAAAATGACGGAGATGAGACTGGAGTTCGAGCAGCGAGGTCACCATGGTAATAAAGGAGTAGTTGTTGATCAGTTTGGACTGGCGGGGCTAAACTGTGGGCTCACCTTTATCCTAGGAACTGAGCAGACTGAGCAGAGAGCACAAGGCTGCACGGGAGGGAGGGAGGGAGGAAGAGGAGGGATAATGACAGGGAGACAGAGAGGGAGGATGGTGTGAGATAGATAATGACTATGTTTCCATACAGGCAAGAAACCAGGTTACAGTGAGAAATCAGGTACAGGCAGGAAATCTGAATTTACAAGCATTTAAATTCCTTATTTAAACATGAATATAGATGCAGCTGGTCAGAAAACACTTTTTTTTCACTCCTCTGCCATATTTGTGAAGCATGCCTGTCTTATGTCTGGTTTATGATGGAGATGTATGTTACTGCAGCTTGAGGAGTTTGCAGAACTTGGACTGATGTCGCATTGAGGAGGCTCTCTATTGACGGAGCACAGGCTTTAATTATTACTGAGTGATGCTTTCATAAATCCATCTACAACACCCTTATATCTTTATATTACATGTTTCATTGTGTGAAGTGCTAATATTAAAGAAAACCATTTTTTTTCCAATTCAGAAAATATGAAGAACGAAATAAACCACCGCCAATAAAACTAAAGGCTCTAACACTTGGTTAAATAATAGAATAGCACAGATTGAGCATAAAGTAAAACGAAACACAGCATGAGAGAATCCTAAAGTAGCTTACATTGATGGATTTCCAGCAGAAGAGAAATATGCTGTTTTTTTATTTGAAGTTCTGATTTTATATAACAGATGCAGTAGGGAGCTGTTGTGCAAAAGTCTTGAAGTGTTCATGTCTAAGGATGACCTTGTAAACACAGTATTGTATCAGTAGAGTGTAATTTGGAGATATTTAATGGTTACTCTATTCTAAAAATAGCAGCTTCAAACAGCTGCAGCTTCAGCCTACACATTTACAATCAATAAATCTTTAATCTACTCGCACGTTTCGACCTTCAGCTTGTCTGTGGGTTGATCAGCTTTAAAATCCTGCAATTCCTGTAACTCATTCTCTCTTTTCATCCTTCACAATTTTGGTCTTTCATGCTTTTCACATGTAAAGGCCAATTGCAATGCTTCTGCGTTGCAGGAGTGTGTGTAAAAATGTGCTTAGTTAACTTCACATTTTAAGGTTTATCACTTCATGCTCCTCTCTATGATGATGCACATTATTTGTGCTTTGTTACATTTATTTGTCTTGTAGACTTTTGGAGGTCGTGACCTTTTCTCTCTCTCTCTTTTGCATCAAAATACTTTTATGCACCAAAATTATCATACTGCTGCACCCCCTTTTAAAAGCCTTTAATAAATGTTGAGGACAGACATTGAATAAATGGGCTATCTCCTGCAAAAATAAAATGAATCTCACAAACCAAGAGAGCAAGCCAGCAAGTGGGGGAAGGGAGCCAGTAAAAAAAAAAAGAGAAAGTGAGAGATAAAGAAATTTGAGGCAACAGGAGAGGCAGCAACAACGGGGGAGAAGAAGAGAGAGGAGGAGAGGGATTGAGCTGTAATCAGAAGATCAGAGAGAAGTAAACATGCAGAGAAGACCGACTGTGGTGGAAACTGAGACCAAAGCTGCTTCAAGTAAGAGATAAAAAAAAATCCCCCAGTCTACCCATGAGCTGAGACATGTAATTAATTAAGTGGATTCATTACTGGCCTTCAATATTATTACCATAAAGAGGGTCGTCATCTCCAAAATGAGTTTCATATAGAAGAATACAATTCCAGCTGAGTTAAACAATGTGCCCCAGTTTCCTCACAGACATCATTTTTCGCACTCTCTGCTTCTCTGGGAACAATACGATCAGCGTGCATTATTTATTGGAAAGAATGTGTGTGGTTTGAACGGACAGTATGTGCAAATGTGTGTGTGTGTGTGTGTGAGAGAGAGAGAGAGAGAGAATGAGAGATGTGAACTTGCGATTCAGATTCAAATGAGAGGAGGGTGTGTTCTGCAGGCACAGGTGTATGCCTGTGGGATTTCATCACTTTGCATGCAAATTTGAACCGAGGATGGCCACGAGACACAGAGTGAGCGTGGAGGAAGATGGAGGGACACCGAAAGGGATGGAACAAGCAGGAAATGGACGGAGTGTGGAAGGGAGAGGGAAGAGGAGAAAGATGGTGTGATGACAGAGCTGCAGGCTCTGTGTTTGTACATGCGTCTGCAGGCAAATTAATCATGAGATGGTCTCTCTAACTCCATTAAAATGCTAATGTAGGAAAATGTAGACATTTACATATATTTGCAATACAGTCCAGAGCCCAAAGAGAGTTATTATGCTAAATGCAGGCTGGCTGCTGGATGCACAACTGAACACAATCTAATCAAGATAAAGTGAAGATTAAAAGTCTCCAAAGTAGTGAGTAAGAGTGACGACTGGATACAAGACAGGGTGCTTGCTTAAACACTGAAATGTAAACTTATTAGAGCCATGTACAACTATTTTCTCAATCAGTCTTCCTGCGAGAGGGGATCTTACATGAACACCACTTTTGTGTTGTGCTCATTTTATGTGTTAGACTTGTGCATTAGTCTCACTGATTCTAAATGACTTTTTATAACATTTGAATTCAAAATGAATCTCTTAACCTTTGGTGGATCATTCGATAAGTGCCAGTTTCTTTAGCATTTTATCAGCACACAGTCAGGTAGTTCTGAAGTAGTACATTAGCAGACATTTAACTACAAACATATGAATCAATAAAAAAGTCTGTTTCATGATAAGAATGTAAACATTTTGAAGATTTGAAACCATGTTTTCAGGTTCTTGACAAAGTTTTAATCAAACATTAAAAATACTTTAACTGTTGCACTCAAGTACAAAGTACATATTTATCTCTAGTTTTTATTTTATTTCCTTGTTTTACATGACATTATGACGGTTTCTCTTGATGTTTAGTCATGCAATTCAAGTTATTATGGTAATCCTCCAATTACTGTAGGTTTTTTCTGCTGGAGTTGTGTAGTAATGAAATAATTTTTTGTACTTGTGATGTCTATGCATAGGTTCTGTGGTCCTTTAAATATGAAGGTTTTGCCCAACTTATATTGTATATTGATCTTGGTTTTGTATCACATGATCTGTCAGGTGACCTCAGGGGTTGTATATACAGTTGCAGGAAAAAGTATGTGAACCCTTTGGAATTACCTAGTTTTCTGCATTAATTGGCCATAAAATGTGTTCTGATCTTCATCTAAGTCTCAACAATAGACAAACACAGTCTGCTTAAACTAATACCACACAAACAATTATATGTTTTCATGTTTTTGTTGAACACAACATGTAAACATTCACAGTGCAGGGTGGAAAAAGTATGTGAACCCTTGGATTTAATAACTGGTTGACCCTCCTTTGGCAGCAATAACCTCAACCAAACGTTTCCTATAGTTGCAGATCAGACCTGCACAACAGTCAGGAGGAATTTTGGACCATTCCTCTTTACAAAACTTTTTCAGTTCAGCAATATTCTTGGGATGTCTGGTGTGAATCGCTCTCTTGAGGTCATGCCACAGCATCTCTATCGGGTTGAGGTCAGGACTCTGACTGGGCCACTCCAGAAGGCGTATTGTCTTCTGTTGAATCCATTCTGTTGTTGATTTACTTCTGTGCTTTGGGTTCGTTGTCCTGTTGCATCACCCATCTTCTGTTGAGCTTCAGTTGGTGGACAGATGGCCTTAAGTTTTCCTGCAAAATGTCTTGATAAACTTGGGAATTCATTTTTACGTTGATGATAGCAATCTGTCCAGACCCTGATGCAGCAAAGCAGCCCCAAACCATGATGCCCCCTAAATTGGTCATAAAATGTGTTCTGATCTTCATCTAAGACCCAACAATAGACAAACACAGTCTGCTTAAACTAATATCACAGAAACAATTATATGTTTTCATGTTTTTGTTGAACACAACATCTAAACATTCACAGTGCAGGGTGGAAAAAGTATGTGAACCCCTAGGCAAATGACTTCTCCAAGAGCTAATTGGAGTCAACCAACCTGGAGTCCAATCAATGAGACAAGATTGGAGGTGTTGGTTAAAGCTGCCCTGCTCTTTAAAAAACACACTCCAGTTTTGAGTTTGCTATTCTCAAGAAGCATTGCCTGATGTGAACCATGCCTCGCACAAAAGAGCTCTCAGAAGACCTACGATTAAGAATTGTTGACTTGCCTAAAGCTGGAAAGGGTTACAAAAGTACCTCTAAAAGCCTCGATGTTCATCAGTCCATGGTAAGACAAATTGTCTATAAATGGAGAAAGTTCAGCACTGTTGCTACTCTCCCTAGAAGTGGCCGTCCGGTAAAGATGACTGCAAGAGCACAGCGCAGAATGCTCAATGAGGTGAAGAAGAATCCTAGAGTGTCAGCTAAAGACTTACACAAATCTCTGGCACATGCTAACATCTCTGTTGGCGAATCTACGATACGTAAAACACTAAACAAGAATGGAGTTCATGGTGAGGACACCACGGAGAAAGCCACTGCTGTCTAAAAAAAACATTGCTGCACGTTTGAAGTTTGCAAAAGAGCACCTGGATGTTCCACAGCACTACTGGCAAAACATCCTGTGGACAGATGAAACCAAAGTTGAGTTGTTTGGAAGGAACACACAAACACTATGTGTGGAGACAAAAAGGCACAGCACACCAACATCAAAACCTCATCCCAACTGTGAAGTATGGTGGAGGGGGCATCATGGTTTGGGGCTGCTTTGCTGCATCAGGGTCTGGACAGATCGCTATCATCGACGGAAAAATTAATTCCCAAGTTTATCAAGACATTTTGAAGGAAAACTTAAGGCCATCTGTCCACCAACTGAAGCTCAACAGAAGATGGGTGATGCAACAGGACAACGAACCCAAAGCACAGAAGTAAATCAACAACAGGATGGATTCAACAGAAGACAATACGCCTTCTGGAGTGGCCCAGTCAGAGTCCTGACCTCAACCCGATAGAGATGCTGTGGCATGACCTCAAGAGAGCGATTCACACCAGACATCCCAAGAATATTGCTGAACTGAAAAAGTTTTGTAAAGAGGAATGGTCCAAAATTCCTCCTGACTGTTGTGCAGGTCTGATCTGCAACTACAGGAAACGTTTGGTTGAGGTTATTGCTGCCAAAGGAGGGTCAACCAGTTATTAAATCCAAGGGTTCACATACTTTTTCCACCCTGCACTGTGAATGTTTACATGTTGTGTTCAACAAAAACATGAAAACATATAATTGTTTGTGTGGTATTAGTTTAAGCAGACTGTGTTTGTCTATTGTTGAGACTTAGATGAAGATCAGAACACATTTTATGGCCAATTAATGCAGAAAACTAGGTAATTCCAAAGGGTTCACATACTTTTTCTTGCAACTGTATATATATATATATATATATATATATATATATATATGTGTGGAGGTGTGTCCATTTCACTTGTTCATGTCTGATAAAGGGTGAGGGCCCGAAACGTTACAGGTAGTAATGTGTCTATTAAATTTAATTTAATTTAATCGGAGCAGCTTCTGGAGTGCGGGCTATTCTTTCTACTTTAAAAAATATCTTTTGTACATACAGTAGAATAAGGTGCTGTGCATTACACAAAGCGGTAAACAGTGGAATATAATTTGACACTGAGATTATAATTAAGAGTCGCCACATGTGGAGTTTAGCTTTGTTCAGTAGCACATGGTTTCATTCAGAGCTACAGCAGAACTGTTCCCTCTGCAGAGCTACAGGATGACGGCTATACTGCCTGCACTGTCATTGCACACTATATATAGTTTCCTCTAGGACATGTGACCCTATGTTAAGATAAATGCAATACACTCAATGTATGTAGCTGATGATCCACATGCAGCCTTTCATTTATATTCAGAGCCCTCACATAGCTGTAAAAATGTTCTCACAGCTTGATATATAACATACAGTGAAAGAATAATGACAATTCATCATGGGGGGGGGGGGCACTCAATGCTCATACTCAATGTTCAGGCCCACACTGAGCAAACTCCAGCAAAGCAATCCATACAAATATGCAAATAGGAGTGATTATTTACCTACAATGCATTCAGTGACTGAATGTCACTATTACCTTGAGATACACAACGACAGAAGAAGAAAACCATGCACAGAATGATTTTCAGGTTTGTGTCTAAATGCAGCCGCTCATCCTTATAAATGGACATTAACAAGAGAGAAAATATGACTTCTTCTCAGTACACCACGTAGTACAAGACAACCTGAGATGCTAATTGTTTTCTTTTTTTATGAATGAAGGGATGGTTAAAGCACCAACTTCATATTTTTCACTATAACGTCTTGGTAACATTTGTGGCCTTCGTCGACTCTCTCTGTCTTTTGGGGGAAATATGCGATTGTATTTCAGTAGTAGTAACAATTCTGTGTCGTGTTATTACGTTAGCAGGCGGCCACAGCATCAGCTCTGTAGACTGCTCTCCAAAGCAAAAGAAAACTCAAATGTCAAAGACAGTTTTTAATTTAACTGGATTACTCGTCGTTAGATAGGGGTTAAATATAAACACGATAAAACGTGTTATCTGTGACTGTCATGGTGTAAATAGTTAAGATATACTGAAAAGATTGCGTTTGACCTTTCTTGTTATTTTTTAATTCACTGGATTGTTGAAAATACAGATAAGAAACATATGGCGGGGAGAGAGGAGATGACGTGTACAAAACCTCCATGGTTACTATAAATGGTGTGTGTCTTAACCACCTCCACAACAGAACGCTCCGCAACCTTCTATTCAGCGTGTATTTTTACATTTCTACATATAGAATTTGGCTGCTGTATACATTCTGTTCTGTATAAAACAACAAACATATTTAATTCTTAAAATTTGTATCTTCAAGCCAAACCACACTTAACAAAGTTGAACCTAGTCTTCAGTGTTGGGCGGTAATGTCACTGTAAATAGCAGCATTAGCATTTTAAGCACATTTTTCAGAGGCTTTGTGGAAGCGTTGCTGTTTCCTGACTCGCGTAGCTTTTCAGCAGCTAGTTACAGTGGTAACATCCAGCCAAGCTACATTTCACCCACAAGAAAGTTGAAGCGCAGAGAACGCTACTTCTGTATGACAGTGACATCAACTGTCTATTCCTCAATGCCTCCTACTACTACAACTACTACTCGTAATAATAAAGCTTGCTTCATTTCTCCGAGGTGTAGCTTTGGTGTAGTGAAGCTTAATATTAAGTGGAGTATACAGTAGAAGCTTAGCTCACTACATTATACGTGGCTTGCCCAACACGGCTATTCTTGTATATTTAAACCAAATTTGACTCTTCCATATCACTAAACAGCAAACTCTTGCTATCAGCTTATCTGACAGACATGCCATAAATCATCCAAACGCGTGTATTTATTTATTATTTATTATATATGTATGTATTTAGCAAAACGTTGTGCTTCAATGTGTCCATCTACCAACTCTCACACTAAAAACACTCACACCTGCTCTCACCTAGACTGGTGGGCTTGATGAGCTCGTCCAGCATGTCATAGAAGGGCAGCCTCTGCAGTTTGACGTCTGGATGGACCGGATGCAGCGTGGTAGAGTTGGACAGATGATGTGTCAGCCCGGTCAATTCGTGTTTCCCTGGCCCGAGCAGTGAGAGGGGCAATAAGGCGGCAGGCGAAGGGGTTCCTCCATTACCGGCATGGCCCTCATATGCCAGCTGTGTCAGGCCAGCGGGCAGGGCAGCGCCACCCCCTCCGACCATTCCCGCTGAGGCTGGGTGGTGTGGCCCGGGCATGGTGAGCTCTGAGTGGGATATCATTTTTGCGGGGAAGCGTCGTCGGTAGAGCTCTTTGACCTTCATGTGTACTGCGGGGCTGCAGCCGACCTTCAGCAGGTGCAGCGCCTTCGTCAGCAGCTCGTGCTTGCGTCCGTGCTTGTTGCGGCCGGCGTAGCCCAGCAGTACCTGCAGCTCCGACACCCGCAGGCTCATCACCATTTGCTGTAATGGGGGAGAGAAAGAGAAAGAGGACGAGAAATTAACTTTTGAGAAGCAATACCAACAGCAAATTCAAGGAGATGTACAAAAGGTATTGATACACGGCCAATATAGTGTTGACATGATACTCAAACCAGTGAGGCTGTTGGCCTCCATTACTTCTTAAAAAAAGCTCATTAGCCAACAAAAGAGTCAACTGGTTTTGTTTATATTATCGTTGACCACAATGAATGACAACAGTGTGACCTGTGACGTTAGAAGAGAGTGTAGTGTTAGTCAAAGGTAGCCCAATTGTCAATAATCAGTGTTAGTCAAATATTGTGTGAAAAAATGGTATTGGACCATATCTAATACAAGAACCTCCTCGCCCTACAATCAACAATTATTAATGAGTAAAATCTAAAAGTCGATATATCATTTTTAAGGTATATTGACATATTTCAAATGAGATATCGGGTAAATCAATATACTTGTCTTCAATAGAGCCACCAATTCACCTATTTCTTTTATCCATTTAGCATTCTCAAATTGATCCTCCTTGATGGTAATGCATATTTTAAGCAGCACCTGGGGCAACAACACTGTATGAAACTTGTATGAAACAGTTTTTCTCTTGAGGCTAAAACTCAAGAGGGTTGAGTAAAGGGCACAGTAATTCAGGGGAATATCTGATAGAAACCTCTGCAGGATGAGAAACTATTTTTAGTTTAGTTTAGTTTTAGATGCTTTTTGAAATGCGGTGTCCTGTGTGGGTAAGACTGAATTTGTAAAGATCTCAGGACCGAGCCAGGACAAAAAGGTACTGTAGGGACATGTCATACATACAGACTTCGAGCTTGGACAGATATGCAGCAAGTCATTGTGAAGAGAGACCTGGATATACAGTCTGCTGCTGCCTGCAGAGCTGTGCAGAGATTTTAAAAAGGCACACAGCAGCACTACAGGGGAAAAGTTGAAAAAGCTGAACTTGATGCAAATTTCCTCTGGTGCAATGTGAGCTTCAATCAGGTGAGAGCAAACCACGCTCGGTTTGATTTCTTCACAGTAACTACACTGCTGAGCTAGCAGAGAGCGAGAGTGATGGTCCTTTCCATCACAGGTGCAAATACGCAATATCGCTCCTCTTGTTATCATTATATCATTCAAAACATTCATAAAGAGCCAAAACAGACACTAAATTTGACCCTGATACTATTTTGTAGAAACAAACAAACTGCAGCATAAAATGATCAACTTCCTCCAGTTTAATGGCTTTGCCAGAAATCAATTCTTCCTGTCAGAGCACAGTATGTAGTATGTTAATTATGTGCTCATGCAACACGCACAATAGTGTATAGGAGGCCAGAGATTTCCTGCCACTCCTTTTCTGCACTCCCTCCCTCCTCTGCTAACCTATAGGTGTAAAAATACATAGCTGGGTTGAATTTCAAAAGATCTGCACCCGTGGTCTGTCTTTATCGGGCTTGGTTTTTGTATGTCGTACAACCCTTTTTTAAATAATGTGTATACCATTAAAGTCATAGTTTTAGAAAAGGTTAATCTCCTGATCAGTTTAGTCGAACCTGTCTGCTGGATCAGCACCTTTCCACACAAAACTGGAGGCAGTGCAGACTGGAGCTGCTGCAGCAAGTAGTGTATATGGTATTAAGGCAGCATCCACTGACTTCTGGTACAGGTTCAGGTTTAAGGGACCTGTGCAAATGTATACGTGCCCTCCTTCAGGTGAAACTTAACAAAGAGAAGACAAGGACGTTACAACCTCAGTGAGTGTAATGCAGCACTTCCTGTAGCTGTAAAAGATTGAGTTCAATAATAAACATATGAAGCCGCTCCCTGCAAGTTGCTGACATTCCTCGGCTGAAGTAATCAAAAAACAAACGCTTAATAGACACCCAGCTTGGATTTCTAAAACTAAACATCACACCAGAACACTGCTGTTGTTATGACACATTTAAAGTCTTAAAACCTCACTTAAGTCAGGCTGGCTTTGAAGGGAAGAATGTAAGACCAGGAGGAAGTATTAGAAAAGTTTATACTTAAATTCTACCAGAAATAAACGCCACGGTAGAACTGAAAGAAGTTCCACTTCCTTTAAATAAAAAGGTGATTTTTTTTATTTTCTGAGAATGAGAACAGTGGCACTGTTGTTTCTTATGATCACTTCTCTACAGCATGAAAGTAAGAACTGTACAAGTTATAATTAAAGATCCGGATTTTCAGCTAGACAGATTAACAAGTATCAATGAAGGCAATCTACACTGTTTATGTACGATCAGCTGTGTGTTTCTTCAAGCTAAAACGCACACACACACACACACACACACACACACACACACACACACACACACACACACACACACACACACACACACACACACACACACACACACACACACACACACACACACACACACACACACACACACACACACACACACACACACTGCCTGTAAGACTGTCTTTGACAAACCTCCTCCCTTCATCTCTTTTAATGACAGACCAGGGATAAAAAGCACAAAGGCACCAACACACATGGCTTCAAAGACAAAGCATGCAGGCTGTCAGTAGTCATTGTGCTGCTTTCATAATCAGTTATTGTAACGCACATTTTTATTGTTATTTACAGCATTTTTGTGCCGTTGTGTCCGTACAACGGACTAAACCTAAAAGCCTTTGAATATGATTTGTTTCGTCTTCTAATAATAAGACACATTGTTGTAGGCTTTCTCTGGAGTTTTTGCATGTAATTGACATTTACAAAGACATACATGAGCGCTGGGGGCTTTGTTTCCTGACCTCACCATAGCAGTGGCATTTTGATCTGGGTGGGGGGGTTTGCATACACATAACAATAGTATAGCATTTCTAATATCTGCAACAGAATTCATGAATTCAAGAATTATCCTTATATGGCCTATTAATTAATGATAAACTGTAAAAAAATAAAAATAAAAGATTTTCTCTTGAGTAAAACAAAAGGATAATGTTACTAGAATGCATATCATATTTGTTTAAAGAACTTGCCGTATACATTAACCAGACTGAATCTTATTTTACCACTTTCAAACGTTGCTACAAGTCAAAAAAGTGAAACATCGAAGAACCTAAAAACTTGCATTTTGAAGCCTTGGTGTGAACTGTGAAGAAACCCCTCTCACTCTGATGAGTGAGACCAACCACAGAGCTGTACTGTATCATTATGACTGATTTGACAACGGGGGGTGGGAAAGGAACTGAAACCCTTCAAGTCATGCACTTTACTGTAAAGCATGCTCCACTTTTACACTTCTAACTTTCAGTGCCTGCATAGTGCAGAACACCACAATATACTACAAATAACAGAACTACATTTAATACATCTAAAAATAAAAAAACATCAATATCAACGAGTGGAAAATGTGCTGCATTTTATTTCCCATTCGATATCTCTGAAAAAGAAACTCAAAAACAGTTTCAGGATGACAGAAGAAATGGATAACGATCAGGCATGATCAGAAGTCCTGGCAACAAATGGCCCTACAAGATTTCTTATTTGTGGATCCTTACAAAAAACACTACAACTTTATTAGGCCTGCTTATTGCTTAGACTTTACCAAAACACTATTATTCTGACAGACGACACAAAGATTTTAATTTGATCAATTGCAACTAGTTAACTAACTAACTAACTAACTAACTAACTATCCATCCATCATGTTGGGAAATCATCACCTTTTCTATATGCTCAGTTCTTTAAATGGGTTAGACTTAAGGCACATCAACACATAGAAACACAATGTGGAAAGACAATTCCTACAATCTATAAAGCTGGCAAAATGTAATAAAACATGCCTGTGTGATGTCTCCATTATTAGTTGCTGACAATATGTCAGAAAAGAGAAGACAAATGTATAAACTTCCAAAAACCAAGGTGACATCTTTCAACTTGTTTTACCTGGAGCTCAAATACATTCAGGAAAAAGACGAAAAGAAAGCAACTAAATATCTGCATTGAGCTGCTCTAACCACTGATTCATTTATCTTATATTTTGCTTAAAATGGGACAATATTGATTCCTATATTATTGTGAACTAATTCTCTGTGAAATCAACTGATGGATGGATGGATGGATGGATTGTTTTTTAAGTACAGGTTAAAAGACTCACTGTAGTATGTGGTTTTTGGGTTCCTGCATTGAGAGAACCGTTTTGCACCATTTGGGCTAAACCCACGCTCTACTCTGCTAAAAGTGACAGAGCAGAGGCTTCTGTTTACAGACCAAACACTGCATCCTGTGTACAGCTGCCACATATACAGAGCAATGCATACACACACCCAGACGCACACACACAAAACCAAAGTGTCTGATGTATACAACACCAAGACAGAATTCCGAGTCAGGACGTAGACCGATTCTTGTCGTTTGTCACTTCAGACAACCTGTAAGCGCACATGTATTTATCAAAAAGAAAGCAGACCCACACTCATGACTGTGATGTTGATGCCTTCAGTCTGAATCTGAACCACACTGCAGATAAAAAAAGACATCAGTCCAACACAGGCGGCTCTTCCTGCAGCACGAGGAGCACTGCCACAGGTGCCGCAAACAGGCAGCTGCTGTCCGGTGTGATTTTTGACATTTAGAGATATTCATTGACTGAACAAACATTTAAATAATTCAATCATATTCAGCCTGCACTCTGACAACAACAACAACAACACACACACACACACACACACACACACACACACACACACACACACACACACACACACACACACACACACACACACACACACACACACACACACACACACACACACACACACACACACACACACACACACACACACACACACACACACACACACACACACACACACACACACACACACACACACACACACACACACACACACACACACACACACACACACACACACACACACACACACACACAGCGGGGTGGTTTGGCCAAGAAACCCTCCTGCTGGCGACATAATGACCGCTTCCATGAAATATGCATGTGGTGGAGAAGACGGGTGTGTGAAAAAATGATGACACTGGCTGCCCACCATTTCTCTCTATCACGCACACAGGGGGAAAAACACACACACACACACACACACACACACACACACACACACACACACACACACACACACACACACACACACACACACACACACACACACACACACACACACACACACACACACACACACACACACACACACACACACACACACACACACACACACACACACACACACACACACACACACACACACACACACACACACACACACACACACACACACACACACACACACACACATTCACCAGTCAAATAGCCTTTCATTTTAGTTTCATTGTATTAAACTAGCAGTTCTCTTTCACAAATCTTCCAATAATCGAAAAGACACAAGCAAGACATTGTGCTGGTCGAGTGACTCGTGTTGAATATTGAACATTTGGCGACTGACCAAGCTCCTGTACTTGACATATTATGAGTGATTACACGCTGTTATAATGTTGGGCAAACAGTAGCTATGGCCACATGGACACAATAATTGGTTTTAAAAGCCTGATCACAATAAAACATGGTTATTGTAAACATGTAAATCAGAGGATTATTATTATTATCATCATTTGAAGCACATTGTCATTCCCAACGAGAGGTGGTTTATGCCGATCGTTATTCCTATCAATATCAACGTACTCACTTGTTCTGATCGTGTCTTCCTGCATTTCTGTCTCTCTCTTTAACTGTAAATATCTAAAGGTCCTTCTGCAGACATGTACTGTCCCTGTGTTTATCAACTGCAGGACAAGTAGGCTATGTATGAACTGCTGAGCCTGCAGCTTAAGTGGGGAAAACAGCAAAAAAAAAAAAAAAAAGCATGATAATGATTATTTAAATCAAGTCTTTTAACCATATAACTTAAAATTGACCCATTTTGGTTGTTGGCTCTGATAGCACCAAAGTCACTCTGTTATCTATTTGACTACAGTTAAAGCCAGGTGTGAACAAAGCATGCCTGTGTGAGAATGTGCTCCATTGTACTGTCTTAGTGAAACAACTTGACGTGTAGGTGCAAAGGGAGGCTGAAAGAGGCGAGAAAGGATACAACACAAAGAGAGAGGCTGGTGGTAACAGCTCTCTCTCTCTCTCTCTCTCTCTCACACACACACACACACACACACACACACACACAGACAGACACACAGACACACACACATGGGGTTTCTAAAGCCAGTGAGGATGTTTTTGCATTACATTTATCAGCCTATGACATTTTGCACTTTCATACAGATATATCAAAATGTGACATTTGTGGAACCTGAGAAAGAACGAGGATTCAATGTGTGCACCACAGATATTCCTGAAGACACATTTTAACCAACCACTCGACACGTACACTGAAACCCACAAAAACACAGAATGATGGCATTTCCTTGTGCAAGTCAACCACACCAAAATAATTTAGAAAAAAAACACTGAGAAGTGTCCAGATAAAGGTAACTTCACACTGCACTACAGAGCAGCAGAAAGCTACAATGAAAATGTAAAGACACTTTATGATAAGCATAAATCTACATATTAAGTGGTTCGATTGGAGATTTCATGTTAAGATGTTGAAAAACTGAATTATGGCGCTGCACTGACTGCACTGTGTACTTTCCTCATTATTTATTTAGTGCATCTATTCAAACAAATGTTTACATCCTGTAGTCCTAAAGTTAAAGTTGGTAAATGCAAATATTTAAAAATAGAACAAGATAGAAAGTAAGGGACATTAATGATGCATGTTGCCTCAGACTCTTTTTTAAGACCGAACCTTTTGAGGAACTTGGTGATTTAATCTGCATTTCCCCGGCCGCTTCAGTTTTGGTTCCTAAGCTTGTACTCCCTGATGCCTCAGGAATCATCAAGAAGTTTGACCCTCGGGCTGAGTGCTAAAATACAATTCTCACAAAAGCTAAAAGCTCAACAGAATTTCAGGCTGCAAGCATCACTCATCACTACCTTTATGAAAAACTATACTTGGGACGAGGGTTTTAATCCTTTATAAATATCTTAATTAGAAGTTTGAGCAGAGATATGAGAGCTAGAATAACACACATGAACAACATCAATCCCTGGATTGATATAAACAGGGGATGCTGCAGGGCTTATTTGGCATTTTAACCCATAACTCATGGGCGCACACTGAATTAAGACTTTTAACAGAGTTCACTTATTTTTGTTTGCCTACATAGATATAAGAGAAATTTTAATAAATATATTCTTCAATTAGAGTCTTTTTAAAGTCATTTTTCCTACCTGTATCAAATGTCTCTTAATATCTAGAAAGATTAAATAAAACATTATATTTGGGCTTCCTGCAGAAGTCAATTTGTTGATCAGGGGAGCAGGTGCTTTTTGAAACATGGAGGTATATGACAGCTCCAAATGTTGAATTTCTTTCCAAAAGTCAGCACATATAACCTTTCCAAAAAGTTCTGAGACCATGTTAACAGACGGACGGATGAACAGATTGAAGAGGATGCAAATAAAACCTTTGTTCCGTTGGCAGAGCAGTAAACATTTGAACATGAGCTGGTCCTTGCCAAGCATCATTTCTCACAAAGACCAGAGACATATTTCGGAAACAAATTGACTGAACATAAACTTTACATCTTTGTGTGGCAGGCAGATTTATAAAAGGACTTCAAATGATGATTTGTCTTTGTGTTTCTGTCTCATGCTGATTCTCTCTTGATGCTTGCTCAGACACGCTGCTGCTTCCTTTTCCCAGAACATCTGCTCTGCTTCACAAAGTCTTAAAGTGACCCCTCTTCATCCCAAGATTTTAACCAATAGAGATTATCCACCAAAACAGGTTTAATCTTAAAAACCCAAACAAAACAAAACAAGTCAAATTTTTGATGTCAAAATGACTGGAAACTTGAATTGAGAAGAAATTGAAGTTACCTACAAATGTTTCCAGCAGTTAGACTGTGCTCAGAGAAAATAATCACTCAGGCAGGTCTGCATGTCACTCTCAGGGACCATTATTCAAATGGAAATATTCATAACAGTCAAATATTCAGCTGAACAGCCAAACCTGATTCGCCCAAATCAATAAATAAAAAAAGAATCACGATGTTGTGTTGGTCTATAGTCTTATTTTTAGTTGGAATATTGTATACTCATATTTCTAACACCATCTAAATATCCATACAGAGGGACCAAAGATAGATCTTTTTCCAAAGCTTGTTGTCTCCTGTCCCATAATAAGCCGGCATTGCGGCACCCTAAAACAGTGGTGCCCTACCTTGTTTACGTTCCGGACCCAAAGAAGGAAAGCGATCGATGTCCTAGATGTTAGTTTTGGTTCATAATGTTATGAATAACGGTGGATAATAAGTGATAATGTTGTCATGTCCGTTATGTCTCAGAACAGATTGTGAGTATCTCTCTTTTAAACCACATTGCAAATGTCATAACAGCTGATATCAGTATGTGCTACTTTTCTGTGATAACATTGTCATTTTATATACATGCTTCATTGTTTGACAACAGAAACAAAAACATAAATATTGTGAGCTCAGCTGTAATGAAAAGCAGCACAGAGGATAACAAAGGTGGGGAGAAAAAAAAAGTGAATAGGTCGTTTTTGCACTTAAATAAAAATAAAATGGTTTAACAAGCTGAGTCAGAACAGAGTCTATCTCACGCTTCATCAGGAAGAGGAAGAAGATATCTATCTATCCTGTTTGCTGAGTGTTTCAGCCTGGATAAAGATCTTTTAAAAAGTGAACGTGAAATTAAATGTAATGTCCTGCCTAAAAACTGTGTCCAATATTTATCTGATATACTGTGGACATGGTCTCACTGTTCACTTTGAGCTCGACTTGACTGATGGTAACTACAGTCTCATCTCCACTCTGTGTTTGGTAGATTCTTGTCAGACTGGAGACTAGTGTGTGTGTGTGTGTGTGTGTGTGTGTGTGTGTGTGTGTGTGTGTGTGTAGTAGGGGGTAATAATTTGCTGTGTCCAGAGCTGGTGAGATGACTGATGGAGGGATGAAGAGGAGGGGGATGGGAAGAGAGAAAGAGAGCAGCTGAGCCTCCGAACCAAATGTAATTCTCCACAGCTCGAGTGAAACACAGGAGGGAGGGGGCGTTCAAGATGTAAGGACATTATTAACCATTCAGTTTTATTCCAGTGACACACTGTTCCTCGTCATAGAAACACACGAGTATCTATCATGTATAAACTATTTTAAATTTGAGTTTGGTTTAACTTTGCTCTCCACATACAAACATGGAACATTTGACATTAAAGAAAGAAGTACTGCAGATACAAACACATATTTTCTATGTTTTCCTCAGTCTATCGTCGGACATTGAAGGGAGACATGAATTTGATCAGAGCTCATAAATACTAAACCAGCAGTCACTGATATGTTGTTGAGCTGCGGAAGAAGTCATTATTTTAGCACAACGTTGTCTGATAAAATGAACAAAACAGCAGTTTAGCGATGAGATCAGCTGGACAGAATATGAGATGACGGCTCACAGAGGAACTTGTATATAATGACAGTAAACAGGCAGCAGGTAGGCCTCTTTGAAGAGGAGGGACAGGTTGGAACTGGCGAGTGGCCGAGTCGCTATGAATGTTCCTTTTATCTGTAAGGAGAAACACCGGCTTTCACACACTCACACACACGCACACACACACACACAGGCTTACAATGAGATCTAGTTTCTGAGAAAATCTGGATAAGCGCAGGTAACCAGGCCCACTCTCCGTTTCACATCTGATATCAGTGTTTCCCCTACCATTATATTAGGGGCACGGCCCGCCCCCCAACGGCGCCTACCGCCCCCCTTGAAGGTCAAGTTGATTAAAAAAAAAGTTATTATTATTATTTTTTTTAGATTTACTTTTGGGCTTTTTGTGCCTTTATCGTAGAGATAGGATAGTGGATAGAGTCGGAAATCAGGGAAAGAAGTCATTTAAGGATACCTGTCCGATAGAACAGGACAGCTGTCATTAAAAGTAACCCATGAACACCAAGATTCCTTCAAGTGTTTGTGTCGGCGTCCGTCTCCCCGCATCATGTCATGTTTTGACACCTTTATTCATTGACATTGTTAAAGTATGTAATGTTGTCTTGCAGTATGTCATGGCAGTGTGAGGCAGTTAAGATAAATACATGTTTCATTACTTTCTTAAATTATTCCTTGATTTCCAGAATGTCAAAATATACTCACAGTAAAAAACAACTGTTTTTGTCGGTGCACCTACATTTTCACAACTCCCAACCAGTCAACACACAGTCAATGTTCTAAAGGGGTCATGACTGTAAACAAGTGCCAAGAGGGAATTTGCTGGTATACAATCTCTCTTCCCACATATGCACCATGCACCAAATAGTTCACAGTTATCATGCGAGGTGCTTCAGTTCAGCTGAGCTCACACGCGGGGGGCCATCACAAACACTGAACATGCATGCTAAGACCTGACCCACAAAGAGTTTGCATGCAAAGGGGGGACATGTTCACACACATAAAGCATTAGGACACACACACACACACACACACACACACACACACACACACACACACACACACACACACACACACACACACACACACACACACACACACACACACACACACACACACACACACACACACACACACACACACACACACACACACACACACACACACACACACACACACACACACACACACACACACACACACACACACACACACACACACACACACACACACACACACACACACACACACACACACACACACACACACACACACACACACACACACAAAGAGATCATTAACATCAAACTTATCGCATGTGCTGGCCAAAATTGCTGCTGTGTGAGAAACCTCAAATGCACCGTTCAGTCCCATGATTATCATACGACATGCACACAATTTCACTTCCTGCCTAAGTGAGTGACTAAATCTGCATGGAGGCTTCATACGTTCCTCTTCAACAACAGAGATGTGAGATTAAAGATGCCTAATGATAATGATTAACTCCACCTGACATTGAAAAAAAATGGTCGGGTGGAAAGACAAATTTAGGGTAGTTTTTTTTTCCATTGCCAGAGGCCACACAGTACTCCATAAATATTTTCTCGCCTCATGACGACATTGAGATGTAATGCATGGAAACAGGAGTCACTAGACCACACCTAGATTCTGACTCTTTGTTGCAATCTTTAGCAATATCAGGATTTTACACTTTAGTTTAAAAAAATCGGTCAAAAAAACATCTTGAGGGGCACTGAACCCGCCATGTTTCTATCACTGATTGAGTACAGTTCAGGCAGAAATAGCTAAGAACCAAAATCTTTTAGTCCAACGTTTACTCCATGAGGCAATTTCTGGCCACTAAATAAACTTAATAAGATTGTCAGTAACACACGCAACTTTTTGGAGTCATAATCAGGAACTTTCAAGGAAGCAAAAATCCAAGAGCACTGAAGCTGTCTTGCATTTTGTATGTACTGGTCATGCCCTTGCCTTTACCAATATTGGACGGTGGTATTTCACACACCATGTCCCAGATAATAAATGTAAAGTTAAAACCCAACCCTCTTGTATGGGGGCCACTAGAGGTGCAGCGATCTGCCCAAACACGAGACCTTGTCCTCTGCTTCTCTTTTGGCCAGGTATGATGTCTGCCAAACATGACGCATTACTGCGTAGATGGAGAGAGGCTGCCCCGCCCACTAATGTGCAATGGTTGGCAGACCTTATGTCCTGCTTAAAGCTAAAGGACATCAGGCATCCACTCCAACATTCACATGAGAGATTTTTCTGAACTGTTTTCTGTGTTTCAGATGCAGCTTGCCCATATCTTTCTTTAATGTGACTGGGGAAAAGTCTACTCATGTCAACGCTGCTAGTGACTGGGTAAGGATTGTTTTGCAGTGTGTTTGGTTTTATTTGTAATTTCATTATTCTTAAAGGTAATGACAAGAACACACGCTGTTGCTGTAGGTTCATGAGTAACTTCCTTATCATGTGCGGTTTTTGCCTCTGTCTTTTTCTGTTTATCTATTCTCCGCCTGTGTTGGAGAGATTGTAAACTGCATGCTGCTGGTGTTTATCAGAACTCAGCTTCCTTTGTCAAAGAAAAGTCACACAGGAATTTATTACTTCACATAAGCACATAAACATTAAATGTAACTTACCATAACGTTGGTGAAAATCCATTTAAGGAACTGATACCAAAACTATTTATGGTTCCTTTATCTGTGGAATGTAAACTATTTCTTCAAAAGACCCAAAGCCAGACTTCTTAAATACCAGGTGTGGACTCCACAAAAGTGGTGTGCATGAGCCCCCCAATATGACATGGTCTGTCTGGTGACATTACTATGTGAATCAAGTACTGAACATCTGATTTGATACCAGCTTTTAATGGTACTTCATAGTTTTTAGTAACCTGTGTTGGTATGAATACATTTGAAGCTTAAGCACAGATGTACTGACACTTCAAGAACAACATCCTTTACAGACAAGCACAGACACAATACCTGACATACAGGGGAGGTTTGCCCTGCTTATAAAACACAGCCGCTAAGCTTTGGCTGCTAGCTGTGACCATATAAAGCATTACATGATTTGTTTGGTCATGTCAGGACAGACAACTTCTGTACGAATATATTGTGCTGCGATTGCCCATACTTTACCTATGTCACTGGATGATGCTTTGCAATTCTAACACAACAGATGCAGGCAGCACACATGTAGAAGAATGACTGGTCTAAACAGGCCATGGTCTCTGACCAGCCGAGACAAAAATATCAGCCCTCCAAAAGTAGGTTTGGTCTGAACTTGTTTTGACTTTCAAAGTTTGGCACTGACCAGAAAACCAGACTTTTAAATGTATTCAGCTCCCCACAACTGACTCTAACATCACAAACCACTTGTTACCACCTCTTTCTTACTTCAAATCTCAACATGACTTAATTTAAATGTCTGTCCAAAACCGAAATGTGATGTTCACTGAAGGCTGGTAGAGTCTGACCCAAGTTCAGGTTGAAATCATTGTTATAAACTTCTGTCAGATAACAAATGCTGGCCCAATTAGATCACTTTCACAGCGTCTGAGCTGAAAGAGGATAGCAGAAGTATAAAAATCTTTGCTAGTCTTTCCTCAAGGCAGTGCTGGACAATTAAATCAAACCAAACCAAAGTGTCTGCTTTCAGCGACCGACATGGTTTCTCCTTGAGTTACCAATGTTTGTAAGCAGAGTTTATAAAAATCTGCTGCACTTTATTTGGTTTTGAGGAGGTGAACAGTAATGCAGTTCTATGGAGTCTCAGGAGACCAGGAGATGGTGAGGCTAATAATGTTGTGCCAAGCAGTTTCTGCAAAGGTTCTGCAGGATGTGTATGTTTGTGTGTGTGCAGAGGTTGTGTGTAGGAGGATGAAGGGGGGAGCGCACACACTACCTGGCCATTATATAAAGCTCCCACTCTCGGCTAGAGGTCTCTGTACTGAGTGCCAGCTCCCTCCCGATCCTCCTCCCCTCTCTGTCCTCCCATCCCATCCCCCCACCTCTTAGCCTTCCAGCGACTCTGACTCAGGCTTAACTCTCTGCCTGTTGTTTTCTCTCCCTCCTGCCTCTATGGTATCACAATCTCAGCACGCATTGTGGATCAAACAAAAGACGGCGTCTGGCACTAAAAAAATGGATCAGGCCGTTCCTGTCCCAGAGCAGTTCATGCTTTCAGATGGACCGAGTTTAGAACGAGTTGTCTTTTAACCATTAGTGCAGGTAATATAGTGCCACCACACCTGAGGCGACAGAGGTCTAGTCCCAGCTCACCACAGGCGCCTAGTGAACCTAAATCTGATCCCCTTCAGCACTCAAAAGGCATAATGCTGCAATAATGGCAAGGTGGTGCAGGTGACGCTGCTGGTAGAAGCAAAACAACGCTGGTTTGATTGCATGTATGAGGATAAAGAAAGCTGGCAGGAAGAACTCTCAACAAATGGGTGAGATGGCAAAGGAAAACATCAACCAAATCCCGGTGTAGAAAGGGAACATGAAAGGCTGAGAAAGGACCGTGTTTGCTATTAACTTCCTGAGCTTTTTATTGAAACGTAAATAATTCACTATTGTTGCTATCTTGTAACTGTAATTTATAAATGATTAAGTGAATTTCATAACACTGTTTTCTGACACACAACAGCATAGTTGAAGATAATACAAAAACAATTCATTTGGACAAGAATGTTGCACTCAAATGTGCTGCAAGTGTGCCAGGGTAAGCATTTTGTTCTTCACTGAGATCAAAGCCTCGATAAGAAGAACCTTCCTGGAAACTTCATGTAAGAGTTTTAAGAAGAAATGACTTAAGAAAAACGTTCGGCGACTGAAGCCCAAAGACAATGAACAATAAAACCAATTGCACTGGTCTGGTAGGAAAAGGAAGAGGAGAAGGAAAAGGAGAAGGAAGACTCCAATGAGCTGAACTAGCCCCCCTGCACCCTTTCAATCCTGTAGAGCTAACGGAGCTCAGTTAGATGAAGGAGAATTGCAGAAGCCTGAGACTTCTGGCTGTGCAGTAAACATGTTGCTGGTAAAGAAGAGAGCACAGGCGCCTTTTTACCACCAGCGTGTCCTCTCTCTGATGTGGAGCTCAGGACCGCCTGGGAAGTGCAATTACATTAGTACAGTCTTGTCCTGAGCTTCATTCAGAGACAGAAGGCATGTGGGCATTCTGTGCTGAAGTCTCTTCAAATTCAATTTATACTCTGCATCCCATCTCACTACAGCGGAGTGATGAAGTCATGTTTAAACATCTGAAAGTATCAGAAATCATTATCTGCAGGTTTACCTAAAATGACATGTTATTTTATTGAGTTATCACCTATGTAAGCTTAAGAGGTATTAAATGACACTGTAGTTAATATTGAATCTTTTCATAATACTTGATGCAGATACAGAACATGTACTGTATTCCTGAACCTTTATTTCCATTTAAAGAAATGCTTATTAATCTATATTTGACAAGGGATGTGTTTAGACAGCAAATATTGAATTTCAATCTTCATGAATTCCTTATTGAAGACTTTTTCCCACATGCACTACTGAAAAATTCTGGCAAAAGGAAGGTGAGAACGTCGTAGGAGCGAGGACATGATGTACAAAGGACGAGGCAGAACTGGCGGACAAAACAGCAGAGTCCGACGCCATATGACAGTTATTTGCCTTCATATCAATGCAAGTGTAACTGAATGTTTTCAAGGTATCACGCAGTGGGAGTGGAAAAGAACACAGTGGCGAGCAGAAAACAAGATGAAGCAGCTTCATTATGTACACAACATCGCAGCGGTTGACCACAGGTCGCGGGGGGTGTAAACACCTTCAAGTTTGTGTGCTTGCTCGCTGTGAATCTTCCAGAATATTTCCTGCTGCGTTCACACATCGACTCACCTTGATTTCCTGCAGGTATGATTGTACTGGGGGCTGGCTGAATAGAGTCGGATTGAAAAACTCAGCTGTTTGCGTTCACACTTATAATTTTTGCATGTATGAAAACAGCTCGAGTCTTTTAATCTAGTTGGTCTGGCAGGACACAAATAAATCTGTGCAGTAGCTTGATGACAGAAACACATATACTACGATACCTCAGCATCTAAGCAAAGAAGAATCTACTGTGCTGAAAGGCTGTACAGCCACATATTTCAACATACATGTTATCACACCTCTGTGATATCCATTAACCCTGTCCTGCCTCACTTCTCCTTTTGCTGGGAGGAAAAACATAATTTCCTTCTCACTGAGGGCCGTGTCAAGAGCAAAGGATGCCAAAGTAACATAAAGCACTAAGTGAAACAGTATTCTTTCATTCAGTTCATATAACCTAATATTTCTGTCTGCATGGCATCCAATGCACATCATGTTTTGTGGGGGCTTTTATAACTCTGGTACTGTCAGATGGCAAAGCACTCGCACTCTTATCAAGAATGCCTCAAGTTCCAAATTTGATATGATGGATGGTCGATAAATATTTTACTCATAAAATGCTGCATGAGGCAAAGGGGATTAGTGTTACAGAGATTGTTGATGAAAGATTCAAAAAGGGATTCCTTTGGCTCAGCAGCTCGATGAGTTTGGGGATTTTATTAACTTGGAACTAGATCAAAAATGGAACCAGCGATGAAAAGTATCCATTCATTTGACATAAGGTGATGTAAATATCTGTTCCACATGTTTAGTACATGTAAACCATGTGCAAAACATTATAGCGAGTGACTGATATTTATTTAGTAGAATAAGCCCCTTTACATGTACCCTCCATTTTCATGGGGGTCCCAAAAAAAAGACAATTCACAGCATGACGTGAAAATTGACAACAATTACAAAAGAGGGGAAAAAAGATTAATGATGAGAATCTATCCAGAATTTAGTAAACATACTTACATAGCAATACTCAAATAAATCAGTGTTTTTGTGTATCCCCTAATGTGCCCTGGTGCTGTGTTTGTGTTCAATTAAATTTAGAGTACAAGAATATATTTGAAACACTTTTTAGTTCACGATTTCTTCAAAACACACCGATCTTGTTTGATGTACCACTATATTGTCTTAAATTAAATAACATCACATCACTAAAGCCCTATTTCTGTCCACTTGCACAAACTGAACCAAACACTAAATAAGTAGATCAGAAAATATACCTATAGGATTTCTTTCAGTCGGGACATCATTTCTATAACAGGCACTTAAGCTTGTAGAAATATTCCCTCACAGGGACTCAACTAATAATGATGTGTTGGGGAAGTTTCCCTTCTTCCCTATAGAAACAATCACATCTAGTTATTTCAAAAATGTCTCCAGAGGTAAGAGGTGACCCGCTGTATCGTCACATTTTCATTTCATTTTATCCTTCAAAGCGAAGTGCACAAAGGATGTTTTCTTTATGAGGCAGGGGGCCTTTCCGCTCACAGCAGGCTGCTTCCCAAAGTATGAAGAGTGTTGGAGAATTAGTGTCTAAAGCTGCAGTCCTTCCGTGTCAAAGGTCATTGGAGAGGTTAAGGCATCTCACTTCTATAATTAGAATGAACCCTTCAAGCTGAATGTTCAGGGCTCAACAGACACATCTTTACCGGGCTGCAGGAGCCACCATCACTTCATCTCCTGAGACAAAAGTCTGCAGGGCTGCAGGTGTCACCGTTTGGCATTTAACAAATATAAGGAAGGGTGGTATTTGCCCTGAAGAGGAAACAGCTGGGTATATGCAAGTGACTCCACATTTGTCTTCATTGATGTCAGTCTGATAACAGTTATAATTCTCCTTCATCTTCAGATGCAAGAAAAAAAAAAACATGATCTAATGTTCATGTGTTCCTCTGCCCAGTCAAGAAGACGCAGTGTACATCCAACAGAGTGAAAGACTGAAAGTGGCAGCGAGGAAGATATAATTGTACATCAAAAATATTTAAAGGTTGGCCATATTTCAAGAATGAGATTGTGAGATTGTAATGAAGGCAAAAAGAATTGTTGCCATGAAATGCAATAATAAGAATATAAATGAGAAATCCTGGTTACAAACCTCTCAAACATTACTAAGTGAAGAACATTTTAAATCCCTCTTATGAAACCTGGGGTCAGATTTATCTACAAATACACAACAACATTACCCATCCTGACACTAACCTCTCTTATTTTTCTCTCACATCTTAGCTTCATGATGACTAGATGTACAGATTACTGTTTTGGTTGTTCAGAGACATTTGATTTAACTTGAATATGAAGCCTACAGTATGTGTACATAATATCAACTAATTCTTTCTTATGTATGACTAAGAGTGTGTAAGTATGGGCAGATGTTCAACTGTATAACAGCATTTGATGATTTATGAACATGAATAAGCATAATTTCTATAGTTTTTTTTATTATCTTTTTCCCCTCTCTTGTCCACCCCTCTCGCTTTTTCCTTCCCTAAATGCTTTTATATAAAGAGTTGTAATATTCATGTACTTAAGCAGCTTCTCTTTTCTTTATGTAAAAAAAAAATAATTCAAACAATGGTATAAGTAAGTTTTCATTGTACACAAAAGTTGGCACCACAATCGTCTACAGGAGGGACATAAGAGTGGATAGGTCACTAATGAAAGCTCATTATTTTCTTGTTCTCTCGAATAAATTTAAGAACAGAAACAGAAATCATAAAGGACCCTCAGATGTTGCTGCGATATTTGACGGTGGCCTTTGACCACAAAAACTAAATCAATTCATCCAAAGATGTGCAGAAGGCATTAAAAATTCCTTTTGAGTGTTGCTGACTCATCAAGTTCACTAAAACGAGAGCAGTGTGAGGTCACAGTGACCCTCACCTTTGAACAGAAGAATCTAATTACTTTGTTGTCCTTTCCTACAAGAGTCAAATTTAAAGAAATTAAGGAGGAAAAAAACAACTAAAAGGTGGTAAAAGATTTTTAGTAGGTTTATCTTCAATTCAGAAAATGTTTCCAAAAGTTCATATTGATGTTCCCATTGTATGCATCTACTTTAAATATACTGTATATGTAGAAAATACAAGTTTTCAAATGCATGTAAGAGGGAGAACCAAATTCTTTTCAAGTAATATTTTCTTTTTGAGTCACCTGTGGTGCAGCTGCTGTCACTTGTTCTAAACGACATGACAGAATATCCTGCACTGAGGTAGCAGGACATAAAACTCAGGCTTAAGATTGATTAGAAAATGGTTCTAATCTTTATGCATGTCATACACCAAAGCAGCTCACGACACTCTGCTCCAAGTTTTAAGTGAATTATGAGTCACAACTAACTCAAGTGACAGTAAAATTAAAACTCTGCACGCAAGTTACACAAAGCTGCGGGACTCGGGTGGAGAGATTTAAGAGCTACACGGCGAGGGTCTGACAGAGACACCAGACTGCTGCAGCAGCAGGACATCGAGATTCTCTTAGTTTTAAGACTTTTCATGAGACGCTTTTAATTAATTTATCGCTCCTGATTCACAACAACAAATCTCTCGTGGTTTTTTCAATATTTTAAAATCTGCAAGGAGGTTGGCAACGGAATCGAAGTCCAGACTGCTACCTACCAATGTCGATCTCAAATATGACGTGTTACCACGGCAACAGGGCCATGTAACAAAATCACCACGGGAGTTAAGAAAAGCTCCGTCTCGCCGGAGCCTTACAGAAGTCGATGGCTGCCGACATTCTGTGCTCTCACGAGGCAAGATATCGGTCAATAGTGGAGCTAAAATGTTTGCTTTACTGGACTAAACATAAACTAAATATAAAGAAGAAGGCTGAATGCGTATGTGGCAGTGATAGACTTCAGTTGATGCTGAGAAAAAGAAAGAAGGCGATAAAGTCCCTGTAAGAGTTTGTTCCAGCTGGGTGAGACACCACTGACTTCTTTTTACCAGATGTGACATGAAACATCTGTAGCATGCTTCACACTGTTAGCTTAAGACTTTCTGCAGTTCACTTTAAAGCAGCTTAACTCCACCTATCTTCATTCAGCATTTACATTTCTTTTGTTCATGCGACAAGATGCTGTGAAAGGCCAAAAAATCTGAGCTGGAAACACCCTCAAATCATCTGCACGTGCATTGTAATCTTTAAATACACTCAGAGCTATCATTCACTGTGCTGACTTCCATCCGAACGTCGAGTTCTCCTTCCACTGATAATTAACTGCTGCGATAATGACAATGACAATAAGAGAAAAAGGCAGGTGTTGAAAGGATGTAGGGGAGCAGAGTAGCAGGCCTGTATCATTAGGGATTAACCTAGCCACAGGCTCTACAAATAGACTGTCTCCATCTATAAGCCGCCAGCGCACAGACACTTATTTGTATTGCCAGGTTGCCACTGCAGCAGCACCACAGAAGAGAGAGAAGACAGTTCAAAGAAGCCGAGGTGGATCGGAGCTCCTGTGAAACAAAATGCGATGCAACAGGACACATTTGGAGGCCTGGCAACATCAGAGGATTTCACACGCACAGATTTTGGCTCCATCACAGATGTGTGCTCAGATTGCGGTTACACAGCCTGAGGCAACATGAGGCGGACGTGCAGCACCGCAGAACAAACCAAATGTAAAACACAGATAAAGGATTAGCTCAATAATTGATTAGTCAACTGACAGAAAATTTACATGAAACTATTTTGACATGCGATTAATCATCTTGATATTTTTCCAGCAGATAACCGAAACATTTTTTTTTTTTTGCTGTTTAACCTCAAACTATGGAAAACTGAGTCATTTGAGGTTTTGGACCTTTTGTCAGATGAAACAATCAACTTCAAGAGATCACCTCAGAAACTTCTAGCAAAGACGAGTGTTTGGATTAGTCATTTAAATAAGAAAAATAATCACCAGTCCTGCCAATTTAAATAACTATAGTTAAGATCTCAGAACGTGTTGAATAAGATCATTTTAGGAAACATGTCAGAATAACACGGCAGGTGACGCCATGCGATCATTATCCAGAGCTTCTTATTAGGGATTAGATCATCTCAAACTTTTGATAATTGATCAACCATTTTAGTAAATGTTCAGCTTCCCATATGAAAGAATCAGCTGCCTTTATAAAATCATAGACTGAATGACCGAACAGCCTAAGAGAGAGACGCATTCATTAAAATAACACATATTTCTATCTCAGGAGTAAACATGCAGCTCAATGCCATGAGGTAGCATAGAAAGTTAAGATTCATTCAAGAGAAACAATATCCTACAGCTGTCTATCTCACTACCATAAAATGATTCATGTTTCTATCTGTTCATCTTAGTAACACAGGAAACTCTGACATTCTGCTTTCAAAATGTGTTTTTTTTTTGTATTTCACAACTATAGTTCACTAAAAACAAAGATGTGTTGAATATATGACTAACTTTGTTTTAAACAAGGTGAAGAGGCTGCAGGATGTTTTTTTTGATGATTAACAGGATCAATTCTAAGCTTTGCCACGACATGAAGTTTTAATACTGTCTGAAGAGCACTTTAAAACATAATTCTATGTTCTCATAGCCATGATGGAAAAAAGGTGGCACGACAACCTGAGCAGCGTTATTCAAATTCAAAGGCCCGGACAACACTAGACTAGAGAAGTGATGTCACGGAAACCAGACTTTCAAACTTAAGATATTATACTAATAAAACTCAAACAATATCGCTACCTGTTTTGAAATCCAAAAATAGAAGTCCTTAAGTTTCTTGTTCACATTTTTCTTTTTTCCCAGGCAAACTCGTGAACATTGTCTTATTGCACAAATACATTGGTAACATTACAGTACTGAAAGCATTGTGTTTGTGGAAAAAAAGACAGGGGTCTCTTTCTGTCACCCTCTACAGATTTTGGTTTAAAATATTACTGAAGATCTGAAGATTTTCAAAAGATTTGGGTCAAACTATTAATCATTAAAATAACAGGGATTGTATCGTCTCAGAAATTGTGGTATCCAAAACTATGGAACATTTTGATAACTTTGGCAGACAGATTCTTCGCTGAGTGTACTGCAAAATAAAACCAAATAATACAACCATTGAAAAAATGATGTGACTCGCACTGTTGTGGCCCTCTCCTCGTTCTTCTATGTTTTGGTATAAAAGACTAATCCTCTGCTGAGATGTTCTATCAGCTCTAGAGTGACAGATTTCCACCTACAACTGAGAAGAAGAGATGTTGCTGTTGACTCACTGAATTCCCAAGAGATGAAAGCTCAGCAACAGTGTTTCAGGTTTCCTGTCTTCTTTTAGATAGATCTCTCACCTGAGCAGAGGTTCAACAGAGGACAGAAAGCATGACAACGAGCAAAGAACTATACCAAAGAACAACAAACTAAAACATACAACGAGAATAAAATGACACCACAAAAATCCATTAGCAACAAAGTGTTCACAAGTGTTCTTCTTTTTTCAAACACTCACAGCTGTCCGGGATTTTCTAAACGGAATTTCCGAATCAGACAAATTTCCAAACGATGCCTTTCTTATGAAAGTTTCATCAACATGAATCATCAGTGATTAACACTTTAAATGACACTAAAAGCATGTTATGGTGGGGCGCTGGTGGCACAGTGGTTGGTGCGCTCGCCCCATGTATAGAGGCTGTCGTCTCAAGCAGGCGGCCCGGGTTCACATCCCACCTGTGGCTTCTTTCCCGCATGTCATTCCCCACTCTCTCTCTCTCCCTGATTTCCGACTCTATCCACTGTCCTATCTCTCCATTAAAGGCACAAAAAGCCCAAAAATAAATCTTTAAAAAAAAAAGCATGTTATGGTCATTCACAACAGTTTCTGGATATTTCCAGCAAAAGCCCTCGAATCAGAAGAAAATCTAGACGAGATCTGAGACTTTAGAGATCTGATATTTTTCCTAGTGAAGTGCCTTGTAGTGTGTGACCTCCATTCACCAACCACTCATGCTCTGTTCAAACAACAACATCTTTACGGTTCTACAATTCATTTAGCGGACGCATTTGTCAAAAGCAGCGTACATCTGAGAGTAAGCACAACACAAGCAAGCATGCTGACATGTAACGGTAAAAAAAACACAGCAATCTAATGACTTTAAATGTCATTGAGTCTGTAAGCACCATTAGCAAGTAACAAATCAATTAACAGGAAATCTCGACAGACAATCCTCACCAGAGTCTCCTGGTTGGTTTGTCAGATCCCGCCCCTGTTCACTGTACACGTGATGCAGTGAGTGTTAAACAGAAATAAAATAAAGCCTCATTGTCGGACTATGATGAGTGTCATGAGGGGTTCATTCTTAAAGTACAGCACTGTGTGAGGTCAACCTCCTGAAGACCTCCTTTATGTCTGTGCAAAGAAGAAACCTCCACGTCTTTCATGTGAGCTTTTGCACTCAACACATCCATCCTCCTCTCCAGATTCACCTATTTATTGTTACTCAGTCAATGTACTGCATGTCATCTTTTGAGCTACAGGAAAAATAATCTCACTCAACACAGAAACAATATGTTGTTTAACTGCTTGACAAACAAACTATTTGTTCCGTTTTTAAGATCCAGTCACTTGTGAGATGAGAAAATGCCAGATTCTTCAGCTCTCCTATAAGGTTGTGAAATTTGTTGAGATATTTGATACTCTCAATACCACGTGTTTTAAAACATTAAAAGATGTTATTTTAAAAGATGATAGTATTGAAAGAACTGAAGTCAGATCTTTAATCATATTTTAATCCAAAAGCTTTACCGTAAGAAAATGACAGTAGAGAAAGAAAGAGAGAATTAGAGAGAGAGAGAGAGAGAGAGAGAGCCTTGTATAAATTGCGTATGCTGCATATTTTTCACAAATACACACAAATTGGCCAATGCAATGTATTTGTGCAATTAAGGGTACAGGAGTTTGCTTACAATCGATGGTAATTAAAAACCAGAAATCACTGGGGGCCTCCTGGGACTTCTTTTTTTTTATTGCTGTTGTATCGAAACAAGTATTGAAATTGTTGGATTTTTAGAGTGAAGTTTAAAATAATGGTTTCATGACAGGACTTGCTGCCTTTCTTAATTACTGTTTAGTTTTCAGGCTGTTATTCTTCTGACAAAACAATTCATTTGTTCTCAGTACTGGCCTCTTGTATATTGTTAATTGACAATAATTGGCTGACTGATCAACCATAAAACTAATCAAGAGTTGCAGCCCTGCCCCATGAATTAAAATGTAATAAAACAAGAGAGACTCAAACAGATCGTGATGTAGAAGATGTAGCAGTCTAACACACAGACAGAGGCTCTGTAGCAGGACCACATCTGGCTGTTCAAAGCAGGCCGGGGGGGGGGGGGGTTGAAGCTAAACAAAACTGTTCATCATATAGAGTGGGACTGAGCAGCAGCTCACACAAAGGAGCATGTACAGACCCACAGATCACGAGCAGGCGGTGGGCACACCGAAAGGCTAAAAATAGCGCAAGACTCAGATCAATAACTGCAAGTTCAATTAAAGCAGCAGCTTTCAGGTCAGACACCAAACAAGAAGAGGAATTTCATGAAAAGCCAAAGTCAGTGATAAAAAAAAAAAAAACTCTGAACAGTCAGCGTCCCGTTATACGAGGTGTGTTTTTTTTTAATCATGTATCAACAGGTAAAGGGAGTCCCAGCAGGTACTGAGGAACAGGCCAGGTAACGTTACTCCGGCTGCATGCAGACTCAGTCTATGATGCATCATGTAAGACACCGTTATTCATTATTATATCCACACATGTGCAGAATCGTGGGATTTGAAAAGCAGATCCAGCGCGCAGGACGCCGCTGTCAAAGTGTCTGACAGGCTGCAGGCGACACGTTTTATCCCCTGATTAAATATCACACAACAAATCACACAGAGGCGGCTATAAAAGAACCAGGAGAACCCCAACATTTATGTCTAAAAAAAAAAAAAAGCACAGAGTATGATAAAAGAGCCGCTCTGCCAGCAGCTGGTGGAAACGGTCCGTTCAGACAAACCAGCTCAATATCAACATAAACATGCTCGCGCAGCTTTGGCGCTTGAGGATTCAATAAAGTTCCTGTTGTGTTTGGACGAAGAAAACAACATATCTGACACCATGTCATCCCCGCGAGGTTTAAATAAGTGACACACTGTGCCGACTGAATATCAAACGCTCGGTTACCGAGTAAATTTGTAATGATTTCAGGCTGCGCCTTACCTTCAGTTCCGCACTCTCCGCCATCTTGTATTTGTTTGCGCAGGCGTGGTGAAGTGTTGTCACATGACTGGGACGCGCAGAGCGCTGCGTGAACGCGCACACTCGAGCGACAGAGGTGCGTTCAGGAGCTCAAATGATGTCGGGGAAAAAGGCTGCAAAGGTGTGAAGGATGACACAGGAGGAAATTCTAGGATGCTTAAATACATAAAAAGGGATTGCGTGCACTTTATGTTAGTCATTATTTATTTATAAAAACAATCTTACTGTTTGATTATTTTTTACATTACTGTTATTGTGAATACTGTCAACATTTTTTGGATGAATTCTGTATTTATGCAGTTTTTTTTCCTTTAAACTTAATGTAAATAAAGCCCTTTAAAGAAATAGAAATATGAAGAGCTGGAGACCGAGATGCAGGCCGGCCTGGGTTCGGGCTCAACCACTGGCTCCTTTCCCGCATGTCTCTCAGTACCAGATTTCAGACTCTGTCCACTGTCCTGTATCTATAATAAAGGCATGAAAACCTGTTTCTTATTTACATATCTTTCAAACAGACTGACAGTCTGGTGGTGGGTTAAGTTTGCTGAATAATATGCTGAGAAAACTACACCGACTGCTGAGGATCAGGGAGATTTAATAGAAAGCTCCAGAAAATAAGTGGCCCTTGACTTTTTATTTCTTTGTGAAGCTACTTCTTGGAAGACCATTGAAGAACTTTCACGCTGAACTAGTTTAAATTACAGTAGACATCTGCATAAAAACAGCCATCATGCAGTTTACTCACACTCAGTTTCTTTACTCAATGAAATTAACATTACATTTTAAATGATGCATTGACATCAGTGACCTGTATTTCTATACTGTTATTGATGCTTTTTTTTTAAACACCCACAGTGTCTCAGGTGAGTTTTCTTTTAGAATTGAGCTTAAAATATAAAATGCATGTAATGTTGTATTTGTGTAGCTTGACTTGCAGCACTTGTTCTTTCATCCATCTTTAATCCGGCTGTGTTTGTTGTTCTTATCTTACACCAAGGAGGTGTGAACATCTGTTCAACAATTCACCTTGTTCTGACTCTTTACCTGTTAAACATATGATGCAAATCACTTGAGAATTAAGTGCAACCTGATAGGAAATACTTCATTAATCACACAGGCATAGGGGAGGCACTGAGGGGTGAGGACCCTCATACCAGACAAATCAGGAAAATAGTAAGAGGTACTCACATCTCTAAGCAATACTTTGAATAAGGAGAAGAGCCCTACACTGTCGTTGTGTAAACTTACTGTCACTGTTAGAGTATATGTTAGTTGATATATATGACACAGCAATCCTAAAATTACCACAATCCAAAACACAAACACTGAGTGAATGATCCACGCCTGAGCTTATCCTCCCTGTCAACACTGACAGCAATAATAATGTTCATTTAAAGTATCAGTAAACAATCATGTGCAATTATTTAATTAACTTATGTTCCTTCAATTCAATTTATTTCACACACCTTTGCTCAGTATCTAACACCAACTTACGTTTTTCCTTTTTTCTCATCCTTCTTATTCTTCTCCACTGAGGTGTTTCATATTAAATGTCAACATTGACACGTTAAAATGTGTGTCATTTCTGAGCATGATGACCAGACGAGCTTATGCGTAGCTGTCCTTCAGTTGTCTGATTAAGATGTCGACTCTTCCAGACACCGTTAGATCTGTTTGAAGTCAGTACTTACTTTGTAGCTGAAAATAACAAGGGGGTAAACGTGCCCTGGAAAATATGACAGGGTTTTAATGTCTTAACATATTAACCACAAACAAGCATTAAACCAGCGACATGATTAGTCTTTTTATTGGTACAATAAGGCAGGCCAGTTTATTACCTATACTTACTATAAGGCAATTCAAAGTGCTTAGAGTCGCCTGAACATTTAAATCCAGGTAATTATTTATTATCACGATATCTTGAAAAAAAATTCAAAAGTGAATCACTGAACACGTTTACCAACAATTGGAGAATTGTCTCCTAAGACTATTTTTATTTTTCTTCTGTACTTTATATTACACACATCAATGTCAGTTCACTGTTGTATTACATCAACACAGGCTCCATATCAGAGAGCTTACCAAGGAATGAGCACTTTTTGTTTCTAGTCCCCATGTCAGCATCAAGGGGACGAGGATCCAGTGTTTCTGAAAGTGTGACCTTTTCTATACTTTTAAAGTCAGATTTAAACCACAGAGGCTGAGATGTTTTGTGTCTTACAAGTCTGTCAGCTTTATGAAGAGGAATATAGAAATGCTGCAGTGCAACTAAAACTAAACCTCTGTTTTAACCATCCTGTGTGATGACGCGTGTGCAGCTTGAAGTCAATGTGTGAACGTTACCTTTAGGAGGACAGGTGGAGATCTGATCCCTCAGAATACACTTCTAGGTCTAAAGTTTAAGTCTGACAGTTCATGTACAACACAGATGTAAGAGGACATAATCCAGTACTGTCTGTGATTTGTGACATTTTCATTATATTTAAAGGTAATTAGCTCTTTGATTTGTAAAATGTTTGACAAATGTCAGACATTAAAATAAATAAATCAGGACTGTATTCTGAACAAGATAAAAATGAAAAAAAAAAGAAGGGCTGAAGGCCTTAAACTCAGACTCCTTGCTTCCACAGCGGGGAAATATCTTATTTCAGATGTTTTATTTAATTATAAAATCACATTTAATTGTACTGGAGTTTCATATGTCAATCTTACACTAATTTATTTTTGTATTTCAATTTGTTTTCAACATTTAGCTCTGATACGAGGATTTGACTTGATGTTTTGGTGCAAAACTTTTAGATAAGCATCTTAGTAAGAATTTATAAACAAAACACAACATGGCTCCTGCTGTCAACTTACTTACATAGAATAAGATGCACTGGAGGCTCTGTGCAGCTGTGCAGGTATGTGCATGATTCACAGTCCAGTGTGCGTTAAAGTGACACATACAGGTTCAGTTTCAGCCTTCACATGACTGTACTGCTCTCTGACTGTGGGGCTGGATGAGAGGCTGTGTTGTGAGGGAGGAGGGAGGGAGGGCAGGGATGGTTGTGATATCTTGTAATTATAACTTCATTAGGTTCAATATATTGAATTGTCAAAAAGATTGAATGGATTAATGACATCAGAAATATACTTTAGCCATGTTTTGTAAATCACTGTACCTTTAAGAAAATATGGGGGTCTTTAACAGAATTTCTAAAAGGGGAAAAGTCTGTAGAGGCCTGTTTGCCTTGATCATTTGTAAATTATATAATTGATGTGTTTTTTCTTCTTTATTATATTGACGTCCTTAAGAAATCTAACTTGTATTTTCTTATGGTTTGCTGTATTTCCCTGTCAAAACCTGGCATAGTGCCCTGTGGTGAATGTTCTTAAGTGCACCTTAAGAGTTTGTTCGTCTGATTATCTGTGTTTCTTTGTTATACTGAAATTCTAATGTTGAAAATCTCAATAAAGACTCGTTTAAAAAAAACAATAACATCTTGAATAAATATTTGCTCCATGGATAATGGCTTGAAACAGCAGTCAGATATTTGTACTGGAAAGTGAAACATGGAGAAAATGTATCCCACCTGTAAGTACTGAACATAAAGTAACTTCAAATCATAAAGGAAGTGTGAACGCTGTGTGAAACATTGAGAACACACCTTTCATTTTCAATTAAACCATGCATTTTCTTTCTGATTATTTGATACTGTTGCATTTTATTTTTTTTAAAAATCAGACGCATGAAAGGGGAACGAAACTGACAGGACAAAGTCAAAGGCAGGTTATGAGCGTGTGCAGCCAGTAGGTGGCGCCCTTTCATTTCTAATGAAGCTGAATCCAAACCAACATGAAGTATAAATCTTTTGCCTGCTCAGACTATTTGTTCCTGTGCAATCACCTCTATGCTCAGTATAATGGTTTCATACTGAACTAAAAAAAAAAATCACTATAACATCAAACACATTAAGCTTTATGTCCATTAAAATCCGAGGACGATCGTTCCCTCTGGGTTCATACAAAGAACCTTTAGTAAAAGACTCTCTGCGGCGAGTTTCATACAGAGAGTATCACAGAGGTTTTATTCTATCTTTATGTTTCTCTGCCATCTGTTGTATTGTTGACGGACAGGTGTCCTCTGACCACACATGTTTATACAAGCAAACAAAGAAGCAGACTGTAAATACTGTGAGACAATATGTCACTGAGGAGGATAAAACATGAGGCTTCTTTAAAATGTTTGGTATTACAGTCAGTGTGTGAAGTTAATGTTGGTCTGTGTTCATACACGCAGAGTGGACTGAACCTGCTGACCCTGAGGGCATGAAGAACAATGAGCCAATGAGCAGAGAGCAATACAATCACTCACAACTGTAAACTATATATAACTAACATGCAGAATACTGTCACACACATCAGAAGAACATTTACTGTACATGAGATTTTTAAAATTCTGCTCCTTTCTAAGACAAGTGTTGGAGAATTGAAGCCCTAGAAATGTTGCACGTTCTCCTTTTCTCCAGCACATTCAGTTTACATTTTAAGTTACTTTTTGTTTTACAGATCAACATTCAACACAAACATTATGACTAGTTAAAAATGTTTCTCTATTCCAGATTAACTCACATTAAAGATATGTTTAAAATAATCTCTACCTCCACCAGCTACAACATTAAAATGATGCTTAAATGTGTTTAAGGATCCTAAACACCTGATTGAATATCAAATACAGGAGACACTACAATATGAGAAGTTTTCCTACTTCTACTCAGATTATTTGTTGCCAGTATATCTTTTATTTTAAGTAACATTGAAATGCTCAACTTTGACCTGCTTCTAAATTCACTTCTTCATCCAGCAAAGTAAACGGATTACAAATTAAGTACTAAATCAAATTGATTACAAGTTGTAACAACATCCAATAAAAAATGACACAAAGCCTTCATGGAGATCCACATTTTATACAAAGCAAGTGATCAAGTTACCCGGCCTTAAACACAACACACTCTATGTAAAAATGTGTTTTTGTTTCTGTTATTTTTACTTTGTAATGTGTTATATTGTGTGTACTTTACTCTTTTTTATGTATTACCAATGCATAACATCCATGCATCAAAAACCATTGAGGGAAAAAGGTAACATGTCGATGAGTGCCTGGCGTTTGTAGTTTCAAAAATGATTTAATTTTCATTTCATTTAAATGTAATGATTATTACATTTAAATGAAATCATTTTTCATGCAAGTGTTGCAGCAGCTTTTAGGCCTCCTGGTTATTAACAGATTTATAAATCAACATCTAAGAGCTTTTCTTTATCCGGGTCTCCTGGAACAGGTCCTAGGCTGTCACCTCAAAGAGGCACTGATATAGCTTTATATTTTTAAATGCCTACAAAAAAGTGATGCAAAACAACTACATTTTGAGGTCATTCAGAATCTTTGAGAGGACATTTTTGTCTCTCAGTGGTCATTTTACACCCTGAGTGGCTGTTCTGTATTTTTGTGTTCCTTCATAGTGTTTTCTCCTATGGGGATGTAATGTTCGCTTTGTTTTTCTTTTTGTGGTTGTCTTTACTCAGTAGTTGTTTTTTTTTTTTGCCTCCTTTCAGTTTGTTTTTGAGGTTTCTGTAGTAATTTAACCAAATTTGTGAGGCGTTTTGAGTGTTTTTGTGGCCCAAGATGACTTTAAATCCCCCAAAAGTTTGAGGAGTCATTTATATGTCACATCATCCCTCACTGCTTGTCACCACATTTCTATGTAAGGCAGTTTTTCCCGATGTTAAACAGCTAAATAAAAAACACAGTAAAGCAGCCGATCATTCCCTCAGTGGATCAGTTGTGTTCAGGTCTTGTTAGTATTCAAAGAGAACCAGCTTTGCCACGGAGGGCAATTACGCTCAGAGAAAATTAACATTCATTATGTGTCAGTGACATTATGTGAGTATCTGTCTCAGTATGAAGCATCCAGGGAGCGAGAGCCATGTAATCAATATCTATTAGCCGTCCCATCAGAAGAATTAGATTTCACTATTAGATCAGCCTGCTCCCCTGATCTCCGTCAAACATTATAAGTGGACTGGACTTGTCATACGCTGATGAAACTGCCTGATGAAAGAGATCATGTTGAACTCAAATACAATAAGAAGTAATATGATCCATCAGATGGGGAGTTATTCTGCCTATCTGCCAGCAGGGGGCAGGATCACACCGGTGACAGAGAAAACGAGGCTGTAACGCAGACAGTGGCTTCCACATTTTATTAATATTGACATTTTTGTACATACATAAATGGGTAACTGAAGGACAGATTGTGTCAGAAACCAGGATTTTTTTTTTTTTTTTTTTTTTAAGCTGCTCTGTGTTTTTCTTTTTACCAAACCAAATATAACAAACGAAAGAATAAAGAAATGCAGCCGTGTGTTTTTCATACAGTGTCTCTGTTGTGTTTTATTAAAAAAGACCATCAGATAACAAGAAACATTTTGGTTTTTCTGTAGTGACTCCCAGATAAATTAAGTGACAGAGGGGGGAAAAACAGAAATGATTGAAGGATTGATTCTTCAGTTTAAACTGTACATGAAATCAATAAACTGCTTCAAGAACTAGTTCAAAGAAAATCATTGAGTGTTAGACGTCAAACCTGTACAGCTGTTGAAGTAAGTGCTCGTAATAATGTGCTCTATTTGAAACATAAAGATCCTCATAGTTTAAGAAATGAATTTGGTATAGGACGGCATGTTCAGATTCAGAAAAAGTTGCCCATTTAAAGTGCTTAACAACATGTACAGTGTTACAAACGCTCTAAACAATAATTTAATGGATAAATAAGAAAGACATGTGCAAACTCAAGAGTTTCAAACAAGCAACAAAAGCTTAATTATGAGATGCATTTTGAACTGAATATCACAATTATACAAGCCATTGCACATCGTCACGTGATATATATATGTATGTATATGTTTATAGTGTTTTTTTTTTCTTTCAGAGTAGCTATAGATCCATTCAGAGACACTCCTCGGTTTGAGCTCCAGATCAACAATCCTCGAAATTCACAACAAAAACTGAACTTTAAGAAAAATCCCGGTCTCTTTTAGTTGAGAGTTCAGGTTGGTTGTTTTTTTGTTTTTTTGCAGGAGATGAGGTCGCTGCTGAAATCTTTTGCAAGTCTCAACATTTTCACTCAAGTGCTAAAATCAGAAGTGTGTCTATACAGCAGGATGGTGATCCCTGAATAACAGGACCTGTGTGTGTGTGCGTGTGTGTGTGTGTGTGTGAGTGTGTGTGTGTGTGTGTGTGTGTGTGTGGTGGAGTGAATCTTTTCTATTTTTTGGCTGTGCTGGGGTCGGGTGAGGGCAACGCCGGGCCCTATGGGGGCAGCAGTGGGGGTTTGAAGGTGCAGGCTCCGGTACACTGGCGAGGGGTGAGCATCTTACACGAGAAATGATGAAGGGCGTCGTGAGCTTCTGGGGAGGAACGAGTCCATCAGTGAGAACATTGAAGACAAACACAATACTCTCACAAGCTGTGACATTTTGTTGTTGTTCTTATACCTAATGCTGTCAAAGGACGGATTCACTTTTTTTTTCCCCAAGTCTGTCTTCAAACAATCCTCAGATGTCAACATGTTCACTGACACAGTGTTTGGTTGTTGTAATTGTTCCTTCTGTCCGTTAAAGAAAATCTGCTCTCAATGTGATCTGAATGTCAGGAGTCTTTGTGCTGAGCAAAATAACTTGTTAAGTTTGGTTCAAGCTAACTTAAGGCTTTTGCAGTTTGATGTATCCACTGGGAATCTTTCAGTGATTTATACGTTTAAAAAAATCCTATATGTGATTTCATAAGCCAGATTTCCATCCAAATGTAATCACAAATTTAACAAAATTATCAGAAAAATAGTTCAAAAGGAGAATATTTGTGAATATCCATGTACTGAAGCTAAAGGAAGACATGCTCGCACACTAATTCAATGCCACAAAAAGGTTACAGACTTCTTCAGGTGATCCTTTTTTGAAAAATGGGGGCCACACCCCTATACTGTATAGAGTATTAAACTTAAACTTAAAAACCATCCTTCAGAATTCAAATATAACTACAAGGAATAGTGAGTGTAAAGTTTGCTGAGTAAATAGTGTTGCACCAGCATGATGTGTTAACTTCCCTCTTCTATCAAGAGTCAAAGGTTTGTTCAGACAGCTGGTGATGTCATTCTCCAGTGTGGTGCCGTTACACTACTGCAGGTAAAGTGGCTGCAACCAAGGCCGCTAGTCCAACCTCAAATACAGAAACAAAATGGAAATATTGTTTTTGTTTGTATTTGATGTAGTCGTTTGAAGAAGAATACTGTCTCATGTTGTATGACACTATTTTTAGTCGCCTTAGTTGGCGTTTTAAGTCACATGCTTCATTTACGTCATGATTAATTCACTTAGAAGATTCCATTACACGTGGTTGCTTCTTACTTTTGATGATACACCAACTTCTCCACCTTTGGGCAAGTGAACAAACATTTTGTTTGGTATTTTGCCCCCCCCCCCCCCCCTCCTAAAAAACTGTCAGCCTTTCCCATGTAGGAAGAGACAGATTTAAAGCCAATGTCCAGCAGACTGAGTGTTTGTGGAGGGTTTATAATCAAACAAGGATTTTTCTATTCTTTGAATTTGTGTCTCCAACACTTCAGATTCCTTTTTTTAAATTCACTCTCCAGATTCCCCTGACATCTTAAAAAACAACAACTTGAGACACATTTTTTTGTTTGTTTTTTTAAACTGGCTTTAGTCTATGTGATGTAATTTTGAACAGTAATAGTTTTCTGTGATATTAGTTCATTTATTTCCTTTAGACTAAAATGTGCTTTATTTATATTTTTAACAGAACTGTGAATTTTCTTTTGACTTACTTTTGAAATAGTATGAAAAAGGGATCTATTTAAACCCAAGAAGAACGGGAAGAACAATTGAAGTGACCCAGAGTATTTTGATAGTACATTTGTGCATGTGAGGATTGCTTTCAAACAGACTTACAGATCAGTAAATCCATCCTGCTGTGGTGTCCAGATGTTAAAATGCATCACACTGACCAATGGAGATGTTTTAAAAAAAGTAGCACTTGCATATTTATGTTTGTATGTGTGCATTCCTGTCCCTCTCTTAGACCACAAAATTACCTTTTAGCTTCTGCTGTATTGCATAACGAGCGTTTCTCTCTTGGTCCAACTCGCTGCACAAAGTGTCTATCCAAAAATAAAATGAATCAAGTATGAAACAATGGGTCGAAAAAGGGGAAGAAATATATGAGTTGCTGTGCAGTGTGTGGTGAAGTAGTGTAATGTTTGCCGTTTGCCCCTATGGTATTTAGAGTGACCCCTGTGTGTACTTGAACCCTGTATTTAAACTACTGTAACATTAAACCAATCCCAATAATGCTGGCTTTAGTTGCTGTCTACTGCATGTAACCGATACCGTACTACATAATGATCTGTCTTTTCAATTTTCCAGAGCATGATTTAGGAGAAAATAACCTTTCAAAACAAAACAATATGGTTTCAGTTTCACCTTGTGATATCTTATAATTAAACAAACAGCAGGAGAAATGTGTTTTCTTCAATTTACAGTAAAAAGGTTGCAGATAAATTGCCAATTTTTCAATATGCAAGTGTCACTTTTCATTTCTTTTTCACTTTACATGTTCTGATTGATTTGACGTTACTTAAATATTCCTTTGTGGCAGATTTTTCCCATAAAGTTAAAGAGCACTGATCTACGTCTGCTTTGCATTCATAATGTATGGAGGCACAAAGTAAAGAGAGACACCAACCTCGAACAATCTGCAGCTGCTGGACCATTTCCTCTCTGTAGGACAGCTCACGCTTCATTTGATCCTGAAAATTATCTGAAGAGTACAAGGCCACGTCAGATGGAAACTTTTAAAGAAACACTACTAGATTCAAATAACAAAATAACTTATTATCTTCTATAAGCGCACGGTTTAAGATCCTAAATGCCACTGTGGCTAATTTGTTATATATAATCAGACTTACTTTTTGTCCTACCTTTTAAATGCTGAAATTCTCTCTCCAACTTTTTCCTCAGCTCTACTTGTTCCACAAGCTGCTTCTGTAATTCCTCTGCAAAAACAGAAAAGCATCATAAAATGGCACGTCTGAACATTAAGCTATAGCAAAGATAATATCTTTATCAACCCAAAAAGACTTCAAACACAATCCTAAAGTGACAGTGCTTCTGAATAAAAAGCAGGAAAGTGGTGCATTAAAAAATCATTCACCATAGTGATAATAAAAAACACGGAAATCAGCACAAAAATCTTACAAAAGCATCTACCTCACATCAGTTGTGTCCCACTTATTATTATATATTTTGAATTTGTGCACATAAAGATTAATGTCAGCCCAGTAAAGCGACTTCAGGTGCGTTCACGTCCTCGGTTCCAGCCCTCTGTGCGCTTTGCTGTGCTGACTGCCACAGTAATTGCCGCGCACTGCCTGCAGCCTGAGACGATAATAATGGAGTCCCGGGGTTTTTCCAAGCGTTGTAAAATAATTAGCTGCCGTGCCTCGGGGTTATGGCTCTGTTCGTTAAAATATTAATAGCCTCTAAACGATTTCCCTTTTTACAATAATAAGTCAAAACTCCCACATCTCGTGATTAAGTGGTTAACAACTATGGAAACACTTTAGGCCCACCAAAATGTAAATTCACATTAAGGTTCTGGCACGTCATCGTTAGCAGGCCACGGGCATTTATCTGCATGTAAAATGAGCTCAAATCAATGTTTAACATTAATATAACACACAGTCTTTAATAATTAAACTGCATCGTTTCAATTGGTTCTATATAAAACTGATATTCAAAGTCATTACCAAATTACTAACTCTGTTTAATTAAATGTAATGTCCTACATTTAAAAATAAATATTAGTGTTGATTAAATGTGATGACCTGCAGTAAATATTTTTTTCTGATAGCTGGTGATACATGAACCCCAATAACAATCTAAACGGCGTTAATTGTGGATTAGCATCATCTGCTACATCCATCTCTCTTTTGTTTCATTTTGATCGTGAAAACAGCCTCTTACCTTTGGCCATGTTCTCCAGATCTCTCTCGTGCACACTGATGTCGATGCGTAAAGCTCCATCGGCTGCACAAAAACAACAAAAGTCATTATTTATCCTAAAAAAAAAAAAAGGAAAACTATGATTCTAATATTTCGTACAAGGGGTCTGACACAATAAAATAAAGATTTTAAAAAGATTATACCAGCAGGATTTTTCATTCAAAATAAATAAAACCAATAATAATAATGAAATACCTTGTCTGTCCTTCTGCTCCTGATATGTTGTATTACGCTGGTTCTGTGTTTCAGACGTGTGATGATGAACACCTGAACAGAAGGACACAGATCTTTCATAAAAACAGGGGAACAAAAACACAATTTGCATTAAAAAAAACATTAATTGGTTTAATGATCACCGTTGGATCTGCGGGGGCTGCTCGATTGTTTGGACCCAATCGACGGAGGCTCGTTGAGGAGCACGTGGCCGTCTTTGCCATGAGCGTACACCTGTAAAAGAAAGCACACACTTATGTTTAATAACGTACACCAATTATACGTCATTTAATGCTGTTTTTCATGATAATCTAAAAAAAAAACAAAAAAAAAACAAAAAAAAACAGGAGTCTCATTCGTTGAGAAGATGTTAAAATCATTCCATAAAGATGGTTTCACTTAAAACACTAATTTGGAGGTGAAAAATGATTAAATAAAGAAAAAAGGCATATTAATAGGAAATAAAGTGTTTTACACTATTTATCAGTTAGAAAACAGAACAGCCTTCTAAATAAATCTGTCTGCTTGTGATCTTTTTGTTTCATTTGCTTTCAGACATTTAAGAGGTAATCTTCGGCCTTTCTGCCTTGCTCACTGGCACATCAACAGGGCAGTTTCTCCACAAGTGTCAGTCATCCTTTTGCTTGGAGTTATATTCATAAAATATACCGATATTAATAAAAACATTAGATTTTTAAATCGTTGTCAATTGATCTTGATGACATTGTATCGGCCTCTTCTCCTCTATAAACTCTCATCACCAATGTTCTCTATTGTGACAATTCAGCTCCCCCTGCGGGGATCATTAAAGTTTCATTTAATCTAATCTTACTTCATGAAGAGGAGAGCCATTACGCATCCGTCTGTCCTCCTCTGATGACCCGGTGTGAACTGAGTCCTCCGGTGATGTTGCTGCTGCTCCGGGGCTGGAGGCGTCAGGCTGCTCCTGACTCTCCTCAGCACCAGATGACACCCTGTCCAGCACGGGGGAGTGACGGTGCACCCCCCCAGGGGAGATCTGAATCGCCTCGTCCTCGTCTTGCCCTCGGTTTGACTCCACATCCACGTCCGGGTCTTCGTCTTCATCACCCACACTTTCTCTGTCCGGGGAGATGGATCTGTAACTGGAGCTCTCGCTGATAAAATCCGGGGACAGGTAGCCAGAGGCACGCGCGCCATAGCCTTCCCGGTTGCCGTAAAGTTTAGCGATGGTCTCCGCGTCTTTGACCACAGGTCTGAAGGCCGAAATGTAGCTGATTTTCCTCTGGTGGGTCTCGTCCCCGGATTTATCCTCGTCAGTCCGGGTGGAGGAGGACTGGGAGCTGGAGCAGCGCTCTCCGTCCTGTTGATGGAGAGGCTGGAGATTGGTGTCTTTGGGTCTGTGTGTGCCCCGGTCGCTTTGGTCAGATAAGTCGAGCTCGCTCTGTCGGACGCCTGGCAGCTCTGGGGGAGGTTTGGGTGGAGATCCCGGGTAAGGCGGCAAGGGGAGGCCTCCAGCTGTAGGCCAGAACATGGGGAACGCAGGGTAGAGGGTGTCCTTTGCGCCGGGCCAAAACACACCAGACACGTTGGTTTTGCTCGCGTCAGACACTCCGTCGGTCTTCTTCTGACACAGGCCGTAGCTCGGGAAGCCATAGGGGTGGTGGGGGAACAGAGGTGGGGGGATTTTCTGGAGCATGCCAAAGCTCTTGCTGGGCACAGGGATGACCGGGTAGGTCCGCGCGCCGCTCGTCAAACTCAGGTTATTACTCCCCTGATCGTCGTCGCAGCGTAAACTTTTGTGTGGGACCTCAGGGGAGCTTCTTTGGGCCAGGCTGGACGAGGCCTGAGATTTCATTGAAGAGGACATTCCCGAGCCACTCATTGGCAGAGTCCTCTTTCTGCTCCCTCCATTGAACATGGCCTTTACATCCTCCCACGCGTGGTTAATGTCTTCAGCCTTTTTGTCCGTCAGTTTCAGGTGGCGTCTCCACGAGTTAAAGTTGGCCGCGTCAGGCTGCAGGTATTTGGACTCTGTGGTGCGGTGGGAGTGGAAGATGAATTTATTTGGGGAGAAATACATGTTGCAGAAGCTGCACTTGATGCACTTTGCTCTGGAGCTATTGTATCTGGCGGGGATAAAACTGCCTCTGCAGCCCCACGCGCACTCATGAGTAACATCAAATGCAAAATTCTCTGGAAGCTTCGGGGGGCTGTGCGCTCCCAGGAAGGACTTGCAGAGCCTCTCGGCCTCCCGCTTGGTTATCATGCCGCAGCGCCTGGAGGAGATAGGCATGGCCCCCGCACGCCGCAGGAGTTCTAGCTGCACGGGGGTGCACTGCACACAGGTGATGCCCAAAGCGACCCTGCGGTTGTGGATCTCGTTGTAGCTGTAGTTCTTCAACAGGGTGTTAGAAATCTGCGCCAAGCACAGCCTCTCCTTCCCGTCTATGACCAGACATACGATGGGCACCCCGTACAGGGAGGTCTCGCTCACTTGGTTGGGTCTGAGGGAGCTCGAGCTGGAGAAGCTCTGTGCGTCCTGCTTTGAACTGGGGGGTGAGCTGGCGTCTCGTCCCGCGTCTCGAAGCTGTCCGGGCGTCGACTCCATCCCTGGAAATCTGTCAATCAAACAAACAGCTGGAGTGAGCCTGGGGGTGTTTGACAGCAGTGTGCAAAAGCATTATTATGTTCAATGCATCTTCTTAAAGTTATTCAGATTATTTATTTATTTTTAAACTGATACGCAAAAATAAACACATTCAAACATAAATATCTCCAAGAAATACAGTGTTATTCATAAAATGTGAAACATAGAAAATAAACTTTTTTGACGTGTAAAATTGTGACGTTTCTGTTCACCTTAGAAATGGAAAGCAAATATACTACAAATGAATAATTAAAATAAAAAAAGATTATCGTTATTTGATCATCTCTGTATAATTAGCCTAATATAAGTATTAAGCAGCTGTGTCGTTGGTGGGCCTATACATGCCAACCCAATGGGGCATTAGAAGCACATATAGAACAGTGATTATTGATATTTATACCAACGAAAATATTTTAAATATCACGAAAATAACATAATACGTAAAGCATTTAACATAGCTGAACAACTAACAGGTTTTTGCAGGAGTTCATTTGTAAAAGTGAAATCATCAAGACTTCTTGTTTATTATTTCTATCTCTTCATTCCACCATGTGCTCGGCCTCCTCTCTCAGGTAATCCGGGTTCCTGTGCGGAGGTGGATCTGCTGCAGCTCTTATCTCCAAAATCGGCTCAGCACTTACTCGGCAACTGCTTAAGAGTCACATAAGATCCTTACGCGCGGATAAGGACAGAAGGAAAATGCAGCCTGAGCTGCGCCAATGCGCTTAGCAGAGAGGAAAAGAACAATTGTAAGCTGCTTTCCTGGTAATTACACAGATCCACGAGCGCGTCCTGGCATTGTTAATAAAAGACTAGCCCTATATATAATTAAAGCTTCTGCGCAGATCAAACTCGGCCAGTTGTTCGATATGTAGGTGAAGCAGGCCTGTCCCACGGTCACCTGCGCGTACAGACTTTATGCATCATGCTCCTGACTTCACGGAGGCCGATACAAACACCTGCAGCGACTTTAATTATAATAATAATAAAAATAATAAATGTATAAAAACAGCTGACATTAATACAGTTTTTTTTAATTTGACAGATTAACCCACATTTTAGGAGTAAAACTGCAAATATACAAGAAAAAAAAATCCAAGAATAAATGCAAAATGATCACGATTAATAGCAAAATTCTTAATAAAATACATACCTTTCTCTCGTAAAAAGACGACACACTCCAACAGGGTTTGGGGTGAAAAGGTGATGGTAAATATGAATAAATAAGTGGAAATACAGGCCCAGAGAGTCCAGAGAGGGGCAGTCTCACAGACAAGGAGGTCTGTCAGTATAACTTTGAGCTGGAGTCTTTATTTCAGTTTATTTGCGTGCAGCAGCAGACGCAAACAGGACCTCCATCGCGCTGGATCCCAGGGAGGTGAATGGCGTGTAGACAGGAAGCACATGGCACCTCTCTCTCTCTCTCTCTCTCTCTCTCTCTCTCTCCCCTCCCTCCCTCAAACACACTCTCTCTCCTGTCATGCTGATGTGTAATAGCTCCCCTCCTCTCTCTCCCTCTCGTTCTTTCTCCCAAAGACGTGCTGAGTGACTACACTACCGTTTTGATAATTCACAATTTTACTGCTCTGACGCACAAAACAGAAACAGGGACAATATCACGCACAATTAGACCCCTGCTGACCCCAAATGGAGGGAAATTTCGGTCCTTAGTCTCATTTATATGAATATCTTTGAATTGTTAATAATTAACAATATAGCGCGCTGCATTGCCTTGGAAACATCTAGGCCATGTAAAGACGCAAACATAGTGAAATTATAACTGTGATAATTGTGACCCCTGGCCCCAGTCAAAGACCCTCGAGGGGCCCTCGGACTCAGTATTGGAAAACCATTTGCCGGCCCATCTGATCATGCACAGTCTTTAAGCATGAGATCGGTCATCAAGATGCTGTATTATTTCCACCGCAGTGGGAGCGAGCTGGGAAACAAGAGGCAGGGCGCGTGGCAGTCTGGAAGGCAACAAGAATGACAAAAGGCCCGCGCGCGTTTATCAAGTTACACGACCATCTGTTATGGCTTCCACGGCCGCCACGCAAATCAATCTGAGGCCTGGGTGAGAAAAGTGACGTACGAATTGGAGAAACGATGGACACAATAAGATAACATAGGCTACTTTTTGAATTTAAGAGGCTTCGTTCGCGCGTGGAATCGTTTTGTTGTTCTGCAAATAAAGTGAAATGAAATGAGAAGATTATGAGGATGCCTAAGGCAGGACCCTCTCTCCCTCTCTCTCTCTCTCTCTCTCTCTCTCAGACACACACTCACACACAAACAAAACGTAAATTGAAAAATCTGTAAAAAAAAATTACAGAAATGTCAAAAGTGTCTGTGATGTAATTGGTGACAATCAATCCAATCGGCTGCCTTTAACCCCTTAATTTATTATTAATAACCTGATCGATGGCTGATCGGTTAACCACGCTGATGTCCTGTACAGGGTGAAGAGTCGATACCTGGCGCAGGTGGACGCACGTGCAGAGGGACAGAGTCTGAAAATGACAAGAAGGAAATGTGTCAAGTGAAGAGAGGAAATGTAGAATTATCAAGAATGGAGAAACAATCTGACAAACAGCCATACCTTCACACAAGACCCCACCCTGACCAAGTGGATTATATTATTAAACCCTAAAATAAGTATTTAGCCCCTTCAGTGTTGTCCAGAAATGTGCCGATAAATCAGGTCAATAAGCTAATTATACATATACACATAAGCTGTGTGGGTCAGCCAATCAGAAGCATTGGTACAAGAAGGAAAGAGAGATCAGAGAGCATGTATCATTTTGTAACTTCAAAATGTACTAATCAGATAATCAGAGTTCCTACAAAAAGAAGACCACCCCCTTAAAAAACGTCCTATATTACATGTTGCTGTTAAAACACATTTATCTTACATTAAACTCCATAAACTCTAAATAAAGGGTACAATGGCAGCAGTTAAGAGCAATAGTCGTGTGAAATATCAGATTACCCCTGGCTGTAAAAAAAAAAGTCAAATCACTAAAGACTATATCACTGAGAATGATGTCTGTCTCCTGCGAGTTTATGACAGAAACATTGCTTTTAGTGCTCATGTTGTGATGGAGTTGGACATTTTCTTTGAATGGTTTTATTCTACTTTATACCAGTGTGCTTTGATGAGTCAATATTCAGTCTGAGCCACATTATCTAAAAATTAGAGGATGAAGCTGGTGATGATTTTCTTATTGTAATTTCTCACTAAATGATAAAAACTGACAAGCAATGCTACTTACAAGTGTTGAATCTTATACTTCCATATGGCTCAAATTGTTTTTCACAATACAAGTAAAGGAGCAAAAAAAGAGCTCAAACTTCACACTGACATATTCCTTTACTGAGCAGGCACCCTGAACTTATATTGAGTCATTAACCAAATGCATTGTTGATCTCAGGAAACAGTCTAAAGAAAAGCACCATGCATGTCTGCATAATTCAATTTTAATAAACACTACAGCACCCAAATTATTAATGATTTACAAAATATTTTTATTTTTATTTTTTTTATTTCCCCTTTCCATGACACCACATAGATCTATTGAGCACCACACCAGGGTAATATGGAGATACAAAAAGTTATTCAGTTTTTGTGGGGTTTGATGATAATTAGTAAAGACCAAAGAAAACAAAGCAAGCAGAGACTTATTAAATTAAAAATAATGGAGCTTGTAACTGTGTGTATTTGGGTTTAGGGGGGTTCATTGGCCCCTATACATTTTCAGACCGGCCCTGCTTTCAAACTAGCATAGAACTGGTAAATATTGTTGTGAAAAATACTGTTTTTTTCCGGCCAAAAATGACTTTTAAAACAGGCAAATAAATATTTTGAGAAGGGCAGCCAGGAGGAAACAATCAACGCGTTAATAGGCCTACGTTTTTAGGACAGTTAATGGTGAAGGCAGATAAACTAACCACAACACGCTCGGGTTTAGTGAGAGAGTGTGATGCATCAGCAACCTTGTGTGTGTGTGTGTGTGTGTGTGTGTGTGTGTGTGTGTGTGTGTGTGTGTGTGTGTGTGTGTGTGTGTGTGTGTGTAGCCTGAGATCGCCAGTTTTACCTCCCTGCAATATTGATGCTGAACCCGATCCTAAGCGCGTGCTCTCCTCTTTCAGCATCAGAGGCTTCCCCCTGCAGCCCCCACCAATAATTACAATTTTATACTGTAATTATTCCTCTCTTTTTAATTATTTACACCGCAGAACCTGAATGCAGCCTTTGTCGCTGCTTATTCCGGGGAAACGTGAGCTGACGTGTGCGGATCAGCAGCAAGGAGGTTTTAATTAGACATTTCAGCGGTAATTTTAGGCGAGCTCTTTTCTTGTTACTGTTGGACACAAATGACTCGGCCCTCATTCATATGCGCTCAATTGTTGAAAAAAAAACAAAAAACCTTTCACCTGAAACGTTCAGGCGGTTCAGGTTTAAGTCATCAGGAGTCCACACTCACCAGGTGAACCAGACCTGATGGATTATTTAACACAATGGTGGATGGGACATTTATGTTAAGGATTACGGCTAATAAGCGTTTGATTTACAACACGTTACATGTGTAGCCTACGTGTTTCTGCTGCAAGGGACTGTTTGGACATCTGTGACACAATTTCCCTTCACAAAAGTTAGTTCAAAATACTATAATCCTTAAATGCTAACATTTAAAATAGGGTATATAGACCCATGCATCATTTTCTGCTTTAAGGCTGCTTTTAATAGATACATTTTCTCTTTTATTTTAGACCATCATTTTCCCTCGTGCAAAAACAGATAAATAAATTGCCTATGAATGTTTTACGGATGCTATCAATAGCCTTCTTATTTACATTTACCCAGTTTCACAAACTATTAGTCTGACAAGAAGCACAGGAGTGAAACAAAACGTTACATTGTTGCACAGATTGTTGCTTTTAGAGGGAATAGTCACTTTTTTTTTTGTCCTGGAGATTATGATATTAATATTTTATTAACTGCCTTATCGGCCTCTGAGGATTAAGTTCAAACCTCTACGACTGTCACATTACAGTCCAATGCAAACATGTATCCTATAAAGAAAGGGGAGGAATTGTGTTTGTTGGCTATTTTCAAAAGTGCAAGAACACTCAGGTGTCTAAAAACTGAGTCCATTTTAGATTAGGGAGCTTGGAAACGCACAATAACAACTCCAGATGCCAGCGATCATTGATTCAAGTCAAAAAGCCCTGCACGTGGCGGTGCAGCTGGATAGTAATAGCTCAGATGTTATAATTAGAGATGTATTTCCAATCAGCTATTGCATTTTGTCATATAAAGAGATAAATCAAGCTTGCGCAATCAGGACAGGTTTAATAACAGCGGCAATTGAGGCCAAATGTTTTATAATTAACAGTTGTATCAGCAGCCTATAAAAGCATGACCCCTATAAATCCCATTTTAGAGAGCGATCAATCCTCCTCGCGGACTAAAGGGCCTATTGATCCCTCACTGCTCGCCTCACCTAAACGCTTTCTCCGCATCCCTTTTTTTTTTTTTTTTTTCTTGTTTCCAGTGAAAAGAGCGTTTCGATTGCACTTTTTATTGGAGGAAAAGATTCCGCCGAGAGGAACGCGATGGCTCGAAAATTAAACGGTGACATTTTAATTACAGGACATTGATAAAGAGATGTGGGTAATGGCTGTGTACAGGGAGGACACTCATTGTCCCGCCTGGTGTGCTAATCAAGTGGGACTGCTGTGGGAAAAGGTCACCGGCCGATACAAAGCGGAGACGCAATGCTCGCTGGGAATTTGGGAATATGAAGGTCCCGGAGTGGCAAGAAATGAAGACGCATCTCCAAACAAAGCGCGGTCAATATCCCGCACAAGAGGCCCGCCAGATGAGATCACGCAGCGTCCACATCCTCATCGCAGACACATTATCACTATAGGTCAGAGCGAGCACAGCCATGGATCATCCGGTGACAACATTTACATGCAGCAGGAATCAACTGTGGCAGGAGGAGCTGTCACAACGCTGCCTGCTCTGACTGATCGTCATCTGTGCTCCCAGCAGGCCGCAGGTTGCTTAGAGAAACCCATCTGATCGGCAGGTGTGTTAAAAAGCAGGTGATCATTAACACACAGACTCGTGATGTAATGCAATAATATTAATATAATTCAGTTTCCGAGCAAGGATTTTAACAATGCCTCACCCAAACCTCCAATCTCCAAGAAGAAATGATTAAACATTAACCTTTTAATTCAGTCAGCATTACATTATTTTATTAAACTTTAAGTCCTTTAACCTTTACAGCGTTTTAATTAAAGTGAGGCACGATGCAAATGAGAGGAATTAAAGAAATTCATTCCTGTGGTCTAAAACTGGTACTGGGAGTTAAAGAAGTGTCAAACACCGTTTATATCCCGTGTAACATCCAACTGTAAAATATAAACCACACCAGGCCTGAGCTGCTGGCCTCTATTAAAGATTAGGTAGCCATGTCCACTGGAGACGAGCCCATATGAAAACAGAGAGTTATTGGTTGCTGTCATTGTTCCACCGCCTTCATCCAGTCTGTAAAGAAGTCCTTCCTGATGTGACTCAGGTTTAGGAGACAGGGCCGGTCTTTTGTTAAATCTGGGATGTTGATCTCATCTCTGTAGATAGATTCTGTATAATGCAGAGTCTGTCTGTAGATGACACAGTTTTTGGTGTTTTGGTCTTGTTTGCAGTCTGAATAGTATAATTCATAAACGTTCCACCTCATACAGGAATCACCGAGATTCTAACAATGATTTAGCTCAAGCTCTCTGTAAACAGATAGCTTTATGAAAGTTCAGCGAACAATCAACAACACCCGCTCCATCCTCTCTCCTAATCTAAGTAAGCGCTGGTTACTCCGGAAGCCCTGGAAATGTGGCCGTTGCTCTCAGAGGTCATGGCACCGTATAGTTTCTGAGATTGGAGTCAGTCAAATCATTGGAGTTCCTTTCAGAGTCACAATTGTAAAGTTACCTCTTACCACTGGAAGGTGTTTCCCAGCAGAGCTACAGTGGCGAGACTGTCCACACATTTCACTCAGAATCACAAGCAGGAACCTGTTGGAGGAGAAGACATTTTCATGTATCTGCTGGTGAACATGAATGTCTGAACAAAATCTGTTTGCTATGCATTGAACAATTGTTATGATATCAAAAAAGTAAGGGTGGTGACACCTCCTGAAACCTGAGTTTGAGGGTTTCCTTGGAGAGCGGCAATTACAGACATTCAATCATAAGGAAACTGTTTTGTCACAGCATGGATATGTTTGCCCTAAATGATTACTGACTGAAAGAGCCTCAAGAAATTAGCATGCTTTAAAATAAGTGAACAGCTAAGTGACTGTTTGTGGACATCACACAGGTTTGTATTTAGCTGTGATTCAGTGCAAAATACTGCCATAACCTGCAGGTTGACAAACTTCTACTGTACATCGTTAGCCAAGCTATCAGGGTTGATCTCGAGAAGTGACTGTCTGAGCCTAAAGATCCATCACTTCAGTCCAGATTGAAATATCTCAAATATTGGATTAATATTCTTTGCCCCAAGAGCAGGAATTACCTTGTACTTGGTGATCATCAAGGAGCAACCTCTGATGTTGAAAAATGACGCCCATGCAAAACTGCAAAAACTGCAGTTCCTTGAGTGTCCACTTGAAGTGGGCTCCAAAATCCTAGGAATCTCAATTAGGTCCTAATTTCAAATGCTGTTTTTTTTTTTTTTACAGCAGAAATAAACATGTTTACAGCCTGTTTCAAAAATGTTTTGGTCTCGGGCTAGATCGGTATGTTTCAGCAACAAAGATATATATTCAGCCCACCTCAGCTCCCATTTGCCTGCTTCTCACTTAGCCGGATATTAGATGGCGTCAGCATTTGTGATGCAGGGACGCCTCTTCAGGAACCAACTGATGATGTCACAGAGACTATGTCCATGTTTTATACAGTCTTGGGTGATCCCATGACTTTGCTTTTAGTTCCATTATGAGCGTTACAATAGTGGCCTTCAGTGAAAAGTCTCAAAAATTCCCAAATTTTTAAAATAACCACACCAGACAAGTTTGTAAAATAGGCCAAGACTCAAGGATTGTCAGTTTGACAAAGATATGAAAATGTTTCCTCAAGTGCTATTCAAACCTCTCGAGAGTCTTTCAGTGTTGGCATGCAGATGTTTTAAGATTTGGACTTCAATAAAAAACATCTAATGAATGATAAATGTATAAAAAAAAAAGCTAAATCATTTCTAGAGTACTCAGTGAAGGTCTGGATAGATGAGTGTTTGTGCACTATAGAGTCAACCCTGCTCTTATTGACCTCTTAATCTACTTTCTCACAGATCAAACACTTTTCTGGGACATTGGTGGCACACGTTTCACACAGCACAGAGGCAGTTATCCTACCCACCGGAGATTTTTCTTTGAAAATATCTTTACAAGGACCAGCAGCATTCTGGGTCTTGGTTGGGTCTTTGTTGTATTTCTGCCTTTGGTGTCCCTCAGAAGGATAATTGGCGCTCTGACTGCAGCGTGAAAGAGGTCAAATATCAGAGAAAGTAGTCTTAAGTCTTAAGTATTTAGCTTAAACTGGCTTTCATTTAAAGATCAAATAACCAAGAGGAATGAATTCATGCATGATCACATAAGAAAAAAAAACAGCTTGATATAAAATAATTAGTCCTTCTGCTCTCCGAGGCTCCTTTCAAAGAGTTTTTAATTCAGATAATACAACACATTTCCGCCTCTTTACATACTGCTTAGCTGTGTGTCAGGGTCCTCGAATGCCTCATGGCTCCTCTGCTGTACAAACAGATGCATTTTATCAAAACGAGACTGCTCTGCTCTACTGTACATGTCAAGCTGCTCTGAGACTTCAACGTGTATATATAACATGGCACAAGGTCCCTTTTTAAAAAACAGAGTATGACTAACAGTTATTACCAAAACGAAGATGTGGATGCTGTACAGAAGCCCAGAGGGAACGTTTGCCTCTCTGAGATTTGTGTATTTAATTTGAAAGCGAGAGAACATTTTTCAGTGATCTTCACACATGTTTGTTTTCTGAACCCACGCTGACAAATAAATGAGAGATTATTAATGAACTGCAGAGAAAACATCTTTCCTTTTGTTAAGACCTCATTGGTTGTGTAACATACATACAGTATATGAGCCGATGAGCTTCTAAAAGTTATGTATGCTTAAGTACAAAGTGAGTTTTTTATTGATTTATTAAGTTTCACCTTCATATATGAACTTTTCCTAAACTGTGTAAAGGCTTAGGAATCCCTTAACAGCTTTACAATGACATTTTCATTTCAATGACTTTGACAATTGCGTCTTTTTCCAAGGACACCAATTTCAGGTCCTCCAAGAAAGTTAAGCTTGTTTTAAAGTCACTCTCTATGCTCAACAAGCTGTCACATTTTATTTGGGATAACTTTCTGATACAGTCTAAAAGTAAACGTACTTCATTAACATACACGATGACTTTATATCGGTGAGAGCATCTCTCCATGTTGAATTTATTCACAACACTTTCTATCAAAGAGTGACTGCCATATTTGCAAGTTTGGGGCGTACAGTATACAGGGATTAGCTTAGCATAGGTGTAGATGCTTTTGGATGAAGCTGGCATGTCTCTGCAAAGATAATAATATATGACAGAGTTAATATTCTTCTGTTGCTACTGATCCATATTTCTATTACATGTTTACATTTTTCTACTGTGTTGACATTGAACAGCAGCTTAATACGCAGCAGTCATACTGACACCTCCGCAGTCTTGATGTTCTCATGTTTATTGTTTGGTTTATCATTGGCTGTTATGTTCACTATTTTTCTTAGCTCCTGGTCTGTTCATACTTTTTTTTTTCATTTGGCTTTACATCTTTCATCTCGATGAATGAAAATTGAGTAGACGTTACGGCTCGAGCCACACCCCTTCTCCTGTGTGTGTGACTGACCTCTGTTTATGAGTGTTTGTGTGTGTGTGTGTCTGTGTGTGTGTCTGTGTGTGTGTCTGTGTCTGTGTTTTGTGTCTGTGTGTGTGTTAGTGAGTGCATCTTCCAGACCTGATTTCATTCACCTGTGCGGCTGTTGCAGGAGAAGCTTGATTGGTGCACAGGAGTGAAACAATCAACCAATCAGAGGACATCACCCTCCACATCACACTCTTAAGAAGCTCGGCCAGCTCGACAGTCCTCGTGCAGCTTCGTTTGTTTTCAGCTGCCACTGTGCCTCACGTTGTCTTTTGTCTATATTTGTAAATGTTCTGAAAAGAACTCGTCTTTTGTCTTTTCTTCAGCTTTTTAACATTTTAACCTCCTGTGTTTTCTCATTAAGAATTCATGTTTGCGTTTCCTCAGTCCCTCAGTACCTGTTTTGATCTAGTTTGTTCTTACCTTGTTTATGGATTGTGGGGAAGGGGTGGGAGGTGGGGGTCATGTCATTCCTGCTTGATTTATATTTATGTAAAGCACTTTGTGCTTCATCTCTGTATGGAAGGTGTTATACAAATAAAGTTGAATTGATTCGCTGTTCTGAGGAACTGGTCATGTGTTGGACTGGGCCAGGATGTTTATTTTATTAAACACACACATTAGGATCTGTCTTTGTTCAGAACTCTAGGTTTAGGGGTGCTGGTCTTTTCTTGTTTGGTTTGGGTAGTTTAGTGTAGTTAGGTAGGTTTTGTTTGATTTCAGCTTCACCAATTACAAAATATTTTTAAACCCTAATTTAGAGTCCTTCTGTGTTACCTTGTTATTGATCGAAGCAGCAGTCGTCAGCCCTTTCAGTTCTCCTCACTTTTTTGTATCAAAATGTTTCTTCTGTTTTGATAAATAACTTAATCTACTAAAATCCCCTGGTTACTTTAGTTTCCCCCCAAAAGCCGGGTCGTAACAGTAAATTTGAGTGTGACCCTGAGCAGGTTTGAAGTGTGCCGCAGTCTTTAACAGATCAGGACATTGGCATGCAGACATTATTTGTCACAAAAATCAGTGGTGATATCTCCACATTCCTAACATTGAACGACTAAATTAACTTATTCAACCTGAAATGATGGCTCATTTTGATAGTTAATAATTGAAAATAATAAACATATCTTCCATTTGGCATTGTGAACTAAAGTGACCCATGTGAAGCTGCTGAGGGGAAGAAATGTGTGTTGGATTGATGCATGCAAATAACTGCTTGTTGTTAAGCTAAATTCAATATCTGTGCTTTGATAAAGTGACAGTAACATTTATTTACTTACCATTTAGAGGTAATGAGGTTCAACCTCAGGCGCTGAAGGTTTTGTACTGATTCATGTTCAGAGTTTTAAAAGACATTTCATGTTCAAGTGTATCAACCTGTGGAGAAAGACATCATGGGATGTTCTTCATGCATTTAGGTAAAGACCATATCTCCTTATTGGCCAACATTTTCACAGGTTAATGTTAAAATTAAAATACAAGAATGAGGCTGTTGTTAATTAAAGGTTGACTGAGATTAATTATAAAATGCTAATTTGAAGTGAACTGTGGTAGCAAGGTGCTGACAGGTTTGGGTCAAATCACACCAAGACATTAAAAAGTCACATAATTGATGAAGAGACCATCAGTGTTTTTTTTTTTTTTTTTTTTACGTTATTAAAGCCTTGTGAGGAGTTTAAATCATGTCCTGAAGGTGTCTTACATCATGTTAATGAAAAGAGCGGCTGGATGTGCTTTACACCCAGTTTACAATTTATCCACACAGAGGTAAAACGAACGCAGTCTGATACAACAACTGAAAATAAATCCTACCACGTGGTGATGATGTTCACTTTGCTTTAACCTGTTTTAGAAAGAAACCGATTCAACTGTTTGAGGGGCTTCAGTTAAACTGTTTGGTATAAAACTCAAATGTTTGTCCACATTGATATTAACTGAGGACGGATTAGAGTGAGACGTGAGCTTGTGTTTGATTTTCATGTTCATGTAATTGTCTGGCTTCATCTTTAATTAGCTGTAATCTTTAAAATGTTGCACTGCATCGCTCAAAATAAACTATCGTCATAATCTAAGAAATGTAGTATTCATACTTACAGTATACTTAAGTATGTTAGGTTGAAATATACTTAAAAATGGTAGATTTTTAATGTTGTACGTATTCAGAACTGTATATTTTGTTTAATGCAATGACAGCCCAACTACACTCTATACTATGATCGTCAACTTAAAAACATTTGTTGTACTCGACTGCAGTAGTTTGAGCTTGATGTCCCAGTTTATCATTTGCCGTGTGCAGTTTGAGGTGAAGAGGTTTGGAAGGATGTTGCACTTCTCTCATTAGCTCAAAACGTCCTGATATTCAAGCTGATGAATCAAACGAGTGCTTTTAAATGAATTAACACATGAACAATAAAAACATTTTTTTCTTCTACATGCAAGTGTTCATTGTTTAGAGGATTTTTACCTTCAGGCTTCTTCTCCTCACCAACCACACACTCCTCTGCAGGTGAACACCCAAACGTCAGATGTTTGTCTTTGTGAAAGCAATGAAGTCCCTTTCAAAATAAAATAATCAAGATGTGGATTGAGAAAGTCATTGAATATACTTCAAGATACTACAAGATGCAAAGACAAGAATGCTAAAGTTATAAGAAAATCTCAAACTTACCCAACGTATTATGTTTAAATACTTATATTTTATTATGGCTGGAATATGTGCCAACACAGATAATTACAGAAAAAGACCCAAATCAGTGAGTAATATTACAGCACTAACATAACTGCTGAGTCCCATCATCACTGACTTAATGCTTCATGGTTTAGGATAAAAAAAAGACAAAAAAAAAACCAGACAAGAAACACAGGATGTGAACTCTGTTAGAAAACAAAATAAAAGGTAAAAAGAAAGAAAGAAAAAGAACAAGCTATTTCCACTCATTCTGCAGATGCATAGTTAAAATCACAGTCAGTGAGTTCATTTCCATCCATAAAAGATGTGTCTGACCTTTCAGTTCATCATAAGAAAAATGGTTCTCTTTTTTGGTTTCATTTAAGTCATTGGACACGTCAACATTTGAAGTGAGTTCATCAGGAGCCAGGGCCATGACAAACTATTCTCACTACAGGCTGTTTTTTTTTTATAGCTTCAGTTAGATTTAAGGCCAACTTAATGTAAGGTTGATATCAAACAGATGAATGAACAGTAAAGTAAAAATGATACACACCCAAAATGACAGCAACACGACTATATTTCACAATTATTATGCAGAGAACATCTTAAATTCATTGTGCAACTTTTGGCAAATCACGTTGAAGTTATTCTGTTACTGCAACATCTTACTTTTTGTTCTGATTTGAACAATCATCAGAGTAATATTTCTGACATTTTGCACAGACATCCTCCCAGGGTATTTTCTGTAAACATAAAGGAAATAACTGTTTTTAATTTTCAGGTTTCTGAGGCGAGAAGTGGCCTCAAATGATCTCTTAAAGACTCAACTGATAAATTGCACATTGTCACCTATATCCCAGTTTGTTTAAGATTAAGACATCTTTGTACTTAAAGCTGGGGTATGTTGTGGGAAAAGCCCCCCCTCCCTAAGACTGCCTTAATGGAATTATATATGGACCAACCACCACAAAGCATTTCAGTATTATAGGTAAAGGGAGTTTGCAGCTAACCTGTACGCATGGTTAAGTCTCTGATATGCTTTTATTGTGAAAGGTTTTTTTTATTGCACGCTGTTGCCTCTTTTTTAAGCTCTATTATTGATACGTCCATCAAATGTCATTGGATTGCTTTGTGTAGGCAAATGTTGCCAATGCTGGGATACATTTTTGAGAAGGAATCTCTGCCTTAAAATCAGGATATGACTTTTACAAGCAGAAGGTACTAGCATGTGAATAAACATTCATCAAACACAGCCAATACAGATGTTGTCTCTGAAAAGAAATGAAGACCGAGAAGCCTTGACTCGTCTCAGAACACTTGAACTAGAAAGGTTAATAGAGAATTATTGCCCAGAAAAAACTGCCTGTGACCATTTTTGACAAATTTCGACACTGATTGAACTGCTATATAAACATAAATATTCAGAATTATCAATAGTGTCTAAATGTTTGCCCAAAGAGAAAATGTTCATCAATGAGCTTGTTATTTAACAAACATGCAGCTCACTAGTCTTCATCAAACAGTTCGGTTGGTCTTCCAAGTTTCACAGAAAGTGGATAAAGATGAAAAAGTTGTAAAGTTGGGATTTTTAGACTTCTGTTTTGAAGATTTTTCCAGTGCCACCATAAAGCTGCCTGTAATCATTTTAAAACCTTGACCCGTTGAAACACGGGGTCAGCCGACATTACTTTATTCTTTGGGAATAATCTAGCAAATTTAAATTGGTTGCCAGCAATCTTATTGTATGAAGTTTTCAATTCATACACAAGTGAACTTTATAAATAAAAAAACCCTGCTTATAATTGATATGGACTTGAGACCTAGGTCATTGTTTCCCCCATATGGTAATTTGTCGGTAGGAAGGTAACACTCATAAAAGCTTAATGAATAGTCTATTCTGAAAATAAGCGTTATAATCAGATTGATGAAAACAATTCCTCTGCAGGCCTCGCCATTAAAAATATAAAAACCTTTTTTCCTAAGTGAAATGATGCAGTAAATGTGATTTATAGTCAAAGGACACTGAGAAATATATCAACCTTACATGAAATGTGTCATTGCTGAAGAGGACAAAAGCTAATTTAATGGTGACCTTTAGAAACAAACTCATCATATAGAGAATAAACCGATGCGTTTGGTCTTTTCTGTAGCGCCGATGTACTGCTCTTACTTTTGTCTTTGCACTATACAAATCATGCCACTGATGTCACCTCGCCTTTGTGGCATTTAATTGCACTTAAACTCCACACATTTTCAAAAACCGCACACACAGTCTGTGAGGCAATTCATTTTTTGTGTCACATAACACATTAAGTTTGCCTAATCCAGAGGAAAACTACATTATTCAATATAGCCATCGTCAATCCTCTCTGTGCACTGCATTTATGTTTCCCCTCTTAAGTCCCGCATATCATCTGATTTCTTTTGGCAATGCACTAAAATATATTTCTGTATAGGACATGACACATATATATATATATCTATATATTTCCAAAGTTATGATCTACAGGTAAGAAAGTGGATAAAAAACAACAACTTTACATTCAAAAGTTAGCTTCTAAAAGCTGGTGGAGAAAAGCTACAGCACAGTCTGCTTTTCAGAAGTTGTGGGGTTCAGATTCGGGCATGTCTGTGCAAACAGAAAAAGGTTTATCTCAGTTAACAACCTTTTTAAATGGAGGGAAAGCCTGGTTCCTAGTGACGACTTTGAACAATAAATAATTTGGGAAGTAACCTTCAGAACAGAAAAAAAGATGATTGTTGATCCTTCCACTCTGTGACATTGCAGAGCTGCTTCTCACTGATACTGCAGGCTTGTTGTTCACTATATTACCTCAGAAAGAGATTTGTATGAAGCTCACATGGACAAGGCAATAACTGGGTACAAGTACATGTACACATTTCTTTTTCTGGGTGGGGGGGGGTTTCATATTTTAAGGACAACCTATGATTGCTGAGGTAATCAAGTACAACACTGGGACAAAAACAGGCACACACATGGGAAGTTATTCACAGGCTTAAACCTTAACATTCAGTAGACGGCTGTCCACAGTAAAGCACGAGCTGGTATTTGAGATACCATCCTAGCAACAGGGAAAGTCTGCACAGGTACTGCAGTCTTAGGCTTTGAGTTTTTTTTTTATTGTCCCATTAAATCAGGACTTTTTATGTCAGTTCATCCGAACATACGTCTTCATTCTCTATACTCACGAGAATTGTGTGAACTGTGCTGCTGAATGGAGATCATGTGCTGAAGAAAGTGCTGATGTCTCAGCTCTTACTGGATGCAGAGTTCAGAAGAAGTGAGCTCCTCAATGTCAAATATAAATACTTCATGTGATATTTACTCACAACAGTATTCAACATCTCGTCCACTTGTACGGTGCCATATGGATGTACTTGACCCTGAAGCCTTTAAGTAAGTGTTTTGAGGTTTTGGGGATCAAACATCCGGGTCCATCATGGGTGGGCGACAAGAGGACGTCAGACGCATCCTTGAGCCTGCTGAGCTCGTCTCTCCTCCAGACAGCGACAGACCCACATGGACACCACCTCAGCGTTTCCATCATTATACTGTGTGATGAAGTAATGTTCCTAGAAAGACAGAAAAAAAGAGAAAGACGTGTCAATTATTTCTATTAAAAAAGCATCATGCCGTGTAAATTTGAGTTCATAGTGCAGCAAAATAGGCTGATTCAATGTTGTTTCTTAACCGGTGATACTGGTAATAATGGTCTAATTTGTTTTGTTATATTATTATGTAGCTCATTATTGTTGCTGTAATACCTTTTTAATTATTTTCAACTCAAATTAAAGGAAGAATGTGCAACTTTTCGATCCAGTAGACGTCGCCCTTGAGCACCAGCATGAAACCAAAACGAACTGCTGTTTTGCAACACCTCCGCTATTCTGAAGCCTCCGCTCTCCTCCAGCGACACACCTCCAACCCCTCTCCACTGGCCTTCGCACGAAGGAGTTATCAATTAGAAAGCACCATCATTAAGCACCATTACGTACAAGCAGAGGACAAAACCGTCCTTTGCTCGAGATGATTGCCTGTGGCCTGCATTGTTGTGTTAGCATGCTAACGTTAGCACACTATGGTTAACTCATAGCTTCACATTTCACATAAATTGATGAAAGAATGACCGAGATCTAAAGACACTTAAATGACATCCAAATAAGCAGTGAGTATGTTATTCTTCTTTTCTCTACTCCTTGGCTTTATACACAAGGCCGTCCTGTCCGTGTAAACATGATGTAAACACAGCTCCGAAAACAACACAGCCAGTGGGATTCACGCTTCTCACTCATTGTAGACAGTCTTGACTCAGAGAGACATTTACAGAAGATATTTCTTCTGTATTTATGTGTAAAATGTTGCACATTATTCAAGGTATTGAGCACATTATGACAGCTAAGAAATCACCATTATGACTTACTTGCTTGTTTATGTGCAATGAGAGAATGGTAAACTATGTGTACCTTAATATAAAGAGTTTACATCAGACAACAGATTTAAAGAGCCCATATTATGCCCTTTTTGGGGTTTGTATATTTAATCTATGTACCTACTAAAGTATGTTCACAATAGCTAAAGTTAAAACAAAAGTGTCTGTTTTCATGTACTGCCGCTCCATGCACCGGCTCGCTTCTGACTCTCTCTCTAAGGCTCTGAAGTGCCCGCGTTCAGAGTGTGTGTGCCAAGACTGATCTGATTGGTCGGCCTGTTGGCTCTGCCGTAATTGGTCAGTCGCTCAGCACGGTTCTCGGAAATGTCACGCCCCTTTTACCATATTGGGAATGCAGCCACTTTGGCTCCGAGGAGAGCAAAAACATTAGCACCTTAGCACTACTGTGCTACCGCAGGCTACGGCATATCGTGGGCGTGCTACAGAAGTTAATGGGCTTGCCACAACGAGCCAATGGACTTAGATCAGTGATGTCACACTGACTTTTCGAGGGGGGCTAGAACCAAGCGTTACATGCAGCTAATGCTGCAGCTAACAGGAGGACATAGGAGAAGCTTCGTTTCCACGGACTTTGAATTTTTGCACATAGCTGTGCCTAAACATGCACAGGACATTTGGAAAACACACTAAAGAGCATATAAAACCAGAAAAAGCATAATATGACCCCTTTAAGTGTGTACAGCACTGAGAAGCCAAATTAGCAGTCGTATACAAGTCATTCTTAAATCAAGTCATTACATGCATCTCATATTGTAGTGGAAAAAAAATCTTTAATTTCTATAATACTTCTTCAAACATCTTTGTCTACTTTACAATTTAACATCACATTTTGATAAAAAAAAAACATTTTGCACCCACATCTGCCTTCACTACTTGTAGTCCCACACAACAACTTTAAAATATGGCTTGTGTCCTTTCTCAGGGTCCTCCACTATTTCTATACAAACACATGACCTTCAGAAGAATGATCATTCACAAGCACCTAACTTCGCCATGACAACAGAAAAAATGACACACTCACATCAAACCAAAAATGTTTATACCTATTGAGAAATATTATTTTTTTATTATCCGCCAGATTGGAGCCAGAAAACATAATTACATGTTTATGTGAAGCCGTGGTTTAGTTTGACTGGCATAATTATTCTTAATCACGAATCCAGAAATAATAATAAAATAGAAATAAACAAAAAGAGGAGCATCGTTAAAGCCTCTTAAATATTTATGTCCGACAGATTTGGTTTTAAATGCAAAACATTTCTGTGATGGCTCATCAAGGCATTTTAAAGTAATGTCTTTTATGACGGACATTAATCATCACAGGTTGTAAAATCAGAGACGCAAACCATCTCTGTCAATTATTAGAAATGACTTCAGCAATGCTCTTACATGGATTTAAAAAATTTTTTAGATTTTTTTTTTTTTTTTACAAAGAAATGTCCTGATGGATTTTCATCAACAGCTCCAATAAAGCTGAAACAAACAAACATTCGACCGCTCTTTGTTGATTGGAAGCTCTTTAGATCTGCTAAATGCTGTCAGTCTTAATTGTTATTGCTGCTGGACTGAAACGGAGATGTCACATGTGATATCTCAATGACAACAGTCCCAATCACCAGCCTCATCTGTGGGGACGAGAGCCAGAGGTCAGAGAGGTCACAGCAGGGTCAGAGGTTAAAGGGGAGGACGTTGTAAATGAGACACTTCAACGCAGACTGACCATGAGTTTTATTTGCCGTGTCTAGGTGTCCAATTAGCCAATCGAGGCTGTGGTCGGTATGTTTGAATTAACTTGTCAACACTGATTTCAATGATATCTGTCCTTAACAACAACACACTGTCCCTGTTTATAGGAGTTCAGTTCCAACTTGATCTGAGCAGACACAGACATTTTATTTATTAATCTGGTACATTTTGTTAACTCACAGTGCACGCTTTAAATCGACCTCTGCACAAGCACAACCTGAGATTTTAGGCTCTCTCTGTGAGGATCTATTGACAGCTAAGAGATGGAGAACACATTTTACCCTGGTCTGTTAAACAGTTTGAAAAAAAAAGGAAAAAGATGTCCTTCACAGTTTTGTTAAAAAAGAGAGGGCGGCTCTGATTTTTTGAGCAGTTCTACTATGAATGGAAAGTAAAGAAGAAAGAAAAAACACAGTGAGATGTCTGGAAGCCGTGTATATCACAGCAGACAGAGGAGAAGTTGTAGACAATGGAACATTCATTTTGTGATTTTATCTTTTTTAATTGGGGTCTCATTAACATCTAAACGTTTTTATTTAGAGATATTGCTGATATGAAATTATCAGAGTGAACATACTGTGATTGTTAGCCAAAAAGTGTAAAGAAAGAGCGAAACAGATTTACCATGTTTACATTTAATCAGTATTATGGAGGCCAGAGTATAATGGCCGTGCTTTAAGACCATTTTGATGCAGTCAGATGAAATGTAAATTCAAGCTTTCAGATACTCTCAGATTAATGGCGATCAATTAAGTGGTGAAAAAATGTCTTTGTCCCAAATACAACTATTGTTACTTAAATTACTAAAAGTCCATTAGAGAACTATATTAAGTTTATTTTAAACAGTAAAATGTCACTCAGTGATCATCTTTCTAATAAATGTTTATCGGATATTGAACCATCTCCAATGGTTAATGTTCAGATTTCTTGAAATAGTCAAATGCATCATTTTCAGTTTCAACTGGCTTTGGTCACAAGTAATCTTTAAAGCTAGAACAAAGACACACAGCAAATGTTTCACCAACAGACATTTCTACTTTGGCTCAGATTTGACACTTATCGATTCTAAAGTAAGTCTTGTTGATGTCAGCTGTTTTTTTCTGGGGTGGCAGGACATTAAATACCCCCCAGCAACATCCAAACTGGTGCAAGGATGTAAGATTAGGAACAAAGTAGGACAGACTGGTGGTGATGGTCCACTTTGTTCCTCCTGGGAGCCTACTTATCTATTTGTGGTTACACTGAGATATATATTAAACTGAAGATGATGTATGAAAAAGGAGATTAAAGTCACATAAAGGGTGAATGAAGTCATTTCTTATAGTAAATCCATTCCTTTATTACAATTACTTAAATCTACTTTTGTGCTTTCTTTTAGACTGTCTTTACTCAGGAGTAATACTTATGACTGTGAACATTACGTTACACATGTGTGTGCAGATTTATATGTTAAAGTCACACATTCCTGTGTGCCTTAATCCTGTACAAACTGTAGAGATGGTGAAGGACTGGGGGGAACCCCATCAATCCTGTTGTCCTTCTAATGGGCAGCTGGGGTTAACACAGTCTGAGGTTAATTACTCTAATATCAGTGTGAGTGTGAGTACAAGTGTGTGTGTGTGTGTGTGTGTGTGTGTCAGTATGAGACGGGTGGAGTGGACGCTCCTGGGCGCTCCAATGTGCTGGACACTCGTCTCATCAATCATTCTTCTTCGCCTCAGTAGAGAGGGAGTGATACAGAAATAAAAGAGGAAGTCTGGGGTGAGGTTTTTAAAATCCAGCCCTCCACCTCTGCTCCAGAAATTAACCCTGACAGGTCAGAGACATCTGCAGGAATTTGACCTAGATGAAGGTGTGTGACTTGTCACTTCGCTCACACAGACACCAGTACATGCACACAAACCTAGACACTGTGGAAACTATGATTAACTCGGGCAAAACCCAAAATATGAAATGATTTGTCCCAAATGATTTTTCAGTCCTGATCAGACTCTGCATGTTCATTGGGGGTCAAAAAAGAGTGAGAGAAAAAGGAAGAACTGTAATGGAAAGGCATATAAAGCCGTTCTCACACACTCTCAAAAATATCTCGAAAATTTCAGGAGGACTGTTCCGGATATTCTCCTGACCTGTGTGTTCACATATGCACCGCACAGTGGGAGACTACCACTGTCAAACAGGAGAGAGGGGGGGGGGGGGGGGAGTCTCTCCTGAGGTAAGATGTGACTTAAATGAAGTATCAAACCTGTAATGTAAGAGTCAAAACTACAGAGTGAATAACCGGTCCTTGGCTGGGTCATTGAAGGTGTTTTGACTTGCTGTTGCCGTGCGTGGACAGAGGAGAGCTTTTTGGGGGAGGGGGCGACGACTCGTTTAAAAGTCACATTAATCACCGCCAGGCCACATCAAAACGGGATAATCACCTGCAACTGCTCTGCTCAAATAGAGGCGGCCTAAACCCAGGGGAAATACTACCTTACTCTTTAATTGTTTGAAGCCTTTGAAGGCTCTGTTTAATCTAAGATTAATTTATACGATTTTAAATAACTCAATGTATGATTAATACGCTCAGAAGAAATTAAACTGAGTTTGAGGCAATTATAACAAGAGAGTGGTCACCACCTCATTAGAGAAGTGTTCAGAGAAACCGTGAGTTTGCCGGTGAGTGGCTGTGTGTGTGAGAGAACAGAAAGAAGGTTGAAGAGGTAGATAGAATAACAAGGTCTTTGCGGATTTGCTTTTATTGCACTTGACCCATTTGGAAGCTGTCCTGCTTTGGTTGGCGTCAGTATGAATCAACTAGTGGGAAAACTTTTGTTGATGTCAGTGCAAAGGGGATGTAAGTTAACTTTGTTAAGGGGTGTTAAAACGCTTCTACCACTAAAACTTAGTGATCCATCATCTGGATATACAACATATCGTCATGCCTCAATGCTAAATGTTAGTCACCCAAAGAGAAGAACACGCATTATTTCAGGAAAAAAAGAAATAATAATTCTAAGCGGAAATTTCCAAATGGCCACATCAAATGTTCAAGATGTGCATCACAAAAACTAAACAAAAATCATGGCTGACTGCTTTATCTTTAGTGAGAGTAAACAGAGAAACTCTGAGAAGAATTTAAAAAATGAGGAGTGGCACATGAGATCATTTTAATGCAGAGAAGAATCACTGAAGTGTAACCATCTGCTCCCTGACATTTACCAGGTATCATGTTATGAATTTATGTGCAGAGGACGTTTAACGCTTTGCCTGTTGGTTAGTAGACGGCCATTTTAAAGCCTTGATTCAGACTTGTGATTGTCACCATGATGGTATTTCAGAGTAAGGAGCCATAGTTGACAAAAAGTTAGTAAATGTTAAGGTAGCAAAGCTAAACAATCTATGGCTTTTACTTATTTGCTGGATTATCAGATAGTTAATCCAAGTGTTTGACAAAGAGTGAGACTCTGCTTCTTATGGTGGATATTAGGCGTTGTTTTACATAAAAAAGCTAAGGGGTATGGAACATGGTGAACTTGCTGCTTACACTCACAAATCTTCATGTAGAGGGGAAGAAGTTCGATTGTAGGAAGATATGATGGCAATATGTGTTTATGTGTGTTTCAGGAGATACATGTAATTTTGACTCTGGCTTTCATTCAAAATGACGTGACTGAAGAGTCCTGTAGCAGGACCACACGGCTGTCCCAGAATGTGCGAATGGATTTTGTGTCAGGGAAGACCCCAGGGGGAAATGTGAAAACATTTCGGCAGCGAAGGTGCTGACAGAAAAGTTCAGGGAGGAGGAGACATCAGTGATTTAGAACAACTCTGACAAGATACAAAAAGCCCAAAGAGGGGCAAAAGTACGCAAGCGAAGCATGTGAAAACCCTTTTTGCACATGTAGAGATGTAAACATTAAAACACCTTTTTCTTGGGACACTTAAACGTCCTTGAAGTTTGAAGAACAGGGTACAAAATAACAGGATGAATGCACATAAAGCATTACCTAAAAAGAGAGCTCATAAAGTGGAATGAAGGTACATGAGTGACTTTGAAACTTTGTAGAACCAACAGGAGAACCCGCAGCGGCGAATCATGAATGAACTGTGCAGCTTTTGAGGCTGCTAAACCTGCACAAATGAGACAAAAGAAATTCTCTACCTCTCAAAGCACCTGCAAAAGGTGAAGTGCACCTACAAATGTGGTATAATGTCATTTAGAGTATTGGCGCTTGAGTGACATATTTATTTTAGAATGCATTTGAGGCAAATTTGGCCAATTTCTATATAAGATACTGATTGCAAAAAAAAAAAAAATTCACAACACATGCAGTGATTTATCAGTGTTAGCAGCTGGAAAGGTGGCAGAAAAAAATCCCTAAATGCTAATCAGAGGCTGTACTAAAGGTGCACCTCAGCTGATCTGTGGAGTCTGAGGCAATAAATAATATCTTTATACTTAAAATATCTTCTTTAAGAGTCTGAATGTGTGCGTTCAAAAACATCAACTGCACAGATTTAGTTCAGGTGATTGATGTTGAATCACAAATGTGGCCTCTTACTGTCATGGTTCAATACTTTGCCTGACGTTTTTAGGAATACATCTGGTACTCAATCGCAAGGACCAAAAAATGATTTGACTCTTGTATTGTAGTGCCAACTGTGTTCTCAGCTTCTTCTTGCAGTCAAACATAAAGTGTGAATTTAACTATTCTGTTAATGTCCAGAAAATACTTGGACATCCTGTGAACCTCAAGGCTACTGCATGCCTCATCTTATAAATGTTTGTCTCAAAAACGGGTTGTCATGATGTCGGTACAGAAGTGAAAACAGCAGTGTGCCTTGATAAGCTTTCTCAGCACTCTGATGGTTCTAATCAAAGAACAAAGCAACAAACAGCCATGCAGGGAAAACAGAAACGTATTTGAAATGTAACTTAAATGAGAGTTTGAGAACATTTAGTCAGTGTGGGTTGTGTGTGTGTGTTTGTGTGTCTCTCAAAAGCTAGCTTTGAGGACAGTCAGAGGCTGGGGAGGGTCTTTTGTGGAACCGAGGGGCTCATCTGGTGTCTCTGGGGTGGTAAGGGGGGCACAAAAATTTGTGCGAGCGCCTATGAATAGAAAAGCAGAATAGGAGGGCTGCATTGACAAGGGTGCTAAAAGGCTGTGTGAAGGCTGCTGGCTGGGGAATGAGGGGTGATGAGGGAGAGGGGGGAGGGAGGAATGAAATGTCCATCAAATCACAATCAAAGAATATAAGGGGGAAGTAAGGGGGGCTCATCGGTTTGGTCTTTTTCCTCTCCCATACACACATTTAATACGTGCCAGATGAAAAAGCACATAGACACACATCTTGATGTTGAATTATTTGCATTTGGTAAACTAAATGTAATTAGGACGTTGTACTAATAAATGTAATGTAAACCCTGCTATCTGTTCTGTCTTTCTTGCCCTGAAGCTTGATAAATGGGTCAATAGTTGTTGCACACAGACGGGCTGTTGTTCAGAGAGAAGGGCAGGTGAAAGATTAAAAATCAAGAAACCTCAGACAGGACAGGTTGTCACTAAGAACCTGCAACCAACAGCCTGGGAACCAGCCAATGGAGCGTCTCCTCAACTGACCGACGTCTTTAGCTAATGATGACAGGATAGGGTGTCCACAATGAAAGATGCATAGTATAAGGAGGAGAAAAACACGCTCACCCTCCTCTCTGATGGCTCATCATCTCATCATGAGTCACGGTGTAAACCATCTGGGCTCAGATCAACTCAAGGATTCCATGGTTGTTTCAGCTTTTTGGCGAGGTATCAAAATACGAACCAGTGATTTACTTCTTACATAATATATATCACTATAACCCCACAGAGAAAGGACAGCAATGGGCAACTTTAACAGCTAAATACATTATAATGCAGAGCATTTGAAAATGCTTATTTACTCAGATGGTCACTTTAATGTGACTGTTATGATTACGTATCATTCATACTGTTTGTGTTGTACAATATGGTGGGAAATGAATTAGTGCAAGAGCATATATTTGTTTCATTGTGTTTGGCTTCAGTTAAAGACTGAAGAAGCCAGTTGAGTTTTACACAGTTGTAATCACAGTTGTGTAATGTGAACAAACGCAAATCAGAGCGTACACATGCCTACGCTTATTCCACATTAAATTGCAAAAAAGGAAGTAAAGACAAGAACAGCAGGCAGTGCACATTTCTGTTTGTCAAGTCACAAAAATATCTGTGTTGTTTGGACACTAAATGTAAAAACAACCCGAGTGTATAAAAAATAAATCCGGTTTATATGTGTTTGAAAGATTCAAAGGATTTCAAAAACAAATTTCCTGGGTGTTTGAGGTTGATCATTAAGACTTGTACTTTACAGATTTGAACTATTCACTGAGACATTAGTCAGGAGAATTGTTTCAGAAGTAGGACTGAATAGGATAAAATATTAATACAATGAGTCAAACACCCAGAACAAGTAGTTATAGCACACTGTGTAAAGCTTCAGGGACAGAACCCATCAAGAGCAGGGATGCAATCAAACAGCAGCCCTTTAAAAACCTCTAATAGGATAAAATCCCAGAGAAAATAACATCAGGAGAAGTTATACCAGTGATTAGAGAAACCACATGCTGAAACCAGATGATCAAACTAGAGCGACTAGGTGAGAATGAATGGTCATAAAACAACATTATTTGCTCAGTGTCTGCACTATTATGTGATTCCCCGCATTATCTTCCAGGAGAAATGAGTTGCAGAGAAAAAAAAACTGAAGCAAATGGTGGCACTTTTTCTTTACAGCAGAGAGAGAGAGAGAGAGAGAGAGAGAGAGAGAGAGAGAGAGAGAGAGAGAGAGAGAGAGAGAGAGAGAGAGAGAGAGAGGAGAACAGGGGAGCTGTGGGTTGGTGCATTAACATACAGATAGAATAGGTAAAGAGTTTTAATGTACTCAGGAGGCTGTGGGAACAAGGGGGTAGAGCGAGAGGTGGGGAGAAAGAGGGAATGAGAAAAAGGAGAGAAAGACAATCAGCAGGCAGGAGCCACGAAGGCAGGCATCCATGACCTTACATCTCAGTTCATCGAGGCAGAGGAAGAAATCAAAGTCCTACAGGAAAATATAGGTAACGGAAAAATAAGACCGATGCAAAAAAAAAAAAGAAGTGAGAGAAGAAAAAAAGGGGAGAACTGCGGACATTTGGAAAATAGCACAGCGATCATGATGAATGTGAAGGAAGTGGGTCAAAGTAGGAATGTGGAGGAAATGAAGAGAAAGGAAAGATTTATAGGAACAGTTTTAGTAAATATAATTACACACACACCAGCCCACTGATACACTGACTTTTTAAAAATCAAAATACTTTAAGAGGCAGTAAACAAAATTGTCTGTTTAGCATGAATAGAGAGGCTTGTTATTTCTATAACAATGGTTTTTGTTTGATAACAACGACTTTTAAGATGGTTTCTATACTGATTAGAGCTCTCAAGTACTGCCGTCAATGTTGTGCTTTGCCTCTGTGCAATACCTGTCAGCACCTCTGTGTCCAATCGGACTCAAAGCTGATCGTTTGCTCTTACTGACATTGTTCCTTTGACTACAAGCGTCTGCTAAATTAATTGTAGAATTCTTAATTATATCGTTGTAACCATTGACCTTGCATTAGTTGTGTTATTAGAAAGCGGTAACCTCCGGTGTTGAAAACACTCCAGTGTCCACTTGAGGCTGGTTGCCAAAGTCAAGGAATGACTTACAGTACATATATATTACAGTAAAATGCCAGTTTTAACTGCAGAAATAAACATGTTTACATAAATAAAAACATTTTTGGTCTCTGTAGCTAATTTCTTAACTTGTAAAAACCGTGTGGGGGTTAATTTTGTATTAATACTCATTCATTTGAATTATTATAAGAAGAAAAGTTTAGCATATATTTGCATAATCAGGGGTGCAGCTGATTTTACTGACAGGTAGACATGGTAGCTGTTTTCAAGGAGACTGACAATCCGCCTCAACTCCACCTCTTTGTCTGTTATTAGTTCGACTGAAAGTTAAGAGTCAGCACTTCCAATAAGGTGACGTTCATCATTCAGAAACCAATAGGTGACGTCACTGAGACTACATCCATGTTTTGTACAGTCTATGGACTTTTGACTAGAACCAGCATAAACATATTGAAAAAATAAATTCATCATATTGTCTCCGACAACCAGTAGAAAAGATACTATTTTACAAAGAACTAGAAAAATCAATAAGTCAGAGTAAGACATGGAAGTATAAATATTTGGAGTCAAAGGAAACCCTGAACAAAAAAACATTAAAGTTCAGTTCAAAGCAGCACATCACCAATACAACAAGCCACATTTCCCAGAACTCTTCAGTGCACGGTCTCTACCTCAAGAGAAACACTTTTGTCTGGAGGCACAAATTCCCAGTGAGTGTCTAGACAACATTTCTCTTTACTCCTCCTTTCTGGTGTGAGACTGAGAACATACAATCTGTTAGCAGCTCTGCATTTACACCCTCCAGCCCTCCGTCCCCACAACACAAGCCTTCACCACTCCTCTCCCAGTGGACCTCCCTGTCGCTGTCCTTGGTCCTAACAGAAACCGGAGCGTGTTGCAACTCTTAAAAGGCAGTTTGTGCAAACTGCTGGGGCCATGTGTGCTAATGCTAGAACAGATCAAATCATCGTCTACATTAGGGGGGAAGCAGATAAGTTTTGAATTTACTAATGTAAATAGTGAAGTCCTGCTTTGAATCTAATATAACCTCTCTGTACCTCAAACATACTTTGGCATTTTAAAAATGCGTCGTGGGGTAAGTCAAGATTTATCTTATCTGCATGATCCGTAGCTATTTCTTTGATGGTTTCCAAAACTAAAAAGGCAGCTAGCCTAAGCCTGCCTATTGTATTTATGCAACACCATTTTAGTTTTTTGGTACAACTTTTTATTCTTAAAGCCACTGACTGAGGGAGAATTGAGAAATACAGTTTGTGAAAGTTAAGCATAATAAATGTTATCTTTGGTTTTAAGATTTGACTTTGCTTATTTACGTTATTGACATTTTGAACAATATTACACCTTCATGCCATAATTTGCCACACCGCCTTGTTTGGCTCACAGATGACTGGAGTAGATCATGAAGTATGTACGAATTCAAAAATTGACTTTGAATCCATGACTCCAGAATCGTTTTGGATCGAAAACAGATTCTCAATCGAATCGTGACCTCAAGAATCAAAATCGAATTGAATTGTGAGACACCCAAAGATTCCCAGCTCTACTTGGGCGTGGTTTTGTATAAATTGAAAAATAACAGTTAACAATAAAAGAGGATTCATAACAAATGGTAAAAGAACCATGCGATGTACATTTCAGATTTAAAAAAGCAGGGCTCTCTCCCTGTCAGATTAGTATTGAGGTCACTATTGGAACAAACTTTGAGCATTTTAATGAAATTAATTAGTTTGAGTACAAGGAGAGGTGGAATTAAAAAGACTACATGGTGTTGGGCACACATTATTCACATAACATGCACAAATAGAGACAGGCACACACAAGCACTTTAAATAATTTCCTTTTGTCCCTCAATCAAATTTCCATTAGGCTATAAAACTTCAAATAGAATTCTGAGTCTCTTGTACAACAGCTAGGCGTGAAGCATTTATGCTGGCTCCATTGCAGTGAATTGAACAAATTATCACTGAAGTATGTTTAATTTCTAACTCAAGGTCTTCTTTCTGACACCTTTCATAGCATAAAGTTCATTACTGTTGTTCCCACACAGCAGTACAAACTTCAAGGGTCCTTGACCCAAAACACCCCAATCATTGGCAAAATACAATTGTATACTTCAAAACCTACGAAGATCTTAAAATTATGTTTAATTGAATTTTTATTGGAATTTATGAATATGATTATCCTCTGTGTGCAGTTATTCCAAACTTTTAAGTCCTTGAAGCTGGTTAAAGGGGTGGTTTAACTTACCATGAGGTTATTGGGTGCAGGCCGCTCTTTCGGTTGCCGCCGCATACTGAGAAAGAAAGAAAAAGAGTCAATACCCAGGCTCTTTTCAAACTGTGTTTATGACTGTGCAAGATTGTTTTTGCTCTAACTTCTATTTGAATGACTTAATTTCCAATTAAAAATGAATATATAAGTGGAGACTTGGAACATGAACTTTCATGCCACAGCAATGAAAACGGAGGTCTTGATAGACAATCAACGCTTATTTCAAATAGTGATTTAATTAATATTTCTTATTTCAATGACATTACTATTTAATCAGAGTATCAACATTGGTTCAGTGGATTAATGTAGCTGTCCTCCATGGTATGTAGACATACACAATCTGTCAAAATGGCCCATATTGGGGACTTTGAGGAATTAGGGCAGGGTCTGAAGTTAGTCATGTCATGTGTTTATTTATCACAATGAATCGGCCCTCAAAACTAGCCTGGGAGAAGATAGTGCCAGTGCTGCAACAAAGCAGGTCAGGACATCATTACCTCAGTATGTCCTGAGAGAGAGGTGCCTTGTTTGAGTAAATAAAGCTGGCGGGGGGGCGGGTGTTGGGGGGGGGCAACAGCTGGTAAAGCAGGCTAGTGAGTGCTGCACGCACACACAAACTGCTTGCATGTGGTTTAGGTGTGTATGTTTATGTTTGCTTAACTGTAAAGGCTTCAAGAGGCTAATGAATCAGAGGCAAAGGCAGGGCAAACTTTGGCTTTGTCCAACTGCATTAGACAAATCAACCATTCCTTAAAAATAAAAAGATGGCTTAAGCCATTTACACCACAATGCATCAAAATACACAAGCAAATGCACTTTAATCCCATTGTTTGCAATTTCATCATTATAATTTGGTTCATCTAAATCCACTGTAACTTGTGGTCTTTGTAAATGTTCAATCAGGCTCTGATGGATGACTCTGAAAATATTTGACAAAGTAGAATCACCAACAAATGCACCACAAGGCCAAAAGCCTTTGAAAACAAACATAATTCTATTCAAATCTGACGTTATAATTAAATCAGTTATGTGTCTGTGTTTCTTAAATCAATTCATATGATGAACAACAGTAAGTGACTCACCACTGAGTGATGAAGTGAACAAACTTTTCACTGAACTGGCTGACTGGAAGAACCGGAGGATCCTGTGAAGAGAGAAAAAAACAATTGAGACAACAAGAAAAATGCATCATCCTGGATAGAAATGAGGATGGATTACAGCAGCATACATTACACTGAGTGTAAAAAAGGCACAGCAATGTGTTGTTAACTGAATGACTACTGAAACATTTCTCAGTAATGCTCCTTAATAGATCCTTGAAATGCTTTTCGCCCTTTTGTACCTGCATCGCAAACATTTATGGAGTTACACATCAACATACCAATTTTTTTCTGAGGTAGGCTATCGTGAAAGGAAGGCAAGAAAAATGTCTTTCTTGAAATAGAGCTAAGGAAACAACAGGATGGCGGGAAAAGTGCATGAGAATTGTAACAACAGGGCTTGGTAGGAGATGGTGGTTATGTGGCTCGCCTTTACTTACAGCATAATGCTGCGCAGGGAGATATTGTGTGTGCGTTAAAAAACTACAAATCTGAAGTCATGCTTTAGGGTGCACCTCAATAAATATGTGGGGGTGGTTAAAATGTTCAAACCTATGTCGAGTGATTCAGATGAAGGCGACATGTCTGATTGTTGTTAATCATGTATTAAACTTCTTAAATATTGTTAATCTATTAACATCATGTTTTCTCTCTCAGGACAGGACAAAGAACATCTCTTTTTCACTCTTAACAATCATAGGACTCTGTGTAGTCTGCTTTACTGTGTTAGAGTAACATTTTTTCGATTAGCACGAGTGGTATTTTTTCATTTCCTGCAGATTTGTTCCTTCTTTCAGGTTTGGATTTCGTTCTCTTGAGCTGTGATTTTGACCAGAAAGATTATTTTAGTAATATTGTTGAATATGAGGTAGTTATTTTCTTTTCTTTCATCAAAAAAAATAAGTTTGTTTTAAGACCGACGTGGAGACTTTACCATTAAGGATCAATTGCTTTTAGAGCAGACCAAACCCTCTTCCGAGTTTAAAAGAAAATGCAGAATATAAAAAGAAAGACTGACAAACATTACAGTTCCTATAGCTACAACCAAACTGTAAACCAACCACCTCTTAACGTACAGCGTTTAGAAGGAACCTCTCTGACCAAATGTGATTAAACTTGCTTTTCATCCAAAAAAATAATAAAAAATTAGCTGCAAATACATAAACAAGTAAGGGGCGTGTATGTGTCAGTCAATGGAGGTGCAATGAGGTGTGTCATGTAGAACAGCTGCTCCCGACTGACCCTCTTTAACTGGCCCTCGCCTCCTTTTAATCCCGACTGTCTCCGCTTGCTCCACTACATTCGACTGTTGGCATTAAAGCTTTCTTATTTCTACCTTTAATATCCTTAGGAGGAAGGATAGGGGAAAACATGAGTAACAGGATACAGGATTCAAATCTCCTCTTTCTAGTATATTTACTAAAAAAAATTGTACCAATAAATATTGAATTCATCTCGAACCACAAACAACAGGCAGGTTTCAATAATACGATTATTAGGGTAACTAACAGAATTAAAGTTATGTATCAAAAAAAAATATATATATATTGAGGAAATGTTTTTCATTCGAAAATAATGTGCAAAGTATTAAATATTTATAATGGTTTGTAATTGTCAGAGTATACAGGCCAATTTCTTACAAGTGATATCTTGAATATGAAGGATTGTTAAACTCAAATGCATAAGACACTATCAGAAAATATCAAAAGTAAAAAGATCAGGAGGTAAAAATGCAAGTCCTACACAATTTAAAACATGCCCAGTGACATCCAATGATATCAACAAAGACAATAACACCAATACCTCTATGTGTACAAATATCCCAAAGCTGAGGTACACACCCGGGTATTTATTCTAATGCAGGGAATTACACCTTTCTGCATCTGAAGCCCTGCTGTGCCATTAAAAACACCTCTGGGCAGTGTTCGCCATTCCTTAATGCTCTGATCGGCAGGCTCCCGCAAAGCATGATGCATGAACCCATTTAAATTAACAAAGGAATGGGTTCCCTTCTAATCTCACTGCACTTCACAGTACCGCCGCTGCTTGGATGAGCAATATATCATAGCCCATACACATACACACAGGCATGCACAAACAAATGCCCTTGAGCACTACACACGGCAAGCCTGAGTGTTCACTCCGTTTAGAGGGAGAGTACCAAATAATTTGCAACCACTGTACTATGGTGTACACACACACACACACACACACACACACACACACACACACACACACACACACACACACACACACACACACACACACACACACACACACACACACACACACACACACACACACACACACACACACACACACACACACACACACACACACACACACACACACACACACACACACACACACACACACACACACACACACACACACACACACACACACACACACACACACACACACACACACACACACACACACACACACACACACACACACACACACACACACACACACACAAATGCATGTATTCATATCTCCAGCTGAGAGGAACACCGCTGCAGCTTTGATGTGGCAGCAGGCGATGGCACAAAAGACAAGCAGGCTGATGAAAGTGGCTAGTGTGAGTGAATTATTCCTCTGGTTGTCAACGGGCTCCACTATGAGACAGAACACACACTAGGAGGGTACAAGGGTACAAGTAAATATACATGTGATTGCCATGAACCAATTATTAGGCAAAATTAGATCAGTAATTACAGGCTTGAAAATAAAGTGGGAGTTCTTTATTAGTGGAGCCACTTGCTATTCAACAAATAGAGGAGAGAGGCACATTAATGAGGGTGGACAGCTAACAGATGGTAGGAACGACTACAGAGAGAAAGACACAGGCTCAATAACATGAGCGTGTTCGTGTGAGCAACACGGGAACTAGTTTTAGATGATGCACAGGGTAATTTCTACAGAGGCAAGTTCAAAAGCATACAGTCAAATTGAGTTGAGGTAAATGAAAATAAATGATACACACAGGAGGTAGCTAATAAGCGGTGGCAACACTGTTTATCTTAGAAGAAAAAATCTTAATCACATCTTGGCTGTCTAACTGCTCTAATACAGGTGAAACTGTCATCACAAACTGAGCCCTGGCCCTCTTATTCATAACAAATATTACTTCTCAAATCCCGGTACAAGTTGAAGTTTCTATTACAAAATCGCAGTTATTTTCGTGAGTTTCAAGGCCACTCTCCTTTCAATATGAAAAGTTATTACAGAATCTGTGTGAATCTTTTCACGCGTGCAGCCACCTTTGTATTTGAGATGAACTACGATGAATGCCACAGCCTTTTCGAAACAGTTTAACCAGTCCTTTTGAACATCTGAATTCAACTTTAATCCATGATTTTATTTGGTCCAAATTCCAAGCCTTAGAATACGTTAATCTTTTAGTTTAGTCTTTCTTAGCCATACCTCACTGGGTGTTTATGTGAAACAGAAAAGGAAAGAAAAAAAAGAGAGGCAGACTGACACACTTCATCCCCCACTGAAAACATGCTTGTAGCTACAATAATATAAACGATCCAATCACAAGTGCCTATTTTTCATTCAGTCATTAAAGCAACTTTGCCCAGTGGATTAGTTGTACACAAAACCAGAGCACCACAACCTAAGAAAATTTAGAGCATTTCGAGCAAATCTGCAGTTTACTTACTCAATGTCAGTGAGTAAGGTCAAATTGATCAAACCTGCCTGTATTTTTAAGTCATGTGTTCAGCTCAGGAATCTAAGCATTAAATTAAAGACATCACAGGACCTTATAGATTCATTCATACCCGTTTTTTTTTTGTTTTTTTTTTACAAAGGACAGATTAAAAGGTCTAACAGGGCCTGCAATGCATCCTAGTTCAGTTGTACAAGCCTTTACAGATCAAAATCTGACAGTTAACTGTCAAAAAAATTAAATACAATTTTCAATGATTCTGAAAGTCTCAGATCCAAAGGCAGCTGATGTGCAGTGACTGCTTAAGGCCAGCCTTCTTTCCTCATGAGAAAGGATTTAATAGGGCCGTCAGGGCCCTGCCGGAGAGCCTGAGGACATGCAATGGCTAAAAGGGGAGTAGCCATTCAGAAAAATATCTGGTAGCTTAACAGTTACGAGCTTGAAAAGGTAATCAGTAGAATCTTAAAATCAAATCTAAAACCTTACTGGTTACCAGTGAAGGAAGCAAAGACAGGGCTGATATGTTATATTTAGGGATGTTTTAGATAGTAGTTAGCCTTGTTTGTTATCAGCTAAATGTCTTCGATACTTTTTGCCACCCAGCATATTGAGATCTACAAATCTAAAAACAATATATATAATGTAAGTGACCAGGTTGAAAGTAAAAAGACTTGATTTGAGATGCTCCTCATCAGATTAAACATTTTTTAAACATCTTTAGTATCTTATTTTTCAATTGAAAATTCACTGTCAAATTTTACTCCCTGCTTTCTGGCTGAAAAGACAAGATGTTTTTGTAAAATGGAAATAAACTTTGGAGCACCATCAAGAATGATTAAAAATGTGTTTCAATTTAACTGGAGAAAGTTTTGGAAAATTCAGCACCATTAACGAATGTATCAACTTTTGTACCTTTTTTTTCTTTTTCTTGCAAACACAGAATGACAAGGGGCCATGAATGGAGCCTTGGGGGACACCACAGGTCAAAAAAGGCCATAATTCTTACTGACATGTATCATTTATATAATCAAGTATCTACACCTTTCAATAAAAAAAAAAAAGATAAAAAAAACCCTGATGGTTAAGGCTAAGTCTCATGCAAAGTTAGTGATTTTCTGCATGCATTGAGAAAGGGAGGAACGAAGCTTCTGGATAAAAGAGCTTTTTACAATGGATGACATGTTTGCTGTTAAAAACGTCCTATAGATTTCTGACAGGCATCTCTGTACAAGAGAACAATGAGCCTTAATGTGACTGACTAAGGCAGAGGGGTTGCAGTGTTCTAGGAATAGAATTGACAAAAAACTAGGAGCATGACGATGAAGCGAATTCTGTAGGTAATCTACTATACGGTTATCCTTTAATTTTTTTTTTTTTACAACTTGATCTATCCACAGACTTCTTATATTCTTGTGTCTTTCTCAATAAAACTGCATTGGCTGGGACAGTGAGGCAGTGCTGGGTCGCTAGGGACCAGAGAAAAATGCTCTCTTGCCTTGAGGGGAGGGACAGGACAAGGCACAGAAAAAAACTAGTTTGAATGATGCCTCCGTCTCGCTGACTAATGAACAGTTCAGCCCGGGTCAATCCATTACAACCAAAAGCATTTAATTATTAATTAAGGCCTATCTATAGGCAGTTAAGGACAAGTGACATTGTATGCTTAATGTGTGATAGGGCTGGTTTAGGCTATAGAGCGGACGTTGTGTTTTTGCTCATAGTGTACTATAGTGGTAGTGGTATGGTGTGATGTCTGTTTTTATGCTAATATTTTCAAAATTTTGCTTGTAAACAGTAACATTTAAAAAAGATGCAAGTTTATATATCACTATTAACTAATGTACCATTATCAGACTTTTTATTTGTGTTTTGCCTTTCTATATAGTATTGTAAATACCCATTTAGATGGGAGAACAGCACTGGTTAAACATACTCTCGTCTGCTCTGGTATTGTCACTGTTGTGTACAGAATTCAAAGCTGTGTTGCTGTGTGTGTCACTCATGACAGGTCCAACCTCTGCAGTAATGTGCGGGTGCATATGTGTATTGCCTGAGGCAGTTGCATAGGGTGAAGGGCTGAGTGAGTGGGGAGCAAAGCCGCCTGAGTGGTTTGCTTCATTAGGAAACAAAATATAAGCTTTCCAGGCCATTAGGACTGACTTTAGATGCAAAAGCACATAAGACGGCGACTCACCTCATCAACGATGCATTGCAGTAACTGGAGAGGCTGGAAGTAGAGAGACACAGATGAAAAAAAAATGTTAGCCTACATGAAATTTCCTGGCAATGAGGAAAATCAATAGTGTGATAAAAAGTATCTACTTAGATTAATCAAATGCAGTGAGCTCAGGCAAAGCCATCCTTCAGCTCCTTAAAGGTTTTTATTATTCCATAATGGCACCTAATGTAATACCAGCAGTTTAAGCATGATCTAATATTTCATCGCAAAAATGCAATTTGATTCGTTTTTTTCTTCTTCTTTTTTTAAATGAGAAAGCCAACCAAGAGTAACAGACTATAGTGTGGGAGACCTATTTTCTTTTCTGCTACTCTAATGCAATAAAACTTACCATTAAAGATCCTTGGTTTTTCTGAATCTGTAGGGCAAGAAAGAGAAGACGGGACCAGGCAATATGTAATTAGCGTGTCATAATCAAGATGATGCACTTGGACACATTATGATCACTAGGAGAAAATTATTGCTTTCCTGTTGGCAATTTGTGAGTATGCGTTAACACCATTTACATAATGAAAACACACAAATGTTAATGGCCTTGCTCTCATTTGTGGAGAATGGGGGTAAAATCTACTAATGCTTATTTTCAGAGTACTACTTTATTACTGCCCCTGCAGGTTATCCCGATGTGCCGGGCTGTACAATGACGATTCCAAACAATATGAACAAGCTTTTAATAAACACCATAGGTCCAAAAATGACAAAAGACAGGTCATACATGGTAAGCTACCAAACATTAAACATAAATTAATAACAATTGGACTTTTTAAGTCAGCACTTATATGGTGCAAACCAAGTCCATCAAAATGTTCTAAAATAGGAACTTTTGTCATGAAAGATCTCGAGAAGAGCATTTCATAATGAATAAAAATGACCTAGTGTAACAATTAAAAGTGTTTAAGTTTCCCATTTGAAACCTCGAGACCAAATTCCTGATGAAAACCAGTTTAAAACTAAGGAGCCAAATTTATGAGCGAATCATACAGACGATTTAAGGCCTGGAACCCAGGCTCAGCTAAAAGTCTAATAATGTTGGTAAATAAATTGCTCGTTTCTCCACGTCTTTTGACAGTGCATTAGAGCACTTATTGATTCACTCAATTAAATACAGGTTTTCACACTCTGCAAATACCAAGAGGCTCCTAAACTGCCTCTATATCCAGTTTTGCCTGATTCAGACACATTAAAGGCAACTATGGAAAACTAATTTGTTCAGAAATAATTACTAGGACAAAATTGCGTGCTGCTCCAGGGGTTGAAATTGGATAGTGGGAGACAAACTTATTCAAGCATTATTGAGCACTTATTCTTCTTGTACTAGGTAGCTTGACCACATATCAGAAAGACAGGTTTGGTTCTCCCTCCTTATATGTCCCTCTTAAAGGAGTCTCATCACAGTGGGCTGATTATCTGCATGCCTGTGTGCATACCCAATTATTTATTTCATTAAGCCATCTTCTGACACCTGATCTAAGGACAACTAACAAATTGAAGTTTGATTAGCTTCAAAACCATGTTAATAAGAGTCACAACGGCCCTTCAGTCACTATTTGAAAACATTACAGAATGGAAATTAAAAGTCACAAATTTCATTTTGGATGTCTTTAAAGAGCAACTCAATAAACACTTCTAAACCATCAGATGGCTTTTCCCCTCCACCAACGGGAGTTCAGTATAAGATGAGAGAAAATCAGGCGGTTGTTTTTTCTGTTGTTAGCTTCAGATGTGCTACAAACAAAGATACACTTCAGGTGATCAAACCAACTCTATCATCTACCACTAACAAAGAGAAGCCAACGATAAGGTTCTGAAGACATTGGTAAAAGTTTAGAAGATAATAATTAGCATGGTAATAAAAAGTTGAGATGTAGTGATTTAGTTTCTTGTGATTGAGTAGGATGGGCCAATATTTTTCATGTGCATTTAAAGCAATGTAAGGACTAAATGGGAACCCAGTAGACTTTAATAGACCGTTTAATAAAGGAGGACATGGAATTAAAAAAGTCTATGATTGGAGCTGGTGTATTTTGCTGTGAAGTTCCAGAAAACCCATACATACGATGCATAGTACCACAAAACCACTTCATTTCATTTGAAAGGAAAAAACAAAACAAAGTGAAAGCATCTATTCTGTTTGTGATGGATGCGGTGATGAATAATGGAAGCTCCTGAAACGTTCACACGAGAACTGACATGATATTTCATCCAGAGATGAATTCAAATTTGAGAAAATATGACAAAATCAAGAGAAACAAAAACAACTATGGAACAAACAAGAGACAACAAATCAATCAGAAACAATATAGCTAGCGGCTGTATACACATCAAATCAGGTCTGGTGTCTTCAAAGACTTTCAGAGCGAGCCGTGCAAAAAACTCCATTAACTCCTGACAAAGGACGCAAATGAATCCCGACATGTGGTGAAGTGGAATTAAACACACAATCTCTAGTCATGACAAAGAAGAGATGATTCCACTGTGCACGCATACAAACACAAAAAAGAGTGAATGAGATAATGCATCAACTACACACACAAATACAAACCACAGACAAGCACTGACTCCCACATGATGATAAGATGAACCAAAGACACTAAAAAAATGTTTAAATTGTCGTTTTTAAAGTAAAAACACCTTATCCTGTATCTTCCACTATTGGTTGTTGGAACAATACTGTTGTCATTCGATAAACAAGTGGATGATCCCTCCTTACTCCTCTCCTCATCTTCCTGTTCATCATGACAATTACAAGCTCTGCTGAGAAACACACTTATAACAATCCCCTTTCAAATGCACCTGTTGTTGTGATACCTCTCCTGTTTAATGAAGATCTACTTAAACTGTTAGTTTGTAAGTTCAGTAGGTTTGTGCTAATCGTCAGTGGTAACATCACCATGCTGTTTTCCACTGTTTTGAAATGCTACACAGTATATGGCTTATCCATCTACTGGTGTAAAAAAAAAGAATCAATCATGTAAAAATATTAAATGTAAGCAACTTCATCAAATTTACTGCAGAGGAAGAAAGCCTCTTTGGACACATTGGAAACTAGCATGCCACTGATTTTCTCACATTTTCTCTCATCTCTTCCAACTTCTCCCTCAGTCTGTACTAAAATGTTCTCTGTTAAGTGTAGCAGAGATTTTTTGCACGGACAGCTGTGCCAGCGTCTGCAAAAATGACAGCTTAGGCCCGAGGACTTTGGCTGGCTGCGCCTGACGAGCTGGATCCAAGCGCTCTCGCCACACCACTCTGCTACAGCCTGCAGGTGAACTGTCTGCAGTACCATATGGAGTTAGGGGAAAATTAACACCCAGATGAGGAGAGCTGCTGCGTGACAGTGGAGAGCCTAATCTATAAACTAAGAGACGTTTCCAATATTTTGTCTGCCCTATTTATATCACTAAGAGCAGAGTGAATTACCACTCATTTTCAAAATACAACCACAATTAACATGATAATGGAGGCATTAAATTAAAGAAGCATACTCAAAAATCAGCCACGCCCCAGGCTGTCGTCACACACATGTCGAATAACAGATTGATCATGGTGTGACATTTACATCACTATGTAATGGGAGGGCCGCAGAAACACACCTTTGCTCCCATTCACAAAAGGTTTTCAATAGGTTTAGATCGTGGCTCAAGAATCAGCGATCAACATAAAAAAATACATCACGACTCTTGTCACTGTCACAGATGGCTTTTCAGGACAGAAACCAGCTTCTGACTGAATTCTTGAAACAATCATGGGTGTTTCTCCCAGCATCATATTTATAACATTAACAGGAGAATGTTTTAACACACAGGTAATTGACAATAACACCTATGATGTCATGGAGATTTTAAAAGTCTGTGTGACATCCAACTCAACTGTTTCATTGACGGGGTCCCCTTATTTGTTCCGCCTTGCAAAAAGTAACGCACACAATACCTCACAAGAAAGATAAATTATTACATCCCACTATGCTTCTTCAATCAGCTGCCATCTTGACTTGACTAATGGAGGGACAAACCATAAAAACATGTCAAGCTGTATAGTCTTTCAGGGGCTTACTGGTTTAACTACAAATAAAAATGAACCACCTTTGAATCACTTACTGACAGTTTTCAAAGCATGATTGTGACACAATGGCGGTTTAGTTAGAGTACAAACTCTTCAGGAGTTGAAATGCGTGCCTTCACATTTGGTAAAGCAGGGCGGCCAGGAGGTAAACTGAGGTAACCAGATTTAGATGGCTCATCTTGGGATTAGTGAGATAAACCCATCTTAAAAGGGCTAATTAAGACTTGATGGGATTGTGAAGTCACTTCTGTGTTCGGCAATTACATTTGAGCAGGATTCTTACTTAGTGTAATGAGGGGAAAAAATGAATCCAAACAGTACAGTTCCACATTGAAAGGTGTTCATAGTACTGAGCATTTAATCAAGGGAGTAATATAGAGGAGTGAAAATCATATTTTTAGTTAGACGTCTTTGTCTCATAATGGCCTTGACATGTTAGTGCCTCATGTAACAGAAAAGCTTTTCTAATAAGTGTTACAAGGGTTGTTGGACCAATTTGGAGTCCAATGATACTATAGACATATTTTAGTCCAGTGAAAAGGTTTTTTTTAAATATAGATAAATCCTTATCCATGATTAATTATGAAAAAACCCTCTTTTGCTGCATTAGCTGTATATCTCTAATGGTGAAAGACTTCATTATAGTCACACAGTTCTCTGCAGCTGGAAACACAACGAGCAAGAAAACGGTTCAGACTGGAAGAGAGCCTGTTTTTCTGAATCTGCTTTATAGTGGTATGGGTTCTTTTTGACCTAAGATGCGTCCCCCTCAAAAATATGATAAAAAAAAATAGTTTTCAGTAGCCTTATAGACAAAAATTTCAAACAAAACAAACTGATAATATAACCACTCTATTGAGAGTAACTAATCTGCCTCTGAAGTAACACATTTCTGGAATTCAATCTGAAGAGGTTGAGAAAAAAAAAAGAGTGAAAATAACTCACCTGTGGATACGGGAACATGCCTAACGCCAACTGTGTAAAGAAAACAGATTTTTCTTGAGACATTTAAAACTGGTTCATCGAGCAGTCCGGGGAATCCTGATAATATCTAAGAACACTATGATGCACAATGCTTACACAATGCTTATTAAAGAAATACGTGTCTTGAATTTTACCCAAACATTTTGATGGATACCTTGAGTGTACGTGTGTGTGTGTGTGTGTAGAAAATATATATCATTAACAATATAAAGAAGTCCATGATGACACAAGAAGAAACTCAAAGTTGCAACAATACTTCGACAGATCTGATGCTTCATGAAAGAACATTTTGTAAAGATGCTGAATTTGTCTCCTCTGCAGAGACATCATAAATCAAATACTGTACACATGTATAAATATATATATACTGTTTAATTGCTAGTGCCTTAATGTGATTGAATTTAAGTGTAGAAACGGAAGGACTATTCCGATAAAGCAACTGAAGCATGCAGAGACTTTCTGTCTTTGAGGTGAGCTTACTACCACCTGCTGATAACATTTAGTCATCAAACAACATCAACTATTAGTTAATAACCCCCTATGATTACCACCTGCAAAGAACAAAGTACGGAAAAAAGAGAAGGACGAGCGGACTGGGGGACTGGGGGACTGTGTTATGTCATGTGTAAATGTGTTATTTTGGTTGACAGCTCTCCCTGACATTTGGACATTTACTTTGGGTGGGCAGCTGCCCAGTTTATTGGCGGCATTGTATTATTAAAACGTCAAATCACCACGGTCCCTTTCTTTGACATAAACAGACAAACAAGTAGGCTTAAGATCAATCCAAATTTAAAGGGACTGCAAAGCCATTCCATTTAGCTTAATGCACACATCAACAGCTAAAAATGAAGAGGACAGGCCGGGGGCTCTGCTGCTATAAAACTTTATCTCTATCATGCAGAGATGATGTCAATAATTCTGACAGCGCTCCTTCCATGTGATGTCATCAATTATGGTTATCATTGAAATGATATTAAACATCATTGACAAACAATGGGGAGGCAGAGAGCCAAATCATTTGTTATACTGCAGAGGGAGAGCGCTAGACAGAAACAGATGGAGAATCAATAACGTGGGCAGAAGGACAAAAGAGCAGGGGAGGGTTAGACTGAAATTAAAACCTTATTTGTAATTGTAGGCTGTCAGTCAAGCAGTCACTTCATGCTTTGGGAAGAGATGAACAGATATATACTTGATGCTTAATCAAATGTACACACAAACACATGAGCACCTGACACTCTTCCCTCTCTGATTTTAAAAGAAACATTTGAATATGTACATCAGTCATGTAGACGTTTTTTTGTTACGCGTTCAGGTAGTTTAGTCCCAAAGACACAACTGAAAAGCAACAACAACATGTGTGCATAAAGACTCTCACAAGTGGGGAATGTCATTAGAAAATGTGAAGGCTAAATAGAGCCAAGAGATGAGGCGGTTTGAAATATCAACATTTTTGTACAATTACAATTACAGATGCACTCTAAATATGTGTAACATTACGATAGATTGACTTAGCATCTAATAAGAGAATTACTGCTGTGGCGTCAGCTTTCAGAAAATGTCCGGTTATGAGGTAGTGAGAACTGCAAGAGGGGATTGTTCATACAGACTACGCTGCTCAAGGAAAATAAGACCCTACTTGAAGGCAACAAATGAGCAACAAGCAGAAATAAAATACAACATAACCCATGTGAGGTGCATGATAGCTAACTTCAAAAAGACACATTTAGTTTGAATTCAGCATCGTTTCCATGAATGAACCTCACTTCTCACTGTAGAAAATGTGTCATTTTCAAGCACTGAGCACGTTGTAAATTGTTGTACCTCCATGAAAGAGATTCCCACACTCCAGACATCCGCATGGATCCCGTACTGTTCCCCTGATATCCTCTCTGGCTGTGAATCAAAAACATAAAACATATCTTTAAAGATGTACAGTAATTAACAGTTATATACCGTACTTAATAGTAACACATTATTTCACAAGCGTCCGAACTAAAGGGGTCACTCACCGCCATGTATGCGTTAGTTCCCACGTACGTTTTGGCAATGGAATTCACTAACTGTAAGACAGATGAATAAAAAAAATGTACAATAATTATTAAGCATATCAAGGCAAATCAACTGACAATGACACAGCACTTTAAAAGAAATAAATAACTTCAGGAGTCACTACGTCATTGCCCAGCATTTAAGGATGAATAAGACAGGAAGCTAAATTATATTTTCTTAATGTATCGATATGTCAGGTTGATATTTTAGGCTGCTCTTAACCCTTGCAGGAGGACAGAAGAGAGACAGGCATTAGTGCGTCTGTGGATACAATGGCACATGCCGTCAATGAGAGGGCTGTGATAATGAGTGTCTGTTCCCTTATGGTTTTTTTTTAAGCACAACATGAGAGGGGGAGGGAGTGTGTTTGTGTGAAACGGGGGTAAACAGAAAAAGAGAGTTACAAAAACAAAGGGCGAGTCAGCGTGTGTTAAAAGTGTTACACATTCAGGGTGTCAAATTCACCTTGGAGCTTCCCGGGAAGTGGAGGTTAAAAATGAATAACAATTTACCACAGAAGGGAAGGTGTGTGTGTGTGTGTGTGTGTGTGTGTGTGTGTGTGTGTGTGTGTGTGTGTGTGTGTGTGTGTGTGTGTGTGTGGGGTGTAGAGGGGGACAGAGTCCTCAGGGTTGATGTTTTGGGGAGCGTTGAAGGTCTGTCCCTGATGATTACATTACAAACACACTCTGTGACACACACACAGTCACACAATGACTGGGCTATTGTCTGCCACCCACGCTTTCCCCCACATCCACTGAATACATATCAATGAGGCTTTGCAGTTGTGTGTGCGGGTCATAATTATAACAAGTGATTTTTTTCGGAGGCTGCAGAACAATGGAGGTGAGGGGGGGGAAGTTAATGTGAGAGGAAGACCCCTGGGATAGCGCTGATGTGAGTCGAAAATGAATGAAGTGATTGACAGGTTGACCATTTGCACACAGACCTACACACACACACACACACACACACACACACACACACACACACACACACACACACACACACACACACACACACACACACACACACACACACACACACACACACACACACGTCTGTAGTGATGCAACTATAGACAACTGTTTTTTCTTCCTCTCTCTCTCCCGTCATATCTCTCTCTCTCTCTCTCTCTCTCTATCATGCTCGCACAAACAAATCAGTGTACCTGTGTACTGACACCAAAGTCACAGAGCTTGACTTGTCCCCGGGTGTTCACCAGCATATTGGAGGGCTTGACATCTGTGGAGACAAACTGCTTGATAGAACTGCAGCTTCAGCACTGTGTGTCCTGTCTTCATCAACTCAGATTTTTTTTTTTAAATAACAAATAGCCAGCAAACAACTTTACTCACCTCTGTGAAGTATCTTCAGGCTCCACAGATACGTCAGGCCTTTGACTACCTGGAGACACACGCAGAACAAAATAAGTTGTATTACTTCAGAGACAAGGCAAGGAGTCACCAGCAGAAGTGGCTGAATAACTCATCTCATTAATAACTCATTAACGCCCACTGGACTTTAAAAATGTATCTTCCTTACATGCACTCTGTGAGTATGTCCACTGTACAGCTCCTACATTGCACCTTTTGTACATTTTGTGTTTTTTATTTTTATTTTTTATATTGTAATAGCTTCTTATACTGTATTATTTAAGTTGTTGCTAGTTCTGCTTTATTTCCTTGTTAATTGATTAGCACCAATACACCAAGTCAAATTCCTTGTATGTGTAAATGTACTTGGCAATAAACCCCGATTCTGATTCTGATCTACCAGGTTATGAAGGATTGGTTAACTCCAGTTGAACCAAACAGACTGAATATATAGGTACAACAACCCTGTTTACACTTCACAACGTGGTTTTTGTTTACATGTCATTGAGGTGGTCAGCGCTTAAATGCTGACAAGTTTGGTTCCTGCTACTGTATGCAGTCAGGGTGGTTCCTGCGTCTCTCTTGATATTATATTGATGTCACTTTTTGAGTTGTAAACCTAGTTCCTTAATCTTTTTTTTCAAATTGAGGACCAAAGGTTGTGACCACTTCCCCTCATTAATCGTTTTCTTCTCAAGTCCTAGCTGGTAAGTTTTTTTTTAGTCCATTTTAAAGCCTTACATTTAGGTGTTCCAGCATAGATATGTACCTGGGTGTGCTCAGATCGCCCAGTTTTCCACAGACAGCCTAATTACTGAGGCACTGATTGAGTAATCCGTTATCTTGGACTGCCAACAATACAATGTCATTTTTTCCATTTATGCATTCAGTTTTTTCTCTATTCTGCTGATGCCCTACAATTTGACAAAAAAAAATATCCACCATTTATTTCTTTGTATTAGTGAAGTATTCCCTCAATCAGAGGATGCAGATGAAATCAGCTAGTTTTGATCCTAAATAACCCAGAGATTCTGAAATTGTGTGAAATGTCCAAAATGGTGTCAAGGGACTCTAAAATGTGCAGACAAAATATTCTGGTCCTGATGAATTGTCACAAACTTAATAAGACTGCAGACACAAACAACCCAGAGTACTGAAAGAACTCGTTGAGTTTGCCAGAGCAAGAAATAAGGGTGTCTTTCTGACTCTCCTGAGAGCTGTTGTGTGTAACACTGAGTGAGAGGAGTGGCTTCTTGTAACTCTATTGTCAATTGCACTCATAAGACTCCATTTTGAAGCTGTATTCATACACCAGCCAAATAAATAATTTTTCACATTACAAACAGTTGCAATGTGGTGATTTATTTTTTCATTTTTATGGGATATCAAAGCTGATTGTTGTTCCTAGGCTCCTGTCATACATCTCTGAAGAACCACATGCTCTAGAGATAAAATAAGGAAGAAAAAAGCTCTCTGAAGTCCAGCGGCCTCAAAAGGTTGCGGGAAGAGTGTTACAACTGCAAAGTGCAGCTTCACTCACACCCTCTTGGGTGCTTCGCTTTCTGAGATAATTAACAACTGTGACAGTGGAAAAGAGGGAAAGCTGTGAATTACAATTAACACTGACTAAATAGCTGTCATTGTTTGATTACGGACAAAGTTAAAGGGGGGAGACAGACGGAAGGATGTGGAGACGGGAAGGTTGATGAGTGTGGAAAAGAGACGTACATTTATCAACATCAAGGCCATTTCTTATCAAATTCTAGTTTAAACAGGTAGTAGAAACAGAGAAAGAAAGAGTAAAACATTACTGAGTGTGTCACTTCACCAAGAAGAGGCTAATTGAAAAATTCACACCTGTGATTCTTTTATCTGAATGTCATTAGTAAAATAAATAAGTTTACTCTTTAGAGCTGCTCACTATTTAACAAACAAAAACAGTTCAAAAGGAAACTGTAATTTATTAAATTACACACATAAATAAATTTTCAATAAAACCCCAAGGCACACAAAAGCTTTGTTTAATCTGCAATCAAACCAATAACGGAGACATTTTGAGATGGTTAAATACTCACAGCGACTGCGATCCTCCCCAGCACATGCTCTGGAATTATTTTGTACACATCAAGGGAACCGCCTGCAAAAGAAAAAATAACTTATTACAGACACATAACATATTTTGAAAAATGAATTTGACTAAAGGGTGAATGACCTTTTTGCACAACCCAAAGCCACTTGCATGTTGGCCACACAAGTTGTAAAACTACAATATCAGAACAAAAATGTTGCAAGAAATTCTTTCTGGGTCCCAGCTTTTCCCATGAGCCTGTCATTCTCTTCAACAGTAAATTCTCACTATTGTTTAAATAGTTTATAGTTTGAAAGAAAGCCCCCCTGGATGCTGCAGAGGAACTTCCAACCACAGAAACAAGCAAACAAATTCAAAGCTAAATATCTAATCCTAAAACAATTAAAAATATATACAGGCAGAAAAATATTAATTTGTACATTACCAAAAGGGTGTGCAATATGTTTCAGGAATTATTTAATGCCTTGTTTTGAAAACACATTCCATGTATTTTAAAACATATCACATTCAACATATTAAAGGTTTTTATTATTCCAATTTACGAGACTTGAATAATTAGACTTGAATTTGTTGAATCAATGAATCAAAACAAAGTCATTGTTGTCTCTGATGCTGTCAAACATGGGCACTTCTTGTTTGCAATAATCGAGTACAAGCGGCCCTGACTGGTCCAAGAAAAGTTTTATGAAGTAAAGAGTGCTGAGAGGTTAGACGGACTTTGATGACAAATGTGTGAAACAGGGGATTCACTGCATTACCACACACATGGACAAACACACACACCTTAAAAAACATAGATAGTCCCTCATCTCACACCATTCCAGATACACACATATACAAACGCATCTACAAATGCACTTAAGTCAAGATTTATCACACCCTTGTAGCTTTTAGCACACAAGGCATGCTAAGCAGCTCACAGCGATAAGCCACTCTTTTGATCTGCAGAAGTGTAAATGGGTACACAGCAGAGAGACGGAGGACAGTTCCCCAAAGTCTCTCCTGCACAGCTGTGGAGAACAAAGTCAAAACAAATTATGAGCTTTAGCCATGGAGATACTCACCGTCCATAAACTCTGTGCATATGGATATCCTGTTCTCTACAAAAAAGGCACTGAAGAAAGTAATGATGTAAGGTGAATCACACTGAAATCAAGAGAAGAAAGAATGTGATCAACAGAGAGAATTTCCAAAGCCATCTGCAATTTCTGCAACCATCATCTGCATTAGGAATTTAAAGAAAGGCTTTGCACATTTTAGGGATTCAATTTTTTGTGAGATTTGCTCAAAATATCTTCACACCTCAACAGCTAGAAATACATGAAATGATTTGTTGCACAAGAACAAACAAACAAATCATTTTATTTGAACCAATTAAAATAATTAGAAGGCCTACTTTCCGTCTACCTCACACTTTGCCTTCACTACGCTTGAACTATCAAGAAAGTCACACAAAAATGGCGGGGAAAGGTAGCTTGAAATGTTTATCCAATTACAGTGGTGCGCTACTCTTTGCATCCTAACACTTGTGGACTCGTCCTGCACCAAACAAATTAAAGCAAGTTCATGTGTTTTTAAGTGAAAGGATTTGACGTTTTCTGGTTGGATACTTCCAAAATCTATCTTTTTCTTGCTGGGGGGTTGCATGACATATTATACAGCCAAAAGTGATTACATTACCATGTGTTAAGTCATGCTCAAGTCCATTCATTGTTTGAGTTTGGAAAGACACATTGACTTGTGATTTCATTCCACACACGCTACATTGGAAGAAGGCTAGCTGAGTAAAACAGTTAATACAACGCATTAATACACACAGCGCTCAGGTTACTTGATTTTTCTTCTCTTTCAGGGTCATTAGCTTTTTTCCCCCTAATGTTCAGAATCAAGACACGTATGCTAAGTCTGGGTAGGTATACATTCTCCCATTTAATCAACATTAGCGTGGAAACAAACTCAGACAGTGATCAGTTACCTCACATGGCCGGTCCATGGGTATGTTGTTCAAGTGTCTATGTATCGCTGATCCGACCTCGGCTTAAATTGTAAGACCAGAGGCGATAAATGACACTTCTTTGGTCAGACTCGTGGTTTATTAACAGTGAGGATCAGGGAGGACATCGACATTCAGTAAAGCAGAGATAAATGTCTTTGCTAAAAGGCGCAAACTCACCTTATAGAGAATTTCTAGTTCTGACATGATCTGCTTCTGTAACTCCACTGTGATATCCAGAGGAATGACCTGCAATCAAACATGGGGGGGGGAAATGTGAACAAGTTCTGTTGATATGTGATGGGTTGGACAAGATTGTGTGACACTTATTGAAGAATAAATATCATCATTATGTCAGGAGTTCTTACCTTCACAGCTAAAACCCTCTTGCCAAGAAGATGATATGCTCTGGGGGGAAAAGACACAGGACAATATAAATTAAAACTGTAGTTAGATGTTACTCTTTGCTGCTTAATTTCTCTTTTCAATTGCATCCTGAACATTTGACTTTTGATTTTCAAAAATCCTCAAAGCTTGGAGCCCTAATATAATTTAAAGTACTGCATATCCCTTCATCAAGAACAGCCACACACTGTAACACACTAAATGAACAGGCTTTTAATCAAAATGCTCAAACTGTTAATGTAACAAAGCATGCAAAAAAACATTGTGATGAAGGTCAATGCAAAGGCAAAGAAAGAATACTACTAACAATGCAGTTCAAGCCCCACAAGTGTCTTAATCTTCTGAGTTCAAGCAGCATCTACTTGTACACAACAACAAAAATATTTCTCCTAGAGGTCAGACGTCACCACCCAAAACCAGAACAAGTTATCCTTATCTCCGTTTGTTCCAGACAGAGTTTTGAGTTGCACGTAGAGCAGCAGCCACAGACCGGCCTCGTAATGATTTAATTATCAAACTCCTTAATGCCAAACATCGGCTTTAGTTACAGCCCTTGAAGGTTAGTTTACAGCACCAGTGACAATACCTCTAGCCCTCTCAACATACAATCCTCAAGGACAAATTCTGTCCGACAGCTGTCAGGTGAGTGGGATGAGGTGGGGGCCATGTACGTCACACACGCAGGTTAGCTTGCAAGCAGACTGAATGTGAATGTGATACCTGGCTACTCACCTGTCAGCGGGTCTTCCAGAGAGAATATGTATGGTGCTAGGTGTGATTAATGTGTCTTAGATTAGAGTATCACATTGCTCTTCGGCCAGACACCTTAAAACTGGCCAAGGCTTTTAATTAAAGAGACCTATTAGTGCCACATCAGGTATTCACCTACAGTTAAAACCAACAGTTCTCTGACTGTCGTTGTGCAATGCTGTGCACGTGTCATTTAAAAGAATATCATTAAGATCAAGATTCACTTTATTGTCTCACAAAGTGAGACATTTGTATTGGGCTCTTCACCCATGCTGCAGCCATAAAAAGACAAAAATCAACATAATTTACATTAAACGTTAAACAATTAACATTATTAAATAATGTCCAGAAAAAAACAAGAATATAAATAACTGCTTAAAATACCAGTTCAAAAACCCAAAGACAAATTAAAGTCCAGTGCCTATCCTGTGTTGTTTGCCACTATTTAAAAGCCTTATTTTTCAGTCTACAACGGGGAACTCTGAATGTCTTACCAGAGGGCAGGAACTCGTACTCTGTATGTAGAACATGTCACGGGTAACTGACAATCTTATTGGCTTGCCTTTCAGCAGTCTGTTCAAAAACAGTCTGCAGACGTGTGAAGTTCAGCTCCCATAATTTGCCATATAGTCTGAATCAATCGGATCAGTTTGTAAGTTTGTTTTTAACTGCACAGACAAGTTGCCAAACCACGCTGTGACCCCACACTCTTAGAGATTAGACTCTCTAAGACTGCTAAACATACTTTTCCGATGAACACCATGAACTCTCAGACCATGTAAGAAATGTAACCGTTGTTTGTAATCTGTTACAGAATGTCTACATGTGTGTTCCAGGTCAGTCCATTGCCAATATCAACGCCAAGGCATTTATACGAGGAGACCCGTTTGATAGTTTTGTCAAACACCATCTCCTCTGTCTTTTTTAAACATTCAGGACGAGATTGTTGTCCTCACACCAAATCACAGACCTTTGAACCGCTAAAAAAGTATTCAGGTATATCACAGTTCTTTTTCAAGTACTACAGTAAAAAGAAAACGAGTCATTCCATTTTTTTAACACAATCTTTTAAATAACTACTTAACATGGTGATAACTTAAGTGGGACTTCTTACACTTCCAACTGCCTAGAAAAATCAAGACATCAGACATATTCAATTATTCCTTAACTTAACAGTTTGTAGCAAGGACAAACATAATTAAGATGATTTTTTTTTTTCAACCATTCCTTCTGTTAAATATTACACCTTGGAGGTTCACTATAGTTGGAATAAAAAAAGACATCGTTCAGCCAAATCAGTTTTAAGACACATGAAAAGTTCTTTCAGCCATCAGGTAGCTAAGATGTATGTAAAACAGAGGAACTACACCGTATGAAATAACAAAAGATACTTAGTATGTTTGACTTCTGGGACCAAACCCCTTTCTCTGATTTAAGTGGGCAGTGTTATTTTATTTTGCCCCCCAAGAATTCAGGTGAGTGTTTTGTATATTTAGAGTAACCTTTTCGAGAAGAGCGATCCTTGCACAGAAGGCTGATTGCCTTGTTTCCATTTTGATGTCTGGGTCTTCCTTTAAGCTACAATCAATAGCAGTTAAGCATGACTGCCGCCTGTTAATTAAAATGAAAATGTTAATTGAGGCAAGATCGCAGGGGTAGACATTTTAAGTAGTGACTGGGCAGGTTGTTTGTTTGAAGCAGCTTGAAAAAAAAAGATAAAAACAAGTCCTATGCTACATGCTTAACAACTTGTTGTTATCATTCATTGTCCAGACACAAAAGAAAGTGACCCAACAACAGCTTTAACAAGTGACAGTTTCAGTTGATGTACCTTCATAGAAAGTCTTCAATCTGTTTGTTAAACCTATTGCTGTATTTCTTCTTTTCTGCATATTTGGGTAAAGATAACATGATCAAAAAAAAAGACAACAGCTCAATATTGGATAAAGAAGACTTTTAAAAAGTGAATTGTTTTGAGGGCATCTTGAAAGACTGCAGATACGATGTGACTTCTGCAAGGTTAATACTCAATACTTTATACTCAGACTGTCCTTGACCGCCTCAGGGCTGTGCATCCCTGTATGAGTTACAGTGACAGGCTTGTGACAGCAGGAGACATGGGGACAAGGTTACATAGCCCCCACCTTCCCCTATCACACCCTCCACCACTTCCACCTGATCTGACCCCAGTAAATGTGCCCCATTGCCTAGATCTTATTTACACTCCAGCTCGCTCTGTAATAAAAGCTCCATCATGCAGTATTCATAGGGCCTCTCTCTATGTCTCTGAAGTTGGGGCCATGGGTTAGAGAGACTGGCCTCATGGATCAGGGCTAACGTGGTACTTTTACACCGTCACATAGGTGATCACATGGGCGTCCTTTTTTCCCTCCCTGACTCCTTCACCTTATATGGCTACGATGAGTCTCTAAACACAGTCACAGTAAAACACAGATACATAAAAACCCTGCTAATTCTTCCCAATTTTTACAGAGCCAGGCTGAAACCCAAATAACAAAGAGTGGACTAACCATCACTTTTGAGTTCAGGCCTCTTGTGGCCAAGAAAGAAATGACAACGGCACATCTCTTTGGCTGCTTGGTTTGCTTTGGGTCTTTAAATTACTCTACTTCCTCTCTGCTTCTCCCTAAGTTATGTTTAAAAGCACATCATTTCTTGTTGTTGTTGTTGTAGAAAATGGTGTACATGCTATTATGTAGGTAAATATTGATGTCACTCTTTATTCTTTGAAGTTGCCCTTATATCTCCAGGATATTAACGTAACAGCTGTTAAAGTAACTGGTGGCAAATCTGGGTGTGTCCATGACAACAGGCAAGGACATTAACAACTGAAAATGTTGTACATCTTGCAACACCAACTTTGTTGCGTGTCACAGCAGAAGTTCATTCTATTTATGCATGTATTTTTATCATGTCAGTAGTGTTTGTTTCAAGGTTTGCACAATGACCCATTTAAGATGTATAAATTGGAACAATGAGTCAAACTAACCTCGAGTGAATAGTAAATACTCAAACAATCATTTAGAATCATAATCATTTCATAATTATCTAGCTTGAGGCTGTTAAGCACTAAACAGTGGATTTTTTTAGACTATAAGGTTTTTTTTCTGACAAGGCTTCACAAGTCATTTGTGGGTTTTAACCATCAGAAAATGTAACCTTAATTTCCACTGTAAAGTCAAGTTTTTCATTTCTATTTAATATGGTAACTGTCCATGTTATGACAGTCGCATTAGTTTTAGAGATGCTTTGATAAGAGACACATGGGTTGATTTTAGTATATTGTATTTCACTGTGAACCTACTTAACTATTACTAATTGTAGACTGATGAAGGAAACCTAGGTTTTGACTGAAATTGACAGAACAAATACATTGTGCATGTACATATTGGTGCAGTGCTGATGTATGATATTATAGCTAGTAAAGTACTAATACATCCTGTTTTGTAAATCTAAATCATGGCTTGTATTTTAATGTATCTTAAGTGATGTACAGGGCGTCTTAATCATCTAACACTTGGTTACAACCAATTAACCAAAGGTGTTTGGTCCTTTAGTATACAGTCTAATCAATACGGTACAAAAACAAAATCAATGGACAAAATGGGCCCAAAGACTAAAGGAGCAACCATGGTTGTCTAAGTACATGTCGCCACAGTAACAACCAGGCAAATGTGCTGGTTTTAATTGGACTGCTGGATCCATGAGTCACGAAAATGGCCTTTTTGTCCTTGTTATTGTATTTATAAGCCATAGAGTCAGTTAGATTGGTGGACAATATGGACCTCTGAGAGAGTGAGTAATAAAAAACAAGGGCCGACATTGATGGATGGCTGGGTCAGCGAGTGGCTATAGAGAGCTGAGGTGTTGGTAACATCCAATTGAGTCTAAATGGCTTTGGGTCATAAATGGGCTAAGAGGTTAAAAGGTGGAGAGCATTTGGTAGTGCTTTTTACACGTGATAAGCCTGATATAAGCTGTACCAAAGGATAGAGGCTGAGGGGAACGGACAATTGGTTTATGAGCACACAAGAAACAGGCAGGGCCTTCTGTGTTTATGCATTCAATATTATAACAGCTGATACCGTAAATAGTGTTTGGTGAAGCTGACTTAAAGAAATAAATCAAGGTGTTTTGGATGTTTCTTACATAAAGGTTTTGCTAATCAATTATGTAGAAGCAGCCGGACAGTCACAAATTGCGGAGCATTTTGGAGATTAGTTTAGTGTAATCAGAGTTGACTTTCTTTGATATATTTGCAGAGGCCGCTCAGAACACAGCTTGAACATACTAAAATACTGCTGACTCTCAGCGAAGGAGCAGAACTAAGGCCAGGAAGGATGTAGCTGTTGGAATTTTGGTGGTAGAATATATACATTTCATATATAAACATATACTGTAGAATATATGTTTATGATTGGCTTGGAGATTTAATTATGGCAGCCTTGAAGTTACCGAAAAGCATTTGTTGATGCATAGAAAGGATCGCCTTAGCTGTCCTGAAGGATTGCGAAATGTTTGACCTCAACTCTGACATTTCTGGAGGACAAAGTAGCAAATAAAACAGTTCCTTAAATGGACAGTGTCCTTTGTCCAGGAGACACCGTGGCTATCATAAATTCAATACAGACACAGACCTTCTGGTTACTAGAGAAAAAACTTGATAATGATTCAAACATAAATAAGGTCAATAAGAAAGAAACTGACTTTGAAAAGACCTTTTGCGCATGTTTCGGTATTTCTGATATTTTAAGTCATGACTCAAAGCTTCTCAAACCTGATGCATCGTCCTCCAATTGGTACACAACAATATTACATGTAATAGTATTTAATGGGGGGAAAAGTAAAGTGTAATTGCATACATTGAAATGAATCATTTCAGGTTAAGTGAGATCATTTCAGGGTTCTGGTATTGTGTATGCTGTCTTAAGGTCATGCCCAACTTGGACACTTGTTGTAAAACCAAGCAATGTCATTCAACTTGTAAACCAAATTTGTCTCAGCTGTGACAAATCAAGATGTTGTTAAAAAGTTTTTTCAGCACTGTCAGAATGAGTTTTTTATTTTCAAAGTGACTGTTTTGGGGAGATTTTAAAAGTAAAGACAAGAACAAACTACAACTGTAAAAAGTAGAATTAATGTTTATTATGAATTGAGGACACAGCATTTGTTCAAGCTGGTAAAGAAAATGTTTTGGGTATATCAGCTAGTTCACTTAACAAGATATATCTGAGATACAATAGAAATATAAAAGAAACTATCTACCACAAAATAGCTTAAACAACTGGGCTGTTTTTTCAAATGTATTTTTTATCTTCTCCATCCAACCATAAAATTTCAGCACCAAAGCGTATGGATTTTTCACTGGGCTAAATTGGCTGAGAAGTTGTTGGGCTTGCATTATTGGCATTCCTTGCTGCAGTGTAACCATTTCTAGGGCCAAACTTATCAGCAATCTTTCTATCCTACATCTATGAGAGATTGGCTCTTTATGTAACCATCTTGAAGTCGTAAAACTGTAAAAAGGTGCGTGGGAAAAGGGATGAATATAAAAAAAATACAGTCTTGTGGATTTGCTAGATTGGAAATTTACTGGGTTGCCCAGCAAATGTGTGAGGCAGACCACTCTGTCAAGTCAAGGTTAGTCTGAGCAGTGATCAATACTTCAATCTCAATAAAACAGCTCAATAGCTAAGGATTGATGGGAAGGGGGAAACATAAGGTGGGGAAAAGGAGGATTGAAGGAGCGACACAAATGCCAACCTTGTCATAACGTTAGCAGGCCAGTAATACATTTGTCTAGCCAGAGAGAATGGAGCTCTTCTATCGTGGCAGGTAATGTGCTCCACTATAGACAGATTAGGTCAATTGCTGTCATAGCTTACAGCCCCAAATCAATATCATATATGTTGGCAACCTTCAACCTAGAATAAATAAATGCAGCTACAGACACAAAGCAGCCTGATAGATGTCACAGCAAACACTGAGAGATAAATGGACACATGAAGGAGCAGAGTAAAGATGGTGAACAATGTTGTACCCCACCAGAGCTGAGCACAAGTCTGTTGATCCGTTAATTAATGGCGTTCATTTTCTTGTACATTTTTAATGTGGCCATTAATCTGAAAGTGATTATCGAAACATTCAACTTCCATTCAATTTGGCTTCTGTTAACGTTATTGCCTTTACTTGAATTTACCTTTTTCCGCTAGCTCAAGTCAGCTGACCTCATTTGCTCCCGACTCTCCGAAGAGATGAGACTTCTGCGTGTTGTTATCCCTTTATTCAACTGACACATCTGTTTCATGTATAACGCAGACCATGGAGGCAAGAGGAAGAAAGTCCCGTTTTTTACTATTACTGGGCTATAGAGGCCTAGGAACAGTGAATGGAAGGTTCTAATTGGTCAAATGAGGTGTCAATTGAAAGGTCAGGGATTAGTACAGAGAATACAATTGAATATTGGAAAAAGGGGTAATTTTTTTTGCAGCAATCCATTGTTTTTTATAGATGCAATGTGTTTAGATCTGATCTAATCTTTCACTGGATTTGGATCGTGGGGACCTTTACTGATAAGTCAAAAAAAAAGGCTGAACTATAATTGGAACAGTCAAGAATTCAGAAAATCTCCCTTAATATTTGCACTGTACTATAGATGCTTCAATAACCCTGAATACATCCTTCAGACTATCTCACTTGCTAGAGCAGTTATCTCTTCAGTGTCAGTTTTCTGTTATTGTGCTGTGGCCTTGTTATGTTGGCACCTAGATGTGTGAAGTCAGGAAACACTTACTTGTAAACTGTTCCTCCGTTTCCATGGCCAAGCTGCTCTTGATAGTGGATATCTTGGGCATTTATCTGCAGCAAACACATGTATACAATGTTGGTACTCAGATGTTATAACATGACAAGACATGCAACCAGTGGATTTTAGTAAAGAGAGGGGGGCTGGTGGTGGTAGCGGTGGTGGTGGGGGGACGGTTGGAATACAATATTGTCACTGGAGGCTATAAACAAGGCGAGCATTCAGGTCACTCCAAGTTCAGCAACATGAGGAGAGAAAAGAGAGGGACACAGGGACGAGATCAATACAACATTTGCTGTCCAATTTATAAAAGGACACTGTGCTGTGTGAGTGGGGGAGTGACTGATGCAGAGTTAAATGACAATTTGTTGCCGTCGTTGTTCCACTCCACTTTCATAGAAAGGTGTCAAGTACCCTGAAAAAGCCTGAATTAACATTGAGGTCTATTAGCCTTATGCATGCTGATAGAAACATTATGTACTGTATGTATGAACAGAGAGCCAAGATATGCTTGTAGTTCTGATTCAGTTTGAGCCCACGTGAATATAAACCAAAAGTAACCAAAAGGCACTGAAGGATCTGGCATTAAAATTGTAAAAACTCTTTAAGTTGTAACTGTAATGCCTGATGATATTGTGTGTTTAATCATAAATTAAAAAAATAAAAGACAAGATTCCTCAAGTCTTTACCCTTTATAATTTCAATATTAAGTACTCTGCTATGTGTGAATGTGTTCTGTTGATTCTGTAATTGAAAGGATAAAGGAGTATATTGGTCCAAAATGTTAAAAAAATATATTCAATTATTTTTTGCCACCAAAACCTTCCATATGAAAATAAAGACAAGGGTGATACAATAGACTTTTTCAAATGAAAAGGCACATTATTTTAAATATTTTGGTATTTTATTTTTTTAGTCGATAAAATGATAAATGTTCTGGTGTTCTATAATTTCTCTCATGTCCACAAAGAAAACATAAAAAAACTTTCCATGAATTAAACACCTTTTTTTTCTGCATGCAAAATGGACATCATTTATAACATCCAGTCAATAATCTGTATATGATAATTGTCCTAATCCATGCTGCACAGGAGCATTGAGGTTAACACATGAATAAATCATTTGTTTATGTAGTACTGAATCTTGTAGCAGACGTACAGCACCCTGTCAGTCCAGTTTGTTTGGAAATACTCTTGTTCACACTGTTGCCGACACAATAGCAAAAAAAAAGATATCAAAGCGAGGCTTCCTATACAGAAGATGTACATCGCATCTTACATCTAAACATGAACCCCCCCCCCACCTCCTTCACCCCCCCAAATTCACCTAGCTTGTTTGCTAGCATGAGCGAGGAGGGGAAGTGAAGCGAATGAGAGGAGATAGATGAAGAGATGGAGGAGAAAGAACAGCTCTATTAGTTCACTGTGTTATAGCAGGAACCTAAAAGGCCACGGCTTAATTGTCTCCCTGACATGCTAGCCACTCTTTGTGTGTGTGTGTGTGTGTGTGTGTTTTAGTAAAGAGACAACCACCAAATACACTCTGTCTAACATGCCCACAGTTGGCAGCAGAGAAAATCAATAGAGGAGTCAAACACTGGTGAGAATGTGCTCTAATCAGGTGAAACCAGGTGTGAGAGCAGGAGCAGAAAGATAACAGCGGTCAGATTCTACTTAAAGCCAAAAACACAGACTCACCTGCCCATTTGTCAAGATCCTTTTCAGCTCAGCAGATGACTTCTTTAAACTGGAGGAAGGAACACAACAAGGTTGCACTGAAGCAAGTATAACAAACATGTTTCTCTCCTCGATCAAACAAACATCTAGTTGTAGTTTATTCCAGGTAACAAAACGTCCTCCCCATGCCCCCAGCAAGCTCACCTGTTGTTGGCCATTGAGTCTGGGACAGCATGCGTGCCGTCATTGGCTGGGTTAGGTCTTGTATTAACCTGAAGGGGTACAAACACAAACACGAAACTGAGAAAGAACACGCACGACACAGACACACACTTACTGGTCAAGGCCAAAAGACAGGCAGACAGACAGACATATGGCTAGACCCCCTAATGAACAAGAACAAAACACAAGCTCTCAGTTCAGCCTGAAGGTTAATTGGCTTCTGCAGGAGCGAAGGGAGGCAGGAGGAGAAAGAAAGAGGTGTCCACATAGAGGAGAGGAAAAGATGACAGGGAGAGGAATAAAATGAGGGAGAGGAAAAAACATATTTGCATGACCGTAAAGCTACATGGTTTTACACTAGAAATACAGCAGATGAAACAGATTTGAGCAAGGACCGGTCTGGAATTTTTAAAATTAAATTTCCTGGCTTCACTAGAGATATTTTATTAATTTATTTTCATCTGCAACTCTGTTTACTCCAAAGATGTCTTTATTCAACCCAGATGCCGTACATAAAAGAAGGCACAAGAGCCTGAATAGAGGGATACTAAAAATAACTAATTTAATTGAGGTCAAAAGGCCGCTGTGATGGGTCCACCAAGGCACAGGGATTCTCTCTTTAATTAGTGCCCAGGAAGACCTAATTTAAACAGTGCACAAGACTCCCCTAAGCCAATTACTTTTACATTAAAACGGGAGAAAAGAGGGGAAAGATTACAGAAGGACTAGAGGTTTTCAGAAAACATAATTTTCTCAAAACAGACCCTTGACCTTAAAAAAAACTGAAACAGTTCAGTAGTTTTTACCAAAGCTCCTTTGAGGATACACTGAATAAATCACTGAGTATTGTGGAGAGGGTAATTTTATTATTGAAATGGAGATGGATCTTATATGGATCATCTGGAGAGATGGAGGGGGTGTCAAGTCATTTAACCCATGGTGATTAGCAATGAGCTTCAATGGCAACATATGCCATACATAAAACAGGAAGGTCTGTGGTAGGCCCTTTGTCAATGGCAGAGGGCGGCTTGTAATGATAATTTCACAGTTGAACAATGACATCTTCGTATTTACTTGGTTTTGGCTTTAACCAACACTGAAGTGCTCCCTATGATATAGAACGAGGGGATCGTAATACTCTAGAGGGAGGGATCAAGGTTTCAGCTATAATACCATGTTCTTAAATGACTCTACCAGTATAAGAAACAAGAACACGGGGAGATGGAAAAGAGAAGAGACAAGCCCTGCGACAGCCACAGCCAGCCATCCCCATACATAAACATAGACAAGGAGCACAAGAAAATGAGTGAAAGCAAAGGAGAGCCTTGACTTCAATTGACATTTCAATAAGTGGAACACAGCGTTACCAATCCATTTGGCTCAACTTTACTCCCTCCCTCCCTCCCTCCTTCCCCGAGCTCTCTGTGTAAGGCAGCTGAAACAATTATTGAGATAGGTACCTTCAGGCCATGTATGTTCCGGATCCCTGGAGTCTTGCCGGCTGAAACAGTAATTGACTAGATTGTAGAACACATCACTTGGCCATTTACAAATGTGCTGAAAAGGAATCAGTTCTTTATAAAGAAAAAAAAAAAAAAGATGAAATGAAACGAGGGTTACTCTGAAATAAGTTGTAGGGAAAGGAGTGATTGAGATGTTGGGCTCTTGAGACAGGTGGCGGTAGGTAGGAAAAAAGAAAAAAAACCTACAGCAATGTGTTGGACAAATAATGAAAAAGAGGCAATAAAATGTTTCGTCACTTTGCCAACAGGGGCTGCTGGAGATTATGCTTTTAAGAGGTGAGAAACTACAGTATATGAATATGTGAAGAAGCACTCATGAGGGAAAAACCGGCTCAAGACAGAAACTACACAATGTGGAATGAGACCTGAACGAGGCTATGCCTGAATGCGAGTTTGCAGTTTTGATGTCCTTGGAGAAAAATAAATGTAGATTTATAAATGACTGTCAACACAATAACAGAATGAGCCAATGAATTTTAATTTTGTCCAGAGGCTGCATATTACTTCAAGCTAACAAATGCTTTCATTTTGATATCCTTTAAACATAAGTGATTCAGTCAAACATCTGCAGAAGTTTAAGAATTTGTGTGAATTATATTTCAATGTTGCTTGTTATTCAACGTTACCACATTAATATCAAGGATGTATTGAGCCTCTCAGCATACCAACGATGAAAAACTGTAAGAAGCCACTGCATACCTCTTGGAAAAATCTGCAGAGGGTCCGGCAGCAGTCCATTCATGCGTTGTTCATTCATTGTATTGAAGTACTTCAGGGGAAAAGAGACACATACAGTCGGGAAAATGATTTCAGTTATCATTGCAAATACTAGAGCTTACACTTAAGCAAGCCATCAAAGCTGTTCATCAATAAAGGAGGATTTAAAAACTACACACTGACAACAGAATACAAGACAGCATAGATGATGAAAAACACTGCATTTCACTGTGTTTGCAAAAATGGTTATTTAAATAACGTCAGAATTAATCCCACAGTGTTCCCACAAATGTGAGCATGCTGTGCTGAAATCTGTTGCTGATGCGGACCAATGCCCTGTGGGCTTGTTCTGAGGAGTGTAGCATTAACCCTTTTCTCCTCCAGGTCAACAGCTCACCAAACACTCATATCCTACAGGACTAACACGTGCACACACACTCTGGAGTCTCTCACACGCCTGCCAAGGCAATGCAATAATTGATGTTTCAGTTAACCAAACCATCTGTTAAACTGTGAGGTGCAGTGAGTGTTTGTGTTTTGTTTATGCCCCCTTCTTTTTGAGGATTCACACCATCAAAATTAACAGCAACGCTTTACTTAGGACACATTTCTGAAGATGTATGAACTAAGTCCACATGCAAAGCTTTTTCTTTTAAATCAAGGATAAAATACCAAGTCATCGCTGCAATATGTAAATTTGCTCCCTCATTGTAATGGAGGGAAGGAGGAGGATGGGACTGGCTTGGATGGGAATGGATCAGAATGGCTGCCCAAGTGGCACAGCTGTTATTAAAAGGCCTATTTATCACTGTCAGATCCCTCCTCGCTCCCAGCCCTCTGCCTTTGCCCTCCAGCGTTCTCACTAGGCCACATCTGAACAATGGGTGCAATACCAAAAAATGTGTTGTGTGTGTTTCTGGGTGGTGGTGGGGGGGGGGGGGGGGGGTCCAGCTTCATGTACCTTTAATTTTCCGCTCAGCTAGCTTATTGATTAAGGCTGCAATTACCACCAAATCTGTAGTAGTTGTGTTATTAAAAGACATTCTCCATTGTTGGCCAATAACTAAACAGTGTCCGATCCCAAATACCATCGCTCAGCCTTAAGGGACAAGTTGGAGAGAGAGAGCACAGAGTGGGTCTCATCATCATTAGCAGACTGAGGGGAAATGGGAGTAAGAATGGTGGAATTAGAGCCTCTACCTCCAGGGGGAGCTGAGCGAGGAACGGATGAGGTCACATGTTTTTTTTAGTACCTGACACTGGCCAGTCTTTAACTTTGAACAGAGGTGTCTGTCTTTCAAGGAGTCGAACAATGATTAGAGATGCCTGCAAGACTAGAGGGTCTCATAGGAACATGTAGCAATCAATGCTGTCAGTGATGGGGGATACTTCTCACAATACATGCCCTCTTGCAGACTGATGTTAATTAACTGCTGAATTTGATCATTAATTTTACTCAGCATCAAGGAGCATGTTTTTTTTTTTTTGTAAAGCAACGTGAAAGTAGAGGTCTTGATTCAGGAAAAAAACTGTTGTGGCAGGCAGCATATTTAAATTCTTGTTATGAATGTGGAATTTTAACTATCCATAAACATAGAAAGAAACACACAAGGGGCAACCACTGAGACTCTAATGAATTATCCCACCTTTCACCTGACATGCTGATTCCGCTTAATTCCTATTAATTTCCCATAATAGCTGTCTGCTCACCTGGAATTAACAACACATAGGCAAAAATCCACTGGGGTCTCTACGGAAGCCAAATGGCAACCACAGCAACAACCACAACAAGAAAAAATCCTCTGAATGAAAATGCAAATGCCTGCTCAGATGTATAACCTTTGCATAACACACATGAAGTACTGGTAGTGTAAATGATATGTTAGTGAGCCACACATTTTCCTCACGATCAGCAGCTTTTTGTACACTTTCTTCCCCAGTGGGAGTAGAAAGCTATTACAGGACTACTGGATTTATTTACCAAAAGTTCATTGCCAAATTGGCTTTTGAAATTGGTGGACTAAGCAATGCAGTGTTGGCCATATTTAATATTTTTGCTTTGTAAAGCAAGGTGCAGGTTCGGGTCGTAACTTAATATAGTTTAAAAAGACTTGTCATGTTATCTGAATTTAAAAAAAGAAAATTACAAGTTTCAAATTGAGATAATACGCTAGGTTTTTTGTAGCCTGTTCTGCCAAAGAAAGTACAAATAATTTTTTGTAAATTTTTTGGATATAATGTAAAATATTTGAAAATATCAAGTAATCACACTTTTGGCTGACAAGACACTGATGATGGAAAAAATTACAGCTGCAGCAACTAATCTAATTCATTTTCAACTGATTTGATAACTAATAAATCATTTGCAGCTTTTTATATGATTATAATGAAAAAATTGTCTGGTTAATTTAAATCAAACAAAACAGTTTGCTGAAAATCTTTGGGTCGTGGGGGTCATCTCTCTGACTTGTGAATCACTAAGAATCACTAATAGACAGTTTTCACTATTCCTTACATTTTAAATACATATTTTAAACGTATTTAATAATCATATCATAATTGAGAGTGGAAAAATCCTAGATGAAGGCGTAGATCAAGTCATTATTATTAACACTGTATTTTCTTGAATAAAATAATTATGCATTCATAGATTTTCTGAAGGAACGGACCAATAGACTCTAAACTCTGATCATCTACTCCAGCAGGCTGCAGCATAACTCTACTTCCAAATGAGGTTGTGAGATAGATTTACAAATCAAAAAGGCATTTCAAACGATTAATACACAAAACAATCCCAAAACATCCAGGACAGAAAATCCCTGACAGCCAATGGGTTGGCCAATTCTTGGATTTTCTCATGAAAACACCGCTCTAAACAGGTCACACAGCACAGCAGGGCATAACTGCAAAGGAACTTGAAAGCATGTCTGCTGCATTTGTAAAAAAATAAATAAATAAATAAATAAATAAAAAAATAAAAAAAGGTTGACTAAGGTCAATACTTTTTCTGTCCATGTTTTAACTGTCATCAGCACAACAGCTGTCTCCTTGTCCTTAATCACCCTGCTACCCTTTGCTACTTAATGATTAAAAAGCAACCACAAGTGAATGCATGATAAAGATGGACAAAAAAACAAGGAGTGTGAATTGTGCCTGTGGCTCTAGTATCATCATTGTGAGCTGATGGGGGGTAAAAGACATCCACAGATGAAAGTAGATTTTGAACAATTCTGCTGCCCAGGGGGCCCGCTCTTTAATGAGGCAAAACTTTAAGTACTGAATAATAAATAATAAAAATTGACAGTTCATTTAGCTTTCAGTGTACCTCGTAGAGAAACCCATTACACGCCATTACTCTTACTGTCCGTGGCATGAACAGTAAGTATGGGGGAATATGAAAATGTGTGACATTGGGTGGGGGGAGCTGAATGTGTAGTGCAAGTTTGTGTGTTTGTATGTGTGTTGCTGTTTTTTTTTTTTTTTTTTACCTCGGGTCAGTAAAATACAACTGAATGAAACAAAAAAAATGTCTTTATCGGTTATTTACTTGCAGATAAATACAATTTCAGTGTAACACTTAGAGTGTTTTCTTCTGTGCTGTATACTGTGTACACTTACTTTTTTTTAGAGATAAGACAGTCGATAGTCAGATATCAGAGGGAGGGAGAGAGAGCGAGAGAGAGAGAGAGAGAGAGAGAGAGAGAGAGAGAGAGAGAGAGAGAGAGAGAGAGGGGAATGACAAGCTGAAAAAGGAGCCCCAGTTCAGATTCGAACCCTGGCGGCCCCTCGAGAGAAGTTAAGCCTCTGTGCACGGGGCGCACACACTAACCACTAGGGTACAGGCACCCCAGTGTAGACTTCTGATGAATACCTCCTACAACCCCCTACAGAAACCCCAACTATCCCTTTAGGGTGGAAGCAAAGCGTTAAAAAGTTGTTCATCTTATTTTGTCCTCAGTGACTTACTCACTTCTTCTTAAGTTTGTTTTTAACCTGGGCCGCTGGTGGCGCAGTGGTTAGTGTGCGAGGCCAGCACCCCATGTATGTAGGCTGTAGGCCTTCAAGCGGGCAGCCCAGGTTCCCAAAAATAGTCTTCTTTAAAAAAAAGAAGTTTGTTTTTAACCTGTTTACTGATGCCTCCTAAACCGGATTTTGACTAGGAGTTATTTTAATTGCAGAGTAAACAACTTCTATAACCATTCAACTTCTTTCAATGTCTGTATGCAAATTAAATTAACCTTTGGTGTCTCCTCTTCAGCTCTAAGAGTAAGAGGGACAGTGGTGATGGGTGAGGGAGTTAGAAAGGGGAAAATGTTGGCAAGAACAAAGCAGAGGAATACATTTCTATTTTGTGATTGCTTCATTGTGGTCCCAAAGTAACAAACAAATACAAACATTCAATCTTTCACACAATTACTTTTTAAGCCGTCAGGTTTATGTTGGAAAAGTGCACGTCTGAGCTGTGGCCTCTCTGACAGACAAGACACAAAGACCTTTGTTATGTAATGACTGAATTAAATTCCTCCTCACGGATAAATAAAGTATATCTTCTTCTTCTTAATTGACATGGCCAACACACCACTGCCCGAAATGAAAGCCCAGAAACGTCCAGAACTTAGCAACATATTAAAAACACATGACCACAGAGTCTCTGCAGAACAGACTTCAACACATTTTAGTGGGTCATATGTGATGATTGAGAGGGATGTATAAGTCCAAACTATTTATTTTAAGTAAATCCTACTCACTCGGGTCTTCACGGTTTAAATTCTTCTCTTTAAAAACAAATCTGTCTCTCTGATAGATGGCCCTGAGCTACATTTTAAACAACAACATCAGTGTTTGGTAACCTGTTAATTTTAGACAATCTACTGCAGCAAAAACATGCAAGATAAAAAAGTTTGTCAAATTGTTTAACAAGTGGTTGATTATCTTGAGACATTTTCAAACCTGTCTTTTGGGTGATCACTCAAGCTGAGTTTGAGTTGAAAGTACCATGGTTTTAGAAGTTAAATAACACCTAATAACATTGTCCTGTACTCAGTCCACTTGAGTCCAGCGCATTGATTTCTACACTCCAGATCATAATTGTCCCTCAGGTGGCTCTACAATGACTAAAACATACAACACTCTATATTTGATAAAATGGCATTTAATGACTTTAATGACTGAAAAATATGTGACAAAACCCTTAATGGATAACACATGAGTGTTCAAGATGTTCAAATATGCAGTTGACCTTACATCATGGACAGAAATGGCAATTACAAGGTCTGACAGGAAATGGCACTTGTGACTATATGACTAAATCATAATTAAAATCTTATACTCACATATGACAGCATGGCTTTGAGTTCTTCATCACTTCTTACAGTGATTCTGTCCCCCACCTCATCTTCATCTAAAAAAAAAACAAAGCAGCATGTTACGATTGAGATGGCAAAATGTTTAACAAGTAATAACAACCTTCAACACCATATGCACGACTCAACACCAAACACAGTGTTTAAAAGCAATAAAAACTCAACTCACAAATAAAATGAGATGAGAGGAGAGGAGGTGAGGATAGGGTTTAAAAATGTAAGCCCTGAACTCAAGGCTCCTAGTTTTCAGTCTCGTCTTGTTGGAATCAACCTTTTTTTTTTTTTTTTTTAAATGTAAAGCTTTGTATGCAACCGATAACCTGATTCACAGGCCATCATTTAAGGCAAGGACAGGATAAAAAGAAAAGAAGAGGATTATTAGTCAGTTTGTGGATGTTTTTTTTATGGGAACTTTATTTTATTTCATTACAAGCATGTCATTCATGACGTGATCGCACTGACTCAAAGTCTTGGTTTTGTCTCAGCCTCTTGTCAAGCACTTGGTCTCAGCATGGATTGCCTTGACTTAAACACTATTATCAATCCTCTCATTAATCACACCAAGATCGTCAAAAGAATCACGCTACTGTAAACTGTGGCATTTGTTAAGAGATGAAAAAAGCTGATGTATCATGAATGTTTATCACTCTCCAAATGGTCGTGAAGGCTCTGGTAGTAGTGTCATCGTTTCAGCTGTGAACAAACACTTACATTCAAAGGCTGTGACAGTGGCTTCAGGCATGACATCTCTGATGGCAACCTAAAAAGAAGAAAGTCAAGTTTTGAACTGTAGCCGGATGAAAGCAACAATAAAGGAATAACACAACAGACCAACATTATCAGTTTCCACATAGTGAACATATCAGTTATATTAATAAACAATAAACAGTTCAGCAAGTTGACTTTAGCGGAGCTCAGTCACACTCAATAGGGAAACCTGTTTCTAATAGAAAACTGCATCAACATGTATGAAAGATGATCATCAGCTAGCTCTCACCAGCAAGTCATTGAAGTTCAAAAGAGATGGACAGTCGACGGACGAGTCCATATCCCCGGACGGCGTTTTTATTCGAATAACTATTGCCTCGGTGTCCATTGCATAGAGGTTATTTAAATCTAGTATGAGCATAAAGAAGAACAAATAAACCTCATAGTAACACTAGGCTGACAAGCTAATTTCCTGCAGCGGCTTGCTAACGACACATGCTACCATCCTGCTAAGTCCAGACACTTAGATATAAACAACGTTAACCGAGACTCTTATCCCCATGAAACGTTTAGCTGTACACATGTTTTCAATTATTCTCCGGTGTAAAGTTTGTTTTGTCGGAGGTGTTTAGCCTTCCAGCTAGTTTAGAGGAAATCACAACTCCTCCGTTATCAACATCCGGTCTAGACTCTTCAAAATAAAAGACGGCCCTTCAAAATATTAAGTGTCAAAAGGGTTGATGTACAGTAGGTCCTTCATGTCAGAGACTAAAGATCGGCTGTGTGGAGCCAGGTTACAGTGAAGTGAATTCATATAACACATTTCACACGAGAAATCAAAAGCCTCATGACAAAGGGAAAAAGAAACATTAAAATAGAAATTTAAAACATCATTAACAAAATCACAGAGAACATTCAATATGAATATGTGTTTCAAAATAAATAAAGAAAATCCAAAAGAAATACAGAAAATGACATCAAGTGAATTTAAGACATTCAAATACAAAATATGTACATCAGTTTGTTATCAAGAATTGTGTTGGGTCTGTCATTAACAGTGAACGATTACAATAAGTAATCAACTCGGACTCACAAGAATCTGGAGCTCTGAAGTCGCTGACCACAGAGTCTTACACATTCACCAGCTGGTCTTGCCAAATGGAATTGAATTCTGTTTAAAAATCCACCTCTGAACGTCTTCCTGATCATTTAGGCTCAGAGTTTGTTCTGTCTGTGTAGAGTCACAGCTCGCAAACTGGCTCCAGATACCCCCTCCCCCAGAATGCCTAAAATGTGTTATATTGATTCATATAAATTAAAATTAATAGAAATAAAATAAGAACAAAATGAAATTAAATCAGAAACCAAAATAAAATAGTTATATGAAAAAACAAGTATAAAAATGTACGGTTCATAGTTTATCAGAAGGTCACTAATGTTTTTTGGCCCTAAACCATTCAGTGCTTTATAAACCAGCAGCAGTATTTCTAAGTAGATTCTCTGACAGACTGGGAGCCAGTGTAAAGACCTCAGAACTGGACTGATGTGATTCACTTTCTTGGTCTTGGTGAGGACTCTAGCAGCAGCATTCCGAAACAGCTGCATTTGTCGGGCTGATGTTTTAGGCAGACCTGAAAGACATTGTTACAACAATCAAGTCGACTGAAGATAGAAGTCCTCTAATGATATTCATACTGTATTGTGAAAAGTCCCAGTGATATTGTTCTCATTCATCGTCACTCATGGGATGCCTCTGGTCAGAAATAGATATTGCAGCACATAAACAACTTCATAGGACCTAATTTATAGAGGCTGACATGTCAATTTCTGCTGTCAGCATTGAGCAGCCTGATAACAGAAGGACTAAGAGAGAAAGAGCTTGAATATCTGTTTGTGTTTCTAACTCTACAGAAAAAAAGTTTTAATGTGCAGTCAATTCAGACTGTTGCCACACAAGAACTGTATTCAAATCTAACGATAAAAAATCCCATTGGCATTTAGCAAGGATTTCTATCAAAACTAAACTTCCAAGGTACAGTACTTTGTGTTGCATGACATTGACAAACAACCTATAAGCCCAAAAATGTAATAACCAACTTGATTTCAGAACTTTCAAAAGTCAGCTAAATGTGAATATATCAGAATATTGCATTGTGAACAATCTGATGTAACCCAGATGTCATTCTAGTTTTGAATGTGCTTTGAATAAGAGTCTGACTGAAAAGCTTTGTAAAGCGTATTGCATGAAGGCAACACTGGGTGACACAATTACAGTGAGTGTATAACTGAGTCTTTTATAATGAATTGGAATAATTGAATTCAACATCAAAAGATATTGTTGCCATTGTTGCCTCAGACTGCTTGGCATGGCATTGATGTGAAATCAAGTTTTATAGGAGAGTACACTTTTGAGCACACAATGGTTTTTTGGAGGATAAATATGTGGGAATCTTAGGGGTGCATTTTTGTTTCCTAGAATTGACCTTAAACCATTATTATTAATTTTCTATCTATATTTTCATTTTGTGTGACTGGTCTTCATGTTCACATAAACTCACACCAAGTAAAAAAAAAAAAAACCAAGGCTCTATATTCATATTTACAATTGTGACAATTTTTGCAATTCCACTCAGACAATGAGTCTGAGACACTTTTCACTCCCTTTGTGCGTTCAAACTCTTTACTGTGGTCAAGGCAGCTTCTCTCAGCAACATCAGCTATTTTGCAATATCAATTTCTAACAGTCAAAAGTTAGCTAAACTTCTTTTTTATCATGAACTCAAGCTCAGACCCATCCTGAAACATCCTGAAAAGATTAGCTAACTTCTATAGAAACACTGCAACTTTGTTCTTTCTGTTCAGTGTGTCATACTGTATGTTCATGCAGTAAGTCTCCTCTCAGTGTAAAGCCCCAGTGATACCCCAGATACCTTTCTTACACATGTACAGTACAGTACAAAATCAGCAAAGAGATCAGAGGTACCACTTTGTCCACAGGGGGCGCCACATTTGACACAGACTAAAAAGCTTCAGGGACATTCAACATAATAGAAATTAAGCATTTTATGCCATTTAAATGTAAATGTACTTACAACATTCTCACATAATTATACCTGTAATATATCTATTTTTCCTCAAATAATCCACTTACTCTTTTCTTGTTTTAAAAAAGGTGTAAAGAGGAGCCCCAAGACCTTTTTTCATGTTTTCAAAGAGTTTTTGCTTCCTCACTCCATAATTACACAGCATTAGTATTTAAAGTGTTTCACTCGGCATGAGTCATTAGCAAATAATTGAATGTAAAACAAAGGGGCACTTAAAGCTGTTGTTGATTACGGCCTTATGATCGAGGAGCCGCATCAGCCTCTCTGATTGCAGTTCCAAGAACAAGACATTGATCTCTGGGCAAAATGAAGTCTCCTGCTCTGTTAATTTACAGCACTCTGCTCACACAGCTGATCCCCAAGTCTGTTGACAGGAGTTCAGTGTAATGACAAGAACTAGTTAGAGCTCGCTCTGTCTGGACATGTGCTACTTGAAAACAATATCAATGAGACTTGCGCTGTGCCAGCCCCTGCCGTAGGTTGGGTTTCACTGGCTGCAAAAACAAAGTCTCTACTTCTGGTGGCCTGGGGCTGAACTTCTTTATCAGTTGTTACCATCTTGTTCGAGAGGTTAGGGAATCATTTTGAGGGAACGCTTGTATCTCTGCAGCCGGAAGTAGTGTAGCTACAGTCTGTTCATTTATTACATATCATATTGTTACACCACATTTTGATGTAACCTGTAAAGTTACAAAAAGGGCAATTTAAAAATTTGGAGTAAAACGAAACACTTCCCTCCCCATCGGAGTTGCGATGTAAAAAAGGTATTTAAGCTCACCTATAACTCCCCAACCTTCCCTCTTTATTTATTACAAAAGGTTTAAAGGTAAGAGGAGAAAACAAATAATACACTATGAATACAAATAAGGATATAAGTGCAGTATTAATATATTTTACATCAAAGACTTTATATTAAGGTAGAAAGAGTTTTTTTTTAGTACCAGTAGCCAATTCAAGAGTATACTTCACAGTAGTATTTCATATATTAATGGTTTCCACATATTTTCATACAAATTCAATTTCCAGTGTGTCCAGAGTGTGGAAGGAAGGTTTCCCATAGACACACACTGAGCCATATAAACCACGCCTTCGTATTCTTTTTTTCTGTATTCTTCCAGTCTTCAATAAACATTTTGCATCAAATCCATCCACCCATCCATCTCAATTTTCCACTGTCTAACCCACTCACACATCCTGTAAAACACATGGAGGTTACAAGTTCATTGTATTGACCTGCATCTACATGAATCCAATCTCTTACACCTGTACAAACAGCTGGGTTAAAGACCCATTGATTTCCATGTAATGCCTGAAATTATGACTCTGTCTAATTGTTACAAGAGGGTAAAGAAGAAAACAAAGCGGGGCTATCAGGCGCTCTGATTAATGCCTCCACCAGCACTGCCCTCTGATGAAAAGCAGAGGATCTATATGGCACTTTGTCAAACTTACTCTCCTAGGATTTGACGTTAGGTCCTTCTGCTAGAGGGGCAACTAGGATGAAGCCCAGTCAGCAATCCTCATTATCAGAAATCAAAGTCCTGACTTGGCTGGGAGGAGAAAGTGGAAAAGGAAGGCCAGCATTCACTGTCTGGTAATTAAAAGCCATTTTATCAGACAGCCTCTCTTACCTTGTACCTCCTCTCTCGCTATTGACAAGCTGCTTAGCGCCAAGTGAGCTCAGTTTGACTCTAAATATATGAGGCACACTTATTTAACTTTCTCAGCAAAGAGGGAAAAGCAAGTAAACAAGACAGCAACAAAATTGTCCAGCAAGATTGCATACTTCTTCTTTGTCGTGGTTTTATTTTCATTTTGACTGCTGTTTTGTGTGTGCAATTAAGTGTCTGAATGCAGCGTGTGTTTTCTTTTTTTTCCCAGTCCTCCTCATCATCCTCTGATGATTATTATTTCATTAGTCTCTGTCAAATGTATTGGTTGGCTTGTTGTGTTTATTGATTAATGAACCTGACACTGTCTTCCTTCACTGTAATGCTGATATAGAAGATCTTGAAATACTATTTGTCTTGTGGTTAAGCATTGATCGTCCTCTCAGATATTGACTGTTACTTGGTAGCTTTCCATTTACAATGCCCTTTAACATTAATGGTAATTATTCAAAGTTAAAATGTGTGAGCCTGTGCTTTAAGGCCTTATTTATCTGGAAAGAAGCAACAGTAGGGATGTTATCACTGACTTTGGTCTTACAGAGGATCTGAACCTGCTGTTAGTTCAGCAAGAAAACATGTCCCACCATCTGTCCAGGGCCACGTCCCAACTCGGGTATCCAGATGCGAAACCCTCCGGCTGAAATAGAGATGCGTCTCCTCAGCCTTGAAGCCCGTTGTTTATTGATGCTGCCAGCGTCCCCTGCTCAGATCGATACCATCTCCCTCAGATGGGCCTTCAACACACAGACTCCAAATTGAGGTCAGGATATGTAGAGGGTTATGGCACTTCAGTGGATATGAATTGCTGGAGAGGCTGAGATCATTTGTTACATCTTCCTTTAAAGTTCATCTCCAAGTTGACCTGTGATGAAGCATGTTGAATTTCAGAGTCACTGCACTGAGAGTTATGAGGAAAATGCACGACTACATGGACGAGCAGGTAGGTCAGGAAATGGATTGTGTGACTACCTCTCAGGTCTCGGGGCAGCATGCTTTTCCTGCTGTTCCCTGTGTTTCCGATTCCCCTCCGAGGTCCCCTTTATGGCTGCATGTTGTTTCTGTTGTTTCTAATAAAGAGGAAATATTGGTGCCTTCCTGACCTGCTCATAGGGGCCATAGAAAAATTTATGAGGTGTGTCTCTTTCATAGAGGCTGCTTTTGAACTGAACCTGACATAAATAACACATCACCAGTTCACGAGGGCTCTATTGGCTCCTCTTTTGTGCTGTGGTCAAGTGGCTTTATAGAGTGCAAAATGTAACTATAAGATGGGGGTTTTCACACGATAACAGTGAAAACTAAATTCTTAGAGCCATTGGATATTTCACTTAGTGTACTTTTCTTTACCATAATCAGAACACAAATGCAGAACACAAAGCGTTTCAGCCCTGAAATCTGTGAAAATAGTATCGATTCATTCCACAATGTATGCTTTTTTTTTTTTCAAGCAGGCTTTCTACGTCAATACTTCCACAGGCTGAGATGTTCCACTGTACCCAGCTTCTTTTCTGACATGTTCGTTTGGCAGCTGAAGTAGCTAAAAAGGCTGGAAGTATTTGATTAAAATTGGCTTTTGCTTCATGCAATGACTATTTTGTTCTGGACAGACAGATCCATTATTGGATATTTAAAATACATGAAAGTTTTTTGTGTAGGAAATGCAAACGCAGAATGATGAATGATGAAGATCATAAATCGGGCTAGCTGGGACTAAAGAACTTGTAAAGCAACGTTCATGTTGGTCGACACATAAAGTCAAAGATAAAGTCAATGTTTAAAAAACTGTAATTAAAACATTTAGAACAACTACAACACTGTAACTTTATATACATGTGCATGCATATGTGCATACCTGTGACCAAGATGAGCGACCTCTCCCTAACCACACTTTGCTTTGGTGCAGAGTGTCAGGTGGCCTGTTTGTCACCTGAAATATTCATCAAACAGATCAACGGAAAGTCTGGCCGGCTTTTCAACTGACAACTACATGTCAATAATTGATCAGGTATGAGCTGAATGACTTACTGAGTGTTTGGGGGGGTCCTTCTCTTTCTGTAAGCGATGCCTCCGACCTTTGGTGTGTGAAAGAACTCATCATGGTCAGTGCTTGCAGGTCATATAGCCCGACACAATGACGGGAACAGTGAAAGTCATAAAGAAAGGAAAACCGAATACCGAAAGATCTTTTCCTTTTTGTGCTTTCATTTATTTTCCTCAGTGTGTTTAAACGGTGCTTTCCATTGAACATTTTTTAATTCAAAGAGATATATTTAAATAAATTGTATATTCTTACAGAGTAAAATATGACGGCAGGATGCTCTATATTACTGTACCATTTAAAACATTTAAATATATTTAAAAGATAGGTTTCTAATATACATATTCATAATAAAACATGCTTAATTATAATAAAATAATCCTTGTCTTACCGAGAACTTCTTGTTTCTGGTTCACACAACATTTCATATAAGTATGTTATTCTGATGTGTCATGGATAACAAATGATGTTAATGTTGTGGTTAATCAGGTAGGCCTTTAACACCTCTGTATGTTTGCTAATTAATGGCAGACATGTACCTGATACTGGGCTGAGTCAGTGGAAAGTTGTAGTGGAGTTGGTGTGTAGGTCGTTTCTGCCAACATTTAAATCTTTCTCCGTCTGTCTGCTGTCTGACCTTCTGTCTGACAAAACAGAATGTTTCTAGGGTTAGGGTTAGGGCTACACTATCAGCAGAAAAGATGGACTTTTCTACACAGACTTGAAAAAACAGATCCTTATGTAAAATTTACGTGTTATCAAAGGATCAAACGTGTAAACAGCGGATTACATCTACAGATTATAGCCAACAAGCAACAGGTATCTGTTACTTAATATGATACAGTGCATCTGATAATACAGTTATAAGCGAATCATTTTCAGCAGACTAAATATAAATAATAAAATATATTACAAAACATATGATCAAAAGATCAGATGGGGACACTGGGTGCTGGTTAAGCTTCATTGTTTGAGCAGAAGCCTCATGCACAGAGGCTAAAGTCCTTGTCTCACTGGTCGAAGCAGCGTGTTTAAAGTAAAATTTCAAGGACATCTGCTTGATTCTGCTGATAATTTACAAAAAGTTAAATTCCCTACCAGCCGCCTCTCACATCTCCAGATCTTTTATCCCTCTCTTAACAATTACAGCATTGCAGACTTAAAAGTTTAAAAAGCCATTTCCGAGCAGATTTTAGATGACCATGTTACACCCTTGTGTCCAACCTTATACTCGAACAAATGTCACAGTAAATTGCAGAAAACAAATATTGAATTTGGGTTTATTTTAAACTGAACACTCTACATTAATTCTACATTTTAGAAATAACACCCAGAGACTTTTGTTTGAATCTAATGTGAGTCAACTCTGGTACCACCATGTAATTCTATGAAAGAGCAACGTTTGAAGGCAGCTGACATAAAACAAGTTACAAATTGATAAAAAAAATAATTTGGCAGAAAATGTTGAAGAATCTGACCTGAAAGTAATACAACTAAGCAAGTCTGGCCGTTAAAGATGATATTCAAAATTTAAAAATGTTGTGGAATTTGCTCGGATTTCATAATCCTTCTTCATACACTTAATGGGTTTCTTGAGACATATGATAACTAACGGTTGTCCCAGATTCTCTTAAATTATCAAAGATCATGCAACACTTTCCTCTGTGTATAATGAGCCACTTCTGTAGCTATCAGCGTCTGGTAAAACCTCTCTCTGTGCGTGGACACTGGTGTATGCATGAGGGTGTGTGTGTGTGTGTGTGTGTGTGTGTGTGTGTGTCTGTGTGTCTGTTTGTGTGTGTGTGTGCGTCCGCACCGCCTCATTGTGGAACATAACAAAGCCCTGGAAATACAACCTCCAGGGGTCTTACCTGGACGTGGCTGCCCCCACTTTTTCATTAAAAACTGCAATCCTGCAGCTGAGGCTCTGTTACACCACAATGTGACAATGCTACACAAGGGCAAATATATGCGACCCAGACCCAACCTTCAAATGCGCCCCATAGATAGATCTTTTGCTCCTCTCTATTTTATAACAAGTTTGAATGCAAATTGATGCAGACCATTTCAAAGAATAAGAGTCAGGCATTGTTGCTGGCCTTGCTGTGCTGTTTCCTCAAGCTTTCTTTATTTAAGTATTAAAATGTTTGCATATTAATATGTTTGTGAACATTGACGAGCCTGTCTGTGGGGATGCCTGATGTTTTGGGTGTTATTTTCCATTTTTGTATTCAAGTATTCAAATCACTTGTTATAGTGATAACTCGTTTCTTGGTGCCATGTTGTATTCTCTTGGTGATTTATTTGCAATGTTAGCTGTGACCCATGTAGTAAAATTTCAGCAAATCCATTCCCTGGACCATCATAATGATTTTGTTGGGCATGTGAGAGCAACAGAGGGACTGGAAGGCTGTAATTGAAGTGTGTAAGACCAACCTGGTCCGGTGAGATGTGAGAGCAAAGTAATAATGTAATTACAGGTCATAAGTTGACCACCTCAGAACCACAGCAGGTGCAGGGAGAGTTGGAGCTTGTCAAACGATCTGACATGCACATTCACATTCACACACGCGCACACACAGACACACACTCACACGCACGCACATAAACACACAAACAAACACACACACAAATGTTTTCCCCCAAACAGCCCCATAATAATAACATTTGACCTTATCTTACCATCTCGTTGATAACCATGTTCATTTGTTTACTATAATATTACCCCCTTGTGGTTACATAAGAAATTGCAAAGACTGGGAATGTAATAACACTAAATAAAGAAGGAGCTGCTGTTTGCTAACATGTTAGTATAGAGAAGTAAAAATACGAACAAAATCCCCAGAAAAGTTTGCATTTTATGAGTGAATCTATGTTGTAGTGAAACTTGGGTACTGGTACAAAGGTAAACAATCGGGTCTGAAAGTGTGGGATATTTTGTAATTGATTTGGACATGTCCTTTACCTGGTGAAGTGGTGTAGCTGCTTCAGCGTGAGTCCAGCGTGGCTCCCTCCCCCCCTCGGCTGACTCATTTGTTATCACCTCCTGGCTGCTCCAATGCTCTCTGCAATTGGCCGAGCTCCTGCGGGGTGAAGGGTCAAGCCTTTAAAAGGGAATTACTTCATTGACACAATAAGAGATGACAGTTTATTTGACGTCTTACCACCACCTCACTCCCCTCCTACATCTAGCCCTGCCCTGCATCCTAACTGCTCCCCAGGGAGAACTAGATTTGTGTGTGTGTGTGTGTGTGTGTGTGTTGGTGTGGGTGCATCCATGTACTTATCTGTGTGTGTGTGTGTGTGTGTGTGTGTATGCTTGCTTTTTGTGTTATCATGGTTGTATAAAAGTGAATTGAAGTGGAGTAGAAGTGTAATTGGGTTTTAATGTTAAAGTATCCTTTGGTTCAAATGTTGCCTGTATTATAACTGCAGCTTTGTCAGGTGTATTTAAGATTTATAGACTGCAGAGACTGAAGGGCCTCCATTTTAATGTGTGTGTGTGTGTGTGTGTGTGTGTGTGTGTGTGTGTGTGTGTGTGTGTGTGTGTGTGTGTGTGTGTGCAAAAAAGAGGCACTGAGTGAGTGAGTGAATGAGTGACATCAGACATGTGTGTCACACTTCAGATGTACTGGGAGAGGCCATGCATGGCAGGTCATTATCAGTGTGTCACATGAATGCATGACGGCTACTTCCTCTGAGACAAAACACAACCAACAGAAACGCACATGTACCCCCCCCCCCCCCCCCCCCCCCCCCCAAACACATACACAACAACTCTTCCCTGAGTCATTGAGGAATGCCTATCCAAGCCAATCAATTGGGCGATCAATTGGAGACCAACTGGCAATCCCCTGCAATCAATACAGCCCTTGTTGCATGGCTCCAGAAGAGCCACAATGGCTGTGGCACTTAATTAAGTTGTTAATTGCTGCGTTAAGCTTTCTCAGGTACCCTCCCTAGACGGTAATTGAGAGTGGCTGGACAATTCGGCTATCGGCAGCACTTTGCTAAATTTAATCACAAATCCAAGTAATGGCAAAGGCTGTAGTACAACGAGCCAAACAACAGCTACAGTGTCAGTTTAGGGAAGGAGAGACTGATGACTGTTGTAGTCTGACTTCTGACTTATCTTTTAAATGTCCCTTATGTGACCCACACAAGCACCAGGTGAGAGCTTTTTGTTTGTATGCTCCTAAACTGGGGAGCTCATTGCCCCTGGACATGGACGTAGAGAGCTCTATGGGTGTTTAAAAAATAGTTATCTGAAGACCCATCGTTTTAATCTGGCTTTAATTAGGAGTAACCTTACAGTGTTTGTTTCTAAGCATTGTGTTTACATTTGTTATATTTGTTTTGGTCTTGGACACATTAATATTCATTTTATATTGCCTTTTTACATGTTTAATTTTAATGATTAATAAAAAAAATGTTTTAATCTTAAAAAATATATATTTTATTACCTTCCTCCTTTTTTAATCTCTTTCTTGTTTTAATGTCTCGGTAATTTTAGTATTGCTATCATTTTCTCTTCTTTCCTGTCTGTTCTTTTTTAAGCACTTTAGGCCGCATTTTTTAATTTATGAAAGGTGCTATATAAATAAAGCTGATCTGAGCAGAATTGAGAGTAGCTGTAATGCAGAATATTGTTTCTGTTTATGGCATCATGGTTATGTTTACATCTGGATGACATCATGCAGCTGTGCCAGCCATTCACAGAGTAAAAGTAACTTCAAACAGCATTTTTAAGAGATGATGGGGTTTGAATTGAGCACAATTTCTAATCGTTATTTTTACCTGTGAAGTTTATTGAGCTTCAAAACACGAGCAGTGCACAGGGAGGAAGATATGGGTTCTTGTGACAGTTCTAGTGATGGTTCTTGTTATCTGTTCTTGTGATGGTTCTTGTGATGGATCTTGTGAAGGTTCTTGTGATGGCTCTTGTGATGGTTCTTGTGATGGTTCTTGTGATGGTCCTTGTTATCTGTTCTTGTGATGGCTCTTGTGATGGTTCTTGTGATGGTTCTTGTGATGGTTCTTGTTATCTGTTCTTGTGATGGATCTTGTGATGGTTCTTGTTATCTGTTATTGTGATGGTTCTTGTGAAGGTTCTTGTTATCTGTTCTTGTGATGGATCTTGTGATGGTTCTTGTGATTGTTCCTGTGATGGTTCTTGTGATGGTTCTTGTTATCTGTTCCTGTGATGGTTCTAGTGATGGTCCTTGTGGTGGTTCTTGTGATGGCTTTTGTGATGGATCTTGTGGTGGATCTTGTGCTGGTTCTTGTTATCTGTTCTTGTGATGGAACTTCTGATGGTTCTTGTTATCTGTTCTTGTGATAGATCTTGTGATGGATCTTGTGATGGATCTTGTGATGGTTCTTGTTATCTGTTCTTGTGATGGTTCTTGTGATGGTTCTTGTGATGGATCTTGTGATGGTTCTTGTTATCTGTTCTTGTGATGGATCTTGTGATGGTTCTTGTTATCTGTTCTTGTGATGGTTCTTGTTATCTGTTCTTGTGATGGTTCTTGTGAAGGTTCTTGTTATCTGTTCTTGTGATGGATCTTGTGATGGTTCTTGTGATTGTTCCTGTGATGGTTCTTGTGATGGTTCTTGTTATCTGTTCCTGTGATGGTTCTAGTGATGGTCCTTGTGGTGGTTCTTGTGATGGCTTTTGTGATGGATCTTGTTATCTGTTCTTGAGATGGTTCTTGTGATGGTTCTTGTAATCTGTTGTTGTGATGGATCTTGTGATGGTTCTTGTGATGGTTCTTGTGATGGTTCTTGTTATCTGTTCTTGTGATGGATCTTGTGATGGTTCTTGTTATCTGTTCTTGTGATGGTTCTTGTGAAGGTTCTTGTTATCTGTTCTTGTGATGGATCTTGTGATGGTTCTTGTGATTGTTCCTGTGATGGTTCTTGTGATGGTTCTTGTTATCTGTTCCTGTGATGGTTCTAGTGATGGTCCTTGTGGTGGTTCTTGTGATGGCTTTTGTGATGGATCTTGTGGTGGATCTTGTGCTGGTTCTTGTTATCTGTTCTTGTGATGGAACTTCTGATGGTTCTTGTTATCTGTTCTTGTGATGGAACTTCTGATGGTTCTTGTTATCTGTTCTTGTGATAGATCTTGTGATGGATCTTGTGATGGATCTTGTGATGGTTCTTGTTATCTGTTCTTGTGATGGTTCTTGTGATGGTTCTTGTGATGGATCTTGTGATGGTTCTTGTTATCTGTTCTTGTGATGGATCTTGTGATGGTTCTTGTTATCTGTTCTTGTGATGGTTCTTGTTATCTGTTCTTGTGATGGTTCTTGTGAAGGTTCTTGTTATCTGTTCTTGTGATGGATCTTGTGATGGTTCTTGTGATTGTTCCTGTGATGGTTCTTGTGATGGTTCTTGTTATCTGTTCCTGTGATGGTTCTAGTGATGGTCCTTGTGGTGGTTCTTGTGATGGCTTTTGTGATGGATCTTGTTATCTGTTCTTGAGATGGTTCTTGTGATGGTTCTTGTAATCTGTTGTTGTGATGGATCTTGTGATAGTTTTTGTGATGGGTCTTGTGATGGTTCTTGTGATGGTTCTTGTTATCTGTTCTTGTGATGGTTCTTGTAATGGTTCTTGTTCTTGAGATGGATCTTGTAATGGTTATTGTGATGGATCTTGTAATGGTTCTTGTGATGGTCCTTGTGATGGGTCTTGTGATGGATCTTGTAATGGTTCTTGTAATCTGTTCTTGTGATGGATCTTGTGATGGTTCTTGTGATGGGTCTTGTGATGGATCTTGTAATGGTTCTTATGATGGTTCTTGTGATGGTTCTTGTGATGGTTGAGTGTTCAGTTAAGTGTTCAGTATTTTGCTGTATGGGTATAGTTCAGGTCAAAGCCTTTTGTAAAAGGTGCTATACAAATGAAGTTATTATCAGTAGTACTATTAGACACTGTTACAATGTGTCATTGTTTATCTTATGACAGTTGTTACTGACCTGAAACGTTTGTGTAATCCACATTAAGACACGTGTTCTTCTGTGATAAACTCTTTCTGTTTTTGTGATGACATCCCTTCAGTTTCTTAACTTTAATCACTATAAGGTCTCGGGGCTGTGTCATATTTTGTGTCTGGAAAAAAAAAGAAAAGTGTAGTAAAGGACTAATTAAAATGAACAGTGCAATGCCAACAGCTTGGAGGTTTTCCATGTTCTCAATAAACAGAAACATCGTCGTCTGTATGATGCACCCAGACTCATGAGTACACACTCTCTCAGCATGTCTCAGTAAAATCACTGAGGAGTTTTATTTTTCTGGATATTTGTATTCTGCGACCTTACACAGTATATTCTGATTTATAGGGTTGCACTAAATCATAACAAGCAACATGATTCAGTATTTTAATGGATTTGCGCTTAAAGTCTCATTATGTACTATCAGTTGAATGTACTATAGCGCCTCACGGTCTCATTGCTGTTCGTTTCTGCATGTCGGAGATGTTGCCTATGCCATGGAATTAAAACAGCAGGTCAGCCATTAAAAACAGGTAGCTTCACCCGTTCTTAACAAAATGGGTCTAATTTAATGAAATATTGATGTTTCTGTAAGAGTTCTTTGATAAAATCAAACACTCAACCTCCCACAAAGCCAAGGCCTCCTCAACACGGTACTTGTTCTGAGGGGGGTGATTACCACAACTGCCTCAAACCAGGGTGGGGTTACAAGGGAGTTCGACCCCAGCTGGCTGGCACTTTTATGGTGTTATTAGCACACATCTATGCTTCTCGGTGTTAACATGCTTTTTGTCGCCTAATCGCATTATTTTCAACACTGGAAATGGAATTCAGATGTAATGGTGTCCCCCATTTTAAGAAACGACTCCAAACTCAGCAGGAGGCTACGTTCTTATTCCCGCTTTGCAGGGAAATTAGAAGAGCGCAGGCAGGAGCCAAAAGCGTATCAAATCATCATTACAAAACAGGAGCTGTTACCTCGCACAAAGCACACACACAGTCACACACACAAACGTTTTCATCACAGCACTTGTACTTCTCCGGCTCCTAGAGAAGCCTAAAAGTGCTGCACAGCTCTTCAGAGATTTGGTAAGAGGTGTTGGGGTGTAGTGGAGCAGGAAAAGTGGAAGTAGCAGTGAGACAATGAGAAACAACCACTGCTGCTCTAGGCTCTGTGAACAGGCTTGCCATTGATTAAAACAGCAAGGTGTGCAATAAAGCGCAAGGCAAAGTGTTGCCTTCCATATGGACCCCCGAACCCTAAGGCTCTGGCCACCAATTGGGCTTTTCAGTCTGCCGCTGTTCCCCCTTTCCCCTCTGTGTGTCCCCTTCTCACTCCCCCGGTCCCCAGATGGTAAAAACAATTTTCCAGCCCTCTGTCTCTCCCAGCCGCTGCCCGCCACTCTGCAGCCACAGAAGGGCCCTGGCCGTGATTCAACCGTTTACTCCAGTAATTAACAGCACCCATACCACAACAATTACAGTTAGGCTACTACTCTCCAAAATATACACCCAGACACACACACTCAAACAAACACACACACACACACACACACACACACACACACACATTGCGTTAGCAGTGTCACAGTGTGAATTAGAAAAGAAGGTAATAGCCAGAAGCTGTAAAATAAAACAATAATAGTATTAACAAAAAGGTGAAAACAACATGTAGGCACTCTAGCAATGATTACCTCATAATTAGACGAGACAAAGCTCTCTCCCTATCTAGTGGCAAAACACTGTAATTACTGCCGTGACAGAAAATCAAAGGCTACTTTGTAAGCAGCAGGAAAAATTAACATTTCAGGCCCTGAAGCTGTATGTCCTGATTAGAAACGTATTAAATCAATGCATTGCTAACTGCTGGGCATAAATACGTCCCCTCCTGAAGGGGCCTATAATTGCAAGCACAGAAAAAAAGGGGTTTCAATTTCACAAGGAAGTGGCATTAGTCGTAATGGCAGTATTATGTGGCAAACGAACACTCCTTTTGTTATAAGATGATGCTCTTAAAGCAGCACTTTTTAAAAAATGTGTTTTTGCTTGGAGTGGAGATCAAAGTGTAATTTACATAAATTGTTATAAATGTGCCTCTAAGAACGTAGCAATGCACCAAAGCAACAGCATTTTGTATAAACTCCATTAAAACAGGACCTTAAGCATTATACGCATTTCTTGTAAAGGACGGAAAAGGGGGGGGGGGGGGGGGGGGGGCATGCATTTAATGAGCTATTTGATATTAAAGTACAGAGAGAAGCAGAAGGCACAGTCAATACACAAGTTAGTTTTTCAGATTTTTTCTGCTTTGCTACCTTTTATCATGCTTTTTTTTTCTCCTTTTCAACAGTTCCACTAATTAAGATTCAATTTGGAGGACGTCATTGTAAATACGAATTTGCACGTTGGTTGGAGCAGGGTTAAATGAAAAGCAAATTAATAACGACAGACATCCCCTGCAAAAAAACAAATCCAGAAATACAAAAAGATGCTGTTGAACCATCAAAGAGTCATGGCTAAGTATAATATAAAACCATGGTGGCAACCAGAGGTGCATGAACTTTACAAATAGTTATTTAATTTAACACAAATTAGTCAGTGTCTCTGAAAGAAGAAGCCAGTTTATTGTTGATCACAAAAGTCTGCCTCTAATTAAATTTTCAAGCACTGCAGACATTTCACCTTGTCTAATTTTCAGGCCTGTATGTTTAACAACATGACTCATGAAAAGCCACATGGGTTATGACCTACCTAGTTTCTGTTTCTGTTTAAATTGATAAAAGCTGCTAGTGGGAGAGCCAGCTGATCCCTGGCATCTTTAACATGCCCAAAATAGGCTCCTTGGGAATACGACTAATTACTTCACATCTGTATTTATTTGATCCGCGTGGAATTCTCCCTTCTGTCACCAGTGCAGAGCTATGCCAGCTTGGACTAACAGTGATTTATCTAAGTGACACTTCTGGCACCGATTCACATCCAAGCAGCGCCAAAATCAATAGGGGAAACATGGGGAAGATGGGGCGGAGGAACTTTTTTTTCCCCTCAGCAAAACTGTCATGCATAAAACCCACCAGCATAAATAAAGCACGCCTGTGCTCGCAGGTTTGCTGAATCAGAAAGGGTGGAAATAAGATACAAGCTGTTTGTTAATAATAGCTCAAAGAAAGACTTTCACAGCTACAGCGGTTTTGTGGGAACTTCAGTCCACAGCACTCAGTACAGAGCAGCTCTGATGGAGACGATGTGCCAACTTCATGCTAGAGCAGCTTCTAGTGACCTCTGTTGTACACTGAGTAAACTGCAAACAGATCGCCTGGACTGATGGGGCCTTGTAAGGCCTTTCAAGACAACCAAGAACATTAAATACCTGAAGGAAATATTCTCACAAAACCCTGCTCGTGTCACCCCCTGATCAGAAATACTAATAAAGGTTGAAGTTTATAAAATGATCTTGGCAGCCTGTATTTAATTGGTTTGCTAATTCTTCTCATTATCAGCTTGAGCACTTAAGCAATATTTACTGCTAGCCCCTTGGACCTAGGGATGCACTTATCTGACTTTTTTAGTCCAGATACTGGTACTTATACTTGGCAGTGGGACCAGGTAACAGTCTGATACATGTTTTGTATAACTATAAATGAGTGGAGGAGACTGGGATTATCCTTTTATGTGTGAGGCAATTTTGGGTTAGAACAAAAAATTGGTTACCGAACAGTGTATTTAAAAATATATATATGTGCATAGGTGCTTTTTTACTGAATGGATCATTCAATATCCAAATAATGATCTTAAAATGACAGGAATGTTATATTTTGTAGCATCACCGACGCGCCCCCCCCACCCCGTAAAACTTGGTGTAGTAAGATTGAAATAGTTCAAAACAGCTGACACCTCAGCTCCTGTCAAGTGGACATGGTGGATCCTTCCTTCTTCTTCAGGTTAAATGGTCATCTGGTGACACATGGATGTGGAACAGAATTGATTAGATCGACCCCGTTTGTCACAATACCTAATCAAACTTTTTGAGTCCATTATCAGACTGACCTATTCTCTGTACCCGTTTGGTTCATCCATACTTGGAGCTGATAGTAGACCTGAGGATGGCAAAGGACTGGAAAGCAATTTAATATTAGATAAAACTCTTGAATGTGGCTGGTAAATTTCATGTTATCCTATTTATATGATTTTGCAGGACGTTGTCCGAGTGTGAGCCAGAAAAGTTATCATCATTGAAAGTTTTATACTGGGGCACAAATACAGAAGGTAACCTTCTTTAAATGATGAAAACAAGTAAATGTATTGTTTTTAAAAGTTATGTATATACCTTTTGAATTTTCCGACATCTTTTGACCCCTCACATTTGTCTTGAGACCCCTTTGGGAGTCTCAACTAACCCAAATTTGGAAATGACTACTTGCACAACATGTTTCTTCTCACCTTTTAAGGAACAAAAGAAACGGTATCCATGGTATAGTGTGTACCAGGGGAAATGTGGTACTAATGCAGATAGCATTGTTCGACTCACATGACGAGTTACAGTCTCTCCAATGAGCCCTCGGGTATTGTGAAACATCTCAGCATGAGGCACTGCAGACTTAACACGCTGCTTCCCTCCAGAGAAGAAACAAACGGAAGTCTCAATAAATAAATTAAAAAGTATCTGCCTCCTCACAACCTCAAGGCTCGAAGGTGATGGCTGCCCCTGGCAAAGCATTCCTATAACTATATAGCTAATTTAAAACAAATTTACATCATAGTGTTGATTATTTAAACACAAGTTGGAAAAAAAACAGGACTTTAACTTCTTAATTATTCTTGTTCACACTGCATTTCCCATGCACACAGTCGCCTTAAGTGCAAATAAAGCCTCCCATCTGTTTGTAATTACTACTACATAATTTCCGTCATTGTGGCTAATCATTTTGACTGCACATTCGATTAAAACTAGTGCAGCAATGGTGCAGTTCTGAATTTGTGTGTTGAACCTTTTGTGTTGCATAGTGATGATAGCAGAAAATATAACTGTTCTGTTTAAGGTCTCTCCGCAAAAGTATAAAAGCTTGTGTCGGCCAAATGGCTTAATACCACATTTCCAAAGTCAATTTTCTATGATCACTTGAAATTATACGACTTCAGAAAGGTTTTCCTGCGAGCTTCTGTAATGTTTTTTATTTGCCTAATCCCCAAATTAAATGATGTTTGACGTAGGAAATTCTCGTATCATCAAGCCTCTGCTCCTATCATGTTTATTTCCCTGTGGTGCCCATAGAATAGGGCAGACATGCTGCATGGCAGGCTACTCCAATAAAAGGAGTTGAGAAACGTCATGTAACAACACTTTACTGCGTCTCTATGTAGGCTAACGACAATATGAACCCCGGGGCAATGGTGAAAGCTAATGACGGGAGGATGATGGCAACGCAATGTTGCCATAGAAGCCAATTTCCAGTGGCTTGCCAGATGTTAAACTTCTAACTGTGCATTGATCAGTGACTGGATAGCCCATAGAGATTTCTTCATTTGCCCTCCAAAAAAACAAGATTGACTATATGTCCCTCTTCAATTTACACAAACTGAGTGAAGCTTAGATAAAATTATTTGAATTAATTACATATGTTTCAATTAAATAAGTTACTCTGCAACATGAGTTCACTGGAGAGGGGTTAAAGTAGTATTTAACAGAAAATTCATCACAACATGACACACACGCACACACAGTGTAAATGCAAGTGACTATCATATCCTACCTAGCTAGTTTAGCCTACTGGTATTTTGCCTAATATTTGAAATAGATATACATATGAATATGAACACATAGTGAATCTATTTTAAAACAACAACACATACATAATATTGCTTAAAGCTATTTCTAGGTAGAACAACCTTTAAATCTATAATTTAAGACATTTCCTGATCCTAGTTAGCTAAGTTAGGTGTTGGGGGTCAGCCCTATGTTCCCACAGCCCTATGTTCCCACATTTCTAGGACATTTTCAAAATTAGATCTTGTGTTCCTATATTTCCATTCAATTTAAGCCGTATCCTCCCACAAGATTTTTTGGAAGCACTTTATAGTAAATGAATGAATGAATGATTAATTTTATTTCGATCAGCGGCAGCAGAAAAAAATCTTTTTTTTTCAAATATGTTATTTGTAAAAAAGAAAAAAAAAATTTAAAACACTTTTACTCTCTTTAATATCCAGATTTAGCTAAAAGCTACATTCCATCTGTAGTCCATTGCTACTAGATAATAGGTTGGGTGTAATTGGCTGATACAAATTTATGAAAAAGGAAATGTGGGAACATAGAACTGGTGGAACATAGAACTGGTGGAACATTGTGCTGTGGGAACATAGGGCTGTGGGAACATAGGGCTGTGCTGTGGGAACATAGGGCTGTGGGAACATAGGGCTGTGCTGTGGGAACATTGTGCTGTGGGAACATAGGGCTGTGCTGTGGGAACATAGGGCTGTGGGAACATTGTGCTGTGGGAACATAGGGCTGTGCTGTGGGAACATAGGGCTGTGGGAACATAGGGCTGTGCTGTGGGAACATAGGGCTGTGCTGTGGGAACATAGGGCTGTGCTGTGGGAACATAGGGCTGTGGGAACATAGGGCTGTGCTGTGGGAACATAGGGCTGTGCTGTGGGAACATAGGGCTGTGCTGTGGGAACATAGGGCTGTGCTGTGGGAACATAGGGCTGTGGGAACATAGGGCTGTGCTGTGGGAACATAGGGCTGTGGGAACATAGGCACGCTCCGGCAATACTATTATATATTTTCTGATAATGTGTAACTAGCTAACGTTAGCTGTTGTAAGAGCTTGGAAACTTAAAGTTAGCATAACTGACATTGGAAGAGGTGGAGGGGGGGAGACAAACCCTTAAAAGGGTCATTTTATACTGGTCACTTACCACAGATCGAAAGACTCGGTCAATATTCTTCTTACATCATTTTGGTAAGTTTGCCATCAGGTTTACTCAAAGCTTTCAATTTCACAAGAGACAGTTAGTTGTTAGCATGTTACAGATCCCTGCACAGATGTTTTCAATTATGCTGATTTAACATCCTCTCAGGTTGAAGATTGAGTTTTTTTCATTATGTGAGCTCATCAAACTAGTTTAAACAAAAACACAGGTGATACAAGGGAGCTAGATCAAGTGACCATATTCACTGATTCGCTCACTGTTAGCAGGATTAGCAGGATCTGCAGGATTTGAGTGTAAAGCAGTAGTAGGCTATTACCCAAGTTGCCTGCTGTTTTATTATTACTTTGTTCATTTTTATCTCTGCTTTGTAAAGTGACCTTGAGTGTTTTTAAGGTGCCTTTAAATAAGATGTATTATTATTAGGCTACTGTAGGTTGCTTGAGTGTAAATTTAGGGTTGTCTTTTTTTACTAGACAATTTCCAAAAGCTAATTATACACTTACATAGACTACTTATTATAATTATAGCCTACATATAATTACAATCCAAGTTTAGTAGCCTACCCTTACTCCATAGCATACATTTTAAGGATGTAGCCTAGTCAGCATTTACTTTGCAGATTTTAATTATTTATTTAAAATATTTAAAAATCATATCATATATTAATTATCATATACTGTATGTAAAAAGATTAAACTACCAGGCTGCATACAAAGTAATTAGACCCACTTTTACCAGCTGTAACATTAAAGTGCTGCAGCAGTTCATCGATGGTTAAAGTAGCCTTTTATTAGTTCACATTCACCTTTTGTCCCTTTTTTGATGCAGGGCCTTCACTTCTTATAGCATTATTCCAAACTGTGGTATCAGTACTTTCACTTGCTTAAAGGTGTATTTTTCAACACTGGTGTTCAGTTAGTTTACATCAAAAATGTAAATACTGTCTTATGCAATTCATGCAATTTAATAAAATACAGACTTGTTCCAGGATAGGCTTTATTTTAAATGTTATTTGAGTCTACCTGTGTGTAAACAGACATAGACACGACACTTTGTGACTAATCTAGCATTCTTCATCATCATTTGACATGTAGCTGAGTTTAACCAAGGCCTGCTGTACATCTGTAGCTCTGATTCAGCAGAACTGATTCATAGCACCAGTTGCGCTGATGAGGAGATATTGCTGAATCCTCAAACTGTGTGAAGTTGGCTGGTTCAGCAGCTTGTGATCAGTGCTGAGTCACACACATAATGCTGCATCCTCTAACATCTTGTGTTAATCTGGTTTGGTGGAGGGTTAACTGTGCCAGCTGACATCTTGCTTGGAGGACAAATTACGACACGCTTTCATGTCAACTATTCTACCGTCAAACGTTACAGCTATTTAGAACGACAGCTCCTCTGATTTTTGATAATTATCAATAACATCATGTTTATTTACTCCCAACTGACTGCAGACCAACAAAGACTCAGATAACAGCAGCTCTAGTTACTGTCAAACTAATTTTCTCAGCTACACAATGGATGACAAACAAGTGACAAGGCCTCGCCAATAAACACGAAACAAGCAATTAACCCAACTATCACCCTATAATCATGAATCAACTGTGGAGCTAGCTGGTTCCTGCCATGCTAGCCACCGTCCCCATGTTGGCAGCAAAGCGTTTTGGAGAGAAAAGATGGAACATCTGGTGGAAGCAGACAGGGGCTGGCACTACACGATGGGAGAACAAGTTGCCTGAAAGCTTCATTATGTCCCAGCTGTTGGGCTTGCTGTTGCCCTCAGCAAAAACAACCTTGACAGGATGATGTTCCTGGCAAAAACGCAGCGGATTACTTGACGCTAGGCCGTTTTTTTTGTGGGTTTCTGCTGGGGAAACGTGAGCAGGGGCTATTGGCGATTATGTTGTTGTTGTTTTTTTTGTTGTTTTGTAGTTTGAATTGAGCCGTGTGCATGAATGGACTGAGTTTACGAGGCAAACCAACATGTAGCTTTACATGATCTCACTTATTGATTTCTTTCATCCCAAGTTTTTGTTTCTATCAGGTTTTCTCAAAAAGTTTGAAATAGGTAGGCCTTCGTTACCAATGGTGTGGCCACATATTACCCATTGGGACATTTTATCATATCATATATTATTTTCAAATTAAGAATATGATTTGCAAACTTCTGAACTGACAGGGTAACCTGGTTGATTCATAAGTGTCTGAACCAAACTGCTCAGTACTTAAACAAACTAATACAGGTATATTATGAAATGACAGTGAGGACAAAACGTCATTTTAAACACAGTGCGGCTTCAGGCCAAAGTTTGAAGGTTGTAATGTGTAAACCTTACCATCTTTTTTTCATTTCTAACTTTCTGATTTCTTCTCTTCTCCAGCTGTACCGGCAGCAGCATGTGAACACTCTCTCAGGTTGGACAGCTTGTTCAAGTCGAATGCTATTAGTTCTAGGTCAGCGCCTGGGCTTTCTCTACACCCCAACAACACCTTTTCACCAGGCAGGGAATCCAACCTCCATTAATCAGAGCGGTGACAGCCCATGGATGTCAGTAAATATGTTTCCCTCACTGCCTCTTTTCCCAACACTTTCCTTACCCACTCTCTCTTTTGGTCCTGTTACTGTTGTTTCCTCCTTCTCTGTGGGTTTAATGTTGACCTGTTCTCTGTTTAGTCTTTATTATTAATATCAGGACAGTGGAAGCCTTCCGCCACGCAGTTAAGTTTGAGGCGTAATGCTTTGGTTTGGTAGAACGAGAAACAGAGAACATATTGACAGAAAAGAATGCATCAAGGAGAAGAAAATTGCTTCAAGCTGCAAAGTGAAACTCTCTTGCTTGTTCCTTGCCACACAAAACATTCCTTTACAACCAGCTTGGACTAGAATATTTGATACGCACATTTTTCATACTGAACAGAAGTGTTGGCCAGGTGTTTATGAATGTTGTTGGAACAAAGAAGGAGACAGTGTGACAGTTCCCTCCCCTGCACGGATGGTAAAGTTGACAAGGGAGGATGAGTGTTGGCTGGTGAAGTGGCTCTTGTTTGTGTGTACGTGTTTGTGCACGTGTGACTGCGTGTGAGAGGGTGACACATAGGCAGAGGGCCAACAGCGGACAGTTGGAGAAGTGGGTGCACATCTCTGCTGGCATTCTGTGCCGCGTACCTGCTGCTGTCCAGAGACAGCTGTACCATAGCCACCCGTGGACATGCAATCAGGTTTGCGGCAACTGAACGCATGACAATGCTTCAGTTTGTGCTTTTCTACCAACTACCAACCAACGACAGGCACCCCTGTGGAAAATAACTAAACTTAGAGCAAGAAAGAGCGGGAAGAAAGTGTAGATGTGACAGCGAGATTAGGAGTGACAAACAGATAAGGAGAACGTAAAGAGAAGCACAGTGTGAGGACTTTGAAACAAATGGTGACCTTTGCAAAGATGGATTTGTGTACCAACAAATGTCCTCGCTGTCACACCTGCTGCAGCGTGACCTTCACGTGGAGACCAAACTGACAGTTCTCATCTGTTCATCTCTGAGCCAACTCGTCAGCACAAAGTCATTTCACTGAACAGATGAGACGCGTTTCTGTCTCTGTCAATGCAAGGAGTCCTTTATTCCACAGCATACAGTCATGTTCATTTAATCACTGTTATCTTTAATCCTATGGGACGACACAGCACATTGACAGGCACAAGTCATAATGGTCTCTGTTGTAATGAACCCATTCTGTTTGATAATATTTGTGTCATTAAATATGTTTGTATAGGTGATGGCAGCAGCAATTAGTTAAAATAAGTGTAAAAGTTTGGGCACATGGGATTCAGCTCATATCCCATGTGTACTAAAAAAAACTAAAACACTAATATGTCTTGATGGCCCAGTTGCTGACCAGCAGTAACATCATCTTTGGTCAGAGTCAGAAACCTTTGTTTGCTGATATCCCCCTTAAATGGTAAAAGGCCTTGAGCTTGTTTTGCGCTTTTCCAGTCTTCTGACTACTTGCTAAGATGCTTTTTACACGGCATGCCACATTCCAATGATTCACACACTGATGTCACAGCCTGCTATGTAAAGTGTCCATCAGTATTAACTTGTCATTCATACACCATCATTCATACACCTCCCAATTTGTGGTCCAGTGTCTTGCCCGAAGACACATCGACATGTGACTGCAGGAGCTGGGGATCGAACCATCAACCTGAATTCACCACTGAGCCTCAGGTGCCCCTTTTCTCTCCCTCTGTTTCCTGTCACCTCTGTAGTGCCAAACATTACCATAGGAGAGAATATGTCAAAAACACGTAAAAGGCTCACTTAGATAAAGGTTTGTAACAAACGCAACATTTAACTGTTGACTGTATGTTTAAAGAATGAATATTTTACATAAAAACTATTTTGCTTTTGGCTACAGTGTCTTTTTACATGCAACCTATCCATATACACACCTATCTTTATGTATAGACGCTTCATGTATGTTTATGTACAGATGTGTTATCTTTGTTTTACTGTACACCCTCTCTTGTCTTCCTCTGTTAGCAATAAATTAACTGGGAGCAATTTAAATCACTGAATTGACTGAATCTTTGTACGGGGACCATCATTACTCCCTGCAACCAGCAGGTGTCAGTGTTGAGCTAAAAGAGGATTGACATCAGTTTCTTTCAAAAGCCTTCTGTGTGACTTCATTGTTAAGACTGAAAGTAGAGGACTCATCAGTCGTAAAAAAACGTTTTATACATTATTAGATGATGAATCAATAAATGTCGGTATCATCAGGTTGGGGCATTTATATTTATTCAGACTAAGAAGAGAGGTTTAATGTAAGGATGAACTAATACAAGCAGGTTTCTCTACACTGGTATGGTTCTATTTTATAGGATGATTAAGAAGTTAAAGGGATGACATTTATAGTTCAGACATACAATAAAATTATTAAATAGCATCACATACTGAACCTGACCATGTACCCCACTCCTCTGCTCTTGACCCATTTTAAAAGGTTTCTGTCTGGAGCTTGTCTGTGTGGAGTAAATCATACAAGACCATGATGATTTATAAATGATTTTCAGCGCAGGGCACTCAGGCAGGACCGTTCCCCAGTTTCTCCAAAACCATCTGATATAACCTCCGGACCACGCTCAAGATCCATCCAAATCTTTATGTAGTTTAGAGCATTAACATAAACTCTTTTAAATATACTTTATCTATTCTTCTGAGAAGCACGACTATAAAATACACAACACTATACCACAGGATAGCGTTTACAGTTTTCATCAAACAAAAAAAATGTTCTGTGTGATTTTTTTAGAGTGTATATTTTCTACAGTCTTAATTCAAAGGAGATGGTCTCTGTCGATTTCAAACCAACCTAAAGTCATTCTGATTAAAGTAATACTTGTAACAGTTTACAAATGGTCAATATCTCTAATTTGCTGGCAAGAAAACACTTACCTTAAAAAGTTACCTCGGGTTATAAAAACAAATCTGTGTTCTAACATTTTTAACATTTCTCACAAGATGACTCCACAGTTAATGCATGAGCATGCAAACGCAGTTGAAACCAATTCAGGGATAATCAATGATTCATATTTGACTCTCCTGAAAACCACAAAGTTAATTATTAAATGTATGTGTTGTCTGGAGTGAAGCTCAGACAGAAGAGACTGCAGACTGCAGAGATGTAATGTAGAGCTGGCAGTGGATGAGCCTCTGCTTCAGGCTTTGATGCCATCACACAAAAGAGGCACACACATCTGCTAACTCACTCACACTGTACAAAAATGTAAAACATTTTTTAAAAGGAACAATAAAACTACAATGTTAAATGTGTTTTAATGAACCCTGATTCCAGATAGTTCAAAGAGAGATCCATCAAAATGAAACACTTTCTTGCTTCAGTCCTGCCCCCCTCTTCACTTTTTTTTTTCTTCTCATAGTGCCACATTTTTTTGTCACTACAATGAAGTGGTGTTGAAAGCCCAGCAGGTTGTCTAGCATCTCTTTCCCTTGAGGGCATCAGAACAAAAGCATGCATTCATTTTTTGTGTGATCTGTGACAGCACAAATGGTTTTGGTTTGCATTAGCTTGTAACGTAGCATTAAGTGGAGAAACAGGAGTGTCTGCTGGGCCTGTAATTAAAGGTTTCTGTCTGCTTCTGAGGACAGCAGCAAATTATCCAGCACAGACAAGGAAACCCCCAAACAGGAGACTAAAACCTGAAATGTCTCATGAGAGAGCCAAAAACTTCCTTCAAGGTCCTGTGTGTTACTTTTTTTTTTAGCTGTGTTCTTGACACCCTGTAGACAAAGCTAAGAGCCTTGTCTTAAACGTGGAAGTAGTTTTCTTGCAACGACAAAAGAATCCCATCCTGCTGTAGTTTTGGACATTTCAGTGTATCACTCACTGTAAATATTTGCTGTGGACAAATTGAATAAAGGCTGTTTCTATAGCATGCAGTTATACACTTTTCCTGACCTACCCCATGGCAGCTGTTTAAGCCATTTCAAATAACTTTATAGAAATGACCAATGTTGGTGCTCATGGTCCTGTTTTCTTTTGTCAAAAAGAGGCATTTAAGTTTGTTTCATGAACTGATCAAAACAACTCACAGGAGCTTTTAAGTACAGTACACGCTGAGAAAACTTTTTAAACTAAAGCGTTAAGCGATTTATTTTGTGATTGAATTGTTTGTGAATCAGACTGAACATAACAAAAGCCTTTTCACTGAACACCAGATTGGGTTTTGAAATGTATGTTTTGCGCTATTTTCCTCCAAGTACCCAACGTGTCACCACAAGATAGATTTCTTTTATTAATAGATCAACAATAATAAACAAAAATATAAAGCATCACATCAACTTTTTTATAGGCAGAGAAAAATAAAGAGTATACTTTTATACAAGACATCTAAAATGACCAATACAGAGCACGAAAACATAACCATATATCACAACTAATAACGGTTACAGTGAGCAAATTTAATAAAGATAAGGGGGGGAAAAGCACAAGCACTAAAAGTTGAAGAGTGTATAAAAATGACAAATCTGCTTGCAAAATATTCCCTACTGGGTAATTACATCGGCCATGGGTTTTAAAGAGCCCATTAGGAGCAGGACTGCTGCATTCAAGAACACTAGAAGCTCTTCAAAGGGCTCACGTGTCTCAGATTAGTAGATGCTACCGTTTCTGAAACAATCTCACACTATTGTTTGAAGGTTTAAAAGTTTGACATTTTAAAGAGATCAAAATCTACCAGCTTCAAGAGTCAAATCTTATGGCTTTGTATCGCTCTTGAGTCTCTAAAATGTTACAGATTAGCACCACTGGGCTGGCATTAACATCAAAAGCTGGTTATTGTAAGCAAGTTCTGAAAAGAAAAAAAAAAAAGAGTCCAACGGTTGTCCATGTCCACCCACTGTGTCTTTGTGTAGTGTTGTAAAGGAAATCCGTCGACTTCCAGCACAGTGGGTGGGTTGAAGAAAAAGTGACCAAAGCTAAGACTAAACGTTTCTATTCCAGCATTGGCTTCCCCAAAAGTGACTCAACTTTTTTGTTCTTTTTGAGCCTTTTTTTTTTTGTTCTCATATTTAAAAAATATCCATCAACATTATAAAGGCTGATGGTCGTACTATATCACATGTATTTTATGTACTACATGTACATAGACCAAAAAACAGGGACATTAGATGAAGCAACTGGTATTTAGAAGCCTCTATTCATCCAAACACTTCCCTTTGTAAAATGCTGTGCTTTATTCTGACGCTGCCTTGTCTTCACAGCACAGGCAGAAAAATACAAGGTTCATAACCTACGCCTGCCCGCAGCATCTCCTGTCATGTCATGCAAAAACACTGAGAGCAGACAAAGTCGACAACACATCATCACCTTTTTGTACTACAAAAACAATTGGTATCAAAATAAACTGAAGTCTTGAGAGTCATGCATCCGTTGTTTTCACTGATTTCTGTACAGAATTCATCTGTTTGTGTTGACGGTCCTGAGTGTGCAAAAAGTCAATATCACTGATGGCTAAAAGTAAGAGCAATGTTACGGACTGCTGAGAGAGAAAATTAAAAAAAGCAAAGGCATCTTCCTGCTCTCTTTACACAGCTTTCTGCAGCGTTCTCCTATCACACACAAGTACTATATCTACATGTTGTGTGTTCAGCATTCTTACTAAATGTTAGCAAAATGTAACGTAATGTTGTCCAGTTCTGTGTACGGGTCTGTTAAACACAATACCTACATCATAATACGCTGCTGCAAAAATGGTATTGCATATTGGCAAAGCTTCCTGAAATGAACGTAGAGTATATTTCACATTACACTCTGACAAGAACTACATACAGAAGTACTGTACATCCCTTGAGTGTACTTTGCCAACGCCACTTTACAGGAATAAGAACATTTTGAAAAAGTGCATCATCATCGTCATGACCTTTGATGAATGCAAATATCTTCATGTCATCACAAAGGGGGCTGAAAAAGTTGTATCTACTATCTGCTTTACTGGGTCCTGAAGCATCTGACTGCTTATCAATCTGGTACATAATTTAAACTAGTAAGTGTGGTTTCAGCTATGATAGGTGGGAAAGGTTTGATCAATAGCTTGACTTGTAGTTAAACATCATGTTATTAGCCCTGTCAGAGTAACAAAGGCTGCATGAAACGACATTATAAGAGCATTGACAAATACTCATGTAGACTTGCTGTATTTCCTTCAAGCAGTGTTTACAATCGGTGGCTGAATTGTCCTGGTTACTCATTTTCAATCTGTCTTCATAAACGATCAAATGCCCAAATACAGAAACAAAGTCATTTGAAATGCATGTAACACTAAAGTATGGTTTATATGCTTAAAAAAATGCAATTCTTTTTTGAAATCCACTGTTCACCTTAACATCTGTACAAAAGTTATTATAATAATGAAAAATAATATAAAGAATCTCTTAATTGGAAAAATCTCCTCTCTTCATTACGGCCTTTCTTGCACTTTGAAGCCAATGATTAAAACGTTTCCATCAAACTGCCAATTAACCAATCAACATCATCATGGTGCTGCTTTACTGCACTCGTCCCCTTTTACCACAAACAACATGAATATAAAAAGTGCTACTGACAGCCAGTGGGGAGGAGGGAGTAGAAGATACAGATTGAGGATTGGCTGAAGGAGGGAGGGGCTGGGTGTTACCATCTTTCTGAACATTTGAAGCTGTTTTTGTCTGCATGCAGTCTTGTGTTGTTTTAAGTCACTGACAGGAATTGGGTAGATGGAGAGTTTTTTTCCCCTAAGAGACACTGGAGCAGCGGATGCTAGGGGAGCCCATTTGTGTGAGCACCTTGTCGAGCCACTGCAGGGGGCCGTTCAGGTGCAGCTCGATCCAGCAGGGGGTGCTGGTCACCGTCTGTCGCCTTGGAGACACACAGAGAGCAGACAGAAGTGTTAATAAACAAAGAAAACTGTCAAGAGCTTTGTGAGCAAACTTACTGAGTCGAGTTTCACTAAAGTCAAACATGTCTACTTTGATTACAGGCCCCATTTAAGGCTGAGGCAAGAGGCTGACTTTAGAAAACGAAACAACAAAGAACAAGAAAGTGGTTAAATGTAGGTTTGAGTTTCACTTGAACACATTTAACTGCATGTTAAGAACAATTGAACCTTTCTTTTCTATTCTTGCTGTCAAATTTTGACTTCGGCTTAGACCCTACAATCTTATTTCATGTCTCAAATGTTTTGTCTTTATTGGTCTAAGTAAGTAAGTATTTTAACAAAGCCTCTCTTTACACAATACAAATGTTTAGCTGACTTTAAATAAATGGGATGAATTAAGCCAAAGCCTGCTGGCCTCTGTGTCTTCCTAAAGTTCAAACAATGCTTCAGAGAAGACCTTTCAAAAGTTTCACACTGACTATTAAAGAAGGAAGTTGTTTCATAAACATGTGAAACTGTTGGAGAATATGCATTTGAAACAACTTGGGGGTGATTTAGCTTCTGAAATTCTTCAGAAGACAAAATATGGAGAAATGTTTCAGACATTCAACCCCTTGATCTCCATACCCTGTGGCTCCTTTTCTAAATCCCCTGACTGCTTCACAGAAAGAGGAGAGCAGAGGAGAGGCCGGAAAGAAGAAAAACACAGACACAGGATACAATATTGAGTTTGTATGCTTTAAGAAAGAGGGGGTAGATTTCCAAAAAGATTCTGGCTCCAGTGTGCTGTGCTTTACCCTGATAACCCTGGGTGATAACCCCACCATTTCCCACAGTTTTTTTCCCCCTGACAAATCATGTTTGAAACCAGAGAGTTGTGTGGACACATCAATAAGTACAAGAGGAAATTAAGTCTGTTTTTAGAGAACTGATCATTTGGTTAAAAAGAAAACGTTCTATTCATCTTTCTTTAAGTGTATGTCGTCATACATGTCATTGGCATAGCTGCAGGATTTCCTGGTATAGCTGATCTGTTTCATGACTACTAAAAGGAGACTGGCTGAATCATTAACAATCAGTTTTAGTTAAGTTCATAAATAAATAAAAAAATAACAGGTGAAGGGGGGAAAGGGTTAAAACTACAAACGGCTGGGAAAAGACTGGGGACTAAGGTGTGGGTGGAGGTAGACACGGAGGAGGGCCTGGCTGGTCCAGTAACCTGAATCCTGTTTTTAAGTGTCTCCACATGTCAGAGTTTGGTCTGGGCAGGACTGTGAAGCACTCGCTCTCGGCACAAAGGTTTCCCCCCTTGGGGAAGCCTCCTATGCTGAGCAAACTTTTAAGCCAATCATCTACTCCCCTTTTCCTTGGTCTCCTCCTCCCTCACTATCAGTGAGTCAGACTGAGTGGAAAACAGGGAGGCGATGGAAGAGGGAAAGTCTGACATCTCTTTTTTTTGACAAAACACATGTGTCTTTTTAAAAATAGTCTGGGGCCTGTTTGTGTTGATGAGGCCTCAGTGATGTCATACAGAGGATCCACCAGAGTGTGAGCAGATGCCTGGCTGCGGGGGCGGCTGGATTGCGGGATGTGATTCACACACTTCTTTGTTTCTATTGTCTGCGTTTACATAAAGGCCTGCCGAGGACTTTATCTTTGCACAAAGACTCTTATCATGTCACGGAGAAGATAGGTGTAGGTTGTATTATTTTTTAGGCAGTGAAGCTCTCTTGAAGTTGGCGTTAGACATTTAGGACACAACTTTGTGGTATTCAATAACCCAAAGCTGCCTGTGACCACAGCCTACCTGTACTCTGCTCCCCAGCCCTTTACAAAGCTCATTCTGATGGTGCACATCCTAGTGAGCTGGTAAACAGCTTCAAACCCCTGGTTGACCGACTGTGCCAGCAGGGCAGCAAACTCCTGGTTGTTGAAGATCTTCAGGTTACATCCTGTAGGAGACAACATAGACACACGTCAGGCCACAACTTTCATATGAGAGTGACTCAAAGAGCTTATTCAGAAATGACTCCAATACATGAAACTGTCATCTCAGTGACACTGAGGGAAGAGTGTGAGAAAAGGGGGCTGATGAAAAAGATAGGACAATACTCCTTGTGTAAAATACATCTTTCTGACAACAAACCTCCAGAGACTTAAGATCTAGGTTTTGGTTTGGCTTTTACAAATCATGTGGACAAACTACTGTGGAGAGGACAAATGTGTATATTTAGCCAGACAGTGAAAGAGCATGTCCACATGGCCACACGGACCTTTCCAGCAGACGCTCTTCTACAGTGCGTCTGCTCGAAATGTCTGTGTGGCAATTAAAATAAAATTTTGGAGCGCTGTCCTAATTGTTTTTCTTGTTTGAACATTCAGCACCCAGTTGTTTTATGCTGAAAGGTAATTGAGCGTGTTTTTTCTATCGTTATCTCTGCTGTTAAAAGTCTAGGTGATGCAGCCAAAATAAATTTAATCTGAGTCACTATTTAAAATAATTAACTTAAATTAGATTAGATAACTAACAGGCAGGGCCTTCCAGTTGTGGTCGGCTTTGCCACAGACTACGCCCTCAAACTGTGGAGTTCTGGCAGCAGACAGTCATAGGTTACACTCAGTTACTTTAAATTTCAATCCCTGCCCAAAAGCCTGCAGTCCAAAGTGAAAGTTAGGGACAAAATCATTTGATACTGGACTTCTTTTAAGACAAAATAAACATATAAAGGGGCCTTAGAAAAATGACTTTTTTGGGTTCAGAGGCTTACTTGAGGAGAGTTTGACATGTGGACAAACTGAGTCGGGGTTTAAATTGCCAACCCTGTGAAAAGTTTGATCTTCAGTTTTACCCATCCATTTTTCTGACACACACCTGGAGGGATCTTGCAGACGGTGGCAGGGTGCCAGCCGTAGCGCTGGTTACAGTTGGGGCTCTGAACAAAGATGGCGCTATCGCTGAGACACTCTGCGAACACTTCTCCTCCGATGTAATAAAGCCGCACACCACGTCCTTGAAGAAAAACACAGAGAGAACAACAAACTCCTCAGGTCAGGCAGTGAATGTATGAAGTCATGAAGTATCTATCTATCGAAATGTAGAGTAATGTCTGAGTTGGAACTGGAAGAGACATTAACTGAAATATCTTATCCAAATTAAATCTCACCAATATGTCTGCGCGTCAACTCCACAGCTGCGTTGCGGTTGACATTGGACAACAGGCCCAGGCAGAAACGCTCTGAGTTGGAGGGGTCCGTGAAGCCGTCCACTGTCAGCGAGGGCTGTGAGGCGTGGAAGGTCTCTCCTACTCGCTGGTTTAACTCGTAGTAGGAAATCGAGCACCAGAAGGCCGGCTCGCAGTATGTCACAGGTTGAAGGTCTGACACAGAGAGAAGGAAGACGATACAGTTTTCTTTTATGGAAATCAGAATGCAGATTTGGTCAAGAGAAAAGAGAATTAACTGAAGCTTTCAGGGTGGCTGTGAATAGACTGAATTGTGCTGATCTGTTTATCATTTAGTGTTTGAAATAAAATAAAAGCAAAGAAACAAATTAAGAGACATGCATCAAGATTATCAGGCTAAGAGTGGGAGCTAATCAAAGAAATATTTTAACATATCGATGGAAATGAAGAAAGAAGTAATTGATGAAAAAAACAAAAAGGGGCAAAATGGGGTACTGAAGAGGCCTTGGGGGACGCAGGGGGAAAACTCACCACCAAAGAAAACACTCGACTGAGCTTGCGTCACCAAATGTCAAACCCATACGCTATTTCCCAGAAGTTTTCAGCAGACAAATGTGGAAACTCAACCCTCACTGGTGGGACGCTTGAGCCAAAACGGTCAAATTACATGCTTATCCTTGATAATTTTCTGAAACTTCAACTGGTTCTGGTAATTTGCTCTTTTCCCTTGTCCTTGGCTTTGAAGTCCGGAGGAAGCTGCCAAATGAAACTGGTGTGATTTTTGTTATTCACCAGTAACTCTCTGTCCAAGCCCCCCAGCGTTTTTCCATCCTCATAGAATAAACTTAAGATATTGTCATTGATGTTAGTGTGGGCTGAATGCTGGGCTGGCCTGTTAGGCAGCTCACATGCAGCAGAGAAGACAAAGACGTCTTTCATCACCTGGTTTCCTCTTACAGAACTGGAGTGAAATCAAACAGAGAATTCCCACTGGGGAGATACACTATACAAACATTTGTCTGTAAGTGAAGGAAGACAGACTGATAAGCACACACACACACACACACACACACACACACACACACACACACACACACACACACACACACACACACACACACACACACACACACACACACACACACACACACACACACACACACACACACACACACACACACACACACACACACACACACACACACACACACACACACACACACACACACACACACACACACACACACACACACACACACACACACACACACACACACACACACACACACACACACACACACACACACACACACCTTACCTAAGTTGCTGTGTGTGGGTGAAACAGGGTTCGGTGACAGGTTTGGGGAGCTTGTGTCCATGCTGTGGGTCATCTGGTGATCGCTGGTCTCTCCATCCTCACTGAGGTAGCCTGGTGGAGGCGTTTCTAAGACGGAGACGCACACCAAGAAAACAACTCAATATGTTTGTTGCCAAGTATGCTATGATAAATATGCATGTGTGTTGAAACTGTGAATATCTACAAAGAATAACATTACAAACACGTTAACATCAATAACAGAAAAACTCTCGATTACTTGACATTTGTAGATGATTCTGACAATAAATGGAAATCTGATTCTTTATAGAAACATGTTTCAACAAAAAAACACCTGATCAGCGTTTTACCCTGGTTGGTTAGAAGAATAATTAAGCCATGTGAGATAACAATTTATCTGCTTAAATATCTCAATATCTATACTCAATTTATCATTATAGGACAGTAAAGAAACTCAAATAACTTTAATTACAGAATTTGATTTTGTCTTAAAAAAATGTATCATCCAAAATCAAAAAAAGCTAGAAACAAATGTTTCAGTTGACAAACGATTGTTGAAGTCCTAGAAAGGTGTACAAGAACCTAACGATGATTTGGGAAGTGAATCATTTTCTAACAATGCACAGAAAGTCGTTATTTGAAGTCACTCAGAATCTCAATTTTTTGGGGATAATGTCAAAATCAAGAAGCACAAAAAGAGGCTCGCCAGTGTTCAATTAGCAACTAGCTTGATGTTGGTCAAGACTCCGAAAAATATGAACATCTCCTGGTCCACAAGATGCTTTTTTTTTTTTTTAGAAAAGAAGATTCAGTGACGTATAATGTTGATGGATACCATTTCGATATCGCTGATAATCAGATTTGGTGTATCTGAGTGTGAGTGGTGTTCGGGAGAATACTGGTACCTGGTATGTAGTTAATCTGGGGCTCGATGCCAGCAGGGAAGTTTGTGTTTTCGGGGATTGAATGGCTGTAGTCATCCAGAGGAGGGAACTCACTGGGGATTTCTGTGTGTCTGGGCACCAGCACAGGTGGGAGTACTGCATGATGGATGGAAAATTACACACATACCACAAGAAGCTCTTTAGAACATTGATGTCAGGTCAGGAAAATATAAATAATTATGTTATACAACACTATTTAAAAACAGAACGATGCGATACAATCAAACAGAGTTAAGTGCAGTGAATCAAAGATTAACAGGTTAATCCCTTGAGATCAAACTGTCAAACTTTTTCCCATCATCCAACAAAAGAGTAAACACACTTCAAGCTGCCGTACCTGGGGTTTCCACTCTCTGGTAGTGGTACGGGTTGACACACACTTCATCCTTCTTGGTGTGGAAGGCGTACTCACACAGCTCCACCGCACGCAGCTCATGGTGGGACTGCAGGTCGGGCCAGCGCCACAGACGGCAGTAAATGACATGTGGGAGACCTTTCCTGTGGGAAACCTGCAGACGGCCATCAAGAGACCTGCAGACAAGTGGAGAGGAGGAACAGCAGAGAGGCTTGTTGAGAAGTGTGAACCACAAATGTGTGCGTTTTTAAGAATATGGCTACTTAACTCGATTTTATGCAAATAATTCAACAATCACTTCATTCTTCACGACAGGTTATTCAATTCTTTGATCCTCTCTTCATATATAGATGTGTGTGTTTTTTATAATGAGCGTTATAATGATACCAGTTTGGACTGAAGTCTTTGCTTATGTCTGAACTCTCTTCTAGCCACTTTCTGAACTTAAATCAATCATTTTTAAGCATTGCCATCTTGAAATTTATAGACATGAAAATATATTTGAGGACTATCACATATAATTCTTTTTTCAAGGTTATTGATCATGAGATTATTTCCCAAGGTGTTTAATACTTGGCAGCCCTTACTGATCAGTTGTGACAGCCTGTCGCTTTAGTATGAACCCGTTGTTTTATGTTGTAAACTGAACCACGAACCAAGTCCATGATCGGAAAGTTTCTTTTCAACCTAGCGCTGTCGCTGACATTGTCCAGGATTCAAATTTTTTAAGTATGACTTCTTATTTAAAGAAACTCAGTCCTGCACACCATATCAGCTTTTAGGTGCCGTGTTTAAATCTGGGCTTTGACACTTCCTCCTGCTGACGAGGGTCCCAGCTGTGTGTGGACCGGCTATGAGCTGATGTTTAATAATAAACAACCCAGAATGAGATTACAATATGTACAGCAGGGATTTCATTGTGTTGTATAACATCTGCACTCATCTGGTAAACAACACTGCTGGCAGGATGATGACACAGGCTGCCGGATAGAAATGAGCGCTAGTTTTATGCTGCAGATCATCATAACGGGGACGTACCCTGTAATCTCTGAGCACAATGACCCATGAAAGAGGGGGAAAAAAAAAAAACCACTAATCATCTTATGCAAGAGGAAACATCCCCATATGCCCCTTCTATCTCAACACTGGCTCACCCTCAAACACAAACACAGAGTCAGGGTCAAAGTCATGAGCTAAAGCCCCCTTAACAGGACAAATGTCTGTCCACAAATAAAAGCAGGGCTCTGTGCAGTCTTACTACTGAGAGCCTCATCTGGGTCAACTATTGTACACCCAGCAAGCTGAGAGGTGCTTTAATTTTTTATGGCAAAAGCTTTCATTTACTGGCTTTAAAAAAGGGGCTGGAATGGGTGTGTGTTGGAGGGGGGGGGGTTCTTGAATTTGAGAATGTCTGAGTACTTTATGTTCACACAAGCATACAGTAGAAGACAGTTTAAGGAAGAAAATGGGGTAAACTGGAGAAGCTTCAGATCTAAAAAAAAACATCCTAAAAGTCTGCGAGTAAAAGCAGGCATGCTAATGTCAAGTTAATTCACACCATGTATCTGAATGCGAAAGTGCAATTATAAGGAACCAAATGCAATAAGAAGTCTTTTACAGGGTTTTGGGGACTTGTATCTTGGTGGACCGGTAGCCACCATGAAGGTGTGTTCAGACCGTAGACTATAGGGACAGTGTCCCCTTCCTGATGAACAAGATGAAGCCAGAATATCCCTGAGATGGGTGCTGCTGACATATTGCTAATTTGCAACCAGAGTCTGAGCAGTAGGGAAGAAGCATGGTATTGAGCTCATGCTGCTTCGGCTAACAAAAACACACATCTAACGTAAAAAATCCCCAAGGTGTGTACAGTCCTCAGCGGATCAGATTCCTGTGTTGGTTTCAAGCAGACGCTCACGGTAATAGAAATTCAGTGACTCACTTGCACACAACTCTGAGGGGGCCACAGGAGCCACACAGAGCTGTCAATCACGGCATTTTATAAAAATGTATAGCATCAACTAACCAATTCAAAAGAAACTTCTGATGTGAACATAAATAAATAATAAATAAAAAAATAATAAATAAACAATAACTATCACGACAATATAATCTGTTAATATAGAGGAGGCGGGGTTTATGACCTTCACTGCAGCCAGTCAGCAGGGGGAGCACTTTGGTTGGGCTGTATCCAAATTTTGATATAGTTAAATCTCCCCATACATTTTTCCGGTGTATATACCCTGACTAACTCAATTTATTTTCTTTTGTGGTAATGAAACAGATACCTTGGCTTTATAAAAAATACCATGGGATACCTTATTACCGTTTTACCGCCCAAACCTAGGGAGCACTAAATCTTTTGGCTTCACTCCCAGACAGATGTTGCTAAGTCCACCTTAGTATACACTCTATGGTTCAGACCATAAGCAGGGGCATGTTGCATCTTCAGATACTTGTTTGAGTTTGAAAATAGGGTAATTTATGTTTATCTGTTTGTTAAGCATGACATGAATATTCATATATGTTGGTAAACAAAACCCTGTTGTGTCTGGGTTCACTACATCAACCTTAGGAGCTTGGTTATTTTTTTTACAACCTCCTATAAGAACAGTCTGATTTAACTTTAATGCTGCTTCCAGCTACTTGAGGCAAGACAGACCGCAGTTTTTTATCTCGTTAGGTTGGTTGGGCTTGGCTCAGCTGGACTTCTCAGAAGCAATTAAACTACCAGCATAATGTTTTAGTCACAAATTGTGGACCAATCTGTTGAGGGTGAATGCAGCTGGTGTGACTTGGTGTACATATCTCTGCAGTAGGCTATTGCAAAAAAAGAGATGGGCAAAATATCTACATCATGATGCAGATTTTAAGAGGGTACAACTTCATGCTATGAGGGTTTGTCAGCAGCAGGACTAGCAAACACATTTTGTACTTTTTTATCCAGTGTACAATCAGTATGAGCATCAGCAACATCAAGCAGTGTATTATCCCTAGTACTGACACACCAAAAAGGAAGTAAGATTATACACAAATAAAAACCTTTTGGATCTTGTGTAAACGGTAATATTGTGAGGGATTCCACATGAAACACAGCAACAAAAGCTGGATCAAAGAACTCCCGGACTAAATGCCTTTAAATCAAACAGAAACAACAGCTCTACTCGGCTTCTCATCTTCGCTTTGGGAGAAAACATTCAGCAAAACTGAAAGATTTGGATCATTCAACACAGTAAACAAAGGAACAGGGACACCTTGTGCTGTTATGCAATCAAGTGGAGAGGATTTTAAGGCTCATTTAGGCTCATCTTTAATGTTTCTGTGTAAGGGTTCATGAAAGATTGAGTACTTGTGACCGCAGTTCCTCTTTTCTATTGCAGGTTTCCGGAGCTTGAAATATATTCTTCTGATTTATTGGGGCTGTTTCCTTTTATTACATTGAGCAATTTTGCACAGTTTGACAGGAGCTAGAGAAGCTCAGGCATTTCAGTGAGTCTCTCAGATGCCTAGATTGTCACTTCTAACTAATAAAATGACTGGCTTTTCACTGTTGGACTCACTTTAAAACTTTGTTTTATAACTGATGGACAAATAAAAAATATAAAGACATAGTAGCTTTGAAGTTTCTCAAAAGAAATCACAACGGGAGCTACACACGAGTGATAGGAAATGGAGATGAAGACACGAGGGACACACATCAAAATTGCATTTGCAAAGAGGAACCGCAATCACATGTAGACACTGAAAAAATTAGAAAAGATATTTACAACATCATAAACAACCTCAATGCTGGAAATACCTTCAAAGTATCCACTAAAGTGCATTCTCATCCTGGAACAGATAGTATTCACTACTGGGTTAATGTGGTTATACTTTAAGGGGTTCCCTCACCTTTTTTTTTTTTTACACAAGAAGTAAAAATGAGGATGTGTCCGACAGAGGTGATCTGATGTCAGAGGAATGTGTGTTAGGTCCTGCAGCTGAGTGGGTGTTCTGTGGGGTGAGACTCTGCGTGGGCAGAGACAGACATGCACAAACGGCAGTGGCATTACTGTCCTGTATAATGTCCCTCTTTTCATAAGGCCCTTTCCTGTCAGTGATTTTTTTCCCCCTCATTTTTAAACGTTTACAGTAAAAGTTCAGCATGAGTCACACTACTAAGCTGAACTACACACTGTATGAGCGGAACATCACAAAAGAGGATCTTCACTCTACCGGGAACAACCAATATGACTTTTTATACCATTATATTATTATTATAATCCACAGCCAATCAGTCATGTTGGAACACAGAATGGGATGTAATGCTTTATATCATCCACTTGATTTACTTGAAGTGGAAAAATGAAACCGTTCAAAACAAGCCTGACTTCCCCAAGAAAATATGGAAAAAGAAAAGACAAGTTTAAATGCAGACATTAATATAAATGTAGCATTGTTCGGAGCAACAAAGGTCAAATCCAGAGGGGCAATCAGCAGAAGATGCATGATATTATAAGATTATGTATTGAATGTTACTAAATTTGAAGTTTGAATGAATAGCCACATGTAACCAATACCAGTTAAATGTAAATAAATGGCTCCAGAATGGCCGGACATACAGGATCAGTATCAGCACAAGCGGGTCTTTGCACTGACATGTTACTGTTTTTTGATCAGCACAAGATAAAATGGCAGCGTTTCACCAGAACTCACTCCTTTGTTTGAGTTTCCAAACCAACTGTTAACACGGCAAGCTGCACCATTGGCTGCTAACTCGGATTCATCATTGGCTACCAACTAAAACTACTGTTTCATAGCATAGAAGAAGAGCTGAATGCAGGACATGTATTAACTGATGATGTGAAACAAACAGTGTGATGATCGCTGAGAGAAAATGCAAATTACAGCAATTTAAAGATATTTTGAAAAATACTACAATGAAAGAAAGATGAGTAAGCAAGGCCTCAGTTTTCAGTTTGAATGGAGTAATACAATTGTTGCAAGACTAGTGTAGGTCATCAGCAGTGTTTTTTTAATTATTATTAATGTTTTATGACCCTGGAATCAGACTGAAACTATTAATATAGAGAAAGGAAACTGGTGATAGAAAATCTCTACAAGAGGGATAAGCAAACTTGAAGATTTTGCAGACTTCTTCTTCAATCCTTGTCAAATTATCTTTTTTAAAGCTTTATTTTTGGGCTTTGTATGCGCCTATTATTCATAATGTGAAAGATACGATACGATATGAGCCGCTTTATTGTCCCGTTGGGGACTGCTGCCAAACACTCAGCTGCTTCCACTCGAATCAATAAATAACAACAACAGAAAAACCACATCCACCCATTAACAAACAGGCACATACCAATACAGAGCAACACAACATTACCCATATTGCACAAGATCTGCAAAAACACAGCATGATAGAACTCACACAGCCTTACGAAACATTATTCAAAAATTCAGAAATTTTATTGACGTGGGAACAAAAGAGTTTTTAAAGCGGTTAAATTTACATCAGGAGACTCTGTATTATCTGCCAGAAGGTAGAAGCTCGTACCAGAGTGGAGGATTTGAAACGGGACAGACAACACTCTCTGTGCCTGTATGAGAACAGACTGCTCGTATATTGGAGAGAGAGGGAGAGAGAGAGAGAGAGAGAGAGTGAGAGTGGGGAAAGACATATGGGACAGGAGCCACAGGTGGGATTCAAACCCAGGCCGCCCGCCTTGAGGACCTCAGCTTTCACACATGGGGTACGGACACCAACCACTCAGAATTACGGATTACTCTAGGAAATTTGGAATGATATTCTGTAACTTAAAACAAAAATATTTTGCATGTTACCCAACATCTGTTCAAACAGAAGAAAAGAAAAACAAACAGCAACAGTCAAAACACAGAACATATCACACACATAGACAGGTCAGGACACACACACACTACATCCTACTGAATCTGAATCACTCGTTTTATGAAAGAGATCTATGCCGGCACGATGAGGAGACTTTAATGAGGATCAACCCCCTGACAGTAAAAACCACTCCTGCAGCAGCATCAAGCCTCAGCCTGCTGTTCAGGGGAAGAGTCAGAGGCTCCGTCTAAACGAACTTCTGTTCCTTCAAAACACTTTGAAATGATTCCGAGATCAGAGTACTTCAGCTCTGTGGTAGGTGAAAGGCAAACGGGGTGAGACATATGACCCCAAATTCCCTGCTGGGCTACTGTGATTGTGTGTTTTTGTGTGTGTCTGTGTGTTTCCAGACTGAAGATATGGGAGGGATATGAAGGCTTCCAAGAATTTAGGCCATCAGTTTTCAACTTTCAGCTCCTCTTCAAGGCCCAAGAGATGAGACTGAGTTTTTGTTTACCAAGTCACAAGTCACACTGGAAAATAAAATGGATTACATGAACTAATACTCTCGTTCCAGCACATCATACAAAAGCGTACAAACTTTACTTTAAATGTTCGCTGTGTTTTAAACTACTATGTGGTCGGTTCAAAATGTTCAAAAATTCTTAAAGTGGAAATTAATGTTTAATGTTTCTTTTATTTTTTTTAATTTTAGCAGTTACTGGTACATCGAGCTATAGGAGGCCATAGTCCTCATCCCAGCGGTCATGGGTTCAAGTCCAAACTTGGCACTTTACTGCATTTCACCCCGCACTCAAGCGATACAAACAACGCTTTGCAACGTAACATCCTGTTTTGTCTTTCTGTCCTGTATCATTTGTATTCCCGGGTTGGTCTTCACAGAAAACAAGCAGTTAGAACATGATGCTCTTGATCTTTAGCTGGTCCGGATTCCTTTTCAAAACTGGCAACAACAGTCGAAAAAAGTGACGATTTCAGTCCAAGAGACGGTCGGATTAAAACTGGTGTCTGAAAATGAAAGGGACAAACTGGTATAGATTTTTAGGTCAGGATTATTGTGCTTCATGACCTGGAGCGAAGTCTAAACCTCACCTTTACGCCTAACCACATCTGTTTTTATGAATGGAAAGGAGTGCACACACACACACACACACACACACACACACAGGTATGAATCTGTGTGAATGAATTGGAAAACAAGGATGAAATGTGGCTATATCGTGATTGTGAAGAAGTGATTGTGAAGAGGAGTCGATGGACGAATCTTTGGTGTTTGAGTTGCTGTGTGTGGGTGTGTGTGTTTGGCTGACTCATAAAACAGACACAGACAGAGCAGATTGAGCTTCACTGAGCTGGGGAGGAGGGGAGGGAGCAAAACAAACACTCTGTGGCATGGCCAGTTACGCTTAGAAAGACACAAACATATACACTGTGTGTTTTCAGACTGGATATGGTCTGTGCAGTGGTGAACACACACAAACACACACACAGACTAAAACACATACTCTTCCCTGTGGGCTCAGGACTTGATACAACTCTGCCAAGACTCAATCTCAAAAGAATCCGAGTCTAAGCTTAAAATGATGCCAGCAAACACTAAATGTCTTTTTATTTGTCCCCCAGTTTTGTTCAATAAGTTGAAATACACAAGTAGCCAAACTTTTACTTAAATTAAACCATTGATACAAATGGTTCCAAGTATTTTAAGTGTCTGCAATTGCATGTAAACATCAGGACCTCCTGTCGCAATCTGTCCTACAAGAGAACAGAGGGGGGAGGACAAAGCGGGTGATGGATAAAGAAAGGAGGGTGCTGCTGGACAATAGGGCTGCCAGACTGTCTCAACAGCTCAGGGCAGCTCAGAGTGTCTGTGACCGTGCCCCTGAACCCCCCCCCCCCCCCTCTCTCCTCCGTCTGTCCCACTGCCCTGACCACCCTGCCTCCATCCCAGAAGTGAGAGAGGGGTGAGGGCGATGGGGGTGGGAGTGAAATGGCCTTTGTGCCTTCCATAAAGTCTGCGGCCAGTCTGTGGAGACACGACCAACAGGGCTGCAGTCCAGTGACGGCTCCTGTCCTCCAACAACAACATGTAAAGAGACTAATCATTCACTAGATCTGGAGAAAGAGCTGCTGTGAGGTAGTTTTGGATTAGAAACCTTACACCTGTCATCTTTACCTCTCTGTAAAGGTTATTTTGAACTCATGTGTTCTACTTGATGGTGGATTTGTTTTCTGTGAAACTGTATCTGCTTTTACAGCTGAAAACATGACACCTGCGTCACATAATAACAGAGCATTTTCAGCCCACACTAGTTCTGTTCCTGTACGACTGCTGTCACATGTTAATCCCTTGTTGTGCCACTGTCCAAAGAATCTGCAACCGTAGAATTAGAAAGAATAACTGATTTTAACACACCATAATACGAATTGTTAGTTCATAACATTCGGTCAAACGTTCAAAAGACTAAACAATAAAATAATTTTACTCTTGTGAATACATTTAATTCCTACAAAAATGTACTCTATTTAAAAAAAAAAAAAATACTATCAAGACATTTTTGTTTATAAAATGATTATATCCCAGTGGGCCAACGGTGATCCATTTTATCAAAGAAACAATAAGGCTGAAAAGTTCAAATCTCAGCTGGAAAGTAGATTCCAGCAGTGGATCAACTCACACATCAGCAGCATATATTCCACACACACACACCTCCTACTCTCTCTGGAAAAGCCATCAGACTTCTCCTTTTCTTTCAAAAGAAGTGTGTACGCGGGGGGGGGGGGGGGGGGGGGGGGGAGGGGGGGGTGAAGGAAGAGAACCAAGAATAGAGTGTGAGAGAGAAAAAAGTCTCCTTCATAACTTCAGCCTGCAGGTGATATCATAGGACTGGAGTGTACTGGGACCAGTGGATGTGAAATAAGAAACCAGCAGACAGGGGACCGGCAAGACTAGACGACAAATAACATAGTCTGCACTCAGAGAACTGGGGGATGATAGAGGACTGGGAACCATTAGTTTTTACTGCAAACAGTCAATGAGTTGAGCAGCCTGCATGTCTCTTTCTGAATCAAAATGATGAATGACTGAAAATATTCCAGATGGAAGTCATCAATATTTTTTTTCCTTCCCACAAACTAGTTCCATTTTCTTTCTCACATTAGGGCACAGTGTTCGCAGGTGTACTAGTGGCTACAATAAACTGAGCTTCCTTAATTTCACTGATTGAAAGTTTTGGTGGAAAAAAAAAAAAAAGACTTTTGTCAAAGAAAGTGTCGGGAGTGTTTGCTTGAATGTCTAGACAAGCTCAAAAGATTTTCTCATTTTGTCCTTGACATAAAATACTTTCAGTAAATGTTCAGTATGTGCATTATAAAGGGCCTATCCGATCAGACAGTAAGGGCGCCGATGAGCACCGCTGTCAAGCCCATTCCTTGTCTATGTGATGCTCCACACGAGAGCGTATCCGCGCCCTGACGAGTCTCGCTTGCCGTTCTTGGGAGCTGCGCTGACCTTAAAAAACCTCCACCCGTCCAGTAGAAGGGAAGATCAGATCACAACAAACAGTCTCCCACTTTCCCTGAGCTCTTTGGTTTACAGACCTACCAGGACATCAGAGAGAAAGCTCTATTTCGATAGGCGTACCATGTGTGTTTAAAACAGCGGCATACATTTGTGTCGTGCTTGTGAAGCAGTCGTTATAGAACTGCAGCTCCCCGACGAGCCTAAACTCTCCCAAATCCTGTCATGCCCTGAAGATTTAATGAACACACACTCCTCCTCCTCAGTAGTAGAAAGGTCAGGGCTTTTTACTGAACATCAGACAGATACAAACAAACTGTGCATCCAAAAAGTAGCTATTTTCCTGAATATTGTTTTGGTCACCTAGCAATTTGTGCCGCTGCTTTTTGCTCGTGTGCGCTCCACTTCTGCTCTGCACTCCACTCCGTGGCGAGCGCAGCGTACACTGAGTCCTCTCTAAAAGACCCTTAAAGCAGTTAAGCTGTCTTAAGAAAGGGCTTTGATAAGAAAAGCTTCATGAGGCTACAGAGGTTTTCGGGGATATTAAACAACATCAGAGCAACCATTGGACAAGTCAGGTGGTGGTAAAGTCATATTACTGTGGTGAAGTTCTAATTTGGCTAATGTAAGTTTTTCACTTCTGGCAATAGTACCACTATGCTATAGTGCTATCAGAGATTTGAGTTTGTTTGTTTGTGGTGAAGATCAGTACCATTACCTTTTGTGGAACAAAATTCTTTTTTTTTTTTCATTTTCAACCAAATCAAAAGGTAAAGACTGATTCATTAAAGTCAGACAGTAAAACACTCGATCCTTGCAACACTTGATCACGCTATGTTTGAGTGTGGTCTGATTCACAGCTCGTATCAGTGGTTGGTTTCTGTTGATATCTGATATCTGAAACATATAGGCCAAGTTAAAGTTAACCTCACATCATCAATTGTGGCAAGAGTTACAGTTGCTCTGTACTTAATGTGTTAAACCAAAAGTGAATAAAAAGAAAATGTCCTCACATCGAGGATACTGAGTGAAATTGTTGTTGCTTTGATGAAATACCTTTTTTAATTCATTTAAGAATGATAGATGTCTTCAATGTAAAGATGTCAATACATTGGCAGCACCTGTCTAAAAACACTTTGGGTATGAATCAGACACTGTGTACCAAACCCAGCTTCCGACAGCTCCACAGGGTCCATGAGAGGGTTAACACATTTGTACAAACACGCTCCCTCTCATGTTTACATCATACAAACAATGCTGCTTCTCAAATCCACCTGACCTGCATGTTTTTGCACTTGGGAAGGAAACCAGAGCACCCTATGGTTCCCATGAGTCCAGGCTGAGTGAGCCATAGCTAAATCTCACTATTTCTTCACACATTATTCAGGTTTAATATTTTGATCACAGGGGACATTACAACACTGAAATGCTACGCTAAATCAATACAAACTCAAAAGAGGTTGCTGAGGTCATTATGTGTTGTCTCTTGTGTTGCTATATTGGGCGGCCCTGAGGGTAAACTGTCTGAGAGTTATCAGCTAGACTCAAGCTTCTGGTTCTTCTACTTGAGCAAAAGTTATGCTCAAATCTCTCATCTCCCGGGTTTATTTTTGTCCTGTAAGACATTGTCGGCTCATCTTCATCATCATCCACTTTCTTTCTTTTACCCTCCTCCTCAGCCATATATCGCTCTCTTATTGTATTTTGTACATGTGTCTTTGAAGTCACCTTTTAAGCCTCTCCTCTTTATGTCAGCTTCTTTTCCCACACACATCTACCAGCAGCAGCAGCAGCAGCAGCAGCAGCGGTGGTTGTCGTAGTGTCCGGTGGAGCACAAAGGCAGGCTTGTTGTCTGGTTAACGTGTCAGTGTGCGTAAGTCTGTCCGTCTGTCTGTAAGTGTGTGTGTGTGTGTGTGTGTGTGTGTGTGTGTGTGTGTGTGTGTGTGTGTGTGTGTGTGTGTGTGTGTGTGTGTGTGTCTAACCCTGCATGGTGCACGCTCACTCCCCCGCAGATAGTGAGAAGGCCAGGGCAGAGAGCTGTCTCTTTAACCCGCTCCACAACTAACAAGAGCAGAAAACCAAACAGCAGCCCACGCCCTCCTCAAGGCCCGGCAGGCAAAGAGAGCATTCCTCTGAGCTGACTAACCACACATACACACTAGCACACGCACATAATGAATCAAAATCATTTGATATTAGAACCACTATTCCTCTGTTAAGCAGCAGCCAGAATAAGGTAGTCACACTTAATCTATAGTACATCAACTTTATTCATTAAAACATGTTACTGTACCTTGATTGAATTATGCTACTTCCAGTGTGTCCTGTCAATCAACCCATGCTTTTCATTGCAACAGAACAATAATGGTCTTTATTTAAGCAAATACTAATTTACACGTCAGATTTCACTTTCTACTCAGAGATGATGATGAGAAGACAACCTCAGGATGCGGCCTCACTTCAAATACTGTATACTAACATATTTCACTACTCTAAACACTACATTGCAACGAACAACACAATATGAAAAGCTCTAAGGTGTATCACTACTTCCACTTTGATAAGGTTATTCCTGTTGGTGGAATACAACCTCAGTTACTTTGAAGAAGGCAAAAGCACAGGCTTAAAGTCTGAAATCACCTGACCAAGGTATAGTAAACATCAGGAGTTAAATTGGCTTGGTGCTTATGAGTTTTGCAGGAGAAGGGAGACTTGTAAAAATGTAATGTGAAAAAAATGGACAGGGTCTTGACTCACAGCAGTAACGTCGTCCTGTCAAGCAAATCAAACAATGACAGGAATCCTAAACTGAACTGCTGACGGCAACTTAGAGTAGCAAACCACACGCAGACAGACAGCACACATAAACTCTCTGTGACCTGTCTAACATCTCGTCCCCGTCGAACAATGCTGTCTCGGATGACTCAGGTGTGATACTTGACATGAAAGCTACCAAAGAGAGTGAGAGAGAGTGTGTTTACAAGCATAAAGGAGGTGGTGGACTTTTGAAGCAACTAATGATTTTGTTTTGGTGGTGCAGATGTGCATTTCCAAATCACTAAACCTTGACTCCATCGCGTCAAATAAAAACTACATATATAACTCGTATCTCTATCATTGGGAGACAGAGGAGAAGAGAAATACCTTATCACGTTGATCAGCAGACAGCAGCAAAGATAGATTGTGGTTAGCGCTGATTTACATTATAGTCACTACAGAATCGAGTAGCTGGTAAATGACTGTCTATAACGGAAGGAGAGAGATTGAATGCTTGATCAGATCTACTGAACATTTAACTAAGCACCAAAAAAAAGAGCCCCTGTTTTGAAAATGTTGTTTTTTAACAGTGTGGGGAAATATTACTCAAGACATTTATTTGAGGAAAAAAGTGGTAATATCAGCATCCAAATACGACAAGCTATTTGTCACCATCACTTGATGCTGCTTCTAAATGGAGAGCTAATCTAACTACTATACTGCTGGGGAATCAAGGCGTATTAGTTCAATATGTTTTATAACCATAATCCTACACTGCAAAGCTGCTAACCAAAGCCATTTAATCCATTCACAAAGAAGTACAATCCGTGGTAATGTAGTCGATCAAGTGTCAAGAAATATACACCCTTTTTATAAAACCAGAATAAAAATAAACCTTGTCGTGTTATACTTTATAGTTAAAACAATAATGTTGTGACTTAAAGCACCAGAATTGTAATAATGTTTGGCCAGACCCCGTAGTTATAGAAGACTCTGAAGAGTGCTTCTTTTGAGTAAATCATGAGACTGTGGTGTGTATAGTAAGTGTTTAGTATGATGCTGAATAGGAAAAAATGGGAAATGAATAGTGGAAGTTTTGTATTTTGACCAGCCAAATCTGAGGGGACTGATGGATTTCTGAGTCAGGTTAAGCCCTAATCTGAAGGAAGGTTGCATGTACTTTATGTACAGTACATATGTGGTGGGGTATAAGGCAGTGTGGGTAAGGTGACACAGTAGCAGCACTGTGTGTGTCTGCGGGTATTTAATCCAGACAGACACACGTTTTTGATGCTGAACTGCTGTCTGGCTGGAAACAAACCAGCTCTATCTCAGTGATTACCTTGTTTTTTTTTTCCCTCCATGCAAACCACAGTCTCCTTCTGATAAACTTGAGATAAACACTCTGCCTCTTGCCAAATATGCAGCCTCGGTCTCTTCCTCAAGCTAAACCCTTTTGGCTTTCTGGTTTACCTGTCTCTTCCACATTCTAATCCATTCAAATTGCAAGCGCTTTTCTCACCTCTGCTGCTTTCACTCTTTTTTTTCTGCATTCCTCTGTCTATCATGTTTTTGTCATTCTCGCTTATTAAAGTCTACTCTCCCACTAAGATGACACCCCCCCCCCCTTCTAGCACTAGACACAACACTGAGAATCCCCAACTCTGGGGGTCTCCTTCTGTTTTCACTCTTTATCTTAGGGCGCACTCACCCGATTGTCCCCCTCCCCAGTCCCTGTTGGGCATGAGCTACCTATATGTTATGACGTCGTAAGTTTCGGATTTTCCAAAAGACCTCCGATGTCTTGAGGGTTTTATCCAGCTGACTCAGAATATTCACGTCTGCCCAAAATTTAGGTAAACATTTGACCTCTGCATCAAATCAAAGTGAACTCTTTGCCACTTTTGTTACAGGCATTGCCTCGACGTATAAAACAAGTTACAGAGGGTCTCCCCTGTAATTTTACATTTTAAATGGTGTTTCTACCAAATAAATAAAATGTTTTTCCTTTTTTAAAGCTTGTAAAGTGCATTTGACTTTCAGTCATTAAACAAAGGAAACATTTTGTTCGTTTGAACAGGGTTGTGACGTACTTTTTTGTATGAGCTCTTTGAAACAAGAAAAATCAACTTATCTTTAAATAGTCTGAAACCTCATTTGTGAATCTCAAAAACACATGTGGTATGAAAACACAGGTGTGGATTCAGGTTTAGTCCTGTGAATGACAATGATTGTTACTCTCAGAATCCTACTCTGCTTCCTTCCTTCCTTTTTATCTTTCTTTTCCATGTCTGTTTTTTTATCCCGTCTTTTATTGCTCCTTCCATCCCTTCCACCTGCCCTGACATGCAGCAGTGTGAATCAGACTGTAGTCTTTCTGCCAGCAGGGATGTGTGCTGACAAGACAAATGCACTCCCCAGCTCTGGCTCAAACTCAGGGAAAGTTGAGGTAGGTAGGTAGGAGTGAGGAATCCACTGCCCCAGGCTCTCTGAAAACACACAACACACTCACACACCTTGGAATTTCAATAATCTGATTTTTTTCCTGAACTAAACTGTTAAAGTTATCTGATGTAATTTTAGAGCTTGACAAGCTCTGAAGCAACCCTATTAATACTGTAGACCAGAAACCTTTAACATTAATAATTGTAGTTCCTGTTACACATAATTTGACTTCAAACACACTGTACACACGCACACACTGTCTCTGTTCAGAAATGACAAAACCACCATAAGTAGCTAAACAATATGAGGGACATAGTTAAAACAAGAATTACCACTTCCTAGTTGCATGTGATGAGTTTGCAAAATATAAATGCCGAAACTATCTAAAAGTTTATTGCAAAGACTTGGAGATCTTGGAGATCTGTTTGGTTCTTTTTGGTGTGCTTCACACAGAAGTCAGAGTGTGTCACTAGCCCTTTTCAGACCGCAGTTTAAAGGCGAGATATTTACGTCCCCTGTGACATATCGCCTTCAATCTAAATATTGCAGAGGCATAATGAGTGGACACAGTGATGCCCCCTCTGTATCTTCTTCAGAGGTACTAACAGAGGCGTTACAGAGGCGAGACGAGAGAACAGCTGAGTCAGTGGGGGAGCGCAGTGCTATGTCTGTGTGTGTGCATTTCTGACTGTGTGTGTGTGTGTATGTGAAGCTTCCGCTGTACTCTTCTTCCGCAACGCCGAAATGTAATGTGAATCCACAGACTAGGACCCCAATATTACGCCGTCACAAAATCAATATGAATGTACAACTAAGTAATGATGGCTGAGCTTTGTTACGGCACTTTTGCAAAAACCCGGGCTATTAACTGTGCCTCTTGTGACTTTTCCTTGAATCTGTTTCCACTGTCCACTTCATAATGCTGAAAATGCGTCAGTCACCACTGTGACTCATCATTTAGTGATCTGCTTTCTTGTTGTCATTGTAAATAGAAAGTCATTGTGTTAAGACTAAGGATGCACGATCCAACTTTTTAAGAAACAATACTGACCTTATACCTGGGCTTTGGGTATCTATCAAGACCAAGTACTGATCTAATACTGATATTAAATACTAAAAACCTGTATCCCTCACAATATTACATATTACTATACATTATAAAACTAAATGTAGTAAACAAATAGATACTGTATAAACTCTAAATTATGATCAGAATCTGCCCACTATCTGTCTATCACTTGTAATAGTGTCACTCACGCTCTGCTGTGACAGTGAATGCTTGTTGAACTGCGTTGTATGTGCAAAGCAGCCTAAGCTGTGCACTCCCTTATTGTCAGGGCTTTTTCATGTAGTTATCATTGTCTCTCAAAATACCATGCACTCTAGGCTGATGACAAACTGCACAGTGGTTTCTAAGTATTTTGTCTTTCAAAACATCCCTAGAATGTTTTTCTCTGCAATGCAGCCGACAAAGTTAACGGTTTGGTTTCGTTTGCCTTCTTCAGTCGAACTCGTCGTCGACGACCACGTTCGCATTAACTTTGCAGACGTTGCAAGTAGCTGTAGAAGTTGTTGGTGTAACAAGCTTGAAATACATCCAAACTGCTCAGGCTTTGTTTTTAGCTCCCTCCATACCTACCAGAGCACTGATGAGACATCCAGATCCAGCTATTTGAGTCTGTACCTGACCAAAGCTGATGCCAGGATGAGAATATCTCAATTTAGGACTATTGGTGGAACACAAATTTGTCAGCTAATTACAACAAAAATAAATCTTAAAGGGCGTCAGAGTTAATATATGAATAAACCACACTTAATCAAATAGGTATTAATCGTGTTTACTAAGACAGTTCTCGACTTGTTTTTAGTAAGAAATAGACATAAATTGTGTTTTTCTTTAACCCGACAGTCTGATCACAAGGACTTAAAATAAAAGCACTGCTTTAGTTTGGGTGTGGGCAGGTTTAGGCACACAAACCACTTGTAAAGGCTTCGTGAAAGGTCATGTCTTGTGTTTAAATAACTCACTGGTAACTGTTAGGGAAACACTGTGGTTTGGTTAAAACAACTTCCTTATGGTTAGAGAATCGTCACTAAAAGAAACAAACACTGACTCTTGGTAAGAAATGTCTGATGTTTTGTCAACCCATCCAAACAACCTGACATCTTTCCTTCTCTGACTTAGTGGATATTTCCTACAATTTTAGCTCAATTTTAGTTATTGGGCAGCTGCCTTATAACAACCTGAAGTATTTACCCAACCACAGGCATGACGGAAACAGAGTCTGCATCTGTTTACAAATGCAAGAAGTTCCTCAAACAACAAATGTAAAGTCATCCTTTCACGTCAAATGGTGCAAGCTACCACACTTCACATCCACCCTTCAACCATCAGAAACTGGTACGCTTTCATGGCATGACGCAATTTACACACCAATGTTTGTGACTAAACCAAGTTTAAAGCCGAGAAGAGATGAACAGAAATAACAGGGACGGAAGAAGGAGGGTTTGTAGGTCAACACCACAATGCCACAATCACTCTTTCAATGACTAATGCTTAAACGTAAAACTTCAATTTTGTTTATTGCTCCTCAAAAAAGCAAAAACAAAACCACAGTTACCTACAAGGCTAGTAAAGCCTTATCCGTGCCCAAGTTATAGGCAACCAAAATTACTAAGAGCCCTGCGTTTCTGACTTGAAATGGAAATCTTAGTGACTAATTTCTTTTTTGGGGAGATTTATCTCAAGTGTATATGAGGACATGGACACACTCACTTAACAAACCACACAAAATCCAAAACTTTGACTTTTTAACTTTGACATAACCAAACCAATTGTGATGACATGGCCTCTAACCAGTGAGTGTGACATTGTTCTAAATGTCACCTAGAAGAAAACACCCTATTTTAATCAGACTGCTGGCTACAAAACTGAAGCTTCTCGTGGCTCCTTTGAATACTGTTAATGTACAGCTGTTTGCTGCTGATGCTGAACTCCTGTAAATAACGGAATATCGAGTGGAACTTTTCAAAACAGGAGACATACTCCTGGTGTTTGTGTCTGTGCGCGTGCGTGGATAACATGAGCAGATTAAATTTGTTGCAAAAACCACAAAAAATTCCTCTTTCCCCCATGAGGCTAGTAACTGGGCCTGCACATACTGAGAAAAATATGTGATGTGCAATAAATATGTTCAATATTGAAAGAACAATATAGTGTGACAACAAAAGTTAGAGAAACCAACATATCCCTCCAGAATAAAAAAAATAACTAAAAAAACTTGTTTCTTTCTTTCTTTCTTTCACTACTAAACTGCCACTAATTATTCTAAGGGTAACTGATAGAGCTTCATCTGAAGTCATCAAAATGATCTGAGAGCATGGCCATGGTGGCCAGGCCTTCATTCATTGGGTCATACACATGCTAAGTGAGGAAGCATTGATTGTATACATACTTTTATCATTTATTGCAACATATGTATACATATCTATGCTTATATCGCAAAAGCTTATATCACGATAATGATGAAATCACGATAAATTGTGCAATTTCACAAATAACTTGAAAGCCATAGACACAAAAATCCCATCCAAGTGAATTAATTCACTGCAACAGACCCAGGCTTCAAATGAATAGCCATATTGCAAGAGATAGTGACATGTCTCAAATTAATTTAAACTGTCCTAACAGACATCGGACCTGCTATAACACAACTCAAAGCAACTTTTAATGAAATCAATGCACACCTCCAGCTTCCTTTAGCACTCAGTATTATGGCAGACTGTCATGACGATGGGCTGCGAGGAGCCCTGTCAGGGAGTTCATGTGTCAGAGAGATAGGAGTGGACCTCCCCATGGACAGGCCTGAACATGCAGGCAGCTGCTGTCAGCGAGCCAGAACATTGAGGGAATTAATAGAAACAGCAGCTCTCCAGGGACACTGTTAGCCCACTCTGACAGCCAACTCTGATCCGGGGTCATCTTAATGCACCCTGCCTCTTCCCTTCTGCATTAGTGGTAGGAAACACGAAACCTGGATCATGGCAAACATCATTCAACTTTCCGGGTAGGCTTAACTGTGAACACTGGTCCGGGCCTGTGCAAGCTGTGATATGCACACTTGTGGCAATCAAGAATGTGGGAGCGCCCTACGCCGGGTTAAATTTTCACCTGACACAGAGGATGCTTTGCAACAAAAATTGCCCAAAAATACAACACAGATTTCATGGACAAAGACAAACGTTTTATTTATTGGTTATGGCGGTGTTGTAAGCTTATTCATTACAGCTGACGGAAACCGATGTAGTCTTATATGACAACTCAGCCACTAGTCCTCACTATTTTAAAGTTATCATCAGTTCTTATTGTAACTGTTAAAGGGAGGTGATGAGTCAAAACTATACTCATTCAAGGAATTACACTGTTGGCCAGTTGAGCTCATTTGCAATATCATGAGTGGTATTTTTAGATATTAAGATGTCCTTCCTTTGGGACTGCAAGTACTGTTTGTTTTAAATAAAAATGAATTTCAATTGACAAATTGATATTACAAGATACGATGTATTCAAAATAGGGATATATGATGTGTTTTCCCCAGCACAATAAGAATAATTACATGCTTGTTCTGGTCAATACTAATAAGACAAGGATTTCATATTCCTGTGCTCTAAAATGTATGCACACCTGTGGAAATGAGGCTTAGATGAAGAGAGCCCAGATAGATGATTTTAAATTGAATGACTCTCTCCAACATTGCAGAACTTGTGTTGCAATTTGAAACATGTTGTCTCCCCCTGCATCTGTTAAAAATGTCCTCACTGGCTACAACAAGTTGTCTCAGCCACAATTACCAAATAATTCAGAGCATGCTCTGCAGGGAAGTTATCTAATCGCTTCATTTTTATTTACTCCTGCTTTTTTTTTTTCTTCAACACCAGGGTGCATAAAAAACAAATGACACAGTGTGTGTACAGGACAACATGAGCGACGATACAAGTATGTACTTTAACAATGATATATGTTCATTTCTATGTGTAATTGATATTGTTCTATCTACAAATGAGATCCATTTATGATGGTTTAAAAACCTTTCATTTTGTCATTTTGAAGGCACTGTGATAACTCAGACATGGTTTGTTTACCAACATCCCCTCACAAGCTTTTACCTCTTACAACCTTTAATCCGGGGGGAAGAGAGGGGGGGGGGGGGCTACTGATTATAATGCATGAGACCTAACACTACCAGCAGTAATTTCATGTGGTATTCAAGTGCAATTATGTGGTTTTAGATCAAGTATTGACGGACAAATGGCTATGTGAAGGCATTGAACAGAGAGGCAGCTGCACAGACTCGCCTACGCACTAACACACAGCGCTAGAAAGCGTCCCAGATTAAGGCCAAGTTACATAACTTGGGCTGAATTTGTGCTTTTGCATTGCAATGTGCGCCGACGGCTAGTCAATACACACGCTGTTATGCCACCGCTTCAGCGAAACACCTTCACGTTAATGGTCGGATGTGATCACAAGGGGACTGCTGGAACAGATGGTTTCGCTTCACTTGGAAGTAAAGTACACCTTTTGATGGCATTGGCAGCCAGCAGACGAGATGTTTGACCGAGGGTTTTGCTAGCTTCTCTTAAAACCAGTGGTAGCTTGTTATGCATTTACATGAACCACCGAGTTACACTTGTGTATAGAAAACACAAGAGGAGGCAGTGTGAAATATTTACGATGTGCAGGAAGTGGAAATGTCAACTTCTCTGTTAAGTAGGGGATGTCATAATAAACGTAAGGTGTCACATTTAGCAAACGCCGACATGTGTTTATTTGTTATATAAAAAATGTGATAAATAAAAGTCATCACACCGTGGCTAGCTATCTGGTGATGCTGCCTTCACGGTCACCGTCAAAGCAGTGCTTACCTCGGTATAGTAATGCATTTTGTGTTGATATTCTGGGTGGTGATGGCTTTCTCCAGTTCGTCCAGCTGCCCCGTCTTCTTCAGCTTCTTCACCAGACTTTTCACTGCCTTTTCAGACCACTTCTCCTCCTGTCCGTTCTGCTCTCCCTTCTTCCAGCCCAAAAGTCTTTTGACAATGGGGGGAGTGAAAGGCAAAATTGACATCTTGAGTTCAGTAAAGTCCGTCCAGTGTCAAAAGAAGTCCGTCGGTTAGGACAAAAAAACACGAGGACAACTTGCTCTTTATGCGGTCCAAACAGCGGAGATGAACGCGTTATTCAACATCAGATTAAAAAAAAAAAAAAAGTTGTTTAGTGTAAATCGCCACACACAGACGCATCACAGAGTTAAACCCTCCGGTTCTAGCTCATTCGCTCTGTCTAGCTCTAGCTCCGCGGTAAACTGTGCACCGGTAGTCTGTTGCGCTGTGGAGTTAGTGCTACTCCGCCACGCAAGCTAGTTCCGTCTGCACTTCTTCAAGCAGGCGCTCTTTTTAAACATACTTTACCGAAGTCACAACCAAAATACATTTCACACGCGTTAGCATCAGGCACCAATATCAGATAACTTTGTTAGTGGGTTTTTTTTTAAATTGGATTTTCGAACCTTCCTTAAGCAAAGTTTTGTGGAGTTCATAGTCATCCGCGCTGCTACCGCCTGCTGAAGTCTGCAAGAAGTCTGCATCAAATGCAAATGTAGGAGCTGCTGCTGAGAGTTTCTATTCAGACCTCAGACTGCACAGCAGACCTGTGAAAGGCCAGTCCGAGCAGCTGGACAAATGTGCTTTGCTGATATTGCGCAACCCTCTGCCTTTTCCCTGCTGTTGTTTTGCTGATAAAACTGCATGTGGTGGACACACTTATGCAAATACATTACTGCCACTTAAGTGTTAACTGTTACTTTTTTTGAAAAACTTGGCAAAACAGTTGATTATAAGTGAGCGCATGACATAGGGATGCTAATGTATGCGTGCCTAAATTAGGAAAAACTGCATTAGTACAGGCAAAGATGTGTTATTTATTCCTTTGGATTTGTCTTATAAAATTGCTTCAATGGAACCCATCTGTTTCAGTTAATCAACGTAACATAATTATAGAGGTCCACGAGGTTCTTGCCTCCTTATTTTCCTCCACATGGTAAAAAAGTTAAGGGTTTCAATTTTAAAAGGAAAGAATTCAAATTTTTGCTTTTCTGTTTTATTTTTGGAAACACACACTTTCTTAAACATACAATAGAGAGTGGTGTTATAGTCCTATTTCTGCTGTTGTTTACTACACAGAGACGTATCGCGGGTTTGACATTAAGCCTATTCAATATATAACTTTCTCCTAATTGCTACAGGGGTTGTTTGTTTCCACACAGGGGTAAATAACTCAGGAGCCATACTGTAAGATGGAGGGTGATAAAGTCATGCACACACGTACAGGATGAGCCACAAACTTGCCTCAGCTTGTTAGTGGTGCGAACACTCATGGATGCCTACTCAACAAGGCGGTAGTTTGGTTTACAGCGTGGCCCAGTCTCTGAAACCACAACTTATGCACACACACATATGCATACATACATACCCCTCCCTCTCAGCCAACACACTCCATGGTCCACACACACCCACGCTGTGTCAGGGAGTCAAAGTGCCAGATGTACAATAGAGTGTATAAGCACAGCTGAGCTCACCACAGAGAGAGAGTGATAGTTTAGGGTGTGAGGCAGTCTTTGTTCTTTAGGCTTCAAAAGGAAAAAAGACTTTATTGCGCTCAAAAGCCGTTTAGAGAACTTGAGAGTCTAATTTGCAAACGCTTGAAAGACTTGTAAAAGTCATGAATGTTCTGCACAAAGAGGCTATAGTGTACAATTATTAAAGTAGCTTGATACACAAAAATGTATCAGCTGGCATGACAAAAAAAAAAAAAACTGCAAACTTTGGGCTAAAAGGCAGTTGCATTGTTTTAAAGTCCTTTTTTAGAGAAATGGTCTAACCAGAAACCTAAAAAGCTACCGTCTGTCTCCCATGCAAACCTTTAATCAGTGCCTGCACTGACAGTTCACACTCATGCACAAATAGTGGCATCAACCTGTGGTTACCATTTTGGTATGTGTGTACAGCCGCGTTGACCTGCGTCCAGCAGTCCCCCTCTCTGAACACAGTGTGTAGTTTTTGCTAAAAATATCGCTGGCTTTGGCCTCAGCAGGACAGAGCCCTGTCTTTGATCTATTTTGGTGACAGAGCGATGTATATTTTCATATCTGCTAAAGGAATGTCAAGGTTCTTCCTTCATGCCTACATCAAAACGATGTTTAGTCAGAAGATTCATATGGTATTAGGAAGAACAAGAAAGAGTTTAAACGACAACTTTATTATACTACAGAGACATTATTTTGTTTTCAAAAGGGAATGGCTCCAGAAAGCATTTTTGGCAAAAGTTGGAGAAATTCCTTCTTGTGCTTCAATGTGCTTCAATAATTATTTAATCCAACAGAAAAAGAGTTTTACCACCTTTCACCTACCACTAACATAACTGTGTGAAGGTCTTGCAGCCTCTATTAGTACCAAATTACATAAACGTTAGAGAAACAGTGAAAAGTTCTATATGCAGTGAGTTGTTTGTGTGTTATTATCCATCAGCAGCTCTTCATCTGTGGTAACAATTAAGTGTCCAGCTGTAAAACACACCACTCTGCCTCCCCTCTGTGTGTTGGCAGGTCTGAGGAGAGGTCTGGAGGAGCGTGCTGCCATGAGTCACATGCTGAGGCCCTGCGGCTCGCTCTCTCGGCACCTGTTTACGCCCCCGGGGACACGACCGGCCAAGACAGCTGGTTTGTTTTGGAGAAGTGCGGGGTGAGACGGGGGGCGGATATGGGGGTTCAGAGTGGGGGATGGGATTACAGATGGGCCGCAGAGAAGGGGTGATAGAACAGGGTGTACGTGGGGGGAGACTGAGGAGGAGGGGGTGTCTTCTGTGAGAAGAATTACTGAGCACAAAAGGCACTCCAGCCGGACAGAATGGGCAGTGACCACGTGCAATCCGATGGATGATAATGACATTGTGTTGGCTGCAACCTCAGGGGACTTGGGCCAGAGTGTGTGTGTGTGCGTGTGCGTGTGTGTGAGTGTGTGATGTCAGCTGGTGTCCCAGTGGAGCTTAAGGGTAAATCAAATAAATCAAAGATCTACTATATTAATTTAGTATTTGACCTAGTTACTTTCAATAAAATATCCAGTGTCCAAAGTTTCTGCAACACCACATTTTACTAGTATCTGAATGCATCTTGTGAATGTAAACACTGTAGAATCATATCTCACTCTTGATGTCTCTCGTGGGATATCATATCTCCTTTATAAACATCAACACAAAGTCTTGATTTTATGTGCATTATTTTACACGCATTTACAAGTAAACATATTTTTGGTCACTACTATTTGGAATCCTTGGATAGTTCATATAATCCAAACATCATTTAATGATTTAAGAAGAGTTAAGATCCTTTACTCAGGGAAAAGTAGACGGACCACCACAATCAAAATACTTAATCAATGGTTAAAGTTAAAGCCCCTGCTTCAAAAATGTACAAAAAAAACTAGGTTGTGGGTGTCAGAGAGCCTAGTGGTTACAGGCTATTGTTCTTGTTGCAGCGGCCATTGCAGTGGGTTCGAAACCAACCTTGGTCCATTGCTGCACGTCATCCCCTTCTATCGCCTCCCAATATTTTTTTCAGACTCTCTTCAGCTGTCCTATCCAATAAGACAAAAAGACCCCAAAAAATAACTGTGTGAAGTGAAAGAACTCGTTATACAGCAGAACTCACACTGGATTATCATAACTAATGCAGCAATATCTACAAAGGGATTTATTGTTTTGTAGCTTCTGAAGGAGGAGTTCAAATGTTTGATACTGATATAAATATCTATATTTTAAAACCCTGTATCATGTTTTATATGAGCATTTGTTCTGCTTTGGAAAAAATATCCAAATCAACAAGGAAAGAGACAATAAAATCATCAAATCAACTAGTTCTTCATATCATTTAAAATTGAACTAAAAAGTATATATTACGGATCTTAACTACGATCTTAACTACAATACTTACAGACTTTCCACCATTATTTCCTGAAGAAAATCAAAAACAATGTATAAACCACTGTTTATTATAAGATCCTTTCATAAAGTATGTAAGGCATGTAACTAAAGATCAATTCATGTGGCTGTTGGAGAGCCACAACGTCCTGTCCTGTATCTGTGCAACAGATTTAAAAACCTCACCTTAATAAAACTGAAACTAGTTTGGCTGTAATTGTCTGCATGTGTCTATTTGTGCATGTTTGCCCTGTACCGGTGAAATACAAGTGAGAACGTTTCTGAGTGAACTGTAGAGAGTGTAAAGTGTCTTTAACTGATCTTCTTGGCAATAACACGACAATTTGTTTTCTCTCTGAGAGAACCATCAATCACTCAACAGCTCCCGACAGCTCCTCCGACTGCTGCAGCACATGGTGTACCAGAGACATGCATCATAACCCTCCTGCACACACACACAAAGACACACACACACTGAACAGAAAAAACACACAAAACACACCCTTCACATGCATCAGGCCCTTCTTTTATCACTTCACTTCTCTACAGATGACACTTTGTCTATTCTTCTCTCTTCCACATCTTCACAAACACCTCTTTTTGCTCATCAATGTGCACATTCTTTTCTGCAAATGTGTGTTTACGTGTGTCACCATAGTTAAAGTCAGTTGATTCCACTTCATCAGAGGAAACATTTCTCAGTTCATAAGTGCTAAGTGACAATTCTTTTGAAACTTCGGGCGGTTGCACAACTCACACTCCTGTGAACAACAGGAAGAAAGATAGTTTTCCTTTCAGTTGTAAATGCCTATCAGTCAGTACAGTCCTCAGCCTGTGTGAATGCAAAACATGAATAAAGGTTTTCTATATAAAAATAAAAAAATATATATATGCTGTTGTCTCTGTCCTTGCTTCAGAGCCACATGTATAATGATGTGCTCAGGACTGCAGCGTTTCTATACACCAATATTCGCCACAACTGTAAGATGTTGTTTTTGCTGCATAACCAACAAAAAGACACAGATAAGCGTCTTGTGTTACAATATCTTACTAAGTAATGGAAAATTAACACCTTTGTCAAGAGATCTTTACTGAAATATAGGGCTGATTTCTTGATATGCACCAACAATGCTGAAACAAACAGTTTTTTTAACAGCATCAAAAAACTGTTATAGGTTGGATAAGGTTTTAGACCTTATGCCAAAGGTACAAATATAGAAGATATCATTTTTTAATCCTGTGAGGGGAAATGACATTTTAGACTCTGTTGCTGAACATGCACATGAAATACAAACACATGCACAAACAGGATCCTATGGATGTCAGAATGACGGGGCTGCCCATAGCAAGCACTCCTGAGCTGGTTGGGGGGGGGGGGGGGGGGGGGGGGGGGGGGGGGGTTGCCTTGCTCACAGGCACCTCGTCAGCGCTCAAGAACTGGCACCTCTCCAGCTACCAGACCAATTTCCAGATTTGGTCCACACCGGCACCTGATACAGCAACCCTCTGATTTTTGAGCTACCATCGCCCCCATAGAACGTTTCAATACAGGAAAAGTTATAAAAATGACAAGGCCTATGTAAGAGATGTTTAGGGATTTGTGTCTTCAAATTAAGGTTCTATTAAGGTTACAATACTTTTCATTTGCCTGATTTATGAAGAAACATTGTGTTTCCTGGGTTTTTAAATGCAAATTTTCTGTTTGTTTATATAGTCACTTAAATGTTGCTGAATGATTTGTTTTTATCTTTTATCATTTTCATTGGCCTAGAAGTAATTTTTTCTTCTTTTTTAAATTTTAAATACTTTATTAATCCCTGAAGGAAATTTTAGTTTTCCGCTCAGTTATTGAGAGACATCCTTCTCACACACATTCACAAACAGGACCCGTGGAGATGTGTTAGTGGAGAGATTGAGTTGGGGGTTCAGTGCCTTGCTCAAAAGCACCTCAGCAGTACTCAGGAAGTGGCGTCTCCAGCTACTAGAACAATTTTCTTAATTTGGTCTGCACCGGGACTTGAACCCGCAGCCCTTCGGTTACCAACCCGAGTCACTACAGACTGAGCTTCTGCCTCCCTAATCATAATTAAATACTATTGTAGATTTTCTGTATCATAGACTCTAAATGACAGAATGCTTTTACTTCAGTATTCTTGGTTGGAGCTACATTGCCGACTCTTCCACAGTAGCAAGATTATATTTCCATTTAGTTTTACAAGAGGGGTTAAGAAAACAACCTCCTGTGAGAGCTGTGCGAGTGTCCTTCAGTAACAGCCTGGTACAGCAGAAGAGTCATAAGTGTGTTGCTCATCAGCACTGTGTGACTCCGCTGATGTGACTTCTCCCTGATACAACAAGAACACACATGAGCGATCAAACACAAACACTGACTCACAGCATAGGTAGGTCTATTCTCGTCCCTTATATAGCCATGAAGACCATAATCTTAGTCCCTGCAGTGAAAACTGAACCAACAGTTTATCTCACGTCGAGCCCTGACTCATAGAGTAAAATGACAATCCCACAGATAACCCGGTGCTCTCTGTGACTGATTATAACTACAAGCTTGTCTTACAGTGCGGTCTGCTGTCATGACTTACCTCTGAGTCATGAGTCTCTATAAACGGCTGTTGGTCAATCCCTGTGAGAGCAAATTTCCTGTTGTTAGCGTGCCTGCATAATCTCATTGATAGCAGACAGGATATTGAGTTGAGGTCATTCAGTTTGAGCTGGTGTGCAGAAAGAACACGGTGCCACATATCAAGACTGTCATTTGGTATCATTTAACAACACATGCTCTCGATGGGAGCACTTGGACTGAATCACACAGGGGATGTTGATTCAGCTGAAGTTATAAAAGTGATGAGGCAGGAGAGCAACAGAACAAATAAGAATCAGCTGCTGAAACAACTGCCGACAAAATCCTCCAAAAAAAAAAAAAATGACTCAACAGCATGTTCACTGATCAGTCTGAATCCATGAGCACAGATTTCATTATGCTGAGACAGTCAATGAAAGCTTCCTCTCAGTAATTTCATCATCTCAACAGGAGGAGTGCACTCAAGCCTCTCTAAGAGCAGAGTAACTAAAGTACACTGTTGGTGCTTGGTATGTAACTTGATACATTTACTCAAGGACCCTATATATTCATTTGAGATACTTTTATGATCTTTATTTACATGCCAATTCATACTTTCCTAATTATTAGTAAATTAATTGTTTTCTTATTTCAAATTTTGCAGGTCTAGGTAAGGTACTGGCCTGGGACTTTATAATGATCATAAAGGTTTCACTAGCTCTACCATTGGAATTAACAACATTTCTCCAAAATATATTCTCTTTTTTTTTCATACCGTTCTCTCTTTCGATATTGGAGAGCACAGTCATAATAATCCAAAATTTAAATAACTGATATACTCATCAAACCATACAGTGACCCCCTGTCCCCTATAGATAGATAGGGCATTGCTTTTCTGGATGAACATCATTCATTGAAGGGTACAGGTGGTCTCTAAAAAACACTTCTTTTTTAAGATTTATTTTTGGGCTTTTTGCCTTTTTTTAAATAGGACAGTGGATAGAGTGGGAAACCGGGGAGAGTGAGCGGGGAATGACATGTGGGAAAGGAGCCACAGGCTGGATTTGAACCTTGGATGCCCGCTATGAGGATTATAGGCCCTGTTCATGGAGCGCCACCCAGTAGGCCATCTGTGCCCCTAATGCCAACTCTGTTTTGATTTAGGGTGGCCTCTACCTCTGAGGGGACGACAAATTCACCCAAACCCTGCAGAAAAAAATTGCATAATTCGCTTTGATTTTTACACAATTGAACTGTCAAATGTGTCTTTGTAAAACGGGGTTCATATATTTACAGTAGTGCAAAACTGAGACCTTGCATTAATATTTCTTTGTAGGTTACGGTTGACAGTTTGTCTTGCTGACACAGACAGATCACATCCTGCAGTTACATTATCAGTCACCTTCGAAAGATTTCTTGTCCTGTTTTTCTCAAACATCGCACTTTGCTAAAGCATTGCAGTCTCATGTGCGCGCTGTTGACCACAATTTCCTCCATATATATATACTTGAGATTTTTCTCAATACTTCTCAACGCAGATGTCAATCTCAGAACTTTTTTTTCTCTTGCAACCTTGATACATTTCTTGATCAGCTGAGCCTGTTTGGCATTTTTTTTTTTTAAACATGCTACAGAGTTCCTCTAGTGAGGAAGAACCTCAAATCGTTATATTTGTAATGCCATTTTTTAAGGTTTATCATTTCATCTGTAGCTGTCTCTTCCTAGTCTGCTGACAAGTGAACATGTGAAATGTTTTGCTATTTAAAAACACTGTTAAATTGCGCCCTCTAGTGTTGAAATCGTTCTATCACAAGTGTTTGCAGCTGTAAAATGTTCATTTCCCCTAACCATGGACTGAACAGCAGTGTGATTGTACTGAACAGATTTAAATCAATCTTTTCATTTATATTAACTTCCAAATAATAAGATTTAATCAATTATGACAATCAGAATATTTAATTTTCCATCTTTTTCTGAGGGAAACACTTTGATGAACTGGCTGTTACTGATTACATGCCACGTGAAATGAATGATATCTTAAATCTCGCCTATGTGAGGGATTTATGTATGATTCTGTCCACTGAACAGCATACTTAACAGAACACTAAAGTGGATTAGATTTGGTGAAAATCAGATTTGAACCATAATTGCACATTATTTCCCTGCACACCAGTCTTCCATTTGCATTTATATGACAACAAAAGCCCTCAATCTCAGATAACATATGCATAGAAGATCGAGCATTTGGTCACAGACCATTGCTTTTCTTTGTGCCTGATATAATTTCTCATTCTCCTAAGCCCTATTCACACACCCCTTGACAATATGCAAATAATGTCCCTGGGCTACCATTGTATTGCTGCACTTGAACAGTACGAGAGAGATGAACACTTTTGTTGCTGCAGTTGTTTTCGAATTCCATGAGCCTTTAAAAATGGCTGCTGATCACATTGTAGGAGCATAAACAAAGAAATCTATGTGATCTGCTAATGTTGTTTGGAAATGAAAGCCTGTGTTGTGAAACGAATGGAAATGAGGTATTCACATTTATACAGCTCAACTTAAAATATGCCACCTTTAAACTCCATTCTGTATTCTGTGCATTTGGACATTTTAAGATGACATTTAACATGATCACTAGTGAAAACTGAAGTCATAAAGACAACAAGGATATAACATTTTAAGAATATTTTACACTTACTACAAACTTCAAAGTTATTTCATAGTGCTACCTTCTTTCACTACAAAACGACTGCCGCTCATTTTGTTTCAGGATGCAGTACCAGAGATTTTCTTCTTTTCTTTTTGTCTCGTGACTCCTTTAAGGTCTACAGAGTGATGGCTTTGTAGTTTATAGTTTAATCAGTCAGATTTCTACCTCTCAGATTGTTTATTATTTTATCTATATCTAGTAAGTATGCAGTTTTATTTTACATAAATCACTAAAACGTCATTGCTATCATTTTGCGACCAATAAGAATGACCTTTGAACCCCTGGTGCTCCTGACCCTCGAGTTGGCTGAAACGAGGACTTCCTACGTTCCTGTTAAGGCTGTGTGAATCTAATTAAACATTTTCCACTGTGTGTTTCTGCTCGTGCCATTGAGGAGTCTCAGGTAGTCACGAGACATAAGGCCTGCCTGTCGGCAGCGGTGTGGACGAGGAGCCGGCTCGAGCCGGGGCGGACTGGTAGTGTCGGTGCTCTCACTGTTTGCCTATGGACACAGACATAGTGTCTGTTTTCTGCCAGGAATTTCCAAGATCAATTCTGGAAGAAATCTCGGAATCACTTGAGGAAATGGCCTTATGTGTTGAAGTAAATATGTCTGTAAATGTTTTTATTACTATATTTCTACTGCTATACTGTTTATTTTGGAGAAACTGTAACGATCGAATTTCCCTCTGGGATTAATAAAGTATTTCTGATTCTGAACTAGAGGACCTTAGTGGGAGTGGCCTGCGGTGCTGTGCATTCTGGGATTTGGTGTCTTTCATCAACATGAGCCTACATATATTTCTACTACATATATGACCCAATGTCAATACAGATTCATGTTTCAATGGGTGAAGTATCCCTTTAATTGTTTAATTAGTACAATCATACATATATAAATATATTTGTGGTCTCAGAGGCATTGACACATCTAAATGCAGTAAAAAGCTTTTTAAATTTCGGCACCAGAGATCATATACTTGATTTATTTATAGTATAGTTTGTTTTTTAAGGAAGTAAGGAAAATACTTATCTCAGCATGTGCTGCTTTCATTCCTTCTCCAGTGAACCTGGAAAAAAATAAACATTACATGACTTGTTTCTACTTTTCCAGAAGATGGCAGCAAAGTCCCGCAGTGTTCACAGTGATGTGTTTAAAACCCCACAGCGCTCTGAGAGGATGATTGTGTTCCTGAAGAGAAAGTAAGGACATGGATCAAAGTCTGACTGTGTGAGTGTGTTGAGTCATCCTTTGGAGCCAGTCAGTCTAACTGCCTGTCTGCCTGTCCATCTATCTGCTCATCTGAGTCTCTATCTGCCTCTCTGTGTGGCCAACAGTGCATTATATCTGCGTCACAGCTGGAAGAGTCAGAGGCTTTATCTCCTCCACAGTGTCATTTCCCATGTCAGGCATGTTGTTGTTGTTGTTTAGTTCTAATTGAACAGGTTTACATTTCAGCGACCCAATGATTCTGTTCACATATACTGTAAACAAAATCAAATCATCTAAATGTTCTGCAAGAGGCTAAAAATCAGAAGAGAAGAGACTTGTTAATAGAAGTACATTTTGGATTATTTACTACAGTTTTAAACCAACTAAATGATAAGTCCTTTGGCAGAGGAAGTACTCGGATCCTTCAGATTAAGTACGCAGAAATAAAACAATGTACAATTGCGGCGCTACTGGCCTAGCGGTTGGTTTGTGTGCCCCTTGTGCGCTGGAGGCTATGATCCTCGGGGTGCGACCTGTGGCTCCTTTTCCATGTCCATCCCAACTCTCTCTCTCCCCACGATTTCAGAGCCTGTATTCTGTCCTATCTCTAAAATAAAGGAATAAAAAGCTTTTTTTAAAATACCTTCACTCGACTCGAATTCAGGTAAAAGTCCTGCATTCAAAATGTGTCTTTTGTGGAGTCACCTGTGCGTTATTTCTGTGATGTTACATTTAATCAGAAACATAACAGATCTATTTCTACGCAATAACTGGCTCCGTGTTGTTGGAATCACCACAGCCGAAGAAGCCGCCCACTGATCTGTTTCCATGTTACCTGTTTCAGTTGCTCCTCCTGCAAATGATGTACAAAAGACTTGCATCAGTTATGTACCACTGTTGTGTTTTAGATGTCTTTCTTTCCCCTGATCAACATATTCAAAATGGGATTCTTTATTATAATGAACTAAGGGGAAATAATGGCTGCCACAAAAGTGTGATAAAGTGTTCACTTATTGTTCTTAAAACACATGGTCAGTTTTGTCGGAGGCAAGAGCAATGTTGTCTCTATGGGATATTGTGATGAACATACATCATTTCTCAGCGTGTGTGAATAAATCTTCTGTTCATGCTTTAATCTGAAATGAGTCAGGTATTATTTGGAGATTGTATCATAAGGTGCAACACCGGTGCAATATTTTATAACATTTCTGTGGTTCTTATTTCTGCAAGAACATTGTTTTTCTTTATGTTTCCAGGAAGTCTTGATTTTCATGATTTCTAAATCTTCAGAACTACACAGAAATAAACAGAATAATCTGATTTCAAAGCGGCAGCAAAGGCAAACAGTATCACTGCAGGGCATGTGTTGACAACTCCTCCAACAATCTTCAGAACATCAGTAGTCGTCTTGGCAATGTTGCCTTCAGGGCCCAGGCTAGTATCTGCAACACTAGAGAGCTGACAGGCTGACATAGCTTTCGCACCTCCACCTCCGTTTGATTGACAGCTTCATTCAAAAACCTGAGAGAATCCCCATTAATACACTTCAACAGAGCAGAGCTGAACACTTTGACTTAATGAGAAGCTTCACTCGCTGTGTCTCTTGTCCTACGCCCAAACTCTCCTTTTGAAAGAGTATCCTGTTACTGCTGCAGGAAAAGGGGCAGTTTTATCTTCTCTTGTCAATATGATGAGCTGAAAGTGAGTTCCCCTGAAAGTGAGACCTCTCAGTTCCACCCTTTTATTTCTGTTTTTAACACCTAGTTTGAGACAAAAGGTGAGGGATGAAAAATGGCTGTATACCTATGACTGCTTCAAGAGGAGGTCACACAATAAGGCTTTGTGGCCTTTGCGAGCCGCCACGGTTCAATCAAACGCTTTGATATGAGGAATAATGTCTGTGTGTGCCGAAGAGAGAAAGAGAAGAAGAAAGGAGAAGAGATGAAAGAGTCATGTTTTATGTCTACAACAGTTTGGGGTTGACTCTAAAGGTAGGCCTGTACTTTTATTATGTTAGAGTACAGTGAAGTTCAGGTCTGAAATAATGCTGATACCACAGTTTGAAGATGGCATGCATTCAGATGGTAGGAGTAGTAATTATAGTTACAAAGATGAAAGGCTTCAGAGCTGGCCCATTACGTTTCTGATGTATAATTAATGATTTCAATGGTTTTATGAATAGCTAGGTCTATTACAGTGAAGAAGATTTAAAGGTACAGATACCAAATGTAATTACTCAGAATAGACTTTAATTTTGTTCTATTAGAAATTTAACAGACAACTGTGATAAGCTGTGTTGTTTGATGAAGCTCTGGAACAACGGAAAACATTTATATTAAGAAATTAAGTATTTTCCACAAGTGGAAAGGCAAACACAAATGTTTCATGATCATATATTTTTACATCCATTGCTTTTTAACGAAGTCAAATATTTATTTTGATGTCTCTGCAGCTCTGCTTGGGTTATAAGTAGACGACTTAAATATTGCTGATGTTTAGTGACAATTAGCAAATGTCAGCATTCTAACATGCTAAACAAGGATGGTAACCATGTTTAAGTTATCCATGCTAAACATCAGCTGGTTAGCCTTGACACTGTGTGCATGTTAGCATGCTGATGTTTGCACTCAGCTCAAAGAGCCGCTGTGTTGAAGCTAAAGAATCACAGAGCTACTTATGTTGCCTTGGACTCACCAGGCCTGTTGAAAAATAAACTCCACTGTTGTCAGTAGATATAAAACTATCTGAAGCATAGACAGTTTGTCTTGACTGACAGGTCGCCATGGTAATGACTTGTCAATCAGAAGGTACCAATAACCTAAGAGTCCAGTTTGAGGGAACAGAGATATTAGCTGTTTCATTGTGAAATGAGATGAGTTTAAAACCGTTTGTTATCTGATTCATGCGTGTAGCCAAAGGCTCATTCTTTACAATCATTCCTGTCAGTTTTAAATGTTGTTAATAAGATTTCCAATAAGGACTCTGACAGGCCCATCCACAGGCTGTGGAGCAGGCTGAAAAAAACTGTATCTAAACAATTTCATTTTTAGATTTTCATTTAATCTCTTGTGTCTCTTTGCTGTTTTACTTGCTTTAATACAACATCAACACATTTGCATGTCTTTGTGCTTTTGAGTCGTGCATTCTTTTCAGCTACTTCAGTTCATTCAATTTCAGCTAAAACTGTGTTAACTGTTTTGATTTTGAGCATGTTTGTGAAGAGAAAACAAACCGTCTGTTTTGCATTGGTTAAAACAGGGTTGGACGATCACAATCAAAGTTATCAATTGGGTCAGAAAAGTAGGATGCCGTGTCCAGAAGCTAATTACAAGCCAGTTCTCACGTTAAGCAAATAAATGTCCACAAGATCTGAAATGAGCAGCATGAAGAAAATACTGTGTTTTCATCTGAGGTTGTAGAATTAAGAGAGGGCGGGGACTCCTGCAGGCTCTCTCCCAGCGAGAGGAAACCTGAGCAGGGTCGGTACCGCGCTGGAATCTACCGCACTGGCATCTGCCGGAGCCAAAACCTCATTCTGGAAGTTTGGAAAGCAGAGGAGTGACAGCATTTCCTGCATCCATTTAGAGTCCCACAATATGGAAAACATTTAGACCTCTTTAGGAAGAAAAGTAATACATTTTGGTTTGCGTTGGGATTTTTTTTCTGGTGGTATTTAGTGTAAAAGCAAGTTTTGTAAAGGAAACCTTTTATCTGAGAACAATAACAAATTGGAAACAGAAGGGGAGTTGGTTTTCTTACTTGATTGTGTGGTCTCTGGTCAGAATTGTTCTTTGTTATGGATTTGTAAAAGGAATTATATCAAAATTTCTATGAAAATAGTCAAACATCCTCTGTGTCTGTGGAAATATGCTGCAGCCATTGTCTCGGTGGTGTGGCTCTGTGCCAGGATAACAAGGCATGAGATTTACACTAACCACTGTTGGACCACTATTTGACCACCATATATTGTATACATTCTAACTGTAACTTCATCCTCTTCAAAATATATAGGAAACACAAATATGACAAGTTGGCCCCTTTTTATCCTCTTGTACCATCTCAGATAAAAGCTTTCCGTTTTATTTCTAATTCATGTGTACATGTGGGAGTGTGCTTTGCAAAAGACAAACCATTCAGCATACATCAAAAAACATTTCAGATGAGGCTCTGGGTAGGGCTGAATATCTAATAATCTATTATGACTTTTCTATCATTTTCTAAAAGTGTGATTATTAAAGACCTGAAACCAGGACTAGATACCTTTCCGATAAAGCTTTGAAGCATTTTCTAAACATTCCTCTTCAAAACTAAGAAAAATGAAAACGAATGCAGTCTCTATACCTAATCATTCTACTTTTTGTAACTAGATTGATGAGGGGGGGGGGGGGGGGGGGATAAACGAGGAAACCTCATATATGGAATTACTCTATCTTTACTATTCTTTAGTATTTTTCGGACATATACCAGCCATGTCTGTCAAATATTTGACAAACGTTCTTGGTCAGCTTTGTTATCACCAGGCAAAATACTGTAAGTCTTTTTCAGCAGTCAGCATGTTGGAGAAGTTGTGTTGTCAGATTAATCTTGAATAGGGCAGACATTGTCTCTGAATAATTACACATTTCCCAGCATGAGTCTCTCTATTCTACCTTCTTCCTTTCTGTAAATTGAGTTATGTTGGCATTTTACTGAACAGCTGTTTGACAGGCTTTGTTAAATTTAATCTGTGTGCTATCCAGGCACGGACATATACTGTAAACCAGGGGTTCTCAACTGGTGGGCCGGGACCCAAAAGTTGGTCGCGATAGCTGTTTTCAGTGGGTTCGTGAAGGTGTGCATGGAAGAAAAGTTGTGTCAAAAAGTGTACAAAGTTTGTTTTGTTTCGTTTCTCTGTTCTATTACACTTTGTACCATCTGAGGTCAAAACTGCAAAATGTTTTACTGAATACAATCTGAAAAATATCAGAAATGTGGGTTGTGATTTTTCATGAAGGTGTTGGTGGTGGGTTCTGAGGCTGGTCTGTGATACCCACCTATCTCAAAGTCCAGTTGTCATGAGCTCAGAAGAGCAGCCCTTTATTCATCAAGTGACAACACACCAGTTCATTAAAGGGGGTCTATAAATCGTTTTTTTAGTTTAACAAGTACAACGAGAACAAGTCTAACACGAGGAACATTTGAATTATTCAGTGTTCACAAAAATATCCAATTAGAATTATATCTGGAAAAGCTCGGAAAATCAGCCAACATTTTTTATCCATGGAAGCGCTGGTATTACATCACGTGGAGGAAAAAATTGTTGTACTTGTTCCGCTGATATTCACTGACAAAGACCCTTTCTGCTCGTCCCCAGAGATAATTCTATGCAATATCATAACAAAACTTAACATTAATGTCATATTTAGGCAAATACTCAACTTAAATGCGGAACAACATTTGGGGATCTGATGGGACAATGTGTGTTGTATGAAAAGGAAAGCTTTAAAACTGGAGCAATGGTTATGTGAACAGATACCCCCACAGGTAAATCTGATTTATTATAAGATAGAGGTTTAAGGTGATAAGATTGTTTTCATTTTAATATGTGAGGAAAATAAATTAAATACTCTCAGTGATACTCTTAATTAGAATAAAGTGTTTTACAATAGGAACATTTTAATTTAACTGCTAAATGCTACATAGAGATGAGTGATGTTATAGACTGTGTGAAAATGTTTTAGAGCTGAATCAAAAGGTCAGGAGCCGATATTTCTCAGGAAATCGTCAAGAAATTACAGCTACTTAGTTCATTAAATCTATTCCCTCAATTGCACAGCAGTCACTTTCCACAGCCTCTTTTAGTTCTTTTCTGCCTCTGGATCAGAACTCTTCTGAGGAAACCGTCAGGTGGTACGGCAGAAAGAGCTCTTTGGGTGATCTAAGGGGTTAAACGGGAGTCGAAGAGTCTCTTGGCTGCTATTCAAGAGGCGAGCAGCTTCAGGCAGTACTGGTCGCGGCTCACAGCAGCTGAAAGAGAAGGCTGTCTCCAACGCCTCCCCCCCTCCTGTGTCTCTGTCTCCATATAATTACACTATGGCTGACAGACATGGTGCTTAAAGTAACAAAACAAAGACGGACTGGAAAATAAACAGCACCTCAGTCAGTCATTGAAAGGGCGAGCCTGAGATGTGTACGTTGCCCACTTTTATACTAATAGTTTAGACCAGACGGGAAACTGTTTGCTGTGTAAGCAAAGCAACTTCTTTAGAAAACGTAAAAGTAACACTCACTCGTCTTATTACTCATTTCCATGTTTTTGGGAGGTAACAAGAAGCTCAACCACAACTGCTGTTATTGTTTGATGCCCAGTGACAGAAGTTAGTCAGGCTTTCTCAGATGGGGATTACTTTAAACTGATTTAATTCTTTGAATGTTACAAATACGGCTTCAAAAAAACGCGTGACTGTGTGTGTAAATGCATGCGTGGTGCAAACAGATGTATACAAGGGTGTTTGAGTGGGAGTGGGAGTGTAAGGTTTGCTGAAGAGCAGCAACACAAGAGAGAGCGGTCATAACAGAGATCTTGTAAGATGGAGTGCAGCTCAGAAAAAAGATTGCCAGTTACCAAACACAATATGGACAGGCAATTAATTAATCAACAGGAAATGTTTTACGATAACTGTTTTAGACTGTACATAATCAAACACAATGCAGGGTATCTTTTCTACTGATTTGATTAAGTGGACATTGAAAGATGAGAGGTTATGGTCTGGAAACTTTGATTGTCGTTTACACAATTATTTCTTCACATTTAAGACAGATCTATCCCGGAAACAAACAGATGACTCATAAGACGACCAAAGTTTTAAAAGCCAGTAATAAATGGGCTATGGGAATGTGATTGGAGGAGCTAGGGGAGGGCTGGGTTGTTTGTAGCAGGTGTAGCAGGACGGAAGACAAACCAAAAATAAGAAATAACTAATGGATTCGGTTTTGGTATAGGATACAAATGCATGTTATTAAATGTGCAATGAAAGATTCTGTACATCACTATTGCATACAACAAATGCATAAAAAAAGTATACATTACTACATGCACACTACATCACTACGCATATCGTAGACACCACAAAAATGATCTGTGGATTTACAGGACTTCTGCAAGAAGAGAAAAACATGGTAGCCTACGGCACATTCATTTTAAGGAATCAGCAACATACAACTCCAGCTAGCTGTTGGCTGCCTGTAAGTTGTAGCCAGTGTCAGTAGAGTGTCCTCGCTGTCCTCTCTACCATCATGGTTATCCTCCACCCTGAGCAAAGTCTCCACCGTGTTAGCATTTAGCATCCTCACTGCTGGTAGTAGCTGTCAGCGACCATCGCCTCAGGTGTCTCCCTTGTTTTTTTTTTGTTTTTTTAAATAACATGTACGAACGAATTGTATTTGGCTAAATCGACTGGACACTAACTTCTTGACAAAAAAAAACTGCTAATAAAATCTGGTTAACCAGTGCCACACAATCGATCGGCAACAAAACTAGAAATTAATAAAAGTGAGCAAGCAGCAAAGTTCAACGGCCAGCGTCAAATACGTCACTAGAACGTCATTACGTAAACAAACATATGATTATATTTTATTTTATAAATATGTACGTCTAAGCCAAACTGATGCTTTTACATTGATATAGCACAGTTTAACATCAAAATATTCTTTTGAAAAATAAAACTGTTCAAGGAAGTGACTCGATCTTTTTAGGGGCGTGGCTAACAACCTGCTAGCTAAATGCTATCGTGTCAACTGATTGGTTAAAGCAACTGAAAACAACAATCTTTAAATAGCTTAACGGAGCGTGTGCATAGTTTTATGTATAACAATTAAATCTATTTTTCTACAATTCTACAATTCTACAATTCACTTAGCAGACTCTTTTATCCAAAGCGACGTACATCAGAGAGTAAGAACAACACAAGCAAGGATCTAGAAAAAAGGGAACAATGTCAGTAAGAGCAAACGATCAGCTTTGAGTCCGATTGGACACACAGGTGCTGACAGGAAGTGACCAGAGGCAGAGCACAACATTGACGGCAGTACTAGAGAGCTCTAATCAGTATAGAAACCATCTTATAGGTCATCGTTATCAAACAAAAACCATTGTCACAACCATCATCATCATCAATAATAATATCGGGACCATCATCATTAAGTTAGTAGGTATCCATGAAAGAGCTGGGTCTTTAGCTTTTTCTTAAAGGTGCAGAGGGACTCTGCAGATCGAATGGAGTTTGGAAGTTCATTCCACCACCGGGGGGCGACAGATGTCTTCTTGCATTACTGAAAATTAAAAACAAAATCAAACTGAGCTGATGTTATCGTTAGTGCTGTGTTAGCTGTGATGAGTCTCCTTAATGTTTTATGAAAAAAAAACCATCACACTTTGAGCTTGTGATTGCCAGAATTACATGCTGATGATATCTGAATGCATTAAATTGATCGACATCATTTTTCCTGGGTTACACGCAGCAAACAAAATGTAAAAAATCTTTTTACATAATGCCAACTGTTTATTAACTGGTTCAGTGAGAAACGGTTTAAGCCGTGTCTGTCATCATCCTTTTGTTGTGTGGATGACATTAATAAACAGTGATGTGCAATCAGCAACAAGACAGCGAGGAGACGTCTGAGCTGTCTGTGGTTTCACACAGAGGGCTCACTAACAGCCGAGGTATCGATCCACAAGCACTCTGAGCAGCAGAGTGACAAAACAGTGTCAGCATGATGATGATGGTGCGAGGAAGGAAGAAGAGTGTGGAATCTGAGGTTGGAGTGTTTTTCTCTGGTGATCACTTGTTATGCCTCAGATATTTGCTCTCTTGGGATAAATCAGAGCTGGATTATAATCTGGAAAACTGGTGATGTCACTGTTTTGTAAGGTGTCAGTTAAGGCTCTTTATTGTGTATCTTAATGTCATGATTGTCTTACAAAGACAACTCAAAATCCAGTTTTTATTCTAACTTGCTAAAATGTTATCAAATTTAGCAAAACATTTATATATAATCATTTAATCAATCAATCTTTATTTTTTCTTTAACAAACTTTATCTTAAGACAATTTACAAAAACAGCAGGTCGAGAACTTACTCTTGAACATATATTATTTGCAAAGTCCCAACAAAGTCCCAACATTAATCCAGCATGAGCAAAGCACTAAGCAGCATTTAGCAAAGTAACAGTGTCACTGAAAAACTCCCTTTTAACAGGCAGAAACCTCGAGCAGAGCCAGACTCATGTTGAACAGCCATCTGCCAATACTGTGTTATTTACATATATAGATTTATGGCTACTATGCCAGTAATAATGGTGAAAGGTATGTGTTAATACTGACTTACCTTTTTTCAAGATTATTGGGTTTCCTAACATTTTTAAGGAAATTCTTAACGTGACCTCTGCTGACCTAAAGTGCCTTTAATTATGTACCTGTGCACTTCAGGATGTCTTCACATCACAGTTCAATGTGGCAACAGGTGAAGCTTAAAACCCGTCAGGGAGAAAATCACTTCCTGGTTATGCATTAAGTTAAGTCATTAGGTATATTTAGCACTCCAATATGTATTTATTTTTATTGGCCATTTACAAATAAAAGATAAACTAAAGGAAATTCAGTTTTTTACCCTGTTAGTGAACACACACAGAGGTATCCTAGTATATCTGATTTGTCAGATTATTCTGTAATGAACATGCTGCCCATCACATAATCATAATACATCTGTAATAAAAAAAAAACCAATTGAAACTTTAAATGCACTCAGATTGTGACGGGTAAACATATCTAGCAGGTTTTTCAACTGTACAGATATAAATGAAACGATTGCCCAAAGAGTGCTTAAGTATAACTGGAACTTGGAAACTTTTCCAATGGGGTATGCCAAAAAGAGAAAAATGTATAATTCTCAGAGCAGAACATTTTTTTCGCAGCCCACAAGTTGGGAACCCCTGCCCTAAATCATCATCTGAAAATGGCCAATAAAAGTATAAAATATATGTGACTTTTGAAAACTTCTAGACAAACAGGTGTGGTCCTTCAAGTCTTCCCTCTTCTTGTTGTTTGCAAAAACAGAGAATCTGATCCATTAATTACCCGTCCCTGATGTATTCATTAACATAATTATAACATCATAATCTGGACAGGGATAATTATATGGTGAAGGGGTGGAGCTCAGGAGCCGGCGGCAGAATTAGCCCATTTTCCTTCAGTTCACAGTGAGGTCAGCACACACCGCAGCCATGAAGACGAGGCCAGAAAACCTCCTCCGCTGCTCTCTGCCTGGGATCCATTTCATCGTCTCCATGACTCTGAGTCCTGACAAAGGAAAACAATTAAGACTGGAGACTGGGCCGGGGTGTTTCAGATGAGAAAACCAAAAAAAGAGATGGAAGAGAAACATTGTAAGTTTTTTAGACTGAGCCTGCCAGAAGCAACTCTCCCACCCAAATCCCTCCTCTGAATCCTTCCATTGTATCCTGACCACAAATCCCACACTTTGCCTGGAAAAGCAGAGCACAGACTCGACTGAAATATACATTGGAATTTTTTAAGGGGTATATGGGAATGCCCAGAGCTTTTAATAAAGGGTTTTATTCAGATCTGTTTGTTGTTATGTACACAATGAAAGTTTAGACCTTAGTTTATGTACTTCCAGTGCACAAATGTGACTGTTTTTTGCAACCACAATATAAAATAATCCAACAATTGATCTTTTTTAGGTTTAGACTGCCGCGTACTGTGACACTGGAGACATTTTTGAACACACTAGTGCTTCATTTTCCTTCAGCAGTGCTGCAACTTTGTAATCAGGCCCCCTTTACTTTTACAGCTAAAGTTAATTACAGGTTTCAGCAAGCAGCCTGCAGAGGTTCAGGGTCAAAACAAAAATGCCTGACTGCCTGTGCTGAGCCAGTTCTGCTGCTGCTGCTTTGTCTTTCAAACACACGTCTGAAGAAATGTTTTCTAACTGCTTACTTCGCTGTTTTTGTCTCATTGTGTTTACTCTTCAACCTATTGCCCAAATATGAGTTTCCATAAATAATTGTGCTGTTGAAAGAGTCCAACAGGATGCCATTACGCTGTAAACGCAGAACTTTCTCCTTCCAGAGCCGGTTTGGGCCTGAGTACCCTGCTGTGGCTTGTTGTGTAATCTCTCAGTTATGCACTTTATTTTCTTACCACTGGCACTGTGACGCCTTTCGCTGTTTTCCATCGCCACTGGTCCCTTTTTAATAAGGCCAAACAGATAGTTAAAACTTCACTATGATTTATAAAGTTGGAGCATATTTATAAAAAAAATGAGTAGTAATGAAACTTTGCTTATAGACACACACACACACACAAACTAGAAAACAGTTGGAGATGAAAGTTCCTTTTTGACCTGTTGGGAAAGCTTATAATTTCCTCTCATTGTCTCCCTCAGAAGAACAGAGCTTTCTGCGAATGTGATCACATGGCCTTGCACTGACTAACACTAGATGAACACGATCTGACTGTTTTGTTTGAAATATGCATTCATTAACTATAATCGTTGTGAGACACAACAAGCTTTGCATAAACTTTAAGAACTGAAAATGCACTCGATCACTTTTATGTGGCCTTTACTCCCCACATAGATCAAGACAAAGCCATTTAATGACCAATTAAATTATTTATTCTCAAAGACAGAGATGTAGATCAGTTTGTTGCACCGAGTAAGTCTTTTTAAAGGAGTGTTACTGTAAAGAAGATAATTAAATTCTTATTCAGTTGCCCTATTATCTCCTCCTTTCTTTGGGTTTCAGACGTATCTGCAGTGGAATTCAAAAGTTGTAGAAAAGATGTCAAATCCAAAATCTGATGTTGCATTTTTTTTCAAAGCTAAAGGTCAGCTTCAGACTAGCGACGTTTAACTTGGTTAACTTTGCTCACAAGGTGAAAGAAATGATCACAGTGACTAACCGAACTAAAAACGTAGTCAGCTGACACCAGGAGAAAGATCAAGGAGGCGATCCACATCAAAAAGGAGAGGCCATGCTTGATGATCTTGTCTCTATATTCCAGCACCTGTTATGACTTGAGCTGAGTTTCACACACCATTAGCAGAGAGACCCTGAGATGCAGTTAAAAACTCCTGAGAGCATCAAAAGTCAGACATTTGACCTTCGATTATTTTGTCACACAGCCAAAATTTTAACTGACAAGAACTAATTTCAATGAGTTTCAACGGATTTGAGTGGAAATGTTGTTTTAAACTGCTTCTAAATCTGAACCCCCGAGCAACTAACATGAGCAAGAATACATGTACCACTAAAAAAGTAAACTTTTGAAACACACAATAGTTTAGCCTTTGGCAAAATATTATCAAATTTGCAAAATAATTTTAAATGATCTCGTGTCCATGAAATCTGAAGCCACAGCCAGAAATGGGTAAGCCTATCATTAAACTGAGATCAGGGTCAAACAGCTAGCTTGGATCTGTCTCAAGAGTTAAAACAAATACTATTATAACTTCAGGAAGCACTGGAGACCACCACAGGAACCTTCATTTAATACAAATACTTTATTGACAATGTGTGTATGGCATACTCTTTGATGAATCGCAAAATCATGAGAATGTAAACCGGGTTACGTCTTGTGTTTACAGTTTGTGTTTGTAAAATGACACAGAGAAACTGTAATGCATATACAGAATGAAAAGTGCATACTCTTGTTCCTTTTTTTATTTCGTCCATATACACATTACACTATACATAAATAATTGCATTGTAAAAATGACTCAAGTATTTACATGTATAATATATTTTATATAATATATAAATCTTATATTAAATCTAGGTAGATTACAATAAGGATACTGGGTAAGGAGTCTGTGAGTGTGGCTGTGTGCTATCTGTGGTTGTTGAGCAGCACCTCCAGCCAGCACGGACAGGAGGTGATGAACTGTCTGGAGTAGCATGGGCCCCATCCTTTAGCAAAACTGATGCGAACACTGTGGGGGTCCCAGGGCCCCTCCTGGCTCTCAGGCTTTACGCCGTGCGAGGCCATCCAGCTGGAGCGCTCATAGTCAAACACCTTGAGGGAAAAGCCCGGCATCACCCTCCTCACGCTCAGCCCTCGAGCGCTGGGTGGATCCAGAGTGGGCGAGTGGACGAACACGGGGTGCAGGCTGCGATTGTACAGCCACGCTCCATCCGGCTCCTGGCTCAGCACGATGCCGTGGCCGATTTTACTGCGTATCTGTTGTACACTGCTGCTGCTGTTGCTGTTATTCCCTCCACTTCCATGGCTTGGATGTCCATAAAGACTCGATGTGCCGTGGCTGCCAGGGTCGTCACGGCGACTGTGGTAAGCGTTGGCGTGGAGCTGGCCCAGGCAGAGGCCTGTGCCCTGAGGTAGGTCATAGAAGATGTTGAGCGAGGGCTCGTAGGCGGGATAAAGGCGGCCCACGCGTGTGCGCTGCTCCCAGTAGGCAACGCTGCACCAGTGAGAGCGATGTCCGCCGGAGGTGGAGGAGCCGAGGGAGGTACCAGTGTCTGAGGAGAAGGAGAGAGGTGGAGGTATTAGTGTTTGCTTTGGTAAGTGCACTAATTTTTTACGACAGTAATTCCCCTTGAAAGGAGGAGAATGATGTTGTGTTAAGGGGGGAGGAGGAAGGGAGGATGGGAGAGGAAGTCTTTATGAGAGCGGGAGCCAAATGTTTGGATGCTCATTCTTTCTCTGTTTGCACAAGAGGTGTAAAGTCCACCCATAGAGAGAATTTTGTGGAATCCAAAAACAATACAGGGACCTGAAATACTGATAACTCCATAACGGTGCTGTTTTTTATATAGAAGCTAATGTGCTGTCATGTAATGGAGAGACATGTGCCACGATTGATTGTATGATCAGAAGGCTCCTTTACTAATCATTACCATACAATGCATTTAAAAAAAGAAAATTACATTACACTGTAAGTTACTGCTTCAATGCACATTCAAACCAAAGATTATTTTATGCAACAAATAATGTTACTGTACAAGGTGATTGCTGAACACATGGACACGACTGCACCAGAGAAAGAAAGGATGACAGATGAGCATAATAGTAAATGAAACACACACACACACACACACACACACACACACACACACACACACACACACACACACACACACACACACACACACACACACACACACACACAGTGTTAGTGGAGATATCTAAGCACAGCACAAAGCTGCAAAAGGCTACAGTTTAAGATGTAAAAAAAAAAAAAAAAACTACCAATGATCCAAATTCTTGTTTATATTATTTAGGAGATGCAAACTGAATCTACACCATAATAAACCATATCAGTAGTGATTTTGCATGTCTGTAGTAAATAATGAAGGAACATTTGGAAAAGGCATCTGCATGTATTTGCTGCTTGGTGATTGCTCTACTGTATTGGTAAATTCTAAGCGTGGTCCAAAGGTACTGTATTGGATTCTCTCTCTCTCTCTCTCTCCAGTTGTTCCAAATGTGTCTCACAAAGCACGTCTTCTGTTTTTATTCTGCAAAACTTTGAAACTCACTCCCTCACAAGATAAAACTCCTCTTAAAAGGAATTGAAAAACATTTTATAAACTGGCTTGTCATGGAGTTTCAGAAAGCCTTAGTCAAAGTTTGTATCATTGTTTTCAACAGACTCATCTCTGGTATTTTACTTTTTACAGATTTGTTGTTTATTCTTAAATGTTATTATTTTTTTAATGTTGCAATCTTTTTAAGTCTTTGTTTCTATGTGAATCACTTTGGGCTGCATGTTTGGATGAAAGGTGCTTAATAAACAAAGTCGAGTTGAGTTGATCGCGACCCTTTTGGCTGGATGGAAGCGTCTGCATTCGCCATGTTTCTTCTCATTGCCCATTTCCCCCCTTAACTTGTCACTCATGAGAATATTTTGAGAAGTGGCCTAAAGCCGCCAACACTAAACAGGCCACTTCCTCCTCTGACATCCCTCATCATCTCCCTCCACAACACCCCTTCAGGTCCGGAGGTAAAGAGGAGGTAGAGAGCAGCAGAGAGGGGGAGTCAGGAGGGGGTGAGGAGGGAGAGGAAAGCATTCAGCTCTCTGTCAACCTAGCGCAAGCCCATGAACCCTTGACCCCTCAGCCCTCATGCTATCAGCTCACATTAACTCCCACACAGAGTGATGCCATTATTTTGCTCCAGAGACTCTATTGACACAGAGGATTTAAAGACCCATGTGCCTGTGGCCCCATTCCTTTCATTTTCCAGCGCGCAGCACCCCCTCTTCATCCGACAGGGGCAGGGATGGCCACAGTCCTGCTCCCATTAACAAGCTGCTTTTGGGTGAAACCAGCTCCAAGATTAGGCTAGGTGTGTTATGTTTGCACAGCGGCCATTTTTGTTTCAGGGAGTTGGGGTAGGGGCGGAGGTGGGAGGAGATTTGTGCGAGTGATTGTACATGAATACAAGCACATACACACAAGATGATGAGATAGGGCCTCACACAAGTGCATGTACACACACAAATTGGGCTTTCTGATCCAAACAGTATGACTATAACACACTCGCACAAACACACACAAAATTGCACTTCTCATCTGAGGCCCACGTGTGTCATTAGTGAATTCCAGGCTGGCAACTCCTGCGGTCTGGAGTTTTTACAGCTCTCCAATAAGAGAGCAGGCTGCTCAGCTAGCAGGATCTCTCTCTCTCTCTTTTTCTCTCACTCTATCTCTTTCTGACTCCCTCACACTCACATAAACAGAATCACACACACACACACACACACACACACACACACCGAACACTTTTTACAAGCCCTGTTCTTCCCTGTAATAAGGCAACACAAACATGTCTGGGGAAACACAGGCAGGCTTTATGAGCTCATGATCAAATTAATTCCCAAGACATAAAACAAACTGGGACTTTTTAGGGGTTTTTAGACAGAGTACACTTTACATTTTTATCACATAATGAGTGATGCTGCACAGAGTATGAACTTTGTGTTTACAAGACATATATGCTGTGTTATGCAAACAGAGAGTTACACAGAGAAAGAACATCTAGAGAAACTTTAGATCAAGAATAAGATGTGTTTCTGTTCGCGCACAAAAACTTTGTGAAGAAACACCCAGAAAGTCTGAGACCTTCTCAAACTCAAACATCTTTTGCACTGCACTCTACTCTATTTCTACGTCTCTGAACTTCCCCCCACGTGCTGCAAAAATTATCTAGCATTGCCAAAAATTCTAATCATTTTAGTTATTACTTTTACTTTAAAAAGTCACTATATTCACTGTAAACTCTTGACTTTATTCCTACAGATTTAAGTAACTTATCATTTCTTAGTTGATGTATAGCATCAGTTAAATTATATTTAATGGGTTTTAAGCATCCGTGTTAACTTGCTTTATTTCTACTTTCTACACGGGGCTGCAAACAGTAAAATCTTAGCGAGTATATTTGTCTAACTTCTAGTCAAAAATGTCTCACTTTCACCTGACCCGTCCAGGTAAACATCATATTTCAAGATATTACAAGCAACAAATTGGGCCTGAATATCTTGAACATAACAGCTTCAGGCCTGATTTTAAATGTCCTATAAAAAGATGTTTAACTGGACTTGTCAGGTTTTAACAAGAAATTGGACAAAAACATCAGACATTTCTAAATGTGAACACATTCCTGATATGCCATGACGATAAAGAAATAGTCAATCATGATTTCCAGCAGTGTTTGACAGTGCGAGTGGTACAGCACGCCATGTGTAATGTTTCTGGCACAGTCTTCAGTGTCATCACGCTCAGTCTGGCTAGCATCCAGCTGAAGGTATCATGAGCTCGTGTGAGAATGACGAGGGAGAACCGGGAGGGAGGGAGAGAGGGAGGAAGGAGCTGGTGGGCGCCCGACTTCTTCAATGGAATTTGTAAAGACGGGTTCAGACTGGAGGTTATCAGCGTGTTTATGTTCAAGCGGAGGAAGTCGGAAAAAAAACGTGTGTGTGTGCGCTCGCCTGCATCTGTACGTGAGGGCTGGCAGCAATTACAGCGTCCTGCGAGCTATTAAGCAAACCACCATTTAACAGCTCTGTTTACCAATTAGATAAGTAGCCTTTGTTGTTTCATTTCAAAATCACTGTCCTTTAGTGCCAATCTCTTCGAAACGACCCCTTCACTTCACTGCTGTTTTTATTCAAGGTCTGAGCAAAGGTGGGAAGGCAAGTAAAGTATAAAACAAAAAAAGCTGCTGAAAAACAATCAGAATCGTCTTTACCTTTAATGTATGGAAACTTTCTGTATTTAGGTCAACACAAAACAGTGGCAATCAAAGTTAAGAGGTCAGACGGTCCGTTTCCTGGCCGCTCCCAACAGACCGACAAACCTGGACTTCAAACAATAACAACTCTACTCATCTTTCCTTTCTTTTTTTCTTCTCATCTTATTTCACAACTTTTCACAACTTCTTTTGAACTATGAAAGACACATTTGGACATTTGAGGAAACATCCTTACCGGCTTTTTTTCTTAGAGCTGGACTGTTAGCATAGCTTAGCTTAAAGACTGGTAAAAGGGGGGAAAAGCACACCTGGCTCTGTCTAAACAAATAGACTACATCAAATTTGGACACAGTCTCAGTGATGTCACCCATTGGTTACTGAAGCGCACTTTTGACGCCCAAGAACGGCGGTCGCCGTGTTGAAAATGCCGTCCTAACCTTTCAGTCAACCTTTAACAACAAGTAAAGAGGTTAAGTTGAGGCGAGCCTGCTGCGACAAGACTACAGAATGTAACTAACACATACCTTTCAGAAATCTACTTTTTACAGTTTTTCTCATATTAAACACACAAGGCAGAGTATGCTTCTAGTCGTGATGCTACACTGGGTTAACTAGTTGCTGGTTTAAGCTTCACAAGCAACAGAAAAACATAAAGTGTCATTTATCTTCTCATTTACTTTTCGGCTAAAAACCTAAATATGGGTGGGTCAAAAAAGGCAACGTTTGACTCTTAATTACATGCTTTCCTGCTGACCAGCTTCCTCCTGCTAACCTGCACAGAGAGGAAGAAAGTTGGGGCAAAAAAAGGGAAGTAAAGGAGTAAAAAAAAAAGGGGAGACTGGGTGAAAGAGGGAGCGGGAAAATAAGAGGGAGAGAACCTGCCAAGCATAACCAGCATCCACGGAAAAAATGAAGAGAAAAAGAGACTGTGAGAAAGAGAGAGGAGGGAGGGAGACCCTCGTCTTTCATCCAGTGCCAAGGATTAGATTCCCCACCAGTTATTAGACTCTTCCACTGTGCTGAAAGAAGAGGGTGGGTTGGGGAGAGCGAGAAGAGGGGGAGGGAGTATAGGGGGGGGGGGACAGAGGGACGACAGGGTGAGGATAGAATTCAGTTACTGACCATTGTTGAGATGCTTTGTTTTGATTTCTCAAATTTCAACCAAACGTTTTAAAAAGTAGAAATAAAATAAAATAAAAAGGGGAATACAGAAAACATCCCTCGCTAGCTGCAAATGGTATGCTCCGTGTTGTTTGAGACAACTATCATTACAGGGCAACTTCAATCCAGCAAGCCACATTTAAGCTGGCGTCTCGACTATCTCTGCCATCAGAGAGCTGCGTTATCACCAGACATGGGCTTTAAAGACCAACACAACGGGGCTCTTGCTCACAAACACACACATTCCTGCACACACACACACACTTTCCTTCTCCATTTTTTTCCATTGTAAAGTAGACCTTGTGATGTAGCCTGCTGCAGAGTGCAACAACAAATCTTTCTCTGCAATTGCCTACCACAAATCCATTATTTCATACAAATCCACATTCCTGAGACTTTCAGGCCAATCGAGCCACAGGAAAGTTACTGTGTGTCCCGGTAAAATTCCTGGGAGGACGTGCTCGGTGGAAGGCAGTTCAGAAAGCTCCTCCAAGAGGAAGAGCGAAAGTAACCAGCTTCCTGCGTTTCTGCTGCTACTTCAAAGTGCCAGACGACGTCAGGCCAAGAATGTCTCAGGTTTGCATACATCATTGTTACATCCTGGACAAACTCTGCTGTCATGTCTTGAAACATCCATCAGCATACCGAGTTCATGTTGTCATTGTGGAGAAAAACCCCTTCAGGTTCATCATAACTGTGAAGAAATGTAATGTTAGCAAAGTTCAGTTACGCTTGAACGTTACAATGAAGGCTGTTGTTCTTAGTTTACTGAATGGTTACATTTTGACTAATTGAGAATTAGTTTCAGATGATATAAAGTGCATGTACTAAATTGATTATGTAGGTGTTTTGACATCTTGTCTGCTGCACAGTATTTTTTCTCCTCATTTGTTCTGTATTTATATATTGCGGACATATAATAAAAGAAAAATCATTCCACACAGAAGAAAGAAAAGAAGTAAAAAGGTGCTTACATTCAAATGAAAGGTGTTTCTGTCCATATTTAACCGTACATCAATTAAAAATGCTACTATGAATCATATTTTGTATGATTAAGACAAGCTCATTCAAATATCTAAAAACATGCTCTTCAATAAAACGGTAGTGCTATTGTGCAAAGTCTGATTTCAATAAACTCTGATTGATAATAATGTACTTAATACTGAACAAGTTTTTTTTTTTTTGCAGATTGTGAACATTTATAAGTCAACCGTGTCTAGTTGGAAGGACAAAGCGCATTGACATCACTGGTGTTTTGTTGGTGTTCAGGTTTTGGTTCCCAACTCCATGAAACCTTGGAAACAAGCTTGTAATGGAACATTGTGAATTTTGTAGTGAGTAAAGAAATTCAAGGTTAACTGGAGGTAAATGATAGAATAAAAAAACGTAGCTCTGTCTAATGTTAAAAATGTGCCTGTTGCAGAGTAAATTTGCTGTAGAACAACACTTTGTCTGTAGGCTGCTTTAGCTTGATGAGCAGCAAAATGGTACTGAGACGATTCAGTATCCGGGCCTGCTTCTTTGCTTTTTTGAGATTGACATAAACAATTAAGCTAAATAAATCTGAGTAAAAGGGACAGACTGATTTTGTTAAATTTTTAGGGCTCTCAATCTTTGAGTTCCAGTGCCTTTTCTGCATCTGTTTTAGTTCTTCTTCAACAACAGAGCAGAGGGAGGGTGGGACTGAAGCCTGAATTATACGTCTACTGTACATTAAGGTGTCAAAGCAGCTACAGCATGAGGTGATTTATTGTTCGGCAAGTAGGCTTTGTGTCTTTACTGTTGTTGAACCTGTGTTGAAGCAGATTGTTTGATCATTTGCCGTGCATTCCTGCAATACTTAATCATGTTCATTTGTGAAAGAGAGGAGAAAACAATCACACCAAAGTCCAAGTTTGCGCTGGAAATACCTTTTCTAGATAAGGATGAGCTAATCGGCTGAGTGTTTTTGATAATTATATTGTCCTCACTATCAACAATCACAATTCACTGTCAATATTGTGTGGTTACATTTCTCAAGAGGTGCAGAAATGATCTGTTTGTAGCCCCAGAGAGACATCAATCAACTGCACTGCTTCAGGGATAAAGGTGGGACATTGTAGCTGCAGGAGTAACTGGCTTTTAGTTTTGCACACTTTAAATGAAGTTTTGATTTAAATGTTAATAGAGAGACACAAGCAGACACAGAGGAGCAGGGCTCTGCAGTTGACAGGCCTCCCCTCCCAACACATTCCTGGACAGGCCCTCTTCCTCGACACTTCCTCCCCCCCGCTCAGCCAGTTACAGGGGTCAAGTTGACAAGTCTCTCATTGAGTCCTCACGTGGTCCCACTATATGGCCTTCACTCCTCACAACATAATTACACACTCAGCGGTGGAATAGATCCAATTGTTCCGCTATGAATTATGAAATTCCTTTTCCAAACTTAATTTGGGAGAATTATCTGAATGTGAAACTGCACTAATACAATGCACAATCACCAAACATAACTCACAATGACACAAAGAATTTGAGACATGCAATCATTTAGTGGCTCCATGTTAGATATGCACGTGATAAGAAGTGCAAACACATCTGCACATTTTCTCATGTGTAAAATATATGTGAGATGACAAAATTAAGGTGATGATAAAAGTCCAATATGTACATTCTTTGGGTTACTCTGTTGTTTTAGTCTCAGGCAGCTCAGAAGGTAAACCTCTTTCTCTGAGCTTCTATTTATCTTTCTATGTTTAGCAAGTGGCTAACGTAAATTAGTCATTGCCTGCAGTAAGTGTAAACAAGCTTTTTGTGCAGGTTGGAACAGGTTAGAAATAACAGCATTAGAGAGGTGAAATGATCACACGAAGTAAAATCCCAAGCAATTAAACTTGAGCCTGAGATGCTGCAGAGAGAGCTGAGGGGAACCCCAGAGTCTGATGATCCGCTGGTCACTACAAGCAACCCCTTCCACATGACACATATTGATAAGTGCAGCTTCACCCATGCAATTCTGCATTTGTCTTTAAGACCAAGTGAATGCAGGTCAGTTCATAGTCATGGAGAACTAAGCCTATGTGTTTGGCTATGCTAGCATGGGACTTGACATAACATTTCTGTCTTAAACACATTTCTATTTAGAGGGAAATATTAACTCTTCAAGAGATTTAAAAATATGATAACTCAACTGAGAGGTATCAAACATGTCTATAATCCAAGATGCATTCATGAGTTGGCAGCTTTGAGATTGCTTACTGAAAGTTGAAAGAACAAAAGAGCATGTTAAGCGCATTAAAAACATGGCAGTAAATCCCTCCTCAGAGTCCAATAGTAAGAATTCGCTTCACAAAATTGTTCTCTCTCATCAAAACAGGCAGCTACATCACTTAAACTACTCCTAAAAAATGTTTAATCTTTCATTCTTAACTCAGTGTTGCATTCAGAGCTCGCAGCACAGGCGACAGTTTCCTACATCTCACAGAGTCAGAGTCTGTCGACATCTGCAAAGAATCTTTAGGTTCAGCAGCATGGCAGGATTCCATTAAAAGCCAAATTGCGGGTTGGCAAAAACTCTGAGGGAACAACGGAAAGCCAAAGCCAGTCCTGTAATTTAAACCTTATTTTAAATTGTGATGGCCTGACTACATGGACTGAAAAGAGAGGGGGCGAGAGTAAGAGAGAAGAGACAGAAAAAATGTGTGTACAACAAACAGTAGAGGCTACAAGGGGAGAAGTTAGGTTAACACTGAGACACAGAACAATTAAGACTACAAGAAGGGAAGGAAAAGACGAGAGGATGACAGAAGAGCGCGCAAAGTTCAGGAAAGCATAACTATGTTTTGCAGAATACAAGCGAATGTCTCCATGATGATTGCTGCTGAGTTGTAAAACTTCCTGAATCCATGAAGATCCCTCAGAGGTCGAAGGCTCTCCATTCAATGTCACTTCTTATTAAATGTCTGATACTGTAAATCTCTGGATAATACTGAAGCATACTAAGGGTAATCTCTGACATATAAAGTGTTGTATCTACCAAGATGAAATGTATGCAGAAACTTAAAACACTGAATATATAAAACATTAAAAAAACGCAACCTACACAAATATCTATTTTTTCTTTAAATATATTTTGGTCCATCATCTGTTCTGCGCAACTTTAAGTTCTTCCAGCACAAGAAATTAGGGGGGTTTTTATTGGAGAGTTAGGACAGTGGATAGAGTCAGAAATCCGGGAGAGAGAGAGAGTGGAGAAAGAAGCATGCGGGAAAGAAGCAACAGGTCGGATTCGAACCCGGGCTGCCTGCTTGGAGGACTATAGCCTCCATACATGGGGCGTGCGCACTAACCACTGCTCAACCAGCGCCCAAGAATTCACATTTTGACGGATTGGGAGGCGGCTTCAAGCTACAATTACAAGCTTTGGACAAGCTTTCTGTGTATCCATGTAACAACATTGATAACGAGCATTTTAGTCTCATCAGTCACGTCTTATCAGCTCACTTTACAGCTGTTTGTTTTTCATGTTAGGATTTATTACAAGAGGATGACTCCACAGCAAAATATTTATTCTCATTCTTTCTTGATTTGTTGATGACGCTGTGTTTTTTTTGTGACCAGAAATATAACCGTCGTATTCCAACAACACAACCTTCATAAGGGTTCACCAAAATATGTATCCCAGAAATGCAGAAGGTCCTCACATACTTGAGATGAACACGATGCATTTCTTATAGACACACTGATTGAAAAGATAGAAACATTTCTCATCTCAGCTGCACCAAAGAAAATGACTCTTAAAACATCCAACCTCTTCTTTTATTTGTTAATGACGTGATTGATTTCCGGTAAATAGATGAATGTTTATGACACAAAGAGTTTAATTTGTTTGTGAATTATGAAAATCAGGATTCTAATCTTGCTCTGTTATCTCTTTTGGTTTTAGCGAATACATCTTGTGTCTGAGAATTTCTGATTTATACAACAGAATCATTGTCCTGATTATGCTTTAGAGACAAACATTATATCTCTCTATTATATAGCGAGGGTCAACATCTTTTGGGACTGAAGGGCGTGCTAACTGGATTGAATCACCACCTGAGTCACAGCTAAGTGTCGATGATGGACATTGAAATGTTTGAAAAGGTTGTTGTTTTGGTTAAATACAGATTCCTTTCTCAGACTTCTCTGTATTTGTTTTTTTTGTTCTGAATTTATCCAAAAATAATTGTCTTGAATCTTTACCAAGTTTTTCCTTTAAAGTGAACACCTAAAAGTTTAATAATGTGGTAGTCACTATCAGAATATATAGTATCGCTATAGCCAGTCTTTCTCTGTAATACAAACTAGTATTATTAGTTTAGTGACTGGTAAGATACAACAAGTGAGTGGGTTTTCTTATTATGTTGATCGAAAAAGCAGCTTAGGAGGATCTACTTTTCTTTTGAAACACATTTGTTGTTGTATCTCAGCTGGAATAAAAAATACTTTCTTGGAGAGATAGCTTCAAAAACAGTGTTCACATTCTGACTTTTAGCCCCAAAAAAAATAAATAATCCAAACCAGCTAACAGACTTCATGAATAAGTGACCACACTGGCAATTAAAGAGTTTATGGTGAGTTTTGTTATGCATCTCATGCCGCATTCCCTCCTAGAAGTGAAAAAGAGCCATGATGGAAAATATGTAAGGAAATGGCAAATGGTTAATGGGCCAGCACTTGATGTTGAATTCCATAGTCTAATGTGTCTCAGTCAGGCATAAGAGCAAGTGTTGTACGCGTGCCAGCAAACAGGCTGAAAGTTCAGGTCACTGAAAGGACCCTGCCAGACTAAGACGGATAGATTCTCCCCGAACGCAGCAAAGTGCGGCTGTTTACTTTCTGTCTTGAATGATTTTCACATCTCAGGACTTTGACAGTATTTAAATGTTGGGTTCTTTCTAAAATATTAATGCTTAAGTCAAATCCTTACTAGAGACATGGTAGAGCAGGTATTTTCCAAAACCTTGGCCAGTTGTGTGAACCAGGACTGACCAGGAAAGCTTCACGCTCCCAGAACTAAACTCACTAAAACAGCACGCTGCTCTCAAACTCTTAAAACTGTCGACCACTCTGCCAAGAATGTCGGCTCCGCTACGTGTTTCTTAAGTATTAACGGCGATATGTTCAAACATGTATCAGATGTCACTCTCCAGAGTCAGACCCCCTTATCCCCCCCTCCCACCTCTTTCACTCCGAGACCCCTCTCCCCTTCACCTACCCAATTTCCCAACATTCCTGGGCTGTGCCCCATCAGTCAAAGGGCCGATTCATGGGGTTAATGCTGCAGCGAGTGCAGACAGGGCTTTGAGACAGGATGTTTGGCTGATACCTCGCTCTGCTTAAGCAAACAAGCCACCAAAATATGATTACTGAGGGCAGAGAGGGAGCAGTCTTCTTGTCTTACTTCAATGCGTCCAAGCCACGCTAATGTCCATTAAGTGTCATTGCTTTACTTGTTTCCACATGCTTGGAAGCCCCAGACTAATGACAACAAGGTGGACAAATGTTTGACGAGCACCATGATGCCTGACTGCAAAATCAATGATGCTGTACGACTTTTCAATTCAGTGAACGAAAAAACCCAAAGCTAAAGGTATTCTTTAGCCACGCGAGCTAAACCAGGAGGTTTGAATGATCATTGCACACCAGAAACAAAAGTGAAGCAAAAACAAAATCACATTTTATGTAAATATCAAAAATGAAGAAAATGAAGCGTTAAGGGTGAATGTCCAAAATGCTATGTGATTAAAGTTTTTTTTTTTTTTTTAAATCAAACTTTACTGTAGGTTTATAACAGTCTCACACTGACTGCAAATATGAGCAGAAATGTTTCTTTTGCTTTAATTACAATAGGGAGTAGGCAGGGCATTTAGCATTTATTATCCAGAACAGTGGATAGAGTAGGAAGTGGAGAGAGAGAGAGAGAGAGTGGGGAATGACATGCGGGACAGGAGCTACAGATCGGACTTGAACCTGGCGCACCCGCCTGGAGGACCACAGCCTCCGAACAAGGCGCGCAACCCAACCGACAGGCCTTCAGCGCCCCTAATGGGCAATTTATTTCTGACATGTTATACCTTCAGGCGAAAAAAAGCAGAGAGTGTAAACAATAAGGTTCGGTGTACACATAATTCAACATTTGAAGCTGCTTCATTGTACGTAGAGCACTGCTGGAGAAAAGCATGTCAGGTTGTACACTTTACAAAGTAAAGGTCAGAATTCCCCTTCAATGATCATCCTAAATATGTTTTTCCCCCAGTAAAAAAAATCCCCCTCTCCAAAACAATTAAAGCGGTTTCCCATTAAATATGTTTTTTTTCTCTGACCCTCCTCTTAAGCTGATACAGGATTTCAGGGCGGACAGCAAGATGAACTACTGCAAGCTTGTTTCGAGGAGCTAAGCTTGTGTTTAGGTTTGGACTCTTCCAGTATTATTTGAACCAGATTATCCACAAAGATCTCTTTCTCTCCACAACAGAGGTACTTGATAACCTAATTCTTTAAAAATGCTGAATGAAGCAGTTTTTCGTTAAACATCAGTATTCTCCAATGGCCTTCTGAGAAGCTTCAAGGCTGGGAGCTGAGCTGCCATTCACTTTCAATCATTAGCAAACTAATACCCTTTACCCAGCTGTGTCAGAACTTCAATAGTAGTCGGCTAGTAGCTTTGAATGCTTTAATGAATGATTGACAGTCGGCACTAAAGTGGAAAAAACAGAAACAGAAAGTGTTTCTTAAAGGTGAAATAATTAATAATGGCGGGATGGCTGATGCAGGAGTTTGGTGTGGCCATAAATGAAAAAACAGGAGTATGGGCTAAGTTTTGTATGTACTATGTATTTTATAAGTATATATGCAGCTGACATCTCATTTCAGTTATGCATCAATTATAAGGTAAAAGAAAATAACAGAACTTTTCTTTCCTTAGAACAAATCGCGTTATTGGTGAACTGTGTGTGTGTGTGTGTGTGTGTGTGTGTGTGTGTGTGTGAGTGTGTGTGTGTGTGTGTGTGTGTGAGTGTGTGTGTTTTTGTCCTGATAGAACCCCTATGTGAGTGCTCTGAGACGATCTTATCACCGAGTCAGACAGAAATTCCTCCCTCTCTGCCTCCCTGTCACACACACAGGAACAAACGCACACAGACACACACACACACACACACACACACACAACACAACACACACACACACACCAACTGACAATAAGCAGCTGAATGACACGTTTTGTTGGAGTCACCGAGGGACGGACCGAATAGATTTTAGTCTCCTAAACTTCCAGTAGACATTTCCCTTTTCAAAGCGAGACTGTAAGCTGCGGTTTAAAGGGAACGTTAACTGATCGAATGATAAAAGAGGCCAGGGCAAAGGTATGTATGGACCACACCCTGCTGCAGCCCTTTTTTCCTCCCCTTAAAGCTAGAATACATAGCTGGTTTAAAAGGAATAAAAAAAGATGCTGAAGTGGCGGGGAACATGTTCAATGCTTATATTTGTTCCAAAGAAAACATCACAGGCTTTAGATGATCTGCCAAAGGATCACCTGCACAAAAAAGGGGCTCATTTACACTCTTTAAAGAGCTAACAAACATCAAGGGCTTTTATAAGCTGCAAACAATTCTTTGATACACGCTCCATGTTCAGCTTATTTCCTGTTATCAAAGCTGTTGTAGCTCAAAAAGGAGAGCTGTATAACCTGTAAAAATGTACCACAAAAGCTACATGCAGATTTTTTTTTTCACACAGCTTCTGTTTTGCCAAGTCTCTGTGCTGCTCGTGCTCCTGGCTTGAGCTCCACTTCTCGGCTCCAGCATTCTGGTGTTGGGGGCAGGGGATCAGAGACCACACACGCGCACACACAAACACAAGCTGCTTACAGACTTCGGGTCCGCAACATCACCATTACGACGTTCCGCCATCATTACACTCTTGTACAGTGCATCGGTTAAAGGAGTAGTTTTGGTGTCCAAGTGTGTGAATTCACATTGCATTACGATATTGCGGAATGCCAAGAGGGGGCAGGAGAGGCACGGCGTGTGATCAGACAGCGGGAGCTTCAAATACACATGCGCACACACAGCGGTGTTGTAGCATCGCCAGCTCCGATGCTACATATTGCCAGCTAGTTCCCCCCACCACGCCTCCGTCAGTATTGCAGATCAGGGGTGGAACGACTTTGCCCCACCATTCCACAACTGTGCGGTACATTTTGCACGCGAGGCGTAGCAGGGACGTAAATGGCAGTTCGTAAGTGCCAACACTCTCAACACAACACATCAAGTAAGAAAACGATCTGTTTCCACTTATTTCTCGTTATACTCAGAATCACATCAGAGTCTCAAAATCACAAGCTACTACTCTTGATCGACTTGTGGCCTTGATTGGGCAGACTTTGGATGAATTTTGGACTGAGTAAAAAAATACTCAGACCTTGTTTACACGTGCAAGGAATGCAAGGAAAGAAATACTGTGAACTTTTGTTTTATAAATAAAAGCAGATTATTTTTCTCAAGCGCTTAGATGACACATAAATCCAACTGATATGTTATATCATCAGGGGAGTTCACATTTACTTCTAAAAAAACATGTTTTTTTAAAATAAATTTATTGAACTATAGTAATTTACGGGTGTTGTGAAAAAAAAAAAGGAAAATAACTTGAAATTCCAATTTTATCCCTTTTTATCCCTGATACTGTTCAGAAGGGTTTGAAAAGGCATTTAAAAAGACAAAAAGGCAATAAAAATGCCCAGAACATAAAATCTATCTATCATAAAAGTATATCCATTTTTAAATAATCAACCCTGATCAAAATAAACTCAAGGTGTTGGGGAGTGTGTTGGGAGGGCTTGAGACCTCTGTACTGTTAAAATGTCAGCTACAGCCCTGCACCTCAGCATGGAAAACATAAAAAAAACAACTCAAAACTACTTCAAGCATCAACTTTTATAAAAAAAAAACTTCCAGTTCATATTTCAACACAATAAAACAAAAAAAGCAGTTTTAACTGGAGTTGTGGCGCCTCTTCAGAAAGATCTGTGACGCTGCATCTACACTACACATACTTTATAGGTGCCCATTCACCTTTCATCACCGTCCACAAGTGAGCCCAGGGAGGCTTGATCGAGTGGGTTTGTGGGTTTCTTCTAACGCTACGAGGACCTCTCCACCCGACCCCAGCACGTAAACAAATAAAGCTCCAGTTTCATCATCTAGAGGGGGCTGTTTCCTGTCCAAACGCAGCCCTAAGCCCCCCTCCTTTCCACATACACACACACACACACACACACACACACACACACACACACAAAACTCTACACCTCCGCCTCATCAGAGCCGCTCGGCTCCCCCGCCCCCAAAATGCCAGCCTCTTTCCACTGCTCAATTGCCGAGAGGAATGGAGGGATTTGAGGGAAGAAAGAGGGAAAGAGGGGGATGGGTGGCTGCAGAGGGGATTGGGAGTATGCACAGGGATCTTATTGCAGCTTCATCCCAGTGAAATATTTTGCTGTGTAGAACGCACAGGGAGAGAGAGACAGTGGAAAGAGAGCGAGAGAGGCTACACTGCTGTGGCATCTAGATGGTGAGAGACCCCAGACCCCCACCAAGCCCTCCATGCCTCTTTGACAAAAGAAGCTTTATGCAGAGGAGTTTTTGGTTGTCTTAACAGCCTTTGAAAATAGGAAGGAAAGCTGAACATAATAACACAAGTAAATGTTGTTTACCCTTTTATGAAAACAATTAGAGAGGATGCACGCTATGTGTGTTTGCATGGCTGTGTGTGTGTGTGTGTGTGTGTGCGCGTGTGTGTGTTTGGTCTCTTAGCGCAAACACACTCATGCAACTCAAAAAACTTTTTCCATTAGTGCTTCCAAACGTATTTGTTCATCTTTCAGGGAAACAAATGCACTTTCAGCATCTGAACTCTGCAGGAACACAGTCTTCATACTCCTGAAGTCATGATAAAAGCAACTCACCTGTGTATTCTCTTGGCGTAATGTGAGGCGGACTGGAGGAGAGGGGGGGCACAGTTTCAGTGTAAGACAGAGACGAGTCTGGGAAAATAAGAAGAAGCAAAAACAAAGTAGAAGAGTGAGTTACAAATCCAATACTAATGCAAAAATAAATAGTTTGATATTAGCACTTCAACAAGTTTAATAGAATCACAAATATTTATTAATTTGGGGTTGTTGGCAGGAAAAGGGAAAGCTGTTTTCCGTTTTAACACAGCCCCCAAAACTGCACAGCAGACTGCCTTTTTGCATGAATTCCTATTCCTATTTGCATTCCTATTATAAGGTCTAGATGCCATGCTCATGAAAACGTAAGATGAGCTCAGGCAAAGCTTGTTGGTTTATTTCAACACCAGCAGCTTTCCAAACATTATCTCTGTTTCCAGTCTCAAAATATAAGGGTGACAACACCCTCTGTGTCATTTACTGGTTTTATGTGTGGAGGCCTTTTCCCCAAAACTCACCCAGTGGCTTGTGTTCTTCTGAACGGGACAGAGAGTACGGGGGAGGAGGCGATTCTGGGAATACAACAAAAATCAAGGTTAAATTAGAGGCTGTACGTTGTTAATCCCAAATTACAAACTGAGCCATAAAACTGCTGCATGAAACAATCAAAAACCGGGTGTCCCTATACAAGCTGTGGGTTTGCATGTGAAATGCTTATTTGCAGATTTAACACCATTTTGTTATCGTGTTGTCATGAACTAAGTGCCAAGCCCTGTCCCAATCTCACATCATCATAAACTGAAACGGAAAATGTTCAGTTGACTTCAGTCTCACCTTAATCAAATAACAAACAACGTCTTCTCTTTTCAGGTAATGATAATCATGGATTGGATTTAATAAAATGCAGTTCTACTGGCTTTAATGAAATAAATAAGTTAAAAACATTTGGACTCTCAGGCAATTCTCCTTCTCGTCTGAAAAGTGACTCTATAGGCAATCATGAAAAATGAAGGTTACAGAACTCCTAACAGCAATCAATCTTTTTATAGCGTCATGCTTGAGTGATTTTGTAAATGAGATATCTTATTTTGAGAAAAAAACAAAACCTTTTGTATATTCATTCAAGCATATCTGTATCTTTGTAAACAGTTGTACAGTTAAATTGAGTATTTTTTTTTTTACAAACTTTTGTTCATAGTTAGGTTTGTACCAAGCTTCAAAAGACAGTCTGTTGGTGAAACGCTTGAAGAATGTGCACCTCATTGCATGAACACATCTATGTTTTTTTTCTGAAGTCCAAAGCTAACCTGCAAGTCATTAATCCCAGACAGTGTATATCCTATTTCAGATGAGACATTGTCATTCACGCAGACTCTGAAAATGACTTCAGTGTAAAAGCAGGCCAGTGAACACAGTAAAACTGCTGCTGCTGGGATAGTCCCTTTCAGTCCACAGTGGACCTGCTTTGTGGCTGCGGCCCCTTTAAGAGCAGAGCCAGTAATTGCCGGAGTCCTCAGTCAGTCAGATACCCAGCGAGTCAGTCTGGCGCCAGCACTATGCAAACTGTATATTATCGGCACTCCTTCGCCTAAATAACAAGAGGAGGACCTCCTTGTCAGAGAAAAAAGAGCCTAAGTGCAACTTGAGAGCGGCCTACAATTGGATGATGTGGGAAGAAGCAAAGTTTTGCGCAAATTTAAGTCAAGTGTGTAATGTGTTTGGAATGTGGAGAGAAATCAAAGTAATGTTTCACCAAAGTCCAAGCTCGGTTTGAAAATATAAAAGTGTAGGAGAGGCAGAGGAAACATGAGAAGAGAGTCCATGTCATGTATTCTCCAGAGGTTTAGGTGTTTAACTTTTTTGCTTTTACATGATTGTATTCAGTTTACAGCAGATGTAAGATGACATTATTTGGGATAACTGACGTAAAAACAAATCATTTATTGGCTGTTTTCTAAGTTAATATGATGTGTGAAACAGCACAAGGGGCCTCTCTTTTCTTCAGCTACAGGCCTCAGGCAAACAATCATCTTGTTTAAAGGACATTCTAATGATTTTAACATGACTTGTTTTGTAAATGGCAGATCATTTAAAGAAGTCTAATTAAGTTCACGTATAGCTTAACTTTTATTTGATTTATAGTCTCTGCAAGGCCCTAACCTGCATGTGCGATCCAATGGGGTTCCTGAGGTAGTCTCAGGGGGTTGTCTGATGAAGGGCGAGGGCCCAAAACGTTACATGTGATTTTTCCCATTAAATTCAATTTCATTGGAGCAGCTTGTGGTGTGCGGACTCAGGACTTTTTCAGTCTCAGGGGCCCCCATTAAGATCGTTTAAGTGATGCGAAGTTTCAGGGAAGACTCGCATTAGTTCATTTGCTTCCACCTCCAGCTGTTACTCTAACATCTGATCAATTAAAGGAACTTTTCTTAAGGGTAAGGGTCTCTTCTATACCCCACCCCCTCCCCAACAATGTCTTGGTCCTCACCTGGCCCACACAGGCGGCTGTAGTGGTAGGGGTTGCAGCAAACCTTTGCGCTGTCCTCTGCTCCAAAGCTCTGGCAGTGGCTGAGTGTTTTGAGCCGTGCTGAGAGCGGCATGTCGCTCCAGCGGTACACCTTACACAGGAGAGACTGTGGAGAGACGTGATGAGCCCCGAGCCGCAGCTCAGAGCTCGGCACCATGACGCACTCGCTGTTTATCCCCCCTCTGGCCTCCACAGCCTTCAGCAGCGCGTCCAGACATCCCTCCTTTAGTCTTTTTAAAAACGCATGAGCAGTGCTCGCCAGTTCTTCCTCCAGTCCCGCTTGCCTCGGTGCGCACTGGCAAGGGCCCCCTCCGTCTTTTCTCGGGGCCCAATAAGGGCTCCGCGGTCTGAGATCCCATTCCCCAAACAAACAACACGTCACCGTCCTACTGTCGCCTTCCTGTCCTCGCCGGGAGCCTCTGTGCTCCGGGACGCACATGGCACCCCGGTCATCGTCAGGCTGCTCCTCTTCTTCCCTCTCCACGCTCTCTATCAGCTCCCCAGCTTCCCACGTCAGTCCCGGAGCGGGGTCAGTCTGTGTCACCGACCGCTGCTCGTGTCTGTGGAGCTTTCCTGAGTGTCTGCCACACGGTCCGGTCCGTCCTCCCTCACCTCTTCTGCCTCCATCCCGCCCGTCGCTCTCGGTGACCAGACGGCTTCTCCAGAGTCGCCGTACAAGACCTGAGCGTCTCGACTTGAACATACGACAACCTAGACAGTTTTGAATGCGTCCTGTCGGTCCCGTCCGGGTCCCGGGTGATGCCACATCGATTTACTCTCTTCCCCGCGCAGGACTAGAGGTCTGTGCACGGTGCGCACAACATGGGCACCGCTTCGTGGATCTCCCGCTGCATTAGAAAGAAACATTCAACCATGCGCTGCGTTAAACATCATTCAAAGTCTGCAGAAGGAGCAGGCTCCGCTCAGTCACCGCTCAGGGACCTGCTGTCGCCAACTCAATTAAGCCACAACTTTTGCAAGACTTGTCGCACAGCCTTCAACTCCCCTACACTCTGGAGATCCCGCACACAATCCACAAACCATAGTTAGACCCTCGGGGAGCAGTTTCAGTTTACATTCACAAAAACCACCATCAGAAACATCAATCCAAAACTTTTTCCACAGTTCCTCCTCCAGCCTTCTGCACCCCTCGATCCGTAAAATCCTCCCTTCACCCCGAAATAAATCCTCATAACACTGGAATTCCGGTGATTTCTGTCGCGGCGCTGGAAGAAATAATCCTGCAGCAGAGTCCCGGGATGAAGCAGAGATGTACTGGGACTTCAGTGCCAAACTCCGGGACGGATTCCGTGCTGTGAAGTTGTTTTAAAGAGAGCTGGAATTACTCCACTCTCCACTCCCCTCAAAGTCCTCTTCTGACACACACACAAACACGTACACACACACAAACTCACACAGCAACACGCACACATGCTCCTGCACACACACAACAGTCAAGCCACACATACTAAAACCAGACTAATTCGCGAAGGCCCTTCAAAATAAAAGTTTTAAAATAAACACGATCTAGGGCCATTTGTCACGAAAGAAAATAAGGAAAGACGTTTAAAGTGGAATTAAATCATAAGGGGATTTTACATTTATCAAAAGTATCTTAATATTTAATATTTGAATATAGATGTTCAAGGCTCGATACAGATAAGGCTGCCAAAAAAAGCAGGGTAGGGTCATCTTTGAAATGGCAACACAATTATTCCACAAATCCATATTTCAGTGTCATTTCTGGGTAATGTTTGAAAAAGGATAGGCCTATATGTATAGCAGGAATATGCTGAAACACTTCTGGATTGCCACTGATGGGCACATTTTTTACAACATTGCAGTTTAGAGAGTGTGGCCTGCATTTTTTTGTGCCCATGGGACTTCTATTTTTGTTGCCTTGGTATCGAAACAGGTACCGATATTGTTTGATTCTAACTAGAATCTTATCAAAGTTTAAAATCTGGTATGGTGATAACCCTATACAAGTTGCAATAGTTTAAATAAATTAGTATTAGTATTTCAATTATAGAAGTCCAAGATTCAAAGTTCTAACAGGAACAAAGGTAGTTGTATCTAAAACATTGGATGGCATCAAGACCACTGAAAAACGTCAACATTTAATGTTGTACTTTTATTTAGAAATTCACACCACTAGTGTAATTTCCGTGTAATTCTGTGTGCCTTGACTCTCGCTCTCACTGCCTCTCTCTCTCTCGCTCGCTCTCTCGCGGGGCCCCAGAGGAAAGCTCTGGAGCCATTGGTTGATTCCCGCCATCATGTGCCAGTCTAGACACTTTGGCGGCTGCTGGGAGCCGCACTGATTGTTGCGCAAACACGGTTTGGTTTCAAGTTTCTTAACTCTTAAAGACGCAACATCCTGCACTGCTCTACTTTGCTCTCGAACTGGAAATGTCCTGCAGCGTGGTGATCACTGCCGAAAAGATGGTAATAGATACATAAACACAAAACTATAAATGCCCCTGTGTGTGCGTTTACAGGCTACAAAAATGTTCACAGGAAAAAATAAAAAAGTCCCCCTACAACCAACAACACACAGGATACATAGTGTGTATAAGACTGACTCATAAACATGAACTTCTATCTATTGTTTTGTCAACATATTATAAAATTACAGTCAAAATATGTTCATATAGTAGGCTATATTTTGAAGTGCAGTTTTAGATCCAAGTACATTATAACTTACAACTTAACGTACATAACTTTAATAAAATGACACATAAATGCTCCTGTATGCTCCCTTCAAAGAGATATGACAACACAACCTTAAAGCATCACCTTTTATATAATCGAATTATATTCTTCAGATGAAAAACAAAGAGTTTCAAACCACTTGGTATGTTTTTTTTCAAGTTAATGTCAAAAATGCAACATTTCCCTCTGAGATGTAATGGGGTAGAATACGTATTAAGTAGCAATAAAAAGAAACATTGAAACTGTTTAAAAACTTAACAAATGAATAAAAAATATTCATCATCTGTACTGCTTGACCTGAGCTGTAAAGTAACTTAACCCTACACATTCACTCATGCATTAACACGTGTATTGTATTGTATTGTATTGTAAACAGTTTAACTTTTATACCATTGAAGAAGAACTACGGATGAGGTGTTTTGTAATCATTGCATGATTAGTTGAGCTTGACCTGCTTCTGTGCAAAAGAAGGTTGGATTATTTAGATCTTGGATTAAAAGGTTTTAAAGATCCTTTTTAAGTGTAACATAAATAAAGGTAATGTTCATGTCTATGCTGTGCACTGCATTGATAATGTTTCCTTGCAAAGGGTGCAGGTCAGGCAGATTGAAGTTTCAGAGTTGGGGGATCAGTCTCTGGATTCTGTGTTCTGTCCTTGTGCAAGGCACTAAATCCCAAATCAGGTCAGCTGAGCACTGTATAAATGCAACCTTAATTATTTCAGAAAAAGGTTTAGTTTCCAAGATGAACTACAAAAATAGTGAGCATGAAAGAGGGTCCTGTTGAGCATCAGAAGCCAAGAGCATGGGAGGCAGATGGAGGGTAAACGGGGGGGTAAGGGTATCCCCCAGTTTCATCACGCCAGTCTTTCCACTGACCGTCTCTGTGTCAACATGACTGCCTCCACCGCGGCCTGTGACTGGCATTTTACAAGAGGATGTTACTGCTGTAAGATAGAGCACAGTCTTCCTGGTGAGGAAGACAACATTACCCAAACTCTACTTGAGTATAAGAGGAGTTGTGGGGCTGTATGAAGCAGTGGGAGTCAGGTTACAATGACATAAAGAGAGAGAGAGAGAGAGAAAGGGAGAGAGAGAGGTTCACTGGGCACCTGTTCAAAATGTGTCCCCTGTGTTACTCAATCAGAAGCAGAGAGTGAAGTGTTTTCAAGGAGCTTTACCCAAGTTGAATGTTTCAGTGGCCACATAAACACCACTGGGACACATGATTGATTAGTCTATTGAATAATATTTTTGTTATAAAGTCAATCACAGATTTATAAAAGATCCAGGAGCATTGAACAATCAACATTTAGCGGATGTCATCCCCAGCTACAACTTAGTCGTCCTTTTTCCGTTTTCTGCGAGTCATTATTGGAGCCAATTGAAAAGAAAAGTTCAAATGAAGTCACACAAGAGAACACACAAACACATAAATCAACGTGTGTGTAATGCATTCCTGGGAGTCAACACTCAGTTACAGATCATGTCGTCAGAGTTAAATCACAGCAGGTTTATTACCAGGTCAGGTGTGGCTGGAAAGCTGGATGCATTTTTTTGTAATTCTGATTTTAGCGCTGTATGTATGTAGTACTTAAAATCATCAGTCTGCACAACAAATGTCATGATAGATAGACACTTTCACATAGCAGGCCTTATCATGAGAATTGAGACAACTGAATTGGAAAACGTTGTAATAACTGAAACTGTCCAACCCACAGTCCAACCAAGTGCCAATTGATGTGAGTCGGGAAAACATGGCAATAACTTGAGCAATATTTCCATGCTATCACATCCTACTCCTCTCAAACATCCGGTATGAACTCATAAACAACTATAAATACAGTTGACATATGCATGCATTCAAAGGCTATAGCATCCAGACTGAACATTATCCATACTTTTAGCACTTCTTTATTAGCACTATCTACTACTTTAATCCAGTCCTTGGTTGTTTAATCTGATCACTGAGCACTTATCCTTTCATTAGGGCACAAGTATCTGGTGTTTATTTTAAAAAAAAGAATGGATCATGCCATTTGAATACATAGTTTGTACTGTATATTTTGGTATTTTTTTTTACCAGACCTGTGAAAGTTAACGTGTTTAAAGACCTCACAGTTAACAGTTTTCATTCAAACTAACTTTCTACCAAAGAGATCCTTCTACAGCATGTCTGTGTGTGGATTTCTGGAGAGATGTTGATTGTAATACATAATATCCAAATGCAAAGAGCACAATTAGCAAAATTCCTTTCACCCTACTTGTGTTTAAATGGAAGCTAAATGATATTACTGCAACTTAAACTTAGCCTATGATTGAAAAAACAGTTAATTGTTTTGTGTGTGGGTAATGTGGGTGCACAGACTCTTTTATAATTTTTGTGTTGTTTCAGCATTTACTTCTGACGCCGTGTAAAAGCCTCCCGGTTCCTTGTGTGTTGGTGATAAGGTGTGGGTGTGTATTGTGAGTGTGGGAAGAGGGGGGAGTTGTTGAATAAAGGTTGGTGGGAGAGTAGACAGGGTGTCCGGCACCAAACCACCTCCTAAAATAAACTCAGTCCCTGCGTCTCTGTGTCTGTGCAGTGGCAGGCTCCCACGGCTCCAGCAGCAGCGGCAGGAGCAGCAGTAGCACTAGCAGAGAGGAGTCTGGGGCCAGGCGGCCTGTCACAGGAACAACATGTCATCAGCTTCATCGCTCCCCTAATGGCACTCTTCTTGACCAGAGACATGGCAGACAGTGTGTTGCCCCACCAAGGCGGCAGTTTACTCTGCACTCACACACACACACACACACACACACACACACACACATGCGTACATAAACATTCATGCACGCACAAACACTATCGCTGTCCACTCCCAGCCACTTACAGGCCAGCACTAGAGAGACTAGGAGGCCCCCTTATGAAAACATGCAGGGGTGCTAGAGATAATGTCTAGCCAGACCTCTGGACTCGCGCCAGACTGCCCTCTTAATCTGAGTTCTAGAGGAGTCTCTGCTCAGGAACACTGCCAAGGGTCAGTAACATAAGCCAGCCAAAATATTGATCTGTTCGAAGCTGATCCTGACTTAAAGAGTAGTTCAACATTTTGGGAATTACTCATTCCCTGATTGGAAGATACTTCTATGAAAGATTGGTACCTTTCTCATATGATGTCATACAGCCAGTTAGCTTAGCGCAAATAGTGGAACTGAGGAGACAGCTGGTCTAGCTCCGTTCTATAGTAAAAAAAAAAAAAAAAGACAAATATTACAAGCCCCCAAAAACTCAATTTCAATAAATAAAATAATTAGAAATGCTTTTGTATTAATGTTGATGCTAAACTAAGCTAATTGGCTGCTGCCACATACAAAAGTGGTTGCAATCTTCTTAAATTATTAGAAAAAAAAGCAGATGATTATACTTTCGGCATGAACTTTTCAAACCAAAGTCGTATTTTCAAGCAGGCTGTAAACATCTTTATTTCTGCTCTTATAACCGGCATATTTTACTTTGGGTTTGGATAGGACTTTTTGGCCTTTCGGAGTCAGCCTCAAGTGGACACCCAGGGATGCAACAGTTTCCCTAAATTAAATATAAAATAAATAAATAAAGCTGTCAACAACTAGCTTCTCCCCTTCTTTAAAACAAGAATCATAATACTAGTACCACTTCAGTTAACATATGGAAGTGGTATTGATCCTCTCATCTCGGCAGGAACCTCACACCTTAAGAGAGCAAAAGAAGTCAAGAAGCCGCCTGTACTGCCTGCCTTGTTAACAGATCTCAGTCCAGCACACACCCATCCCTGGCCGTCTGCTGGCCGTCTGGCTCCAGAGAGGGCGTAATCAGGCCTTGCTCTCTGCCCTCTCACTCACAGTTCAGCCCTAATGCCACACCATCTCTTTGAAATGGCACTCAGCTACTCTTTAAATGAATTTCCATGCACTTTTTTTTCAGGGGCCACATATTTATTTTCTTTCTCTGTCTCTGTGGGTCTGGCTCTCACGCTTAGCTCTGAAGCTAGGCGAGCCGCTGGCTGCACAAGTTAGCTCATTAATCACTCTTCTCGTCTTCCCCTCCACCCCTTGTCTTGTCTCCCCCTCCCCCTCCGAGGAACAGAGTCGCTAATTAATGGAAAGCACTTTATGACAGAACACAGGGGTTTCCTGGAAATTAACCATAAATCTAGACTTCCATTATAGGTCTAATAGCGTGAGGTGGGCGGGGATGGATAGGTTTGAAATAGTTGAAATGGGTGATGGCCGTAACACGACCCGAGAAACAAGGACTGCATAAAAGTGTTTTAAACCTCATCAATATATCAACGCAGGCATTAGGTATGTTAACATTTGTGTAGGTAGACTCATTACATGCAGTTGCAGGAGTTTGTCTGAACTCATACACATACAATTTTAACTAATTCCTCAGACTTTGTAACCATCTTACAAAACCACTGCATGCCTTATTTTGTCCCCATGACTAACAGAGCTGCTGGAGAGCAGCAGAAATTCATCTCATCTTGACATCCGGTTCCATCTATCAAACAGTTCATTGGAAACATTGTCAAAACACTCTTGCCTTTAGGGCTAAATATTGACTTACAATTGAATTAAAACTTGACAAACATCTATTTCTGCAGAATTGGGACAGAGGACAAGCACAGGATTGAAATGCAATGTGAATAAACTCTGCTGCTAGTGCTCTCAAGAACAACACCCAACTTATAGTGCTTTCACATTTACACAAAACTCCTGATATTTATTTGCAGGAGGAGCTGCATGTGTGGACACCAGTCGATCTCCGTGCTCTTATTTACCTGCTGCATTATGTTTTCTGTTCTCCAGTTTGTTCTTCTCCACTCTTTAGTTGATATTGTGATTCTGACTGACTACAAATAGCATTGATATAATGGAAAATATTCTCATTATAACATCGTATAGCTGACTCTGTTGCTTCGTCTGCCACTTCTGCGGAATTCTTTTAATGTCCCTTCTTGCCTCAGGAGAACCCCCGCCCCTCTCCTCGCCGACAGTGATAGTCTCCCACTGTGAGGTGCCTATGTGAACAGCCAGATCAGGAGGAAGACATTTTCAAGAGTACGTATATGAAAACAGCTTTAGCTTCAGTAGAGCCTGGGGAGACTTAATGAAGTAGCCTGGGTCTGGGATCATGAAAGTTAGGGTTGGGACAAAATTCAATGTGACGATCAATCGAGACCCTGACTTATGTGATCCATTTACAGAATCCCTGGTGCGATAAATAAATATTTTAATGTTTTAAAATATGGAGCTCTGAACAGATGTCCTGGCAATTGTACTCACTGTGTCACCACTTCATGACTCCTCATGGTGGCGCTAATGACACGAATGAGGGTAACGCGAAGAGAAGATAATCGGCCATGAAGAAGTTGCAGGATGTCAGACAGAGGTGAAGAGGATTTAAGAGATTATGGTTGTAAGAGGTCAAACTGACACCAAATGCAGAGCAGTAATGCATTAAACCAGTAGTTTACCCCTTAAGGGGCATTAAATAATTATCACTTGATCAGCTATTGTGGTATCTTTCACTGATTGTATATTTTTGGTATTGTGATATTGTCGTTATTGTGAGCCTGGAGCATCTCTGCTGGGCTTCATGTTTCATGTTGTATGTACTTATGCACTTGATGTTTGGATTATTTATTAGTGTTGTTTATGTATTTGTATGTCTCCAGCTGCAAACAAATTTCCCTGTGGGGACAATAAAGATACCTTTGAGCTTTGACATGTATGCTATACTAATCTAATCTAATGTATATCTGATTCAGCTCATTCAATACATTTTGAAAACATTTGCTAATTCAAACACTAATTTCGCTACACCAGAGCCATAAACTACAAACATATTATTACAATCCATACAGCATAATCTAGGTCAGTTACCAAATGTATACACCAGAACCATGTCCTGGATTGTTCATAAAACTGGGTCTGGTTTTGGTGAAGGTTGTAGACATGATATTTGTGCGTTTGTTTACTTTCACAGTATTGTATTTTGTTTAGACTTCCATTGGGGGGAACAGTATCTAAGAAAACGAGGAAGGAAATGGGATGGAAACAAAGGAAGAGGAAGGGAACCCAGTGTGATGGAGCCGTCCCTCACTTGTCCTGGTTCAGCTGGAGTCATGTGGACAGTGGCGCCACCACTGCGACTAATGGCTGTGGTCATTCACAGAAGACCTTTTATTTATTTATTTTAAATGAGAGCACAAACAAATCAGGAAATTACAGGGAGGGGATTGATGTAGCCTTTCTAAGTTGTAATTCAAATACCAAATTAGACACTGACACTCACTGAGGTGGAAGAATTTGGATCTAAAAGGTTTCAGCTCAGTGTGTGCAAAGCATCGCTGGATCATACAGTTCATATAAGCTGCAAGAATTTCAAAGCAAAGTTGTGTGCTTCTTTTCTTAAGCATTTTGGCAGTTTGTGTATTTATTTGAGAATTTGCAGATGGGAAAAATGAGAGCGAGAGAGAGAGAGAGAGAGCGAGAGAGAGGGGGTGACAGGTATTTAAAGCCCACTGACATTTTTTAATTGGGATGTTATTGGTGGGTGGCTTTAACCCAGGTGCCGCTATTGTATGCTGAAAAAATGGTTGTAAAAGCTCCTGAAGGTGAAAAGTACAAAAAAAAAGAGGGATTGGCAGCTCACAATGTGGATAATTTAGTCAGTGAGATGGAAGTTGCATGGGGTTGCATGCTCTAGTCGCCAATCTGAACTGCACAAAACAGGACTTTAAAAGCCTCCAAGTTTATGAGCTTCTCGTTAAGGATTTGGCAGACACACCATTGAGTAACCTTTGGATGATGTTCCCATTGAGTCGAGGTTAAATTGATGAGGTTATCTTCACCGATGACAAAATTCAAAGGAATTTCTGTTTAACTTAAGCTCTGCCTGCTGATTTTGTTTTTCAACGTTGGGCACTTTGCCCTCACTCCAAAAAGAAATGTTAAAGATCACATATTATGCAAAACACACTTGTTTTTCGATTAATAATATATGTCCCCAGTCTGTCTACAAATCCAAATGTTGTTATCACAATATTCACCAATATACTAGAATATTGCATATTTTTCTCATGCAGTGCAGGCCTAATTACAGGGAAAGGGACACTTTGAACTGCAATAGAAAAGTGAACAGTATTAAATTGAATCTATGTAACAGGAAGTCGCCAAGGATAATTTAAAGGGAGTTGTTGTGTGCAGAGTCAGACAGATCATCTTTAATGTTAGGACTGATTTTTCAAGAGCAGTTCCATGCGACAATCAAGAGTGACATCCAACTCTATAAAAAAGTCTTAACCCTCAAATCAATCTGGTAGTTGCGACACATTAACAAATGTGTCTATTGTTCCTCATCACGTTCATGGTTTTACTCATTTGTGTGTGTAGTTTGCAGTGTGTGACAAACAGGAACAGATGACAGGCTGGCAGTGGACATAGCAAGATGTTAAACAGAGGTGACAATCTCTGAGGAGGGTGGAGTATTTGCCACCAAGTCTGGCGCACAAGATGCTTTCAGACACCCACACACACACACACACACACACACACACACACACAGCAAATGCTGCAGGAATTCTTGACAGCTTCCTTTTAAGGCTACAGCCGGATCCGTGAGCGCAGCTGCCTGCTGGTGTCATCTTTAACCTTAAGGAAAACTTGAAAAAAAAAAAATGAAATAAACTGCAACCTCAAACTGTGAGAAGTTTTTGGGTCAGTCGTAGTTTGAGTCAAACACGGTCAACACAGAGCACAGATTATAAACTTGAGGCAGACTACACCCACAGCTCAGCCAAACACACTCAGAGAGCGCTGATTCTGTTTACACAAGGGAGGCTAAATGTTCAAGGGAACACACTCTGCATCGTATGTAATTACTTGTGATTCTCTCTCTCGACTTCAAAGTAAGGGGAGCGCTGCAGTTCAAGGGTCAAAGGCTCGCCTGTTGCCCAAATGCCCCCCAATTTCCTGTTTTGTCTGGCCCTGGGAGTGTAAAGGGATCTAAAATGTGAAGGCCAAGATCTGCTGGAGCCAATGAGACAAAAGGCTCTACTTCGGCGGATCTCTCTATTTCAATCTATCTAATTTTGTTTACTTAAAAGCTATTTTACTCTAAAAAAAAACATTTTAGGCGGATGGAGGTGGGGGTTATAACAAGCAAAGCTGCACATAGAGCCTGGAAAATGACCTCAACTTCCTTATTTCATCTTGTCAGGATGAACCCTTTTTTACTGCCATGGTAAACAAGAACCTCTCTCTCCCACTTTTCTCTCCATCTTAAATCAGAAGCCATGACAGGGGTTATTCCAGGAGATACTACTCTATTTTATGTTGCACCTTAAAGTAAGAGCAGGGATAATTTGGGGTTATTAAGAAAAGGGGAAAGGCAAGATTGTCTACGCAAAACCTTAAAAGCAAGCACAATCATGCGTCCTCTTTCCTGCCTTGAGGGACATGTTTTATATGTGTACAGGGGAGTTTCCAAGCAGACTTGAGATAAACATAAATCAAAATGCCCATTTCTGCACTTTTTCCTGCAGAAAACACAGACTACATATGTAAGTTTTGAGGGAGTGGGGTTACGTGCAAGTGAGAGGCCCCAGTGGTAAATTACATTGCAACATGGTCCCTCTCAAAGCCCACATCTGGGATCGGCCCTGACAACTGGATGCTGTGCTGCTCTAATTTTGGTTACTTTGTTTATAACCCTATAATAGAGACAGTATAGGACCACAGGGCTGGAATGAAGGAGGGCAGGACACAGGCAAAGTAAAAGCAGTCATTTCATAAAAGCTTGCAGGGATATTGACATTAAGGAAAAGCTTAAACTTGGGTAAAAAAAAAAAAAAGAGCATGTTTTGGATTAAAAGCAGTGTGGTAGTTGCTTTGCTTTTTCCTTTTATTCTAATAGGATTCACACCATCACACTTGAAGTTTGCATGCTGCAGCTTGTTGGATGCAACAATAATACTAAATCTGTAATTATATTTGGAGCAGATCAGAGCTTTGGCAGCCCACTCATTCTCTTTGGAGTCTGAGCAGGAACATAATCACTGAATACACTTTGTCAACACGTGATAGACAGAGTAAAGACACTTAGTAAACTTGATAATAAACAATGCTTCCCCCTCCAGGGCAATGAGGCTCAGCTTACCGGATGGAAATAGAAATGTTGAAAATATCTGTGTGCCAAGTGGCTGGCATTTCTTCAGTATTCAAGGATTTAAACTGTCATCTCTTTGCGCTGATATGTCAGCTCTTATCCAAATATGTGATGTATATGAAGATCTTTGAAGTGCTGAAAACAATGACTTTAATCTGATGTTCCACCGTGTTCCTTTCCATCTATTTATTCATAATCCCTCAAGTATCTTCTGTTAATCATTCTGTCATTTTAGCTACAAAAAAACTCTTAATTTGTCTTTGATTGTTTGCTCTGTTTGTCTTACTATTTTGTATGTTTTTGTTCTTTGTCTAAACTGTTATCTTTTCTTATTAGTCATTATCTCTCTCTATTTCCCTGTCACATTTGTGTTCATGTTCCTGTAGCTACAGCACAAATGAAAAGACAATTTGCTGACAACAAAAATCAATCTTGAAAATCATATCATGATTAACCCTAAACAGTCTGGAAGAATTATGTTATTGCAAAAATGTTCCTTTTATTCTTAAAACTTGTATTTATAAGACTTAACAGCTTACAAACAATCTTGTGGCTCTGTTGTGAGGGCTCACTGAAGAATCTGTTGGATCAAACAATAATTGAAAAATTAAATTAAATACAAATAAAAAAGACATGCCACGATGAAAGCTGCACTGACAGACTTTTCCAGCTGGCGACGGTTTGACTCTCTGTCAACACTGCGGCACTGGATCGTTGGGGGTTATATTTGATGGAAATCTTCGGGGGGGGATGACAAGTTTGTTCAACAAAAAAAACTCTTAAAACTCTGCATGAGCATAAATGATATTTGGGCCGTGACATTAACTTAATAGGGAACGGTTCATTTTATAATTTTGGAAGAAAATTAAATTTTAGGAGAAAAGCGGAAAAGAAAACAAACATGGAAAACAATATTCCACAGTATCAGGTTTAAATTGACTTTAACCTAATAACGGAATTTCTTCCTGAATAACTTATGAGATACTCGCTATCTGTATATCAGATTCCATGTATAAAAATACTGCTCTGTCTGCTCTGCAGCATCAGAATCTCTTCATCTGTCTGCGCTCTTGTCTTCTCTGCTTCTTCTCATTCACTTCCTCAGGTGCCGACGGGCTTTCTGCCATAAACCAGGGGCCCAGGAAGTTCACCCACAGCAGGTGCATGGCACGCGCCGGAGCCTGACACACACACAGAAGATCAAATTATGAGACATAATATGAGACATATATCACCAAATGGGGCATACAATATCTTCTACAAAAGCTCTTACCAGCAGCCAAAGATACCAAAAATAAGACGAGATTACGCTGAGAACTTGAACTATGGCTGTGAGCAGGATGACGTCCTTCAGGTGCCTAAAACAAGAACACAAGGACAATTATTTATCACTGACAAATCTTGTTCTCAAATAAACAAACTATGTGCTGTTTAGCAATAAATTAAACCAGATAAACAAAATGACAGGACTGCTTGTTTATTTGTATTCTACTATATTAAGTCAAATATTTACATTTTATCCTCTTCAGAAAGTCCAAAAGAAAAATATGTTGCCAAAACGTCTTAATATAAATACACAATTCCTTTGGAAAATAACCTTTTCTGCTGTAATCATCTTTTAGTAAACAATATGTATTCATACAGAAATAAACAACAACAAATATTTAGATTTAATCCCCGACAACTCTATGCATGTCTCAGGATCATTGTTCTTCGTTATCTTAGCACAGACTGATGTTTGATTGCAGAGCACTGTTGCCTCCAGGTAAAAATATCAATGAAGTAATTTATATAGTGGAGGAGGGCGGGTTGTATTCCTGGCCAGGAGTTAGGTCTGCAAAGCTTCCTGACCTCAAAACACCCAACCAATCAGCTGGTTAGGAGAGACTGAATGTAGACAGATGAGAGGTATCAAAACCAGGAGAGCAGAGTAACATCTGAAAGCAGCCCTAAAATGACATTAACTGTATGCACACTGACCAGTTTAAATAAAGGCTGATACATTGTTTTAATAGTGTAAATAGACCTTCAAGCTCACTTACTCTGCCATTCCCTGCTCCATGTTCAAGTCTATTCCTCCGTCCAGGAGACTTCCATCCTCAGCAAACACGGGCTTGGCCATGGCTGACATGGAGCGGTAACTCCCGACATACACCGCTAGTGCGAACATGAGCCACAGCTGCAGGAATACAAGGGTTAGGAGCAGTCAGGTTAGTGGTGTAACAACATATTACTACGTAGATAAACATGTAAAGATTTGAGAAAATGAAACAAACACTCACCCATGTCCAAAATGTAGATGAACTGTAGAAAACCAAAAGATTTACAGCAGCATAAATAGCCTGTGGAATAGCGTTTTATTACTAATGTGGAATGCTGTGACAGTACAACAGAGCTGCAATGAGAAGTCCAGTGATTCATTAATTGGCAAGAGAAAACTCATCTGCAGCCACTTTGCTAAGTGAGCAGTTCAGTAACTTGATGAATAAAAATCAACAAGGCTCCAGCTTCTCAAATATGCAATTTGCTGTTTTACATATTTGACAGGGTTAGGATGTGTATATGGAAACGATCTATAAGGAAAAGGGATTAAACTGTGACCTCTGAGAATTTAATTTATTTTAATTATTTTTAATGAAACAATTATTTGAATTTGTGAAATCTCTCAGAAAGCTAAAAAAAAAAACCTTGGTATACTTTGTGTGTCGCAGTCAGTTTACACCTCGCTATCCTCGGATAAAAGATATACTCTATATTTCTCACCAAACTCACAAATGACTGAATCGACAGTAACAACAGTTACCATGACGAGTAAAGTTTTATCGACACCTAGAACATCATATCAATACTGTCGTCGGGTTTGGTGTTAGCAGTGAAACATACATCTGGCTGCATGGATGATCGACAGCTTGCTGAAAGGAAGTTTGAAAAAGTGTACAAAACCATGATCCAAGTGGAAGAAAGTTCACACAGGAAATAAATCATTGATCTGATGTTTATATCACATATCATTCAAGGACTGCAAGGTCAGCCTTATCAGTTAAACAACACGATAATGTCCTTACGTTAGCTCCGAGGATGACTCGTGTGTAAAACTTCAGCGTTGCCTCATTCTCCTCGTAGATCTGCTTCTTTCCCTTCGTGCCGACCTTACCTTTGGGCTGCAGGGCAAAACAAATAAAAGAACAGTTTCAGCAATATCAACCAATCAAAGCTTTCAGTAAAGTGTAAAATAACTCTGCCGAAATGCCTTTTTGTGTCATAGTTGGTCAGACGTCTTACTTATTAAAAATCTAACTGTAACTTAATGTGTAAAATTAATCTCAGGTAATAACAAAGACAACTTCCTTAATCTGTAAACCTGAAGATTTATGGATTTTAACCGGCCTCGCATCCCAGGATTTACAAATATAAATTCTCCATGTAAACAGGAAATCAGACAAAATAACGTCACATCACAAAATAAATCAAAACTTCAGGATTACTTGATCTACTTCCAGACATAAGGTTCCAATAAATACTACACCAGCTTGATCACAATTCAAACTCTCTCGTTAAAACGCTGGAAAGTTTGATAAGAGCGACTGTTTGAGTCACAGATACATCCTCTAAAAGATGTTTCCTGAAAAAGAAAAAGTACAATGTGTATTTCAAAACACGTAAGTCTTCCAAAGCAAATTAATTAACTCAACATCTCTAATTTTTATCAACTTTTTACTGTAGATTTTAGTCACATTTATACTATGCTGATTTTACAGGGCTGTGTTTTTTGTTGGTATCCACTTAAACTACATACATGTGTTCTGATGTGTGCTTTTAATCTATTTCTTCATTTATTTACAAGTTTTATTGTGTTTGGTTATTTGTGTCTTCTGTAAAGCACATTTACTTTTTTAACAAAAAGACTTCTGCTTTTAGCTTCGTTAGTTGATTACATTTGTTTTATTTCTATTTTCTTTTCTTTCCTGGAGCACTTTGAGATTTTTTTTTGCAAAAATGTAAAGTGCGTTACAAATTAAATGTATTATTATTATTATTATTATTATTATTATTATAACATGTGTATGAAATATGATAGACAACGAAAATTGCATTGAATTTAAAAACTGTATTTAGTGATAATGAAGGGTTAATGTTGAATGAACCAAACCTTAGAAGTAATGATTTTCTAACACCTGCATGAACACATATCTGAATAGATGCACACCTTATATCCAGAAAGCAATAAGTCAGTTTTAGATTATTGTTTGTCACTTTCTTTTAAACGATCAAAACTGAGATTTAACTTCATGTGGAGGATAAACACAGGATAATTACATTTAGTCGTCTTTATTATTTACAAAACAGACCCTAGTTTGCTTCTTCTACAACTACTTTTCACTGCAATGTAGTCGCTTTGCTCTGCAGCATCACTTAGAATGAAGTTTTATGAATAAATAGACCGATGTGAATAAGTAAACATGTATGTGTTTCTGCAGGTGTTTCAGTGTCTCACCGCCATCGGCTCTCTGTTGATCTCTTTCTCTGCGTCGTCTTTGACATCGACCTGTAAACCCGACGCTGTCTTTCTCCGTTTTATTAAGTTACTGCATTCAAAAAAACAAACTCAAAAAGTCTCTCTGCGCTGTAATTTCTTGTAACACATCAGCATTTGGCATTTCTTGGGGTCAACATTTCCGGCGCTTAAAGTCGACGTCATCAACTCGTCGTCTTCTTGTGGTAGCTGAAGCGGCGATCACTGGTGACAAGGGGCCACCTTCTGGCCATTTCCAAAATATATAATGAATACAGTCACAGCAGGAAAAATGTGATGTCTTTACAATAAGACTTTTCTATCATAGAATAATTGTTTCTCACCAAAACTCAGCTAAAATAGAACATGTGATAAATAAACCTGGAGTGGGGTTTAAAGGTTTAAAAGAACTAGTTTAAAATCACAGCTGACAGTTCATTTTCCTCAAGTACACTTTAAATAACACTTAAAATAAAAAAAAACATTTAAAGCACACATAGCCTGGTGTTGCTGCAAGTTTTGAGAAATAAAGGCAGGTCTTAATTAGAGGTTCATTTATTGTTGAAATAGTTTGCAGATCACAAATAAGTAAAAAAAAAAAAAAGTGCAGCAGGTTGGCATGAGTAGGCCGTCTTACAAAAGCAAGAATTTTCTCATTTGTTTGTATTTTTTTTAATGCCCATCCCAATTTTGTACACTGTGAAATATTCTTTCTGGTGTAAAATTTAAATGTACAATTCTATCATAGTCTTTCCCATCTTTGCTAGGCACCCGCTTGGTTTGAAAATATTTAAAGGCCCATCTCTAATTGAAGTTTGTCACTTAAGTAAATACATTTTTGCCTTATGCATCATATTTAATCATCATTATTTAGATTTTATGCTATTTTTCCTACTACCAAGTTGTATTATGTGTATTACGTGTATTTAACAAGGTCAGCAAGCCCCATTAAGGGCACTTGTTTAGGATTTATCAAGCGCTTAGGCGAGAGAACTACAATTCATTACTTTCGCGATTCGTTTTTTTTTTTTTTTAGCCTTGTAGGCCACCGTAGTCCAAACAGCGCAGCGTATGCTTTCCATATATAATACTAAGGTTGTTGTTTTCTCCAGTGAAACTCTTATCGTCTTGGGCTCCGGTTTGCCTCATAGCGTATCAAATGAGAATACAGTTAGTTAGTTTACCTTATTCTTCTGACAATTAATGCTAAAAAAAAAAAATGGATTACTTGCTCGGGGTGAAAGTAGGCTCTCTGTTTGGTTTGTTGTTTTTGACTCTCCTTTTTGGATTTATCCCAGCTCGAGTCCTGTGGTTCAGAGACACAAACGCGACAGGTAGGTATTATTTGTGTAATATAAGAGTCTAACATCAATATTATATAAAACACTGAAAACATAAAACACTAATATGGATGTTACAGCCTCCTCATAGGGGACAGTAGTCGTCTACATCAGGAGGTAAACAATGAGGGTTATAGACAATAAATGTGACTTTTTACTTTGATTAGAGTTATGTTTTCTTTTGGAAACAGCTGCCGATCTAAGACAGGAAATGCACTGATGATAATGTACTTTTAATTTCTGTTCTTCTATGTATTTACATCCGCATATAATAAGCCTAACCTCAAATTGCCGGAGTTTTGAATGAAGTTTGGTACAGGGGAACCCTCCTCACATTACATGATGCGTCTGACTCTCTGATCACATGTTTTAATTCTAGATAGTCTTATCAACGCTATTAGCTGTTGCTGATAGACTACTAGTGATAACTGATGGAGTGGTTTACTATATGCTTGGTCCCAATCATTCACAGTCAGTAACCATGATGATGCACAATTATAAGCACGTTTTATTTTCTTGTTTCCTGTCTCTGTTTATTCATCCCTGCACCAATACATTGCTTCTCTAATTTAAGGGAACTTAATTGGGCTAAAAAAATAAAAAAATAGAAGTATTGCTAACCCCCTCTTTCAAGCCTTAGCTGAAGTCACCTGAAAGGGATGAAGCCTGAGCCTCTCAGCAATATGGTCACATTTTCTTTCATGCGTGATAAAAAATGAGTCTGTTTAGTGAAATTTGTCCTTCTTAAATGGAAGTGAAACAAGTATAATTTCTCCTCCGCTACATTCTTGTGTTTCAGTGCTCTGCTGACTTTTGACTTCTGTTTCTTCTTTCGTAACCGAGATGTGTCACATGCCCTCGAAAGAAAAATATGCCACCTTTTGGAGGGAGTGGCAGTGATACATTAAGTCATTTTATTCAACCAGTTGATGAGAAGTTAAAAGTCTTTATTAATGATCAGAAAATATGCATTCTTTACTTTGCAGTTCGGGGAGTTATTTTGTGTCACAATGGTACCATTGTGTAAAACATAATGGATGCTTTTTAAAACAACATTCTTTTCATTTGCAGAAATCCAGCGGACAGTTCTGAGTCTGATTAGCTGTTTTGCTGGTGGTGTTTTCCTGGCAGCATGTCTGCTGGACATCATTCCCACTTATCTGTCCGACATCAGCGTCGAGCTGGAGGCTCGGAGTGTGGAGGTACGTCCAGGAACGGACCTCACATATATCACACATTTACACTGAAATGAATCAGTCTATCAGTCCTTTGGAATAAAGTGTCAGCAGTAGTGAAAAATGCCCAGTCCAAAGTGAGAATTGTCAAAAAAAAACATGTTCAGCAGTTTAAGATAAAAAAGTAGAAAATTAAACCGTTTTCAGCCGTATTTATTATGTAAGATAGTGAAGGACAATACGTGTCTAAATGCTTTGAATAATGTGAGAACAAGTGATAGACGTTTGTTATAAGATCTTTGTAATGACTTTATCCTTCTTGAGTAAATCTGCTCTTCCAGTTACTTTCGTTTTAGAATAAACAGTCTGACCTTGATGTAGAGGGGTCCTCATAGACATCGTTTACTGTTGTCTGTCTAAAGTTTAATTTTATTAGACCAAGCCTGAAAACATATTCATCTTTTCTGTGGTGGTCACAAACAGACCAACTTCCCCCTTCCAGAGTTTATCATGGCATCTGGCTTCTTCGCTGTCCTCATCATTGAGAGGATGGTCCTAAACTGTGGGGGGATGAGAGGAGCTCAGGAGGAGAGGGCGCCTCTGATACAGGACCACAGGAACGGTCATGGACACGGGCACAACCCTGTCGCGGACCCTGATGTGGAGGGCAGCAGCCAACACGTCCACGTTGACTTCAACGCTCACTCCCCTTTTCGTTCCTTCATGCTCTTCTTCTCCCTCTCGATCCACTCGATATTTGAGGGCCTCGCTATTGGTCTGCAGAGCACAGACTCAAAGGTAAGAAGACAGAGAGTACAGTAGTTTTATTTCCACTCAGTGTAATTCACCAGAACACACACACATAATGTGTATCCTTGAGGTCTAACAAACACTTTGTCATTAAAACACTTCCTTTTTTTTGGAACTTGCTCTTTCACACATTGTGTGCAGAGAGCCTGTCCGTGTGAGACGGCAATAAATACAATAAATGGAAATACTCAATTTTGTTAATTTGAGGCATAAAGCATGCAGCAATAGCTGGATGGTGTAATGGTGACTGTTTTTGTGTTGATACCAAGAAAACGTGTCCAAGGATGTTTCTGTAATACAAATGCAAGAATAGAAAATGAATACAGGCAACTGAGGCTAGCAGGAAATGGTATAAAACAGCACATTTCCATGCTATGTGAACAGTCATCAACAAGCCCAACAACTTACAGTAAACAGCTTGAATAACTACTTTCTGCACTCACACATAAGCCCATTCATAAGCCCACTGTACGGCTTTCCAACCAGGGGAGGTTAAAGTTTGTTTAAAGTTCATGTAAATGGACTTTCTCATGTGCAGCTAGAACTAACACAATGCATGGTTTTATCCTCTTCCTTTTCTCCCACACAGAATTGAATAATTATATCACCCTCCTGTCACAGGTTCATCACACTTAATAACATGTGATACACTTTGTTTAAAATTCTCAGATGGAGGATAATCAACTTGAGAGCACAGTACTCCTATTCTAGCCTTTGAGTGTAAAGCCATTCAGTTATAAACTTTATCATGTGACTGGTTAATTCCCTGCACTTGGTCTTTCCTTCAATCCTTTTTGTCAATATCCTTTGTTGCAACGGTGTGCATGATCAATGACAATATAAGTTGTAATGAAAATTACCTGGTGTTGTGCTGTATGGTGCTATGGTTGTAGTTCACAAAACTGAAGTGTAGGAAGCTTATGAGGTTAAAAGCCAGATATTAGCTTAATCCACAAGCCTCTCGAATAATCAGTGAGAAGATATTCAAGCTAATGGGGAAATGAATTATTCCAGCACAGCCAGACTATAGTCTCCCAGGCTGTTGTAGTAAACGTTTGCGTGGAAAAGTGCTATAAAAAATAAAGTTAAAATGATATTTAACTGCACTCTTTTAGACACAGAGGGAAGCAGGCTTTGTGTTTACAGCTTCGTGACACAGGTCAGAACCTCTCAACGTCATGCTGTTCAGATCTGAGTCTGTCTGGTCATAAGACATCCTCACAAGCATCAGCATCCTGTCAGTGTGCCTTCAGGACTCTTCAGCTATACAAAACCATTTGTTGTGTTTTATTTTACTTTGCTGGAAATGTACTCCACTACTTAAAGAAATAGATTTCAGAGAGTGATGATACAATGATTGACCTATTAAGAAAAAAAACTCATTTGAGATCTCACTTTCAAAGGAGACATAAATTCTGAAGTATATACTTCTCAAAAGGGACACATATTTACACTGAACACCTATGTGTGCAATAAAAGACAGGTTTTGTGAAGCAAATGGATTTCTTCTGTATGGATAGTGATTTCTAATTTAGATAGTGATTTCTAATTGTCTCCTGTTTTACATTAAAAAAAACGACAACAATGCAATACATTATTTCAGCCCAACATTTAAGGCGATAAAAAACATTTAATTAAAACAGTCGCTTTATCTATTTTTTTAGAAATATTGCAATGCTACACGAAGCCAAAAAATAACAATATCTGATAATATGATACATACATACATATTGATACATAATACAATTTATACTTCAAGTAATGAAACAGACACCAGGTACAACAGCACCAAGGGTTGAGTACTTACTCATAAAAAGTATTACCAAGTGATGCCGACTGTGAAACACAAAGCTACCACTGTATAAATAGCCGAGTAAAAAATTCTGTTAATAAATGAATCTTTCTTGCGCTACATTTGCATAAACTCTTCAATTACTTGTGCAGATGTTTTTCTAATTGTCCATTATATCAAGAAGTAACCATTAAATGTCTGTGTTTTCTCCAGGTTTTAGAACTCTGTGTCGCTATACTTATCCACAAGAGCATCATCGTGTTCAGCCTATCTGTGAAGCTGGTCCAGAGCGCCGTCAGTCCGTTATGGGTGGCTGCTTACATCGGAGTGTTCGCCATGATGTCACCCATAGGCATCGCCATCGGCATCTCCGTAATGGAGGCGGGGCTAGCAGCTGGAGCACTCATCCAGGCTATCCTCGAGGGGCTCGCTGCAGGGACATTTGTTTACATCACGTTTATGGAGATCCTCCCACATGAGCTCAACTCCCCTGGGAGACAGATTATCAAGGTGCTCTTCATCCTGCTGGGCTTCAGCGTCATGGCAACTTTGACGTTTTTGGGCTGAGACTGAGACCAGGTGGCAAATCAGCTGGCGCCCGTGTCAGGATGTGACCCTGGGCGCTTTGTGCAATCTACTGCAGCTCCCACCGGCATGTGGTTACATTTTGTACAGAGAACAAAAAAAGAAGTAGAGTTACTCTTGCACTGTTACATCCAGCTCTGGAGTCTTTAATCGTAAAGGCAGCATGACAACAGATGGTGGTTTTATCACTTTTAAGATACTTTAAAAACATTTCATAAAAGAGGATTCCCTAATATCATGTATTGGGTTGAAAGGAAAGAGGAAACACATAAAGCTAAGGCAAGTTTGTTGAACCACTTGGAGAAGCACAGGGAAAAGATCACTGTGTCTACTCATTTACCACTATCCGTGTTTTCAAACATGCCTCTGACCTGCAAACAAAAGCACAATCTAACCTTTATCCAGGAAACCTCTGGATACAAAGGGCAGAGTTGTACGCATATGATACCTTATAATTAATTCAATCACACTAGTATACAGGCACCACCAGATGTTTAAGGTTTACATTTAATTGTAATGAATCCAAACAAGAAGCTTCCGCACTTTGGTTTTAGTGTTTTACTTGGTACGCCCTTCACTACAGACCCAGCTTGACGGTTGGCCTTAGTGAATTGTTATTTTTAATGGCGTTTCTACTGACACAAGTTGATTTGCTTAATACTGACAGTTTAGCTCAATTCTTTTAGCTGTAGGTTTCACTATTGTAACGCTTTTACGCCTCATCTTTACTAACTGAATGATTGATCAACATTTTAGGCAGTCCAGATCACTAGTTTGTACATGGAAACTGATTCCCTGGTGCCTTAAAAAGTTGAATGCCAAAATAAGAGAGAAAATGTTTGATTAGTTTTTATTCTGTTTGCACTTTTATAATAAAGCTTCAGTGGTTATTACCACAGATGAGAAAGAATGACATGTATTTGGCTGTATTTAAAACCGCTCATCCCTGTTATTTACATTCTATTGACCTTTGCCTGTGTTCAACCTTTTCTGTTTGCCACAATGTTCACTCCAACGCACTACCAGCATCAAGATATCAAAGCAAGCAGAACAACACATTGGGTGCTTTACAGCAAATGTTCTTGGTTTGAGGGCAAATACGGTACTTTTAATGGCCCATACTTATAATTTAATAATAATAATAATATATGCTTTCCCTAAGTATTAAAGCAGTGTGAAAATACATTTCAAAAGTATGCACAGAGATAAAAAAAAAAGTTTATCTGTGCTTTCAGCCTGCTTACACTCAATTCAACTATTATGGTAATTCCATCACATGCAGATTATTAACTGTGCTCAGTCACATTTCCTGTTTTAGTCCCTCATGTGAGGGTCTGATGGTTTCATCAGCAGAATAAATTGCAGAAGTTGGAGGTTATCACAAAAAACATGCATATGTCAGCAAAAACTTTTTTTTTTGTAATACCAGTTTAAATGGGCACGCACATACCAACAAATGTCTTATGCAATGTTAGCTAGCTAACTGCCATGTTAGATAGGCTATTAAATGGTGTAATGACATTACTTGATGTGTTACTGAATAAGTTATCAGATGTGTTTTGTAACATAAAATTTGGTTTCGATCCCCAGCTCCTGCAGCTACATGTCTGATGAGTCCCCTGCTTCTTTGTGTGGCATGTGAATGTGTACAAATGGGATTAGTTATTTCTGATGGTCACTTTACATAGAAACCTCTGCCATCAGTGTGTGAATGGGTGCGAATAAGTAGTTGTGACCTGCGGTTTAAAAGCACTTTGAGTAGTCAGAAGACTAGCTATACAAGCTCAAATCAATTTACCATTTACCATACGACAAAACAATGAATTAGGCCCCCTGGATCCCAGATCTAATCGCATACTTTCCCTCAGGCATTGTTTTATGGTCGATGTCTCTGCTTATAGAATAATTTAACCATTTCCACCCACCACAAATCATAAAACAGTGAAGAGTCAATTTTATGCATTTTAAAGATCAACTTTCGAGAAATCTGCACTACAAATAAAACAGCTTTTGTCAATAAGTCTAGAAAAATGGCTAAGGCGCTTGTTGCTCCAAGTATGGCTATGATTTGATTGAACAAAAGGAATGTGTTATTGATGGTAACCTTTAATTGGTAACAGAAATCTGTGTAATGTATCAAGGTTTTAAATGTTGGCAACATCCTTCAGACTGGTTGAAATTTGTAAATAGGCTATTTGAAAAAAGTTCATGCAGGCTTATTGTACATGGCTCTTATCCATGCAAACAAGGCTAATATTTAGGTCACCAATTTGAGCAATATCCCTGTTTTACTAAATAAGGAAAAACATTTTCTTTAATTCAGGCAAAATACAAAGGAGTACTTATCGCCAGAGTGTCAACATAGATTTATCTGATTCCAGATTTTATAGAACTGCCAAGCACCAGACTGACGACATGTGATTTATTAAATGTAGTAGGTCTATTATGGACAATGGATGGTAAGATAGCCTGATTATTCATCAGAATCAGCTCATAATATGAACTTATTATAGTTTTTTTAACAGAATAGGGGGAATTATGCTTTGATCTTGGAGATGTACAAGAGAATGTCGTCGGCATGAAGAGAAAAGTGATATTTATACAAACGCATGTAAAAAAAAAAAGATATTCAAGGTCATTGAGGCTAATGGCTAATAATTTAACATTAACTTAAAATAGAAGCCTTAACTGGTCACAAAATTATTTGGAAAGGGTGAGAAATATTCAGACGAATGACAGTTTACAAAGATTTTACAGCTCTAATCCATTTGATCAAATGTGTGACGTATACGTCTGACCAGATAACAGTCTCCTGGTACACTTTGTGAACAAAGTATTGAAAAGAAGGAAGAGATTAAATCTGCGTGTCTACCTCCAATTAAAGTTTGGTAAGAATGAATAGTGAAATCCGAAAATTTTGTTTATAACTTTCCAAAGAGTTTTTGCGTCTATTGGCAAAATAAGAAATTGGGCAAGACATTGAAACTACCTCGGGTCCCAGTCCACTCTGAAATCAGCGAGATGTTAACTTTGTAATGAGTGGATGGCAGCTCTGAGCTAAGGCTATACTGGTTTAACATGTTTAAAATGTTAGAAGATTAATTTTTGTACCCAATACTTTGAGGAATTCTGTGCTAAAGCCAGTCGGTGCTGCTGCGCTGTTATTGAGGAATCTCAATCTCATTAAGATTACTACTTACGGCATTAACTCTATCCTTTGATATGGGGTAAATTTAGGTTAACGTATTTATTTTGTGGTTTACATTTGAGATGTAAGTTGCATTTGCAGCATAAGCATCAAGCATATTTATTCCCTGGGGTCACTTTTGAATGGATTAAATCCCTCCAGGCTATTGCTGTTTGCATCTCTATTGAGGTCTAAAGACACGTGAAGATTAGGCCACATTTTCTGCTGACGTGAGTCTTTTGAATGCTTAAATAATTGACCAATCGGAAATGTTCTTTGCTACAGGTCCCACCTTAAAGAACTTGTGCTTTCAGAAAGCACTACTTGTCCAGCAGGAACCTTAAAAGGGTAAATAAGGTCCTTGGGGTGTGTTCCTATGGTGTAAACGCAGCTTTAGAGAGACAGGGGCATGGTATCCTACCAGTGTATTCTTAACTGAATAATGAGGCTAACAGCTTTAATTCAAGCAGGAAATAATACATGCCTGACTATAAGATTCATGCAATGGAACATATTCATAAAAATCTGCTGTTGTGGTGTAGAGAAGTCTCCATATATCTACAAAACAATTGGATTGCATTAGGTGACTGAATGTTTCACTATGATTAAAAATACATCGTTTGGGGTTGCTGTCTATTGAGGACTTAATCAAAGCACAGTTTAAATCTACAACCATGACTATGTACAAATCTGACAAATCAAGTATGAATCTGAAAAGAGAATCTGAAAAAGAAAAGTGGAAAAAGATTGAAGTACCAAAGTTGTGCCTGTAAGCAGTCACCAGTATAGCTGGTGTAGAGTTTACTGTCCCAATTTACTGTATTCAATATCTCCCTCTCTGGTGTGAGAATAAATAGAACAATTTTGCAAATCCGAATTGCAACCCCTTATGATTTTTGCACTAAAGTTGAACTGGGGAACCTGAGGAACTTACAGAGATTTCAGAAATAATGTTACATTTCTTAAGCAGATGTTATAGTCAAAAGAACTAAGCTAACAAAAAAATACATTAACTGTTATATTCGACAGCTATCTTAGTTATATATGAATGAATCAACAATGGACATAAATTGAGTACGTCTGTCTTTAGTATTTGTTGGTGCTTGTCAGCCTTTTTGTCTAAAAACATATATTTTTTATTTTTAATCCATAGAAAGTTGAAATAGTTTGAATGAATGGTTCCTAATTCTCCAGGTTTCTGCTGCGGTGTGAGCTGATCACTGGAGGTGCCACTAGGTGGAGATGTTGATCCTATACGATTGATGACCGCCTTCAACAAGGAGAGTCTTTCACAGAGACAGGATTAGAGGAGTTTAATATAACTTGAAGAATAAACTTTTAGGTACGCATGTTATTGATTGCTTCTTAGTTAATTGAAGAAGGTATTTTCATTTTTTAAATTCTCTTGACACATCACTTTATCTGCAAAGTCATCATAGGAAAATGACATCAGGAATACACACTTGATGAATACAGGCCAAATTACATGCCAGCTTAGTTAACAATTTGTATTGCCAACACACATGTTTGCTTTCCCAACTAAGACGAGCTGAAATGTTCTATCAAAAATTAAGCAAGGCCTTTTAATATAGCAACAAATTACAACAAGATATATCTAATGATAATTTACATTTAGAGCTTTTCTAGATTGCACTTTTAGTTATGTTATTTACAGAGAAACACTTGACCTGCCAATGATCAAGCACTTAACAATCATATCCTTTTAGGTGGCAGAAACCTCAACAGAACCAGATTAATTGGTGGACAGCCATGTGCTGTGCCGTCTGGGATGAAGAGGCGATGTGAAAACTTTTTCGTCCTTTATAACACTCGTGACTTTAATTTCTTGTTGACTTGAAACATTCTGCTCCTACTGAAAAAAGTCACCTGCACCTTTGTTATAATTAACTTACACAGAAAGAGGTTTTGATTTGAACATTTTCTGCTTCAACTCTGATTCCTCTATCCATTTATCTATTAGTGGATAAATATCTTATCGATTCAAACAGCAGAAAAGTTTGATGCATAATCTGAAAGACAGAACTCTGTATGTATTTGTGTTCATGCATGCCTATTTGACGGCTTGCAGAGTGACATAGCACACAGCAAATTCCTTTACATCAAAGAACTTAACCGTATAGTGGAGACAAAAACACTTCGACAGCCATGAAGGCATCGTTAACCCTTGTTTGTCTCTGCGAGGGAATAAGAGGTCATTCATGAGCTTCCACTAATGAGAGAGTTGCCGATAGAGAAACAATGACAGGGTACAATAAGTCTGCCAGTTCTGGATGACAGAGGCTTCAGTGTGTGGAGGAGGAAGACCCATCGGGGCATCAAGCTTCAGTGTAGGGTGGACGCTTCCTGTGTTCACCCACAGCTCATTAACCTTTTCTCTCATCTCAGCAAGGAAACTAAACTGAATTCTCCTCTTTTTGCTCTCTGAAACATGAGGCCGTTTTTGTCCAAAAGCCAAAAAGTTCCACTTTTTTCCAGATTGTGATTTCATGTTTTAATCACAGCATCAAGAGTGAAGAGAAAAGTGTTTAAAAATATTTTTTTATTTCATAATACAAGGAGTTTTATGTTAAGGCAGATTAAGGCATTCAGGTGTTTTGCACTAAATGCTAACGTCAGCAAGCCTACATTCTTAAAAGGACAATCAATGCTTACTTACCATTTATCAGCTTTACTGTTTACCATGTTTGATTTATTGGTTAAGCATATCAACATGACACCACTTGCTGTACTCACAGCTAAAGCCAACCTCATAACCCATCGGCTTACGTCTGACGATGATATAGCCTCTGCGAGTCATGGCAAACTTTTCAGGGCTTCCGATGTAGCCTCCTGTTAACAATAATAGACTTTCAGCTAAAACGCCTCTTTCTGTGCGTTGCTATTGTTTACAGTCTGACTAGTGAGCATGGCGTCTGGAGTAGTTTATCGCAAGCTGCACTTGCATACAGATATCTTTCTAAAGAGATTAATGAAAGTTAAATTGTCGTTCGACAGACGATGTGTTCAGGGATTGTATTTTTTCTGATTGCATTCCAACCACCTTTGCTCTCCACACAGACTGTTTTCCTGCTTACGGCCAAAGCCCACTGACACAACTACAGTTCCTGCATTTTCGTGCAGGTTTTGTGCAGGTGACTGGTCAACTTAAAGTACACAATCATTTGATGACAATCCATCCACTAATTGTTTGGATATTTTAGTCAGTACAACAAATGCTGACTCTCAGGTGGCACGGAGAGTCATTAGATTTCATCCTCTAGGAACAATGACTGTCAAATGGCAGTCCACGTAGTTGATTGGGCGACCAAACTGACTGAAATTGGCATCAGAAGATGTTGTTTCTTCAGTTTCAGATGCAAACTTCTGCAAGTCAATGAAAATTAATTACCGCTAAAGCTTGAATTTAATAAGATGGAAAAAAAAGAAGACGGATAAAAGGATGATGGAAGCAGATATGTGACAAAATATCAACAATAAAAGCAAACATGATTTGATTGTCGATATCTGTAATAAATGACTCGCACCAAAAGAGAGGCGGATTGTCAGATGTTGTGCAATCATGGATAACTAATCCATGATCTGGGTACCAAAACAGGCGGTCCCCTCTGATGAGGATTTCAAAGAATGTGCAGAAAAGAATGTGTAATGTGAAGCTGAAAACACGAGTCCCTCACAGGTGGTCGACTCTCATGACATTTCCACAGGAACAGGAGTCTCAAGGTCACCTATAAATCCCACCTTTCATGTCACATGTGTTGTTCTAGCGTGCAGTAAGACTGGGTGACAGCAGGCTCACTAGGCGACACACAGGATAACTCCGGTCAGAGTAATACTGAGGGCTGAGAGCTGAATGAGTGCATGAAGTAGCAGGACAACAGAGGAGAGCAACATCCTGGGAAAAGGGAAATGTAAGAGACACAAGTGAACAAGAATGGAACTCCCAGATAACTTGCTGTGATATTGAAGAGATAAAAACATTCTGTGCTACAGCTGGTTGATTCTTTATTACATGACATATGTTAAATCTCATAAAAAACGTTGTGGTGTATCCATTCATTCCTCTAGTCTGATTGCTTGAATTTTAAAAATATTACTTTGTGCAATGAATATTACAATATATTCAGACAAATATTTATAGGCCAAACCTAAAAATGTATGTAACAAATTGTATCATTATTTTCAAAAGGTTTGCTGTTTTTCTGATTCGCTTTTATATTTCCGCAAGTTTTATTATTGATTTGATGTTTTAATTTTGTATTTAAGAAGTGGTCATCGTTTCCATGACATGACCCATTGGTTACTTGGAGCGGTGTTTTTGAAGTTTTGCATTTTGGCCGTTATCATCGTATTTTTTGGAACAAGAAGTCACCATATTTGGTAGCAGGATGGATACGCACAACTACGCTTCAATCCCAATTGAGAACTCCCTTGTGCATCATCCTTTATAGTTTAGTTCATTCTAAATGGGATCATTATTTAAAAAAAACAAAAAAACATGATGCTGTACTGAAGAAGACTTTGAAAAGATAGAGACCATACTGCACAGCCAATGGTTAAATGTTTACTGAGGTATAAATAAAATGGAAAGGAAGGTCACATTTGTTTTCCATACAATTGGACATTATCAACCGGTGGACTTGCCCCCTACCGGCCTTTAGAAAAAGAGCAGGTTAAAGACATTGGGCTCAATTTTGGTCCACTTCCTATATATACATATAGTCTTAATGTGGTCAATTTTTCCAACCAGCTCATGTGTTTTTCTCTTCAGGGACACAGCAGCAGAGTGACAGTCCAGATCTCCCTCCAACCCCGCCCCCCCTTGTGTAGATTAGCCAATCATTGTAATCCACTATGTCATTTTAATCCTGCTCTGAGTGATGTTTTTTTCCTGTAGCTCCTCCCCTCCTGGTCCTCTCTCCTCCTGTTGTCTCCCCCGCCAGTCTGTCTACTCTGCTCATCACGTCTGCTGAAGGTAAGTCTGCCCAGCTCTTTCGTTTAATAACTTAAAGGCATCATGAAGATGGAAATAGAGATAATTGATGAGCACCAGAAGGATATTTGTATTGTTTATTGTGATGTATTATTTGATGATAATCACTAAATCACTAAAACTTGGATTTTAAAAGTTATTACATCCATGAACCATTGTTGCTGTAAAGTTTGAAATTTCAGTGTTTCAGTTTTCTAGTATTTTACTTTTAAATGTTCTCTATTTGACCCAATTTAGTCAAACTGGGGAACATTATTATTTGAAATTGTTAGCTAGTATTACAACCACAGTGGTGGATAGACTCATTCAAACATTTTTGCTGCAGATGATCATTTAGTCAGTGCATCTATGTATTGTGTCTTGGTTAAAGAACTTCAAGTTAACTTTATACCTTAAAAAAATGGCAGAGCATCATAACATATTTTAAAAATGATAAATGATCTTGAAGAAATGCATTGAGGTAGATTGCTGGATTAGTAACACTGTGTCAAGTCACAGAGGGGAGTATGTGATTTAAAGAAGGCTTATCTTTGAAAAACTCAGAACAGCTGTGTAAAAACACTTTCTCAGCCTTACTGAAGGAATCTCAATTATGCTGCTAACCATATACATGTACAACTTTTCTGATTCTTTCTCTTTACTCGATTGGTACGATAGCCAATTAACGATGTAAATTTAATATTGTCACATATTGATGTATCTGCATGACTTCATAAAAGAATAACATGAGACTTTATTTTAGTTAAAGGGCAGACGCATATGTCGTTTCCCGCCTCCGAGGATCCTAGAAAAAAACATCAGAATAATAGAAATAAATGTTATTGATCATCTTGATTTATCAAATATGTACAGAAGTTGTGTTATAAGAGGGACAAACTGTGGTAGTGCTTGGTTTCATGGGGGAGCAGTGGTCTGTTATCTGAAGATTTGTGACTGTATTGTGTCCGGCTCTTATGTAAGAAGATGTCTGCTCCACTGATGAGCATGGAACCAATTTTCAATTCTCAACATCTTTTAGCCCGCTTTTGTGTTTACGCAGATTTTGTAATCTAATAACTGAAAGAATGCATTTCTGATGCCATGACCTCTCCTAAACAAGCTCTGGCATGAACAAACTAAATGTCTGGACGGCTCTAAAAGAAAAGGTTCACACTCAGACGTTTCATGAATGAGTTCAAGTTCTGTTTGTGCCAATTCTTCTTTGTTCACAGAGTTAGTGGAGCTGCTGTGAGACGCTGCAACCATGGCTGCTGTAAGTTTAATCACTTTGCAACAATGCATCACTTGAGTGTCTCTGTTGGAGCCAGAGATTTAGTCAGTGACTGGCCTCACTTCATATGGTGGGGGTCTATAGGTTAAAAGCCTTAACACTCTTGGGAGTTTTTTTTTTTTTTATCAGCTCATGGATTTCCCTATAGCTAAAGCTATTATTGTAATATAGGATGGAACCTGAAGCTGTTTTTAAGAAGAAGGCTTTAGAAGTCGGTTCTGTAATCATGTGAAGCAGATTAAGCAGGCGTCCACTGGTGTGCATCATTTGGGGTGTGCTCCAGCTCAGATGGGCCCTGTGTTTTTACACTTAAAGGTCATTGAAATGAGCTGCCCTTGAAGTATTCAAGCGGTAAAGTGAGTCAAATAGTTGCAGTTCTTAATTTGTTTCCAAAGACTGCAGCCACTGAGGCTTAAAAACAAGATCTTTGTTTGTTAGTTTTAGGCAACATACTCCAAATTATAATGAATTAAACCTGCATACTTTAGGAAAAGCTTGAACCTGTATGTCTGTTTGCAGACTGGAACTTTCCGTATGGTGTCAGAGGAGGAGCAGGCCATGAGGGCAAAGCTTGAGCATTTGACAGTGAAGGATCATGGGCCGGTGTTTGGGCCTTGCCACAAACTTCCTGGACACACTGTGCAGAAGGTAACAAACATCACCAAATGGATGGCAGACAATAAAGATGACTTCACGCGACGGAAGAATCAAAGTAGCAAAGACTTTTCATACCACCGGCCTCAAAGTCTTCCTTTTTTTTTTTTCCTCCAGGCAAAGGATGAGCTTTACGAGACGGACGACAGGCGGATGTCCTCCCTGAAGGAACTGCGTGCGATGATGAAGGACAGGGCAGCAGAGGGAGACGACCTGGCCAAACTGGTGCTGGAGCGCTTTGGGGACAAACCGGACTCTCTGCTGCTGCGCTTCCTCAGAGCTCGCAAGTTTGACGTGGTCAGAGCCCATGAGCTCATGAAGGGTTAGAAGACTCCATCTATTGCTATTATGTCTACCAAATGTTTCCCATTCAAACATAATATAAGAGGGATTTTCTTTTTTCGCCTGTGTCTTGCGCTCCACATTCTTTGATTCAGTTTTTGCAGTCATTTTGCAAAAGCTTGAGTAATTGAGGGTGAGTACTCTTTTGTGCTTCTGGTTTGCATGAATCCTGTTCATCACAGAGACAGCAAGGCATGTGTTCATTAATTAGGGGATTTTAGATACTGCCTGAGTTTCTCCTGACAAAGCCCTCCTTTGTGTCCAAATGGGGCAGGCAGAGTTTACTTTACTTGTGAACCCACAATGTTCTCCTGGGAACTTCTGAGCGCATGTGCTGAGTGTGCTGGTTTGTAAGAGGAAGTGAGATCAACAAGTGCAGAGGTTTAATGCTCTTATGTTAAGATAAGATACTAACAACTTGCTTATTGTTTGTGTGGCTCTCTCGCCACTCATCCACAGATCATTAAACAATTACCAAAACTGCACCGCAAATAATCCGAGCAAAATCTCAACCAAAAAAACCCGAACATAAAGCCGAACATAAACCATAGATACTGTCTCATCTTTCTGTCGCTGTGAGAATATTTGGACCTTACAAAGACACAAACACAAGAAAACACTCACACATATTTATGAATATAGAGGCTGAACCTGTCAGTATGAGAGGGGAATTTGATGTGAAAGTGAACTTGTTTGTGGGGTTAATTGCCGCTTGCCAGTGAAACACTGAACATGTATGTGCTAAAGTACTCACACAAGTACATGCACACGTCCCCACTGTCACTCTGGGTTAATTGGTGCCTTTCTATGAAGAGGCTCAGAGCAGCTCTGCAAATGCACTGAGACACTGGTGTCATTGTGTTTGGTACTGAACACACATTTTTTACACAAAGGCATTGTGAACTATTAGTGCTTGAAAAGAGAATGCAGCTGATCTTCTGTTTCTGTTTCTGTGTGTGTGTGTGTGTTTGTGTGTGTGTGTGTGTGTGTGTGTGTTTGATTGTAGGTTATGTGCGCTTCAGGAGGGAATATCCTGAGCTTTTTGAGAACATGACCCCTGAGGCGGTCCGCAGTACCATCGAAGCGGGTTACCCTGTGGTCCTGCCCAGCAGGGACAAGTACGGCCGTGTAGTCATGCTCTTCAACATCGAGAACTGGGACCTGGAGGAGATCACATTCGATGAGGTAGCTGTAAAACACACCTCTTTGACATAAATGCACTAAAGAGCTAGTTGTTGTAATAGATATGTATTTATGCTTGTGTCACAGATCTTAAGAGCATACTGCGTCATCCTGGAGAAGTTGCTGGAGAATGAAGAAACCCAGATTAACGGCTTCGTCCTGATTGAGAATTTCAAAGGCTTCACTATGCAGCACGCCTCAGGAATCAAACCAGCTGAGCTCAAGAAGATGGTGGACATGCTGCAGGTCAGAAGAGACTCTAGAGAGAAAGCAGAAAGCTTCTTGATGTGAAATCACAGAGCTTGTTTTTCAAGTCTTTTGCTGCTTTGTGTGTTTTTGTGCAGGACTCTTTCCCTGCCCGTTTCAAAGCGGTCCATGTCACCCACCAGCCGTGGTACTTCACCACTACATACAACGTGGTCAAACCCTTCATGAAGAGCAAACTGCTGGAGAGGGTATGGACGGGTTATTTAAATTCAACATCAAGTTTGTTTGAAATGGAAAACTATAAACATTTATTTTTAAAACAACTGAAATGCCTTTAATGTCATGGTGTGGGTACATTAGATCAATACGAAGAAGTGAAAGAAGCCACAAAGCTCTTTGAGCTGCCGTTTGGAAGCCTCTTGTTCTGCATTGTGGCTTATCTAGACTACGCTAGAGGCTCATTCATAGGCTTGCTGATTAGACAGCCAATCCCATTTTCCCACAGAGTGAGATTATATTAACAGTGATAGCTGACTGTAGTTGTTTCTTGTGGAATGTAACAGACTTGTTACTCGCTCATACGTATCTGAAAGTAAATGACAGACGATGGCTCACCATCTTTTCTGTGCGGGAAGACTTACAACAATTCCAGCTTCTGGGGCGCTGGTGGCGCAGTGGTTAGTGCGCGCGCCCCATGTATGGAGGCTGCAGTCCTCAACGCGGGCGGCCCAGGCTCAAATCCAGCCTGTGGCTCCTTTCCTGCATGTCAATCCCCACTCTCTCTCTCTCCCTGATTTCCAGCTCTATCCACCGTCCTATCTCTACAATAAAGGAACAAAAAAAACAATTCCGGCTTCTTTGCACTGGCTGCCATAAATATTTCAAAGAAAAAGAATCAGGCCCAGATACATAATAAATTGTGCTAACGGGGGGCGCCGGTATCTTAGTGGTTAGTGCATGCTACCCGTTAATGGAGGCCTTAGTCTTCCAAGCGGCGGCCTGGGTTGGAGTAGATGGGATTGACTAGCTTTCAGATTTAGCCTCAAGTGGACAATAGAGAAACAGCAGGTTGTTTTTTTGGGGCAATTCTGCATTGACCTCATTTTTAGACTTTTAGGCCCTGAAGTTTGCTGCTTGGGTGGTAAGCTGGTCCCTCTAACTCATGTGTTTGGCCATGAAGCCATAATTCCCTATTGAAGATGTTTTCTTTGGATTTTTATGTCTCGGTATCTCTATCTATCTGAATCTCACCTTTAAACAAACTTCACTTGAGTTCAGGAAAGGCTCTGAATCTTTTTTTCTGTCTTTTCTACATCCTGTTTGCATCCCCATCTCCTCTGAATTCTTTATTTTAATGTCCTCAGGTGTTTGTTCATGGCGACGAGCTGGACAACTACATTAAAGAATTTGATGCCGAAATCCTACCTTCGGATTTTGATGGAAAAGCGCCGGTCGCTGACTGCCAGGCCATCGCCAACAAGCTTTTCGGCTCTGAAGACACTGCTCTCTGAGAGACGGTCCTGTCGTTTCAAACCCAAGCGTTATAGTGCCGTCCACCCTAGATGCTTCTCACTGATCAGAACAGATGTGTGTTCTCCTCTGAAGCTTAGGTTGACATTTGTATTATTATTCAGGAAGTTCCTATGAGCAAATAAGGAGTATCGAATGTTAGGAGCAGGGGCTGGTTTGCAAATGAGTAATATATGTGACATAAATGGGGAAAAAGAGGATGTTTAGACATAACAGAGAGAATAAGTGATGGTTCTATTTTACAGTGTTGACATTACTTGTAACTTTAGGAGCAGAGGGAAAATGAGGGAGTCGATGATTTAATGATGTAGCCGACATACGGTATGAGACAGACTATAGCTGGAGATCTTCTCCTTAAAAAATAATTTCACAGTATACAGAACAGCCTTGTGCCTACATTCCTCGTAAGATGAAAGAGCACGAGGGAACTTTAGAAGATCAGAAGAAGGAAAACTGATGGATATGTCTGCATTTGATAATTGTAATAGGAGCTGGAGCCACCTGGTGCAGTGCCATGGAAACACTTCTTTGTCTCAGTACCACAAAGATCCACATCGCAGTTTGCTTTGGATTGAAAATGTTCAATTAAATATTTTTTTTGTCTGTGTCTGCAGTATAATTATTTGTCTACAGGTTATTTCTCCTTACACAATGAATGTTGCCTAAAGTTGAGCTACAAGTTAATATCAATTAGAATATGTTTGCTATCAGGAGGTTTCAAGAAATGTATCAAGAAACTAGAAAAGAAAAGACAGAAATAAAGCTCTAAATGTATAAAGCAATAAAGAATATTAGTAGCCATCTTGCTTCAAGAAATGAAGTTTTACATTCAGCTACCCTTGTTGGAGGTCAGCCTTACGTTACTATGGAAACCTATTCCAGTTATCAGATCATAAGCTACAAGAAGTGTAGCTAATAGCCTTTATGTTTGATATTTTGTTTTCATTGATAATCTGTAAAGTTACTAGAAGCTACATTTAATTAAAACTGTGCTCGGGAAAGTGTTAGGTGGAGATATCAAGGTCTGCATCTTTTATAGTGCTAATGATTTATGACAAAACATTTAACAGCAAATAATACAAACAGAAAAAAATAATATCTCAGGTATAGAAATGGAACATGTACACACCTCAGCTGTGAGGAAGAAGACTATTACTGATTAGACTTTAATGTTTTAGGGGAGAACACATTCATCTCATTCTATGAAAACAGCGACACAAAACTTCTTCTAGCGACCAGCCGCTTGCTAGCAGTAGCTAACGTTAACCACACTGTAAAAACAAAAAGTCAAAATAACATGACATTCTAAGTTAGTTTTACTTCAAGTCTATGAAAATGTTCTGTTAACTCAATATTATACGCTTATGTCACCTCAACTAATTGAAAGTTTTCAGACTTTGAAGTGATTCACATTAACGTAAAAATGGCGAGCTCTGTCGAACCCTCCTATATATATATTTCTGTCTCTCTCATTTGTCTCTAGTGTTGTTTTGTAAGTGTATTGTCCTTTGTCTTGCATTCATTTAAAAAAATAAAGGCGAGACCTCTCGAAGCCCCCTCACCCACAGGGGGGAGTAGAGGTCTCTCACTCTCTCTCCACTGTGGCGGCGATCAGCTCTGGAGCCGGCTCTTTGTCCAGCATGAAGAACGCCACACTCCGTACACTTCCCTGTCAAAATCAGTTCAATTAGATTGATCACAGCCAAAACCAGCTTAAAGTGCAGTCAGAAAAACATCAGTGATAAACGTATAAGACGGACGAGGCAGCAAGGATATCTTCCAATATCTTGCATGTTTGTGAAATTGTGCTTAAAAATGTTTGGGGAAGAGGTTGACTTACATGATCTGATAACATGCGCCATCGTTTTAGTGGTTACACTTTTTCTTTTCTTTTTTTCAGCCTTTTCTTGCTCTATAGTTGTTTGAATTCATGGTTTAAAACATTAATAGATACTTTATCATCTACCTCATTATTTATAAGAGATGCCCGAAATAACCCGTTGTGTCTTTTCTTCTTTGCAAATATTGCCCTCTTGTGGTCCGTGGACTATCTCACAAGACTTCATTCTATGTTTTCTGTGTTCATAAGTCTCTCAACATGTCAGCTCTAAATTTGTCTCCTGGAACATCCGTGAATGGGTTCTAAGGTAAAAAAATAATAATTCTGGCTATACTCCAAGCAGATATATGTCTACTAAGAAACACACCTTTCAGAAATACTCTGTGTACCCAGCCCAATGACATTTTTTTCGGCAAGATTTCTCCTGAAGCCCCCTGTCTGTCACACACCCCTGAGACCGGGGGCGAGTCACTCTTTCACAAGCAGAAAAAACAGCAAAATACAAAAGCAAACATTGACATTTTATTGCAGATTTTGTGTGTACATTTTGGCCACAAAGGTGTCCAGAGGGTACATCGAAGAATGCAATCAAATCAACTTTGTTATTAGTCTTTAACATATTCAAGACTCTAATCGCCATCCAACTAATAACCTAGCATTGAAAGGGTTACAATCCTGGAAATAATTGAATATTTGGTAGTTTTGAACAAGTCGGAAGTTGTTTAACTTCACAACAGAAAAATATAAATACATTTGAGGAGGACACAAGGGTTAATGTTCCAGCAGTGGTGTTTTACCTTGATATACTGTAGAAGAAGCTCGTCACCAGGCAGGATACTGCTCTCTGCTGTGGTGGAGCCGGCTCTTTGTCCAGCATGAGGAACTCCACACTCCGTACACTTCCCTGTCAAAGTCAGTTCAATTAGAATGATTACAGCCAAAACCAGCTTAAAATGCAGTCAGAAAAACATCAGTGATAAACGTATAAGACGGACGAGGTAGCAAAGATATATTCCAATACAGTTGAATTAATGAATACACCACAAAGCATTATCTCTGTCTTCAATCTTATAAACTTGTACGACGGAAGATTAGGGCAACGTCAAAAAAAGGTTTAATCTCAAAATGTTTAGATTTTTTAACGTGGCCCTAATCCTCCGTCGTACATTTGTATTTAGCATAATGGGTTTTTCATAAAAGACACACCTTCTCAAAGATTGAAAGTGAAATACTGCAGTCTTATTTCTTGTGCAGGTCCAGAAGCTGGCAGAGGTGGGACACACCAGGGACTTGAGATTCTCCAGCTCTTGGGAATCATAATTATCCTCCTTTAAAGAGCCCATATTCTGCCCTTTTTGGGGTTCGTATATTTAATCTATGTTCCTACTTTTGTACGTTCACAATAGCTAAAGTCCGAAAAAAGTGTCTGTTTTCATGTACTGCTCCTCCTTGCTCCCTCTCCGCTCTGAGTCCGTCAGCTACGCTCTGTTGAGCCCCCACTGTTAGACCCCCACGTGGGCCAAGTCTGCTCTGATTGGTCTGCCGATCCGCTCTGTCATTATTGGTCAGTTGCTCAGCACGCGTCTCGGAAATGTCCCGCCTCTTTTACCACATTGGGAATGCAGCCACTGGCTCCGTCCGAGGGGAGCATAAACATTATCACCTTAGCCCTACTGTGCTACCGCAGGCTACGGCATATCGTGGGCGTGCTACAGAAGTTAACGGGCGTGCCACAACGAGCCAATGGACTTAGATCAGTGAACCGGAGGGTCGCTGGTTCGAGTCCCGGTGCGGACCAAATATTGAAGTTGGTCTGGTAGCTGGAGAGGTGCCAGATCACCTCCTGAGCACTGCCGAGGCGCCCTTGAGCAAGGCACCAAACCCCCTCCCCACCATCAGCTCAGGAGCCCACTTAGTGCATGTCCATAGGATCCTGTTTGTGTGCATGTGTGTATATACTTCAGCCTATGTGTGTGTTGCATGACTCCCCTTGCGGGGATCAATAAAGGTTAATCTTTAGGGTTGCGCAAGTAAGTGCAGTTACATCGTTATCCCAATGAATGGATTTGCAACAATCACATCGCTATAGTCAGAATTTATCGCAATAAGATTTTATTTATGCAGACAAGCAATGCTTTCTCACTCAGCATGGGTACATTTCACTGTGATTGGTTTGGATCAACCTGTTTGCACTATCATCCAGAGCTCGACGGATAATTCAGCCAGCCGATAATATCTGCGGATATTATCATATCCAGTGACCATCTGCTCAGAACAGACTGTTTCTGTGTCTGTAGCTGAAATTTAATTCTCAATGTTTGTAAAGTAATTAGCACACAAGTGTCTAGGAAGGTGGTAGAAAGGCAACTCAGCAGTTTTTATTTACAGAGATTAAACCAACACGTGTTAACTTAACAAAACAACAAAAGTTCAATGTCAATAAGGCAACTTCATTCATAATGAAATCAGACTAAGAAACATGTTAAAGGCAGCACGTGCTCACCTCTCCTCATGCGAGAACAAATGTCTCCTGGCTTTATAGACGGCCCCATTAACAAAATGGCCGCCGCTGGGAGCAGCACAACTCAAATAGTGGGTTTACACTTTTCTCTTAAAGAAAAGAAATCTAAATAAACCCTTAAATTCACCTCAGATCATTAACTCAACTAAATGAACATTAAATAATTAAATTACATTCTACCAGTAACTTAAACATAAAAAATAAATGATTAGAGAGAAAAGATTAATTTAAATATTTGGGCATTTGTCTAGATTCCCAGTTATCTTTCAAACCTCATATCAACTCAATCTCTAAGAAAATATATGGTCGTCTAAAATCACTCTATCGTTCTATTGTATGTTTTTCCCTACAAGTCCGGAGAATAATCGTGACACAATTGGTGCTGCCAATCCTTGATTATGCTGATGTTATCTATGGGAACGCCTCAGAGACAAATCTTCGTCCTCTCACTATTTTATATAACAGTCCCTGTAGATTTGTTCTGAGGTGTCCATATAGGACCCATCATTGCCTAATGTGCGAGTCCTTGAATTGTCTGGTTCCCAAGTCCAGAAGGAAATTTCATTGGTCACTATTTACTTTTAAATGTATCTATTTTAATTTCCCTCCGTACTTCAGTTCACAGTATAGCCTAAGGCATACTGATCATCTGTTTTTCTTTACACCAAGAATCAGGAAATAAATTGGTCGCCGTGCGTTTAAATTTAAAGCTCCATCAGATTGGAATAACCTACCTCGCTCACTTTGATCTCTCACCTCTTTTCATATCTTTAAATCATCTCTACGTACTCATTGTCAAACATCCTGCTCTTGCTTTTGATTTTCTTTATTGGACTCTTTCTGGACCTGCTCTCCTCTTGCTCGCGCTCGTGTACCTCATATCTACATGTATGTACTGTGCTGTACCTTGTGCCTTGATATTGCGTACACTATGTGTGTATTCACTGTATAGTGTGTATGTATATATATGTACATGTTTATGCATTTATATGGTGCACATGTGTGCATGGGTGTACACAGCTCTACCTTTATATGTTATTGCAGAGGTTTTCTTTTCTTTTTTCTCTTCAGATTTTTTCCAATTGTGTAATATTGGCTGGTTGGTGGGTGGCTAGGCTTAGGGGAGCATTAAGTGCGAGTGATTGTGAGTGTGTGTGTGTGTGTGTGTGTGTGTGTGTGTGTGTGTGTGTGTGTGTGTGTGTGTTTAAATGTTTTGGTATTATGTTTTGGGTTTACCTTTGATTTTGATTTTGTATTACTGATGATTATATTTATGTTTTGTAAGGACCCCCTCGAAAATGAGATGATGCATCTCAAGGGGCAAATTACAAATTACAAAACATTTCTCAGAAATGAAATCCCTTTCAGATGAACTGCCACAGTGATGTCAGTGATGACTACATGGAACCACATGGGAAACTGAACAAACAGAGTTAAGCATGGATAAGAGACAAACAATAATATTTTGCAATTCCAGAAACTAAATAAAAATGACTGAACTAAATCAAGACTGTGTATTTTCTTTGGGTTAATTTATACTTTGATGTGAACTGTAACTTAATGGCTTCTGACTGGATCCAGGAAGAGGGAGCATATCAGTCCTGTCCAAGCGTCCCTTCATTGGCTCCCAATACGATTCAGAATCGATTTGAAGATTGCGTTGTTTGTTCCCCGCTCACTGCAAATACATCTGTTGCACCTTCAATCAGAGATGTCCTAATTTGTTTAATATTATACAAGTTACATTTTATGGTGTTTGACATTTTTAATGTGGCTCTGGAAAGAAAGTGAAGAATCCAGGTTGACCCCATAAACAAGTTGTAGTTCTTCCCCTCCCAAGAACACATGTGAGTGTGAAGTATTTTCTGGACATAGTGAGAACATCATGCACACTGTTTTTTTGTTTGGAGGGTGAGCCAGTCCTGGACGTGGGTCAACTCTGATGTGAGAATATCTTCTTTTTTGGCTTTTGGTACCTTTATTCAAGAGATAGGATGGTGGATAAGGTCGGAAATGAGGGAGGGAGAGAGAGTGGGGAACGACATGCTGGAAAGGAGCCACAGGCCGGACCCAAACCCGGGTTGCCCGCTTGGAGGACTACAGCCTCCATTAATGGGGCACGCGCACTAACCACTGCGTCACCAGCGCCCCGATGTGAGAATATCTTAATATAGTTTTTTTTGTAAGAATTCCTGTATGATCAGCGTACATCTGAACTTTTACATGTATTGCATTAAACATTAACTGTGGTTATTTTGTATACTTGTGTCCCAGCAAGACATACAACCTCTCATAAATCTTTAATTTAATTTGGATCAAACCCTTTTTTTTTTTAAATAGGCCTTTGTATAACAGATAAAGACAATGCATACAATAATAGCCTGATAACCATCTTAAGACAAAAAGAAAACTAACTAAATTAGTGACATTCTGATAACACGACGGCGTAAACACATTAACAGGATACTAAAAACTACCTTAATTTTGCCATCCTTTATGACATCAACACCTGTGTTATTCTCATTGTGACATTTAAAATGTCCGTCTGTAGAAAAGGCTCATAAGAGAAATGTATAGCTGTCATGTTTCACTCTACACCACTGTGATCGATGGCCCTCTGGCGGACATTAAAGGTATTGCAGGTGAGCCACTTTTGTTAATTTACAATAAATTGATCAAATAAATAGATAAAGATTAAACTTTCTGATTAACACGTTGTGTTGTGTAACTTGACAAGTTGTTAGATGTATTTCTTTAAACTTCTTTGCAACATGTCCTTTGTCGGATATTTCTTTTTTGAAATGTTTAGAAATATTCAATTTTCAGATTATTAAAAGGGTCTCTTTATAGAATAAAATGACTTTGGTGTATTCTTAATCTTGGTCTCAAGTGTTGGTCAGAGCTGAATGATACAGGTTTCCGTAGGCACAGGAACAGTTTAAAATTCATATTGGGCCGAGCCGTTGTAAAGTTTGGGAAGACTGACAAAATGAGGAAAGATGAATGAAGCTCTGTTCAGAATAAAAGCGATAATACTTGTTAAAAGGTAATGTTAGGGTTCAAATAAAAACTAACATAACACCGAGTCTGACTGTAATGTGCTCAGTCGGGCAGCTTGCATTCACAGCGGAGTAATCAGCTGCAGCAGCAAAGACTGTTTAAAAACATAATTAGTCAAAGCAGTGTCAGCACATGCTTCACATTCACGTGAAAGAAAAGTTATTTGCTTTCCTGCATCTGTTCATATTTAAAGACAAAGTCCAACAATTCCGACTCTTTGACAGGAAATGTATTCACAGAAGATCCAAAGATATTTCTAAATCAGAATACTGCAAACCTCTCCACATATAAAGTGTATGTGTAGTACGCTCAGTGTATATGCTCTCGAAGAAGATTTGGATTTGAAAAAAAAAAAAAACAACGCACATGCCGCTAACAACTTGAGTTGTCAAGAGTTGAGTTGATTTATAATACAAACAAAGCATTAGATAACAGTGGACTGATGTGTGTCTTAGATTATAAATCAAAAGTTATATTTCTATAGATCCATTATGTAACACAAGTGAATTGGTTTAGGTGAGACCACTGTACTGCCCTTTCTGCATGTTCCAATGTACAGGGTTAGACAGCCATATAACATTCAAACATAAGTCCTCCAATAAAAACACAAGGCTTGTCTTGTCTTGGTTTTACTTGAGTTCCTTTTGGTTTCGTAAAAAGACAACTGGTCTCCAAGGCAGAAGCGTAGCAGAAAACCATTCAGCAGCAACATGAATCCTCTGTCTCTCTCTGTCCTTCTGACTGCTTCACTGCAGCATGTGACTTAATTAACAACTACCCCCAATGACCACTAGATGGCAGTATAAACCATGAACTAATCTTTTAACTCTAACTTATGACCACTTATTTTAACATTCTTAACTTAGTTCAAATTACTGACTGCAAATTAAAGGCAGCACAACCACTATGTATTTTGTTGTATAATGCATTCTGTAAAGTAATTTGTAACCTTGTTTAGATAAGTGCTTTATTTGTATTATTCCAAGGAGAATTATGAGGCTAGCAGTCTAGTAAATAAAGGATATCTCATATAATATTTATCATAACTTTAACATTCAACAGTATTTAAGAGCTGCAGTATTTAGTGTTATTTACATATCTTAGTATGTCTTTTCCTCACTGCTGATTGAACCTCCACATTGAGCTGTCAGTGCTCCTGGTGGTTGTTTAAGATATACAGGTACTGTCAAATGTAAATTCTCAGTCAGCATCCGTTTCCGAAAATCTTTTCTGGCTCAAAATACATCACGCCGCTGCACTGTATGGCTCAACACCTATAGTTTGAATTATGATTCATGAGGCTCATGAATTTTCAAGAGCTACATAGGCATGCTGAGCTTGATTGATTCTCCATGGCTGTTCTTTTCTCTTTTTTTACAGTGATATCTCATGATGGAAATGGAAAAGATCGCCCTCTGGTGGTCATCCTTGTAAACTCATGCCATGCAGCAAAACGGTTCGAAAGAAATGCATGCGAACTTGTTATGCAGATTGGAGACACTTAATAAGTTGGACATCAGTCTGAGTGTAGGCCTAGAGCTTATTTTAAACTTTGGAGTACTGCAGACGTGACATAGTGTGATGTCCGGGATTTCAGTACTTCATTAGTTGTCAACAAAATGTAGCTTTAATAACAAGCTGGTCCAAAGTAAAATGTGATACTGTCACACTGGCTGAAAAACAGAGCTGCTCTGCTCATGATAACTGCATCAACACTGTTTTATTCCAGATTAATATTATATGTTAATGTTTAATAGCGGCTGTGCCCCTTAGTTAAGATCAGCCTCATTGCCCATGATGCATGGGTGCTGCTCCTACACTGCGGCCTGTTTGACACTAATGGAGTAAAGCCGGGTCTTAATGTGTGATGTTATAGGCCATTGTGTGTCACAGATTGCCTTATAGGCTGCGCTGCAAAACAGAAATAATGCCATTATTGACACTTACTCACATATCTCGTTATCATGAGTGTGCAGATTATTTATCACACTAATTAAGTTACATGGACGAGCAGTGAGGCAGGCAGTCCTCTTGATAACCACTGGTGTTTGTTTCTATTTGGCAGACCAATCCACTTAGGCTGATATAGATTTCATTTCACTTCACAGACAGCTTACATTGACTTTGAGAATTCTTGAAAACTCTGGTAGATCACATTTTGTGTGTTTATATAAGGTGAGGTGTGCAAGGAGTCAACATTTTATTTATTTATTCATTCTCTACATTTTTAACCACTAGTCCAAATGACAATGGGGATGAAACCCCCCCTCTTCATGCTCACCTGATCCAGGCTAGTGCTTCTGCTGCCCCCTTGTGGAGAAACTCTGTATAACCTCAGACTGAGCCTCCCGCCCACCTCGTGAGAAACTACCCAGCTGAGGTCCGATTTTTCAAATGACTGATCACAGCATCTATTGTGTCCTGAGTCGCCAACGAAAATTAATTCCCTACACTTTTGATTTTATATTCCAAAAAAAAACCTAACAGGCCTATTTCTTCAATTCAGTTCAAATACAAATGTAATTGTTTTATATGATTTAGACAAAAAATAATTTAAATAATTTAATTCATGTATTGTATAGTTCAGCTTCATTCTGTACACATAAAAACTAATAACATGGGTTGAAAACTACCCATGGATTTCACGTTTCTGTTCGTTTTCTAGTCTTCATTCTGTTTATTTTTGTAAATTTACATGAGACGCTTTTCATTAAAATCTTTTAAAAAGCACAGGAGAATTGGTTTAAAATGATACATCAATGATGAGGTAGAATTAGAAAACATACTAATTTTATTTATTTATTTGATAAATAATATCACTTGGTTTGGTCCCATTCCATTCTGCTTAGTTTTAAGAGTCATAAGCTATTGATTTTTTTTTGTCCTCTTTTGTGTTAAGGTTTAAGGCAAGATAGACACCCTGGTTGTGTCAGAAAACAAGTAACATTGTATCACATAAAGAACGATTTTCATTTTCTTTGCATCTCCCCCCCCCCCCCCCCCCCCCCATGTGGGATTAAATCTGTACTATTCTTTTTATTATTTTGGATTTTAGGGGGCGGTGTTTTCATGGTTTTGTGTTGTGAATACTGGGGCAATATTGAGGCTTTAAAAAAATGAATATCATACTACCAAAATTAAACCATGCCAGAAGTCCCGTGGTGGTTTCATTGGGACTATTATGCACCGACAAACATGTGGCATCACCGCCTCGTGCCATGTATTCATTGTAAAACACTGAAGTACTACATATGCCATGTAAACTTCAGTTAACAAACAACCAAACTTCGACAACAAAACCCCACCCAGTTTTAAAAGGGAGGCTCCATTGGCCTGCGTGTGTGTAAATCCGTTCCCTCTTTATCCTGCTAACGCCATTGGTCGGCGGTGACGACAATCCCGCAACGTAGTCCCGCCCACCGAGCGGATCAAGTTTGAATGAACAACAGCAGTCTGTTCTGGAGGTGCTAGTTGCATTTGCAGTAATTATTAAAAAGTGTGTATCATAGCAGTGGTGCGTCGATCCAGGATGGATATGAAGAAAAGAATTCATCTAGAGTTGCGGAACCGCACTCCGTCAGACGTAAGTGAGCCTCACGTTTCTCTGGTGATGTTTTCACACTCAGCTAATGGAGAATCTTTTCGTGTGATGTCTTGGCGTGGGGATACAAAGTTTCTTGCAAGTTAAAAGATGATGGCGAGGTCGGGTCACATTGTTGCGGACTTGTTTACAGCCGTGCAGGTGCTGCAGGCACGCTGCTTGAACTTTTGTGCTTCTTGAGGCTCACGTTTTTGATGTACAGTTGTGAGAATGCAGCACAGCTTTTTTTTATACCAGCGGTAGGATAAACAAGGCAAGCAGTATGAGAAGCCATATTTGTAACTTTTGATCTACGAACGCAGCCCTTTCCTCCTTTAAACCCATTGTTATTGTTACTCACTCGTTTTTTCGATGCACTGCCTGCACGCATGGAACAAAAATATATTTGAACCATAAACATTTAAGCCGTGCACTTGGCGCGTGAAGGATGCGGAGACTCAAAGTCATGACATTATCAATGATGCATAAAGAGCACAGCCTTCATATCGTCGACTTGCGGATACATCATGCACCTAGAGTCCCTCGAACTGTCCTGATAAAAGTGGGTTATTTTCTGCAGGAAGTGCATTCAGAGTTTCAGCTTGTGAGCACAGGGAGAGAGGGGGGAGGCTGCAGCCCATGCAGCCGATAAGCAGAGCCACAGTGCGCACAGATGGCCGAAAGAAAGCAGCGATAGCACGGTCCTTTACCTGCCTGCAGGCTGGGTTGCAAACACGGACACGGTCAACTTTAAACACGCCCGTCTCGACATTTACTGACCGGCGTACATTTGTTGTTTTTTTTTTTTTTTGTTTTTTTGGAGGAATAATCAGAATCATGAAAACAAAAGTGTTGAGCCGCGTTGTTGCTCTAGTTTTCCAGATCTAGGACAAGCCGCCATTTTACCGAGAAACAAAGGCGATCAAAATACACCGAATACTCCGTTTATTCGACACAAAGGACGAACGATACATCATACCTTCATATTTAACAGAAGTCTACACACGCCGTCAATCCAATCGGCAACAGTTTAGCACAAGCAACAATGAAACGTTTTGCCTGGCAGCTATCTAATCTGCCTCAGCTGCCCCTCCTACTCACAAATGACCCTGTGCACGACTCGTAGCGCTGTTTGTTTTCACTGATGTGTTTCTGCGCTGCACAGAACCATTCACATTCAAAGCTTTCTGCGTCTTAACCCGTCGACTGATGGCAATAAAAAGTAAACGCATTTTGCAAGTGTTTGTTTCATCTTAAAACGTAAGATTAATTTCATACTTGCCCAATGAAAGGACATTCAATTAATTCATCGCGATACCTGGAGTGTAGAAACGTGTCTATGAATTATTAATATACTGTTTTTTTTTTTTTTTTATAGTTCCGGTTCTCACTGCTGATTGGTTGAGTTACGTACAGGACCGCGGTAGAATATTAATATGCACACCTGTCACCACATATTAGACTAATTACGTAAATATTACTGCGCAGTCGATATAAGCTTACACTGTAGTGGGCCCTATATGACGATACTAAGGGTCGTAATAATATAGCAGAAAATAAACTTGTTATAGGGTTTTATATTGTATAAACATTTGAGTATTAAAACTATTTATTAATATAAACGTTTTTTCTTTATTTGGTTCAAGTGGAACTGTTTTAATTAAGTATGATGAATATATTAATTCATTTTTTTTAATTGATTCTGTAATGACTCGATGTCATTGTAAATGAGGGCTGCACCTCAATGATCTTTCAAGTATTAATAAAGGTTGAATTAAAGAAAGATAATGTTCTGAATATGTGGTTTATAAAAAAAAAAAATCTGAATGTCAAACTATTTATTTTATTTGCGTTTAATGTGTTGAGTAACATGTAACTAATCTGGAGTGTGGACACTAAAAATTCACACAAAGTACTTAGGTAAACACCTAGTTACTTTCACAAAGTTACTTTATCTAATAAGTTTATAAAACAAATAGTGGACATATAAATGAAGATGAGAAGTGCAGAGGAGAGTATCTTTCTTTCAGAGGAATAGAAGTTTAAAGGGGAGAAAAGTATAATTAAGCCTACTTGAATCAAGCTGTAGATATCCCATGCACAGAGAAAGAAAGGATTTTATATGCAAAACACTACATTACCTTTGACAGAATATTAAACTGGCAAGACTGCATGAAACCTTCCTTGCACTTTTATGATTTGTCCTGTTTTAAAATAGAATTCTTTAATTTGACATACGGTGATTACATGTGTTTGTTTTCTCTGCAGGTCAAAGAACTCGTGCTAGACAACTGTCGCTCGAATGAAGGAAAGATTGAGGGACTAACAGACGAATTTGAGGAGCTGGAATTTCTTAGCACAATCAACGTTGGACTGACGACAGTCGCCCACTTGCCCAAGTTAAATAAACTCAAAAAGGTGGGTGTTTTCTACAACAAATGAGTCTCTCCAGTTGTTTTCACATATGCACTCCTGAAAAAAAAAAAAAGAAATTCAGGCAGACTGACCCTAAAATATTCCTGAGTTGCTTGTTCACACAGGCAGTTTTCATTTCCTGTCTGACCGGGGTGGTGGTGGTGGTGGGGTTAGAAAAGAACAACATGGATGTGGCTAATGCTATAAAGATACAGCGGCCTGTATATCAATGTGTTGTTTAAAACATTCACCGTAATATCAACAAAAAGTGGAGAGGAACAGAGAACTGAATGAAGCAGTTTGATTACGTGCATAAGAGATCGCACAGACGGTAGCGCACATAAAGTCTAAAGTTGTGGGGCCAGTCGCTGAATTTAAACGTCATCACACTTTCCCACTAGCTCGCTCTGAATTCTCCTGAATATTTCCTGCTGCGTTCATACGTCACCTCACCCTGACTTCACGCTAATCATTTACCGGACGGAAGAATTTCAGGAAGTTTTCAGGAGTTTTGTGCAAGTGTGAAATGTCTTTTTAAGGTTTTAAGTTTTATTTTTTCCAGAAATTGATTGTTTGAATTGATCCACAGCTTGAACTCAGCGATAACAGGATCTCAGGAGGGTTGGAAGTTCTGGCAGCCAAATGCCCCAACCTCACAAATCTCAACCTCAGCGGAAACAAAATCAAAGACCTCAGCACAATAGAACCATTGGTAAGTGTCGCCTGAATAAATATAAGCACAGTGTAAAACCAGCGGGCTGTATTATTCATTTAACTTTTTTCCTGTTTCTTCTGACAGAAAGAATTGGCCACCCTGAAAAGCTTAGATCTGTTTAACTGTGAAGTGACAAACCTGAACGAATACAGAGACAACGTGTTCAAGCTACTACCGCAGCTCACGTACCTGGACGGATACGACAAAGACGACAAAGAGGCTCCAGATTCTGACACTGAGGTTTACCCTGAGGGCCTGGATGACGATGAGGATGATGATGATGGTATGTTCAAGGCTAGAGCGAGTGATTCAAACACACCAGCATGGACAGCTTTGTCCGTTCAAGAACCTTTTAAACATGCTAATGTGGGCATTTTAACAACTGTTCACTGGTTTCCTCCTGATGTAGATGAGGAGGAGTATGATGAAGACACAGCACCAGGAGATGAGGAGGAGGAGGAAGGAGAGGAAGATGAAGAGGAGAATGAAGAAGAGGAGGACCTCAGTGGAGAGGTGGGATGACATCAAATACCTTCTGCAGTTGTTTCAGGAGAATTTTTTATCTGTGTGGATGATATTAACAGCATTGTCTTTGGTTTTCCAAAAAGGAGGAAGAGGAGGAAGATTTGAATGACAAAGAGGTTGATGATGAAGATGATGAAGGTGAGTAGAGTGGTTGCTGACTTTAACACAGAAGCTCTTTCCTAAGCCGTACTACGTGCTAATATAGACCGTAGAAACTCGACACTTCTTTACACTTTATACTCACACAAAACACAATGTGTGTTCTTAACGTGTCAGAAACATGTTGAAAGAATTTCTCTCCAAATTAAACCTTTTAAAAGGTTCTATATACAAATCTAAAATTGTAGCTGTACATCCAATTTTGCTCGAAGTTAACACCTTTCTTTGTGTATTACAAAACGTCTTTGCGAAGAAGCAGAAGGTATGTAGGTATTTGTATCGAGTTGTAAAAACAATCAAGATTTCCTTCTTCCTCAATGGCCACCTACATGATTGATTGTAACATACTTATATACTCGAGGCATACACACGTACATATACTCATCAGCTACACACTAGCTAGAGCTCTCAGGTCAACAAGCAGAGGTCTTTTGACCGTCTCAGGAACAAACTCCAAAGATGGGGAGGCTGCTTTCAGTTTTTTATGCATCAAGTAGTAGAACACACTGACTATACATTTTTAAAGGAGATTAAAAACCTTATTTTTCTTCTTCGGTTATGGTTAAGCTTTTCATTTGTGTGCACACGTGTCACGCGTGTTGCACGTATTTTGACACTATATTAATAAGCATGTACATGTATATGGGTATGAGGTCTCTTATCTTTTATAACTGTTTTTCTACTTGCTCATTTTCATGAATACAGTTTGACTTGTATGCTTGTGCACTTGCATGCCAGTCCTGCTCAAAAGTTGGTCAAAAAAAAAAAACCCTCAATTGTTTTTATACAGATGACGATGATATACTGTACCTGCATCGTGCAAATGCAATCAAACAGCAAGCTGAGAATGAGATTAGTGAAATCATTTTTAGAGATAGTAAAATGTTTTTGGGAAAAATCTGTAGTTTTTCTTTCACGTTTGTGAAGTTGTTTCAGCCCCATCCGTACGTCATGACTCCACCCAGACTCCTCTATTCCATTTACACTTTCTATTGTGTTAAAATCAAACCCTTCATACAGTCTCTTTTCAACACACTACATAACACCTGTTAAAACACAGTACATGTTTGGCACTTGGTTCATTCAGAAAATCTTTATTGTCCATCAACCAAGCGCTGTAAATTTGTCCTCTTATGTGAAAACTGTTTACAGTTTGAGACATCAGTGTTGTCAGGAAACCTGAAGGAGAAGTTTATCAGGAAACCTCTACGTGCCAGATTGTTGATGTTGTGTTATTAACCATGACTCCTGTTTTCTAGAAGAAGAGCGGGGTCAGAAGAGAAAAAGGGAGCTCGACGAAGAAGGGGAGGAAGATGAAGACGATTGAGAGTCCTCTTGAAGCTAAGTTGTGAACTGTTTAAATAATTGTATCTCCCAGTCACTTCCCAACAGCCCTATGTATTATTCCCCCAGTTTCATATTGCAGTAGGAGTGGTTTTTTGTTAATGGCCAGTCAGGTAGACGGGGTTGTTTGGAGAAACAAGCTAAATTTATGTATCTTTGATGCTCCCATGTTCCAGTCTTTACGGTCCACTTTTAACTGCTTTGTGGACACCAATTTTTGTAATCACAAAAAACAGCAACGATGAACCTTTTTAAGAAATGTTGTTTTCTCACCGTTTGTGTAAGACCTGTTTCTGATGACTTGTGTATTTTGAGACCCCCTTCAAAAGAAAACGACAAAATGAAACAAAAACAAAAAAAGAGTGCATGTCTTAATACATTTTAAAGTCAACTACTGGATTTCATGTATGGCTGTTCTCTCCTCGTCTTAAATTAATTTTTTTTTTTAATTTTTTTTTTTTTTAAATGTAATTTATGTATTTGTAGTGTCACCAGTAAGCCAATACTCTCTGCTGTCCTGGTGTGAAACTTGTGTCTGAACATGCACAGTGTGACCCTCACAGGGCATATTTTTAACTCATAGCAAAAAAAAAAAAAAAAAAAAAAAAAATGTCTGCCCTTGTCGAAGCTGCTCCTCCTCCTTTAAACCCTCAGCTTTGATAGTTCGGAAATTACGTGTTCTTGTAAATAATGACCAAATCTATTTTTTTGTATTCTCTTTGATGACGGCAGACATCTAACAGACAACTGAGGTGAAACTATGAATTGTAATAAGATATTAAATATGTATGCTGCTTTATCTTAACATACGCAGTGACATTTCTTGAGAATTTGAACATAACTTTGTATGCATAATCTTTCCATAAAGAAAACTGTTCAGTGTCAGAGCTCATTACCGCTTTCTCCATGTTCATTTCTGTGACACACACAGGTGGTGGCATTGGCAACGCTTGACTTTGTGATGGTAGAGTAGAGAAGTGCGTGATATAAATGGAGGTTACAACAGAAACGTATGTGCATTGAAAATTTATTGTTTCAAAGTGTAAACTCTGGTAAAAGTCAGTTATTTGGACTTTGCTTTCATGATTATACCCAACGGTCAAATTGGCCTACCTCAGTGATTTTTCACTCCATGTTAAATCCACTGTCATCAGCCAAATTGTTTCTTTTTGTCCTCCCATTCACTTCAATAAATCCCTTTTATATATGTTTTGAAGTCTGTGGTCCTTGTGTAACCGAGCAACATGGTCAAATGTATCCAGTTCCAGTCTTCACTTGTTCTCCTGATCCAGGACGCACTTTCCAGCAGAGAAAGATGTCATATGTTCAAGTACTACAGCAGACCCAACTAAGCAACACACTGCTGTGATTGGCTCGTCTCCCAACAAGGTAATCAGGTTTAATCTACTGAGAGAGATCCAGTAGCTTTAAAGGCATAAAGAGCCGCTCATGTTTTCCTACCTTTCAATAAATCGTGTAGTTAACGAAAGCACCTGACAAAGCTCAATTCCTGCTGCAACTTCAACTGTCTCTCTTCTGCAGATGATCCATTGCTGCTGGATCCTGCTCTCCCTGTCTACTTTCACTGTAGCCTTTTTTTCCCTGCAAGAAACGTACACGTTAGCCACACACGAGTCAGAGGTTCTACGTCTAGTTTTCAGATTGTGAGGAACACCTGTTCCACAACAAACAAGTTGTGACCTTCATTCCTTAACTTACTTTTGACTTTCTCTATCCATAAACTCCACCATTTGCCCAGCATAGAGTCTGTTTATCTTATTCCTTTCTTGTTCCATAATGAGACATGTCTGACTGTGATGGGCACTGGATTGAAAAACACAATGAATGTCAGGCAGGATCTTTTTCTGGAACTGCTTGAGCCTGGTTAACACAATAGAATCAAATGCTAAGCCAGTCCCCACTTCTCTTAAATGTCAGACTGCAGCAACAAAAAGAAAAAAAAAGTAGTAGAAGAAGTAGAACAAAGGCATAAACTGAAATTCAGCCTAAGTCTTGTGGTGGTACATGTGGAGAAGGAGAGGAAGATGACCTGGAGTCTCTAGAGAAAAATGACACATTTACAGGTTAGCACATCTTAGTAATGGTGATATATGTAGTTTAAATGTAAAAGGATGGCTATTATGACAGTCTTTAGTACTGTTAGGAATAGGCAAGAGAATATTTTTATACCCTATCTGAAGGTATGATGTTGAGGGTCAAAGACCGAACACTGTTTAGGGTACAGTTTCACACAACTCTTGCACCATTTCAACCAGAAACATTCAGCAAAATCTATCAAGCGTCACAATCATTACTTGCGCAGCCACATCTTACAAAAACAATGGGATTAACAAATATACATGTTATTTGCTAGAAAGGTCAAGTATGACAAATAAATAGAAGCAAATGTACACTACCCCCCATCCTCAAAAATTAGCCCTAAAAACCAAAAGCCTGCAAAGCTCCCTTGAGACTATCATGGAGTAGTTATAAAAGTCCACCGTCTCTGGATCGCCGTCTTCTCTGCTGCTTTCCCACCTTTTAAATAAAGAATAGAAATACTTTGAGTGAGCGTACTATCCGCTCTCCTTGGGAAGAAAGACTGCATGTGAGTAGCTGTTGAGCAGCATTGTGAAGTCCATTTATAACCAGCAATAGTTGTGGGTGAAAGTAGCAATAAAGGATAAGCAGCTCTGAGGAAAAACAGGATCCATGACTGCAAAAGCCCATCTCATCTTGCAAAACGACTTCACATCAGCCATTTTGAGAGGATGCAGCAGCAGCTTGCTGCAATCTGTGTCTGCAGCAGGGTCTAAGGCCTTGGGGAAGAAAAGTAAGTGCCAGACACTGCAAGTCTTTTATCCTCCAGTTTTTGCCCCAGCAAATAATGAGAACTAGATGATGGTTTGGTCATGATAGGAGGATGAGTGTTGAGGCTCCTTTGCCTGTGTGTAACCACATGAATCATAGGCTAGGCATAGAGAGGCAAACACACAGGAGGTCTGGCAGAAAATATGCAGCAACTGATCATAACACAAAAGAGTGTGTTTGATCAAGAATATTAAGTTATCAAAAAACAGATAAAACCTCACCTATATCTAAGATTGATCATTGATTTCATCTTGGGCTGGCAATCCATGAACACTGCCTTGCTTACATTATTTATCTTATTAATTATAATATTCCAGTATTTGCATCAGTTAAGACATAATCGAACATGTTTCGTATTACTGTATGCACTACGCAGGGCAGCATGAATGAACTTATGACATATCAAAAGGGAGAGATGGGGGGGCTCAGAAGCTTGTCGGAGGTCAGATTTGGGGGCAAAAGGAAGCAGCTTCGTCAGTTCAGGAGGCTGAGAGGTCACACGTTGTTGGGGCTAACGTTATTCAGGTTGTTTAGCTCCAGCTCCAGTTGACGTATTCGCACATCCTTGGTGGTCAACTCCTCTTTCAGCCGCCGCAACTCATCCTGCTGCCTGTAGAACATCCGCAGGAGCTACGTATGTAAAAAGACAAAGGGAAACTCATGTCAGTCACAACAACAACACAAAAATGAAAAGATGCAGTCCAGAGAGGACAGATATTCAAGGATGGAAAACCTTTTCAAGTGAAGTTGTAAACCAATTAGTCCAGCCTACGTACTTCTCATTTTTCGTATTGCTTTTGATTTCTGGATCCACATTAGCTATAAGGGCTCCTCTTTGTGGGTCCATGACATAATGGATATAATATGCAGTACAATTACCCGAGTCCTTCTCAGAAACATCACATATAACCAAGACAAATACAAGTCCTTTTTCTATATATACTCCAACATCCGTATTCATATTGCTGCCGGTAATTTGTTTACTAGTTGTAATGGTCTGATTCCTTAAAGCTTAAACTTGTTCAAGTAGGGTTTTTTTCTTTGGAGGAACAGCAGAGTAAAGTTATAGTCACTGTGTAGACAAATTCACAATAGTTCTTATGTACCTCATTCTCGGTCCGGGGCGGTACGTTCTCCAGCAGGTCAATCCCATTCACCACCACACTCTTCTTTTCCTTCACTGGAGCCTTGAACACTAGTTGGTTTGGACGCTGGTAACCTTCCTTTAGGGATATCAAGACTGGGTCTGTTTGGACAAAGAAGGGCACACCCTGAACCAAGGCCGAAAAAACCAACAAAAGGTACAAAGAGATCCTAGTATTTCTGCATATTGGTCTTCTACGAACTCTACAAACTAGAATGTTCCAGATGGCGACTAAAGTTTGGTAAGTAGGATTCAATTATTTTCACCTAGAAAACGATGGAGTCTTTCAGCTGTTTATTGTAGAAGCAGAACATCGTGTTTGGAGTCAAGGCTCGGTCCAAAAACCCCTCAGTCCTTTAAGCAGTTCTGGATCTTTCACTACTTCCTGTACGACCTCTCCCCAAGCATCTATCCGCCTCAGAGATTTTCCCGTTGATGTGTTCTCTACAGCCTACCTATGCTGGACAGACCTTTCTTTTCTACCATTTAAATCTCTTTAAACGTTCTTTGCTACATCCTCCCAGGATATAAGCTTCATTATCTAAATGAGATAGAGTCAAACCAATTAATGCACTAGGTCTCATCAGATGTTGCTTGCACTGCCCAGCTGCTGGGTATCTGGACTGTCTGGCAAGTGTGGCTTGACTCTCACCTTCCCTAAACAAAAGCTTTTGCAGGACAGCAGGATGGTGGAGGATGAAGGGTATTAACGCATGTCCACTGACTTACCAGCAAAGCTTCAAGACATAGTAGCACCTGGTTTTCTCTCTTGTATTAGACTTGTGAGAGGCTGGTTTTCAAGCCCACCAGGATTGGTGTTAGGGTTGCTGGTATGACACTCCCTTGCTGCACCCAATAGTTAAAGTGGGGAAGCTTGGCTTCTTCAACATTGCAGTTAGGAATTGGCCTGGGTTCAGGTTGCACTACTGTGCCCTGCTCTCTCAGCATGTGGACAGGGTAGATGTTGTCTAGTAGATATTGTCCTTTGTACTGCTACTGAATTTCAGTCAACTAACTATCTAAAGGTCCCTGTTGTCCTTTCTTCAGTCACCCTTTTTTTGCCCTTATGTTCTTAAGAAAAGTAGTTAATCTTTTCCCAGCAGCATTCACATCTCTCGACCTTGTGTCCTGCTGTAGCTTTGCAACCCTCAGGTATGCTGATCATCAAACTTGTGGTCTGTTCCGTCCCTGTGTGAGCTGCTGGGTTGTTTGCAAATGAGTCATCCCCAGCCCCCGCTCTCTCTGATTCAGGAGGTATCCTCTACTAAGTATTTTCTGCAGCCAAGTGTGGGTTGGAGTGGATTTTACTTCCTCTACACATTCTCAGCCTCTAGGTTTATGTTTAACTGGCTGGTGATGTAGTCTAAATACACCATAAAATGCATTATAGAACCTGGTTCAAGTTGTGTAATCTAGATGAGAGAAAAATATATTTGGGAGTGTGTACAATGTTGTGACACTGACCCTTTACGAAAGTAAAAAAACAGTTTTAATGTAAATACATTTTTTTTCAACCCTTTTGCATGACTGACTTGTTTTTAAATGACATCAACAAACACAGGAGGATATGATCATAACCTGAATGAATGAATGAAGCCTTTATAGCCCTAAGGGCAATTTGCCTTGCAAAGACATTGTCAACCATACAGTCAACATACTGTATTATCTGTGCTGAAGGCTGCAGGGGACAAAGGATGGGATGCTGCTTTTAGTCCACATTCAGGGCATCCTGTACCTGCCCCCTGAAGTTTAAAGGTACAGAACGCTCAGAATGCAGACAAACGGAGGCATCAAATCATTTGTCCCCCTGCAGCATTCAGCTGCAATGTGAACTTGCATCTACTGTATATTTGGCTTGTGTTAAACTGTGTTACTAGTATAAGGTAAAAGCTGTGTGTGTCTGAAGTGTTGTTTACCTCTATTAATGCCGCTCAGCCATTCACTGGCAGACAGGGCTGGTTCTGTTCCTGGTGTCATGGGGTAGATGTCCTCCTGGTATGTGTCTGACTGTAAACCAGGACACAACAAATACATGCCATGTGTTATACTGCAGTCAATTGGAAAACATCTAATTGTCTTAAAGCATAACCTAATCTCTCTGTGAGGGTCTAAATGAATCTCAGTGTACCATAGTCAGTTCATTCGTTTGTTTAACTGCTACTCACCCTTCGCGGGACAATCATGGAAACTGGTTCAATCCAACCCTTCAGGGTTACTAATTTGTAGAAGCGGAAAACCTCGCAAGATCCCACATCCAGCCCGTGCTTTGGCATCACTCCTGCAGACAAAACCAAAGAGTATGGTGCAAAAATGCAGAGGAAAATGTAAAAACATGAGACTTCACTGGTCAATGTATTGCAATATTTGGAATACTTCAATTCATCCACCCTTTTTATCCTTTCAGCCATAAAAAATCAATGTAAGAGCAGGCGTATACTGAGACCAAGAACATTGCCAATGTTATCCTGCCCCACTTCATCCCATCAACACAGATAATGAAGTGGTTAGATCTCTGTTTTCCTGCTTTCAACAGGAAGGATCGCATATCACCAATCAACAAATGACTTACCTAAACCTTTCTGAGGGGCCGGGGACCTATACTCCATTAGGTATTGTAAGTATGGCTTCTCTGTGGTGATCTCGAAGTAGCGGATGTTGCCGTCCCCCTGTGTGGCAGCAGAATGTGGTTTATTACAAGGTTTCATTCAAGTCACATTTTTATGCTTTAATTTCAGCCTCATATCATTTGCCGCTCTACTTCAGTGTTGTCTTGTTTTACCAAGGGAGTTTATTTCAACTAAGAATTAAATAAAGGAAGAATACTGAAGATTTTGTAGAGCAAAAATCAAACCAGCTCATAACACATATGAACAACCTAACAGCTTGTAGCGGTGCTTGTCACAGTGGTTACTGCAAAAAGAGGGACATGTGGCAAGTTTTTACAGCGTAGGCATCTCAAATAGGTGACGGATTATTTTGCAGGTTAATGTGAATAAACTCTGAAAGCTGTTCTCATATACAGAAAACATTAATTCTGATAAACGGGAACATTTCAATCAACAAAAGTCAGGCATATGACCTAAATGAATTATAAGACCATTTTGGACGCCCCTCAGTTTGCCAGGCAAACGGCAAACCAACAGGTGCAGCGATGGAAGCAGACAGGTGAACTGGTTCAGATAGAACCGATTCTAGCCGACCTAAAATGATTTGGAATTTTTCAAATACGCTCCACAACCAGAATCATGGCAAAACCAGGATAAATATTGGAGTTGCTTTTGAAAAATGGTGAGAGGTGAAAGCGCCAATTTTAAACGCTACATGTCAGAGTTACATATTGCTCCTTTTATTGGATGTAGTGGCTGCACTTTTAGAAACCTGTTCAACCATTGTTCAGCTCTCTTGATGATTTATTACAGCACATTATGAATGTATGCTCAGGTAATATGAAAAAGGGCATCCTTAACTATAGTGGATTATTATGTCTAGGAGTGTTTGCCAAACTAATAAATGTCTGATATACTTTCTTTGCTTGGTGATCAGATGACAATAACTACACACATGACAATGTGTTGGATTTCTGCCACTACTGTTTAGTTTCATTCCTCGAACAGACTTACTGGTAGAAAGATTTGTCAAAATATCTGAGCTTTATTACAGTCATGAAAATCATTTTCTTGCTGTGACCCTTGCTGAGATTCAGCACTGACCTTGCCTGCCAGGTACAACATGTGTGTGTCGGCATCATAGAAGGGAAACAACAGTCCTGAGAGGCCGTCTATGTCCTCCTCCACAATAGGCATGGACAAATCCTCCTAAAGAAACACACACAAGCAATTACAAAAAAACACACCCACACACACTCGCTCCACCCACTCTGGCACAACAGGCATGAGCCATATGGAGGTGTTGTCTGACCTGATCCCACAGAGCGATCTGCCGGGTGTTCCAGCGAGAAACCCCTGTGGTGAGCAGTCGCTTCATGTTTCCCAAGAACACCACTCTGTTCACTCGGTGGTTCTTACAATTGGCATGCTGGTGGAGCAGAACACAAAGAAAGAGCAATGCTTTAATGTGCGACACTCCCACAGTGACAGTCCATTCTATAATATGAGGGCTGCAGAATGAATCATTATGTTATTTAATTAGCAGTATGGACTAGTGCAACATTAAAATCACAGAAGAAGAAAAGGTGTGCAAAGATTATCAATCCCTCTTAATGTGAATCATAATACATAATACATAATACGTTATTTTGATTATGACACTAACATTACGTTACATTTATGTAAACTAAGGGGTAAAGACTGGTCCATTTCTTAAGGCAAGATGTGGGATTCAATATTCCATATAGTTTTCACCAGCTGAGCATTACTATATCTCATTAATTCATTAAATAAATTACTGAAATGTAGACTATGTTGGAATTATTTGTAGATAAATCGGTATTTCAGGTACAGAAAAGTTTCATGATTTGTCCCCATCCCCCCATCTCCTGCTGCCTGGCCGTGATCAGCTCCACTTGGAGCAGCGGGGGTGCAGCAAATGGGTCTAATCAGAAATTATTTCATGGTCATCAAGCGGTGAGAGTGCCAAGGTCAAACATGAAGTGATTGAGAAGTGGTCTGGACCAGCTTCAGATTTTTTGGTTTTATTTAGGAGTAGCAAAAATTTTGGAAATGTTGAAGTGAAGTCTGTCTTTGAACACTACATGATGAAAGGGTTGACATTAATGAAATCTCTTCGATTAATATTTTCCCAAACCACCAGAAGGTCTTCACCGCCTGCTGAAGATATGAGCGACGATCGGTCCAGTATGATACACAATATCTTAGTGTCGAGCATCTAATTCCAAAACCATGAGCTCTCATATGCTCTGATTACAGCATCCACTCTTCTGGTTTCAAGCTTTCCACCAGATTTTGGAAGCTGACTGGTGGATTTTCTCCCATTTAGTCACAAAAGCATTAGTGGGGTCTGCTTCTGATGTTGGCCGATAAAGTCTGGCTTAATGTCGAGATCCTATTTTGAGATCTTCGAGGTTGTTGCTCTGTGCAGACCAGTCTTTTTCCCTTACTTAGTGTGTGTGAGTGTAGAATCATTCTGCCAGAGGAAAGCACATTCTCTAAAAGTTTGTGTCAAAGATGGACGAACACACTTTTCACTCAGTACAGGCATAAGAACTTTGCTAATTTGAACAACAGCTCTGGCCCTAATTCAAGCAAATTAAATGTTCAAATACTTTTGCCATATGGGGGTGTAATCAGGCTCTAGTTTAGGCACACTATGATTGTCAATTATTAAGGTACTTAAGAGGTTCACTCCAGGTGAAAATATTATGATTATTATTTGTTTGATTACCTCATTAGCATCAGTCATACAGAATTATACATATATTTTGTGTGTGCACAGTCTCAATACAAAAATGACCCCCTCCTCCCTCTCACCTGCAGGACTGTCCCGGAGCGCGGCTCGATGACACGCAGCTTCTTGTCTTTGCAGCTGGTGGCCAGCAGGCTGCCGTCTGTGTTGAAGGACATGCTGAGGATGACGTCGGTGTGGCAGTCGATCATTTTCACCGGCTCTCCGATCTCCAGGTTCCAGATCAGGACCTGACACATTGTTTGTGTTGAGTTATTAATCGGCTGAAGTGCTCATCAATCAATCATTATTTGTATAGCGTCAATTCATAAAAAGAGTTATATTTCATGAGCTTATAAAAGTGAAATGAACAGTAACAAGTTCTTCATGTCCCAGATGTGTTCTTTGGAAAATCACTATTTCAAGTATACTGGCCTATGAACATGGAATCACAGCTCAGGTCTACAACAAACTGTTGTTTTTATAATCAATAAATTAGTCTTTTAGTGTTTTTGTAAATCTTTTGATTGCTTGTGAAGTGTAACAAAAAATTAAGTCAACCACCACATGGTGTCATATTTATGGTATTTATGTTTTCTTCTGATAAAACACAGAAATATTTCTTTTTACAGTGATAACAAAGATAAAATCTTTTTTTCATATAGCTAGAATCAGTAAAAACGTGTCATTTTGCAAGATTAATTTTACAATTTATCGGAAAACAGAACTGTTTGATGAGATTTTCTATACTTTTTCAATCAGAAAATGTGACATCTCTTAAAAAAACAGCTTTGAACATCACAGCCTAGCTCCTTAAGTCAGACAAATAACTTAACGTGGTCTAACAGTATTTGAGTATCCAAAAGGTCGTCTTTCTTATCACATTGATGTAATATTATTTAAGTCAGTAATGCTCGTAGTTCTGACATTATATATATCGTGTTGATTCAGCTCATTGGTGCTTGGAGTAACTGATGTTGTACCTTGTAGTCGTAGCCAGCACTGAACAGGATGCCGCTGCTGGTGGGGTGCCACTCGATCAGACCCACCCGTCTGCTGTGACCGTACAGCTCCAGCACCGCCTCTGTCATGTTTCGCCTCAGACCACCTTCTGGGATCTCCCATACTCTCACCTGCCACAGTCATACATACACACAAACATACACAATACATACAAATAAATAAACAGTGCAGCATCATAACGAATTAAAACACCTTCAGGCATTTTCTTAAAGAACATGTCATCAGTGTCGTACTTTTTTATGTCATATTCTTCATAACTCCTTAATATGAACTCTTAACTATAATCAACATGATACAGCTAGACATCCCTCTGATCAAAAGCAGCACAGGGTATCAATGCAGCCCATTGCATTAGGATTAATCTGGATTACAGCCATGGCTCGAGGCTCTGTGTATGACCGGAGGAGATTATCCTGCAACAAGTGAAAGTACTCTACGGGATACAGAGCTGCAGCCATGGCTTCACTATGATCAGTACAGAAATGTGACAGGTGCATGAACTGGGAAAAAAGGCCAACTGGGTCTTAGACTAGACTAATGTCATGTAACATCTGAGATTAAGAGTGATGGTGGTGAATGAGATTCTATACTGGATTCAATATCATTTATGTAGTCAGTGACTGAACACTCGACTTGCTCAAAGGCTTTTTCACATCTGTCTTTTTCAGACCACTGGCTCACAACAACAACAACAACAACAACAACTACAACAACGAGAGCAGCTGCAAGATGACGTCCAATCACAAGCTTGTGTCTGATGCAAACTGTGTGATTAAGTGAACCTCTCGATAAATTGCTTTTTGTCTTCAGTAATGACAGCTGTCAATCTCAGTATTTTACAAACTCAAATAATTACACAGATACAATATGTCTTCACTTCTTCAACGCCTCCAAGTCATAATCCTGGCCTCTATACACTTGTATGTGTGATCACATTTGTTTCTCTTACCGAGGTGTCCTCCGAGCAGGATGCTATGATGTTTTCAAAGAAGGGGTTCCACTTGATATCCAGCACATTGCCTTGGTGGCCGCAGACTTTGGGGTAATGAGAGTCCAGGCGGCCCGACTGAAACAGAGTGACAGAAGAACGCTAATTAATATTTACTTCTGTTTGAGGATTTCACTTCCAAAGAAAATCAGCATATATCAAGATTATTTCTACTGTATGCTTTTCCAAAGGGTAAGACAACCGGTAAACAGCAGCTGTGTTAAAACACAAGTGACATTAACCACACAAAACAACAGCCTAAAGGAGGAGAATCTGTCTGTTTACAGACCTCATAATAAAGGATAAAAAAGATGAAAGAAAGTCATTGAATGGATGATATTTTCTGCTGGAGGTTTTGAATCCCGCTAACCGCTTACCTAACCCCTTACAAAACTACCCTGTGTTTTTATTGCTGCACATGTAACAGTAATACAACACAATAAAATTCAAATTGCATCAGTGAGATGATTTGAGAAAACAGAGCTTGTTATTGAGCAGGGACGTCTGAGGCTACATTATTGTTATTGCAATAACCCACCGAGTCCACAGAGGGGCAGTGACTCATAACAACAGAGGACAGAAACCTCCTCCAAATGTCGGTCATGATGTCATCACTGTTTGATGTCACTTCAATCCACACTGACCTCTTTTTTTTTCATTTCCAATGAGATTTGTTTCAGAGCGACAGGTCATACTGAAATCCTGTGTGTGTGTTTTTATTTTTTTACATACTGTCCTCACTGGACCACGGGAATTTATCAAGCCTCCTTTTGATGTTTATTTCTGTTTTAAGTAAGGTATTAAAATGGTATAAACAACCTCTCTGCATCTTTCTCTTCAAAAAGACAATTCAATGATGTGTTCTCACTGCACTCCTCCTCCAAACTGAAAACTTTTAATTTCATAAAAAACGTGAGCAGTAAAAAGTGAAATACTACAGTGATATATTCTCAGAATAAACTTTGAGTTAAAAGAATTATGCATCAGTCAGTCATTCCCATCACCAACAACGTCTCTCTGCCTCTGCCTGTCATTGGCTCTTTGCCCCAGAGTTACAAGTATTGAAAAACCGTCCACAAACTAGTTCTTGGTAGTTCAAACCACATACTGTACATGAAAACAGGAGTTTACTGGGCTTGACAGGACATCTCTAACACAATCCATTCAGATTGACCATTAAGACTGGAGACTGAAACCCTGGCGTATTCCTATTTACAAGTCTATTTAAGTTCTACTTCCTTCATACCTTCTGACCTACATCAAAGAGAAGAGCACAGGAACTTACGATCTTCAGTCCCAGGAACTTCTCTTACTCTCTGTTCCAAAGGTCAGGACTCAGGACTGAAGTGGGGAAAAAGGAGTTCAGTCTGCTCCCTTTATGTGGAAGCAGTTACAAAAAGGACCCGAATGTTCACGAACTGCACTCATTGGATGCTTTCAAGGTGATTTTAAAAGACTGTTTGTGGGCAATCGTGGCAAATATTTGCTGTTTTAGGATGTTATTTCTTGTCTTTTTATGTATTACAGTAATGAATCGTGTATTATATTGTATGTATGGCTGCTCAATGAGATGGCCACTCGCAGGAAACATGGTGGGTTTGAAAATATGAGCCACAATTCATATCAATGTATTCTCAGTCTGCCCACAGAAAAATGTTTAATAAGCTTGAGTTAACACTTTTCCAGAAACGCTGAAGGCTTCGCTAACAAGTTAAGAGACATCTGCCAGAACCAATAAAACCACTGCTTGCCAAATCCTGACACCAGTGAAGTGTGACATCAATTCAGTCAATATAAGAGGAAAGGAGAAGAGCAGACGGTGACTAAGATACTAATATGAGATACAAAGGAGGACCTTGAAGTAGAAGTGAGTGCGGGAAACGATGAAGGCTCTTTGACATCAGGCCAAAATGAACTGTTGCTACAGTTACGCCTACATGATATGAGTGTGATTGCATTGCTGAATATTACAATAATGATAAGTGCGATAACCTAACAAAAAGTCAAAGAATGTAAATCAGCTATAACATACAGTTTTATTGCCAATCTGCTATGCTTCATGTTTGACCTGTTCTTCCTGAATTCAAAATACCACTAAATCGGCACCCATTAATCTGAGGGTAGCATAAAGCTAGCTTGAACTTCATCTGACTGCATCAAACTGGTGTTAGCATAATACATTCCTAATTCAGTATGGGCATAATATACAGACCTCCACCCAACATTTAAAATGTGCATATCCTGACTGAGAAAGCATTGCTTGGTTTCCAATTTATGGAGATAAAATCAGAATTTTGCGACGTGTTTATTGCAAATGCTCATATCATGATAACAGTGAAATTTTACTTAATTGCGCAGCCATGGCTACAATCAATTGGAAACTCAACTTGTCTAGCATAAGGGTATATTTAACATGTTATAGAATACCCTCTGTCTGCAATGGGAACGTAAAAGGAAAATGAGCAGAAAGGAAAGATTGAATGACGCATAGCTTTTTCTATGAATGTTGGAGTGACTGTGAGATTTTCGCATGGCCTCAAAACCTTAATAACTTGGGATCCGAGGGACTTCGTTTATAGATGGAACTAATTACCTGCAGAGAAATAATGTCTGTTGGGAACCATGAGGTTAAAATGGTTTGTGAGGGATTAAGAGAAAATCAGACGATGTAATGGAACATAAAAGATTAGTCCTGAGATGTAATGTACTTTGGTTTTACTGCGTTAAGAAAAGGGTGGATGAATGACTGAGAACAGTGTTGCTGACGTTTATATGAATAACACGCAGGAGGCACAGACCTTCGTTAGGCCTCATGAGCTTTCTTCAGTTCATTTCCTGATGCTGGGTCATTGATAAGCACGCCTGGTGATGCAAAGACTTGCAGACAAGGTACACATTTTTCTCCAGCACTACACAGGAAACACACTAAGACTGCTACCAACTCTCATTGGTATGTGATTCTTAATGATTCCTCATTAACCAGGCCTACCACAGCTGTTCTGTGGCTACTGTATTATTAAAGTTCATCATCATCTAACAGAAGTATTTCTTAAGGAGATTAATGTTTCAACAATAAGAAGTGACTCCTCTGAGTTTAATATGCAACAATGTAAAAGAATGAATTTCAGAACAGGAGGAAATGAACAATGTGGTACAAGTACAATATTTGCAATTATGTTTTTTCTTTTCCTGATTCCATTTCAGCAGTTTTTTTCAGAAACACGTCACAGATACATCTTGTTGATTCAAAACACAATAAACCCTAGTAGTTAAAAATACTCTGAGGCATATTCTCCCATACTGCTAACCATTTGTTAACCTACACTGAACAGGCTGAGTCATACTTTTCCATTCATTCACTCACCCTTTATTTTAATTTCGAAGAATCATTGAGCGCATGCCCTCATTCTCAATGATGTCGAGATTACAACAAGAGAATAAATGGCAACAACACAATTAAAACAGTTACATTCAAAGGAAGAGAAGTTTAAGATCATAGTTTCAAAGTGACCGACAGGAACAAGTGTGTGAATTTGTCTGGTCCAAAGTGTTCCATGTGAAAGCAGCAGAGAAGCTAAAAGCAGTGTTCGCATGTGGGACTTCGAGCATCAGCCAGTTACAAGAAAGTGTTGACTATGATACCGGTTTAATAAAGAAGAGATATATGGCAGCATTTTGCAAATGAAGCTTTTATGAATACTGAGCTGATTGATATATTGATGCTGTAGTTTATCGCACGTTTCAGTACATGCTGCTGGTGCTTTCCAATCAGCTGCCTCATCAAGTGGTGGAACGATCAAGTGATGAATAAACAAGTACTTTTCTGTTTGACTAATGCATTATATTTTTGCTTTAATGCCTGATAACTCATTGACATGATTAATTCATATCATGACACATCACGTCGGGAATCTGAATGCACAAAAACAGATTTTAATGTCCTTTTTTTCAAGTTTTAAAGGATGCAGGAAAGACTGTTTTTATTTCTGGTCCAGTCCCCACCCTTGGCCGTGGAGCTGAGCGATTCAGTCGCATTCTTAGTCTTCACACCTGGCTAAAATGCGCATGCACTTCTCACTTCTCAGCCAAGATCCTTGAAAAAAAATGGTCTTCAATCAACTTCAAGCTCATTTAACAAACAATGATTTATTTGAAAAACTCCAGTCTGGCTTCCGATCTCTCCATAGCACTGAGAGAGCTCTTCTTAAAGTTTGTAATGACCTTCTTTTGGCTGAAGATGTTGGTAACTGCTCCATACTGGTACTTCTGCATCTGAGCGCTGCGTTTGATACAGTGGATCACAACATACTTATCAACAGACTCGAAAAATGGGCAGGTATCAGTGATATGGCCATAAACTGGTTCAGGTCTTACCTCCAGAACAGAAGTTTTGCGGTGTCAATGGCTGGGTCAGTGTCGTCAACAGCAGAGTTAGTACATGGGGTCCCCCAGGGCTCAGTTCTAGGTCCAACACTATTTTCAATTTACATGCTCCCTCTTGGTAACATCATCCGTAAATATAATGTCAACTTTCACTGTTATGCCGATGACACACAGCTTTACCTCCCGATTACACCTGGTGACCATTCAAATACAACTACTCTCCTCAAGTGCCTTTCAGAAATATAATCATGGATGTCAGACAACTTTCTACAACTCAACGACGCAAAATCAGAAGTCATAGTCATCGGTCCCCCATCAAAAATAAATCAAATTACTGCACACCTAGGAGAACTAGCCCATTATGTGAAGCCCTCAGCAGGAAACCTTGGGGTTGTTTTTGACCAGGACTTGTGTTTTGAGCCGCAAGTGAAGAAAGTTGTACAGTCCTGTTTCTACCAGCTCAGAAATATAGCAAAGGTCAAATCCCTCATGTCACAAAAAGATCTGGAGAAACTCATACACGCCTTCATTTCCTCCAGGCTTGATTACTGTAATTCATTATACACCTGTCTAAGTTAAAAATCAATCCACCGTCTTCAAACCATCCAAAACGCAGCAGCCCGGCTTTTAACAAGAACAAATATCACGCCAATTTTAGAATCCCTTCACTGGCTCCCTGTTGATTTTAGAATTATTTTAATTACTTTTAAGGCACAACATGGGCTGGCCCCTTCTTGAGATCCTCTGGCAGAGCCCTACTGGCTGTTCCAAAGTCCAGGCTAAAAACTAAAGGGGACAGGGCCTTTGCTGTTAGAGCCCCCAGACTTTGGAACAGCCTGCCAGAGGAGATCAGACTTGCAGATTCAGTCCCTTGTTTTACATCCCTACTCAAGACATTCTTTTATAAAAATGCTTTTACTCTGTGATTTCGGTAATTGTTCTTATTTTTATTTTATTAGTCTGATTTTGTTTTGCTTGTTTACTCTCTGCCTGTTGCTTTAATTGTCTCTCTGCTTTTATTTTCTGTTGTAAAGCACTTTGTTACTTTATAGAAAAGTGCTATACAAATAAAGTATTATTATTATTATTATTGTTATTATTATTATTATTATATCAATATGTTGCATAAATCATCATATAAAATATAAATAAGGTAGCAGTGAACATGAAGGATAGTACTAGTAGTAGCTTTGCAGTAATTAAATATGGACCACACCCACTGCACCCTTTGTCTTTGTCCGAGGTGATGAAGAGGTGTTTGTGACCTTATCTGTCACTTTGGGGGGCCGGTCTGTGTACCAGGTGGTGCCAGCGGTAGTCCCTCTGCTTGGAAGCAGAGTTGCCTTGGAGCAACCATATGGCCGTCTCGCCGGCTGTCATCTTAACATATCTGCCAGGCTCACACCTCGCCATTAACCCAACACCCCACTGATTTGTTTGTATCTGTGATGAGGCACTACAAGCTCATTTGACAAGATAACAAGTGGAAAGATGTGGAAACTAAAAGGAGATGTCTTTCTTTACTGATTTTTAAAACACTCAAGTCCAAACCTTGTTTGTCTTTTTGTCATTTTTCTACCTTGTCTGAGTGATCTTAATAACCATTGCACTCCACAGTCTACTCATGATTATGACATCTACTTAACAGCTATTGATTTTGTGTGACTGATGACTTCACTCTGCAACCATATCTCCTTTAGATCAGTTTGGCCTCCGTCATTGATTACACAGTTTGGGTTACATTGGGAAAAACCTAAATGTCTGACATTTTGCATGTAGCCAATTGTTCACTAAACCTTCACTAATGCAATAAGAGTCTAAAGCCATGAGATACCTGTTTGTTCAAAGCTGGTTGAATAAATACGCACATCATAAATAACTAATTACTGCCCTCCTGTTCTGTAGAAATAACCAATAACAAATAGTTTTCAGCAATACTTAATTTTTCCAACATTTTCCTTTCAGCAGAAAACTTATTTGGTCCTCTTTGCTGAAGTAAAGAATGCAATATTTGGATGTAGTTTAGGGTCACCACAAGATTCATGGGAAAAATAACCGATCAGTTAATAAGTAAGAGTTTTATACAAACTTGGCTCACTTCAGTTTGCTGATTTGGTGTTTTGATATCAGGATTCTGCATAAAACAGCAGCCCTCGTCCAACAGACGCTGTCATATGCTGCTGCTGAATTTTACAAACTCCATTTATGAACTTGTCACCTCAGCAGAAACCAGAGGAAATGCCTGAGAGCAATACTCTGACGAGGAGGAAATCGATCAAGTGGGACGGGGTCATGCATCGAGATGACTCATGGAAAATACCACAGTTTAATATTTAGTTATATAATAAAATAAGTGTTGAAAGATTGAAATAGTAGATTCGAAAGAGCTATTGCTAAGTCAGTGCAGGTTTACCCAATAATCAGAATAGTTTGTCAATCACAAGGATAAAATGCAAAAGCTTTTTTTTTCAATTGATCTAACAGCTAAATAAAACCATAAATATCAGCTTTTTCTTTATATGAATGATTTGTCCATTTTGGGATTCACAAGAGTTGTTAACCTAGTTGTTAGCTTACGACACCTGTCATTGACACATCAATGCATCCTTTAATTTATTTTTGAGTGAATCCTTTTGATTCAGTATCACCTGCAGCCCATCTGCACATCTGAGTTAACAAAGTTTTATTTTGGAAAATGAATTTCAGATAGTTTACAACAAGTGATAATGTCTCTATTTGATGTATAGAGAATTGTATCAAATAGTTTTTTGAATAAATGTAAAATTATACATCTGACAACAGTGCACCATGATAAAGAAACCATCAGTCATGATGATCTTGGTTCAAATGTAGCTGAGGTGTTCCTTCTCTCTTCACACAGCAGAGCAGTTCAGCTTGCTGAAACGTTTTCTGCCTGATAGCAGCCTGACTCAAGCTTGCTTGGCAGCAAGGAACTTTTCAAGTACCAAGAGGCGAGAGTGTCTCGTAATGAGGCAAAGCACTTTATGGTTTCTCAGGACCACACTGTAGTACACACAATGAAGTAAGAAGCACACTAAACACCTTCATGTTCTGTACTGTTCATCTACCAGTTCAATAAAAACAACCCAGCGACAACTAGCTTCACCAGAGAAATGTCAATTAATAGTAAAACTGGTTCTACACCCCCTATATCAAAGTCAATATCACAACACACTTAGAGTTTCAGTTACATGCTGATCTTGGCTTACATTTCTTATGAGTCTTCATCACTTTTCTACTCATATAAGACCTTAAGTATGAATCTGCAATTCTGTTGTATAGTAAATACTCCTGTAAAAGCCCTGTGCATGCCCTGCATGTGCTCAATGTAAACATACTCAAGTTTCACATTTCCATTACAACACTGCCCTTTTGTCTTGTTTATGGCTAATAACAGCAGGTCCTGTATGTGATCCTTTCGGCAGTTCTACCCTTTTACAAGTCTGGCTTCAAATCCTGGCACTAAGATTCAAGGCTGGCATTCTCTGCGATAGAAGGGGGGGAATTTCTGAGAAAACTTCCTTCAAACTTCAGATTTTATTGTGTTGTTAAATACCAGAAAGCAAGAAAAAAAACTCTAAATACAACCTCTGAACAAATATGTAGCAAAACATGCCTGAACAACCCTAAAACTTTGACTCCCAATGAGTCACTCAACATTTTGTACAGTGTACCAATTAGTATTAAAACCAACAGCGATAAAGAGTACTATAAAGTATACTGGTCATGAGAGAAACAGCAAATAGACTGAGACAGAAGCAGTTACCTGGGATACAGGTATAACGATGAAAGCCCCCCCGCCGGCGCTCTCTGTGACAACTGCCACAAACTTAGAGTTGACGGCACAGAAGTGGTTGTCGTGGACGTTCTTGGTGATGGGGATGCCATCGTAGCAGTTCTCCCTGTTGGCCACTTTCCCGTAGACATTTCGAAACTTGGAGCTTCGGTAGGTCGGACGCCATGACATCTGAGGACAATAAACAAAGATATGAATGAATTTAAGTCAGACAGAACATCATGTTTTATTTTTGTATTACTTGAGATTTAGTCTCTTACGATGTGTAATGCATGGACTGTTAAAAAGAAGTTAATGAAGCCTCTGCTTCATTTTTGTACTACCAGCTTGGTTTTTGGAAACAAGCAGGGACCATATTTGGACAAAAGGGTGGATGATCATTGCTTTGTCTTTCTCCTGGTTGACAGGCTGCTGTGGTAGTAACTTGTCAATCACAAGACAAATTCCTTTTGTTAATTGGCAACATTGAACCCTGTTTGGGGCTTAAACTATTTTCTTTCACATTGTGTTATCGGTCTTATTGTTTTAAATTTGACATCATCCTTCAAATAAACAATAGAAAATGGTGATAAAGATTACCCATTACAATTACCCAAAGCCCAAGCTGCTAATCTTAAATAGCTTTTTTTGTTCAATCAATGGAGGATAATGGCTTCAGCTGGATTTACCGTCCAGAGAAAGAAACATGCAGGTTTATTGTGGTTAGAGTATTGGCATGCTATAAATTTGATTCTGTACCATCTGGTGTGTCCAGTGTGGTAAATCAAGCAGCGTTTTCACAAAAGGAGAACAATTACCAATGATCAAATATATATTCAGAAAAATTCACGACAGTTATCTCAATCCTTTCAGTGCTGTCAAAAATGTGACATGATTCTGATAATACAGAAAGAGCTAATGAAGCCGAATGTCAAATTGTCATCTCCCAAACATACAGTTGCAGGGTGGGCAGTCCCATCTGTGCAGCCATGATAACAGTCACACATACAGTTGTGGGAAATGGTCCAAATTGGTCATGGTGTGAGACTTTTGAAGGGTAGAAAATAGATGAAAACTGTTTCATGTTGCCTTATAGAGACAGTGATGAATGTATCAAGATGGAAATGTCAAAATAAAAACATTTCTTCGAAATAACTTCATCTCAAAACAGACAGCTGTATATACTAAAATGATTAATTTCTGTTGCACACAGCAGACGTGCTGTTCGTCACTCTGTTTGGGTTCTTGTACAACAGAAAAGCTGCCTTTGTTTGCAGCCACTGCACACAACAAAAGAGGAGTGGTTATGTTTGACTCAAGATGCTTCTTTTGTTTGTTTCTCCACTACAAGATTGCATTGACAGAGCTCTTCTTTTGTTGGCATGAGTAGACTGTGCCAAAAGACCCCAAAACTAGACCATGGCACAGGAAGTGGACACCAAATCCCCTTTGACCCCCAAAGGACGAAATAAGTGATTTTTTTTGCAAATAAATGAAGCTACATTTCCAAAATGTTACGACCAAATCTGTCTAAAGTTTGAATTCCAGTGTTTAGGACAATTTTAGTTCAGAACCGGAACTGGAGGGAGAGGACTCATGACTCTTGTCAGCAGCGTTGCCGGATGACATCAGGCAATCCTCTATTCAGTATTGTTCTTGGGACGTGGAAGGGAACTGGTGGGAGTGGTGTACTATTCAAATAGAAACATCCTTTGACCATGCTGCTGCCATTGTCTCTCCTGGTTCCTCTCCGTCTTAAACCAGTCTGGAGAAATGGCATCCAGTTGGCTGCATCAGTTTGGACTTGCTCTCATTTCAACACTTGCATGTAAAAGATGTAGTGATCCTGATTTGTTGTGTAATTGTTAGTGCACTTTCTGTCACTTACAGCAGATTATCAGTTACAACACCCTCTGAGAACAGGACTGCACCTCCACAACATGTAATGGGTTTATAAAATACTATCTATTGTAATGACTTTGTATGCCTCTTGTGACCAACATCAAACAGACTTGGAACCAAACACAAATGAAGAACCATAAGAGTGAAATGTACACAGAGCTAAAACAAAAAAAAAGGTCCATTGGAGTAACATATGTTTCTGTGATTTCTTGTGGTTTATTTATCCAAAGCCAGCAAACAAAGAACAAACAAATCATGGCCCCCTCATGTCTCATCTGTTCCATAGATGCCTACGGATAAATGTTGGTCCCATACCTGCAGACCTATATGAACCAGATGCATGCTGGTCACATCTCTGCCAACAACCTATATATGAAACATTTTTTTTTTTTTTTTAACAAAGAACAAGCCTGAGAAAATAGTCTCTAAATAAAGAAAATATGTTATCAGGAAGAGGATAAACAGCAGCTCTTATAGAAACAAACAGTATACAGAGTAGTTGAAATAAACTCCAAGTCAACCAGATAAAACCTTAAAATACTGCCAGTAAACCAGCACATCAGCAAAGATAACTATTTCATATATAGCACTCTGAAATGAGCTATTCTAGCATAAAAAGTTAGTTCAACTGAAGTGGTTTTGAATATCATATTAAGAAAAATTGCAGTTATTTGACTTGGTCTTGGTTTGATGGTGAGACTTTAAAGGAGTGTTTAACACAGATTTATTGAGACCTTTTCCTTTCTATATGATCTGAGGACTTCTTCCAGCACTTTTCAAATGGGACAACGTGCTGCTTCTGTCTTACAGAATTGAATTCTGAACATCTTTCTTGGACAAAAAAGGCAACATGTAAACCTCACTCAAGGCTCCTGAGCTGGCATCATCAATGAGCATAACCACTATCTGCTGCCCTACATATGTGGAGCTACTGTTACCACATAAACATCTCATCCTCATCCCATTCTAATCCAGACTGACTGCTGTGAAGCCATGTCTGTATGAGCAGCATAATGGCAGCTTGTTAAAGAATTAATGTAGAACAGAAGAGCGGCAGAGAGCGGCCTGAGGGACGATTTGAAGGGAAGGGAAGAGTGGACTCGTCTGTTTTGGAGTTCTGTTTTACAAGGATGCTCATTCTTTGGTCACCAGGGTTTGGCACAGAGAGGATGTGTGTGTGTGTGTGTGTGTGTGTGTGTGTGTGTGTGTGTGTGTGTGTGTGTGTGTGTGTGTGTGTGTGTGTGTGTGTGTGTGTGTGTGTGTGTGTGTGTGTCGTTCTTATCTCATGAGGCAGTAAAACACACACTTAATCACAGAGACACCATGAGTACCAGCATTCAAATACACAGAAACTCATAGAAGTGGCTTTGTATACATCAGATCACAAGTCTGGTGTCTTATGAGGATTTTCCCCCCAAAAGGTTGAACAGCATGACGTCTTTGTAACTTAGTGTATCAGACACATTTCTTGCATATTTTACCCACAAAACTGCTGCAGCTAAGTTTGATACCAATACACACACCCCTGCATTCACTAAGAAAACATATACCACTCTTAACTTTCCTATAAACTCCTTATTGAAAATGCCCCCTTACCTTACAAGTGTCACTACAGTCACTGTGTCTCTGCGGCCTTCTCAGATTCAAAACATCCACCTTCCTGTCTAAGCGAGGCAGCCAGGGTCTCCTCTCTTCCTTCCTTCCCCTTCAAGCCCTATGCAATCAGTCTGCATCTGCTCTACCTCCTTCTCTCTCATGTTTTTCTCTCTCCTCCCCTTCAAACCCTCTCTTCTCCTCCTACTGGTACTGATAGCTGGAGGGCTAGCGCTCCCCCCTGTTCCTCCTCTTACCCTTTTCCCTCTCTAGTCCTACCACTCAGTCTCTCCCACAGTCCATCCAGGCCGGGCAGAGAGACAGCAGCAGTGTGAGAGTAGTAGCCATTCATCCTCCTTCCTCTCCCACCCTCTGCTAGTTTGGAATCACAAGGCCTTTCTGGCTGAGTCCCAGCACCAGCAGCAGGTTTTCACTACCTCCATCATCCCTTCATTTAATCTTCTTTCTCTTACTATTTAACTCTAGCGCTTCACTCCACAGGAATGAAACCAGTCTACTGTTTGTGAAGATACGCGGGTGCACCCCAGAAGGAGAGTCTGCAACTCTTAACCTTGAAGAAAAAGTACAATCCAATAAAGACGGTCAGACCGCCTTTCTTCAAACACAATACTGTACATTTTTATACAGGAAATGTAGAAAAGCCTGTTTCCAATAAGGACTCAAACAATCCACAGTTGTCTCAAAGCTCAGAATAATCTCCTGCAGCCCTTCTGTGTTTGTATTTGAAACACACACAGTAGCTAGAATCAGAAATATCTTGTACTGTCTTTGATCAAGTCTTAATTTGTGGATGTCATTTAAGTACAAAATTAAGATTTTAAAGGGAATTTACCAATCTTTAAACCATGAAGGCAGGCAAATAACACTTTTTCATTTCCTAGCATTTTAATGGTTAGTGTGAAACAGAAAAGTCAGCACATTGATGTCATTTAATGTTTCATAATCTAAGAACAGCGTAGATCATGTTTGTAGCTGTACAAACAATGGAAACCATCGTCCAAACTAAAGTCATATAGGGATAATGGTTGTTTCCACATTTTGGCAAATGGAATAGAATAACCTTTGCCTCATAACATATGACCATTATCATGCCACATTGTTATATTGTATAAGCTTTAAACCTAATCCTGCTCATCAGTAAAGCATTGGCACCAATGAGTTAACATGTGGAATTCATTTTTACAAGTATGTCAAAGTCCTCATAAACCAGCATAATCCAGATCAGTGTCAAATGCTATTCATCTAATTCGATTTATTTAATTTGTTTGTAGTTATAACACTTCAGTGGTGTGTTGGATTCTGTGTTATCATGCTTCATATTCTCTTGGAGGAAAAAATACTAATCATTGTGTTTACCATGTGTTGAATTATATCAACAAGCTGCGAGCAATATTTGAAATAGCTGAAGTTAATTTGAGCATCAGTGTCTGTTCTTATTTCATGAGATGACTGTGTGGAACTATCACACATTTGTTAATAGAAACTGACTGACTGAAGTCCCCTTGTGAGATGTGTGCCTTTTTCCACGTTTGAAATATTATCAGGAGACCTGAAAATAATGAAAAATGTATTTTTCATTCTATTTAATGCATATTGAAAGATTTAAGGTCACTAAGTTACTCTTTGGTACGAGGAGCTCCTAAATCTTGTGTCTTTCACTACAAACAGTTTTGAAACGACCTCTGCTCAGGTCGATACACAGAGGCAGGTGTTATAGTGAAAATTGCATCCCCTGACGGTTGTCTGAGTGTTTCTGAAATGTGGGTGGAGCCCTGCAGGTTTATGTGGAGGAGGTTTTCATTGGCCTTTGTGTGTGTGTGTGTGTGTGTGTGTGTGTGTGTGTGTGTGTGTGTGTGTGTGTAGTATACTTTGTCTACAGCATTTATTATGTGTTGTGCATGTTCGTTTGCTTCCGTGCCTGCGTCCATGTCTGACCATATGTTGCCTGTTTGCACTAGTATACATTTACTGTAGTGTTCATGGCTAGAGGGCATAAGACCACTCCAGAGAGCAGAGGAGTGTGTTTATTGACTTTTTTAAAAACATCTTGCTTCAAGGCACTTCTGCTGCTGCTCTATGCACACTCAATCTTTCCCTTTCCTCATCTCTCTTTGAGTTTATAACCCTTTTTCTGATACCCTTAAAGCTGTACGTTTCTATTTCTTTTCTTTTTTTAAACAACAGAAATAAACTATACCGATAAATGTCATACTTCTACAATCCACAAAAACCCACCTAGAAAATGATATTTTCACAAGGAAAGCACCTTTACTACTAAGGGCGGCTGTGGCTCAGTTGGTAGGGTTCGATCCCCAGCTGGGCAACATGTCTGATGTGTCCTTGGGCAAGACACTTAACCCTGAATTGCTCCCGCTGCTTTGGTGGTGGTGTATGAATGGGATTAGTTACTTTTGATGGATGATACTACACAGCGATCACTACTATCAGGGTGTGAATGGGGTGGGTGTAAAAGCGCTTTGAGTAGTCGGAAGACTAGAAAAGCGCTTTATAAGCTCAAGTCCATTTACCATTTACCATTTACTTAGTTCCACTCATCCATCCTCCCAGCTGAAGTCAAACGTCCACTCTCTTTTCAAACGCAACAAAATCGACGTGAGACAGACTCATTATGAAGCATGAAAGGCCATTTATACACACTTTCAATCAAATCAATGGGTTCAACTATTCCTATCAAGATGTTGGGGCCAAATACGGAAGTGGGGCCATCTGAGCTCATATTCAATGGATACAAAAAGAAATCCACAGGACGACAGCATGTCCGGTCATTCAGACACATTGAAGCTCTGTAAAGCCACCATGCCATGTTCTGTCTCTTCCTCTCCTCTCCTGGCAATAATACTGTACACCCATTTATGACGACTTCCTGTCTCTGCAAGGAGTAAATATCACCATAAAGAGAGAAACCCTATTGGCTCCTTGGGCCACATTTCTTTCTCAGCATGAAGTGGAATCTCTAGTTCTCACTTACACAGGAAGTGTCACAGCTTGGCTGAAGTGCTGGAACACTTTCTGCACTGCTACAGCAAAGCCTGATGGGACGACTGTGGCTTATAAAAGACTTTTGTGTGCTGTGAAGATGCAGATTGTCAGAGTAAAGCATTTGCATTTTTCTAGCTACAGCTGACAGTCAGCGTCTTTGGTTGGCATAAATCCCTTTCAGTGCAGCAATGCTGATGCTCACCCTTCTCCCTTTAAGACACATTTTCTTGCATAGTTAAAGTCATGGACAAAAAAAAAATAGCGCAGAAATAGTGCCAAAATACCACACACTGCATATATATATTCTGATAATTTATCAGGATTATTCTGTCACTATTTAATCAGTCCATTACCAACAGTAAAATTCTCCCTTATGAAAGTGACCACTGAAAACAGTTTAATATTTAATATAAAATATTACAAGATACATCTTCTGAGCTTGTTCACAACCCTACAAATGAAATGCAAATAGAAATGCAAGTCTGCATATTTCAGAATGATCAACCGGTTTCCCTCCACCAAGCTGAGACAATTTCAAACAGAATGCATTAGACCCTTATAACATTGCTAATGACTAACATTTCAGCCTTAGATATAACTCAGAGTGTTGGGGTTAGGAAAATATTTCTGGTTTAAAATGTTTTCCACTTTCCATAAACCCGAGACCTTCAGGGCCTTATCGCTGACAGACGCAAAGTTCAGACAAGTTCGTATCTACAGGTGGACACAAAGGACTTAATGCTGCTAACATCTTTAAAATAGAAAGTTTAAAGGCTAAAACTTTTTTTTAAATTATATCCAAGGAGAGCATTTCTTAACATTACATATAAACTTATCAAGACTTCTGCCAATGGAAAGTTTTATTAGGGTTGTATTGTTTATATGATGAAGGTTTTAATTCTTAAAAGCACGTGCTTAACAGTGGATGCTAATCTGTCCTAGAATACGGAAGTAAGCCTCAAAGGCTGTGTTCAGAGACAGAGAGAGATGCTGAGTGAGAGATTACAATGAGTCACAGAAGCTAGATGAACAGAGCCTTCAGTTGTCAACAGTGAGTGACAGGTGTGGTAAGTCATAACAAAAATATGAGCAGGAAATAAAAGAGAATGTTTGCACTTATTTGAAAGGTACACTCACAAGTTTCAATGAGACATCAGACTGTAGACACTTGAAGAAAAATAACTTGCTTTAAAAAAGTGATGCACAATGCCAGAGGCAGAGAAAACACTCAGGCCAGAGAAACAATTATTATGCATTCAAAGTTTGCTTTAAAAAGAGAGAGGTACAGCCAGAGACGGCAGCTGTGAGAAAGTGGAATAAAATAAAAGAGAACAGAATAGATTTAACACACCTGCTCCGACAGCCCAAAGTGAATCAGTCCATCTGGTTTTTTTGTCAGATTTTTCCAGATGGCCAGTTAAGGAATGTTGGACTACTATTGGAGCCCACGTTTATTTAAATCAGCTGAAAAGAGTGGTCGCAGGAGCTGCTGGCACTCACTCAGTGTCAATGATCCAACCCATTAATGTCTATTACATCATTTCTGCAGTTTCTTAAACAATTAAGGTCACACAAACACACTGTAAAAGCTCAACTGTAATACATCTCATTAAACAGTAGGGTTACAGGAAAGGCCATGGCTTTTGATAATGTCAACCTGTAAAGCAACGATAGCTAATGCACCCCACTGGCAGGCGGGGGTGGTGCTGTGTGCTACATCTGTAAAGCTACAATATTTCTATGCATTACAAAGCATTCCCTAATACCCACACAATGTGTGTTAAAAAGCGCCAGTGGAGCCCTGCAGCTGCAATTGTTTAACTGTAAGCTGTGTAAGACAATTGTGCTGGTTAAGACTATTAGGGAACTGAACGCTTACTGCTGGTTGTCGTGCAGTAAGTGACGGTATACAGAGATTTTACATGGTTAGTTATTTGCTTCTTTTTGAGAAGCGGGACAGAGATGAAGAGATGCTTCTTTTGGAGATTCAAAAAATGAAAATGACTTCATAAATCTTGTTAGTGTTATGAATCATATTGTGTTGAATTATATACCTACTGTACTATATAGTACCCTGATGATGAATGTGACTGTCTGTCTTCCTTGTTTATTTAAATTTTTATTTTTATTTTTTTACTTTTGACTTTATTTAAATAGGTCAATGGATAGAGTAGGAAATTGGAAGCTGTAGGACCATGGAGGACCACTGCCTCCATGAGGTGTGACCTAAACACAACTAAACACCTCTAGTTACCTCTTGATGGTGAGGGTTCATTCTTTCATTCTTCATTATAAAACTTAAACATCAAAAGAATATTTTAAAGCACAACTTGTGTTTAAAAACTCTGCAGAGTGAGACATCTCTGTAAAACCATCTTTACTTAAATATTGGTTAAAAAAAAGTAAATAAAGTTCAACCAAATATTAGTCTTAATACGAGCCTGCTGAAACAGCTGCCAGTGCTGTATGCGTATTGGAGAGTCTGTTCGTCATAATAGGGCATTACTCTGATAATGACAGGAGATGCAGAAGCTGCAGCTAATGGCAGCTCTCAGGCCTGGAGCCAGCCCCCATTAAGCAGCGGTAATGATGCAAAGAGCTCACTACCCAAGGACAGGAAACCCAGAAACCAAGCTGAAGGGCACTTAACAATCACAAGTACACGGAGGAGTGGGGGTACAGGAATCCATCCATCTCAAGAGGAGTTTGTTGACAGCAGCGTTATCCTCCAGATGATGATGTTGCTATGCATACATTATGGTGTTTTCTCATAAATCTGACATAAAACTAAACCTGTCCTCTAAACTCGAAAACAACTCAATTTTATAGATTCAAACATAAGAGTGACTCAATCTCTCCTCCTCCATTTATAAGGGCGGTCACTAAAAAACAGAAAAAGGTCTAAATAAATAATCTCCCCTGTGCTAGATTTCCCTTTTCCCCCAGGAGTTGCTGCCACATGCTTTTTGGAGCATAATGATGAGTGAGCTGGGTCCTGCACCCCGAATGGCAGAGGGGGTGGGGGGGGTTGTAGACTGATGGTTAAGGAGAGGTCTATAGGAAAGATGGAGGAACAAAAGAGGACACATGAGGCACAGTGACAAAAGAGGAACAGAGATAAAGGTCCTGCTTTAAAGAGAGGAAAGAGGGGACTCAAGGTGAAAGGGAAGACAAGATAAGAAACAAGTGATGAAGGAAGAGCTAAGAGCAGACCAACAAAGAACGATGAAATATTTAGACACAAAGAAAACGGCAGACAGAGAGGAGGAGCAGAGGAGGCTCCTACCAGACAGAGATTAACTCCCCTCTGTCCGACCACCTGCCTGCAGCACAAACACACATACACACACACACACACACACACACACACACACACACACACACACACACACACACACACACTGAGCCAACTACAGCCGTCTGAAGATAAATATTGACATTTTCAATAACTAAAAGAGGTTAAAGTGTAGCATCAGAATGATGAAATATGACAATCCAGGAAGCCTTTAAACTATATCTCTTTATGAACAATATCCGGATAGAAATACCCCTCTGACTGCTTCACAACCACCTAGCCCACAGACATATATACTACCAGTTGCTAATAATTAAACTGTAAGAAAGCAAACACCAGACGATTCAGATAAGAAGCCACAAACTTGTTCTTTTATCCTGTGAGGAGCTATGCCATTTATACTCTCACGAAAATCATTTGATCAAAGATGACCACAGAAAAATGAATAAAAAAAACACATGGAGGCGGACTCTAATTGTCAGATCATTGCACTTTTGCACTAAAGAAATAAAGAAAACTGTGAATGCAATCATGGCAGAGAGGAAGGAATCAATTGTTTTGGCCTTTTTTTGAGCAGTTGGGGATGAGTCAGGAATCAAGGATGCTATGACCTGTTGAAGACACATCCACTTTATCTTGCTCTCTTGGCTTTTGTGGGATTATATTTGCGGGTTTTTATCTCTGTTCCATCCACACTACAGGATGTCACAATCTGGGGAAGACTCAGATCCAGTCAGGATTGTGAAGATTGTTTCTGTAAACCCCTCAAAACACACGAAAACATTTGCCAGATAATCTGTTTCAGAAAGGTTGAGAGGGACTAATGGGACCCAAAATCAAAAGATTATCTTCTAGTTTGAGATGACCAGTTTCCTTTAATGCCACTCAACCGCCTTGTATTCATTTTTACACTAAATGATCATCAAGTAGAAACGGGGAAAACTTTTGTTAAGAGCTGTAATTCTTGCAAAACAGTCAATTATCATCTGTAATGATGCAGTTTAGCAGAGACAACTTGAATGTACAGTTTCCATTCTTTATGTGGTGGATGTCTGTTTGAGTGAAGATAATGAGTATAGATAATTACAACTGCGTTTTAAGAGAAAGCTTACACAGATTTTCTGACGCAACAATAAAGAAGGTTTATGATTTATGTAATGGTACACAAATGCCATCAGCACTGAAAGGAAATCCCTCTGGCAACAGTTCAAATTGAGAAAGCTAAATGGCACTGAGCCCAAGTCCAAGGAAGGGGACATGAAGGAGCACTTTCATCAGATTATTGGAATCCATCATTCAAGTGGAGACCACAGAAGCTGCTCTGTGGAATGATTAATAAGTCTGTGAGTTATGATATCAGACCTGTTACCATATTGCGTTTCCAAACTTCAAGGTGATTGCCAGAGGAGCAGGTTGACTTGCAGAAGGTTTGATCATGAAGCTGACATTCAAATCAGCTCTGGTGAGTCATTACAGAGGAATACTTCTGGTACTACAGCGTGCATACAGATCTACAGAATCATCTGAACTCTTTTCAAGTGTAAGGCGAGCATATACTTCCAACACAAGGGTCCTATAGGAAAGTCCATCGGTGCAAAATCTCTGCAGTACACAACATTGGGTTTGACTTTCTCATGAACGGTATTTAGATGTGAATGAGGGGGAAAAAAACATGATTATAAAAAAGAGGTGGCTTGATTCTATTTAGCTGCTTCCGTTTCTGGGTCCTGCTATTGTGCGTAATAGCTCGCTGTTATACTGTCATAATTTCTCAAAACAAATTAAATCAACTTTATTTATACAGCACTTAACACAAAACACAGATGATCCCAAGTGCTTTACAACGCACACACAGAAGAAAACAAGAACAAAAGAAGGAAACAAACAGAACTAGACGAGAAGAGAAAATCAGGAGTGATGAGAGGATATTAAACATGATTTAATAATTGATTTATAATTGTTAATATTAGAAACACTTGTGGTTTATTACTATGACAAGTCTTGATTTCTGCTGTGAAAACGCCCTAACAGAGCAGATAATTACATATCCTTACACTGTAAGAGTGAGAGTTCATAAAAAGAAAGCTTTACCAAGAGGAAGTCTTCAAGTAACCAAGTTTCTCTTTCCAATTACAACCATCAAGCAAATCATTTTATTGAACTTTGAGTAACAACGATCATTTGAAATTGTCTGATTTTCCTGAACAAAGCACATCATATATTCATTTGTCAGTTTTTACACACTAGAAGAAGCTACTTCTTGATCGTGGTTTGGATGAGACACAAAGCTTTGAAGTTCAGAGCAGCAGGGACTCAATAATATGACGGGCATGTTGAGTTTTGTCAGAGACTAGAGAACCAGTGTTTTGGTTTCTCGACCTCCTTCCATGTATCAGGGGTCTACCTTGCCCTCTCTTTTATCTCTCTTCTCTGTACTCTCACTATCTCTTTTACCTCCCTCTGTCTCTCTCCGCAGGATTAGAAGGACGGAAAGCATGAAATAGCAAACCTAGACAGGGAACGTGGCCAAACCAAATGCCAGACCATCTGCCCGCCTGTTCCAGACAGTGACCATCTGAACCTTGGCAAAAAAGGACCCGTTCTGCTAGGAAATATAAATCTTCTATCAGTGATGTGATGCTGCTTGGAAGACAAATACAAAGATAGGATAATCATTTCAAGAAGGAACAGAAGCAGAAAGTCTGAATACTCATCAGCCAGTCGTGATCCTGTTGCCAGGAACAACCTCATAAGACAAACCATTTCAGTTCTGAAACACTGCTTTGATTATAAAGGTTGAGTTCAAGATAATGTCATGTAGTTGGTCAGTTATGGTTTTCTGTTTTTTGCTTCCACATGTCTCTCTTGTTGCTAATCTTTTTGCCTTTGAATGTTTTCCTGCCTGTGTGATTGCGTGCCTCGCCCTTAATGTTTTCACCTACCTCCTAATTGTCTTACCCGTCCTTAATTAAGCCCAGTGTATTTTGTCTTTGCCATCCCTGTTTTCCCTGTGCCAGTTCTTTTCTTCAACCCTGCTCCTTGTGTGGGTGTTTCTTCGAGAATCTGCTTGTGTCTTCACCTTTTGTTGGTGTCTGTTTTTTTTTGGGATAATTATTCCTCTTTCACTCAAAGTAAGCCTTTTTGATTTTCCCCTTGTTTGCAATACATCCTTCCTCTTAGTCTGCATCTAGGTCCTCCCTCTTTGTTTATAACCTCACGTGGAAGTGTTAATAAATTAAGAAAATGATTTACGGATAAAAGTCTGTACGATGCAATCAATTGGAAAGAGTGTGACTTGCACCATTGATAGCAGTAGCACAAAAAATAATGTAGAATTTGAAAATGCAACTGATGAGAACCTAACAAAACAAATCAAAATCAAACAATAGGAAAGTGTCAGAAAGACCATTTATACACTTTCAATTTTCTCACCTCTTGGACAGACGCCACTTTTGCTCTTCGGGTTACCCTCCAGATTGCTGCATATGAAGGGGCAAAATGTTTGTTGTGGGAAGCTTCACGGTTTCTGGTTAAAGTCTATGTTGTACCAACCAATCACCTTTTTACTGACTTTGGTTGTATGCAGACAAACAGTCCATGTGGGCAGTAAAAGAAGCACACTGCATATCTTAACTCCATCAAAGCTACCTACATATGACGGCAGATAACATCCTGATCCAAGACTTCTCCATACTGACTTGTCCATGTCTCAGGTTGCTGGTTGAACTGCAAACAGTGAGAGAGGACCAAGTCTTGGTCTGGATATCTAATATCAGTTTTCCTGATATCTGCTCCCTACATGTACACTGGAAGCCTTGAACATGAGCCATCACTCCCCTATGGCTATAGGCGATGGAAGCTGAGACTGATGCATTGGCAGGCACTTGTTAAATATAAGAAACAGAATAGTGTGTGGTGACTGTGGAGTGTGAATACATTAATTGTGAAATTTTAAAAGTGAAATCCAGGTTCTTTTTCCTTTCTATCTATATTTGGTGTTATATAAAACATTGTGACACAAGAAACTTCAAGAATTATAAATGTTTTTAACCCTGAGTTTGAACCACCAGTATCTCTTTTCATCTCTCCTTGTTGAGCAATTTTTCTCAGAACTCGAGTATTGGAGAGATTAACACAGAAGCAAAGGATCCCTGATATCAGCAGTGCAAAGCTATTTGTCTGATAGAGTTACCTAGGGCAAAGAGATAACTGATGTCCTTGTACAGAAACCTCATACACGTTGTCTATATCACATTAGTGCAGAAGGTCAGCTCCCTGTAATCTCTTTATGGTTACTCACAATTTAATGGACTAGTGGGTTCACATTGAAGTTGGGTATAAGGAATACGTACATGTTCTGTGAAATTAAATAAAGAAACTGTTAGTCTTAGAATAAAACGACCTACTATATGTGCCCTCTATATTATAAATCAATTAATGACTTGGACAGGGTGTGTTATGATTCTGGAGCCATGTAGCAAAAAGAAAGATAAAGCCACTTTATGACGCCAATTTTTCAAAGGATGAATGGGCCAAACATGTTCCCCTTTTCTTGGGTTTTCAAAACAAATGAAAGATCTTCTTGTCACAGTGTATTAATATAGGCAGGATAGAAATGAGGTGTGACCAGTGAGAGACAAACAGATTGCAGCAATTCTGGCACCTTTGCCAGCGTTAAGGTGGGGGCAGGGAAAGTCCAGATGTTCCTGTTTATTCAGAGCAGGGATCAGGAGGAAACTACTTCTAATGGGTTTTTCTACTGCAGTAAGCAGGTTTAACTGCAACTATGGTGATGGCAGGTTGCTTATTCAGGCAAAAAAAAGGACAATGTGATCAAACTAGTGTTAATGTGTTCTTCACCACCCTGTCCTATGCTTTCTATCTCTATCTCACATATGGACTCCCAGACATGTACAGCATTTAATACCACTACAAGCACTCCTGGACAACTGTGATAATTTCTCTAGTATCATTTCAACATTTTCTTTTACAGCTTTCCGTATTAATTATGAAATAAGACACGTCTGCTATTCACAAATACAGACCGCCTGATAGACAGACAGAAAGAGGGAACAGTACTTGAATTTCCACCCATGTGTGAGCGAGTTGAGCCACATTTGAAATGACAGTATTCCCATATGTGTGTGTGAAGGTTAATGTGTTGTGAATTTGACCTATATTTCAGAGGATCTCTCTGTTGATGACATCACGGGGTCGACACACTAATGGTACTTTCGTTCTATATACGTGTGTCTTCATATGTCTGTTGTAATTTTCCATTGTTGAAGCGGTTAAAGACATAAGGGCAGTCTTACTCACAGGGCAGGACAGCAATTGGAAGGCTAGCAATATGCTGTAAAACTGTTTTATGGTCACTCATGCACATCTTTCCAGTCTGTTTCATTGATCTATTGCCAGCCGGTCGAAAGGACTTCTACGGTACAGTTCACCAATGTGTGCCAGTTTTAAAGCCAGCTGTAAAATACAGACCTCATTTCGTCATCCTCGTTTGGGACAAATATTTAATTTAGGCTTTTATTCCATCGGGGATTCTTTATTGGCACCATCTACTCTCGCTGGGTCTGCTCACTTCCAGATTCATAGTTTAGCTTCGTGTATAATCTACGCCAGCCTTGTTTCTGTGTATCCCACTTTTTAGAGTATTAGAGTGTTTCGGATTAACTGTGTTGACAAACATATATATATTTTTTTTTAAATGAAGCTATTAGTAATCAGTGGGGATACAACTTCAGAGCTGATCTGTATGAAACAGCATTGTTGACCCCCTCTGAAAAATGTGTCTGTGTTACTCTTGATGGCAATTTGATCTAAAGTAAAAAATAAGTTGTAATCACTTATTTTAAACCAGTCAGCTGATAAGTGCTGACACTGCAAAAAAGAGTCCCAGTGAGCCAAACAGCCAAATATCTAAAGCACAATGATCTTTGACTTACCAAGATCAATCAACATAGCTACATCTTCATGACAAACACACGTTTTCTATCTTCAAAAAAATATTTAGATATTGTACAATGCAAAACCTCCTCACCCATTTAATTTACATTTGATTCATTACCATAATATCAGACCACATGTACATGCATGTATTACGTATATCACACATATCTATCTATTGGTAACCAAATGGCCTCCGTGAAGAAGTTGAGTTGGTTGGTGACGTTAATTTGCTAATTTACAGCATATCAAAAAGCATTACCAGGACTTCCCACTTCACAGCAACAAACAAACAAACAAATCTAACAGAACCAAGTAGGTGGCTTGACAACCAATAAATGTGATGTTTGAAAGATTCTTTCACCCCAAACAAGCCTCACCCACGCAGTCATTAGGTCTTCTCATTGATTTTATTACAGATATTTAAGGTAAGGTAACTTTATTTGTACTGGTGGGTAGATTTGGTTTACAGTGAGTGAGTCGGCCTCCTTTTACATGTAAATGACAGCACAGGACAAAACATGATGAAGTGACAACAGTGCTCAATACTAAAGTGAAAAGCCTGTCATTTAGCACCAACTATTTAGAAAAGCATGATAGCAATATCATTGTCAATACCGTAAATATTACAGTATATTATACTTGTACTGTTCTTTTTCTTCAGCAACCTTTTTTGTCTTATCTTAGTTTGAACTGTGTGAGGACACACTTTCACAAACTTTTCCAGCCAACACCATTAACGGTTCCACAGCACAGAATATACAGTAACCTATAAAGGGATACTTTTAAAGATTAACATTGAAGCTCCTTGCCCTATCTTTCATTGACACAAGGACCTGCTTTATTTATTCTTGCCTTTCTTTGCTGCTGTTCTCAGCACCTTTCCTCTCAAAACCACAACACTTTTTTCCCCTGACGATGTGGAATAAAGTCTTTTAGCCTTTATTACCCTCAGCTCAGGAATTCCCAGCTCCCATTTTTCAATGTCAGGTGTATTCCCAGGCTACAGTCCTCACCTTGTGTGGCCAACACTGTTGACTTAAAGGACAATTACAGCAATATTGTCTCGTTAAATGTTGCATAATTCAGCCTTTCTTCTCGTCTACTAAACTACACTATACTGATAATGTTGAAGGTTAACAGAACCAAAATGATGTTGGAGAGTCTCCTAGTTTAGTTTCATCGTCTTGTCCATCAACATAATTTTTGCCACTGATGTGTGAAAAGAGATGTAGTGAGCCTATCTCTAGAGATATATGAAGTTTATGAAGTTCTAACAGCTGATGTGATGTTAAACAGTTCTCTGATACATCTGACAGATACAGACAACATGGACAGAACATCTCTGAAGGGTCGGTTTCATCTTCCCCATGTAAGTCCGTATCCTTCCAACCCAGTATTGGAACAAAACTCATTAAAAAGACAAAAACAATCTATGTATCTTTGGTTAAAGGGATACTTCACCCATTTGCATTAAGCTTTGTATCATTAGAAACCTGGTAGTATTTTTGAATGGTCGTGCATCCCACCCTCATTTTCCCCTGAGATGGGAAATATTTGTAATTTTAAGTCTGAAAAGGAGCTTCCAATGATGCAAAAATTGCGTCACTGGAAGCTGCCTGTCGGCAGCAACCGTCTCGCGGCTATATTGCTATATTGCTATATTGCTATATTGCTGGCCACAGCCGGTACACTGCCAGCTCAGCAGCCGAGACATAAGGCCTGCCCGTCGGCGGCGGTGTGGACGAGGAGCCCGGGCCGGCTCGAGCTGGGGTGGACTGGTAGTGTCGGTGCTCTCACCGTTTGCCTATGGACACAGACATAGAGTCTGTTTTCTGCCAGGAATTTCCAAGATCAATTCTGGGAGAAATCTCAGAATCAGTTGAGGAAATGGCCTCATGTGTTGAAGTAAATATGTCTGTAAATGTTTTTATTACTATATTTCTACTGCTATACTGTTTATTTTGGAGAAACTGTAACGATCGAATTTCCCTCTGGGATTAATAAAGTATTTCTGATTCTGAACTAGAGGACCTTAGTGGGAGTGGCCTGCGGTGCTGTGCATTCTGGGATTTGGGGTCTTTCATCAACATGAGCCAAAAATACACTTTCTGCCTTTTCACGGCCAAGAAGGCACCAACTTCAAAATTTATTTCACATTTCTACTACATATATGACCCAATGTCAATACAGATTCATGTTTCAATGGGTGAAGTATCCCTTTAAGTATTTTCTCCACCAGCACCCATATCCAACCAAAACAAGCTCAGAGCTACAACGAGCTCAGGACGGGGTGGTGATTCTCAGTGGGATCAGCATGGCAACAGTCTTCAGTTGAACTTAATTTTAGTTGCATAGCTTTAGTTTTTGAATTTTGATAACAGTTATATAAACTGTAATCTAAAATTAATTTTAAAAAGATTTTGTTCGGGGCACTAGTGGCTAGAGGCGGGCAGCCTGGGTTTGAGTCCGGCTTCTGGCTCCTATCCCGCATGTCATTCCCCACTCTCTCTCTCCCAGTTTCTGACTCTATCCACTGTCTTATCTCTAAATAAAGACATAAAAAGTCCTTAAAAAAGATGCTGTTGATGTTCATAAGAGAAGTTTTTATGTGTGAATTAAAAAAAAGGAGCATCCAAATCTCATTTTTGGCTCATTATTCATTTTGTTGCGGAGGAAGGTAAGCAGGCTAAAAAGACCTTTCACGTTCATGTTTGTTTCATTACTAATGTTTTGACCTGAGCTGAGTCTTTCTGTCATTGTATCTTTTCCTTGCACTTTCTTCCCTCTGTGACTTTGACATGTGTTTCTGTGTCCACCTCATCTCTTTCCATGCACCAGCTACTTAAAGAAATGACCCAGCTCATCAGCATAGACCCAGAAAAACTGGGGTGAGGAAGCAACGGGTTGGAATGCAGACACTGCCGCCTCTCAACTGGTGAATACGTGGCATAAACAAAAACACACAGAGAAGATGCATACACTAATTGTCTAACTTTGTGGTATTAACACAATTTCCCTAAGAAAGGGTTTGTTGTCCTCTAATCTGCTCAAAAAGCCAACACAGATTTATAAAAAAAAAAACCTTGAAAGTTTAGTTTTTCCAAAACTTTTTCAAAAAGAAGGCAGCTTCAGAAGGAAACTGAAGGAGGAGGATGTGCAGATGCAGAACAATGTCTTTATAAACTTATCCTAAGCAGTGTTATTGAGCTCTTATAGACATCTATATGAATGGGTGATACATCAATATGTTTTAAAGAAATATTCTTTTAAAGAAGGGTGGTTAAGATTGTCGAAAATGTGAATAATTTCACAGAAATCACAGAATAATTCATGGCTGACATGACTGGAGTGGTATGAATTTTAATGACCATTATTTCTAAAGGCTCTTTGTTTTATCTCTGATAGACTGTTGCTGTTTAGGCAGACAGGCATACCCACTGTGTTACCATAGTGACTGCAATGGAAATCCACACAGCGAGACTTAAGAAAAGAGTCTACAATAAAATAAATGTATGACATTTGTACATGAATTTGACAGTTTCTACAGTAATGAACAGTTTCTAACAAAAACTCATCAAAGTTCTGTGAAATAAACCTCAGAATAGCTAAGTTAGCATCCGTTGCACATCTAGAAGTTTTCTGTTTTGTGTGCATATCCTACGCTCTTTGATTTAAGATTACTAAAACTACTTTTTATTTTGCTGCTTCTTTACATTTTCATCCTCCTTTTTCAAAGTCGGGGGGGGGGGGCTAAAGAGGGTGCATAGATCGTGAGTAACACTGTTACTTTGTCAGCGATTTGGAAGCATGTGCGTTCCGTAAAGTTGTCTGACCATTAAATGGCGTTATAATCTACAGTCTGTTTCACGATTTCTTCATTTGATTTATACAGCAGAAACAACCCCCACCTGACACTCATCCAGAAAACTGCTGACATAACAGGATTCATCTGTGGCTCAGACCTGACACTTTCACCATATAATGTGGCCTTTACAGTAAGAGGCTTATGTCTTTATGTTTCATGTGATCTCTTCATGGGCTCATCAGTTTGTTCAGAACACTGAACCACCATGACCACTCACATATTTGCTGCAGCATTGAGCAGATCAGAGCACTGATAGTAGCACAAAGTGATGGAGGTAAATTAAAGTGAAGGAGAGAGAATAGCAGAGACACTGAGTGCGATGGAAAGCACATGAGGAAAGGAAATGAAGAGAGTATTTTGTGCTGCAAAGAAACTGATATCTATATTTACTCTGCTATCAGTGCCCATAGGCGAAATACAGAGCTGGATCTGACCCTAATGAACTCCAGTGTGGATGTCTGTGAGTGTGTGTGTGTGTGTGAGAGAGAGAGAGAGAGAGAGAGAGAGAGAGAGAGGGAGCGAGTGTGGGTGGTAGCATCATCCACCGTGGATGTGCTTTCAATCTTTGCCCCACTCCCCACTCAATGCTCTCTTCTGTTTGTCCACCTCTTCAGCCCCGTCTCAATCAGTGTAGAGAACAGCTTCACCGACATTATAATGAAAACAAAGATAAATTCATATTCTGTTTGTTCAAAGGTGGCAAGAATCGTGTTTGTCACCATCATAAGGACATCCCGGCTCTTCCTACCTGACCACGTTTCTGACCATGTTCATTTAATACGAGTTGACATTGCATTAGCACCCAGGAAATGAAAACGCCGCACAGCTATTGTCAGCCTCATGCAAGGGAGTGTGATGTGGGATAAAATTACGTAAGTAGATTCCATGACACTTCGTCAAGCCTCCCGTCCAGGCAGCTACTGTTCCAGAGAGGAAACGGACCACCCTGACTCTCACCGCAGTGACACTGCATCGGCCTGCATAGCTGACATCTTTTGTCCACCAGCGCAACTGTAATGATACTAAAAAAAGGAATCAAGAATGTTTTCCCTCCTCAGTGCTTGTGCTCACTGTGAAATACAGTTTTCACGATCAGTGCCTTGAATATAATGTCCTTGAACTTGCTCTGTGTCTTTTTAACATACAGATTGGTTACTTGAAGATTATACAAAAATGTACAATAAAGTTAAAGTTTGCAAAATGTTTGAGCGTAATTTCAATGTCTGCCTTCGTTCTCTATTCAAATAAGATCAGATTACTTGTGGGTTTGTTTTAAGATATGGGAAGTAACATTACTATAAAGACAATGACTCCAGTTATCATAATAAGCCAAACTATAAGGTTCATCAGGCTGAAACTAATGCGGTCTTATACATCAGTCCTGCAATGATGCATACCATCACAAAAGTTGTAATGTTCAGCATTTCTTGAAACGGTTTGGATATGACAGTAAGTGTGTTATCATTATTTATTTCCCACAACCTCCGAGCAGACAGACCCTCACTCCTGAGATCTCTGCTGTACCCCAGGCTGGGAACCAGACTATGTCATAGTCCAGGCTAGCGGACTATGACATCTTTTTGGATACAATTAAGTTTCTAAGAAGCTTCTGTTGAATAAAGTGTTATCTCATTTTAACAACACTGAAGTGTTAAATACCAGACTGTGGACAATTTACATTAAACAGCATCTTCTTCACCAGTCATATATTTATATCACATCCAAGTAAGCAAAACAACATGCGTTTGTCTCCAAGCACTTATACTGTAGCCTTGTCCCCAGGCCCATCAACAGGAAGCACATCCTATATCGTGATTGTGCAGACTGCAGACTGCAGACAACACACACACACACACACACACACACACACACACACTTGATGTGCACTTACTGTAATCTCAGTGTCATGGATGTTTAATAATGTTTAATAATGATGTTTCACGGATAATTTCACATGATTCCTTCCTTTATTAACACAGAGTAGAGAGTAAACTACAATGGAATTAAAAAAAGATGAACGCCAAAAGAAGCCACAACAAAGCTTCCCCCTTTGCACTATCTCACAATGAATCAATGAGTTCTGCTCATACTTTGGTGAGAAAGTCACCTACTATGAGAGAGTCTGGATTGTGAGAATGAATTTGCAGCAGAGGAATGATTCATGCAGTGACAAAAGGAAAGAAGAGTTTCCCAACTCTTTTTGGAAACACAGTGCAGGCTTTCACACAGATTTGGAAAGTACAGATTTTATAGACAGGCACACACACACAGACACACATTGAGAAGCGTAAAGGAGCTTTCTGACAGGCGATGAGCTCATGAGATCTGAATGTCTTGACTGTGATGAATGTGTTTCTGTGGCTTTCTCACAACCATTTCTTCTTATTTCTACACTTTTTTCTCCTTTCACACGCACACGGCTTACGCTGCTTGTGTGTTCATTCTTTTATCTGCTTCATTTGGAGTGCATACAAGACACAAAAAAAGCTTAATTCTGGATTTAGTATTCTTAATCTGCTAAACTGTATTTTTCCTTCTCCAGGAAAAGCAGGTTTGGGGTTGCTAGGTAAGCGATTCAGCCTTCAGTTTAATGTGTGTGTGTGTGGCAGTGTGTGTGTGAGAGCGTGCGGGTAAACACTAAGCTTGACAAATGGCCAGTGGTCTAAATCAGACTCAATTAAGATTTATGGTGGGCGAGGTGCCCCGAGAAAGGAATTCAGACACTTTGAGTGTGGATGTGCTCAGATTTTTTGTGTGTAAATGAGCAGACTCTATCTGAGGCAAATATTTTCCTTTAAGGATTGAATAAATAAAATCTCACATGAAAAATAAATGGCATAATCATTGACACTTGTCAAAGCTCTCGTATCTAAAAACACATCTTGAATCTTTTTAATGCTCTGGGAGTTTTAACAGCCATACAGTTAACAGCAGAATCTGTACCATAAACACTCTGAAAATGGCTTTCAGACGTCTTTCCGACCACATGTGTGTGCCTGACATCAGAGCATCGAGGGCCTCCTTCATAATTGCCGTGTTTGCAGATATGTAATTGCAAACACACTTAACACAGCTGGAACGCTACCTTGCATTACATGTTGTTCACGTCAGTACGGTTAAATATGAAGCATTTAAAGAAACAAGCATGTCAGGACCTTCAAGACAAGAAGTGAGAACGATCACTATTCTGAGCATGTCTTTGTCAGGGTTCAACTTACAGAAATAATTATATTATTTAAGCAACAACTGAGCAAGACTGTTTTATGCAGTTCACCATTGGTGTCCTTAACTGGATGAAAACATCTGCAAAAAGTGAGCAGGAATCTAAGATTAGAGGTGTAAGTTAAAATAAGGGAAGGGTGGGGTTAGGGGTGCAGAGCAGATGGTTAAGGTCAGAGTTGTGAGCCCTAAAATTGCGTTAAGGTTCCTCTCAAGTAAAGCTATACATACTTAAGTGTGCGTGTGTGTGTGTATGTGTGTGTGTCTGCCCTTAACAATCAGTTATCACCACAGGGACTCACTTTGGTGTTATCTGGGGAGCATTTCTGCTGGTGTCTCAAGGAACACAAAGGGGTTCTCCGTAGGCCAGTCCTCCCCCTCCTCATCTTTGTCACCCTTCTCCTCCCTCGGCGTCCCTCTCTCCCTCTCCCCTCCCCCCCCTTCCATAGCCCTGGCGCACTGCTATTTCTGTGGTATCCAACCAAAAACAACTGGACCATTTCAGGGGCTGCCGTTGCTGCTTTCTAATCAAAGGGGAATTCAAAAAGAACAGTCTGAGTAAACTTCTTTCTATAGTAGCAGCATGCTGTTAACAAATGACACAGTTGAATTGCTTCTAAATGCTCAGAAATGGATTTGAATATGAAATAGAATTGAGTCCTTTCAAACGGCTGAGGCTGGAGGTGGGTTGGCAGACTAAGGACTAGTTGACCTCTGCCTTCTGGAGAGGTCAGTCCGTTGAACAGAGAAATCCCACTGCGGCTATTATGCCTCTCCCTTGAGCCCAGTGGACTGAAAGCTAAACTCAAAGTGACAGGAAGGTAACTCAGGGCAACAATCGATGCTAAGAGCCAGCCGCTGATGCCCCCTGTGTCTGTGGAGGACAGTGAAGTAGTTGTTTAGTGAACAACTAAAAGCTGAGTACTGTTGCTCTGTTTGCTCTGCATATTTAAATATTATGTAAGGCAGCAGCTGTGAGCTGCATAATTTCATTTAGCCATTTCAAGATGAAGTCATTCAGATTGAGACACACTCACACTCATACCGTTTAAGATATACAATTAAAGAGGCATGTTCTTTTTTTTCTTTTTGTTCTTTTTCTGATACCTCATGAAATCTAACACCACATACTGGTTTAGTAGTAGTAATAGAAGTTATCCACCCACCTACACATAATGTGTCTGCCAACTCACATTCATGCCCTCCCACCCACGTCCACACACTCATGCACACAGACATACAAGCAATCACAGAGCAAATGAGAACAGGCTGTCCAGATAGAGTTATAATAATCCCATGCTGAGCCCTGATGTGCTAGCTTTATTGGCAGGTTTTTTGTGCCAAACCACTAATGCTGTATGTGGCAAAAAGCATCTCACTCAAGAGAAATATACTAATTTTCTTCTTAATATTTGACTCATTTTAACATCACAGTCAAAGGATATGCATCATGAATTATCAGCAGATGAGCGACAACAGGTGAACGGCCATTTTATCAGTATATGAAACTAGACAAACTTACTTTTAATGGATGAACCAAACAAGTCTCAAATACTGTACTTCACGGTTATTAATCAGCGGAAATGAATGGAAGTAAATCAAAACATCCTAAATAGAAATGTATTCAAAATGTATGAATTACTGCAAAAAGCAGTGTAGTAGTACATGTCACTTTTGAAACATGCAATAATACGTTTGACCCTTTTTAGAAAAACTGGTCAAAAAGGGTTTTTTGTCTGCAAAATAAGCTTTGAAATATAAATACTGTACAAGCTTAGAAAGAATAAAAATCCCTGGATTGTCATAGAGAGAGAAGAAAAGTCCGGTTAGGTCAAGTATATTTGGCAGTACTTTTGTTTTGATTAATGAAATGTCTGTGTAGTGCATCATTCATCTACTTAATCAGGTTGTCTACATTTTTAATACCACATGTTTTAAAACAACACAATCTCTGTAATTTGAATGATGGATCGAATATAAACTAAGCTTTAAAAAAAAACTTTAGTCACATCTTCAATCAAAGGTTGCCACGAGAAAAAGAGAGCGCTGTCTATAATGCACAACCTGGTTGGTCAAAATTCCAAACGCTGTCAATTTATTACTGCATTTAAGTTTGAAAAAGTTTGTTTGCAATCTGTCTTGATTCAAAATAAGAAATCACCCAAAATGTGGTACCTACACCCTCTTTTTTTGATTAGAATAGTATCGAACACCTTGGCCTTACAGTACGCGAGCGTTAGATATTGCGTCCTATAGTGCATGATAGAACGCTGGCTGTCCACACTGCATCAGTTCAATATTTAATTCTGTGAATTTCAGTTTCCCCTTGCAAACAGTTTTGTATTGAGTTGAGCTGTTGACTCAATTCACAACACTTAAAGGGTCTTTAATAAACGACTTTGAGCTGAAAAAACGCTTATGTCGTTGCGAGCGACAGAGAGAAAATTAGAAACTGGCCGTTGGGGTCAAAACGGCGCGTAAGGACACTCCAATAGGAAACGATAGAATGAAGCGTATTTTATCGCTGTTGCTCGCTCACGCCGCGTGCTGTTGGGACAAGCTGTAAATTCTAAATTCTGGTATCACAGACAACTCTACTCTAGCAGTATGAAACGCCCTTTCCCGGCAGCACTTGGCATTTACTAACACAGAGAGTTGATTCTCCTCATAAACCTGCAGTTTAATAACATCATCTAGCAGAGCAGATTTCCCTCAGGTAATTTACCAATCATATTCACATGTCTATTTGAGGTATGAAGATATTTGGAAGCCGTATATGGGATGAACCTCCAGCCCAAAGAAATGATTGCCAGTGGACTAAAGTGTTGGCCTTAAAAAGCTAAAGAGCTTAAGGTCCAGTAGTGTCACAGCCAAGAGGGGCCATGTTTGAAAGCAAAGGCCACAGATTTAAACATGCAATGACCCATTTTCAATGTCAGCATTCTGTCAGAAGAGTGACGGGTAGTTTCTGCCTCTGTTTGGTGATCTGTCTGTCGCAGTGAAAAACAAACATGTTTCACAGTTCCTACCAAAATAAGTAATAGCTAGTTGTGTGTAAATCATTGTTTGCTGTAGATACATAATCCTGTGGGTATTTGAGAAAGGATAAAAGATAACCAGTAAGTTAGCTCAGCTCAGCTTCAATGTTCCTATACATAAACAGACAGAGAAAACGTGTCTCCCAGGAACAGATAAATTATTGGATGTATCTAGATACTTTGTTTTTGGAAAAACTTTCACAATAAAAATGTTGCAATCTGGTTGGAAGAGTTATGGGAAACAATGAGCACAGTCATAAGAATATGTTTGACTAAAAGTCCAAGTCTTGGCTTGAATTCCAAGGCCAATTTCCCACTGGGACAATAGAATTAATCTTATCTCATCTTAATATTTTTGTAAAATAAATTTCACTTTATGGTGTTAATCTAGTATTGAATCTTATAATAATTTAAGTGAGTTCCGCCTGTTTTTGGATAAAAGTAAATGTCTGTTTTGTTTTAATTTGGTCTGATGAAACAATGCTAGCTTTCATGATTTGTTCCCATGTGAATGTTTTACCCCTGGACATTAATCAACACTTAAGTTCCTCTCTTCTTCTGTCTCTTAATTGGTTGTTGATACAAAACGTTCGACGAAAAAAACAACCCTTTTCACTTCATAAATCAGAGCTCAGAATCTTCTCTTGGAGCCTAATTTGCCAATTATTACAGTTGTAATTGAGTTGAATAAGGCATGGATACTTGCTAATGAGATAATCCAAATGTTTACACCTCCTTTGAAAACACTAATGAGTGTAATGTGTTGTTGTTTAATGCTGGAGCTAATAACCAACTCAACACATCATCATGCACATCATGTCAAACACTGAGAGGACAATACTAGCATGCTTATGCTAATCTTTGAAAAAGCCACTGTCCCCATTTAACATCATTTTGAATCTATTCTGCCATGTTCAGGTGTTTATCCCAGAGCATACACATCTTGGTGTGGTGCTAAGTGGGACTTGCAGGAGATCTCTCTTAAGAATATTGTCAATGTGTATCTGTGTGCTGAGGGGTAGCAGACTGTTTAGCCCCGTCAGCAGAGAAGCTCTTGTCCTGCCTCCCTCCCAAGGTGACTTCTCTGCTGTTGGCAGGCAAAGCCATGAAAACAGCTCCCTCGACTCTCTCGCTTTCTGCTTCTCCCACACACTCATCATCTTTTAGATACTGCTGGGTAATGGGCTTTTATACCCTTTTCACAGAGATGTCAAAGCACATTCTGTCTTTCTTTCTTATCCCCCTCCCTCTTTCCCTCATTTACGTAATTGCACGTAGGAGTCAAAATTCATGCAAAAAATAAATAAAATGTTCATTTAAAATCCTCTTCATTGCCTTTGGCCTTGTCTACAGTCAGATTTAGACTTTGGCTCAGAGCCGACGCGGACACACCTGACTGTGACGGAGCGGCTCCGTCATTGACTGCAGTCAGCACACACACCAACACACACGCTGACACACACCTACACACACACATACGCCAAACTTTTCCATCTGCCAGTGCGCCTATAATCACTCAGTAAATCCCATCATCCTCCTTTCCCTCTCCGTTTCATAGCACGACCAAGGGTGCACACTTGAGAGCTCTATTTTTGTTTTTCGGCCCATTTCCACATTCTAAACAGGCGGATGCGGCGGCCAATAGTAATCACGTGATTGATTGTTTCATTAAATGTTTGTTTACAATGTATCGCCACAGATACATTGCTGTGGTGTTAATAAAATATGGATTAAAATTTTTAATTTAGTGCTGAGTAGACCATATGAATGTAACAGGTTAAAAATCGCTCATTCATGAGAAAGTGTGTTTTGTTTAAAGGCTTAATATGTGATTTTTCACACTTAAATATAATAGAAATCAAGTATATCCTCTGAAAATAACTCTGTGAGTCATGACTGTCTACAATGGGTGTAACACCCGAGTCCCACTGTCTGTGATGCTCTCTGAGTTTTCCGAGTCATATTTTCAGTTTGTTGACATCGCCGGGACGGCCGGCTGGCTCCTCCCCTCGCGAATAAAAGTTGTTTAATTGAGGGACTAGAGAAAAGAAGAATAACATACTGTACTCACTGTTTAACTGCGTTTCTATATCACGCTCATTTCGGGTAAATTTACATGCAGTGTGAAGATATGAGCATAATAAAGATCGCTAGCATTAGCATGCTAACACAACAATGCACCGCAAGTTGTTTTGGTTTCATGCTGGTGCTCAAGGGCGACATCTGCTGGATCAAAAAATCGCATATAAAGCCTTTAAAATGTCCTAATGTCATTCATAACGCCCAGTGGGAGGGGCTTCTTGCTTTAAAAGATGGCTGCTGCTTTCAGGCAGTCTAGTCCTGGTTACAGAGGAGGTAACGTGTTGGAGACTTTATTTTTGAAGTGCAGTTTTGTTTGCTCGCTAATGTGGAATTTTGTTTTTGGAAGACTTTTGTTTTGTATATAGTTTAAGTACAATTTTACCTGTTTTTGCATTTATTTTGTAAATATCTGTCACTGCACCTTGGGAGGCTGGCTAAAAATAAAACACATCAATTGCAGTCTTCGACGACGCCTGTGTTTTTAAGATTTTTGGGTGTTTTGAAAGAGGACCCCGTCACACTGACCTTTTCCTCTTTCAGTTCTCGTAGTGGAGAACGCCCACCTACGCAGCGGCACACACACCTCCCACACAATCGCTCTCACTCGCAGGCAGGAAAATTGTTCTTGGAGAGCAATCGTCTGTGATTTTTGTGTGGTTGTGCTGTGGAGATTGCAGCCTGGAAATACAACCTACGCTAATTCTATGTTAACAGAAACTTACATGTGGAAGTTGTAGGTGTGAAGCCATAAGTGTGAGTAAATAGGACATTGTCCTGTGACTACAGTAGGTCATCTATTTTAGTCCGGGTTAATTCTCTACATGGGAGTAGGTGTGTTAATTTCCTCTGTGTGTGTGTCCTCCTGTTTCTCTTTGCCTCTCATTCTTTGTGTCTCTCTTTGCTCTCTCTCTCTCTCTCTTGCTCTCTCTCTCTCTCTCTCTCTCTCTCCCTCTCCCTCTCTGCTAATTGATTAAGAGGATTCAACCGGCTGCAGCAGGGTTAAGCACTGACTCTGACCACCCTGCCACACTAAACAGTCACCCAACCAGGCCTGCACAGCTTCTTCAAGATCAGTTTGAGACAGCTTGTAAAAATACACAAGTTACTTTCACCTGCCAGGACACTGCACTGATTTGGATGTTTTCTGAGAACAATTCTTAGACATGCTGCTGCATGCTTAACCAAGACATTTACCCATACATTAACTTAGGCCAAACACTGAACAAGATCAAGTGTAGCCCTTCAAAAACTGGCGGTTTGCTTTTGTCAAACTGTGAGTCCCCACATTGTGACTATTTTAACTTTTCTTTAAATTTCAGGCCATAATAAGACTAACCCTGGGGAAATCCCAAATAATCGAGTAAAGTTTTCATGTAAAGAACTTAGAAATCAACTGAAAGCCAGAATATGCAAATTGCAATGGTCAGCTTTCAGTTAATTAGGATTGTAAATCACGTTTGTCAGAAACACAGCGGGGCTTTATGAGATATCATCACTCTCTCAAGCTGGAAGTCCACCAAACAGATCTCATATTCTTATTAATGGCAATGAATGAAACACCTCAAACAACAACATGTGAAACAGGTTTCATCAATGTGAGATCTCTTAACGATCCTGCACTTTTTAATATGATGATTGAGTTTAAAAGACAGAAAATAATAATTTAAAGCATCAAGTGAACGGCCTGGTACTGAATTCTCTCTCCGCTTACCAAGTCTCATTTAATAAAAAGTTTATAGAATTTAATTTCCTCTAAAAAAGAGAGCATTTTTTCTGGTCTGATGATATGCTGCAGAGTAGAGAATATAATCACTGAATTTTGATGTTGGTCTCATCTCGATTGCTTCCATAAAGGAAACAGTCACACAAACATAAATTAACACACATAGGCAAGCAGCAGCATCCTGGTCACCTTGTCCTACCCGGCAACTCAGACACTCTTTAAAAAACTCATCTTTACCCCCAACAAAACACAAACACACACACATAAGTAAAAACACCTGAAATAACCTGTACAGTACAATTCCACCTTCAACCACTGGTGACATGCTGAAAAGTTGTCCCCCATACGGAGCGGTCTTACCTTTGTGACAGTCATGCAGAATCAGTGGGTGAGGAGCAGGCCAGTGTCCCCTTCAAGCAGAGAGTAACGCCGCAGGAGTGGCGGAGTGATGAGGAGGAGAGGAGGGCAGCTCTGCTGAATATGCAGAGAGAGAGAAAAGAGGAGGGGACAGACAGGTTAGTGTGTCTGGCTCACTAAGTACGGAGGGGCTGATTGTTGCTGCAGTGAAGTAATGGCTGGCAGTCGGCGTGTGCGGTTGGTTACTACAACAGGGAAAAGCTCCTCGCTAGGATACACCCCTCCCTCCTCCCTCCCTCCCTCCCTCCCTCCCTGGCTGCACACACGCAAAGACACACACACACACACACACACACACACACACACACACACACAGTGATAATGATGCACACAGAGTCTAGCTGCCTACTCTCTCACTCTCCGTCTCTTGCAATATGATTAGTGAAGGGCTAATACAGCTTATTGATGATCAGGCAGGCAGGACTGCAGGAGGAAGCCGGAGCAGCACTGCCTGGGACAGCAGAGGAGAGGAGAGGAGAGGACTGCAGAAACACAGAGAGGGAGGGAGGGAGGGAGGGAGTTGGACACTGTGTCGCAGTCTGCTACTCAGGCACAGAGCTAGCTGCACGTCATCCGGTGTGCATTGATGTGTGTGTGTCTGCAGGTGTGAGTGACACAGACATTGATAGGATAAGACAGTAAAATGTTTTATTTAAGCATCATTTAAACTACACTGACACTAATTATCCCCTTATTTAAAAAAAAAGAAAAGAAAACACACACTGTATGAATACACGAGGAAAAAGTTATACTCATGTGAACACACTCTTACAATGTTTCTCTTCTTACAATGTAAAGACTACGGTAGTGGTAACAATTTCTTGATGATGTTAATTTGTTATCATTTGACCAAATCCATTGTTTAAATCTATGCTTTTATTAAATAAAAGGAAAAAGAAAACATTCATAATTTATAATTTTTCTCGTATACCTATGGTACGTTTTTCTCTCTAACTTCTTTTTTTTTTTCTTGCTACAAAAGTCGTATATGACGGAACAAAGAGAAGGAACAACACCAACACGTTTGAAGAGCGCTTCATGTACTTTTTACACTCTTTTCCAGTCACATGTTTGCGACCCACTGAAAATGGCTCTGCGACCCACTTTTGGGTCCCGACCAACCAGTTGAGAATCACTGATATAAGAGACAGGCCAAGATTCCACCTCAGTTACCATGGATTGCTTAGCTTCAAACAGCTCGGTGAGACTCTTCTCGCGTGGCTGCAAACAACAATACTGGCTTTGTTTGGTGCATTAATGTGTGTGAACTGTAAGTGTCTGCACATGCTGGAGTAAATGTCACCAAGACTGGGCCAAGGACAGATTGTGCCTGTTCTGGATCATATGAGAAAAATTGCTCATTGCAAATAGGTCATTATGGTTTTCAGTCTTACTGGTTTTCCTCACACTCACTCATATTGTCATTCAGTGGTCGCTTCCCCACTCAATCTCAGTCTTTAGGAGTAACATGTGAGGCCCAACTCTCAGCATTTCCTGCCTGGAACAATAGTATTTCCTGTGTCTAGATGCATGTTGTGGTTTGATGGGTTGGTGGGGTTGTTTGTAAAAACTAAAATAATAATATAGAAGGTTTTACCTCATGATTTATTTTTTTCACGAGGTTTTGTATTTCAGCTCAATTAAACATAAAGAACATAAGAGAGTTTGCCATATTTATAATGTGAATGGCTGTGATCTGATGTGAAACTTACATGTTGCGCCACCGCTTTGTGACACTGAAGTGAAATTCCTCCTGATGTTAGACATACATAATAATCCCCATTAACATCATGAAGAAGGTGTGGGAGAAGCAGACCTCATCCACTGGGTGGAGGTGGTAAACACACGAACCTGCAGACCTAGAAGAGCCAGCATGTCTCACATGTTCCAGCAGATGTTTACATGCTAAAAGAAAATGGGTTAAGGAGGGAAGAGAGTTTTCTGTTTTTACTTTTCATAATGAAAGCTAACATGCATGGATGTCGACAATATTTGTTTTTATAAATAGCATGTAAAACAACGGTGGTAACTGACTGGCTTGGCTATAAGCTTTAAATCCGTGATTTCTCTCTGTTCTAGTGAATTATGGGGAGTCTGTTTTACATTTCATTTCCTTGTTGTTTACTGTTCTGACCCTCTGACAGCTCTTTAAACTGGGGTAAGCCACAATGTTTAACAGTTTGCTGCCATCTTGTGGCGACAACACTTTACTACCACCCAAGATTTTCTTATATATATGTATATATATATATATATATATATATATATATCCCCTCCCCCCGAAGCCCCCCACCGTCCCTTCCTCCTCCACCTTCTGACTCTGCGCCACACTGAAGCTCCCACTACCTGGACTCAGAGCCCCCCACCCCCCCGACTTTTAAAATACCCACTGGAGTCCTGTATAACTATGTGCAATATATTTATTCTATACCTGTCACCTGCAAATGAATTGTATGTTGTATACTATATCGCATTATTTAATTGTATTTCTCATTTGAATTTTTTGTTTATTTGTATATTTCTAAAAGTTGTTTAATCGAGGGACTAGAGAAAATAAGAATAACATACTGTACTCACTGTTTAACTGCGTTTCTATATCACGCTCATTTCGGGTGAATTTAGACGCAGTGTGAAGATACGAGCATAATAAAGATCGCTAGCATTAGCTTGTTAACACAACAATGCACCGCGAGTTGTTTTGGTTTCATGCTGGTGCTCAAGGGCGACATCTGCTGGATGAAAAAAAATCGCATATAAAGCGTTTAAGGTCTCTAGTTATTTATTTTCAAACTAATAATGTATCAAATGATCTATATATTGTTTCTATTTAACAGGATAAAGAGAGGTTCGCAAATTTGGTTGTGCTATCTATCAGGTGTGCTAACCACATATTCAACTACACGCGACGCTCGGCTTCGCTCGGCTTCTCTCGTCTTCTCTCGTCTTGTTGTAACCAAGATGGCGAACGGAAGTCATGGCAACACTGGACGATATTTTCGTTGAACAGCTGTGAAGTTTTGTGATATATTTTTTTGTCTAACTGGATAGAAGAGACTGGAAATAAGTGTAAAACACAGGTAAGAGTTAACTCACAGTTTCAGGTTTGTCAGAGTCTTGTTTGCCTTGCCTTTTAGTGGCAATGCAGAAGTTGGTATCAGCTTGCCTGTCTATTTAAAACATGTAGAAATTTGGTCTAAATGGGGATTTCCTTTTTAATCCTGTACTCTCTTTTTAATGTAGCTTTTCACCTTTTAAACCAAGCTAGGCTTTAACATCTTAGCTGGTAGGTTAAACTATCAGGCCCTGGCATATAGCCTAATTCTACAACCATTTGACAATGTCTTTTCATGTTACGACTTGATTATTCGCCATTTAGGATTAAATTAACATATGACAGGCTTTTCTAAAATTATGTTACAGGTTATTCTTCTGTTAAGGTAATGAACCAATAAGGAAGAATTATCTTTTATATTGTTCATGTGTTATTTTTGAAGTAAAATCTCTAGACCTAAGTGTTTAACAAGAACACTTCTCTCACTTCTCATTATATTGTGCTGCTTTACAGAAAAGTGGTCTATTTTGAAAAAAGTTAACCATAAATGTATTCATATTGCTCACTCGCCTTATTCTTTGAATTTTACACAAAGTACAAACACTTTTATACACCAGCTTGTTCTCCACAGCTAAAATTATGTAATTGCAGCTCTACAGACAACAATAACAGCTACGTGTGCAGTAAGAGAGCTACTGGAACCTTTGCCAGTACGCCACACTTTTTCTAATATATTTGAACGTGATTCACTCCATTTTTAAATTAAACCTGTTGATTCGCAACAGTTCTCAGAAGAATCCCTAAGAGTTAATTGTTGCTCTAAGTAAAGTGCGAGGCAGCATTTTTCTGTCAGACATTACTTAAGTCAATCTGCTCAGCAGATGACTGCGAAAAAGACCAAACAGATGAATCTGATTTAACAAACCACTGTGTCACTGACTCAAGCTGACTCAAGCTGACTCAACCTGACTCCAACAGAAATCTGACAGATTGTGAAAACCACTACAATGGTCGGAAAGTTCCCCGCTTGTCTTCTAGCTCTTTAGCTGACTCACAGTTGGGAAACCAGATTATACAAAGAGCAAATTGGATAACTAATATTGCAGACTAAAATCTGCTTTCACTGGCTATTTTTTTTAAAATGACAAATAAAGCAAATCAATGCTTGAGTTGAGGCTGACATACAGGGTTAGAAAATTACACTAAGCATAATTTTTGATCCTATCAGTTGCATTGGTTGACCCGGATGGTTACATTATTCCCATCTAACATAAACAAAGTTAAAGTTATTATAGCTTTAGTTTTAATCATAGCCACCCTTTTTATTCTCAATATTTCAATCAGGAGCTTTTTTCAAATTAAACTTTTGGGCTCAGCAGTTCTGGCAGCTGCACTATTTAGATTAAGATGAGCCTTAACTACAAATCTTTATATCATTTGATAAATTAGTAATGATCAACATAAAAAATTCTCAGCACTCAATTTCTTCAAAGATCCCTTTACTAATAGTTTAAAATTAAGCTGTTTAATGAATTTAATTATAGACAACTTAGTATGCGCTGAATTAAAGCATATCCACAGGAGGCACAGTGATTCTGTTTTACTACTCTTTGGCTCTGAAACAAATTTCTGTAATTCTTTCTTTTTTCTGCCTTGTATGTGTGCTGACAGCAGAGGGAGATAGAGAGACAAGAATGACTGAGATGATGTGCAACAAAGGTATGTGCTAAGGTTTTAATCCAGCTCTGCAGTATGTGGTGTGCAACAACTAACTCAACCGCCTGAATGGCCAAGTTCTTATTTAGAGTCATGAGCAATTCCCCCCATTACACCCCCCAGCTTTCTCTTCTTCCTACTCTGACTGAGCCCTCCTCCCCTTCGATCCTCTAACACTGGCCCACCGCACGATTTCCCCTCACAGAAATTGTTGCTCTAGTGGAACATTTAATGTACAGGGGCTCAAATTTCGGCTTCCCCAGTGCACAGCACAGTGTTCCAGCCAGCCGCAGTCTGCTCACAAACCACTTCCTCCATCTAAAGCAAAGAGAAGCAGAAGTAGCAGGCAAGCAAAGCTGCTGATAGAGGTTGATAGAAATAGGAAGCAAGAGAGAAAGTGGGAGTGCGGTATTGATGTTCTACATTCAGTCTTTCAGATTCAGACATTCTGTATTTCAAGAGCAAACACTACTCAAAGGCTCAAAGGCCTCAAGACTGAGCATCTTTGTCTAGGTGACAATTAAGTCAACCATGAGTAGACAATTTCAGAGTTTAGTCATCCAACATAATCTTCTGTCTTGCTTGCTCTTCAAGTCATTTTATGCTGGTTTTTAATTCATCCAAGCCTCCTCTCTGCTTACGTTTGCCTTCCCGCAGCCTCTCATTTGCTCTATTTTTTCACCTGCCGGTCATTGGGGCATATATGGAGTCCTCTGATTGGAAAAAAATAAGCCCTCAGTCCTCACTAGACTATGATTCATGTCAGTGACAAGAAAAGACGCTTCTGAAGTAAATGTTGTTATAATCCATTACATTCTATGACCTTTATTCTTGCTTTTTAGAAGCTCTTGGTTACCCTCTTGTTGAGATATAAATAGGTAGATTCATAAAAGGTAATAGATAATGCAGTTAAGCTGTTTCTAGGAGGTAGGAATGCTGTAACTGTGATCTAGGGTTTCGTGTTGCTCCCATTTTGGAATAATGAAGAAAGCAGACACACATTTACATTCCCTCTTTATATCTTCGTCTTTGTCACTGTGTATCTGCCTCTTCTCCTCCCTCAATACATTCACCACACACAGAGTCTGGAAAACAACAGTCTCGCATTAAGGCAGTGACAGCAGTACAAAGGCGTAACATGTGGTAGTAGTTAGGCAGACCTATTCAATCCAAAAGTACTGGATGATAGCAAACAACTTCTTGTCAAATATACTGTATTCAACAGTAGAGAGAGATTACATTTACCCCATTCACTTCATCAGGGTCTGATACCCGTTTTCTTCTTTAATATGGCATTAGGAGAAATGGAAATTTAAAAACTGCTACCTAACTAGTTCACAAAATTTCTCTTTACACAAGCCAAAGACTATATACTGTATTTCACTCCCATTAAAGTCAATAAGTAATGTGAAAACTCATTCAAAATGTAAAATTCCCAGAGCATCATTTACTGAGCTGATTGAAAGAGTCAGCTTGGCAGAAACTTTACATTTAAATATTTCATTGCTTTGCTTTGTTCCCAATTATTTGGTTTCCATTTAGGGCGAAGTTGGAGGGTACCATATTGGCACTTTTTTTCTTGATAAATGGTTCTTCTAGGTGCTGAGGCATCAATCAATTTAATTATCCAGACATGGATTCAGATAATAAACCATTTATTTTGTAAAGACAAAACAACGGGGTGCTTGTGGCGCAGTGGTTTGTGCCCCATGTATGGAGGCTGTAGTCCTCCAAGCGGGCGGCCCAGGTTCAAATCTGACTTGTGGCTCCTTTCCCACATGTCATTCCCCACCCTCTCTCCCTGATTTCCAACTCCATCCACTGTCCTATCTCTTGGATAAAGGCAAAAAAAGCCCAAAAATAGATCTTTAAAAAGACAAAACAACAACAAACATTTTGCAGTTTTGACTTATGAGTCAATGACAAATTACTGTAGTTGTAAGAAGAATGGGGCTTCTGTGAAAGTACCCAAACAGATTCAAATATTCAACATTTTTCTATGGAGGGAAATCATAGCTTATATATTGTAAAAACATATAAAATAAACATAATAAAACAAAAATCCTTACTGTCCCATTATCAACACCATATCTGTCCTCCGTTAATACAAACCAACAAAACAATGAAACGCACGTTATCTGTTTCAATCTTCTTTCTAAAGTCATTTGTGCAAACTTGTGACTTTGATCCTCTGTTGACATGGTGCAACAAAACAGAACTAAAAGGGATGTGGTTGTGTGGTCTTCTTATCTCAAAAGCAGCAAGGACAGTGTCTAGTCCAGTACAAAGACTAACGCTCTTTTTTTTTAGTGCAGCTCCCGTCAATGCTTACACAGCTTTATGGCCAGCCTGAAGTTCTGACTCCCAGGCTTAGGACTTACAGGCCATGGCTTATCATAAAAGCAGTGGAATGCGATTGAACCAGATGACTGCCTCACTTCCAGTGTACAGCCAAAAGAGAAAACAAAGACGCTTGAGTCATGTTTGTCTGTGTTTGAAAGTTGAAAGGTTGGGTCACTTACTTGAAAGCCAATGAAAAAGTCCAAGGAAAGTGCATCATAACCATATTTCACAGAGAATTTGAACTGGACAGTTCAGGAATAAAAAATCTCTGACTGTAATCCTTAAGAAACAAGATTTTTATTATATTTTTGTATAATCTGTGTCTTGATGAATTCTATGTTCAGCCTGTTGTTGACAGAAGCCTTGAATCCTAACTGTGAGGATTGATTGCATTCCAAGTTTCCTGCCTTAATTGTGTTTGATTGAGCTGGTAATCAAGCTTGGAGTGCATGCTAGTCTGATTAGTGCCAGCAGCCCAAAACCAGTGGCATATTTCTACCACATGGAACAAGTGACACAGTGTTGTTCAGTGAAGGGCACTTTGTCAAGATGCGTTTTGACATAAAGCAATTTAGATGCAATTTTCCATGACAGAGGTATTGGGTCATAAAGTCCTCAGAGAAGAGTCAAGGATACGCAACAATATTACACACATCAGAATTTTACTTCAGATTTTGAATTACTTGAATATGTACGGATTTATAATTTAGGAAATGCGCTAGGCTTGATGGATTTATGAGGAATTGATTTTCCAGAATCAGGACAATTATTACAATTGCTAACACACTAAAATGACATGGATAGCACAATTATTTAAACTGACACACAGAGAGCAAAACCTCTTCTCAAGTCTCCAAAAGTCTAAACACATTTTCTGCTTTACACACATTTTGCAATTCAAAATGGCACTTTTTAAATGCACTGAACACGGTTCTCTGCATAAGACACAACAATCTGACATAAAGTCACATGTTTGCCATTTCAAAACACTGCCATTCAAAATGACACTACATAAGCTAATTGGCCAATGTATGTGCCAGCTGGTCAAACACCTCAATGGTTAATTGTTATCACTTCAATCAGGAAGTAAGCACTATGAAAAGACCACAAGTGAGCACCTTTTTTCTACAACAACAATGGAAGACATTGCAGAGAGAGGAAGAGGAAGAGTGAGAGGTAGGGGTAGAGCTGGTAGAGGAGTTCATGGCCAAAGAAGACAACAACTTTCAAATGAAATCAGAGCAACCTAAGTTGATCATGTCATCAACCACTGGGCTGACAATGCGAGAGGCTGGACAGAGAGTGCAGCCCAACTTGAGCCGTTTTACTGTACTGGGATATGTTGCACTGACTTGTTTGGTGAAAAATAAAAAAAATAAATGTTTCAACAGCATGTGTGTGTATCTGCAAATATTTCTGTGCATGTGAACAATCTGAAGAATTTTCTACAATTCGAACTATTTTAGTATTACGGCAAAGCATACTAAAGATGAGAGTGCTTTTCATTATGCCCAACAGTGTGTAGTTGGTTAGACAAAAATCTGGTGTGTGTGCCATTTGGTGCAGAAGTTTGATTTTGATAATGCTATATGTAGTTTTGGTTGCAGTGCTTCATTTTGCAGGATATATGAGGTATTTTGCAGTTTGGGTGTGTGGTTTTATGAATTGTGTTAAGTATTTTTGATAAAACCAGCCTCGTTTGCAAAATTGTGTTTTAGCAATTGGAAAAAACTGTAATAGCAGTTAAATCAGTGTCTGGACAGTTTGACTAAAACAGTTCTTCTCCAACCTGCTTTGTCTAGTGAATACCATGATTACTCTAATTAATGCTTCAGTATGTAAAAGATAATATCTCATAGGCATATGTAGTGGGCTGTTGTTGTGTTGTGTAAAGGTAAGAGCAAAGTGTTAGGAATAGTTTTTTAGTGTTTTTTCTCCAGCCAGCAGAAACAGCAAATATGAGTGTAAAAGAAACAATCTTAGGGTTTCTCAATCAAGTACAAGAATGATCAAAGTGACTAAATCCCACATGCTAACAAACATACTCTACACAGTACACTGCAGCAAAGGATGCTAGACACTAGCCCCACAACACACTTCCCTTAACAAACTTCTTCCATATGTATGCATGAAAATAAATAGACATAATAGTTTTAACAAACATTTTCAGTTTTATAGTGCTACTGTAGATTCAAGATTAACTATGTTGGGGCGCTGGTGGCGCAGTGGTTACTGCACGCGCCCCATGTATGGAAGCTGTAGTCTTCCAAGCGGATGACCTGGGTTCAAATCCAGCCTGTGGCTCCTTTCCCACATGTCACTCCCCACTCTCTCTCCCTGGTTTCCAACTCTATCCACTGTCCTATGTCTCAATTAAAGGCCCAAAAAGCCCAAAAATAATTAAAAGACAACATTCCACATCAAACAACACATATGAATTAATAATGTTAAAATATTTCTAAAAATATAAATTGCATCAGGTTGTCTTTTCTGCCTTATGTCCCAGTTATTAAAGATTTACAGGATAAATACATTTTTTAATCTGTTCAGTCTACAACAGAGAGACTTCTACAGCGTCCTTAACTGCCTTGGGCTAAACTCAACCTGCAACACAAGATTGTTAAACAATCACACATACCAAACAGAAAAACCCCAATGTCGTCACAATTGTAAAAAAAACAAAATTTTGGTGTTCCAGTTGCTCTCAAACAAATTATTAGCAGAAAATTATAAGAAAATAGCAGTAAGAAATAAATGAAATATGTGATTTAATTATGAAGGAGATAGCCCAAAATAAAAAAAGTCTGTTTTCGCTGAAGACTCTTTTCCAACGTAAAATGCCCTGTTAATAAAATAGCACAACAGCATCACACTACTGCGCACATCTGTGTTGAAACAGCTGGTGTTAGAAGCAAGTATTCGAAGCTGTGAGAAAGCATACAACCACAATGATTAGGTGAGAGGCGAGCATTTCTTTCTGATTTTAAGATGAAGAAACTATATTTAAATTGTGTAAATCTGAGCGCTGCTGGTCTGAAGGGGTTAAAACAGGTTCACTCATTTTGTTTCCAAGTTCTGCAGGCAGTCATAAAGATAATAACTGTAAATGATGAGAAAAGGGCCATTCTGCAGACAATCTAAAGGCACATTATATAAAAGCAGAGTAAGCACTAACAGAAACTGCAGTCATATTTGTAACCTGAAGTCTTCAGGGACAATATGGACTCAGTGCTCATAAACTGTGTAATTGAAGGGGGGCTCCAGCTGTCAGCATCCACAGGGGGTATATTTACCTGAACCCTGACAGAGAGAAGACACTCAGCATGCAGGGACCCTGTTCAGCTCAGGACCCTGCTCCTGGAGTCGTGCCATCCTCTTTCTGTAAATCACAGCACAGTATGGAACTCTGAAAAAGTTTAAATGTCTGAGTTGGTATTTCCAGCTAAACATCTCATTCCTGGACACCAGCTGTTTGGCAGGAATGAAAAAGGGGCATCGAACGCCTATTAATCTCTGGGATTTTTGGTAAAGGTAACTGTAGTTTTTTCCATTACTTACTTTGAGACCCTGTTGTGGCAGGTATGTGACGTTCATTATATGGTTGATTTAGCGTGTCTTCTATAATTGGCAAGGCTGCGTGTGTGTGTCACCAATGTTAAATAGTCCAGGTTTTCCACAGGACTTTACATCTTACAATACTAATTTGCCTTAGATACAGTATGACACAGAATCAACAAATCTCTCTCAGAGCTTTTTATCATTGCCCAAAGAGGGTCAATTCTTTAGTTAAGTCAGAAAATACTACAGCATAATGATGAAAGTAATGCAGTCCAAATGTTTGATGGCAGGTCTTTTTGCAGTGACAGCAGCTACTTCAACTTGATCCAACTCAGCTTTTAAGTGGTATTAAAGGAACAAGAGAGTGGATAAATTTGGTTATGCAATCGCATTAATGAACAAAAACTCCTTTTGTCGGTGCAATGACTGGTTGCAAGAAAGCCTATCTTCTCTATTATCCCCCCATACTTATAAATGTTAGATTAGTAGGTCATACACAAAGCCTTTTGCAAAGTCCCTGCTGTTCTGTAGGATTGGTTGGTTATCCATCCCGATTGGTATGCTAGAAATGAAAACCTAACACTGTTATTTTCAGTATTTTTTAGCCTTTTCAAAATTTTCTAAGTAGTAATGAAGCTACACCAAAGCTTTTGTGAAAGAAGATTGATACTGTTCAAAAACTGAAATGATTTTAGATGTACAAAAAATATAATTCAGTGGATACCTTCTTTAAGAACATTCTGGTGCACCATATTTTTTGTACGTCTCAAGTCCTTCTCTGAGATCCATTTGTGGAGTCGCTGAAGCGCAAAAGTTTCCTTTGACACCGAGTGATTTTAGATTTTTTAAACAAGATCATTTATCATCAAAATTATAACCTTGTTTTACAAACGTCTTCAACTTCTGTTTCTACCTTTGCATGAGGAATACACAGATTTATGCTGAAGTATTCATATTTTCATTTTATTTAAAACTTCTCAACCTAAGTAATGAAAGAGGGTTGTACTCCCCAAGAGGCTCCTACTCTAACCTTGGCAGATGATTTTAAACACAATGTACAGCACACGCTATTACTGGATCAGAACCCATTCAGGGCAGACACCTTCTGCTTGCCAAATGAAATACTTCTTTGAAAAATACAAACATCGTTAGGGAAACTAAATCCATCTTCTCCTGAGCAAACCAACTGCCAAGCCTGGTACGAAAATAAACAGAAGCTTTAAACTCTGGTTGGAACAGTAGCTGCCAGGGTGTAAAACATAAAGAACCGTCACACATAGACTTTCCCTTTGGAAACAGTGCACCACAAGATGTGTTGCATTAACCAATGGTGTGTTGTCATAAGGGTTGCATTTTAAAAGTCTGTGAGAGAATCTTAACTGGGTTTTTGAGTGGTCAACCTGCAACAGACAATTGCGTATAAGCGTGGTGAAACCTAATAATTACAAGCACAAAATTGTAGACTGTTTGGTTTTCCATTAAGATCCTAGAGTAGAGCCTTGTACGATTTTTCCATCTGTCTCACAGTGAATATAAATGCAAAAGCAATGAAACAGGAGTGTGTTCTCCTGCGATGTAGACATGACGAAGGCAAAAGTTTGTTTGACCACAAGAGGTATTATCTAAAAGTCTCTGCATAAAGACCTTTCAGTTGTGATATGCTTGATTGGATATAGGAATGTGGTGAGTGATCGTAATTCATTTTTGTGATTTTCTATTTTCTATCCATTATAAGGGAACAGACTGGGGGGGGGTCTTTACTGACATGTCGCACATTACTAAGTTCATGGTAAGTAATTCCATACGGGCAGCGAGGCTTTGTGTTTAAGCTGGGTGCAGAGAGACATGGCTTTGCAACAAAACTGAATGTGTGAGTTTTGCAGCGTTCCATTGTCGTCCATCTTGTGGCGTGTGGCTTTAGTTTCCACATTAGTCTTATTTCCCACTATTGCTACTGGCACGACTCAACCTGCATAATGCTCAGCCAGAGATCTGGAAAAGTTAGAATGACTCACTGGAGCTGAGACAGAAACATCTCCTTCTCTCCTTCTCTGTATGGGGCTCTTTAATATGTTTGTCCTCCTCAATATACAATATTGTAAAAAAAAATTCCATTGGCATTGTTCTAGAAATTATATTGTGTCAGTTTCTGAGCAATTGTTTTATTCTTTAGGAAATGAATGCATGGTAACAAACAAACCAGAGCTGGTTAGTGTGCTGCTGAGGAAAATTAAGTCAACTATTGGCATCATTTCCTTGAGCCACTGGAGGATTCATGGTTTATGTGATGATTGTTTCCCTTTCATAATTCTCAAGTCGTTTTAGACCTCCATGGTGGATCCAGTAGCAGTAGATGACTGAAGCGCAGTAACATGTCAAGTCTCAGAAAATTGCTGCGCAAGGTCCTCTGAGAGGATGAATTTACATCCCCAGACAAGCTATTAAGAGGCTAATAACACAGAGCTGGACGTACTTCAACCAAAGTTTTTTGTTCTTCAGTTGTAAAGTCAACACAAGAAGTATTGTGGTGATGCCTGGGTTTTGGAAACCAATAGACTCTTAATAAAATTAAGAAATATATGTAATCTAATTATTGAAGACGTCTGTGTAGTTAGTTATCTATCAACAGAAGTGAAATTCTAGCTGCAGTAATGGATTTTTTCTAATTACTGGGCAAACAAACAAAGCAATCTAACAAAACCAAACCACAGTCCTTACATATTATTATTACCATGTAAAGATATTATGTAGTTATGTGATATAGTGATTAATAAAGCTTCCAGTTGCTTTAATTGATTTCCACATCTTTTAAGTTGCATTGCCTTCTGGTAAAATGAGTACATCATTAAAGTACCCAAGTTAAAGTTAGTCATTTGTTTTACAGTAAGCATTAACATTCTCCTGGCTAAAGTCCTTTTATAACCAATGATCAATAATATATATATAATGATTGTTATAGCTCTGAATCTCCTCCATTCTACTTCACCTGGTATTTCTTTCTCCATGAATTTTGATCTTAAAATAACCTACTATTTCTGCACTATATAAGTCAGTCAACATGTTATGATAACACGCAAAATGACTAAAGACCACACATTATTATTCATACACCATATGAGACCAGGCTGGGAAACTCTTATGTACAATTAGCTATAATCGTATGTTGTTCTGAATGCTTCTAATGCAGTATCTTTGTACAGGTGTTCAGCTCATAAAGATCCTGAAGGGATTAATAATAAAGCAAATAAAACACAGAACAGTGTGTTTCTTCCAGCTTTACTTACTCAAAACAAATGAACAGACCCAGCATATCTGATGCAGTTCCCAAAGATACCACGATGACTTGCACGATGATATGTGGGATGTATAACGTTTTCCACTTCAGCTTAGCTGTGGTTACAGTCTTTGAAGCCCGAAACCAGAGATCTCAGGTTGAGTTTACATCTCTGTAAATCTGTTTATTCTAAATGTCATCTTTAGAACACATTTGCAGAGAAAACAAAGAGCAAGCAAAGCAAAGAATGCTTCACAGCATCATTTTGCATATAGGTGGAGTACACACTTTTCCTACAGAAGCGGACCCTTCTTAAGCCACATGTATACTCACATAGTACAGTAACAAACAAAAAAGCATCTTGATACACTTTAACCTCCAAAAAAATCATTTAAATTACAGTCGGTTCTGTTGAGCACGGCACGTCAGCCTGAAAACCACCAAATTCCTCCTGGCCTGCATTCTGTCACTCATGTTCTCTTCATCCAAATCCGCTCACATTGCTTTGATTTCTCTTGCTTCAACATTGGTTGACCACCTCCTAAGATTCCTGAAGAATGATATCATACATTTGGCGAGACAAAAGACCAGGCTCTAAATCTTTACTCTTATCAAGGAAACAAATTGACGCTGTTTATTTTTTAGCTATAAAAGTGCATGTTTGATTATAACAACTTTGGAATTGAACATGGTTGATAACTTATGATAACTTAACGTCAAATCTGAGTACCTTAAGTATTTTCATTCTGTTAAAACTATGTCTTCAACTTTTTATCCTACTTTTAGAGGAAAAAGTCTGTGGCTACAGTAAGCATTATTGACGCTGTATAATTATGGACAACCCATCTCCATATCAAGCCAAAACCCCCGGTGTCAATTGGCTGGAAATTATTTATACAATTATTACAGTTGTACATGGACATTGGAATACAGACATTTCCTGTGATATGGAGCAGACTCACAATTCAATTAGTTCAATACATTTTTCTGTTCTATGTGGTTATAGATGGACTCTTGTTTGGTTCATGTGTTCCACACCTCATTATATTTGACAGAGAGCCCTAAACAAACTTCCTGTTCATAACCTCCCAACACGTTCTCCAGGTTAATGCCTTATGCAGGGCTACCCACTAACTGTGCTGTAATATCTCCCTGCCTGCCTCACAGAAGCTGATACAGGGCCAAAAGCGAGCTGCCTGAGCAGCAATGTGTTTCGAAAAGCTCCTCAGAGAACTTTGAGTGTGTGCTCTATTGCTTTAAAAACCAGTCATTGTTTCATTCTGCCCCTGCAGTACTTGGCTGTGATTGTGGAAAGTAACATCTCCACGGGCAATAAGCTTCAACATCTACAGTTGAATGTTTAAAGAACAAAATCCAAGAAATATCTCAGGCAGGAATGGGAACTGTAGATGACCCCTGACAACAGGATATGGGACTATGGACATAGAGACTGCATATGGAACTCGAGATATCTGGAGATGGGCGAGCCTTCACACTCAGATCTGAGATTCTGAATCTTCTCTCCATATTGGTTCATCTTTTTATTCAAAGCATGAACACTCCCTCTTATTGTTTTGTTACTTTTGATCTTATGCACATCTGGGAAATTCCATTATCGAGACAAAGAGATATTCTAAAAGAAGGCAAATAAAGAGATGCTTTTCCCATTTCTAAACAGAAAAGAAAAGCCTTTGGGTCTTCTTGGCTTTAAAATCAAAGGTTTGCTGTAGAAGATTAAATTTGGCAGATTTGGGGTCTCTCATAGTTTTTATCCCTTGGTTAGCAGTAAAGAATTGTGTATTTTTCAGTTTGATGTTTTTCCTCCCTTCAACTGGCTGCATATCATCTAATGCCTCTTAGCGAGCGTACTTTCAATGGCTATGTGAAGGGCTTGTGTTCCAGTGAAGATGTTGTGTCCTGAATCATCCAAATTTAAAGAAACTATAGAAACACTCAACTAAATTGAAAATGATGTATGTGAAAACAGTCAGGTTTCTTTATAACTGTAATAATTGCCAGAAACTCATGATTTCAGATAATAGTTAAAAAACATTTGACTGGAAGCCCCAAAGACAACGGTTGAGGCTTGTGGTTCTTACATTAAGATGCCTGATAGATTCTGGGTTCAAACATTAGGTAAGCGCTTGTCTGAACTTCGATGGAGATCGGCTATTTGCTTTATGTCTGATCCCAGATGACTGGTCCTGTGTCTGGCCTGAGCTCCCGTTTTAGCCTGGGGAGACGGCCGTATATCGCACACAAACAGATAATCCAGGGGTGATTGAGGTAATTGCTTGCAGTTGTGCTATGGTGTTAGTGAGGGCCCTGAAAAGGTGAGGTAAGTGCTGCTCCTGTTCAGTATTGATTTCAGGCTGCTTCGCAGTGGGACTGTATGTGGCTTATGTGCTTTTATGGAGTGAAAAAGAGTGGGATTTCAAAACCCAATTTTTCACACTCTTTAAAATCTACTCTCCTTAAACCTAGTCTGTACTTACTGACAGTGCGCTGAAAGTCTACATGGCCATTTGGGTTAAGCAGAAGGCATTGGGGGAAATTGCCCACCACCCCCCCTGGTCTTGAAACACTTACAAAAAGAGCCCGACTCCCTCACTGCACTGGCACACTGCCTCCATTCAGCAGCAGACCCTAATCTTAATTGTAGGTTCCTCTCCGATCTATCATTTGTCTTGCAAGCTGACAGTGGGAGATTCTTTTGCTATGAGCTTGTCCCCACAATACTGAATGAAACAATTCTTGTCATGAAACGTTTATGTTTATGGAGAACTTTATAATATTATAGTGACTGCCAAACCCCTAGGACTTCTCCATTTCCCTCCAATTTGGGAATGTTTTATTCCAAACAAGTTTGATGGGCAAATAATGCTGCTATTTAAAGTTCTCCTTGTATTGTCTTGTTAGTTGGCCCATGAATATGCTCATTAGATATTGTGGTAAACCTTGTAGTCTTGCTACAAACTATAAAATGTCAGCAGGAAGCAAAACTTCCAATGGTACATTCTTGTTTTTTCTTGATACTGTATAGAAGAAAAACCCCGCTTTCTAACCCAGAAATGTTATTTCAACAGTCCATGGAGTATCACTTACTTTCACTCACCAATTGCAGTAACTCTTTAGAGCCCTGCCCATTGATATTTACGTCTGCAGTGCTACAGTAGGTGAACATTTTAGGCTACAGTAGTACTCAGGTTTAATTTCCTGCCATTAAAAAAACAAGGGGCCCAGCAGTCTACCAAGATGAGGTGATGAGGGAGAAATAAACCCAATGAGCTTTTAAGCACATAAACAATTTGACTTGATTCTTGTTTTTAAAAGCTTGGTTATCCTCGTTAAAGCACAAACACAGTCTTGATTTGTGTAATCTGTGGTTGTTTTGTGTTGAATAGAAAAAGGGACAGTGGTTGCCGACAGTGAGGGAGTGTCTGCTTGAGCTAAAGATCCATATTTGTCAGATTTTTCAACAGATTTTTCGACAGACAGCTGCTCACAGGATGGTTATCAGATCAGGATATGTGATAAACTCATTATGGATATCCTGATGAGTTTCACAGGTGCCTCACAGTCTCACATGGGTTGTAAGGATATTGTATTTTTTGGAAGGATCTACAGGACACCTTTTTTTAAGGCTACTTATTCCTACTCCCTAACTCCTTAGTTCCTCACTCCTCACAAGCCTTATCCCTTTGCTTTTAAAATATACTTTTCGCTCAACCTGTAGTATTATGTCATTTTAAAATGTCAAACACACCACCTTACTTGTTGATTTTGTCCATGAAGTAAGCTTATCTATTGACATACCCACAAAGTCACCAGTTCACCACCAGATATACCCAGAATGAACTAAATAAGCACACTATGAAGTTCCTTAAATTGGTGCCAACAAATGGCACAATCTTCAACTCTACCCCAAAGGAGATCTATGCCCAAATATCTTCATGCCCAAATTTGAGTAAAATATCATTGTATCAATGGCACTTAACACTATTTTCACATGATTTTGAATTTCAGTTTAGTTGCATTTCATATACAGCAACATAAACCAACAATTTCTGTTTTGGACACTTGGAGATGCACAAAAAACGTTGTTAAGACTATATTATATCTCTGAAGTTGATATAAGGAAATAGTTTTTATTTAAACATCCATCAGCTATTGTGCATCATTTATGATAAATGTATGTGCATATGATGATAAGATTAAATCCAACTGGAATATTTGAAATGACTAAAACAATTTCACAGAGCCAAGTTGGTCCGTCACTATGAGGGACACATTTTAACAATCCTGTGATCCTTTGTTGTTTAAAGAGTTAGATTTTTGCACACAAAAAAAGTCACATACAGAAAAAAAGATAAATCAATATGCCAGTAACATAGATAAAAACAAATATCAACCCAGGGAAGGACTCACTATACTAAATGTAAGATTTAAATAATTAGATTTTTAAATTTGGTGAGCATTAATTATGGCTTTTTATTGAACATGTACATTTCACATATTAGAAAACTGCTTTATATGTAGAAGTATCATCGAAACCTTTTTGTGCACAGCTAATGCATAAGTTCATTTATGTTGCAGGTGTTGATGCATTGACTTGGGAATTGCCAATGTTCAAATCATTTTTCAAACCAAAGTGAAAAAAAACCTTTGTAAAGTAGGATTTGCATTGATGTGACATGCAGGGATTAAGTATTGAATTGGAGATCTACCAGGTAACCACAAATGGATTTCAGGAGAGCTAATGTACATAAACTATGTCTTGTTACGTAAGTGGGATCATTATCCATTTCGTAGTTAAGACTGGATGGTTGAACTGCGAGGGTATGAGGTAACATGCAAACCCTACATTTACGTTCCACTGTTAATACTCTGGTTAGTTTGTGGTTGTGCCATGATGATAGCGCTTGTGGTGCATAGCTTGAGTCTGACAAGAGAGGTTTGGGGTGTGTGATGAGAAAAAGTTTGGCTGTGTAACGAAGCTTCAGTATATTTCTTTAGATTTACTTTTTTGAAATATCCTTGGAATTGTACGTCATTAACGCTTCATCTTGCATCTGGTTGTGAATGCATTTTTCCTTCCATGCCTATCAGTTGTTGGCTCAGTATTTAATTTCATTCTAGAGAGCCTTTGTTGACTGCCAAGCTATAATCAAAGGAAAATGTATCAGATTTTCAACATCAATTCTATTCAGTATATGATATGTGAAAACACCTGCAGTTTCTTACAAATGTGTTGCTTCTTCAGAACCAGTTTTGCCATTTGGAGAAGTTGATGGTGTATGTTTATTTCTTTGTATTGCAAACTAGCTACAATACTACACTACATGTTTTTGCAGAAATGTTATTGAGCTCTACTTATTAATAGCATATAGAGTATATGGACCAAGACATGCGACAGAGCAATGCATCCTGGTACATGTAGGCCCAGCTGGCACAGCTCAGTAAAAACTCAGCTGTCTTGGTCCATAAAGAATAAACTGTAGAATGAATTGCTTCAGTTGAGAAAATGTTCCAACGAAATCGGCTGGAAAATTGTAAACATTTTTGCAATATTCCCTTTTGAGCAAAAGTTTTCAATCGAAAGATATCAGTGAACATTTATTTTTGATTTGATAAAATACCAATTTCCTGAAAATGCACTTTTTTATAATAAATACACAGTTCAAATCTCAGTGAGTTGAGCCATCTGAGAGTATTTGCCCGGCAAAACTGAGTTAAATGAGTGTGTGAGAAAGAGTCTGAGTATTCCAGCCTGCTGTGTCAGATTGGACCTCCTCCTCCTCCTCCTTCTTCTTCTTCTTCTTCTACAGTCTCCTCCTACGTCTCTCAGATATAGGCAGCGCTTTAACTTTGACTTGGAGTCAATCAGAGTGGGATCTTTAACTGTGCCTGCCACTGGGTCTCTTTGCCTCAGCCCACCACATACACACTCACGGCAGTCATCACACACACACAAACACACACAAACACAAATACACACATGCACGCTTGCACCGGCCAACATATGGAGTACTACTGCTTCCTCCTACTCTGGATCTGCAGCCAGCAGTTAGGTGAGTAAAAGGTGTTTATGCATGCGTTATACTTTTTAAAGTGTCTGTAGTGTAAACAATCCCGCTTGTGATTTGCTGCTGTTTGGATCAGACCTTCTTTCTTTTGCCATGTAGCTCTCCAGTATAATAATGACTCTATAATTGTTAGTTATACTTTGAATCGTTCCAACAGCAACTGGAAACTTTGACACTGCTGCTTTTAAAGGATTTAAAAACGCTACAGTAGGAACTTTAGAAAGTTTTTTTTTAAAGATGTTATTTCCAAGTTGATAATCTGGATGTACACATACATTCTTTATCTGAAAGGACAATATTTTCTGACTATCTTTAGTAAATGAATGGTTGCCTTTTTAAATTCCATCATAACTTGACATCTTGACCTTGTATCACGGTCAGAGGCAGGAAGAGAGCGCTCAGTGGCTTTACTGAAGGAGTTGTTGTCCCCCGCAGGTCTACAGAGGTGCCCTGTGTCTCAATGTATGCGGGCTCACTCTCCTTTAAATGTTGATTTTATCTTTTCACTGTAAAGTCTGCTGGTGCTCGGCCAAAACCATGGTCAATTACCGGTGAAATGACATAAGCAGCAACACATCCACACAGGACTAAAAGAAGAGAAACATGGAGGGAATTAAAGGAACCAAAAGCATACCATTATTTCTTTCCAAAGCTAATCATAGTATTTGAGTCACATAAATGAATATGTATTTGCCCAAAGAAAAAGTAAAGCTAAATCGACAAATTTCAATGCTTCTATACACTTTAGAAGTAACTGATGCAGTGTCATCATGGGAATTTGTGGGTTTGAACTCCATATACTGTGAACTATGACGACATTGTTTGAATGAATGTGCTTGCAGACATTTCTATACAATAGGGGGCGTAAGTGCTGTAGAAAATACAAGTAATTAGACAGTTGGTAAATAATAATAAAAAAAAAAACAGGAGAGTTGGGGAGAGGAAATGCTGTTTGTAAATATTTGGTTTGATTTTGGAATTTGTTGTAACCAAGTTTGGGACTGAAGCCAAAGTGAGAGTGATACTGACCCTGAAGTCTTGGAGTCTGCGGAGAAAGACTCTGTGCTGGCTGTGGTGAGAGTTGTTTTGGCAGACAGGAGCGACTGAATTTTTATTCTGCTGTGTGTAAAATCATGGGATGTTTGTACTAATGACCCCATCCAGATAACACTGAGAAGGGTTTGTCATATAGAAATAGTAGGACAGTTGCCATTTGGCTCGAAGACTCAACAATTTCACATAAAACACCCCCACATTTAACCTACATTTCCTACATATGGCAATGTCCCTTTAGCTTTCATTTATCAGTGCGTTTGTCCTCAAAGCAGGATTAATGCAGGATATGTAAACCCAAGCTTATTTCTCACAGGAACTTTTGATGAATTTCCTCCTTTGAAAGGAAGTTAAATGTGTCGCTTCATGCAGAGATGAACAAGCTGTTGAGATTAGTTCCCACGATGAAATGGAAGATAAAATTAAAATTGCATATAAATCTTTGACATACAATATCAAGGCTAATGGGGGGGAGGTCTCAGGAAGCAGGACATGACATAAAAGGACTTTAAGTTGTATTGTTTACACTACACAAAGCTGGCAGGTGAAGTTATAATAGTATAGTCGGATGTTATAAGTTTTTGCCTTTAAATCGATGCTATTGGACATTTTCAGAGTATCAACAAAAAAGTTGAAAAGAACATACTGGTGAGCTGAAGGGGAAGCTGCTTTATTACATTATGTACTTGACGTTTGCACCAGTTCTGTGATATAAACATCACCACTCCACGTCGCTCATGGTGAATTTTCCTAAATTTTACCTCCTGCGTTCACACATCATCACATACCCGACGTCACACAGAAATTGTATTTTGTTCAGAGCTTGTTTGCTGACATGTCCTCCAAAATTTAGTGACTCAATTCTTTAAAAAAAAAAGAAAAGTTTTCCCTGCCCTTCAGAATGACACGTATGAGTGTTTTCTGATTTGACGTGTGTTGGACTCACTTCTGTTAAGGTTTAGTTAGGCTGCTTACAGAAGCCATTTGTTAGGGTTAGGGAAAGATCATAGTTTGGGTTTCAGAAATTGCTTGGTTAAAGCTACACAAACATCTTTGTTTAGGTTCCACAGATGTTCATGGCTAAAGAAACCAAAGTTCACTTTCACAAGGATACAGGAAATTGGAAAAAAAATCATTTTTTATCTTGTCTTGAACACCCTACAACAATCCCATGATCTTCTTCCCATTACAGACTTTCTGGTTCTTTGATAATGTCTCTCAATGTATCCTTTGATATCAATAAACTAGACACTACTCTGACACACAGGGGGCGTACAGAGTCCCTTAACACATTGGTTGGCAGTTCAATCCCAGCTCCTGTAGTCCACATCTCCATGCGTCCTTGGGCAAAACACTGAGCCCCAAATTGCCTCTGAATATCTTAGCCAGCGGGTATGAATGAGTGATTTGTTAATACTGATGGGGACTTTACTTAGCAGCCTCACACTCGTACAATCAATGTGTGAATGTTTGTGTGAATAGGTGAATGGGTCATGTAGTGTAAAAGTGCTTTGAGTGTGCAGAAGACTAGAAAAGTACCATGTAAAATCTATTTACCATTTACTCTAAATGAAACCACTTGTCATTTAACAACTGATTATTTTGTTTGAAACAATCACTTCCTTATAGTTAAAGAGTAAAGCAATGTATTACATTTAAAAGAACCACTTCAACTAGTTTATAACCCCCTTTAGGAAAGCGAGCAATCCCAGCTATTTTACTGGACCTCTACCAAAAGTCCAGTTGAGGGAGGTTACTTTTCACACATCTCTGTTGTTTTTTTTGTTGATTGATTAAAATTGGTTCCATAATCAGATGATAATTGTTTGGTTGGGGTCCTAATCAGGAATTCCTTCTTGCTGTGTGTTCACTACCTTTCAGAGCTTTCTGTGTCCAGACGCTATAATGAAAAGTGTGTCCTGCCTGTTGTCATTTAGAAGTTTAAAACGTTTCATCAACCAAATTAATGAAAGCAACTTTATTAGGGTCAGATCTCATTACAAGACCTACTTATTAATCAAGAGTTTTATTGTTTTATCCGGTTTATTGGCTGGTGAGGTTTTATTGTTGGAGGCAGTTAATGTTACGCTGGCACATTTAGGGCTCTGATTAAATCCACATCTCGTTATTTCTCTAATAACTAACCAACCAATCAGTTACTCTGTATAAATGTCTCAACGTTATGCTGTCCAAGAAACTGTTTGAGTCTCTGTAGGGCCTGATGTCGACTCAGGGGGTTCACTGCTTGTTAACTAGTGCCCAGTTGGCTGTTGTGTGTTGGGAACATCTGGTTTTAGAGACCCCATGCCTCCCAGAGTATTTTTGTTGGCGTGGGGTAATCGGGTTATAAAGTGCCAAAATGTTTCATAGTATATAACTGTGAAGTGTCCTTCCAGAGAAAACCATTATAACGGAAACAAAGAATGGATCAATGGAAAAACAGTAGAATCTGTTGCTTTAGATTGATTTGCTCTTTTCATATTTGTTAAAATCCTCTGTGTTATACATCACCTGTGAGGTGCATCACAAGGTGTCTGTTCACAATTCACACCGGAACTGATTCCAAACTTCTAAAAAGTACACAAGACCTAGGATGTACTGTTCGTTTTTTTTTTTTATGAATCCCGAATAATATTACCCTGTATCCATTTATAAAAGGACTCATGTCATGAGGGTGTGTTTGAGCCAGCAGTTTGCACATCTCACCGGCACGGCTGCTCTGTGTCAGTGGGTCTGCGGTGAAGCTCCTGCAGCTTGGTATGGAGCCAAAGGCAGCAGCGGACTGATGTGGGTCGCACCGGCAGCCACCGGCCTGAGGTTTATTTATCTGGGCACGATCGCCGGTACACAGGAAGCCCAGCAAGACTCTAACTTTGCGTTAGAAGCTGCTGATATTACTGGGAATATTAAATGGCTGTGCCACATTAGTTGCACGAAATGGAAATTGGATCACCTTCTTTCTCATGCTTTCACACTAAAACTTTTTCCTGTCCCCGTCTTAGCTTTCGCTCACATCTTGGTCACACTCCAGCCAATGTGAGATTGCATCAAGGGAAATTTATTTTCAATCCCAGCATTAAGTTAGCTACCAGACATTTAGCGTTTATGTGCCTCATTTGAACAATGGTGGTGAGAGTTTGAAGAGAAACAGCTCTCTGTCCTGCATGTGTTAAATTATGTATGATGTCAAATAGTTACCTGCTGATTTGATTTATTTTTCATACACCTTTCAGTTCCAAACAATCTATTTCCAGTCACCCTTTTTATGTTCCTAGATAAACACAATCTGAAGGAGGATGTTTGGAGTTCAGCATCAAACACCAGCTGAACATGTGAACCATTCATACAACAGGAAATGAGCAACACTGAGAATTTGTCAATATTTACATAGAGGGTCTGCATGGCAGAAATGTCCATTTATTTTAAAGGAGGTTTTCATGAACCAGAACAAGTGATCTATGGTTGTGGCAATCGAGGTGTGATTACTTGGGTCACAGGCAGCAAAGAAAAATGAATTGAATGGCTGATTCACTCTGTGGCTGTCACTCCACTCATATAATATCCTGTGGTTAAAATTGTGGCTGTGATCCTTATCACAGTGCCTGCAGTCCAGCAGCCTCACAGATTTACAGATACTTGCTGAAGAGCACCAAGAGAAGATATTTAGTTTGCAATTTGTTTAGACAGCCCATTAATACTACTAAATATTCAGTATCTAGGAATGCAGACAACTTCACATATCTGTGGAGGGACCGTTTTTCGTCAAAGGAACAGCTGCTTGAATTGTAACCGCTCCTCTGCATTTCCCAGCTTAAACAACTGCAAACCCAAACAAATACATGTCTCGTGTGTGTAAGAAACTTAAAGCATAGTGGAGTTGCAGCTGCACTCTAGTTAATCACTACTGTGCTTTAAAAGATGGACACTTTTAAACTATGGTTTTGGTAAAGAATTGTGTTTTTTTTAACACAAACATGCAGTAAAACATGACTTCACCACTTTTGTACAGTAATTATCTTTTATCAATTATTGCGCAACGGCAGTAAGGACTCCTTCTCACACTCACTAAAAGTGTGGTATTGGATTACTTGTGTTGTCTGTACACTGCTGTCCTTAAGCTGGAGAGAGCCAAAGTTGGAGAACCAGATGCTTGATTGAAGGACAGGTGTGTTTAACTTATCAGAGTGTGACTTACTATTTTAGTGATGATGATCCAACAGTTCAGGGATTTTAGTGGCAGCCCAATTACATTGGAGAGACTGGATCCAAAGACCCTCCTGCACCAATAGAAATAAGGTGGCACTGCCACGAGGAAGATTTTGTATTCAGTACACAGAGAAGGGGAAGCCAGTGTAGTGAATAGAGGATGGATGTGATGTGTTTAACATTTTTGCACACTCATCAGAATTCTAGCAGGACTCTTTTGTTCATATTAGAGCTTCTGGAGTTCATCCACAAATGTATCTAATCCTGGCAGGTGATACATGTAGGTGATGATGGTATGGCTGCAGACAGGGTAGGGTCAGTGTTGAGGTATAGTTGAATGTCATCAACATAGCAATTGAATGACATTCCCGACAGGCTGATGACACAGAGGAGAAGTGTGACAAGGGTCGGACTGATCCTTGAGGGACCCTACAGGTGACAGTGTGTATCCGGGTCTTTGAATCTGCCGGTGCAAAATACTCTGATCTTCAAGAGAGATAGGATTTGAACCCGCTTAGTGCAGAGTTGGAGATTTCCAGATGGTGAAGAGAGAGATTCCAATAGTTAAGTGTCTCTGTGGTCGACAGAGAGCCATCAGTCAGCATCAACAGGTTGTTAGTGACCCTGACTGGGCTGTTTCCTTGCTGTGGGTGGAGTGCAAACTAGACTGAAATAATAAAGGCAAATATAAGAATCAATAACTTCAGAAAATCTATGACCTCAAGTCAATATTGAGTAAGTATTAATTTGCTTATTTTTGCTTTGTCTCAAAAACTAGTTGCAAAAAGTTGTCTCTAAATAGCTGACAGTGTGAAACTTTGATTACTATTAAAAAGAAAAAGAAAAGCAAGCAGCTCCTGTGAGATGTGTTGAAAAGACTCAACTCCACTCAAATTTTCCTAATTCCTCATTTTCCTGCTGCTTCTGGTTTGCTTTGGGATATATAAAGTCCTTGACAACAAGTAGACAGTTATGTAATGTGGGCAACTTTGATTTATCTTGGCAATAAAGACGAGTGTCATTGGGATAGAAGTGGAACCAGATGCTCTACTAACACTACGATCATTGGGTAACATAGTAACAATATCAGGTCGACAACAGTCACATTAAAAGATACTTTACAGGAAGTAATGGAACAATTTTAAATCCCAAGACACTTTTTATTTCATATTTATTTTATATAATATTACACCTGCACAATCATATGATTTCATTTTAGAGAGAGTTTTCAGTGAACCCTGAGTACCTCTGTCTTGAATTTGACCTCAGCTGTCATTTGTTATGGCTTAATTTGTATTTAACAATTTAACCTGTTTTCCAACATTTGAGCATTCCTTTACCTTGTTGTTTACATTTAACCGAATTCCCCCTTTGCAGGGTAAAGAGGCTCTCTTAACTTGACCTGACCTGAGAGCCTCACAGACATGGAGGGTGCTGTGAGAGGTCATTTAGTCATTTAGTGTGAGGGCCAGGGATTGAATAAGTGTGTGTGGACATGAGCCACAGTTATGTTAGGAGTATGAGGTAGTTTGTCGTGTTGGAGAGTTCTTTTTCCCTCAACTCAGCTGTGCAGCTCAAATTGTGAGAAAACACATTATGTTGTTGCAACAATCTTGAAATCACTGTGTCTTGTTCAGCACAAAGTCTGATTAATGTTCCTGCAACTGCAACGTCTTTTTTTGTCTTCAGTTTAATTGCTTCCTATCTTTCTTGCTATGTTTTCAGATTTATAATATCAATGATGATCAACATTATCCATGACCTTATGGTAAAAAAATGAAGCAACACTTCTCTGCGTCAACAGACAAACTATATGGTAATATGTTTTGCTTCTGGAGAAACAGACATCAGAAGGAGATTAAGCAGACGACAGATGAACGGAGAGATGGATAGGGAGAGGAAGTAAAAGTGGTAGTTACGTTCTTTCCCCTTTCGCGTCTGCCAAACTGAAACCTCATCACCTCTATGTCCTCACACAGATTTGCATGTTTTGATGGAAATGCAAACGCCAAATGATGCTGTCACCATCAATTAGGCACAAGGGGTAACTTGGTGACGTGCAAAATCTGGAAAATACCTCCTGAGATGGTATTTTAATTAAAAACAGACGTTCACTGCTGCTTTCAGCCACATAGGAAGCTGTCTAAAGATGTGAGAGAAGTTTGAGTACACAATTGGGAAAACAGATTCCCTTTGATCAGGTCCCATGGCGGCTTTATTTCTTACCCTCATATTACATGTCAGCTTACACATCAGCATCTTTTAAGTGCAATACCCATAACAACACCCCATACTGAGTGTCTTTACTGGTTTATTGTTGCAGTTTTGTCTTTTCTGTGGTGATTTGCACTTGGCATATGTCTCAATATTTTGTTTCCCAACATATTAAACCGAATTAGGATTTGATGCATGATACGATTACGATACTGTATGTTACTGTAATATGCAGATTAACGGAAAGGAGTTGGGAGAAAACATGTAGTAGAACGTTTGTTGCATCAAGTGTTGAAAGTAAGTCTGAGGAAGTTTTTCCTAAGTCATGGCATCATAAAGATGAAGTGTAAAGGGTTCAAGGCTCAATCAGGGGTTAATCAGAAATGACCTATGGGGTCTGAAGCCTCACACAAACAAATGTGCCACTGGTGAGTTGACCTAAAACGGTGTTTCTAGTATTTTGAGCGTTAGAAATTGACCTGCATATTTGACATCTTTGATTTCCGTCTCTTACGCTCTATGCTGTCGTGAAGTTTGCCAGAATAGTGGAGTGACTTCTTGTGGGAAGATTTGTCGTGATGGTGGTCATGTTGACACTATTCTGAGTAACCAAAACTCCTCTGGGTTTTCAAATGTCTGACCGTCAGTCAAATGTGACAGACAGCTCGGCAGCGCTTTACTAGTAAGACGATTAGTTGTTTCACTATGAGGGAAGTCTGTGTTTAGGCTGCTGCAGGATGATAAACAGACAGGAGACAAGATAATTGTTATTTCAAGAATGAGTAAGGATGAGTAGTGTGCAACTGTTTATTGCTCTTAAACCAGATGCTGAGGTCTAATCAGTGTAAATGTAAATGCTTCCTCCAGTGAAGACACCAATAAATATGGGACACTACGATGTAGCTCCAAATTTTCTGTGTTAAATATATACCCATGTTGTAGAGTGAGGCTGTTCTTCTTTCACTGCTAATGAAAATTGTTTTTTCTTTTCAAGGATTCCTCGACTGTTTCAATATCGACACAAAGAGACACAGAATCATCAAAGGCCCCAAACAAGCCCAGTTTGGATACACTGTTCAGCAACACGTGGCTGCTGGAGGAGAGAAGTGGTAAGGAGCTTCTGTTATTTAAACGCTACTGCTATGCCAAAATATAATACCCTGTTGATGTTTTTCAGCTATTTTGATTTTAAATTTTGCAGATGATTGCCTGTCTAATCTCGAGCTTGGCAAACATTGTCTTCTTCCAAGATCATGTGTCACTCGTTATAGATCAAACCAGAAGAGTAAAGGAATTGTATCTTTGGACTTTCTAGAGTTATAGATAGTTAGAAAATGCTCTGTTGACATTTTAAAGAATCTCCAAAGACTGGGTTATATATCAGTTTCAAACATTTACCGTTTATATTTTGTACCGTAAGTATCACTTATTATGACGTGTATATTTTAAGTATCTGTAAAACTTCCCTGAAATCACCTCTGTGATGCATGGCTTAGATAAAGAGGTCAAGCACATTACAGCTGTAAAACATGCTGACAAGGTCTACCGCTGTCTGACTGTCTGGCACTGAGACATTTCTCCGCAGAAAGATAATGATCTACTGTGCCTCTCCTGCACTGTGCCAAGTTCTGCTTTATTTTTTGCTTACAAAACAAACTGTAGTTCTGCTCTGGATACGTCACATTCATCATATTACCTCACTGCACTAACTCCCTCCTGATGCACGCTGTTGTTAGGCCAACTGGCACCGTGTGGTGGCCAGAATTAGATTCTGGCATCCCCAAAACATCTTATTGCAAGCACTGTGCAAGAACCATGCTGAGTTCCAGTTGTGCTTCTGTGTGTCTGTGAATCATTATTTTGTTTATATATATTTAGATTTTATCCCCACTTTTGTTCTTTTCAGTGGTTTCCAGACTGGCCTCACCAGGAAATCAATAGCATTTGTCTTTGGTTTTAAATACTTAGAAATGACTTTGTTTCCTGACGAGACCTTTTTGAATTTGTCGCTGTGTGGCTTCCTTCTATTGGGTGGAGACGTAATGTTTAGACAGCGACACCCGAAAAGGGACAACATACCTTCTCTTTCCAACAACAAACCAACCTTATTTTAATCATAAAAGTTAGCTTTCTTAGAAAAAAAAGGAGAATATCCTAGATGTTAACAACACAACTTACAGTAAGTAGTAAGTTAGGTTTATTTGGTAATGCACCTCTCGAAGGAAAGGTCGCTGTGCTTCACTAATTGATACAAAACAAAATAATCAGTGACAAAAAGGAGCATGAAATCATTAACACTTACCAAATTTTGAATTAATAAGTCAACTATTGAAGGGTTGTTTAGGAAGGAAAGTGACCTTCATCATTTTTCAGATAAAGTCTCAAGTTGATGTTTTCCATGATTTATTTTTCACCTAATTACATGTAAAAAAAAAAAAACATGTAGTAATAAAACACATTCCAGAGTGAACTTACTGACCCATTGCAACGGTGCCTTGTCATAATTTAATACATGGAGCATGTAATATGTGTAACAAAAGTGTAATTAGTTTCCCTTATCTAATTGTTAAAATAACTTAGTGGTAGAGCTGGGATACAGCTCATTAGAAGGTTTTTATTTCATGTATTACTTTAAGAACGGACAAATTGTATTATTCATTAGTGTACACATAGTGCTGCCCTGCAACATAATGGGACCAGTGTTTGTGCTGGAAATACCTAACTGGGCTATCTGTCCCATGCTGATTCTTTTTATTGTTCCTCCAGGCAAGTTATCCATCCTTCAACACTCGCATGCAGCCTGTGACATGAGGGCCTGTAGTGTTTGTGTGTGGGGGGGTATGTGTGAAGAGAGAGAGACAGTATGGTATTCATATAGAATATCGCGCTTGGCAATGAATTCCCTATACTCTGCTGGCTGAACACAGTGTCTGTAAATAACCTCTAAGTCAAAAAAGTTGAAAGCTAGCGTCCTCACCCGACTGTCTGTACACGTGTGGTCTAATACGTTTCTGTACTGGCCTATATCTCAGCTTTGAAACATCAGAGTGGGGAAAGTGAGATGACCTTTGGCTGTTTATTTTAGGGTTAAGACCTCGTTTAACACCAAAGGTTAGGATCGGGTGTGAGCCCTGGTCAGGCTAAATGCTGGTTGGAGATGTTTGTTGATTTTCTTTTTGTCAACAAGTCCCATAAATGATCCAAAGCGACAAGTATTTAATCCATTGCAATATCTTTACAGCCAGGCCTGATACTGTGTATTCCTCTGTGCCAGAGACATCCAGAGTTGTCCAAATACAATAAAAAAACACATAAATAATCCAGATACTTCTTACTCAATGACATATTACCTCATTATAATGAACTAGGTAATGAGAGAGTTGAGTCAAGAAACACATTTCTGCTGCCATTAATGCTCATTTATAAACCAAATGTGTAATAAACTGAAGCAAAAAATATCACCCAATAAATGTTTATTGAAGATCAAGATGTGTTTGGCAGAAGCTGTTTGCAGCTGTTTCATCAAATATTAATGCCATAAATAAACCATTTAATCACCCATTTAACAATCTATATCTTTCATAACTTTTACATTCTTATTTTAAATAGGAGCCATACTTAGGGTCAGGGGAGACTAAAACATTGTTTGTGTTGAAGTTGTCATGATATATAGCGACAGTAATACAGATCTTGTGCCTTCTGCCCTCAGGTTAAGGTCAGGCGCTGCAAACACATGTGTTCTTAATGTACAGTAGAGTAGAGGGACTGCTTGGAGAGTAACAGGGCAATGAGGCCATGTATGTTTGGAATAAAGGTGGCCAGAGATGCTGCTTCGACTGAAGTAAATGTCTGAGCATGAATGGAAAACAGTGGCAGAGGAAGGACAGTGCAGTAACAACTTTGCATGCTGCTTCTGGTATCTTTATGTGGCTTAAATAGTATTAAGGAGCACTAGTGTTGATAAAAACCTTCAAATGGATGCAAGAAAAGATAACGTTTCAGTCAGTGTTTTTTTTTTTTTAAATATATATTATCAAGCATTGTTTGAGTTATTAATGTTTAATATACAATGATCTTCTGTCACATTATAGTCTGACACTTGTATTACACCTTGATTTTGACTCGGAGGACACTCAGTCATCGAGCGAAGTTCAGTTTTAAAAGGACTGTTTGGTCAGTGCAGCAGTGTGCGTAGGTGTGGGTATGTGAACTCACAGCTGCAAGCAACAAACTCATGCTAGACTGTCTGTATATTTGTGTGTGTGTCTGTGGGAGTGTGTGTGGAGGGGGTGTGATGCCGAATCTGACAGTTCTCAGCTGGACTAAGGAATGTGGCTGATCTGATGAAAAAACACTAAAAAGTTAGTTTAAAGGATCGTTATGATTTTTTTTTAAACACACAATGTTTGAAATGATTCTCAAAGAGGAAATAAATTAAAAAGAATGAACTTAAACTCACAATAGAAGAGTTTTTGTCAAAAAATACATTTTAGCAATTTTTAAATACATTTCAAAAACCAAAATATTGAATAAGATAATGCTTATGCTGAAGGAATATGACAGACTGTTCTCTCTAAGATAAATGATCACTTCCGCAGTATGTTATGGAAAGTGCTATTCCAGCTGCTGTTTTAAGGCAGGAAATTTGCGTCCCTGTGACGACTCGCTTTCAATCTGAATGTCTCTGAAGGATATTATAGGGTGATGAATTGATCCCCCTTTTATACTGCCCTGGAGGTAGAAGCATTAGGCATTACAAGCGTTAGACAGGATCAGCTAAACCAGCGGGGGAGCGCAGCACTGTGTGTGTGTGTGTGTGTGTGCATGTCTGGCTGTGTGTATGTGAAGCTCCTGCTGTGCCATGCTTCTGCAATGCCGAAACGCAATGTGAATTCATAGGCTGAGACACTGATATTACGATGGAAACGCATTCTGAAAAGGCTAATGACTTTGTAAGACACGTATTACACCATAAAGTGTGGCGTTACAATATATAGTCAATTAAATGTGCTAAAGACAACTAACAGTAAAAAAAACAGAACAAATTGAGCGGTGATAAACACCAGTAAGCTACGTAATGTCGACATAACGTATATATAAAATAAACTCATATAAACCTGTAAAATTCATGTGTTCATGCAACAAGGACTTATAAATACAACTAGTTGTTGTGGAAAGTTGAATCTATAAGCAGTGCTAACTGGGCTAAATGTTTTGGGCAACTTTAGTAAAAGTAAGAACTGTTTAACCAAATACTCAATTACTGTGCAGAACTAACTTGCATTACAAAATCCTGTTTCAGTATAAGGAAACAAGAAAGAGACCTTTACAGACCTATATATTTGTTATTCATTTATTTGTGTTTAAATGTATTTTATTGGGAGTTAACTCTGAAATAAATTAAAATATTACTTATAAGTACTTGGTAATGATGTTTTTCGTGAATGGTAGCCCATCCAGATCAGTCTAGCCTTTTCATAGAGTCTTTACAATGATAGAAACAGTAATGAATTTAACTTGTCTCTGATGTCCACATGTGTCAACTTAGAGGCTTGGTGGGGATTTGAGTTTGTTTTTCCCCAAGAGGAAATTGTTGATGAGGCAATGATTTTCTGCACGTAAAGACAGAATTTGTTCTTTTGATGAAAATGAATGTTTGAAGTTTCAGACAGCAACTCTAGCAGAACATGTGCTCACCAAGTGTCAGCCATTTCTGCTGATTTTGTGGGTGTCTTTGTTTAGCTGACTGTGTGTGAGATGTGTTCGCTGTGTGTACAGATGTGACTTAACTATGTAACTCAATTGAGACAATATTGAAAACTTAAATTTTACACGCATGCTAATAATTGGACTGTCTTTGCTTTGCCTGGCCATTTGTGCCCTGTAACTCTCTGACTTCCTGCTTCCCCTTGAGTGGTTTCACCTCATCTGAAAATTTAAATTGATGCAATTATGAATGTTGCCTGTGAGCATCTGTGCGAGCCTCCAGTGCTCAACTTTTCCAAACTTATCTGATTTCTGAAAAGCCTCGGCTCTATGTTTGGATAGGAACAGGATCACAGCTGGAAAGTGACTCTGTAAAATAAAGTTTTTATGACCCGATCCTGAAGTAAGACAGGCATGCAGCTAGAGTCAAAAGTCTTTCTTTGAGGACGAAAATTAAGAACACAGAGTTTTTGATGTCGGTGTGCTTGGACATTATTTAAAAGAGCTTTAATGTATCTTAGATCAAAACAATATGATTTATTTTTCTCCTTAGCCAAAAATTGTAGCATGAAAAACAAAAATGAGAAATAAAACTTTAAATGACCAAAAACAAACATTTTTTAATACGTTTTGACAGAGACATCAGGAAGATCAGACATATTAGTGAATTCTGTTGACAGTTTCTGTCCATGCCTGCTGATGGAGCTACCCAGTTGAAAGGTCATTGTGTCAAGAATGTGTCATTTCCGAGTAAGCATAATGGGGCTCTAAACACTCTGCCAGAGCTGATGCTCTTTGGGGAGTTGAGAAGAGGCCACATCACCTCCAATTGGCAAAGCACTCTGGTCTTTAAACCTGATGGGATACACGGAGCTGCATACTTGAGTCATACAGCACAGAAGCCTCCCACCTTCCATACCCACTGTTTATTTTTCTACAGCTGTACCAGGTCTCCTCAATGGAGACCTGACCTTTGCTCCTGAGCTCAGTTACGAGTTGCACACCACAAAGAGCTACAGGGAGTCTGTGAAGTCTTTCACCACTAGCCTTAAATAGTGTTCCTTTATTCAGGTTGTTTGAAATCTGCAACAACAAAAAAAGTGCTTTTACGCCTGCTGAGCTGGTGGGAAAGCAGAATTTGATCTATTTACTTTAGACACAGTCATGTGATTGTAATGTCTGTAATCTGGGCTTTAAGTATTTCCCACAGTTTTAGTAAGGAGACAGAGACCTGTTTTAATGTTCAGAATAACCCAAATAACAGTGAAATCAAGATCTATGAGTTCATGTCGGGCACAATGGTGCTTTGAGCTACATGCCAATGTGAGCAGGCTCTGACAACGATAGTGGTGACATGCTGATTGGATTGCTAGATTATGATGTGTAACACGTTGTATTCTATAGCTATAGTCTGGTATGTTAGAGTGTTAACATGCTCAGATTGACAACGTTAACGAGCTAATTGGGAGAATGTAGTGTAAACCAAGTGTACCACTGAGTGTAATAGTTGAAACTTTAGCATATCAACATTGGCTAATTAGCATAAAATAGAGTATAACATGAGCATGCCATTAGTTTTGTAAGTATTTGACTAATTGAATGTGTGAACCGATGGTGTTCTTATAGAATAAAAGTAAGGGATTTTGTAGAAAGATTTTGAAGTGCATTTAATAGTTGCTGAGTCAAAGTCACAGGTGACTTGACTAAGATATTGTTAAGGTATTATTAATTTCTGCCCAGAAATGTGAGCCAAATGTTTAGCTATACAAACAGTACTATTTGGGCGTTTGATTGCCTTATAGGCTAAATGGCGTCGCAGTTGCTCAGTCTGCGTGGACTTGTCTTAGAAAATGGAGAATGCCAGTTTAAGTCCCAACACAGACCAAATTTGGAAAATTGGGACTGGTTGCTGGGGAGTTGCCAGTTCACTGCCTGATAACTGCAGAGGTACCCTTGAGCAAAGCAGCGAACTCCCAGCTGCTCTGGGCTCTTCTCTGTGTGCAGCCCCCTCTGACATCTCTCTATTAGTGCATGTCACCATTGATGCCTGTCTATAGGATCCTGTTTGTTCATGTGTAAACTCAAATTGGGAATGGGTTCGAAGTTCACAATGGAATCTTTAAGCTCTTGGGTCATCTTGTAGATGTTGACAGAGTCTACCAGATAAGTAAACAATGTGACCTGCTGTTGTTCCTATCATATGCAGTATAGTAAATCGGTTCCATTTCAGTTTGGGGTCAAGGGGTTTAACAATTAAAAGACAATGCCTCTCTCAGAGCCACACTGCTAGCGTGACTAAAAATATATTGTTGAAAAAGACCAACATTCTTTGTGGGACAATGAATGAGAGCAACTAGGATGGCTTGAATACTTCTCATTAGTCATCTACTTATCCTGCCACTTGAGAGAAGTGAAAAAGATGCTCAAAATGAGTTTTTTTAGGAAATGATTATATGCTTGTTACAGTCCCTCTTATTCAAGAGACTGCTTTAACAAAAGACATATCCTGTTAATAGAGACAACTGGAATGTGATGACCGAGCGTGACATCAGAGTAACTTGCTCGTGTTAGAGCAGGGATGTGGTTTCACAGCGTATACATCTCTTCCTTCCAAATATGAAAAACATTACCACATTAATAACAGCCTAGGCTTGGGGATGGCGATTCCTCAAACCCCAAAATCTTGTATTCACTGGTAACCATGGTAGAAAATAGCCATGAATCCATTTTTGGTCAAGTTATTTTTTCAGTGGCATTACCATTCCTGCATGCAGGATACACCAAGACCAGCATTCACCCATAATGAGCTCTGGAACATGATTGTTTGAACAGCTTCTGGTGAAATTCAGGAGGTCTCAAAGGCAGGCGTCCAAGTCAAAAGGCAACAATGGTCCCTTTTCATCCAGGTAGCTTTATCCTGATCTGAACTTGTGCTGCTGTGTCTCCTCTTTCCAAGGGATAGCAATAACTGGAGTAATAACCCAGATATTAATAGCTATGAAAATATGAGCACTGTAGGAGTCACCATAGTGAAATTACTACCAGAGTGAGACTTTGAAAGTTGGCTGCCGGAGTAAAAACACTGAAACTCACATCTCACCAGATGAGTCACTCTTTGATGTGCAGTGATGTACTGTCTGAAAAACATTTTCTCTGGTCATCATTTACTGCTGTAAAATGTCAAATCATAACTTGTGCTAATTCTTTGTATTTGTTCCTCAAATACACCAAACACCCCAAAAGAGCTTTTGTAGATTAATAAAAATGACACGCTACATGAAACAAATAAAAATCTTAAGACTGAAAGTTTATTCTTGATCTTGAAAGCAAACAGACAATTATCACTGGATCACTCTTTCTGTGCTGAAGCTTAATTATATCACTCTGTAGGAGTTAATTAGTTGCTATTGAACTTTCTAATGAATTAAACTTCATAAATCCTTGCAGGATCATAGTCAGAATGGTGTTGAATTGCATCCAACAAGCTGCTGTCTTGATTAATCCAGTAGTGTACTTTTTATTATGTATAAAATTATGTATAATTTGTTACATGATTTAACTCCTAGGATATATTGTAATCTTGTTGAGGTGAAAACAGTAATAAAAGGGACACTATAACGCTTATTTTGATCTGCTGTTGTTCCCTGTTGAATCCACTTGACATTTGAGTCTTATCAGTCAAATAACAAAGTCTAAATGTCTTTTCGGTCTGTCCTCAGGAGACTCAGAAAAAAAACCTTTTTTGGATTGGTTTGGTGAAACACATGAGCCCTCTCTTTTGATTAACTGTCAGCTGCTGCTTTGTAATTCTTCTGTAAATTGGAGGACAATAAGTCTTGTGACAAGATTTGAAGAATTGTTTACTGTTGCAACTATTAGTTTGCTGTATAAACAGCTACTGTACAACAGTATTACTAGTAAAGTGCTACTCAATATAGGCTCACCCTGTTTTTTTGCAAATCATGCGAATCAGGCATATCAAGTTATGTCATGTTAACCATAGACACTTATGAGGTCTGCTCTAAGGTCTCCTCTAAGTACAAGCCTTTCCCAAGAATATTCCCAGAGTTCTCTCTTTGGAAGTTTGGAGCAGTTTTGAATCATGGGTCTGACCTAGAAGTCTTTAACTTTAAGATCTTTCCCTCTGTGATTGTGAGACTTTGACCCAGAAGTCCATGCTGGAGGTTGGCCTTGGTCTGCTTTTGCTATAAAGTGGTGTCAAGTGTCTTTCCTTTGGGGAATTTCTCTTTTGCCCGCTGCTCTCCCTGTGGTTTTCCACTTGGAATTGCATAGTTGTTTAAATTCTTTGTTGACCCATTGTATTTTTTGAGGCTTTTCCAGGAATGTGATTAGTTTAGGATACAAAAAAATGGCAATGACTGCCTGAAATAGGCGAACTTAGGTGAATATAGGAAAGTCAAAACAAAGTAGGACAGTTGATCCAAGCAAACAACTACAGTATATAAAATGCATGCTGAGAAGACTGTGACTTTAGAGTGGCGAGGCCTGACCTTAAATCTCATTTGAACATTGCTAGTGAACAATAAAGTATCAATTCCAGACTGCCCAAACAAAAATAAAGCATTTAATGGCTTGTTAGCAATACACTTTTTTGAAGTGAATGTTTAGACAATGATATCAACATTAATCTTTTTGTAGTTGTTTTCTTTTCCATTACCTACTCCAGTTCCTCATGCCATCTGATCAAACTGTAAGGCCGCATGATTCTTGAGCAGATCTTTTGTGGGCTTTTAACTAGATTCTTGAGCCACTGAATGTGTCACTCATCATGTCAGCACTGTTTCAAGTTTTGCTGGAAACGTGGAGAGACAACTGACAGCACTCTGTAAATCATAAATGACTGCACTAACAATACGCTATCATCAGATGTTCATTGACACTATAGCTCACATATTGTGGAAACTTACTTTAGTCCTTTTCTTCTGCTCAGGATGTGACATCTCTGATGTAAGTGCCAGATCACCTCCTGAGCACTGCCGAGGTGGGCCCACTGTGGGCAGCTCCGTCACTCTGACATCTCTCCCTTAGTGCATGTCCATAGGATCCTGTTTGTGTGCATGTGTGTGTATACTTCAGCCTATGTGTGTGTTCCATGACTACAGAGTGTAAAAACTGAAATTTCCCCTTGCGGGGATCAATAAAAAAATAAAAATAACATGACTGGTGGTGTCATGATCTCTTTTATGGTATGTTAAAACCTGAGGCAATTTAACATTGAACCTTGTGACTCCAGTACAGTGTTTAATTGTAAGATTAGTGGGACACTTATTCTAAACATATAACATGATAAACATATCACAAGATAAACGGGAAACCCTAAAGGACTTTAAGGAGATGGTCGTGAATGAAAAAATATGGCTTTAACCTCCTTTTTGTTTCCAACAAAGAGTTCTTATCTCTGACATGCATGTGAGTTATACCCCCCTAAAGGCCTTTATACCCTCCATCTGTCCTGAAGTAAACACGCTGGACAACATAATATTCTCCATCACAGCAAGTCATCTAAAACGTTTCAGTGACATTTATGAGACCATGTTGACCCGGTGCAGGAAACCTACTGTGAAGTAAAGTGCAGGAGTGACTTTTCTCTAACACTACATCATGTGAAAAGAATGTCCAGCACTTAACGGATCTTAAAGGAAATCTAAATCCTATGGTGGTCTTTGATGACAAAATGATGATTTGATTTTATAAATCAGACTGCATTTATGAAATGTTTTTGTTTTTTACCCTAGAGGTTCCATCAAAGGATTGTCGTTCAGCAGTGACTGTCTGTGTCCACCTTCTACAGTACTAGTGTGACAAATGCTAGTGATATCCATGATGTAATCTACAGACTGTCATAGTTCTCAGATAACAAAACCTACTGACCTTGATTATCTAACTTTATTTTGGCACTACCATGACGCAAATGATCCAACTGTGATCCTAAAAAAACATCTGACCAATCATCCCTATATAGAATACCTACATTCATTTTACGTCAGTATAAGTGAATTTGTTTGTCCCTGACTTAATATCTAGTGCAACCGAAAATAAACTAAAAATCAATACTAGAGGCCTTTATACAGTGAGTGTACATCTGCTAATTCTGTATTGTGTAACAACTGGAAACAACCACAAAGTTTGTATCTTTTTTATGTGACGGTTAGAATTGCTACCAGGTGTGACTGTGAGGAACTGATAATGAATGTGAAGTCTGGTGCTGCTTCACATAATTTTACATGCTTACAATAGTAAACTTTCCTGTATAAATGCATGTTTAAAATCTTCCAGGTCTACTCATGTGTTCTAATAGGGTCACTGATGTTAACAGTCACCGTCCTATTCCCTGCCAGAGTAATATACCAAGCAAAGACTAATCCTTAAAGTTGTTCATCCCTAGTTAATTGAGTATATTATAGCCTTCTGTACAGCATATGTTCATATCAGTAATCATTTTAGGCGTATCTAACTTTGTGAATTTCATCTTTTGCAGGTTATTAGTTGGTGCTCCGTATGAAATGAACGGCCCTTACCAGACGGGGGATGTTTATAAATGTTCACTGAGCAGAAGAACCAATGGCAATGGCTGCTCCAAGCTCAACTTAGGTACAGTAACACAAGATTTTTACCATACAATTACAAGATATACTATATAAAGCCACAGTGACATCTTAAATATGTAACATCTGGATGGTTGTGTATGCATGTATTGTATCAGTGTTTATCTGTAAACATGCTTTTCTGCATCTTTCTCAGTAAGCATCATGTTGGCATGTGCTAGACAGAAGTGTGGGTACCATACCAATCATTCCAGATTTTACTATTTTCTTGAATCGTTTATGTACATTTCCACACGTGTTACCACACGTCCCACCGCATGCTTCTTCATACTGGTCGCACATGTGTTGTGCTGGTTAAAAGTCTTGTCAAGTGAACGGTTAGATCCGAGGATGTAGACAGCCATTAGTGCTGCCCAGACAGTAATAACAAACCATAGTCCCAGATGGTAGAACTTCTGCTTGGTGTCTGAAGGGTAGCGCATGTTTTTAGGTAAATTTGAGTCTGCACATCCAAGACCCTCTCAGTGAGTTTTTTTTCCCTTAAGGAAGGATATCTCTGACCAACGTATCGGAGAGAAAGGACAAGATGAGGCTGGGAATGACGCTGACAACTAACCCTAAAGACAACAGCTTTGTGGTGAGAATGAAGAAAAAACTCAGTGGATTCTTTTTCTTGAAATAAAACATACCATCATGGTCTGTTGCTGCAACACATTTAATAAAAAAAGCAATGGTCATAATGGAAATAAAGAAGACAAACCCACAAGATTGGCTTTTGATTACACGGTTGTCATGCCGCAGCGCTCCCCGTGCAAGTTATTTGAGAGCATGAACCAAACTTTTTCAGCAGTCGATTATGTTGCTTGTATAAATGCTTTCTTTTGTGTTTCAGGCCTGTGGGCCTCTCTGGTCTTATGAGTGTGGCAGCTCTTACTACAGCACGGGTATATGCTCCAGAGTCAACGCCAGTTTCAAGTTCTCCAGAACAATTGCGCCTGCCTTTCAGAGTAAGCCAGAAAGTATCTTTCCTGTTTTGCCATCATCCATGGACTGTTCTTGTTCACCTCAGGACAACTGTTTTCTCTATATGTGCTATGAGGACTAAGTCTTACCTTTATATGTTTTTGCAGGATGTGAGACCTATATGGACATAGTGATCGTGCTGGATGGCTCAAATTCCATCTACCCCTGGTATGAAGTGCAGGCTTTTCTCATCAACATTCTGCAGAAGTTCTATATTGGACCAGGTCAAATACAGGTGTGTAAGAAAGGAAGGAATAAAAAAAAGGATGGATTGGTAAATCAGTAATCTGATACATTTTTAATACCAGACCTCATTTACACAAAAGTCTTCCGTTTTCCTTTTTTCTGTTTCATGGTTATTTTGCCTCTGTTATGTCCATGTACACTTTTTGTGAGCTAATGTGCAGGAAAGTTTTATATTCAGTAATAGTAAGTAGTAATTTACAAGAACATAGAGCTTGTGATGATTATTGTCATTGCGCCTTTGGACAGGTTGGAGTTGTTCAGTACGGTGAGAAGGTTGTCCATGAATTCAAACTCAGCGACTACAAATCTGTTGAGGAAGTGGTGAAAAGAGCTCACAATATCAACCAACGAGGGGGAGAGGAGACCAACACAGCTCTTGGCATCAACACAGCACGGTACTGTATCTCTATCATTTTGTGTACACAACACTACTTTACTCTCTCTCAATTCTCAAGTTTATCTTACTGAATAAAGCAAACTCTATCCCACAGCTCACAAGCTTTCAAACAAGGCGGTCGGCGGGGTGCCAAGAAGGTCATGATAGTGATAACGGACGGAGAGTCACACGATAGTGCCGATCTCCAGCAGGCTATCGAGGACAGTGAGAAGGATGGCATCACCCGTTATGCCATTGCTGTGAGTCTGCTAGAACTATAATTCACCTGGTTTGGATTGCTTTCTCTTTAGGAGTTTTAACTCAGTTTTCTGATGGCTAATAAATGTCCAGTGCAGCATTAAAACACCATAAACAGTAATAAGGTGACTTCATGGAGTTCAGTTAAAGCAGATCCCTCAAGAGCTGAGTAAAGCTTGGTGCCAAAAACTCCTCAGAGCATTTGGAAAGCTCTAAACATAAGCTCAGTGGAAGTGCAGTTAAAGGTGTAAATGATATCCTCCAAACCACAGGGTTGCCACCGCCAATACAGCCAATGGCAAACTTAATTCCATCAAATGGCTTACCGTGGCATGGACATCTATGTCTGAAGTCATTTGGTACACAACCAACTGGAATTGGGGACAGCAATGGCATTTGCATAGAAAACCTTAATCTTCTGAAACCCTCTCAAAGGACTTTTAATTTAAACCTGTTATTGGTCCATTAAAATGGGACATATTTATAGCATTGGCATTGGTTTCTGATCTTATCTCGACAGGTCCTTGGCTACTACAACCGCAGAGGAATCAACCCTGAAGCCTTTCTCAATGAAATAAAATACATCGCCAGCGACCCTGATGACAAACACTTCTTTAATGTGACCGATGAGTCAGCGCTGAAAGATATTGTGGACGCACTTGGGGAACGCATCTTCAGTTTGGAAGGTTTTGCAAGATTTTTATTTGAACATTACATTGCATTCAATTGGCAGTGCTTTTAGAAAACTATGCTTGTAAAAGTTGGAATTGCATCACTCTTAGCAGACTAAAATGGCTTAATGCTGAATCAGTTTTGTACAGTATATAGAGTGTACTGTAGGTCCATAGACTTAGCACCACAGACTCACTAAGCAATGTACTACCGCAAAAAAACATAGAAACTCTACATTAAGGGATTGTTTAAATATTTTAACTTGACACAATGGTTATGTGAACTGATACAGCCTTAGAAAAACACATTTAAAAAAAGTCACAAATCCATTGTGGACACTTCCTAAAGATCATTATCAAATTATTAATTGCATAGAGATAGTTGGATAGGCTAAGCAATTTGAATATTTCCATGAAGACTATAGAAAGAAGGTATTGTGATAAAAGCAATAACTTTCTAATGCTTCAAGACTTAACTATAGATCAGATTTAAACATTTACCAATTCAGTATACATGTAACTACTTATTGCAGCAAAAATAAAATTGGACATCTGCTTAAAGATATCAATGCTATGCAATTCAACACAAGTTTAATTTGGTTTGGTTGGTAGCTTTAATTTATTGGTGTTACAGTGGTTCAGGCTATAAAAGACTAACTTGTTTACACAGGAACCAGTAAGAATGGGACAGCGTTTGGCCTCCAGATGTCTCAGGCTGGATTTTCTGCACATAACGTTGAGGTGAGTCTGACGTCTGCTACCTCGTAGCCTTTACCATCTGTCACATTATCGAATAACACATATTGTCTCAATTTCTGGTGCATCATAACTCCTTCACACAACCTGCCATTTATCACTTTCCAATCCCCCATGAGGGGCCTGCTGTGTGGCCCCAAAGGCTTAGGTCATCCTGTTTTAGGGGCCCCTGACAGAGGAGACAGGTCGTTTTCCACTTCAGCCATGCAGTGATGAGTAATAAGACACCGTTTTTTCCCACGGGAAACATATCAGTGGGAAGCTGAGATGAGATTGAGACAGTTCTGCTGCAGAATGGGTTGTTTTTCCTCTGAGCTTTATAAATTTTACCTGAGAGTAGAAAATTGCAGATGTGCTGGCTAAGGATGACACTGCTGGAGAAGGAAGACAAGACACACGTCCTCTACTGTACCTGCTTTTTATACCTCAGAAGTGATTTTCATTTGTCTTTTACTGGCTCTGTCCAGAAGTATGCTAATGCAACTGCTTTGATTTTCCAATTCCACCTCACAGTTTGATTTGTCAAGGGAGGAATAAATACATCCCATTGAGAGAGAAAAAAAATCAGGATATGCAGCTGGGTGGCTGCAATGGTTGGAAATTCTGTCCACAGGGCCAGATTTCAGAGATGCTCGACGACATCAACTTGGGTGTTAAGAGGAGGATATCTTATTGGAAAGAATGCCGACTTTTTAGGGAGGAAAAAGTTCCTGAAGCCTAGATGGCTTTGGCGAAGGTGATGTGTGCCAACTGTGAAGGCTGCTTATTTCATATACTGTATCATAGATTTGCATACATAGCAGTCCCTCTGTCTGCTGTTTGCATCTTTCAGTACAACTGGAAAAGTAGAAAAACCGGCTGTCAAATTTTCAAGCTCTGTTTGTTGGATTCAGCACTTTAAACCTTTTTTCAAAATTATTATACCTTATGAACCATTATGCAGGAAATACAGTCAATACTTCTGTGTTTATGTGAGTTAGAAACTTCATCTATATACTCTTGTATATAATTGTCAAAAAGTTGAACTACTCTAAATGTAAAGAGTTGCCATCCCATCCAATGTCACGAACATATCCATACATGTAACTGCAGCAGAAATGGGTCATTGGATTGTAACGCTGAACTGTTTTGGGGTTTCGTTCATTTGCCATGGAGACCATTTGGACCATAACAGAGTTGACCACACTGGCATTATGCTGCTGTCAGAGAGTGACGTTGTGCAAGTGGGGGTGAGCACGCAATTCCATCCTTCATGGAGGAATAGGAAGCCTTCCAGCATATGCTTAAACACTGGAAAATGTGTTGTCTGCATATTGTGTTTAGCAGGAAAAAAATTGCACTCATTAAGTAAAGGAACCCTATAATTATAGTGTCACTGATACACGGTACGGTGAACCATGGAACATAGAAAGCCCCCCCCCCCCCCCCTCTCTTCCTCTGTGTCTACAGCTAATAACACTGGCTGGATTTGTTTCTTTGTTGGAGGACAATTTAAAAATACAAACCACTCAAGATAAAGAAGTGACTTAATAATGGGGTTAAGAGACTTAATTGTTTTCCTTGCACACTGTGATTCGTGATTGTGTGAAAATTAACAGCGTTTGTGCCTAAAGATGAAGTAGCTGGTAATTTGTCAAGAATTCTGTTACAGTTGTAGTTTTTAAGTTTCTGGAGAGAAGTATTAAAGCAGACTTTGTTCTGTGTCTCTTATTGCATTGTTTCAAAATAGTTCATATACAGTATATGGCTGAACATTAGCAGTAACAGTATATTACAGTATATTGTGGCTATGGATTATGTTCATCAGTATTCACAATAAATGACAAGCCGAATGCATAAACAACTAAATGAACCCTGGATCAGGAACATGCCTCATATATTCTATAAATAAATGTTTGAATATATTTCTCCTAAGCTGGGGGAAGGTTGACTGTTATGTTTAACAACAAGTAAACAAAAGAAGGGGCACTTGTCATTAAACTAAACAAGAACATTTAAATTTCAACATCATGTTAATGCCAAGGTCTGTTCCACTTTCTCTTACTAACTTCCTTTAATTCTCAAGTTTGAGCATCCTGTCTGTGTGCTATTTAGAGTCAAATTGCTTTAGCTCAGTGGAGAACCTGGGAGACAAACAAATGAGTATAATTTTGTTTTCACACCCATTTTTACTGGTGATGCCGTGAACATTTACTGACAAAAGGATATACTGTACAGTGATTGCATGGAGATTGAGGACCTTGAAAATCTGAAAAGGTTGCTTAGAACAGTGACACAACCCCAACGCTATTCCTCTGCTTTACCCCAACTTGTTGAGCTCTGTTGATTTGGATAAAAGTGTCTGCTAAGTGAATTGTAGAATTGATTGGTTGTGTATTTTCAGAACAGAGCTACATATGTTAGGGACAAAATCTTTACTTGGAACATGGGAAACAAATTACTACATCATGTTTTCAAGCTTTAAACAATTTTAAAAAACAACTACACTGTCTCTTAAACATTTAGACAAGGGGTTCAATTGGTTTTTGGAAAGGTATGTATTTCCAAAATGCTTAAGTTGTTTACATATTCCTTTGAACCTACATTAACTAGTATATTCTAACAAATTTGAATTGTTTGCATGATCATTTGTGAAGATATTGGTTTCTTCCTTGCAGCTGTAACCATTTTTCTATGTAACCGCCCTTTGTTCTCAAGAATGATGGGAAATGTTTGAAACCACTCTGTTTGGACTCTATATCCGAAAAGTGCTCGTTTTGAGACCATTTTCCAGTTTTAGTATCAGTAAGGGGTTAATGCATTACTGAAGATGATCTGGAATGATATGAGCCGAAAGTTGATGTCTTTCAAAGTGTCCGAAAACTGTGTCAAAAATCTGATGAGCTCAGTCATCTATCCTCCTCAACATAAACTACCTGTTTCCATTTGTCTGCTACATGATCTTTCTTAGTGTTACATACACACAAACATACATCTGATGTTCTGTTTGATTAAGAGAAAAAGGGGTACATTTAATTAAATTAAATAAAGTTCATATCCTTTACAAGTAATTCACCAATGTAGTTGAAACATCCTTTGTGTTTTTTGTTTATCACTGTTACCAAGATTTATTTTTATTTATTTTTATTGAAGGTTTTTTTTAAATTTAAAACAGAAACAGGCAATGGGAAAAAAAATACAAGGAAAAACTCTAAACATAAATTATTCAGAAGCTATATGTTCCCAAGCCTGCCCCCCCAAATAATTATAAATCAAATAAAAAACAACAACAACAAAAATGAAGAATACAATTTATCTATGGACTGACAAGCCCCTTATTGGTGCCATAGATAACATAGGACCACATGCAAAATATTCACAAATATTTAAAAGGGTTGGTCTGGTGTAAACCTCCTTGTGACATGATATGTTGTCAATGTTCCACATTTAAAGAGCGATTGTTTTAGACAATACAGTATTTTATAAATTCTTGCCTGTTTATATATTTATCTAAATACATACATATTCACATATTCTGTATATACATGCACTTACTCCCATACATATACCCAAACTCACACATACATGCATACACATACTCAAAGTGCACATATATATACATACATACATACACATGTGCCGTCCATATACATACATTATTAGTATCATATTCCCCTTTTCTTTTTTCTTCTTCTATTTTTCTTTTTTTTCCCATTTATGACCCAAGAACAGTTGTTCAATCACAGTTCAGAGTCAGTAACGAGTCATATCATGAAAGAGCGAAAAGGGACCCAGATTGCGTCATATTTGTGCACAGCGTCTATGTTGCTGTATATGACTCTTACAGCTATTTTTCCAAGTGCATTATACCACTGTTACCAAGATTACGTTTCACCACAAGCAGAGTTACATCATAAAGTGAAAGTAAGGTGATCCAAACACACAGGCTTTGCTCCAAAATGGTGGTTACAGCTTTATTACATTCCATCAGTGCATCTCTATCATATAAAGGGTTGTGTGAATGTGGTTTTGTGGATCAGTGCATGTGCTGCACAGGCAGTAGGACCAGACCATTGTCTAGTACAGTGCTTTTTAAAGATTCACTATACTGCATCTCCTTTACAGGATGGGATTGTGGTGGGTGCTGTTGGGGCCTACGACTGGAACGGAGCGGTGCTGAAGGAAACAAGACAGGGGAAGGTGGTCCCTCCAAAGTCTTCATATGCACAGGAGTTTCCTGAAGAGCTGAAAAACCACGGTGCCTACCTGGGTGAGTAAAGATTGGTAGTTTTTGTAACGCAAAAAGAAATGCAGAGAAGTTGTTGTGATATAGGTAAACATAGGTAAAGGCTTTAACACATTTAAAGGAATCATCCCTTTAGCCACCAGTTCTTCATCTCTGTTCACCTCCTTCTGTCGTGTCTTGTTAAAAGAACTGCGGTTTAACACCTTCTATCCTAGCAGTAACCCGTCACTACAGAGTGTACCCACTGCTCCAGCGCTTCCCATCACATCCATCCCCTTCTCACTCCCACACCACAGACCTCTGCTTTTACCATCAGTGGTTTGTCTCCAGGCTTATCCAGCGGGCGGCCAATGAATGTCATTCTAGACTCAATAGTAATATGAGGTGGAAGCATAATTTTGGACGGGCAAGGAGAAAGTATAAGCTGGGGAAAAAAGGGCATGAAGACATAGATGAAAGTGGAAAAGTATGAGGGGAGCAAGTGGAATTTTTAATGGAAGAAGATGAAATTGAAGACATAGAAGAAGAAATGTGAGAAACCTGAGAAACCAGAACGTCCAGTACTGTGTAACTGAAAGCTGGTCTCAGAGCTTCAACTCCTCAAATTGTAATGTTTTACAATTTTCCTTGAGTCATAGATCACTGCTCTGAAATTCAAATAGTCAGGCCAATCACTCTTCAATCAGTAGAACAAGGCATACTGCCTGGTTTTATGAGGACACATTTGTCCATTAAGCCAGCAGTTCACATCATTTGCAGAACTATAATATATAAAATAAATAGGGTGAATATGAAATAGATAATTACCAAAATATTTTAATAAAATATTGTAATAATAAACAACATTGTACCTGTTTTTCCGTAATAAAGGTGGGAAAGACAAACATCTTAATCTGTTTTTTTTCAGTAGTATGTTGCCTCTTATTTGTTATACATATCCAGGTTACACTGTGACATCTGTGGTGTCAGCCAGAAATGGTCGTCTACTGGTTTCGGGCGCTCCCCGATTCAACCACACCGGCAAAGTCATCATCTTCACTCTAACGAACTCGGGTAACCTCGCCATCCTGCACTCCCTTAAAGGACAGCAGGTACTACTACACAGCATTCATCCTTAAAACCTATAGCACTTAACAAACATTTGCTATCTGCTGTAAAAGACTGTCTCAATGTCATTGTATGTGTCTTAAGGATTTTTTTTAAAACTGCTTGCGAACTTGAAAAGAGCTAACATTGTTTATTAAAACGCTGCAAGGCAAGACAGCTTTATTTTACAGCAAGTTTCAAACAGGCGCAGGCAATGTGCTTTACGTAGGCCTATTGAAAGATAATTTGAAAAGCTCACTTGGATAGATCTTTTTCTTTTTTGTTTAAAGGTTTTTTGTTTTTCATGCCTTCATTTAGAGACAGGACAGTGGATAGTCAATAATCAGGGAGAGAGAGAGTGGGGAATGACATGTGCCTGGCACTATCCACTAGGCTACTGGTGCCCCTAATAGATCTTTTTCTTACTTATGTTTTTATTTTTAGTCATAAAGATAAGAAAAGCTGGAAAACTACCATTATTATGCAATATTTGTCATTGGATGAAATTTGACACATTTTAAGGAGGGCTGCACCGTGGTGTAGTGGTTAGCGCTGTCCCCTAACAGCAAGAAGATTCCCATTTTGAACTTCAGGACCTTTCTGTGTGTGTTTCTCCCATTGCAATGCGTGGACTTTCTTCCACAGTGCAAAGACATGCTCGTTAGGTTAATTGGTGAAAAACAAATGTGCTGCACTGCTACAGTCCAAATGTCTTATATACTGTATAACATACTGCATTGATGTGCAAGTGGCACAAAGAAAAAGTCAGTGCATGTTTCACAAGTACCATAAATTGTTACGGTGTTATAAAACAAAAGCACTTTTGCACTTTAAGTGTACATCGAATAATCTGTTTGGATTGAATCCTTACAATCTGAGTCGCGTTAGGTTAAAAATGATCCATCACTTCAAAGGGATGTGTCTCTGTGTGTTAATGACCACTATACTCCTAACTGGCAGCTCTTCACAGGCTGCAGGTCTGAAGTGATCCTGCAGCAGCTTACATTGTACCAGTTGTCAGCAGCAGTTCATCCAGAACAGCAGATGTTTTTTTGCAAAAAAAAAAAGCTTTTTTATTGGCAGATGTTTTAAATCTGAAAACCAATAGATGATGTTCCATTCACTCCACTGACTGATCCAGACTCGCTCTCTGTGAAGCTCACACAGTCTCAGCATTCAAAAAGGCATTAGGCGTCTGACCACTGACTTTGAAATAACACATGCCTTCACTTGCTTACAGTACAATATTTATGTTCAAACTCCATCCCCTCTGGATAATCAGTAAATCAGTGAACCCAAAAAACATCTGCCTCAACCAACAGTGGAGGAGCCAAGAATTTCAGCTTCAACAATAATTATTTTCCAAAGGATTAAAGCTGATAAATAACAACGTTTTTTTAAATGATTTGCATATATGTCTTCTTCAGATCGGCTCCTACTATGGCAGTGAGATTGCACCTGTGGATATTGATGGAGACGGGATTACAGACAACCTTTTGGTGGCAGCACCCATGTTCTTTAGTGGAGGCTTGGAGAAGGGGAAAGTCTACATCTACAGAGTCACAGAGCTGGTGAGTAAAAATCTGGAAAAATCTTAAACAAATACATAGAAGCTGGACACATACAGGGATTAATCAATTCTCCACCAAGCAGCCGGCCGCACAGAACTGGGTCAACACCTGTTCAAACTCCAGTAATACCCAGTAATTTTGAACACACCTCAGCAGAAGTGTCTGGTAACAGACACACCAAACCAAACCAGACCTTGTTGCATTCCTGCTCCCCAGTTAACACACTGGCGTCCCGCAGACAGACATTTGACACGTGACCTTGTCCAGATTAAATGTGGAGATCAATAAAAGGACTTTGCCATGCCAGTGTGCAGACTTTGTCAGAAGTGAAAAATTAACTCATCAGGAAAGTATTCTGCCCCTTCAAAACCCATTTCCAGCAAACCATTTGGAGGCGAGAAGTTTCTTTAATAGAAGGAAATTTCCTGGTGTTCCAGGTCTGTCTTGCTCATTGGAATAATAAATGCCTTCAGCTGTTTTGAATCCATTCAACAGACGTAGAGGAGGTATTTAAATATCTGGTGTTGCTCAAACCTCATCACAGGTGGAAGGCCAAGCGTAACAGTCAAAAGCAAAACACAAACAGAAAGAAACCCTCTTTTAAAAGTGTCTGTCATCGACAAAGCACTGCCATATGTTCAGGGACATATATTATAATGGTGTGGTTGATTCAGGTGTTACTGTAGATGCTGCACAGGGTTCTGGAAAATGTGCAAGGTTGGATTCCCTGACTCAAAAATGTGTCACTGTGTCCACAGGGAATATCATTCATCTGTGATGTGAAAATATACACTTGACTTTATGAGAGAATGCACAAAGGCATTTCATTGGGTAAGGTTAGATAAGAGTAAGGTTTAACAATGAGTAAGGTATTTTACCTGCTTTTTGTAAAGTGTCTTGAGATAATATATTTTATGAATTGGCGCTATACAAATAAAGATTGATTTATTGATGGTTGGCACTGTGCACATAGACTTTTATCAATTGTTTGCTAAGCTAACAGCATGGATTAATGTTAATCCATTCCATTGCTGACCAGCTTGGCTGGACTAAAATAAACCTGTTTAAAATTAAGTTTGCATTTTTTTTTTTTATATCTCTACAGTCATTTGATTAATTGTCATGAAATGTCCTACATCTTCTATGCTAATCATGAAAAGAGAGAGATTAATTAATAAGATTTTCTTTAATATCAACAATGAATTGTATGTATTCTGACAGTTTCACAGATTATTATGAGTCAAGTCTACAGGACTCTCAAATGTCTTTTATCTTATTGTTTTGGTCTTCTGGCCCATCACTTTGTTCTGTTTCATCCTCACACATTTAATAACTTATTCTTTAGCGACAGTAGCATCTGTTTTCATTGAAGAGGATGAAAGATCCAACTACCTGCCCAGCATACAGTCACAGTTACATCCAGCTGGAGACACATTTAGCAGCTAAACAGCTAAAAAGTAAAACTGTTCTTCCACATCAGTTAAATGTGGTTGCACTATAACATAACTGTATGTCAATTTTGTGTTGACAACTTGTTTTCATTGCCATGAATAACAATCCTGATTGCAGGTTGAGTGATGTCATTGTGAGCGGATAAATATGCAAACATTAGCAGTTTTTCAAAGTGCTGCTGAGCATACTGCCTCACAGAGCCATCAGCATCTGACTCACTTCTTGTCTGTCTGCCACATACTTTCAGTCTGTGTCTCGCTCATTTTAACACTGTATGAGAAGATTGTCTTATCTTATCAGAGATGTTTGAGTGGTTTAGCTATGATGCAGTCAGAAATATGATAAAAAATCACTAACAAATCAGATATCCAGTGACACACTGATAAGGATAAGGTCTTAGCAACCGAACCTCCGGGATAAAAACTACAAGTCAAAATGCAAAATAAAGTTTCCCAAAGTCTGTCAGCTGGTGAAAAATAAAATTCCATTCAACGAAGGAAGTTCCAATTGAAACGTACTCCTGAGCCCCTGCAGACCGGTTGTGACCCTTCATGGCCTCCTCACAAACCATATGTTTCAAATTTAAACAGCACTGGATATATTTTTCCCCATTTCTCTATCAATCTCCCACTTTGTCACACGTGCACACATCAGGTAGCCGAGGAGTCAAAGCTACCTAAATCAACTCCCTTCCCAATTATTCAACTGAAAAAACATGTGATCTCATGTTTCCTCTGTCAACTCTGAATTATATTATGACCCTGGATGCCTAGTGGAGCAATGATATGCATGACTACTGATGGACTAAAGTATTTGGCTCCATTCTGTCCAATTGCCTTCTTTGAAATATGTTCCAGCCGGGTTGTTGCTTTCAAAGACATGGATATTTTCCATCTGACTTTACATTAGCTAAGAATAGAACTTCAAATAAATTCACTAAAGCTATACGGTGTTCTTCAGTTCTTTTACGACCCAGAGGTAAAATTCCTCACTTGTTTGGTCCCAGATGTTCCAGATATTTGAGTTCAAAGGGCAGAGTTAAACGATTATGCTGAAAACACAGACGCTGATCCAAACTTTATCTTTTAGGTTCATTCATGGAAAGATATGAAAAAAAAACCAGATTGTTACTTTTTCCTGAAAGATAAAGGAAAGCATGATTATTTGACTAAAGATGGTTTGAGGTCATTGGAAAAATAAACCCAGCTGGTTCGAGGGCAACAATCTCTGCCTTGGTCTTGTTATAAGACATCTAAATAAATGGATGACGGATCAGTAGAAGAACCAGATCAGACCACTGACTGTAAATCTGAACTCTGCCAGAAAGGATCTGTCCTGTACTAAGGAAAGATGTCCTATTGAATGGATCTTTCCATTCAATAGGACATAGAGTATGACTTGATTTGACCAGCTATTTGCTATTTTTTTCCAACACAGCTTTTGTCCTGCACAGGTTCTATTTGTTTGTGTTAGTACTGTAAAAGCTCTTTGTATGTATGAGCATGCCACGATTTGTTTCAAAAACAGGTCGTCTGTGTGCTGTATGAGGTGTTGTTGATAATCTAAAATGTAGTTTTCTATGGTATTACCCTCTTTACACATGATGCTGTCAATAATACTCGTTGGGAGTAAATGTAAACTTGTTACGACCAGTGAATTTAGGACCCAGATGCAGGACACATACACAGAGGGATTGATTGGTAATGAGGTTTATTGTGGCAAATGGAGATGAAGATGGGTGGAAGGTTATTCTGGAGGTTAGCAGAGTGAAGGGGGTGAAGGCTGACCCGACCAGAGTTGGGGTGTGAGTGTGGCTGAGCAGTCTTGAGTCCAGAGAGCAGGTTGAGGCAGATGGCTGAGCAGGAAGGCAGGTGGGTGAATGGTGATCCTGAAGCAAAGGAAAAAACAGGATGAAACTCAAAAACCAAAACAAGCACAAAAGATTCATTTCTAAGATTTTTCAAAGTCTTAATTTAGCCTGAGCCGTAGTCTACCGCAGTAGTTGATACAACAATCTGGCGATGAGTGGATGGAGAGCCGGGGTATATATACTGCTGAGTTGATGAGGAGATGGAGAGCTGCATTGCAGGTGAGAGCAGGTGAAAGGAATGAACCTCAATCAGGAGGGAGCCAGAGTGAGAGAGCCATGACAAAACACAGATGGTCCAGTTTTTATAAATAATACTTTATTGATCCCCAGTGGCGAAATTCAAGTGTTGCAGCAGTAAAAGACAAGAAGAAGAGCATGCATATGAGTACAAATGAAATAAGAATATATAGGAATTGGCATTTGCCAAAATAGTTATTTTTCAAACTAGTCAGCAATGCCTCTTCTTCTTGAGGAAACTCTGTTAAATGCAGGTCCACAAATGAATTTCTAACTGATAAATAAAGTTATTTATGTTGACTAGAAACATATAAGTAAAGAATATATGTTGAAAAAAATAGACTACAATTTGGGTTAAGTGCTTTTCTGGAAACAGCACTGCAGCAGTGACCAATGAAACCAAGGAAATACACACTTCAGCAGAATCTAACCAAAACATAAATCCACTTTAAAATTACAACCCTGATGCATCAATCCAAAATGCACATGGCTGTTGTCCTTACAAGTAACTTGGATGGTGGAACTGATAAACTGCTAAGAATATCACATTTTATAGACAAGGACAATTTGGTTTCTGATGTTAAATAAGGTTTTAATCTGTTGATGTTTTAATGTTTTAATAATCCTTACACTCTTACAACCTCACAGTATTTAAAGGATGCCCTTTCCCATTAGTGGTGCTATATGAAAGTCCTTTAGGTCCACTGATTAATACCCAGAGATAAAACAAGCACACACAAACATCTGGTCAACTCAACTCAAGTGCACCTTTATATTCTTATTTTAAAATGGCCAGAATGAATTGGTAAAATTCATCTCTGTCCTGAAGATCTATGTGTGTGCTACTTTTAACCTGTGGGTGAATTAACCTTGCACATAATGGAATTACAATTACAGCATTTTTAGCTCGGCTCATTAAGTCTTTTATGATGTAGTGATAGGATATACCGTCATAATGTAACAAACTTAAAGTTCATACAAAGTGATGATACAGTCTTTATCATCATTATGTTTCCCTTCCTCCCTCTCTTACAGAATCGTTTCGTCTTTGAAGGGTCTTTGGAAATCCATAATGGTGGCCAGAATGCTCGATTTGGCTCCTCACTTGCGCCGGTCCCTGATCTGAACGGTGACGGCTTCAATGACTTGGTGGTGGGGGCCCCGCTTGAAGATGACCACAAAGGAGCCATTTATGTTTTCTTCAGCCAGCACAACAGAATTCTACGCAAATACAAACAGGTAAGAGAAGTGTAAATCCTGAGGGATTGTATGTTTTTTTCCTACCAATTATAATCACATTCTACCTTTACTGCTGATTTTTAGTGGACCATGTGTTTTTCATTTGAGTAACCAACTACCAGATGCCCATTGATTTATATACAGTTAAAAAAAAACATCTTCTGGCAGACACTTGTGTTTTGCTGCAAGAAACCATCATGGTATGCTTAAAAAATCAGTTTAGTGAAGGAAAACAAAAGCAGACAGGAAGCAAGAGGGGAGGCAAAATTAGGGAAGAGGCATTCACAGCCACAAGAGACAGTATTGTATATGGGCTCACATACTGAGTGATAAACAAGGAATGAAGGGCAAGTGGGTTTCAGGATCAGATCAATTACAGAAACAAAGGAAAGCTGTATGAACAAGAAGGCGTTGACAGAGGGATTATGAGCAGTTGTGAAAAAACAACCTCACAGTAAAATGTTTTTACTTAGGCTGCCAAATGATGATTTAAAAAAAAAAGTTTTATTTCTAATTTATCTTCATGTTTGAAATAAAAAGAAAATCATTTGAAAATTAGAATTGTAATGCTTTTATCTAGAATTTTTTTAACTGTCTTTAGCTGAGAGTAATTAACTTACTGTTTGAATTCAACCCTGCTTTTATTTTGAAATAAAGCCAGTACCTTCTGGTAGATCAAAAGGTTACGACATTAACTTAACCACGGAAAAAGGAACTTGTTAAGGATCGAAAACTAAATGAAAACAGCTAAAAGGAACGGTAAAAAAAGAGAAATGTTTGATGTATGAGGTGGTTATTATGTTTGTCTCGTCAACTGAGCTGTCTGAGAGTTTTGCACAGTGGATGAGACATTCAAAGATGCAGCAGTGTCTTCTTTTCCATCATTGTGACACAAAGGAGACACAGCTGGCCAAACTTGAACACAAACTTGAACACTTAAATAAATATGCAGCTGCTCTTATAATTCATTTCCCTGTTACTCTGTTAACTTTATCAGTATCTATATTTAATCAGGTATCTTCCTCTGTTTCTCAGAGAATAGCCGCAGCAGATCTGGCTCCTGGCCTGCAGTACTTTGGCCGCAGCATCCATGGCACAATGGACATGAACAACGACGGTTTAGTGGATCTGGCAGTGGGTTCTCTTGGTGCTGCTGTTCTCCTCTGGTTTGTTTTTCATTCAGAAAATAATACTCTTCTCAGAAATGTTAAAGATAGTTCTTGCAGTTATTTCTGTAAAACTACTTAAATACATCCCCACATATAGTTTTATACGTGCATTGAGAGATAATTATATTCCCAGAAATTCTTTTGAGTCTTCAACTTATTAGTGTGGCTTTATTTGTATGACTTTTGTGCCCTCACAGGTCGCAGAGTGTTGTACGGATATATACAAGTGTCAGATTTGAGCCCAGTAAAGTCAACATCTTTGTGAAGGACTGTCAGCGAGGTGGCAAAGACGTGACCTGCATGTCAGCCATTGTGTGTTTCAACATTACTGCCCGGACGGCCATCCCTCCCACACAGGAAATTGGTAAGCCAGAAAAATAATCCACTGCTGTGGAAGCATGTCAGTAAAGTTTCCTAGAGTCTCCCCTTTCCTTGCCAGATATTTGGTTTCTTCCAAAAGATTATAAAACTGAATTTCATCTGAAGGTAAAGCAGAAACCCTTTAAGTTGTTGCAAAATACCATAACTATCATTTCCACAAGTCACACATTTGTCTTAATTAGAATTTTTTATTTCAAATATGGCTTTTTATATTTTGATTCTCAACAAACAAATTGTTATTCTGCCAACTGTACTGTTCATGCTTGAGCGGTTAAATTGATATGTTGGTCTGCAGTTCGATATAGGTCAGTGGTTCTTTAAAGTGTGTTACATGAAAGAATCAAATTTGGCCGGTGTCAAGTGACAAAAAGAATTCAGTCCTCTGGATGTATATCCTTCATTTCATGGCTCCAACAGACTTTTCAGCGCGTGGGTTCTCGTAAAAACTGCCATGGCTACTTCTATTTAGAATGGCGCCAAGGCAAAATGCTTCTTTACAAGCAGTAAGAGATTCTGATCTCACTGCTGTTTCTCTGCCAAAGTGAATGCTACTGCCTCAACAACTGACATATTTTAGTCACAGAGCTGCTATCAAATGTTCCTTTCATTGTTTGAATGCCGTTTGAAGTAGATCAGCAATTTATATCTGCTTTGTTGGGCTTAAAAAAGAGATTGGTTTCTTATTGTTTGATGGTGTTGAAAGCTCACACAAAGCTCAATCCTGCAGATATGCTTCATGTGCTGCTGATAGAAGCCCACCTGCATATAACCCCAGGGTCTCTGCTCACAATTTGTTTCAACAAACTGGATGGCGGGGCTCAGTTTCACTGTGTATTAGGGTGGAGGAAGCAGAGGTGCATTGGAGCGTGTTCTGCGTTAACCTCTTGACCCTCGGACATCTTTATCAAATCTATCAGATGTGTCAAAACAGAGTGGAGGAAGAGCACAGGGAGGTATCTTGTCTGCCATATCTTCATACAGTGGAACACGTTTATTTGATTTTCCTCTCATCGTTGTGTCTGGGTCGGTAATGCATGGCAGATGTGCTGGTGTTTGTGAGCTCGATGTGGTCTGTTGCATAAAAATTTAAATTTTGTCCATACCAGTTAAGTTAATCTTGTTTATGCAAATGTCTATTTACAGTATTTGAGAGTGGTGTCACAATAAAGAGCGAAACACAAGTCATTTTTAAATGCCAGAGTATGGATTTGAGGTAATAAAATATTAAGGGTTGTCATATGGTGAAAAGGGGAGAACACTTCCAGTTTTATATCAGTTATTAGCACAGATCTTTGTACACAAGGCTCTAGGATTTTTTTGAACTCTCTAATTCTCTCGTTGACCCCAGATACAAAGCAGGCACAGTCCAGCTTTTGAAGATTTTTCCTCATGCCATGAAAACATGAGGCAGTGAATGGAAAGCCTCCTAGACAATGTGGCTTGGAAAGAACCCAGAAGTGAACCCAGAGGGGTTTGGACTCTTGTATATGTTGGTCACACATTCATCATATGTTCACAGTCAAGCTAATATTGTATTGCACTGCCACAGTGATGTCATTCACCATAGCCAGTTTACTGCCATTTGTCAATTAGTTTGCACTAATGTTAGTCCAATGATCAAAGTAAAACAAATAGGAAATGATCTTTTATAATTCCACCAAGATGTGTTATTTCTTTCCTCTTCTTTTTCTTCTATAACCCACCAGGGATCAAATACAATGTCTCCATTGCTGAAAGGCGTTTTAATCCTCGAGCAGTACTGGACAACCCGAACAAGCTGCAGATGCAAAATCTGACCCTCCTTCCTGGACAGGAGACCTGCGAGCACATTTACTTCCATGTCACGGTGAGGCCCATTTTATATAAGTTACATTTAAAGGGGAAATCAACATTCTCAAAGCAGCAATAACTTTCAAACAAACAGCTTTTTTAAATTGTATCTGTTCATTCGTGTAAAGGCTTTTCTATAGTTAAGAAGGTGAGATGGTTGAAAGATTAGATTGGAAGACACTAAATAGAGGCTTCTTTATGTTGAATTCTGTGAGAACTTTGAGCATTATTTTAAAGTTAAAATGCTGTTTTGGATGCTTTACTACTACAATAATAATTCAAAATAATTACTTTTGTTGAATTAAAGGAGTCTATTTTAACATGTTGAATTTCAGCAAAACATCATTCAATCTGATACCTCAGTCTTAAATTTTTATAATTGGTAACAACACATGCGGCATACAGACGAGATTCTAATAATATGTTTTGGCATTTCTGCATCCCCTTTGAAAGTAAAAATACTTTAGTGCCATGATAGAGTCCAGACTAATCCTCAAGTTGAATGTTATACAACAGGAGACTACAGACTATGCGAGGCCCATAGTGTTTACCGCACAAGTGGGACTACAAGATCCAGATAAAGAACCAATCCTGGACGACACCTGGCCGACTGTTGTGAGGACTGAGGTGAGACACGATCTGACTTTATTAAAATGCACTTCCAGAAATTACAGTCTGATTCTACCAAAATGAGAATGAAATGAAAATGATCTGTAGTTTATTCGACTTAAAGAAGCTTATTTCTTTGGACAGCTGCCCTTCTGGAACGGCTGTGACGAGGACGATCGCTGCATACCCGACCTAGCTCTGCAGAGTATGACCGACCTGATGACGCCAAAGTAGGTATCCACATATTCAACACAATAATCACACTGCAGCACACACGAGAATACACAGACATTCTGCATTCACACCCTTAATTAAAAAAAAAAATGGAGGTTGGGTTGGAGGGGCAATGCAACATGGTACTAATGTGATGTTTGGCACACATATTGTTATACATGGACACCAAGTAGTGATCTTTGTTACACAGATAAAAATGGTAATTGTGCAAATAAAATTAAAATTGTTGCATTACAATAATACAGCCAATTGACTCTCAGTCCAATAGATGGTGCAGATTTGTTTCTGGTGAGGTCTGCAGAGGTGATCAATATGATATTATTTGTTTGCTTCAAAAACAACCATCTGCTGAAGGGGCTTTGTAAAAAACTGTATTCAAAAATGTTGCTTTGTTTCAAATTCATGTAGCTGTGCAATAGTCCACACAACTTTTTAAGAAGTGTAGTTGGCCTGTGTAAACTGTAATACAACTTCAGTCTGTGGGATGCATGTATCATTTATGCATGTTTAGGTTTAGTGGAAACAGATGTTGCCAAAGTTTCTTTAAAGAAATAATTTGGACGAAAAGCTAATAAGCTAATAAATTGCAAAACATATGCTATCATAAGGTTCTGTATTTTCATTTGGTAATTCTCTACTCTATAAAAAATATTGCAACTTATTTGTTCCTACATCTCCTTCTGTCCCTCTCAGTAATTTCTGCACACAGCCTGTGCAGTCCCGTGGAGCTTTCTGCCACCATGTAAGTGAAGCAGGGACTGAAGGATCTCTGCGTGTTGTGGAAGCCCACAGGAGGAGGATGGTGGTTGATATACGATTGGAAAACAAAGGAGAGAACGCCTACAATTCTCTTCTAAATATCTCCTACACGCCCAATCTACGCTTCTCTAGCCTCATAGTCAAGGTGAATTTCCATCTCCCATCTCCTGTGGTTTATGATGAGATCAAACTTCTATTAACTTGGTTTTACCAGCAGGTGCCATTAAATAAATGGTGTATTTAGGCCAGTGGCACTGTATTAAAAACTGCTGTTTTATTTGACCTAGGACACCTCTGACATCAAAATCGATTGTTATGTGGAGGACAAACTGAGGAATGAGAAGATCTGCAATGTCAGCGCTCCATTCATGAGGGGCAAAAGTCAGGTCAGTGAAAAGAGTTCAACTTGAAATCTGCTTGAATTTTGGGCAATTCCTGTGGATTTGTAACTTTCCTAAATATTTGCCCATCCATGATCCACTAAGGCGTTTTTTGCTGTTTTTCTGCATGGTGCACTGGCAGATTTACAGTTTTTGCGCTGATTTCGGAACATTTTCCTGTATTATTTCTGCCATTTCGTTCCGGGAGGTTTTTCCAAGTCAAAGAAGGCCATATGTTTGAGGTGAGATTAATAATTCCCGAATAAATCTGACTGAATGGAAAGCAGATGTAAAAGTTCAACTTTCCAACCATAAAAAAATAATTTTTCACACAGACTCCCAAATAGGATCAAAATCAGTTAAGACAGTTGCACAGAAATAAAAATCTGGGACAGTGTCACAGCCTGCATTGTGCTGCTACTCCACGGCTGAGAAAACACTGACATTGGTCACATTGGACCACTGAGACCCAAAACACATACTGCAGGCTTTAGATGACCATGACAGACCACAATGGCTAAAGTACAAGCCACAATCAAACCAGAGGAGCTCTTTTTAGTTCTGGTTTGTGATTTCCCTCCTTTCTATTGTCTGACATCCAAGTTTACAATGTCAACACTGAAACATGTCCTTCTGCATTTTACTTAATAACTTTAACAAATGTGTTTAGGAAGCAACTGTAATAAAAAATAAGCACATTTTATGAAACATTTTCTTATCACAACACATTCATAAAGACAAAACTGAACATTACAGATCAAGTTCAACATCCTTACCTTAACTTACCGTAAAATCCGGAGTATAAGACACACTTTTAATACCTATTTGTTCATCTTAAAAGTTGGCTGCGTCTTATTCACCGGTGCGACCAATATACCAGTATAATATACTGAACCCAATAACCCATCCCCATTCATTGTGTATTGAAAGCTGATTGAACGCTGTGCTGGAAGAGACGGCGACACAGACCAGCCTGGCTGCGCGACTTTTTCACATATTTTCTCCCTCACGAGGTCATAATCATGCATTTACAGAAAACAGTGGTATATTGTTCCGTAAATAAACATTGTGGAGTGCTCTTTTACATTTAAAGAGTCCTATATTACAGTTAAAGAGTGACCAGAGGAGTCGGGCAGCGCAGCTCGCAAGCTAGGAGTCTGTGCCTCACAACTTTCACCGCAGACTGAGAGCTCAACTACCGTACTGTAGCTAGTAGGAGGACAAACTCCCGAAAGTGAAAACAGACGGAACTAAAAGAGCGACACAGCTGCACAGAAAATGCACGTTGTAGACATCGCTGAACACAATATAAATCTCACTTTATTTACAGTTCTATGAACAGAGGACGGCTAATACTTCCAGACCAATCAAATGTGTTTAAACCTAAAAATCTCAAAGTTCAAGTCACTATATGATCAGAACAGGAGAGGTTATAAAGAGAGGGAAAGGCTTCATTAGCCACAGAAATCTAGAAAGCTGCACATTAACTTTTTGCTCAACACTCTATGCACCTTGTCTGCTAAATAAGAGATATTTAAAAAGGTTTTAACACATATTTACATACAGTATATTGCACACATTTAATTTCTCAACTGTGTTAAATAATGTATTCTCAGTGGCCAATCAAGCGACTGTCTGCTATTCCATGATAGTAGACAGTTTTTATGAACAACAGACTGTTGCTATGAAGACGAGACTGTTGCTATGAAAATCAGGTGGTTGCTATCCCAATAATCCCCAGCCCCTCCATTCACATGCCAAATTTTAATTGCGCAAGACAATGAACCCAAATTGCTCCCTCTCCTAGTCAGTTGTGTATCGATGTGTATGAATACACACCACTTAGCAGCCTCTGCCATCAGCGTCTCACCCAATCCGGAACACCTCTGCTTCTCGTCTGGTTCCTGCCCGCCATGTCCGGGGTTCAGGGTTCTACTATGTCAACCCCATCACTTTAAATGTTCCCCCTATAATAAGCAACATACAGTAGAACTTTATCAAACTGCACCTACCAATTTGACCAGCCGCTTCAACCTCATGGGTATGTAAGTGTACAACAGAGCAATAGTTATACTAAACAATACAATGCATAGATAAATAATATCAATTCATCATTCAAGAAAATCTTCAGAGAGGGGGGTATGTGGGGCAGTAAGCCAAACTCAGCATTAAGCATCAGTGTCAATGATTGTATGTGGTCCAGAAAGCGCTTCCAGGTTGTGTAACATGTTTAAGACAGCCGTATTAAATTATCTTATTTTCTTCTTCTTCACTTGGTCCAAAATCTTTCAACATTTAGAGGGTGAAACAAGAATCTACTGATCTAGCCTCAGGACCCACAACCAACTCCTTAATGAGAAATTTCTGATATTTTTCTCAACCAACAAGATTTATTGAATGAACAATAGTGCAGTTTGGACTTCAAACCGGACAAAACATGTGACAGAACAACGAGATGGAACAAAACAAACATGTTTTAAAAGCGCTTCATGGGCTTTTTGACACAATGTATTTCCATGCACCTATCTGATTCTGATTTGTAACCCACTGAAAACAGCACCGCAACTCACTTTGCGGCCCTGACCCACCAGTTGGGAACCACTGCATTACAAGTAAAACAAGCCTCTAATTGGTTGCATTCAAGTTTTGCAGAAAAAAAAAAAAACGTTAGCAAAGACCAATGGAGTGATTTAGAGTTGTTGTTTTTTTAAGATTTATTTTGGGGCTTATTGCCTGTATTTGATAGGGCGGTGGATAGAGTAGGAAACTGGGGAGAGAGATTAGGGAATGACAATGCGGTAAAGGAGCCATCAGTCATATTTGAACTTGGTGCCCGCTTAGAGGACTGTAGCCTCCGTATATGGGGCGCAATCCAACCACAAGTGCCCCAAATGAGAGGTTTTTAAAACGCTGGTACAGCACTGGTATTTTAATTCTGATCAGCTGTTTCACTCACATTCTTCAGAACAAGGAAATTGACTGTTTCCTACCTATATATTCATCGTGATTCAATTAATGGGTCAACACAGGCTCTTATGGAGCTCTCTTATATTCCCCACAGCAACGGGGCTTCCTCAGGTGCAGTCTTATGAGTTCACTTTTGTCACACGATCCTTGACTGTAACATTCATGTGATAGGTTGTTACGATGTGACTCATGTTGCTAAGTAATCAATGTGTCTTTTGTGACATGAAAACAGCACACAACACTGAGTTCATATTTTATGTGACTGAGTGTGAAGAATGGACCTCCGCAGAGTTGATTTTCCTTTGTTTCACATTCTTCATTAAAGAGGACACACTGTCGCTGGCTCAAAAACACATGAGTGAAACTAAAACCTGCAGTATGGAGTCTTGGAAGATTTCTGGGATAGCTGCCATAACGTATGTGAGAGCTGCTGGATCACTAACACAGCTCTGAAGGTGACTTTGCACATTCTCAACTCATTTTCTTAGATTTGGAATAATCATCCGTTATTTCAACATTAAAGCTCTTTGCAGTACATTTTTCTGCTGTAGACTTTTAAAATATAAATCAGCATCCATTGAGATGTCATTTTCAAAAAAGCCTCTTGGCAACAGGGTAAACAAAACTGTCTTGCAGCCATTAAGAACATTTTGTCCTGCGAGGGCTTTGTGCATCAGGTGAGACTGAGTGAAAGATAGTGGGAGGTTTTTCTTTCTCTCATCTGTTACTGATTCTCACTTTCAATTCTGCTGTTTGCAAGCTTTTCCACAGGCTTGTAATGTCAACGATATTTATGAGACTCTTGCACTTTCCAGTGAGCTTTACAGCAAAGAATCAAGTTTTATTTTTAAGAAGGTGATGTTTGAATAAACTTTAAAAGGGATGACACTGATTGCATCTAAATAAAAGCTATTAAAGAGCGAGCAGATTATCCATAAACCGTCTTTTTCATTGATGTCTGAACAATAGTCTGTCTTTCTTACTTTCCTAATACGGAAGGCTGATAACAAATACGGAAGGAATAAACTAATAAAGGTGATTCAAAGCGGTCTTGAGACATCCTAACCCCGTTATTATTACAAACAATCGTGATCTCCTTGGTAACCAAAATATCACCACATTTCTCTATAATGCTCCCCGACATCTGAACCAAGAGGACTCAGGTCACCCATTTAAGGCTTACCAAGTGATTCATGCCCACTCATTCTGCCTGAACCAAATCCAGAGCCACAAGCCTGATCTGCTCTGGTCGAGGGCCTTTTAAAAATGTGGCAAACTGAGTTTAACAAGGCTGATTGGTACGCAGCTACTTCTGCCAAGACTGCCCAAACCGCTGTTTAGCTGAGAGAAAGTAGAACATCAGGGCAAGCTGTTTAAAGTGGCCAGTGAAAGCTCTTATTTGGACTTATTTGGAGTCTTTTCGACCTGTGTAAAACTAGTACGCACTTCAAACTTTGCTGATGCCTGCTCTAAATGAGCCCTAAAATGAGCCTGTTTTCACTGAGCAATGACAAATTACTTTTTCCTTGTCGTGGGTGTACAGAGAGACAAGCTGAACTAGTTGTTGCCATTAATTGCTTGATTATGGACTGTGAATGTGGCTGAATACGTCAGCCCCAGAGGAGGAAGTAGATCTTTAAGCCTGGTTTCAACTTCCTTTTCCAACTAAGCTTGCACATGATTATCCTCCAAACACACACATGCAAGTGAGGAGCCAAATCGAGCACTCTTGCCACCATTATGGATTTATAAAGACCCCTCAAGGATGAAACGCTTCTGTAAGAGAGGGAAGAAGGGAAACATAATGATGATTAAGACTGTATCACCCATATGAATTTAGAGTTTGTTATCTTCTGGAGTATATCCTAAAAGATGCTCAGAACAATATTTGACGCAGGCTTTATACAGTGTGCTACACAAGGCAGCCCTGTCTTGCTCCAAGCATAATATATATTCTTCCCTTTGGTTTCAACTTCATAAATATCAGAAGAGAATGGCCGCTTAAGGGACATTATAGCGTCTTTATAACACAAGAATTTGTGACTGTATGCTTAGGTCTGTTAATGATGAGTCAGTCTATATGGGGAGGGGGTACAATTTACTTTGTTATGCATTCCTCTCTCTGGCAGAATCAGTCAGGATTTCATTACAGCACTGAGAGCTGTAAACAATGCAACATGCAACGCTCGGCCTTTCCTCTCCTCTCCTGTGTGTGTGTGTGTGTGTGTGTGTGTGTGTGTGTGTGTGTGTGTGTGTGTGTGTGTGTGTGTGTGTGTGTGTGTGTGTGTGTGTGTGTGTGTGTGTGTGTGTGTGTGTGTGTGTGTGTGTGTGTGTGTGTGTGTGTGTGTGTGTGTGTGTGTGTGTGTGTGTGTGTGTGTGTGTGTGTGTGTGTGTGTGTGTGTGTGTGTGTGTGTGTGTGTGTGAGTGCGTGCGTGGTCATGATGATTTGTATTTATGGGGTTGCCATCAGCTAAAGGGAAATTTCCTGGCTCTTATACAATACCAACTATGCCGTTGTCTGCCTGGGGTCAAAGCTGGAGACTTATTCCTAGTTATTGCGGGCTTTAGTCTGTAATCCTGAATGCAGGATATTTACTGTTGGAGGCATATATACAGTAATGTGAAGCCTCTTACCTCTGATGTAAATGTTTTGGTACGCTGTAATAATACTAAACTGATAACACATAAAAGGGAAACTGACGGAATAGATACAATGTGGAATTATTTGAGTGATTTGTTCTTCTATACTTCATTTTCCCCATTGTGTAGGTAACGTTTCGTCTGGAGCTTGAGTTTAGTCGGACTGTCTTCCTGGACCATGTCAGGATTATCCTGGAGGCTGAAAGGTGTGATCATTCATTGAAAATCTATATTTTAAATGATTTCCATCTCCATAAAGATGCTTGAAACAAGTTAAAAAAAACTTGCAATTAAAGCTTTGAGGATTAGTTAAAAGAGCATTGAGGCCAATAAATAATCATAGTTGACCGTTTTGATTTTTTTTATCTTGTTGTCTTGACAGTGATGGCGAGGAAGAGAGCACAGCTGATAATCTCAACGACATCTATTACTCACTGAGATACGAGGCAGACCTTCTCTTCACTAGGTTCGTCAATTTCTTCATCTCTAAAAAGATAATGCATGTCGCTGAAGTTCTCGAGCTATTAATTCTCAAATGCATCTGGAACAAAGTGATTTGATGGCATCTGGAAAATGTTGTGCAATGGGCTCTCATTGTTGGGAAATAAGATGCAGATACTGTAGCTGGATGTGGAACTTCATATCACGCACATATGCTTTAAATCTCACATAAATGGAAGATAATTGCTCCTCACATTCCTCTTGTTTGTGTTTAATTGTTTACTTCAAAAGGGATTCAAATCCGTCCCGCTATGAGATCAAATCAGAGCTGTCGCTGGAGGAGCCTGGAGTTATCGGACCTCCTTTCAACTTCACGTTCCAGGTGAGAGCCATGAGCATCTTCACAATAACTTTAATTGACTTCACATGAAAACACTTGGAAATGATTTACATCTTGTTTTGCTTTAGATCCAGAACCTTGGCTACTTCCCAGTAAAGGATCTGCAGCTGAACATTGAGATCCCTGAAATGACTAAAAATGGGAACCAACTCCTGCAGATATCTGACTTTCATATCGACCAGGTGAGTGTGGAGCGTTAAGGTCAGTCTCAGCAAAGTTACTTAAAGTGAACTTTAGAGAGACTAATTACTGCTTTAGAAGGAAAAGCTGAATTTGTAAACAACAAAAAGAAGCCTCAGCTAAGTACAGCATGATCATGGGTTTTGTGCCTCGCCTTTCCTGGTCTAACAGTAGATTATCATGAGTTATGTTACCAGACTTCCAGTTTGAAAGATGTTGAATTTCCTTTTTTCTGAGGTTGTTTTGACAACCACCCTGTGGCAAAATACATTTCAAACCTAAATATAGACAAACCAGCCCGTTTTACTCTTCTTTAAGACCTTTCATTCTTTGCAAGCAGTAATGAAGTGTAATTGTTGAAATAATGGTTCCTTATTTCAGCCAAAGGTAGACACAAGCTTTCAACATCTAGAAGGAAACTTCAGGTTCAAGTCAAAACCTTTGCTAGCTGATTTAACCAGTTAAGCTGACTTTAGCTAAGTGAATTGGAATAAGTTGTTTATTCAACTAGAGCGGATGTTGTAACCATCCTACTATGCATGGATTAGTTGGGAAAGTCAAATGTTTAGACTCATGAATTAAAGCTAGCATCGTCTATAATGTGAAACCGGTTTTCATCTCTAGCCTTTAACAGTTTCACTGTGACCATGATTATTTACTAAACGCATCCAGTATGTCGGTTACGTGGGTAATTAGGGACCAACACTGTTTGGTAAAATACGTTTTCTGTTCAAACAATGAGTCCATTCCTTGCTTCAAGCACTACTTATGTTTTAGCATTTACCATTTCTCCCCTCGCCTGCCTGCAGTCTTAATGTTAAGCTAGGCTAACCACATCCTGATTAAGGTCTGCCCTTTACACACAGACATGAGTTCTCTTCTTAAGATATAAGTCTATTCCATTATCTGCAGATTAAGTTTTGTAATTAATAATCAAATTGTTTTTTTTTGCAGGTTAAGATTGTAATATACTGACAGATGTTTTTTTTACCACATGCCACCCAGAGAGATGATTCACACTGTTTACCACCTCAGCATGTGGCACAGAGCAGGGCGTCACCTGAGGACCTCTCCCGCTTCTCCCGCTTGGTAAAGTAGAAAATATATATAAAAAACATGTTTATACTCCTGACTCAGTCTTTGGTCAGGTTTTTTTCTGAAGGCTGAAATCATCTTTTTATTCACACAGAACCAATCCAACACCCTGACTCTGCCCGTCCAGTGCACCGTCAATGTGGCCGCCTACAGAGAAATTGCAGTGAGAATCACAGGAGCACTAAGAATAGATACCTTACATGCAGTGAGTGTAAAACCCTCTATCATGCATACATAACACTGGAAATCCTCAGCTTTCTTATAGCACATTTGCATGCAAGTGTCCCATTCATCTTCCTGTTGTTCTGCTTTGACTCAGTTGAAAAACACCCAGCTTTGTAGTCTCTCAGCTGTGTGATGTGTTTGTAAAAACTGGCAGCTTGTTTTCATTTCCTCTCCAGCTGAAGTTTAAAATCTTGGAGCTAGCAACCAGTGCATCAGTGGAGCTTCCCTCTTCCAGCCCCATGTTTCTACATGAAGAGAGGCCTGTCAGACATGTGAGTCAACAACAACTGAAGCTGTAAACTGTCTCTGTCCCCGAGTCTGTCCTGATCCGATCTGAGCTCATAATGGCATCATAAATTAGAGCAGATTTGGCCAGACTTTGAGTTTTATCCTCTCCATGTGTTACTATAGAAGATCAAACCAGTCACTAGCACTTGTTAAAATTGAATTAAAGTAATGAAACAGTCCAATATCAGTAAAGTTCTTATTTATAGAACACGAACATACTTCACTGCATTAACCCTTGACAGATCATCATATATAAGACACATCAGTGGGCTGAGCTGCTGTGTTACTGTAGCGGTGTAGACTCAAACAGCTAATGTTGGTGTGAGAGCACACGTGCTGTGTGTGGTGCTCAGGGACCGAAAGGACCAGCGGCTCAACATGTAAAAGCTAATAAAGGAATCTCTGCTGCCATCTATGGGCAAGTTAAAGAATGCATTTTGTTCTGCCACCTAGAGCAAATCAATTGTACGATTTCAGCTGAGGAAAGCTTTAAATGTATTGTTGTTGGTATTTTTCTTCATATATACAATTCTGATTCGTCTGTCAACCAATAAGGTTACCTTTACATTTATTAAGGAGTTTTCAATTCTGTTTCAGTCTAGTTTTTTTAATAATAGACAATGTTTCAATTCTTCAAATGTTTCTCAGAGTTGCAGTTAAAGCTATAATCTTTGTAAATATTCCATGTTTAGTGTGTGAGGGTCCATGTGCTAAATATAACTAATGATTGGATTTAAAGTCCAGACTAATTATCATCAGAATGGGATTAGTTAATAATACATGTATGGCCACTTTACATATGGCCATCAGTGTGTAAATGGGTGTGAATGTGTAGGTGCGACATGCGGTGTAAAAAGCGCTTTGAGTAGTCAGAAGACTAGAAAAGCGTTATACAAGCTCATGTCCATTTATCATTTAAGAATGATGTAGTTAGAGCAGCAGCCTAGCTGACATTTACCCATGTTTATAGGCTTTATAATCATATATATTACTGATTACAGTTTGATGTTGCCCAAGATTAATCTAATAAACTCTACATTACAACATTATGAAACAGCAGTCTAATATAAAAAAATATAAATAAATAAATAAAATAATAAAAAAATATATTTTCTAAACGAACCATGTAAATATTTTCTCGTCTTGTCCTCAGATCGTTTTGGAGATCAGGAAGGAGGGAGATTACAGAATCTCTATCTGGATCATCATTGGTAGCACGCTGGGAGGACTCCTGTTGTTAGCCCTGCTCATTCTCGCTCTGTGGAAGGTAAGTCAGAGTCATGTGGAAGTTATTTAGAAAACAGATATTAAAACAACAGAGGTCATTAAAGAAGAGAGAGACCTGTAATATATCTTTACTGAGACTCAGAGAGCTCAGGTGAACCACAGTACAGCTTTTTAATCTATCGAAGGCTATAGCATGTTTTTCTTTCCTTAAGGTATTCAGCTCGACTAAAGTTAGTTGAGGTCTCCCAAGACTTTATTTGTACCAAAATTACAAAGCAATACTTCAGCGCTGGGTTATGCTGCCACCTTCTGGTAGAAAATAAAACAACATCAGTAGATAGTACAGTAGCAGAAGACCAATTACAGACATTTCAAAATGTTAATAATGATATGAGCATCTGGCAGAGCTTTACAAAAGTCAAGATACAAACAATATATTTTTTAGCTCCTGTCAGGACACTTATAGTATTAAATAGAGTATTTTTCTGAGCTTTTGCTCAAACAAAAGAAACTACATGGCATCTCCCCATGTGCATGTTTTGAGAAATAAAAGCTATGCTGAATGTAGAACTTTATTTTTAAATGTATTTTAATTTAATTTAATTTTTGTCCTTTTGCCTTTGACTTAAAGGACAGTAAAGAAAGGAAATATTAAGCAAGACGACATGCAACAGAGAAACAAAGGGTGGGATTTGAACTTTGGGCAGCTTATTTTAAAGTTAAAGCTCAGTAGTCAGTAAAGGCCTCCTTACATTAATGCTGTACACAGGAGCCATTTACAGAAAGATAAAATCTACCTTTAAATGAGTGAATGACCCTACATGGTCAGACTGGACACAGATTAGCTTCAGTGTATGTTGTGTGTGTGCAAAAATGTGTTTCAGTGACAACTCCCTCACTCTCCTGTGAGCACCTCTGAAGGTTTGAATATGCTCTCCTTCAGTGCTCCCATTGGAGCGGCAGGCTCATTTTCTTGTAGATCTCAACACAATGACGCCCTCTGCGGGCTGATGAGAAGAGTGCAGTTTATTAAAGGCACTTCGGCTTTCTCTTAACTTGACAGATCTGTAGGCTACAGTACGTCCACTTCTCTATACTGTCACTGGATTACACTGGAGCTGGGCATATCAGCTGATAGATGACAGTGACATGTATTTTAAAACTCAGGCAAAGCTAGTAAGTCATAAGAGGATTTTGTTCCTCATACTGATACAGAAACTGGAAACCAAACTACCATGGAAAGTCATAAATTGTTAGTTTTTATCAGATTTTTATTTGCTTTGTTTCACTCCTCTTCCTTGCAGCTTGGATTCTTCCGGAGGCAGAAACGGAGAGAAGAGGACGAGCGGGAGGCAAACGGGAAAGTGGCCGAAGAACGGTAACGCAGGCTGTGGGCCCCCCAGCAGACACCTTTTCAATAAGGGGACCCAACACTCAGGGACCAACCCACCTCCCCGCTGCTCCCCAACAACACAGTGGCACCGAAAAGACAGCCTCGCATGATCGCTGAAGAAAGGCTCGTTCAGTGCACTGGATCTGTCCCACGCCACCACCCCTGACCCCAGAGAGTCAGCACTGTCACACTCACTTAGCATTCCTGCACTGTTGCGACATTAGGGCCTTCTTTGTCCATGTATTCCACTGCCCTCCATGTCGTAAAATGTATAGATCTTTGAGCTCTCGCTTCAGGCTGGAGCTCTGACTCCTGGGCATCAGAAAAGAAGAATAGAGCGAGCTTTTTTTCCTTCTATTCTAAGTATTTCAGGCAACAATTTGCCTTCATCTTTTCCTGATGTATATTTATTTAAGTCTTATGATCAATTTTGAAATACATGAAAAACCTCAAGGGTGACATTCCACCCAAAAGCTACCGCAAATGTAAAGTTAATATTTTGTATATGGACTTCAATTTTTAAAAGATATTATCTGCAACATATTCAGCTCATTAGCATCATAATTTATTAAGAAACAGAACTAAAGTCGCCAGAGTAAAGAGAAGATTCATGATGCTTCACTTACAGAGACTTTTCTGGATTACAAAAAAAGAAAAAGAGATTCTTCTCAACCTGAATTCACTCCTTCTCTTTAAATATTTTCATCCTGAAAAACATCCAGGATGAGCTTTAAACATTTGATGCACTTTCACTTTGTACAAAATTAACTTGAATTTTGTAAATAGTCAAGTATCTTTTTATACACTTTCAAGTATTATTAAGTTTTCAGTATTTTCCACATCATTTGTGGCGTTACTTTGTAACTTAAGGAGACGAATGAAACCAAACAGCTTTGTGTCACTGAACCTGTTACGAGACGTTGCATGCCTTTTAACATGCACTGCATCAGAGCAAAAGAATGTGCAAAAGATACTGCAGGAAAGAGATTTCATAACATGGATTTTCTAAAGAGCTGAAGGTAAGAGATGATCAGATTTCATAGTAAATGCACACGGCTATGTGATCACCCTCCTGGTGTTACAGACAAAAGTCTGTTTGTTGTATTGGATGAGGTGTGAAGAGCTGTTATACGCCTAACAAATAAAACATTGTATATGTCTGAGCGTCTCCTTAATGAACACCTGAGGCCTGGAGAAGCTGTGTGTTTAAGTCTGAATCTAAAACAGAGTAAGAGGAGCAGCTAAGGATCGAGAGGGAGCGAGCAAGATTTTTGTTTCTCTAAAAGCTTATTAACAAGCAATGTTTGTTTACCCAAGAGCATTTTTAGTGTACTATAAAGACTAATCATTGTAATGGTTGATTTGCTGCTAAAGAAGCAGATTTTTCATCTGTCTCCAGGTTGCTGCTTTGTTTATCGTCCAGGAAGAAGGGGGCAGCCACTGTCAATCTGAACATTTCCCTCCTCCTCCTCAGGAGTCAACAGTACATCTCAGAGACTAATCATTACTGCAGTGTTAAACGTGACGAGATGCTCACTGGCCTTCTTACTTTGAGATTAGACGTTCAATAAGATCTCAAGTGCTATTGATCTTCTGACAGGGGGCGGCAGTAGCTTGGGTTGGGAACCGGAGGGTCGCCGGTTCAAGTCCCGGTGCGGACCAAATATGGAAGTTGGTCTGGTAGCTGGAGAGGTGCCAGATCACCTCCTCAGCACTGCCGAGGTGCCCTTGAGCAAGGCACCAAACCCCCTCCCCACCATCAGCTCAGGAGTGCCCACCGTGGGCCGCCCCGTCACTCTGACATCTCTCCATTAGTGCATGTCCACAGGATCCTTAATCGTAATCTCTGCCTTTTTTTTTTGGTATAGTGGAGGAGTCATTACAGAGATATTACAATAATTATCCAAATCAAAAGGGATCATCATCTAAGACTGAGATATAATTCATTTTCTTCTTTTGTGTGATCTTTTTCATATTCATAACCTAGCGACATCTTACCTTTCCCATGATGAGACCAAGTGTTACCATCCCGTTTCCCGTATATCCTCTGGTCTTTAAGGCTTCATGTCCAAAGATGGTAACACAAGTTTTCTCAGATTTTATAAAGTTTCAGCGGAGCCACTAGAACATATTATCTTCAGAACATGACTAAAGTGACCTTTAAATGAAACGTGTGTTTAGTGTCCCTTTAATCAGAAAGTTTCTGATTTCTAGAATGCTCTCCGTCCAGCATTTATCTTATATTTCTCAAACTGCAGCTCAGCCGTAGATAATTAGACTTCCTATATATAGACTTAATCCACTTTGTGATATCTATAATATCTGTAAACAGCTTTAGCTTTAAAGGTATCTTTAAAGAGGAGTACAACTACAGAAACAATGTTTTAAAGAATGTTTTGAAAAAAGCTTATTTATTTCACTGACTGGCTTTTGCTGGTTCTAAATTGTCAGACACAGAAAATCATGCATATCAAATGCAAAGCTTAAGTCCATGATGTAAATAAATAAAGAGCAGCTCAAAGCAACAATTTTGGAAAATAATTAAACTGACGGGTTGGCCACAGGGGTCCTGTTCTCATTTCATCCTTCATGCATTGTTTCCTGCTTCACATAGATCAATTTACTTTCAACACACAGGTGGCCATGTAGCCTGGGGGTTTGTTTGGCCTGCAGTGTTTTCAATGACGTCTGAGAAAATCTAATTTAAAGGCAAATGACAATCAGTGTTAGCGGTTGGGTTTTTTTTCTCTCTGGGTTAAAAGAAAAGGGTAAATGAACAAAGCTAGTACAAGTTGCATTGGTTTAGTGAAGCTGTCATTTGGGTAGAGGGATGCAGGTTTCATTCAGTCAGCTGATGCTAATCATCTTGTCTCCACAGAGCTACGGTGAAAACGTGTCGATCCCTTAAACAGGGGCAATAATAACCTCGCTGCTGCTGCAAACTCATTAATATTGAGCAACAGCTGCAAGAAAAATGTCTGACTATAAAGTTATATCAATCAAACACAAGCACTGCTGTGAGCTGAATTCAAACACGCAAATCACAGAAAATGAATCTGCTGTACGATAAGTTAGAGCACAAACTGCTGTTTTGACTCAAATTCTTTTCTATTTTGCATATTAACCTGTTAGAGTAAATGTGGGTTTGAAGATATTTAACAAAGGCGTTTTAAAAAACACTTTTTTAATTTAAACTAACATTCAAAATGAATACGAGTGCACTTGTTGAATTTAATCAAACCCAAATACTTTGATTAAAAGCATACACTCAGAAAGCAATCAAGAATAAAAAGCTGCAGTGCACTGATTGGTGAGAATTGTGAGAATGATTACTTAATAGTCTGAATAATTTGTTGATTGAATAAGGAGAATTAATAGCACTTCAGTTCACCCTTTCAGTTTATTTTGATGAAGGTTACACGATGTGACGTATGTGACTCATGGTCATACACTCTTAGAGCTCTTTCAACTGAGAAACTGGAATCACACATTTTCTCTTAAGGATAGTCAGGATAATCGTCCTGCTGTACATGCAATGAAATAATCCACTGAAGTATTTACACCTTATAAATGAATAGATTGCGCTGCCACTGATTCAGTACATACATTACCCATCAAAACAACAAAAAGTATCATGTTAACGTTCTTTAGTATGACCTTCATCAGCTTTCCAATTATCCCGACAGGATTTTATTTTAAAAAATGTCTTTCTGTTTGATTCTAACTCCTGGCTAGTCTTAAAGGATTATTGTAGCTGAGATAGAACCAGAAGAAGGGGGTTACACTTAGGTACGTTTCTGCATAATTTCTGCCTACATTCATGTTGAAATAGTTCTCCTGATTTAAAGTAAATCACATAAAGTAGTACTGTATTATATTTTTATCAGTCCAACCTGGAAAAGGGACACCTCGTGTGTCTCTTTTCTCAATGTTCCTTCCTTTTGTTATTCATTACAGTCCTTCGCTGCAGGGTTGTTTTCTGTTCAGGTCGTGGACGTGACAAATTGAAGAGCTGTGAATGAAATTGGTTTGACAGAGATCGCATTGAACAACACCGTGGATGTATGATTGCATACTGATTGCATACACACTTGTTGCATAAAGGAAAAGGCTGCTTGTAGGACCATTTTTAAATCATCGTGATGCACTATTCCTGCAGCGGTGGGGACAGTCCAAACAACATAAAAGCGTCCTCAGGGCAAAATCAGGTGAATGAATGGAACGGGATGAACACTCATTGTCACACAAACCTGGCAGCAAACTGGGACACCTGGAGCCAGAGGACCACTCAGCTCCATGGCTCTTATGTGTTTTGTTTTATCAGTCATCTGAAGATAACTCACCAAGATCCGAGAGATAGCTGGAACCTCTGCAGCCAGCCATTAATAATAACCTGAGACAGCACATGTCACACAGCAAACTGGACCTTCATTCAGCGTTAGTAACACAGGCAGCATATGATGAAAGGGAGCTTTGAGATGCAGAGCTGACCAACACTGCATGAATTCATCTGAAGCTTTATTGTCTGAATTGAATTTTGTCTCAAACCAGCCCCTCACAGCAGGTCGCACAGAACACACCTGTGGCCACCCTTTTAATACACATTCTTATTATTCTCCCTCCCCCCAAAGCCATATCGAAGCTGAGATGAAAGTGCCATAGAAATATATACCAGTGCATTCACTCTCTCTTGACTGACTTCATTGTGATCAGGGGGGAGAATGGAACACACAATCACTACTCAAGTATAATAGAAAGAAGTAAGCAATAATCCAAAATAATCTCTGCTAGAATTTATTGTAATTTATACATTTAATATACATGTATAGACTCTTAAATTCACTGTGCAATGGCGTGTTATTTGTGATTTTAAAGCAATGTGTGTAAAGAAAATGTCTTATACTTAAAAAATACTTAACTTTAGTATTTACATTGTCTGTACTTCATGTTTCTATTCTGCTACCTCCCAGAGGAAACTACTGTACTTTTAAGGATTTGCTGTTTTCCCGAAATGTCATAAGGAGACATACTTTTATTTCACATAATATTGAATGCAGGACTTTTCCTTGTAGCGGAGTTCTCAGTGTAGTATGAGCACTTTTACAACCATCCCTGGCATACAATTAGCAGAGAAGAGCAACAACGTCCCTCCCCTTGTGCTCACGATCTACCTCTGACTACCCCTGATACATCCCATTGCTCTCTGCCTGGCAGTGTCACACACCTCTCCTGCCTCCACCTGTTCCTGCATGACAGTTGCAGTACTGCTTCTAAAATTGCAGTCTTGCACCTTTTGCAACTTCTTAATTGAAATCTTTTGACTTTGCACACAAACCTTCTCCACACTTATTATTTATATTTTGCATTCCAAACTGATCTCTTTGATGCTGGCATATTACTTTAACCAGACACTTTCATAATCTGAGCAGGATCAGGGCGGAGAAAAGGATGAAGCTGGCCCTATAGGAGGAAAGATTGGCTCATCCACATGTCATTTAAAAATTGGGCCCCTGCTCTCTGGGTCATAAGCTATTTTTTTTCATTTTTTTTTTTTTCATGTTTTGACTTATTTCCCCTGAAGAGTGTGCAATATTGTTCCATTTATTTCTGTACTGTTCAAGTGACGATCTCATCAGTGTTTGTTTTGATGACCTTTTTCAAAAACGAAAAAGCAGGGAATCAAAATAAAATATTCCATATTTACATTACATAAACTTAAATGGAAAACATTGCAGGCATTTGATTATTCTTAATGTACATATAAAATGTCCCTTAAGAAAAACAGAAATCCATCATTTTGCAGGAAATGTCCCCGTCATGTGTCATTTATATTTATTTATACGTCATTCATCCTGTCAATTTTTTTCATTCATCCCCCCTGTTCTCATCGCTCATATTTCGTGTATGCATATCTCCGCGAAAATTCAAAAGAAAAATACCACTCACATGGGGCGAAAAGGAAGAGAAAGACGCAGTTGCATTTCAAAGCAGAGAAAGGACAGACAATGACGGACTTCAGCGTTTATATAACCTGTGGAATCAACAAGTATCTTATACAAAGTTGACAGAAGTTTCGCACTGCACTTGTCATTGTACATAGTCCATGCCATGGTGGCAAAAACGTGAGTGGTATTTATGTGCTGTAAGTCCTTAAAGTGTTCAGACACTTTTGTGCAATGAGTCCTTCACAGTTTTCAGTCAGGTACGATATTTACGCACGAATGATGACAGCAACAGATGATTATTAAAAGCAAACAAAAGCATCACTACACCAGTCTGAAGTTATCAAGTGTAGGGGATCATGTTGGAGCTCGATAAGCCATTAAGTTCCAAATTGCACAGCTTGTACTCGCCATTGTCGGAAATGTGGAGAGGCAGCGCACCCTGAGTGTCACCCTGCGTAAAAGAGCGCGTGGCGCAGCCCTTATTGTGAGGAGGAGTGGAGACTCTGAACACCAACCCACTGAGCATCTTCCTGATCTCTGGCCTCATCAGGCAGTAGAGTACCGGGTTCAAGCAGCTGTTGGCGTGCGCCAGGCACACAGTGACAGGAAATACGTACGTGTGCACCATGTAATATGATTTATCCCAGTTTACCGCGTTAAATTTGACCAAAACACCCCAAAATGTGATCGCATGATTTGGCATCCAGCAGAAGAAGAAAGACAAAACCACTATAGCAACAGATTTGGTGATTCTTGTTCTCCGTCTAGGGTTGCTGCTGTCCATGCTCCTCCGCCTCACGAAGCGCAGGAGCATCAAGTAGTTAACAGAGACTATGAGCATGGGGATGATGAAGGCTATCAGTATTTTCTGGATGTGATAGAGCGCAAGCCAATCGTGCCCTTCAGGAAACCTGAGCAGGCAGAGTTTCTCCCCGGCCACCACAGTCACTGTGGAGAAGATCGTTGTTGGAGCTGTGGCTGCTGTCGCCGCCACCCACAGCACCACGCACACCCACTTCACACATCGTGAGCTCCTGTAAGTTTTCTTCTTCAGGGACGAGGACACCGACCAGTAGCGGGTCACACTCATGGCTGTGAGGAAGAACACACTCGCGTACATGTTCATCACAGTGACAGAGAGGATGATTTTGCACATGGCGTCTCCAAACGGCCAGCTGAAGTCCAGCACGGTGTCCACGGCCCAGAAGGGCAGCGTGAGCACGAACTGAAAGTCCGTCACTGCCAAGTTTATGATAAAGTAGTTGAGGCTGGACTTTTTTCGACCTTGTCGTAACCTCATGAGGAAAAACACGAGCAGATTCCCCACCAAGCCCACCGCGCAAACCACTGAGTAAACCACGGAGATGAGGATCCTCAGGATGAAGGCGCCGTCTGCGCTCACATCGATGTCTTCAAAACTAAATTTGTCATAACCAGGCCTACTTCTGTTCATCGCTCCGCTGTAGTTCAGTAATTCTTCCATCTTTAAAAATGAGGAACCTGTGCGCACAGCAGGGGTTCAACTGCGCGCACAGCAGGCTAGACGGAAACAGAACAGGGATGCTCCATGCCAAAGTGTCTCGGTCAGCCGTGTGTCCACACTCAGTGAGCTGGAGTCTGTTTTTATGCAGGTGTGTCATTTATGTGCTGAGCCACGATTGGTCGATCGAGACGCGGCAGAGAACCAGGCGGTCATATAAACGAGACTAACGCATTCCAAATACAACGTGACTGGTTCACTGTTGGATCTCCATACATGTATCAAAATATATCTGTCAGCTCATAGGGTCCGTGATGAGCGTGCGTAAAATGCTCCCAACAGGAGATATCTAAGAAGAAAACAACTTTTATGATGGGGATTCAAGTAGTTTTCAAGAATTTGGACCTGACAAATGTTCTGTTAAATGTGAGCGATGGATATTTACCAATAGAGGAAGAAAGAAATATTGATAAACAAACCGTAAAAGTAAAAATTAAATCATGTTTCAGAGATCTCTACAGGCCAAATATTCGAAAGAACATTTCCTACTTCTACTTAGGCTTCGTTTTATTTACCATTTTGTTTTAAATCAGATAAAAATAAATTAAACGCAGATGTGTGTAGAAAGTTGCTGAAACTTTTAAAGTAGCCTATCATTACACCTGCATCATTGCTCTTTTATTGTCTGATACATCCAATAGAGGGCGCGCTAAGCTCAGTCTAATCAAGACTAATAATGTAAAACAATGAAGTTTAGTGACCGTGTGGACTTCATTGTAGACTTGATCAATTGATTTCACTACCCCCCCCCTCCCCCCTCCTCACACACACACAATTTCCTTATTGGAGAAAAAGGGTCATATTTTTCATCAAATGTTTTTACTTGACTGTGTGTTGGTACAAACTTTTTAACTGATTATTTTTCAGACAGGAACCTCAGTGAACTCAATGATTAGGCCTGTGGCATTTCCAAATTCCCGCCACCACTTCTTCGAGGTTTTGTCCCAGACTTTCTCCTGCAGAGGACTTCTTTGTTTATTTTATTTTTTTTACGCACATTGGAATTTAAAAAAAACCCTCAGACTGAAACCACATATCTGCACTCGTTTCTCTGACTACACGCGAATGCACCCATATGTTCACAGGTCCTCATCTGACCCAGTGAAAACTCGAAGGACCTCACTTTTGGGAGCTGCAGCCAGTTTGGACAGAAGCTCCGTATCCAGTTTCTTGGAGTAGCATTCCCCTTTAAGCCTGCAGCCCAGCTGAAAGATAGCCCATTGTCTTAAGTCCACCCATCTGTGGGGGTGGCTTTGCGAAAGTTTGCAGAAGAAATGTAGAAGCTGTCACTGACTGTGGGAAGGAGACTGATGGAGGACAGAGGCAGCACAGACGCTAAAATCGACACGCGAAGAAGTCAAAAAGCAGAGTTAAAATGCAACGAAAACGCCCCGTGGAAACTGACCATGTTCAGGCCTAACTGAGAAGTTTGCTGGGAGTTGTCACAGTTTGAGTACATGGCCGCAACAAAAGCCAAATGTTCCTCCTGCCCAGATGGAAATAATTTGAATTGACAATCGCCGCTGTGTTAGAAAGTCATTAAATGCTTCTCAAATCCAGGCCACCGTCCTGACAAGATGACCCGTTTGGACTGCGGGCTTCACGCCTCCGGACAAGGACTCTCCTTCATTCACTTCTTCATCGCACTTCTGCTGGGAAACTGCAAAGCGTTGGGATTATCACATGAACCAGGTTAGTCAAATGCAAAAACTCCACGATAAAGCCTCGTCCTCTGGTATTGTTTTCTTGTGCACACCAGTTTCAGAGTGCATCTAATGGAGCAGAATGAGGCCAGCCGTCCCCAGAGTGCAGGATATAGGACAGCTGTGACTTGTGTTTACAAAGGTATGGGCTGACCAATAGCAATTAAACCCATGTTTGCAGTTTAGTCTGCTAGCTGTGGAGAGAGCACTGCTTTGCATTTAATCATCAAAGGCAAACATCTGCTTAGCCTGGCCTCGGGCCAAAATGAAGAATCTGAGCTGACACTGACCTCTGATCCCAACCGTGAAGGTCATGAAACAGAATCTCTGACATGAGGCATCATCAAAATGAAGCTATTTCTACTCTACTGCAGACTGCATACATTTTCATCCCATCAGAGAATTTCTTGTCTTGCAGGATGCACCTCCCTTCCCTCCTCTCCCTGCACCTCATGCTTTGGGTGTTAAAAGTCAGACCTCTCTTGAGGTAACAGATAGGAGCAGAAAAGGAGTCAGGACCCACTGTGTCTCCTCCTGTCAGCCGTGGTCCCCTCTGAGAAAAAGCATAGTGCTGCCTGTTGGCCTTTATAAACAAGTTTGTGCCGAAGAGGGGAGGCTGTTGCCAAACAGAAATGATTTCAGGTGATAAATGTTGACACAAGAAACTCTAACATTTATTGTCCGGTGTCTGAGAACCCCAGATAGAAAAGATCTGAGCTGTGTCTCTTGTAAATGGACTTGAGCGTGTATTGCACTTTTCTAGTCTTCTGACGACAATAAGCATCACACCTACCCATTCAAACCCATTCACTCACTGACGGCAGAGGCTGCTATGTAAAGTGTCCGTCAGTATCAACTAGTCCATACACATTCATTCACTGTCGCCAAAGCAACGGGAGCCAAGTGTCTTGCCCAAGGACTCATGGGACGACCGACTGCCAACTGAGCTGTAGCTGTTATATATATATATATATATATATATATATATATACATTTTAATTTAAAAGAATGTATATAAGGGTTTTAAGTTGCTCAATTGTTCTGTCATATTTGGTCCCAAAATACTACAATATGTTCATTATTGTTACTGAACTAACAGTATGTAGGAAGAAGGGAAATCAACATTTGAATTCACAATCATTTAGATATGACTTAGAGTGCATAACATGACCGTGATCAGTCGAGCTCATTCGTCTGAGCAGCCACTGCATCGACCATGGTGGACCCTGACACCACATGTAAACCCCCCCTTTAAGCCTTTCAAGTTAGATTTTAAATGAAATTTCACTTCCTTTGTATTCTCATGGAAAAAAAAAATAGTTTGCAGGCTGTAAACTGTTTATGGAACAGTTGCTTGATGAAACGCTGGACGCAGATCTCTTGGATTTAGAACCATCATCTTTATGTAATTTATTAGTTAAGATGCTGCATGCAATTATTGCGGGTGGAGAAAATTCCTCATGATTTTCAAAGTCACAGAATCCTCACACATGAAACTACAAATCACTCAGAGGAGAGAGCTAAACTCCATCAAGGAGGTGTGGGCCTATCCATATTTAATGAGTAAATATTTTGAATTCAGATCAACATCGAAAACATTAAATGAAAGACAGCCGTCCTGATTGACTGGTGGCAGCCATGTTAATGAAATAGCTCCTCGTATTTTGCATAGCTATAAGTTGATTTGAATTTAAAGTGATTCCTGAGATGTAGCTGAAATATTGAAGGCATTCAGGGATACAGCAGTGTGCATGTTATCTACTGGTAAAATCATCGAGTTGCCTTTCATTCAAGGAGACATTCCAAGCAAACCTCCATCTCATATCTCACTGCACTGATGTGTTACTGAAAGTATGTGAGACAATCATTTTAGAATGCAGCAAGACCTTATATTGTTATGTCTCAACGCTGTTTGAAGTCATTGTTTGAAATCTGTTCCTTTCTCTTTTTTTAAGATTTTTTTTTAGGGGCTCTTTGCCTTTATTCAATAGGACAGTGGATAGAGACAGAAACCAGAGAGAGAGAGTGGGAAAGGAGCCACAGGCCGGACTCGAACCCTGGTTGCCCGCTTTAAGGCCTACAGCCTCTGTACATGGTGCACAACCTACCTGCTAGGCCATCTGCGCCCCAAAATCTTAACCTGTGTGAACCTTTCTCCTAATGAGAATCAACTGATGATGTCATATTTAGGGTTTGAAAGGTCACTGAAATCTACATTTAAAATGCAACTAGGGATTTCTTTTTTTACCATGAACTAATTAATGTGACAATAGTGTTGTGACACCAGTTTTTATTTTGATGGATTGTTATGCTCTTGCAGATTGGCTACAAATAGCCATCATATTGTAAGTAGTAGTGATGGGTGATATTTAATAAGTAATATTCCGGATCTTCAAGGTAATTTTCAAATATGTTTTTTTTTTTATATCAGGAAATACAGAATGAATTGCAGCTAAGGACAAGTCTAGTCATTGGTGGAGAGTTCTTGTAGCTCCTCTGTACTCGCCTGAATGATTTCAGTGTGTTGCGTCTTTCTGCTCTATGTCCAAAACTATACTTCAACACTTTCTCCTTCCATGAAGACTAAGCTGATCCACAGAGGAGGTGGCAGCAGTGTGACATTTCAGCCTTGAGCTGTGCTATGCTGATGTTTCTAGTTATAAATACACCAAGGTGTCACAGTATTACTGATATGACCTGACAAATGATCACAATTAAAAAAACGACGCAATGTGAGACATTTCAGGCAGTAAGATTTAAACACAGAGAGAAATGTAAAATAAGTTGAACACGCTTGACAAAGGTTCAGAGGGACCGAAACATTGGGATTTTTTTTCTAATAAATTGGTGATGCTTAGCAAGAGTAGTGTGCAGGATTTTTTTCTTTTCCGGTGACATTTGGTCATCCTACGCACCTCCTTTAAAAACTGTATTTGTGTTGTAAAAATGCACACTTTACATGAATATGACTAATTCAGTGAGATGGACTAAATTTAAAAGATGCAATGATGCAACTCATTCATGTTCTGGGACAAATGTGCTCCACAGTCATTAGCAATGCTGTGTCAATAAGTCAGCCACATCGAGGCTTCACTATGTATAGAATTAAAGAGCAGACTGTGGGGAATCCCCCCTCTGGAGGAACATTTTCTTCACCCCTGCTCACAAACAGAGTTCTCTGTCACACTTCCTTTCATGCTGCTGAGTCAGCTCTTCCATTTCATTGGATATTAAGGAGTATTATTTTAATCTGAGGGATGATTTCACAGACTTTATCAGAGCTGCTGAGAGTTAAACATGACATAAGAATATTGGACAGGAACCAGTTTGAGGTGATCCATACTGTACATTTACAGTCAATCATTAAAAATGACAGATATGTGACACACACATGGGTTTGTTTAGAGCGTCCTCAGTTTGTTTATGACTTTATAGCCACATAATTATTTAATCACCCTCTGCTATCCCATGATTTACTAACCCTTCTTGTCATTCATCTTCTCGTCCCCCCCCTTGGCGTTGACAGAGAGATATCTGCAGGATGCTCCTCAGTACGAAGTCGTTCACCCCACTCGAGTGGATGCAAGAGGCCACTTCCTGTCCAACTTCCTGTCTCACCACGTTCGCCGCGTTCAGCGCCGGGAAGCCTCCGAGGGACCGGCGGACTTGGATCGAGTCTTCTACCAGCTGCGGCATGGCGGCAGCAGTTTACACTTTAACCTCACCCTCAACCCAAACCTGCTGGCTCCTGGCTTCCTGACGGAGAGGAGGTACGGTGGCCTGGAGGGCGCAAAGATCAGTCCTCCTGGATCCTCGCAGTGCCATTACTTAGGTGAAGTGTCGGATGAGGGATCTGTTAGAGGGAGGGCTGCAATAAGCACCTGTGATGGACTGGTGAGTACCTTTTTTTTAAAGCTTGATTTCATTGGAAAATGTTCTAAAATAAATGTAGTTGTAAAAGCGGATGTGTCAAATGCTGAAGATTAAAATAATACTCCTTAATTTCCTATGATCCGGAAAAGCAGTAGCATGGTATTCGGAGCTGAGGAAGATGGATGTAGTTATCAGTCAGGTGTAAAAAGACGTTCAGTTTTATCTGAAAACCTACTGGTGCTGTAGAGCTGCACAACCTGAGCGGATTTTCTATAAAACAAACACGTGTCTGAAGATGTCTCCTTTTTAGAGATATGTGCTTTATTCCAGCCTGAAGATCTTTACAGTGTGACCTTTTGTTGAAAGCACAAACTTTCCCTTTTTGTACATATATTTATGCTAATAATAACCTTTATTTATCAAGCTTTTTTCCTAACCTTATGTTACAAAAGTGCGTCACTCAAATGAAATGTAGCACATAGAGCAAAGACCAGAAGACAGGCAATCATAAAAACAAGCCAACTAAAACAGGTGAAATCAGTAAATCCTTTTTAATCAGAGCTTCACTAACAATAGGGAGGTCAACAAACTCAAGTCAAATCAAGGAAAAAGTATGTTTCAAGAAAAGACTTCATCGTCATACGTCCAAGAAATGAATCACATATGGACTGTACTGGTATAGCACTGCTCTAGTCTTTTGACCCCTTCATTCACAATCAGTACTAATTATCCCATTCTTACACATTCACACACTGCTGGCTATTCCGCCAAGGAGCAATTTTGGGGGTTCAGTGTCTTGCCTGAGGACCCTCAACATGTGGAGTCAGGCAGCAAAACGCCAACCTGTTGTTTGAAGCTCGATACAAAGGCAACTGGACTTGTTTGAAGATCTTGGAGGACGTTTCACCTCTCCTGAGAGCATCAAATTTATCATGACCTGGATGACTGAGAATCTACGCAGGCATCGCGCCAACCTTTTGATTCACAGACAACAACTATACCGCTGAGCCACAGCTGCCTTCACTAGACTCACACACATTCAATACCATCTTTAGCCTTTGCAGTAAACATTTGTTCCACTTTCTTTGAATTCTGTACCTGTTAAGTTGAAGACCAAAGTGGTATTCCTCTCAGTGCACTGGCATGCTCACAGCAGGTGTCCAACTTCAGGCCAGGATCTACTTATTCATTATTTAAACACTGTTGGTTTCAAAATGCAGCCCGGAGTCCATTCTCTGCTTACTCTTTCAGATGGTTGGTTTTAGCTTTCAAACTTTAGAATGCTAAAGGATATGTTAGGAGATTCAGAGATATTCCACCTGAAACCTTTTTAGTTTGTCACAGACTCATCGCAATACTGCAATACTGCAATACTGCCCCATATTGGGTCCCATAACTATCTAGAATTGTCCTGTGCACTTCAAATGTATTAAGCAGAAGCAATCCTGATAAATAGGTCAGATGTGTAAGATGTTCTTGACTGTTCCTCATATCCTCTAACCCAACACCTTATTTAGGTGTTTTGTTATAATTAAAAGAACTTGCCTGTGATTGTTAGAAGCCATTTCTGATATCGATATCAAAGCGTTGTGAAACTCAGTGACCGTTTTGAAATGAATAATTTTTTGATGACAGATATTGTGCTTCATCTTCTGATTCTGGATCAACTCAGACGTATAAAAACGTAGAAATGCTGATAGTTTCTATCCACTTTTCTGTTTGTGGAGCCTGAGCTGTAATCAAAATGATGGCGATGTCAGTCAAAAGTTGTCACACACACACACACACACACACACACACACTTACAGTCCTCATAAATGGTTTACACATCATCAACATCAGATTTTTAGAACTGTGTTTTCTATTAGTCATGAAGCTCTTTTCATCCAGATTTTGTTAATACATTTAACCTTTTCAAGTCAGATTTCTACAAGCTTTAATTGGGAGCTTTAATTTTAGCATTACCCTCATTTCACATAGACTGTTGAGGACAGAGAACACTTTCTGTCTCCTGTGGACAGTTGAGTTAGAGGAAACATCCATTTGCAAAGCAAGAGACATTTGGAAGAAACTTTAAAAGTTCAGATTATTTAGAATATGAGTTTTTGTAGTTGAAAGGGCCAGTTCTCTCTTTTCCATTCCAAAGTATTTTGAAAACTAAATAACTAAATAACCCACAATGCAACCTGAATACTGACGGTTATTTTTGAGATTCTGGTGTTTTGCAGCCGTTAGCCTTAAGCTTCTTTCCTTCCCTCCACTTTAAAAAAAAATGTTTTAAACTTGTAGCTGTTAGCCATGACTATCCCCCCCCCTCGTTTTCAGGTTTCATCAAATAGTGAGTGAGAGAAACGTACAACTTCACCCCCCCCCCCCGAGACAAGGAGCCAACACCTGTAAACACACTTTCAAATGTTTCCCTCAGAGGTCCCTCCAAGGTTGAAATCACATTCAGAATACTTACAGTGTTTCCCCTACCATTATATATATTTTCTAAGATTTATTTTTGGTCTTTTTGACACCAAGATTCCTTCAAGTGTCGTCGTGTCGCCGTGTTGGCATGTCAGCTTGTCCCCACCCCCCCAACGCTGTAAACCTAGGGGAAACACTGACTTACAGTCTCCACTAGGATAAAATGCAATATCAATGCATGAATCTGTTTGATGTTTATAACGTTCAGTTATTTTGAAAATGAAATGTTTTGTTAGGCAAACTATTTAAACTTTTAAGTGGATCAAAATTCCCAGAGAGAAAATCCCCCTTTAATGTTTTAGCTCAAAATCAGGTTGCATGCTTAACTCACCTGCATAGTTGAGTCCTGTGGGTAATTTATCAAATGGCTTAATGGCCCACTGCACTTGAAGTAAACAAACATTGCCTGAGGCACATAAGAAAGAATTGTACAATTAAGGTCTGCTCTGCAATTCCGTGCACAAACAACCTGCATAGTTTGAGTTTTGACTCCAGCAATATGCTGGAAAACACATTTGAGATTTTGGATCATGCATTCTTTAAAGCATCATGAACTTCTTTCAAATTTAACCACCGAATACATCCTGAAAACTGTGCTGAGAGAGAAAGATCACTGGTCTGTAATAAGATGATCGAAGTAGAGTTACTTTATACAGCTTAACAATAATTTGTAAACTCAAACAGAAAGATGTGCATGCAACCATCATTGCATTTCCCCATAACTACGTTAATGCAGTCCTTGGATTCATGTTGTATAAGAGCTATCCTTCCCACACTCGCTACACTTCATTAAAGGCTCGTAGAAAAAACGGGGACAGAGTCCGTTGTCACCCTTTCTCAAGGCACAATCTCCTGCTGCTTAATCCTCTCTGCTCCAAGGTTATTCAGTGCGTGTGCAAATATTCCATTTGTGCTTTTGTAACACACTTATGCTCCTCCGGTAAAATACGGTGGCCTTGTTATCTAGCAACAGACGTAAAAAATGATCTTTGTACAGCATCCTTCTTTAACAAAAAAATGCTTATCTCACTAAAAACAAAGGCTGATTTTTAGAAATAAATACAGTTTGCACTAATTTGTACCTTGTTGACGTGCAGCGAGAGTCTGAGAGATTACCGACCTTGCCAGTTTGCTGTCTGCATACATTAATGTGCAGCTGCGTGATTCATCGGGATAATTGGCTTTTGTACAACGCAGGTTTGCCTAAAAGTGCTTAGTGGAGTCTTCTTGTAAACAAACAAAAGCTGTGTTTACATTCAATTTGTTACTCTGCAAATCGTGTTGTGTATCGTTGGACTCAAACAGAAATGTTGAGTACATTTTCTTTATGAAATATCTTCCTGATTGCATTTGGAACACCAATACACTGTAGACTGTATAAAACATGGATGTTGTCTCAGTGATGTCACCCATTGGCTTCTGAAGTGAACCTTTGAAGCCCACCAATGGTGGTTGCCTCAGTGAAAATGCTCTCCAGCTAACTTTCAGCCCGCAGCTGAAGAGCTGGAGCTGAGGTTGGCTTTTGAGCCTCATCAAAAACTGCTACTATGCACCTACTTGTAGTCATATTAGCCCCGCCCCTAATTATGCAAAACTATTATCCTTCATAAACTAAAATAGATTCAAGTCATTTTTCGTACCAGGTTGTAAAAATGTTTATTTCTGCTGTCAAATAGTATTTATGTGACTTTAGCTTTTAGGCTTTTAGACGCAACCTCAAGTGGACAATGGATGAACTGCACTTTTTTGCACTTCTGCATTGGCTTCATTTTTCAACACCAGGGATTGCCACTTGGGGCCACCTGTGCATCAGACTAATTTTGGCAGAGCCTCGCACTAATGCATGTACACGTGTGCAGGAGATGTACATACATTAAACCAACTCGTAAAAAGTGCTCTAAAGTCAACTAGAGATCAAAAATTGTTAAGGAAACCTTTGGGACAATTGAACTCCAAAGCATAAACATTTTAATCATGTCTCAAATTTGAAGGAGAACAAAAGTAACTTGACCTGAAAGTAAAGTTGAAAAAGCATTTTATTTAATAATGAATAGTTAATGCCTTACAGACAATCACTCTCTGAAGTCTTGAATCCTCACATACTCACAGACACATGGTATCCACATTGACGGTTCTCTGCCAGGCCTCTGCAGCAGCCAGCTCTGCTCCTGGCTGCGTTGACATTGTTTTGCCATAAGTCTGGTTTATTATAAATTAAACACAAGATCGTCTGGATTGATGTCAGGTGAGGTGACTGACATGGCCAGTTAAGGCCAGTTATTCTCTAGGACGTTGAATCAAAAGTTTGCCAAGTCCTACATTGCTCACTGAGAATAATTGTCGAACAAATTGACTGTTCACTTCTATGAAGTTTACAATGAAGAAAACCTTTTTGTTTTTTAATTATGATGCTGCTTCCTGTAATTGCTCAGAAGAGTGTTGGTTGTCATCGTATTATGGAGAAGTTGTTTCAATACAGTCAATGAAGTTGCTTCACTGCTTTGCATTCCTACTAGGACGTAGTCTCAGTGATGTCAGCCATTGGTTTCTGAAAAGGCATTTTGAAGCCTAACGATGGCCGCCATCGAAATGCTGACTCCACCTAACTTTTAATCTTTAAAGAAATATGTATAGAGGTGGACCTTTAGCCTCCTGGAAAACTGCAACAACTGGCACATCTGTCTGTTATCTCAGCTACATATGTATGCACATTTATGCATAACTTTGTTCATTTTTGCTCTAAAAATTGACATTTTAACATAACCTAATGGGAATTCCTTGTTTTTGCAGCCGGCCTCAAGTGTAAACCCAAGAACTGCCCTTTTCCGCACGTCCGTATTGCTTTTTTTAAAATATGTTTTTCATTATGTAGGTTGCTGCTTGGCTCTGAGTCCTCTTACACACTGCTGATGCAGATGATGCCTTGCTTGTTGGAAAATGCTCAGGTTTTCTTGACCATTTAAAGCATAAAAATGAGTTTGCAGAACAATACAACTTTAACTTTACAATCCCTCATTTTGAGTCTACATTCAGATTTAATCAGCATTTCAAATCTTGACAGTTAGATTTGAGTTGTCAAAGCCGTATGTGTTGAGCTGGGCTTGTTTTTCTCTAAAGTTTGTATCCTGCTGGATGTTGCAAATTGACAAGTAGAGTTGACAGAACATTCTGTTAACTGTCTTTGGCACATCCATCGTGCACCGCGCGGCTGGGTCCCCTGCTCTCCCGAACAAAGGACAAGGATGTTGACTTGACGCACAAGATTTCATCCAGTCTGTCTGCACTTTCACTATAGCTCTGCTTTCAAAACACTGTCATAGCCATTCTTTCATTTCAAATCCAATGTCCTGGAGAATACAGCAAGCAGTATGAAGAATCCGTCACTGTGAAAATACTAAGAGATTGTAGAAGAATTCTCCAATATTCCTGAAGATCATACAAAGCTTCTTAGAAAACGTATGATGACCATGTTTTTTTATTCTGCAGTTAATGACATTAAAAAGATGTGTGGAAATAAATACTTACAGATGAGAAGACAAGATGCTTTTTTCATAGATTGAAGTCTCTCTGTGCTTTTGTGGATGATTCTTCTTTCCTGCAGGAGTTTTTGAAAGAATGACAAGTTCCAGACTCTCCATTTGAATATCAGAGTTTCTGCCTTGAACATGCAGTTTTACATTTGGAGTGAGAGGCTGTTTAATGAGCAGGTGGATTTGATGAAGGAGGCTGTGAATTATTGTTCTGAAGGATTAGTGCTAATCTCAGTCTGCCTTATCTTTAAAGGCATAATGGGTTTAAAAAATTATAATTAAACTTAAAACAGAATGTCTTATCGGGGGGGGGGGGATTTATTTTTAGAAACATGAATGTTTTTGTTGAAGAGGTGCCACCAGGTCTGCATCAGGAGAAAAAAACAAACAAAACTTGAATGATTGTGGAGTCGCTGGTTATGTAAATGCTGCAGAGATTTGCAGGTTGGTGAGAGTGATGCAGAGAAAACTTGACATTTACAAAGATTTACAACTTTAACATTTCAGAGCACAAGACTGACAGCTATTTACACAGTCGAGTGGAACATAATGGAAGGCTCTATTAGCATCTCAGTAGTGAAGAAAAAAGACAGCAGTTCCCACCAGTGTTGTGTGTATCAGAAATGAATGTGTTACTTGCACCCTCCTTGTGTATTAATGCTCAAACATGTGTCATCTGTTGTGAATTAGTAAAAACACACACATGATATCGCACTACAGTACACTTACGTAGATGTTGTGAAATCATGGAAATACAAAGGTATGATTTCACGTGATGGAGAATCTCCTTTGTGATATAACCTGGATGTCCTTACATTAATTCAGTCAGTCAGTGGTGATAATTAAAATGAGAAAAATCCAAAACTTATCAAAGCACATCATATGAGATGGCAGACTGAACATCTAACTATCCATCTGTCATTTTCAAGTTCACTTCACATCAACGTCTGAAAAAAATGAAATTGATGCTTTTTGTTCCAGTTGAATCATTTCATGACATTCAGTGACAGCTCCTCTCTGAAGCGGCTCTCGCTTTGTTTCTGTTTGTGAAGATGGAAGATAGAAGCGTAAGAATTCCTGTTCTCCTGCTTGACTTTTCCCATGTGGTGCTGCACTGTATGTGCAGCAGCCCTCATGTCTAACCTGCAGGGAGATCCTGTGACTGTGTGGCAGCTGAAGGGAGAGTTAGTGGGAGCAGAAGGTGGACAGGAATCAAATATAGGACGAGGATGGTCAACAGAAAAAGATGAGGGAGGGGGCTGCTGGAATTTGGTTTTGGCTCAGAGCCAGCGTGGTATATGATGCAGTAATTTACGTGACATGTGATCTTTCCCCTTTCTCAGTTGTACCCTTAAAGTCGGCAGCAAGTGAAATATATCAGGCTGTTTAAACTGTAAACACTGGTTTTATATCTGCATGTTTTGCTGATCATTTTACTGCTCTTCACCTGAATGTCCTTTAAAAATGTGTAGAAAGTATAAAAAGGCACAAAAGACCAAACTGAACTCCTTACCTGTATAAAAACATCACTTCTTAAATGATCAGAGAAACCCAACAAAACCTGCAGCAGCTTCAAAATGCTCGATTTTGCACTATAAGGCTTTATTGTGAAATGATTGGAGGTAGGATGATTTTCTATAACAGCATAATCTCATTAGAAATGTATCAGAATGAAACCCTGCTGGATGATAGTACATACATTTACAACCTCCCCAGCACAAATAGTGGACAGATCTTTCAATCTGGGGATGCTTCTGTGGTTTTCTTTGAGTGGAACAAGGCAGAGATATTAGAAAATACAGAAAATGATTGCACTTGTTTTTTGAGCACAGTGATGATATCATGTCACTCCGCCTGATTGGGTATATATTGGTAATGAATGGATGTACCTTAAGATTATTTGTATTTAAAATGAATATTAACACATAAGGTAAGATAAAATAAACCTTTATTTATCACACAACAGAATCATTTAATGTGGCACAGCATCAAAGAGCAAGGAGAGCCAAAAAGAGCACAATCAAATAAAAAAAATAAAATTATAGATCAAAATAGTTGACGAGCCAAAAACAAAGCTGCATTGTAACAAATGTAGTCTGTACATTTAGTTATGAGGAAATAACACTGACTGAGAAGAGATGCTAATTCTCACACATAAGAAGATAAACCATCACATGTTGGTGCATTATTGATGATTTAATTTAAATTGTAAATGTTCCTTTGATCTCCTATTTGTTTAAATGGAATATGGTTGCAGCTCTTCTTTAAAAACACAAAATCACTTTTTACAGATCAGTAAATAGTTTTACTTTAAGGTAAAGTCTTTAGAAATATGTTTAAGAGTCTTCTGTGTTAATCTTTATTAAAAGTTCAAAGACAGAAACCTGACTGTAAGCCCTTGTTTCTTTATCAGACAGGATTGTTCAAGTTGTCCGATGACGAGTTTTTTATTCAGCCTCTGGAGAAGACGAACACGAAGACCTCAGCACCTCAGGCTCACGCCATCTACAAACGCCACGCGTCCCCTCCCTCCTTGAGTCCAGGCCCACCACCCAGCTCAGGGAAACAAGCTGTTAATGGTACCTGTGGAGTCCAAAGTAAGTCTTTCTTTTCTCACAATATTCACTGAAGAAATTTGGCAAAACTTGACACTGAGCTTTTTGTTATTTATTTCTTGACACTGGGTAATAACATTCAGTTAGATAGTTTATCTGAGAATAAATAAGAAGGCTGCATTAATATGCTGAGACTGATTAAACTAAAGTCGCTGCAAAATAAAATGACTTCAGTGCAGTGTTGGTTTTCTCAACATGTCTGTACATTAAAGGTGCACTATGTAGTTTTGGTAGAGAAATTTGAAAGTTGGAGAAATGTACAGATTATTTGGTATATATTCATAACTCTATACATAAACTGTCCTCAGAGGAAAATTTGGTCCCTGGAACACTGTTTGAAATAAAATGCTACACGAGAATTTATGGTGGTGAGCCCGGACACCGTAACTCTCCTGGTAGCTTTAAAGATCCAAACAGTGCTCCAGAGACCCATTTTTTCTTTGAGCAAAGTTTGTGTATTCAGTTCAGAAAATATAGCATAGAATTGTTTCATTTCTCCAACTTTCAAATCTACACAGCGCACCTTTAAACACATTTGAGAGAATCCTTCACACTCCGGTACAAAACATTTCTTTGTACTCCTTTAAGGTGCATGCTGGTTTTGTGATTGTCTATATTGTACAGAAACATCTACCAATCAATGTACACAGTTCTTAGTGACTCATACTACAGTAGCTGAGCTGATACTTTGTACTCTGCATCAGCAAAGTGTCCACAAGAAAACAAAGATCGTGTGAACACTGATGCAGATGCACTCTTAAACACTCTAAATAGGGTCCTTGAATGAAAATAATGTGACTCAGTTGGAGGGCCTCTGTGTGATTAGAGTGCTCTTCAGAGGCTAGGAGGTTTATGTTTTGTTTTTTCTTTACCATCATCTGCGTGTGATCTGATGATGTAAAAACACTTGAAAAAGACAGGAAAAAAACAAAGCACTCATCTTTAGAAAAAAGGTAGAACATGTTGACAAAACTGTTTTTCTTTAAACCGTGCTACTTATACAGTAGAAAGAAGGCATTTTACCTTTCTAATAAAGGCAGGTGCCTTTGGGCTTTTTACAAGTTTGGCCCTTTCCACTCTTACTTTTCAGAATCTAGTATACGCTCTAACAAATAGGATCGGGAAAAACTAGATTACAAATGCTCAGATTTCGGTTGTAATACATTTTTCAACCAATGTAATGAAAAATCAAGACTACTGATAATGTCGCCACACTTGGACAAGAACCAGCGAATCTTTTTATTCAGCATGTTCAGCTGGCTGAGCATACAAGTTGGCAATATTGATTAACAAAAAACATGTAATGCATTTATACTTTAATATTGCAACATCAGTTTTTGTGAACAACTGTAGCTCAATTTCTGTAAAATCAAATGTATATGTCAGAATCACCTGATGGGTATGTGTGTTCAAATGTTATTTAAGGAAAAAATACCAGACAAACAATTACCCCCGTCTAATTAAGGGAAATGTCACATTTTAAGTCCACATTTGTCTGCAATATTTGCATATGTCCTATTCCTATCTTAGCACACATCTTTAACGGCAAATATATTTTTTTTAATTATCATTATATTTAATAATGACAGTCATTGGATGAGGAACAGTATCATCACATGCACTCAAAGACAGGTAGAGAACATGTATTATGTTATATATGTAAATCTGTATTTAGATAGGGGTTATTGATAATGGCTGTAAGCAAAAATAAAGTAAGTTAATTGGAGTGTTACTGCTTCATAGAAAGACAAAAAATGAAAAAACTCAGGTCTGCGTTGTGATAGAGAGTGGGTTAAAATCCCTAGCACAGATTTTAGATACATTATGAGGTAAGTTAAATCATAGTTTTATTCTATCATTTAAACAAAAAACACTGTTGCAACTATTTAGTTAAGAACAGTTAGAATACTAAAAGGATTGAGGGCATGATGAGGTAAAGGCCTTGGTGCAAGAAAAAAGGACCAAACACAAATGTGTGTGTTTGGCAAATTGAAAGTCAGACCTTGAGTTCGTCTCATGCATCTTAATATCCTTTTCTGTCCCCAATCAGCTTATTCCCATCAAAGTGTTGAAGACATTGAGAGAGAGCGGGAGCGATGGGAGCATCGTCAGCAGAGGAGAAGAAAGAGAATTCGTCAACGGTCCGTCAGCAAAGAGAAGTGGGTGGAAACTCTGGTGGTGGCTGACCCGAAAATGGTGGAGCATCATGGGAGCAAAGCTGTGGAGAGTTACATCCTCGCTGTCATGAACATTGTAAGTGTTCAACGTCTACAAGCATCAAAATCAATGTTGGTGTTGTTGAACTTTTATCAACTAATCCAACAATTTTGATCCAGAACCAGCATTCAGATTTAGTTTTTAATGTTTCTTTTTTGGCTGAGGATCAGGTGAGTCTTACTTAACAAAAAACACCTGAAAGTAGGATGAGGGTTAGGGCTTTCTACAGTGGCCACATAGGTCAGTGTCTCCATCGCTTTGACAAAACATATGTTGCCCTATCAATAGAGCTGTATGTTAACAAAATACAAGCCAACTGAGAAACACATTCACACATTTGACAAAAACACCAGAGTTACAAAAATACACTAATGAAAATGAAAATCTAAGAAACTGAGACAAAATGTGACATAGGGTTTGGGTGAACACCTGAAACACCTGAACAAATCTGAGTGTGTGATTTCTGTGAAAGTGTAGAGTATCATGTTACATATGTCTGTTTAGCTCTGTAGATTTTCTTTAGTTTTGACATTGTTCTAATTAGAAAATAAACATGCATCCTAATTTAAAGTGTTAACTGTTAAATAAAATAATAGTTTCATAGATCCCTCTTTATACTTTTTTTTTAATGTAATATTATCAAAACAAAGTTTCACTGTGTTTGAACCTCTCCCAAGATGTTTTGAATGATGCAGCTTTTCCCATCCTCGTGTCAAGTAACACTGATTGAATGGATTAAGCTCTTTTCATCTACTTTTTTTTTTTTTAAACATGACTCTTCAGATTCCCGTGTTTTTACTACCTCCCAGTTAGAGGTTAAGTACACTGACTCCTTGTCTGTTATTAATTAACACATAACCATTTGTTCCCCCAAAATATACTAATGTGTGCTCAAAGGCCAGCTTCTGAGAGCTCCATCAGAGGACCGACTATCAGGACATGGAATTCACTGACAGAGAAGCTCTCAGATTAACGGATTTATCCAACAATAATACACAGGGGAAGCAGCCATTCTTCCACACATCCTCTCGTGCTCCTTTTTGGGAGTCCTTTACACTCTGGGCTTTGAACTTGAAAGCCCAAAATGTTTAAGTTTTGTAAAAACAATCTTGCAAAGCATCAAGGGAAACAACCTCTAAACCCTTGTCCAAACAATAAGTAATTGAATCATCTTCCTCAGCCAGCAGCTGTTCCATTGTCTCAATTCAAGCGCTGTCTTTAAGACGTCAACTTCACACGAGGTCATATTTTTATATTCTGAGATACTGTTTTCGGGCCAGTAGTATGATTTACACACACCCACACACACTCAGCTCTGACAGCCAATCTCAGAAGCCTATGCATAAAAATAGCTTGCAACTTCCTTTCACATGGTGATCTTATGGTTAGTTGTCCAGTTTTTCTTCGGGGGTATTTATAATAACTACATGCTTAAAAACAAACAGGACAAACAAGAAAAGGAAAAACTGATCTAAAGAAAATACTTTTTTACCCTCGAACACTTTGTGTACTGTAGATGTGCAGCACGGAGCTGGAGAGGAAACAGTAAATCAGAAGTACTGTGTTATAGAAAATTAGCTCTAAATAGTTTGAGCTCTATTTTTACTCACAAAAACAAACGTTTCAAAAAGAGACCGGAACCATATTTATTGTTCCTGATAGACTTTAAAACGAAATGTTACTGAGTTCATTCAGCCCGACGATGTTCCCCACAAATATCTGTGAATGAGCACATTAGTGAGAGAACGGACGTAGTTTTGATAAATGAAGTCTTGGGTGTTTTTTTTTGTCTGAAGTTCAGTCAGACAGCTTGCACAAAAGGATGAATGTGTAGATGTTTTGCCAAGTAGTGAAGAAATATGAGCAGAAGCTTAAGGGTACTGGGTACTAGTGATTTGTAGGCGAGGAGGAGGATTTATATATGACACAAGACTTGACCGGGAGCCAGTGAAGGAGGATGTGTGTAGTGTGTGTATATTGTGTTTCTGATTTATGTTGGGAGTCTGGAGATGCTTTTAAGACGGTAGAAAACAGATTTGTTGATGGATTGGATGTGTGACTTTGAGTGAGAGGGGTGGAGTCCTGAATGACACCCAGGTTTCTGACTTCAAAGAGAAGATCTCCAACCTTCCAGAGCAGCGCCTTAACAGCCTCAAGCATGAGCTCTGCTTTGTTACTGTTCAGTTTGAGAGGGTTAATGGTTGTCACTTCTGTTTTGTCAATCTTTTCACCTCCTGTCCTCCTTCATGAATCGGTTCTCTGATTTCTCACGTGGCATCTCTGCTCAAGACTACGAGTCAGTGTCAAAGCCATGCACGTATTTAAAATGTTCACAGTCATTTACGCAGTTTGTTTTTATGTGTCATACTTTGTGTATTAATTCACCAATGGAAGAACATATCAAAGCAATAATCACATTTTAGAAAGAGGACTAATTGTGTTTTTTAAATCATTGACATTAATTGAGCACCTACAGTACGAGGAGCTCAGAGCTGCAGATGACTAAGAGAAGACCTTTTTAATTTGGTTTATGCTTAGTTTCAAATAGAATGAGTGCTGCACAGGTTAAAAAAAAAATAGAAAAATTACATGAAGGAATCAGGCACTCTTCAAGGATACGGGAAAGAAGTGAAATTGCAAATACATAAATTACTTTCCAGTTTATTTGCAAACAAAGTTTATGGTGACAAATTGGCAGTCTGAATTGAAAATCTGAGGTAACCTGTTGGATTGTCTTCATGTTATGTGGTCATATCATTTCACATTACACCCAAATTGTATTAAAACACCTGGGTCTTATTGTCTATCATGTCCTGATGATGACTCAGTGTAGTCGAAACACGTATTTCTATACATCCCTGATGAGTAAAACATTTGTATACTGCCTCAGATTGCCAGTTTTTCCACCATGAACATACAAGGACTTAAGGTGATGTTGTCGTCTACAACAAGCTGTAAGAGATCGTCAACCCTTTTGTTTTCTTGGCACATAGACCTGTAAAACTCTGGGAATGTGTTGAATGAAATGCTCTTAAAGCTTTGACAATAAAATGTCGAGGTTGTTGATAAATTACTGAATGCGTCAGCTGCTATTCGTGTGTTTGTTTACCTCTTGAATGACTGGAGTCATCTCGATTGATGCTTAAAAGAAATAATGAAAAAGAAATAAAATGTCCAAACAGAATAGAGGAGTGAAATTTAAAAAGGTTTCTTCATTGTTTTGTTTTGAACACAATCATAAGTGTTTTTAAGTTTATGCATTTGCCTTGAAGTGGAAATCAAAGAGTCGGATTAAGAAGTCAGATGTCAGGGAATGACTGACATCGCTTTAATACAAAAGTCTTTCTTTTTGAAATAGAAAGGCAAAGATACCAAGTCTGAATGTAAAGATTTGGAAGTTGTCGAGTACATTTCTTTTCTTGTTAACTCGTATTCTTTTGTGGAAACTTTTTCTGATATATCCGAATGGATGATGAATGACAGCCTCGTGCTATTTCTGGGTCCTTCATCAGTGACTAAAGAACTGTAAAGAAAACAAATTATATGGAGAAATTGTACATCAGCACATATAAACTGTATTAGAATTACTTTATCTACTCTATATCGTTTCACAGTAGGTGGTGACCATATTACCTGTGACTATTTAATGGATTCTTTTTTTTTACAGGTGGCGAGTTTGTTCAGTGATGCCAGTATTGGAAACGCAATCAACATTGTGGTTGTTCGACTCATCCTGCTGGAGAAGGACGAGGTAAAAACGTCTGGTGTAAACCTGAAGTCAGAAATCAGGGAGAGAGAGAGTGTGGGGAATGACATGCAGGAAAGGAGCCACAGGTTGGATTCGAACCTGGGCTGCCCGCTTGGAGGACTATAGCCTCCTTACATGGGGCGCGTGCACTAACCAATGCGCCACCAGCGTCCCAAAATAACTATTCTCGAATATGTAATCAGCGATGACTTAAAGGCCATTCCTGAGTAAAAAAAAAAACATCTGAACATAGAGTGGTTCTTTTATTACATTTTCCATCACATATCATCTGTGTTTTGACTTTGATGTATGGATTTGTCAACTTTTGGTGAACAGTTTTCTTCCCACCATCTGAATGTGGTTGATAGGATGACTTAAAGATCACACACCACGCTGACAACAGCTTGAACAGCTTCTGTAAGTGGCAGAAGAAACTCAACATGAAAGGAGACGAACACTCGCTGCACCATGACGTGGCTGTTCTCCTCACAAGGTAAATAAAAAACCTCATTCTTCTGACTCCTTTTTCATAAACCTGCTCAAAGTCACCCCCCCCCCCCCCCCCCCCATCGCTTCGGTTGAGAAAAGACGAGAACTGAGGAGTTTGAAAATAAGTGAAAAAATATGACTTCTTCCAGAGGTATGTTACAGTATAATACTTTTTCATGTCTGGTCCTCAGTATGTGAAAAAAATCGACTGCAGGTATTTGTGTTAACAACATATTCTGATAGATTACTATAAAAAATGTATTGTTTAAAGTCAATCTTCAATCCCAGAGCACGTTCTGTTATGTGTTTACTTCATGTGCCATCTTCAGTTCTGTAGATTTCTACGTCATAGCCTTTAGATGTGATGTCTTTTATCCTCTTTCCTCTTCTGTTTTTGTCTCCCTTTCTCTTCTCCCTTCAGTAAAAAGACCCCATAGAATTAACTGGACTTCCCTAGCAACCATCTGCTTCTCTTAGTAACGGTTTATTCTTCTTAACAACAGTGTTGTGTTGAGGGATAGCAGATGCCTAATTGACCAATCAGATTCAAGTATTATTATTATAAATTATATTTAAACATGAGAATACATGTATCAAATCTTTCCTCCAGTTGTTTCCCTTTTCAAATGTGAAAAAATGTAGAAATTCAGATATTTATAAATCACTTAACATTAACTGTTACATTTAGAAATATAAATGCAGGCTAGAATTTACATCAGTAAGATGAACTCTTTTCTTCAGCTACTCAAGGATGAATGATGAACCAATATAACATATTATGTGAGTGTTTCTGTGTTTATGCTGTTGCTTACCACCCCCACACCCCTTCCCCCCCAGACACTACCGCTACATTTAATCGATCACTTTTTTTCTTCAGCTAGTCAATTGTTGATTATGTTGCCCTACATTCTCTTTTCACAGGAAGGACATCTGTGCATCCATCAACATGCCCTGTGAGACTCTGGGTCTGTCACATATAGCGGGCATGTGTCAGTCACACCGCAGCTGCAGCATTAGTGAGGACACCGGCCTCCCTTTGGCCTACACTGTAGCCCACGAGCTCGGACACAAGTAAGCTTTCACTGCACACTCCACATGTTCAGACAGTCAGGAGGAGACATTCAGGGTTAAACACTTGAGATTTAGTAAAGCAGCAGCCTTTAACTTAGACTGGTGCTTACTCACTCATGCCTCCTCCTCTTGAAAAGTTTTCTGTTTCTGCAAGGCACAAATGCAGTTCACATCTCAAAGACTGACTGTGCTAAGTTGTCAAACTTTACCTTGATATAGGACAAAACAAAACAAAATGAAACCTTTTTCTTAAGAGGAAAGTGGTTTTTTTTCTGACTGAATTGAGAGTTGTTTTGTTCAGCTCTTAGTTTTATTAGAGCACAGGTCCACTTTTCTATTGACACAGCATTCTTCAGTTCAGAGAGATAATACTACACAGTGTTTGTGCTGGGCTTTAACAGACCCTTAAATTACCTATAATCTGGCAAATGATGTCGTATGAAAGGCTTCATGGCTAGGTTACTCCAAAACCAGTCTGATTGTTAAGCAAATAACCGTATCTGACGTTAGAGCAGGAGAGCTAATCGATCTGTTCAACGTAAATTGTTCAGAGCCGTTTAAATACAGATAGACTTTACAGGTTAAGATTCGAGGATGATTGTTCTCGATTATAGTGTCGGATTGGATTTTAAATAACTTCACAGTAAACAATGGACAGTTTTGTTTCTTCTTCTTTTTGTGTATTGTCACTTTTTTTCAATTTGCTGGGTCTACTTGTTCAAAGACTTCTCCTCTTATCTTCTCTGTGGGTGTGAAACTCCATCACAGCGGGGAGAGGGAATGTGGTTATGACTGTAAACAGAGGAAAATAGAATTTTGAGAGTTACATTTATCACGCTGTTCTTCTGATTTCCCCGTCTGTCCATCAAGATTTCAACATTGACATCAACATTTTTTAATTTGCAGTAACGTATTCATTGAACTTCTTTATCAAAGAACTCCCTTCAAAAGGTGTTGGCACAGTCTTCTTATAATTAGCAGGCCACCCTCTTTAACAATCATTCTTTCAGCCTTAAAAGAATGTAGAGTAATTCAACAATTAGTGCATGAGTGTTTTTTTTGTGAAAGATAAGACTTGGTAATCAAAAGGAGGTGGAAAAAACTAGGAGGTGGACCCAATTGCAGATATAAAGAAAAATTATTTATTTAAATCAAAAAGGCAAAAGGCCAAAACAAAAACTCAATATAGAAACAAAGTCCAAAACTTGAAATACAGAGCCACAAGGGAAACACTGGAAAGACAACAAACGACCACAAGGATACTCTGACAAACACACCGACATAACTTCAATGAGCTGACAACGAGAGGGAAGGAACACTGAGACTAAATAGACAGGGGGAATCAAACACAGGTGAGGACAATCAAGGCTGGAGGGAAACCCACACAGGCAGGGAGAAAACACAAGAGAAGAAACACTGAGGACAACACAGAATAAATCATGAAACACTGAAGACACTGAGAACTCAATGTAAACAATACACTAGAACATTGAACACTGGGAGAAGAAATGACCAAAAACAACAGGAAACACTAAAGACTAAACTATGAAACATTAAGACAAAAACACACAAGGGAAACAAGCAACACTAGGATAAATAACCACAAGGAAACCTAAAGTCTGAAATAGACAAAATACAAACTAAATAAGACCGAATCATGACAATTTGAATGAACAGAAACAGAAATGCTTTCTCAGAAAGGAACAGATATAATATTCCAAAGATAATTGAATTCTTGCAAGTATAAAAGCATGGAGGTGAAGTTGGAAAGTGGAAAAAAAAAAAATCAGCAATTGTCATGCTTGTTATCGTCGTCAGTGGGGTAATAAGGGTTAATACAGAGAGCAATCATTCTGTCACATTGATCTCTCGCCTCATTTTCGATGTACTGTATCTACCACGATGTGATAGCAGAAGTTATCTCGAGCATTTTACCAGCAGACTGTGTAAAATATGAAGCACTTCTACACTCCCGTGTGTTTCGTCACAGCTTGAATGTTCTCAGATTAAAATGTCATGTTGAAATATTCCTTTGAGTATTATTATTTTGACTGTCAAAGCAAGTTGCTCTTCTCTGGGAGTCTTCAATATTTTAACTTTTATTTCAAACCATAAATCTCTTTCATAATGTCGAAGAAAATGCACTACAACTTTTTCACACTGCCTGTTTTGTTTTTCATTGTAGCTGACTCAACATTTTTATTTGAATTCTCAACACACCCACAGGAGGCTTTTGAGAGAAACACTTAAAGGCAGGGTTGGTCATTTAAAAAAACTAGCATGATTTTGAAAGTAGCATTCTCTCAGTGCTCCGTCTACACCCACCCCCTCCCCTCTGTGCTCCCTCAAAAGCCACGCCCCTCACTTACATGCACAAGCGCCATTGGTTCAGAAGCGGACCTAGGCTCATGTTTTGAGTGTGGGCTCGTGCACGCATGGGGTGGAGAACGAGCGGGGAGCCCTGATTGGTTCATCAGATTGGTACCTCATGGCAGACATTGGTGGACTTTTTTACAGGCTTACAACTGCTACAGATGACAGATTTTCTTTCAGAGCACATGAGTTATAAATTTCTCTCAGGACCTAAAGACAGTTGAAACCAAAATCTTAAAAAATGTATCCAGAGAAAATTACCAACCCTGCCTTTAAAGTAAAAATAAAGATAATTAAAATGATAATAGAAAGATAAATAATGAGAGAATACAATAAGAATACAATGACAAAAGAGGAGCAATGTATTCATGAATGACATACATGTATGAGCTATGAAACAATACAGTAATAAAACAAAGGCAACATGATCCGACAATAAGCCAGTCGTAAGCTATCACATGAACACTGTTGTTCTGATTCGAGCCATTGTTTGCGTCCTCTGTTAAAAGCGTTACTGTTGCTCTCCAGTTTTAAGCTGGTTGGTAGAAGTTTTACCCACTTTGCGGAGAAGGCAGACTGACCAGAAGAGGTCTTGTACATGGGGACAGGCCTTGAACATGCGAACGGTCGACCGAGGGAATTATGTAGCTTTGTCAGTGATGTCTGAGGCTCCTATACGCCATCGACCCGTTTATATCAACATGCCTTTTGCATTTATAATAACATCCGCCTCAGAATTACTCAACTGGACATCAATCAATTAATTATAGCTTGTTTATTAATAGCTTAATCGCTGTTGTGGCCCTTCAAAAGTTCCTTTCAATCCTCCTTTTACTTTATTCTACAGCACCTCTGTTTGTGTGGATAGCAGCTCGCCCTTTCTGACACTTTATGTTCAGGGTTCTTTCAACTATAGCTGAATGCATAAACATGAGCTGGATTGACAGGAGTCTCTTGTGTATATAGGCTTCCAAGCAGTCCTCCCTTAAAAGAAAAACGTATTTTATTGTAGCTGCAACGGTGGATTGAAGTCATTAGAATTCAAGTGTAAGAGTTCAGGGTGGGGTTGTGTGACGTTTTGTTACCTTGTTTTTATCCTTTCAATAGTTGCTGCATGGATCATACAGAATGTCTCCTCTTGATTTACTACTAAACATAAACATTGAAAATATGTTTTTAAGATGTGATTTTAATTTTTGTCTTGACATTATCATTATTTCTGTCTGTCTATATGTGCTGCCACTGACATGAGCTGCTCAAACCGTTTTTTTTTTGTTTTGTTCTTATAGCAATGACATTAAAGATCTATTCTATGACAAATGTAATACCTTGCAGCTTGTATTGTTGATGAACTCATTGATTTACTAAAACTGGTGATTCTGGGCTTAGGAGAGCAAGTGTGTTTTTTTTTTACACTGTGAAACAAACTTTGACTGAGCATAGAGTTTCAATTTCAAGTTATTTGATCAGACGTAACCTTTTTCTAGTTTGAAAAAAAAAGCACAGTAAATAGTGGACATGTTGACCCTCAACTCTTTAGATAATACAGAGGTCACATGAATGAAATTTACTTAGGCTTCAATCATGAATTTGACCTTCTGCCCCCTTGAGTTTTAAGTGTCAGATTAGTTTGCTCAACTCTCTTCTCATCCCCAAATCCATCAGGTTTGTTTTTGAAATAGCCAAATCAAATTCAGGCATGATATGCAAACTCTTATTTTGTTAATGCAATCATTATTTTTTAAATAGGGGACTGATGTTTTTTAATTTCTTTCTTCTTTTTTGTTAAATCCATGATTAAAGCACTATTCACTGTGCCGGGGGATTGGCTTATTTGTAATTAGCATTTAGCTGCCATTTGTAGAAATGTTCTGAAGGTGACTGCTTTCCCCTGCAGCTGTTATCCTTGCTGAGCTCTCAGCGTTTGAAGTGCATCATGTGTTCCATGATTTGAGGACATAAGCAGTGTGTAATTAGCAGGGAATTGCTCATGTTCATAGGTGATTGACAGCGTTGACTTTGTTTACCTTTATCGCTGCTGTGCACAGGTTGCCTTCACATCAGATCAACACTGCTGCACACACATCAGAATATATTCATTTAAATGCTTTCTAAGAATGTACAGTACATGCTGTGCAGACAAATGTATTAGTTTTGTTCCATGATAACCATGTTGTGCCCACTCACTTTCATCTCTCTCTCTCTCTCTCTCTGTGTGGGATGTGCTTTTATGTCACAGCTTTGGGATTCAGCATGATGGCAACGGTAATGACTGTGAACCCATTGGGAAACGCCCTTTCGTCATGTCTCCACAGCTCCTGTACGGCACCTCACTGCCCAGGTGGTCACGCTGCAGCCGCCAGTACATCACCCGCTTTCTGGAGTGAGTGCCACACATGATGCACAAATACACAGCTTTCTGTTTTCTGTGACTCAGTTTGTGTTTTTTAGATTCTAGGTTACTGCTCCTACAACTTTTTGAAATGCAACGGTTCAAAGATCTCCAGAGCTTTGGGTCAACATCACTCTGTTTTAAACACTTTCTTCACATGTATACTGTATAAAGGAGCAGACAATGTTGGGAGGTTTTCAATTGATGAATTCTATTCAGTAAGAAGACCTTTGTAGGAATGTGTCCTTGACTCAAAAAACATTTTAGTTCGGGGCGTTCTATTGGATCAGGATACACATGGTCATGAATCACAAGAAAATCTCCAAGGCACTCTTTTCTTACATGATCAAAATGCCTCCATTCTCACAGTTGGTCATGTAGACCTAATACAAAACATGTTTTATCAGAAGCACGATAGTTCCCAAGTAAGTTTTCTCAAACAAGGAATTTGCCCTGAGAAATTGTTATTGATTGTTGATTGCATAACCCTTAACAAAGAAACGGGCCAAAAAGTGATCAAATTCATTTTAAAAAATCACTGTAAGGAAAGAATACTGAATAAAACAAGTAAAGACAAGAAAACAAAATAGCTTTATAAAATACAACAGATGGCCAGTTTAGTGCAATAATGTGCAAAAGCTCACAGTACTTTATTCAAAACATATATTTAGTTTGCAAGAAAAAAACCCTGAGGTGTGTGTTAGTGTGACACTCTGAGTCAGATGTGTTGCGGAGACGGGGAAGGGCCTTAAGGCTTGATATCAATGTGGTCTGATCGCCTTATTGATCAAGCAGTGATTAAAGCTTTTCATACTGAGGCTTACAAAATATCAGCTCAGGTCACAATTAAGTGTTTGTATAATTGACATAGGATGTGCATCGTGCAAGACAAATTTGATGTCTCATGATTTATATCTAGGGATGCATCAGGCAAATACTTTTCTCCTGATATAGACCAGGCTCTCCGCCGACATCAGGCAAAAACTCAAAACCGCCGCTCTCTGTGCAAGACGGTCACCAAGCTGAACCAAGTCAGAGGCCAAAGCCCCTTTTCGACCGCATGAACTTTCCCCCGGAACTAGAGACCTTTTTGAGGAACTATGTGCATTTCAACCACAGGAACCAGGGTCTACATATAATTTAGTTCTGGGGTAAAAAGACCTACCCCTTAAAAAAAGACCCTGCTAGGAGGGTAGTACTTTCTAAAGGTCCAGGGACTTTGGGGGCCAGGGCATGCAGCGCTGAATGTGTCTGATTGGTCAGGCACAGAGGTTGTCCAAACAAAATCATGATAACACCCTTACTAGATGTTTAGACGAAGGTCGTTTGTTAACAGCAACAACTGTGAGAAGGTTTATTCTGTTGTGATACGATCCATAAAAACAATTTAAACAGCTATGAACCTTATTTACAGCAATGTTTCTTTTTTGTGTGGGTGCTGGGTGGGTGGGGGTTTTAGCTTTTCTTACATGCAAGAAGGGGGGCTCCAAGGTGAAAAGGATGGGAACCACTGCTTTCAACAAATGGTTAAGCAGTTAAAAGTACTCCATCAGGATATCATCCAGACTTCAGAGAGAAGCAGCCCCATGCGATCAAACTCTTTTGAATTGATGTAATGGAAGCAATACAAAAAGCAAATACGATAATTCATTTTTCATTAAAGTGTCATTCATTTTAAACAGCTTAAGTAGTCTGCATGTCTTTCTCACTTACTGTACTGATGTCTCAGTTAGATAAAAATACTACATGTCTGAATATTTGTCTATATCTATCTGCAGCAAAGCGTGTGAGTGTCTGTCATCTATACAGTCAGCTGCTGCTGTCAAAGGCGTGCACTGTGTTTCTGGCTTCAACATGACGTGTGTTGAATGTCTGAAATAGTTCACTGTAGTTGCCCCGGTTTCTCAGCGCCAAGCATCTGGAATTCATTTAGTGGGTGTTCAGCTCCTCGACAGCATTGTAGCTTCCTGACTTCACTGTCAGAAAAACAAGGGCCGAAGGGCGGTATTTACAGTGGTGGGAGTACGCTTCACAAAGGCTACTGGTGTGTGTGTGTGTGTGTGTGTGTGTGTGTGTGTGTGTGTGTGTGTGTGTGTGTGTGTGTGTGTGTGTGTGTGTGTGTGTGTGTGTGTGTGTGTGTGTGTGTGTGTGTGTGTGTGTGTGTGTGTGTGTGTGTGTGTGTGTGTGTGTGTGTGTGTGTGTGTGTGTGTGTGTGTGTGTGTGTGTGTGTGTGTGTGTGTGTGTGTGTGTGTGTGTGTGTGTGTGTGTGTGTGTGTGTGTGTGTGTGTGTGTGTGTGTGTGTGTGTGTGTGTGTGTGTGTGTGTGTGTGTGTGTGTGTGTGTGTGTGTGTGTGTGTGTGTGTGTGTCACATACATACACTGTGTACGCATTTCTAAGTAAGGTTGTATCAAAAGGACTCTGCCCGATTGCACTAACGAGGACTTATTGTTCGATTTTTTTGCTTGCCGTGGCTTTAAAAGTATTCATTGATAACTGCCAGCTAGGCATGTGATGATTTTACTATATTAACTATCTACAATAGTGTGAAATATTCCCATAAGCATATTTGTCACTTGTCAAAATCAAGTAAAAGAAATGCAGTTAGCTTTAAGATTCTTTGTGTTATTTGATAAATGTATGGATTATAATTAGGGCCTGATCGATTTGGGATCTTTGGGGCCGATATGTGATAAAGATACATACAGATACACAGGGTATACACACATTTATTGAGTTGTTCCCTCAAATGATGTTACAGACACTTAGGGAAAAGATATATAATTCTAAAAAAGACAGGATTTTTTTTTTTTTTTTTTTTTACAGTTGAACAAAATTCTTTATTGGCCAGAATAAAAACGGTGCTTTGAAAGACTAGTTTCACTTAGAAATGAAAAGTTATAACAAAAAAATACGTATATGTACTGTAAATAAACAATAACCTTCAGTTGACTAAACCTAGTTATATTGTATCGGAGATAAAATTAACCGATACCAATAGTCAAGTCATACGCTAACATCAGCCTGTCGGTCAGGCTCTTATTATATTGTCTCTTGACGACTCTTTAATCTCTTAACAGTTGTGAGTCCAAGTAGAACCTTTTGGACAGTATTTGACTGATTGCCATTAAATGTAGTTCAGAAAGCTCAGTCGCTGATTTTCCCAAGAGTTGGTCCCCCTCACTGTTCTCTGTGTATGGGATAATGCAATACGCAGTTGAATACATGTTGATTTGCAAAAGAAAGATGTGAAACATGCTAAACGTGGCATTCAACAGAAGTAAGTCCTCAACAAGGCTGGTGACTGCTAGTCTTGTGTCCTGGTGCATTTATGAATATTATACAGCTCATTTGTCTCCTGGAGTCCCACATTAAACAAAAAGCTTGACTCAATTTAAATGTCTAAGTCTGCCTTCATAAACTCGAGTTTATCAGATTGTGGTCATAAATAATTCTTCATGTATTAAGGTTGAAATAAATCATATTTCATGTAGAAGAGATGATTTTTTAAGGAAGACATATCAAGTTAATATGTGTTCTGCCCACCAGCGTCCTCCACTTACAGCCAGTCAATCCAAAACCACTGAATCTGCTCTGATCATTTTTTTCACAAGACTGCAGATATGTATCTATATCTGTCTTCTAAATGCCAGCGCTGTAATCCACTTCCTCTGTTTTACCTCGTTCTCTGGCCGCAGGACAAGGCGTCTATTGTGTACGCTGTCCCGCCGGCCTCTGCGGCTCACGCTGCTTCAGAAGGTTTTCTCTGTAGGTGTTATTTTATGTGGAATGTAGAAGGTCATCCAGCTAAGTGGTGAAGATATTATCACATAGATGAAACACTCAGAAAACACAATCACTTTTTCATCTTCAAAGGCAAATTCTGGTGAGGCTAAAGAGGCCGAGTTGGAGAAAAATAAAATAATTTTCCTTTAATTTGTGCAAAAAGCTAGAGCCTGATGATATCTCACACATAACATGGGATGATCCCAATTCATACATCGATGGTATGTTTGCTTTGATGTTAAAGGATTCTGGAAACAGTCAATTGATATGCATACACATTTCCAGGAAAGCTGGCTTCAACAAAGGCTGTAGGAACTCAGAGCTGCTTTTCAGTGCAGAGTCACTCATGGAGAACATTTTAATTGCTGCTGTTCTGTAGTCGGCGTGAGGTGACCTCAGATCAGTGATTGTGTTGTTGAGTCTGAAACAATCATCTTGTGAATCATTTGAACTGATGTGTCTGTATTAACAATCGTAAAGGTCGAACATGGGGGTTAAACATTTGAACATGACGAAATGTACTGGAGAGTGTAAGGTTCAAATAGTTAAAAATAAAACGGATTTTGTAGCAGCTTGCATTGGAAAGACTTTGTTCAACATTTAATAACGTGTGATTTAAACATCACAAAGAAATTGAAGCTACTTCCGTCATTTCATAGCTACAATGGATGAATTTACTTACTACTAAGCAAACCCTATCTCACTGAACAAAAGATCATCACCTGACTGCAGTTTGCATCACTTCTGCAGATTTTTCTTCCTGTTTGAGCATCTTTCAGATTGTTGTTTTGGTTTGCAAACCTCTTGACTGTTTGGCTCACTCTTACTGTTGTTTTTAATAAAACTACTCTTATAAACTCACAGTACAGTACCCATCCATAACCAAGCAGCAAACAGACAGGTAAATAACTAACTACCAAAACAAGGCGTAAGGAGGACTGAAACGTACCTTCAACATATGCATTTATCCAAATCTGCTTTGTATGATGACATAACATTATTTCTACAGCTTGTTGTTCTGCCTCTAAAAGGCAAAGACCAGGCAATATAAAATCCAATGCAGGCTGTACTGTAGTGGATTTACAATGTTTTGCATACCTCTAGATGGAGAAGTTATGAGATCGCACATTTTGTATGCAATGTTTTTTTTAATCCGATGCTATCTTTTTTTACCACAGCAAACACATAAGGTAAACATCCTGAGCAAAATATTTACATCTTGTGAACAGCTGCAAAGCCCACATGATTTCTTGTGTGTGTGTGTGTGTGTGTGTGTGTGTGTGTGTGTGTGTGTGTGTGTGTGTGTGTGTGTGTGTGTGTGTGTGTGTTGCAGTTTCTTGCAGTTTATTGTGTGACTGTAGCAGAGTTATTCAATCGTAGCCGCATCACTGACAGACCTCATTGATGGTGCTATCTCTATGTTAATGTAGTGCAAAAGCCATCTGCACATTGAGGTTTTTCTCCATTATATCTGTGCCCATTTTTCCTCTCAGGGCAGAATGTAAATTGGCGGCTCTTTGCACATGTCCGCTTCACTCAGACTCATTAAACCTCAATTTTTCCTGATAATATAAGACTAACATGGTAACCATGTCTGCTCATTTTTCTTCATCGTCACTGAGGACTGTCAATTTCATCTCCAATATATTGTATTTTTGACTTTAAAAAAATGAACAACTTTCCACATTTCAACTCTGAGCATGCCACTCTGTGACAACTTTGACGGATACAGTAGGGTTACATATGCATTTGAAATTCATATCATAAAGAATACATTTATTACATTTTGCAAGGCTCATCATGATCTCATCAAAACTCTCTTTATTGAGATTTAGACGCCAGCATGAAACAATCAAATGATTAATCTCTAGGTCAAAGATTTGATTCCTGTTTATGACAAATTCAATATTTCACATTTTGAGACATTTGATAACAGGAGATGAAGGCATCTTTCTAAGTGTATTCTCTTTCTTTGTTGATTTCACTGCTGCCTTGCCGTTTTGTCATCTGTATAAACTGATACATCAGCGACTTTCCAGAGGACATTTTTTCTCATCTGCTTTCATAAAACATGCACTTTGCGAGTCTGTGTTGATTAAACTGAGTTCTTTCCCTTGACTTCTCCGGTCTCTTTGAGGTAATACAGTGGTGATAAACCTGTAAGGAGCACATCATTTTTGTGCTGCATTCAGAACCACCGTGACTGATGGAGTTAAGTGTAAATGGCCATGCAAATGGAAGGACGTAATGAGACACTTACTAAAGAATGAAATTATGCTCTTTGCTGTACTCCATGAACTGGAGGTGGAAGCGGTAATTCTTCACATTTTTCCTGAAGCTAATGTCAAAACCAATTTCAGACCGTGTCAGTCCAACTACCCATGCTTCCACTGTCTGTTAAACTATTTTCACTTTAACACTCCTGCAGAACTAATGACTGTGTCACCTATGAATATCTATTATAAATATCTATTTATTTGGCAGGGACAGATGCAGTACACATGGAGAACTGAACAACAATTTTACAATGCACTGCACCACAGCATTTATAGATAATACTGATGTCCAATATCTGTCCCTCAAAAAGGCTTTCAATACAAAATAAATAACATATGTGATGAAAAAAATATGGACAACATACTTGCAGAAAAAAGCTGACCTACCCACCCACATACATATAGGCTACAGTAAATAAATCAGGTTCCAGATTAGGCAGCATATTAAAAAAAAAAAGGGGGATTACTTCAATGTAGACAGAATTGCAAGCCTTTCAGGCATCACAGTATAATTAAAGATCTTTTATTGCTCATCCCCTCGTGTATTAAAGTTGTTTAATTGAGGGACTAGAGAAAAGAAGAATAACATACTGTACTCACTGCTTAACTGTGTTGCTAGATCACGGTCATTTCGGGTAAATTTACATGCAGTGTGAAGATACGAGCATGATAAAGATCGCTAGCATTAGCATGTTAACACAACAATGCACCGTGAGTTGTTTTGGTTTCATGCTGGTGCTCAAGGGCGACATCTGCTGGATGAAAAAAATCACATATAAAGCCTTTAAGGTAGTGACCTGAAGATGATCTGTTTGAAAACGAGTGCTTCAGCTGAGCGTGTTTAATTCACAAATGTAACATCACTGCACTTGATGTAAAGGGTAATTACTTATTCTGTGCAGGTGTAGCTATTAACACGCTCTGTCAATTTAGACAGAATCTTGTTACCCTTAATTCTCATAGCTCCTTCAGTTTCTGCTTGTAGAATAGCATCTCTGATGTTGATTTCACCTATGTGTATAACAAGAGACTTAACCAGATTCTCCCCCCTGACAGTCGCGGCTGGGGCTGGTGCCTTGATGATGCCCCAGTGAAGGATAAGCTGTCTCTGAACTCGGTGCTTCCCGGGGTTCTGTACAGCGCCGCTCATCAGTGCCGGCTGCAGTATGGATCTGGGTCAGTGCTCTGCGATGACATGGACGTAAGTCTCTATTTAACAAGTACTTCATGATACAGCAAATCCACACAAAGACATGGACAACTGATTGAACAGAATGTGCCACTTGTCCTTCACACCACCTCTCTCTATTCTGAATTGGACTTACATTGTTTCTCTTATATCATAACATGTTTCTTTTTATCACCACAACCTCCTCCAATGTTCCCAGATCTTATCATGATGTCAGCACTGTAAAGGTTCAAACTTCCCCTGAGCTTCTATTGTTAATGAACTGAACTTACTTTAAATCATTTGTCCACAGCTTCAATAATCTTTAACAACAAAGTAGGGCTGCAGAAATGTCACCTCAAATAGCAAATCATAACAGGCTGTTTCTGTGTCTGTAGCTTTAAATGTAAATGCGCTGTGTTTGGCCACGCCCCTTTCTGAAAGGGTATGGGGCTCGGGCTTTTTTGCACCATGTCCTATTGTTTACAGTGAGAAGGTGGACTCAGAGGGCAGAACAAACTCCTAGCTGTGGGAGTGTCACCCACCTGGGGGAGGGGTTACTGCCCTTTGTGATGTCATGAAGGGAAAATAGCCCAACAGCCTGTTTGAGCACACATTTTCTGAAAAGTGGAGCAGGCAAAATACGGAGAGGATGGACTTTTCTCATAAATTGGGGGGTTTGTAGACAGGCTAAGGAAACATATTAGTGTTAGAAAACATGTGTATTTTGCATAATATGTGACCTTTAAAACTCCATTTTAAAAATGTGTTTTTGGCATGAATAAATAAAGATTATAGATAACAGTACTTGTGTTTTTATAATTCTGAAAATGTTAGTAAAGCACAACATTGCCTTTGAAAAAAAAAAAGTGTTACAATTAGTAAGAACTAGTTTTAACGATATGACATGTTCTCTGATCTCGATGAAGGCATGTTGTTGACAGCTGTCCCAAACAGCCACTCTCAGAGGCAGAGTGAAGAGCCAGCTGTCTTGCAGAGGGAGAAGAAATTATACAGTTTGAAGTCGAGGTTAAAACGGCACACTTTAAGAGAGGCTCTCTTTGAAAGCATACAAAGAGTTTCTCTTGTTGTTCACATGAAAAGTGACAGAAAAAGTTGTGTCAAGAATGAAAAAAGAGCTAGAGAGCATGTTGACAGTGTTTCCCTTCTTAACTTTTTGACAGCTTTTTAAAAGATTGAGGCTTTTACAGGAAGGAAGTTTTGCGCTGTGATTTTTGTGCTTCAGCAAATGCATTTCGCATTTTATTAATTCATCTAAAGCTGTTCATTTAACGTTTTAAAATGTCTCTTTATCATGGACAGGAGAAACTATAAATAATTTCGCAACAAGAGCTGCCAGACAGAGACCACACACATCCATTTTTTCACAAGCAATGCATTTCCTGAAATTAGCAGCATGATGTGCCAATAAACACACATTTTCACAGTGTGTGTATGTTTCAAAAGCACACACAGGATGGGAAACGGCTGTGGGATACTTACACCTCTTCCTTTTGTTTTAACTAAGACATGAATGCTCGTGTCTGCTTTTTTAGCATGTTCAACAACTGTTCAGAGTTGAAGGTACACTATTTATTTAACAAACATTGTCAAACTAAAACGTAAACAAAGGTTTTGTGTGTATCTTTGGCAGCTGACAAAGGCCTCTTCTTTCACCTTTGCGTTCCCTACAGTCAACAGCAACATGGGTCTGATTATCCTCATTCTAGCTGAAAAACAATAATTATGAGTCGTTATTTGCTCGTTATTTTAGGCACAACATGCAACAAAGGGACTTGCTCATGAAGCTCCATGATGCCATGAACAAAAACTCGAAAGGATTTAATAATCACAGCATCGTGAAGTCGTTACATGTCCTCCACACGCTGTAAAAATAACCTTTCTGCTTTGTAACATTAAAGAAAACGCCTCAACCCCCAAACACATGAGCATAGACACATTATATACAGTATAAGATATAAAATATACATAGTAGTCACAGCAAACACAACCCAGGGATTATCGTAGGAGGAGGAGGAGGAGGAGGAGGAGGAGGGCTTCAGTTTTATGAAAAGGAGTCAGAGATGTATCTGATTATTTTTGTTCTTGGCTGTGGTGAAGTTGGGTGATACTCTTTCAGATTGGGGATCTGAGAGGGTCCTCTATTTATTTGTAATTTGTTCTGAAATGAGCCACATCCAGAGGAAGCTGAAAGGGACAATTCCCAATAAATCTCCTAACAGGGGTTGAACAGCAGGTGGTCAGGGAGATCAGAGTCAGGTTGTCAGCTCTACAGATGTGTTTGAATGTCACACTCCACATATAACAGACCAATGCTTCTGGGACCAGTGCGTCATTGTGACCTTTCCCATTCTTCTTTGGAAGTAAATCTCTACTCTGAGAATCAATACTGTATTTCTTTTGAGCCCTTCTCTTTGTGTCGTCAGTGACAGAAGTTGCAGGTTAATGTTAAGAAAAGGAAGAGGTATGCTGAACCTGCTCAGTGTTCAGAGTAAATGGTACAATTCTTAAAAATGCATAAAGTCAATCCTCACAACTCAAAAATGATCTAAATGTACAGTTCATGATAAAATATTATATATTTTTCGCATATGCATTACAAATGTCAAGCAAGAGTTAAAATAATGGAAATAGACCATTTCAAAAATCCAGAAGGTTAATGATCAATCAAGGATACATCCGACCTTTTGGTGGTGTCAGACTTTACACACACACACACACACACACACGCACACGCACACATGCATGCACACACACTGTCACACACTAAAAACACACAGATTTGACTACTGTATAATCAAAGTAAACATGGTTTCATAATCAATAAGGCTGTTGTCTGTTAAAGCCCTCACATTCTCAATGGGTTCTGAATCTGAAGGCAGATTTTTATTTTCTCTCTACCTTCAGACAGAGCCAGTGTGTCCCTTGGTTTCTAAATAAACTGAAGCTAATGGGCTTCTAGTTTTATCCTCATATTTAGTTGAGATATATATGAGTTGTAGTTACCCTCCAACCAAATACAGTTTGAAGGATTTACCTGCACATTTCATTTATAAGAAATGCTTTTGAAAATGACCAAAGTCCAACATTATGTAGGAATGAATGTCCACTGGATAGCAGGATTAGCTTTTCAGTACATACTGTTAGAGCATATTATTTTATATATAACAGTCATACAGTGAAGATTTCTAGATGGGGATGTACACAGCAGTCCTTGGTGGATCGCTCCATCCTGTAAACCTTATCTGATGGGCTGTAACTAAAGAGACGACATGTTTTTCATGCAGAGCCTGAAAAACCAAACCTGACCTCCTTCTGTCCCTGCACGACTGTTGAATTCAATTTAATTAGACAATTATTGCAAATAAACCTTGGGAAATGGCTTGTATAGAAACAGGAGAATAATATTCAAATGCAAGCTGTATGGTGCCGGTCCTTGAAGAACATTTACTGCATGAAATACCAGTCCCCATATTAAAGGGGTCATATTATGCTTTTTCTGGTTTTATATGCTTTTTAGTGTGTTGTGTACATGTTTAGGCACATCTATTTGCAAAAATTCCATGTCCGCGGAAACACAGCTTCTCCTACGTCCTCCTGTTAGCTGTAGCATTAGCCGCTCGGTTCTAGCCCCCCTCCATAAAAATGTGTCAGTCCGACGTCATTGTCAGTGTGAGATCACTGATCTAAGCCCATTGGCTCGTTGTGGCAAGCCCAGCAGCTCATGTTGCCCGCCCATTAACTTCTGTAGCACGCCCACGATATGCCGTAGTTAGAGAGAGAGAGTCAGAAGCGAGCCGGTGCATGGAGCGGCAGTTCATGAAAACAGACACTTTTTTCGAACTTTAGCTATTGTGAACATACTTTAGTAGGTACATAGATTAAATATACGAACCCCAAAAAGGGCATAATATGACCTCTTTAACTCACTGTAGGGCACTTAACATTGCTTTAGATAAATATAATGTATTAATATATGAAGCATTCTTTGTCCTTCCATTTTTCACTTCACATCCAATGTAGTGGTTAACCCTCCTTGATAAAATACTGTAAATTTTGTTTTATTTACAAAACAATTCATTATTTTCATGCTATATCTCTGTTTGTTTACATTGAAGAACTTTAGAAATTTAAATCCTAGAAAAATCATGTTTGAAAGGTAAACAGCTTGTTGAGGTAAGACGCTGGTCTCCCTCTGTTTTCCTAGAACGTGTGTGGCACACTCTGGTGCACTGTGGGAACGACCTGCCACTCAAAGCTGGATGGAGCTGTAGACGGGACCAGCTGTGGAGAGGACAAGGTGAGTCTTCATCTCATGAGAACCGAAATATGAGAATGGAGAGCTTGATGAAAATGCTGATTTTGTTGTGTTTGATTTCTTAACACAGCATGTTTTATAGTCTTTTAACTATTGTGGTCAATTTAAAAGTGTGAAGAGAGGACTCCAAATATCTTAAAAAACTAAAAAAGTGAATGTATTGGTAATAATCATATTGAATTTTGACAGTCATGTGGCAGAATGAAGGACTTTCGTACCTTCATTAAATAGTTAAATACCTGGTTTGAATAATTAACAAGCCAGCTCTCAGGAGAAAGCTCAACAACTATTAAAAGAAACTAAATTGTTTGACAACTCAAAGGGCCATTTAAGTCTAAAAGGACAGTGCAAAGAAAAACATTACTAAGTCTAATAGAGAGATTAAGTGGGGCCTCTATTTGTAACGGTTATATCTGTATTTCTGACAAAAATGAAAATGCAAGAAATAATATGATGAGGTTAGGATGAAACTTAAAGTATTTGTTTGTATGATTGTTCATGAAAACTTTGCTGGTTTTTTACAGTGGTGTATCAGAGGGGAGTGTGTAGCAGTTGGATATGAACCAGAAAGTGTGAATGGAGGCTGGGCATCGTGGAGCGACTGGTCGGCATGCTCCAGGACGTGTGGAGCCGGAGTCCAGAGTGCCCATAGAGACTGTGATAACCCAGTGTGAGTATGTGTGTGTTTAACCAGTATGTGTGTGTTTAACCAGTATCGCTGTGGGCAGTCCCCTCACTAGTTCCATTAGTGCATGTCCATAGGATCTGTGTGTAGGGTGTCTCAATAACAGAGTGTAAAACTGAATTTCCCCTCGCTGAATTAAGTATATCTTCTTCATGGCTAAAGAGTTTCATCTTTACAACAGTTTTCCACCAAATCAGGTGTCAGGGATAAAAGTCAATAACTCCACACTAACCTCTTTGAATGTCCGACAGACCTGCACACAGAGGGAAATACTGCCTGGGAGAGCGACGGCGGTACAAGACCTGTAACACCCCACCATGTCCTCCTGATCTGACGAGCTTCAGAAGCGTCCAGTGCTCTCACTTCAACAGCATACCCTACAAGGGAAGATTTCACAAGTGGGAAGCAGTCATTAATAGAAGTGAGCATGTCAAACCTGATTCAAGCTGGGATGGCATCTTTTTAAAAAAGAAAACACATTTGGCTGTTATTGCATAATGTTGACCCCCTTTATTCTGTACGATTTTCCTCTAAACTCCTCCAGTGAACCCCTGTGAGCTGAACTGCCGTCCTCTCAATGAAGACTTTTCTGAAAAGTTGCGGGACGCTGTCATAGACGGGACGCCGTGCTACGAGGGCAACAAAAGTAGAGATATGTGCATCAATGGCATCTGTAAGGTATCCACATTGTACATTCTTATTCACATATTATCTGATTGACAATATCAATTATTCATCAATAACTTCCTACACCGAGGAGTTTTTTTTTTTTCTGTATATCATCATTATTATAGAAATGCTACTGGCCTGATTTTCACTAAACTTGATGAGAGGGTGTGTTTTGGTCCAGTGGAGAATTAAGTTACCAACCCCAGTCCCTACAGACTGAACTACTGCCGCCCCTATTTAAGTACAATTTACTAGTACTTGTACAAACCTATGTACATGATGAAATGTTTTCTGGTGTTTCTATGTCTAATGTAGAAGTTCTTCATAAATGCACAGCTGGTATTGTAACTCCTCAGCTGGTTATTTTTGATATTCTTACAAAATCAAAAAAACATCCAGTCATGAGTTGTTGCATTTGCAGATTTGCATTTCACAGAAGATATGACTCAGGTCTGGATTTATTCAAATGCTCTTTGATTTGTTCTGTTTCTGTGTCGTGTCACTGCCGTGGTGCCAATTGTGCAGTATCTTGAGTTGACCCTCACCCTGTTTTCTCTGCAGACGGGTGTTATGTAGCCTAGTTGACATTCTGCATGAAAATGACTTAATAATAGAAAAACGCTGTGGTTCTTATCTCTCTGCTTTTCGCCTATCACCCTGGGCAAAAGAATGTCAGTCACTGATACAGACACTGTTTGTGTATGGAGTGGACATCAATCACAGACTTAGGGCTCTGGCTTCATGACATTTTGTGACATTTTGGTCAGGAAACCAGCTTTTTTTTTTCCATTGTTTAGAAAATCTGCTCTAATATTTTAGACCAATAGTCAATGTAGTACTCTCTATATTGAATCAAGGAGTTTGACTTTTGATTAGGGCTGTGCAATTAATTGTGATATTGACTTGAGGTCATATCGCCCAGCCCTTCTTTTGATTGTCTCTGCTTCCAATTTATCATCCTTAGAGTTAACTCGACCTTCTATATTTTCTTTCAACCATAAACACAGTTGGAGGAAATGTTTTTCCTCCAGGACCAAGATGCCAAAAAGTGAAGAGTCTGGTTCTGCTTAGTTTTTCCTTGCCACTGTAACTTTGCTAAAAGCTGCTTAGTGCTGTGATGAATTGAGGTTGGCTCTTTGTAGATAATAAAACAAAGAGTAAGGTCTTTTACCGGCTCTGTGTCTTGAGATAACATTTGTTATAAATTGGCGCTATATAAATAAAGATTGATTGATTGATTAATGGTTCAAAATAAAAGAGGGAGAAACATTAAAGTACATACTGTAGAAAGAAAAACAGTAGTATAAAACAGTAGCAGTACTGGTATACCCAGTACATTTATCATGTAGCTAACACATATTATACACTGTACACATAGTGTATATATATTGCAGTGAAAAGACCTTATGTAGAAGATAAATGGATGTATAGAAAATGTAATTATTATTAATTCTACTATTATGTGCGTGCTTGCGTTCGCGGCAGTGTGTGTGTTTGATGGAGGATTCTGATGGCTTGGGGGATTAAGTTATCGTGAGCCTTTTTGAAAGTTTATCACGGTCTAGTTACAAAAAGGGTCGGACTTAAATCTATGTGTAATCTTGAGCTACTAGTACTTGTGTATTTCCTGCATCTTAATACTTCAATTTTCATCTCTAAGTAGATGATCTGAGCACATCTTGAACTTCCCCTGCCTTCAGTGTATTTATAATAATTGTGCTCCTTTACCTGCACTAGATGTGAGCAGCAGCAGCACAAAAGAGAACGTGATCATAATGCCTTCTACATCACTGTAATGTAGCCAGGTTTAGTTCGGATAATGTATTATTTATATGTCTTTGCATGCCTTTGACAGAATGTCGGCTGTGACTACGTGATCGAGTCCAGTGCTGTGGAGGATCGCTGTGGGGTTTGTCATGGCAACGGCTCCACGTGTACCACTGTGAGGAGGACGTTTGAGGAGAGTGAAGGACTTGGTATGTTTTTTTTCTTAAACTCTGGTCCAGCAGTAGGCACAGCACAGGAAAAAAATAACATAATGAACGATGGATAAATTCTCTCAAGGTTTCCGTGTTTTAACAAGATTCCCTTCTTTACTTTGGGTCTAAACTCTTCACAGCAGGGAGGTGTGGGAAAGATGCATAGAAGAAAGAACATTTGGAGGGAATGGGAGGGGGGTTTGTTGCAGTAGCTCTCAAAAACTATATGAAGTAGGAAATGTAGAAATATGATAAATAATATATAATAAAATGATCATATTGGAACTTATGGCAGACAAAACATTTCCAGGTATACACTGTGTGTTTTAAAAAATATATATTAAGGCCACAAATATGACTTGTTATTAACTTGTTTTTCATTATTAGCTGTTGTATAATAGTCCATGAGAACAGTCCATTCAGTTAGTCATCCTCAGCATAGGTGAAAATAAATTATTATTTTAAATTCTAAATTTCAAGATAGCTCACTGTCAAACGTATCATCTTGTTAGAGTGATAACAAACAAATGAAGACTTGTGCATTTAATCCAAATGTCGTTCTCCAGGTGGAATTGTTCAGATCTGTCCTCTGTATTTATTGAATGCGTATCAGGAGAGTTTGTGGTTCGAATTCATCGACAATCACAACGATGCGTTACAGGCTATGTAGACATCGGGCTGATCCCAGAGGGAGCCAGGGACATCCGCATCGAGGAAGTGGCTGAAGCCGGGAATTTCTTGGCACTAAGAAGTGACATCCCAAACAAATACTTCCTGAACGGTGGCTGGACAATCCAGTGGAACGGAGATTACAAAGCAGCTGGGACAGTCTTCACTTACGAGAGGACGGGACAGCTGGAGAACCTGACGTCACCTGGGCCGACCATGGAGCCGCTGTGGATTCAGGTAGGATTAGCAGATGAATGCTATGTTGTCATATCTTTGTCTCGCTTTGTGGTCTCAATCAATACTCCAGCCACCTGCAGAAAGAGGGGAAGTTCTTTCAACTTAACAGCATGAAAACAAAACGAGGAACAGTGCGGGAAACCAATCGATCAATGAAACTTTTAAGCACCTTTCTTACTTTTTCACTACGTACTCTTCACGGTCCACAGATCACAGGATTCATAGGCTGACTCATATAAAAATGAAAAATATGGAAGAAACAAATGCAGTGAAATTGAGTTACAGAAATGAGCAAGAAAAAATAAATGATAAGATAAACTTTTAGATGAATGCTGGAGCTGGTGACTCGCATATTGGTCTAGTTTTTCTTTATGGACTTCATTCACTTCAGGGATTATCAGCCTTTAATATCAGCCTTTTATCATTAATACAGATATTAAAGTGAATCTTAGAGCTGAACATAATCAGTCCTCCCTGTTCCTCATCATTAAAGTTGCTGATGTTAATACAAGACTGATCAGTCTATTATCACACATAGCTGTTACTGCTAATGCTACACATACTTTTACCATTATTACCGGCATTGTAGCTATAAACCTATCTTATTCATTGTTGCTGCTCTGTTTGTCTCTATCCCACTTCTCAAGCCCGGCACAGTTTCTGCAGATGTCTGTTCATCACGAGTCTGCTTCTGCTCGAGGTTCCTGCCTCTTAAAGGCCGTTTTTACTTACCACTGTAACTTTGCTAAATGTTGCTGAGTGCTCATGATGGATTCACGTTGGGTCTTTGTAGATAATATAACGATGAGTAAGGTGTTTTACCTGCTCTTTTGTAAAGTTAAGATCATTTATGTTGTGAATTGATGCTATACAAATAAGAATTGATTGATTGATTGCTTGATTGATTGAACAGTGATACCCAAGGTGCTAATGGTGGTATGTGTGTGGGAGGGGGGATTACCTTTAGAAACAGAGCCTGACAGATATTTCTGATACTGGACTGTTTTTGTTTTTTTAAGAGGTTTATTTACGTGTCTCTGCACTTGGCCAGTATTTTTGACATACTGTCTTTTGTGTTACAGCTTCTCTTTCAAGAGACAAATCCAGGGGTGCGTTACGAGTTCACAATCAATCGAAATGTCTCAGAGGACAATGAAATCCCTTCGTCCGTTTTCTTCTGGAAATATGGTTCATGGACTGAATGCAGCGTTACCTGTGGAACAGGTAAGAGCAAAAGACTGCAAGCTTTGAAACACGTAGCTCCTTCCAATCCAGAAAGGAAGAGAGAACGACCGAGAAAGTGCCAGTGAGTGTAGTAAATCTTTTCTCCTGTAGCTTTAGGTGCTGTAGGAGTCTGCAGAAAAACCCTTGAATAAAAACCTCTAAATGTCTCAAACAATGAGTTGGTTGGATTCATCAGCTATTAAAACATGTTCAACCCTTTAGAGGCAGCTGAAATAAAAACACAAGCAGGAACATTGGGCTATGTTGGTACTATGTTTATGTAGGCCCTGAGTCTTGTATTGAAATCTTTGGTCTCATTATTTCTCAGTCTTTCGGTACTTCATGTCAGGAAGCAGTTTGAGATGTGTCAAAAGCTTAACCTTCATCATTTTGTACAGAATACTGTCTTCAACTACCATTCAGAGACATGTCAATAAGTGGCCTCTAGCTTTCTGTTACATTTATATAGAATAAAACCTAGCAGGTTAAAAACAGGTGTATAAATAAAGAGGAATCAACAAAACTTGAATCCTCAGAGCACATGCAACAGATAAACATCAGTGTGTCTTATATGTCTTTTTTATTTACACAGACTTGCATTGTTTGTTGTTTTTTGTTAGAGGACAAAAAGTCTCCCTCTACATTTGCTCATGCAGTGCATACGTCTGTAGTACAAACAGTACTGTGCACAAAAAAGTCAACGCCGTACATTTTTCTTTGTGGTGTCTACAACGGTGTTTATCAGGGCAATATCCTCCAGGAGTCCCTCAGTGTGTCGTCTCTGACCGACCAGAGGGGTCAGTGCTTCTGACCTGTTTGATGTACATTCAAGATCAATATGTGGCTTTGTGGTGTTAATGAAAGAGAAACACGCAGAGCCTTAGCTCGGTCAGCTTGAGAATATGTGATGTGAAAGCCTCTTCTGTCTTGTGGGACTCAAGGATAAACCTCTCTTGATACTGACATAGCTTAAAAAGACAAAACAAGATGGTGGACGTGATCATGTCATCGCTTGCTGAAGTATTTCAAACATTTGACAGGATTCTTTGGTGTTTCTTTACCTGTATTTTGCTTGTTAGCTGCTGATGACATGCTTAAATACTTATTCTGCAGTGTAATAAAAAAAAGCTTTAAGTAAGTTATTAAGTGGGCAATAAATGATTTATAAAGTGCTTTTCACAGACATATGTATTTATTGAGAAGGTGTGAAGAATATTTCTATCAGATGTGGCAACATTTTTTCAAACCTTTTCAATAATAGGAAGTCAGACTGCTCCACAAAATGGCCTCGCTTGAACACAAAACTCTTGACAAGAACATTTTCACCTCTAGTTCAATCATGCCCCCTCCACTTATTTTAATTATAATTCACAAAGTGCCTAGAAAGAGTGTTTGACATCCCTTGAGTGACCATCGAGCAGCCAAAAAAGTGCTACAAAATCCACAAAGGTCTAACTTAAGTAAGAATGCGCAGAACATCTGCAAACATTTGCTCTGTCGCCTTTTTGAGCTGAATAAACAGATCAGAATGTCGTTTATTTCCATCTCTTAAACCAACACCAGTGTCAGAGTTGTCCCTGTCACTCCCTTCACTCACTACTGAGGTTAAAATGTCTTTAGTCTTTATCCAGATCACCGTGCAAAGGACTGATGAGAGGCAGCGCTCACATTCTGTGGATGCACACAAACACACATATGAATCTGCAGCTGACCTTTAACCTTCCTTCTCTGCCTGGTACAAGTACTAACATTATTCCATCTCTCTTGGACAGATGTTGAAGTTCATCTTTATTTTTTGTGTCTTCCTGCCATTTCTCCTCATGTTTTCAATCCGCAGACTATTTCAACACTAAATAGGTAAGGGTCTCTAATTGAGACTTGCCTTTATCTGTCAGAGCCCGCAGTAACACCAGGCTTGTAAAAGGGACTCTGACTTAAATTGAGATGGGCTTTCATTTGAAGCTTTATGGTAGATCTGCCTGTTGACCTTATTGCAGTGTAAAGATGTGCAAGTAGAGCCAGATATATCTTTTTACCCTAAATATCTACTTATCTGTTGCTGTAGTAGAAATTAAAGGCAGACCGATTAATCGGCCAGCTGATGATATCGACCGAGATTAACATATCTAGTGACTATCAGTATTGGCTAATTTTCTATCTATCTATTTCTATATCTATCTATCTCTACAGATCAGAGAGAGATCTAGGAAAGATAGGCCGATATATCGGTAACAGAATGTTTCTCTCCCCAATATCGATATCGGCCCCAAAATCCTGTATCGGTCGGTCCTAGTAGAAACAGCTTGTCCCACCTTCTCCTTATGAGAAAGTGTTTTGCAAACAGCCTTTCAGAGATTTCAAATCAACCTGTAAGTAAACAAAGATGTGGATGTGTGTCCAAAAGAAAATCCACTTTCCCACATATTCACATCACAAGACAATGCTTATTTTGTTCCCAGGTGCCAGGAAGAGGGTTTTATCCTCATATAAAGTAAATTAAACAGAAAAGATCTCCCACAGTGCTAGATCAAAGAATAGCGTTTGTTCAAGTTGTATTTGAATAATAGCTGATGTAAGGCCATGTAATCAACTTGGCTTAGAGTGTTTACATTCACTTTTCAACCTTTTCCCTTTTTGTCTCTATCTGGCTTTCAATCAAACATAACTGTCTTCTCCTTCAAGTGATGTCTTTGAGGTGTAAATTGGATATCTGGCACTTGCTGTGGCTCTCAGTTGGACCTGAGCAAAGTGCACGGAGAGGGGAGAGGGGAGAGGTGTCACCGGCTCTGATGGAGGTTAAATCCCCTCAGCGAGAGTAATGAAGGAGGAGGAATAACAGGAGGAGATGAATCTAGCACATCTTTATGAAACACATCCCTCTGTGCACTGCTTAGTTCAATGCTTTTGTAAACTGGACACCTAAAGATACGTATTGCTGTCCAACCCTTTCTATTTTACATAGAAGTTTGAAGACTTTTTTTGTCTGTGCTGTAGCTGAAAATGATAATACGTTGACAGCAATGAAAGTTAAATCGACCTTTTTCCTTACAGTTGACAGTGTTGCTTTGAATCAGATCTAACAGTCGCCAAACATATGGTGAGAATGAATAGTTTGCTCATTAAAAATAATCCATCAAGTTTCATATTAATTAAGGTGTGCTCTTTTGCATCCTTCGTCCATTAATGACTAAGAAATTCACTTTTTATTTCTGGTTAGGTCTTAGTTTTGAATCACATACTGGTGGCCTACCAAGTGCCCTCTATGTGCTGAATGCTACTATCATTATCATGATCATTATCATTAGAGCTCCTGTAAGGATTCGGGAACATTTTGTTTTTTTATGATTTGGTTCACCATGGCAACAAAGTGGTACCTCTTCTGCTTTGCTAGTTTAGTTCTGTACATGTAAAAGTTTTTTTTTTTTTTGACCAAACATCTCAGACTGCTTTTCTTTTAACAGTCATAGGTACAAGTCATCTAGATTATTTTCTGTGGAAAATGTAAAAAAAAAAAAAAAAAAAAAAAATATGCTTTTTTTAAGTGGTGTTAAGCACTTCTTCTGACACCTGTCTGTAGCAATCTTTACAGACATGGAAAATTGGAAAATTACTTTACAGAGTGAAGTAATCAACTTTCTCCCCGGGGGTCTTGTTTGCTCCGTCGTCTGGGAGCTATTCTTGACAAAAGCTTTTCTCTCCTCTGGCTCGTGTTCCAGGTGTTCAGAGGCAGATTGTTCACTGTGTGGAGAAGACTACGGGGATCGTGGAGGAGCACTTCTGTGACCCTTTAACCCGACCTCACAACAACCAAACCAGCTGTAACAAAGATCCATGTCCAGCCATGTGAGTTCACCTGCCACACATCATTTACAAGACGACACCAGCAGCAATCATCGACACACAGGGAGGGGCTTTTTTTCTAACCCTTGAAGGGGAAAACAATTACTCTTGTTGTGTGCATGGAAGCAAAGAAACCATGACCACCAACTGAAAGTAAATTAACTGATACAGTCACAGGTTTAGCAGCAGGAAAGAGATGTTATATTTGTAAATGGATAACAGAGTAACGTCAAATGATACATTTATGAAACTAGTGTTATAGCAGCTTTTCTAGAAAAGACAACATGTTTGGCCATTCTTTTTTTTTCTCTTGTTCTTCACATGAAGAGGTTGTTGTTGAAACCCTCCTGTATGCACCCTGATTGCTGATATTCACACTTCTACAATTCACTTGGCAGACGTGCGTGCGTGCGTGCGTGCGTGCGTGCGTGCGTGCTCTGACTGATCCATACTTACGCCTCCATACTTACACCTCCGCTTCTTGATATATTTCTTTCTCGCCTCCCAGAATTGAACGTGCTAAGTATTTTTTATTTTTTTTGAAAGCATTTGTTCTGCATTTAAACCCTTTGATTGTGAGTGAAGACAGGTGAAAATAGGCGTCTGGACACAGCTGGCTCTACTGAGATGGAAGAATCACTTCTTGTCGGGCAGTTTCCCTCCCACACATGTCATTACAGGTCGAATCAGCAGTGAAACAGCCGAGACACCTTTCAGATGAAACATGTTTTACACTGATCAGTAACACTTCTATTGCTACAAAGAATCTAGCTGCATAACAATGGAACACAATTGAGCTATTATCCAAAACTTTTTGGGATTTTACAATTATTGGCAAAAGGACAATACTTGTATTGTTCAAAGTCATTTGCATGATGTATGTTAACAATTTCATTCAGTGGTAGTTGTTTGGAAAAATTATCAATCTTTTAGTTATTCTTAATGTTGTAGAAATGTGAACTAACTCAAATACAGCCAACAACACTGTTTGCCTGATGAAGGTCTAACATCGAAACATTGCCAATACATGTTTGCTTGCATGTTAGACGTTGTGCTGGAGTATACCTTTAAGTTTTTGATGGACACATTACTCTCTTAAATTACACACCTGTCCTGTGTAATAGATGTGAAAAGGATTTTTCTGTTTTGAAAAGCCATCAGTGTACTTTCCCACAAAGTTTTGACGAAAAACCAAACCACAAACAGGAACTCGCCAGGAAACAATGTGTGCATAAGTCTTAGTGCACGGCTTAAAAAAGCAGCAAGATAATACTCATTAGAACTTCTAGAAATCAGTAATTTCACACGCAAGTTCTTAGTGTAAATTTGTTTTTTTTAAACTATTTTGGGTGTGCCTAAATATCTGTTTTGTGTGTAATGAGGAGACAGTTTGTTTGGGATTAAACAAAGAGTTATATTCTGCTGTGTAATTTTTACTGCTACACGTGGACTTTTATGCTTTTGTGTTTGAATGCTATTAAATGAGATATATATTTATAGTGTAAGATCTAAGATGCTCTGTAGAAGTCGATCAACTCAAATAGGAAATGTAGAACAACAAATCACTTCATCAACTCTCACAAACCAGCAAGCAGAAAGCCTCACTTCATGACATGAAAATTCAAACTTGTAGCAACTCAGTAAAAATGTGATTGTGACATAACAAACTTTCATAAATGAGAGAAACAAAATCTACAACAACAAAAACAGCATCCTAAAAATACAAACACAAACTTTAAGAAAAAGTCAAGCTTTGTCTGGAACACTCTCATGCCAAGTAAACAAAACATGTTTTGACGGACAAAAAGTGAAGCACCTAGCTCTGCTTACAACCTGAAAACACAATAAGGACAGTGTGTCCTTCTTCTTCATTGCATGACATAACCTAACAGTGCTCCTTTGCACAGCAGTGAAATATTTTCCGACAAAAGTCTTCTTACTATTACTTTTGACCATGTCATCTTTTGTGTCTTTGTGTGTAGATGGTGGTCCGGGGAGTGGCAGAAGTGTTCAGCAAGCTGTGGCAGTTCAGGTCTGACTAAAAGAACTGTGCTGTGCATTCAGTCAGTGAGTGCTGAGGAGCAGGAAGCTCTGCAGCCCTCTGAATGTGAACACATCCCCAAACCGGCAGCACTGTCCTCCTGCAACACACACATCCCCTGTCCCGCAGACTGGACCACAGGCAGCTGGTCGAAGGTGAGTCTGGGTTTGCTTTTTTCTGAGGGAAATGAAAATGAAAAATGTTCCTGTGCTTCATTTTGGCATAATGCATCACATATGATGCATTTAAAATAAAATAAAAAAGCAGACATTTAATTGGTGCTCATTCAGGACAAACATTGCTGTTTGCTTAGAGCAGGGGTGGGCAAACTTTTTGACTCGCGGGCCACAATGGGTTCTAAAATTTGACAGAGGGGCCGGGCCAGGAACAGATGGTTCCTTTGTGTGAACTAATATAAATGACATGTAAAAGCCATTACATGAAAGGATTTGGCCTTTAACAAGTAGCAAAGCATGAATATGCAAGGCTCATTGTACAAATTGATTTCCAAATGCATTCATTTAATTAATTTAAATTTTAATAAACACAGTAGAGAAACTCACGTTCAGTTTCAGTGGGAACAGTGTTGTTGATCTCCCTTTTTTGCCAGTGCATTAAAGTCTGGAGAAAGCCAGTTCTTGTCGCTTTGCTCAGGAAATTTGTCAGATTTCCCCATTAACTCCAAAAATGCGCTGATCTCCTCTTTCAGCTCCCACACTCGTTGAAACACTTTGCCCAAACTTAACCAGCGGACACGAGAGTGGTACAGTAAGTCCTGATGATCCGCATCAGTTTCCTCCAGGAACATAATAAACTGACGATGCTGAAGTCCCCTTGCTCGTATAAAGTTAACAAGTTTTACAACTGGATTCACGACATGATTAAGCTGCAATACAGACTTACACAGAGATTCCTGATGGATGATGCAGTGAAGGAAAATAACATCCTGGTCAGGGTTTTCCTCTTTCACTTTATCCTGGATTCTTTTCAGCAGCCCAACATGTTTTCCAGTTAAATTTGGCGAGCCATCCGTTGTGACATTGGCAAGTGAAAAAGTGAAGAGGGGAATAATACACCACACTCTGAAGTGCGCCATCTATTGGGGAAACGTGGGCATTACAGGGGAAAACGAACGAGGTTTAATTATAATGAAATTAAATTTAATAATAATATAATTTGGACAAGTTCGGCGGGCCGGATGAAAAAGCCCAACGGGCCGTAGTTTGCCCATGCCTGGCTTAGAGCCATCAGATTGCCTCAGATCTTCACGTCTTCTGTTATGATATGTTTTTTCCATATCCAATTATTTTCTCACACATCGATACAACTCGTCCAACATAAATGAATGGCCCTTTAAGATGTCTCCTATAAAAAGTGTGATGAACAGGTGGTATAAGGACATTTGTGCCGGCGTTTAAAAGAAGAAATTCATTCATTAGGATTTCTTTCAGCCATGCACAAATCATCAACTTGGGACTTGCTAACCTCTTGGTTACTGAGTCAGACTATCACTTTGGTTTAGAGTAGACTGACACTGTTCGATGATCTGCAGAGAACTTTTTCTGACATTGATGTTTCAAAGAGGACAAATCCCCATAACTTTAGTGATGGCCCCTAAAAGTTTCACCTTTGTTTTAAATGATATGTGTCGGCAACTACTAAAGGGATTGTCTTGTAAACTAAGATATTAAACATGATACACATTATTACCTGACTAACTCCAGCATGTCATCATTGTCTGTGTTTCCATGTTAAAATGGATACTAAAGCATCCAGCTCATAGCACAGCTGTACAGCCTCACAGAGGTCCTTGTTTGCCGTTGACCTTTTTTTTCTTTTCAGTTTTGGTCACATGATTGACCCTGACCTCTGAGAGGGGGAGGTGTCGGGCTTTTCCCAGGTAGCTGTTTTTCTGTCCACAGTTACAGTAGCACTCAGAGCTGAGGCTTCCAGAGTCTGGATTACATTTTGATAACTTGATAAAATGATTTGCTTGCCGGTTGTACTTAAAAGGACCAATTTGTACTTCTGACACCTAGCGTTTAAAATGGGTACTGCAGTCCAAATTCAAAACATTGGAGAGAGCTGTCTGCGCCCCACCCCCTCCTCCCGAGAGTCAATGTGCACACAGGTTTCCATGTCACGGACACAGTAGCTTCAGTGTTTAATCAGCCCTGCATTGGTTCTTGAAACCTTTCTGAGTTCTTACCTCTCTCCATTTTTCAAAAGCATCTCCAATATTTATCTAGTTTTACCTGATTCTGGTTCTGAAGCTTATTACAGAAATGCAAAGGCTTTTCTATCTGATCCAGTTAGCGTACCTGCTTTCATCGCTGCAAAACCTGTTGGTTTGCCGTTTGCCAGGCAAGCCGAGGGGCAAAATGGCCATTTGAGTGTGTGGCCTACTTCCCTGACCAAAGAAACAACAACAATCCGCAGCAGAATCAAAACTTAGGAGGAGGAAACCACCACTTCTACATAGCATGTTTCCTTAATGTCTGATGATATAGTAATGTCATGTTGTAATTTAATTCAGTAAATATCTTACGTATTGCTCCTTTAATGTAATTTTGGTTATACGCCTGATTTTTAAGAAAAAGTCTAAATTTGGCCTGATCATTATCTGTTTATTTCATTTTTCTTCTTGCAGTGTTCCCTAACTTGTGGAAGTGGGGTGCGTCGCCGTAATGTGACCTGCTCCAGAAACACGGGCGTTGACTGTGACCCCCAGAGGAAGCCCCTTGCTGTCACTACCTGCGACATCCAGTACTGTCCACAAGCGCCAGACAATTTTGAAGGCGTCGACTGGTCTGGCAGCGGCTGGTCGAGCAAAGAAGTGCTCAATGAAATCAACTCCATACCTGAAGTCAAACCTCCTCCCAAATACAGCACCACCAGAGCCCAGCCCAGAACGCACAATAACGACCTTAATAACGATATCGAGGGAGATTTTCACTACCACAATAATATTGAAAATATTGATCCGGCTGCAGAGAAGAGTGTCCAAGTTGATGATTTTTACTATGATTATAACTTTATCAACTTCCACGAGGACTTGGCCGATGACTTTGAAAGCGATGGAAAGGATTCAGAGGACAGTGAAAGAAGTGATGCTCCACATAGTGTGAAAGACGACGCTCACATGGAAACCACGTATGCTCCCACAGCCTCTTCAGACTTTTCCACAATTTCAAAAGCCAACTTTTTGAAGACTGAAGAGCCACAGAACACAAAACCAGACGGTATGAAGGCTAATGAAAATGCAGCAACAGAAGAGTCTGTACACACGGGTTCTGAAAACTGGGATGACCTTCTCTCTGAAGATTTTCTTCTGCCCGTGTCTACCACTCACTCTCCACCTCTATCTCCCACGCAGCATTCACCAACACAAAAACAGGGACATGACATTCTGTTGTGGCCTGAAAACACGAGCACAATGCCGATTCCGGTTTTCCCTCCGAATGAGCCCACACAGGATGTGAAATGGGGGCAGTACGGTGAGGAGGCTGAAAATAACTATGACAATTTCTCTGAGGAGGAAGACTCCATGAAGGAGGTCACTGTGACTTCAAAACATGCTCCTCCAACTCCAGGCCATCAAACCACTATTGATATTGTTGTCATGACAACATGGGGTGTACATGATAATTATGAGCACAGTGAAAAAAGCACACTAGGTCTGCCTATTTCTGCAAAGAAAGAAGATGTAGAGAGTGCAGAAAGTTTAGGCTCACCAATGCCGGAAACCAGATTGCAGGTTGATACTGAAGCTCAGCGGGAGGAAAATGCTTCCAAAATACCTCAAACAACCAGTCAGCCATCAATATATCAAACTTTCTCTGCTTTGGAGAACTTGGGCTTGGATCAGACTAATCTTAAAACAGATTATACCACTAGTCAATATTCATGGGATACTGATGTTGATCTCGGTACAACGTCACTTTCTGCCTCTGAAGAATCCACTCCTCTCTACATTCAAGGCTCTCTGCTAACCTCAGGTAACCAAGAGGCCTCGGATGACTCCACATCAATAACTGGAACAGAACTCATACCTCCTACAAACCTGGAAGAAGGAGCTCATCCTCCTCCAGCTGATTTCCTGCCAGCTATGAAACACATACCGACAGAACCTGCCTCCGCTGAAAGAACTGGAACAGAATCCACATCCCGAGCGCGGCCCGTCGACTCTGCTGATTTTGACTTCAATGAAATAGTTATTCCAACTCTAGTGATGAGCAGCAGCAGTGATCCTGACCCTTCGTACCAGCCTACAACATACACAGCAGCTGATAACCAACAGAGTGTAACACACCTAAAACCTCACATGGAATTGCTATCACCGGCTGATCCCGTTTTGCCAACAAATCCACCGGCTCTGTGGACTCTTCCAGCGCTGACATCGGTCCAAACTTCAGCCTCCACACAAGTCACTATCCCTGCTTACTGGGTCACCGGCAACTGGAGTGCTGTGAGTCTGCATTATATTACACACAATCTGCTTCTTCACTTACTCTGCCGTGTCTAGTTTTAGTCCCTTTGAGGATACCATATGTCCCGGATCAAACTCGGCCAAAGACAAAGCATTAACATAGCAGTGGAAAGAGACCATTGCCTGTGCTGTGTTATAACTTTTAAAAGTTTAGCATTTTACACATTGAAAAAAAAAAAAGGTGGAAAAGGAGCTCAGGCTTGTACTGTTTGCATTATTATCAGTGACAGATTTTGTGAAGAATGGAAAAACCATACAAATGTGAGTCATGTACTCGTGTGTTGCTACATTTCTGAGGCAGTGCTCCACCACTTGTGGTCTGGGTGCCATCTGGAGGACTTTGGCCTGCAGTACTGGATCAGACTCTGACTGTGACCCGGCAAAGAGGCCAGCACCAGCCCAGAGATGTTACCTCCGCCCCTGCTCCATGTGGAAAGTGGAGGAATGGACTAAGGTAAGACTTGATGTGATATTTTATTAACAAAGATGATAATAGTTAATGTTTCATTGTAAATGATTTACCCTGAACAACAGATAGTTTATATGACAATGGTTAAATGTATTTATAGGGAGCTTTAAAAACAAGCAGGTTTTGATTTTTGATGTCAGATATTTCCGAGTTTCCGTGTGGCTGTGGTGAAAGCACAATCCCTGAGAAGTTTTTTGACTATATCGAGGTGTGGTTAATAGTTCTTCATCAGACAATGTAAGGGTTCTGTACTTGTTTCTGTCATGTAACTTGAAGCGAAGATTTGAAGAGCTGTACACACAAACAGAAGCATTTTGTAAGGGAATTCTAAAGTGGTGGGGGGGGGGGGGGGGGGGGGGGTGGGGGGGGCAGTGCAGTGCAGGGATGCTAGATGCTAGATGCTGGTTTAGTCTCAAAAAGTGTTTATTGATCTTTTCTGAACATGGATTCTGCAGGCTAGCAGCTTTGCTATAGGGATTGCAAACAGATTTCCACAGCTTTGGTCCAGAAATAAATATATTTGTACAATAATCAGATGGATTGCAGTGAAGTCATGGTGCACAGAGGAGAAGTTTCCCAACATTAGTTATCCCCTGACTTACCCCCTGACTTACCCAGCAGCACCATGAGGTTGATATTTGGGGTTTTATTGTTTTAAGTGGAATATTTTGTCAACTTTTGGAGACATTTATGGTGGTCTGGGTGCCATCTAAAGGACGAATTAGGAAGAATTCTAATAACTTTGATGATCCTGTAGTAGGGCTGCTCGATTATGTTCATAAATATCAATCACTATTATATTAACTCGATATTGAGATCAATATTATTACACTTGGTTACTTATTGATTTTATAACATCTGCATCACATTTATTTATCAAACTACAACACTCTTAACGCTACAACGTGCAGAACACAAAACAAGCAATAACTGAAAATACATAAGTAAAGAAAATATATAAATAATAAGAATTAATACATACAAGATGTTTTTGAGGTAGTGGTGATTTGAAACATTGAGCACACATGACAAAACCTGTGGACGAATCGAGTTTTATCTTGACTATCTTGTTTTCATGATGCTGGGAAGACAAAATCATAATTGAAATGAAACTGGATTAATTGCCTCGTACTATCATGTAGCCTGTCCTCAAGCGCCACCGTCAGGTCAAATAACAATTTGTCTAAGAATGTGCAAAAAAGAACATGATAACCATTATTTTTTATTGACATTGAAACATGTTCATGTGATGTTCATCACCTCAAAGTATCAAAGTATCTCTGTGTCTTCATACAGCCTCACAGATGTGCTGCAATAACTAACTGCAGGCTCTGGTAGCTAATAAAAATAAACATTGTCTTGTTTATTTGTATCAAACTTACAATGAAGAGATTAACTTCCTTTCACAATTGAGCTAGTCAAATAGAGAGAAGTGTTTTTGTACAAAAGTTGTCCTTGTGGATTTTTTTCATGATATAAATATTTACTGTTATGACTCTTTCAGATGAAAGATTCTACAGATTGAGTAAGAAAAGAGCATCTGAGGCTGCTGCTAAGTTTGTTACTCATGCATAACTTCAGCTTATTTCAATGAGGCTTCTTAGAGGACTGTCAAACAACAGACCCACTCTCCTTAAATTCGCTGTGAAAGTCAAAGGCGGTGTTAGGTAACTATCATGTCACGTCCATTCCCAGTGCTCCAAGAACTGTGAAGGCGGCTTTAAATCCCGAGAGGTTCAGTGCTTTGACATGCGGGATCAAAGACCTCTACGACCCTTCCACTGCAGGGCCATGTCCTCCAGGCCACAGAGCCACATGCCCTGCAACACCCAGCCATGCCTCGACTGGTACGCCTCCTCCTGGGGTGAGGTGAGTCATACGCAAGGGTCAATTACTAAGTTCTCTTGACCTTACTTGTCTGTGCTGCTGCAACGCCCGAATTTCCCCTCTGGGCATCAATAAAGTACTATCCTATCCTGTCCAATTACAGACACTGTCAAAACATGCACAGGTAGTGTTGTGTTCTTCGAGTAGGATAGAAATGCATATTTATACGTGTATGTAACAACATGCTGAGGACGTTTTCACAGGGATGTTTTAATGTATGATAATTTATAAGCCTGTTTCATCAGAACTTCTCCTCAACGGCATTTTTATAGAGAACATCCTTCTTCTGCTTTCAAATGAAAATGTAGTGAAGCTGATTCTTTAGAACATACAACATCATAACACACACATTTTCTGTCCATCATGGTTCATTGTTGCATGCATGCAGTCATATCATTTCTATATACAACACAATTTGCACTGCAACAGGGTTGTTTAAAACTACTTTTATGATCCTTTAATTGTGAATAGACTTGAGTAAATAACATGCATTAGAACCATGTATGGACTGTGTGTGTGTGTGAGTGTGTGAGTGTGTGTGTGTGTGTGTGTGTGTGTGTGTGTGTGTGTGTGTGAGTGTGTGAGTGTGTGAGTGTGTGAGTGTGTGTGTGTGTGTGTGTGTGTGTGTGTGTTCATATATTCATATATTTTTTTACTGTGGTTGTGTGCACTGTTCAGTGCTCTGAGGTCTGTGTAGGAGGAGAGCAGCAGAGAATCGTTGCCTGTCCAGAGGAGGATCGATGCGACCCCGAGCTTCAGCCCAGCAATTTCCAGTCATGTAACACCCAGCCCTGTGCTCAGTGGCTGACTGGATCATGGGGACAGGTACATCACACACACACACACACACACACACACACACACACACACACACACACACACACTTTACTTGATTTCAGAATAGTTTAAATAATTCAGCATGATTGATGATTCATAAACTGATGAATGCAGGTCAGAGATTCAAACTGGCTGTGGTTTTATAACCATGGAGGTAAAGGATCTGTGAATTATTCACTTCTTATTAAAACCCCTGAAATTTAATTAATTGTCCAAACAAAAGAGGAGCAGCATCACAGGAGTTTGGTGATCATAGTACTGTTGGTCTCAGGCTTTGCACATTCAATGACAGGGAGGATGAAGAACTAACCCTAACCCGTGGAGATATACTGAGATAATGCAAAGGATTCTGGGTTCACCAATTTGATTTAGAGAACTTAATTGAATCTGTTAGGAACTTAATTAGTATTAAAGCATCAGTGCAAACACAAAACGAAGCCTTTAGACAGTCTAAGAACAAAGAGTATGACCAGTGCAGCTTCAAAAAACCCTTTCACATTTCATCAGCTCAGGCGTGATTAGGTCCAATGGAAGTGAGCACTAAGCTTGACATGGAATGATTGGCCTTGAGGGGGAGGGACCAGTAACTCGTTGAAGATAAGTGGCTTTATTGTTTGTGGAGTGTGTGTAGGGTAAGGGAAGAGGGGCTACTTGTTGACTTATGGAACCAGGTCATTGTGTGGAAAGGGAGGATGGAGACTGCAAAGCACCTGTAAAAAGCTTTTTGCACTGATCAATGGATTTCACAGATTTCCTCAAGATGTCAAGGCTTTTCAGACATGTGGGGATGTTTTCACTGTTAGCTTTGAATGTGAGTTTGTCATGGATTGTGGTGCCAAGGTGTTTGTTTACCGGTGAGACGAAGAGGAAACATGTTTGTCGGATCTGGAAATGCAACATAATTAATTTGTGATACAATATTTGATAAAAGACAAAGAGTAAAACCATGATGTAAACAAAGATAAATACATCTGGTACGTCTGGTCGCCACTTTTGTTGAGACGTGATTTGCATTTCAAATTAGTATCAACTACTTGGATTAATCGTTACTAGAACCTCTAGTGATATTTTTATCTTCTTCTTACTGATTAAGCAGAAGCACTGCTGTAAAAACACACCAATGACATCATGTATCTTATCCATATGAAGCATTTCTACCTCCTGAAGAACACATTTTGGATAATGATCCACATGGTGTATACAGGGGGGAAAAGCTGCAGGCATAAATCACGTAATGATCCGACCCACAGAGGGATTTAGGGCTGCTATTCGAATGTCACTACCTCCTGTTGAGTCATGCACATTACTCCTGTCCACAAAGAAGGGACAGAATAAATCTTTTTCAAATCCCTGAACCACATCGGCTTTGTCAAAACCCCCCCTTGATAGGCTTTCATCAGACCACAACCCAACCCATCCTTAGATCCTCCCTGTGTGTTCAATGACTGATAAAAGTGCAAGATGAAAAATAAATGGCTTCTGTCCAAAAGACGCCTGATAGACACTTCAAATCAAATTTGGACAAGACATCAGTCACTGAATGTTGAGCCTTTTGTGCTCAGTGGTTAGTCAGTGTCCACTAAAATACTTTATTTTTATTTATCCTTTAGTTTAGCAGGGCAGACCCACTGAGACTGAGGTCTCTTTTCCAGGGTCCCCTGCAACAAGTGTGAAAAAAAGAGATGAGAAAACACTCATATTTATGCAAATATCATGAAAACCAGCCAAAGAACGACCTGACACTATGGAACTACTGTAGACTGTAATGGAAGTCATGACATTAAATTCATTTAACAGCAAGTTTCCATTCAAATGAGATATGTTTAAAACATTTATCGAACAGTGTTCGGCCTCCTGCGGCGGTGGAGTTCAACGTCGACTCATCGAATGTGTCAACACGAAGGGTGAGACAAACGAGGAAGTGGATCAAGCTGAATGTGACCACGAGCCGCAGCCCGAGACCACCCGCAAGTGCAACTCACAGGAGTGTGTGAGCGCCCCCTCAGGTGAGTCGCTCCAAAACATCATTCCTGTTTAAACACATTACATTTTTATGCACTGATAAACACTGTGTCTTTAATAGGTCCTTTTATTTTACTGGAGTGTTTCTATTATGCTTTATCCTAAAACTCCACCGTGTTTCATATAGTACATTTCAGTCAACTTCATGAATTTGCCAACTCAAGTTATACGTTACTTAAATTCAGATTAATCAGTTTAAAATGTAACTCAGTGAAGACATGAAGGTGTATTACTATTTTATTTTTATTTTTCTAAACTGTTAAAGTCTGAGTAGCAGAAATTCAATGAGATCCATAAACTGCGAGCTGCTACATTATTGATATACATGAATACATTACTGATAATATTGTTGTAAAGATTAGATTAAAATAAATTCAGATTAGATTAGATTAGTGCTGCACGGTGGTACAGTAGTTAGCGCTGTTGCCTCAAAGCAAGGAGGTTCCTGGTTAGAATCCCCGTCGGACCTCTCTGTGTGTAGTAAGCATGTTTTCCTTGTGCATGTGTGGGTTCTCTCCGGGTACTCCAACTCCCTCCCACAGTCCAAAGACATGCTTGTTTGTTTAATTGGGGACTCTACATTGCCCGTAGGTGTGAACGTGAGTGTGGCTGGTTGTCTGTCTCTATATGTCAGCCCTGTGATTGACTGGCGAAAAGTCCAGGGTGTACCCCGCCTCTCACTCAATGACGGCTGGGATCGGCTCCAGCGGTATAGATAATGGATGGAAGTAAAAATACTGATCAACTAAACGCAGTTTAGCATCTCACCTGGTATATGCAGTATGTGCAGGAGCACTTACAGATATTGAAAATGAAAGTCACTGCAAAGTAAGAACATTTGAATCTTTAAGAAAAAATGTTTGTCTGACCTTGAAAACAACAAACTGTGGAGTCCTGTTTTAATCAGTGGATGCTTCAGAGGCTCAGTCTCTCCTCTCACTTCAGTTTGAATTCCTCGGTCAGTGGCTCACACAGTTACTGGAGCATGGACCTAACTTAACTTTCAACCTGACCTTTAAATAAACCCAGAATATTCCTACACCGGTTTATTTTATTTTTTTTAAAAGTTACATACCCTGGAGAATTATAAAATCTGAGGGAGGATATGGAGAATATTACACACTATTATATTCTAATGATATTACTGTGCTTAAAAATACTCTGAATACAGGGTTGGTTGAGATGAGACGATGACGATGATGATGGTGCTAATACATATGACACGTCATGTGTATGTGTTAAAAAGGGGCTCACTGTTGTTCATGGGTGGTTCACATCAAGAGCCCTGCCCTGCACAAAACATATGCTTCACTTTCGTATGCAGGTCTCTATATTCATTATTTCTCTTCACTAAACATCCAAACTATCCCTCTAGTACACTGAAATGTGTTGTTGGTTTGACAGCAGTATAACGGCTGGCCCACGCCATGTTGTAAGAGCCGGACTCTGAATATAGGTCACCTGAAAATCCAATTAAAACAGGAGAAACTGTTTGACCTTAAAGCAATAAACCATGATTACCATTTCTACTTCCACTGATAACGGTCTTGGTGTGAGACGTTCATACTGGTGGTGATTGGACAGCGGTTGTTTACCCAGTCGATGGAGATATTGAGGTAAATGTCAAACGAGATAAATTAAGCCTTTAACATTACGATAAAGATTTTTGAGCATTCAGTAAAAAAGTCCCCAAACAGTTTATTGATTGATTGGTAGGGCTTTATTTTCAGACAGTCTGTACTGTCTCAGGATGTACAAAATACACAGCAACTAAAAGACAGCCTTATTTTCACACTGATTTCTGTAATCCTACAGTACATACCCACACCAGGGCAAGTTGGTACAAATGAAGCAATAAGATGTTATAGAAGAAGATATAGAAGTGTCTATTTCTATCATGCAGGTGTCCTTGATAAAAAAAATAGATTATGTATACTGTATATATAGTCAGGGATATTCAATATTTAACTGTCTGATGCTTCATCTTTATGAACATTGTCCTATTCAACATTTTTCACATACTTGGCCGTTGACAGCAGCGTTTCTATCTCTGGGATTTCGCCGCTTCTTCCTCTAATGAAGCCGCTTCACAAGACCAGTGGAAAAAGCTCAGTACAGCAGCCTCAAAGATCTCCTTTGTTAAACAGGCATGCAGAAGAAGAATTGCTACTTTTTTTTTTTCAAATTTCTGATAGAATAGTAACATACTTACTCAAAGAAGTCTTCTTGCAGTCAAAGAATCTTTTCAACCCCTCTCCTGCTTGAGAGGCTTCATTTTCATGGCTCAACATTTCCATCTTCGACAGCTGATCTCACCTTCTGTCATTTTAATGACATTATTTGAACAGTGGTATTTAATTTCCTGATACAGGTCGCAGCGGTTCAGTGGCATTTCTGTTTTCTATCGCACAAGTAATCACAGTAGAGGGCAGCCTATTAAGAGTCTGAACAGCAGCCTCGCTGACATTTTCAATGCATAGAGGCATACACAGTGTTTTGTTGATGTGTTTTTTTTATTCAATGAGGCAGTCTGATGATTGCAAATGTTCAAGCTCAGAAGCTTCTTTAAATTGCAAGCACAAGCTGTAGCATGTACGATCAGCCTTAAACATTTTAACATGTGAAATATGATATACCACATGTAAGATGTCCGCAGGGACATGTGTGTACATGTTATGAATTAATTCTGGTGCAAGTTTAACATGAATCCCACTGATTAAGAGGACAAAGGAACCAGCAGTTTGAATGTAATGAGCTTAATGAACATTGCCGTCCATCAGGACTGTTGAATTAAATATTCCTGAAATGATTATGAACATGGAATGAATTTCAGAGAATGTATGGCTGACTAACGCTTCATCGGGTTCATGTGAGGAGCATACAAACTCAGTTCATAAAAGAACATCGTGTGTTACAGTACTGAAGGCTGGATACTGACACATAATAACATCCACAGGAATAATTCAATGATTGTAGTCAGTGGTGATTTTGGCTTCTGTTTGGGCCCTAGTTAAAACCTATTTTGTGGCCCCTCCAGAAAATAATTATTATGTCTACCAGTGTCCCAGCGCAAACCCCTCTTCCTTTTTTCCCCCTCACAGACTGATAATTCTTATTAATTTCCCCTCTTTGACTCTCGTTGACGAACTTTGGTTTTCACAGAAATATAGCATTTGACACTTGGCAGGGCAACCAGGGTGAGTGCTGTCAGATGGGGCCCCATTAGGGAGGTTTCCTACTGTCTTTGCAATTTGCACATTTCAAGCCACTTCTATGGTTTAAAGTCTGTCAGCCCTCGGGGGCCCCCTACTGGCCTGGGGTCCCAAGCAGTCTCCTGCTTTGCCTGCTGACAAGCAGCACCTCTGATTGTAGTTTTATTGACAACATAAAATATTATCTGTACATCACAACACCAGAATGTATCAGGGACTAGGTTCAACCACGTTGATCCCTAATGCAATAAGGTCAGGTAGTTAGGTCAAAAGGCAGTACAATAATTGCATTTGTCTTGTGAGTTGTCATTTTTCAAGATTAATTTTGGGGCTTTTTTGGTCTTTTTCTGGGTAGTACAGATATATCTTATTCATTGTTGTTGTTGCTGCTGCTCTGTTTGTCTCTATCCATCTTCCTGCATCTCCCTCTATCCTATTCTTCAAGCCCAGTGCAGGTTCAGCAGATGGCTGTTCATCATAAGTCTGGTTTTGCCCAAGATTTTTTCACCTCTTAAAAGGACGTTTTTTCTTCCCACTGTAACGTTGCTAAATGTTGCTTAGTGCTCAGGGTGGATTCATGTTGGGTCTTAAAAACAAAGAGTAAGGTCCTTTACCCGCTTTTTGTCAATTGTCTTGAGATAACATTTGTTATGAATTGGTGCTATACAAATAAGAATTGATTGATAGATTGATACAGCGTGACAGGTAATGTGTGGAGAGAGTGGGGAATGACCCATGTATGGAGGCTATGGTCCTCCAAGCGGACGGCCTGGGTTTGAATCCGACCTGTGGCCTCTTTCAGATAAAATAAGACTAGACCCTGGTAAAAATGAAAGCACCTTAGCCCTGGAGAGAGCTCTCAAGGTGATTTCTAAGAGGCTGAAGAGTGCCGTATGCAGAGATAACAACTGAAAAATGTAGAAATGTTTTCCAAACACTGAGTGACCGGAGTTTATTCAAATGTTTTAATGCTCATCAACCAATTCAGCTAAAGTATGAACACTGTTCTTCTGTCCACTTGTGTTTTCTGGTTCTTATTGTTGTAACTGCTGTTCACTCATTTATTGTGGATTTAAATGCCAAACGATGCCGCTTCTTAATGGCTTTGTAGGAATAGGCTGGTCAGCAATCACAGAAATTGATTAAAACTGTGCCATTTTCCCTCCTAGTATCAATGTGATTAAATACTAAAAATGACCAGCATGGTGAATAAAAGGGAGCACAAATATGTAACTACAGTAAGTGCATGTGAAGAGGCACAGCGTTTTCTAACATTTAGTGCACTCTATACTTTTAAAAAATGGCTTAGAAATTGATTAAATAGAGATGATCATCTCAACGTCTAGCAAGATTTTAATGAATAAGCAGTTAGATTTCACTGTCGGTCTGCTCCCATCATCACTAGGAGAGATTTTTATTTAAATCCTTTTTTACTGATCAACCAATCATAGCTTTTGAAAGAATGTGTCACACCTATCAATGGGGTCAACCAGGCTGATGCCAGTGGTGTAGTGGTGCCTAAAGAAGTGGGTATACTCTCTTTTTTTTATGTGGCCCTCCCGGCAGAGGATAATGATAATGAGCCAATTAGAGACCAAGTAGGGATGAGGGAGGGTCATCACTTCACCATCCTAGGAAAAAAAAAATGCAGCATACCACAGATATTGTCATTCAATCATTGGTGTGAATGAGAGGGGATTTAGAAGTGGGTAGACTGAAAAATAAGTAGGTATACGTATACCTGCGTGTACCCTGCACTACACCCCTGGCTGAAGAGTAAAATACCACTGTTACACAAAAACATCTACTGTAAGGCCACCATTTAACTGTTGAAATAAGTAAACAAGGATAAAACACGACTCTACCTGCAACCCTCGTGTTATATCTGTCAGGTGGTACGAAGTGTGGAGGATCTGATTTGAGGCAGCTTGGATTAAACCTGATTTGTAAGTCAGGTCTGCAAAATGAATCAAAATATATATTGAATGTAAACAGACGAATGAATGCATTTAAATGAGAGCCTGATTCTCCTGATCTAAAGCAGCCTTTGGGTCAAGTGACTCTCGGTCCAGGTTTTATTGGCAGATATTTATTCAGAGCCACTTACACGTGATGCATTTAAACAGAGCTCAAGCCTGTAATGGGATCCAGTTCAGAATCAACTCAGGAGATGAGATGATATGCATGTAAAGTGATGGATCAGACAATCATTTTATACATTTCATAAAATATATAAAAGGGAGGTTTGTTAGATCTGAGTCGGTAACATATCATCTGACATTAATAAAAAGCTGGTCTGGTGTCAGTGTACTTCCCTCCCACTGTGACACAATATTATATACAGGACTTATCAATGGCTATATTAGAAGTTTTCTCAGCCTGTCAGGCACAACCTGGTCCGACTATGAGCACACGAAGTCATGCAGTGACACGAGACGTGTTAGAAACACGTGTGTCGCTGTGTGAGACAGGCTTCAAGAGTATGTGAGCTGCAGGTACTCCACATCACACCAGGATCACATTGTTGTTCGTCAGCAGGAGGATAATGTGATGTTAGTGTGAGTTCATCTTTAACATGGACAGTACATGATCTTTTAAAGAATAGAATATATGAATGGGGGACAAGAAACCAATCTGCTGTACTGTCTTCATTCAGATGAGTCATTATTGAAGCTCTTCACACTGCAATACAAACCGCTATTACCTCAACTGAGACACTGGATCTCAAAGGCTGGCTCCTGAGTTAATATACACACGTTTCCATTAGTATCAGTTGTAGGTTAAATATAGTGGAATATCTGAGTAAGACACAAAGCTGTTTTTTATGTATAGGCTTAAAATGTTTCAAGATAAATCTTATTAAAATTAACAAGTCATTAAAAACAAATATAAAGCCTGGATATATGATCCATCTTCAGACTGATAGTAACTCAAGATCCTAACTTAAGCTAGTTGGTTTCCATATTAATCCAAAATTTAGTTCTGACTTGAGCGGGTGTTCAAATTGACTTTCCCAATTAATTAATGTTTTTCAATGAATCCAATATAGCCTCACTGTTGTTTCAAAGTCATTTCAGCATCTTGGTGATAAATGGTTTCAATCTTTACAAGGTTATGGTAGACAACATTTAAGTGTATTTGGGGATAAATTCAGGAGGATCACCTCGCTCCAAAACAAGTTCATAGAGTGAAGTCTCCTAATGGTAAATAAATTTATCAATCAATCAATCAATCATTTTAATTTATTATATCAGATGTTATCTCAAGACCCCTTCACAAAAAGAGAAGGTCTACCCTTACTCACTTTTTTTTTTTTTTATTATTTACAAAGACCCAACATGAATCCATCATGAGCACAGCACTCAGCAACATTTAGCAAAGTTACAGCAAAAAAAATGAAAACTTGTTTTAACAGGCAAAACCAGACTCATGATGAACAGACAAACAAGCATCAACAACGAAGAACGGTATGAAAGTATGATAACAGATGGGTCAGTGTAATATTAACATTAGCAACTTTAATGATAAGAAAAAGGGGAGGACTGGTTTTCTCTAAGATTCACTTTAACATTTATCATAATGATAATAAAAATGACAGGTATGATAGCATACAACACAGGAAACCGTTTTTGGAGAAAATTTCAATTTTCAATGTGAACTCAAAAAGTGGAAAATTGTACTGGAGATACTTGAGACACATTAATGTCTTCAAAATACCTGACTGGTTGTTTTGTACATAGAGCTTTATTCCTGCTGTCATGTCATCAAACTTAACCCTTTATTATAAAGATATCATTTTACTTATACCACTCTGACTCTGCCTTTAGAACTTATCCTTATTTCATGGTCACTTCAGACTGTACAGGTGGCCATTGTGAAGTGTCTTACAGAGTATACATATCGTAGTCTGCTGTCAGAGGTCATGTTGTGTGGGAAAAGTAGATTTCTACAAGGTATGTCAAGTGGACGAATTCCTTGAATTCAGTCTGCAGGTCTCTCTGCTCACTAAGATTCCTGGAGCATATAGCCGCTGTCTGGAGCTACAGAGCTGCAGTGTGGGTTTCATATGACCTTCTTTTAAAAAGAGGTGAAGCTATTAATGGGCTTAGTTTGGTTTAGGAATACATTTGAAAAGATGACTTCTCCCAAACATATTAAGTTTTTTTATTAAATGTTTTCAAAATGTAAAACCAGATGCTTTAAAGTATTTTATCATCAAAACAGAAATATAATAAATTGAAGGACTTCAACACCAGTGCATTTAAATGAACCGTAATGACAGGATAGCACTTTCAATGTATTCACTAATTATGTTGTCATTCATGATTATTAATTTTAAAAAAAAACTCAAAAGTTCTTGACATAATAATGAAATTAATTTCATGTTTTTCCAGAAATGTAATGTGTTCTGTTGTCTGTTGTGTTTTCAGTGTAAAGCACTTATCAATAATCCTCACATCAAATTTCAGATAATAACTGAAATGTAGTTATTATTCGTTAAAAGTGGTATGTTACTGAATGTCTTAATTAGATGTAATTATCTGTCTTTTCCAAAACATTAAGTTTTATTGTCATTAGAATTTAAAATCTACATCACTCTAATAATGCATCAAAATCACAGACAGGATAGAGAAGTCAGAAAAGTGAGTTTAGTTGGACTCAGCCCCCTTTTCCATTGCAGACCACCAGCCCACATTCCCCCCTGGGGGGCAAAATATTTAACTGTATCTGTTACACTTTTCATCCGTTGAGGGTTTCAGGGGCGAGGCTAAGCTCTTCTCCAGGAGCTGTTACATGAAATAAACCAAAAAACTAAACTCAACAGATGGTGATGCGATTTCACCTCCTTCACTTCCGGCAGAAGAGCTCCAAGTCTCACACCTTACAGTGGCTGAAATCCATATATATGAAGAGCAATGTGAGAAGACTTGCTTGTGGTGTTAAACCAAATAGACTTACTACCCGTATCTGCAGCTTGCTTCAGTTTAAATCAAGTTGAGGCTAATTTTTGTAGCTGTCTGACCAAAAACAATAACGTCTGATTCTCTGTCTTTGATACTTTTGCTTTATTTACTTTTGTCATTTTTGGCTTCAACATGCAGCTGCATTTGGCAGAGGGGATTAAGAAAATAGTGATGTGTTTGTTGACCAAAACCATGACTAAAGATGTTTTTTCAACGACCTTTTATAACAGCTTGAATTAAAAAATGTACTTTAAAACTAGAATTGAATGACTCGGTGTCATATTTGCAACTTTTCACACTGCCCTCTAGTGGCAAAACACTTCTACTCCATGTTTAAATTACAAAAACAGATGCTGTTAATTTATAGTCATCCATTTTTAGGGCACTATTACCTAATAATTTACATTTAAGTGGGCCGCGGTGGACTAGTGGGTAGTTTGCGCGCCCCATGTACAGAGGCTTCAGTCCTCAAAGCGGCAGCCCAGGTTCGATTCCGACCTGGGGCTCCTTTGCCGCACGTTATTCTCCTCTCTCACTAAAGGCAGAAAAGGCCCCAAAAAATAAATCTTAAAATAAAATGTTTTTAATGACATTCAAACAGATGTCTACCTTTAAATGCATTTGTGGTCATCCTGCATATATTAGTCATATACACAGGTCAAGGTTGATTTGGGTCAAGATGGTCATTTACATTTGTTTCATGTAGGTCATTCAACAGCCTCTCAACATTTGCCACCATCAGCTTGTTTGTTCGTTGATCCTTACTTTTATGAAGCTGTATTTAAACATCATTGACCCTAAAGAACAAACACGTGCAAAGACTCATCCACTGATGATGATTACACATGGGGGGTTTCAATAGGACCCAATCAAAGGTTGTGTTATCTCAAATGGTGAAAAACAAACATGTTGGGAAAACCCTACTGCCCCACTTCTGTTGTCTACAATCATATATGGGGCACGCTGCTGACTGGTTAAATAAAGGAGATGGCTGAGTTGTAAAAGAGATCAGGAGAACACGTGTATTGAGTCGCTGCTGTGACACTTGAACACTTCTGACGTCATGGAGTTTCTCTATGGTGGGTGACATCAGAAATGTCTCACATTGGAGTTTTCTGAATGGTTAAAGAGCAGTGGGTTCAGTTGTAGAGGCTATAATGAGTGGTGAGTTCAGGGCGGGAGGACAAACTGATTGAATGCTCAGTATGTCACATAATCTGTCACCTTGTAGTGGTTTATTTATATTTAACTAAATCTCTCTGTCCAACGCCAGGGGGCTCTCAATCAATACCACAAAAACAAAAGATCACGTAGAGGCCAGTGGGGAATCATGGGAGTTCTCTCTGCTTTTTTTTTTTTTTTTTTTTTTTTTTTATTTCATCACCTTTTAAAGTCTCCCCTCTCTTTTTAAAACCATCAACATTTTGCCTTCAACAGAGACCATCTGCAGTCCGTACTAACCTCCTGTTCTACATACAAAAGCATTTAAACCTAATCTAAACCGATGATCATAATGTCACACTTCAGTTGCAGACTTTGAAGACCCACGATTGGAAAACATTCAACTTGATGAGAAGGACTAGGAGATGAGTCTCTGCAGGATTGTTCAGAAAGATTTAGGAAATATAATGTTCATGTCCCTGAGTGGCTTTGAGGCATGACATAGCACATAATAGTACTTTTTTTTTTTTTTAGATTCTCAAGTTGTCTGTTAAAGCCATCAGCAGTTTCACTTCGCCTCACAGAAATACATCACCTGAATTGAGAATCCAGCAGGAAAGTGTGGGTTGTATTTTTCTTTCTCTTCTCCAGACTAGTCTGTGTGGAATCTTTGGACAGATTGTAAAACAAACTTGAGGAAGGACAGTTGAAGGACAGGTGAAATAGAAGAACAATACAAGACCATGAATGAGTGAGTGTCTGATGAAGTGTTATGATTTAATACGTGGCCCATGCTCTGATTGCTGTCTGGCCTGGATTTTCAATTTCATGTATTTACTCTGTAACAGCTGTGAGAGCAGACAGCAGAGGGTCATCATGTTTGCTCTGGTTGACAGATTCAAACTGTGCCCACAAACATGTGTTTATGTTTTGTTCGGCTGTCAGATGGTGAGATTAAATGTCTAATTTTCTTGTCATCGCATTGCACATAACATGAAGCCATTTTATCCATCATGTATGAGAGAACAAGTCAGGAACTTCATGCTCTGAGGACACTGAGATAGCAGGTCTGAATTGCAGTTTAAATGTCAGCCTCAGATTTTTTTCAAGCTGATTTTAAAACAACACTTACTGCCGACTTGTGCATGGAAGTTTTTGGTCCGTACTAGCCACACACAATAAAAAAAAAAATCATAATTAGTATCAATGTTACGGATGGGAGAAAAAATATTATATTCTCTGTGACAAAATAATTTCACAAAGTCAAGCTAAGTAGCAGCTTCAACTCTAAGATTGACAAACCAAAAATTTGTATCCAAACTTTAATTATTTTTAGCAAGGCAATTCCCTAAAGTGGAATTTCTTTTTTTTTACAGTACATAAACAAAAAAAAAAGAAGTACATATTGACATAAAAGTAGGCATGATGCATCAACAAAATGTTATGGGTAAAACTTTGCAAGAAAAAGCAACACATTTTGGTTACATTTTTCTGTGCAGCACTTCTTAAAATCTGCTCATCTTACGACATTACGTATTTGTTCAAAGTAAAGTAAAGTAAAAGTGTTATCCAACCTCTGTGTGTGACCCCCATCTCTTTCTCTGTCCCCCTTACAGGAGCAGTGTGTCTTCGTGATCGGCTAACGTCTCGGTTCTGTCAGACTCTCCGCTGGCTTGGCCGTTGTCACTTGCCCAATGTAAGAGCACAGTGCTGCAAATCCTGCAGCCAGCGTTCCCGCTCCGTCAGTGCGTCTCGCCGCTGAGGTGCAACAAAGTAACCATTCACAGGTCTCACCAACAGAAACACGGATTCCAAATGAGCAATGCGAGGCTGTTTTCCTCACCGCTACAGTTTAATAAAAAGGGATTATTCCCAATACAAAACTTTGCATGTTTGTCCTGGTGAAACTGTAATATAAGGCTGACATGAGTTGTAAATGTTAAAAAAGCATAACCTCTTTCAAAACCATGAAGATGTTTATAATTTTGCTCTTTTTATGTTATACAGTTTGACCAGGAGGACTTTTATATTTCAAGATGTCCTTGTAATAGAAACAATGCTACGTTCGGGGTCCCTTGTCAATGTATAGCTTGATAAGGTATTATTACACGTGTAGATAAACCACTTATAAACCTCATGGTTGGTACAATGCTTTCATTTTTATGTCAGCAGCAGAATAAGACATTTTAAAAATACAGGAAAAACAATCTGATTGCGGTTTTACAGATGATGTGGTACAAGTAAAATGTGACATTTATGAGTATTTGACTCTTTGCTAAGCCCCTCTTAGCCACTTTAGCTAAGCCTGTCCCTTTTTGATCTGGACACAGTTCAGTTTACACTGTGTTTTAAGATCAATACTTATTCATATTTTTTTAAATAGTGGCTGTTTTTAAACAAAATTAGTTCAGAGCAGCAGGCTGCAATTACCTTTATCCGATGTAGCTAACTAGCTAAGCTAGCATTAGCTCCATGAGCTGATACAAGTATCCCAGGTTCGCCTTTAATATTTCTGGCTTTTGCCTGTGAAGGAGGTCTTTAAAAAGTACTTCGCTAAATATTGTGCATATCATATTAACACTGAGGCTAGAGCTTGCAGCTAAAACTAACGCAAACAGGTCATCCTTTTATGTTAATTATTCTGTTGATATGGAAAACAAATGTTGTGATATTACAGTGGAAAGCTAGGAAGACCCAGTTTAAAAGACACAATAAGAAACCTGTGAGATCTGACTGTGTTTACTTTAAAAGTGATAGTTTGAAAGTTGAGCTTAAATAATAGCTAAACCAATTTGTTTCGCCAAATACAAAAAACATGTATATCATGGGGTTACTAGATCATCCGGAATCGTAATAGACAATAGTGTTATAACTTCAATGATGGGCTTACTTCTATGTGATGCTGGGTTACTGTAGGTTGCTGCAGTTAGATAGACATGCTAAAGTTACATTACAGCAGATTTTGGTTTCATAAAGGTGGGAAAAAATAAAACCATACACACTTTTGACATGCTGAGAAATGCTGTTGCAACACATTAAATGTGGAGAAATCCACGGCTAGACCAGCCTGAGTTGCCTGCTAAGGAAAGCCAAGCTGTGATTGGACTGAAACACCTCAGGGGCCGGGTTATGCAAGTGGTCTGTTGCAAAGTTTAACGTCTGCAGCTTGTCAAAAGCTTTTGGAAGTAGTTGTATCAGTATTGCTCTGTCATGATGTGTCACTCTTTGACTTTACTACACATGTTTTTTTTAAGCCACAGAGTAATGTGTGTGTATATGCTCAACATGGAGCTGCAGGAAAGTACTTGGTGCTACAAGCCTCACAGGCTCCAAACTTTTCAGGTCAGGGATTGGCAGGCCCAGTGCCTTATCTACTTGAATATTGGGTAATTTGATGTCTTTGTTTTATTTTAACCACTTTATTGGGAGTGTTGAGTTAAATTCAGCATAGAATATTTTTTGTGAAATTATTCAAAAAGAGGGACATTTTGAAAAATATGCAAAAACCACATTAGGCTTTGTATGGTGTATTAAGGAATGAAGTATTTGTTGTATTTTATACTTTTGCAACTGGAGTTTTTAGTTGCTGTAATCTTGCTTTGTGATAAACTGAACTCTTACTGACGCGTCATGCTTTATTTTGTGCTCCTTAATACATTCAGAACCATTTTGACCCTGTGACACAAATGTAAGATGCTTTTCAGTCTTTTCAGCTGAAATTGAATGATATTTCACCAATTTTATAAATGCATCAATTCTTTGAGAAGGAAACAAGAAAAAAATCAATGTCTGTCAATGTCAATTTACTATTACTGTAATAAGTGCTGTGATAAGACTTGCAGTACAGTCAAAAGAAGCTCCCATGAAAAGACATTTTGAATCCTCTCTGCAGATTTCAAAAGGCTTTTCTTGGTTCCAGGAATGGATCGTTATCACTTGGCATATAACCAACCTTTTTTTTTGCTTACTTTATTGCAGGTATTGACATTACACATCATCTGATTTCATCACTCATGTTCATCCTGCCTTGTTAATAGATTTTTATGAAATAAATTAATAAAATATAATGAAAAAGAGCAAAAGGGAAAAAGAGAAAACAAACCTTTAAAAAACAAGAGATCCTACTGTACTTTCTTCATTTAAATTAATTTACATTTTGCTTTTTCACTACTTCTATTTTCTTGACCCATTTACTCTAATTTCTTCTGAATTCCTTTTCTCTGTCGCTCAACCTATAAGTGTTTATCTCCATTTCTGTGGAGTGCTTCAACTGTGAACTTCCACGCATTAATAGATGATGATGTAGCGTCCATGCTGTTCTGTGTGATTTGCTTTAATGCAGCTATACATCATATGTATCCTCTTCCTTCTCTATTTTTGATTGACGGATACATAATATAATAATATGACTAACTTCTTTTAAGTTTCCTTAGCTACACACAAGCTGTATATGTGACCTTTGCACTCTGCACTCACATTGATGATTTGAACACATTGAACACAAACCACCTACTACATACTACTATCTAAATCAGTATACAGTAGGTAAACTGCATACTGAGTTCAACAGTAGTATGTAGTATGACTGCCAGTCGTCGGTTATTTTGCAGTATGCTTGGCGCGGTTATACTGGTATAAGTCAGGAAAAGGCCCGCTTCACCTGTTATCCAGCAACAGGTACTACCTGCAGATGTCCTTCTGCTCACAGAAGAAGAAAATAAGTGTCCTTCCACATGAGAGATTGAGAGAGGCCATGATTAAAATTGGCATTGTTAAATACATTATCTCAAGGTAACAAGGTAATTATTTTGTTATCCTACAACCATAATTTATTTTCTCATAATAGTGGGCTAATTTATGTTCTTTCAAGGAAACAAAAATCCAATTATTCAGAAATAGGTTCGTTATTGTGATATGTTTTGTATTGTGGGGTCTCCAGTGAATTTGTAGCTGGACTGAACTTCTCCTACAGCTGGAACGAGTACACAACAGATTTAATTTTTGATCCAGCAGAGAGAGTGGTTGCACAGCTTGGGATTTCAGATGTTGCTTTCAGGCAAATATTTGATCATTTTAGGGGGGGAAAAAACACCAGTTACACCATGCCAGTGTATTTAAAGAACTGCTGCGGGATGACAGATATAAAAGCACTAATTGATTTTGCTCCGAGGTTAGAGGACAAGGAAATATGATGTGACTGAATCATGAGGTCACAGATTGAGCTGAGCTGTCATGCTAACTCTTCTCCATTAACAAGCAAGAAAGACTGAGGCTAAAGCTTTAAGGTGCCAGACAAAGAGTCTGCATACAAGCTGCATGGGCAACAGCAGCATTACATGGGTGACTTTGGAAAATATCTCACTAATGAACTCCCGGGGGAAAGGGGGACCTTTTGAAGGAGAATCTGAGACCAGCTTACACACAATCAGTGTGCCAGTCCTAGCTGGCAGGGCTATAATTGATTGCTATTGCACGGTAATTGGATGATGCATTCACTTTCAATTAATGAACTTATTCCCACACAGAAAGTCTGTCTGGCGGTCTGAGAGTATGGGTGGGAGTGTGCTGGTGGATGAGGAGCCAGGTTATGGAGGGCTTTGTAGCAGAATTATGGAAACTGATTCAATCATTCAATCAATCTTCTTTTTTTTTTGCATCAACTCATAACAAGTGTTATCTCGAGACACTTTACAAAAAGCAAAAGGTAAAAGACCTTACTCTTTGTTTTTTAACATTACAAAAGAGCAGGTAAAAAGACCATACTCATTGTTATGTTACAAAAACCCGACTTGATCCATCATGAGCACCTTAGCAAAGCAGCAAAAGTTACATTTTTTTCATTTAAAGATTCAAGCACAATATCAAGACTCTTTTTATTAGCCGATTCTATTATAATAATACTGAAATAGACTGGTTTGCTGAAATAGATTAAGGTTGTTGCTGATATCTTCACAGGGATGCATTATTTCAATCTCTACACAAACAAACCCCCATTAAAAATGTTATCTAAATGAACTGTTCATAAACCACAAAACAATGACATATTGATAAAGTGTTGCTCATTTATTTATCAGTGATGATATATGTTGTGTGTTATACATTTCTTTCTCATTTATGTGTCATCACATATTGATATTTATATACTGTGCTTTTTACTTTGGAACTAAACTTGTAAATCTTGCAAAATGTAAGTCGCCTATGTAGTTCAATTTGAACAGATGTGAAAATACATGAAAATTGTGAGTACTTAGTCTCTCAATATACTAAAAAGATATGGTTGAGGAATTTGAAAAGGGTGTTAAAAAATGGGATTTCTAGTCGGGGAATAAAATGAATAAAACTCCATGCTCACAGTTTAGGACAGATTCAACTAAATACTGATGAGTGGAAAGTTGAGAGTGCCATACGAAGAAGCAGCATGAAGGTTTTTTTTTTTTATAGTTCAACAGATGAGAAGTCCATGGATAAAAGATCAAACAGGATATTCTATCTAAATAATGCATTATGGTGGATGTTCAGGCTTTCACATAAGGTGCTCAACCATACCATATAGTGTTTGTTTTATTATAGTTTAATAGCAGTGCGTCACAGTTTTTCTATCATACGTGTGTGCTCAGTGTATTTCAGGTCAGTTCTCCATCATTGCAGCTGTTTTTATATCCATGAGTTTCAGTAATCAACAGGTGGCAGCGTCACCATCTGCGTGAACTCCTCGTACTTGATAACCCCGTTTGACTTGACGTTTGCCTCTTTGAAGAGCTCATCCACTAGACAACAAAAAAAGGAGAGAAAATGCATTTTAAAGTGAACTTGACGAGGAAGTGTGCTGCCTGGAAAAGCATTCATCTCCTTTGACTATTTGGAAATGCAGTCTGGCACAGTTTGGGGTTAGCTGGTCCCTGCCTGTGGGAGGCTTGACTGTCAAAACCTTCACAATGGAGTGTGAGCGCAGCAAATGTGAGAGTTTCTAAAGTTAAGAGCTGAGTGGCTTCAGAGCACTTTTGTCAACTCTTTTAGTACAGCAATGTCAAAATCAGCTTCAGTAATTCTTAATCCAACCTCTTCATGGAAGTCTCCCTACTGGGAAAAACCCAAGCTCCTTTCATATATGAATATGTCACATTTAAATGGAATAGATTGACGGTTGAATTATATCTTTATGTTTATGTGACACCATTTACTGTATTCATGGCTAAGCTCAGCTTTAGTAAAAAAAAAAATATATATATATATAAAAAAACAACCCCAGAAATCTTAGTGGATATCAGTCACCCAGCAGGACGTCTTCAATGAAATTGTCTTTTGTCGTTAGTGTCATCCAAAACTATTTTGATGTTTTGGCATTACTTTAATCCCTGCACATTAAATCTTTGTGAATGATGATGTCAGACAAGTACAGAATCAACTGCATCTTAAATATTGCTGTAAATCTAGAAAAATGACTCCTGCTCTTAAAATGCCCTATATGACCAAATTATAATAAAAGTATTTGCTTTAAAGGCTAGATAGCTACTTTATACATTCATTTAATATTGCTTCTAGTTCAAGATAAAACAACAATTCATCATACAATAGTGCAATAGCAGATTAATATGGATCCGCATCAGTGGAAGGGGGGGCATACTGTTTGTTTACCACATGCCTCAGGAAGACAACATTTAATACCAGTCTCATATTAGATAAATGGTTGTGTTTGTCCCGAGCTAAATACGGCTGGAACAGAAATCTGTCCAACCAGGAGGGAGAACAGACGCATCCAACGGAGCAACTTAAACATTAGCTTGCAGTTTGTTAGCATTCTTATTTTTAAGATATTCAGATGTGTTTGAGTTGACCAAAGCCTTGCAGCACTTTGATTCTGTATCCAGGGAGCGCCATCTGAAGATAGACTCATTCACTGATCAGAAAAGAAGACTGCCACAGAGCCAGGAGGAAAGCTGTATTGTGTAGGCATAGGGCAGCTCTGAATGGGTCAAGGCTGCAAAAATGTCGAGAATTAAGGGAAGCAGCTGGTCATTCCAAACGTGATTCTGTGCTGAATTATAAAGTCAGACTCTCAGCAGTATTGAGCTACAGAGGATTGCTGTGGGGGCTCACAGAGTCATGAGAGTTTCTCAGGTTGAGGTTGTGTGGTGGTTTTTTATTTTACCTTCTTTGTTTGTGAGTTTCTCTCCTAGCATGGTGAGCTTGGCCCGCAGCTCGGACGCCTGGATGTATCCTTTCTTCTGCTTATCTGTCATCCTCAAGGCCTCCAGGATTTCTGCTTTGGGGTCTTCCTGTTGCATCTGTCTGTGCATCATTGTCAGGAAGGTAGAGAAGTCCAGCTCTCCTTTCTTTTCTAAAAGGGAAAGTGGCACAATCAGTCATAAATACACCAATTGACATAACTGGATTGAACAAGTATAAAAAATATATAATAGAACTTCTTGTTGCTTTTCCCTTTTTGATTTAAATATTTTTTTGTGTAATTTGTCAGTATACATTTTGAGGGTGTTGATCGTATGTTGTTAACATTATAAAGCTATCTGAGACACGTTTGACTACAACCTATATGAAGAACACCTCAGAATGTATTGTTTTTTAACATGCAAAACTACAGCTCTCCTTATTGTTATTATAGCACTTGATATTTCCCTTATCTTTTTTTTCAAGTGCCTTCAATTTGATATCATTGATCTTTTTCTATGTAAGTCCTTTGACAGTAGAAATACTGCCGATATGTGATTTTTGGGGTCGATATAGATGTTGGGGAGAGAAAAAAAATGTGATACCGATATGTAGGCCGATATCTTTCTAAGATCTATATTCGATCTGTAGAGATACATTGATAAAGATATGAACAATTATTGCGTTGCTCCCTCAAATGCAGTTATCAAACACTTACTGGAAAAGATATATCATGAAAACATCGCATGCATCACCGCTTGAAACTTTGGAGGGTTGATATAGGACACTCAGCTGGTGACAGCCAGGAAGACAAGCTAGTGTAATACATTGATGCTCAAATGAAATTCTATTTGATTGGTGAATAGATCTAGTAATATTTGCGTATATCCGAGATAAAATCATCAGATATCCATAGTCACTGGATATGCTTATATCGGCTGGCTGATTAATCGGTCGGGCTCTACTTTATTCTTCAGATGTGTTCATTGTTTTTGCACCAATAAAGAAGACTGATTCCTTGTTTTTTTTTAAAAACCTACATGGCAAAATTATTTATTCTAAAGATTTGACCCAATCCTAATGTTCTTAGTCCTTATCTTATGACTTCTTTAACTACCGTCGTCCTGAACATGTTTTACTTAATCTTAAAATGCTCAAATGAGATCGACTTTAAGTTGTATATTACCAATTTTGTGAACTTGCAGATGTCTTTCGATTTCACCAAACGTGGGGCTTGTACCCAGACAGCGCATAACTGTGATCAGATCTTTGGCATCAATCTTTGCCTTTTGCTTCTTGTCGTAAAGGGAGAAGCACTCCTTGAACTCTAAAAGCAAAAAATGACAATTATTGTTTATAATCAGCAAAGATCATTCAGGTATATAACTCAGGAAACAAAGAATTGTAAATAAAGTTTATAATTTACACACAAAAAATGTACTGGCATTACTCCAGAGGAATAAATGAGATTAAACAAAATCGGACTTTAACAACCTTGTATTTATTACTGAAACATGCACTTACAGCTCGTGGAAATATAAGAAATATGTTTCATACACAGAGGCCTAAGTCATTTGTTTGAAAGGGAATCAACATGCAGTGCTGTGGCGTACTCTTACCGTTGATTTGAGCTGGTGTGAAGAATTTTGCCTGCAGGGTGGTAACAGAAAGGCGTCACATGGAAGATAAGTACATAAGAAAGTTGCAATTATCAAAGAAAATACATGAAAATGCCTCAACACAGAGGCTTTCTTGCTCTTACCATTTTCGTAGTTGCTTTGTTTCGTTCCAGGAAGGAGACTATTTTCTCTCAGCAACGTCACCTGTTCCTCCACCCCTGTTTAAAGTCCACCACCTGTAATCCTCAGCGTAATTTAATATGTGTTGCTATGGTTACACAGATACCAGATCCTCAGTGCTGCATTGTCCTTTTCCTTTTCCGCTCCTCAAGTAAAAGGACGGGGCCGATTATCTCCAGTCTATCACAATATGATACACTATTATACAGTGACTTGTAATAAAAAATAAATAGTTTGTTACCAAGCAGAAAGTTAAATTAAGAAAGTTAGGAGACTAATCTGTGTAATAACCAGGAAGTAGAAAGTTATTTCAACGTTTTTATTCAGTTTAAATGGAACGCATAAAAAATCATCCAGTGAGAAACCAGTTTGTTAACAGTATTTCATCAGCAACAATGTCATTTTAAACAAAGAAAAATGCAATCATTGGATGCACAAATTATCATCCGATCAAGTTTGTCTTGCTGTAACCGTGACAACTTCACATTAAGAACAATAACTTTAAAAGGTCCCATATTATAACATGAAAAATAGTCTTCCCCATGTTTTTCGAACATTCAAATGTGTCCATAGTCTCTCTACAGACCCCCCAATTATGAGAAAACTAAATCCTCTCCGTCTTTAGCCTGCTCCACTTTTCAGAAAATGTGTGCTCAGACAGGCCGTTTGGAGATTTTCCCTTTGTGACATCACAAAGGGCAGTAACCCCTTCCCCAGGTGGGTGACACTCCCATAGCTAGGTGTTTGTTCTTCCCTCTGAGTCTGCTTTCGCACTGTAAACAATAGGGCATGGAGCAAAAGAGCCCAAGCCACCCAAACCCTTCCAGAGGGGCGTGGTCAAACGTAGTTAATTTACATTTAAAGCTATAGACACAGAAACAGTCTGTTATGAGCAGGGCTGAAATAGAGGGGTTTAAAGACATGATCAAATACAGGATCAGAGAGGATTTTTAAAGATTTATTTTGGGGCTTTTTGTGCCTTTAATTGAGAGATAGGTTAGTGGATAGATTCACAAATCAGGGAGCGAGAGTGGGGAATGACATGCGGGAAAGGAGCCGGATTTGAACCAGGACCGCCTGCTTGGAAGACCATAGCCTCCATACAAGGAGGATTTTAACAAGATACTTCACAGACATGTTTTCGGGATCGGCACTTATTCAAACTTGAAAAGGAGGCTAATATGTGACCTTTTATCAAACATACAATGTATTAGTTCAGTTCTGCTTTCATTCAAAATGTGTTTCTCAAAAGTCTCTGCATGTTTCCTCGACATTCTGCATTAAGTAAAAGCATCAGTGAAGTAGACTTCATTTTGAACACTGTAAAGGTTTACAATACATAAACACGTCACGTCAGACGTACAGCACTGAAGGAACTTCTTTATCTAACAGAACCATGAACACATCAGGAAATGTAATTGTTCACAGTGCTCATGTCTTGGTAATAACTACATTTATTTCCCCAATAACTGTTAAAGCGTACACGTTTAGTGCTTTAAAGACGTCCTCTTTTTAAGTATTCTGTGTTGAAGTCCTGCTTTGAATCATGTTTTATAGACTTTATTTGAAATAACTGTTGTTTATGTATAACTGCTCAGTCTGTTATCCATCAGACTTCTGACTTTGGATGATCATATCTTCTTTTTGTCTTAATTGAATGTTTTTAATTTTATTTTTATTAATTACTTTTAAAGGTACCCTATAACGTCAATCTTTATTGATGTAATTTAAATTTCTGAATCTCCAGGTTCAACAGGTTCAAAATCAACATGTTACTCTTCTGAGGTTTGAAGGCTCGACTTTGTGGCGGTCAGTTACTTTTGGCTGGATTCTGAAGTGAGGTAAGATCACTTTCTTATTTTCAGTGAATATACGCACATATCTTCACTTCGAGTTTGGTTATAAAAGATCAACTCTGATTCAGACGACAGCAGAATTTTAAGCAAGTGATATGAACAGTGAGAAGGCTGATTGGTTCACACATATAATGCAATCCTGACAATGTCTCCACATTGTCCAGGAAGGATGCAGGTGTGAATGTGAATGTCTGAGTCCATTCGGCCCTACTTTATCAGACTGACATTTACAATCTCCTACAGTGATGTGCATGTCTGAAAGGCAATTCCTGGAAATGTCTCACGCTGGATGTCCTGAAGTTAGAAAATGTGAGGAGTTCATTGCTGAAAGGTGCAAGAGTTTCAGGTCTCATGTCCTAAGATCCAGGTTGCTGCATCAGTTCTGCAAAGTCAGACAAACAGGGCAACATTTCAACAAGCATCACAAAACAAAACTGGTCATGTCTATGTGTATCAATATAGATGAAGACCCTCCCCTTCACTAAATAATGCAGCAGAACCTTTGATCAAGAAGTGGTGCACATCGATTTCCATTGAATGTAAGTTATTCCAGGTGTAGCCTCTATGTCAGTCAGGAGGATTGTTCAAGTCATACAAAAGAGGTTCTGTGTCAGGGCTTTTTTTTTTTTTTTAAATCTTCCTATAAATGAAATGTATCCAGACCTGTACAGATGTAATTCAGTGGTTCTTCTTGATATGTAAGGTGTAGTAGGACCAGGGTTCTGGCACATAAATCAGTCCAGGGTACTTGTTTCGTAGCACTGGGTCTTCCCACAGATAGACCACCCACAGGCCCACCAGGAGCACAGTGAAGCTGAAGCTGTAGAACAGGAACAGGCCGTTGCTGTCCAGGCCGAGGCCTTTGCGCTTTTGGTGAATCGCCATGACAACCATGGCGAGAAAGGTGAGGAGGAAAAGTTCAGTGATTTGTCCCTCAGTGACCAGGTACCTGAAAGACATGAAAGAAAGTAAGAGATGAACGGAGAGAATCACGAACTGAAGAAAACTTTTTGCAGATACCACACAATACTGCTGCATGATTTAGTGAGAAAACTTCAGACATCGTTAACGTAATACATTAAAAGTTAAACTTCAAATAGAACGTCCTTGCTTTTCAATAAATGCACCTTTGCTATTTTTCTGTCAGCACTTCTATCCTTAATTTAAAAGTCTGCACGAAGTGAATGTGAAAATAAGAGTATTTTTATCGATATTTTCAGGTTGGATTCACAAAGTACAACATTCCAGACAATAATTGGATCCTGCGAGAAAACAAGGTTATTTCATTTTTTTTTGGTCAAAGTTTGATTTTGGTTGTCAAACTTTGACGTTGTTTACTGTCCATCATTTTACAAAAGAGGGAAATGCTCGGTCTAAAATGTTCTCCTCCACAGTCATACAGAATTACCAAGAACTAGTTCATTTAATGATGGATGTCAGAATGATTTGAGGGAATGTCAAATAGCTTGACAAATTTCATGTAAGTGTGTTTATCCTGCCATTATTTTATCTAAAGCTTTATCTTTAGTTAAATTTATTTTTTTGTCTTTTTTATGAATTAATTGTTTTTCTCTTCTCTTTATATCAGTTATTGTTGCTCGTGATGCTTTGCACACAGAAATTAATTAGCTGTCTTTAGCTTACGAAACTAATCAAAACTCAGTAAACATACTTCTTAAACATGTTGTGTATTGGACAGGGGGAGACATCTCAAAAATAATACCAAAGACCACTTTTCAATGTTCCTGTTCTGTGTTTCATATCGTTCATGCTACCTCAGAGATTGATGCATTCACTTTTAAGACTTTGTGCCCTTAAAAACATTTTTGTACATACAGGGAAACCACACAGAAGGCTTTTAGATGTAAAAAAGCGACTGACCAATAGTAGAGTGAGCTGGGTCCCAGCAACAGCCAACCAGAGATGGGAATCTTCTTGTGTTTTTCAGCCTTGGTGAAGCAGCCGGTGAAGTAGATGAACAGAATGATGAAGAAAGGGATATACCTAGAACAAAAATAGATCAGTGTTTTCCACAATTAGACGATACCTAGACGGCCAAGGTATATTTTTGGCTTCCAAACTATATTTCTGACAGTTTTTTATTTATTCATAAAATTGCTGTGCACACGAGAGAGTGAGAGAGAGAGCACTGATACACTGCATGATACTGATAATGTCCGGACCTCACGAGCGCACGGATTTGTAAACTGTATGCACAGAAACCCAAAGCAAATCGGTGCACAGTTTACAAAACCATGTCCACACAGTTTGGCGCACGGATTTGCAAACTATGGGTACAGATTTGCAAAAGAGGCTTTTTTCCTATGACTCTGTGCAACACAACAACATTTCCATTTAACAAAGCTTCACTTGCAACTCACACAAGCGGGCTTCTAGTGGGGAGGCATGTTAATAAGACGCAGCAAAACCAAGAGAGAGCAGAGAGAGAAAAAGAGAGCAACAGGTCCACTGTCCGTTCGTCTCTCTTGTAAATGCACCGATTGAGGTGCAATGCTCACGTCAAAACTTAAGCTTCTCTTGGCTTTGTCTGAATATTTTTCTGCAGCTGCTTCCTGCCGATGCTATCCTGCACTTCTAATTTAAGATGTTGTTGTGATAGGAGCTGCATCATCAATACGCCTCCTCATGTGCAGGATTAAGATATGTTACAATAGTAAACTTTTAGCGTGAAGTTGGGGTGAGCTGATGAGGAAATGCAGGAGGACATATTCAGGAAAGTGTGAAAGTGGGGATGATGAGGTTTACAGTATATCATCCGATCGCTTCATGACTGGTATGATTCCTGTGCACGTAATGATGCCGCTTCATTCGTCTTTTCTTCTTGCCAGTAGGTTCTTTTCCAATTGTTTGTTGATGCTGTGATTTATTCAATAGCACCGATACAAAGGCAAAAAACATAGTGTCGTAGATTCAGACTCTGATGCTTCGTCTCCCATTTTTCATCTCTCGCCTCCTGGGAATAAGCCCCCCCCCAACTCCACGCTGTGAGTGACGTGTGAATAAGCAGCTGGGAAAGATTTCAGGGACAGGCCGTCGGAAACGTTCTTGAAATTTTCAGGAGTCAATGCATGAAAAAAGCTAATGAAAGAAACACAGTGGTGTAAAAGGCCATTAATGGACATGTATTTTCTATGAGTTTTTTTTTCTTATTCCTTGACTTGATTGCAGATATGTGAAGAGAGTTGAGGTGCAATAGTCAAACCAAATCCACTCCAGGATCACCACAAATCCAACATCACAGAAGTATTATCCAATTAAAAGTCAAATGTGTTCAATGCCTGAGAAAAAACAGACGTTTGGGGCGTTATCTGTCAATCGTGCCACCTGAGTGCTATAAAACAAAAAGCCAGATGTAGTAAAAGGAAGAGGGGAGACAGATTCCCCCTCCAAGTACACCGCTTTAAAAAAAAAAAAAAAAAAAATCTGCTCTGGTGTGCTTTCACCACATGTTGTAGTCTCATTTCTCAGTCAGCCCTCTGAATTTCACACAGCTGACGTGCAGACCTGCTCAGACTTCTTATCGTTAAATTAGTTATTTAGAAAAGGAAGATTGCCACAGATTTCAGCACACTGATAACTGGCTGCAGTTTTTATGGTCTTTACTCTTTTAATTGGTTTCTTGCATCGTGTTCTCTAAAGACACACCGTTGATTATGATCAGATTTTCCATCCAAATTTGAACAGAGCGGGGGTTAAACAAGCTGTGGCTCTTAGCGAAGCGGCCCCTCCTGTGTGCTGCTACGTTACAGTAATTACCATGCAACATTTGTGATCTATAGGCCCTTCACTCGTAAGGATCACAAACACATACCACATCAAGTGTCCCAGATGTTCGTCGTAATAATACAGCAGCTCAAAGGAATCAATCTGTGAAGGAAGGATAAAAAAGCTGTAACATAAACAGATTATAATTGTCATGCATTATCATAAACATGTCACTAACAGATATGTTTATAAGGCACAGTGTAATGTATGTTTTTGAGCATTGGTAGGGAAGAGCTGTGGTCCTCTGCTCTGCCTTATGCAACAGTGCCACCTACTGTTCAAGGACCACTTACACTCAGTTATGACAATGGAAGGGAATCGCATCTCCAGACAGGAGTAAAGTCAGAGAACAAAACACTCAAGATATGACCATGTTGGTCCTGAGGTGACGTGAGGACAGGAGGAAATATCAAATAATTTAACAATTATATGGAGATGTTTTAAGAGGAATCATCTTATTTCAGTACTTGGAAACATGTTCATTCATTTCTGTTCTTAACCATAATTCTCAGAGGAATTTGTTTGCTTCTGTGCATGTGACAGTTAATTACAGGAAGCAGCAGGGAAATGCAACAAAAGACCTTCCGATCATTCGGGCTAAATCAAACAAGAGCTTTCAATCCTCACAAGAACACAACATGTTTGTGCATTCATTTACTGTGGTAGAGCTGCCTCCATCTATCCCTTGACATTATTTGTATCCTTTTGATCATATTCTGACGCCTGACTTTGACACAGGAGTTCAGGGTGGCAAAAGAAATAAATGACTGTCTGCGCTGTTGCAGAGAGAAAAACAAGCTGCGCTCCCCAACAGCAGGATGGATTATTCTGGATCAAACACATGAAAACAATGACACGTTCTGTGTGCATGGTAGACAAGTAAACATCGCTGAGCTGTCTCTTAAGAGTCAGGGAGGGAAACACTAACAGAGTTTTGTTATTTGACTTTACGACACGTTTACAGTAAACACAAACTATAAAATAACGATTCTGTAAAATTGGCAAAGGTAAAAGTAGTTATACCACCGACTAGCCAAACACTGCTAATTGGAAATGGTTTAATAATAATAATAAAAATGAACAGGGAACATCTACACAGAGTGGATATTTACCAGTGTGGCAGGTTTGAGGTCTTTAATGATGGGGTTCTCTCTGACCGACAGGTGGAGCTGGTAGCCGCTCAGGATGAGCCGGTGGTTGATGGAGTCTCCCACGAGGTGGATGCTGGCTCCCATGACAAAAGTGATGATGCACAGGTAGATGGCTGAGCGAGGCAGCGGCCTGGGACTGCGCTCTATCAGCTGAAGGAAGGAGAAAGACCATTCTTTTGTAGGTATGATAGATATTATTATCATTATTACTTTGTAGATATTATAGTTACAGTTTTGGGAATCTGGGTCAATAGCAAATACATCTAAAGTATCTTTTTGTTTGTGATTATTAGCACAGTCCCATGCTTGATTTCCATCTTCCTTTCTTCTTTTTTATGTTTTGTCAGTGTCAACTTGTATTGTAGCCAACATTCAAGAAACAGCAGGTCTTTGTGGATGTGTGAAGGAGTATTTCCTTGAGAAGCAGGGAAGCAGGGCTGGGCAATACTGTATATCAATTTTAACAATAAATCAGGTTTATGGCGTCTCCCCAAAAGAGTTCAAGATGTGCAAAGTGCACACGAATTACTGACGAACGCCTTCACAAGCCATTTTGTTAAAAAAAAATGTTTTTTTTTTTGTGTACAGATTTCCTTTTTTAAGGTACTAAAAAGTAAAGACACTGAGTAATACATATGGATGGCCATTAAAGGAAGAATATGCAACTTTTTGATCCAGCAGATGTCGCCCTTGAGCACCAGCATGAAACCAAAACAACTTGCGCTGCATTGTTGTGTTAGCATGCTAATTTGCTAATTTGCTTGTAAATTTACCCGAAATGACCTCTAAACGCTTACGTGACATTCAATTAGTTTAGTTCTTCTTTTCTCTAGTCCCTCAATTAAACAACTTTTATACGCAAGGGGATGAGCTGGCCCGTCGTCCCGGCGATGTAAACAGAGTTTAGATACGGCTCGGAAAGCTCGGAAAACATCACAGACAGCGGGACTCGGGTGTTACTCCCATTGTAGACAGTCATGACTCACAGAGTTATTTTCAGAGGATATACTTGTTTACATTTAAGTGTGGAAAATCACATATTCTTCCTTTAAAACTTTGTGAAACCAACAAAGCTAGTGGTTGCCTAAGACGTTTGCACAGTACCAAGTAGTGTGTACCAGTAGTACAGTAGTAGTGTGATTTTTTTGCACCGACTTTTCGTTGTAAGGACTTACCTTCAGCATTAAAAATGGTGTTATAACATTGTAGGCCATGTGGAAATAGTCTCCAGCACTGGGCTTGTTCAGAGGAAACCACTCCAGAGGAAGGATGATCTAAAACATAAAAAACAAAGACACTACTGGTGTTTTATTTATTGTTAAATGGACTGGGGTTTAATCATTCATTCATTATGAGGAACATACACTGGGTCTCCTTACCATGACTATAGGTCTTCCAAAGTCCAGTATCCAGTTCTGCAGCGTGAGAAGGAACCACAGGTCAAAGTGGAAGCGCTGATTTTCCTGCTGCGTGGAATTCTCCTTTAAACCAGCAGGAGTGCTGTCAACATACATTAACAGTGACTGTGATTCATTGTAATGAAGAAACATTACAAAAGCAAAGGGCGCCACAGAGGCTGAGGTTAATGGGCATGTTGGGAATAATAGGAAAGGTTTACTATGCTTTTTACTACCGTAGGAAATTGGTGGGTTTCTATTTATTTTATTACTACTTCGTGTGTAAGGCCTCCTTCACATTACAGGCAACAAAGTGCTGTGCTAGGCAGATTAGTGTGCGACAGTAGAGGGACACACAAAGTCTAGCACAGTGGTTCCCAAAGAGGGGTTTGGGACCCCCTGGTACCAATTAATGTGAAAATATATACAAACCAGTAGTTCAACCTAAAATAAACCCAAAGTCATTAAGTGAGATTTAGACACAGACATCACTTGTGTACCTGTTTATTAAATATTGTAAGTCCACCGAGTGCTGTGATGTTTTAACGCCAGTGTTTGGATCATCAGTGTGTGTGCTGGGCTGTGCACGCCATTAAATGCTTTAACCACCTCCAGGGACATTGGGAGTCACCAGTCTCTAGCGCTATTACTTTGGGGGGGGGGGGGGGGGGGGGGGGGGGTTGCAGGCGACAAAGTTTGGGAACCCCTCGTATATGAATACCATGAAAGACTTTCAAGATACCGAGTAAATCCCGTTATCTCTCCGATTTGTTGTCTGTTCTGATTTTCTTTTCTTCTTGCACTTTATTAAATCACAGTCAGATTGTATTTACACCAGCAGCTGTGGATATGCTGACATATTCATCTTATGGTGCTTTGTGTGCAGCTGTGCAATTTCCTGTTGCTTGTGGACACACGGACAACAGAGGGACAAGTGAGGCTGAATACACTTCAGCCCTGCCTGGCTGTCAGCGCAAATACAGTAGGACATAGAGTGCTCTTCAACAACAGGAAGCATGGACTAGTAATAGAGTCGTCAACCTCCACCACGCTTGCATGAAAACCCAATCTTTTTCATTCACATAACAAGGCTCCCAGATGAATGATAAATAGTGTGGTCACAGGGGTCAAGCAACATGTATGATTTGTTTACCATGGAGTGACTCTTTAGTGCTCCTTTCCAGCCGGTAGCAGCTAGTTTTACCTTGTAGTATTGTTTTATGTGTTGTAGTCTTTTTTTTATTACCATGTTTCCCTGTTACTCTTATACGTTTGACATGACAATTTTAGCAGGAGCATTTCACTTGATATTAGATTAATAGCAGCAGCTGTTTAAATGTCATTGGTAGGTCTATAAGGTCTGTGTGACAACTTCTATTATCTGCACCCCAAAACCATTTGATCATCTCCCACAGACTTACAGCTAAGCCCTTATAAAGTCTCCTCGGGGTTTGACTTCTTCTTCTTTTTTTACAGTCTATGGTTTTAACAGGCACAATAATATAATTCATTAAGTGAACATCCTTTTTAACAGCAGCTCCCAGAGACGCCTATTTGGCCCCAAGTCATCCAACACTGGCACTTGTTACTCATGTGACTGAAGGACCGAGGACGGAAATGCCAAAGACTGACCGCAGGCGAGAAGGTGTTATAACCACGCAGGCTGCAGGCTGCACACAGTGATCTATTTAAGTCACAGGAAAAGGTTTGAGTGTTTCAGCACTGAATTCCTCTCTAATAAAGTTGATTCCGCTGACTGTTTTGCGCGCCTATTCGCTTTCATTAGTCCGACCACTTTCCTCACTTTCACTGCTTTCCTTCAGCGGCGAGAAGGTAACGACAGCTAAACCACAGACTGTAAATAACACGGTACAAACCTAGTTTCGGTATGTAAACCACTGCCTCTTCGTTTCCGCACAGTCTCCATTTTCGTTGATTTCGCTAACAGTTCTCCCTGTCACTCCTATGGTCCAAAAAAAAAAAAAAAAAAAACAATTAACGGGACAGAACTGAAGTAAACATCTTTCTGTGATACTCTCTGTCATTCAACTTCACTTCCTGGTTGCTGCCCATGTTCCCGCCCATCCTCGCCTCGTCCACCAATCACGCTGCAGCGCAGGGGTTGGACGCTTCAGGGCTGAGTTGTTCTTGCAAATAAGTTATGATTTTATTTTTTTTATTATTATTTGCAATTTTGTAGTAAAGGAGTGCAGAAAGACTTTGCCTCCTGTTGTGGAGCGCTCTCAATGATAACTTGACCATAGTTTTTTATGTCTAGTTGAAAGAAACCATATACAGCTGTCCTCTGAAGAGCAAGTACTAATAGAATAGAATTACTTTATTGATCCCAAACTGGGACATTGTGGCGTTACAGCAGCAGGTTATCCAACACACAATATGAGTAAAAAACACAATGTTAGCAAATCTAAACACAATATAATATTAAATACAAAGTAAATAAGTACTAAAAGATATCAAAACTAAGAATGTGAATATATACAACCAGGATTTAACTAAGCATTACTAGTCTTAAATAGGAAGATTAAATATGGAAGATTGAATGTAAATGTGCAAAAACAGAGTCGTAAATGGTTGTAAATTAAATATGAAAGATTAAATGTAAATGTGCAAAAACAGAGTTGTAAATGGACAGTATTGACATAAGTTAAAGTGCATGAGTGTAGACATATAATAAGCAGAAACTATACAATATAACGGCGAGTAGACAGCCAAATGAAGTGAACATGAGTGCAGTAAAGCAAAAACTTAATTTTTTATAACTCTACAGTGTCAGCATGCATACTGATTTTACTCCCAACACGTGCATGCATGCAGTAAGTTCTTGATAGTAAAACTTTAAATTCCTGAAAAGATGAGTCACAGTCAGTCAGATTTACATTGTTAGATAATAACATTATGTCATCATGAATTAAGATCGCAATGCTATAGCCACAGTTTGACTTGTGTGCACATTTAATTAGAATAAGCTCTCTGTCAGACTGATAAAAGCATTATGAAGTGTGCTCAACAGGGACATTTCTTATAGGCTGATTTAACACCAATTGTCATGCGAGTCCAATCTCTTAGTCAGAGACAGAATCCTTTCCTCTGCTCATTTTTAGTGTCAGCTTCATCTGAAAGCAAACACATTGGAAGTCAAAAAAATATTTGTTGTTTTATTTTACATTAATTTCTAAAGCTGTACAAAAACTAAAATAGTGTAAATACAAATGTTTGTTTTATCCTAAAGTTGATAATGAAACACAGTAGATGATATAATGGGCTGATCAACATAATAATAAACCAAAGGAGAAAGAGTGGCTACAAGTAAAAGTGTGTTATTCTATACTGCTGTTTATCCTACTGGTTATCTCTCTCTTTGGAAGGGAATTAAATCACAACAACTACAACAACAACAACAACAACAACAACAACAATAAACTAAGATATATTCAGGAATAATTGTTAATGCTTTTTGAAATCTATCTAATCTAGGATTGGTTGCATATATTTGTCTTATTAAGCGAGATTGTAGCAGTTACAAAAAGTCCTGAAAGAATATGGTGTGTGCACCACCAAGGTTTCCAGGGATAATGTTCCCTGCATCGTGTTGTTTATTGTTGATAGGAAAAAAGAAGAAAGAACTTGGGTTATTTTTTTTTTTTTACCTGAGAGGAGTAACCACAAAATGTGTAAACTGCTGGGTGTCCTGAGTTTAACACATCTTTACTCAGACAAGCTTCTTACATTAGAAATATGAGCAGCTTTCAAAATTATAAGAACAAACGTCAGAAAAAGAAGACGTGACTTAACTACGTTTAAAAATGTGTTCGTAACTCTGTTCAGTGGCCAGCAGATGTCGCCATGTTTTGCAGAAGTGAGCTTGTTGCTCAGATTGCTGAACAACTTTTAAAGCATCCTTGTGCATTCCGTTAAAACTCTTAGAATAATAATAAAAAACAAGCATACAAATAAAACAGTAGCCTACTTAAAAATGATAATAATACAAAAAATAAGATATAAAATAATACAGTTTCAGAGCAGATATATGGACTTCATGGCTATTGGTTCTTTTCTCCCTGGGGATGCTGCTGGATCTTTATGTCAAATTCAGTGATTCGTTCTTCAGATGAATTAAAAGATGCAGATTGAGCACGGAGATTGAATGGATATTTTCCCTCGTAAAATGTACACAACAGGTCTGAGTGTTATCCTGTGCGTTCATGCTCGATTAGTGAGACACACTGCTGCTTCAGGCAGAGACTGAATGCTGCAACAAATCTCATCTCTGACCTGTCCAACAGCAGCTATTCATTAAGAGGAGGGGTTATTTAATAGGTCTAGCCCACCACCCTCCGGACAACCACACACGCGCGCGCACACACACACACACACACACACACACACACGCACGCACGCACGCACGCACGCACACTCTTATCATTCCCGCATCCCGTCAGGTTCAGAGATGATCTGAGGAGTCCCTCTGCTCTCTGCTCTCACTCCTCGCTCGGAAGACAAACCTGAAACATGGAGTTGCCCAAATTTCTGCTGTTTCTCGCAGTGAGCGCCTTAACAATAAAAGGTAGGCTATGCAACGAGCATCCATACTTATCCCACAAGTCCCACTACTATATCGTCTTCTTCTTTTTTTATTCATAGCATTGCAATTTGTGTTTGTTTTTTTGCGTGTCGTCTGTATATTGCTCTGCTCTCCTCTCGGTTGTTAAACAGCTGGAAATAAATAGGCTACCTGTTGTACCAAACACCGAAACAAGCATATCGATTGAATGTTATTTTTCTGTAAGTGGTGCATGTTTAAAGTTAATAGACCAGCTTGCTTTTTTTTTACTATGAACCCTTAGAAAGTTTAGCACCTGAGACGAGTAATTTGAGAGTGAGTCACTAACTCTCCTTTTCACTCTCCCTGGCACCGTCCAGTTGGACTAAGGTTCAAAAACAGACCCCACCCAACCCCAATGTTTTCTCAGAGGGCACAAAAGGCTGACTGATGTTGGCTAACACAGGGTAATAGTGAATAACAAGATTTGCATTTCAATAAGAGGTCACTGCTGCAGCTGTCAGAGCATCTTGGCTTTGTGCTTAATCTTTTATCTAACTTGAAAGCTGTTTTAGGTTTGCAGGTAATAAAATAAAAAAATGTCCACCTAGAAGGATTATTATTTATATAGTTTTATCATGTGGACTATATGCAATGTGTGATGTTTGAGCTAGGTCTGTATTTGTGTTTGTGCATGTGTGTGTTCGGTGTGTGTGTGTGTGTGTGTGAGGTTTGAACTGTACTGGATTTCTTTTTAAGACAGAGTAACACTGATCTTGTTGTGTCTTTCACACATGTGCTGCAACACCAGTGTTTCCCCTAGGTTTAGGGGGGAGGGGGGGCAACATGCCGACACAAACACTTGAAGGAATCGTGGTGCTCATGGGTTACTTTTAATGACAGCTGTCCTTTTCTATCGGAAAGGTATCTTTAAATGACTTCTTTCCCTGATTTCCGACGCTGTCCATCCTGTCCCTACAATAAAGGCATAAAAAGCCCAAAAATAAATCTTAAAAAAAAAAAAGGGGGGGGGGGGGGGTGTTGGGGATGGGGGGCGCCCCCCTAGTATAATGGTAGGGGAAACACTGAACACTATGTTTCAGTTGCAATGTATGGACTCCAAACATTCAGCATATATACTCTTTTCTATTGAGAATTTATGCGTCACAAGTTATGTCACAGTTGAGAACAATTGGTAAAACAACTTAGGGAACGCCGTTCTTGAGAGTGAAGATGAGCTTTGTCTCATCTATTTTACTCAGACTGCTCTGAATATTTTAATTCAATGGTTATCTGTGACTATTATAAGATGATATCATTCAACAAGGTGTTCAAGAAACAACGTTTTTTTTTTTTTACTGTTAAAGTAGTTCTGCACGTACTGTATGCATTGAAGTTAGCTATCTTCTATCTTCTAACTGTGCTGTTGTCCTTTTAACATTCAGCCCCCAACCCCCCCTCCCCTCAAAAGGCTTCTGTCTTTTGCCAGGCCGCCGTTGTAAACAAGAATCTGTTCTTAATGACCTGCCTGGTTAAATAAAGGTAAAATAAAATAAAAATAAAAGCTATCCATCAACTTGGTGTGCAAACATGTGCGTTTAAGTATGCCCCTAGATTAAGTTTTGCAGACATGTGTATTTCGTTGTCTGCATGCAAGCTCTGTTTTGCAAGCTCAGACACAAGCACTTCCTTGATCCAGTGGTAACAGAGTTCAAAAATAAATTCTACAGCTGTCGGGCACTCAAGCATCAGCACAACATTGGAAAGGAACTAGATCATGTTTGCGTTATATTAAATATAAAGACACTTCAAAATCAATGGAGAAGTAAATTTGTGAACTTGACATCAGTAACCATCAGTGTGACCCGGTCACCGGAGACACACTCCAGAAGAGTATGTAGAGTAAATTCATTTGGTTACCATGGGAACACAGATGAGAGGTGAGAGCCTTTGTCTGAATGCATGGACTCGCAAAACTTTCAAGACATGCAAAACAGACTCACAGGCAGAGGATAAAATGTTCATGACAATTAGATTCAATCTTACAGATACCAATATCAATACAAAAGTGCTGTATTAGAATGACTGATTGCTGTACTATTGATTCAGAAATGTATTTTCAAATTTGCACAAATACAATAACACATTATAAAACTGTTTTCAATTGCAGCTTTTTGAATGATGTAGAAATACTGATGCTGGCTCTTCAGTCCACACCCTACAGGCATAATTCCTTGAGTAATGAAAATAATATCAGATGGAGAGAAATCATGTTAGTGTGTGTGTGTGTGTTCACACATGTACAATTAAATGTCCTAGCACATGTCTTGGGCACTTAGAGCAGTTGTCCATCACTCTGACATCACAGTAATAAGGCTGTTCACTCCTCATGTGGTCTGATGGCCTGTAATGCACTGGGATGTATTACAGAAACATCTCTGGAGAATATCACTTATTGATGTAACATTGCTGCTGGGCTGCTCGTAGTGAAATTTGATTATGGTGGGATTGGGAGGGGGATTCAGCAACGGACAAAGACGAGCTTTGAACCGATCTTTTAGTCGTGCTTATGAAAGAACCGGATGTGGCGGAAAGTGGAAGAATGTAGAGATGTCTAGAGACAACGAGCCCTGTGCCAAATCATTGGGATAATGTGCTTCTCATAGGTGGTTTAGTATAGTTGGGCTACGGCCATCAGTAAAGTGAACAAGTGCTGCCAAAAGCTCTTTATAACTCACAGGGGGAGACAAGAGCGTGTTAAAATGAGAGGCAGGTCTGATTTGAGATTGCACAGTGAGATGAATGAAGTCCAGCTTTTGTTTTTGGATGATTGCAATGTACGAGCAGCAAGTGGTTCACTTCCACACACTGTGTCAGAAGAGTCTGCTTTGGCTGAAGGACTCTAATGCTTTAAACAAGAAAAAAAGACACTGCCAAACATTAATTGAAATGCAAATGTTAAAAGTAAAAAGGTGTTAGTACAGGCAAATTTAGAAGCCCACATGGTTTAGTTTAGAGATGCATCTGCAGCTCTCCGTGTCTGACAGGGCCTCAGACAGGAGAGTTGAGTTACACATTAGAGGGTGTAAGGTCTAATTGAAGGGGTTCTGGATACCTTCGAACTGAGCAACACAGCAGAGTAGGAAAAACACAAGATTGTGAACTTGTTAGAAAGTGTAATAATGATCCAAATGGTCAGGAAGAGATTGGATGATGTTAGACATAAGAGAATGAGTAATGTAGCTTCTTTGACCTTAAGTTAATGTCCAGTTCCAAGCAATGTGATAATTTCCCCCATTTAGAGCCACATAGGTTTAATGGCTCTAGAAAGTGCTTAGCCTGTCAGTTGGTCCACCACCTTTTCCAAATGGGAATATCTCAGCAACTATTGGAACAATTGCTGCAGAATTTCTACAGACATTTTTGTGTTCACTCGGTTGCAAAATTGGGGCTATCTCCCTGTGGCATTGAGTTTTCTCTAATGCCACAAGGAAAGCAACATTGCTCGTATTTGCTGAAAAGATGGGATATATCCAAGATCCTTCAAGGATGAATTCTTTATATAATACCACCATGCGCTCAGTAACCGTCCCTCAGATGAATTTTACCAGTTGGAACCATATTTTTTCCAATTACTGTATTACAAGACCACTCCAAAAGTGGAGGGTAAGATGGTGACACTGGCACGTTAACATTTAGCTAAAGCACCACTGTGTCCATGGTTAATACAGCCTCAAAGAGTTGGTGGCAGAGCTGCAGATTCTAAGTTTATTTATGATAGAAACAGCTTTGGCTTTAACTACTCATTACTGAGGTGTTTCTGAACCAAGCCGTACTCTACCAGAGGTTACTTAAATTAATTCAATTCAATTAGTTCAATCATCATTACTGTGTGTCAGTTGTGTAGTATCACTGCTCACACATTGTTCTTAACTTTGTGTAATCTTAACAACTCTTAATGGACAAACAAACACAATCAGATATATAAGACATTCACTGAGCTGAGGGCAGTCTCAGACAGAAAGTCATTATATTCAGTCTATGTTTAAAAAGGTTTAATTGTGCAGAAAGATAACTGTGCAGATGGGACTTTGGTAATGACGTTGAAAATGAATTGGCAAAAGATGTAACCAACACTGTGTTCTCATTTTTCTCTGGAGTTCGTATCAAAGGGTATTTACTGTCCAAGTTTTCTCTTCTGCAGACTCTTTTCAAGGACCAAACCAGCAAAGACTGTACAATAACCTGATGCAGCAGTACAACCCGCTCGTGAGACCAGTTCAAAATGATTCTCAGACGCTCACTGTGAACTTCGGCCTCACTCTGTTGCAGATCATGGACGTGGTACGTCAATACTGACTTTTTATTAATAACTAGCATAAATTTAAAGTGCACAAGATGGTTGAATGAAAGGTCACTCTTTGTCAGGTGTCATTACGTTTTAATCAATGAATGTAAAGATTGGTTTCTTTTCTCGCTTCACAGCTAAAATCCTTTCAAATCAAATATTCGCTATTTACATTTGGTGTGCGTCTCTGCCTATAATCATAACTAATCTAGTGTTTGCAATATCTGCTCTGCACATTAACATCTGGGTTTGGATGTCTTTTCATCATTTAAAAGGAAAGTAAATGTGATGTGTTTGAGAACCACTGCTGAAGAAAAATAGGTTCTGCTTATTGAAGATCACCGATCTTGCTAACCAATAATATTGACAAATATCACAATTGTCTTACAGGATGAGAAGAACCAAGTTTTGACCACCAACATTTGGCTACAAATGGTAAGAGTCTTTCTCGCACACAGGTATGTGAAAAGATAGAAAGATTTAAGCTGCTCACACTTAAAGACCCCATGAAAGGAACGAGTATGTAAGCGCGTAGGGATGTATTTCCAACTGCATGGGAAGAACCAATCAATCTGAAGGGACCTCAAACAGTAGTCTCCTAAATGTTCATAGATATATATTAGAAATTGTTGAAATGCATCTTGTCTCAAAACACTCTTTGTCTGGATTGAAATATGTCTGTCCAACGGTCTTGTTTTTAATATCTTCTGGTACCCAGTCTTCTTTCTTATTTTCCACAGCAGCCTATATGTCCAGTTTCCCTCCTATCAAATGTTTGAACGTCATGTTTTATCACAGCTGTCCAGTGTGTTACCCTGATTCCCTGCTGCTGCACCGTCAGCAAGCTGTATCAAGGCCGTGTGGTCTGTTTTAAATCACCTTATAGATACTCAGCAGCATCCACATTAAATCTCTCCCACCCCATATCAAGTGAAATCGACTCAACTGAAAATAGAGCAGAGAGCTTCAGAAGTATCTACTGTCTCTTGTGTGTGAAACAGGTTTAAATGTCCAAAAATGTGATCATCTCCCAAAGCTACTTTTAGACATTAAAGATTGTTCTATAAGATTACACTTGGACTCATGAGTGGTTGTTTAAAGATGTTGAAGTTATGAAGTTATAAATGCACTGACTGCCACAGGTCCGGTTCTTGAACAAAACGACTTGGGGTGAATCTGAGAATTAAGGGGTTTCAGCTACAGGGACAGGCAGCAGCAATGAAAGATAGCGTAGGTGTTATGGATCCTGCATGTGGTCTTCAGTGAACAGACAGGTCTTGGCTCCTGCCATGACTATCAGATTATGGATGTAATTAACAGAACCTGTGTCACTGTTGTCATTCGAAAGCCTTGATTACTTATTGTCAAAAAATAAAATAAAATAAAAACTATTGTTATTTTTGCTTCCTTTCAATTGAGGGTGCAGACATTTAAACTGAGTGTGCAATCAACCTTCTGCACCCTCGTAGAACCGGGCATGGACCACCATATCCTTTTGGGTTTTAACCAATACGCGCCTGTAGCTGTGTTCCACTGCATTATAAAAAGCTTTGAGTAACATGAAATCATCATCATCATTTTTTCATTTGGTTTTCTATTGTTGGACTCCATCTGATTTGCATACAAGTAAAGGAGAGACCCAGATGATGCAGTGGCCTTTCTCCTGCATTTTCTGCTGCAGCATCTGGAGACCCCCGAGAAACCATGACAGGGGTCTTTGTATTAATCTTAGCTTTGACTTTGACTTTACACAAACAAGTGTTAAAGGTTTAAGGTAATCAAAAAAAAAACAAAGCACCGCCAAACATTCATCACCACTTATCCATGGGATCCATAGCTTCTTTACAGTTCACTCCACAGAGGAGCTAACTCAGTCCATTTAATTTTTGCATCCTCTAAACAACAGGCAAAGTCATCCACCACAACCTTCTTCAGGTACACAGGTAGGTAGCAGGGCATCATCAATAAAAACGCAGACTCTATCTCTCTGCCAACACCCCATTCCTCTTTTAAGCATGTTGTGTTAGGATCATTTCATAACACAACTCCTGTGGAACTAATCAAGCATAGCTCTCAACTCATAATTTTCAGTATGTTTCATGGCTACAGGAGTTGGGCTTTGATAGCTGGTTCTACTGGACGACAATGTCACTTCGTTATTCCATCAAATATTTCTAGACTGAAGAAACTCAACATCTGAAGATCGATTGTAATTAAACTTTATTCAACTATTTATGGTTAGGAGGAAGGAATTTTAATATTGCTGAAGTCCTCTGACTTTCTTGTTGAGCCACAACCAGGCTTTTTTTTTTCCAAAGCAAAATGTCACACTCATGGTGTGATAACCATGACATTTCCTAAAAACATGTTTTTTTCCCTTCACTGTGATTTCTAATACCTTTGATGAGCGTGTGACTTTTATTTTTCGATTTCCAAGTGCCTGCAGAATTATTAGCATTCCCAACATGCCTCAGCTGTATTGCCTTTCTTCTGCACTAATTAGCAAATGTTAGAATGCTATCTTTATCTAAAATGTTGAACATAGTGAACGTAGCTGCTTCATATTATCATAGAGCTGCTAATGTGGCTGTAGACTCTTAGTCCTTCACTGGTGACACACTGCATAATATCTTCAGATAAACAGTGATGTTACCTTTTGGGTTTGAGAACAAGAACAAACAAGGGTCCTGAAATGTGCAGCCTGGTATGATTGACTTTATAGTTGTCAATGTGGGAATTTGAAGGTATTTAAATATATTTTATTTATGGGGCGGTTTAACATGGTTCCAGTAAAGAGCATAAAAAGGGTGTGCTGCACTGAAAGTTTATAGTTTGGCTTTTTTTCCATAATTTTCATTTCTACTTATTTTCAATAATTTGGGTTAGGGTTATTTATTGTATTTATATATACAGTGATGTTAAATATACAGTGTCCATTAGCATCTAGTATCCACATCAGACCCCAGATATGAAGATACAATAATTTATACTTGGCAAATAATACACACAAAACCGTTATTGATTCCACATGGAGGGAATATATTATAGCAACAGTGATTTTAAAACACAATAAGCTAAAAAATATTACAGCTCTGGTTTGCTTTTAGCCTGCACCTAACCTTGGCTGTGTTTTCTTTTTTAATATCTGGGATTCATTTTGTTTCAGTTGGTTGTGTTTCGAGTTTACCGTCATTTATAGAGAGCAGATTTTTCTAAAACTCGGAGCTGCAAATGCATCCTTTTTCGAAGCTGTATTCTTTATCCTGTCTGAATTGGAAAGCAAGGATGTTCCTTGGATACATATTTATTTTCCCTCCCCAGATGCCTCTGAATCCTGGCACACAGTTTGAACTCTGTTCTTGTTGCGTGGCATTGCATGATGTTACCTACAGCTGTTGTCACATACTTTTATTTGATCCATTATAGAAACCATAACTGACACTACAAACATAGAGCAGTGTTAAATCCCAGTTTGAGCTTTCAAATGAAGGTTTCAGAGTACAAACCCAGAGCCCCATAAGGTTTAAAGGATACATTCAAGGTAATCTGTGAAACATAACTCGTACATTATGTTCAAAAATAAAAAAAAGATTTACTGTATGTATCCAAGGAACATCCTACTTGACAATTCAGACATACCAAAGAAGACAGCCCTGTTTTGACCACAGATGTAAATTAGCTTTATACCTTACTTTGGCCCAACAGTTAATAATTTATCCTTTATTAATCCTGCGAGGGGAAATTCAGTTTTTACACTCTGTTTAATGAACATGTTACACAAACATAGGCTGAAATACACACACATGCACAAACAGGATCCTATGGACATGCATTAATGGAGAGGTCTCAGAGTGAGGGGGCTGCCCACAGCGAACGCTCCAGAGCAGTTTTGGGGTTCAGTGCCTTGCTCAGCGGCACCTCGGCAGTGCTCAGGAAGTGGACTGGCACCTCTCCAGCTACCAGACCAATTTCCGGACTTGGTCCGTGCCGTCCCTCCCTACAGACTGAGCTACTGCATGGCCCCTGTCAAATAAACCAATAAACTAAACTGTCTGTATTCCACAGGAATGGAACGATAATTACCTGCAGTGGGATCCAGCAGACTATCCAGGTGTGAACAATGTGAGGTTTCCCGACGATCGCATTTGGAAGCCAGACATTCTGCTGTACAACAGGTAGGTATTGTGAGGACATATCTGCTGCACTGGAATTGGATATGCATGGTGCCACACTCAGCATTTGTACAGTGTCAACATTAGGGGGGATGTTGGGGGGGATGAGGCATTGTTGGATTTTTGTGTTGCAGAGAGAGAGAAAAAAACTAATATTGTTGCAAAGGACACTTACATAGTGGTGATATGTCTTGTGAAGACTTGAATTGATTGAGGTGTGATTAAGAAAACATTGAGCTTCTTGATAGAATCACACCAACACAAAGAGATTCAATGTGAAGTTGCATGTTCAATTACATTAAGGGTACCAGTAAGATTAGATAAATAATTTCACCTTTGGTACAGAAGATGTTTACAAGTAAGACAGTGTACAGAAAGCTTTTAAAAAATACTGTTTGTATTTAGTAAATAAATGAGGTGTGAATTAATAGATGACTAGCTGAATTAAACAATAATATTAGGACATTGGATATTTAAATTAAACATTCCCATGTAGCACCTTTGATTTTAAAAGACTGCTTCACTTGAAAGACAACTTACCCGTATTATTAATTTTTTGTAGACCCCTCATTTCAGTAACATCTGACACTGAAATATTATGATGTTTTCATCTTATTTCTGACAGCAGTGCTTCAAGCTCTGCAGGTGAAGGTCTTTTAGCACTAGGGTGACGTTTTGATGGGAGACACCCACCACAAATTACAGATAAACACATAACCTTGGATAATTCAATTTTATTCAATTTGTGTAGCACATTTCATACAAATGTAACCCCGATGTGCTTTACAGAACATTAAAAACAAGCCCTTTTTTTTTTTTTTTTTTTTTTACAAATCTGCTTATGATATCTCACAGAAGCACAGCTACTCATAAGCATGTAAGCATGTGCCAGGTTGAAACAAGTAACTTTGACTGAAAACTGAAAACTTTGCTGAATCTGATCAAACCTGAAGCTGCAAAGGAAAAGAAGCTAAAGATGAGAAAATGTTATTGCCATGAGGAATAATGTATCAAGTTTACATTAATGTCATTCTTGGTTTGTTGGGAAAACTTAAGAGTTTTTGTGTTTACACCACAAAATGCTGAAACGGAGACAAAGACAGGTTTCAGGGTGTTCAATGTAAACTTTAGTTCATTAAAAAAGGCTGAAGGCAGGCTGGCATTGAAAGAGAAGTTTTAGACCAGCTTTATCAGAAGATACTCTCAGGCTGGGATGTCACACTGAAGCACCGGTGGGTAGTGAGGCACTCAGTTAGTCTGCACACAAAAACACTCAAGTCAGTCCACAATTCAAAAGACTCGAACAAAATCACTGCAAAACTTGCAGTCAAAAATGTACTCGAAACGAGAAATGAGCCACTGAGTACTGACTGCAACGGGATAATCTGGCACAGGAGTGGCGTCTTGACCAGGCTTTTACGGCAGGAGTGATTACATGTAGAGCGCCAGGTGCTCCTTAGAGAAACCCAGCTCAGCCAGCCACGCTCTCCCTCCGCTGCAAAACAAACACACCAAGCAACAGAGAAACAGAAAGAGAAGCGCAAAGGGCACCAAATGCAAAACTAAGCACCAAAACAAATATCACCATGACATTAAAGCTGCCTTATTTCTTTCCCCCAAACAAAATGAATAGAATCGAGAATACATTTATTTTAGAGTGAATCCTACAGAATAAAAAACATATATTCAGGTGGCTGCATGTCAGAGTATTCTGGTAAATGCAGGGTTCTACTTCTATACGGTCTGCAAAGCATCATCCCACATGTCGTCACAAGATGTGTCAGGCTATCCTGAAGGGAGGTAAAGACTCGCAATCAGAATATGAAAGAAAAGCAAACTCCCTATTCTGCAAAACAAACAGAAACCTCGTTCATTTTAGAACAACCAAATAGTTTACATATCTCATTTTATTTTCTATCCAAACTGTTTGTCTTTTATGTATTTGTTAAATTACAAAAAAAAAAAAAAAAATCAGAAATGCTTCTATGAATTATAAGATACTGCACTGATGGGACTAGAATAAGTGACCTGGTTTTCAGACAGGGACATTAGCATTCAGAGTTAGCTGTGCAGTTTAAGTATATGCAGGGGGAAAGCATTGTACTCCATTTGTCTTTGTCCCTCTGAGTAAAGCCTACATTTGAGACTCTTTGAAATAAACGCTGCTGCAATATGAGGTTTCTTTTTCTTCACTTTTTCAAGGCAACTCTTAAACTTAAACTCAACCATGCTTTAGTCTCTGTGGAGTTCATTTAGAGAGAGTGCATTGTGGGTAACGGGGGAGATTCAGGGTAACCACTGAATAACCATCTCTGGGGACTTGTTGCATCAGTTGTGGCTCCTCTTTTGAGTGTACCTGCTGCTGCTGCTGGTGCAATAATGAGATGGAAACATATTTGTGTTTCCCCAACACATCTATTCCACTTGTTTATGTTGCGTCCCAAAAAATTGACCGGGGTTTCAGCAAAGGTTGTTTCGATATCAATGTGTAAAATGGTTTTGCATGTAAATACTGATGCAGCTGAATTTTGTCCACAGTGCAGACGAAAGATTCGATGCTACTGTGAGCACAAACATTTTGGTGAACAATTCAGGCGGCTGTTCCTACATCCCACCAGGTAAGAGTCGTTTATCTCAGTGAGATCTCACACATCAGGATCAGACTAAACCATATTTACTTCTCAGAAATGTAAGATGCTGGAACAATGCTCCCTTCTTCTGCTTTTGTTTTACACAGTCAGATCTAAATAGTCTCATATGCTGCTTTAGTTTGGAAGCTCTGACGTGAACAGTGATGCAAAGCCTTTCCTCTATGAAATCATATAAACGAGTTGTTCTTTAACAATCCATACAACAAGATCTAACAACACTCCAACACTCTCTTATCTCATTGTCCTCTGTGTAGTTGTACCAGTCATTAGTTTGAGCACCAGCCCCAAAATAATGTTTTACATTTACAGTTTACAGCCAAACATTCACTAATGCTACATAAATTAAAAATAAACAAGAGTTTATATGAAAATAACTGGGATGAGGAATCATCATCTTTTTAATTTTTGGAAAAGTATACCCCGTAAGGTTCCATTATAGTACTGCGTAAACATGATAAGCTGTATAAACATTACGCTGATTGTCTTCTAAGGGTTGGTGAGAATACAAACTGCTGCTGCTTAACTATGTTTCATGGGTACTTTGGATTTATTTTGAAAAGCAATTTGCAAACTCTTAAAGGGTTTGAAGTTTTTAAAGTTAACATGGGTGGATTTTCTGTAGCTTAAAATTTGTACTATAATGTGTTTTATTATGGTATTGTTCATTTTACATCTTCACACCTTTACACACATGCGCAAAACTCCTGAAATGTTCCCTGAATGATTTTTTTTAGAGATTTTCTTTTTGGGGCTGTTGGGGCCTTTTTTATTTGAGAGATAGGACAGTGGATAGAGCCGGAAATCAGTGAGAGAGAGAGAGCGAAAGTGGAGAATGACATGTGGGAAAGGACCCACAGGTCGGACTCGAAGCCGGGCCGCACACCTGAAGGACTAAGGCCTCTGTACATGGCGCACACTCTAACCGCCAGTCTATTGGCGCCCCTTCCCTGAAGTTTTCAAACTGCATTTGTGAATACAAATGGCCAAACTCCTCCCAGACCTTTTCCTGTCCGACCCCTAGTCACATTTCCAGACAAAGTTGGGTTGATCCCAGGTGTGAACGCAGCAAGTTATATTTAGGAATATGCACTAGAAGCGAGCCAGCAGGGGTTGTGAAGTTTACATCACACAGTAGTGAGGAAGCGACAGAGTCCAGCGCTGACACTTTTTTAACCTTTACATCAATGATACGTGTAACTGGACGCCCTCACAGTATGAACATTTTGGTATGAATTCTTTTGGGAATTTTTTTGGTTGTGTGAACAGGCTAAAGAAATAGCTTAGCTTAGCTTAGCTTACCTTAGTTTAGCTAAGAAGCTTTACATTTTAATACATGCAGGTTATGCTACACATTCAGGTCAACTGGGGCTAGCTTACCCCCTTGTTTTGAGTCTTGAAGCTAAGCTAGGCTAACCTACTGATTGCTGCCATTTCATTTTTATCCAACATACTTTTCACTAATACAGTAATATTTATCTTCTCATTTAACTCTTGAAAAAAGAGTCAATGAGTGTATTTCCCGCTAATGTTAAACTGTTGCATCAATCTCTTTGTTTTTTAAAACGGTTCATTCCCATTAACAATAATAAACACATGGATCCATCACTGTCACACTCTGTTAACTTCACAAAGTGATGCACTTTTCCTGATCAAACCCCTACTGACCCGCTGCTGCTGCTGCCGGACTGGGTGGTCTGAAAAGTCTTTGACACTTAGTGTAAAACCTTCAACCCATTTGTACCCACACACACACACACGCACTCACACATGCACAAAGGGAGGGTTAGGGCTTCCTGCTCCAGCTGGTGATTACTGCTCTCTCTGGCAGGCTCTTCTCCCCCCACACCATGCTGAAGTGCTGGCCCCAGCTTCTTAATCAATACTGGTGTAAATAGCTGCATCATTGAATTTCTTCTGGATTGATTGCCTCTGTCACAAAGAAATTGCCTCTCAACTTTGTTCTAAATGATCCCTCATTAAATGCCATATTGTCGCCAACTCGTCCTTCTTTGCTGGAATTCAACATAATTCCATGAAATGAGACAAACTTTGTGCATGTATGACCTATAGATGGCTGTTTCTAATCCTCTACATTTTCCAGAGAGCTTGTCAGGGAGCAACTCAGGGTCATTGCAGTAAATAAGATTCACTCTGTTTGTCTGCTTCCATCTCTCTTCATCCCCCGCTGAGGTTTATCATCTTCATGGCTCCGAGAGAGAGGACAGACCTTGTTTACTGCCGACGTCTCATATCTTTCTTAAATATGTATGGAAATTAGCTCAGTCCTTGCCTCTGAAGGATTACTGACCACTTTCATCTCATTGTCATATTGGATTTTTTACGCTCCTTACGATGGATGGCACCATCACTGGCACATATCTCTTCAGAGAAAAACCTCTCCTTTTGGCCTTTCAGGCTGTCAGGTGCTGTCATTTCTCTATCTCAGCCTCCCGCTGCCTCTTTTATTCCACAATAATTGCATATGCTCTCTATCCGAGCTCAAAATATCAACCCATCTGTCTCTTCTATGTTCTTCTACAGGTGAGGTACAGCAGGTCTCTTAGTATTCTGTCTTCATATTTTCATGTTTCAAGGGATCTTCAAGAGCACCTGCTACATCGACGTGCGCTGGTTTCCCTTTGATGAGCAGAGATGCGACCTGAAGTTTGGCTCCTGGACGTACGGGGGCTACTCTCTGGACTTAAAGATGATAGAGGCTGATATTAGCAACTACGTCTCTAACGGAGAGTGGGATCTTGTCGGTAAGAGGGAAAGGTTTTTTTTAAACATGCAACAGTTAGTTCTAAGTAATCTGATTGGACAAGAGGCTTTAGATACGTGCTGAGATAGAGGTGATTGGTTGATTTGGTATTGTATTATTTGTTATTGTATGCTTTGGCAATATATTTACACATTCATGCCAATAAAGCTAATTGAATTGACTGATAGAGGACAACTGCACTGAGACATTAAACAAAATGTTTCACTCTGCATCTCTCATTATAGCAGTTTGTCTTCATTAATCCATCTGATTCTTCAGTCATTCAACATTATTTTTTCACTGGTTACATGATAAATTAAACAATGAGAAATAATGCAGGCGGTACAAAACAAAAGGCGTTTTCGGACCGAAATAAACTTTTTCAGAGCTCTTGGAATTTATGGAACCATCCCCCTTTTTTAGTGATTCTGCACCGCAGGTACTCAGAACTATTTTAGTGCCTAGAACCTTAGAGGTACCTTTTTAGTTCCTGCTTCAGAGTAGGTACTCTCCCATCACCATGGCAGTGCGAATCTGAATGGTGTGTAGTTCTCAGGGAAGTCCCGAGTGGATAGTTCCTCTTCAAAAAGTCCCCAGAACTATTTGGTTTGAAAACACCTAAAGCAGTTTGTCTGTGGTAACCATGGACACAAACAAAGTAGTAGAAGTGCCGGAGTATGTTTGGGTTGCTTGGCAACAGCTCCATTTCAGTTAAGTTATGGAACTAGTGAAACAAGAAATATCACACTCCAGTTTGAGATTTGTACTAATCAGCCCTGCTGTGATTATCTGTGACAGTAGGCCGATTCACTCCGTCTTGTGTGATATTACTAAAGTACAAGACGATTGGACTTTTCACTGTGTGGATCACTCCGCCTCAGGTGTTCTGAACAACGATTAATGTCACAGCAAAACTAATGTTACACCAGAATCAGAGATGCCATCGAAGTGACTAATTTACTGTGTGCGTGTAACAAATGTACTTATAGATAAATGTTAATGATGATAAAAAGAGGCTGGTCTGCTAAAACATGCCAACACACACAAAGCATACAGCAATAGTCAGTGGTCCAGTCCCAGCTGATTTATAGAACTAGTGGTGTTGGTGGAGCAAATAAATGTACAAATGAACAAACAAAAAAAATATAAATCTTTGGCCAATAATTTCTGATCACCTTTCTGATATATGCTGCTTGTGTTACTGTGTAAAGTAATATCACACTCTGGGCTTTATTACAGCTGTGATATGTTCAGAGCTCTGCCTGCAGCGTCATGACTGAATCACAGCTGTGCTGATATTCAAAATACAGCCTGACCTCGAGTGTGACACTGGTTTAAAGAATCACTAATGTGTTTGTTGCTCTTTTCCAGCAGTATGACCGTTCACAATAAGTTTCCCTTTAATTTACTCAACCAGGCTCCATTTTTTTCTGCCCAACAGGAGTTCCAGGAAAGAAGAACGAGCGTACGTACGAGTGCTGCGAGGAGCCGTACCCTGACGTCACCTTCACCGTGGTCATGAGGAGGCGAACTCTCTACTACGGCCTCAACCTGCTGATCCCCTGCGTCCTGATCTCCACTCTGGCCCTGCTCGTCTTCCTCCTGCCCGCTGACTCTGGAGAGAAGATCTCATTGGGTTAAGATCAAACACACATACCACACACATGTACAAGAATATACCAACCCTCCGTATAAAAGCTGCACTGGGATCTTACAGCCGGTTTTAAGCATTTGTCTTACAAATACAGATTAATTTAATGAAATTCAAAAACTGTCTACTAACTTCTACTTAAGCTTATTATGAGAAACCTCACTCTGCACTGTGACAAAACATTACAAATAGCACATAATAGTCATTTTAGGTGGCAAGTAGGATCCTGTTTTTTTTAATATCATTACTGGACAACATCAAACAGCTTTGACCTTTCAAAGAAAAGGATTTAGCACAAAGCCAATAGCTGCTACGGCTGCACCAGTTACCTCATATTCAAATGCAAATCCTGTTATTTACTATAGCTACTTTTACACAGTCAGCCAGCATCATTCAGCCTTTTGTATCTGAAAACATTGGGGATGGCGAGGGTCTGTTAAGTTCTGAACCCGAGTCCAACTGGACAGTGTTGAAAAGGCTCTTAAATAACCTGCCTTTAATTGAACTTGCCATTAGTTTATATTTACAAGTAGTTGTAACTATGGTGATATTGCCTACTAGTGAAGAATTAAATCATTTTAAAGATGGATTAAACGTTACCAAAAGTCAATGTTTGGAACGACAGGTAATTAAATCGATCAGGTAACTCAGTCCAGAGTGGAGCAGGGAACTAACACATGAAGCTCAACAGATAAGATGCTGAGGTAAAACATGTTGTAAAGAGTAGACGTCACGTGCACGGAGATTGTAACGGTCGCATGCATACACTCTATGCACCGAGCAGCAGTAACAGTATATCAACGTCTCTCCCCGCTGCTGTTGGCTCGAGGTGAATTCTCCGGGTAATTTCAGGAGTTTTTCAGGAGTTCTCTGCAAGTTTGAAAGCCCTAATAGATTCAGGATGCCCGTTTAGCTGTTTGTAGCGTAGGTTTGTGAAACCACGGACTGGAAATAAAGAACTCACTTTACTTTCCCCCTCGTATGTCTGCACTGGGGCTAGAAAAACAAAAGATGTTTGCAGCTGCATTGAGCTGTGCCCCAGAGGCAAACACAACTTAAGCAACAACTGCAGCTGTTTTTCACATGATATTCTTAACTCTGAGAGTTGGAGATCAGCTTGAATAAAATAACCCTTTTCCCACCAAAGTATCTGGGTAGTGTAATGCATTGCTGATTGATTTTTGGAAGCATTTGATCACAGAACATGTCATTGGTAGGAGTTCTATTTTCTACCAAATTGTCTAGTGATGCTTCTGAAGTTCTTCAGCCTTGACATTTTTTCTTTTAACACTTAATAACTAGAAAAACAGATTTATGTAATACTCTCTTTGCAGTAGATATTCACATTTTCTGTCAAAGGGTTTGATTCAAAGGGTTAACTGTCCCCTGACAGTCAGGGGACCTTTGAGACTTACTTCCTCTCTTAGGCTCTTTTATTTTTTCATTCTGTTGGATCTGGATCTAGATCAAAATAAACATTCTGATGGACATCCCAAAATAAAACATACCTATTTTTTCATTCAAGCACACGCACTAGTTCATGAGAATATACCAAAAAGTTCCAAAACACCTCATCTCTCTGAGCTCTGCACTGTAAAGGTCTATTGTTAGATATGTTTACAAGGTTTCTGAGATATTGAACTTAGTAACAGACAGACAAACCGAAGTTATAAAACAGACCTTCATGGTGAAGATACAGTCCAGTACAACACAACCACAATGCACAGCCTCAAAACAGTCCCCTTGATGTTGGGTCAACAAGCAAGAGACTAACAGATTGTTACACACATTGTTTTGCATTTTTTCACAGGTTTTAAAAAAACGTTTTTTTTAATCAAATGTATTTAGGAAAAAGTTTTAAAGGAGCGATATGTAAGTCTGACATGTTGCATTTAAAAGGGGGTAGGCTACTGTAGTCCAAATTCAAAACATTGGAGAGAGCTGTCTCCCCCCCCCCCCTCCTCTCTGGAGTTGATGCCCATGCAAGTTGCCATGACGTGGACACAGTAGCTTCAGTGTTTAGCCAGCTCTGCATCGATCTTGAAACGTTTCTGCGTTTTAACCTCTCTCCATTTTTCAAAGCATCTCCAATATTTATCATAATTTTTAAAACGTTTCTGGTCGTGAAGCTTATTAGAAAAATGCAGAGGCTTTCTAGATCAGTAATCAGTTATGTCTGAACCAGATGCTTACCCACCTCCATCAAGGGGTGTCCAAAACGGCTGTATGGGGGTGCCCAAAGACAGTATTACGAAGTGAATTTGGGTTCAGAAACATCTCTCTTTTTATATTGAATCGCCCTGTAAGAGGATTTAAACTTTACATCGTGCTGTGTGGACTGACATCCTGCACATTAGTGACCTGGGGTGCGTCTCTTACTTAACTTTTCCTCTAAACAGCCTGACACATAAATCACACACGCTTTACTTCCTGGTTGCTGTCATTGCATTGGAATGAGAGCTCATGTTAAGGTTATATCATCTGGAAGTCTTCATCTTACTTGATATGTTTTCCAGCTTTGCTTAAAACACAGAGGAGTTACACAATAACATGCTTTAACTCATTAGTTTAAAACCTGACATGAAGACTTTTACAAAAATGACCCGTTCAATCGTTTCCAGATGTGGACACTTGGTTTTTTTTAAGTGACAGATGTTCTTTAAAAACATTTACTTGGTTTTGCTCTTTGACACATTTTTTTTATCACCATAATAACCCTGCATGCAGATATATGTGACAATGGACTATATTTTTTAACAGGCTTACTTTAGTGGCCTTCTGCTACTTTAACTTTGTGATCTATAGACGACGTCCATATATCTTTTATATCTATTTATAGTACCGTTGAAAGAGTAAAGCAGATAACTAACATGATCATAATCAAAAGAAATCTTTTATCACCCCAGTGGTTTTTCCACCACTCCATCCTCTACTGTTCTTCAGTTTTTCATCATGATTTTATATCCTGGCCCATTAGCCTCGTGGGTAATGAGTCAGTCTTTGATTAACAATGCATTCTTATTAATCCACTTCCTCCGTGGCCCTGTGAAGTAATCTGATAACCAGCTCTGAGTGTCTGACTTTGTCTGACGGAGAAAATGGTTTTATCTTATCACAGTTGTCACAACTGACTCTAATGTTTTAGCCTATTTCATGCATTAATTAAGACAGACTTGGTGTATTTGCGGGCGAGTTATGTAGGTGTGTGTGTGTGTATGTTTGTGTGTGTGTGTGTGTGTGTGTGTGTGTGTGTGTGTGTGTGTGTGTGTGTGTGTGTGTGTGTGTGTGTGTGTTCCCAGATGTGTGCATTCCTCCTCTATTTTTGAGAGTTCATACACAAAGAGCTGTAATAAGAAATACTAAGAAGTTCTGATTTGAATTAGTAGGAGGTTAAGTTGATCTTAATGCTGCCTCTCATAAATGTTTTTGAAGAGTTTTATAGCTCGACTGTTGGTTTAAATTAAATCCCCCGACACAAACCGTGTGTGTACATGTGTGTTCCTGTTTGGCTGTATGCTGGTGCATTTCTTGTTAGAAATTCTGCATATGCAGTCAGCATATCAACCCAGCAGACATTGTTTTATCAGAATGGTGAGCGCTTATTGAGAAATGTGTTTTCATAGCAGCATTTATTCTCAGATTTTATTATAATGAAAATGGTGCTGTCATAAGAATAATTATTAGAAATATTTCATGACATAGCTCACATTAAATGTTGATCTTTACAGTCATATCATCTTCATTTAATCTTCTTTTTTTAATCATTGGTGTATGAAAGAGTTGATTTCATCATTACGATTGTCCGTGGTTCATCTTTTTTATGCACTTGTTTGAACTGTCAGCATGTGGAAATCACAAAGCAAAAACACATTGTCCAATGTGTTATCGACAAGAAATAGCCCAATCCATCTTTTGTATGATTTTACTCTATATTTTAAGGATGGAGAGAGTATTTGACAGCCTCTTTTTTGTCATATGACATCTAGTTTATGAAGACTTGTAGAAAAATGTCCACATCAAAGAACCACGGGGACCATTCATAATGTGTCATTTGCTTTCTTTCTCTCTCGTTCCCAGGCATCACCGTCCTGCTCTCCCTCACCGTCTTCATGCTGCTCGTTGCAGAGATTATGCCTCCCACATCAGACTCGGTGCCTTTGATAGGTCTGTGTTGTCATTTTTCATCAGACGTTTTCCTATATTAGGGTGAAAGGAAGTTTAAGCAGCCTAGCAATATTACAACTTTTTAACTTGGATATTAGAGTCACAATATTTGAAGTTAAAAGGGCTGTGGGTTGGATGTGAGGAGTTTGACTCTCGTTGGCCATGAATTTCCCCTTTTCCTTTTTATTTTATCCTCTGTTTATTCTTCTTGTGCTGTAACATGAATTTGTTTCTTTTATCCTTTCTTGATAAGTTTTTCTATTTTTCCTTCCCCTAGCTGAGTACTTTGCCATCACCATGGTCATTGTTGGCCTCTCAGTGATTGCTACAGTTATAGTTTTACAATATCACCACCATGACCCCAATGGAGGCAAGATGCCAAAGTGGGTGAGTATCATTTTTACATATTCTCTCTGACTTATGTCTTGACTCTATAATAACTTTCCTTTGGCAATACACTGAGACGGTGTATTATATTGTGGTAACATGAGGACATTTACTTGCTGTTTTAGTTGGTTAAAGTCAATGCTGACTCACTCAAGACTGTTTACCAAGATTAATTTGTATTGCTTCTTTAATGCCATGTGTCTTAACAAGCGTCAACCTCTGGTGTTGAAAAATACACCAATGTGGAAGTACAAGTAACTGCAGTTCTTCTAGTTCTTCTTTTTTACAGCAAACACAAAAACATGTTTACAGCATGTTGCAAAAAAACAGTTTTGGTCTCTATAGCTAATTTCTTTGTTGGTTAAAACTGTATGGGTTGAGTGTTTTTACAACTCATCTGTTCTAACTATATTAAGGTTTAAGAATTATGCATAATAAGGCTGAGTTGACTTATAGGCGAGCATGTTGTAGCTGTTTGCCAGGAAGCTATGGGCCCGCTTTGGGGGCGGACTAGTTTAATAATTAACCTTCTGCAGGGCATTTATTACACTTTTGGCACGTACATGTGTTGACCAAGTGTTTTGCAATTGAAACCTATCAACTAATCAGTTCCTGCTATTACCTCAGAAAATGGTTGAATCAGCTGTTTTTAAAATTGTCACTTTTTGAAAAGACCTGGGGTCAACTTTTAAAAACACTTGTGGCAATCCAAACAAATGACAGTAGACAGATAATGCAGACCTGCCTCTCTTTGAGTGATGTATTCTACATTTGGGTTAGATTGTTTTATGTTTTAGAGTATTATTCAATACTTACTTTGTTCACTTTTCTCATAGACCCGTGTTTTCCTACTGAATTGGTGCGCCTGGTTCCTGCGTATGAAGCGTCCAGGTGAAGGGCGGGTGCGTCCAGCCTGTCACAACAAGGGTCCACGGAGCAGCCTGACCAGCATGGAGCTCAACGCCAGCGCCTCAGCCTCCCAATCCACCAACGGCAACATGCTCTATGTCGGTGTCCGAGGCCTGGAGAGCATTCCCTACTCCACAGCCGCCACCTCGCCTGACTCCGGGGTCCTCTGTGGACGGCTGGTTGCTCGGGCAGGTGAAGAGGAGTTGCTCCTCCCCACAGCTCACGTCTCCTCGTTGGGCAGCCTGGAACCAGAGTTGGCCAAGATCCTGGACGAGGTGCGCTTCATTGCCAAACGCTTCCGTGCCCAGGATGAGGACGAGTCCACGTGCAACGAGTGGAAATTTGCTGCAGCTGTTATCGACAGGCTTTGTCTCATGGCTTTCTCGCTCTTCACTATCCTCTGCACCATCTCAATCCTTATGTCAGCACCCAACTTTGTCGAGGCCATTTCCAAAGATTTTTTCAATTGAAAGAAGTTTAAAAAAAATCTCTCTTAACAAAGTTACATTTGTAAACACATGGGCCAGTAATTTGGAAGGTTTTCAGTCTTCAAGTACGAGACTCATATATTGACACATTTTTTAATCAGGTCAAATTGTATGTGACATCCAATTAAGGTTTGCCTTTTAAAGTTGATGAAATGACCAGCTTTAGTCTGTCATATTGAACAATGTAACTGAACACAAGAGTAAAACGTCTAAATCAATCTGAAGTTTAAAACGACTAATAACTAAAACCTCTTAGTATTCTTTAAGTAGCTTCATTTCCTAATCCATGAAGAATACATATTTGGTTTATTATGTGATATTATGAGTGTATGATCGTTCTTTTTTTCTATATATATTACATATACAAGCATAACATCTGTACTACCTTGTATTGAAATGTATGTGTTGTATCACATGAAAACCCATGTATGGGTTATGTATCCAAACAGTGCAAATCGCTGTCTGTAAATAGACATTATGTTGATTATAGTTATAAGCATAACTGAACACATCAATTTAACAAAAATCTTACTTGGTCTTCCTTATTGTTTCTTACTAACTTTTACTCTGACATAATGTGATAATGTGACTCAAAGAATCACTGTGAAGCCATCATAGTTTTTAAGTGTACTAACTTAAATGTATGATGTTTTGTTCCTGTCTGATAAAATTTTTCTGACAAATAAATGTTTTTTTTTCTGTTTTAAAAGCTGGCAGCATGTAAAGAGAGTGTTCTTGCAGACCTCTTGTATGTGTAGTGTATCAGACTACTGCCTCATCCACATATTCCTACTTTGACTGCAAATGACAACCTTGAGCCCTTTGTGCATGTCTTGAGTGCATACAGAAACTGACAACAATAGACTTCCTGACATCCTTAATAAACGTGGGGATAACACACATGTACTCCATTAAAACATCCTGTAGAATTGTGTGCACCAGCATGCCTCCATCCTTGTTGGATTTAAAGACAAAGAATGAAAGAAAATTGACACTACAACCTCACTATTGCTTGAATTTAAAGTCTCTTATTTGACAGTAAGAAAATGTAGCCCTTGGTGAATAATGCATGTGACTTTTTCAAATAATCTTTAAACAGAAGAGGGATCATCACCTTTTTATTTCCCCCCAAAAATCAGACATTATTTGTATAGCCAACTCAAAAATATAATCTCATAAGGGACATCGGATACATAGGACAGGTATGAAGCTTTAATTTGCTAGTTTGAAATTAGTACCTAAATCAAGGTTGAGGCCTATGATATCTCTACCTACCGACCTCTGCAGGCATTTAGATTTCCTCGCATTACAAGACTGCCACCTAGTGACCGACCTTTACAGACGCACCCAGTTACACCTAGAAATCTGTACATGTTTACAAACAGTTGCGTCTACCTGAAGAGAGCGAGAAGATTATGACCGATTATGTTAAGTGGGGGTTTTTCTACTTTGAAGTGGTCTGAAGAAGTCGTCCAAATTTTCAGTCGGACACTTTAATTTCATAAGACGTGTTTATTCAGGATGGTATTCTCCTCCGCACCTTCTGTGTGCGCCATTATTATTCCGCCGATTGGAAACACATCCACACAGTTGACACGACACAGGCAGCTCTGGTTTAATCTTTTGGTTTAAAAGACTTAAATTCGTGACAATGTCGGAGGCTTTGCTGCAGTGGTGTGTGGACCAGCTACACCACAAGTTCGGGTTGGAGGCATGCGAAGACATCGTCCAGTAAGAAATGAAAAGTTTGTTTAATATGATGTTTGAAGTGCCGACAAACCGGAAGCTGCGAGTCTACGACATAAAAAACATATCATGTGTGTTACTGTGTGTTTTTTTAGGTACCACGTTTAGGCTTCACAGTTGAATTTGTGTACACGGATGAGTGTTGACGTCTCTTGTGTGTGTTTATTTGACTGTTTCCTCTGAAACAGATCGCGTCACTGTCGCAGGTAGATAGTTTGACAGGTGAATCAGCTGTTTATTAGCAAACGGAAGGCAGACTCTTCATTTTTATATCTTTGCTCTTGCTTTTAGCTGGATCATTTTACGCCGTGTTAATACATGTTTGTAATTGGTTCAAAACTCTGCTGCCCGTATTGTCACCAAAAACCCCCTCAGACCATCACGTCACGCCCATCCTACAGCAACTCCACTGGCTCCCGGTGAAGCAAAGAATCATCTTCAAACTCCTCCTGTACACCTTTCAAGGCCATCCACAACCTCACCCCTCCATATCTGTCTGACCTCCTTCACATCGCCACTTCAGCCCGCTCCCTAAGATCCTCCTCCTCCTCCATCCACCTCACCGTGCCCTCTGCCCGCCTCAGCACCATAGGGGGGGGGGGGGGGACTCTCTGCCACCTGACATATGCATTGACTCTCTCCCCATCTTCAAATCCAGACTCAAAACCCATCTGTTCAAGTTCTCTAACATTTTAAACTGCAATTACACTGTCCTACATTTCATTTCTTTATTGTATGCTGTTTTTGTTTTTTTTATCCATCGCTGTTTTTAAAATGTTGATTGTTGTACAGTGTCCTTGTGTGTCTTGAAAGGCGCTTCTAAATAAAATGTATTATTATTATTATTATTATTAATAATTATGCAGCTTATAAACTTCTCAGTGTGAAGTAAACATGTAAAGATATCAGACAAACAAAGTGATATTTGTTATAACACATAACATAGTTTCATCTGTTGATTAATTAAGACCCAACACATAGACTTGAAGCCTGTTTTCAACACAGATACTTTACAAGGAAAGCTATTAAAGTGGCATAGATATATTTTTTTAATTAATAAATATAACAATTTCCAGATCAGAAATTATGTTCATGTTTGGTTTAGAAAAGTAATAAATATCAAAGACAACATACCCTCTCTTCAGGTGTTTTCTGTTGCACCTCAAAAGCAAATGTGAAAAACCTTTAAGTAACAGCTTTATCCAAACAAAAAGAAATCTAAGGATGGGAGATTAACTTCTCACATGTTATAATCAGCAGCCACTGACAGATGCATGTTGAAATGCTTTGACCAGTTTCTGTAATTCATAGAATAGCAATAATAGCAAGTCATCTCTTGTATGTGTGTAAAGTAAAGATTAGTCACAGTAATAGCACAGCAGAGTGTTTGATTGTTCTATTTCTCTTTGATCATTTCCAACTTCTAGATACATTCTGTCCATCGAAAAAGCCGAGGAGATAGAGGAATACGTTGGAGACCTCCTGCAGGGCACAGATGGGAGAAAAGGGATCTTTATAGACGAGCTCCTCCACAGATGGGAAAAGACTCAAAATCGGGTGTCTGATGCACCGGGGTCTTTCCTTCTCAAGGACTCAGTTGCATCAGCAGGTATGCAAAAAAAAATGTCTAATGTGTTGAATTGTTTTGTAGAATCAATTCCTTCTAGGCAATAAAAGCCTGCTATGAAATGACTTACAAGAGCATGTACGTCGCTTTGGATAAAAGCGTCTGCTAAGTGAATTGTAGAATTGTAGCATGACTTAACATAAGAAATGATTGTCTGATTTGTATTCAATGTCGTTCAGTGTATTCAGAATTTCTTTGAGATGTGATATTCCCAGTATTTGCTGAAGAAAACACAACTGTTTCCTAGATTCACAAGACATGACCAAAGACACCCAGAAGAAGTCCAAACGCAAGGGCCGTAACAAACAGGAGGTGTTGACAGTGAGCCAAACAGAACCTGAGCCTGAGGCAGTCAAAACCCCAATAGATCAAATGAGGGTAAGCCAAAACCTCTGCTCTCTCACAACCTCCTTTTATGAAGTTAATGTGGTCTGAGAACGTCCACGACTCACCACTCCAAGTGCTTGTGTTGATAAAAAAAATGTTTTTAGAATTTAATTTTCTTTTCTTTTTTTCATCAGTATACTAATATTCCTACCTCGTTGATTTGATTTCTTCTTGCCTTGTCTCCTCAGGCCCAAGAAAACAGCAGTACGTCCTCAACGAAGAAGAAAAATAAGTACGTCAATTTGTATAATACGGAGGGACAGGACAGGCTGGCTGTCTTACTGCCTGGTCGACATGCCTGTGAGTGCCTTGCCCAGAAGCACAGACTCATCAACAACTGCATCAGCTGTGGCCGCATTGTGTGTGAGCAGGAGGGCTCGGGACCCTGCCTCTTCTGTGGAAGCCTGGTACTAAAGTCTTTTGACTCCTTAGATTCTATTCTCTTCAACTAGTTCTTGTGATGTTGACTGTCCTCATTTTTGGGTGTATTATTATTTACTCACAGTTTTTCTACTGCTTCAGGTCTGCACAAAAGAGGAGCATGAGATCCTGCAACGAGACTCCAACAAAAGCCAGAAACTAAGAAAGAAGCTTATGGGAGGTGAGAGTAAAAACTGGTCAGAGTCATGAAACACTAAGAATAAGAATGAAGAGGATTGATGCTATGAGTTGTTTTTAATTTTGGTGACAGAGGCTGGAGAAAGAGACTATCTCCCACACCAGGAGGCCATGATGAAGGCTGGCTTAGAGAAGGCCGTTCAACACAAAGAAAAGCTGCTGGAATATGACAGGAACAGGTATCACAAAACACAGTTTAACTGCACATTTCAGAAGGAAATCATGAATGTTTTTTTTTAATTTACCGTCCCTTTTAATTCCAGTGTGAGGAGAACTCAGGTTCTGGATGATGAGTCCGACTACTTTGCCACTGAATCTAATCAGTGGTTGTCTCCTGGTGAGCGAGAAAAGCTGAAGAAAAAGGAAGAGGAGCTGAGAGAACTCCGCCATGCATCTCGCAAGGACAGGAAGATCACTTTGGACTTTGCTGGTAGACAAGTGATAGATGAAGGGAACGGCCTCAACGAGTACTACAACAAGTACGATCATTTTACACCTTTTTAATCAAGGCTGCAAAGTCAGATTTATGTCTCATGTGTGAGATGTATTTGTAGTTGTGCTGAATAGCTTCTCCTTTTGCATTACTTGCAGGTTGGATGAGACGCTAAAAGCTATGAACAACGACCCCAAGTCAAAGTCACCAACATATTCTGAAAGAAAAGATGGAAGGCAGACCCTCGGAGATCTGGTCAACCCCAACATCATGCAGTCTGCACCAGAGGTTGGTTATTTTTAACATTGTATTATATTTTTCTTTCTTTTTAAATGTATTTTTGGGCTTTTTATGCGGGAAAGGAGCCTCAGGCTGGATTCGAACCAGGGCCGCCCACTTCGAGGACAACAGCCTCTGTACATGGGGCGCACAAACTAAACACTAGACCACCGTTGCCCCTATATAATATTTTTTCCATAATGACATTACAGATTGTATTCGTTTTCATGGAAAGTCTTACATTTAATTTTTTATGTATTTAGGATCGACATACTGTTATAACCACAGTAAAAACTATTCTTATTCATTTTCTTGTAAATTTAAACATCATGAACCGTGGAAAATAAATGGTTCTCTGTTAATGGTTAAAACTATTTATTTATTTATTTACCATGAACATACAGTAAACTTTGGTGCTATAACATTTAACCATGCACAGGTCCCACTTGTCTTAATGTTTATAGCAAAATTCTCATTTGTAACACCTGTCCACAGGAGGCTTTTCGAAGTAACAGAGAAATAAAGAAAAAGAAAACGATACAATGAAAAAACAGTTTAGTTATAAATGTAAGAGGAAAGTGTAATTATGATCTTAATCAGTAAAATGAATGCACTTTCTAGTGGGTGGATGTTGGAGGAAGTGAAAACAAGAAGAGAAACGTGGAGCAGGTAAAGAGTTCAGCTAAGGACAAAGGAGGAGAAGAACGTTCCAAGTTGCGGCTCCAGGATAAAGAGCTGCAGGAGATGTCTGACGGAGGCTGGTGCCTCAGCATGCACCAACCGTGGGCATCGCTGCTGGTGAAAGGAATCAAGAGGTAAAGAGTAAACAAACTCCCGAGTGAGCTTTGAAGATAGATAAAATGTCACTATAACCACAAAAATCACAAAAATGTATAAACTTTTCACTGTCAGGCAAATGAAAGCAGAGCTAACTTTGCTTTTTATGTGTTGTGGGGTGTGTAGGGTAGAAGGCCGAACTTGGTACACATCTCATCGAGGTCGTCTTTGGATTGCTGCTGCAGCCAAGAAGCCCACCCCTCAGGAGGTTACTGAGGTGGAATCGATGTACCGCCACATCTTCAAGAAAGGTAAATGTAATGCATACAATACGGCTGTGAATCCAAGAGATGACCTACCTCTATTCTACAACATGCAGCGTTTCATTTGAAGTGACAACAACCTGGGAACTATTCCTACAAAGTCTTTACTCTTTTTCTGCAGAGCCCAGATTTCCTAAAGATTACCCCACTGGTTGCCTGTTGGGCTGCGTCAATGTGACCGACTGCCTGTCTCAGGAACAGTTCAGAGAGCAGGTCAGTGAAAGTTTCCACATATCAGAATTATGAGTTAAGGCCGAGCTGCAACCTCAGGTGTTGAAAAATGAAGCTGATTCAGAAGTGCAAAATCCTGCAGTTTGTCAAGTGTCTGCTTGAGGCTGACTGCAGAAGCACCAACAGCCACACACACATCCATTTAAAGGTCCCATATTTTGCTTCTTCTGGTTTTATATGCCCTTTAGTGTGTTTTCTAAGTGTCCTGTGCATGTTTAGGCACATCTGTGTGCAAAAATTCGCTTGTAACGCTCGGTTCTAGCCCCCCTCGATAAAAATGTTTCAGTCCGACGTCATTGTCAGTGTGAGATCACTGATCTAAGCCCATTGGCTCGTTGTGGCAAGCCCTGCAGCTCATGTTGAAATTTCCGAGAAGCGTGCTGAGCAACTGACCAATAACGACAAAGCGGATCGGCAGACCAATCAGAGCAGACTTGGCCCACGTGGGGTCTAACAGTGGGGGCTCAGCAGAGCGTAGCTGACGGACTCAGAGCGGAGAGGGAGCAATGAGGAGCAGTACATGAAAACAAACACTTTTTTCGAACTTTAGCTATTGTGAACGTACAAAAGTAGGTACATAGATTAAATATACGAACCCCAAAAAGGGCATAATATGGGCTCTTTAATAAAAGCCTTTTTATAGCAGAACAACAAAAAATAGGTCTGATTAGCGCATTATGTGATAACTCAATCCGTTTTGATTTTTTGAAGGATAAGCGTCATTAACGATCAGGCAAGCTGACCTAATGCTTCCATTAATGTTTACAGTAACTTATGGAGGCCGACTACCTTGAAAAAAAGTGTAAAATGATAATACGCTTCAACAGTTTTGTAACCACAAATGACTAAGGATTTTATTTTCTTGGGTTGATCATCAGTGTTCTGTGATGCAGGACCTACTGCAGCTACAAAACATTAAAAAAAAGTGTAGTTTGCATGTGATTGACTATTTGGACTGTTTGATGCTTTAGGTTTTTGTTGTTGATTTGTGGAGCTGTAAAAATTCTCATCCACCTCTTCTTTGTTTTTTTTTCTCTTTCTGTCACTTGAGGTTAAATTAATGTTTGCTGTACCTAATAATACCTCAAATTAAATTGACAACAAAGTAATAGATTTTGCAGTAGGATATAATGGGCATCATTTTCTGTTCACCTTTTCTCTTTTGTGCTGTATTGCATATTCATCCATGGGTATATTTCCTGCAATATCATCTTTTACCAGCAGAGGTCAGACAGCACCTTTAAATTAGTAACTCTTTGTCAGTTTACAGTATTTTCCACTAGAGACAGTATGCACCACTGGACAAACCTCTGAAAGCTAAATCCAAGCTCTCATAATACCAGTTACCTCCCACCAAAATGGTTTTAGTCACATATTACATCGGCCTCCGCCTATTGTGTTTATCCAGCATCATTATTTTGTCTTTACAGCTACAGATGACACGAATAGCAAGGAGCACTCTCTCTTCACTAATCAAACAATAGAGTGTGTTTTTCTTTTTTGGCTTAATTTTTACAATTAAAGGGAGATCCAGCCCTGAACAGAGTGTTATGAGTGCTCTGTTTTCACCGTTTGTGTCATGTGGCAAAACAGGCAGTGCTACCTTTCTGGACTCATAAACTGTTTACTTGAGCTTTTACACCCAGCTCACTTCAATTCATTTGCAGTTTTACTCAGTATTAACTGGAAAATACTCCCCACTTCCCATTAAGTCATCATGTATATCCAGAGTCGCTCTCCCATTCTCCGTCAATGGAACACATTTAGACTTAATGACATTGCCATCCTCTACTTGACTGTTTTGCCTCTGGCTTTGAAAGAGACTGCTTCATCTGAGGTTCACAAGTATGGTGTCCCCTTTTACATTTTTGGGATTTTCATGTTCCTATTTGAAACAATTAACTCATCAATTCATCAGAAAATGTGTTACTTTTTGAATAATTTATGCACTAAGGCTTACAATATCATTCACTGTTTCCAGCTTTTGAAGTATGAACATTTGATGGTTAGTCTTCTCTGATTGGACTGAAATAAGAAACTTAAAGAAGTGCCTTTTTTATTCAACAGAAGGGTTTTTTTTTTTTCTTAAATGTATTACTTCAAAGAAAATGAATAGACATGTTTCCCTCATTAATCAGAGTATATATATATATATATACATACTCAAATACACATCTTCATTGATTGATTCGGTATTTGTTCCGTTTTGGTTTTAGGTTTTGAATAAGAATCCACATGGCTTTTTCAATAGTTATTCCATTTAAATCTACATCTACATGTATTGAGCATAGCCTACAGTGACACATTATAAGCAGGAAAATGTGTAAACTGCTACCCATTGGACAAACATGCTTTAAACCTGCACAGCTACAAACCCTCACGTACACATGTGGTCTCCCAATTAAAAAACAGGCATGAAAAAAAGAGGTCCCCTTTTAGGATGTTGAACGTGTCTTTCCATGCATCTGTGCACACATGTTTTAACATACGTCTCGTCTGTCATAAAGACAGTTGTCCTTTTTCTGAGGATCCCCGTGTTCGGGGAGGATGATCGACTCAGTAATGTGTGCTGCTACATAGTTTGCATTCTGACTGCTGGGACCTGTAAATCTAAGGGCTCTCCCCTTTTTGTACTCTGTCCTCATTCTCTACTCCACCACTCATTCCACCCAGGGCTGTAAAATCATGTTTGCAGGCAGTGTGACTGCCCTTTCATCCTGTGAAAGGGTGTGTGTGTGTGTGTGTGTGTGAATGTCTGTGTGTCCACTTGCACCGAGCAGCCATAAATAACACCCCCACCCCACACAAGGCCCCTCAGAAAAAAGGAAAGGCAGATGTAGGAAATAGTGAAGCAACCAGAGAAGAACAACAGCACCAAAGGCCTGATGATGGGGCTGAACAGTTGCTTATTCTAGTCACCATTTTGGAGAAGGCAGAGACTATTAGCTGTGTAGCCCTTAGCAGTGCAAGCCTGCTTCTTTTCATCTAAGCAGAAGAGTTCATGTTGTGCTTGTGAAAAGCAGCACACAGCTGAGCTCCTGGGCTGGGAGAGTGGGTGAGGTGTAGGATTTACTGTCCTATGTGCTGGCAGTTGTGGGTGGCTAACAGAGGGGGGTGGTGAGGGACAAACAGCCATTATACTTTAGGCTTTTCTAAATCTGCCCCTAGTGATGTGTTGGATATTTTGAGAAAGTGGAATGTGGGTAGATCAGGAGTGCACAACAGAAGAAAAACTATTTTTGAAAAAACATAAAAAAACACTGTAAATGCTATAAGCATTTGAAAATAACAGATCTAGTGTGATAACAATCATTCCCCCTGTTGGGGCGCTGTTGTCCAAAGAAGCATTGAAACACTGATTCCCTGCTGACATACAGTGCAGAGAGACCACCCCAGGCAGAACAGGATTTCCATCTGCTTGAGTTGGACCAATTCTTTCCCTCATTAGAAATTGACTGGTGTATTGATCCATCCCCCCCTCCTCCCCCATAATCTCTCACTCCTCCCAACACCCTGGCCCCCCCTTACTACCTATAATTGGCCAGCCATTATGATCCGTGCTGTGTCTCTCCACCGCAACCCCCCAGTGCTCACTCAGCAATGGGTGGATATGTACGCCTGACCTTCCTACTGCAGAGAAACGGAGGGGGGGAGGGGAAAAAGATAGGTATGAACAGAGTGAAAATGGGAATGCTTTTCGCTGGAAGAGGCAGGGAGAGATAATTAAAATGAATGAGCAGACAGCTTCAGCCAAACTAAGCAGGTTAGTGCATGGTGGATGTGCTGCAGATGGTTTACTTCACACATACAAATGACACTCCACTGCGCAGTATTTTCAAATTCCACTTAAAATGAAGTCAAACAACATAACTATATTTTGAGTGCCATGTTTATCTACACATGCACAGACTGATACTCAGCCTTGAAATGGTTCACAGCTCAGGCATAGGCACATGACACCCCATACAGAGCTCGAATCGCACCATCAACGTACTCCTGTGGTGGCAAAATTGATTGGATCAATCCACACTCTTAATAGGGTTTAATTTATTTCCCTTCCCCAAACACAATGTCACCAAGCCTGCAAAGCTTGTGAATACAAGTCACACAAATAATACAAACTCAATGCAGAGAGCAAAACCTTTGAATGTTCTGTGTTGTATTGATTCATGTGAAATAACAATGGAGGAACGAAGGCAGGGTGGGCTCGGTCAGATTAAGCGTTTTTGTAACTTGTCCATGCATTTTCTAATCAATAGACCCTTTGGAAATCCTGCTGATGCAATGTTGACATAGTAATATAGTCAGGGAGTTTCAATATTCACAAAGGTTTTTTGAATAGTATTGCAGACAGTATTTGGTGCCATTTTGTTTCCCAGATAAGCATATTTGATAACATTCAGGTCTGCTCAAGGCAGAGAACACGTATAAGACGGTTTGTAGCAGTGGTCCCCAGGTGGTCTACACTCAGGTTTTACATTTCATCGATCATTAAGTAACCATCACATAGTAGGCTTTATTAAAACCACTTCTGTTTTTATTTCAAATGGAAACAGAACTAAGACCCCTCTTTACTGAGGGCATTCTGAGGTGTCATTGAAGCGAAGCGCAGGTGTAAATAATGAAATGAGTGATGGCTTTCATTTAGCTTTATCACCTCTGGGGTCATCGTATTATGTATGCTGGATCACTGTCACACTGTCATGGCTTTCTGAGACGCGTTAGTAAAGCAGTTTATGTTATTAGCAACACCTGTACTTTTCTGCTATTACAGATCATATGTCTCCTATTGAAAAAGTCATACAAAGGTTTAGAAACCAATGACATTAAAAGCACTGCAAAAGCAGTTTGAATTAATTAAAGCAAAACCTTTGGAAAAAAAATAGGACTCCTGAAAGCAGTGAACTTAACAAATGCCTTACTGAAAATAGGAAAGAAAAGAAAATCCTTCAGAAAAAAATCTCATGTGGAATGTCCATAAACTAATTTTAAATATAACCAGTCTGATATGCAGTTATCTCTATATGACTTGTATGGGTTAGGGTTAGTGTTTTCATCCTAATGTTGTGTTGGTTCCTTCTGCTTTGATTTAGCGTGCATCCATTGCATAACAGCTTTGTCCTTACATAGGAGATAATATCATCTGCCTCCAGTATAGGTTTGCAACAATATTATCTTCGTATAGTATATCTATATAAAGTATCATCTGCATACATTTAATGGGTATAGCAGTACTGTCTTCATACAGTGTATGAATTTAACAGTATTGTCGGCATAAAATACATGTATGACAGTATCATCTGCCTAGAGTGTATGTTAATGATATTATTACCATCAAATGTTTGTAACAGCCTTGTCTCCAAACAGTGTATTTATGTAAAGGTATGATTGTCGTGGAGTATTCAAGTAAGAGTGTTGTCTGCATACAGTTTGTGAATGTTAGCTTTTTCTGCAGGTGTACCCCACAGCATCATCTGCATACAGTTTATATATGCACAAGTTTCATATTAGTACTTCATTGATGAGTAAGTATGCAACAGTAATGTCTGCAGTCAGTGCTTTCTCTCAACAGTGTTGTCTCTGAACAGTTTATAGATCCAACAATATCGTATGCTTACACATTGTCAGGTACAATGTGATTACCAGACATAAAAGTGTGTTTTAGGGATTGTCCCAGAAATGATCTGAGGGTATTACTTTCTTAACAGCTTAAATAAATAAATAGTGTTTTTTTTGTGAATAGCTCATTAAAATTACAAAACATATACTGAATATATAATGTTTATTCTTGAACTATCCTGCAGTCATCTCAGAAGCTTTACATCGATCTTAGCCCTGATAAACAATCATTGTCTAGTCTGGTTTGAAAACTCTTTAATTTAGAACTGGCCGAGTCAGATTGACTCATTCAAATCCTTAGTGATTCTCTACTTCTATGATCTCAACCTATGTCTTTGCATCAGTGCTCCCATACCTACAGTACAGTATATGCTACTTTTATCTTTTCAACATCCTGCTTCTTAAGAAAGTCCTTTATGGTGCTCCTTATTGATGCTTTCAGCCTTACTACAGAGAATATTTAACCCTATTGAAGCTGAGTCTAATGTATATAGACTCCAACTCAGTAAATGTATGCACATCAGCTCATGTCGGATTGCTGAAACTATTGGCTTACCACATCACATATCTACAAGCCGAGCCACTTATCTGTTAAAAGTTGTGCCGGTTTCTGTGGAATTCCATTTCAGCAAGCTCTCCCTTTGACCTCCAGAGTGGTGCTCCTGTGCTTGTTAGGCCGGCTGGAAGCTCGGACTGATGCCTGCGTTTCCTTGTGTGGTAATGTGATATTTATATGCTGAAAGCCTTCCTGCCAGCATGCCACACACATACACACACACAACTCACACACAAACTCGCTCTAAAGGACATATTGGACACATTCCAAAGGAAGGTTAGTCAGGCAAAGCTTTTTTTTTTTTTTTTTCTTCCACCTCTTTCTCAGTAGCATTGCGTGAATCCTCAGCAGTGGCTGCTCCCCTCACTTCCTGCTCCCTTCCCCCTTCATCATTCCATCTTCACATTTCCCCCCACTTTCTCTCTGACAGTATGTTTTACAGGTCAGGGCTGTGAAGCTGTACGGGGCTGTGGAGAATTCAGATCATGCTCAGTGAACAGACGTGCACACTTACACGCCACTTTGCATTTTTCTTTTATACTTTCTCTCTCTCTCTCTCTCTCTCTCTCTCTCTCTCTCTGTCTGTCTGTCTCTCTGCTAAACCTCAGTCACACACCAACACACTCACATTCCTCCCCTTCCTCCCTTTTTCCTTGCTGGGCAGTTTGCCATGGCAAAGAGAGGTCAGACATCATGTGATTCTGCAGTGGTGTGTAGAATGCATTCAGCCCAAGGTCCCCAGGCACTGGATGACAACCAACCAAACCTCAGTCACAGGTTTTCAACTGCATGAAAAATACATAAAACCATCTGCACGGCTTGAAATGGCCTGCTACACTGTTTCTAATTCCACTGCTGTGCTAAGCCCTCTTCATTGATTGTCACACTGTTTCTGCTGTTAAGCCCTCTTTGTCATCTCTACTTCTCTTCCCATTTTTTTATGCTCACTGTTATAGTGCTTGTTCCTCACGCTGTATTGCTGATCACAGAAACTCAGAGTGAAGATAAAAGCGACGTGAGTCATTGCAGAGAGCTTCTTTTTGGTGGTTTGAAAAGCAGCGGTGTTGATGAAAATGAGTCAGATTCAAAGAGAGGTAAATGGAGAGCAAGCGTTATGAAGTGTAAGACTGAATGCTGAACAGGTTTTTATTTATTTCTGCGATGCTGCGTTGCTCTTTTAAATCAAACCTCATCAACTCTTGATTTATATCTAAGCTGTTTTTCGCCTCTTTACTGAACTGGAAGTAATATTGTTAGTGTCAAAGTCATTATGTAGTCATTACTCCGCTTACAGTCATTTAGATAATAAACAAGAAAGGCTGCGGGCTACTCATAATATAACAGAGTTGAATCCTATTTTTTAATGCTGCAGAATAGGTTCGGAAAATTAACACGTACCTGCTCTGTAGTTGGCAGATAAGACGATTTGATGTAGATTGAGAATGTTGTGAAGATTTTGGATAATGAGCTTAAAATATTATTCTGTTATGATCTACTTTGCGATACTCATTTTAGCATTAAGATGGATGGACTTTGAATGGTCCAATGGAATATAAATCAGAGCTGCGCCCTCAAAATGTTCTCTGTAGCATTCGGCATTATGTAAAACAACTAGTACTGATACTGAAGAGATTTAAGAGCCTTTACAGCAGTTATTGCTTTTTGACTTTTTGTGGCATATAGATTCTAGCTTTAGATCTTTGCTTGTTATGTTGGGCTTTATTCAAATATTGATACCTAGCTGTTTAGTTAGCTTTTCTGCTTACACATTTAATGCAAGTCATAATAGTTTCTTGAGACTGCTCGCTAATTTCAGACCACAGATCTGTGTGGTTGGTTGTCAAAGTACTTTGATAGTTTTTAATACCACATGTTTGGGGTTTGGAAACAAGACAAGAAAGAGCGCAAGTCTCAAGGTTTTTTGGAGCCTCCTAAAGAAGCACATAGCTACATTTATGTCTCTTATAAACAGACAGAGAGCAGAGGAGGTGACAGCAAACTGCGCTAATACAGCTGCTAGGTTTTCGGTACTGAAACATTTCCAACTTATTTGGGAAATGAAGTTTGCTATTGGCAATTCAAAATGATAAATTACCAAATATTCAGTGCCATGGACTTCTATTTTTGTTGCCATGGTATCAAAACAGGTATCAATGTTTTTTGTATTTCTACTAGTATCCTATCAAAGATCATAATTTTAGTATCTAACGACCCTACTTTATGGCTTGTACGTATACTGTATGGAAAAAGCACTGGAAGTTAAAATTGTTACGTATGTAACGTGCGATGTCAAATGTGGTAAAACACTGGATCTGGGATTTTCTGTTTCTTCATTGTGACTTTTAGCCTCAATATCATGCAGCCCTAGAATCAAATGAAGAAAATCAAAGACATTAAATGAAGTCAATGGACTGGAAAGCATACAGCCCACACAAAAAAGCCTGTGATTTTGTGGTTAAAGTATGTTTAGCTGTTGCTGTTTTTGAAGAGGTATGTGTGTAATTCTGTCTGAAAAGCTCTGCAGACAAGTGTCTGATCCAAGCTCATGTAACTGTGTAAGCTTTTCTGTCGGTAGTTTATTTGCACAGTCTTCTGGTCCTCGGCTGGTGCGCTCTTAAAATAATAATGACCTCGACTGTGTTAAACAGTGTTTGCACAAAACAGGAAAAATAAGACCTCTGTAGATTTGTTGTGATGTATTTAGCGCCTTGCCAGAGGCAAACTTGAACCCCTCACAATAAGCTTTAATGAAGCGTAGAATCAATATGTGTGACAGTTATCTCCCATCTCAACATCTGGTGTTTGTTTTTGATGCCCCAAAATGTCTCCTCATGAGGCCAGTGTCTATGCCAGTTTTCTGTTTTGTAATGAGGAAATGAATGAAGGCTGTGCAGCGTAGTCAGTAAGTACTTTGCAGAGAGTCAGTGGGTGACTGTGTTTTCCTGCTGCTGTGTTGTCAGGAAATGGAAGCACTCTCAATTTAATCATTATTCTTTATGCTTGTTTCCTTCCAAACTTGAGCACAGGCATTACTGCACTCATTACATTTGGCTGATTTCTGAATGTTTCTGCTGAACATTCCCCAGGCATGCCTATGCAATTTCTTACTTTCACACATGCCTGCGTGTGTTCATTTGAGAAAAGATCTTTATCCAGTCAAGCCCGGACCCAGCAGCAGTTCAACCACAAGTATCTTTCTTAGAGAGGGAGAAACCGGAGAGACAGAGAGGGAGAGACTCTCTGCCACTGCAGGGTCAAAGATTACAAACTCAATTGTACTCGGCTGGGTGACATGTCTGCTCAGCAACTTCCTGCTAGCGACATCAGAGGGGAGGAAAGTATGGAGAAAGAGGAGGGCGGCGAGGGAAACTGTCTATGCTACCAGTGCCATTAATCTTTCACGCTTGGTGTGAAGCAAACTAAAAATTATGTGTGACTCCAATATCCTATGAAGCCAGTAGGTCTGACCTTTCCCCAGGATAATGTCACTGTTAGATAGGACTATTAAAAAATAGTTTAAAATGAATTGCATAATCCTTGTATTGAGGGTTGGGTTAAGAAGGTTGAGAATCTTCTGGCACAGTCCCCTCTCTTATATCTACAGTCATTTGAGTGGGTTGAGAGAAGGTTTAGTGGGCTGGATATTGATCAGTAATATTTCTTTGCAGTTAGCCAATCATCCACCTTTCATGTATTGGATTCTTTCTTACCAGTTATTTTCAAGTCCTTCATGCGCTTTAAAATCCCAACAACTACATCTGAATAAACTAAAAAGGTTCTTATGAACACATAACCACTTAAAGAAGATTTGAGACAACAGAAAATATATTTATCCAAAAGTCAGAATTAATTTATAGGGAAATACTTTTCTCACCAGAGGAGCAGAATGTATTTTAGTTAATCACCTCTTTAGGCTCATTTGAGTGTTTTCTCAGCTAAACTAACTTCTCTTCATTCTGCATGCTTTCTTTTATTTAGTTAAAGCTCTCCACAGAAGAGTCTTTTGTAAAAGTATGTGTTTAAAACAGACATGTATCCAAATTCAGAGCAGCATGTGTTCATTTGGACAACATGCCATTGAGTAATTAAAGAGACCAGCCTTAATAAACAATAATGAATTTGCAGTCTCACTCCACTGCCAGCTTCTACTCTTTATTTCTTGTGCCTTTGCCGTATTCAGTCAAAGTCCTTGAAGCACATTGCACACACTCTTTTGCTACGCTCCACTTGGCAAATATGCCATTAAATGCTTTTGCAGGCTCAGTCTGTGAAGTAGAATATTGATTCACAAGCAACATCATTTTCTTCCCTCTCGAATTTCTGGTGGTCAGTGTGTAGAAAGAACAACCATTCAGCGATCACATGAATATTGCTGGCTCTTCACATATCTTCAAACTGTACATTGACTGCTGAGTGTTTAAAGCACATAGGTATGTTATCCCCAGATGAACTGTGTGCGTGGAAAACTTTATTCAGTTTATATCGAAAGTCTTTCTCTGAAGCTATTTCACCAGTAATATTGAGTTAGCATGAAATAATAGTGGAACAGAAGTAACTGAGTCATCCTTTCTTCTTTAAGTTCAAATTCGCTGTTTAAGAAGCAATTTAGTGTTCACAGAGATTTGGAAGAAAAGTACAAAAGGCAGATAAAATGCTAAATATTCTGGCACATATGAATCTCTCTTATCATCTTTTGCAGTCGTTAACTGAAAATGTGTGGGGAAAAAACGTCATCTCATGTAAAATACAAAGTTTGTTTTTTTCAGAATAGTATGATAATAATTTGGTATTTTGAGAGAAAACCTTTTGAGAGCAACCACCACCAAAAGAAAGGACATAAAGTATTACCACCATGATTGTCTGGTCTTACTTAAGAATGAATGCTTGTGGATATTTCATGTTGAAAGGGGAAGCAGTTTGGCTTGCAAGTGGGTAATGGTATTATCAATCATACGTGGACACAGTGACCTGTAAAAGTTACTTTCTCTCCACATGAAGAGGCGATGTGAAAAGAACTGCAGGGGGAGACGTTTGGCATTTGTTCAGAGTTCAGAGGATGGTGTCCTTTGGAAAACCAAATGTTCAGCATTATATGAAACTTACTGAGTGGCTTTGATGTTAGATACAGGCTAACTACCTCCATACCTCTTGTGATCAAGCATTACTTCCAATGCCAAGATGTCATTATTTATCTATTTTAGAGTCAATAAGAATACTTAACAATAGGGACAAATAAAACCATGACTACATGAAAGGATAATGTAAGTAGATAATGACCAGTGACCAAATGTAACAGCAACATGACAAAAGACAAACTATGAGATAAGATGCAATTATTAAAGGGACACTGCGATTTTTTTATCCAGTAGACGTCGCCCTTGAGCACCAGCATGAAACCAAAACAAACTGATGTTTGGCCACACCTATGCAACATACTGAAGCCTCCACTCTACTTCCAACTACATACCTCACACCACAAAATGGTCCTTGGCTCAGGCTGCAACTGTTGTGTTAGCAGGCTAATGTTAGCCCACTTTAGTTTGCTCGTAGCTTCATATTGCATGTACATTCATGATCTAAAAGACGAGTGATCTAAAGACACTCACATGGCATCTAAATAAGAAATGAATATGATATTCTTCTTTTCTCTTGTCCTTTATTAAATCTGCTTTCATACGCAAGGGGAGGAGCCGGCCGTTCCTTGTAAACATGATGTAAACACGGCTCCCACAACAACACAGCCAGGGCTTCTCACTCATTGTAGACAGTCATGACTCAGAGAAACATTTACAGAGGAAATACATGTACTTGATTTCTGCTATATTTATGTGTCAAATTTGGCACATTCTTCCTTTAACTGGCAACTTAGAATTTGCAGATCTTTGGGTAGTTACGTAGCTTTGATTTTCTTTTTTCCTTTGGAGAACCCGAGATAATTGTTATTTATTATTTACATATTTATTTGAATATGAGCAACTTCATCCTCTATTCAAGAGAACTTCATATTTGCCAAACACATCAGTGTGCATTTATTTCAAAAGCCTATTTCTTCTTAGTAATTAAATGATGAAAAAATTAAGACACTTTAAAAACAAAACTGTATACAATATTCCTTATCTGACAACTGATGATAGCAGGACTATTTTTTTCCATATCATCTACAATGTGTCATCAGCTTGTAAACAATCTGTTTTTTTATTTTTTTATTTTTTACTTTAGCCTCAGGCATTAAATAATTTATCACGTAGCCATCAAGTGAATATTTATCATCCTTCCACAGGATTCTTAAGTCAGCTGGAAGCATTAACAGCTTTGTCAAACTACTCGCAGAGCGGACGCTTGTATAATTAGCTACCTGGCTACAGCTGTAATGATTTGCCATGAGCAGTTGTCATTCCAGCTGCCAAAATTGACAGTTGTTGGCTAGCAACCAGAGGGCTGCATTTTTTTTCTTCTTCTTTTGTCTTAAATCAGGGAACCATTGTTTATGAAATTACTAAAAACAATGACTGCTTATTCTGCATCATGTCATTGTGACATGCATATGAGCTGTGCTAGGATGAAAGCTTGACTGATACAGCAGACACTTTAGTTTCTCAATGAAGGTCACTCACAGCTCTGTGAGTAGTTATGACCCTGAATTGTATCAATGCGATGAAAATGTCAGTATCTATATAACCCCAAAGTCTGTCCGACCTACCCAAAAAACAACAACAACATTTAAGCCCCTTTTTGCAAAACTATATAAATAAACATTTTACAAATAACGACTTGTAAAGGGCTCTTATTCAAGACCTTTTGTTCAGCATTTCTGTCCTTTGTTTCTGTTTCAGTGGGATCATCTTATCTATTGTAAGCCCTTGTGCTTACCCATGGGCTTAGAGAAACCTAAAACTCGCCTTTGATAAGAATCAAGGGACAGCCTTCCTTCTGTGCTCCTTTTTTTTCAAACTGTGCTTGTAGGCAGCCTCCAGAGAAGGAGGGTAGAGGCAGTTATTTCCCACAGAGGCTGAGTGAACACAGATGGGAGGGCTGTACCCCAGTGTCAGATTATCAAAGCAAATATTCACCTTAAGAGACAGACATGTTCATAAACTCCCCCGGTCCCTCTCAATTTCCACATTATGAAATCAAATGCCCACAGCAAAGTGGTTTGTTGCCTCGCTTAAAATACGAACCTTTTCGCTGACAGCACCTGTGTTAAGGAGGGCTGGATTTGTGGCACTGATAAAACAAGATTGTGGTGGAAAATAAGACTTTTTAATGCCTTAGATTCCCTGGAATTTTACTTTGAAGTGAAGGTTTTAAAGCAGACAAGGTAATTGTCTGCAGGGGTCCCTGCTGTGTGTTTCAGTGTGGGTGTGTTTGTTGTAGAATAAAACTACTACATTGCAGGGTTTGGCTGTAAATGTAGTGCTGTGGTCTGATACTTCAACTCATTCATAATAGCATCTATTTATTTTCAATTCCTGGGATTTGAAGCTTCAGCTTTTTATTAAATGCATTGCATTATATTTTTCCCACTACCTTAGTGTCAAAGAAATGCTCACTTTTTCAGAATGCTATTTCTGCTGCACAATTGGAAATGTGTTTTTTTGTGCCACTGCACTTGTGCAAACAGAAGCTTAACTGTGAGTACAAGAGAAAACCATTTTCCTTGGAAAGTTCCAGCAGTTAGCGTGTTGAGTCTAAAAAGCTTCGACTTTTGAGAGGCAGTCTTGTTTTCTTCTCGCCCGAGGGCCACTGCAGGAGGTGAAGTCATAAACATGGCTGGGAAATGGGAACTGGGCTAAGCGAGGAAGTCTGTGTGAATCTCACTGCAAAAACACATGACTTCAGTACACCTGTCAGCACTTCTGCTAGCTAAGAGGCTAATGTATGGCTTGCTCTTTACCTGCATGTTTTCTTGAATTGCTGAATTGTTTTTCCTTTGAGAAATAGGAGCGGAAACTAAGTTTAATGTATGTTTTGCTACTCAGGCTTCGAGGGGATTTTTATTGGGGGATGGTGGACTGGTGACAGACAGCTTCAAGTCTTTTACATCAAGAGAATACTAAAGCCACAGTTGGCTCTTAAAGATTAAAACCAAACAACACCTCCATATAAAACCATAAAGGTATCTTATTTTAATAGTTATTCTGCAAAATGCGCGTGTAGACAAAAGGCAAACACATTTTTTCACCCAATGCGAAGCATAAATGCTCAATGCATCATTGAACCTGAGCAAATACATTTTCATGACACTGTGCTACAAAATCCAATCAGATGTTAGGTTTTCCCAACATTATGTCATTGCTACAGAAAAGCAGAAAAGCTGGATCTGTCCTAAATTTGAAAAAATATATATTTGCATACATACAAAATACAGCAGGAATTTTTATTTATAGAAACACATGCTGGCATAATTGCAGCTGACATTTGACTCGCGGGACACAAAGGAACTGTCACTAACAGCAGACAGTCAAACATGCCCTCTGCAGCTGAAATAGATCGCCTGTAGGTCGTTTTCCATGTGAAAGCCTGACCTACCTAACAGGTCATCCAACTGAGCACTGGTCAGCCTAAAGGTGCTGGAGGCTACAGTAGAGATGATCCAGATTCAGTCACTAGTAAAGACGGTAAGTCAACCAAGCTGTGTGCTCTTCGGGGTAACTCAGGAACCCAAACACCACTGAGTTTGGTTTTCAGACATTTCTGGAAGAGTGAATTAAAGGTCATGTTTTGTAGTCAATTAAAAACAATCCTCTTGCTAAACTCTCGTATTACATAAATGCATATCTTGATGTTGTAATGTAACACTGCAGGAATGATTTGATCATAAAGCGCACAGTAAAATATGTAGTTTCTTTTTTTTTTTCCAGCACAAAATGAGTCATTTGACCTTTTAGTCATACTGAAAACGGGAGCATTTTTTAGGGTGACAGAAACACTTCTTTTTTCTTTTGCTGTCGAGCAGACTGACAAGGTGGCAGTAATTGGAAAATCCTGGCCCCAGTGCTGAGCGTCTAATAATGAGACATGTGTCTGGTTGTGTTCAGCATATTAATAATGTAAAAATCAGGAGCCAGTGTCGGACACTCCTCGATAATTAATGTTCACTCTCCAACTTGACACCAGTTGATTGTGGAGGTGAAGGAGTGCATTAAATTTTTAATCATCACTGTGCAGCTCAGTTTGCCTGAGCTCCAATGAAAGGGACAAAGAGAGCTGAAATAGCACCATGTTTGGACCTTAAGTGTTTTAAACGCTTTGAGTTTAAACTTTGTGATCCAAAGCTTTAGTACAAACTTGCCGTGGGTACACATTTGCACCGCGTGTTCAGACATGTGATGGCAGACAAAGTTTCAATTTGTGGTGTGGGAAACATATCATTGCAGTTAAAGTGCTTAAAAAAAGGGATTTAATTATTCAATAGTTCAACCAAGGGTTAATATTGTAGCTACGATAGGAAGATAGAATATGATATGATACAAGTCGATACTATATATTATACCAGATACTATACTATACCATTCCAAACCATACAGTACCATATCCTAACATACCCTACTATACCATTCCATTCCAAACATACTATATCATTCAAAATCATGCTATACCATTGCAAACCATACTATACCATTCCATACCATGCAATACCATTCCAAACCATGCTATGGCCCTGATCACATGCGTCACTAGAAGGGCATCGCCAGCAAACCATTATTTTCATATGGTATAGACTGGCGCGCACTCTTTTCTTGTACTGTGCGTCGCCTTTTTCTAGTGGTTTTTAGACACGCTTTAAAGTTAAAATATTCTCAACTTTTCAATCTTACAGGTGGCACAGGCAGCCAATCAAATCAGTCAAGAGGCGGGCCTTACTACTTTACCTCTTTCTCTCCCACGAAGATGAAGAATGACTAGCGTGTACACGCTCGTCATCCAGACACAACTCGCTAAAGAGATGGTGGTATTCACCATACTGTTTCCTTTTGTTCAGTATGTCATGAACCCAAAATCTCTGGTTATTTTTTGTTTCCCCCCCTCCTCATCCAATAGAACAGCAACGGCAAGAGCTCAGAGTCTGCTTGAATCCACTTTTCTGTTACCAAATAACATTTAATCACCCCGTTGTGCACGCAGCTTGGCTCCAGGCGCACCAGCCCGATGCGCTTTTACGAGCAGCCGCGCCTGTAGCTGCGCGTCTTGGTGTGATCGCGGCCTATACCATTACAAACCATGCTATAACATTCCATACCGTACCATGCTATAACATTCCAAACCATGCTATAACATTCCATACCGTACCATGCTATACCATTACAAACCATGCTATAACATTCCATACCGTACCATGCTATACCATTACAAACCATGCTATAACATTCCATACCGTACCATGCTATAACATTCCATACCGTACCATGCTATAACATTCCAAACCATGCTATAACATTCCAAACCATGCTATAACATTCCATACCGTACCATGCTATAACATTCCAAACCATACTATAACATTCCATACCGTACCATGCTATAACATTCCATACCGTACCATGCTATAACATTCCAAACCATGCTATAACATTCCATACCGTACCATGCTATAACATTCCAAACCATGCTATACCGTTCAATACCATTCCAAACCATACTGTGCCATTCCAAACCATGCTATACCATTCCAAACCATGCTATAGCATTCCATACCATACCATGCTATACCATTCCAACCCATGCTATACCATTCAATACCATGCTATCCCATTCCAAACCATACTATTCCATTCCAAACCATGCTATACCATTCCAAACCATACCATACAATACCATACTATACTATTCCAAACCATACCATTCTATGATATTATATTTAACAATAAGTAAAAGACCCTACTCGTTGTGATATTATCTACAAGGACCCAACATTAATCCATCATGAGCAAGATTACAGTGGCAAGAACTTCCTTTAAGAGGTAGTAATCTTGGGCAAAACTATACTTCTCAAAAATGATCGAGTGGTGTGGAAACAAAACAAACAAGGTTCAACTGAAGTCTAGAAAACAACTAGGTAACTGTCTGCTTGGACACACATGGTGTAATTTGGGTGTTGGCCACAGTGACTCCAGTATCCTGTTCAAGTTGAGCCGTTTTAAATATCTGATGCTTTAAAGTCAGTTACACAAAGTTCCTAATTACCTGTGCTTCTGATGCAACCATATTATTGTAACAAAAGCGGGTCATCCCTTATTCATGGAAAAGAATAATAAAAATTAAAAATTGTACATATACATTGATCCAATTCTAAAGTTGGGAATGTCTAATATAAAAAAGGCTTTTAGTTTTGAGATTTATTATTTCATTTAAGTGATGTTATATAAGACACGGTACTAAAACAATAATGACACATGGCAAATTCTGTTCTGTTAACATCTTTGCACCATGACTGCCATCTGAAGCATGACTTCCTGTGGTTTATTTTTTTCCATTTTAAACACTGTTCTCGCTCATTGATGGAGTCTGCTTTGCCGCCTTTCATGATGTTAAGTTTCTCTTAATGAAACTCAACACTTCCTGCAGATGTTCCACAGTAAAGTGACATTAAAGGATTATTTCTCCTGAACCCGCTGGAAGGCTTTTTTAACGTGAAACAGACGGAGGAATGAGTTTGCATTTTTGGAGTTCATCAGAAAACAGAGTGGATTCTCATACAAGTACAATCAAACCAAAAATATAGGCCTGTCTGCAATGATAACTCCCACTGTCCTCTCTTATTTGGCCCTTTAAAAAATTGCATCTAAATGACAAAAGACATATTAACTCTTTATCACAGGACAACGGGGTGAATGAAATGTATGGATGTATGACCTCCTCCGTAGAAACCAGACGACTGAAAGGGACAGCTAAAAATGTATGTTTTGTTTTTAAAGACATTAGTATTGAAGCACTCCTAACATAACATGATAGGTTGTCACAGTAGCTTGGAGCATAACGGCTAAAAGCACAAAAAAACTGGTATTCATTTACATTGTACATTTAAATTGCATTACATTGGTTTTGGATTCTGCATTTGATTTAGATACATTATTTAGAATTGTGTTATATGATCCATGTATGACCAGTGTGTTTGTTTGCATGTCTGTGCTCTAGTTCCTGTTTTGTGCAGCGATGGAAAAACAAATAATGCACAAAGTGCGTGCAAAAAATGTGAGAGGCAGTTACAGTGCAGTTTCCTGAGGGCAGCTGCGTCTGTGCGAGGGTTAATGAATGCCAGAAACAGGCTTGCGTTGTTTTGCTGAACACGATAGATTAAAGAACCATTGTGGAACCATTGCTGCTGCATACATTTCCCCAACAACACCCTTTCACCTCCCACATGTAGCCCATAGCTCAGAGAAAACCCATCTGTTTCTTCATTCCCAGGGTGAAACCAGCCTTGACAGAACTGGCTAAGCAGTATTTCAAAAGTGACGGGGAAGACACAGTCGGCTTTGTGTAGTTCCCTATCTATCAAAATCTCGGCCTCTGTGTTTCTCGCTCACCTTACCCTCTTATTATCTGTCTTTCTTACCGAATCATAATCCTCATTTCTACTCCCTGCTTCTCCCCCGTCTCTCCTTTTTCCCTTCTCTCCCTCCCCCCTCATTCCACCCTCCTCATTTTTAAAAGCCACATGCTCCCAGCCCGTCTGGCTCAGTTGCACCCTGCCAATGAAGGGCTTTTTATTGGGCTGAGATTGAGTGCAGCCAAGCAGGGCCTGGCTGGGGCCAGCCTCGCAGTCCCCTACCCCCCCCACCACACACCCACCCCTCCCACTTCACAGACCACTCCACATGCCTGTTCTGGTCTGGCCCTGTCGCCCAGAAGGAGATTACTTGTCTCTGCTGCCCTTAATTGCCGACAGCAGCTGAAAGGAGCCAGAGAGAGAGAGAGAGACATTGTAGAGCGAGGAGAGGGAACAGTGTTGGCTTGTTGAGTCGTTACTTGACAAGCTTGGACTCAACGGTTTGTGTTCCTGCTGTCAAATCCTGGTTCTGTATTAGTGCATTTTATTGAGATGGATGTTGTTTTCAGCAAATGTTGGTTGGAACTCAAGGTATTTTGGACTGCACTTGAAATGAATAATGTAGAGAAAATACATTATGTGCTGATGAAAGACTCAGATGGTGTAGAGGTGGGACCGAACATCGACACAGCTATCAATCGGCATCCTAACTCGTCTGTTGCCGTCTCTACATTACAGAATCACCGATGTCAATTCTCCATATTTTGATTAAAAACATACGGCCATCTCAACAGATTTCCCTGCCAATTCGACTCACTGTGTCACTGCTGCGTGACTCCTCACATCACGACATGAATGAGGGTTATATGAATGGAAGTTAATAGGCCACAGAAAGAGTTGACTGCAGGATGAATGTTTGAGCCTCGTAAAAAAAAGCTCATCAGTGTGAACACAGAGCTCAGAACAACAAACCCAGAAGGAGTTTGGCTTCTCTTTTAAGGAAGTCATTACTTGAAGTTATATTTAGTGTGGTTATATGATGCTATCTCAGAATCAGAATTGTTTTTTATTGCCAAGTACATTTACACATACAAGGAATTTGTCTTGGTGTATTGGTGCAAAAAACAGTTAACAAAGGAAATAAAGCAAAAATAGACATCTTCTATATTAATGTTTAAAAAGATACATATTGTAACCACTGTGCCCTCTCTCTGCCATGTAACTAAGACAGTATTACATTTATAATAGCCTAAGACTTTCCAGTTTCCCTCAATCCTTTTTAACTTCTCCCAATGAACTTGTGAATTTCATATTATTACAGTTTGTTATTGTTGAATCCCCTCAGGCTTGATCCCATCAAATTAAACAGCGGGCAGTTTATTGAATTGGCAGTCTCTGAAGAAGCTAAGGAGCTGTAAGCACTTTTCAACTCTTCCTCACCCTGTTTAGTGTTTTGTATGTAGATTTTAGTTCAGCGTGGCTCAGCTTGTTCAAATGTTTTGAATCCATTTTTACAGCATGTTGCCTTCTGAACTCCCACTGCACCATGTATTAACATAGCACGTAGGTGTGATTAGCCTGCCAATAAAGAGATCGTTTAGTTTAAACTGTTTGGGTACATAGTGTCACATTGTCTAGCTAAAAGAGCGGATGGTAAACACAGAGGAAAAAAACGTTTAAAGATGTATTTTTTGACTTTTTATGCCTTTAGGATAGAGTCAGAAATCAAGAAGAGAGAAAGTGGGTAATGACACGCGGCAACAGAGCCACAGCCCTGGGCTCTATAAGGAAAATTAAGTGATCAATAATGTTTTGTGGTCGTGTTACGTTGGGGGATTCACACTTTTTTGCCAATGGTTAGAAAAGAAGATAACACCAATCACCAATCTGAAGTCTGTATTGTAAATTTGAGCCTACTGTGAGCGGTCTGTTAGCCCTCTTTTGAAAGGTAAGGGTGACTTGACTCTGGAAAGGGAAGTGACCTGGCAAAAAAAACAACTGTCTTTTTTGACATTTTAGTCATGGTCATGATTAAACAGATGAATAGAAACGGTTACTGAGGAAGCTTTAGAGGCTGCTTGAGCTAGCCGAAACATCCTGCTCTTTCAAGTATTGTGCTAAGCTAAGCTATCTTTCTGCTGTGTAAGCTTTGGAAAGGGCTTACAGTCCGCAGTTCTCGTTTTATACTTGTGTCTTGAGTATTTGTATCAAAGCATGTTTAATTGTAATGATGCTTTATTGGCACCTGCCTTGGATTACAGATGTTATTTAGCCTTCATGCTAATTCCCGTATGTAAAGATCTTGTATTTTTTTTCTCTCTTCTATCAACAAAAACATTTATGAACAAATACATTTGAGCTAACGCTTCAATTTTACCAGACAGACATTTGAGTGGTGCCACATTTCTATTCCAGCTCTTCAGCACATTTCTTCATTTTGCTGAATGACATACTACTTGCATGACTGGATTATAGAAGCTTTCACTGTTAAAACTAAAGCAAAACTGTATTTTTTAAAATTTATTTAATGATCATGGGTTGCCACACTTGCAAGGTGAATGTTTGTTTGTCTGTATTTTGCAGAAGAATTAACATTTTGCAAGACAGCCAGAGGGTTTGAGAGCGATAGAGAGATGCATTTCTCTCTGATTATTAGCCAACTGTCAGTGATATTCATAAGTAAAAGTTCTGAGATATTTATGAGTAAGTGAAAGCTGCATGCAGAGTCCTTGCCCCCCAAATGTCTGACTTCTAACTCCCTGGTTATTTGCCTGAAGCAACCAACTAGTGATATTCAATTTCCACCGGGGCTTTTTTTATGCACCTGTCACAAGACCTATACATACATCCTCAGATCTTTCCCATGTCAAACACAACACTACCTCTACCCAGAATGCCCTAGGGCTGTAACACACACCTTTCATCGTAGGAAACCAGCACTGCCGAGTTGAGTGTGATGGTAATTGTCACCTGCAGTGTTTTTTATGCAATTCCACTTAACTGTTGCTTAATTCAATACCTGTGTTTGTCAGCCTGCTCCCTTTTAATTGCATTTGTAAGCAGGTCCACTTCGACTACATTAGATCCTTCCTGATGAATATGGAGGGCTTTAGCAAACCTCCTTGTCACACAACCACAATGTTTCATGCCCTTTTGATTAACATGGGATGGAAACAATTAGGTGTGGGGGAGGCGGAGAGGCAGAGCAGCAGCACATTCAACAGCTTTAAATGCTAATTAGCTAATGGAGGATGAAAGAGCAGGCAACTGGCGGGGTTTCACATGAACGCACTCAAAGTCTGGCTGCAGCTATACGCTCATTTCATCTGAGTTTAGCAAGACCACCACCATTTTGTTTCCTTAGGCACCTCAAACAATACAGCCATCTTGTGCAACATGAGATCTTTTGTAATTATATGAAAAAGGACTTCACTATTATACGCCTGATTGTATTTTTTTTTACCTTTGACATCATCATATTAAAACAGATTATCTACTTAGTAATAATCAATTCTCTTTCTTAGTAACTCTTATATGAAAATTCTTGCATGATTAGAGGCGACTGGTCCCAGTTTGGGTCCTGCATTTTATTCCCCATCCTCTTGCTCCCCTGCTGCTTATCAACAGGCGAGGCAGGCAACTGCTTGGGGCCCCTGACCAGTGAGGGCCCCCCAAGACTGACAAACTTAAAACTGCAGCAGTAGCTCAAAATGTGCAAATTTTGCAATGCCCGTCGGAAACCCCCCTAATGGGGCCCCATTTGACAGCACTCTCTCTCTCTCTCTTTGCCCTGCTTAGCCTCTCATGTCTTATTCCTTCATTACAATTAAACTACTAAGGGAAAATGAAAAGAGGAGTTATCTGTCTGGGAGTGAAAAAAGAAAGAAGAGTTTTGGAACACTGGCATGATGGTGGTTGTCGTGGTCGTCTTTGACTAGGACCCCAACAGACTCTAGAATCGCCACTGGCTCCCCGGTTTCCTGCTCTATCAGCTGTCCTATCTGAACAAGAGGATATAAAAGCCCAAAAGTTAAATATTTTAAAGAAAGAAAGAACAGTTTACCGTGAAGTCGAAGGGGAGAAATAATGTAAAATTAGTAACCAATGCCCTTTACAGGCTCACTCATGCCTCCAAATTGCTTGTTTCATTTTAACTAGTTGTCCAAACTCAAAAAAACATAATTAATGGTAGTAAGCAAGGGAATCAAAACCTCATATGCTTAGAAGCATAGCAGAATAATTAGCTTTTTTTTCTTATTCTAAGATTCAAAATGAGAAGTTACTTGGTAATCAAGTAAGCAGTTTTCTGTTGAATGGTTATTGGAATATTTCTTCTCCAGTAAGCTCTTAAGCTTCGTTAGACGTTGGTCAAAGGAAAATCACTCTTCTTCTACTTCTTTTTTTTTTTAAAGTGGGCCCTGTTTGGGTTGCTCATGTGACGTGCAAAAGGACCCAATGCGTTTGCACTTAAGCGCGAGATGGAATCACTGGATCATTCTGCCGCGGGTTTAAAACTTGAGTGTACAAGAATTTGATGTTTATATAGAAAATATAGAATTCTGATCCTTATCCCATTACACCTCTTCTCTGGACTGAACTATCATCATGTTAACCCCTTCTAAATCACAGCTGAAGGACTGTCAGGAGATTAGTTTTATCATGTGGGCAGCACACTTGAAGGAGTGATCTAATTTAATTGGCGCTGCTGTGTTATTTGGAAGAAGGAACCAAGGGGCTCTTTAAGGGTCCCCACCAACATATAACGACTCTGACTGTTTACATATTTTATCACTTACCGCCGTATTACACTCCAGCCGACATGGACTGTAATCTGAAATAAACATCTCTATCATCTCTCCCTAGTTTGTCAGGGACCGTACACAGATGGGTTGCCGACTCTGTTGATTTCCCTTAAAAGCCCCAAATTTGTCACAACCTTCAGTGCTCCTTTGAGGGAGATAGAGAGGCTGTGAATAAGAGAGACGGAGGGGGGAGGGAGGGGGGAGAGGAAAAAGCATGCTGTCATGAAAAGAGCCGCTTCCTGGCTGGCTAGATGCAATCATGGGCACTATCTGATAGCGCCGGAGGAAATTGGATGAGCTGAGAGCCGTTGGCTGCCAGTGATGGGAAAGATGACTCCTTTGTCACTGTGTCAGTCAATTCCCGACTCTCACCTGAGAGACCAATCAATAACACAGGGAGAGCGAGCTTTTCTCTTGTCTCTAGACCTCTGTGTGCTGCCGGCTGCTGTCAATTATGAGCTGTAAAACAACCTCACCTTTGTAGGAATGTGGTATGATGTGTTATGTGTGTGGGAGGTATTAGTATGTTATGGATCTGGTTTCATGTGATGTAGAAGAAGCATGCTTGAGATGAATAACGATGTGTTGATAGTCAACCATTCTATGTATATTTACTGGACGCATGAACAGCATGCATTTCAACTGTCTAATGTGCCTTTGAGTTACGTCTTCTCTTTTCTATACAATGTTAGATTTCAGGAGATTATATCGGTAACAGCCCAAGTGTTATCACGTGCTATCTACATGATCGTTTCTAAAGAATTACTTTGGCTTTACCCATTTTTCAAAGCTTTATCTAATTTACCTCACAAGCTACGACAGACAGCATCAGTGTTTCACCACTAAAATAAATTATTCCCTTTTCTGTGTCATCAACAGAAACATGTGCCGTGAAGATTTCAAGACATATCTGGCTAAAATGTTGATATTTACTCAGTAAGCTGAAAATGGATTCTAAAAGGAGGTCTTGTTTGTTTCCAGGATATTACCATATTACTTGTAATAGATTACTCCCTTTTTCTGAACTCAACCCATTGGTAATTGTTAATAATATTAATACCGTTGGTAACCTTGTTTTTATTTCTCTTTTCCTTGCCATTATTGAGCTGTTGTAGCAAATTACTTTCCCCCATGGGGTATCAATAAAGCAAATCTTAACTTTCTGTCTGTTTGACTCAGTGTGCATGCACAACATCTGAAAAAGGCCCTGAATGTCTTGGATTTCTCTGAACATTGTAACAGATTTCCTCTCATCTTTTCGGCGTGCTGGTGCTGCAGTTGCCATCATTAGCAGTTGCATCATTAGTGGTACAATTAAAGCGCATAAAACCCAGAGAGACTCTTAACGATCAGTTGCTCTCAGACGTGTAGTATTACATCAGGCATGGAGGACATCTTGCACGATGTGGGTGTATAAACAGACACTCACTGAATGATTCATAGCCGTGATACCCGCCATCATGAGCTCTAACATATTCTGTGCACAATATGGCCATGCTGGTTTCTGTGTAAGACGCTAAGCTGTTCTTCTCTTTACCCCCCTTCTCCTACCTCTGCAGTTCCCTGATACCTGTGAGGAGTCTGCCTCCCCATTCGTCTTCATCTGCACCAACCCCCAGGAGATGCTGGTGAAATTCCCCATGAAAGGGAGGCACAAGATCTGTAAGTCCTTCTTCTTTCATGTAAGGGGAAGTGGAGTGGATGAAATTAGCCTGAGCCGACCAGTTTCTCTTCTCTTTTATTCATTTCTTTTTTACCTGCTTACTCCGTTGCACTCGCACGCATACATGCATATACAAATTGACGTGTAAAAGAGTGATTATGCTCGGCACACATTCTGATTACTACATTTTCATAAATAAAACAAAATTACACGCGCATACACATGTACAGATCTTCCCTGAGAGCCATCTGTAAAAGATGGGATTGCGCTGTCAGGTTGCCTGAGGGACAAACCGGGCCTGGATGTGCAATGTTGTTGCAGTATTGTGTGATTTATAATAGGACATTTTCCCTGTGCTGCCATAGCTGCTGCTGCAAAATGATGTACCTGCAAGCTCTTTTGTTAATATTTCAAAACCCTCTAAAGACTTGAGAGGATTGTTTATGCAGCTGTGCCTCTTTCAGATCCTCCCAGATCAATAAAGGAGGCTTTTTGGGAGGCTCAGAGAAAAATAAAGCAGGGGGTTATGCACCCTTTTTCCATTTTTAGTGTTTTGCTTAAATGGATTTGATAACCTTGTCTCTATTTTGAAGAAAATGAGGGAAATTGTAAAATATTTAAAAGGTTTGCAAATGACCTGAACAATGACACATGGTATGTAAGCAGGTATTGGAGAGAGATTCAATTATTTATTTTTGAAGGTTCAAGAGGTCTTCAAATCTTTAAATTATAATTTAAAAAATGTATGCAGAGCCACAATTCTTTAGTTAGGTTTCAAACAAAAAAAAAAAAAACACGCTAGTTACACCTGCCATTTTTGTTTTCATTTTCACTCTACCTCAGTGCTACATTGTCTCTACAGTTCATTCTAACTGGCTCTAAAATAGTGTTGAATAAAAGACAGAACTCAGTGAAACATGCTGACACATTGTTCCAGGCTTCATGTTGTGGGTTAAGACCGCTGTAGGGAAAACTGTACCTCCATTATTTAAACCTACAGTAGCTTGTAGTTTTAGGAATCTGCAACTTTCTTTCTCTTGTCGAATGAACACAAAGGTCTAAGTTGGATTCTATTTTTCAATGAGCAGTCCCTGCAGACACCTTCTTCTTCTTCAGTTTTTATAACTCAAAGTTTTCTACAAACTGGACGAATTGGAGAGGTTGTCAAACACAGAAAGAAGATTAAAAACTCAAGTAAGCCTTAACTCTTTGGCTTTGTTCTCTTTAAGTTGCATTTATACAGTTTATTTGGAAATCACTACATCTGTTTTTCCATTTAGACACCTTTTATTCTGAACAAGTGGCAGTTTGATCAAGTCGTTGCCTGTAGAGAAATATGTCAATGCAGCACATTTCTTTTTATTTCCTTTATTGTCTAGCTGCCCTGCAGCTTTATGTCAGCTGTGGCTGAGGATTGTGTAATATGATGCTTACTCTGTACTCAGCCAGACATGCTCACATATACCATCCCCTCCTCCAACACCACCAATATTCTGAAAACCTTTACAGCCTGGAGACCGCTCGTCTTATTCTCATTAAACTAACAGTTAGCGTCATACGTTTCCTACAGAATGTAACAAATTCACACACATGACCAATGGGTCATTTTAGACCAAGCTGTTTTGGGAACTGTCTTTTGGAGAGCTCCCCAAGAACTTCATAAAGTAATGTTCAAATGGCAAAAGCTGTCCTGCAGTTGGCTCAACACAACCAGAGGTAGAAGAACAACTTGGTCAGAGATGTGTGCTCTTTGTGTGTTGCAGCTTGCAGAAGCTTGCAGAAAGGATACATGCAGACTTTATTGATATAATTTTCTTTGTTTCGTTCCATTTTTAAGCTACTTCTATAAGCTGTCATATTGTGTTTTAACAATAGCAGTTGCCAGTACTACATATTCCCATCTTAGACCATCAACAAACACTTTCCTGTGGACTAATAACTGTGCAAAACTTTTCTCATGGTTCCTCTTGTGCGCCAACTTAAAAAAAAGGATCTTAAAAAATCCCTTTGATTTTAGTTCTTAGAACTAACTGAAAACCTCTAGGCTGAAAACGTCTATCTGTATACTGCTGTGATCATTTCTGTTCACAGTAGACTGATGTTGAGATGTTGGATTCATTGATATGTCCCATTGCATTTGGTCTTCACCCCATGCATGTGTGCAGCAGCTCTGCCTACTTCTGTCATGTAGTGCACATTGATCCCAACATGCTCCCTGTTGTACATATTAGCCTGGTACTTGGACTGGATGTCCTGACCCACTGGATCTACACAGTCCGGCGTGTCTTATTCTTATCCTGTCACCAGATGCCTTTGCACTATCTCACTCTCTTGCTCCCTCGGCCCCTCTTCCACCTCAATTCCCACAGCATCACACGGGTCAAGGCATTGGCGCTCATCTTACTCAAGGGGGCTTAGCACAAGATTTTTCTTTTTTTCGCTCCCGCAGCAGCTTACATCGACAAGATCAGCTTGTCACTGACATCGCAGACCATCTCATGCCTCATCAGAATGAGCAGAGAGGTACAGTCGTCTGATTTTTCAATAAGCAGACTCGGTGCTTTATTACATAACATAGACAACTGCTGCTCTTTCATTAGCGTGTTAGACATAAATGTAGTTGATAGAGTCTTTGGTAATGTGTAAAATTAGCACTGTGAGGCTGCTGAGATTGATTCTTTCATTAAGCAAATTCTATAATCATGTAGGGGAAAGAGGAGGTGGGAGGCTTAATGAATATATCAGCTTGTAACCAACCAAAAGCACAAAGCATTGATTTTTAGAAAATACCAGGATGTATTGTAAACACTCATGTTTAGAAAAATGGCCAGCTTTTGTCACCAGCTGTCACATGTCATCTGGAATTTCAGTCACAATCTTTACGTTTTATTAGTTATTTAAATTTTGCCATTAGCTGTTACCTGGCAACAACTGATTCTCCTGGGTTCCTGTTGAAAATCTAACAGATAACTGCTACAAACCCCCTTTATTATATCAGTGTCACACAAACATCAGATATAATACAACTACATTTCAGTCGAACATTTAACATCTGTTTAACAGCTGTTTGACAACTTTATGAAGCATCATGTGTTTTTGTATGAATGGGAATTGTTTGATTACTTTACTGGCAAGCAAAACAAATAAGAAGAAGCTGAACTGATGCCACAATCTTGATATTTTGTTATGTTTGTGAGCACTTTATTTTACTGACCGTGCAGTTTAAAGGCTGTGTATTGACTATAATCTGGTGATATGTATAGGGAGACTTTAGTACTTGATTACTAACTGAATTGATTGACATGTGTTCAGATTTAATATATTGCCATAAGTTTATAAAAATGCCTGGGAATAAATTTGTTTTTATCTCATTTTAAGAAAGCTGTCATAATTAAAGTAACATGTCACAAGCTGCACAAAATCTGATAAAAACAAAGTTTCCTTTAATGCAATCAGCACATAAGAATCTGAATTGTTATAAGAAGCAGTGCCGACATCCAACATCATAGCAATTACATTTTGTGCAATAATAGCAAAAGAATCAGTGTATTTTGATTTAAGACATAAAGAAATCGTGGTTATGTCGTACGTCCCATGTACGGGGCCTATAGCTCTCGTCGCAGCCGCCATGTGTTCCAGTCCAACCTCAGCCCTTTGCTGCATGTCACTCCCCACTCTCTACTCCCAACATTTCCTGTCTCTCATCAACTGTACTATCTAATACAGGCAAAAATTGCCAAAAAAAAATACAACTTTGAGAATTGAAAAATTTTTCAATACAAACTCTAAAGAAAAAAATATTTTTTTTGTGGAGTCAATAAAGGATCACAAAACATAAAATTGTGACACTTACATTTATTTATTTTTCATTAGCTCCCATAGAATTTTACACATCGCAGCCGGCAGCTTTACAAAGCAGAGGAGAGCTAGCACATCAACATGTAGTTTAACATAATCAGCTGCATTTCACAATAATCAAACAATGTGTCACTAGCCTTCTCCAGCCAGTTATACAGCGTGTAGGTAATATGCTCAGCTTCTCTGGATGCAAACTCTGGTTGATCATTCATTACCCTGTGGAGGAGTCTGTGACATTTAAAATGGCACACGGCCAAGGCTCACCCGCTGTAATAAGGGAGGTCCATTATGGTTTATGGTCACATCCTGTGAGCGTTTGTATCAGTGTGTGTGTGTGTGTGTGTGTGTATGTGTGTGTGTGTGAGAGCTCCTGTGTAAGCTGAAGGTCAGTCTGCATGTTGAAAGCTATTTGGCTTTCTGACATGAACCCACAGTTCCTTTTTCTCTTCATTATAGTTATCCTTTACCTCCCTGATGTTTCGAATAGCCTGACATCCTCTGTATGGAGATGCTCTGTGTCCATATCTACAGAAGTGAACAACAAATCATTCATCACTATGTCTAAGACATTGTCTTGCATGTGGTCTTTGTTACCTCTTTTCTAAAATGCCAAACCTGCTCTTAACCCTAAACTTCCTGTTTTTTATTTAAAGCTCCTGTGAGTAGTTTTTATCTGGCCATATGAAACAGACTGATATTAATACCGAACTCCCTGTATGACTTACAACAGCAAACAAGACCTACAGCAACCAGATTGCAAATCTCTAAATTGTCATGTTTAATGCTTGCAATCGTGCCAGGTAGGTGTCAGAAAAAGCTGGAGAAAAAGCCTGAATTGTTTTATGTATTGCACAGAAAATGGTCACAGTGAGTGATGCGTTTGACTTTTTACACGAAGCAAGATGATATTTTCATGTCAGAAAACACAACTCCCACATGTACAGGACAGGATCAGCTAAGAGATAAGAAGTACCTTTGTGTCCACAGGGGGCGCCAAAACCAACGCAAAACTAAAAGTTCTTCTCATGAGCTTTAATACATAGTTTACCTTTCAAGCTCTATTCCTATACGTGAGTACATGATTGGATAATGTTGATAACAGTTTCTCGATATCAGCTTGTCATTTTTTTTATCCAAGTCAGACCATGACAACTGCTTTTCAATATAACGGAGAGGTTGTTCTTACTTTGTCTGAGAGAAAAAAAGAGGACCGCATACAGTGGACACTTTTTTTGAATTTCGAGACATGAAGGGATCCATCCGTGGAATTTCTTTGCTGCAAATTGAACCTTGTTTCTTTTTCGGGAAACAAAGCCTGTATTGTAATTTAAATCTAAGGACTGACTACTTCAGGAAGTTTTAATGTGTTGTTGGGAGTCTTTTCACTGTCCTGCAGATCGATTGTTCCTTTCATCATCATCTTTCCTTTTTACATTTCAAAAAAATGTTTTTATACAGACTTTGTCTTCCTCTTTTTCCCCTGCTTCTTCTTCGTCCTAGCTTCTTCTTCATCCTTGCTTCTTCTTCTTCTTCTTCTTCTTCTTCTTCCTCACTCCTTCATCCTTTCTTCTTCTTCTTGGTATTCATATCCTCAGAACTTTGAATCAATACTCACAACTCTTTAGATAAACATGACACTTGGACTGTTTAACCTCAAAGAGCCTGAAGTTGCTTGTCGCTGTTCTGCAGAACAGCATTGAGTAACTTGAGGATAATGGGTGACCTTCCAATGCCTCTAAAGAATTAAAATCATATTCCTTCCAAGCATGAAAGGTGCAAACCCTGAGTAATGTGGCATGAGTGAATCAAATTGCTTAAAGCTTTGTTTTAAGAGTGCTTATCCAGCAAGACGTAAACATACAAAATAGCTTGTACTAGCACTACAACAAAAGCACTTAGTCTAAGAAGAGCCATAGTTCTGAATCTGTTCACACTTTAAAAGGTGATTAACTCAAGTAATTTCATATATTTTGATCCATTGTTGAATAATTTGTCAGGCTTCAGGATAATGCTAGATAATTATGACAATAATTTGTTTTTCATCTATAAAATCTCTTGAGGTTTTTCAAATCCAAAATATTCACTCTCGAGCGAAAACGTGTAAATTAATCTTTTGTATCACACCCAGTGTTTCCCACATAAAGTGAGGAAAGAAAAGCCGTAATTGTCACCCTTTTATAGAAACATAACAGAGGGTCCTTTAACGGCTTTCAGAGAGAGAGAAAAGGTCATTCACAGCTCGTCTTCCAGCCTGCTGCTGAGCGTATCACTCTTGTGATATTATATGAATCCAGCCAGGGCTTTGGAGTATTGGCTTATCTTTTTTGTACAAAGATTAGTCACTCCGATGGTTCTCCAGCAGATACAAAAGAGTTCTTTTTTTTCTGAGGTTTGATCCAAGTACAGGGAAGGAAGGCATGGATATAATTGCTGAGATGAAAAATACAGCTCCAGCAGCAGGTCATAATGGAATCTTTTTTTTTTTTTTATCTCTGGTAGCATAAGCCATTGACATATATTATCTCAAAATCACTGGAGAGTGGAGTCATTTCAAAGGACCTCAAGGTCGAGGGAGTACTTCTCCTGACGCCTCAGGCCCCGATGTCATTTTCTTCCATTTCTTCACGCAATCTTTTCTTGATTTAAGGCATTTTTCAGCCCCCTTTTAAACACCATCTTAACATTTATTAATACCAACCCCTTTCCTGGATTTTCCCCCTTTTTCACACTTTTAAAATGTTTTATTACCCAAACACCTCTGCTCCTCAGGCATCACATTTTTAACTGATGTTCAATGTGTAGATGTCAAGTATAACATACCATTAGAATTGTAATTTCTCTGACCATTACTGATTGAGGCTGTATTTAATAATGTTTATAAAAGTCCTCCAATTTTCAAAAACTACTGTACATCCTTAATGCACGTACATGTACTTTCAGTTATATATTGAAAAGCTCTGATAGGACAGTGGCTGTTAATTCTGTCAAACTAAAGGACATTCTTCATGTCTTTTGTCTTGTCGGTTCTGGGAGAAAATCACAACAAAATAAATCATTCATTTCCTTTTATCTTGTGACCTCAGTCAGATGAATATCCGGTCGGATTTATGAGTCATTACATGTTTTTCACCCGCTTGAACTGTCTTTGATCCCTAAAGCTTAATAAACACATCAGTCCAGTTTGTGTAGTAGACGGCCATGGATACAGTTGGGGATAAACTCAACACTTAATTTATGAACTTCAGCTCACACTCACTGCCACAATGATTTTGGTCATTGTGTTTCATGTGCAATATGAGTCATGTACAATGTTTGTTTGCGTTTATTGTTATTTTAATGTGGAGGCAGCAAAAGGTGTGCAAATTGAAATACATTTAATGGCTATATTTTTGCCATTAAACCTTTGAGGGTTTTTTTACTGTTCAAATCCAGTTTAGTAGAAAGATGCCATTACTTGTTTTTTCTAATAGTTAGTTTATGACACCTCGTTTACAGTATTTGTAACTTATACCCACACAGACCCAGCAGCAACACATTGTAGTTTATTTATAAGTAGCCTGCTTGTCTTATGCTTTGTCTCCATGTGCTCTGTTGATAAATACTGCCCACTGATATCCAGAACAATACATTCTAAGGACCCTTATGGGAATGGCTTTAAGCAAAAAATAATCTATATTTACTTATTCCTGTGAAAGAGCCTCGTGCCAGGGGACTAGTGAGTGTGTATCACAAATAAATGATTCTCTTTATTTGTTATGCTTATACATCATACCGTTGTACACATTGCACTCCCAGCTCTGTGTTAAGTGTCATTTGCATTTTCCACGCATACATTATCAAGCTGTTGCAATATGTATGGCTTTTATCCTTTAGCTTGCTCCACATATGGAAATAACACATCATATTCCCAGTGAAAATATTGCATTCCAGGTCCGCTCAACTAAACATCGGCTGCACTGTTACCTTGTGATTACCTCTTTGTTTTACGTGTGAAATCGCAGCCCTGTGGGATTGCAAATAGAGAAAGCCAATTACCAAACAAATGTCCACCTTCTCTCCTGAGGTGTCCATGATGTTTTTTTTCTCCTCTATTTCTCCCCTGCACTCTTCCCCTGTCATCTACTGCTGGGAGACAGAAAGAGGTTAGAGCCACGGAAGTCCTTTTTTTTTTTTTGGTTATTTATTCATGGATTTCCCATTTAATATTCATGCCTTTCTCACGACTATCTGGGTGCAGAGGAGAATTTGCTGCCTTGAAGGCGGCCACGGCCAAAAATCAGGTTTCAGCTCCAATGAGCCCGGCGGATGAAGGGAAAAGAGAGAGAGATAGAGAGGGAAGGAGCTAGCGGGGTTTCATGTGTTCTCTAGTAAATGAGAGGCAGGCCTTGAAGGTGACAGGCTGTGTTTATTACTGATCTGTCAGCCGGTTAATGGGCAGAGGAGAAGAGACGAGAGAGGGGAGAGCTGAGCTGTTGAGCAGAGACCAGAGCACACAGGCAGGGGAGCGAAAGGAGCCCCAAGCAATAAACTTTGCCTACTAGATGTGCTCATCCTTACAGATTCAGTAACAACACATGCTTGCTGAATTAAATAGCGTTTACTGGCAATCATTAATACTGAGAGTATTTTTGCTTTATTGTTGTAAAAGTTGTCTATTCAAATGAACAAGCAGCAGTCAGGACACATTGTAAAATGAAAGTCAATCTAACAATTTGGTTTTTAACATGCAGGTAGAAGAAACTTTTAACGTTAAGCTCTATAAAGAGACCCCGCATTCGATAACAGAATCTATCAATAAGGGACCAGATTTTTGATTCTGTACGTTTACTTGTTTCTGTTTGTCCTCTGGTGTGTTCGAGGGATTTGATTGTGTGCTAAAAAATGGTCTGTGAAAATGAAAGAGATGCATTGGATGTGAAACAGTCAGGGAATTTATGGGATTAAATATGATGCAGATTTAACTTTAATTAATCTGGATTAAAAAAAAAAAACATCTGCATGAAAGCGCAGCTAACATTGTAGTTAAAGACGTTCTGTCTTCACATCAAATCCATTCTCCTTTCTCAAGTCTTTCGCCAGACTGTTAGTAGTTGATTGTAATTATAGTTATTGGTACTGCACATAATGTATACCAAGCGGCTAACCTCTGGTGTTGAACAATAAACACAAATCAGAAGTGCAAAAACCTGCAGTTCCTTGATTGTCCACTTGAGGCTGGCTGCGAAAGCTCTGGAAGTCAAATACACACCCATGCATATACCAATACATTCTTTTAAGTAACATGTCATGGATTATGGTATCAAATGCTTTCTTTAAATCTATAAAAACTCCTATTTCATACTTCTTATTATCAATACAACCAGTGATTTCTTCTTATAACTCCATTAATGGCTGAATATGCGATTTTTTCACACTTAAATGTAGCAGAAATCAAGTATATCCTCTGAAAATAACTCTGTGAGTCATGACTGTCTACAATGGGTGTAACACCCGAGTCCCGCTGTCTGTGATGTTTTCCGAGCTTTCCGAGCCGTAACTTCACTTTGTTTACATCGCCGGGATGGCCGGCCGGCTCATCCCCTCGCGTATAAAAGTTGTTTAATTGAGGGACTAGAGAAAAGAAGAATAACATACTGTACTCACTGTTTAACTGCGTTTTTAGATCACAGTGATTTCGTGTAAATTTACATGGAGTGTGAAGATACGGGCATGATAAAGATCGCTAGCATTAGCATGCTAACACAACAATGCAGCGCAAGTTGTTTTGGTTTCATGCTGGTGCTCAAGGGCGACATCTGCTGGATCAAAGAATTGCATAGTCTGCCTTTAATGCCATTGATGTCGTTCTATTTGCTCTGAAACATCGGCTGGCAATTATCTGACAGTAAATGATGCTTTTCACTGAAATCATCCAACCTTCTAATAAAGAGCTTTTCCAATATGTCAGAGAACTGATAGAGCAATGAGACAGGCCTGTAGGTGGTGTAAGGTCGTTTGTCATCAGCTTTAAAGAAAGTGTTGAAGATAAGATAAAAGATCAACAATGTCTCAGCATGACGCACTAACTTGAACATGCCCGTAGTACTGCACTGACTTGAATATTTAAAAAATCATGACTGTATCCCATGATTATCATTTCCTTTTAACGTAGATCTATGGATAGATCACAGGCTGTTTTTTTTTTTAGATATTAAATGTCATAGTATTGAATTGATATTATTTTGTAGCTTTAATGGAGACTTGCTTTGCCTGAGAGCTTTGACGTATTTGATTGCACTTGAGCCCAATGGTTTTATCAGCTGCCCTTGGTAATGAAACCTCTTGGTTCTCCATCTCTGTGAAGGGGTGAACTGAACGTCCTGTGTAAAGAAATTGCCCTCTGTTGCAGCAATAGATTTGTCCTTCCTTATCTTAACTAAGCATTGTTGCTGCTATCAGTCACCATTACACAAGTCAAAGCAATCAGCCTTTGACGTGTTATGGTCTTTGTTATATGTCACATTCAAGCACCAATGGCATGTTCTCCTTACTTAACAGAAGATTTAGTTATTCTTTAAACAGCAATCGTCTGTGTCGAGGAGTTTATGAATATACTATAGATGTGTCAGAGCGGCGTACTCCTCTGGTGAGGTATGGATGTTTTTCTGTATTGTTGCACAACCCAGTTTTCTTGAGGATGCCTGCGGGGGTTTTACCCTCGAGGTTCAAATTGATTTAGTCTCCAGGAATATATCGTGGATGAAAGTGTAGAACGGCAAGTAATGCCTTTTTCATGCACTCAGCACAGCAGATTTAAAAAACAACAGCTTTGGAAACACATTATATCCGGACCATACAAGTGATATTCATTTTTCTTTTTCCTTTAGAGAAACAACAAAAGTTACAACTCTCTTTTCACATGCAGGCATTGGCCATAAAAAGTAGTTTTCTTACCACAGGTTATAAAGAAGACGGCTGATCCTTCCTTTGCATTTTGAATGTTCAGCTGCTCATGTTTGGTTCTTTTTCTGTGGTCTTATTCTTTATTTACAGTATATGGGTCAGAGTACATGAATGAAAACACACGGTTCATAAACTGCCCGTGCTGGTTTTCCTCTATCACCCTGTTCTTGCAGCTAGAATGTCAGTGTGGCTCATATTTGTGGTTTCCTTTGAGCTTTTTAGTTGGGTTTTTTTTGTATGTCACTCACTGCATACACAATGTGCAAATAGAAAAGTGTGATACAAAAAAACACATCTGGTTCATCTCTTTATTTGACTGGTTCCTTATGTTGCATGCCATCCGTTTTTCTGTTTTCATTCCCACAAATCCTTTTGTTTTCTCCACTTTGTCCATCTTTTCTCTCCCTCGTCTTTGTCTCTGTCCTGAGCCTGTCTCAGTAATCAATCTGGGTCAGCCCTGAGGGGTGGGGGGAGGGGGGGGGGTGCAGACAGATGTGCTTTGCAGTGTGATCGATGTCTTTGATTGGGGAGAGATTACTCCTGCCTGTGTGTGTGTGTCTGCGTTTGTGTGTGTTCGGCTGATTGGGAGAGGTGTGCTAGTTAACGTGAGCACAGTCAGCCCGCTGCCCTGACTTTGTTAATTTGTTGTGTTAGGAATTGAAGCTCAATAGGTGGATTATTAACAAAGTTCAAGTGGCTGACTGAGGTGAGGATGTTAAACTAGACACGGTCAATGAGTCACTTAAGATGGTTAAAAAGTGTCAGGGGATGTTTTTTCCATCTAACTGCAAAGCACATTTTAACCATAGTATGAAATGTGTCAGTTTTTTGCATGGGTGAAGTCATTCTTGAACAATTGTTTGCATTGGCACATTCATATGATTATGACTTTAACTAATAATGTAAGGAGTGGCCTGTGGAACGCACAGTTGTGTTAAGTATAACATTGACACAGTGCTACCATAAGGCCGTCAACATTTCTTTCAAAACACATCTTAACCAATGTTACCATCTCATTGTGCAACAGCAGTAATTTCCCTCCGAGGAGGCTGTCAGCTTTCCATCAGCTGTCAGCGTTTTGCCTTCAAAAGAGCATTTGATTCCTGTAGTTTTCCTCTCCCCCTGAAAAGAAGCAGACAGATGTAAAAGCCATTAGCCTCGGGGAGAGAGAGCACAGATGTGTCAACAGGGCTTGACTTTTACAGTCCAAGTGAAGTCTGAGAAAACAGCGGCTGTGTGGAGGCCTGTGTGGCTGAGCAGTGATCCTGGGACACGGTCGCACAGCGTTGCCCCGGGACTCCAAACAGACCGTGACTCTAGTTCTCATTACAAGAGCGGGTCAGACCACCCCAATACGGAAAATAAATAATGCAGGGGAAAACCTGAGTGCTGCCACCTCACTGACAACATCCACACAGCCGTGTCCTTCATGAATAAGTGGTTCAACCTTTTATATACTCCTACTGTAGGCTGGGTTTTTACACTCCAAGTATAATGGAGGTTTTCAGCTGAGTGTTAGCACTGCAATTTCACTATGGTAGTTACTGACTATTTTCTTGGTCAGTGGCTTGTTGGAAGGTCTTTTAGATGTCAAAAAAATGAAGAATATTCTTTGCTTTATCCTTGAGCCCTGGTTTACATTCTCAGATGGCTTGTTACTTTTTATTGGTAAAAATAAAAGCACATAACCTGGGTTCTGTATTTACATTTTGCATCAATCTTAGTGGGAATGAAAAATAATAAAAATAATACACACAACAAAATAAAAAGAAATTACATCATATAACAGCAATGCACTAAATAAATGTAAAATGTGCAATTAGGTGTTTTGTAAGGATTTCATAATTAAACGAAAAATATAGACTTTACTTTTAAATAATAAAATAAAAATATCTGGAAAATCTCACAATTAAAAAAAAAAATGTTTTCAGGGTTGTCACATGTCCAAAAGATACTGATACCAGTTTGGAGACCCTGGCAAGAACATTAGCAGTCCTAGAAACTTAGAATGTTTTTAATTACCAAACACTGCTGGCCACTGCACACTGTCTAAATTTTCACAAATATGTTGCCAACAAATTTGTGCAATTTAGACAGTGGTCTCTCCCTTTCGCTTCGGGCAGCTTTTGGTTAAAAGTATGACTGAAGATGTCAAGTCTTTATGGTACTATTGCTCATTTAATTCAGAGATTGTATCGTGTGGTATTGAAAAGTATCGACAACTTTGACAACCTTAATTGCTAGTAATCCTTTTGCAATTTTTGCATAACAAAAATGACTTCCGGTTGTTGCCTACTAATGTTCTATAATGGATTAACTGTTGAAAGCTCTCTGTACGACTATATACACAATCTAAATCCACTTATTTCTCTCCTTCTCACTTTCTCATGGGCCCCCTAAAAAACCCTTGAAAAATCCAATTCTTTATCTTAATTTGATCTCAATTTCCTGTAGCAGTCGCAATGGAGAGCCCAAGATGAAAGACTTGAAACTCTAATTAAGCAGTAATGGCAGAAGCAAGTTGATATTTTTCCTGCCTGCCCGCGCGTTTCTCCCGAGTCAGCCCTCTCCCTCTTTCTATGTTTAGCTTGATCTCTTCAAATTTATTTCCTACTTTGTAACCAGAGGCAAGAGCCCTTGACTCGCTGCCCCCACAGCCGCAGCCAAGGCAGCCATTTAAGTTGTGATTAAAAATTAATGGTTGAGTGAGAGAGAGGCAGGAGAGAGGGGAACAGGGGAGGGCAGAGGAAAGAAAGAGACAATGCTCGAGCATGAGGGGAAGGCTTTGGAGAGGGGAGCAAAGCCCAGGCAGCAGCTGCTCCCTGATAGAGGGTTGGAAGGTCTTCTCACAACTCTGCTGTGTTTAACTGCTCCGCTCACGCCCCACCATGAATATTGCATTACCACACTATAGGGTTCCTTGTGTTACCCCCACAGAGTGTCGAGCCGAGTTGCTGCCACTGTGCCGAAGCGTCCGAGTCAAGTCCTGGCCCCCACTGTGAGGAAAGGGGTTGTTAAAATATAGGCAGACATACCACAAAAACCAGAGCAGCATTCACACATCACAATTGCCTGACTGGTTCAAAGAGGACGCTCATTTCATTCAACGTCAAAACAATTATTAACACAAAAAAATAAAAACAATATTTTCCTCGCTTAGGAAACTATTCTTGCCACATGTTTGTCTTTGGATCTGTGTTTAAGTCGTTTGAGAGGAAACTTTGTTCAGCTCCAGACGAGATGAGATGGTTTTCATTATCAAACAAATGTAGCACAAATGATGTCCGTGGGGGTTTTTTGGTCTGAGAAAACGAGACAATGGAAGACATCACACTGAACTTTGAATAATGGAACACAAATTCTTGACGTTAACTGATCCATGACTTATTTATGTTTAGCCAATATCAGCCTGTTTTCAAAGTTCAGGCTCCAGTTGTCACGTTATTGTATGTTAAGTAAAAATCAATCAATCAATCTGTATGTCAAAAAGTCAAAGACGAATTGATTGATTGATTTTTAACCAAATATACAGTATAGAAGAAATGCAGGTGTTGTAAATGTTTCATAATATATTCATACATTTTATTTCACAGGTAAGTCAAAGCTTTCTGATGAAGGTCAACGAAAAAAAGGGCAATCAATTCTAGCCTCGCCCGACCAGTCCAGTGCCTCACTCTGACTCTTAGGCCATGTCTCTAAAAGTCTCTAAAACAGAAATACCATGGGAGCACACAAGGTCCTGCCTTTGGCTTTACCGGATGATGAGTTGTGGCACTTACATCACAACCTGACCCTTTTCTTCTTCCTTCTGGCCTCTTTCTCCATGCCGTTTCATTACAGCATTTCAGAGCCCATTACCCACTAATACATGCGCTCATGTCAGCACTGCCAACAGTATTCCCTGTAGTGAAGCTCATTCAGGTTTGCTCATATCCCTTTTTTGATTGGAAAAATCTACCTATTTGAAAACCTTAAACAACAGTAAAGCAGTTTGGGAGCAATAAGTTTTTGTCTTATCATCATTCTGAGTAGTTATGGTAATAATAGAATCAACTATTTCTTTGATTAGGCCTTAGGAATATGAATACAGTCAAGAGATGATTACCAGGAGGCTCTTGTAAAAGAGATTTTTAATCTCAATGAGACTTTTTCCTGGTTAAATAAAAGGTAAATAAAAAAATAAAAATTACACATTTTTTTTTTAAACTGACAATTTAAGACAATAATTGTAATGGAAACATTTACGATTTCGGAAAACACTGGTATGTTTTTTGTAGGGAATTGGATTAAAAGGTCAGTACCACTCAAATATGTATACGCTAACTATTAAGCTAACATAGGGAATCTGTTAGCCTAGTTTAGTAAACAGACTAGATGCTGGGTGAAACAGTTAACTCTTTCTAAAATCAAATTAGCGTTTTTTGAACATGTATCTATATAAGTTTCATGCCTTGTCCTAATATAATCCTATTTCTGCAAACTTCTCAAAAATGTGCCATTTAAGCATTAAATACTTGAAATAAACAAGTCAGAAGAAAGAAGTTCACTGTTAAATCTCATTTCTGATTTCTCACCAAGCAGATGTATTTAAACTGTTAGATTATGTCACAATAATTTATAAAATGTCTCTATATCTCAGATAGATTAAATCATCCAACAATGTCTGTCTTGGACTCTTGGTTCTTCAAATCATACGTAGAAAACGGTAAAGAACAAAGACAAATATCGTCAGGGTGGTCTGTGTAATTTCACTGCAAAGACTGGAGTGTTCTTTGCAGTGAAATTATAGCAGTAATCTTGAAAGAGAGCTTCAATACCAGGAATGGATGTCATCTAAGGATGTCAACATGAAGGTATTATCAGATTTGTAATTTGCTTTTGCCACCTCCTCTTCATCACCCACCTCCTTGTTGCTACACTCTGTTCCCTCCGCTCTTTCCACGCTTCTTACATAATTTGTTAATTCTGTCCTATTTCCTCTGCTGCTGCCATCACTGCTCTTGCTTTAGGTCTTATTTGCAATGCTAATGAGGCGAGGCAGCAAGTAATGGTTTGTAGGGAAAAGAGGCTGCCTGGAACGATGGTGATATGGAAATATGGTCCACTGTTGCATACGGACAATTCTCTTTGAGAGCAGCTACATCATTGCACAAGCAGTGTCATCGTGTACGTTTTACTCGATATCATAAGCACCAAGAAATCACCAAATGTAGCAGCTTATGGATCCATTCATCAAAAATCATAGATGCATTATTGACAACTTCTCAATATAAATCTTACATGGCTTACATTTATGATGGACAGATAAAGTATCTGCCCTTTCTGATAAAATAAATCTGTACTGTCATCTTTCATGTCAAATTTAGTGGTGTGATCATTCAATAATCCAATAAGGAGCTTTGCATTTGTGTCTGTTCATTTCCAGAAAGAAATGTAAAATATGAGCCATAGCCTTAAGATCTTCCTTTTCCCATCACTGTAGTGAACCAGATGATTCTTGATTAAAGCAACAAGCAAGAAACCATTATTCGATTTCAACCCATGTTACCATCAGGCAGCTTTCAGTGGGCAGCTCCCCACTTATCTCCCTACTGTCCATGTGATTGAAATTACAGTCACGCCAATAGCAAAGGCAAGTAAATGGATTATTGAGCAACTGTAAGTGGCTCGCTCTACAGAGCCAGCTGTGCTGGCCACACTCAACAAAAAAAATCTAGCAATGGCAGCATAGTGCATGGTCCTGTTCTCAGCAAATACAAAGGGTATTTCTTGTATTGTGTTACAGATATTTCATTCTCATGCCAGCCTTTGTTTATTTGAAAGGTAAAAATTCTTCTACGTTTTTACATTCACATTTAAAGGCTTAGCTCTTTAAACCATCGTTACTTAGAATTGTTGTTTGTTTTAAAGGCTGAAACACATTGTTTAATGACTGCTGATGAGTGCTGACAGAATACCAGTCGCATTGTATGCATTATACATTGTTTAGTTTGTCGAGGTAGACTTTATTCTCTAGATGTTTGGGGGCGGCGCCCCTCATTAACAAACTGCCACTGGATACACACCCCCTAAAAATATTTAGTTCTGCACCCCCTCAAATAAGTAGATTCGCCACTAAAAGTAGGTATATATCATAACATGAGAAGAGCTAGCAGCTTTGAGTGCTGCTTTTCAGATATTTGAAATACTTGGTACAAATAAATATGATAACATCATTAGCATAGAGTTGTATGTGTTATACTCTTTATTCTCTTCATTTCTTGATATATTTCCAAAGATTTGATATGTGAATAGCAAAACATTTGGTGGGAAAGATCATCCCTGAAACATTGATCTCTACAAAATCCTAACTTCTTTATTATTATAACAAGAGACCGCGCATATTTCTTCATGATTTTCACAGGTTGGTTTTTTGGGAAATTTAAATTATTCTCATACGAAAGTCAGATATCCGTCAACATTTTAGTGTCTACACAGGCAAGAATACTATAATTGTATTATATGAAGAGAGAAAGTATTTTCTTTTTTTGCATCCATTACAAATGTGGTTTTCTGTAACTTTATTAAAGAAGAGCAGGGTGATGAAATCAGCTCTAAGACAAAATTGATTCAAACATTTGTCCTAGTTTAGCTCCTACTTTTGTCTTAATGAGAAACATATCATGTAATGTTTCCCCTTTAATATTAAAGCAGTTATTAACACTTCTCTTCATGAAAGAAGAAGAGACGTTCTCTCAAGTGTCCAATTAAAGGAACTGAAGAGGACTAGCATTAGATCATCTCTGAAGACCTTATTGCACCCAGCTGGTCGTCCATCCCTGGTGCTTTATTATTTTTTAATTTATTCAAAGCAATGTCTAGTTTTTTTCTTAGTACTTTTTAATCTCTATTTTAGATTTTCAACAATCAGGAGTTCATCAAGAAGTGGGGAAACGGTTGTAGACACTGCGGGGGGTTCCCTTTTGGCAGAATAAAAAGTCTTCCTCTCTCTGTTGATCAGACCAAACATTTTATCTCATCCCACTTAGTTTCTCTCCACTCTGTTTGTAGTCCAGGGATTAAAGGGAAAGATAACTTGGAGTGGATGGGTTTATTTGAGTTGAACAAACTACACTATCTATGGATAAGGGAGGGGGATCTAAAGGAGCTACAAGAGTGTTTGTGTCTCTATGGCATGAGTTGTGTTGATACAAGCAGATAAAGCTTACTCTGTTGTTCAAGTGGCATATGGTTATAAGCCTCTTTTGGACTTGCTCAGCCTGATGTACATCGGTTTTCTTCAAATTTGCACCATGTTGTTTTCGTCTCCTGCGGTGTGTCCGAAGGCTATCCTTGAAGTTCATCCGTGAAGAAAAGCTGAGTCTGTTTGAGTTTATCTCTACCTGCCAGCCACATATATTTTTAAACAATAATGGTATAAAACTATACAGTATGTTCAAGTGATTTGAAGGTGCACAAATACATAAAGACAGTGCAGTTACATTCATCTTCAAGAAGAGCTGGTGGCTGTGGCTGTCACTATTGTGCACCAGGGATGTTGTATTCATGAAGGCTACAGGCTGAGAGTGCTGAGGTTCCCCCTGAGTGCCATATGCACTGCTCTGAGTAAACAACACACAAAGCTGTCGGATGTGAAATGTAGATTATGAGAGAGTGCTTTACTACTAGCTGCAAGATAAACGATGAAGAATTCACAACACTGCTTTCAGACAATATTTATTTTCATTGCGTTGTTACTATAATTCTTCTTGAATGATGCTCGACAATATTAAGAGGGAGGAAGAGGCTGGAAGAATTGAAGAAGATAATAAATTGCAAAGGGACCAGAAGAGTCTCAAAAGAAAAATAACTTGATTTTCTGTGAAATGTTTCACATCCGCAAATTTTGATAGGAGTTCAAATTACAATTTAGACCAACACAGGGAATTTACGAATTTATTGGGGAATTACTACAATTCTACAATTCATTTAGCAGATGCTTTTATCCAAACAAAGTACATAAGATTGTAAATAAGATTGTAAGTATAACACAAGTAAGAATTTGGAAAGGAGGAAACAATGTCAGGAAGTGCAAAAAACAGTTTTAAGATGCTTACAGGCAGAGCACAGAGCCATCAAAGCCATACTAAAATCATCATTATCAAACAAAACCATCGTCATCATAGTCATCAATAATATCATCAAGTGCATAGGAGATCATGAAAGAGCTGGGTCTTTAGATTTTTCTTAAAGGTGCAGAGGGATTCTGCGGACCGAATGGAGTTTGCAAGTTCCTTCCACCACTGGGGGGGGCGACAGTTGAGAATAGTCTAGGTTAAAGCTTAAGGCCTTGCTTGTTGTGAACGACATTAATGTTTTTTTATTTGGCCAATGTATGTAATTAAGGACATTGAGCTTCGTAGTTACTTAACCATTGTTGCTATTATTATCTTCATCTGGATGATGAAGAAATCGCAAACGATTGTAATAATTGATTAATTACTCAAAAGTACTTTCCACGCCTGAATACCACACACATGATTGATCCAGATCTCAGATGTAACATTCAGTCACTTTTCATTGTCTAACATAATAGCGTCATGTTTTGCACTATTGGTTGGACAAAATAAGACATTTCATAATGTTAGACTATTTTCAAAAGTTTTATTTACCCAGTTTATAGATATAACCTAAGGAAAGCCTATGAACCAGTTCATTATTATTTATTATTTTATATTCTAGCTTCTTTTTTCCAAGACTTGTTAAGAATATGGACAAAAACATTACGCACAAGTCTCCCACTGAATTATTATTTTGTCAGTATTCTGTTTACAGCAGGTACAATATGATATGACACACTTTATTGAACCCCCTGGGTAAATTTGTCTAGAACAAGATTATATTCATTTCATGTTGTGTTCATGTTTGCTTTGCCTGTCGTGTTTTCCAGTAGCCTGACAACACAGTTACACTCACAACACTGCCAAGAGCACAGTACACAATTGGTGCAAAGGTCAAAGGCAGTTTGGCTAGGCATGATTCAAAACATAACGAGTCCAAAACAGACTCCGAAAATCTGTCTGACCCTCAGGTCAGGTTCATTAAGAAGACTTACAGAGTTAGCCAGCTGCCAGGCATATTCTTTTTTCGTAAAATGTCAAGCAACAGGAAATGTATGAAACCTGTATTGGTAATCCAAACATTACAGACTGTATCCTTTTTAACTGCATTCATAGAGCTTCTGATAGCAGCCATTGGCCTCTTAGTTTTAGTCTTTTCTCTTTGTTGTTTTTGTTTCAGCCTGGATTTAATTGTGAAATCTGTTTGAGTAGCAGACACTTGAAAAGGCTTTTCACTTGAAATTGCCTGCTTCCCATGGGGCTGGGTACTAGAGCTACAGCAAACACAGGGATTCTCATTGTTAGATCATTGTGTCTAATATGAGGAAATTCACCAGCACCTCAAATAATGATTAAAAATGCTGTATTACCACTATGTGGGCATTAAAGCTCCTGTGAGGAGTTGTTACCTGCTTCTGAAACTGTTTAAAATAATAATGATGCCTCTATATGACCAACAAAAGCGAATGCGACCATCAACAACAAGATTAAGAATTTTTAAATAGCAGTTGTTCATGCTTGTAACCATTGCTGTTGAGTAGGTGTCAGACAAGTTGCTGTTGAACCAGCCTTTGTTTACATTTTCCACAGTAAAGATTCAAAGTTAGTGTAATGAATGATTGTAAAAGGACCACCGTCTGAGATTTTTCGTCAGAGAACATAACTTACACATGTATAAGACTAGATCAGCAAAGAGATAAAACTAGCCGATTTAGCCACAGGGGACGCCAAAACCAATGCAATCCAAAGAGTTCTTTACAGGAGCTTTTTAATCTGAATGATCCTTATTTTTAGTCTTTAAAAAAATGTGCTAGAAACAACAAATACTTTCTTATTGATAAATCAGCAGATTCATTTCTAATAAAAAAAATCTCATTAATTTCACAGAACATCGTTAAAGGCTTTATATGCGATTTTTCACACTTAAATGTAATAGAAATCAAGTATATCCTCTGAAAATAACTCTGTGAGTCATGACTGTCTACAATGGGTGTAACACCCGAGTCCCACTGTCTGTGATGCTTTCCGAGTTTTCAGAGAGTCTTCAGTTTGTTTACATCACCGGGACGGCCGGCTGGCTCCTCCCCTCGAGTATAAAAGTTGTTTAATTGAGGGACTAGAGAAAAGAAGAATAACATACTGTACTCACTGTTTAACTGCGTTTCTAGATCACGGTCATTTCAGGTAAATTTACATGCAGTGTGAAGATACGAGCATAATAAAGATCGCTAGAATTAGCATGCTAACACAACAATGCAGCGCAAGTTGTGTTGGTTTCATGCTGGTGCTCAGGGGTGAAATTTTGTCTCTTATTTTCTTTGATCCATTTTTGGACCAATCAACAAATCGCTCTCAAAAACACATGCATGTGTTGGATGGCTGGTTGATGCTTTTACTGCATCATCAATAGCAAACCAATAATCTGTATATAGATTGAGGATAGTAAAGACGAATAAGCCGGGCAGAAAAGGTAGGATGTGGTATGAGACACTTGAATTGACCCTGAGAGGAAGCACAGGCTGTGTCGTCTCTTAAGCCTCTCTGAGTGTGGACGGAGGCAACGTGTGACTTCTTCCTCTCGCTGCAGCTCGCTCTGCAGCTATCTTCTGTATTAGCTCTTAAGTCTTTATCTCACTCTGTCTCTCTCTGCCTCACATAAACCCTCTTCACAGTTTGCCTGCAAGCCCCTGAGCTTTCAGGATAGAACACACATAGATATACACAGACACAAAAGACACACACACACACACACACACACACACACACATATCTACTGCAGCTGAGCCCCCCTGCTTACAGTGGTGTTAGGACTGCATCTTCTTCCCTCCGTTGTGGAAATAACTCGATCAGCGATGGCTGGGAAGAGGTATAGCCCAACAACAGCATGAGATTTTTAACATTCAAACCAATTCAGTTCATTCAGGGTTTGTAAACTAGACCATAATGTTTTGTCTTCATTCCAATCAGTGACTTGAAAATGAGCGCTGTAGTGCAGGGGGGGGTGATCACTAAAGCTCCCATGACAACAGTTTTAATATCAGTGTTTGTATTTCTCTATCAAGGTTTAATTTTGCTGCTAGCATACAGCCATGATTGCATAACCTTGAAAAAAAAACTGTAATCATAATGATTTATCTTAATTAAAGCCTCAGATCTTGTATTAAACCATGGGAGTGTCCTTTACTGTTGGCAATCTTTGACTATATGCCAAATAGTAGGGGGAAACCAGCCAATTTAGATAAAGAAAGAGACCTCAGTTTAGAGAATAAAGGAAGCATTACCACAGGAAAACATGAAAAAGATTGCTTCTAACAACCACTTCTTTCTCTGACTGCTACTCACATCAAATAGAAGTGTTGCCTGAAAAGGTCGAAACCAGCGTGAAACACTTTGCTTCTGTGAAATCTTCCACCTTCATTTCATGGCCTAATTATTTCAAAACAAATGTGAAAGAAGAAACACTTTGAACAAGCGGTGCAACTACAAGGAAAGGGAAACAGTCCACGGAGACGTGTTGGAAATGAGACTGTACTGTCACAAAAGGTAGACGTGAATTTTTATTGATGCCAGAAGGCACATTATGCTTGTGCGAGGAACTAAACCAATACAGTCGTGCAGGAGGGTGTATAAAAGAATATGAACATAAGTATACAATAAAAAAAGAACAGAAATTAAATTAAATACGCTAGGGGAAACCACACAATACTGGTTGGCACAGTTGTATAGAAAGATGCATTAAATAGCTGTGGTTGAATGTTGCTCGTCCAGCCTCACTCTCTCTCTCTTCCTGCACCCCCCCCCCCCCCCCCCCCCCTCCTCCTCCTCAAACATGCCTTCCTATTCTTGCTAATTATCAAGTGTGCTGCCTTATTCCTCCAGCAGCTTGTCAAGCTCTCCAGGAGCAGAGCTGACCCACTTTACATGCAGATCTGTAGAAGAAAACCCTGCCGATGCTTTTCTTTCTCTTCTTTTCATCGAGCCCCACTACATTAAATATATATTAGGGATACTGAACCTGCAACAGAATGCCGGCCATTTATTAGCTCAAAGAACCGTAGTGATACTGCCAATATTGAAAGAAAGAAAAAAAAAAAGTGTGAAGCATCTGAGTATGAAACACTAGGGAATTAAAACATGAAGGACAAAAGAAAAGGGGATTTAACTGCTTGTAAATGATCATTTCAGAGTGAAATAGTCGATCTGAGTTCAGGATAAATTACATGATTCTTATCTGAGCCTTTTTTTAAATGTTTTTTTACTGTGCTTAATTGTTTTTGCAAAGACTATGTAAAACAGACTCTGTCTAAATATTACAAATCCTTCAACCATCAATAGTTAGTTGAAGATATTAAGATGTAATTTGTTAAAATCAAGATCATGCTGTGTCCTTTTTTAGCAGCTGGCAGACGGCCTGCTTTGGTTTGCATTTCTCTCAACTGTATTATAATTAAAAGGAGGGTCAGTTCTGCAGTTTGTCAAACACCAGGATGTATATGTAAAGCTGATGTCTTTGAGGCAACGTTTCTCTTGTAAAATAAGCCAAGGTTTCGAAAATTCCTGCAGTAGGATTTTCAGTCTTGGTAATAAAGCACAACTAGACACTGTAAGTATATCCATATTCGCAAAGCCACTAAACTCCTGAAAATGTGCCACATTTCCGGGGTAAGCTGCATGTGTGAACACAAGCAGCTAAACTTTTCACCCTAGCTTTACCCAGAAATGTTCCTGCCAGCCCCAGTAAATTTCCACTAGCAGTCAGGGGGAGCTGATGTGTGAATGCAGCTGGTTTAATTCAGGAAAGTTCACTGCTCATGAGTGGGCAGGCTGATCAAGTTTATATCCTGAAAACTGGTCTGGGAATGGTGCGAACTTCATGCGTGTAATGAGACTGCTTCATTATGTCTTCTGCTTGCCAGGATGTTCTTTTCTACTCGTTACTGATACTGTGGATTCATCCTATTGCATGTAGCATTAATGAAAAGGCATCATAGCCTCGGACTCTGTTCCTCATCCACCATCTTGACAGGACCTTTTTACGTCATGGCTTTCCTCCTGAGATGGATTAATGATGGATTAATGATGAACATGGTAGTATCAACATTAATATAGTATTTTGCGGCTTGTTGACTTTTTAAAGTGTAACAGAGGCTGGTGGGACCTGGTCAGTATTAATCAACAAATGTGGGCATAAGTCAAACGTTGACCCATTGGTGCATGAAAGAGTCTCCATAGAAGTTAGCATTCATCGTTGTAGCATTTGAATCGATCCAATTGATTTCCCAATGTTTAAACTGTGAGAGTGATGGATCAGAGCCATGTCACTGATGTGGGTAAACCCTTCATTGTTTGATATTATCAAATAATTGTCAGTGCAGTTGAGCAGAATTATCTTGTGACAGACATGAGCTTGATTTGTATGAACATGGGCATAAATTAAAATTCACCTAACTAAACCAAAAATTAGACTAACTTGAAACACATTTGTGATTGCGTTGACGTCCGTCTCTTCCTGTTAAACTGTAGAGCTTTGAGGCAGAGTGGCATGTCTAGAAACTAATAATTTATTTCCTTAATTAGCTGTCAATTATCACTTGTTTTCTGTTCTCTTCATCATCAGCAGCAGCTGTTGAAGGTGTTTTTTCTTTCAAAGAAAAAAACTTAGTATTCCACTGATTATTATCATATCATGACATTTCAAAAGAAAATAAATTACAAACATATTTGAAACCTCATCCAGCCCTCCTGCATTCAGGCTAATCTCTTGTATACCCTTCTCTTGTCACAAACTACATCAATATTTACACATGAAAGCAAACAGAGACAACAGTGCATCCTATTAGCACTGTGAAGTAAATATCAGTGTTCCTGTCACGCTCAGCTTAGACACAGACGAGACTGGAATATCCAGCACCAATTATAAACCTGCTTATACATCAGACTCTGCGTTAGCTGCCTGGAACATGGTCTCGATGCTTCCTCATCTCTGAAGGTTAAACTGCATCCAATTCTATAGACTCCAGCTACCATTCACACAGCTCCCTTTAAAAGCATGGAGTCATTCTGAAAATTTCCATCATTAGCAGCGCCTCCTCTGTCGCTCCCCACCCCCACCCCTTGGAAAAAATCAATAGCATCTGCTGCTGCCCAGCTAAGCTTGCTTCTCTGCTGAAGGAGACAAACAGCGGGTGAGCTAAATTGATTAAGCATCAAGCTATTTTAAGAGATTATGATTCTTGACTTTGTACCATTGACTGTACATTAAAATGGACAAAGCATCTCCTCGCGTTTTTGGTAATCACAACATAGCAACAGCAGAAGGGAGCTTGCATGTGGTTCCGCTAACCGAAGCGCACATTTCATTTTCAAATAAAACATCAAATATCCCTCAGGTCAGTACAGCCCGCAGCAGAACAGAGTCTTGTGTCGTTTGGGAGCAGACACTTGTATTTGTGGAAAATTTCAATGTCTTTATTGTTAGTGTTTGTTAAGTTTCCTCTGGCCTCTCATCCTTTACTCTGCTAATCCGGTTCAGAGTGCTACTAGCAGCTACATTTGTTACATCCGCTCTCCTTTTTCATCAAATAACTAATATAAACTACTCAGCAAAATCCACACTTGGATATCAGCATGATAATAACTATCATGACAGAATCTGGGTTTGATAGAAATGGATGAGGCAGGGTTTATGACCTATACTGCAGTCAGTCAACAGGGCTAGCTCTAAATATTTTTGGCTTCATTCCCAGGCAATTGTTGTTCTGTCCATCTGAATATACCGTCTATGGTTTGTACACATCAATGAAACAGTAAAGGAAGCAATGACAAAACATCTGCAACAAAAAAAAAAAAAGGCATCCTGCACAATTGCGTGCCACTTCTTGGGGGGAAAAAATGATAAAAGGCATTCAGCTCACTCAGTGTCTGTGCAGGCAGCTTTTGTCACATATCTGCAGTGGTTGTGGGTAATTAACGTGTGACACAGAACACTGCTAAGCTAACAAACGACGCACATAAGAGAGCTAATTGCATGCTGTGGCATATTTGCCGTAATTATCAACCCCACCCTCCTCCACATCCACCCATGCTCGATTGAAATGTTGGCCTCTTTAAGTATTATCATAGCACACGTGACAGCAAACTGTTAATCAGGAAAGGGCTTTACTTCCTTCACCCTGTGGCCCCCTTCCCCCCCCCAGCTGCCTCTGTTTATTTGCTCTGCATCTGTTTGATCTGTTTATTTCTTTGCTTGAGCAACAGAGTGTCACACTGGTCGAGGAAGCGTTTGTTTACGTGCGTTTATGTTTGAAGGTTTCCTTGGATTGTTGCAAGGCGCTGTGGCTGTCGAATTGATAAGTCGTATATATGCACAAATGTCTTTTTCAGGCTGCGCGCTTAATTCATGCGCAGCCATATGTGAGTAGATTTCTTTTTTTGGATGTGCAGCAAGAGTCTGCCTGCACGCATGAGAATAACATGGCTCAATTTCCATTTTTATGAACAATCCGGTTACCTCTGTCAGGGAGACTGATGGAGAGAGGTCTGCTGGATCAATGTCACTGTGCCTCTGGCATGCCAAGGAGTTTGTCCACTGTGTTACTGCTTCCTACGCCTCTCCTCCCCAACATTATACTCACACAGCAACAAGAACATACACTTACACTTTGTCACAACTCCACCACTCCTCTCAAATTCACAGTCTTCCCTCACCATTTCTCACCCTTCAGTAGACAGGATAAATTCTGACATTTGACAAGCCCATCAGCATTTTTTCCTCCTCACACTCTACAGACAGCCAGCCTGCAGAGACCCAAACGTAACCTTGAGCTAACTTAACCTTGAGCTTAATGAGCTACTTAAACAGACCCAGGAGAGCCCTCTGATATTTGCTGGTTGTAATGTTAGCCACTGGCGCTCTAGTCGCTCAGCAAGAACATAGGAATGAGAACAAAGTTAGTGCAACAGCATTTGCAGAAAAATCTTTAAAAAAAAACCATGGTTGGTCACTTTTCAAGCCCCAGCTGTTATTATTTTTGTCAGAGCTGCTACTTTCACCCACACACACACCATTTGGCAGCAGGCTTTCATCCAAAGTAGTAAGTATTATGTGCAGTGGGAGTGGAGGCACTAACCCTGGCACTGTTTGTGCTCTTCTCTCCCTATTGAGCTGTACAGCACCACATGGAGCACACAGATAGATAAATCCTCATGCAGCGTAAGATTAATCAGAAATGATGGTGGCCATTAGACAATGTCAGGCAAATAGAACGTGTTCTCCCTCCCCCCCCCCCGATTCTTGTTGATTTCAGTGCGGGAACACAACCTGCCAAATTAAATCCCCCTCTGGGCTTTTATGATAAACAGCATGAAGATAGTCTGGCAGAGTGTTAGGTCTTTGGATTTTGACTGTCAGAAAGAAGAATTCACCCCCTTCACATGTCTTTTTCTGAGACGTGTGAGGAAGAGGTTTTGTTCTACACACCCTCTGAGGATCTTAAATATTTGAAAGACGTGAAGCACACTGCAAAGACCTCATGCTAGCTTTGTGTAGCTGTCATATAATCCTACGAAAGTACCCTGCAGAAAGAGACGTATTGAAAGACACAAGAATATAAGTAAAAAAAAATCCCATTAGATGTACAGCCTGTGTGGTTGTGCATTTCCCTCAAAGCTATTTCAGTATCACTGTTGACTAAATTATTAAGCAAGGTGCGTTCCATATGTTGTTTCTCTGTGAGTGCTGCACAATCAATACTGTGCTGTTTTCTCTGTTCAATCATCTCTCTGCTTGTGGCTCCACTTGGTCAGATAAATCACAACTAGTCAGGAAAAAAAAATCAGAGATCCATAAATGAAAACATTCTTTGTTGGATGAACAGTGGTCCACCGTTATCGAACTCTACTATATCAATAGATGAACTCTCTGAATGATATTGTTGTCTCAGTTAGCATGTATTGTTTCCACAATGCACAGAGCGGCTTTTTTTGAAACAATGTCATTCTTACTCTGAGATATATGAGAACACATATCTGTCGTATCTTTGCACTATATATTAATTATCTGGACAATGATTAGCTTATCTTAGCATGACGACTAGAAGAGGGAGTAGGCCCGTCCTGAGGTTTAAAAACAAATCTGCCAAATTGAATATCTTGTCAGTTTAGTCTGACAGGTATATTTGTATTTTTTACAAATGGTGCACAAAACTCTGGAACATTTCACAAATGTTTTAGGGGGTGAGCTGCATGTGCGAACCCAGCTGGCAAAGTCGAACCACTATCCAGATTTATTTTTAATTTTTTTGCCAGCACGCTTGTAAAACTCAGGGGAGCAGATCGCAATATTCAGGGAAATTCACATGAGAGTGGGCAGTGGTGTGATATCCAAAACTGGTATGCATCAGTAGGGATCTTGGTGCGTGTACTGTAATGAAGCTGCCTCACAACCTTTTCTGCTGGCCGGTATGTTTTTTACACTCGTGCGTCCATATTACTCATAACATTGATTCAAATGCATAAAAACTGTGCAGTGTTGGTCGCTTCACCCGTCATCTTGGATTTACATGTATCAAAAGTGTGTCAAATAGTTTGTTGTTTTTTCGCTGTATATTCAGAGTTAGAGTTCATGCCAGGTTGTCTTGAGACACTTTTTGTTGGGATACTAAACAAAGAGAAGCTTGTTGCCCTTGCACTGAATTGGTTTTATTTGGTTTGCCTCCAAACAACTATAGAACAGTCTGATTTTCTAATGGTTCATTTCCAAGTGTTTGAAGTGCAAATGCTCCTGTGCTGTTGAGTCAAAAAAAAAAAAAGGTTCAGAACAGAACCTATTAATCCCTCTACTACATGCCATGAGGTACAAGCTTAGAATATGTTTGTGTTTTATTTTCTCTGTGTCTCATACTCTAGACTAGTGTATATTTACCTACATAGTCATAAACACATATAAATAGTTATGTTTCTGAGTGTCAGCACAGAGTGGACAGCATCACTGCGTCTGTTCCCCAGACAGAAATCTTGCACTAGAGCTGACTGCCAAACAACGAGCACTACTGTACATCACTGTGCAGGAACAAAGCAATGCACAAAGCTCCCCATCTCGTGACCTTAAGTCTAGTGTGTGCATGTGAATGCTTATGTGTGTGTGCTTGCGTTATTTTGTGATGTGTTCCTTCCACCGTGTATGCGAGGAGAGAGTGCCTGCAGGGGTGTCAGCGGAGGTTTAAGATATTCAGCTTGCTGTCAGCACCGACACATTTCTCCCTCTGCACCGCTGCACAGATATGCAAATCCATCCTCCTCAGAATGCAGAGCACCAGATCAGCTTCAATTTATTCCATTCTGCTCTCTCCCTCTCTCTACACTCACCCTCCCTCTCTGTTCTTCCCTGCTCTCTGTTTCTCTCTCCTCCTCCTCCTCCTCCTCCTCTCTCGGCTGTCTCCACTCTGTCTTTGGTTTTTCTGTTTAGTCTTGGCTGCTCTGTTCCTGGCATATGCCCCCACTGAGGAATTGCATAGAGGTGAGAGGATTTCTACTGAGCAGATTCAAGTCTGGGCTTAGTGCAAAGACGCGCTCCATTCTTTCAATCTAGTACAAGGTACAAGAGGTGGAAGATTGCCTGAGTGTGTGCATTTGAGCACATATTCTCCTTTGTGTGTGTGTTTTAGTCCTGTCGAGGATTGTTTGTTCCGTTTCCTTTCCCTCTGGTTAATTACTAGCGATGGAGCAGCAGCGGCCTACATTGCTAGTGGAGAAACACAATTAGTCAGTTGCCAAGCCGCTCTCAAAAAGGCTATCTCACCAACACACAGTGTCATCAGTAATCTAGTCTCAGCATAATCTAAATGCCAATGTCTATCCTGTGATCCATCCCCAGCCCACACTACATTTACATTCTAATTAGATGTGGCCCCGGCCGCTTTATAAGGACCCTCTTTAATAACACGCCTGTATTCACCTTTTCAGAGTCCCACAGCGGCTGTAAAAAAAAGCAGGCTACACTTTATATTTTGTCCCTTTGACATTGTGGCTACTGAGGATTTAAGGAGCTTTTTAAAGCCCTCGGCACCCGAGTGTGTGCAGCCTGACGAGAGGTTTTCATGTCTCTCGAGGAGGAGTTGTAAATGGTATTGTGAGAAAATGGAGATGTAGTGTCAAACAGGAATAAAACGCTTACGTTAAACAGATCACACTCAATTTGTCCGTAATAAAGCATAAAGGACATGTAATTGTAGCCCTATAGGATTGGTTTTTAAACATTTGATTACATAAAAAGTAATTTCCCGAGCATTAAAAGCAATGAGTGTAGTCCTAAACAATATTTTTAATAGCATGTTTTAACTGCAATTAGAGCTGAAACGAAGAATTATTCTGTACGGATTAATCCCCTTTGTGCTTTTCTGGGTTGCCTGAGTTTTTGGTTGTTTCATTAAATAGTGAAAGAATTATTGGAAAACTTTGAGCCCTAAATAGCATGTTGGGATGACTTTTTGGCCTGACAAACAATCCAGAAGCCCAAAATGTTATTTTTGCTTAAAATGTAAGAACATTTGAAAGTTCTGCATTTCTGCTTTACCTTTACTGATTAATCAGTCTTAAAGACAATTATTCAACTCGTATCTTTTCAATTCCTGTTGTAATGTGCTTTTTATGAAAAGAAAAAAAACATCATTGAGAAATATAGTATTATGGTATTTCTATGCATTCAGTCCTGCTGTTAGTCTGTTAGCTCATGCTGGTGTCATTAGCCACACTTTTAATAACTCTGTTGTATGAAAACTCTTTGAGTAATCTGATGTGACAGCTGTTCAAACAACATGCAGTTGCATGGCTCTCTGACTGTTTGGTGTAGCTGCATGTTTAAAAATCCTGGTGAAGACATTATTCCCACAAGAAGATTTGATGGAATTTTAACGTGAGAGTGACAAACATTTCCTTAATGACTGCCCTCATTTTCACTCAAATGTTCCCTAGATGGTGGTGATAAGTGTCATTCCAGATTTTCTCATCACCAGTGATTTTATTGCAAACATGAAAACAACAATGGTGGATTTTTACCAGCTGAGAAGATTACTGAGGAGACACAGTTGGCACGTTTTTCTCTCAAAGTGATTAGCTGTTAACAAACATCATAAGATTCAACTTGTTTGTACTTAATGTGCTCTGGAGCTAAAAGCTGGTTTTTATTCCAACAAGTCCTCCACATGCATCGACAAAAAAAACATTGTAACTGCCCTCCCAAAAGGCACAGTTATTGTTTTTTAATCTGATGCTTTTTTTTATTCTTTAGACAAGTTTCTTCATGAATTCAGGAAATCATTTTTTCAAAAGTAACTATATTCTCTGATTTGCAGCACTGTCGATAGGCTTTCTTTCGGTTAGGACAAAAAATAACTTGTTTAGGAACTAGGAAAGTCATTGACAATAATGATTGAACAACAGTAATTGTTTGTACGACACAGGAAGCAAACAATAGTTTCCTTTGTCAAAGTCTACATCAGACTAAATCTTCCTCTGCTCCCAATGGACAAAGATCGTAACGCTGACGGAGTGCTCTGAGGCTTTGTCTTGTTTTTGGGCTTTTACTTTGTTATTAGATCAGTTGCAGTCAAAATGATACAGTAGCTTTGTAGGGCTTTCACACTTAATACACACAGTATTTTTTGTGAGCTGAGTGAGCTGATTTGAGAACGCAGCAGGATATTCTCCAGAGAATTCACCTGGAGCCAATGGGAGGGGGAGTGACGTTTCTATACTGTGACTGCTACACGGTGCGTAGACTGTCTGCTACGATCTCCGTGCAACTAATTAAACGGCTGCATTACGTTTTCTGTTCGTCAGTATGTTGTTCTCCGCTCTTTTGTTGACACTGTGATTTCGCCAAACTCCACGTAGCATTGATATGAAGACAAATATTGTCATTAAAGCATCATATATGGCGGACCATGTGACGGGGATAGTCTCCTGCTGTGAGGTGCATATGTGAACAGCCAGGTCAGGAGAATATCCAGAGCAGTCCTCTTGAAATGATCTACATATTTTCAGGTGTGCAGATGTGAAAACCGCTTTATTGTTTTTTGAATCTCAGTATTTGTATGATTTGTAAAAGCTCAGTGGATATGTGGTATGACTAATGTGAGGTTGGAATGGTTTGGCAATCCTGAAAACACTCTATGAGTTCATTATTATTAAATATATGTTTGAATTTTTCTGCTACTTTTTACTCCAAATCTGCCGCACATTCAAGACTTAAGCTTTGTAAAAGATTACCAGAACACTTACTTTAAAATAAAACTAAAAACCCACTTTTATAAACTCATGCCACTGACAACCAGTCAGACTTCTAATGTTCAAGTTTGTTAAAGTTGACTTTTTGAGAGTCCAATATGACTTCTGAATTATTCTGTATGCTCTAATGAACTTTGAGTCTTCATGGATAATGCATGATGAGCTTTAGTGATATCAGGAAAATGAAAAACGGAATGGGAAATGGAAATGCAAAACAGAGTGCTCTTATCTTCAGCCAGTTTGAGACATCTCTGAGTTCATTATTACACATGGCCTCCTTTAGCCGATGGGGTATCCTTGGTTAAACTTAATTTCTCTAAGGTTGACATTTCATTACAGTTTAATGTAACCATACTCAGCAAATATACATAGGTACAAATGATCCCTTAAGAGAAATATCAAGATTTGAAATACTGCATTCTGTGTCAGATGGTTGAAGTAAGCTTCGCCCTTTTTTTATTCTAGCTGGCAGGCTGAGAGCCATTTGAACATTATGGAAAATATAAACTTGGAATGCTTCAAATAAAATCCCAACCGTGTCTATCTCTAGTAAAGTAGAAAGCCAGAATAGCGGATTATGAGAATAGTCTGAAGGTGGATCCTGTAAGTGAATTTGAAGTTTTCTATTTATTGAAGAAACATCCCACAGTCTCTCATTTTCTTTTCTCTGAGATCTCAGTGGGTTGGAAGCAAAAACATTAATGCACAGGCACAGTTCTGTGTGGAAATGCTAAATAGACCCATGAAACACTTACCATGTACTTATACATTAAACAAGAAGTGACACAGGGCACAGAATTGATTCAATTTATTATGTCGCGCTCATGTGGTCTCCAGCTGACTTCTCTGTTTCTGCTGTTAGGTTCTAAGAGAAAAATGAAAACCTGATGACTCTGAGAAAGAATCTACTTGAAAGAAAGGTTGAATAAAAACAAGTGTTTCTCTCCATAAGAAAACAAAGTGATCAAAATCTGAATTTAATCGTTCTGAAGTTTCCAAACACTTTTTTTTGGCGACTCCAGATTTTTATTTTGAAAATATTTGTCGATAATTGTAAAAATGTGTTTCAGTATGTGGAGCATTGCCCATGGTGCTTTAATAACCCTGTTAAGCAGCAGCTCAGTGTAAGAGCATCCAAGAGAAGTGATTGATAAGCTGTAAGGCTCTGGCTCTGTTTTCAGGAATCAGTCATGGCCGCAGGGGAAAGCAGCTCTCTGTTAGAGAACATCAGTTGCAGGAAACTACTGCTAACTGATAGATCCTCTTGCTCAGTCATTTCATGTATACAAGTAATTGTGGTTAAAAGGAAAAAGCCAGTGTTTCTTTTGAACTGTTTAACTAACAGCGCTCTTCAAACAAAGGGTCAGGCATCAGTGGTGCCATGGCAGAGTAGGACATGTAACACATGGCTTCCAGAAGGATCTTCCGTCTGCTCGTTCATTTGTATTCAGCAAGAACTGGCGTGTGAGCAAACTCCAAGCGAGAGTGTAAAATCTTGGAAATGGCAGAATCACCTTTTCTTTACTGGTTGGGTTTGTCCATTGTTGTCCATTGACCCCAACATTTGCATGAAAGGAAAATCAATTAAAAGGTTTTCAAAAAGAGAGTTTTATAAGTAGGTGGAACATTTAGTTCTGCAAGATTCCCTCACACTCTGCAAGCCCTTCATTCATATCATAGTTTCTGCTGCTCAATTGAAGAAAGAATGAAACAGGGGATGTCGTCCTTCAGTGGTGAAGGATGAGATCATGAGAGTTGTTGTCCTCATCGAAAATTATGTTAATGGACAGGGTGAATTTAGGGTTTATTTGAGTGATGTTAGACCATAGACACTACACAACATGGACGTAGTCTCAGCTACATCAACCTTTGGTTTCTTAAGAGTTGTAATGCAGCCTGAGATGGCGGTCACTATTTTGGAAATTGCGACTCCTCCAACTAACTTCTGGCTGGCAAAAAGGTGGAGTTGATGTGTACCCTTGTTTTTGTCTAGCGCGTTATCTAGCTAGCAAATTCCAACCGATGAAAACAACCCGAACAAAGCCGTCAGTTAAAGGAAAGACAGGTTATCGTGTGATGGATGCCATGGCCTCCTGGCAAACAGCTACAACACTCCCACCTGTCAGTCATATCAGTCACATTAGTAATAAGGCAAAACACTTGGCCTTAATTGTAAGATTTGTATTTCTCTCAGATGGAGGTGAATAAATCAAATACACCATTAACTTAAATAAAAATATGGATTTCACTGATTGTCATTTTTTTTTCTCGTATATTTGGTATCCCAACCATTGGGATACTGTAAAATACATAGCTCTTCATAATTTTTTTTTTTTAAATGGGTCCAGTAGTTCTTACAAATACTAGTACATAAATATGGCATGTCATACCTTTGAGGTTTCACTCAACTGTAACTCAAGTTTATTTATAATAGAAGCAAGTGAAGTTGTAGCATCAAACCCCTGAGTGAGCTGAATTGAACAAAAATGTGTTTTATTTCTTGTTAGTGAAACTTTTCCAAAGAATCCAAAAGGGATTTAATCTTTCAAAGTAACATCTTCTTTCCTCAACAAACACCAACATTCAGTCTGACAGCAGTGTTGTTATTACTCAAGGTTTTCTATGTTCAGTGTCTTCAAGCAGCCACAGAGCTTTAAACATTTACAGAACTTTTGTGTCTTTAGTGTTGGGTTTTGCGGAAGCTAGGAAAGGAAATGCAAGTTCATGAGCCATAACAAGAGGTATGCGGAATATGAATTTCTCAAACTGAGTGAACTTGGCTCCAAGTATTTTTTTTTAAACATTAATTCTGTTTTTCCAGGTGACTAAATTGCCAAAATTAACTTTCAGTTTGGACACTTGCCAGTGTAAGTGATTGGCTGTTGACTGTCAGACACTCTGAAATGTTCAGTCATGTCCAACATACCTTGGCTGACAGACTGTAAACTGTTCACACGCCAGCTGAGCCCTCCTGAAAGAACAGCTTTACAGGAAATGAGTGTCTTTTTAGAGGTTGTTTATTAAGTATGTTTACAGTGAAAACGTGGGTTTAAGAGGAAAGGAAAGACATTTACAAGAGCCAAGTGACTACAGATTGGAGCCAAGGAAACAGGTCTGAGTGGAGAATAATAACTGAGTTGCGGCTTTAAATTTTGTCATTACCATAATTACACACAATGCCAAAGCCAAAATTGTAAATCCATTGTCAACATTACTCCTCAAACATCCTGGAAACTGAACCATAGTCCTGTGATGTATGATGACGTATTTGTATTTACCAACTTCAAATCAATGTATCCTGTATGTGACGCCAATGTCCAATTCTCAGTTCACTCATACACAACTGAATTGATTACTGTCGACAGGCTTCACTTACCACTAAATAATCACACTGTGTTTTTAAGCTCTGAAATGTGGAGCTTACATTTTTAAGGTCTGAGATGTAGAGGTTTGGTAGCATGTCCATGTTTAAACATTTGTAATCCAAAAAAATTGGATCCATTCATTTTTGCCTTTAATTAGAATTATAGTCTGGTTCATATTTAGATTGAGGTTCATTTGAAGCAAAGCCTTCTTGATAATCAAACATCAACAAAGATCAACATTAGGAGTTGACCACTAACCAGAACAGTTGACTAAAGGTAGCCCGAACAGCTTCCATTGGATGTGACTTTGTGACAACAAGATTCTGTTGTGTTTTAAAGGTTTAATATGCAACATTTGAAACACAAGTATAGCAGATATCAAATATATGCTGAATAAATATATAGTCGAGTAATGACATTCTAATATAAGACTGAAGTCAAACTCCCTCTGGGTTTGTTGTTTGTTGTTCTGGGCGGGACAGCGCTTCTTTCATCTTGTTTGTGTCACTCACCGGCTCAGACATGTTTCATGCTTGTTATTTTTCTCAAACAAACCCCCTCATCTCCAACTGTTTGCCTTGCCACCACATGGGGGGGAAGCGAGATGGCCCCACTCATTAAGGGACGCTGTTGGGAGAGGCATAATGACAGAGTATCGTCGCAAGAGTACAATTGAAGGAGAGCCATTGGACTTTCTGAAGAAAACAATAGAAAATGCTTTGCTTTGCTTGCTAAAGAAAAAGGAACTGAATCATATTTTGACTGTATATCAGAATGGAGATCAGTCCTACATATGGCTGTACTCAGTCGAAATACTAAGGGAGGGGTGGGGGAGGAGGGGAAGCAGTGCGTTTAGGGAGTCTGTTTTGGTCTGAGAGACAAACAAAGATATAAACACAACTATCACTTCACTACCTCGGGAACTAGTTTTTGTTAAGGGTCTTACAATATAGAAATGCCAATGGATATTCAATGAAAACAATTTAACAATATGCACCTCATCTAAAGGCCGTTGATTGAACTGGGAAGTTGTAGAGGATCACTCTACTCAGAGATTTTACCAGCTTGTCAGGATGTTTCAACTGCTAACCATCCTTGTACAGGCTTCACTCTCTAACCTGCAATGCCAATATTAACATCAACACACTCTAAGGGGGTGAAAAGCGGCTTTTTCAATTTGTCAGCCGGAGGTGGTCTTCATCACTCAACGTATAGCTTTCTGTAACTGACAGTCTGACAGTCACGCTCGCTTTCTGCTGCAGCTACCCAGGTGTGCGTCGGAAAGAAACAGTCAGAGCTTCAAACATTTTTGATTCATCCAAATTCTTCTTATTTCTACTTGTCTCGACTCTGTACGTTCTTGGATGAACTGAAACAGTCTCCTCTGTGCTGGCAGTTATCGAGTCATTGTGCTTTCAGAGGAGAAGCGGGAGGAGTGAGACTGTAATGCAATAGACATTTCAATCAAAAGCCAGAAAGAGAGTTTCAGAAAATATTCAAGTTTAACCTTCACTTAAACCTTACCCTGTTAAATCAGAATGTTTCAGACACTACTCACCACACACCAGGGAATACAGCGACCTTTGTGCTACGTTTGAGTGCCAGAAACGTTATTTTTTTCTGTATCCTTGTTATTGAAGTCTTGTACCAACTACTCTACACACAGTGACAACACGCTTCTCACTCCGTCTACAAATTTAGCAGCTTAAAATAATCATGTGCAACTTTAGTTTCCTGACATCGGGGGTGTTTGTTTGGTCAACTGTTGTGATGATTTAGCAACCTTTATATGTAGCTTCAGGCTGCTGTCGCCACGGTTTAATGACCATTTGTTTTGACAAAGCAAAATATGCTAAAGGTTTTATTTGACAGTAGATTGCTATAAAGGCAGAGGACATGAAATACACGGGTAACACTTTAAGTACCTTTATGTTGCATTTAGAAGCAGTATAGAAACATTGAATCAACACTCTATAACAATTTTTGGTGCAAGCCGGTATAAGGACAAGTACTCGTGTACTGATTACATTTAATATCAGTACAACCATTTAGAGATAGATTGATGGATGGATAGATAGATGCATTTACATCCTTAAATTAATTTGTAGTTTAGACAGTAACTAACCAATTTAAGTGTGAGGTATGGATATAATTGAAAAGATTTTCAGACTGTTGCAGCAGATAGGGTGAGGAACATGTCATCTTATTATTATTATTATTATTCTTTAAATCTTTTTTCGGGTTAATATATATGTATGGGAGGGGGGCGTCGGTTTTGCGGTTTCATTTGTAACACATGTTTCATGTCATGTACGTCTTTGTAACCTGCTACCTACTGGATGCTTTGAATTTCCCTCGGGATCAATAAAGTATCTATCTGTCTTTCTATCTAGGGCGGCTGTGGCTCAGTTGGTAGAGTCATCGCCTTTCAACCGAAAGGTCGAGGGTTCGATCTCCAGCTGGGCAACATGTCCGTTGTGTCCTTGGGCAAGACAAGGATTGTCTGAATTGCTTGGTGGTGTATGAATGGATTAGTGTTGTACTTACTCTCTGATGTACGTCGCTTTGGATAAAAGCGTCTGCTAAGTGAATTGTAACTTTGTAACATCTATCTGTAATGTTGATTGGTCACCTCATCCCTTAATCAGTTCACAATCATAGCCAACACTTCTTTTTGTGAACATGAAAAATGGCTGTTACTTATCAAAAATGTATGTGGTTATTCTCAATAACCACATACATAAGAGTAATATACTTACCCTTGCATAATGAGCTGTTAGCAGATCAAATCTATGTTCTAGTTTGCATGTTATTTCAGGAGCACTGACATAAACTACTTATCACCATGTCCTCTCTACTCCACATCCGCCCACAGACCAGCATTACCTCTGCTGTCTCCCACTTGTCAGACACTGGTTCTCTAGCGAGTTGTGATGAACTGTCATGTGCGTGACTAAACCGGTTCAACAGTGCACCGTTGGTTGGAGAAATCACTCAGCCATTACAGCCCCTCAGTGTCTGTGAAAACAGCTCCAGGCAGGGTGGTTTGGACCAAGAGATGGGGAGAGACTGTTTTCTCTGCAGCGGGGAAGCATGGTTCATGCTTCTCCCTAACCCCTTGCAAACAGCATGCCAACACAAGTCGCAAACAGCACCTTCTCTATCCACTTGTAAATTCAGCCGCTCGGCAGCACAGGAAGGGAATGTAAATTAGGTGTGACTAACAGCAAGATGGGAATCCTGGCAGTTTTTCCCCTCCTCTCTTGCTGTTCTCCCCTGGCTGCCGAAGCTTTTGTACACAACCACTTTCCCGCAATGCTCAAGGCTGTCAGCTTGGTTTCACATGCAGAATGACTTCAGCTGGAGGTGAACTAAGCCGAGGATAGATAAGGAAAATGTGATAGAAGGGCAGAACTGCTGAGCTACAGTTTGAATGAAGACATTTTAAGAAATCTTTTGGATTCATCATAAACTAGGAGTTCTTTCACTTCATTCTCAAAAACACAAGACTAGCTTTACTTCGTGAAATGTACCAAATACAACAGCAATGTGTGATGTCTTAGAAACATTTGGTTGTAATGAATGCTGCGAGCTTTGTAGCATTGGTACACTGCATTTTTGGTAGGCTACATGTAGAAGGTTAAGGTTGGAAATACCTTTATTTCTAACAAACCAATGAAAAGTGCAAAATGAGAAATGCATTGAAATTATTTGTATTAGTTATTTTTAAATCCATCTACCCATCCATCCAAATGATACCTAAGATTTATTGGAAAATTTAGAGTAACCTCACTTAAATGAACTGTTGGAATATACAGTATGCCTTCCAATCTATTCCTTGGCATCGTGCTCAATGCAAACCATTAAATCCTGCCTACTCGTTTTGGATTGTTAAAGCATTTTCACTCTGCACTGCTTCTTTCTCTGCAGGCAGTGTACTTGTGATAGACTCAGAATTGGTTATTGTGAGAGCCCAGTGGGAATCAATGTAACAGATACTGTTGGAGGTGTTACATTCAATCACGGGGCTGGTGTTGCTCCACTTTTAACTTTTTCCTTTTCCGTGTCATCATTTGCAGGCAAGGAGTAATTTCCTCCTGCCAAAATGTGTCATCTGAAGGTGTACCAACACGTGGTTGGAGTGTATGCAAAGCTATCCTGGGTTTATTATCCAAGTGAATTGGGACTAGTGTGTAATAAAAAGATAGAATACAAATCCAGGCTTTTTTATTCTCCAGTGTGTAGGAAGTTACGCTCACAGAAAGGGAAACAGCAACCAGACAATTATTCTTGTGATTATTATTGCAAGGAAGTGGATGGGCCTGCATGTTATTGATGTCAGGAAGAATGTCAATGAACCTCTATTTCAGTCTAATAAATACTCTTTGCGCTGCTGCCCCTGGATTTCCAAGGGATTATCTCTGTGCGCTTTCCATCAGCAATGAACTACACTCTCCCATTATGTGTAATGGGAATAGTATGCATGTACTCTTATTGAATGTGTAAGGAAGGTATCTAAGTGTGGTGTATGCATGCATGTGTGTGGCTAAGTGTGTGTTCAGGGTTTTCTTTACAGTCTCTATGATGGAGAGCTAGCCCTGTGCAGACAACCTGTGCTTATTTTATGGCCTCCTCCCCAGCTGCAGCATGAGGGCAATAAACCTTTCTCCAGCAATCTCCAAACAGTGCAGCAATCAATGGGAAATTATCTCAGCCAATCGATGGGCCAGCCTTTCTATTTCTCGGGCTCCCTACCTCTCCTGCTGTCCTATCTGTATCCCTTTCTCGTAGCCACCCCCTCCCTCTCTCCTTCCATCCCTTCTGTCTCATTTTTTGCTGTCTCCCTGTTTTTTCCACCCACTCCTTCACTGCCCCTCCCCCACTTTCACTTGCATTCCCTCCAGCTCTCTGGGCTCCGCAGCACCTACTCTGAAATGCGACAGCTCAGCAGCTCCAGAGCCATTAACAAAAGTCGCCTTCTCCCAAGGAATATGTAACAGTGCTGGATTGTCTTTCCTGGGCAATATAATGAGTCTGACTTGTTCATTCAGCCACAGGGTACTTCCCCTGACAGTCGTGACAACAAGGCCCACTTTACTGTACAGTATGCACATTGCTGTTTCTGTTGCCCTTGGTCGTTGGTGGCAAGTTGCACAGGACCTTGTTATTTCTCCATGTTGGGTACATTTTGTCTTGGACATTGCCAGAAAGGTCAATTCTTCAAAAATCTAAAGCTATTAAATGATATCCATTCTAACATTAAGCACTGTAAACACTCAAAAATTGCAATGGTAACAGAAGTGTTATGAAAGTTAACTCATGTTTAGTTATTAAAATGGCACACAGTTCAGACGAGACGGCAAAGATGTTGATGTGGATACTGAGGTGGAATCACAGCTGCTTAAAAACCACCTCATCAAATACGGATAGAAAGAGATCATTATGTCTGCAGTTTTGTCTTATCGTTGAAATTCTCTCTTCATTGTTTGGGTACTTCTTATGTAGTTAAGTTAAAGCTCCAAAAATAATGTAATACATATTTTTCTATTAACAATGCAATGCTTGACCACTTCTATATAAAATAGGTTGTTGGAAAAAATCATAACCTCACTCTGCAGATCCTCTAAACTCTACAGAGCTCTATTACATTTCAGCCTGTCTGGTTTCCCAAACCCGGCTTTTTTGGTTCACTCTCAGCACTCTTGTAGCACTATTTCAGCCACAGCAGGCGCTTGTTATCGGTGAAAAGGCTCAAGAACCAACTGAAAGCCACCTGCCTAGCAATAAATGGAAGACAGTCCCTGTTAGCAACTAGCTAGGGAACTTAATGGAGCATTAAGCAACTAAAGACCCAAATACATATTTCCCACAAAAGAAAATGCAATGAAATTGGATACATAAATATGTTGACTTATGTCAACTAGAAGTGTAAATGGAAACAGTGTAAACAGTTTTATAAGGTCAAGTTATGTCAGCATTGTGTTTGCTAGGTGCGCTAACTACTGATATCAATGGATGATATTGTGTCTTTTGCAGTTAGTGGATTTAGTGAAGCCATAGGAGACAATCGAGCATTGTATTTATAAAATAGTCCACCTTTCAATTGATTCAAACATGTATTATTATATAAGAAATATGTATTGTTTTTGTACTACATTGTGGTGTAAATGAAATGGTATAGCACCAAAGAACAATCAGTTAGAAGCCATTGGCTGGTTTGAAGATCCAATACTTAAAGAACTTTTTATGCCAAGACATTTCATCTGTCAACCAATACATTTCTATTTTAATAAGTAGTAACCTGGATGCAATTCTGGCCGTGTTGCCAAAAATTCCAGAGTTGTTTCCATTCCTGAGCAGCTCTTGCTCCTGGCAGAACAGACAGACACTGACAGCCATTCAGACATGCTAGGAAATGTTGAGCAAACAGCACTTCTCCTAAACACCTTGTTTATGCTGCTACTTCCCACAGAGTTCAGCCATAACGTGACAACATGAAAAGAAAGCACAAGTGACAACCACCACCCCTGCCTGTCACACTTGTATCATTCTTTCCCCTGCCTCAGCCAAGGGGAAAACAGCCAGCTAATGTAGTGGTTTGACAAGCAGGAGGCCAGTGTTGGGCAGATACACCCAGGGTTGTTATTTGCCTTGCAGTTAAAGAGGGTCAACATAGGTTATCAAAACCCAGCAGAGGTTGTTTTGCACTGAAAAGGATAAAACAACAAAACACAGTGAGTGAGAACAAGCTCCATTGGAGACTTTTAATTTGCAATTGATACTGTTAAGGTGTTACTGAGAGAGAGAAAAAAAAGTGTTAGAGTAGATGAGGAGGTCAGCTCCGATCAGTAGCTACAGGGGTTTTGTTTATGCACCATAGCTACAAGCATTTATATAAATAGCAACCTGACAAAATCCCGCTTTGAGATTCTCAGCTGTTTTCCTCTTTGTAAACGCCTCATCGGAGGTTCACATGAGTTAGCAAGCAACAAATTATAACCATGGAAATTCTCACAACAATGGAGGCTACTGTTGGCAAAGTTAGTCGGCTAATCAGCAAGTTCATGCAGGTGCTGCCTGCTGGCTCAGCATCAAATCCACATGTATTAATGAAAGAATACTTGACTGTTGTATTCTTGGCAGCCTTAGGAACACACCGCGATATGAAAATGTTGTGGGTACAAGGGGAACAACATTGCGAAACTCTTATTAATTGTAAAATTGTGGTTACTAATAAGAGCACTTAACATTTTAATCTAAAATCAAATATTTTTGACAGGGATGACACTTTCATGCAACAGAGTTTCAAAACATCTTTATTAATAAAGAACCAATTTATAACAAATGTTATCTCAAGACACTTGACAAAAGGAGCAAATCTAGACCTTAGACCTCAGTTCTGTTGTTCTAATGGAAGCAACAAAAGAACAAATGAGACCCCTGAATACGCACTTTACACATAGTCTGGCCTATTTTCCATTTCAGTGTTTGTTATTATGCTGATGATACCATCTTGTATGTTATCTTCAGTCCAAAAAAAGGTGTTCCAAGATCATGCCCTCTTTATTGAACAGTAGCTTGCTTCCAACTATAAAAAAAATACAAAATGTTCACAAAAGGAGAAAGCTCTATATTCCAGCTCCTACTATCTGCCTTTATTGCCATATTTTTGTGGGTATGGTAATTGTTAATATTGGATTATCTTTACAGTACATCTACATGACTGGATTAAAGTCCATCTTATTTTGCTACTTACAAAGGCTGAGGTCTAATCGCTCTTTGTCATGGAATAAAAGGTCTCATTGGCCTTTTGCCTCATCATCTCTCTCTCTCTCGCCCCAGCCTCTCTCTCTCTTTCCCTCCACTGTCTCTGCAAGGCCGTCTCTAATCAGCAGGCCTTGAGCTCTCAGAAAGGTCACTCTGTCCCTTTGATGGTGTTTTGATTCATCCCTTCCTCTTTTCTCCCCTCCCACCCTTCCCTTTCACCCCCTTTCTCTCGCAGGGAAGCTGGAGAGTCACTACCACCAGGGTGCCAAGAAGGGGCTGGTCCCATCAGCTGCAGAGTGATGTCAGAGGAGATAAAGATCCGGAAAAATCTGTTCAAACCCAAGAGAACATGCAAAATTATTTTTATCGCCACATGTTTCACTGGGCCATTGGAACATATGATGAGAAGTTGTAAATGATGAGTTATCTTTCAGCTTTTATTATTTGGAGTTGCATTTACCAGGGAAAAATGGTATAGTGATATAATGGTTAATGGAGACGTTAGATATTAATTAATTTGTAAACATCTTAATTCTGATTCTCTATTTGATTGTTTGCATAAATAAAGACAATTTCCAAATATAACTTGTGCATCTCTTCTTCTATTCTGGTGAAAATGTGATGTGTCAGAATAAAAAAAGAATGAATGCTCCTTCTGAAAACACCATAGATGAACTAGAAATGCTAGGTTATGATTAATACACCCATCACCTCAGATAAAGAAACATTTAGCTAAATCTTCAATCTAAAGCCAAAGAACCAGAAGAGAAGTACGCCCTCGCTCTCTTTGTCATCATCAGCTCTTACCCTCATACCCAAGTCCTAATTTAGACCAACAATGGCTCTGTGTTAAAACACACAGCTACCTCATTCATTTCAATGAGACCATTACATCTGCACAGCAGGAGGGATGATGCAGAGTGTTCCAGCCAAGAAATGCAGTGTCGTCAAGCGAATCATCACGCTCATTATGCACATCAGTTTAAACCTACGTCACCCAGCAACACACTGTTTAGCTTAATCAAATACATGAATGTGCAATTGAATACCTTGTAGCATTTAGCTAATTCTGCTCACAAGCATTCAGTTGAAACAGAACCTTTCCGAGGCCATGAAAACTTTGAGTTGTGAGACTATACCACAAGTGACATAAACATACATGTGATAAGCTCTGAGACACAGGTTTATGAGTCTTGGATGTCTCTAGTCTTTACTAACTGTAAGGTCTCACCAACACAGAGGAAGAAACCCCAGGCATTTTTTGGGTGCAAGGATATTTTTGGCCTAAACAGCATTGGTTAACTGACTTGAACCGTGCTTCCTCGTCCCCACCACAAGAGTTTCAAACCAGTCTAACCGCACGATTGTGGCATATGTTTGAACACTGGTTTCTTTAGAGGATAATTCTACAGATTTCAGTCATGAACCTTCAGCGACACCTGTAGCTATTTGTTCTAACATTTACATTGTCCTATTAATTCAAGTTTCTTGGGGCAGAAAACACCACTTGAAGTTTAAGTTATGTTTGGGCCATGCTGAAAATCGTCTTTATAAATTGTTAAAGCTTTATACGCACTGACACAAAATCTATTTATTCTTAAAAATCCTCAAGGCCAGCTGATAAGCATTGCTAAATTGTGTCATTGAATGCAGTTTGCATATATTTTAATTTAGCACACAGTCAAGCGGGTGACACCGCAGCGGGAGCAATTTGGGGTTCAGTGTCTTACCCAAGGACACTTTGACATGCGACTGCAGGAGCTGGGTTTGAACCACCGACCTTCTGAGAGATGACAAACTCTAACTCTGAGCATCCTCTACATGCATCAACAAGTCACCACTTTGGATAGAATCAATTAAAAGACTGTGCTGAAATACCCTTAAAATGTTGTTCAATAGATCTCAATGCACATAACTGTGCCTTGAGTGTAGTGACACCTATATTTAAAGCTTACAATCAGGTATGCCAAGATGCATTATAATGCCAGGTGTTAAAAAGGCCTTCACTCTTCTCAGGAGCAATAACATACCCATAATATGCACTTCCTGCATTCAGACTTAAGAATCTTTTGTGCTGACATTGAAAAGCACACAAGGTTTTTAATACCTTTTATTATTAAGTCTTTCCCCTGATTCAAGTGCTGTTGTGACAGGCTTCTATTGATACTCTGCCACTGCGATGTTATTTTACGTTACCTTTTACCTGTTCTCACATAACTCTGTTTATTCCCTTCCAAATGTGTAGAGTGGCTTTTCCACTAAGCTGTTTCTAGCCTGAGGGCGTATTTCACCACAGTTTGAAAAGCATAGCATGAATCACTAGCACACACACACACACACACACACACACACACACACACACACACACACACACACACACACACACACACACACACACACACACACACACACACACACACACCCATCCTGAGTTGCTATGTTTTTGACTGTGCCTGGCATTGTAATTCGCTGTTGATTAGCTTAGATTTAGTCTTGTTTGAGTTGCAGATTAGCTACACTGCTACTCTGCGCTCCACTCCATTCAGCATGAGAACGCATAATTGCACCAGCCCTCCCGGTAATCTCCCACCCAGAGAATGTAAGAGGTCTCTTTTGTAAAGTTCCTCCATAGAAGGTGGGTTTTCTCAGAGAGGCTGTTTAAGAATGGACTGAATTCAGCCCCCAGTGAATCAACAGAGACAGCTACTTGCCCTGTGGGTGGCTTTTTCTTCTGTCTTCCAGATCAGGAGCGTTTCTCACGATGAAAACAGACATCCAAGTTCACATAAACAAGGGTTCTGAGATGTAATGCTGAACAATTAAGCACAGGCAGTTTTTACTAAGCCTCTTTAGATAAAACCATACGATCATGTGCTGTTTTTGAAGCACAAAAGATGTTATGTACTGGAGTAGAAGCAATGCTCTTCATGAGCCACTTAAATATTAAAAACTATCCTGTCGGAGCTGCAAAAGAGGTGATGTTGTAAACCAATGTGGTTTTAAGAGAATAGTTTGATAAAAATGCTTATTCACTTATTTGGAAAGACTTGGATGAGAAGTCTAATACCATTAGAAGCTACAGCCAGAAGCAGGTTAGCTTGGCACAAAAAACTGGAAATGGGGGCAAAACAGCTATTTTACCTCTTTCTAAATGTAACATAATCTGCCCGCCAACATCTCTAAACCTCACAAATTACAGCTCTTTTGTTTTCTCCTGAAAAAAAAAACACAAGTGCAAAAACAACAATTTTCCATTATACAGGGGATTAAGTGCTGGGCTGGGCACAGGAATTTCCTGATGCCTCTGCTTTTTGCTTTGTAATTTCTCAAAGGAAAGAAATAGTCTGGCAGAGAAGTCCCATAAAACCACAGATGTCGATGGGCCACTGACCTTAGAGGTGCTGGTATGCAGATTTGGTTACCTTTTGTCCAGGCCTAGCTCGGTTAGAGGCTAACGTTACCTTCATTTCCAGTCTTAATGCTAAGCTAATAGGTTTGCCGACTGTATTCTTCTCTGAGAAATGAGAACGTGAGCTTTTTCTTTGGAACATGGCGATGCTCTATCAGTGGTGTTTCCATGTTTGGTCAGTGTGCCTGAGGCGTCTTCTGCTTCATCACAAACCAACCACCCTTCTGTTAATGATGCCAGTGGATATGGGGGAGGGGGAGGGGGCTAATCGGAGTGTATGAAGCAATGTAAAAAAAATCAGGTTGTGTCCAATTTCGAGAACCAGTAAGAATTCTAGCAAAAATCTTGTCACCATCCAACTGTCATCCAATTAACAAGGGTTTCAAATGAGGTTAGACATTTAAACAGGATAATTAACTTATTCATTTGGGCTGAAAAAAAGATGCCTGGCTGAATTTCCTGATTGAAATTAAATGCAATTGACTCCAGTCCAGAAGTATGCCCTCCTCACCATCAAGCCAAGTTTCCAGTTGTAGAAGCAGCAGGACCTTTGTGTGCTTGCTGAGAGACTGATTGGACTGAGGGCGCAAGGTCCCATCCCCCCCGTCCCCACAGGCCTGGAAGAGAAATTAGGCTATAGAGTACTTTAGAGGAGGTGGCAGCAGGCTGGGGAACAATACAACCTGGGAACGGCTTGTGGCTCATCCATCTCCTAATGTGTGACAGACTGCTGCCTGTCAAGGCTGGGAGGAAGAACAGAGGAAATATTTAGAGATGGATACTGTCAGTAGTTTCTCAATTAAGATGAACTGACAGTAGAATTGGTTTCCTGGAAATTATCACAGTGGTCCATTATTAGATCAACACCATCTTAGTCCTCCACATCTACACTACCACAACATGTTAACAAGCAAACAGGGAGTAATGCTTATTACATGCTTATTCTCTGACTCAATGAGAAAAACACGAGAAGAGGGTTACCACCATCTGTAATGGTGTTTTCACACTTGCCCAAAACTCGTCATGAGCTGATTGTGTGAACTCAAACAGCCATGTTTTCACCCCCCACTTTACCTGGACATTTTCCCGGCCAGCCCTTTGCCAAAATTCCTATGTGAAGTAGGGGTTTGCCAATGTGTGAACGCAACAGATAATATTCAAGAAGAGCCAACTGGGCGATCTATCACACGACCAGTGAGCGACTGGTGCGATCATCATTTCCACAGTGAAGTTGCTTCAGGCTTTTCTGCTCAGCAGTCTGTTATTTCCGACGTCTTCTTGATATGGCTTCAAATTGCATGTGGTTATTTATTTTTAAGTTTTTATTTTAAGCAGGTTTTTTTCTTTGCATCAAAACCAAGCCGGCTTGCTGCCAGCTTGTGTTCATGTTTAGAATAAAGACATTTAAGTGGTATCAATCTTCTCATCTGAGTCTCACAATAAAGGAAGACTATTTCCTTGAGTAAAAAAGATACACTTCATAGCTCACACTCAGTCTTTGCAAGTCTGTAACATATAAAACACAAGATAAGATAATCCTTTATTTATCCCACAATGGGGAAATTTACAATGTTACATGTCCTGATCATATACCTGACTACCTGATGGGACACCTTGATTTAAGATTGAGAGTTGAAAGAGTTACCGAGTTGAGCAGAATACCCTCCCTGCCTGCCTTTGTTGTGTCTCCGATGTGTCATGCCTCGACGGCTTTGGTTAGTCCGGAGGTACAAGGGGGGCCCCATCTGAGCAGGGGAAACACAGTAACATTTGAAGTCTTTCATCCCTCAAGGCAAGTGAGTAAAACGCAGCAAGAGAACCCAGCAAGGATGTTTGTCCTTGGTGGGTGGGCAACAGTAAATGTTCTGTAAAGGGTCATTTTCCAACAAATACATTGATCAAAGGCATCTCTAGTGTGCAAATATCAATAAATCTGCACACTAAAAGACCAAACTGACTTGACTTAAGGTTTCTGGCTCGACAACAAAAGGTTTTGGAGTCCTCGAAAGGAGAACAGATGCATAAATTCAATTAAAAATGGATTTCCTATCACAAATGGCTTTCACCCGCTGCCATTTCTAAAGATCTACTGATAAGGGATCAATTTAGTCCCTGACCTTTCAGCCTTAATGAATGGGGCAGTTGCTGTAACAACACACATGTATTAGAGGGTGTTTAAGTTATTATCATGTCAAATTTCCCCAAAAGAAAACCCTAGAATCACCCAGTGAAGTGAAGGCAAAAGAGCCTCCTGTGAGTTCTGGTATAATGACTGTCCACAGAAAGCCCCCCAACCAGTTTGTTTTCACAGCCTCTCTGAGCTTTTTAACACACATGACAACACACACAAGACATCAGACGAGAGTCTGTCTTCAAGGCGACTCCTGTCACGAGGGCTAAATCTGTGAACACAGTGATTTGTCAAGCTTTAGTCTCTTGAATATGTAAAATAGTCCCTTCTGGGCTTCTGTTTTCTTAGGAAGCAGGCACTGTAACAGATCCATAACATGATTACTCTGGATTAATCATTAGCATATTGCATATTGCCATATGATAGCCGATAGATGCAAACCCATTTTTTGCCACAGGCTTACAAAACCTGTTCTTATTCTTGAGACTGTTGAAATGTAATAATGTGACAGATGGTTAGATATTTCATAAACTGTTGAAATACGGAGGAAAGCAAAGGAAAGGGTGCAAGATTAAATCGTCATAAAGATAATGCATCTTTCTTTCCTGATAAGCTACATTCAAGATATGTTTTGCAAATGTCTCATGACTGGAATTATTTCTGTTTGACTAACTGGGTCAAAAACCCAGTTAGTCCCAAATTGGATGTCTCAGAAAAATTTAGAACATGGAGTCAAAAAAATGCCTTCACTTTCATTCTTGATCCAGTTTTTGTCTGACATGGGAAATAAATCATGTTGAAGGGAGAAATTATGACATTAACAATTTGTAAATCCCCTGTTTTTTTTAACTCTTCCTTTGATTTTGCCTTGTTGTGAAGTATTCATGTCACGTGTTTGCCCTGAGTGGTGGTCTAGGAACCACAGCTGTTTTAGGACTTGGCTTTAGGATAATCTCCTCAGCTAAATATGTACAGTTGTATTGACTTTACTGTTCATTATTGATCCATTTCTTGGCTCTTATCCAGTTTCATGTTCAAGAAAAAGCATTTCTCTGAAGCTTAATGTGTGTTGCATGACTCCCATCCATTAAGCACTAATGGTGGATAGCTCAGATGGTGGTTGCATTGCTTTCACCAGACAAACAAACTACAGGGTAAAGACACAAAAATAAAACACCTCTCACTGTCCATCTGAATATCCCCTAACTGGAGTATAGATATTCAGAATAACTCCCTCATTCACCAGGTCATTACTCAGTATATGATGCTCACTCAATGCTTAAATCAATAATGAGTCATAGGTTTTGATTTCAGACATTTACTAAACATCATCATTCTGAGGGGTTATCGAAAGTTATTTATGAAGTTTACATGGAACAGAATACTTTTCTTCTCTTGCAAATTTAAAAACTCAGAGTTGGGACACTTAAATTAAATGGTGGAGGGTGAATACAGACATGTAGACGCAGGTTTGTTTCGTTTTTCCATTACTTTCCAATAAGGATGTTCTGTGAAGAAGAAGAAAAAGAAGAAGAAGACATATTTTATTGATTGAATTCAGTTTTTTTACTCTGTTATTGAACATGCTACACACCCATAGGCCAGGAAAACACAATGACATTTGCACAAACACAATCCTATGGATATGCACTTATGTAGAGATGTAAGAGTGAGGGGCTGCACAGTTGGGGGTTTGGTCCTTGCTTAAGGGCACCTCAACAGTGCTCAGGAAGTGAACTGGCACCTTTCCAGTAACCAGACCAATTTCCATACCGGGACATGAACTGGCGACACCCAGTTCCACATATACAGACTGAGCTTCTGCCGCCCTAAGAGGAAACTGAGTTTTACTGCTAGATTACATAAAACAGCTTGGGACAGTAAACAACTCATTTACTACTAAACCCATGTTTAACTAAACACTCCTATCTCCCCCCACTTAGAACCAAACACCGAACCTGGGGGGGACAGAGCCTTATCCATAGCAGCCCCCTCCCTCTGGAACTCACTCCCTACATACATTCAACACTGCACCAACCCTCCTACTTTCAAATCACTGATCAAAATCACCTCTTCAAACAAGCTTTTAATATATGATTGTGATATATGTTCTGTTTTCTGTAGCTCTACCTTCATGTTGTTGTCGTTACGACTTGTGTGTAATGTTGCAATGTCTGTAAGTCGGTCCTTACTGTGCTGTACTTTCTGTTTTTTAACGCATGTACCGTGTCTTTAAGTTCTGAAAAGCACTTGTATTATTATGTGCCCGAAAAACTCAGCTAAGATGACTTACGAATGTGCTTTGTACCACATACTCACATTGAAAATGAGCTTAAAAATGACTGTTCTATTAAAATGAAAAACATTGAAGTTATTGGAACCACTCTTAGGGCCTTGCTCGACTCTGGGAGTGATTAGACACTGGTACACAGGAAGTTTGTACACCCAACATTTTCAGCAACAGTGACACCAACCCTATCTGTTGTGTTTATGGAGACAAGAAGCCTTATCCAACAACTGACATGTACGATAGAAGGTCAAACTTACCTTTTGAACACTGGGGTTGCTAATAATCTGCCTTTTGATGCTGTTCTAGAAACAGACCTACCAGTTCTTTATGATTTGTTGGAGCCAAAACAAAGCAGAAAGTGTAACGCTGCAGTAACCAGAATGCAGGCCAAGGGATCCAATGAGCCCTCCGCAATTCTCAGTGCCCTGCATTTTTTCAATGAGGAGTTGGAGACAACACCTGGGAAGTCTCGGAAACCCTCCAGACAGAGAAGGCAGGAGAAATTCCAAAAGACAGTGGTGACACCATCAACCAGCACTCAGCCAGAGTTACCACTAGGGTTTCAAGTTCCAGGTATATTATATTGTATATATATAGGTATAATATATATAAGTGATATGCAGAAAACTGATCCATCTTTAGTCTCTTTTCCAGGAGTCAAAGGAGAAAGAGCCAGAGGCTGAGTTGGACATCACAAGTGATGAGTATATCCTGCAAATGGCATCCTCTATCATCTCCCTCTAAGAGTCAGTGTTGCAGCTAGTGGTTTCCCAAGAAGCTAGAAACACCATACTTGCCTTGAGGCACTCCGTTCCCTGGGCTGGCCACCTGGGCAAACACAAAACCACAGCTCTCATTAAAAACCATTTCCACTGGCCTGGCCTGTGCAGAGATGTTGCTCAGTTTGCCACTACCCATTATTGGCACCCCATTTGAGCGCCTTGGGATGGACATTGTTGGTCCTGTGGAGAAATGCAAAGCAGGAAACTGTTATATGCTGGTTATAACAGACTATGCTACCAAGTATCCAGAAGTCTTTCCACTAAAATCCAATTTAAAAAGGCAGAAGCAGTTGCTTTCTGTTTGGTACAGTTCTTTTCAAGGGTGGGCTTCCCTTGTGAAATATGAACTGATCAGGGAACTAACTTTATGTCTACTCTGCTGAAACAGGTGTACCAGTTACAGTGTATCAGGAGCCTCAGGACATCACCATATCATCCTCAAACGGATGGGCTAACAGGGCGCTTTGACCAGACCCTGAAACAGATGCTCCGGAAGTTTGTAAATGACACTGGGATCAATGGCTGCCCTACGTCATCTTTGCATACAGAGACTTTTGTATGGACATTAAGTTCAGGGGCTGTTGGCACTGTTGAGAGAGATCAGGGATCCAGATGAGAGAGCGGCACGCAAAAATGGAAACGGGTGGCCCAATTGCACATGGCGGACGCCCAGCAACCCAAGTCCTGGTACGACATGTCAGCCAGACAGCGATCATTCGACCCTGGACAGAAAGTGCTGGTGCTGCTACCTAGTGATGACAACAAACTGTTGGCTAAATGGCAAGGACCGTTATAAATCCTAAAGAAACTTGGGCCAACTACATACTAGGTATCAACACCAAGGCCGTCACGCTCCTGTAGTGTACTACACATAAATCTCTTAAAAGAGTGGGTGCAGCGACCTGAAAGAAAAACAGAAGTGATGATAATAAGAAGTGTGCTGGATGAAGAAGAAGTGGATGAGCAATATTTACCTCTCTCTAGTGACCTGGGCACTATTCCTCGTGCGTGATTCAAATAATCAGAGCGAATGTCCTTTTAGCCTGATTCAATTAACATGATGGTTGAAGGCTGGCTAAGTCCGTTCCTCCACCGCTGAATCGCGCTAAAAAGGAAAGTTGTTTTTCCACAACTTGAACAGCAAACCATCATGGAAGAATATGAAAACTTCAAGACCATGTTAACAGCCAAATCAAAAACCTCTGCATGAGATGAGTTTCTATCACGAATGAACGTTATTATTTTCTATAGATAGGCGTACTAATTTGCCTACGCTGTAAATATATATTTATATATTGTGTGGGTTTTTTTCTTATCACTTTCAATATAACAAACCCTTATGTCAAGCGAACTTGGTAACTAGTAAAAGTAAAACATAAGAACATCATTCAATGTGGTAAGTGAATATCATTTGTGCCATGGTGTTGAATTGACAAAGTTTCCAGTGTCACTGTCATACCAACAGTGTAGAAATGGAGCAGTGAGTAATATTCAATACTCGCATAGTGAGAAGACATTTAACTTAGTATCTGACCACCACACAACTAACTCATGACTTACGTATTTCAGACAGAGACCGAGGAAAGTGATACCTGCAGACCGACATTGCAAGATATGTCTTTTAGCTCTCACATCAGTCAAGTTTCAAGAACAGCCTACTTTCACCTTCGTAATATATCCAAGATCAGGAATATCCTGTCGCAAAGTGATGCAGAAAAACTAGTTCATGCATTTGTTACCTCCAGACTGGATTATTGTAACTCTCTTTTGTCAGGGTGCTCTGGCAAATCTCTAAAGACTCTTCAACGGGTCCAGAATGCTGCAGCTCGTGTACTGACCAGAACCAGGAAATGGGACCACATTACTCCTGTCCTGGCTTCTCTGCACTGGCTCCCTATACAGTCTAGAATAGAATTCAAGATCCTTCTTCTCACCTACAAAGCTCTAAATGGCCAGGCACCATCTTATCTTAAGGAGCTACTAGTGCCGTACTGTCCCTCGAGAGCGTTGCGGTCCCGGAGTGCAGGCCTGCTGGTGGTACCTACAGTCTCCAAGTGTACTATGGGGGGTAAAGCCTTCAGTTATCGGGCTCCTCTCCTCTGGAACCGCCTTCCAGCCGGGGTCCGGGAGGCAGACACAGTCTGTATTTTTAAGATTAGACTTAAAACTTTCCTTTTTGATAAATCTTATAGTTAGGGCTGGTGCTGGTGTAGACCAGCTCTTAGTTATGCTGCTATAGGCTTAGACTACCGGGGGAACTGGCACCCTGAGCTCCTCTCTCTCTCTCTCGCTCTCTCTCTCTCTCTCTCTGCATATACAGTACATCATATTACTGCATGTATCTATCTATAAATCTCAGTCACTAACCACCTACTTTCCTGGGAGCTCTTGAGCTCACCTAGGCTCCTCAAGATCGTCGGTTGACGGCTTGCCAGAACAACCCCCACCCCACCACTACCCCCTCCCCACCGGATCATGGGTTGGCGGCCTGCCAGAACAACCCCCCACACCCCCTCCCCTCCCCACCGGATTGCTGATGGACGGTCTACCTCCCCCCACCCCCTTGCTCTCTATCCCTCTTCCTGCATCTTATCCCATCTCTCCCCCTATCCCTTTCCAAGCCCGGCGCAGTCTAGGCCTGTGAAGACTGTTTCGTCATGAGCCGGGGATCCGGCCGAAGATTTCTGCCTTTTAATAAGGCAGTTTTTTCTTACCACTGTAACTTTTGCTGCTTTGCTAAAGTGCTCATGATGGATAGGCCGGATCTTTGTAACATAGCAATAAGTAAGGTCTTTTACCTGCTTTTTGTAACATAACAATGAGTAAGGTCTTTTTACCTGCTCTTTTGTAATGTTAACAGACAATGAGTAAGGTATTTTACCTGCTTCTTGTAAAGTGTCTCGAGATAACACTTGTTATGAGTTGACGCTATACAAATAAAAGTTGATTGATTGATTGATTGATTGATACCGGCTGCTGAAGATAAGGAAGCTGCATGAAGAGCTCAAATTGCTTGACCAACAGCTGGCTGTAAGTATGTAGGCCTAAAGCAAAGTCTGATTAATTCCTCAAGCTATGTCATGAATTATAACTAAACTGAAAATCTGTCTCCCCCCCCCCCCCCCCCCCCTCCACTTACAGCCTGACAAATAATTTAAAAAATTTAAAAAAATCAAACTTTCTCCAGTCTGTTGCTTCCCTCATTATTATAAATTGTAGGTGGCCAAATACATTTTAATTTTTGAACATGTTTTTTGGTTCTATTTCTATCATCACTTGGTAAAATGAGAGCAAGGCACAATAGATCTAGATATATGAACATAACGGTGCTACCCTTTCATATAGGTCATTTTAGACATGGCACACAATGTTCTTATTTTTTTGGGCAGAGTGTGTCTAGGTTAGATCTGGTTAACTGAAATAAACCTGCCCTGGAGCAGGTTTAAGTTTATTGATTTGTTGCTATAGTGATTTAGCTTAACCTGCTTCGAGGCACGGAACAAGCCTGACTGACGTCAGGTTATCCTGAAATTATCCAGCTAACTGAGTTAGCCAGGTACGAGGAACGGGGCCCTGGTAGACCATGATCTCAGTAACTTCAGACGGCCAAAGGCTTTAGGTGAGATCTATCTATAATTCAGAAGTTTTCCAGGAGAATCCTTTGAGAAAAAATATTGTTGAACATGACATTATTGTTAGAGAAGTTGCTTCTGTGAGAAGATTAAGTTACAGGATCCCTGAGGGCTTTTGAGAACCTGCAGGGGGAAACTATCTTCTCCAAACTGGACCTCCGCAATGCTTATCACCTGAAAGAATAACTAATAGAAACACAACGTGAAACAGTTGCACAAAGTTAAAAGGCCTGTTGGAAAAGATTGTGTGACGATTGTTTAATATTTTCTCTTTCTATGTTTGCTTTAAAGGAGTGAGGAAGATGGTGGTGGTGGAAAATCTCCCGTAGGTTCCTGACAGTGAGGTGAGTTCTCTGCTCTCACTTCAAGCTGCGATACACATCTGGACAAGTATTTGAGCCTTTCTTTTGTTGTCTTTTCCTCGATGTAATTGCACTAACTTGCACAGCCGATAGCCTACCCTGACCTATGTTTTAATTTTGTTCTTTTTAAGGGAGGTTAATTATGATTCCAAAGAGCTGGAGAATCTCAAGTTCCTGGTGTCCCACCTCCATCAGCTCCTGGACCTGCACAAGAAATACAACTGCAGACTTTCACTTTCAGTCTTTGAGGGTGTGTCTAAGATTCAAACAAATAAATAAAAACTTGTGTGATGTTACAGGTGAACTCATTATGAGATACTAATGTTATGTTTAACCTTATAAAGCAACTTTGTTTTACGTTACTTTCACTATGCCAAGTTATATTGGCACGAATTAGAACGGTGATACATTTCTCTATCCATATTTAGTACCACTTTTAGTTTACAAGTTATATTTAAGACAGAGAGATTAAACTGTATTGGAATATATCCTTGCTACCTCGTCTGTCTTATACGTTTATCACTGATGTTTTTCCGACTGCACTTTAAGTTGGTTTTGTCTGTAATCATTCTAATTGAACTGACTTTGACAGGGAAGTGTACAGAATGTGGCGTTCTTCATACTGGACAAAGAGCCGGCTCTGCCACAGTGGAGAGCAGTATCCTTCCTCATGACCAGCTTCTTCGGTTTATCAAGGTAAAACAACTTCTGACTTCCTCAAAGCTACCAAACATTCACAAACACACAAATAGTTAAATGGTTATTCGAGTCTTGGATATGTCAAAGAATAGCAACAAAGTTGATTTGATTGCATTAGTCTCTTTGTGGCCAAAATGTACACACAAAATCTGCAATAAATTGTCAATGTTTGCTTTTGTATTTTGCTGTTTTTTCTGCTCTTTTTACTGATTTGACGAGAGTGAAAGAGTGGGAGGAGAGCAAGGCGGGTTCGGTCGATCTTGCTGCGAGATCTCACCTCCCCACCGGTCTCCGGGAGGCGGAGGAGAACAAGGCGGGTTCGGTCGATCTCGCACGCGAGAAAAGATGGAGAGATTGGCCGGAAAAGTCTTTTCAGAGCATCATGTTTCTTGTGTCAGCACCAGTCATTGGATAATTACTACCACACGATTTAGGATGGGGGTGTATTTCTCTATCCATATTTAGTACCACTTTTAGTTTTGAAGTTCTATTTAAGAAAGGGAGATAATGATTTGTGGTGGTGTATCCATGAATTCAACTGTACTGGAAGATATCCTTGCTGCCTCATCAATCTTATACGTTCATCACTGCGGGTGAGGTGGAGGTTTCGTCTTTTTTTTTCATTAATGCAAGACAAAGGACAATAGAGAGACAGAGAGAGAAAAAGATGTATATATATGTATATATATATATATATACATATATATAGGAGGGTTCGAAGGAGACTACCATTTTTACGTTAATATGAATCACTTTTCAAAGTCTGAAAACTTTCAATTAGTTGAGGTGACATAAACGTATAATATTGAGTTAACAGAACATTTTCATAGACTTGAAGTAAAACTAACTTTGAATTTTATGTTATTTTGACTTTTTGTTCTAACAAAAAGTCATAGTCTACCACTAAGCAAGTGAGGCTTAGCTACATGCTAACATCAGCATGCATCTAGTTAAATGCTTACACTGATGGTAATCAGGTGTATTCTAAACAAGTTAACTCTAAATTTAACTAAATCAAAAAAAAATCTATTTGGCATTGAACACAAAGTACAACTGAGTCTGATGAGAATGCATTTGTATTGAAGATTTGGTATTATTTGGCATTTGATTAAAGTTTTAGAGTTGAGGAGGACTAAATCAAAAGAAGCCTGAAAGATTTTTGAGTAAAAGCTCAGTGGATCACCAACGTTACAATGACGGGGCATGAACGTTTGCACCGTAAAGGTCATGGGAATCCATCTAATACTAAACCAAGCTTTAATCCAATAAGGGTCCAAATATGTTAAGATTGTAAGTGGATCTCTAGCGACTCTGACTTATTTGGACCATTAGTGACTTTATTAAATCTACTAACTTAATTACTTTACTTATTTTGTTGCAATCCAGTCAAAAAGTGAGACATTGTTTGGTTTACACTAGCAGATGGATCAACAGAAGGACCAGCGTGTCTGCCTTCTAATGGAACACACATTTAAAAAAGACAAGTTGAACTGCAGTCTTTAACATGGAGAATGGAAATGAATGGGGGTAATGGTTAAAACTATTTGATGAATCATTGGAATCTATTATTAAAGTTACTCACTTAAACCTATTACGTAGCTTAACCTTTGATTTTTACATGACTTCTTCTTCTCTATGTTACTGCCTTTTTAAAATATGCTACAATGCTATCAGTTGACAGAAACCTTTAATTTGAACATGTGCTAAACAACATGTCTATTAATATGGGTTTCAAGGTTTTACAGTTTTTTTTTTATAGAGTAATGGAAAGATGATCACACAAATGGAGCCAGCCTCTCCGTGATTCCACATGGCTGGCTGATTAGCCCTTTTCGCTGATGGAAAACACATGGAGTCCACACAGCTTGTTCATTTCAGCTTTGGGTTGGTGCGACACTCAGCAGCTATGGAGCACTTGGTTTGGAGCCTCGAAGGATAGTCGTCAACAGAAATGTGTCCCCTGCAGTCCCCCACTCGCCACTGACTGTTATTTAGCTTCTCAATGGAGGCTGGCTGCTCCCATGGGAGGGCATGAGTTTGCCTGCCAGCAGGAATGCATTGGAGGCAATAGAGGAAGATGGAGTATGGGATGGAGGATGGTGAGTAGCTGCTGCTCCTGCTGCTGCTGCTGCTTTTCCCTCTGTGTGAAAATGAGTCCATTAATTCAGCCCCCTCCCCTTGCTTCTCCCCCGGCCCTCCCTGTGCCTGTTGTCTCTGTTTGTTAGCGAGATGATTCCTTCTGTCATGTCAAAGGCAACATTATCATATTCTTGTTGCCTGGGAAACCAGCGCTGAGAGACAACGACTTAAAGCCTTCGTGGTGTTTGAAGCTGGTAAACATGAAAGGTTATCCATGGAGCTCTGAGGGTCGGAACCCAAACGTATCAGAGAGGGTTTTATTGTTGGAATCATTTTATTTTCTGTCTCAGTGAGAAGTTCCCTCTTGGTTGTTTGTTCATACCCAGCTCAGTTCAATTAAAACATGGATTTGAAAGTCACAAGGGTAACAATTTCAATTCACACTGAATGATAACGATCAAGATTTTACCTTTTTATTTTGTCTTGTGCCTAACAAAAGGACTTACAGTCTTATATTGTGTTCAAGTATGTTTAAAGAGATGTTTTGCACTGGCAAAAACACGTTATATGCAGACGATATGATTTTCTATTTGAAATGCACTTTGTTGTGTACATACAATCCACTCTCTAAATAAAAAACAATCACAGTGTGTAACAGATTATGCTTAATTTATTGTATACATTAGTCAACTGTAATGACACTCATTTCTTATTGCACACTTTGTGTATCTGAGCTGCATAACAGCTTTATTAGTAATATATAGCCATGGACAATGTTTGAGTTGCTAGGTTTGAATATATTCATTTGGCCTGTGTTTTTCTTCCTCTTGCTTACACTTGCTCTGTTTAAAAAAAAAAAATACTACTCTGATTAATTAAGAAGACCACTTCAACACACTGATCAACCACAGGATCAACATTCACTCATTAAAATGTTATTTACAACAGCAGACTTGGATTGCTGTTTTTAAAAAAAATCATTAAATTTATGACTCATTCAAGTTTATATCTGCAGACCAGATGGCTAATTAAAAACGGAGAAACCATTAGCATTTATTAATGGATAACCAAAATGTATTTTTAACAAATAAAAACGTCAACCCAAAAATGGTCTTAAACCGGTCATTTTAATGATCTGTACCAATAACCATTTGTTCCTCCTTTAAAAAACAAGGTTCATCGTTACACTTTAATTGTAACTAACCTCTTTTAAAGTTCAAGGCATAATAAAAACAGACCCAGTGATTTATTAATGTAGCCTGATTATATTCAATACTATAGCAGTAAATACTAATTTTGACCTACTTGCCCCATTACAGAAACAGTGTACTTTCACATTTGAGAATCGTATTCCTACTTTTACTTTGTGTCCAACTTCTTAAATTGTTGCATAAACAGCAGGAGAATTGGACGCTAAAGTCTTACTCTCATTTTCTGCACCTCAAACAGAAATGCACAATGTAATTGTTTCCCTTATAGGCTATATACATACAATTGTGCAGAAGTTAAACACCTTGTAAACTCTGTGTGTGTAGACATATGTGTAATATATTAGCTATATAATTTAGGCTACATAGCCTTTAGAGGGATTCGCTTTGCAGAATAACGGGTGGTTAATAGCCACAAAGACAAGCTGGTTGATTCTCCTCGTCCTCGATGACAAAAAAAACAAAAAACACACTAAATCACGGTCCGTGTAGTGCGGTTAATCCAGTTCCGTGTCTTTAGCCCGGGCTCCGTGGACTGTGACAGTTCAATCCGACTGGAACGCCTCATCCTGGATTTCCTTCCCGCTCCCCACTGCTGCTGGTTGGCTACATTGTATCAGTTCCCACACGAAGAACCCACCGCGGTGCTCATCCAAAGAAACGGTGAATTACGGGGGAATTAACCTGGATGGTACGCTACTCGCAGTGGGATTAATTGTCGGAAGACCACGGGAAGGGAATGGACTTGTGTCGGGCTTGACACGGCACCGATAAAATGCCCTGCGGACTGGGTTGTTTTCGATGTGGACGGTTATCTCCAAGTGTGATGGCAGAAGTCCAGTGAATCGCTGGCCTCCCCTCCTCTCTTGTGTTGGATGTCTTTGGGGGAGTGCGCTGCCACTGGTTTCTGGTGCTTCACATTTTCATAGAGGTTTTATTGTAAATCAAGCCCATTGCTCTGATTAGTTCTGTTTTTATGGAGTGCACACCACCATGGACGGAGCGGTGTTTGGAATAGGAGTGGCTAGTTAAGTCGGTAAGTTACTATGTGTTTTTTTTTTCTCTTTTTTTTTCCTCTCACTCTCTCATTGTTGATGGTGCTACCGACTCCTTAGCCTTGCGTGCGAGTAGAGCTGGCTAGCTTCACACCATATAGCCAACACAGCATGCAGCAGCAAGCTAGCCAAGGCTGACTGCACTCTGAGCTCATTGTTTCACTCTGCCAGCTAGCGTACTAGTCACATTAGCTCATTACACCAGCACTGTTAGCTGCTTGAAGTTCAACCAAGGTGCAATGTAAAAGTGGAAACTTACTCTGAGCTTTGTTGAAGCACCAACACCAACAACGTTAATCTTCAGTATTAGTTATGGTCCACTCGAGGAGGGTAAATGAAGTGTCTTCAGTATTACACATCAGGCAATAACCCTCACCTGCCTGCATTTATCATTTTGACCCTTCAAAGTTGAATGTCAGTTCATGAATTTCATTGTAAAATTAGTTTATCATAAATTTCATTGAGAAACATTAGTTTAAAGGAGTTGAGATTCCACCGGTGAGGCGTAGTGTTTCCCAAGCTGTGTCCCGGGGACCCCCAGGGGTCACCTGTGAAGGTGTTTTTGAGTATCTGTAGGAAGACAGAAAAAAAAAAAAGTTTCTCAATAACGTGTCACTTTGTTGGTTTCAACGGAAAGTGAGAATCTATGTGGTGCGAGGAACCTCCTTTTCACTTCCCCCTTTTTTTTGGTGCCACTGTAAGAATAACTAGACCTTTGCATTTAACAAGTTATGTGTGGCAGAGCAAAGTCATCTCCTGTGAAACCTTAGGGGAGAATGTATTACAAAAATGAGGGATAGTGGTCTAATAAAACGTGTAGTTTGGGCTTTCTAACAAAAAAAAAAAAAATGAAGGAACCTTCTCTCCAATTTGTTTTCGTTGGCTCATTGTGTTGGGGCTGTCTCAGCTCAGTAAAGTGAGTCATTCAATTAAAGAGGAATTGTTTTTTACAAGACCACTATGGGCTAACCCTGTGGTCTGTGCTACTCCGGAGAGTATGACAACACCACACTAAAGACTTTCCAAGTAGTCTGCAAACCAATACTGTGCTCCGATTAAAAAAAGCCCCAATTACAGAATTTTATAATTTCTCAACATGTTTAAGTACAGCGTAGAGAAAAGAACTATCCAATCTGTACATGTTGCCCTTCAATGAAGCAGTATGTGTGCAATGTTTAGTTTGAATATCGGCAAGGTCCAAATGACGTTTTTATTTTTTGGGCTTTTGCCTTTATACGGTTAGGACGTTGGAAAGAGTAGGAACTCAGGGACGTAGAATGGGGAATGACATGTGGGAAAGGAGCCGCAGTTCAGACTTGAACCCTGCTTGGATGACCATAAGCCTTTGTATATGGGGCTAACCTAACTGCTAGGCAAATCAGCTTCTTTTATAATGGCGTTTTTTGGGTAAAAATAATTATCGTCGATAATAATACTATCGAAGATATGTGATGTAGCCCCTAGCAATATTTTCTAGGCTTACGGTGTAACCTGCTGTAATTGGGATACGCATTTAAGGCTATCGGGACCAAGACTTCCTTCTCCGTTCAGTGGTTATTGCTTGCAGTTGGTGTGGCAACATAAGACATTGGAGAGAAATTGTCTTCAACATAAATGTTACGTGCACTCAAATGCAAAGTATGTTTATAGAGATTAAGGAGAATCATAGAGATTAGTAAAAAAAAAAAAAAAAAGCTTAATTGTTATCAGAAAACAGCAGACGAGTTCTAGAGTTGTATTACAGCAGATGAAGTCCGCCTCTTGCGCTCTTAGTGACTGGTAACCTTGCGTACAGCAAAAGCCCCCTATATGCTAGTGGTTAATACAACTGGACAGGAGACCAGGAAGCCTCTGATGCCCAAAAAAACAATCACCATTAAGATAAAATTGGGCTTTTTAAACATCAAAAATAGTGATCATCAGTATAGAAAATTGGTAATAATCAGCCTTTCGAGCACAATCATCTCTCAAGGATGGCTAATTTGGTACATTAGAAACAAGTGTTTTTGTTTAATGTCCTTCTTTCCGATGCTATTTGTTCAGATAAGTGCACCAATCCACAAAAATAAACCTTGAATATTTGGCAGTGAATCATTTGACTTGTTCCTGAAGAGCCCCAGGCGTCCCTGACTAATGCTGCAGTTAAGTTTTAAATATCAGTTTGGCAGATCCATTGTCCGGGTGTGGCAGTAACTCTGGGCTGGAGCTTCTTAATGCAGGCATTAGATATTACTTGGAATCACACAATAAAAAAAGACTTCACTGTACTGTTAATCCACTTTGTGTTGGTGTGTTATACTGTAATCATGTCTGATTTGCACTGAACACTTATCCCGTTATTTGGATGTTGGAAGTTTCTAAGAGCACAACCCACTTACCCTGCAGCGGACCTGTGGATTTGTAACACTTAAGCCGTTTGCACAATTGCACTCCTGAAAATATCTAGATAATTTCAGGATGACTGCCCGCTGAATTCCTCCAAATCTGGTTGTTCACACGTGCACCTCACAGCTGGAGACTTTGCCTGTCGGACTCGAGGGGGGCGTGGGGTCTCCTGAGGCAGGACGTGGCGTAAAAAGAACGCCTCAGAAGCGGAGGATGAAGCAACGGAGTCGACACTATAATGAAAATATTTGCCTTTACATCAAAGAAAACACTGGCAAACAGAAACAATAATGCTGCAGTTAAATTATGTACACGGAGATCGTAACGGTCGTGTGCATACAGTCTATGCATCATGCAGGGAATAAACGTCATCATCCCCTTCCCCTCGCTTGATTTGAATTCTCCTGATTATATCCGTCTGCGCTCTTGCATCAGCTGATTTTCTGCTGAGAAAATACAAGGGTGCTGGCAGAAGAAGGCAGAGTGAAAATCTGGCTGTTTGCATTTACACATGCAGCTCACACTGAAAAGTTCAGGAGTTTTTTTCAGGAGTTCAGTGCAAATGAACAAGGCTTAAGCACTTTGTTGTGAAGGTCAGCTGGCAAAGCAGTTGGTTGGTTGAAGTGTAGCTTTAGTGTAACCTTGTCAGCCATTGAGGATGGCCTTTGTTATTGTTAATGATTCCAGGTCTTGCATGGCAAGCAATGTCAACAGAGTTCACACATTCAGCACTCAAGAACACAAAAATAAATGTTGAGCGTAGGTGTTATGCATATTCCCAGTATATTGGACATTTTATCATTCTACTCAGCCAGCCACAAAAGGCTATTTTGGTCAATGGAGCAACAAGAACATCAACTTTACTAGAGCAAATATCATTTATCTTTGAGAGTCTAGCCTTTCACTTAGGCTGCTGTAGTGTTTAGCCATTATTGATTCATTTATGCCTTTTTGGCATTGATTTCATACAGAATGTTTTCTTCTCATGCACTTGTCATTCTTAAATCAATACAAGATTTAGTAATAAAATACTGTCAACCTCAGAGGATTTCTCATTGCCAATAATTTCCACCGAGTTGAAATAATTAAGCACGCATAATTATAGTTGGAGCACTGGTGTCCTTGTTAACAATTTCTCTACTTCTTCAGAGCAAATGTGTTATATCTTCTGTTCCATCTCTTTCTAACAATTCAAACTCAGTTCACTGTGAAGCACAGAGCTGCTACTTCTTCCTATCCAGCTGAGTACTTCTTTTTTTTAAAGCCAGATCCTCTCCATCTGATTACCTCTAATCATTGTAAGGGTTTTAGGAGCCTTGTTGTAGCTTGCCAGACACATTTTCTACAATCTGACAGAGCCATCAATCGTAGAGTAGGAGTGAAATTTAAGACCCTAAGCTCCACAAATTTACATGACATTTTATAGATGTCTGGGATGTGTGCATTTGACAAGTGCTTGGATGATGTAAACAGGAGAACAACAGCATTTTGTGAATTTCCCTATTCACCAATTTGATTTTGTTATAATTAAACAGCTGAGATGTGACCTTTTGTAAACTAGGATAACATGGGAACAACTGATTGTGCCATTGACTGATGTCTCTGTATGTGACTGACATTAAAAATGTGTTTCAGAATCAGCTTTATTGGCCTGGCATGTGTAGCTGCTTCTGTTGCACAATAAGAAATGTCAACCCCTTAAGATGTGCAATAATCATTGAGGTTTTTATTTATTAGTTCAGCCTTTAACCTTATTAGAATCTGTTCCAACTAAAGCTGCATATCAGAGTAACCGGGTTGAAGACGAGAATTTAACAGTGTTTGTTTTGAGGGTCCGGGGCATCAGATTAGTCCAGGACAAGGGGATTATGTTGGCTTTGTAAGGCTCCTGTCATCTCATGGCTGCACACCATCTGATGGCAAAGTAAGAAAGGATTTAGCCAATATACTTTAAGGTAATTCTAATTAATTTAGTTACTTCTAAAATCACTTTGATGAAGCCATTTACCTTTGGTTGAATGTGTAGACCCTCATGCACTTACAGTCTGGGTTTTTACTTGGGTGAAGATAAGAAATGCCTGCCAAATGGGAAGTGTATGCGTTTCTTAATTCCCTTTGTGCAGAGGGGAGTCCATATTAAGCCTCATAATACAGTTAGTGTCATTAGACGTGTTGCGATGAGATGGAGCACCTTTGTAGTATAAAACATCGTGCTTCGTTTCCCCAAGGTTGAGATTTATTTGAAGTGGTCCACCCTAAGTGGTGGGGGATGGGCTTGTTTAAGCGCTGGCTGGAAGCTCCAACATCCTGCACAGCTTTACAAGACCAGACTGCCAGTTAGTAGTCAGTAAATGTAATTTCAAATCAATGCAACGTCTTTTCACCCACTATTCGGCACTGCATTTAGCTGGAAGCCATTTAAGAAGAGGAATTAATCCATAAGACAAAAAAAAAAAAAAGATCCTTAAAGGCATTTGAGTCCAATAATCTTTTTCCTAGCTCTAAATAGCTCAGTATGCTGAAGTCATTATAACGTTATCATTGTTACATTCATGCCAATAAAGCTCATAGAATTTAATTGTAGCTTCAATAGTGAATGAATCTAACTTTAATGCAACATCTTTATTTTCTACTATTTGTCACAAGATATAGCACACTGGTCAGGAAGTAACTGGCTTACTGTAAAATGTGTGACCCCAGGTAGATCCATGTTTTGACTGTCAAATAGGGTTATATTAGTGTAATATCTGCTGAGAGAGAAGTGTTGTCTGGAGCTGTTGTGGGAGGAAGGTCTGGACTGTATTCGGATCATCTCTTCGTCTTACACAGGAACACAACCCTCTGGTTTAAATACAGCTTTTAGCCTCACAGCAGTGTGTGAAAGGCATTGCTGTTTTCAGATTCAGATGCACCCAAGAAATATCTTAACGCTGCAGAAATAGTAGAGTTGGGAACATCACCGAGTGCACAGCTAATTTCACTCGCACCCATAGGAATTCATAATAAAACCGCCTTTAGCAGTTTAGCAAGATTTCAAGAGTAATCTGTTTCAACATACCTGAAAACGCATATCTCATAACCTTTCACACGCACTTAGCATGAATGTGCCTGTGTGTACTGAGAGACTATCTACTTTGCGGTTGGTTGCTTGGTTTTCAAAAATAACAAACAGCACCAATGGCTAACCGTAAAACCAGATTATTCTGTTTTCAACAATGAAGTGGAACAACGCCTTGCATGACCTATACGACCAAATTTGGAAGCAAACCTAGGGTTCTGATTCAACGTTTTCAGAAGCTATTTGCCGACTTATGCAGTGAGAAACAGATTAGAAATATTTATTAGCCCCCAGCGGGGAAACTCATTTGCTACCTGGCTAGTTCACACATCAAAAAACATTGACAGTACAATCACAATACACATCAAGTAAATAAATAACAAACACCATTGAAACCATTTGAGACATCATTTACAGCCATGAATCAGAGCCACAACTATAAATGTTAATTAAAATATCTGGCTGCTGCTGGAACAAAGGACCTTCAGAGCCGTTCACTAGAACACTCGTCGCTCACTTAAGGAGCTTCGGAGTCCATTAAAAACACTGCAAAGGATTGCCTTCAAGGATCTGAATTGTTTTTGGTTTGGTCCTCATTCTCTCCTCAAAGGTTACCTCTTGTGAGTCTGGGGTTGTGCCGATCACAGAGCCGGCCTTTTTGATCAGCTTATTGATACTTAGTATTTTCAGGCAGTGGATATCTCAATAAAAGAGGGGTCAGCAGTATTTTCCAAGGTTTGGGTTTCTGTGGGTTCAAAACAGCAGGATTACTTGTTGGGGCAGGGTCTAACAGCAGCATAAATGATCTGTTCGAATGGGGATCAATGTGTCTTGGCTTGCCACAGATATCATTTAAACATGTAGATTGCTATTTTTTAATGTTATTTTTTGGGTGCATTTATGGCTGTATTAGATAGGATGGCAGAAGTGAGACAGAAAATGTTGGGAGGAGTGAGTGGGGGATGACATGCAGCAAAGGGCCAATGTCAGATTCCAACCCAATGCCTCTGTGACAAGGACTATAGCCACTGTATATGGGGTACACAACATAACCACTAGATTGCTGTTTTATGAAACATTCCCTTATTTATTCTATATGGTCTGTATTTTGTTGAAAGGCGGACTAGATGTGTTTGTTGTCATGTAAACGTATACAGTTGTGTTATGAGTCAAAGAATCTCCTTTATTTTTTATGGAATTGATTCGATTCCTCACTAGTGAAATTCCAATTACAGCAGAAAGGGGCCCGCTCTGAATGCTTGTTGCACAGTTGCTTCTTTGCCAGAGTGGTGATCCATCTTTTCCTGGGATGTGAGCCCATGTTACACTCAACTCTCCCCCACACAAGCCATAAAGATATTGTCAGCTTTTGTGGCTCTGTGCACTCTTGAGTGCTGCAAAATGCTTTCTCATTTGACTCTGGTTGTGCTCCTCTGTGTTCTTAGAATGAAAGCACACAGGAAAAAATAAATCAAACCATCCTGAATTGACTTTTTATTTCTGTGTTTTAATAATGAACCTCTGTCAACCAGCATCAGTGTGTTTAACACACTATTGCCTTCAGTACTGTCTTCATTCATTCGTTCATAAGCTACATGACCTCGTTTATCACACTCGTTTCACTTGTTCCCGACACTGGTGATCTTTTCAGTTGAGCATGACAATTATCCATCTACAAATGGTTGATGGATGTTGTGTCCAGAATCTGGTATCTCATTGTTGAGATGTTTAACAGCTGTTCTGCAGTTTGATAACAAAATGTGTTGACAGAAAGCAGATAAATCTAGCGTCCTCTCTCCAAGTTGTGAGCTCTAATCAAGCACTGCATCATTTTTTGTATGCCAAAAAAATGGCTGCCTTTTTTTTTTTTTTTTACCTCACCTTATATCGACAGTTATCAACATACTGTCAAACGTAATGAAAACAAAGCCCCAAGTTTTAGCTTTAGGCTGCCAAAAGAATGACTGCTCTAGGTAGTATATTGGTTATTTCAAATCAATTCAGACAGGATAAAGTGAAAATGACCTCCTGTGCTGCCTGAAACCTCACTGAATTAAAACCTATATAGTGTTAGCAGTGAATGTGTCCATCCTTAATTACTGCTCTACAAAATAGCTGTTATACAGTTATGTTTAAGTCCCCAAAAATTGAACAAATCACTTATTGTTTGTCAATCAACATCTATCTCCAACCACAGCCCATCAAATTAAATGGCAACCTAAGGGCTTACTTTTGTTGGCAATGTCTCAAAAATGGTCTCCAAAGGCAACCTGGCAACTGTAATTGTCAAGCCATGTGTTATATAAAGATACATCTGACTCAAGCTTACTGTCAAGCTACAAAGGTCTGTGAAGATGTGACGTGTAGGAATTCTTCAGAGAACATCAATACTTGAGCGTGGTGACAGTGAGTGGGTGGTTCTGAGGCTCTCTCCCGGTTGCCCTTATCAAACTACAGAATCACACTGTCGTCTGAACAATCAAAGAAGAAACAGGTTTCTTTCTCTATCCAATGACACATGCCCTGTTTGTGTGATTTTGAAGGGTAAAGTGAAGAACATCCAGAAATGAAAAAATTGCTACAATTGAAAGTGAAAACAGATGAACTTATGTATTCAAACTTCAATATCCTTTTAAAAAAAACAGTGTGAATTATTTTATTTTGCACTACAGCTGCGTTAATGTTAACAGAGCTCTACTGGCCTGTTTCATCTCACAGCCTGAGCACACATGGCAGCAGATGAAAGGAAGAAGAAAGACATTTTACATCCATTTTAGTTTAAGACATACTCCCACCAGAGCAGCCGCAGTTTATAGACCACTGAAGTGTTGTCATTCCTGCCTGCACTGATCATGTCCAGTTCCTTTTACTGAGCATGGATAAAGACTTAACCACGATCACAGGCTTTAGAAGTTTTATTCTCCATGACATATTCATATCATGGGGGTGGTTTATTAGGCAGTTAAAAGAGAAATAAAAGGAAAAATAAATCTCTATCTATTAAAATACATGAACCTAGTACTGGTTGGATGTTTTTGCCTTAATACATTTTGCTTTAACTCCTCTTGGATGGTTCCCATCTTGAATATTAGTTAAAGGAAATCCCCTTTTAAATGAACAATTTTTTAATAAACTAGTCAGATTTGGATTGGAGAACAGGTAATCATATTCCGGCCCCTCGAGATTGGACATCAATGACTGGCCACTTGCTGTCATTCTCCACTACATGTGGACAACTGTTAAACATCTTTAAGTTAATGTTAAATTAATCAATCCATTAATATCCCGTTTGGGGTCACAGGAGGCTGGAGCAAATCCCAGCCGTCATCAAATTGGAGATAGGGTACAGCCTGGATAGGTCCCAAGTCATTCCCAGGGCTGACACATAGCAACTAACGAACAATCACGCTTACACTTAATGTCCAATTAAAAAGCCAACTAATGACCCACATTACCATCAAACTGTGAACCAGCGAGTCCAGTTGTTTGTGACTACGCTGAAGAGGAACGCTCCACTCCGGACATGGATCCTGTCGAACCCGCTAGTTAGAGAGTTAAACACAAGCGAGAGAGAAGTTATAACAAGTGAATCTTCAGACAGATAATCTTCAACTTTTTTTTCAACCAATGACCAAACGTTTGTTGGTTCTGCATGTCGTTTTACCAAATGCCATATAAAACAAGCAAATGGTCTCACTAGTTTGGACTGTTGGAGTACCTTTTTTTTTTTATTTCTTTGACAAAATGATTATTGGATAGAGTAAACGATACTGAGTAGAATCATTACTTAAAATGAGAAAAATCTTAACAAAGAAGAGATATAGCTAAACATAATGTTCAATATGAGATGCAGTTTGAAATATTAATGAACCAAATAAGGCTACCAAACCAGGTAAATACATTATAAAGAAAAATCCCCTGTAATCACCCTGGACTAATCACACTGTGTAGCTGCAGGCGGTGAACACTGTTTCCGCTTCTGGCTTTGACATGATGCTTACTGCACATACAAACGTCTCTGCTGTGGACATTCGTCTAAACAGTCACAGAAGCAATCTTGTGGCTTTAACATAATTGGATTGGACTGTCCCGACTGGTTTGGAAAAATATGGGCATGTAACGTTTCACTCAACAGCTCAAGGCTGATTTATGCCTCAGTGTTGAGATGCTGTGGTGTTTCTATGCGGGGCTACGGACGCAATATGGCCCACAAGGAGACCACAAGTGTTGTAATTGGACATCTTGTCCTACATTTTCCATTGCTGTTGCATATTTGTTGATAGAGAAGACAACTTGGAACTGGCTGAAGTAATGCCAGATAATCCTCCTTTTCAGTAATGTTAGACAAATGTGTATTTGTATAATCTTGAGGAAAAAAGCCACCTCGACCGAGAGACAGTTTTTAACCACAGTCAGCTCTGTGTTTAACAGACAGAATAAATAAAGGTAAAGCCAATCAGCTGACTTCTAGCTCTATAATAAAGGCCCAACATGGCTGGATAATGTACTACACATCCATCTAGTGAGGAAGGGGTGCCTCGCAAACAACTAGTTTGATCCTACGCTGAACAATAAATCAGATTCTACGCTGTAGGCATCAGCAGGAGCAGAGGGACAACTCGACATAGAAACATAAATTCAGCTTTAGTGTTACAAGTTGTAAAGTAAAATATAGACATCCTCCAAGCTGTGAATATATCAGACTATATTTAAATATGTTACATGTAGGCAGAAGAAGAGCACATGTATATTCGTCTCAGTGTTAGCGGAATGAATGTCTTAGGTTTTTACTAGTACTATTAAGATACTGCCATAAAAGGAAGAACATGATGTCTGTCAGTCTACCTGTTTGCTTTGCATTTTAATATGACAGGAACTATAAAGGAAGATTGACAATTGTGAAGCAAAAGAAAGAAGAAAGGCACAACGAAACGGGTAGATGGTTGGCCAAAGGATAAGAGATTACACAAGCACAGCACAGCCTGAGAAAAAAGCAAGCAAACCTGTGCTCTTTTAATTTTCAGGGTGACGGAGCATTTGAGCTCTGACCTGGCTGATGTGCGATTTTGCAGGTGGATGCACATGTAGCCTTTTCATTTTCTGTGATGGATGGCCAAACATTTGTTTTGCCAGCAAATATGTAAACAAGCCTGTCTGATGTCTGGATCAGGCATGTCATATTCAAATTTTAATCTTCTATGTTGATATTTTTGCAACTCAAAAAAAAAGGATGTTTTCTCCAGCAGAGTGTAGGACCATGTGAAATAGAGAACTCTGTTCTGTCTAAAACTGTGGGTGAGAGATAATGTGAGCTGAGAAGTGGGAGTGAACTGTAGTGAAAAGGTTACACAAACATCCAGCAAGCAATTACTCAGTATTAGAACGGGAAAAATATGAATGCCTCATAATACTGAAGTGTGGTTTTATCGCTATGGTGGGTGTAACTAAAAGGGAAAGGTTTTTCTATCAGTGGCATGCTCACTCCTCCCCTGTCTTACATGCCTTTTCCAGCAAGGTGACAGTGATTGAGAGTGTAACTAAGTGTCAGCAGTCACTGTCAGATGTAAGAGCCTCTATTATTTCAGGAGCTAGATTAAAAGGACTAGTGGTTAGGGTTAAGTGGCGTCTCGCAGTGAGGCTGCAAATTGTGTTAGAAAACTCAAAAAGGTTCTCTCTAGAGCATGTGTATGGTTTGACCGTGCTGGGTTTCTGTAGAAAAAGAATGGCATTGTAACATGGCAGATTCCTTGGACAACTATACTCCTTCACAGTAGTGCTTATTCTGACGAAAGCAAAAAAACCCACAATAATCTATTTCTGAAAATATAAACTATGTTTTTTTTTTATACTTATGATCATTGGAAAAACAGAGTTTGTATCGACAGTGTTGATAACATAACTAGGTAAGGTTATACTCCATGATGATTGGTTCCAACAAATGTAAAAAATAAATTGCGGTAGTGCTGCAGAAAAAATACAGTATTGGGATGTTTGTTTAAATCCATTTTAAAATACTTATCCATTTTCCCAGCTGCCCATATCAATTCATTTTTTGAATGAATAAGGTGAATTACTAAATTTAACAGCTGGCTCCTAGACCCACGCTGATGTGAGCAAGAGAGCAGCGGCCATCCTTTTTTTTTTGTACCAGCATTGTGTGCATAATGGTAATTAAAAATTAGAAAGTTCAGAACTTTGGGTGCCAAGGACTTATATACTTTTTGTTAGTGTGGTATTCTAAGAATTGGAGTTTGTTGAAGTTTAAAATGTGTGTGTTGTGAAAACCCGTGTATACTATTAAATTGGAAAGGAAAATCTGTCGTAAATAGTTTTGAGTTAGTAACACAGCAAACTGTATTCTCTGCTCCAGTTTTCTTTTTCAGGAAATAATGTTGAGTGTTGTAAAGTATCTTGATACATATCGAATCGTAACCCCTGTATCGTGATACACATCGTATCGGGAGGTCGCAACAAATGCAGCCAAAATGGGAGAAAAACCCAACAACATGGGGCATCCTGCTCTAAGTTTGTTTTTTTCCAACTCAAGGCATTTAAAGCACTACCGCACAAACCAGGCAATCGGGATGACCAAAAAGCAAGTTGCCCAGGGCACATAAGCAGTTATCAAAAACCCATTACCCCCCATATAAATCAACTGATTTGTCTGATTGGGGTGTAACGCTACTTAGGGTTGAAGAGTTTGAATGTTATGTAATCTGCCTAAAATGAGTCATCGAATAATTGATTCTGCATTGTCAAAAACGAGCAGCACATTGATAAATTGTGGTCTTTACTCCTGATACCCATCAATCTTTGAATGTGACACTCTGCCTCTCAGGAACAGATCAGTGCTGCATTGATTCTGGACTGCTACCATGTGAGAGTGACAAGCTAGTTTGAAGGCAAGCTTGTTGACTCGGTCTTTGTGAAGCAGCTGCTGGAGGAGAGGCAGGCAGTAATTCAGGGTTAATGGTTGTCCATGCCCTCTCTCTAGTTAGACATTCACATGGCAACACCTCAACTGTCCATGGTTCAAACAGTAGTGCAGTGTATTAGTCACTCAGCAGTGGCCTGTTGTCCTCCCAGAGTGAAGACTCCTGACTCTCTGTAGGAGCAGTTAGACCAGTGTTTACGTTAGTCGACTTTTTGACAGATTTTATTCAAAATTCAGCACTTGCGTGGGTGAGTAGAACTTTCAGTATTGATTACAACAGCTTAAAATCTTGAATTGTCTTGAGAAAGTACAAGTCGATACTATTAGCTTGAGTGAATGCATTGTGTTTGAAGTGGGGTATTTCGGTTTTCTGTGAGAAACCGGCCTGGCAAGCTGCATGAGCAGGAATGCATTTAACAAACAATACACAAAAGACTGAAGCGAAGAAATGGTGTCTTTCCTATTCTATTACACACACACACACACACACACACACACACACACACACACACACACACACACACACACACACACACACACACACACACACACACACACACACACACACACACACACACACACACACACACACACAGCAGGGTTGGACAAGGGACTTTCTGCTCTTCAGCCTCAGGCCCTGTCCTTTCACAACTCTTCTCTCTCCCAATTTGTCAGTGAGCTTTTTAGTCTAAAAACAGACTCACTCCACCCAACATATTTATTCAGCTCCTTATCTGTTTACATTCTGGGTAGAGGACAAAAGCCTTAATGTAACAGCGTTTCACCTTTTAACCTGAATGTCGCAGGGCCATAATGTGGGGACCAAGTGATCCCCCTCTATTTCGTCTTCTAAGGTGTTGACAAAGGTGTTACAGCTGGGTGAGACTAGATCAGCTGAGCCATCGTTTTGTGTGTGCGCTCTAACTGCGTGCTCATGTGGAGCTGCTGCTTTGCCGTGCTTCAGCAACTCCGAAATGCAATGTGAATTTACAGACACGGACACCAATATTACGCGGTTGCAGGATCACTATGAATGTTCCAAGACGCCATGACGGCTGAGCTTGGTTTTGGCGCTTTTGCGGAAATGCAGTCTGAAAAGAGCTTTTGATTGATGCAGAAGTTTCAGGGAAGTAACCATTTGCCCTCTTTTAGTAATTCTTTCCACCTGTTTGCCTGTTCCCTACCTGAATTCATGTGCTGCAATAAGAATTTTAGTGGCATCAATACATTGGATATAACCCCCACGGTTTGGGATGCATATTTGATCAACATGGTGTGAAATAACTGTACCACTGCTAAATCCCTGTGAAGAGTCTCAGTGAAAAGAAAGCAGCGTTAAGCACTGTGTGCAGGCACCATGGAGTTCTGCAAAACACCTTTGGTAAAATGGTTTTTTTTTAAAGAATAAATTGTCATCCTCTTTTACAGCAGATCTTCACGGTGCCTGCACACACTACTTAACACTTTCTCTTTTCACTTAGACTCTTCACAGGGATTTTGAAGAAGTACAGTTATTTTACACTGATACTAAAAATGTAGTCCCTAAACCTGACTCGCACACCATGATCTGTATGTGCATCCAGTACTTAGATACACATACATCCCCTTTATGAACTTTGTATGTTACATGTTCAACATTGTCAAAGCTCTACAAGATTGAAAAGAAACAGTGTTTTTGTTTATTACAGATCGCTTGTTATTCACAGAAAGATTCATATTTTTTGTTTGTAAAGTTGAAGTTCCCGATAGAGGGTAACAAATACTGTGTTTGAAACGATTCAGCTTTTGTATTACAGTCTGTTGTACTCAGATTTTTTTAAAATAAAAAGGGAGTTCAGCTTTATCTCACTGCTTGTTATATTATAATAGGAATTGGAGCAATGAGTGACGAGAATTGAGGATTTGATACATGATTAAGATACATGGAGATGCTTTTGATCTGTAGTGCTGTTCAAATTCACAGTTTGAGTAATGGCTAGCTGAAGACTAGAATGATATATTATAAATACATATATTTTAGCCAATCTGATCCATTATTTAAATCTGTGATCCGATCTGAACGGTGAGATTTGAAAGCACAATATTTCCACCTTAACTTCTCTCTCTTACGTTAAACAAAGTTCCATCCTTTAGTGTAAATATGTGTGAGGTGGGGGCAGAAATTATGAGACTTTTAATCGCTGCCATTTTTAATAATGGGACAAATCGATAAATCTTCATCAAAGTGTTTGTGGTGTCTGTTGCATTTTCTGACAGAATGACAAAGGAGACATGCATCATTGGTTTATCCTAATCTTGTCTTCACATTAGTTAATAATCTTGATTCGAAGCCTGACTTTAGTCGTGTTAACTGGAGTCAGTCAGGCGCGACGGTCACGCTGATTATCCTCTAAAGAGCTTGAGCTGGCCGTGTTTACTGATCTGCCCAACCCCCCAGCACTGCCACTAATTCCTGAGTCTGATATAATCAAATCAAGTCCTTACTTAGCACTGTATGCTCACCCCAAGTCTGGCATGCTTATTTTAAAAGATACAGTGACTAACGCTTAAGGACTTTCCAAGAAAAAGCCAATGAGGCGTTGAGGACATGAACATTTAACAAAAGCTTTCTGAGAACTTAAACAGCAAAGGCTGACTGCCTGTAGGCACACCAGGAAATATCATTAAATTACTAGGACTAGATACATTGATAGATAGGAGTGAAGTAATAAAATTCTACGGTTTCTGTTTTGCAGTAGTTGGTCCTACTCCTGCCCAGTTGACAAATCCATGTAATATATGAGGGTTTTTTTCCGGACTGAGTTCCCGAGGTAAGGTATGAAGTTTACTGAAAATCTCTCTGGTATACTTATCACTACTGTAGTCTTTGACAACACTCAGTATTAGTTTCACACTATAAACAGAAGATGTAACACTTTTCACACATATCAACATCACCTGCTGTATGCCATCTTCAGAAAGTATCTTGTTGTCACTTTTGTTTCTAATGAATGAAGTTAATGACAATATGTGTTTTTCATCATACAATGGATTGCTTTTTTACACCTGTAACTAGCACAAACAAACTAACATGAGAAATGAACTGGATTGTATATGACACATGTTCTATCAAAAATAAATAAATAAATGGGAAAATCGGTAGAAGCTGTTCTTGGAAATAGCTCATCTCAGCAATTTAAGCTGCTGTTCAAATGTGTATCAGGTCAAAATGACTGTTCATGATGGTGCACATGGCATTATTCTTTTATCTACTTAAACTTTTCAACCCTCTTGTTAGGCTGCTGCCAAAAGCATCAGCTTTTGTGCCTAGCTCTCACCACTATAATTTGACAGCAAAGTAAGAAAGATCGTCAAGCTCAGTCATTAAGTTAGAATTTTTTTTTCAGCTTTCCCTAATTTATTAACAGAAACTCAGAGCATCTGGCTGTGGAAGGGTTTGTAAATGTCAACACAAAACACTTTGAGTTCCCTCATCTCCACTGACACTTCTGCTGCTTCTGAATTATTCAGTGTTTTAATTAATGTTGAAGTTCTTTCTATGTTTTGTAGTGTTGTACTAGATTAGCAATCCTTTCTCATTCAAGTCAGGATGAATCTTTTTTTTTTTCTTGTGGACTTTTCTTTAAACAAAGATTGTGCTTATTGTCTGATTGTAAAGCTGCTATATTGGAATGATCGGTCTTGTTCCCAAACTAGAATATTCACAGTCACTATAGATACCACTTTCAGTTTAAATATCTCACCATATCACAGAAGTTATTATTTGATATCTTACTAAATCAATCTAATCGAATCAGATAATAAATCTGTGAATGTATTTTTATGCAGATGATACCAGTTTATACCTTTGCAAGTTCATCAACAGCCTGCTCTCCACTTCCCATGGCTAATGAAAAGCAAAAGAGGTTAAATGACTGATCAATAAGTCGGCCAAACATTGTCAGAATTGGCAGTTGTAATGTAGAATTGACAGCTTAATATGATGCCGTTCACATGATTGAGTTTGATAAGGTTGAATGGCATTGAAAGGCAGCACACAGATGAGCATTTCTCAGGAATATTTCTTTTTTGATGCACTTCACCATTGGGTGCTGGTGGCCTAGTGGTTAGTTTACGCGCCCCAAGCAAAGAGGCTACAGTCCTCAAGCGGGCAACCCAGGTTCAAATCCGACCTGTGGCTCCTGTCTATCTAATAAAGGCATTTAAAAAGTGCATGTGACCAGAAAGATGGATAAACAGTGAAATGTTAATTGTTTTTTATTTTATTTTATTTTTTACAAAATCCAAACATAATTGTCTCAATGAAGGCTTTCATTATGCACTAAGAGAATACTCTACAATTGACCACAAATACGAACAGGAATGCTGCAGCAGATGCCCCTGCAGTTACTATATCGACTTGCTTTGAGACAGAGTGTCTCAATTATAGAATGAAGTGAGCAGAGATAATGAGAAGTGTTTGAGAATCACAGAGACTTGCTTTTGTAATCCAGAAATCATGGTGAAGTGGAATGGCCGAGTATGTTAATGGAGCTCCTCTGGTTTCTGCTGGAGTCCTCCTTTGAGCAACAGAAAAATCAATCTGGCACCTTGTCAAGGTTTAAGATTGAGGTTTCCTTACACTCTGGTTAATGTTGGAGTGTTCTTGTCTTCCTCTGTGTCTCACTGCTGCCACACACAAGCCACAATTTGATTATTTATTAGTACTCGTGTATGGCTTGAATTCACAATTCAGACTGATATCCACTTTGAGGGCTTGCCTAAATTATGCTAGTTTTCTGTCCTTTTGTTTGTCTGCGATTTCCCTCTGAGCTTTTACAAGACATTTATTCATTGATGGGGGGGGGGGGTAATTTGAAAACATAATTATTTCAACTATTCTTTAGGAAATATTTGTAGGTTGGAGTTTCTAAGATGTAAGGATTAGTTGCTTTTCTTTGTCATTAAGTCGAGTACACAAAGAGCCATTGGGTTTTACAGTGTTGGTTGGAAAAAGATAAGCTATATGAAATTTGGTAAAATTCTGACAAGTTGTTGACATTTAATGAAGTGATTTATTGGGGAAATAATGAGCAGATTAATTGTTAATGAAAATAATTGTTAGTTTGCAGCCCTCATTTCCACGATCATTTGTTAGAGTTGATGAGAATGCTAAGGCTAAAGTTGGATTGAGTCCTTTGTGACAGGGACTTGTGTTTCTGTTCTGCATCAGTGAATTGAAGGTCATTACTTTTGCAAGCATAAATCAAACAGTAATTGATGTAGCTTTGATTTATTGAACAATATGCGTCTTCACTTCTAATAATTCAACTGATATTTTGCTCATTTCCATTACAATTCACACAGAGCTGATTTTTATCCGTCAGCCACTTAAACCCTGACAGCAAATCTTTGTTCTGACTTAAATCTTTCTTTTTTTTTTTTTTTACAACCATCAAAGGAACGCTGCCTTGCTGGAAATACTGCGTATTGCTAGTGTGCTAAAAGATACATGTTGGGTTAAAAATAGTTTACCCCTAAAAATGATGTAGTGAATTGTAATGGCTATTCTTGAACTTCGCAAATATGCTGGCAGTTATCTCCATTTCTCCACGATTAGAAATGTCACTTCATGATGTTCACTAGCGCCACCCCCCACACTTTGCTCACTTCTGTAATTATGTGTATTTCTTATTAAGAATACATAGCACTTCAATCTCCAGTCTCTTAAAATGATGTCAGTGCTTTTGGTCACCAATACACAGCAGCATTTTCTGTTTTGAAAATGGTTACTGCGTTTCCCACAGAATGGCGCCTGGGTGGTGGAAGAGGTTTGTATATAAATGAATCATGCTTTATTCTCTTACTTATTTTATGTAACAAACTACTTTAATCTGCTCATCTTACTTCTGTTCCCTTTCTATTCTCTTATCCAAACAAACACACTGGCAGTATGCTAAAGACGCTGAAATAAGATTACCTGCATTTTGAAAAGATTCACTCAATGTTCTGAGGCTTATTGATGATGACGCCTTTCAAAAGTACTGAAACAAAGACATGAGAAGTTTCAGATTTCACGTGAGCATTGCACCTCAGTCGGTGAATTTATGGGCGGGACATTACGGACAGTGGATCGCTCTGCAGCATGTTTCATTCGCAATGCTTTCCACTTCATCTGCACCAAATAATAGTTTCTTCTGGCTGTTTGAGTTCTAGGCAACATGAATAGCATCAGTTATATTAGATGTTTGCACTTCTGATGTTGATAATAATAATAAGAAGGAAGTAGTTTCAGTGTTAAAACTGAACAAGCGCTGAACTAGCAGATTGATTTTATATCATATTCCTAACGTCTTTTCTGTTTTTCTCTGCCTTTTTATAGGCTTGGATATGTTGTATGTAAAGCACCGTCAATTACCTATTTGATGTTTAAAGGGGTCATATTATGCCTTTTCTGGTTTTATATGCTCTTTAGTGTGTTTTCCAAGTGTTCTGTGCATGTTTAGGCACATCTATGTGCAAAAATTAAAAGTCTGCAGCTTCTCCTACGTCCTCTTGTTAGCTGTAGCATTAACTGCATGTAACGCTCGGTTCTAGCCCCCCTCAAAAATTTTTTGGCAGTGTGACGTCTTGTCAGTGTGAGATCACTGATCTAAGCCCATTTTGCTCGTTGTGGCAAGCCCTGCAGCTCATGTTGCACGGCCATTAACTTCTGTAGCACGCCCACGATATGCCGTAGCCTGCGGTAGCACAGTAGTGCTAAGGTGCTAATGTTTTTGCTCCCCTCAGAGCCAAAGTGGCTGCATTCCCAAAATAGTAAAAGGGGCGTGACATTTCTGAGAACCGTGCTGAGCGGCTGACCAATTACGGCAGAGCCGACAGGCCGACCAATCAGATCAGACTTGGCACACGTGGGGACTCTGAACGCGGGCACTTCAGAGCCTTAGAGAGAGAGTCAGAAGCGAGCCGGTGCATGAAGAGGCAGTACATGAAAACAGACACTTTTTTCGAACTTTAGCTATTGTGAACATACTTTAGTAGGTACATAGATTAAATATACGAACCCCAAAAAGGGCATAATATGACCTCTTTAAAAAAGGTACATTGCCTCTCCGACCTTGGACAACTTCAGCTAAATGAGAGAAGCCCTCAGTATCCACCTGAAGCACACAGCCTCAGAGCAGCAGTTTCTTTTTTTTTTTTTGTCCTTTATAAAGTCATTTTCAGTCAAAACAACCAAATATTATCCAAGCAGAAAGTGCTTTGATAAGGAAATGTGTTGGTCTACTATGCATGTGCACTCCATTGCAGAATCGAATATAACTAGCTTCAATGAAGACATTGGTTGTATTGTATGAAGAGTATCAGTGTTCGCTATAGAAGCATGATAATATCAGCTCACCATTTGTAGACTTAGTGCTTTTCATTTAACATCTAAACAGCATATACATAAAATGCACATGCATGATAACTGACTGAATGGAAACACCAATAAAATCCAAAATGGTCTTCTTTAGGTTCTTGTCTAATCCACAAATAGCAAATGTGAATGACATTTTGTAGTCCCAGATTTTAATCATGTTAAAATTACTGTGCTTAATTCATATATCTGTTTATCGTCTTTTTGGTCATTTCTAAACTAAATATCTATTTGTTATCATATCTTTTTTTTTTTTAGTTTTTGTTCTAACTTCTTTGCTGCTGTAACACTATAAATTTCCCAACTCTTGAACTTACAAAGGATCATCTCTTATCGATCGCCCTTTAGCCCGCAGTGAGTTGCTGTTTTTCAAACCAAACATTGAGCTTTTTAACCTCACTCTACAATTTGGAAACACCTGAATATGCTTGACTTGGATTTGTAAATGATGTAACGTTCATGCTCGGACAAGTTGACGAGCTGTTGTAGCAGTAATGTCAAGAAGACAGTTTTATGATTCCTCTTAATGAATCTGTCATCACTCACTTTCAATGTCAGTCCAGCTGACCACATGGTGCAGTTGTAGTAATAAACCGGCTTTGCAATCATAAAAAATGTTGCTCGTTTCACATGCTGTGAATCTTTATAGGATTTCAAGTCTTTGCTGTATTTCTGTTTCTCCACAACACCTCCTTTGCTGGAAAACCACAGATTGGTGCAGTTTGAGGCAGTGTGGAGTGAGAGATTTTCTTTTTTTTTGCTGCATCACACTAGAGTGTGGGTATTAAGGCCTAATCAGCCAGAAAGCAATCTGCATATTTCACACTTCTTTAGTTACTGTCGATTTGAGTCATACAGCTGCCAGTACAAGAAATCCAGAAAGCTTCTGCAGTCGTGGATAAAAGAAAATACCCTTTGGCAGTGGGATTATTACGCATTAACCATTCTATGTGATAATTAAAAGTGACACAATGTCGTTTTTAAATTAGGTTAAAAATGTATTAATTTGTTCCAAAGATTATACATACATGTTTTCATAAGGTGTAGAGACCACCAATGACACCGTTTTGAATCCATACACAGTGATGTTGAATTTTACTGGAGATCTGTGTGCTCTTGTTGTTGACATATTTACTGATGCTGACCGGCCCACAGACTCCTGATTCCCATCACCTGGATTGGCTGGGCGTGTTTCTATTTTGGTGTTCAGCTCAAGAACACAATCCTATTAGACGGAGGTTACTGTGGGGCTTTCTGTGTGGAGAGCAGCCCTGTGAATGACCTGCAGAGAAAAAGGATGCACAATTCCAGATTCTGCACGTTCAGCTCATGTTTGTTTTCCACTGTTTATGTTAGTTTTGCAGTTGCTTTTTAATCTGCTAAAGAAATCACAATCTCTGCATACTTGTCTACAGGAGGTTTCTCTTTGTGTCTTGGCAAACCATGAGCACTCCAGCTTGAAGAAGAACTGGTGGTTGAGTCTGAAGGGAGACTTTGTGCTGCGAAGAAAAAACAACCCTATCATGTCATCACAAAAATGTTCATCTTGATTGTAAAATGCTAATCCTCAGAAAGTCGACATGGTTTCGTTCTTATTTTGTCTGACCGGAGTCAGCAAACCCAAACACACTAAATTTACAAGGTTATAAAGCTAACAGAAAACAAATAACCCTTGTCTTTGCTTTTGCCATTGGGTTTATTGTTTTAGTTGTGTGCAGTGCTGGCCTAACCCCAATGCTCCTGGATAACCCTGGCCTTGTGCAACCAGTCTGTGCTTGTTTGCTACACAGAGCCTGAGCTATGCAGGGTATGTAGTTGGAGAATTTAGAGGTGTTAAAACCTCCTTTTGTGAAATAAAACAAGCCACATTATATTCTGAATCTGCAAGAAAATTTAGAGTCCCTTCAGAGAGGCATTTTTCTGCTCTTACTGAGATTTAGAGAACTGGGAGCAGAAATGAGACAATAATCATTATGACTGCAAACAGCAAGAACGACAATGAACAAAGGCCTGCACACAGTGGCATTAAAATACATAAACACTTAACTCAGGAAAGCAATGCATGCATAGTTATAAAAGAAGGGTGTTCTCTTACAGCTGTGTTTGAAATGTGGAATAGCACGGTGTTCCTGCCATTGAAGTGGCTACATTTTAATAATATTTGAAGATTATCATCTCACCAGAGTAATTATTGAGATAATATCATGCAGGGAGATTGTGCTAGCCCAGGTAATCATACTGTGAAATTTCCATGTTGACACATGCCTAATTTGAGGGCAGATCTCATTTATGCCTGAGCCGTTATTTTTTATCTGTGCAATTGAAACCCTAATTACCTGTTCTGCTCTCTGACATAAAGGACTTAAAACAAGTTATCCATCACATGCTGCTATAATTGAAGTGTATTTGGTGAAAGCAGAGTTTTTTGTGGCACAGTGATGTTAAGGTATTTGTAGAAGTAAAATGATCCTGTAGATTATCTTTCACCTTTTTGCCTTCCGTATACAAAAACATCTTTGTCAAATAAATGGTCAGAAAGATGGCTATATAAACCTTTATTTCCACTGCAAGGTGCTGCATGAATCTGCTTGGCAAGGTACTCTTCTCAGTTTCCATTGAAGATGATACACCATCGGTGTCGGCAGGATTTACATTTTTTAGCCATTCGTCATAGTTATGCCTTTTACACTGTGGTGACTTCTGCTGGACACTTCCATTGGAAACCAACTCGAGGAATATCTGCACTTTATGGTTTGCTTTTGTGGGTTGCAATAGTTTTAAACCTGTTGGGTCCAATTACTGCAGTAGAGATGGGTGTTACCATGCAGTGAAAATGAGGCTTTAAGCCCCATGTCAGGAAGAAAACCATTTTCCAGTTTTAGTGTAACACTTCATTTATTTTCTTCACAAATAGTGTTACAAGAAACTATACAACTGACAACTAAAGGAATGTATTTTCATAATTACTGAAGTACTTTACCATTAAAGCTTGTTTTCTGTTTGGATTGTCAGTGAGTTAAGTCTCCTGTCTTGCACTGAAATAAAACAACCAGTCACTGTGTCACTTTGACTATGTTTTCGTAATAAGAAAGAAAAATTATATTTGTTCTTTTAGTTTTATTGAGAAGTGAACCTTGCGCCAGCTCTGATTTAGTTTTGTTCCCTTGCAATTCGACCTGAAATTGCCTCCCCTTGTCTGCTCCTGCACTTTCATTCCTGCTTATGTGGCCCCTGTGATAGATTGCTGAATGAAACTGGATCTGTGAAAAAAGGACAAGCACTCTGGGAGTTGCGCAGCCTGCATGCCTTTCGCTCAACGGGGCACTCGCTGGGACATTTCCTCAGCGGGGCTTTTTCAAAAGGGCTTGCACTGCAAGTTCCAGCTAAGGGCAGTACAGTAGGTCAACCGGCGATAGAGTTACAACCCATTCTTTTGTGGAGGTGTTGGACAAATTAGACCTCACAACTGTTTACCTAGTCAAACAGGGACAGCTGCATCTCTCCACCCTCCAAACCTGCCACTGACTGTTGTTCCTTTGGGGAGCCATCTGTGTGGAATAAGCAGGCTCGGTGATCAAATGATTGTTCAACAGCTTTACCGCCGTCACTGCTGGGGGTGATATGAATGGCCCCTTAACTGAATCAAACAGGAGCTCTGTGCACGATGTGATCCAGCTGCCATTTTGGACTGTTGTCCTAATGAGCGCTGAGTAATGATACGAGGTGCACACGGTGACTGCTTCTCTGTATTCTAGATAAGGCCTTATTGTGATGCAGCATTATAACTCGAGTTGTAGAAGCATTCTTTAGATATTTATACAGCACATTCAGAACTTGCACCCAACAGGTTTTTACTACAGGGACTAGCACATGGCCTCTTGCCCGTTGACGTCAGCTCTGTGTGTTGTAAACAAACCAACTAGTCAACTGTTTGCAAGGCTGACGTAAAGTCTCATGCTCAACAGAAACACCCACAATTTGTAAGGAAAACACCCTCTGTTAAACATTCTAAAAGACATGGGGAGCAACTTAAATGCAGTTTGTGTTGAGTTGCTTTTGGATTCTAGTCATTTTAGCATATTGATTTAAACCTTTTTTTTTTTTTTTTTTTTTTTTTTTTTTACAGTTTAATTAAACAAATACATCAAATAGGAAATTATGATCAGTTGAAAATGCGCTTGCCTTAAATTTCCTAAATTCATTAAGAAAAAATGCTGGCGAGGAGCCAATAGCCTAGCGGTTATGTTGCCAATGGGCGCACCATGTATGGAGTCTTTAGTCCTCTTTGCAGCGGCTTTGGGTATCGAATCCGACCTCGGCCCTTTGCTGCATGTCATCCCCCGTTCTCTCCTCCCATCATTTCTTGTCTCTCTTCAGCTGTCCTATGTCATAAAAGTAAAAAAAAATAAATGCTATCCTCACCAGAAAAGACTTCAGATAGCATCTTGAAAGTTATCTCACTTCTAAGGCAGCATAAAAGAAAACACACAATGGCGACTGATCAGAATAATGAAGCTATGCTCGCAATTTAAAAAATCTCTCTCTGGCCCCACGGTGTTTTGTTTGTTGTTTGTGAGTCAGGTCTCTGCAGCACAAAGACAATCATCTGAATTCTTGTGTGTTTGAGGCGGTATTGATCTCATCACCCTAACCACCACGACAGATTCATTGTGCTCAGGCTTCCTCCTCCTTCACATTGTACATCACAAGAGGACAACACGGGTGTTAATTATTTACCAACATGGAGAGAGCTCTCAGGGGACTATAAGCCAAGATTCTAGGATATACTTGTGCATCCTCATATTAGTAGTGTTCGTACCAAGCACATTATTTAGTGGATTGATTTATTGCCTTTGTAACCATGTCAGTCCTTGATTCTTCTAGTAAAGTGGAATACAATTAAATGAAATCTTTATATGAATCATTTCAGTACACAAAGATATTTAAAATATACAATTGTATCTCTTACAAATATGGCGTGTTCTTGATCTTCATCCTTGCAAGACTCTACAAAAAAGATTTGACCTTAACAACATCAAAACACTGCTAGCTGGGTTGTTTAAAATAGACAACGTAATTTGCCGTTGCTCAAGGCGAGGACTAAAGAGAAGAAATGATACTGATGCAGCTGCCAAGGCGAACTGTGTTTATGAAGTATGAGTTATTCTCAAGGGAATCTCTGTGCTTTACATTTCAACTCCTCCATAATAATTTCAGAGCAGGCTTGAACTCAAAACATTTACATGATGTTTAAGAGACACTATCTCTTGAAAAACAAATGATAAACAAGCCGATGTTCATGTTTTTCTGTTGCTCTCTGCAACCAATTCTGACAATAAGATTTATATTAATTTATAAAAAGAAGAGATGCTAATCTGAGAGCATAACTCGGGTCTAAAGTGTGACATTAATTGAGTGACCCTGATTTAATTTTAAGTTTTATTTTGAAGAAACTCTCCTGGATTTAATTTGCTCAAAGATATGAAACATGGTGACCTTCTAAGCTGTACTGTGTAAGCAAATACAACCAAGTGGTGTTCTCCTGAGGCAAACACTGGTTCATTCATGTTTTAAAGCTGCCCTGTTAATGCAAGATTACCATTGTGTGCTTGAGTTGAAAAAGGCACGGCTCTGTTAACCGTGTGGGGGTGTATGAGGCCAGCTACTCCTTATTTATCAGCACTGACACTATCAGCAGTTGCCTCGTGAAAAGGGAGCCAGTCATTCAGAACAGTGGGGCCACCTTGGCTGTCAAAGCAGGATTTAAGCTACATTTCCCATGGTTGCCATGGCTACTGTGGGAAGTGATTATGAAAGGAGTGTTTCGGAGCAGTGCTGTCACACCAGTGGGTATTACCATAGTGGTTTGCGCAGTGATCATCAGAGAATTACTGGCTCATGATCAAACGGTTTTCTTGTTTGGTCCCCAGTGAAATGCTGTGTTCTTTGATGGCAGAGCAGTAGTATTTATATGTTAAAACTATTAGACTAACACAACTTGTTTTTGTCTTTCTAGGACACTATGTGGTTCAATGGGACAGGAACGAGTACACCGTGAGGATTCTCTAACCCCTGCCCCTGAGTCCCAACCGTCGGAGAGGGTGTCGGACCTCACTGAGGCAATCCTGGGCCGTTGGCACTAAAATGTCCCTAAGTGGTGGCACTGCAGGCGGGAAAGGTGTGGACTCGAATGCGGTGGACACTTACGACAGCGGGGATGAGTGGGATATCGGTGTTGGAAATCTGATTATCGACCTTGACGCTGACTTAGAGAAGGACAAACTTGAGATGTCTGGCACCAAGGACGGCATGGCGGCACCACCCAGTGCAGTGGCAGCGTTGCCTGACAACATTCGGTTTGTTAGTCCCGTGTCTGGCTCTCAAGGCAAGGAGAGCAAATCCAAATACAAGCGCAGTAAGAACTCTAAAGACAATAGTAGCAAAGCTTCAGCAGGAGATGGGGGCAAAAAAGAAAATACAGGACGGACTCAAGGGGAGCCAACAGGCACAGCAGCGGGTGCAGGAGCCGCTGGCAACAACACCACCTCTGGAAAGAACATGGAAAAAGGAGGCAAAGCCTCCAGAGGTGTTTTGGGTGGGAAAAAAGAGAAAGAAGGGGGAACTGGGAAAAGTAAGAAGGACAAAACAGAAAGCGCCCCGGTTGTGGCGATAGCTGCTGCAGAAAAGGATGTCGTGTCTCAAGCCCAAGTTGCTTTGGGAAATAGTCGTAACGCGTCCTTTGAGAACACACAATCAACAGACTTGGCAGATGCCAATCAAATGGGGAATATTGCACTTGAACCTGTTGGGATAGTACCAGCATTGACCACAAAAACTGAACCAGAGGAGGTGGAGAATGGAAATACTGAATGCAAGACATTGAAGAAGGTGAAAAACGAAAAAGTAAGTTCTTTCTTTTCTTGATGCTCCGTGAATTTGTTGGACGTTTATTTATTCCATGTTATTATGGAGTCATGCCGTTGTTGGTCGGTAGGCTTAAGTTACTACAATATCTCGATGTTTAAGTAAACGTGGACAAGGTACAGTGTATTTCAAGTTGCTGAATGTATCTTTAACTACATTGTATCAAAAAGGTATGTTTTCTTGGTGTAGTGTTTTATGTGTGCGCTTACAAACCTTCATTCTGTTTAAAAAGATAAACTCTTTGCAAAGCTATCAACCCCTTTTGAGATCAAGTTGTTGAAATGCCTCCACAACTTCTCAGTTATCACTTTCTTCTCCAGAAAACTGCCACAATTATTCACTGTGGAGTTGCATTTGTCTAAAATATGAATCTTTTGAATCAAATCTGGGTTTGGTGGATGTAATTATCATTGTTTGAAGTCGTACAAAAGGAACAGGCACAGTGGGGTTCTTGAAGTGGTGCTTTGTTACAGCCTGTCGCTTACAGCAGGCTCACAGATTCACTCTAGTCCCCTGAAGCTGCCTGACTCGTGATGCATAAAAAGACCTACTGCTGCTTTCTCTTTTATTACCACACGGTGAATAAGAGCACCCTCGGCGAATATGATGCTGAGATCAGCTACAGGAAAAAGCCCACACAGTAGTGTTTCCGGACAGAAGAGGGTAGATTAATTGCAAGAGGATGGCCCATATGTTGACTTCAACACTTAAAAAAATGCTATGGCCATGTTGGAAATTGAAACCAGTCAACATTAGATGCAAATAATCATGAAGTGCTATGTACCATACATAAGCCAGTAATCCAAGTATCACAGTCAGACAGGAATATAATGGAGGTCGTCAGCCATAAACATCACGATACGCCAGTGAAGTTAAGTAAATGTCACATTGTGTTCCACTTTTTTTTTAATGCACACAATTTCAACGCTGACATTATCTCTCAAGAACAATATAAAGATTTGTGTAGCTGTTCACCCACACTTATCTTGTTCTCACATAGAGTTGAACTATCACTGCGTCTATTGTACGCCTCGTAGCAGCCTTTTCATGCTCTGGCAGAATAAAAGACAGCAGAGCAGGGAGGTGCTGAGGACTGTTTTTGTCTGTCATCGTGTTCCATTCTTAATCCCACAAGCCCCAGCGATGCCTGCTGGAGCAGCGTGTGGGGGAGGGAGCTGGTGCAAAGCACGCCTTCGTCGTTTTTCCTGCTGCTCTGAAAGTGGTGTGGGGGATGGGCTGTGAGGAAGCCTGTTTGATTCCTTAAATCCAGGACAACCAGTCAAGAACACGAGCAGCACAATCTCCTTTGGCTGATTACTATGAAAGGCAATTTCAGGGAAGTCTTTGTCATCATAAAGTATTTACAGCAAAAAGGTTTTGACAGAGAACCACATGAATCTGTTTACACCTCTCAATAAAGGAGAGAGGTCACTACTGCTTTGAAAAAGCTGCTGGGCAAAACTAATCCTTGAAAGCACACTTACAGAAAGGATGTGGTTATATGGCATCAACATTTTTTAAAAGAACAGTTTGAAGATTAAACACTCAAGATATTGAATGTGCGATGTGCTGAAAATACATTAAAAAGGATTCTTCTCTGACATAACACTGCTCATACAAAGTCGCTCTTTGAAAGGGTTAAAAGAAAATGTCAAGAAAAAAACAGACTGTTCAACAAAATCATTTGTAATGAATGAATATGGTCTTAATCAGGAAGAGAACTAAATACTATGTTTAAAAAATAAAATGTATACGATCAAAAGTTATCTATTGGGTTTTCACATAACGGCAAGAAATTTTCCATGATGTCCATGTGCAATATATACAACATTTGAAAGAAGAGAAAAGAGTGTGAAAAACAAATTAAATCACAAGGTGCATACCCAAAAAATGTACCAAGATAATATAATAATAACACTCATATGAGTCTTTTTATTTAGTTTTTGACCCAGCGGCTAAATAATGACACCACAGGGGGACATTCTAGGGTCTCTGTAAAGTCAGAATATTTATTTTACCATGTTTGGATCAATTATATATTTTGATGTGTTTGCATGTAAAAGTCTTTTTAGACCAGATACCGGACAACCTGCAGTGCCGTCTTTGACCACAACTCAGGAATTACCATCCATCTAGTTTTCCCGGGCTTTGGAGTAGTGATGGGTAGTAGCACTCAAGTACTAGTTGTTGACATCATTATTCAAGTAACGTTCCCGCGCACGTGTTGTTTAAGGCTACTATAGTTCAACTTAGTGATACAGGTGTTACGCAGTAAAACAAGACGACGATAACATGCGTCACAAAACATGTGGCTTTAACCTTGAATACGTTGGAATTACTGGCTCCGTGCTTGAACACATGAGCTTAAAGCACAAGGAGAAACCAGCGGAGACTGACAAACAGGCAGTCTCACTTCCTATCATTTGCTATCACGTTAGCACACATTGTTCTGATGGTACCAGAGTGGAGAAGATTAGCCTGCTAATAAAGACAACGGTGACTGGAGATATGCTACCAATAAGTTATGAAGAAGAAGAAGAAGAAGGATTCCACGAGCTGATGGTGCTTGCTGACCCAGTGTACATCCACCATCACGCAGAACGACAGCTTCTAGTGGAAAAGATGTACCATGAAAGAACAGCAGAGTGGGCGCTGATTTGCAGCTTGTCGACAGATTGGCTGTTACTACAGACTTGTGTGCAGCTTTCACCACCAATTCATGTTAATCATCCCACTTCACTCAGAACTGGGATTTGTAGTCCGCTCTTAGAGACACAAAGTATTCACTATACACTATAGATGAGCTTATACAAGTATTTGAAATTACTGTGAATTCTGACCCGTACTTTGGAGAACCTGTTACAGAGGTAGATGACGATTGTTAAAATCAAAGCTAAGTAGCATGAATAGCATGTTCCACATGGATTAAAGCTGTGTTCAGTCCAGCCCAATTGACAAACAGAATCACACCACTTTAATACCATCTTCATCTGCCAGGAACATCCCGTCCTGAACCGCTGAATCTTCATGCCTTGAATAAGCTCTTCATATGACTGTTACTCATCACAGATGTGGAAGTAGAATCCCATTTCCTCATTGCACACTATCCACAGTATCCAGCGTTTTTTTTTTTTTTTTGGCAGCCTGCACAAACTGTGAAATAGATACTAAGGCTGATGGGTGGGGAAATGGCGAAAAACGATAAGTGGCTTGACTCAATAGTTCCTATCAGTGCCCTGTGGGAGGATTTGGGAATCCTTCTTATGGGACTCAAAGTTTGGAAATCTATCTGTTAGTTCCTTTTGGCAGGTAAAAGATCTGCTCCCATTCAAATATCACATGAAACATTTTGAGCCACTGTAGAGATAGAATTATTGTCATCAAAAACGATGAAAGACAGTTTAGCAGCGCTAGTCAGTGGCAGCACAGATAAAAAAAACACAGAAAATGAAGAGAGCATTAATAACACAACATAAAAACAACAATTGTGTACAGGTGAGATGTGTACATTAAAAATAGTTGCATTAAATGATTCAAAAATGTCTTATTAAAGATGTTGCAGAGTAGATTTTAAACATTTGCATGCTTCGATACAACCTTCCTCTTGATTTAAAAAGACTAGCCTCTCCCTGTCCAGTTCAATTTAAGCATTAATCAGTATGCGCCTCAGTAGCAATCTTGTTCTCAGAGGTATAAGTGTAATAGCATGGCTACATTGTCCTTGTCCTGAGTTAAAGTCCCCTAAAGCATTAGCTCTGAGATGCTGAATAAATCATCTCTACTTCCTCCGTACAAGTGCTAACCACCTCAGAGTGTGTCTCGCTCTCCCACCTCTCATTATACAAATCTAGAGGAGTAAGGCATTCGTCAGCTGCCTCAATGTGCCACTGGCCTTGATAAATGGAGCGGCTCTCATGGAAAATTACATTGGCAATGTAACTATGAAAAGGAGGGGGGGGTGAAAAGGAAAGGCTGCACTTGAATGAAAGAGCTGAGGTTCTGCTCTGCATCGTTGCTGATGTCCAGCTCGGGGTGTGTAGGGATCTCAGCAGAGCTTCAGTTCTTTCTCTTCGTCTCTGCCTGACTCACTGTTTCTATTGTGCTGCAGCTCATTCCTGTTAAGTAGTGCCAGGGCTTTTAAAGCAAAGGAACAGAAGAGAGACTGTGACTTATTTCAAGGAGTGGAGTAAATTACACTAAGGAGCTCAATACAAAGTGAGCTGTTAGCTCACCTGTCCATGTTCTAGTGGGGATAGCGCTGAACAGATGAGAAGAGCTTTTGCTTTATTTACAGAATCCACAACAGGATTCAGAACAACCTAAATGAGTTCTGATGTGTCTGTATGACTGTTCAAATGTAAGAAATCTAAGTGTGATGCAAACATGTGTCTTAAGCAGTCAGACTAATTCCCCAAATTTGGACTCTTTGGTGGATAGTGATTTAATTTATGGTTGAAAGGTTATCTCTTGGAAGTGGGTTCTATTTTTTTATAAATTGTGGTCTGACTATCTTGAAGGTGCAATTACTTTTTTTTAATGTTTTGAGTGTTTTGAATAAGGCTGGTAGATAACCTCTGTCTGCCATCTGGTTGAAAAGGCTGCAACATAATCCTTTGTGCACCCGATCAAACTACTTCCTGTAAAAGTGTTTGTTTATGCCAATGGAAGGCTGAAATTGTTAGTCCAAGGGACTGTTCAGACTGCCAGCCTAAATCAGTCGTTTGGCATATTCAGAGAGAAAAGTTAAATGCAGATGGTAACATAAAACATCTATACCCCAAAGTAAGAGTAGGGCTCAGGTTAAAATGTACCAGGAGACTAGTCAGAACTGCTTTGCTAGAGAAAATTTATATGGATTTCACAAAAGTGGCTAGCTAGATGGCAAGTGTATGCAAAGTCACATAACATAATAAAATGTGTTTGTTCAATGAAATGATCAATGAAAACCTCTAGAAATAATTCATGATGAAATCAGAGTTTAAATAATAAGTCAGTGGAAAGTTGATTGTTGGATTATCTCCCAGCTCTTGTTCATTGCTGTTTGTGATTTCAGTGTTGTTTCTTTGTTTGTTTGAAGCGTTCACCCTCAGGGAGTCCCTCACTACTACAGGAAGAAAACATTTGACACTAATTGTTTTCCACGGCTGCCGTTAGCAGCTGCCTTCAAACAGATATGAGCTGATTTGAGCTCATAGACAAAACAAAATACTACTTAAAGATTAAATAAACCAAGAAAATGAATAATGGACCATTGTTGCCTCTTTTTGAAAACTTGACAGCTGTAAGAATTGATTTACAAATAGTAGTAGTAGTAGTAGTAATATTAATGTTTGTTGGCTCGTACAGACGTTAACTAAATGTGACCGTTCATGTCCTGAGAAACTCCTTTTTTTCCAGCAGACTGCACACATACCATGCATACCGCTCCATTTCAAGGTTTATTGCGTCCTATCCTTCACTGACATGCAACCACAAGTCACAACAGAAGGAAAATCAGATGAGTGTAAATCAAAACTGCTTTTGTGTCACATCATTATAAAATAATAAACAACAGCCAAAATGCTGCCATTTTTGAATGCCATAATTAAGTGGCTGCTGTGCACAGTGATTAAATGCTAATGGATCTTTGACAGGGCCAAAGCTCTCCTTTCTTAAGTATAAAAGGATCAAAGTGTTGTCTTACATAGAAACCTAATGCTAAGGTACATTTCATCCAGTCAAACATGGTAACTAATGATTTTGTAGATGGGTTAAATGAACAGCGGCTTGTTGATACAGGTTTGATTCTGAGACTAAAATAGAAAAACTTCTTCTTCAAAATTACCACAACTGCCAAGATTGGTGGGCACTGGGCACAATATGGAATAAATACCACTGAATGAGCTGTGTTTGTAATCAGTACAAACTGTTCTCAATAGTAAATCACATGTTGTGAATGGGGCCAGGAACCATGTAATACACAATAGTAGCTTATTATGATCCTCTACAAAAATAGTCTATGACAAATGCTTTACAGGAAGTCTTAATCAACAAAAGACTGGTTTTAAATCGTACCTTACAATTTTCCCAAAGCTAATCAAGGTGCAAATAATCCTCCAGGCTGCATGCTGGGAGTGTGAAAGACATATTGTTGCTTTTTTATTAGAACAGCTCGGTTATTATAATGAGCAAAAGCCCTCTTCGACTCCCTCTTTCAAGTCTTTTTCTTTCATAGTCATGATTGGAAAACCAGCCCTTTTGTATTTTGTTGCATAAAAGATTGAATTTCTTCAATCCGTATGATTTTATTAATGTGTGTTGTGTGTCTTTAATGGATTTCTGATCATTGAAAAGTGATGTTTGATGGTTTCGTTTTATCATTTCAGACAATATTGTTACAAAGTAGTGTGTACACTTTGTGCAGCAGGGATTAGAGTCGTTTATCTTGAAGCAATAATATAACCAAGGATGTCAAATTTCCAATACTTCGAAACCTATTGTTTAACACATCATTTTAAAATGTTACAATCTTTGTGATGTTATCATTGTCATTTAGAAAAAAGTACTCTTACTGAAATGCTGTCAACATATTTGTGCCTTTTAGACAGGGTGCAGAAAAGTGCTTGTCATTTTTGGTGATTAAAAACAAGAAATAACCCAATGTGGGGGCCCAAAACAGCTATCGATATAATTAGATTTTTCCTTTTATCTTATACTGTATCCAAGTTTGAAATTATGTCATTGTCCCAATCTTAACAATATAAATACACAAACAAGATATCCATATTAAGATATTTCAAATGATAGAGTTTCTGATTACAGTGTAGGATTGTTGCTGCAGTTCTTAAAAGCCTTTGTCATTCAGCCCCTTGGTACTTGGTTCGACTTCATTTTTAAATCAGCACCTTATTGGAACCTTTCTTTTACCTTCTGTTGTGAACAAAAGTGGTGTAGTACAACACATTAAGAATTGATGTGATGGAATCTACTGTGACACACAACATGTTGGGCTACTTTTTTTTTTTTTTTTTTTGCCAAAAAAGCAATCACAGATCTGTCAAACAAAGCCCCCGTAACGCTTTGTCTCTCCCTCCCTGTCGTTCTCCCTCTCCTAAGCTTTCCACGAGGTGTGTTGCTGTGTCTGGATCAGCTCCCTGTGAGGGGCGGCATGTGTGGGGGGAAGGGAGCAAAGGCTTGTACAACTAATTCAGCTCATAAAAGACTTATGCAGCAAGAGCAGCTGTCTTCCATTGTCAGGCTGCAAATTTCCAGTGTGCCTCGTTTCGCCGCTCAATGTGTGAGTAGTAAGGGAGGCAGGGAGGGGAGAACAGAGAGGAAATAAGAGGGGAGAAAACAAGCGAGAAAGAGACAAATATCAAGACTTGCATTGCGCTAACTCGATGTACACTCAGTTCTGTTTCTTTCCATTTAAAACCATGATGGGTGTGTGGTTGGACCATAGTCTAATAATAAACCCTCAGCCTATTCAGACCTAATGTGCAGAATGTAGATAGATAAAAAGAGCTCTGCTGTGGTTAGAGGGGAGAGAGAGGGCATATGAGGGGTAAGAGGGGGTGGGTGGGTAAAGAAGTGCCTGAGATTAGCAGAGGAGGGAGGGAGTGTTGAGCAGTGTTATGAATGGATAGAGTCTTTAACCCCCCCGAACACACTGAATAGTTTGTCACAGGCTGCTGCGGCTCTATGAGGAATGAGAGGAGCTGGCTGAGAGCTCTCAGATTCCTGAATCCTTGAGGCATGTGGTCTGATTAGCAGAACAAAACCCACACAGTGGGGAGGAGCAGACGTGGCTCCCCCCCCCCCCCCCCCCCCCCCCTTTCAACTGGAATTTTCTACCAGCGAGGGGGAATAGGTGGCTCAAAGTTTGCACCGACTTGCTACACTTGTGAAAGAGTTTGCAGACCATGTTTGGGGATTTCTCAGTCGCTGCCGAAGGCTTTGTTTCTGCATGATCACTATTGTTTTGGCTCTCAGTTCTTTCCCCATGCATGTTCGACCCTTTGACCTGAAATTGGATGTTTTACTGCAGCACATGTTTTAAAATAAGTATCAATATCCACACAGTTTGACCATGAAACACTCAATCAGAAAACATTTGCAGTCCAGGAGCTTAACTGCTTGTGAAAGGTTTTTAGTCCAACAAAGAGGAAGTTAACAGCGAGGCAGTGTTTGAGCAAGAGTGATTATAGAGAGGATTACGTGCCTCGCCCTCCCCTCTTAATGCATGGCTAAGAAGATTGTTTGCGGCCAGTTTGCTGTTAAATGGAAGAAGTGCTTGCTTGTTGTTGCTTCATATCGAAGAGATTTGACTTCCTCTGAAGTTGAATGTTCCTTAAATGCTTTTAATTCGCTGCCTAGTTCTGTTCTTTGCGTCTACATTGAGCTGAAAGACTGATTGCTTCTCATCTTTTATTCATCCTACATCTGGTAACATTGCAAATGTGTTTTCTAAATCACATCTTATTGGATCTTATTGCCAACCTGCCGTCAAGAAGTCATTATCTTGTTGTTTCGCAATCTTGACATCTTTCGGAAAGAGTACTGTGTTTTCCTACCTATGTTTTACAGCCATAACGGATCAGTGTGTCTGGTCAAAAACAGGTCATCAATGCACACCAGCTACCAGTGCTGCGCTTTGGTGCTTTCACACAACTCAACTCACAACTCAACATCAAAATGTTTCACTCTGAACTTTACCCTGCCAGCCCCCTACTAAATGTTCTGTTTGAAACTGGGGTTAGCCGGTGTGAGAACACAGCAGTAAATATTTAGGAAAATTCACCACAAGTGAGTGGGAGGAGGTGATGAAGTTTATATCCTGGGACCCGCACATGCAGTGTATTCCCTGTGCACGTAATGAAACAGCATCATGACTGTTCGTCTGATACCGTTACTAAGTTGAACTACATGTAGCACTGATATACTTGGATTACTTCGCAACATTTTTCATCATAGCGTTGCTTTGTCAGCCACTTCCCTGTCGTCCTTTTTACATCAAGTCTAGCCTCCTGAGAGCCCACTCCCTCCTGTCCGGCAGGGATAGCCTCCCGCTGTGAGGTGCTTATGAGAACAAGCAAGTCAGGAAGACCTCAGGGACTGACATTTGCAGGATTGCACATGTGAAAACGACTCTAGTGTCTATCAGCTACATTTTTAATCAAAGTGTAACAGCAGTGACGACTAGTTCAACATATATGTTCTTTGTTTGTTTCAGAGTTTTATTCCCCAATTATTGCTTGATTTGATGTATGCAACAAATAAACGGCTACATCATTGAATAATATGCCATCTCACTTTTCTCAGAGCCCCAAACATCATTTAGTTTTTCTTTTGTCTTACCAAACCATATTGAAACTAAAAGATAAATCCTCTTGTTTTAAAGTACCATTTTTCCAGTGTTTTTCTTAGTAGCAGTTGTATAAAAATGCCTTTTTTAGGGTCACAATCTTAATCAGCTATCAACTATCAACTATGTTTACACTAAGAAAGAGTTTGACTCTGGTTCACATTTCTTTTGACACACAGACAAGAACAGACAATAAGATCGCACTCCTCTTTTCTTATGTTTGTGTGGAAAATATGAATGTGATCATATTTGACCCATTTAAACAGAGTTTATGTGTTTCCACAAACAAACTACATCTTTTAGTATGCCAGTGTGCACACATGTAATTAGAAATTTTCTTTGCATTCGCTTTGATGCCCTGAGACAGTTTGATAGGGGAATATTTTGTGACAAAACCTCTTAAACTGGGCCATCGCCTCAGGCTAGCAGCCTGCCGCTGCAACACATCGAGTCTAGACGGGAGTATACACTCCGTACAGAAAGTCATTTTTTTCCATACCAAAAGACATTTGGAAAGACACTTTAAACATCACAGCGTGCTCGAGCTTGCTGTATAGACTCATGAGATTCTTAACTCATTTCTGTGCTCCAACTCCCACTGTGTGATTATCTATAATTGGCCTAAAAATACCACTTGACTGGTTGTATAGCCTTTTGGGAAAACAAGTATACACAGTTGTGTGTGGCTTGTTTGGCTGTTCCAGTTTGGGTTGTTTGCAGTGTGGTTTCATTGGAGTGTTTGTCTAAGGTGAAGGTGAAGTTTCCTACGTGTTTTTTGAATAAACATGAGGGGGGCATTTGTTATTTCTTAATGGATTTTGTTACAAAGCAACTTAGTGGTGAATAAACATAACACTGAAGACAATAGGCCAGTAGTTCCTGACGTATTGTTGAAATGAGCAGAAATTTCATTACTTTGGTGTTTAAAAAAGTGCCATTAGAAGGTTTATTGGCGAGGTATGTGACATATTTATAGTATGTTATTACAGTCACAGTCGGCTTGTCAGCTTCTGTTCCACACAGCGAGCCGCCTTGTCATTTCACTCTCAGTTAAACCCTCACTGAGGGAGACAACTGAGCAAACAGACATAATGGCTAATCCATTTTCTTATCTGTCAGATGGTGTTGTTCGTCTGTGTTTGTTTGTTGTTTTTCTGGCTGAAGAAGTTCTCTGGGCTTAAACCTCTCGTTACATTTTGCTGGATGTCAGAAGGCTGTCTGCCAGAAATAGAGCTGCAGTCCACATTTTTCAGCGTGAGACATTGGAGAAGCAGGTTAGATCATGCGCTCTGTCTTGCTTAAGAGACAAACCGAGAGGTCAGCCTCAAGAGCGGAGCTTTTATACAAGCTTTTCTCTAAACCGGTGACTAATGTGCCGATTTGGTGCATAATTTAATATCATTTGTTTGGATAGGAATTACTGCTTATCAAAATAATTTAACCACTTAAATGTATTTGTCTGTATTTGGTGTCAAGTGTGCATTTGAGGTTTGGTGCATTGCATCTCTGCCTGAGAGTGTGCATGCATGCTTCCAAGCCTGGAAGTACAGATCTGAGATGAAAGGCTTCTCTTTCCCATTCTAATCCACGCAGACAGCCAGGCCCTTGTGATTATTCCCGCCCCCTTCTCTCCACTCGTCTCTTTGAATGCAGGGCCTTTCTAATTCACCCTAAAAAGGGTTTCAAAAGGGGATTATACCGCTGATAGAAATTAAAGGGAGAACACGTCCGTCCTTTGGGACCAACCTTAAAAAAATAATCAATTCATGACTTTTTTGTTTTGTTTTGGAGTTTATTGAATGTTTGCTAGTTTTTGTAGCTGTATAATTTCTCAAAGATTTGTTCATCCATCTATGGCATTCAAAAAGCAGCACCAGAGCAAACGCCTATGCAGTTTGTTGGCCAAGCCTCCTATGAAAAATCTAAATCAATCATGATGTCCCTCTTAGCCTTTTTCCCCTCAACAACAACTTAATATTATGCAAATTGCAATTACAAAAAATGCCATTGTTTTCATTCCTACAGTGATTATTTTAATAGGATTATGAGGAGAAATGATTTGCCAGTCTACATAAAAATATACTCAAAAAGTCCACCAATACCTACAGTCCAGTCTTACGTGTTATTAGCATAATATCAAACACCCTGACTCAAAATAATATCTCAAATACTGGAACCATGTTTTTTTTAATGCTATTCTTATGAAAATAAAAACTTTATCTATGAGAAAACATTTTTTTTGCTTGTGTGAGATCAAGTTCCACATCTGGTCCAGATGTAATGAGTTCTCTGTTGGTGCTTGCTACACTTTCAACCAATTCCCCTCAAACATTTGGGCCAGTTATTCCATTATCCTGCTTACAAACCCATCAAAGACTGGTACTGACATCCAATGATGAGCTAAATATGGAGAGAAAATAGGTTTTAGTCAATTAAAAATTATGTAGAATAACCATGAATTTGATTGTCAGTACAGCATAAAAGCAAGTCATTACCAATATGTCATTAGTGTGAGAGGAAAAATATGTGATTTATTGAAGGTTTCTTTCTTTTGTCCAGAAGTATCTGCCTTAAATGTACTAACTTGGCAAAGCCTCACTCTCATAAGAACATTTCAGTGAAGCCCTTTCATGTTAAACATGTTGGAAGAGAGAGAGCGCTGGAGAGTGAGGTAGAGCATCGTGTGACTCACTGACCCAGGCCTCAGGCCAACAACTTAACGCTTCATCAACACTGAATCCCTTAAATCCTCGCCCCCAATCAAATGCTCCTCAGGAGAAATAAATAGATAAATAAACAATAAATGCATTACGTGTACAAACACTGTTGGATTGTTCTGTTCTGCTGCTCTGACTAAAGTGTTGCTTCGCTGCCAAATCCTTTCAAACTCGATGACACGGAACTATTTGACTTTGGCATCGAGGCGTCGGCCACTGTTTACATGACTTTTTAAATGTATGCAGCTGGCAGAGGTTCTCGGACCAAGGCCACACTTGGCAGATGAAGGGCGGAGAGCATTAAAATATCAATATAAATAAGAGTTATGATGAAGTTATTATCTGCAGAAAGGCTCCATAAAACAGTCCTACAAAGATGACTCAGTCAAACCTGAACTTCAAAATGAGTGTGAAATTTTGGAAATAAATGTCAAAGTAACTGGAGCCTAACTCGTCCACCAATCAGTGTTCATGCGTGTGAAATGTTGTAAATGCAATTCATAGACTGAACGGTTAAACAAAAGAAGTGAATTGACTCCTTGTGCCTGACACATTTTCTGCAAATGTACCCTTTTTATATATCTCCTCCTTGTTCTGCATGAAACTGCAGCCTCTCTCTCTCCAGACGTTTGACCCTTGTGTCCTATGGATTTTATATATTTGCATGATTTATAACATTAAAAACCTTAAAAGCCATACGTGATAAATGTAGGGTTGTCCTCTGCTTAAACCTCTCCTCAGAACCTGGTTGCGTGCCAATGTTTTTATAGTCTCCAGTGCATTGAGGTTTGATTTTCTCATGCTGTTTGGTTTCCTTAAACAAGAGTACCACATGCATCAAAGTCACCTCTGCCACAGCCGTCCTCTTGTGAATGCTGATCTGCTCAGAGCAGACTGCTTCAGTGTCCTTGAATACAGAAGTGTTGCATTAGCTGTTGTAGGCATGAGAAGGAGTCCCTGTCAAAACAGTGTTTTCTCCTGTTTTCTGTTTTAGCTCAGGACCCTTTCGGTCAGCGGTTTTCCTGGTTTTGTGTTTTTTTTTCTTCTTCACTTCAGTTATGAGAGAGGCTATGGTGTGGGAAATACTGCTGGAAATAATTAAATAACCATAATTGTGCAAAGAAAAACAGAAGTTTAAGAATCCAGGTGGATATTACTCTTTAGCGGAATCCCCATTGACCAACGCCTTAGTAACTATTATTCTTCCTCGGGTCATTTCATACCGAAAGGCATTTTCATTTTCCCCAGTACACCCAAAATGAATGTCTTTTGGACTGGGAGAAAACCAGAACCACCTGGAAGTAGCCCATGCATTGCACACACACACACACAGAACAGGCAAAGTCCAAAAAACTTTAGAGTAATCTGCAAAAAAAGAAAAACTTGAACCTGGCTTAGATTTACCCTAATGCAATGTGACTTCATTTGACAACATACTGAGTTTCACATATAATATGTGTACGTGCACTTTCTGAGTGGATTACATCATTCAACTGTTAAACTGTCAATCATAAAGTTGAATAATAAAGTGATTGTCATGTGATACCTTTCCGTAAAGAGTTGTAAAATCCTCCTTCTCTGTATAATTAACCTTGGTGTAGAGTTGGCGTCTGATGAACTTTCACACTTTTGCATGACTCACTAAAACTACTATTGCAGTTTGTTGATTTGTCCAATTAAACCAACTTCACCTATGATCTACTCCAGCTCTGTGGTTGTCATGATACCAGATTGTTAAACCTTTAAATGACTCTAGTAAAAAGTATACAATACTGATACCTCTCTCGATACCATAGCAGTAAAAATACACATCCTGGGCACCCAAAATGGGCTAATTTCTTGTTTTAAATGACCAAAAAATGAAAAGAAACTTCGGCCCTCTGTCTGGCTTTGGAACTTTTCGATTCTATAAATCAAATAAAAATTGACATTGTATCGTTTTCAAACAGGTGGTATCAAAAAGTATCAAGGTATTGAACATTTTAACAACCTTATTCAGTACAATTTGTTTTTTGTTTAAAAGGTGTTCACTGTGCATCTACTATCTATCTTTAATCAAATACAAAGACAATTCTAAAAGATATATCTTCATATACTAATGTTGGTATTTTGCTTATTTAGGTTTTTTAAACCAGGTCTCCTAACTAGCTTTACCAGATATGCGATAACTGACAATTTAAAGGGATTATTCTGCAATTTAAAGACTTTTCTCTTCCTCTCTGAGTAAGAAACATTACATTCAAACTACTTCAGCTGTTTTGGATGTTTCTGTTTCTCTTGGGTGTATTACTACCCAGTTGCACAATCTGCTGTTCTTTCAGCACCAAAACAATCATCTGACAAAGTTGGCAGGAAAATTACCAGATTATTCTAGCTTGGATTTATAGTCTCTGCATTTGCTTGCCTAAGCAGCAAGAATAAGAACTCTGCTTTCTCAGACCAATAAAGCTCAATCTAAGAAATGTATTACCTCAACTGACAACATGTTGTATCAACACTAATTAGAAAATCACAATCCCTTCAAAAACGTCTTCACTTTGACCGTCGATTTATGCTTTCTGTGATTCCCTGGCCTCTGGATGTCTGTGTGATGTAAATGTTGTCATCTGCTGCAGTGCGTGTCCAGCCAAAGCAAAGTGTACAAGCAGAGGACACGCACTGACAAACATGTTTGAGCACATCTGATTATGCAAACACCCGATGTAGTGTAAGCAGAACTGTGTGGCAGACATGGACCTTTATTTGAACTCGATGTGCTGTGAGATTAGTTTGAAGTCTAAATAAATCAAGTTGACGTGGCTCGTGTTTAGCTGGGTTACTGTTTTTGACTCAAATTACTTCACTGGTGCACAGATGAGCTGAGGAGTTTGATAGCTTGGCATTCTTTAAATGGGATATTACTCACTTTCAACCTTGATATGCAGCGCTGAGAGCAAGCTTCCTGAATTAGTTGTTGTTCTGCTGCGATGACTTTTCATCCTCCACCCAAAGAATGCTCAATTACCCAAATATGCTCTTTATTTCCTATGATAGTTAACCCCCCCCCCCCCCCCCCCCCGAGTGCATTTCTTCCATCCCTTCTCTAAATATCCCAATAAGACTTTGGGGTGTTATTGTAGCGAGGAGATGGGACGATGTGTGAGTGGATCAATAAAGGTGAAGTTAATATGGAAATGAGCTCCTCCTTGCAGTGGAGGCTGGGGAGTTGTTTAGTCCTTGGCAATGAGCTGAGCTCGCACATTCAATTATGTTTGGTAAGTGGGGCCTCTCCGTCCATCTGGAAAACAAAATTATGTTTAATCATATCCATTAGGTTTATGCATCCCTGGAAGAGTGAGACATTTTGCTGTTAAATCCAGTCACTTAAGTCATACTTATAATGGCATTTTTTATTGTTAATAACCGAGCAGAGGATATTGCTCTAAAGGTTGAGGCTCTCTGCTTATTGCTGATTAATGGGACCTTTAATATACCCTAAAGGAAATGTTGCAAGAATCCACAAGCTTTATGCTTCATGACCTTCACACTGCACTTTCCATTTAGTAATGTCTGTGGTTTTGTCCTGACGTGGCTAAAACGAACGTCAAACGTTGATGTATCCCTTGATATCTGCAGACCATATCATCATGTAAATGTAATGTTGTATAAGCTGTGCGTTTGTGAGCGTCAGCCTCATCGTTCCAAGAGAAAGACAAGAGTAAGCATGTTTAAATTAAAAAAAAAAAAAAAAACAGCAGTGAAATGTCAACGACTCATTTTCTTAGAATTTCCTAATACATACTGCGGGTTAAATTATTCATCTACAACCTCATCTCAAACCTAGTATGAATTATTCAACTCCAAAGAGGCAAAGTGTTGGGAATAGATGTACTTGGAAAACCTTAGAACAGAAGCCAAATACAGTCATAAAAATATCCTTTCACATGCTGCTCTGTGATGAAACTCTTATTGAAGAATAAGACACACATGTTTGGTGATGAAATTTAAACTCTTAATTGCAGCTCCACAAACACAAAATGCCTCCAACTATCTTTAAGATGCATCTATCTTTTACTTACAATAAATACTGCCGACCCCCCCTGGCTACTGAGACTGTCAGGGTCTTGCTAAGTCCCCTGGATAAATAAAGATGGAGGGTATCATCTGTGTGTGTGGATAGCAGCTGCAGACAGAGACAAGGAGGAGGAGGGAGGGTTACAATGACTGCACTGACTGTTTATTTTTATCAGGGCATTAGCAGATTAGGCACTCAAACTAACAAGGTCATCAAACTCTGATGGGCTGAGAGCAGCAGACCTCTGCTGAGCGGCTGGCAGAGCGAGGGGAGATTTGGTGTGTTACAGCAGGTTTCACTTTACTCTCTGCTCCCTCGACATCATCCACAGCCTGACTTATTAGTGCTTTTAATGATCTGAAGGGCACAGAGATGTAATTTGTTTAGAGATTTCTTACCTCTACTTTGATTTAGCAGGAGTCTTAGGCACATTTCAAGGCTTAGCCTGCTTTTGTTTGCCAAAGTGCACCTAGTGAGCAGTTTGAAATGGCTTTTGGATTGATTTGATACATCCTGAAGTGGATTTATTTCCAGGTTGGCCTGTTCGAGCGTGTTTTTCACTCCAGAAAAGGCTTCTCGGATAACTCCCTGGATTATATTCAAGACAGTTCAAGTCTATAATTATCAAAACAAGTCATGGACGTGCTGTAAGGATCAGAAAATAAGCTGTGGTGTAACTTACCCTGCCTTGCTCTTCTTCTGACCTGCCTTGTCAAGTATTTTTTCCCTCTCAGCGGCCAGAGTGTTGGAATGTCATGTGGTGCGAGCTCCAGTTTTCATTGCCCAGAGGTGTATTAAGGTGTAAAAGTCTATAGGGGCTCTGAGGGTGCAGTGCAAAAGCTACTGGCACTCAGTAATAGTGCACATCAGCGTCCATTAAGATGGACACGGTTCAATAGGAGCTCTGTGAGGCAGCCAGCAGCGGAGGTCAGTCAGAGTAGCAAGTCCTAGTTAAAGGAGCAGCATGAGGGACAGCTCAGTGAGTGCAAATCAAGAACTGTCTGCAGAACAGAGCAGTGTACTCCTCAGCATGTAGTACACATATTTCTACCCCTACAGACGAAGCCTCAACCTCAGCAGCTTCATCCTCTGCTCCCCTGTTGACATGGCTAAAACCTCTCCTGCATTCTGTCAGAGGACAAGCCGAAAATACATTTTGAAAGCTTGTAGGAGGATTCTTGTGCTTCCTTTTGTTTTCTGCTGATTGATATGTAACGATGTTAAGCTTTTAATTGTTTGAACATTTGCAGATCGCCAAATTGAAGCTCAAATTGAATTTAAGTGATCAGTTGCTATGGTATCTTAACTCGTTAGAAGATATATATTATTTAGTTTGGGCCAGGATAGCTGAGTTCTCGTGCTCAGGAATATGTGTCAGCACATATACTACATCAACCAGGATGCATTGCGCGCCAGCAACTTTGCTTAACTGCATTTGTTTTGCCTGTATTTATATAGATTAATATTCCAGTCATGCTATACTCGTGCTCATTTTTAGACTTGTTCCTATACTGATCATTGTGATATTGGTACTGTCCTTGTTACCTTAATCGGGTATTGATGAGTTTGCTATTCAATGTCCTTCGAAAGAAATGGTTTTAGATAAATAAGTATGTCAAGATCACAAAATCAGTGTCGTGATAGTAAAGAGTGTAATGTTAGTCAGAGTTTGCTAAATGATAGCATGCAAATAATAAGTACTATTTTAAATCTCAAAGCCATAGAACTCAACTATGATCTCAGACGTGAATTTCCCCTTTCAAATCCTCCACTGACATTTGATAAATTCTTAATATGATTTTTAAAAGACTCCTGGAACCAAGTCAACCATCTACCTGAATACTCATGACTATAAAACATTTGATTCAGCAACAATGGAAAATAAAGAAAAAGGAAACAAAACTGCATACATGTTTTTTTTCTGTAGGTGAGCTACTATGCGTCCCACAATCCATTGCGATTCGAATCAGGGACCGTCATTCTCAATTTATTTTTATTGTTGTGTTAATATTGTTAATAATAATGTTGTAATATTTTGAACTTTGTGTCTATAAAGTGTGTTGAGTGGTAGTAGGGGCGGTAAACATTTCCATGGCAACAGAGGGCTCCAAGAATCAGAACCGTTGCTGTGACTCTCTAGGATTGTGGGTAGTGTAGTTCATGTCCCTGAGATCCCGAATAATCCATGTTTTTCTTCAAACAAGGTTACAAACTTGTGTCTTCTACAGGAGCATATACCATAATTTCTCACTCAGCTAGCTCGTGGTTAGTCTACCTGGGATGGTTGTGACATTATGGCCAATAACCAATGGAGATTATGAATGGGATTTTTATTTCTGGAACCACAATATTGAGGGATTATTTATTTAAACAAACACTGATTATGGATATCTGGATGGGTATCTGCAAGAAAAACACAAACATGTCTAGCCATTTTCCCTTCTACTAACAGTTTGCAACTTTTGCAATCGAACAGACTGAGGAGCTGGAAAAGCCTGTTACTACTAAGTCAAATGAGTTTTCTGGGTCTGCAAGACAACAGATTTCACAGCTCCATACAGCTGTACCCCAGAGACAAGAGGCTGTTGTAACATCTGTTTACATTTTTCCTCCTAACTGAGATAGCGTGAGATATTGGGTAAAAATCTGCAAACAATCCCTTGAATATATATCATCCACTGCTGTAATATTGATTTTGACAAGTTCCCACGTTCTGGCATCCAAACTGAGTGTCACAGGTTTATATTAAGATATGTATTGCTTTCTGTTTGTTTGTGTCAGTCCAAATGGTGTCTAATATTAGTAAGTAATTTGGCATGATTCAGATTTTTTTTTCTTGAAAAGCAGTGTGTGTTTTTTGATGCGCAGCTAAGGATTGTCTTTGGAACGTTTGAAAAAGGCACCACCCACGGAGGAGCGTCAACACAAGGGAAACAGACTGACGGAGAACATCTATGAATAGTTTGAGGTTAGGGGCTCTGGGGAAATCTCACAGCCTCAATAACAACTTGTTTTCCTTCTGTAATATGTGGCACTAGTAAGAAGTCTTTTGTTGCCGAGCTGATAAGGTTCCTGGGTAGTATTTCTTTGAGTATTTTTTTCCTCGACTCAGTTTCTCAGCTTTTGAATTCAGATACCTGAAACTGGAGTCCTGGTCACAGCTGTCAGTATTCTGGTGAGCTGTTAACACTCAGTACTCGACACAGGGAGCTCTACTTCTCTCCAGCCTGAGCTCAAAGCATCGGGTCCAAGCCTCAGACTTGTAAGCCGTCACACAGTGAATCATTGGTATTTGGGTGGGAATCTAGGTGGCTGAGCTGCTGATGACAGCCTCTCAGTTTGTTGTCAGGCTTCCCTTTGCTGTGAGATAAGATTTATGACGATGGAGAGGGGCTGCGGGGAGAGAAATCCTCATAGGCTCAGCTCAGTTTATCTGGATTTCTGCTCCCAGCACAGCTCTCTCTCTCTCTCTCTCTCTCTGTTCAACACAAGTTGGTGACCTTGGCAAGGATACAGCTTATTGTTTTTAATAGATTATGTTGTTGTCTGTTGAGCTTTGGTCTAAGTGCGACAATGAGAAATGGAAGAAAGGTGAGAGATTCACTCTAAGACCCTGGCAGGATCACCATTGTGGTTTTCTGGGATTTAGTTAAAATATGTCATAGCTGAAAATGTTTTCAGCCTCGAACATAATCTCATGTTTTAAAATTCTTCCAGTATTTAATGTTGCACAGTATTTTTCTGCTGTGTTTCTGGTTTTGTGTGTTGTGCTGTGTAAATGTCACCATGTCAGGATTTTATTAGTTTAACATGACAGTGAACCCAATGTCCTTTGTTTGGTCTGATATAAAGTTAATGATGTCACCCAGGTCTGTAGGAATTTTGTGGGTATTCTATTTAAAAAATATATATTTCACAGACAGCAAAGCAATCGTTACAAAGACTACAAACAACAAACACTTAATTGCTTTCGTTAGTTTCATTGATTGGTATTAGAAAGTATTTGTGTCTGCTTTAGTGATGGGAAGCTCAGCCCTTTTTAGTGATCCGGATCATTTGGTTCTGCTCAGTAATAAGAGCCAGCTCTTTCGGCTCCCAAACGGCTCTTCATTTGGTACCATTATGACTTTATTAAATCAGCGAAATCTATAGATGTTTGACGTATGATTGGTATGTGTGCGTTAGGGCTGGGGATCTTTGGGTGTCTCATGTTTCAATTTCAATTCATGGGGTCACAATTTGATTGAGAATCTATTTTAGATTCAAAATGATGGATTCATGATACAAAGACTATTTTTGAATTAGTACATACTTCATGATCTACTCAGACATCTGTGAGACTGGCTGGATTTCTTGCTGCTCCGTTTGGCATTCAACTGAGTTAAAGAGCGAGCCTTAGCATTTAGCAGGCAGTGACTGTTTTTTTTTTTTAGTTAGGAATTTATTTAGAATCTCAGAAGAAAAGAATCTAGATTTTTACATAAATTGATTATTTTTCCCACCTTTAGTGTGCGTGCATGTTATTGAAATTATTCATTGTAACTACTAAACTGTATAATTCCCAGAATAACACTATTTTACATGATGTTTGAGATAAAACATGAATGTTATAACAAACAGCACTCTGGGTGCTATGAGTGAGTTACTGAGTTTAGCAGATACCGTTTTTGTTTGCTACTCCTTCTGTTGGCATACATTTTTAACAGCAGTCACCATAATCAGATTCTCAGGTTACCCTGCTTCTACACGGAGAGCTTTCAGTCCTCATGATACCCAACAGCCAACCCCAGTGCACTTCGAACCCAACCCCCACCCTGTCATCTAACAAACAATAGCAGGCGGAGGCTCAAGGGAGCTGGCTGAGCAAGCGAGAGGAAAGGAAGGAATTAGGTTGACAAGGTCAGGCTGAACCCAGACAAGAGAGAAGTGTACCAAACCACCTGCTGTGTGTAAGCCAGTCAGCCAACCAAAGCCTGTCAGATCTCTGAGCTAAGAAGTACGAAATGATGTCAACTTTTCTTGGTAAGAAACTTAAGTCATCTGTCCAGTTCTCGTTTGTTTTCAGGATCGTTTCATGGCATGGTAGATAAACTTGTGACTCCCTGCAGGGCATGAAGACAGGAAAGACTTACTTAAAACTTGCGCTGCGGAGTTGACTTCCTTTTACATGTTTAGCTTTGCACCTGCTTTTCTAGTAAAGTCAATTTGATCGTTTCCACAAGCTAATGACCGAACATAACAGCAATGGGAAACAAAAGACTGTTTTGTCTTTTCTACTGGGAGTTGTGTCTGGCGGTGTTATTCAATTTTAGCAGCATCAGGATTTTTTTCTCCCTGTTGGGTGAGCGTAAGGCAATCCTTGGAGCTATTATGAGGACTGTTTTGAAGTTCAGTGCAGTTGTTCATAGTCCTCAGAGGATAATTCCTTGCCTTTGTTGGTCCCTTGACTTTTCTTTCAATGTAACAACGAGGTTGAAGTTTGCAGTGTTGAGTAAAAATCTCTCTCAGCAACTATTGAAGGAATTTCCTTGAAATAAGTTTGCAATCTTTATACCTGTAGTCCTTTTGGTTCATGACAGAACACCCGCAAAATGTAAGCATTTTCTATCAGTCTTGGCAGTTCTTTAATTTGAACAAGTTTACTTGCTTAATTGCTGATGTCGGATTGTGCAGACCTTTTTGTTTTGCCGTGCTGAAGACCTGCACAGCAACGCTATCATATCACAATCAGCGTCAGACTCTGATTCAACAAGCCAATCAGAAAGTCTAGCTGCACTTTAATTCCAAAAGATGGGAGACTTTGCCAGGAGATTTAGGATTACGAGCATCAAACAGTCCGAGTGGTTGTAAACACACCTAACATAAGTGTACATTCAGTACTTCTGCAGTTTAGTTTCAGTCGAAAGGAGATACATGTTTTCTCTCAGTATAACTCTGCTTTACCGAGCAAATTAGGCCACTGCTTCATAAGTGAGCAAATTGGTAAGCTCCACTTATCTTGGCTCAGTCCTCTCCCCTGCGGTCCCCTGTGCCGTCTGTCTTTTTATATCACTTTTACTTCCCATCATTTTGCTGGGAGCGGGAGGAGCAGTCTCTTGACTAATGTATGTTGTCCTTTCATCAGTGGGTGCATATGTCTCCACAGGTAAAGCCTCTGCTGCTCTCTGAAGAGGTTTCTCTTTGAAAAACGGCTCTGTGTACTCTCTGCTGTCAGAATAATCAAAGGCCTTTGTAAAGTAGAGGCTCTTCAAGCGATGTCACACTAAAAGATATTCAATTTGATAACTCCTGAAATTCACACACTCTGAAAAAGAGGTACCGGTAATTTAAAAAGTAAATTAAGAGCAAACGTGAGAGCAGTTCTTGTCTCTTTGACAGCTGTAGATGTAATTCACAGCTGTTAGATGACTTTTAGCAGCGTTGCATGCAAAGCTTTCACACACGTCTTTTCGTCTTCATGTCTTCAGCTTTCACTTTCTGTTTCGGATGTTGGAGGTTGTGTTAGATCATTAAATGAGCCGTAGCATGGAGTGTCAAAATGTGGGCTGACACTAATCAGAATTACCAGGAGATTTTTTGAAATATTACACAATCTGAAAAGGTGGAATTCTTAAAGCTGTATGGTAAAATGTGATTTACGTTGATCAGAATTTACTCTGAAGCAATGTTCAGACTGCAAGAAAAAGCTTCCCAAATCCTTTTGTTTCTCAGATGTTAATCAAATCAGCGTGAACAGAAGGAATCACTTGGGATGAGATGTTTTTACTTATTGTCAGTGCCTTCAAATGTGGTCCCCACATCTGATACAGGACTGAGATCCAATTTTAGAATTCATTCAGTCTACATCAATCAAAATGTGTCAGCCCTGATGTCAACAGACGTAGATCAAAAGTAGCTGTTGGCATCTAAATATTGTAGGAAAATGATTTGTGTGAATACATTGAAGGAACGATTTCACCACCAGTGTCGCAGACTCTGCCTCCAAACACACCTCTTTTACAGAAGTGGCGGCCATTCCTCCAGTAAAAAGCCATGATGAAATTCTGTCATCTTACACTTATACGTATCCTCCGCATCATCTGCTCACCAAGTCAGCTGGCTTCCTCGACATTACCTTATAAATAAAAGCATAAGAACTAGTTTCAGGTGAACCGTGTGCGGCATGCAACATCTTTGTAATAGTCCGTTTAGGTCTAAGGTTGTCAAATGTTTGATTCTCGCATACTTTTCGATACCATGTGTTTTAAAAAGATACATTCTCCATTAGTTTGATGATCGATAGTATCAAAAAGTGACCAGGCTGAAAAACCTTCATGTTTTAAACTCAAAGTTGCTGCAAGCAAAAGAGAGGGAGCAGCAATTCTCCATTTGAATTCACGAGTCGTTCTATACGGACCTTTCTGGTCTATTTGGGGGTCTCCTACACCATGATCCTACAACGTTGACAAGTCACATGGCAAACAGCTTCTCTGTAAAACGACATCGGTTTCCAGTAAGATCCTGGATTACTGGCTAGGGTTTCCCAGAGATTGGAGGTCATGGGTGAGCGACTTCATCACAGATTAGTTTTTCTTCCTGTAATATTTATGTGCGCTTATGCATTCCTGGAAGCACAACTAGCAGCTCAAACGGAGCAGAGTTGCCTACAAACTGTGTGCCTTTCCCAGCCGGTGGTCTACAATAGATGTCAGGTGTTCCTCTTTGTGTTTTCTCTCTTTCTCAGTTTCTGTGATTACTCTGAGCTTCAAAGAGAAACAAGAGTGTGGCTTTACTGAAGGAATTAGGCCAGTGTTTGGAAACAAGCTGATAGGATTTTACGACTTTAAAGGCAATCCAGTCATTTTGTGTCCCCGTTTCTCCGACTCCTGGCTGATTGTAATATTTGAAGAAATCTATTCAGATAAATCGTCTTTGCGTTTCTTCTCAGTTGCAGCTAAATGCTAATAGTGGTGAAACTTGAGTTGAGACAAACTTGAGATGGGATTGCAATCTTATAGTAAGAAGACGGGGGAGTTGCATTTGTCTGGAATGAAAAGGTTGTGCAGGTTACAAGTCCCCTTGTTGTTTGTGTGACAGATAAAAAGAGCCGGGGCCCTTTTCTTCCCGACGTGTCTTAACTGGGTGTCAGTGGTGCTGAAAGAGGCACCGACTGGAGCGAGCGAGAAGTGTAATCTCCACTGGCCTCCGACCCTTTAACTCACCAAAGATGTTCACAGTGTTCGCCCCCGGTGTCAGAAAGAATTACATAATTGAAGCAGGAACACTGAACTCAGCCATCTAATAGCACTTCAGCTAGAATTGCTTTTTACTTAATAATAATGGGCCCCATGTGTCATGAGGAATTTCATTTTCTCTTTTCAAGACTGATACTTTCTTTCTTTTGATGTTAAAAATGCTTTATCAGGATGGAACATCTATATTGTTCAATGATTCACTTTGAACAGGGGCCAGGTTCGATCTATTATAGACTTTGTGCAATCGATTTTTTAATTCAGGTTAAAAATCGATTGCACAATCATTTTCAACTCCGTTTGTTGCATCACAACTTGTGATTTACTTCTGTTTTACAACACTCTCAATACATTTCAACACTTAACAGTGATTAGCCTTACATGAATGTATCCGTCGACAAATCCAAGTTCCCCTGTTAGGACATTTCTTCACATAAACTGAGCCTGCAGATTAAACAGATGATGAATGTCTTTCTAGTAAAACACGGCTGTAATATTATAAACCACCGGTTCAAAAATGCTGCTTGTTCATGCTGTATGTAGGGAGGCTAACAATGAAGCTTTCCAGACCTGTTTTCTTCCATTATCACCATAAAAAGAGAGTTAACAAGAGTTATGCTAACAGACTGGGTTAATCTTAGAAATAGAAATAGAAAGCCACACATGCATTATTGTTATACATTTCTTTATAAGGGTTTTTTTTTTACAGTGCACGCTCTGCAATTGAACAAAATGGACTGGTAATGGAATTTGACTGCTTAAAGAATCCGTTTCCCATCTCTTGTTTTAAACAGAGAGTGAGGAGATAAAACCACGTCTGCGGTCAATCCACATGACCCTCTGTGTTATCTGACCTGATGTCAGGTGCCCTCCTTTCAGCTCGGGTTAAATGCAGGTCTTGACTTTGGTGTCAAAAGATAATCACAATCCTTTGAGGCATGGGTATCATTCTTCATGCTATTGGGTTTTAAACAGCTTCATAACAGACTACCAGACTATAGATACGGAAAGCAAGCATGCACATTCTGAACCAGAGATACTGCTGGTTCAGCACCTGAACAAATGTATTAGTGGTTATTATGATGAAGTGTATTGAACTGAACATCATTCTCTGTGTTGAATGAAAGAGTAAATCAACCATGACCAGAACATGCACTCTTTACACTGTGTAACATGAGCATGGTGTATGGAAGCAGAGCAGTAGAGAAGATGCTCTGTTGATAACGGATGTTGTTTTTATTCTCATCAACATTTTACAAACTAATAGTATGTATAGCGCTGAATTGAAAAAAAAGGAGATACACTGGCAGCTGCATTGTTCTCAGAGACGCCAGCACTTCAACATGGCGTGTTTTCATCATCTCTGAAATATATAGTAAGTTCATTTTGTGATTTTATTCAGTAGGTATCTTACACATTGCTCCTTTAAAATATTAAACCAGCATAATTTCCTCTGGCAGGCAGTTTCACAGTCCAGGGGCTTTAACAGAGATTAATGCTGAATATGCCCTTTTCTAAATTCATAGAGAATTCAGTGAACAAACTCTAGTCAGAAAACAAATCATACAGGTGTTTGAGAAATGGTAATTTCTTCCCACATGTCTCCCCTTTAGCAGGATTCATTGCGAGTCAAGTAGAATCTGTTCAGTCCGAGACTACTTAAGGCACATGAACTGCTGTCTTCAGTATATTTACATTCAAAGATTCGAGGTGAAATTTGGTCGGTGATGTTCTCGCCTCACACCAGCCGCTTGAGTACAGCCAAGACAGGTGTCTGAAGGCGACACTGCAGTGTAATCCTGTCATAATCCTCGCCCAAGCTCAGTGCTCGGTTTCTTAATCCCAACTGTAATAAACAAGTTAAAGCTGAAGTTAATGTGTCCAGTAAAAAGTGCAGCATGTGTCTGTCTTCCCGGGGCGAGGTTATTTTATGATCGCTGAAAATCCAGATGGAGTTTCCCCTCTATCAGCACACAGAGGCATGCTCAACACCAGACCAAGATTCATGGGATTTTTGTCAGTCAGTTAAACATTTTTCTTCCCAGTGTGGTTTTTTTTTATTTTTATTTTTTAAAAGGAGCTGGCATGGGGTTTCAGTTAAAAGAAGGCTTGCGTGACACTCGAGCATTGTGGTTTAAGGGGGAGATTTGAAAATCTGTTTGTAAAGTCTTGCAAGGAGGGAATAAATCATGGAACCTGGCATCGGCTGAGCGTCTAGTAGAGCCTTGTGTGATGTGACAAAGTGTGTAGTTCAGTGGTTTAGTGGAAACCCCGGACAAGACTTCAGGCTTTTTCCTGTGTGGGTTTACATTCTGCAGCCCCACAGTGAAAGTCCTTTTGTTCGCTCATCCATTGATAGAAGCTGGAAGTAAAGCAACACTGCTCATTCATGTCTTGTGATTCTGTTGGCTCATTACAGAAGAGTTCTCTTCTTGAGTTTAGACTGGCCGTTCATATTCAGATTTAAAAGTAAATCAACATAGAACGAAAATATATCTAAACTGGAAGAATGATCTTTAAGTGGGGAGGGTAAACATAGAAATGATCTAGGTCAGATGAACTTGTTGTCTGAACATGTTGTGTAAGGCTGTTAAAGTGATCAATAGGACCTGATTCACACAAATGATTCATCCCAGGTTTAGAAGTTCTAGGATTTACCTGCTTTCAAAACAAATATCTGGAGTGCTGGATTAACAAAAGGTAATACTTTCGGCGCGGGGGGTGGGGTGGGGTGGGGTCCTTGAACTTCACTTGACGTTGACTTTTTACAAATATTTTGATTAATGAGTAATGTCAACATTTCATTTCTAAAGTAGCTACTTCAATTTGACTTGAGTTTGGTTTTTTTCACAGACTCCTGGCTGCTATTGGTCGGTCTGTTGGCCGAAACAAGACGTGAGATGACATTAAAAAGAATTCTAGAAAAGATGTTTAACTATAAGTTTACATTTCATAGGTCAACACACTACAGGGATGCTCAATATATTACATGCCCATCATCATGGCAATATGAAAAATAAGCACATTGCATAAGACTGCGTGAAACTCAATGTATGTGCACCATGCATTCCCTTTCAGCATGCATTTGACCAACATTTGACCTGTGTGATGGGACATTTAAAGCTAATATTCACCATTTCTTATTAGTCAATGTATCACAGGTCATATCTTCATTTCAAGATTAAATAATGTGATCACACATTGTGGATTTCTCTCATATTAGATGGGTCTTACAAGCTTACATCTGGATCCATTGGTATATGAGTAAAGCATCGCCCACTACCAGCGAGCCAAATGAATGAGGGAAATGTGAAAATGTGATTATTATAAGCCTTCCCCTGTCATTACAATTCCCTCTGGGAAAAGAGATAATTTCCTTATTTCCATTCATTATTATGTCATCGGAAATTTGACAAAGATAACCCTCAGATCTTTTCATGGACAGTTTCTAGTTTGAAGGTTCGAGTCAATTTAGAGGAGACTCTGGATGAACCTGTTTGCACCTCTCACCGTGTGCTGTCACTCTGATGGAGGGCTGGTTGTGTGGTCTTGTCTGCGGCTCTCTGCGTCTCCATAAGGCCTGGAAACAGTGTGTGGTGACAGCTCGGGTGATTACCTGTCCTGTCTCATTCACTCAGCCGGCCTGCAGCTTGGTCACGTCATGCGTCAGTGACTGACACACAGTGATTACGATGTCGTTAGGCCAGACTCTCGGCCGCTCTCTGCACACATTCATTTGCTCTTCCTCTGAGCAGAAACGGGGCTATCCATGCTCATTTCTGTAAACTAAGAAATGTGAAGCTTCTGCTAGTCTTGAGCTAATATTACATTTCATCAGGGACTAATGTTTGGTTTTCAAAGCACTCAGTTCATCACAGATTCCGATTTCTTATTCGGTCCTCTGAAATGTCTGACAGATGGTTTTTTGCTTTCCAATAACAAGTTTTATGAGTCATGATTCATCACAGCATCTTTATTCATTCCAAGAAACTAGATTAATTAAAAATCCATCAAAAGTATTATTCACCTTGAGTTAAGTGAAATCTAATAATAAGGTGGAATCAGATGTTGTAAAAAGGAGTGACAGAAAAGCAAATCTTTTATTTAGTAGTTTATTGTTGATGTAAGCCTCAGCTATGTTTTCATACTTGCAGGAAAATGTGACAAAATCTTGCAAGATCATGAAATCTCAAAGCCCTGGGTGGATTAAAAAAAAGCAAAATACTTAAAAGAAAGAGTCATGGTCACGCTAATAACTGACCCTGTGAAGCTGTTTAAGACAGTCAGCTTAATGCTAATAAAAGCATGGAAACATTGCTAACATATGATATTTCGGTTATCATTTTTGCCATAGTCACCATCACAGTGTTATATGATAGCATTTCTGCTCTGGCTTGTGTTATTTGGCATTAAATAAACCTGTATACTAAGTGCAGCTGAGGCTGATGGGAGTTGTATTAGTTTTGTTCTGAACAACTGAAAGGTTGGATTCATAGTCTGGAAAGCCTTTGTGAAATATGTTTTGCTGTCCTGTTCTAGTTACACGCTAAGATACTTCTCAGGATTATAAATTTGACTGCTGTTGAGAAACAAAAAAGTGTCACGAGGATTCATCCACTGGAGACCATGAAGCTAATTTTTAAAAACAGCTGTGAGACATTATTTTCTGTGTAATTCTGTTCAAATCAATCTTATGATGGATACACCCTTCATTCTTCTGGCAGCTGAATCCTCAGACTTTGTCTTTTGCATGTGCATGTTGATGGTGTCAATTTGTCAAGTCGTGTGGTTAAAAAACTGACAGAACAAGAAGACAGTGCATGGGGTGGCTGCAGGAGATGGTTTTGATATGATCTATTTATTCAATCTTAAATCCAAACTAGCTTCTATGCATCACTTAGTGCATTAAATGACGATGCTTGTGGTGTAGAACGTGATGAATTACGAATGATTGGCCGGGGACTTCAGGGACCCTGATGTGAATAATCATGGTTTGCTAAATCATCTTTCAATTAATGTTAAAAACAAACAACAACAATCCAACATCCTTATCCCTTAAGCATTCAAAGTGAGAAGTACATTGACATATACGGCAACGAAGGACTTTTATTTTGGATATCATACTCAGTTTTTAAGCATCAGCTAGGTTCGTAAACATTTGTACAGGTTGAACAGGTTTATAATCCAAAGTGTCAATTGTTATTGTCTTCAAAGGCTAATTGGAACCAGCATTGGCAGCATATTCCCGGCGAGCACTGAGCGCTTTATTCCCAATTAATGACTGTGTGCTCCTGGCTGCAGCGCGGCATTCCTCCTGCAGTTCGCCACTAATGATTGGAGAGCTTTAATGTCGACTGCCTTGAATGAAGAGCACTAAGCCTGGTGTCTGCGGCCCTTAAATCACCATCAGTCTTCTTCTCTCTGTCTCTTTTTCCGCCTACATACTTTTCTACCTCCAGTTCTCTCTCTCCTGTTTGCTTTCCCTCCTCTTCGCCCTCCTCTTCTCGCTCCTTTCATTTTTCCATGTAGGCCAGCTGTCTCTTCATTGCTGTCACAGTGTATCAGAACAGGTGGAATCAATTACTGACCCTCAGCAGCCCGCTCCCATACCACAACTAGCTCTTTTAATTGAGGGAATTAATGAGCGATCAGCCTCTGAGATGATTTGGTGTCACGGATCTTGCTCTGGAGGAAAGCTGGGGGAGGGACTGTTTGACCAATCCTGCATAACTAATTCTGTCCTTCCACGCGGGCAGTTCACATGTCCCTCCCTGCAGTTCCCTCCTGCTAATCACCTCTAAGGTTGAGGAAAGACACAGTTTATTATAACATTAAGTGCCGCATCACTACTTTACTGATTAGGTTTGTTATAAAAGGCCGTCGCTGCACCACAATGACTTCCATGTGCTCAGCACTTTGTTTACGTCCTCTTTTTGTGGCGATCCCTTGGCTGTTTCCGCTCTCTACATGTTTCAACAGTGTTTCTGAAGTGTCTCATGTGTTCCTCTCTTTCCTGTCTGTTCACAGATGGAGTCTCCTGTCTCCACGCCAGCCCCTCCCCCTCTCCACCTCCTGGCCCCGGTAGGCAACAGTGAGATCTCCTCGCCGTGTGAGCAGATAATGGTGCGCACACGCTCCGTGGCGGTGAACACGTCCGATGTGGCCCTGGCCACCGAGCCTGAATGCTTGGGACCCTGCGAGCCCGGCACCAGTGTCAATCTGGAAGGAATAGTGTGGCAGGAAACGGAAGACGGTAAGCGAATGGCTTTCCGACCTGTGTTGTACAGGCGAGAGTTTTGGGATAGTTTTGATAGTGTCTCCTGGTTATGTCCAAAAAAAAAAAAAAAAAATCCAAGTGAACAATCCATCACCTGGCCGTCAGGCTCTTCAGCATTAATAAACATCGCTGTGATTGTCCTTTCTAAAGCAATTTTGATCCATTAAATGTAAGATAGACTCTCTGCTCAGGTTCTATGTCCTTCAACTTTTATGTAAACCATTCTCCTGTGTTTTTACTCCACTCAGTACATGAAACATCAAACATGAGGCTGTCTGGTCCTTCTGATCACTGCATAACCACACAGAAAAGGGAGAAAAGAGTGTATTGATTGTGTAATCATGTTCACTAAGATAAGCTACTTGACTTTATTGTTAAATCTACCAGATGTTTGAGACTTACAGTGGATTAAATGTTGCCTTCCCAAACCTGTGTTACAGAAAAACTGACAACAACAACAAACAGCATTGAGACTAATGTCACAAGTGAATTACATTTAGTTGCCCAAATGCAGTGATTACCATTTCAAATAATATAATATGTTGAACGTAACTTCTAATGTGGAAGTTGAACTCTATGTCTTTGTCAGTCAAATGGAAAAAGGAAAACTGGGGGCAGCTTCTTTGTACTTTTTTGTAATGCAAATAGTTGAAATATATTTCAAGACCATGATGAAGGTCTAGACCCGAAACGTTGCTAATAAATGTTTGTTTGCAAGTTAGACGCTGTGTGGGAGTTTACATTGCTCTCCTACGCGTCATTCTTGTGAAATGGATGTGAGAAGGTTTTTTCGATCATAAATGAGATCAAACTAAAAAATCAGCAGTGTGGCCATTCTCGACATGACTTTTCCCCAAATGTAAATCCAGAGTGTGGTGCTGCATTGTTATCATGTCCTGAGCAGAGAGGAGTACACTCATTGTATCAAGACTGTAAACATATGGAGAAAGTTTATTTTGTGCTTGTATTGGCGTAGCCAGTGTGGATGCATTAAAACATCCCAGAGGTATTTGTTTGTCAAGGAGCTTTTAGTTAAAGCTCCCATTATTTGAAAAATACCCTTTAGCTTTCATGACCATACATGTTATGGTTGTTACGATGTAATTGGATAAGGCCTGACTGCCTCGGGAGCTGGTCTTGGTATTATAACATGCTTTAACAGTCCACATGCAGCATAATATTGCCAACAAGAATAGTAGTTGGCAGACAGTTCCTAGGTGGCCTTGATTTAGTTCTCTGCTCAGGAGAGTGCAGACGGGAGTTTGTTGCACAGAGATATCTGCTAACAAACAACATGCCTCAGAACACAAAGCACTTTTTTGCGAGAGTGCCAGTTGGGAATAGAGTTGGCTTCCCTCCTGCAGTGCAGTCCGAGTGAAATCTCAGACGCTCACAGTTTTCGTCTCTTTGATGGAAACCGCATTCAGCTCATTTAATTTGAAGATGTATCACTGGCACTATCGGGTTGTGCTGGCTCTGAAAAAACTGCCCTCTTTTTCTGTCGTGCATGTGAAATACTGCAAATACCTAATCTTCAAAGCAGCTCGCAGCTCGCTTGCTCTGCGGGCATGCTGAGTACAAATCGCCCACACAGCCACAGTGCTGCTTGTTGGTTTCACTCAGAGGAGCCGAACAGAAAAGGTCCCTGCCTCATCAACATTCCCAAAGCAACGTCCCCGCTATTGAGTGCTCCCCCCCCCCCCCCCTCCTCCTCCTTTTTTTTGATTTTTGCTCCAGCCGTGGGCTTCGTCTGATTCACCCCTGTCCTCGGCTCTATCAGGACTCTTTTCTGTTTCCAAGCATCCAGCCGCTCGCCCCTTGACTCTGTTTCCAAGCAAACTGGGAGAGAGCGAGTGCAAGGCAGGGGGCTTTTGGGCAGGAGGGGGGGGGGGGCAGGGGGGCAGGCAAAGACAAGGCTACTTCTGTTAGTGACACAAACATGGCTCTGAGCCAATACCAGTTCTATGTTTGTGCTCCCTCATTCTCTGCCTCCCACAGAGCGATTGACCCTCCCCCCTCGCCTTGCCCCCTTTCCCTTTCTCCGTCCAAGTCCATCCTCTCTCTCTCTCTCTCTCTCTCTCTCTCTCTCTCTCTCTCTCTCTCTCTCTCTCTCTCTCTCTCTCTCTCAAAGCTGCTATTTTGGCTGAAAAGGTGGTGGTTTGGCCTGATGGAGCCATGTTTTCTTCTGATTCTACTCAATATCTTACGCAGTAGGTACAGGGCTTCTGGGAGCTTTTGAGTGGTTTTAAAATGGGTATGTTGAGGGAGGGGGGGGCACTATGCAGGTGTAGCACACAGGTTGTTATGGCCATCCGAGCTGTGAGGACAGACAACATTTCCCAACGCTCTCTTTGAAGCCTGTTTTTCTTCTCTCATACAAAACCTCTATCAGGCAGACGATAGGGGTAGAAATATGTGATAAAGGATGAAGAGATGTATTTGATAAGTACAACCATGAAGTCTTCAGGCACCACAGCTTGTTCTGTACTGACAAAATCATCTTTTGTTTGTTTAGGGATGAAATGTGACTGCTGCTGAGTCCTTTCCAGATATCTCTATAATTGTCAGTTTAAGCTGAGATTGAATCCTTACTGAGTTTCTAAGGAGGCGTCTCTCAATAACCTCCATTGTATTACACTTTGCACACAACATTAAGCAATGCAAAGAGTTGTGTTTCTCTCTCATCATTTTAATGGTACGAGCCCATAACAACCTACTGGCTAGTTTTAAAATGAAGGAGACCCAGATGCTGCTTATTCTGAACTGCACTGCTGTTTTTTCCCTGAGAGACCCATGAAAGCCAGTTTCTCTCATTGTGGGGGCAACCGAGCAAATGAGAACCAAATGAGGAAATCAAGCAAAACCGGGCAGAGCACCAGAGAAGAGCAACAAACAGAGGCCCCCAAGACATTGCAGAGGCATCCTGATTAGCAGTGAAGTTGAGCAGCCCCCCCACTTCTCTGCATGACAAGTCTCATACAGAGCTGTTTAGGCATGCACCGTGTGTGCGCTCGTTTCGTTTAGCATGCCAACCAACAGCTGCTTCATCACCTCCGCCTTTCGGCCTTGTGGGAGTAAATGAACAACAGGCTCTCAGTAATTGTCTCAGCTTCAGACGACTCACCGAATGCCACAGAAAGAAACAGATGAGGAGGAAGCAGGCGACACCAAACAAAGCGTGATCAAAGACGCTGCACCTTTGGTCAGCTCTGACAAGAATCTTATCTGATGAGGCTGAGTACATTTTGTATCTTTGTAATTTAATTCAGCAGAGCAGCTTGTGCCGCTGAATCTGGATAGTTGCAAGATTTAACTTGCTCTTTCAAGCAATCTATATTTAAAAGGAATATTTAAAACTACAACATCTGTCTTTGTATGCCAGTGTACATGTTTAATACCCTCAGTATTTTTTTCATCTAAAAAGTGAACTGCATCTTATGTACCACAGCGACTAAAATAGCAGAATAAAATGCTCAGACATGGGCGTTCATGACGGCAAGAGCCTCACCCACTGCACCCGACCTGACATGATTAAAAATGTGCCCTCATTCATTGTGTATTGCAAGTGGCTACTTAGGTGCGCAAAGATTGCTGGGATACATAGCAACAGGGACCCAGCTGGTGGCATCATTTTTTTTTCTCCCTCATTAGTTCATAATCGTGCATTTACAGAAAACGGTTGTATACTGTTAAGCTAATTATCCTTGTGGAGAGCTGGTTTGTTTGAAATGACACAGCAAGTGACCGGTGGAGATTGGAAACACGGCGCTAGGCTAACTGGTCCCCGGCTGTTGGTCCCTATTTAACCGGCTACTGTTAACGTAGGCTGAGAGCTCTACTACTGCACCGGTAGCTAGCAGGAATGCAAACTACACATGACGAAAAAACAGATGGTAGCCTACTGGAAAAACCTACACAGTGGACTTTACTGAATGCAATGGAAATGATTACGCAGGCCAAAAACAGACTGGGTCTTTTTATACCAGTGCAGCTTTTATTCTAGATTTTACTGCACACCTCAGTAACTGAACAAGAAAATGTCCAGAGTTCAAAAATCATTTGGAATGTTCGGAAACATTTTTTGGTCAATGGTAAATGGACAAGCGCTTTTTACACCGCAGGTCACACCTACACATTCGCACACTGATGGCAGAGGCTGCTGTGTAAAGTGTCCATCAGTTTATTAACTAGTCCATTCATACACATTCACACTGGGTTAGGTGTATTGCCCAAGGACACATCGACATGTAGCTGCAGGAGCTGGGGAACCAAACCCCTGAGCTTCTGGTTGAGAGACGAGTGTATCTTAAAAAGTCTGTTTGAATAACATGTCAGTTCTTTGCATCTTTCTTTTTTGATGTCACAATTTCAATACATTAAGTATCAATTATTATAGATTTTTGTTGTAGATAAGCTTTTAGCTTAGGATAAACAGATTATAGAGATAGTATTTTTTTACAATCCAATTACATCACAATAAGGAAAATGCTAAATAGCTACTGGCAGACTCATTTCTATTGTAGAATTGACAGTTTAAATGAAACCATGAATGCATACCTGGATTACTGAATGTTAAAAAATAACCCCTAATACATGGCTTAATAAAATGTCACACAGTTTGATGCATCAAGTCCTTTGTTGGAGAAGAAAAAGGCCAGGGAAAGTGCGTCTGCGTCATTGAGTCAGTTTGGGGGAGTCTGAAGCATCGGCAGGAGAAAGGGTAAGGGGTGCTGTGCGTTGGTATTTTAAGGCCCAGCATTGACACAAATCCCCTCAGTGCAGTACGAGGCAGTGGCAGCTCCCAGGGTCGTGTCGGCAGAGCAATGGGCCAACCCCTCCCAGGCTTAGCATGCTGATACCTCCAAATGTCATCTCTAAAATGCTGGAGAAGTTTATTGCTCTTGAATCGCAGCCCAGAACGCCTTGGCTTCTGCTCCGGGGTAGAGAGGGAACACAGAGGGGGCCCCTTTGGCCAAACACTGCAGCTCCATGCCAGTGCACGCACACATCCCTCCGGCCAAATACACACACACACACACACACCGACCCTCCAGTACACAGCAGGCTATTCCCCAAGCTAGACCACAGCTTCTTAAGCTCCCTAATAGATAAATAATACAGGCTGTTTTTGATAAAAATGTTTGTCTTATAGATTATTTATGCAACAAACATTACATCATTGCAGAGCTGCAATCATTGGCTATACAACAGGAGTTAAAAGCTGTTTGAATAGAGGTCAGTGTGAAACGGATATTCCTGTATAAACATATGAGACCACATGTCTTCTGTCACCTTTTTTTTTTTGCTCTCTTTCTCAAACCCTGTCAGCGAGTTGGGAAGGAGAATTTTGTATGAAAGGAGCACTCGGCTCTGTAGCTCACTTGCCAGCTATGCTTCCTTGCTCTTTTGAAGACCACCTGTCAGTGGCCTCATTGAAATGTTTTTACAAAGGCGAGCGATGGCTGCTCTCTGTGAACTCGCTATAGAAACTGTCCTTGAAATAAGAGTGAGCATTCTCAGGAGGCCTGTAGCCCTCTGCCAGGCCAATGAGCAGGAAGGAGATGGAGTGAGAAATCAATCACAGAAGACCATCCTCTGTTAACAGTAGAGGACGTATACTGAAAAGAACAGAACAAAAGAGGTGATGAGCCTTTTTCTTTCTCTAGCCCGCACATTGTTCATATTTAATTGACAGTTCCTAGCTGTGTTTACTTCCCAATAGGACTGCCCTCTACTAAAGATTGACAGTCAACTGGTAGTAATGTAGTTAAGATAATAGTTAACATCGACATGTTAACGGATGAATTAAAAAATCTTAATATGTTCTTTAATAACATTGTTTGATTTCAAAGTTGACATGTTTTAAGTTACATTTCTTATAGTGGGCTACATTATTGATAAATGCAACACATTAGATAATTAACCTTTTAAATACAAATGTACATGAGCATTACCCAGCAAGCTCCCTGTAACCAATGATAAAGCAATGCTAACAGCAAACACAGTCATGGTTCTTAATGTGTTGGAAGAACCTGCCGAGAGACTGAAAATGTCTTTAAAACTAATATTCTATTATCTCTCCCAAGTTTCAGTCCTCTAAACTCTAGTTCAGAGACTGCTGGGATCTTTAGACTGGTTTAGTTTGCCAGTACTTCTTACTAGCTAACTGACAAGTGAAAAAGTAAAGGGAATATTGCATTGAACATTTTCTCATTATAGAGGAAAACTAACACTTTTACAATCCCTACGATTGAACCTCTGCTCATCTGAAGACTCACTCTTACTTATCTTGTCTAGTGTAATGTAACAACAACCCATGGAATACACTGGGCTGTGGTACATCCTGGTAGTTTTCTTAACTTGTATATGTGACTGTTACCTACCATTGTTTGCAGTCAGACTACCAACTTGAGAACCTACAGTATGTGCAAATATCTTCCTAAGAACACTTACAAAAACTAAACTGTCCTTCAGTGTCTGCTGAAAGGGACTGGGATTGGATTTCACTAAACAGAAACCAGAACACTTTGGATACAAGTATCTGGTGCTGCATCTACAGAGACTGCGTTTTTATGGAAAATGTGGATATACAGATAAAATCAACAAGGGAACCCTCCTTAATGGGTGAGTCTTGATTGTTAACTTTATGGGTAGGTCGAACACTGACAACAAACAAGATGCACCCGCTGGATGGTTATTTGATTATTCTGTGTGTAACCAGGCGTTTTAAACTTAGCCCCCTAAAGCTCTTTTCATCAACTAACTTTTGGTGGACTTTTAGAGGGAAGCTCGACTTCCCAAAGATCCAAGCCAATCTTAACTCTCATCAGTGTTTGCTATGCAAGAGTGGATATGAGCAATTTCCAGGCACAAAGATGAACACTCCCATGTAAGGAATTCAACTAAATCCTCCAGATGAAGTTAAAATGATACTCTGCAGGGAACTTAAGATATAGATCACTCTTCATTCTTTGAGGGAGGATGCTTCTCTTGTTAGTTACAAATTAAGTCCAAGGGTGGTGTAACCAAGATGGCGCCTGACTTAACCCAAATCTCTCAGGAGAGATTGCTTTCTTTTCCTATTGGCAGACGAGCGCAATTTTTTCAAGCTCTTAAATGGTCATAAAACGTAAATCTCATGCCCAGAGGAATTGAAGGCTTTGCCAGTGGTTGTCATAAGATATCATGTTCGCTATATTTACGTCAAGGAGAGTTTGAGTAATGTGCCTTTGGCAGATCTGTCTCATAATCTCATCTCCATCTCCTTTAAGGAAAAACACCAGAGGAGTTGTTTTTACAAAGAGATTGTAGATTTACCCAGATGACACTTTAGTACACGGCTCCTTGTCTGCATACAAATTGTTTCCAGTAATAAATGCATGCAACGTCGCTAGAGGTGTCCAATATTTTTTTTCTGGCTGTTACATTTGTTACATGAGTTTTCTGATCTGCTCTCAATGTAGGAGTAAACATGAACAGATATTTTCTTTTTAATATTTGTTGTAGGGGGAGAAACTGCTGCATACGGCTGATAATGTTGTGACTGTGTGGAAAGCATACTAATGCTCTCTTCCTCTGGCTCTCAGTGCTATGAGAGAATTGACCTTCTCACAGGCTGTTATTCTTGTCAGAGAGAGTGACTTTGCACTTTTACCTCCTCTGAACCGGAATGCAGCCTGAACTTTTCCGATAGAGCTCTTTCAAAGGCTCTGGAGTTTAAAATAAAAACCATCAGCCATAACCATTCGATGAACTTTAGTACTAAGACTTGGATTTTTTTTATGTTATGTTTATCAATGTTTTATTTATTTTAACATAATAAACAACTGTGCTTAAAAAGGGGCTTCATAGTGAAGATGTCCTGCAGCTTATATTGATTCATCATTTGTCTGAAAATAGTGAAAAGCAGAATTTGCATTTCTTTTGCATTTTCTGCCCTCATAATGTGTGTTGTTGCACTGTTTTCTAGCAAGCCGAACACACTCCAAGTATAGATTAGATAGTTCTCCACTGAAGTCCTTGGAAAATATATTGAAACCAAAAACAGAACATCTATAATGTGGATCACAAAGCATCAAAAAATGGATTAAAATCTTTTTTGTTTTCTTTTTCAAAATGTTTTTGGAAGTTCTTTTTACAACATTTTTATTGTGCCACAAGATTTTTGATGACAGCCAATCAATCTATTTTTGTCTTCAGCACAAAATCCCAACAGATATTATCCCATAAACATTTACAAAAAGAGCAGGTTGACAACTTTAATCCCACATGAGCAGTTGCAAGGAAAAACTGCCTTTTACTAGGCAGAAACCTCGAGCAGAAGCAGATTGATTGGTGAACAGCCATCTTCTGCGACAATGAAAACACAATTTATCATGTCGCCCTGGTATAAGGAGGGTGAATCTGGATTATCCTTGAAAAATGACTTTTAAACACAACAGGTCTTTTATGTTGTGTTAAGAGTAATCGACCCATCGTTTCAGCCCGTCAACGTGTCTTTTACTTTCACTGTAAAATGGATACAATTCTTAAGATACTACAAAGTCTGCATTCCAGTTTATAACCTGCACCTCCAGAGCTTCAAGTGACTCATCCAGTCCCGTCCTAAATTCCTGTTTGCTCAGGATTTAAAGATAAGGTCGATCTCAGGACTTCATATTCTGACACTGACAGACCCGGACAAGCTCGGCTTCATTTTATGCACCACGAGTGCAGAAACGCTCTTAAAATGGACTGCTGGAAACATGCTCAGACACTTGAATGCTCAACCGCTTCATTTATCAACGTTACAGTTATTGCTCCTGGCAGCACCCGGCTATCTTTTATCTTCTCAGCGTAATGAATACTGACACTATTTTTCTCATTGTTCTCTCTTTCTCGTCTACATGCAACCTTGATTAGTGGTGCTTTTAGTGCACAGAAAAGAGCTTTCATGCTTGCAGGGTGGAAAGAAGGTTGTTAAATCTGTCAATAATTGCCTTCGTTTCTCACTGTGTGCAATGTAAGATTGTGTTAACGCTTTGCACATGGTCATTTCTGTAAATCGGGAAATGTCTTTGACACATTTAGGCAAATAGAAACCTTTAATATGATATTTGTGAGAACAGTTCACTAATGTCATGCACAATCCTTCCACACAAGTGATCTCCTATTTTCAAACACAACAAAAGCGTTTTGACAAGGTCAGTCAGTGAAATAGCCATTAACCCCGCTGAATTCCTGTTGAGTCGAAGCGGAGCAGAGGTCAACCTGTGAACCCGAGGCCCTCACCAGCAGCAGCACCAGAGGATCTGATATATTTTGGCCCCGTTGCAACCTAATGAAATATGTTAAGGAGGGAGGAGGAGGAGTGGAGTTTAAGGGGCCAGAAGGGGCAGTCATCCATGCAGCGGACCACCTCCTCCTGACTTAATTTGTCCCCTTGCATTACCTTCTTGTTCAAGTAATCCTATACAAGTACGCGGCGGAGTTTGGTGCATAAGGAGGCCTGCCATTTGTTGTTTCGACAGCATTGAAAAGGAAATGAGTGGTAAAATTACAGGCCAACTCCTCTCAGTAATGTGGGCTTCACTCAGCTGTCATGAGTGACCCTAATAGGGCCGACACAAAGGGGAAGGAAAAGAGGGGGTTGGAAACTGAGGTTTTCTCCAAATCATCGTGTTTCTTCCCCAGAAACAAATCTAGGGAGTAAAGAGTGAGATCATGGCTCGTGCAAACACTGGGATGTGACTCCCAATGTGTAAACAAATGATCATGCATGGAAAGTCAGCTCAATTTGTTTTCTCCTACTGGGGCATTTGTTTGGGTTGTTTTGTCATGGCCTTCCCATGTTTACACAGAGAGGATGTTGACATCTTCTTGACTTGATGACTTGGACATTATTCTTTGGATGAAAGTGTTGAGATAAAGTCAAACTATTTTTAGCTTCGAACTTTGAACTTTTGCATGCACTAGTTGCATTATATTTCCAAGATATTTTATGAAGTCAGGACCCCCCCTAGATCCTGCATAAACATTCAAGATGCAGGTTGTCAGTCAACTCTTGATAATAGTTATTTTAAAATCATTCAAATGTATTGCATCACCTCCAAATTGCTGTGCATTCAACATGTCAAATGACTGTTCAATGCAGTAATGGTTAAGTTGTGTAATGAAGTGATTTACGAAAAGAAGCTACATTTTGAAAAGAAAATGTGTGAGCTTTGTGTGCGATAGGGTGGAACTGATTGTTGTACTCCACTTCCCCTTGCTCAGAAATCGTTGTTATCTACAGAAAAGAATCCGAAGGATGTAATGAGTGAATGAAGTAGAAGTGACAGCATTGCAACAAAGATGTCAAATGATTCCCATATAGCTGTCATTATTCCTTCTAGTTAAGAAAATATTGGTTCATACCAGTTAAACGTTTTGGCTTGGCATCTGAATTCCAGAGATGTGATGCAGTGAAAAACCCTTCTCACTTGTGCCTGAGATAACTTGTTCTGTCATTTTCTCTTTCTGTGCGGCGTACACACACTGAAAGCCTTTTAACAGCATGAATTTTTCTTGCCTTTTTCTAACAAAATTAATTAAACATGAAGTGCTCCAACAGCCTGAGTTAGTATCCACATCGTGTGTGTGTGTGTTTTTAGCACCATTCCCTTTTGAGATAAGATGCATCCAAATTCCTCTGCATGTCCTTGAATTGCCCCACATAGCATCCAAAGAACTACTCCATTAGTATTCACAGAAAGTATTGCAGAGGCAGAGATCTGAGGTGACCCAGAAGCCAAGGACCACTCTGACAGGATTACAGAGTTCCTTTGGCTCCGACATGGGAGGGGGGGCCAGAAGGAGTCCACTCTTAAGGGGAACAAACTCGACTGCTAGCATAGAGTCTGCAAAAAGGCATGTCACAGTCTGTGAGCTTCAGGCAAAGAAACTGATGAAGTGGTAATTGAGCTATTGGCCTACAAAAACTTGCACGTTGGTTTCTGTAGCATATTTGTACGTTAATGTCTACTAGCGGTGGTTATGTTTAACATGATTCATATGGCTGCCCTTTCAATGTGTAAGTAAATTCCCAGTATGTTTCAGCACTATATAGTAATTAAATGTTATAGAGTGCTTAATGATTGAGGTTTTATTCCAGTTTTGCAACTGGTAGCACTTTAAGTACTGCTGGCCATTCAATCAATTGTGTACTCAGAGTGTAACTGCTGTGTGAAATTGATTCCCATTTCATCACTGCATATATTTTCAAAAGCCGTCCTCTTCTTTTGCATTTATGAGGCAATTTTATGTGCCACACACTGTGTGCTGCTTTTTCATAGGCAGAAAACCGAGACTTGTATTCAAGGAAAAGGCAGGGAAATTAAGCTTGTGGCAAAGATTGATGTTCTAACAGGCCAGTGATTTGTATCACTCAGCCAAACTCCCCGTGGAATTTCTTCAGAACAAGATTGTGAAAGTCCTTGATAACTGAGCCAAAGGTCTGACCTGAACCTTGTTAAAACAAGAAAAACAACCTCTGCAGCTGCTCGAAGATGATTTTTTTAGATACTTCATATTCAGCTTGACTGAGTTATAGCAAACGTGTGGGAAGAATGGCTGCCTGGAAATCCAGAAATCTTGATGTGCTTACTTCAGAGCTTTATATGCATGATGCCACAAATAGTAGAAGTGCCAACTTGGTGAAAATACCAACATATCTGTATGTCTAGTACGTTTATAAAATGTTACACTTGCACCTTTCAAGGGTTATTGCACTGTCAAAAACTGGAATGGATAACGCTGTTATTTTGAATAATTGAGTTCAGTTGATTGCTCTTGTCGGTCTAATGTGAATTGACTCCATGCTGCTGCTAATGTTAGTTAATACAAATAAGTTCTGGAATATGGAGTGGGAAAGGTAAAAATGTAATCAATTCAAAGAATGTTACAGATATTTTCTCATAACTCTAACTTAAATTAACTCCTCGCAAATGAAAATCAGGAACAAGGGTCATAAAATGGATTTGAATAGATTATCCTAAGACTAAAAAAATATAATGCTAATGAAGGTAGTCAACATTTCCATTTCTTTTTGATACCACATGTTTTAAAATGAAACAAAAGCATCAAAGTTTTAAGAATACTACAGGTCTTTCGTCATATTTTAAAACAAAAGCTGCTGCGAGAGAAAAGAGCGAGCTGTCTACATTGCACAAATACGTTGGCAAAGTTTGCTTACTGAAACATTGCCAACGTATTTGTGCAATGTAGACAGTGTGAGGGAGTTTGCCTGCAGATTTTGGTAATTGAAAACCCGAAATCACCCAATAGTGTCTAGGAATTTTTATTTTGTTGCCATGGTATCAAAACAGGTAATGATATTGGGTTTTTTTCCAGTATCGTATTAAAAGTCTCATGACAAACCTAATGCAAATTGATCATATATAATTCTAAATGTCTAGCTTTTTCTTTAAGGCTAACTTTGCTTAGTGACTCTCTCCAAACACATCCATTGTCAATATGACTTAAGAGAGGAGACACTCTGACATAAAGACCCAACGCTTATTTGAAATAATGAAAGACTTCTAACATCTCATGGTATAATTTTAATTAAAGCCCATCACAAGAGAAAGCAGGGAAGACTATATCCTGCACATCATGAAAGGCTGCTCATTCATTTGCCCTGCCTTGATTTACATCCTGCCACAACCAGCTGCCAGAGCCATTTTGTGTTGGAGTGTTTGGAGAGCCGAGGGGGGTGGGCTGTTGAAGGCGTTTTAGAAAAGGTCTGTGTTCTTTTAATGTGACAGAAATGTGAACACCCCCACCCCGCTACCCGGCGCACACACAAACCATCGCTGCAGTTGGATCTAGCCTTGACCCAAGCGCTCGTGTTTTCAGGCCATAGGCTGGAGGAAGAGACTTGTGGCCAAGTGTCAGCAGGTTCCTGTAAACGTATATAAATGCCTCATACACTTGCTACTTTATGCCAGAGGCAGCAGGAGAAAAATGAGGTCTGAACTGTGACTTGTGTGTGGGAGGGTAAAAGATTGTAAGCCAGGGATGGTTATACCATTGAAAAGAGGAAATGAGGGTGAAGGAGAGAGGGGAGAATGGGGTGAGCAAGAGAGGTTTCCTAAGCTAATAAAATGCTCTGAGGGACGGAAGCTGCCAGCCAGCATTCCTGTGCCATTAGATAAGTCAGCTCGCTGCAGCCTCCAGTTTCTCTGCAGTGCTGAAGTGGCAAGCTGAGGTCACCACCAGGGAGCTCGTGGGGGATGGTGGGGGCAATAAATTGTGAATGCTTTTGTGCACGGTCGTTGCTCTTAATCCTCTGAAGCTATTTGGTTGATGATTTACTTTTGATTTTACGAGCAAAAGCTGCAAATTATCATTCATCCGCTTTTTGAACACTGTCTATTTAAAATGGCCTTCAACAGCAGCAGCTCTGTGCTATTTGTGTGGACTGAATGAATGAAATGTATTCACTGCAGTTAAATGCCCAAAGTGCAAGGTTTTAGATAAGGGATTTTCTATAAATCTGAACACTTGATCTTGACATTTTCTTATTTAAAAAAAAAAAAAGCCTGGCTCTTTCCAGATGAACAGTTGTGAGTTTCAAAAGGAGAATTCACATAGAGCGAGATGTGATCTTCTGGAACTAATTTAAGATTTTAAATGCAAGGTCAGGTATCACACTCGGGACAAGTCGGATTGTGTAGCTCACACCGAGTGCTTCCAAATTCACACACCAGCCAAATGGCATCACAGAAGCTTCTAAGTGTGACAGACTGCAGCGATACCAGTGAAGTCAAGGAGCTTCTCATGCACACTCAGTTGAAGCCTATCAAACTGAGTCGTTCACATTGAAATGGCTTTAATGCTGCTAGATGTTTGTTTTTAAGGCTGTAGATTCATATTCCCCCCCGAGGTAGTATATTTCTAGGCTGCAAAGTAAGATTAAGGATTTACAGGAGAATATCTGCCTGCTTGCTTATAATCCTCATTCTGGGAGATTGGCTGTGCTGTGAGATGTCTTATTTAACGGTGAAGGGTTTTCAGTGAGAACACCACAGTAACCTCATTGTGATTATTCTTAGGAAGATCGTCTGCTTGTTTTCTTATTTCGGTTCTCCATTACTGACTACAGTTGACTCTGTTCCAAGTCATTTAGATAGATATCAGTCAGTCAGGCTCTTTCGGCTTTACAGTGTGAAGAAGGTTAAAAAAAAAGGTTTTTATCGTCTTGTGTATATTGTGTTTTGCAAAGATCAGTGCATCAATGTAGAGGCAGCAAATTATCCTGACTGTAACATATGAACCTCACTGTAGATTATTATCTGTTGTATTGGATTGTGCTAGCATATGCATTCATCCTGGAATTGAAATACCCTTATTTTGTCTTTTCACCATTTGATTGCGACAGATTAAGATTAGTCCAAAATACAGACATCTGTTGGATGCACAAGTCAACATCGAAGTAATTAGTTGCACCTGATATAATTGAGGGGTTTCACAGCTAAGCGTTCAAGGCTTATTTTGGTGTTCACATTCTTTGCAACATATTAAATACCAGGTAATATCTCCCATCCTTCACCTAAAGATTATCGAGTATTGAGTTGGACCGTCTCGTAAAACTCAAATAGAATTAATTTTACTTGCAGTTATAAACTTTAACCATGTGTAATATTCAAGGGGGTGCATATCTGATCAAGTAACTGTTGTTTTTTCTTTGGATTTAGCATTATGATCATAGTAAACACAATTTAAGTTACCTTTGTTTTCTCATCTCACAGGCATGCTGGTGGTCAATGTTACCTGGAGAAACAAGACATATGTTGGCACCTTGTTGGACTGTACACGACACGACTGGGCTCCCCCTAGGTAAGAAGCAAAGTGCTGTTCATTTTTCAAATATATAACATACACTAGAGAAAGCAGGGGTGAAAAATTAAGCATGCAACGTTAAATCTGCACCCGCGCTCTTCAAATGCTACTAAAGCTACATGCACTGGTTTTGCAAAGTATCTGCACTTTACTGTCACAGATGGTCGCTGTAAATGTCAAGGTAGAAAAGGATTCTTGACTGCCATGAATCATTGATGTATTCTCTTTATCCAAGCTGCACTTGGTCCCTTAACCTTTTCATATTGTATGTGATATGAATCTACTGTTGTAGCATCAGTTTTACAATATATACGGCCGGATGCACCTACTCGCCTGTGTGCTGAAGGACGTTCCACATCCACATCAGTTTTCATCTTTATTCTTGGGAGAGGATTCATTGGCAAAAATGCTTATGTTACAGAAGCTAGCTGTGAAAATGGAAAGCTACTCTTATAACCCAGATTGCTGAATCCAATTATTGGGTCAATAGCTTTTCCTCAACACTTAATAATATTCTCTATCACTCAGGCTGCAATTTCTTAGAACAGAGTTATGTGGGCGTTAGCTTTAGGTGTTTGTTATTCAGAATATTTGCCTTTGTTATGCAGAATAAGCTGGTAGGGTGAAATACACCTCTAAGCACTTGCTTTGATTTAATTCAGCAGCACTGTGTCTACATGTAAATCTAAATCTATACTTGAAATGCGAAAATCAAGATTAAAGCAGTGCTAATGGAAAACAAGGAGACGCTGTATCAAACTAATGTATCACAGTGTGGCATAATAATGTTCAGTAAGTGAGGTTTGCTGGGCAGTATATGCACCGAGATAGTCTTACAGTTTGCAGCAAGACTACATTAGGGACACACCATGAATAATTCAGAAAGCTTTCAACAAACTGAAAATAAACTTGGGCTTGTAATGAGTCTAAATTCCTCTACCACTGTCTGACTACGGATGTATTCACATCCCCTGCTGCGGCTGAAATTGTTTGGAGAGACTCGTAGAGGAAGCTGTGAGTCATACTAGCCTGCTGTCTCTCATTGTCACAGATTGCTAACCTTCACTGCTGTGGAGAAAGATAATTACATTACTGTTATGGAGAGATAAGGCCAAACTGCTATTTTAAGTATTTGAATGACTGCATGTTTTGATTATAAAGCAGCCAGACATTTCACTGCTGTCTTTTCAAATGTTTATGTGGACTGTATTTGGAAAGTCATTCTTTCTTTGTTTAAACTCCTTACTCAATTATGCCGTACAAAATATCCGATTGATATGTTATGAGGGGACAGGAAAACAACAGTGATGCACATATTTTGATTTCATCGTTTATTATGGGTTTGTAATTAAACCTGCCGATATTGCTATCTTCATTATAAAATGAAGGATGCATCAATTCATCGGTATAACATCAGTTTCGGCCGAAATTGGCTCTGTTGACAGACATTGGCACACTGGCTAGTAATGGAGCATGAACAGATGTCAAGTTGATGTTTGTCTGTTTTGTCGTATCCATTTAATTGATGGCATCTAGTACACCCGACTGTTGATTCCGAGAAGAGTTTTTTTTTTCATTGGGCAGAAAAAATAACTTGCTGGACAAATTCTTATCTTTTTTTTATGGTCAAACATAAGCGAAAATGTTGGCAAGAAAAAAAACACCTTGGTTTTGAAATTAGCAATCGGTGTTTATTTTAAACACCAGTATCAGTATACTTGGTTTTATTTTCCCCAGAAATGTTAATTTAAAGGTCAATGAGTAGCCGACTTTTTAAAAATTTGTATTGAAATCAACCAAACCATGATATTACTAATTTCCAAAATGTGATTTTTACCACTTCTGCAGGTTTTGTGAATCCCCTACAAGCGATCTTGAAATGAGGAATGGCCGTGGTCGAGGCAAGCGAATGAGACCCAACAGCAACACACCTATCAACGAGAACAGCAACTCATCGGACAACAAGGGCACCACCAACAACAAGACACGGGCTGCCTCTAACAGTAAGGGCCGGAGGGGAAGCCAGACACCATCAGAGCGTCGCACCCCTCCTAACAGCAACACAGAGGACATTAAAGCCAGTCCCTCCTCAGCTGGAAAACGCAAGACCAAACCAGCCTCAGACATGGAACCTAATTCTAGCTCAGAGGACACCAAAGGCAACAAACGTATGAGGACAAACTCGAACAGTGGAGGGGTGGGACCAACAGGTCTCCCCATCCCTTCAATAAAAACGGAGCCCCTCCCACCTCCTCTTGATCGCAGCTGCCCCTCTCCTGTTCTTATTGACTGCCCACACCCCAACTGCAACAAGAAATACAAGCACATCAATGGTCTTAAGTACCACCAAGCACGTGCCCACAATGATGATGACGTAAAGTTAGAGTTGGATGGAGATAGTGAATATGGAGAGGATTCAACTCTCCACCCTGAACCAGGAAACTGTAATGGAGCATCCATCTCCCAGAAAGGATGCTTATCCCCAGCACGTTCAGTAACTCCAAAAGGAAGAAACTTTGATGCTCAAAGTCCTTCACCTTCACCTGGAAAGTTTGGTTCAAAGCAGAGTAAAAAGAAAATGGCTGAGATAGATCCAGAAACTGGTGGTACACCAATGGATGGGTGTGATGATGGGCTATGCCTCACTGATGAGGCCAGCAATGATGGTATAGATGATAAGAGGGGATCAGACAAGTCCAAGAAGGTTACTAAAGCTGATAAAATTGCCCAGAAAAACATGAAGTCCCCAAGGCCCATTGGCCCTGGTCCTACTGCATCACAGCAAATGTACCCTTTTCCTCCGGGAAACCCAAATTCTTCCCCTGGGCTTACCCCAATGATACAAGGAATCCCCAAGAGTCCCACAATGAAAGGCACACAGCCTAAAGCCCCAGCCATTGGAGATCCTGCCCCAAGTGGCTCCAAAGACAAGAAGAAGAAAGACAAGAAGAAAAAAGATAGTGTGAAGGAGGCTGACAGCCCCAAGCCTCCAGGGAAAGGAGGAAAACTGGAGGAAGGAAAGCTTCCCTACCCTGAACCTCCTGATCAAGGAAATAAAGGAGAAGGACTCCTGAATGGTTCATCAGATCCTCATCAGAGTCGCTTGGCCAGTATGAAGGCTGAAGCTGACAAGATTTACAGCTTTTCTGACAATGCCCCTAGCCCATCCATTGGTGTAGCCAGTCGGATAGATGGTAGTGGAATGCCGCAGCCTCTCACACCACTTCATGGGGTGAACCAGAATGGTGCTGACAACTCATCGGTCAAAACCAATAGTCCAGCATACTCAGATATTTCAGATGCTGGAGAGGATGGTGAAGGGAAGCTAGAAGGTGTCAAAGTCAGGACAGAGGACCAAGCCATTAGGGAAAGTGTCAAAAAAGCGCTCTTTCCAAACCAGCCACCCAGCAAGGATTCCCCTTACTATCCTGGCTATGAGACTTATTACTCACCCAATTACGTCAACCCCAGCCCCGGTGGGCCAAATCCAGGCACGCCAGTGGCCGAGGGTCAGGTAAAGATTAAAAAGGAAGATGACCTGGATCAAGTTGAAGAAAAAGTCAAGGTTGAGGTTCATGAAGACCGCAAACCTGATGTCAGTGCTCCTGTGCTGCAGCAGCAGCAGCAGCAGCAGCAGCAGCAACAGCAACCGCAGCAGCAGCAGCAACCGCAGCAGCAACCGCAACAACCCTCAGTCATCCAACAGCGATCCAACATGTACATGCAACCTCTTTACTACAACCAGTATGCCTATGTCCCTCCATATGCTTACCATCCAGATCAAGCCTACCATAACCACTTGATGAACACCAACCCAGCCTACCGGCAACAGTACGAGGAGCGGCAGCGACAGATGGCTGAACAGCATCGGGCTGCTGAGAAAAAGTCAGACGTAGCCATAAAAGAACGAGAAGCCTCCATGAAGGAGGAGTGGAAACAGAAGAGTCCAATGCCACCAAGCCTCTCAAAAACCACGAGTCAGTCAGACCTTGGAAAGGCACCTCAGCCGCCAGGCAAATCAAGGGACTCCTCCTCTGAGCCCTCCCCGAAATCCATGGGAAGCGTAAAGGGGGAGGACCCAAAGTCCCAGCAAGCTGAGGGGCTAAAGATGAAGCTGACTGAAGGTGGGCACCATGGAAAAGAGGACTCCAAGCAAGCACTGGAGTCCAGAGGTCAGGCAGGAATAGAGCAGGCCATGTGGTACAGACAGGTAGGTACCAAAGTAATTTAGCAGTGCTAGAACATATGCTGTTAAGAATGTTGTACAGTTATTTTAAGATGTAGATGCTGATATGTGCTGACTTGGACCTTCTTTCCCACCTTTAGCAGTACCCTGAGAGCCAGAAGTCCCAATCAGAGGATGAACACCAGCAACAACAACCTCGATGGAAAGATGAAAGGGACAGAGAACGGGAACGCGATCGTAAATTAAAGGAAGACAGGCCCAGGCCCAAGGACAGTCAAAGTGGGCCAAAGGAGGATGGCAAAGAGGGTAGTGATCCCAGGATCACTTCTGAGGACCACCGGGTCATGAGCAAAGACTCTCGTTCTAACCCTCATATGCAGTTCTCATCGCCACTAGCACAGCATCAGGGCTACATGCCCTACATGCATGGTTACCCCTATGGACAAGGCTATGACCCCAACCACCCTGGATACAGGGGCATGCCTTCGGTAATGATGCAGAATTATCCAGGTATGGCATTAGATGAACTACGAATACGTGAAAATGTTAGTAAAAATATACATTAGGACAAATAGCTTACATCCTCATCAAATTAGATTTTTTTCTTGGATGTTTTTGTTTCATTTAGTTATCCATTTCTCTTTTGGCTTATAAGTTACATTTTAATTTAGAGCAAGTGAATGGTTCCAAATGTTTTTTTTGGGGTATAATGCAATTCTAGACTGAAGTGAGCTGTGATTTATAATATTTATTAGGCTGCCTTCAAATAAGGCCAGTATAGTGGCTGTTAAATAGGACAGGGAGGCAACAGAGCAGTTGTAGATTGTCTATCAAAACTGCGTTTACCAGACTCAGCAGGATATCACAGTGCTTTTGGGCCAGATTTATTTAAGGGAACTGTTGATGGCTTAAATCCAATATTCATGTTGGCACATTGGAGAAAAATGCTGGTCTGACTTTCCTGGAAACACCACATTTTACAGCTGGGGCTCAATGTGTGTGATCTCAATGCAGTTTCACAGTTTGTGTTTTCATTTTTCTACTTAATATGATCATGTAGAGAAAATATACTTGGATTGGACAATCGACTCTAAGTAACTTGGTATAGCCCTTCGATGATGAGACATTTTGTCCACATTTCATAACAGACTAGTTGTTGACCTCTAAAATCAATTATGTTTATGATTAAGCTTGTTAGCATGAATGGCAACTAACTTATCATAAGCTGTCACATTAGTATCCATTATAAACCTTCATTTAAAACAATACATTTTCTTCCTTACTTTTAGGCTCATACCTACCTGGAGGCTATCCATTTTCTCCATATGGTGGTAAAATAGCCGGAGGCGAAGAGGGCAGTGACAAATCTCGCGTTAGCCCTACTGTCTCCAAAACAGCAACGGACTCCAAAGCTCTGGACATCCTGCATCAGCACGCCAGCCAATACAAGAGCAAATCCCCCACAGTAGGTGACAAGCCACCACACGAAAGGGAGAGGGAGCAGGACAGAGGAGCTGGTGGGGACAGAGATCGTGAAAGGGAGCGCGAGAGGGAAAGAGAAAGAGATGTGGACCGGCCACGATCCTCACCCTCTCAACGCATCATGCCCTCGCACCATCACCTGGGATACCCGCTGCTCTCAGGGCAATACGACATGTCCTACGCCACGGGTAAGTTAGTCCTGACTCCTCCTATATCTGATGGTTGACAGTGGATTTACTAAATGAAATTTAAGACTAGAGGAACTACCCACCTTTTTTTTTTTTTTGCCCAATTCGGATACATAGACTTTAGTTTATTGGCTCATACAGAATACTCCTCTGACACCATCGCAAAACACAAGTGAATGTGTAATCGAGAAAAAAACACTTGTCACTGGTATTTTCCTAGTTTTGACTAACATTATTGGCTTTTTTAACACTTTTTTGTTCCCACATGATAATTTAACTGAAACCATTATTTTTAGAGATATTTAATACCAAATAATATACCTATACTGTTATCTCTATTGGCTGATATCAGTATTGGTACTGATGCTGGTGTTGGTAAAGGGACAACTCTATTTAATACTGGTCAAACAGACATAAGAATTAGGTTCTAAACATGTGAAGTAGATTAAAGCAAACTACTTCAATAAAAAAAATCACATAATGCAGACTACTCACAGTAAGTAGATTCAGAGTGTTAAATTGTGGCTGATCAGAAATCTAAAGACTAGGCCTTAAATAGGCAATATCACTGATAGACGTACATTTTCCGACTCGTCATAGGTCTCTCCTCATCAGCTATTGTTGCCAGCCAACATGCAGCAACCCCCTCCCTCTACCCACCACCACGGAGGTGAGAACGGTAAGACCCCCTTAGTCGGAGAGAAAGACAGACAGTGGAACAAAACACAAGCCAACTGAGACAAACCAGTAACCTGAGAGCAGTGTTAATGCAGGTGGCAGACATTGTGCTTCATATAAACAAGCCAGTAAAAGATATGTAGGTGAAGAGTTATGTGTACTGGCACAGATGTCCTGTGAATATAAAAAAGCCTTTTGTTTCTTTGTCCTTGGTTTATGTGATTCGAAGTGAAAAGAACACCCTGCTCTGCTCTGTCCGTACAATTATTTATGTTGTAGTCTTTGAGACAGAAACCTGTTAAGACTGCAAATCCTAGCCAAAGGTAGCCTCTTTTTTTCTGCTGCAATCTAGTACAATATGCAGTTCAGCATTTAGCCCCCCCAGCTCATCCATCCTAAGTAGGTCCTGTGAGGACAAGTGGATCATGGTGTTGATAATAGAGATGTGGAGAGAGACACTGAGAGAGAGAAGACTGCACTGACATCTAGTGGAGCCCTTTTGAATTACACAGTCATTTGAAAAATACATGTACACTCAGTTGACAGCACAGGTGGTACACCAAATCAAGTGTAACGAGTCTAAAGCAGTCACATCGACAAACCAGAAGCTTATTGTGTATCAATGGCAAAAGTGTTCATTCAACCAAGATCTGAGGTTAGGTCGGACTGTAAAGTAGACTGCATCCCTTTCTTACAACTAGGTTGACCTAAAAATCTGGCAACATACTAATGATAAGATAATAATGTCAATGTGCCACCAGATGTGGAAGGAGTATATTTTATATGAAGGTACTACAAATGTGTATAAAATAAGGTGTAAATGTTTTTTTACTTTTATTTGTCAAATCTCAATCTCCAAAGTAAAAAGTATCAATTACAATAAAGACAAAGGACTGAAAATAATACCAAGTCTCTCTAATATGTTATGATGTAAAAGAACTAAGTACAGCAGGTATTTCATTAAACCACAGCCCACCTTACAGAGAGTTACTGATTTGTGTAAAGTGTTTATTAACGGGCACCTTTTTCTTTTTGTTTCTGCACATTGTGTAAAAGAATAATTTCTAACGTGAGTCTGTTGTTTTGTGTCTCTTCTAGGGAAACCTGACCGTCACACCTCAACCCTGCAAAGATTCATGTGACTGGCTCACATGTGAAGAGAATCTCCCGGGTGTTACCTTTTTAGACATCAGTTGAATGGTGTTTCTATCTATATTTTTAGTTCTTCTGCCCTGAAGCGAGGCAGATTGTCTTTTTTTTTTTTTTTTTCCTCCTCCCTTCGTAAGTGACCCCGGATTTTCCCAAACCTCGGACTTTAACAGGACTGGTTCAGGTTCAAAGCCATCACTCTGCCTCATCACGCAGAGGAAACACCCGACCCGCTGGTTATCTAGTCTTTGCACTGTCAACAAACACAATGCAAAAAGAGACTATTGGACTGCCAGAACAGCTTCTTTTCTTGTTTGTTTTTTGACTGCATTGTTGTTTATTTTGTCACAAGCAGAAAGAAATTGGCAGGGCACGTTGGGGGAATTGGGCGGCTGATGGGAAAGGGGAGTCAAAGTGAATGAAAGACTGAAAAGAAAAGTGAATCATATTGATATGATTTCAACTCTACGTCTTTGGCTTATCGTATGCCGTGAAACAACAATATATCCTTAACTTGACAAACATTGGGGCTATATTTCATGGGGAGAGGGAATATGGCAACAGCTGCTTTCTTCAGAGACTTAAAGAGCCTGAGACTGAAGTCTTTTTCTTTCTTTTTTTTTACATCTTCCATCTTCATTGCTGATCCTCTCCATCTTCTTTGAACCCTCACTTCTCGTTTCAGGGATGATGTCGTCATGTTTTATTGCGAAGGGACCGCGCACACCTCAATGGAGAATAAACACTATTCACATTTCCTTTCCTCGGTAATACTTCATATCATTGTGTTCATCCTTGAATGTGTCTGATGCTGGTGTTAGCTCTGTTTGTCCTCACTATGAAAGGCTCACGTCTGTCTCTACACTCACTCAAATGGTGAAGCCACAAAAGCAAACATGAATTCACGGGGCGTTGTCGTCACTGCATCAGGCCACTTTGTTGTTTTTTTTTTTGTTTTTTTTTTGGTGTTTCACTGTAAGCCGTGTGCTTTGCTCACCATGGACAGCATGTTTTATTGTAAACAATGTGAAAATTCAAACCATGCATTCTCTTGCTCTAAACATACTTTTAACCCACTTTTAGGTGCGTTAATGTTTGCAATTTGTCCGACAACAGAAAAAATCGACCAGTGTTAAATAATTTTGGGCCTTCACAGCATTCAACATGAGGCTCTCAGATCATTAAAGCTGCACAGTTCATCAATGTCTTACTGTGCTGCTTATTTGGAATTGCTTTGTTTGTCTTGCTGCAAATTTTCCCCTCATTATATTTGCTTTACCTGTGCATCGCCATCATATCACACGCCCTTCATCACAGCATGCAGTGTGCAATTAGACCTCTGAATCGCTGTCAACATCCCAGATGTTTTTCAGCGATTCAACGTCCACTCAAACAGTCAGATCTTTTTTTATTTTCTTTTTTTCATCAGTGAACTGTGAAGTTGGTGCTTCGCTTGCTTGTGTGGCTTCACTATGACACACATTCACCTAAGACAGCTGTTAACATTTTTTTTTTTTTAGTTTTCGTTTGTTTTAGCAGCTAGCTTTAGATCAGCCTTTCAAAAGCCATCAGCTGTGTGTAGTCGCTGCCTGTGCTGTAAGATGAACCACTGGCACATTGAACTTAAAGTGCATGAAATGACCCCAAAAACCTTTCAGCTGTTACAAACATGAACCGATCAGCTGCAGAAAATTATCTCAAGAAGAAAAGAAAAAAAAAAAGGATAGCATGAACCAGCGAACAGCTTGGAGCTAAAACATGTGAAATAGGACCTTGATCATGTACACATGACTCAAACAGGAAGTCGCCCAATCAGCAGAAAAAAAAAGCAAATTGCTTTAGAATTTAAAGATGAAACTGGTGGTGAGGCTGTAAATGTAGTCTTTAAATCTACACAGAAGGTGGACTGGACTACAAGAAGACCCTCTTGGCTTTAAATTAAACTTCTGTTATACCTCAGGGGTAAGCGAAATTCTCTCCATATGCTGTTTGGATTGATTTTTTTCGAGGGCTGGATGTGAAAAAAGTACATTTTCTGCCGTGAGCTGGATGTGCTGAAGTGGTTCATTCACTAAAGACAAATTGGCTCAGTCAGGGTAGAAGTCACTAAAGGTTTGAAGCCACAGAACGCTCTCTATGTTCCCATAAAGCATCTTAATGAGTGTAGACTATTGACCATGGTGTCATTAAATTAAATATCATTGATTTGGTTTTGCAATCACTGTTCCCATTTATTGTAGTTTTTTAATTTTATACTGTATGTGTTCAACTCCATGAGCCACCAGTAAATCTAACAGCCTGTGAAGTTGGATTGTAGCGGTTGGTTTCGACACTACGACTCTTCACTCTTCATTTCGAGGTTTTGGACATTCCCCGTTAATAAGTTGTCGTCCCACAGAAGATTGCAAGATGGAATATATTTTGATTTTCTTTACGCATTTTTAATAAGAATGGCTAAAATGAATAAGCTGAATGTGGTGGTGTTTGACTTGTACTTAATCTGTAAGGGTAATCTAGGCAGCTGTGATGTTGTCATTAAAAGTCAGTGGGTTTTTTTAGTACCAGCAGACTGCATACAGTACATATAGTTTTATCAGACAATGGTTGTGACAAGTGCATTTGTTCTCTCTCTCTGAGAGTAGTAATGTTATCTCAGTAGTAAGCGAAGCCCAGTGAAAATCCTATATACTAAAGTGTATGAAAAGCCAGAAAAGTAATGTTTGCTATCAACATATTGGAAAGTGCTTGGCTCTTGTATTTTGCAGGACTGTATTTGTTTCATGGTGAAGAGTATATTTATTGGCCAGCAGTTGTCTCAATTGGTGCCTAGTTGAACATTCTTCTGTGAAAACACAGAGACACTTGCTCGTTCGTCTTTTCCTGACCCACCTACTGTCAAACAAACACCTCCCCACCCACCCACCCACCCAACCTGCACCCCTCCCCCCCCCCCATCCCTCCCAAAAAGAGTACCAGTCCCTGGTGCTTGCAAGGATGTTTACAATGTCTTCATTTTCTTTCTGTATGAGAAGATTCAGAACTCGTCACCATCTCCTCCTCCTCTCTCCCGCCCTTCAGGAGTTTGTGTAAAGTGTACATTACCATGGTTCTTTTTTATACAATACTCTGTAACTTGCCTTTGTAAATTTGGGCTGGAAAAAAATAAATCTTTTTATGAGACAATCTGTCCTGAAAACTGCTCAATGGCCTCTGCTCCATCCAGGTAAGAATGTGACATTATTTCAGCGACCACTCTGCGTTCCAGCTCGTCTTTGCAGGTTTCATCTTCAGAGTACAAGCGGTATAACGAGTTCACTTTACAGGACTTCTGTATACATATATTAATATAGAGTCATAACTACCTTATTAATCCCAGAGGGGAGGTTGTGGTGTTCACTCTGTTACACACAGACCTGTAATACACACATGAACAAACGACCTGGGGACACGCATCAATGGAGAGATGTCAGAGTGGGGCTGCTACATATGGAGTGCTTCTGAGCCTTTGGGGGTTCAGTGCCTTGCTCACTTGGGAAGTGACCCGGCACCTCTCCAGCAACCAGACCACATACTTCGATCCGTACCAGGACTTGAACCGGTGGTTCCCAACACACTGAGCTACTGCCGCCCCATTATTTTCATTATTCAGTCAGGGTCCCGAAGGAATTGAAAATGCTTGATTTAAACAATCTTATTTCCAACAAAAACTTTCTTAAATTCAAATTTATTATTGAAAAAAATGCTTGATTTAAAACACGATCTGCTATTTAATCTTTACAGTCACTCATGAAAACCATACATCTCTTAATGTTGCAATGAAACTCCAAGAGTCTGGAGAATTTAACTGAATGGTGTTGGATTGAAGATTAAATAAACTGCACTGTGACATCTGACCACAGGAGAGCAGTGTCTCTGAAGAGGCCACTATCTCTCTCCGCTGGATCAAATGTCATTTTTCATCTTGTACTGCTGCACCTGTCCACAACCACTTGTACTATTAATTTTATTGAAAATGTTTTTAAGGCAGTATGGAGTCCTGATATAATGTACTTATCTCTTAAAGTGTCCCTCCTCTGAAAGGAGTGTAATGCTTAGTATGAGTTCACCCTAGTGTTGTAGTCAGGACCACACTAATCAAGACCAAGACATACCTGAGACCGGAGTGCTCCGAGGCAAGACCAAGACCAAGACCATAAATATCAATGAAAAATCATCATCTTGTGTGCACTAATTTAGAATGTAGCACCAGGAAGGTTGTGGCCGTAACTTGGGAATAAAAATCAAACAACATATGAATAGAAACTATTCCTTCTTTTAGAAAGGGGCGTCTCGCCCTTCAAATCAAAGAAATGACGTGGAAAAATAGCCCATCAGTGGTGGTCTTGACTGGTCTTGATTTAAAATCCGGAGTCTGCCCGAGACAGAGACAAGCCCGGGTAAAAATGTATTTGATTCCAACACAAGACCAAGACCTTCAAAAAGGGGTCTTGAGACCAAGACCAATTTGGAGTACAACAATAGTTCACCCTGCAGGGTGATATATCTGCACCTTAAAGGGGCACTGTGGAGTCATCTTGTAAACAAACAACACTTACTATATGTATATCTGTGAGTCCTTGAGGTATAAGGGGCACTGGTGGAACAGTGGTTAGTGCGCGTGCCCCATGTATGGAGGCTATAGTCCTCAAAGTGGGCGGCCTGGGTTCAAATCCAGCCTGTGGCTCCTTTCCCGCATGTCATTCCCCACTCACTCTCTCGCCCCGATTTCCAACTCTATCCACTGTCCTATCTCTCCATAAGGCCAAAAATAAATCATTAAGAAGTCCTTGAGGTATAACACATTTCTCACTTACAGTTTCCTGGATCATTGCAGTAACATCTTTCTATGTTAAGGCCTCCTGTTTACATCACTGGAATAACAAGACGGCAGGACTGTGTAACTGTGTCTGCGTGCATCTGTAGAAGTTAAACAAAACTGCTTTATAGCTTTATAGTTTCCCCATTAGGGAGAAGCAACATGTGTGGAATTAACAAATATACAAGCTGTTCATTTATGACTTCAATGTGTGTGCACGTGGACAAAGCTCAGCCAGACAAATCATTATTAGGAGCAGAGTGTTTTTAAGTGTTGGTGGAACTTTAAGTCTACAACCTCAGAAGAGGATTAGGGCCAGGCATGAGAAGTCAATAATGAGAGGAGGAAGATCTTTTTCATTATGCACTTCAAGGACAAGTCTAAATGTCGACAATAAAATGAAAATACAATTTTGAGGAATAAAGTCAAAAATGACACACAATAGTAGTTCATCTTTTTTCTCAAAGTACATTGTGAAGAAAACAATTCTTCCTGCTATCATTATTCATTTCTCACGTCTGGCCTGAATCCTCTTCCCTACTATAACCATATAGTCATGTCAATCATTTTCTGGCACAAGCTTCTGAATGTGAAGCTTTGCTGCTTTTGTCAGCTCTTTAAACTTCAGTGGATAACTTCATGAACAATTGAAGGGACAGCGTTTTCATTGGCTGTGAAAGATTGTAGTGAAGATTTTGTTTCATCATAATTGACTGAACGAACGCAGTAAAGGATTACATTAAAATGATTCCTTAGCTGTTGCCTTGGCAGTATGTTCACCCAGCTGTCAACTGTTCACTCTCTTTAGCTCATCCCTTAATGTACATCACGATCAAACTTTATCTCTGCTGCTCGTATCAGTCAGCGTGGGTATTTTTAACTGCCCCCTAATGCTCCCGAGCTGAGAGTCCGCTCTGTGCATTAACATAATGCAACATCAGTGACGGGGAGTGATTACGCTGGGGATGATTTTGTTGAGTGTAAATGTAAAATCTGATTATCCTCCATGCTCTGGGATCGTCAGAGGGGGGAGGTGGGCCAAAGAGAGAGAGAGAGCGTGAGAGAGAACGAGGTTGGCTGGAGGAGAGATTCAGAGGGAAGGAGGGGTTAAGATACAAAGTGCTGAGCTGATGGCTTTTCCACACAGCAGCTGGCTGGCATCACGACAGGACGGGCCGTGCAGAGGAAGGATACCTTAAGGACGGTTTCTCGTTTCTCCGCTCGCTGTAGGACGCTGAGGTTGACTTCCAAGAGGTGTTCATGGGATGCACTATCTACGCAGCCAGCCCTAAGGCCCTACCCGCCGACGAGGCCCCCGGCCAGGACAGATACTACCAGCTGTCCCACAACCGCCTCCCTCATGGTAACTGCAGTCAGAGGATAGCAGCCAGCAGAGCCAGGTCAGTGAACACCACACAGGAAGTACACTGCAGGGCTGGCACGCCTGTCTTTACTGACGAGGTGAATCCAGATCAAAGTCGAGGTGAATCCAGATCAAAGTCGAGGTGAATCCAGATCAAAGTCATTAAAACTTAGATAAGAACCCTAATTCTGTCTGAACCAATCACAGCAGAGGAGATGGAGAGAGTTGGTTGTGTAAGGGAGGGGAGTGTAATCTGAAATTTGAATATTACAAATATTCAATATATAGAAAACTCTAAAGACATGAATCTAATATTTCAGAGAAGGCATTCATTGTTTGATCTTAACTCCACCTGGTTTCACTGTGAAGTCCACTTTGAGTCCAAGTGTTGTTGACTCTGGATATTGAATAGGTACATGCACAACATATTAAAGCAAGAGGAATCATAAAAAGGGCCTAGAAGAGAGAAGATCTCTCCCAGTCCAAAAGTCCAGTCCACAATGATATCAATCAATAATGACTAAATATGCATTTTAGACACTAAGTTCAGGAGTCCTACCCAGGTCTTCTCTGGATTTGAACAAGAACTGCATTAGCACCCGCTTCACTCTTCCAACATATTTCAGAAAATTCAGCCAAGTTTTCTGTAATCCCGCTGCTGAACGAGCGGTACCAAGAATATGAGCGCCTGGGGGGAGATATGAGTGACAAAGACCAATATTGTTCAGGGATTCAATCTACATTTTAAGCATTTACTATCTGTGTGTGTCTCGTCATATTTTATCTCCCAGAGTTGACAGGTAATTCTGTCCACTGGGGCTGTTTAAAATCCACATGTGGTTGTTTACAACAGCTGGTAAATTCTCCTCATTGACACATCAAAGTTATTATGAAACTACTTTATGGTTCAGATCGTTATGAAGTCAAACTGTCGTTCATTACATGTGGGAATTGGAATACTGTTTTGTTTAGCAGCATGAACCCGAAACTTCTCCTCCTTATCTAGCCTCGAACATTCAGCAGTCAGTCAGTAACAACAAACGGACGACGTCAGATCATTTAAATACTATAACACACAAACACACAGATAAGGTGTAAATTAAAGTTATGCCTTCTAAACTTACTTAGCAGAAATTCAAAACGTACTGTCAACAAAGTATTATTTACTATATCTAAAGTAGTAAAAGTCCAAAGTATACAATTACTATGCAGATTGGCTCTTTACAGAATCATCCACCGGTGGTTTCTGATCTGAGAATAACTCACTATTTTATTATTTTATTGTTATTGTATCTATTTTATTGTAATTTTATTAAATTCTTATTGGTGTGCATTAGTCTCTTAATGATTTTTACAAACAACGTTTTCGTCAATCCCTTTTTCAGCACTTCTGTGAGTACTTTGAACTGCATTTGAATTTGTCTGAAAGGTTTTATATGAATAAAGTTTGATCGATTGACTAATGTTGCAGCGGGTTGATGTCGGCGTAGCTTAAACTGCATTATGAACACCTGCAGCTTAATCCGTAACAAAAAACATATATAATTTATAGTTCAACTTTGACTGTTAATAATCTGAATCAGCACTTGTAGTCCAAGTTACTGAATCTTATGAAGCGTAAATTTATAGAAGCCTACTTGAGCTTGTTATTATAATGGATAACTGACCAATCATTATAACCATAGTGGTACATTTGCTTTTAAGCCAGTAAACTATATATTGTGAAAAAAAAAGAATAAAAAAAGCTCCTATTTTAACTGTCCTTATGGGTCTGTTATTAGTTGTTATTACTAGGGGAGCCATGACGTTAATATTCAATAGCAAAGTACAGATTCCCTTGAAGTCATTTTCTGTCCGCATTGCAGATGTATGCATTGCCCAATAACTAATGAGAAGTCGTTAAGTTATTCTTGGAGTCCGTGTGAAGAAAATAGCCTCCTTTTAATCCCCTGGCAGACAGTGTGTAAACAGCCCACACTGGGCTGTAGGTAAGCTCAACCCACCTCACACAGGACACACTTCTGAGGAGGTCACAGCTCCGTCAACACCGCCCTGCGCCGCACCTCTTCACCGCCTTTAGTCGACCTGGAGTTTGTTTTTTTTCCTCGGTGTTTCGAGACTAAATAACAAAGGCTGACGCCGAGAAGACATGCAGCTCACACAGGAGGAGTTTCGCGGAGATACGATGCGACAACACGGCGGAGAAAGTCGCAGCAGTTTGTGAGCTACAGGTAGGAGCCATTCAATAAAACGGAAGGCTTCCGGTGAAGATGTCAAAATAAAAGAGTCGGTGACGAATTATTCGAGCTGAGGGGCCTAACAGCAAAAACAAATTCTTTAAAAATGATTTTTTAAAGAGTAGTTTTGTAGGGAACTATATTCTTACAATATATATGGTTTCATATGATCAGTCTACTATCATACTTTGATGTTTCCAATGCTGTAATTCTACCATTACTGCAGGCATTTTAAATCTGTTTAATTTCTTGTTGTTGTTGTTGTTGTTGTTGTTGTTGTTGTTGTTGTTGTTGTTATCTTTCTATCACCTCTACAAGCCTTAAAACAGTCACAGCAGGTGTCTGTTCAACATGAGTCTGGTTCTGCTTGAGGTCTCTGCCTGTTAAAGGCAGCTTCTCCTTACTTTGCTGAATTGTATCAGTGCTGTGCTCATGGTGGATCGATGTTGGGTCTTTGTATATTTATGGAGTACGATCTAGACCGGCTCTTATTATAAAGGATCTTATGTGAAAATGTTCTAAATTGATGCTATACAAATACTTGATTGATTGATTGATTGATTGATTGATGATTTTGGTTAATTTGAAAATAAAAAAAACGCAGACATTATTTTGCTTTGTCTCATGAATTTGAACAGGATTGTCACAATACCAGATTTTGAAAACTTCATTAGGATACTGGAAGGCTATAAATCAAACAATATCGAAATGTGTATTAATACGGTAAAACAGAAGTCCTGTATACCATCCAATAAAAGGTCATTTCTTATTTTTTCAGAAATTCAGAAAAATTCCAAGCGGTCTAAATTGCACAAATACATTGGCAACATTTAGTTACCAAATTTGGGTTCAAAGTATGACTGAAGATCTTTAGTTTATTTTACACCTCGGGTCATTTTCTACACAATTGATGATTAAAATAACAGAGATTGTGTTGTTTTAAAACACGTGGTATAAAAAAGTATCAAACTACTGAAAATTTGGACATGTGCATTTTCTCCCTCTGCTGCATTGGATCATGTGAAATATGATTCAATATTATTCATTTTTTCTATTCTCCTTTTTGTCCTGATGCCAGACTCCAGTTATCAATAAGTGGATCTGGGGCTTTTATTTTTTGAAAAGTCGTTTCTTATTCACATCCTAACCTGCAATGACTTGACGTACTTTGACATTGTTTGTGGTTTTGATGTTTAAGGAAGAATTTGTATTAATAGCCAAGTGTCTCTGGTTCATTTGAAAATATCAGGATTAAAGAATATCTGTAGTCATATTAAAATGTCTCATTTAATGTTCATACATTGACTTCTACTTTGTCATCTACATGCTCAACAGTTTACTTTAGTCTGTAACATTAGGCTACTAAAACTTATGCAAGGTGGTCTGCTACCTCACAAAATAAGTTTATCTTTTGTGTTGTTTCTTTATGAGACACTACAAAACTATTCATTTACATTTCACCTCTGAGCTCCATGAAATCTAATTTACAGCCTATTTCACACTTAACAGTGAAAATAAATAGTTTTCAGTAAGAAGAACATTTGGAGGCTTGTTCTAAAAAGACAGGCTTGTGTCATCAAAGGCTGTTTTGAGATGCTTGCACAATGGGAAGGTTATTTCAGGAGGTCTCAAGCAGTGCAGAGTCCAAAGGCTGTGCTTCTGTTGGACATTCACACACTGTCTGTGTCAACTTTATATAGAACAATAGGTTATGAAATATCACAGGGGATCAGAAAGAAAGCCATCATGATGCCAAAAGCTATGTTTTTTTTTGTTTGTACAGCTAATTTCTTTCCTTTTTTGAAATGATTTTGGATTTATTATGTTGAACAAGCTGTTGTGTCTCTTTGAACCCACACACATGAGGAAAAAGCTCTTTTGTGTACTGCTCCTAAAACCACAGATGACTTCAACTTTCCCTAAGAATGAGACAAAACCACCTTCAACTTTTCAGACAGAGAAAACTTTTACTCCTACACACCCACTGTACACAAAGCAGACCATGTTACAAAGCTGTGTGCTTGCTGTCTTACTTTGAAATCTCATTAAGGTGTGTGGAGGCTAGACAATCCTGTACAGAGGAAATGTAGGAAAAAATTCCATTCCATTTGATCCGTGTTTCTTAGGATGGTTTGTTTGCAGCTAAATTTAAAAATGATTGCCTTTAAGACTCAGTTGTTGTCAGTGTATATGAGCATGCTCTATAGGCAGTTTGAGGCTTTTTCCCCACATATTACTGATATAGAAACTCAAAAGGGAGGCTGCAGGGTGGTGCAGTGGTTAGCGCTGTCACAGCAAGGAGGTTCCTGGTTCGATTCCCCGTCCTGCCAGGGTCTCTCTGTGTAGAGTTTGCATGTTCTCCTCTTGCATGCGTGTGGGTTCTCCCCAGGTACTCCGGCGTCCTCCCGCAGTCCAAAGACATGCTTGCCTGTAGGTGTGAATGTGAGTGTGGCTGGTTATCTGTCCCCCGCAACTCTGAACAGGAAAAGTGGTATGGATAGAAAGTCAAAGTGAACATGACTTTGTATTGTGAAAGTGAAACTAAAACCCTTTGCATTGAGCAGCAGAAAGAAGGGCAAAGAGCGACAGAGATTCAGGCAGCCCAGTTAACGCAGAGAGTGCAGCGATTCCTCAGCAACAATCTCCGTGGCTGACTGCAACCTTAACGAGATTAGAGTTTATTGGATTGGAGGACGTCTTGTGACAGAACAAAATGTTTGTCTCCTGAGACATTGAGGACATGAAGAAGGAGAAGAGACAGGTATCAAGTTTAAAACAGAGCAGGGCGGAGGTTCAAAGGGTTAGTAAACTAAAAGAAAGTTAATGTGTAGTAATTGCATATACTGCCTGCTCTGGTCCAGTGTTTAGTCTGTGTCGTTTGCTTATTACGCGAAGCAGTGCTGCTAATGGAGTCCAATGGGTCATACGTGTGTGCACTGACTGGAAAGAATGCTGGTTTAATATAAGGCAAATGTAAGACTTGTTTAAGCAGTTTGTTTAGATAAGCTGATGTCCAAGAAGCAAATTAAAATTCCTCTTATTTAAATAGAGTGAGGCTTTTCCCATCAGATCACTGCAGCTTCCTATACCTCCAGCTTTTCCACCTTGAACATAAACCCACTTGACTTCGCCTTCTGCTCTGGCTCCTTGCTGCAGCTCATTCGTGTTACAGTCTACAGGGCAGGGATGAGAACACAAATCAACACAAATATTGGCCGTCGTCAAAGCTGGAAGACCAACGGGCAAAACAGAAAACTTCCCCCAGAGCTCCAAAGGCCCTGAGTAATCACAAATTCACTCTGTGGTTATTGACTTATGGTCCTTTATATGATAATGTATTTCACAAAAAGGTGAATTATTATTTTCAATTCAATTCAATCAATCAATTTTTATTTGTATAGCGTCAACTAGCGTATTTGTTTAATTACAAGCAAGAGGGACAACTAAGATCAGTCCTGACGGAAGGGGGACTCCAGCTTGTGCACTTTAACTGTCTATTTAAGCTTTGTTGTTCTTCAGTAAATATTCGGCTCTTTTATCGCTTTTTCTGATCCTAACCTGAAGATGTTGTGTAGATGCTCTTTTAATTAAAATACTACCAAATGCCAAAGTTTGCGATGGAAGATATAATCAAAAGCTCTCAATCGCTTTGTTGGAATTTGACATGGAGACAGAAATTAAGTGTGACTGTAAAGAAAAGGTCTGATTTATTTTTTTAATGTTGCATCAAGGCATGAGAATTTAATTCTGAATGTTTTTCAAAGTTAAAACTCCTTAACGAAGATAAATGGACTTTGGCTTGTATAGCACTTTTCTAGTCTTCTGACTACTCAAAGTGCTTTTACACCGCATGTTCATTCACACACTGATGACAGAGGCTGCTATGTAGAGTGACCATCAGAAGAAATTAATCCAATTCATAGTCATACACGGCTGACGAAGCAGCGGGAATAATTCAGGATTGTCTTGCTCAAGGACACATTAGACATGTTGCTGCAGGAGCTGGGGAAGATTGAAGACATCCCCTTTAACTAAATGATTGTTCTGGATGAGGCAACTTTCCATTCTCTATTTAATTAAGACAATGGAACAGCAACCTTAGATATTGTTGAAACCTAATTATTTTTTAAATGTTTAGTCAGAGAGCACAAAAAACTATGTTGGAACTAAATGTAATCACGTATTTGAAGAACTATCGAATACTGGTGAGAGTTGTGTGAATATTATAATCTCTCCACTCAAGGAACTTGTGTCACATCTGTAACTTCCAGATCAAGTTGCAGAATAGAAAACAGTGTTTTGTGCTGAACAGTTTGATACATTAAAGCATTGGTTAGACACAAGACTGATCTGTAAATCTGTCAATTGTTCATAGACTCTGTGAGGGAGCATGGTCAGCATTGTTTTAGACATTTTTGCTGCTTATTTCCTTTAGAAACCTGTTAATTTGGAATCTTCAGTCTCCATTTTGCTCACCTGACCAACTATAAGGAACTATAAAACCCAAAAGACAGTTTGAAGTGCGGATAATAAACTGAAAGAGGAAGCCACAGCTTTGGCTGTTGCTGAGGCAAAATGTATTGTCTAGTGTTGAAGTTTGAAACATGCACAGACTTAACATACTGTAAAATGTTGCCTTGTTGGAATAACAAGCTCACTGTAGGTAGGCTACTATACACTTCCTCATGGTTTCTCCTCATATCTCACATAATGTACGTGTTTACTCCAGAGCTGTTTGCATCAAGGACTACATGAACAGAATTTCTGTGTGTTAAGCTTTTTAAATGGCAAGCAAAAATCTGGTGAGAAAGGTTACCAATGAAAATCTGTCTCGTTCGACAAAGTGTGGTGTCAGAACATCCCAGCTTTCTTGTCTTTAAGAGTGCTTTTCCCTTTACCCTTTAGGAAAAGTACTACAATAATTCCAATTTCCTTAAAAGGAATACCAGAGTGCAGCTACAAGCAGCCTCCTTTCACCATTGTTTCTTAGTGAATAGCAAAAATGCTCCAACCCTAACCCTAACCCTTCATCTGAGACCAGATCTTCCTCCTGATTCCTTTAACCTCAGGCTTCAGGTGAATAAACCACAAAAATCCTCTCCTTATCTGTAACAGCAGGCCCTTCACCTCCCATTCAGCCCTCTGTGATCACTGATAACCAGTCAGATGTGAAACCTCTTGGACCAGGAAGCCACTGTTGTTTGAACAGGTCAGCGGCTGACGTGAAGCTTCTGGCCAATTAGAGATAATGGAAACTGCATGCAGGAGCCTATTTCCATCAGCACCTGTAATTATACCTCGGCAGGTGGTAACGACTTCCTCTTTCCCAGAGGAAAATACAGAGCAGGGCAGCTGGATGTTTGTGTGCAGAAAGAGAGGGAGGGAGATGTGCAGATGAGAGTAAGAAAAAAGATTTTTAGTACATGCCCTTTGTTTACGACATGAACACTGCAAACCACCTTTGTCTGTCACATCAGACAATCAGGGCTATATACCCCAGGGGGGGGGGGGGGGATTTTCCAATGCCAAAAATTGCCTAAGATTGTAGACTTCAGGACTAAGATACTCTGGTGTAAATTATAATTAGATTTTAAAACACATCTATATATTTGTTTTACAGAAGTAAGTAAAGATTTAGGATTACAATTGGTGTGATGCTGATCTTTATACGTTTTCAATAATGTAATGAGCTAGCATTAATTATATAAGCTAACTGCATACTACATGCAACTTAAGAGTTTTCATCGAGAGTGTGTGAAAAAAGCTTGAAACGGTAAGCTAAGAGAGAAATATCTGAACCTTTCCGCTATGGTTGAAAATAGCTAACTGGAAGTTAAAATTAAATGTAAAAACAGTCGTCTTGAAAGATAAATAATTGGACAAAAGTTGGTATAGTTAGGTACATTAACATAATGGATTTAGTGCTGAAACGTTACATGAACTAAGGAATCGCTGAAATAGTTAGCTAGCTACCAGCAACATATTTACAGTTAGCATAACCTAAAATAGCCTCATTGATGATTCTTAAAACCCTTAGCTGAAAGATTTATACGTTGAGATAGCAGGAGCTAAATCTGTTGGAATTACAGAGAAAACTGTAAGCCAATAAAAACATGAGAGATGGACTCTTAGTCAATAGCTGGAATAAATAGCCAGATAGCTAAAGGTAGGTGAATGCATTAGCAAAACAAAAAGTAATGGATAAGTCAATAAAATAGTAATAACAAAAGTCGTGGATGACCAGATAAGAGGAGGAAGACTTATTAGTGAAATAGTCCAAATAAACAGTTGACAGTTTAAATGATAAAATATGCCGTCTGAAGTAAATGATAACATTAACCAAAGCTCAAATAAATGTCTGCACTGTTCTAACATTGAGCAAACAGTTAGTGTGAGTTAGCTGAAAGCAAACACAAATTATCTAATAATAATAAATTATTGACATAACCTTAAATACCAAATAGTAATAGAATAATTGTACAGCAACTTAACAACTAACAGTTGAGTCAGCTAAAGCTAACGGCTTAATGTAAAGGATGTAAGATGACAGTAGATTAAAGAAATGAACAACAAATGAACATTGGAAGTTCAAAAGTAGGAAAGAAATGAAGTAAAAGAATCCACTTGACAACATGAACAGCTGGTGTTGGTTTACGGTTAATGTTCTTGAGTTCAGACGCTGGGACTGTACAGTAGGGCTGTGCTCAAACAATCGATTTGGTAATATATCGTCATGTGCTCCCTGCAAACACATGTACCGTTGCAGATGTTACAGAATCGATATGGCTGCAAAGCTGTGCTGACAGTTTTTAAAGACAACTGACCTATGTTGCACTTCACAATAAAGCCATAGCCATAACAACATTAAAATATTTAAATGTGTTTCTAGGATCTCTGAGGACCTGAATTGCAGTGTTTTAAGTTATAGGATCCTTAATACGCCTCTGCTGTTATTCTCAACAATAAAGAACAGCTGTAGTGAATTCTGTGTAGGACACGGTCTTAATCCAAAATCAATATATATCACAATATGTATCGTATTCTGTTTTGTTTGTAATTGAATTGTTATTATAGAGGGAAATTGCAAGGCTTATGTCCATGATAAAGGAACCCATTATTATGTCATCCATTTCAAACTGTATGCAGACCGACCCCAACAATGACTTCACTCATATAATCCACCATGATCATTTCTTAAACTTTGTTTATTTAAGTCAAATCTTTCCATCACTGTACTTTGGGTGTTTTTGCAGAAGTGTGTTTATAGTGCTTTGCTCTACTTGTTCACAGGTACATCTTACCTTACATAAATTATGTTAATATCTTTGTTTTTGTTTTGTTTATTATTTGGTGTCTATAAAACGTATCTTCAAGGAACATATGATGCTGAGAAAAAAACAGATTGCAGCGTGTATGGTAAAAATGTTTGCGTCAGCTCGCAGCAGTACATCATGTCAGCCATCTGCGCGACCTCAAAGGTGCTTTATTTCATTGTAGGCATCTGGCTGAGTGCAGACACTGACCCCATTTACACAAGTACACTTTGCTGAGTGGGTGATTTTAATGAAGTGTAAACCAGCAGAAGCAGACTTTGAATGTTGCATCACCATTGTGTTGATTTTGGAGACAGAGTCCACTTGTTTGCCCCGTAACATTTTTAAGAGGAACATTGTGTTTGAAGCCAAACTTGGACAAAAAAACAAACAGACATTTTTTTTTTTTTTCGTACAAGTGTACAAGAGGGTCCAGCAGAGTGGTGCCTGCTGTTAACACAGAGCTTTGTGTTTGTGTGTTTAGGGCCAGGAGCATGACTGAGCAGCAGGAGCAGAGCGAAGAAACAGGCCTGATCTCAACACAGGACCTGGAACCCTCCAAGGAGGACGACACACATGGCCAATTCAGGCATGCCTCTCTCTCTCTCTCTCCCTCCCTACCTCTCTTAAACACATACACACAAACACAAATATTCTCACACACTGTTCTACAGCACTTGCTCTCTTTCCATGCCCTTTTTCCCCTCCATGCACCATCTGTATCCTGTGCATGGTCATGGGTTCTGGCCTGGGGAGATTTATTTTTACAGTGCTTATTTTGTACCTTTTCAGCCGCATTTGATGTCAGACAATGGTCAAACACATGCACACAGAGATACCAAAAACACAGATTAACCAAAGGATTTTCCCCCCCAAAGGCTAGGGTTAAGATGCCTGCATTTGCAACATAGTAATTGCTTTAGTTTAACTTGTAATTAAGTGTTATCATGCATGTCAGCATATTTGTTGTGCCCGGATTCACTTGCACACTGTCCATCCAGTGTGTGTGTGTGTGTGTGTGTGTGTGTGTGTGTGTGTGTGTGTGTGTGTGTGTGTGTGTGTGTGTGTGTGTGTGTGTGTGTGTGTGTGTGTGTGTGTGTGTGTGTGTGTGTGTGTGTGTGTGTGTTGTGTGTGTCTGTGTGTGTGTGTGTGTGGTGTGCAGACCCATTGTGTGCGTTTGTGTGCATTATATAAGAAGGATCCAAAGCAGGAGCAGTGTAATCCTGGGGAATCTGTGCTGGGATAGGATTTAGCACTGAAGCATTGCTTGTGTGAGAAGACAGGGTGAAGGGGAGGGACTAAACGGTTTATGCATATGTCACTCTTGAGCCGCCCTTAGTAAGCAGTGTGTTTATCTTTTGTTCTTTCTCAGTAACGTACTTGTCGGAACACTCCTGGTGCTTGCAATAGTAATGGTTGTAAATATTTATTTATCCAATATTGAAAGCTGCTATTCTGGAGTAATTGCCACTAGGGGACTGAAAAAAAAGGCAAGCATAAGAAGACCACTGGATATTCCTTGCTTATGGAATTGTTATGGCTGATGAGTTGAATATCCAGGGCACAGAAAGCAACATGGATAATAATTTGTCAGCCCAAGTTTTTGCACTCTTGTTTTTTAGTCCCCATCCAGCTCTGGCTAAATATGTACCCATTTATATCAAGCTGTTAACCACCAGACATTACACAAGCTTATTGCTTCTCTGTCTGTCTGCCATTTACAGAGAGGGAAACTGCTTCCTATCATTGTTATTCAGAGAATCAGAGAAATAGGGCTATATGGAAGATGCTGAGTTAAGGGTTTAGTGGTAAGCATTGTCACTAAAAACATTATTATGAATTGTTTGATTTAATGGTCAGCTCAAAGATCCTGGTTTATTTATTTTAAAGACTATTTTTAGGCTTTTTCCTTTATTTGAACAGGAAGGCTGCAGATAGGAATTGTAGGGGGAGATGGGGGGATGACATGCACCAAATAGTGTCGCAGTTGGGAGTTATAACTGCGACCAGTGCGTCGAGGACTGTAGCCTCTGTCCATGGGTCGCCTGCTCCGCGGCTAACTGGAAGTGTAGGCAGCAGTCAGGACCCAAACACAGACAAAAACTCAAGTGCAAGTCAAGAGATTTAGAGCAAAAAAACACGAACTGAAAACCACGAAGCTAGGCAGTAGAAGCACATAGCAATCCAGTCAAAATGGCACTTAAAAAAAAAGGAAATGTGTATTTTTATGGATTGTGATTAAGATAGTGGCGAGTGGGACCATTGGTTTGGACCACACTGAGGGAAAGAACAAAGTAAACTCTGAAAGGTTTTACAGCTTCTTTCAATCTGAAAGGGCGACTTACTTTCCCTTTTCCTTCAGGTTTGTACTTGTTTTTGAAGTTTCATCTGAAGTTAAGTAGCTGTACTTTGTTTATTTTACTGTAGTTACTATTTACTCACAACTCAGAGGAGACCAGAGAAAACAGACCTGTGAGTGTGAACTAGTTAATCTTACAAGCAGTTACGAATTTACACAAACATCATTTTACAGCTAAAAAAAAAAAGGTTTGAAATATCCATCCTACTCCTCCAAACAACTCATGCAATGTAACTGCTCCCACACGCTACACATAATGTAGGATGTAGAAATGATTGCACAGTCGGACAAAAGTGTTAAGACTTTGAAAAATAACCACTGCACACGTTTGAGTTTAATTATCACTAACAAGAACACATCAGGCATATCAAGTTACCACTAAAGTTTCAGGCACACACGGTTAGAAAGAGTGAGCTTGAAAACCCTTGGATGCTTTTTCAAAAGCCTATCACTTTCGTCATGTCTGTAAAAAGGTTATCCGTTAACTTTTCTTTTTAAGGCTAGCTTTTCAATCAGTATGTGTCTGAGATTTTTTTCCCCAAATGAAAAAAAAAATCCTTCACAGTTCTGATTTCTCAGCAGTCCCCATCTTCCTTCATGGACACTTTGAAGTCTCATAGTCAGTCTATCTTCTTCTCTCACAGCACCCGCAGTCCCAATTCCTTCTCAGCTAAATTATTGAGCGGGAGTCTATTGCTACACCGGCCCACCGATGGGAGGTGTTCGCTTTCTAATTTAGGATTCAATTTAGGATTCTTTGAGCTTGTAATTAGTTTAACTATTCAGACTCGCAGCCAAGGGCATTGAGATACACTTGATAGAGGCGCATGCGTCTAACACACACACACACGCACACATACAGCGGGGAGCATTTTGATTTGATCACAGGTGTAAAAGCTGATACACAGGTTTCGTTTGGTTTCTAAACTAAAGCTGTGTAATTGACTGGAGAGATAGAAGACAATATCCCCTCGCTTTGGAGGATGTTTTGGGGTTATTACATCTTATTAAACCTCATGTGCACACATTAGACCGTTTCAGCACTTACACATAACGTAATAAACAGTCCATTGAGCCTCCTGCTACCTGGAAAAACAACCTTTTTGCTTTTTACAAGGTCTGTTTTATAGACTTTAATGCTTCTACTTCTGTAGTAAGTGCATTGATTCCATGTGGGCCTGTGAATTCATTTAAAGCACTCAAAAGATATCCAAAATAAACCATAAAGTGTCCTGTTGATGAAGCTACATGTCACTGTGGCATCTCTGATCATTTTCCTCCCCACATGACCTTCTTTATACCCTGTGTAGACGATGCTTTACCTTGAACAACACGTTGAGAGCTGGGAATGGGAGTTGCCTCTAGCAGTTTTCTTCTAAGCAGCCACCTGATGTGGCAGCGCTATTGATTAAGACCTGGATCTCATGTAAAAGACAGAGACAGATGGAGAGCGAGAGCAGGTTAGTCCCCACAGAGAAGTCTGTGTTTTTTAATAATCACTCTCTTCTCTTCACCTGGGAGTGCTGAGCCGCTGTGGAGGATATTTATAGTCAGCGACCAGCAGGCAGAGCAGCACACATTCACTATTGTTCATAACATGGTCACAAGATAATGGGATGGTTTTCTGTAAAAGGGTGATTTTAATGAGGGACACCATGAATTAGCACATTTGGACAAGCTATAATCAATTATTACTGCTGGGAAGGTTAAACAGTGGGTAGTGTTTGATTCCAATTGACCTAAATCTCTGCTGTTTGATAATAGATAACTTATTAGATATCCTATTTTCATAATTCACATTCGTTGCAATGAAGTGGAGAAGTATGACCTACTAGAGATATGTAACTAGTATTAGTACTTTTAGTTTACAATTTAAAGCAAGAATGGGAGAACTTCTGTAGGTTTGCAGGAAGGGATGAAGGGTAGATTTTTCTTCCAGCTGTTTTGAAAGCTGTTACATGATGTGAAATGAGGGACATGTCACTTTAAGTGTCTAAATGATACCCAGCAGGATCCAGCAGGAGATCTGGCAGCACTGTGCCGGCTGTACTGCTCTGCTGTAAACAACGGCTGCATCATGCTCTGTACACAAGCATGTACACACACACACAAACACACACATGCACACACACTTACACACTTACACAAACATGCACACAGCAGGCAGCGATAACATCTGTCAGCCCACATTGCTCTCTGACATTTGAACTCTGTCTGGGTCTTTTGGTCTTTTTACAGCCTCTCATTCATGCTTTGATTTAAAGGGTAGGTTAACAACATAGTCTTAAAAATGATCAACTTTTAGTTTGTTTGATTTTTTTCTAGAGGTTTTTTTTTACGTATGCTCCTTCGTACTTCCACTCTCCTACATTTGAGAGGGTGGTAGTTCACTTTTTGCTCCACTAAATGTATGGGACAGCTAATACTCACTTTTATAGCTAGTGAAGGCAACTTTAGGAAAACCAGCCATAGTAAATAAGATTTTGAAAGTTACCAAGCAGAGAACGCCGGTCTGTTTCAAAAACATGAACATGAGATGACTCAAATATTCTATGATGAGACAGCATTAGGGAGAGTAACAAAGTGCACCAATACCTCACTATATCTGAATTTTTCTGCCATTCTTATACGACTAGTCCACTGTCTTATGCTTGTTGAACACTGCGATCATGCTCAATGCACAAGCAAAGTGCTTGCTGTTGATATGAAGACAGGTATCATGATTTTACTCGATCTGATCAAAATGATTGGACAGACTTATAACAGGACTATGACAGCTGGTAGCTTTATTAACAGCAGCATTTTAATTATTGAGTTGCTGTCTGTATTATCAGAAATGCTGTGGAATAACTTGCTAAGCAGAAAAAACAAACCAGGGAATATGTGGTAATAAGTTTTACATTTTTTTCCCCCCAATGATGCCAATGAGAGATGCTTCCTTACACACTACAGTCAAAGGTCTTGTCTGTATGAGAGGAAAGCATTAGCAGATTCAGAGGACAGATGTCACACTAAACTCCTTAAACCAGAGGAGAGTGTCTCATCAGAGCAGGGACACTGACAGTCCTGCTGCCTGCTGTTGAGGCATCTTTATGTAACAACAACACCTTCCTTCATATGAGTAAAGGACGCTGTTCAAGGTGAATACAAATGTGGAGCTGCTAGCTTATGATGCTGAATCATGGTCCAGCCAGGTAAGGGAAAAAAGAAAGAAAGATACATTTTACCGGTTAAATAGTGAAGGTTAAGCTGAAAAAATAAGTATTAATGATGTACATATAGGCTATATATACATATATATATATATATATATATATATATATATATGTACATCATATGTATAGTATATATATAAATATATATATGTAGAAATGTAATTACAGACACGTGGCTACAGCAATGCTAGCACAGATGTACTGTTTGCAAATGAGCAATAATAAACAAATAAAATTAAGCAACAAACTAATTAGTCATTTTGAAAGCTGATGGTCTCTTGGGTAAACTTAGAAGAAAACAATAGCAGTCTTCTTATTTATATAAAGTGGTATTGGTTATTTTGATAATTTAATCAATGATTATGGCAACAACAAATCAACCTGCTAGCTAGCTAATCAAGCTTTCATTATCTTCACGAGTTATCAGGCTGAGTTTTAGTTAGCTTCTTGAAAACAATGTTTGCAAGCAGTTTTCTTTTTTACCTTAAACTTTTAACTTTTAAACAGAAAGTGTACTGTTCTAAAAAATGTCATACATATTCACGAAGGCTATCAACTGAAGCTGAAGCTGCATGTCCCAGGTATAAAGTTAGTTGATCATTAAGGTTATGTAGAAACAGCAGGATTTAAGACTGTGAAGATAGAGCAGGTTGAAAACAAAGTTTCAATGCCTATTTCAGTAATCTAAAACCATGCATATTTGGTTGACTGATAAAATCAAAACTGCAGAGTTGGAAAACATCAAATTTTCCCCCTGACAAATAATGCAGTAGTAGAAGTGTATAAATTACACTTAGCCTAATTGTACTGTGTAAAAGAACTTAAAGGTCCCATATTATGCTTTTTCTGGTTTTATATGCTCTTTAGTGTGTTTTCCAAGTGTCCTGTGCATGTTTAGGCACATCTGTGTGATAAAAATCTCGATAAAAATTTGTCAGTGCAGCGTCATTGTCAGTGTGAGATCACTGATCTAAGTCCATTGGCTCGTTGTGGCAAGCCCAGCAGCTCATGTTGAAATTTCCGAGAAGTATGCTGAGCAACTGACCAATAATGACAGAGCGGATCGGCAGACCGACCAGAGCAGACTTGGCCCACGTGGGGTCTAACAGTGGGGGATGAGCAGAGCGTAGCTGACAGACTCAGAGCGGAGAGGGAGCAAGGAGGAGCAGTACATGAAAACAGACACTTTTTTCGGACTTTAGCTATTGTGAACGTACAAAAGTAGGTACATAGATTAAATATACGAACCCCAAAAAGGGCAGAATATGGGCTCTTTAAGGGACAATACAAAGGAACAGTCCACCTGTGGTTATTAGTTTAATAAGGAAGGATGTTACTGAGGTTCATACCTATGTGATATAAAACTGACCGCTTAAATATGGTAAATGGTAATTGGGTTTGAGCTATAGCGCTTTTCACATATTCTTACAACTCAAAGTGTTTTTTTACATCGCAGGCCACACCTACACATTCACACATTCACACACTGATGTCAGAGGCTGCTATGCAAAGTGTCCATCAGTAAATCCCATTCATACACATTTATATGCCACAGCCGAAGCAACTTCTAATTTTTGCACATTTGCTCGTATATCTCTTTATTCCCGTGTGATCTTGTAGTTCTCCTGTGATGAGTGTACAGCGTCTTATGGCTGCACTACGCTGCGCTCACGCTCCAGAAACGTACCCAGTGGGGACGGGCGCCTCCGTTCCGATGGAGCAAAACAGTGGCGCTGACAGAATGCACAAGCACGGACTATGTCGATATGGGCAGTTAGGGTTAAGTGTCTTGCCCAAGGACGCATCTGACCTACAGCTTCAGGAGCTGGGGATCGAACCCCCGACCTTCCGGTTAAGAGATGACTGACTCTACCAATTGAACCACAGCCCTTTACATACTTGTTTCACCTTTTTTTTCATGGCCTCAAGAGAAAAAGTTTTTAGGCTAACGACTTTAATATATATTTTCTTTTCTCTTAACGTCCTTTACTCGATGCCTCTGTTTCTGTGGTTCATGAATTACATTTTCTATAGAATGAATCCATCAGTGTTAACATGAAGCAGCAATTGAGTTTTTTTCCAAAGCTTCTTTTTTATCAGCATATCCTTGAGCAGGAGTCCTTTCCTATCAGCACTGTGTTACGTCACGCTGTCAATCACCTACAGTAACACTCGAGGAAAGAAACGTGAAGAATAGGAAGCCTACATGTCTTCCTCTTTTAAGCATCTTAACTGGCACATGAGTTTATTTCAATGACATTTTCCTTAAAGGGCTGATTAAAGTTTAGTGAATCTGTGGGGTGGTTCTGTCTGCATTAAGGATAGATATAAATATCATGCTGTGACATCTGCTTCACTGATCTGACTATTCCTGCTGAGGCAAGCTTTATCCCAGTGACTCGTATGAGTGCATGTGTGTGAGTATATTCTGACTACAAAATGAAAAACATGTACAATTCCTTGGCTTGGTCACTATTTGTGTTTAAACAACTCAATATTTATCTTCGTCTCGCTGCAGTTATGCACACACTAATGATTAACTCTTTGTGTGGAAGCTTTGACCCAGATGCGATTTTCATGCACTGTACACAAACTATACACATATATACAATACGTTCTGTACACATGCATGAGCAGAACTCTCTTTGTCATGATGCCTTCAGGCCAGATGAAGGGGTTCATCTGCTTCAATGTGTCTGAATAGTTTTATTGAAGTCTTTTTTTTAAATATTTTTTGTACATAATAATGTATTAACAGTAATTGAGATGTTAACACGTTCTAATATTAGCTGTTTTTTTATCACCTGTCATATGTTGTATAAGCCTGATGTGACAGAGAGTTGTTCCAAGTGTATTTTTCCGTTCATTGCAGGTTTCATCTGATTGAAGATCTGTCCTATGAAGATGTGAAGAAATGTTACCGCGGCTCGGTGAGTCTCTATTCAGCATAATTGCTTCAGTGTCTGTGATAGGAACAGGTTTTACCAGACTTAAAGGAGCAATATGTAACTCTGACACCTAGTGTTTAAAATGGGTACTGTAGTCCAAAATCAATACATTGGACAGAGCTGTATCCCCCCCCCCCATACACACACACACTCCTCCCTGGAGTCTATGTGCACAGGGGTTGCTATGTCGCGGACAAAGAAGCTTCAGTGTTTAGCCAGCTCTGCATCGGTCTTTAAACCTTTCTGCGTCAAACCTCTTTTTTCAAAATAGTCTCCAACATTGATCCTAGTTTCACCACGCTTCTGCTCGTGGAGGCTTTTTATGTCAGCTAGAATCAGGTATATGTGAACCAGTTCGCTTGCCCTCTTCCAACGCTGCAACACCTGTGGGTTTGCCGTCATAGCTGGTGTCATTCCTGATAAACCGGGGGGGGCGTCCAAAAACAGCTGTGTAGGGGTGCCTTACAACTGCCTACCTTCTCTGGTCCAAACAAATTCAGACCATTCAGGATGTGAAATTTAAGAGGAAGACATATTGGCTGCTGTGTTGTTGTCAGAGGAGCCAGCACTTCTACATGTTTCCTTAAAGTCTGATGATATAGTAAGGTCATATTAGGATTGAATTCAGTAGATATCTTACATATTGCTCCTTGAACTAAATAAATCAGCATACTCCATTAAATCATGGAGAGAATGTTTTATTTTGTGATTCATTGACATTTCAAACTTTCACCATTATGCCAAAATTTGATTTGCATAAAAGATTTATGACATTTTGGAAATCATATAAAGGCTTGCCAAGAAGCCGTAATAAGTAACCGTCAGAAGCTGCAATTGTTAATTTATGAACAAGTCAACGCCATTCTTTGTACCATTTTACACTCGACATACAAAACCAAGTGATGCTGTTATTGACAGCTTAGCTCAACAGTGCTTTGTATTTACTAATGACTATGCTATGATGTTGTATTATCTTGAAATACACTAAAGGATCCTGCATGATTAAATGTGTACAAAGGATGGCCTTTTTAAAAAACTGAGGAACACATAGTTGATGAATGTAGGTGTATTATTCCCCTGTGCTACATTACTTTCCTTTTTTGTACTAATTTGAACAGATTCAGATTGGACATTATTTTCATCAATTATAACTTGCCACTGTGAACCGAATCACAAAGCAAACATGAAATTCAACAAATTACATTTTGAGAATCATAAATGAATGTTAAGCTGTCAAATGGTTGAAAAAAACAGCAACTATTTTGCAGTAGACTTGGCTGTGATCCCTGCTAGTGCCCTCCAAATATATTCAGCCTTTTATGTGCAACATACAGAAACAATATCAACCTGAAGGACGGATTATTCTAGATGGGCTACTGAATTAAGTCACAGTTTAAACCATTGAAATTTCGGTCACCTACTGGTCGTGCCATACTCCTGACGACAAGAGCTGCTCCAGCATGAGCTAATAATAGAGGGACATAAACAGAAGCAGCAGACAACAGCAAACTGTGCAGATACGGGTGGAAGGAAGATAGATGAGATACAAGACAGGAAAGAAAAATAGGGAAAGATAGTCTGTTGGCAGGGGTGCTGGAGGTGAGCTTGAGCGTTGAGCTGTTGAAATGAATGACACCGCTTCTGCGTTCAGGGAGGAAAAGTGAAGATTTTCTCGAGAAAGTGAGTCCAACACTGCAGTCAGGAGGGTTAGAGGAAGAGAAACTGCTCGATAGAGGGAGGGAGAGGCAGAGAGAGAGAGAGAGAGTTGAGGCGTACCTGTGAGTGCGAGAGTGTGTTTCAGCTCAGAATGATGAAGGGCAGTGTGTGTGTGTGTGTGTGTGTGTGTGTGTGTGTGTAAAGGAGGGAGGGAGAAGAGGGAGGGTGTCAGTTGAGTGCTGCTCAGTGGAGAGTCACTGGAGGTGTATTTCAGGCAGAGAAAGAGAGCCTTGTAGTTTCTGAGAGGGAGCTCTGGCTGTAAACTGAGGCGATGCTGCTGAAGCTCTGTAGTAGTGTGTGTGTGTGTGTGTTTGTTTGTGTGTAGGTGTATGCATTAGAGCCAGGTGTGTGTTTGTAGACTAGAGATACAGGTAGTCCTTTTACTGACCGGCGACAGGGGAACAGTGTGTGTCTTGCAGCAGCTTGCTCCAGGCCTTGGATGTGCGCGAGTGTGTGTGTGTGTACGGTGCCAACGTGCTGAGCCTGGTGCAGAGCTCGCGTCCTCTGAGGGAGAGGGTGGTGTCTGCGGCGAGCGGAGCCGGAGTGGCCGCTGGTGGTGGTGGTGGCGGAGTTGGCGGTGGGGCCGGTGCTGTTGGTGCCGTGCAGGCAGGCCGGTCCGCCAAGGAGCTGCTCATGACTCTGCCCTGTCCCTCTGCACAGACTGTCAGCAAGTACAACTCGCAGTACCACAAACTGTTCCAGTGTGTGCCCAAGGATGAGATCCTCATGAAAGGTACGGTGCGTTCAACCAAGAGGAAAACTTAAGACTGATTTTGTGATGCAACAGTTTTATTAATCATTCTGAGGATATGCTTTAACAGCCATGCTTCATATTGACTTTGTCTGTTATATATTTATTCCTACTTCTTTTGATTCTACTAATCTGTGTCCAGATTTGAATATACTCTTTGTTTGTATGTCTCTGTGCTTCCAGGAACAGCATGAGACTTACACTGTCCTTTTAAAAAAAAGTAGATACTGGAAAGTAATGTGCTACGAGATTAAATGAATAGTTGAGTCGAAATTAAAAGGCCACGTAATGAGTCTTAAAATCGACTCATGATCAAAATAATTAAATAATTCCAAAGTTCCCATTTCCAGCTTTTCAGTGGTGGGGATGTGAAGCTTTCCATACCAATAAATACATCTTCACTATGTTGTTGGATGTTGGATTAGTAGGTTGGCAAAATAAGCTTTTTTAAGATGTCACCTCTAGAAAATTGCCACACAGAGGTGTGTGAGACCCTCAATAACAATATCAGTGTAGTAAACACATTTTCTTATTTCTCATATTTCTTTAGATTTGTAGACGTTAAAAGCAGTTTAATTTCACTGGTGCTGCATCTCCAATGTTAAAACCTGTACTGGAATACCTAAACCCATTGATTTCCAGAACCCATTTTCTGGAAAGTTGACTATTTTAAAGCTTCTTATTCATGGTAAATATCTGTCCTGACTTTGTGTCCAACTTTGATTCTTCCTGCTTCAGTTCTGATATCTGCTTAATCTCAAAACAATTAAACTTATCCTGCTGTGTCTCACCCTCTTTGTTTGCACAGTTTCACCTGGTTTACTATACACCTTGTCCCTATGTGCACCCTATAAAGTAAGAGTGATGAAGTGTAACTTCAGGAATGATGAAAACTTCTCTCGGTTTGAAAGGAGTACCAGAGAGGCAGCAGGAGGGGGCTGTGTGAAAATGTGCTGATAATCCTGCATGTTTTTCTTTTTTTTGTTTTGTCAGTGTTTGAATGGTAACAGACATTCTTTTTGTTTCTTCTGTTGTCAGTGTACTCCTGTGCTCTCCTCAGAGATATCCTTCTACAAGGTCGGCTCTACATTTCCAGAAACTGGCTGTGTTTCTATGCCAACCTTTTTGGCAAAGACATTAAGGTATGAATGCAGACAGACAGCTTAGCAAACTAAAAGTGACTGTCAGAAATGGAACGGTGTGACTTCAAGTCACAGTGTGACGAGCGGGGCGGACAACTCGATCATTTCTGCCATTGTGAGTTTGTCGAGATGATGGAGTGACTTCCAGAGTCACAGCTTTAATTATTGTACTGAGAAAATGTCTTTGATCACATGTGTGCGCTGTGAAAGTATGTACCAAGAACAGGTACTGACCCTTTTAACCTTAAACAGTTTTGTGACTTTCTCTTTGAAGCTGTGCATTGTTCCTTTTCCTTCATTTCCCTGAAACCAAACCTCTCCTGATATCTAATTGACAATAAGCTACTTATTCAGCCTGCATTCTTCACATTCTGACCGAAATAAGACACGTTTCGTGTCAACTGCATGTTCTATCCTGGGGATTTTCCTGGGAACATTTGACTTTCCTGCTATACTCAATGCCTTTAATTTTTACTCAACCGTTCCCCTTCTAAATGTTATCTGGTGCCCTTTTCCCTCTGGGTAGGTGGCTATCCCTGTCGTTTCTGTGAGGCTGGTGAAGAAGCACAAAACAGCGGGCCTCGTGCCCAATGGCTTGGCTATCACCACAGACACTGGCCAGAAGGTAAACACTTCCATCACAGTCGCTTTGAATTAAAATACTTATTCTGATTAGCACAGCAGGGATGTCGTTTCAAGGGGAGGTGTGATGGAAAAAGCCAACACCATGCTATAGATAGCAGCAGAGCGGAGTCCCAGTCTGATGGAGCGAGAGAGCCATTAAGGCAACGTTCAGAAGGGCTTTTCAACTCTCTGTCACATCAGGCTCGGGCCTGTCTTCAATGGGGCTTTTTCAAAGACATGATGAGCTTAAAAGTTTCTGTTCTGCCTCATACAACACATGACGGGTGATAACATACCAGCTAATAATAGAACGTGCTAACATTTTAAGAGCCTGTCACTCTTCTAAAAATACAGAAGAGAAAAGAGAGAGCAATTCACGATTTGGAGTCCAAATGACAAAAGTCAGGGAATTAAACTAGCGTAATGAGTGCAAAGATGACTGATTTAAGCCAGAGTTTGTCGCCATGCAAACCACCCTGTCATGCTTTGCCAAGGTACAGACGCATTTTGAGGTGCATGCTATTGTTTTGATGTCAACATGCTGACGTTTAACAGGACATTTCGTCTGGCTTACCAACAAAGTTTAGCCTGCTAACATAACAATATTGGGTAATTAGCATTTCATCATACTTCAATCTGTACAGTTTTGATAAATAGGAAAGTCGTAAATTTAATTAAAAAAATGGCTAATGACAATTCATGCATCATAAAGAGTCACAGCATCACTAAAATCCCTCCTTTAGGAAACTCTAATACCTGCAGCTGTAAAGTCATCTCACTTAAATAGAGTCAACATTATAGAGGAAATGTTGGTTCATCACCATTCCTCCTTTTCAGAACATTATGGTCTGTCCAAATTTCACATCAGTCCATGCAAGGCCATTGATGTTTTTTGTCTGGAGCAGAGTGGTGAGCGGATCAACCAACCAACACACAAATAAGAACATCTTAACAGCTGCACCACCAGCATGGCTACACAACTATCAAACTCTGGAGGACAACATTTAAAATGTTAAAGATAAAAAAAGTGCTTCTTATACATTCACAGTCCCACACACTAAACACTAGACTCATTTCTGTGTACTCAAACGTTGTCAAACAAACCTCATTTATCTATGACCTTGATTATCCAAAAGCAGAGTGCCCGAGCTATCTTTTTTTTTTTTCAAGCTGACAATAAATAAAACGTTGAGTATCTGCACAGCGTCAGTCTAAGGTCTGTTGCATGTACACCAGATAACATCTCAGTGTCTGTCGTCACCGTCAAATAGCGGCATGCCTCTAATATCTCTCCCTATTGAAGGTCTCATGTTAAGTCGGCGGCTCAGCGCACGACCCCGCCAGTGTTAAATAAATGTTTACATTCCATCTATCTAAAACAATTTGTCTTAGCTTGTAATATTTCTGAAGTACACAACTAAATCCTCACCTTTGTCAAAGCATACGAGCAGTATGTCTCGAACAGCTCAAGGACAAATATCTTTCACCTCATGCAGCACGTCTGCAACATTGTGTAATGTGCATTATGTAACCACGCACACACATACATGGCTATGAATAATACGGCTATACTGCTAAACAGAGCTTAGTTCTTCCGTTTATGTGGTTCAAGGTTAACGGCGAGTCTCTGTCACAAGAACGCCATCAACAGCTTCAATTGTAATTGTTCAGCTCTTCACAAACATGACCTTCAGCAGAGAGACAACAGGACTGTAAACGGGCCGACGCGAACAGAAACAACTGATAAAAGGTCGACTCACTCAATAACACAGATACCGACAAATACATTTCAAAGTCTTTCTAAAAAAAAATCAGTCGTTGTTTTCCAGGTCAGAGGGATATTTTGGTAAGCTGTCATCAACCTGTCAATCATAGTGTATCAAGTCAGAATAAACAAGAATAAAATGTGATTAGAAAATATCCTCTTTGTGTCCCAGATTAGAGCTTAAAATGTTGTCTGCTCAAATAATATTATGCTCCCTTTTCTATTAGGTTAAATTATTATGATGACATGGCTTTGAATGTAGCGTTACTATACAAATGATCACTTCCTGTCTTATGTGTCTGAATGCTCTGATTATGTGCTGTAATAATTAGCCGAGTGTTATAATAGCAATGATCTTTTCTTTTTCTCCTTTTTGTTGCTGTTGTTATTGTTATTGTATTATTTAGAATATGTAGTTCATGTATATATTTATTTATAACTTTACATTGAAAAGACACATAAACTATAAAAAAAAAAATCATATTATATTATAGTCATAATTGACAAAAATAATACAAGCTAGCTAAATATATGGAGAGGGGGTGGGATTCAATAAGTGTTTACTTCTTCCCACTCCTTTGCGGACATGTAACTTAAAAAAGCTTAGTGTCCAAATTTTTTTTTTTTTTTTCTGTATTATACTTTCCACTGTTTGTAATTATTATTCATTTTCTGTCTGTTTTTTTTTTTTCATGTTCACCTTTGTCTTATGTTACATGTTCGAAAATAAACAAATCAAATCAAATCTCAAATGCTGATAGTACAGATAAACAGGTCGAGGTTCAGATGTTACTGAGTTGAGAAAAGTATAAAGTTTTTTCTTCCTGGTCCTTCATCAAGAAATGTGTGTATTCTTTTTGTTCATGCTGTACACTAGATGACTTTTGAGGTTGAGCTGAAACTGTACGCTGTGAACATTTGAAAGTGTCGTCTAAAGGACCTTGGTTCATAAACGCAATCAGAACACAAACAAGGCTTTGTCACATCCCTATTCCTCTTTTTTTCTCATTTCCTCAGTATGTATTTGTGTCTCTGCTGTCAAGAGACAGTGTGTATGACGTCCTTCGAAGGATCTGCACACACCTACAGGTCAGAGGACACACACACACACACACACATGCATGAATGCTATGTGTAATTTACTGTTTGTTGTAAATGTCAGTCCAGAAGTTGTTTTTCTTTTCCTCTCCAGGTCAATGGGAAGAGTCTGAGCTTGAAGCAGTTCATGGAGGAGCCGACCTTATCCTTGGTAAGCAGCAACGCGTCTTTTATAAACTGTCATCAAATTATAGAACAACGTCTGGTAGTTCACAGGTGTCCAAATGACTTTAATGTTTCCTGAAGGCGTCTGATAACTCTCACTTACAGATTACCCCTGACCTGGAGTCTGACCCACTTTATTACACAGACGTGATCAATCGATCATTCAGCTGCAGCCTGACACTGAATTATCCCCCGACACTGCACGATGCTATCAAAGAGCTCTGTGAAGTCACCTTGTGTGTGTGTGTGTGTGTGTGCGTGTGTGTGTGTGCGTGTGCGTGTGTGTGCGCGTGCGTGCGTGTGTGTGTGTGTGTGTGTGCGTGTGTGTGTCTGTGCCACAGAACAGCCTTTGTACTAATGAACTCTTAAGTTATATTAACATGTGCGTCATTGATCTCACTTTAACAGAGGATTGAAGCATTCAAAGCGTAAATGTGTGTTTGTTGATGCTGCCGACGTGTTTGACTGAAGGCTTTTTTGGAGGTTTTGCTCATCTCAAACTCGGATTTTATTAGGACGCCTGATTCATCAGTAGACCTATTACTCATATCAAGACATGAACTGAACCATTAAGGAAACTTGTTCAGGGCTTAGGAGTTAGTATGAAAGTTATTGAACAGGTATAGCCACTAGTTTCTTCATTTAGACCTAATAATTGATTCTTCTTCATGCTATTTTGAAAGATCATCTTTTGACCGCTTACCTAGAACCCATTTATTTTTATCCACTACTCATTCACCTTTAACACATTTGTCACATTTTTATATCATTTTTAACCTTTTATAACTAATAGAAAGGATACACACCTGCTAAAGGGGTCTTTCACAACCTTGGAGTTCTTTGGCTGTTTTTATGTATTTATAGAGATTTAGATCATTTGTAATAATAAGCCTTTATAATGCCACTTCATGCTTAAGGCCCTTTAACAAGAATGACTAATGTTGTTCAAATAGATCACTTGAAATTAATATTTTTTTTAACCAAATGCATCAGTGTGCTGAAGCTGTCTGCTAAGTGAATTGTAGCTCCACGGACCACCAAGGCCAACAGGAAGAATTCACAGAATGATTTCATGGATTAAAAAAACAGAAAAAGTTTTTTATGTCTCTTTTAAATGTAATTCCCATCAGCATAACTCCACATTTTTCAACTTGATGAACTTGTCTTACTGCTCACAACTCGTGTTCACACTTGAGTTCACACGCATCCCAGACTTCTTTTTTTCAAAGGCTACACGCCGGAAAGTTTTGGGGCGACAGATGTAGCTAAAGTTGTGTAATCGGTGATATCATCAGAAGCCTGAACACTGTGTAGAAACACAGACAATTTTAGATGCAGGTGTAGATGAGTCAACCTCCAGTGGGCCTGCAGCTGAGATGTTCACACTCCCTCAGTCTGTACGACAGTCTGGATCACAATCTTTTGAACGTGTTCTCTTCTGTCCCCTGTGCCACAGGATGAGTTCCCGGTTGCAGACGAGTTCCCAGTGGTTAATGAATTCCCATCAGTGTTGAAGTGGAGAAGAAAACCCTCGGTGGTGTCTGTGTCCTCCTCTCTTCCTGACCTCCTGGGGACCTCGACCAGCAGCCTGAGCCCCACAGACGCACCCTTCAAATCAGAGCAGCTGCTGGAAGGTGATAAAAAAAAAAAAACTTTAATCAATTACATCGTTGTGTTCTTTCACTTTCAGTTTCATATTAAAAGTGATCGTCCTGACTTCACAGATTGTTGAGTGAATGAAGTTCTCACTGTGGTCAGATCTGTGGCACTCTGATAACACAGATGTTACAGAAAACCTCTCTGTGAAATATTATAACTTTAATTAGTAGTTATTGTTCATTCTTTCAATATTAAACTTTATGGATATCAGCGTGCCGCAGGTATTTATCATGTTAAAGCAGAATTCATCCCTACGGGAGTTTTTGTTTTTGTCCACCAAGATGTGAATAAGTGAGTTTAATGTAATGTAAAAGGACGTCTGGGGGTGTCAGAAGCCTAGTGGTTAAGGAGCGCACCCCATGTACAGAGGCTGTAGTCCTCCAAGTGAGCGTCCCAGGTTCGAATCCAACCTGTGGCTCCTTTCCCGCATGTCTTTCCCCGCTCTCTCTCACTCTGATTTCCAACTCTTTTCCACTGTCCTATCTCTCCATTAAAGGCATTAAAATGTACAGTATATACATTTTATATACAACTGAGGTTGCAATTATACATTTTCACTTTAGAGAAGGAAAACATATCGATAGGTAATGAATTATAAAAACCGACAATCATTTTCACCTCTTGTTAGAGTTTAAGTTTATACATAACTGGAGCATTGTAAGAACATACTCATGCCAGCACACAGTGCAGTTACACAGTTACATTATTCAATAAATGTTCAGATGAATGGAAGTCAGCGTTCAGTCGTCTCACTGTGTGCAGAGCAATAAAAGTCATACTGAATTCAATCAAATTAAAAGATGATAATCCAGCATGAGTTTTATTGGTAAGAGGAAACAGATTGCAGTTTGACCTCCATGAAAGATGGAGTCAGTGAGCCGAGGCAACAATCTGAGTCACATCTTGTTCCAGAGTTCATTCAGTTTAATTTCAAGATTTCATGTTTATAACGGGAGGGACAGATATGATATGTATAGATAACGTTAAATTGGATGCATTCGTATAGGTGTTTTTAGGTTTTCATTTCATGAAGGCCGTGTGTGCGCATGTGTGTGTGTGTGTGTGTGTGTGTGTGTGTGTGAGAGAGAGAGAGAGAGAGAGTAATTGCTTTTGGACAGCAACATTTCTCTTATGCAACGACACATTAAGCTCCAAATGGAGATTAAACCATGCGGGGGCTTGTATTAAAACGCTTTGGGCGGATGCAGATTAAGTCGAGATTATCACCAAACAATGTCTGCTGTCAGAGTTGTCTGAGGACACTTATATATTGACAGATCTTCGCTAAATATTATCCCACGTTAATGTTGGGTGTTTGATCAGCAGGAGCTTCTGTGTACTTTATCAGCACAGCTCGCAGGTGGAGGGGAGAGCTGGGATGTAATGTCATTAAAAGATGTATGTGGATTTAATAGTATAACCTGAGGCATCACCTGTGCTATAGGAGCTTTATATTACACACACACACACACACACACACACATACATACATAATGTGTATATGTGTGTATAAAAGTCAGCTTTCAGGTTCTTTATAAGAATCAGAGAATATAGAGTTTACTCATGATACAAACAGATCTGCATAACTGAACTCCAAGCTTTACACACAGGAAATGAATGTTTTAATTAGTCTAACGGAACATAAATGACGCATGAATGATGCAGCCACTCGAACAAAAGCATCCAGACAGGGAAAAAAAGAAAACTAAAATTTGCTTAGAAGATGTCCTATCGGTTTGGTAGCGTCCCATGTACACAGGTAAAAGCTCTCCAATTGGGCGGCCCAGATTCAAGTCTGACCTGTCCTCAGTATGAATGTACACATACCTGATGACAGCAGAACTTAATTGTGGCACTTAAGCCGTCTTAAAAGGGCTTCAGATTGAAGGCAAAACGTCACAGGGACGTGTATAACACGCCTTGTAATGGCCGTCTGAATCGCGCTGAATTAAAACTCATTCCTTTTACAAAGCTGCACATGTAACCATCTATACAAGAAACAAGAACTACCATTTACACACACACACACACACACACACACACCGGCACACACACTGAAATGGACATACAGTCATTAAGCATAAACCTGTGAGAAAAGGTGACTTTTATGTTTGCTGTCAAAAGAGCCAGAAGACCTCCACCTGATGACCTGAGAGGCCTGATGGGTTTATAATGTAGTCAAGTCCTGTTGATGGTTTTATGTTAAAGTGTGTGCATGTGTGTGTGTGTGTGTGTGTGTGTGTGTGTGTGTGTGTGTGTGTGTGTGTGTGTGTGTGTGTGTGTGTGTGTGTGTGTGTGTGTGTGTGTGTGTGTGTGTGTGTGTGTGTGTGTGTGTGTGTGTGTTACAGAGCGATCTCTGCAGACAGACAGAGGTCTTTTATCAGAGCCGGTGACAGAGCTGGGCCAGATGGAGTACCAGCTGCTCAAGTTCTTCACCCTGCTGTGAGTATAAAGAGGGACACACACACACACACACACACACACACACACACACACACACACACCAACAACACCACCTTCACCTCGGCCAACAGCTGACTCACGCCTATACGCTCACTGCGAGCGCCATCATGGAGATATAAATAGTGTGCCATTTAACGAGTCAAACTGAACACAGGGGGCCAGAGGTGTTAAAACACTTTTTGGTTTGTAGTTTTCCTCACTGGAGTTTCCATCGGACCAAATTTAACGATAAAAAGTTACACTGCAAAGAATTGAATAAACTGTAAGTGACACGCTGTTCTTTATCAGCCTGCAAAGACAGGCCGCAGAGTCACCGCTGGGACTGTCCTTCACCCAGAGAGCATGAGGCCTCATTTGTACTGTAGTGTCCCTGAGAGAGCAATAAATCCCTATCTGCTCCTGTATGTTTGTCTTATTGCTGACTGTGACCCCACCCCTTCAGGGAAAAGAGAGAAAACTCATTTGATTTTTTAGAAATTACAGATTAGATTAATTCCATTTATCACTTTCATCATTTACGATAACTCAACTTTATTTATATAACACTTTACACTCAACAGCGTTAATCCAAAGTGCTGAGCAGAGCAGTTAGAAAAAAACAAAGCATAACAACAACAATCAAAATGAAAGAAGAGGAAACAATTATGAACGGTGTAACACACAACGTACAGAGATATGGATCCCTGAGCTCGATTATTGAAAATTGAAGGCAATTGCTTAGAAATACGTTTTCAGGTGAGTCTTAAAAACACTAATGGTGGGTGAGAGGAGGATGTTGGGAGGTAGAGAGTTCCACAATTTTGGTCCAGCTATAGAAAAGGCTGATCCCCATAACACCTTGTCCTGGATCTAGGCATGGACAGAAGGCTTTGGTCTGATGACCTTAGATCTCTTACCGGCTGATATAGGCACAGGAGTTCTGAAAGGTAAGCGAGGGCCAAGTCCATTTAACACCTTGAACACAGTCAACAGTATTTTTAAATAAATTCTCTACTTGACAGGTAACCAGTGTAAGGAGGCAAGAATTAGAGTGATGTAATCACAAAGACTCTGTACATGTATCTGTATGTAATAAAGCCAAACATTTATACTAAGTAACTCTTAGGGAAATTAAAGATACGCTACCAAGAACACTCTGAGAGCTTGGACTCAGGTTGTTACTACAACAGGTTTTTTTTTTTAACATTCATACAAACCTTGTAAAATAAATCAAATATAGATTCCTGTTTTGATACAAAGGCAACAAAAACAGAACTCCTTCACACCGATATTGGACCAAAACATGCAGACAAAACTCCTGAACGCTGTCTTTATTACACAATTAAGTTGCTAATGTGTTTGTCAGTGAGTCTGATCCATACATTTGTGTTGTTTGTGAGTGAATTAAGATCAGTTAAAATAGTAAAAGTATCTTCTTTGACCCATGCTTCCCACTTCCTCCAGGTTGAACAAAAAACAGGACATCAGAAGTCATGTTGAGTTGCAAATACTAAACTCCACACTTAAATGATATTACGAATTATAATCATAAATACAAAGAATTGAAGTCTTGATTTTACAACATATACAACTTTCATTCTATTTATTTTGAACTGTACAGAAATGTTACAGCGGCTGATTTGAGAGCACAAATAACGTATTTAAAAACTTTAAAACAATACAGTATGTCGTCATGTGCAGTGTGTTGAGTTTTCAGCTGCAGGAAAAGAAAGTGTGACATGATTTACTGTCGTTGTAAACTTGAAAAAGAAAACTGATGTGGTCCTTTAACAGATTCGAGCTGACTTCTACAAGCACAGTGTTTGTGTCAGGGTTTGTAGACAGAAGGTCAACATCGCCTCCCAGTGTTAAAGAAGGGGAATTACAATGTCTTCATCCACATCAGCAGACAGTTCAAGTGTGCCTAAACTTCAATTTATGGTTTTCTTGAATGTATCTAATCTGAATTTCCCTCCTCTTTTTGTCAGTATTATTCTCCTCATCCTGTCATCGTGCTACCTGGCCTTTCGCGTGTGCAGTCTGGAGCAGCAGCTGTCCTTCCTCAGTAACCCGACTCTGCCCCTTAGAGAGAGGTAACATCGACGCTACAGCTGCATCACCAGCACATAATCATATCAAACAGATTCCTCTTATTTTTTATTAGAAAAATAATAATGCAAAAACACATTAATAAACTGAAAAAAGTAAAAACGATATCAAAGTAAGATTTATGCATAGGAGACAAGATGTTAGACCTCTATCTTTAGTTTGTTCCAAGAATATTTGTGTGTATGTCTGTGTTTATTTGATTGTTTTAATATATTTTAGGGTATTTTAATTGCATGTAAAATATTGTTTCATCAAAAAGGAATAAAAGCATCAGATGTAGGGTTTCTAAACAAAGCTAGTTTGCTGGTTTGTTTTTTTAGACGAGTAAAAAATAGAAGATCTATGTTCACAAAGAGCGATATTCTGTTGGATAAAAAATGCAGAAGTGAATTTCAGATGATGTGATTTGGAATCATTGTACCAGTGGAAAATATATGAAAAGATGTTTTATATCTTTTCATATTCTGAGTCCACCATCCTGGCTGCTTCCTTCTCGTCCAGGTAACCACTGCTCTCCGCTGTGATTGGCTGCTGTTTCCTCTCCTCCTGCTTCAAAATGATGACGTTCTTCTGCGACAGATCCAGGATCCGCTTTCAAGTCCGGAGAAGATCAACCCCCCCAAACTAGCACTTCACAACGGTGCAACATCAGCCCGAGTTCAGGCTTCTAAAAGGACCTCCTCCTCCTCGCAGGACGAGCTCATATTTAGTGATCACTTCCAGCCTATGCAAACAGACGGTGTATTTAAAGTAGGTTTTACTGTAGATAATGATTGTCCACCATGACCCCTTTACTCCCACGTGACACTGAAATGTAAAGCTCCTCAACACTGAAATAATGAGCGGATCACAGTTGCTGTTTGTGGCACTGGTGGGTGGCTGTCAGAGGATGTAGAGGTAAAAGAGATAATTCAAAACATGAATAACTTGAAAACACTGACACTGTAAGAGATATTTCAGGTGAGTTTTTACGACTTACTCTGTGCTATCTTACATATTCTGTTAGACAAGAGGACTAAACCAGATGTTTGGGGAGGCTTTTTCTTCTGGTGAGATCTTTCCATTGACCTCTGTAGGAAGGCTAAAACGAGCCACTACAATGCACTTTCTAAAATATGTCAACATTATTTCAAAAATATGCAAGTATTTTAAAAGTCTTGATCTGTATGTGCTTGATGAGCGGTGGTACTCAGATGTCATTTCTGCTGGTATTTATGGAAAGATGTGATTGTAAACCTGACTGAATGAAGAAACCGTCCATCTAACTTTTAAATACTGGAGCTGTAACACTGCTCGGTGATGTTCGATATAATGTGAAGGAGATGGCTAACTGGTGAAATGTATAATTTATAGTTTCTAGTTGTTCTAATCTTCAGTGTGAAAGGAATACCCAGTGTGGTTTGTTTTTCTTTTATACCTTTGAGATGAAGTCACCAAAGACTTAAACATGTCACGTTGAGGTTTTTGAGTGTTTATGTTAATGTATCTTAATGTAAAGATATTTTATTGATTTTGCATACATGAGGAAAATGTAGTCCTATACTTGTTTGTGAAATTCCTCTGAATTAAATCGGCAAAACAATGTAGATTTAAAAAAAAATGTTTTTGGGGCTTTTATTCATTTGTCTGTCATTTCAGGTACTTTCCTATCCAAAGTTTCCCCCTCTCCTGTTCTATTGGCTCTGCACTCAGGACCACCATGAAAAGCCTTGACTCCAACAGCACAGCAAATTTGAGTAACATCCACCACTCAGCCTAAATTCTAAAACAGTAACAGGATGTTGGCCGAAGCATTTAATGCTTAACAAACTACACATGGAGCCCTGGCTGTGCACCAGCAAACATTCTTCCACGTGATTCAATTTGAATGTTACAGCTTGTCACTTTTTTTGGGTTGTAAAAAATGTATTTTCCAAAATGTCAACTGTTTGGAAGCTACAAAAACCAACCTTGGCTTTAGTCTCTGAAAACCAATAAATATTAGACATCTGATGGGTTTCAAACAGGCTGCATGACCTCGAGGAGCTGGAGCGTTTTCTAAACCCACACAGAAACTAGGAGTACCTTGAAGCGATCACAATAGAGCGGCAGTTTTACAACACTGATAGTTTTTAACTTTTCTTGTTTTGTGTCAGAGGTATGCTATTTATGTTTACAAAACAAAGTGGATCTCGTTTTTTGGATCTGTTTCTTTTCATCTCATCTTAATGTAAAAGGACGACTGGGGGTGTCAGAAGCCTAGTGGTTAAGGAGCGCACACCATGTACAGAGGCTGTAGTCCTCCAAGAGAGCGTCCCAGGTTCGAATCCAACCTGTGGCTTCTTTCCCGCATGTCTTTCCCCACTCTCTCTTTCTCGCTCTCTCTAAAAGCATACAAAGCCCAAAAATAAACCTTTAAAAAAAAGGACGTCTGCTGTCCAGATTAGCTCCATGATGAAAAATTGTTTGGTTCAAACTACAGCGTACTGCAGTCAGAAAACGTAAAGTTCCACAAGCAAATAATAAAAGAAAGAGCTGGAACAATTCTTAACCACTCTACAAATTGCATTCCTAGTTTACTTACCTGTAACTAGCTACAGGCGTATGCAGGATATACCTTGTTGCAGAGTGACGGTATAAGTAACATTTAGGTCATTGGCTCGTGTCGTTGTCTCCTACTCTCTCTTCCCAGTGTTTCCTGTTTCTCTTCACTGTCCTAACTAAGGGGACCAGAATGCCCCAAACATATTTTTTCAAGGAAAAAAACTGTAATTTATTATTTCTCAAACTTGAAAGCAGAATACTTGATGTTGATAAACAAACACTACATATCTGTTAAAGTTTTTTAGTTAATTGTATTATTTCAAGCAAGGTAAAAAAAAATACACTGACATCTAGTTAACTCACAGAAAATAGTACGGTACACTCACACTTAACCTGCATTCCTCTAACTGTGTATGAAATAATCTTTATATACAATACAAGCATGGATTTAAAAGTATGGATTTTTAAATGTGCCTCAAAGTTATGCACAGATGAAGTTTAACTAAGATCTTAAATGAAACTACATAATGATATTAATAATGTTGATGAAAAACATGGCAATATTCTTGTCTATTTTATTATTTTCATTCTTATTTTATGAAATGTTTTTCTACGACGGAGGATTAGGGCCACGTTAAAAAAAAATTATTAATTCAATTTCGAGATTAAACTCGTAAATTAAGGAGTTCGAGACCAGCCTGCGTGAAAATGATGAAAGTAGAACTCTTGAAGTCTTTAAAGAATAAAATAATAAAGTTGTTATTTTAGTCTATATCAGAAGAGCAGCAGCAACCTGTTCTGACAAACATGCAGCATCTTGTCCTAAAGGTTTCACTAATAAGGAAATAGGCTACTTCCTTGTGTAGTCGGTAAAAACAGTTAGTTCAAGAGAAGTTTTCACTTGAACTTGCGAGACCTTGTTTATCTGTAAAATGATGAACAGGACACAAACTGGCTCTGCACATGAGACACTTTAACAAGGCAGACCGATAACAGACACAAATAGTTGTGTTGGGGCTTTACTTATGCAGATATGAAACTACACATGCTTTTGGCACATCATCATCTCACATTGTCATAAAATATCAGCACCCTGAAAAGATACTGCAAGAAACTGAAGAAAGAACCACACTGCCTTGGAGGAAGTTGTCTGCAGAGGAAAATACTTTAAGAGTTCTACTTTTCATCATTTTGCTCAGGCTGGTCTCGAACTCGTTAATTTACGAGATTATTCTTGTAAATTTACGACTTTAATCTCGAAATAAAAAAATGTACGTGGCCTTAATCCTCCGTCGTATTTTTCAGCTTTTATTAAACAAGGAATTTCCCTGAGATTTAAATCTGTTTTCAAAGGACGACCTGAGCATGACACCAGGTATGGTTTTATATAAAGATAAAAAAAACAATAGGTGTAGACAGAGACGCTATGCTCAGGAGGAAAAGACTACATCCACTCAAACAAATAAGACAGTTGCATTTCTCAAATTTTTTTAATTTTTTTTTTTTATTTAACCTTTATTTTACCAGGCAGAATTGCTTGAGATCAAATGACCTCTTTTTCGAGCAACGCCTGGCCAAATGCATTGACTTTTAATAGTAAAATTGTTATTCATTTTCGGCGCCTGTGGCCAAGTGGTTAGATCACCTGCCACATTTACAGAGGCTAAAGGTTTGAATCTGACCTGTGGCTCCTTCTCGCATGTCATTCCCCACTCTCTCTCTCTCTGTCTCGTTCTCTCTCTCCGATTTCTGACTCTATCCCCTGCTCTGTCTCTCAAATCAAGTCATAAAATGACACTTTATTAATTTCATCACATAAGGCAAGTTTATTAACATATCACATTTCTGCAACAAGACAATTCAAATGAGATAGTATTTGGGACTAATGCCAGATGAAAAACGTGTTTGACACTTCAACGTCTTGAGCAACTGGACACTATGGCAACCTAAATGATTGACAGGGGGCATGGTTCCCTCAGTGAATAGAGAGGGTTGGTGCAGAGAGGAAGACACCTGGTTCAGAGGGTCAAGACTGGCTGTCCGAGGAATATGTCAGGAATCCAGCAACCGATCTTCAACAAACCTGCTGAAGACTAAACCCTGAACAGACCAGAGGAGTGAGATTTGAAATGTCTTCATGTTTGAGTGTATCTTTCCCTGTTTAGTGTCTTTAAAATAATGTGTTTGTGTATAGCTCAGGCACCTACTAATTTGTCCTTTGTGTGCTTAAGAAGCTGAAAGGGCAGGGGCCAAGTACTGTAACACTGTGTGAGTGAGGAGCCAGTCGTAGCTGCAGAGTACCGGGGGCAGGTCAAAGCAGATGGCCAGACAAGCTGCGGCCTCCTCCATACCTCCAGGGAGCCATATTGTCTATGCTGGAATGCGTTCGAGTTGACCTTTGACGTCTGCGGTGTGAAGAAGAATGCTGACTGTAACTTCAGGGTAATGGTTTGTATTACACACACTAAAATCATCACATAAAGGCCGCATTACTGGAGGTTCTCCACAAACACGTTACCTCAGCGGTGCATTAAATGTGTCCACGTCTGCAAGAGTACGGTCCAAGTGCATTACAGCTAATCAGTTTATGAAGTGCGAGGTGCTGTGTTTCACTTCAATACGCTGCACATGTTTCTTCATACCCCGAGGGGATTTTGAAACCAAATATTCAGACGGAACAAATTTACAAGTGCCATGCGTGAATATTCCACATGGAGTCATAAAATAATAGCATTACTTTTTATAGCAAGTAAAAAGACACATACTGTAAGTGCATATTTTTAAAAAAGTTTAAAGAAAAACTGAAGAAAAGGCACATGATGCAATGAAATACAATTGAGATGGAAAAAATTTAATTTCTTTGTTGTTCCATAACACTGTTTGAATTAAGAATGATCCGAAACTGAGTTGAATGAGCATATTTGATTGAACAGTGCATGTGTTTTAGCTACTCTTTGTTCATCTGCAGTTCTGCTTTACATCAAAAATCGATGCTTACTCTGAAAAATGACTCAATAGGGACTTTCTTGGTAAAACATTCAACAAAAATTCAAAAACATTTGAGTTTGATTGACTGAAAATATAGTCAGCTATCTCTAAGTTTAAACCGTTAAATGTTCACTTATCTTCTGCCAGCGGACCTCAAAGGACCAGATTGCAAAAGCAGCCACATGTCAAACAGTGTTTTGATTAACGGAGGTTGGCTGTGACCACAGACACGCCCCAGTTTTCACAAACAAGTTGGATAGCTTAACTGTATTTTTACACTCGTGTGCCCACCGTTGAATGAGAGAAACAAGTTCACACCCATTCTCTGGAGAGCTGTTGAAAGTCATACTGGGGAGAAAAAGGAAACCAGTCACACTGTCAGAACAATGTATTAGAACATTACAGCACAAAATAACTTCTTGAATCGACCAAACATTTGATTTAAAGGCTTTGAGAGTATTCACAAGGGACAATTTGAAGAATCTTTGTTTGTGGAAGTTTCCCAAAACTATTCATGGTTTTATAGGTTGAACTGTAGTTGGCTCGATATGATGGCCCTTTGTTCTCCTTCCACTGTCATCTGTTTTCCTGTGTATTCCTCTCTGTCTTTCTCTTTGTTAGCATCTGCTATCCATCACCTCTTTGGATTGCTTTAGCTATCAAGCTAGCCCATCGTTGACAGATTTGCATTTCGACTTAACTCAAGCTGACTATTGAAAAAAAATGTGAAGCGTGTGAAGAAACTGACAAAGAATGTTTTCCTGTTTGTGGTCTTCAACGGTAAGTCTACTTGGTTGCATTTGTTGGATAGTAAAAATGACTCAAAGCCACACTTATTGAAATTTGAGGGAGAAATTGTGTTTTTCTTCTTGTTGTTTAAACTAGGTAGCAAAATCGTCCCTGCAAGCATCTGGATTAGAAATTACGAACACGTTTGTGAGATGTTTCTTCCAGTGTTCATACCAAGCTTTATGTTTCAGATGTGGGCTATACACTAACAGACAATGTACAGGTGGTTTCAGCTATCTAATCTAATAGTTAGAAATGAAAGCAGGTTTTTATATTCACTGGTGTTTCAGCTATGCCTTTATTTTATTTTAAGCTTACAACAGACTTTAAATAGGCTACCTGGTCACTAATCAACATCTCATTATCATCATTATCTTCCATTAAACTGTTGATTCAAGTCAGAATTACCTGAGAGGATTTTACATTATGAATGCTTTAGATTATGAAGGTAGAGTCAGAAGTTTATCTCTGTTGTGTCTTTGTTGTAAGATTTGCACTTTCCTGATTTTATGTTGCCTGTTTAAAAACATGGGCTTCTACAAGTTTATTACCAACTTACACAGCCTGTCACCTGACGTTGTTTCCTCCTCTCTAGATCCTTGTTTGTGTTGTACTTACTCTCTGGAGTTTGTGTCTGCTAAAGAATTGTACAACTTATACAATTTGGTAAATAGAAAATAAATAAACATGAAGTTAATGCTTTTCTGGCATTAAAACAGGACCAAAAAGGTGTAGCCTGAAGCCTTGTTCATTCAACATTTTGTCAGCTCCCTTTAAATTCATACAAAACAGTAAAAAGTAACAGAAACTAAGTATATTTGCATATATCCAAAATCTGGGGGGAAAAAACACATTACATGTACACTGTTCGTACTTCAGTTTTATATATGATAAGAATATTGTGTTTAAATCGTTTTAAAAATCTGTTATGTGTATTACACTCTCTGTTTTCCGTGATGACTGACATACATAACAAAGTCAGTTTAAAAACCTGATCCATGTGTGAGAAGGAGCCTGGCTGCCACTGGTGCAATAGCGCAGAGAATACAGATACTGATCTTTCCATTCCTGATGGGATGTTGTGATATGAACCTGACCTACTTATCCACCTCAGCAGCTTCATATCACAGTGCGATGCACACCTGGAAACAGTACGGTCCAGGATGTTACTTTGTCTTTTTTGGCCTCTCAATGGAGATGTTGTTTGTTTTAATCAAACTGATTCTCCCACATGCTGCTGTACATGAAGCTGACACAGTTCCAAGTGGTTGTAGTTGGTTGCAGATGTGTGAAGACAGGACATGATGTCATGTAGAAGAGGTCAGAGACAGTTCTCAGTTAACAATATGGAAACTGTATGGTTTATGTGTACGTGTATGTGTGCATTTGTTTGACTATGTACCTACAACAGGCCTGAGGGGCTCACTCTGATGAGTAAATGTGAACCACCTGGACACCCTGGAGGAGTAACCTTGGCAGCTGCTCCTGAAATCAGGAAATTAGGCAAAACACTGGAGAAGAAAAAGTGAGTTCACTAATGAAGCTGTCTGTTTGTGTATGTTTATGTCTATTATTACAGGAAGGAGCCTGGACATAGATTAAAACACAAGACTTTTGTAGTAGGTTTTCTGTTTTAGAGTTTATCAAAGTTTCTTGCTGAGTACACATTGTTTGACACATCGGTAATACAATATTCTTCTTGACTCATGTTTTTAAGCATCACAAGATGTGTTTGAGTCAGCAAAAAAGGACCCATGTGCAGTCAATCAGGCAGACAGGAAGCCTTGCGATTTATATTCAGGCTTTTAAAAGTAAAATACTGATACAAAGGCTTCAGGAACAGGTAAAAGGTGCAGGCACAGACTCCAGTTCAGGAAAAGGAGGCTTGAAAGCAAAAACGCAAAGCAACATTGACAATCTGACATTATGACTTAGGAAAAAGAAGCTGGTATTTATCCTGACAGGGTCAGTGAGGAATGTGATACCAGTCAGGTAACAGAGACAGGTGTAAAAGTCAGAGGGTGCCTGATGGATGGATGCAGGATGGCGTGGGAAGGTGGGATGCTGAAGGCAGACAGGTTGAGGGAAACAGGAATGGGACAGGGGATGTCAATTGTATTCTTTTTTACTTTGATTATTTGTTAACTTTCTTTATTCACATGATGTATAATGTAAAACATAACGCTCTATGTGTACTTACAAGTCCTTAGTAGATGTTTAAGTTTTATTTTATAATGTCACATGTACAACAGTATCCACCCCTCCAATGAGAAAGAAGTGATCTTATAGGTATTATTTAAAAAGTTGACAACTCACCTTGCATGAGGTGTTTTATACTTATTTTGTGTCTTAATAATCTGACATGATGCACAGGATTTTAGAGTGTATTCATTGCATATGTGTGCATCTAAAGGCACACTTACGGTAAGAGTCATGGGACCTAAACGTAAAGAATGTCCTCCTCCTTTTTAAGAAAGATTATCGGTAAGCAGTCTGTTTATTTAGAGCAGAACAAAAGCATCAATACTAAGAGGCTTTGTTTTGTGCCACAGAAATCTGTGTGTATCATTTGCCAAAATAGCAAGGAGCAAGGTACAGGATTTTGAGAGGATTTAGCTTTATCCATTTCAGTGTAGTTTATCCAGAAAATAACAAAGTGCTGTTGTGTTAAACGTCTTGAAAACACAACTCAAAACCTCTGTGCACTCGACAGACAGACAGACAGACAGACAGACACACAGACAGTTTGTAAGCGCTCATGGAGTAGACTTGGTAAACTGGCCATTAAGAAACTAATCAATCTTAATGAATGTGCCTTTCCCCGGGCTCTTTGTTGCACTAACACAGCGTGCTGCCTGGGCGGTGAATGCCCGCGGCTTTGTGGCATTTTGATCGGACAATAGTAAACCCTGACGGCTCGTCTGACTGGTTACTCCGGGTGAAATATGCCTGTGGGATGTTGAAGTGCTCAGGATGCCAGAGGAAGGAGAGCAGGGGGAGGAGACAGTCCAAGAAGTGTGAATTTAGGAATGGTGCAGGGTCGATCAGCCAGTTCAGATACTGATACTTATGACTCAACTGATTGATTCAATTACCTGTGAGTCAAATTCCACATTGTTAGGCCCTGCTTTTTTATAACTACCCTTCACATGTTTTAAACCCTGGCCCTAATTGTTCCTAAATCTTAAAAACCCACAGAATGAATGTCACCCAAATTGTACTTGAACTTGAACTTTTACTTAATTTTTAGATTAGGTTCTTTTATTCTTTTGCCTTTATTAGATAGGACAGCTGAAGAGAGTAGGGACTGCAAGCACCAAATAATCAGCGACCATGGGATGATGACTTTTCCTCTGTTCATGAGGCACTGCTGCTCTGCCGACTGAGCTAAATCAGCAACTCCTTACATTAGCTTTAGCTCTCTATGTTGGCAGGAAACATAACTCAAGACACGCAGCATGTATTTACTACACTTCCCAGGATATCTCTGTGAGACATCTTTGTCCATCTCACCCAGGGGTCTCAAGTGTTTTCAGCATCACTTTGATCCAAATCTTTCCACGTTGACTCCCTAAATCCTGCTCCAAGTGATAAATAAAGCTGGCTCATAAATATGTCAAAGGCCACATTCTGACTCTGAATAGTAAAGTTGTGTCGTTTAACCTTCCAGTGTGCTTTCTAAATGTACAGTACAATGCAGGATGACAGCTCTGTTTCTCATATTCTACTTTTAGTCCGTTGTTGGAATTATATCAGTGGATCTTTTCATTGTTTAAATAGAAAACTCTTGCCCTTTATAGATAATTTATTTTTTGAGTTAAAGTGGAAGTCTCTATTTAACTTGTCTGAAAATACATTTCTTGCAGTTAGGAAACAATGAAGTGAACAGGTTACAGCCCAAATGTTTCAGCCTTATTTTCCTGCAGTCCATCAAATATTTTTTAAACATGACTTTCCTTAAACTGCCAAAGTTGATCTTCACACTCCAAGCGTTGCTGGAGCTTTCTGACCTCTTCATGCACCTTGATAGTTGGTGAAGTTGGGCCAGAAAATCAAATTCTGCTTCTTTAAAAGAAACACCTGAAATAAAAACCACAATGCGCTTTTAAACTTTGGTCACCAAAAATGTGACAGTAAGTTTTTATTAGCAGAAGACAATGAGTTCAATACTTTCTCCTTTTTAAGAACAAAACATACATTCCAGTACTCGGCATTGCCCTTTGTCAGATCGACACTCGCAGCACACAGGGAATGTTTCACCCTCGTACAGCAGGATAAAGGTTTGCACTTGTAGACACAAAGCTCAAAGTGAGAAACAGAATTTCATCAGATCTGAAATAAAGCAGGAGCCAAAGTTAAGATGCACATTCTTATTGTCAATTCTAGTTCATTTCAAATGACCCTGAGCAATAGTCTGTGTAAACATTTCTACATTCGCTCCAAACTGATAGAATAGAGAAAAGGAAAGTCTGTGCGTCCTCCTCCACAACATGACATATTTTCTATCCTCACTAAATATGAACAAGGGAGTCCATTCCTTTTTTAGGCATGCTGGTGTTCTTGTTTAAATGTTGTATTTTACTGTGCGAATACAAGGAATAAACATGACACCAAATGATCAGTTACTCATCAAAGATTCCACATTGCTTTATCTTTTCAAACTTTTAATGTTTTGCAGTCGGCTGTAATAGAAATAAACTTCATCCAGTATAGTTATGTTGTGTACAACGAGTGCATTCAGATGCTTCAGGAGTAGATATGTACTGCATAAAAAGAGGAGATATCAACGTGCTAAGGAAAAGACAGAGCGCAGCAGAGATCAGTCTGAGCCAGACTCTGGATCAGTCTGCACCATTCAGTCCTCTTCTGGGTGATGTAGGCCGGAGTGATGATCTGCACAGGAAGGCGTGGCGAGCCCTCCACTGTAACCTTCTCACATAAGGCCTCGGCGATACAGATAACATACATCCCACAGTCATAACTGTTCTTCTGCGACGGGCAGGGCTCCTCCACAAACACAGCCTTTCTCCCTGCACCCAGAAAAGGCTCGAGCTTGCTCGCGATACGCCGTGCATGCAGAGAATTGCTGCCGTTTTGAGAGTCATAATGGGAAAAGTGGTTGGACTTGTGATGATAGACCAAGAGGCTCCAGTGGGACCCTCCAGCAGTCTGATTAGAGTTGTCGTTAACAGCGAGAAAGACCCAGTGACGAGCAGCGAGATCCAGTGGCTCCAGAAAAAGGGCTAACTCATCAGGGCAGGAAGCACACTTGATGAACTGGGTGACCTCTGGGCTGATGAAGGTGATGGTGTCTCCCAGGACTCCGAAGCGTTTAGCAGCGAAATATTCAAAAGCAAAACCAATGACTTGGTCATTGAGCCAATAAGGTCCCTCGAGTAAGGACACATCAGAGCGCCGCAACAGGCTGTCCTGGAAGCTCAAGACGACAGGATCCATCCTTCAACACGATAGATGTCAGTCTGAAAAACACAGGAAGGATTTAGTGACACTAAGCCACAAAAATGTTCTTTATATTCCAGGTATGTCAATCAATCAATCAATCATTACTTGTATAGCGCCTATAGACGCTTTACAAAAGAGCATATGGGATAACATGCAGGAAGGATTTCTCCTTTGTGTGCACATAAAAAGAATATGACTCTGGTCAACTTTGCGTTCTTTGAACAACTATTAAAAAAATAAACGTTCAACTAAAACTAATATATGGTTTCGGACAATTGATCCCAAAAAATTAGGCTATAAAAAATATATATTTACCTTAAAAATAATACCAAACAACTAATTGAATAGACATCAATTAATCTATGAATCAAGAAAGCGATCAGCAGAATTATGGATAACGAAAAACATGATTAGTTTCAACTCTACTGTGGTTAATAATATATAATTAATCAATAACAAGATCATAAGCAAAAGACTCTTACAGGAGTGATGGTGTACAGTGGAGAGGGTCAGACAAAGCGAGCTGTTTGAAAGGGACTTTCTTTGTTCATAACACAGAGTGTATACACTAAAGCAGGGGTGGGCAACTGGCGGCCCGGGGGCCACATGCGGCCCTCGTCAACCCTCAACGTGGCCCTCAGGTCAATTTTTATATATCAAAACATGAAGAAAACGTGACAAAATGTGCCATGAAATCATGAAAACCAGAAATATTTCCATAATAACATTTGATCACTGGTATATGTTGAGTTAAATTTGAGACATAATCGACTGTTATCGTTTTTTGTATCCTACAATTTGGCCCCCTGGCAGTCAGAATTAAATGAATGTGGCCCCTTGCTGTGACCAAAGTTATCCCTGCACTAAACCATTACCTGAAAACAATACAGTTTTAATGTAGAATATTTAATAACTTGGATTGTTCTCAACCATTGAAATCTTCAGTGATATCATCTGAAGTTCCTAAATGTCACTTTGTAAGTCACCCAAATGAAAAGGATGCAGAGACTGAGTGCTGCTCATAGAAAGGTTCTGATGATATCTTCTGTGGAGGAGAAACAGTATGATATATTAAATGTTAAATGATGCACTAACATTGATCGAGCAGGGACAGACACAATGATAGTTTTCATCTTGACTAGGTACGTTTTTTAGATGTAGAGACAATGTTGAGAGATGTCCAAAGGCTCCATAGTGCTGATGTCCTGTAAAGTCACTGCGGAGTGTCACATTTACTGCACTGCGTTTCCTACATCTGAAACTGTCTTTAGCTTTAGCTATGAGATAGCTCTACCCACTACTTTTTACCCACTAAGCTAAACAACTCAGCCTGACAGTCATTTTGCTCCTCAAAAAACACATCCCATTTAGCGCCGAACTAAAATGCACGGTGTTGATTCAATGTCCATACCTGTAATAGACACATTCAAGTAGAAAGTAACACGAAACCCCGCAGTCTTGTCCCTCATTGCGATGACTAACGTAAACCGTTGGAGGAAGACGTTAACTGCATTGCGACAGAGTGCGTGCGGCGTTACGTTTCAGAAAAGGTTGCCGATCTGTTTCATGACGTACAGTGATGGAGAAAGTTATCTGCGCTTGCATTTAACATGTCTTTACGATGAAAACAAACACGTATACATTTATCAACACAGCTCAAGCTTTGACAAACTCATATGTACTAAAAATGAGTGGCTGAAATGTGTTTAAAAAAAACTTCTCAAAGTACGAGGTGTGATGCGTGTGCATCGCTACCGTGCTATTTGCTGCCTACTTCCTGCTTTGTCGCTCAATCCGTGGATGTAGTGCTCTGTTCATGTACTCCTCGGAATTCCGAGTTTTAAAGGTCGCTCTATCAACTTCGATGTAGCCTATATTTGAACTATATGTCGTAATGTAATAAATTGATATGGTGTGTTTTATAGATGAAAATTGACATATGTTATGATATGATGTAATACCTTACATTTAATTTTTTTTAGTTAGGTAACAGATTAAATGTAAGCAAAACGTAATTTACAATTTAAATACAGTGCTTAATTTCGTCCGTAATTTTTCAGAGTAACACGAAGTCAAGTTGGTCAGTAAGGCATGTCAGATACATGGTCAGATATCTTTTATTTATTTATTTTTTAACAGTTTCCAGATATGCTATCACAGTTACCGAGAATTCCAACCCCATTTGAATGCAGCGGTAAGCTACTACCAAACTGGATAAGGGCTTCAAAGATGGCGTCCTATCTATTTTTATGAAATTGTTCACTACGCATGAAGGACGCACAGTAGCGCCGTGAATTCTGTGAAGTGCTCCGATAAAAACAGCTCACTTCGTTGTTACAGTCGCTCCTTTACACTGTTGGGGCGTAGCCTAATGAACCAGAGTGTTTCAGTCACTTGTTCGACCACTTCTCGACTCTCAGTGATCTCCGGTGTCCTTCCTGAGGAGGCTTGTCTCCGCCCTCCTCCTCTGCGTTTAGTCCCCGCCCAGCAGCGCCGTGAACGCGCTCTGCTGCGCGTCCCCGAGCGGCCGCACTGATTAGCAGCAAGGCAAAGTAGAGTTTTTCAGCGACCGTCAAGCCGCGGAGGAAGGACTGCTTTATAATAACACACATCGAAACAGCGAACACGCACGGATAAAAAAAAAACAAAAAAAGAAAATGCGCAAGTTTACGGCTTGGACTTGAATATCAAGGAGTTTTCTGGAGGCGAGCGGCCGGGAGCAGAGGAGGAAACAAATTAAATCAGTGGGAATGCAGGGAATTAAATAGAGACTTAAGCATTTTGTGTGTGTGTGTGTGGCTACAAGTGTGTGTGGCTCTGCAGTCCCATCGGGAGAGGAGACGACAAAACTTGAATCCTGCTTACTTTACGTCTGACTTCAGTTTCTCGTCTAAAGGTAAGAGTGTGATGATCAGGAGTTTGATACTGTTGTGTGGTGGTGGTGGGCTGCCCGGTGTGTGGGGGAAAAAGAAGAAGAGGGTCTTTGAACTGGAAGCAGCCGATGAATTAAGAAACTTGCTCTTTTAATCTGCAGTGATTTGTGCAAAGAGGGGTTTGTGTTGCAGTGCTGCTTAAGGTGTGTATGGGCTCAGGCAGATGAGTCGTCACAGTCAAAGGTGTGTTTGGTGTGTTTGTGTTTGTGCTTGCAGGGAGAGAGCATGAAAAAGTTTGCGTGGCTGCTCAGTGACTTGTCATTTCACACTGACTACCTGCTCCACATCTAAAGCCTCACATGTGACACTGAGGTACCACAGCCCCGTGGTCCTGCTTTGATTTACTTAATCTTATTCATGTATTTATCCGAGGTCATACAGTCTGGAGCAATGGATTTGATGTAGATGCGCAACATTTTTTTTTTTTTTTGGGGCAGGTCGATGTTAAACACAAAAGCAGGCAGAGCAGACTTACAGGGCGATACAGTAATGAAATGTGTCAAAACGACAACAAAGCAGGTAACAAACAGAACCACTCAGCTGCCTATGACACATAAATCTGTTATTTAATATTCATATTCAACCGGGAACAGGAGGAATGCATGTGCTGCTTTGAGTGTGTGGCTGCAGCAGGGTGGGGTTAATGTTTACATGTATTATTTAGTGCAGGTCAGACAATGCAGCTAATAATGCAGTGAAGGCTGTAACAGAACAGGGAGGTCTAACAAGGTGAAGAAGCTGCTGAATCATAGCTGAACGTCTCAGTGGACACAGAGTCTACTTCGAGCTAACAGCACCAGATCTGATGATGATGATGATGCCTTTAATGTACCTCGAGAAAGCTGGTATTTTGTAATTACTCTCGTGTTTCTGTGGACACTTTGCCTTGCACCACGTTTGTTCTGCTCATTTGGGATGGTTTAGGTATACAGGGCGTTGTTGTTCTTGCTGATCATTTATTGTTTTTAGACATTTAATGCATCTGAAACTGGGGATGCTGCAATTGCTTTAACTGAGATTTAGTCAAGCGGCTTCCAGTGGGCTAAGTTAGGCTCTCTAACAATCTTAATCCGCTCCTTTTTATAATTAGAAAAATAACAATTTAAACAAAAAGTATTGAATAAATATTTAAGGATGCACCGACGCATTGGTTTAACATCGCTATGGGCCCCGGCATGAAGTGATGTCAGTAGCCGATGTTTGTCTGACTGTCTTGTCAATGTCATGCTGACAGGTTGGAACACCTGACTGCTGATTCAGAGAAGAGGTTAGTCACCTGTTGGACAAACTCTGATCTGATTTCATGGTTAAACATGAGAAAATGTTGGCAGTGTGGAAGTCTTACACTTAGTAGTAATAGTAATTAAAAAACATCTACATCAGAATCGACAATCGGCCAAATTGCTATTTCAAACATCGGCGTCTGTATCGGCCCTGATCTTCTCAGTCGGTGCGTCTATATTTTTCTTTAGGAAGGTTTCTTCCAGTTAGAGTATGTTACCTCTCACCCTGTTGATGCAGTTATGAAAAGCTAAAGATTAGTAGGTTGTCAACAGATTTTATACTGCAGTACTTGTCGATACCACGTGTTTTAAAATGATACAGTCTCACCAATATTTAAATGATCTTTATATGCGGAAAGTACTAAAGCTTTTAAAAAAAACTACAGATCTTCAGTCAAAACTTTAACCAAAAGCTGCAATGAGTCAAAGAGAGGACACTGTCTAAATTACACAAATACAGACCAATGTATTGGTACAGACACGTCGCCAATGTATTCGTGCAATTTAGAAGTTTGCCTGCATTTTATGGTACTTAAAAACAAGATATTGCCGAATATTGGGGTCCAAGGATATCGATTTTTGCTGCTGTTGTATCGATATTGTTTGATTTTTACTCATCAAAGTGTAAAAATCTGTTATCATGGAATACTAAAAGGGATTGCATTCATCACAACAGTGTTTATCTGAAGATCATCGTTTTATTAGTCGGCTGTTTAGCCCACACAGTGTTATATCAGTTGTCAAGCACAGAAATAGGCTACATTTTTTGTCCAAGTTTGTAGCAGGTGTTTTAAGCAGATGGGATTTGGGAGAGTAATACTTAAACAAGAAGATGCCGCATGCGACATTTTGATTCTTAAAAAAATCCTCCTTATCTTTTAGAGTTAAAAAAGCTGCATAGTTAAAACATGTTTGTCTTTAAATATGTCTGCCTACTTTGGTACTTTACTTTCCTAAAAGAAAACCCAAGAACCACCACGATTTCTTGGGCTAATAGTGCTCAAAGCTTCTTAACATCATGCTTTTCTTGGCCGAAGTTTTTCTCTTCTCTAAGAATAAAATCATTTGCAATCAGCATCTGCAAAACCTTTAAAGAGAATGACTTTAATTCAAGTAGCTGTGAGGGTTCCCCTGAGAGCTCGTCCCTCCCTCAGATCAGCACAGGTGATGAGAGTAAAGTGGGCCAGTCCTGCAGGAATGTGAGCTCTGAGAAGACACAGCTGCTGCAGCCTGAGAGGAGGCCTGGGCCGAGACTCCGGCAACTGGTCCCTGTTGACATCTGACACCCCGCAGGCCCCCGCCGTCTGCTATTTCTAAAAAGATCGCCCTCAGTTTGTATCACACCGGAGCCATGTCTGTACTGACGCGATATCACCGGCACCACCTGACGACTGAAGCTGTGGCTTGAGGTTAAAGGCTCAGTGTTTGAAGCTTTGCAGGAGCTAAACAGGATTTTCTTCTGGGAACCTTTTGGAGAAGGAATAATCTGCCCCTTTAAAGATATACAGTACGTTTGGGCTTTTTGCCTTTTTTTTGATGGGACAGTGGATAGAGTGAGAGCGGGAGTGGGAGAGAGAGCGTTTGGTATGACATGCAAGATAGCAGCCTCATGCTGGACTTGAATCCGGGCCGCTTGCTTGGAGGACTATAGCCTCCGTACATCGGACACTATCTAACTGCTAGGCCCCTCCGCGCCCCTCGTTGGTAGAACATTAATAAATATCTTTTAACCCGATAAGATTAGTTTGGAGGTCTTTAAATTCGTAGCACTTATTCCAAAGTTTCAGTCGTTCATTTTCACAATTGCATCACGTGGCTCCAGTCAGAGTTCTCTCAGTGGAACAGTGACAAACTTCAGGTTTGGTCACCTTGTAGTACATCATGTCCTGTAGGCACGGGGTGTGGCCGCACATCTGGCCAGTCTCGTTCTTTGTGTCCAAATTCATTCACACGATTTCACATTTATTGTCTGTCATGTTGCAACGACCTCCAGTAGCTGAACTTCCTGTTAATGAGTCACTTATTAAGAGTCGGGATAATTCAAATGTCACAATCCCCAGGAGAAAAAAAAAAAATGTTTTGCAGCCTGTCGCTCGTTGCTGTGGACGTGTCATCCTGGAAAACTATGTGCATAAAAATAACCTTTAAACAGTCAACTGAATCCAGTCGTGAGCTTCGAACCACCTCTGTGTGAGTGCAGCTCTTTTGAGATGAAGACCAGCTGAGGCATCAGGATGAGAGACAGCAGCCACCACTCTGCACTATTTAGTCCTCCAGTCATAAAATATATATCAGCAGGCATTAAAATAACTCTGTCCTTCTATATCACCTCTGTGAAATACAAGGTGTCTGGGATTTGATGGAATTGATTTCTGGCCAATTTGTTTTGAATTGTAATTTTTTTTTATTGATCTCTCCGTTGTTTTTGTTGTTGATTACAAGCGTTTGTTGTTGTGTTGATTGTTTTAATATGCTTGTAATCTCGACAACCTTAAGGGAAACCTCAGTGTCCATTCTAGAATAAATAAAGGTTACTTTGAATTTAACAGTTGTTCTTTAAAAACACAAAAGCATTGTTTTTGTTTTTCGTAACAACCTCTCTATGATGTCACTACATCTTTGCACATCGAGATACCCTCCTATAGTCTCAAACATGCAGGTCACAAAAAAGGACTGACTCCGTCCTCGGGCCCAGAGGTGTTACCTGCTCCACCAAATCACAGCTTTGGTTATTTTTTATTTTTTTTGAAAAAAGGAGTCATGTGCTGCTGCAGCCCACATGATGGGGACGTCCTGGAAAGTGTTGTGTGGCCTCATGACGGGATTGTGTGGCGTAAGTGATTGGCGTCCACATGAAGTCATTAAAGAGGAACCTGCTTGTGTTGCACTGAACAAAGCTCCCCTTTCTTTGGTCGGCCATTATATGAGGGAGGCTTTGGCCTCAGCCTCCCCACGTTCTGCATTTCCCCTCATTAACTCACTGCCACAGTGAGACCGGGAGAAGAAAGTGCATTGTGTTGTTCTTTCTAATGCTGTTTTCATGGAATGAGCCTAAATTGTTTCTTTTTAATGAATCCCTTAAAATGGGGAAAAAGAATCAACAAACATACTGTGATCCAGCGGGGAGTCCAGTTTGTTTCTCCTTTGATTAAATTCAATCCTCTGAGGTTCGCTCTGGATAGAAAAGCGTGTGTGAGACGTTTTTGTTGTGGATGACAATTCCCCCCTTTTTAAAGATTCATCTTTGGGCTTTTTATGCCTTTTATTTTAGAGATAGCACTGATAAGGTCAAAAACAGGGGAGAGAGAGAGAGTTGGGAACGAAAGGCGGGAAAGGAGCCTCAGGTCGGATTCAAACCCGGGCCGCCCTCTCTCGAGGTCTAACCCTCTGTACATGGGGCGCGCATTAACCACTAGGCTATCGGCGTCCACAGCCCCTTTGTTTTTTAACCAAAGCTTGAAAGTCAAGCCGTTCTTTTCTCAGAATTTTGTCAATTGATTGAAATTGATGATCAGCTGTGAGCTTTTAACTACATTGTCCCTTTTTATGTCAGTACGGTGCCACAACAAATTATTAATTCCGCCAACACTGGTCTCATCTTTAACCTGTAAGATGAACATTACTTAGGCTTCCATAAGCTCTGGCTTTCTACTCGGCTTTTAGGTGTTTCCACTCAAAAACTTTTCTGAACGTTTCAAGTCAGTCCACATTGTTTTTACTTAATCAGACAAAGGCCTTCAAGTCGTTTAGGCTAAATAAACTGCAGCTCAGCTTGCAGTCCCTTACAACGACTCTCTGAACGAGCCTTTTTTTAATGTGACATTGCTGGTTTTCGTGACAGAGGTTGTTTGTTGTGGAGAAAGCTAATTCGGTGCTAAAGAGAAACTCTGATGCAGTCCTTACATTAAAACATGCTGAATGCCTACAAAACAAGCTAGCAGCAGCTCAGCTCACAGCCCCAAAGAGTGGGGGAGAGACGATGATTCTTAAAGATAATGATTATAACCATGTCTTTACCTGTTTTAATCACTGGGTATGTTTGTTGTGGAGAGTTGGAGACTTGTGTGGATCATTCAGGAGAGATTTGAAGACACAGTGTGACTCTGGGTCTTCTTGACCGACAGGAGTCATCGACAGTTTGGGGGAAGTCCTGATGTCATGCAATGGAAGTGTATGATATGCGCTCAGACATGTTTGATTTTTAGCATAATGTGACAATACCATATTAAGTAAAAGGACTGGTAAATGTCTTTTATTTCTAAATGCTTCAGTCAGGGTAGAGAGGTAATTGGTGAAAATCTCTGCACAATGGCCGTACAGGTAATATGACAGCAGCCTGCAGCGACCACGTTACTGCAGGGTGTTTTTGGCAGTGGACCAGGGGGAACTAAAGTTGTGATTTGCAGAATTTTTGTGTGTTTTGTGACACAGCTGTGACAATAGCTGGTGGCCCCCTGCAGCCTCACGTACAGACAGGACAGGGCCCATGTTTAATCCTCAGGCATGTGCTGTTGTGTAACGGTACACAACACGGTTCGTTTGCAGAGCAGAGCTGACATGAAAACGGTCAAACCTTCAGTGAGAAGTTGGATAATCTTGTTAAAGCCTTGGCAACATTTGGTGTCATTGGTTACTAAACCAAACGTTTTACATTCCCATTAAATAATCAAAGCTGTGCCAAAATGTTTCAGTTTCAAACAGGAAAACAACCGATGGTAAGCTGTTTCTACACTAAACATTATAACCAAGAAGAAAGTTAATTAGATTTAACTCATTGCCAGGATAAATGCCAATGAGTTACACGAACATTTTTGTAAATTTAGTTTATTTCAAGTAGAACTAAACCAATTAATCTGCTAGTTTTTTTTTACTTTTAGATAAATACTTACTTACTTTGAAAACACATTTAACAGTTCACAGACTTCAACTTCTTTTCATAACAATATATACATTATATGTATATTATTTTATTTTTTTAGGGTTTATTTTGGGGCCTTCTACGCCCCCATTTTGAGACGAGACAGTGGACAGAGTCAGAAATCAGGGAGAGAGTGAGAGAGTGGGGAAAGGTTATAGGTCGGACCCGAGCCCGGGCGTGCACACCAACCACCAGGCTACCTGCGCCCCCATTCATGACAATATTTCCAATGTTCTTCATGTCGTTATACCTCTCTCACAGGAAACAAGAACATGTTTGTATGTTTTCTAAAACCCTACAAGAGAAGGCACAGAGTGTAGATTTGAGAAGACTGTAATGAAAAACATGTTGCACCCTTAAAGAACTGTCTTTCAGGTGTGACTTGTGATAAAGGGGTATGGAACTAAAAGAATGTAAAGCTGTGCAAATAGAAACCTCTCCTTCGGTTGGTTTTGCAGTTAGAATTGTCTTAAAATGGTTAGAAATCTTTCAGAGTGTAAATTATTATTATTAAATTAAGACCTTTTTAAACACAAGTCCTCAAAAGAGAAACATTAACTGTGTCGTCTTAAACGTTCATCTCAGACCAAAACGTTCTCCTCTGTCGCGGTGTACAGAAAGTTTTTGAGAGCGCGGTCTCTATGGTCCTCTGCGGCTCTTATCTGTGAGGAATTCTGTGGTTTACAGTAGTCTGTGCTCTGTCAGAACGAGGCGAGAGGGGAGGAAGAGCGGAGATAGTCGTGTGTGTGTGTGTAACTGACAACAAACAGGCTGTGATAAGGTGGATTTCACATGAGGCCTGAAACATGCTCACTAATAGCTGAAATTCTTCCCCTGTCTAATCTGCACTGTAGCTATCAGTGTAGTAAACGAGCAGAAGATACCGGCTGCTTTGAGATTATGCTGAAGTGTAACCATTAACTGTCGATCTTTGCTCTTCAAAGTGGGAGTGACACCTTCATAGTGTCAAGATGTCAAATATTGAGCCTGACATAAAATCACATTCAGTAAATGGACTTAAATGATAAATGGACTCCAGTTTATAAAGCCCTTTTCTACTCTTCTGACTACTCAAAGCGCTTTTGCACCGCATGTCACACCTACACATTCACACGCTGATGGCAGAGGTCGCTATGTAAAGTGTCCATCAGAAGTAACTAATCCCATTCAGACGCATTTATACAACGCCGACAAAATTAAAAGAGAGAAGAGATAAAATGGTTTTCAGATTATTCTTTTTTTAATTAAGTTTTATTTTTGGGCTTTTTATCCCTTTTTTATTTAGAGATAGGACAGTGGATAGAGTCTGGAATCAGGGAGAGATTGTCCGGAATGACATGCAGGAAAGGAGCCACTGGTCGGATTCAAACCCAGGCTGCCCGCTCGGAGGTCTTTAGCCTCTCTGTATGGGGCACACGCACTAACCACTAGGCTACCAGCGTTCAAAATTGTGTCTTTTTTAAGTGCAATATATTTAACTGCAGCTTTGATACAGAAACAGAGGCAGTGGCTTATTATTCTGCTTTATGTCAAAAAAGGAAAAAAATGCTCATCACATTTTCCCAGAGGTCATTTGGTGTCTTAAATTGACGTTTTCTTCCTAACCAACAGTGATAAACCCAAAGACTCTGAATTTAACATCTGAAATGACTGAAAGAAGCAAAACCCTCCTTACAATTAGGAAACTCGAAACCAGCAAATATTTGACAAATGTTTATAAAATGACAAACAAGTAAACTGATTTACTTGTTTAGATTACATGGCGATACTCTGAGGAAAAATGACACAACATGACGACTCAGGTATTTCTGTCTTACTAGTAAAATAACTTTTGAAGGTACAAAAACACAAGAAGTAATTGTCAGTGTATGAAATAGAGCCTTGGACAGTCTCAAAGTAGTCATTGGTCGTTCTGTCAGTACATGAATAATAAAGATGTATAAGATGTATAAATCCTCCACTTTAGTCTCATAAGGTTTGTCGTACCACAATGTTCATTTAAATGTCCCTCTCCTTTAACTATACCTCCACTCCTCCTGATTCCCGATGCTGTATTCCAGAGCGCACAATCACTGCAGTGACTGAGTAGTCTGGTTAAACGATTACGGTCAGGCACCCTGGAGACGATTAAAGGGTCCCCATTGTCTCTGCAGAGTCCCAGTACTCCACTCAGCCTGAAAGAGTCCACTTAAGCTGCCTGAACTTAGAAAATGTTTTTTTTTTTTTTTTTTTCTCTACATGTCATGCCGGCTGAGCTGCAGTGCAGAGCAGGTGAGCTGCGAGAGCAAACTCAAAATGTCAGCTGTAATGAGTTTTCCTCCAAGTCCCTCTTTAGTGGATGGAGAGTCTAAACGAGCGAGAGACTAATGAGAGTTCAGATGGAGGGTCGGACCGTTCTGACCTCAACACACACAATCAAGTGTTGTTCTGAGAGAAATGAAAAAGCAGTTTGGGTGTTCATGCTGATTCTCTGTGAATATTTGGTGAAGTAATTGAATAGTCCATTTCACACATGCACTGAGCTTCGAAAATGTCCCCAAACTTTCTTGGTGAGCTGCATGTTGTGAACACAAACAGCCACATTTTCACTTTCCTTGCCAGCCCCCTAGAAAAATGTACATGTGAAGTCGGGTCGAGCTGATGTGTGAACGCAGAAGATAATATTCAGTATAATTCATTGCTAGTGCGATGTTAGTGACATATCCTGCAACAGGTGAGATCTTTGTGCACGTAATGCTGTTTTGCACTTGTTTTTGTTTGTCATTTATTTCCAGTATTTTCTTTATACTGTGAATACGTCCTGTTACAAGTAGCAAAAACTCTCATCATAGCACCAGACTCTGTTGATACATCCGCCGTCTTGGATAAGTTGTAAACATTGTAGTGTGATTTCTGCTGCCTCCTTTTTTTTTTTTTTACCTCATATTCAAAAATGAATATCTCCAACTGTGAGGGATGTGTGTGACAGGGCAACTCTATAAAAATGTCAGGGGTCAATTTTTTTTAAAGAACTTACCAGAAGTGCATGTGTGAAAGGGGCTAGTTGTCTATTGCCACCCCTTGAAAGTCAAAAATCAAATCAACAGACAACTTACATTTTGTCTGTTAATTCCAAGCACTTTATTTTAAGCTGTGTCATGAACACAGAGCGATGCAGAGGAAACAGCATGAAAGCCTCTAAAGACTCTGAAACACCAGCCTCATGGCATCAGGGCTTTCCTTATACTATTTAGTAAAGCTTCAAGGCTGAAGCCGGCTGGTCTTTAACTTCATTTGTTTCTCTCATAATAAGGAGCCAGATGTCTGATGGCTGAAATCCTTTACCTGCTTAAAATGACAGTGAGGAAGTTTGAAACACTGAGAGAAAGGAAATTAAATGTCCTGCCAACAGCTGGTATAAATGGAAAACTGTGACAGATGTGCAGTCTGCAGGTAAAACTTAACACTAATGCAGGATGATACTAAGGCCTACAGTCTAGATTGATTAGTCAGATGAGAGAAAATTACTCAACAACACGAGAAGCCAGTAGCTTGATTAACGGATCAAGCTCCATTTTTCATGCTTCTCTTCCTTTTATTTCATCACTATCAATGTTTGTTTCACAAGTGGAGCTGAATGTAATGTAAAAAAAACCCCACCATATTGCTTCCTTCCCTACATGTCCATAAGCTGTGCTCCTTTGCTTTTCTTTTTGTTGCCTTCACAAACACACCAGACCCTGACTGAATAAAACAAGACCCTGCATGTTTTCTGGGGTTGTCAGAGAGCATCCTGGGAAATCTCACACTGAAAAGGATGATACCAAAGTTAAACATATTTGAGCGACTGCTTCCTCGATGAAGGACTGCTAGAGCACAATGTTGATCTAATACCGATAATACAAAGTGATCATGTTTGTCCTCATTCCAGAAATGTGTGTTTATTTCTATTTTAACCGCAGTTTGCTGAATGTAAAATGAGCTGCAAAATGTTTCTCCACGTCACCTCTCCACAAGCTCTTCTGTGTTTAATAAACTATGAGGTCACGAGGAGGAGAGACTCTGCAGAGACTCTCACCGAACTCTTCCGTCATCTCCTCGAAGCCCACAAAAAAAACCCAAGCGCGTGTGTGTTATCATCCCGCTGCAGCTCTCTCTCCGTCTCCGTGTCGACTTCATCTGACTGCAGCAGCGGGCTCAGATTTCAAACCGCCTGCGGTCTGCTGCAGGCACAGAGACAGCCGTCGTCCCCCCTCCGTCCTCAGAACAGACAGCGAGAGCCACTGTAACGCTGCCCTGTAATTACAGGTCATGTTTTTTTCCCCCCTAATACGTTAAACAGATGTGCTTAAAATGATGCTGAACACTCAGACCCCGAGTTAGACATGATGACCTGTCATTACTATCGGCTGGGGAAGGAGCACAAGGCTTCTGTTACCTAAATGATTTAGGTAAGAGGTTGTCTGATTACAAAAGAGTATTCACCTATCTTCTTTTTTTATATTTAATCTTTATTAAAGGAGGAAAAAAACTCTATGAAAGGCAGTTTTTGACAATCAACGAGCAGCCACACATACAAATATAAGAGCTCCACGCCTCACTGTGGGGACATGTTGGTTCCTCATAATCTCCGCCTGTGAGCAATTTATTTCCGTACATTTTTAATGTCTCATTCAGTCGCGTTAACTCACGTTAAAGTTTTAAGGAGTTAACCTCGGCCTCCCTTTGTCTGTCTTGCTGTGACCTTGGCCTCAAATGTCATTTCAAGTGGTCTTGAAATTACCTTATAAAGTCTTAAATTTAACTTAGCATTTGTCTTGAAACCTTTCTGTGCTCTAACCTCTCTCCTTTTTTTTTTCTCCAATATTTCTCCTAGTTTTACCACGTTTCTGTTCGTGGAGCTTTTTAGAAAAATTCCAAGACTTTTTAGTTCGGGTAAAATCAGTTATATCTGGAGTAGTTCGCTTGCCTCTTCCATCGCTCAAACACCTGTTTGTTTGCTGTTTGCCTGGCAAACCGAGGGGCGTCCTGTGTAGGGCTGCCTACCGTCTCTGGTCAAAACAAACAAACCATTCGCTGGCTGCTGCTTGTTGTCAGAGAAGCCAGCACTTTCAACATAGCATGTTTCCTTAATGTCTGATGATATAGTAAGGTCATGTGAGGTTTTCATTCAGTAGATATCTTACATATTGCTCCTTTAAAATGTTATTTTCTTCACATTTAAAAAAAAGTTAGAAATAGCTCTATGGTATAATTAAATGGAAACAACTTACCTGAAAACAAAAATCCACAAAGAACTTGAAGAATAAATCACAGTTCTCTTTATTTGTTTTCATTTTCTCTTCAAGTTCCTTAAAAGAATCTGTTTTGGATGATTAGCATGAAACAAAAGTGACATCTTCACAGTGTAAGTGAGCTGAATTCTTTCATCTGTTGATGTTAGATGTGGATCTGTTGAACTGTCTCTGAGTTTAGTAGGACAACATTTCAAACATACCACCTTTCAAACATATCCTTAACTGTAGCTGTCAAACGCTGACGTATAAATACTGTTTTTATAGGATCCTCCTTTGATCACTGGTGCCCACTCATGTGTCATGATTCACAGCGATGTCTTTGAAATAGCTCTCCATGTAGGTGTCGGATGCCCTGAAGGAAGAAATCCTCCCTCTGTATCATTATGTAACGCTTCACAACAGAGACCTGTGGCAGCTAATTCAATCCAATTCACAGCAGTTAATTGACCATGAAGAGGACGAGAATGTGTCCCTCCCCTCGGGACAAAAACAAACTCTCTCTTGATGTTTGCATGTCTTTTTTTATGTGTGTGCACACGATTGACCTCTCTGCAGGTACCTTTAAAGAGGAAACAGTGTTGATATCGCTGAGTTCACATTAGAGGACATCTGTGCTCGTCTCTGTGAGGTCGAGGCGTCTTGGCACCGAGCTGTGTGAGCAGCTACAGTCATTACTGCTCGTCTCCTCTCAGCCATGAAAGACGAGATGAGTCCTTTTGGCACCCGCACCCTCGCTCACTCTGAGTGTGTGTTTGTGTGTTTGTACACATGGGCTCATTTCTGTTTGAATTTGACCCTTCTGCACACACACACACACACACACAGACAGACTCCCTGCTGGTTTGGTGGGTTGTCTTTAACATGTTGTGGAGGAAACATGTCTGAGTCCTGGATGCTCCTCAGTGCCGGCTTCCCTCAGACCAGAGCAGGTTCAGAGGGTCTGTTTGGCCCAGCAGAGTCTCTTTCTTGAGGGGGAAATGGAGTGTGTTTAATCCAGCTCACGATACCTCATTGACATTTACCTCATCGTCTTCTTCCTCTCCTCAATCCTCTTCTTTCTGACTCCCTCCTGCTCTCCTGCATGATAACACCTCAACAACCCCTGTCTACAGAAGATTACGACCACTTTCATTCACTTTTACTTAACTTTTAAGTAAGGCCTCACTAATACAGGACATGTAAGACAAAGTCGAAATATCTAAACTAATTAAAATTGGACTAAACCCATGTTATATAAATAAAGATTTTTTATTTTTGGGCTTTTGTGCCTTTATTGGAGAGATAGGACTGAATGGAGGGAGAGAGAGTTAGTGGGGAATGACATGCGGGAAAGGAGCCACAGGTCGGAATCGAACCCGGGCCATACATGGTTACGCTATCAATTCACAAAGGTTCAAAGCTGCTTTTGGAAAATGTTCACTTCTCACACTTATGACATGATCTATGAACCACCCAGATACTGATGTAGTAACCATTCCTGTGATATTTTAGAAAATAAAAGTCATCAAGTGCAATTCTGGATTTGATTTCCCAGAGAACAATTAAACACTGTAAATCTTTTTTTTTTTTAAAAACTACAGCTGTTGATGTTCCCTTCATTCACCGGCCCTCTGTTACTGCTGGGTGTTGTATTTTTCCTACTCCACCGGCCAATCGTAGCCACCGTGCAGCGTCATATTGATATTTCCAGAGCTGGAGCAGAGACTGAAAGGAAAAACACATTTTTCCACTCTCTGAAACAATAAAATGTAAATGTGAGGTCAGGCTAAGAGCGGCGGCCTTGTTTTAGACTCAACATTTTAACACCAGCGCTCAATAGTTGGACAGAACATGTTACACCAATATCTCCTCCTACAGGAGCTTTATAATTAGAGCATCAATATAAAGATCATTATTCAGTGAAGGGGAACACACAATGGCAGCGGGGGAGTCTGTGCACTACTTGAAAGGCTTAGAATTGAATGCTTCTCAGATTTATATATATATATATATATGTCATGTCATTGTGTCATAGTCGTATCTAGAGCCTTTAAATTACAACCTCAGGCTGTTTCATTGAAGAATCGTCCATACCGCCCTCCACAAACCATTAGCTCACATCTTGTTTTATGGCTTTGAGTCTCTGCTTTAATGCGACATAATTAGACACAACACATCTGCATGTTGTTGCTTCCCTTTACTAAGAAATAAGAACGAGGAATGAGAAAACTCACAATGTGGGATATATGAAACGCTCTTAATGTCAAAGAAATAAACATGCCCTGTCTCCTCCTTCAGTGCAGGTCTCCTGGTCATTCTCTCACGGAACAAAAACATCTGTTTGTTTCAGATCATTTGCATATTATACTCTTCAAAATTGCCTTTTTTTTACTGGTTGTTTGGTTGTAACTTCTAAATCAAGATTGGAATTCTTCACCTACTCTTATTCACCTTAATTTAGTCTTCCTTAGAGCAAGAACGTTTGTTTGGAGGTTAAAACATCCCTTTAAGATTGTTCTGTAAAAGTCATCATTTTGATCTTTTCCTCTATCTCTATGTATGTTTCGCTGATCTACTCTTTTAAAGCTTTTTTTTTTGCATTGGGACAGTGTTGATGATTCTGCTTCTAAAATATAGTTTATTGATTGTTTGACAAGGAGCAAAGTTTGGTTAGTTTAAAGGTGCCAGAGGAAAGTCTGATTGAAACAGGCAGAGTCACTAAAGACAGGAGTGTTGAATAGAGCCCTGCAGCAGCTGACAGTAGAAACATAGCACAGGTCTCTTTTAGCGATGCTTCTATTGTTGTATGTATTTCACATAGGCTATGGATGGAATGATGATCAAATAAACTTGCCACTTGAACCTTGAGAGTTTGGAGCAGGTGTTTCGTGCTCAGCCGACACATTGAAGGACCCATCCTCATCCTCTGGACCATAAAACATATAAACTGAAGCTTGATTCGATGATCTCGATAATACTTGACTGTTTCATTCTTAGAAATCTTTGTAATGATTGCTTTGTAAAAAAACAAAGTTTCTGCACTCTGAAACCTTGTCACACCGGTCCCCTGTGTGTGCCTGCCTCAGATTGTCTGCATTGTTACATGACTGGTTGTGTTGCATTACGGAAGAAACCCTCATGTTTATTGCCTCCCCCCCCCCCCTGCACAACTGGCTTTGTCACTCTTTCACTCTTTCACCACAGCCCTAATGCCCCCTTTAGATGCAGATATGAACGTAAACAGTGCTGCAATGGAATACTAACACATTCGTATGTGGCGCCACACTCACTGTTTCTATTGTGGTTCAAGTTCGACCTCATTGTTTGTCTCCAATTTGGCTGGAAGTGAAGTCTCCAAAACTCCTTTGTCATGGTTTTTATATCTGACCAAGTGTTTGTAAATCATGCCACTGTTTTCAGCGTGGTGACTCTCTGTTTTTATCAATGAGTCGAAAAAGAAAACGGCTCACCAACATGAGATAAACCTGAAAATTGAAAAGAGAAATACAGTAGACGGGTTTTTGGGTTGTAGGTGAAATGGAAATATATCACCAAAGCTGTGATGCTGTTGTGATGGCGTTGTTATGTTGAAGCCCCCCCCCCCCCCGTGCTACACTTCCTGTCTCACCCAAAGCTGCTGTCATTGTCCTGGGAGTGGACACAGGAAGTGGAAATCTCCATGGCGACAACAGAGGAGTGGTGCTGTTTACTCCCACTGTTTGTATGGCTCTTTCCTAGAAGCCCCCCAGTTACATTTTTCAAATAACCACGATCTTCACAGCAGTCTGTATGAGATTAAGAGCAAAGAGTCGGATTATAGTCACCATAACAACCTGAAATGGATTTCATTCAGTGAGTCATAATTATCCAACCAGCAAAGTAAAGGTTGACTCTTGTGCATAAGATAACAACACTAGAAATATAAGAGTACATTTCAACTTTCAAACAGTGTTGCCATTTCTTCTGATCTTTTCCTGACTCTCTGACTCCTTTCGATGTAACCCTCCGTCATTTACAAGCTTTAGTCCTAACTAGAGATGTGTGAAAATTAGGGTAGATACCGATAAACAGATGTAGAAATGACAATTCAGCTGATGGTCAACTGATGTTGACGATCCCACCGTCTTAAAGGTCACTGAAAAATGTCTTACAAACTGCATGTCGCTGATCTTTCTCAGAGACGGTGTAAGACCCCCACGCTGCCCACACTTTCTTTCAGTTTGACAAATCAGTTTGTCGGTGACTTTCTCTGCCCTTCTTTCAGAATCAGATGTCAGGTGAACTTACTTGCCTACATTAAATTGACGCGACCCAACAGATACACAACGGCCACAATATTTGCCAACGGGACGATGTCTGTCGACGGGGTGGATATTTGCCGACTTTGATGTTCAACTGATACATCTCTAGTCCTAACCTTGTACTTTAGAATTTTTACTTTTTGTCTAAACTTAAAAGTCCCATATTATGCTTTTTTTTCCAAGTGTCCTGTGCATGTTTAGGCACATCTATGTGATAAAAATCTCGATAAAAATTTGTCAGTCCGACATCATTGTCAGTGTGAGATCACTGATCTAAGCCCATTGGCTCGTTGTGGCAAGCCCTGCAGCTCATATTGACATTTCCGAGACGCGTGCTGGGCAACTGACCAATAACGACAGAGCGGATCGGCAGACCAATCAGAGCAGACTTGGCCCACGTGGGGTCTAACGGTGTGGGCTCAGCAGAGTGTAGCTGACGGACTCAGAGCGTAGAGGGAGCAAGGAGGAGCAGTACATGAAAACAGACACTTTTTTCTAACTTTAGCTATTGTGAACGTACAAAAGTAGGTACATAGATTAAATATACGAACCCCAAAAAGGGCATAATATGGTCTCTTTAATAAAATTGAAGCCTTAACTCAAACCTGTAGGAATAGTAGCATTTATCCACTTTATCTCTATCCTAGGAGGTTTGTAATGGTGTATAGAAAATGGCTCAAAAAGAAACAGTTTTTAGATACACAAAGTCAGACAGTGTAGATACCAGAGCACACAGTAGCGTGCAGGGTATTTTTACATTGTTGTCCTTGGAGCTGCTGCACTCTGTATTAATTTCCTTCCTCTGCTTTCTCCCTCCACTCTCTCTCTCTCTGGCCCACTTCAGGCAAAAACAATAGCAGGTCCTGCGCGGCAAAGAGAGTTAATTCGGCAAACACACACGGCTCTTCCTCTGGTGACATGTTTTCTTGTCACCTGTTGGCGTGCGGCCAAAGGAATGTATAGAGGGAGTTAGTCCGAGCGCTTCATTCACAATGACCGGCCTTCCGTGATCCTCTGCTGTGAGCACAGACGGCTCTGAGAGGCCTTCAGTCATTTTTAATCACAGTGTGGACGCTGGTGCCAGCATGGACTTGTTCCAGCTCGGCCCCGGCCTCGCAGACTCAGGTGTCTTGCTGACACACTTTTTGTAAACCACAATAAAGACTAACACATTGTAGTTGACTTCCCTCTGTTTGATTTCAGGATTTTTCTTGTTTTTCTTTAATGTTGTCTTGGTTCATGTTGATGAATATTTTGTTTGTAAGTTTGAACATCTGTGTACACTTTTACCTACATTGACCCAAAGCTATCTACATTCTGACTTGAAGACCTTGTACTTCAGTTCCACAGCCTCTTGAGTCACATCAATCAGATAGCTTATATAAGTTTAAATCAGATCCCAAAATGTCAATAAATCAATTGATCTTTTCATCTTATTAAATCCATAACAGTGAAATGTCAGCGTGAGTGTGCTGCTCACAGGGCGCACTTCCTGAGCTGGTGGGTGAGGTTTGGTGCCGTGCTCAAGAGCATCTCAGCCGTGCTCAGGAAGTGAACTGGCGCCTCTCCTACCGGACCAATTTCCAGCCTTGGTCTCCACTGGGACTTGAACCGGTGAACCTCTGGTTACCAACCCACGTCCCTATACAGACTGAGCTATTGCAGAGAGCTTGTACTTTTTTGCCATGTGCTGCTTTGACATTTCTGCTGGTGTTCGCTCAGCTTTTAGGGCACAAATTATTGTTGAAATGGCAAAATAAATCTTCTGTACCTCTAGTTGTTGAACTTTATCAATAATGAGTACACAGACAGTGATGTCTCTGCACGCTGAGGCCGAGTTTGTTCCTTGTATCCCTCTCTCATTTATTGCTTTTCTTTCTGTCTTCTGCTCTCACTCTCACTTTCCCACAGCTCACATTTCCAGGAACCCGGCCTCCTCCTCTCTCTCTCTCTGTCTGTCTGTTTGTTTCTGTCTCTCCTCATTTTCTAAATCAACTCTCTCTTTCTGTGTGCCACTATGCCCTCTCAGTTTGTTTTTTTTTCTCACACTTGCTGTCTTTCTGAGTAGTTCAGTCCGAGCTCATGTTCCACACCCAGGCCTCTGCTTCCTCGTGGTTAGCAGTTACATAGACAGAAAGAGAGACCTGAGAGTCGTGTGAGTACGTGCTTCAGAGGTTGTAAAATGTATACAATGCTTTATTGCAGGCCCTGAAACCATGTTAGTGTCAGTGCTTGAGAAAGACAAACAAATCTTCCCTCTGGACTTTAATTGACAAGTTAATCCAGGACGGAAACTGTCACCTCCACTCCCTTTAATTCACCTGAGCTCATTCCAACCCAATGCTTCATCAGAGCTGTAAATCGAGCTCGACTACATATTAAGATTTTATTGGTGCATTTAATTTGACTTAATACTGATGTAATTGTTTCAGCCTGTCTTGTTTATATGTAAGAACCTGTTTTTCTATTGTACATTTTTTCTCAGGCACCCTCACTAGAGGCGACCTGAAACAAACACAGATGTCAAATTCTTTCACGAGTTGACTTCTTTTGAGAGTGCTCGGATTGAATGATTTTTATAAGTTTGAAGACGTGACATCGCATTATTTGGCATTTTGCAAGTAAAAAAGAGAATCATGACCCCCGTTATTTCACTTATTGAACACTTGTATCATCCTAGATAAAAACAGATACACTAAACAAACTTTTGCACATTAAGCAAATCAAATCAATCCTATGTTTATGCTTGATAATTGAATGGATCTGCAATGCTTATGAAATGCCTGCATTCAAGCTGTTAATGTTTCGGATTTTAACTTTAACAAAATAACAGTATAAAAAAACCCTCAATCTTTTTGCCTATAGTTGCTGTCTTAAAGGCTTTTCTGTCTCCTCTTAAAGACGTCCTCCAGTGTTTGTAGCTTGGTGCAGAATTCCTGACTTTACCTGTTGTCTGTTTATTTTTGTTGTCTTTACAACTTCTGAGCAGATTTCATCTACAAATACTTGTACTGGATTTTAATCACAGGGTTTTTACGACACTTTCCATGACGTTGCTGTTGTTAATTGGTGTTTAATTTACAGCCTCAATCCCATACATGAGCTCAGCGTACAGTAGAGCAGACAGACTGATACCCGGAGAGCTGGCAGCGGTTGCACTCTTTGCATTTCTGTGCAGGAAAGCTCTGCGAGAACAAAACATCTTTGTTGACAGGCAATGTAAGCAATGGATAGATTTCAATTAGCTCGTTGAGCTGATGCTGATTATTTAGAGAACGCCTTAATTGGCCAAAAATCTGATCTTTGTGATCAAATCTGGACATCCCTGTAATCATGATTCATGAACTCAGAGACAGAAAGATGCTGGAGGTCTGAGGCCACATAGTCATTTGCACCAGGAAGACATGCACATCAGAAAATGATTATGAATCAGTATTTATAACAACAGAATTGGTCTCTCTGGGATTTAAAGTAGTTCCAAAAATCCTTTTGGGAATTTGTCATTGTCAGCAAATCTACTTGTGCTGTCGATCCAAAATCTAATGTCCCGGTTGGTTCTGGAGCATTGATCACAGTCTACACATTTGAGCTTGAAGGAAACATTTTCATGTTGTAACTGGAATTTTAACAAAACCGCCCAGACCAAAATGTAAAAGACGCTGACTACAGCGTTGGCATCCTGCGCTCCCAGTTTTTCCATTGACCTAAATTAGCGTCAAACATGGTTGTTCAGCAGAGAGTTAAATACAGGGTGAAGTTACTGCTGGCTGCTCTGCCATATCCTCATCTTACAGCCAATTTACCACTCAGTGCAAAAAAGGTAACCACTGTCAACCTTTGACTTATTGGTGGTTTGTACACCTCTCCAAAGAAAACAAAGGTGTTAAATGTTAAGATGTTGTGGCTTAGATCTACAACTGTAATCAGAGCTCCAAAATCCAGATTTATCCGGGATATGTTGACTCTTTAGATAAAAATAATTATATGTATGATTAATTACCCCTGATAGCTTCTCTTCTGTTTATAAATCATCTCAATTCTAAATTATTAAAAGATGACATCCATGAATTGCTGTCACATCAAACCAAGTGTCCAAACCCTAATGATATTACTCTGATAATGATAATTAGATAAACCGGAAAAAGCTAGCTAATGCTAGCCTCTCACAATTTCTGTCCAAGTTGCATTAACTCTCACACTTTGTTTGAGGTATTTTCATCATTTTCTAGACCATTTAAAGATTTTATACGGCGAGGAAGGAACTCTAAGCTAACAAATTTACTAACTGATAGTTAGCTTGCTTTCAAAATGCTAATCTGTGCAATTCCACTGGAATTAATTGATTTAATCTCTGAATTTTGTGGTTAAATTGCTGTTTGTTCAGGCTTAAATTCTTACATTTTAGAAACTGTTGCCTGTTAATGTTTGGCTGAATACCTTGATTAATGACGTAAAACATACAAATGGTTGTTGGTTCATTTTGTTTCATTCAGCCAATGGACTTAGCAACTATATTATGTTACTCCAGTAGCCTCTACAGAGATTCAGGCCGGGGAAATGTTTCTCTTTTCTTGACAAGGTCAAGGCTTCTCTGTGAGCTACTGTGTTGCCTCCAGGCTGAAGGTGAACTATTTCTGTGGGACACTGCAGAGGCAGAGTTGGGTTACACGTTGATACATTTGGGGTTAAAGAATGGTGACCTGTAATTATGTGTATGTGTGAGTTTGTTGAACATGTTGGTGCTCGTATGGCACATTCACTGCTGCGTCCATGAGCTGACCCATCCGTTCCTCTAATACTACAGATAGAGCTAATCTGTCTACAGTTTGAAGTAACGTCCAGACTATGAGTGATAAATCTGAACACAACACGGGAATCTGTAGATTTCTCAATTTCTTTTGGAGTACAGTGTTAAAGGTAAAATAACTGTGGCTTTTTTTTACTGACCAACAGATCCTGACTGTCTGTCTCAAGGCATCCGTTATACACCTTTTATCCTCTAACAATAATCACAATACAGAAAAAATGAAGAAGTGCTCGTAGGTTTTGGATGTGGGATGAGTTACGGTTACTTTATATCCAACTCAGTGAGGAGAAAGTCATGTGGTGAGGTAGCTGTAAGATACGAATGATACGACATTGGAGATTCAGTTCACAGCATCCTCTCAGTTTTGGCCTTCACATGTAAAATACTTCTCCCGCAGTAATATCGCTCCCTACAACTGAGAACAGATCTGAAAGCAGCAGATATCAGAAACTGTATGACTGTTTAGGAAATCAACCAGGCGTCATCACCCCCTAAAACAGATTTCCAGCTCATCTTACATAAATTCTGTCTGGATTCTGAATTCAGTCGTTGGTGTCCAATAAAGGAGGCAAAATTGGGGCTTGATCTGTAAGGATTGCAATGTGATATCGCAGTAATATTCAGTTAATTAGCTGATATCTGTTATGCATGGGGTCCAGTCTTCTAGTCTCTGATACTGCTAAATACATATACAGAAAATAATGTAACACCCAAATACATTTGTAGACTACTTTTACAAAGATACAATTTATGCAGATGATACTGTTACATACGTACACTTTGTTCAGACAAGGCATGAAGTTTATTGTATTAAGCATTTGCACAGATTCTTGCACTTTCTGCTTATTGCACTTCTGGTGAGATGCCAAACCTCATTTCGTTACTCTATACTTGTATATGTGTAATGACAATAAAGTTGAATCTCATCTCATCTCATCTCATTAGTTCTAGTACAAGCCAGCAGCCCTTACTGAAGCCCATCTGAAAACTGCAGTATCTACTTGGATTCAAACTTCTATCTTAACCTCAAACCTTCTTTATAGGATACTTGCACTAAACTTCTTTTAAAGCAGGTGGAGTTTTTAAAAACTTGAAATACTGTAGGAGTTGTTTTCTTTGTAACACTTTCAGTATATCTGCCATTTGACGAATCAAAGCACATTCTTCAGAAGGTTTCGTGGAGTTTTTCATGCCCTTCCCTTTTCTTTACAGTTGGTTTTTACGACTGCTTGTACTGTATGTGTTTTAGGTCTGAAGTGCAATTTCCTCTGCCTGTAACTCTGAGGGGGGATGGGCCTGTTTTTGAAGGTTGTGGGGCCCTATTAAAAGCAGGGAAATGAGTTTCTGTGTGGTATGTATACTGCATAACACCGGACGACGCTCTGTTTTGTATCTGCTTCTTGTCTGTGCTGTTGTTGTGCATGCACAGCCGTAATTGGCACCTTCTCCACATATGTGTGACACAGGTAGACACCCATAAACTCAGCGCGTTCTCTTGTAATCACAGCCTTTTGTTAGGGTATTACAAAGTGCTTTCAAAATAAAAACGGTATTCAGAGGACAACAGACTTAGTCAGCTGTAAAACAATTTCAAACCTGCTACTTACAAAAACACTCCCTTAATGGTTGATACAAATCAAATAGACGTTATGACTGTAAGCTAACCTGCTGGATTTTAAGTCAACGCTACAACATTGTTTTTGATACTACTTATGAGATTGTTGCTCTACTGTTAGATAGTGAAAAATACAAAACAGTTCACCCAAAAATACCTAACTAATTGTTTTTCAAACGCAGCCAAAGTAAATCTTTTTCATGTTTTTCGAGCTCTCTTGCGGGCGGACAAACACGAGGGGAATAAAATCATCACCTTGTTTGCAAAGAACATTAAAATGAATCAAATCAAAAGAGACATCTTTAATTCATTATAAAAGGCGCACCCCATTTAGGAGGCTATAGACCAGGTTCAAGTCCGGCCTGTGACTCTTTTGCGGTGAGCCCTTGCCCACTCTATCTCCCCTGTTTCTATTCTCTATCCATTGTCCTATCAAATAAAGGCAAAAAGCCCATATATTTTCATCATCAAATACAAGATGACATATCTTTCCTTATTTAATCCATCCAGCCAGGTGTCACTTCTTTTCAGTTATGAATTGAATAAGAAAGATTTTTGTGTGTGTAATATATTAAAACATTAAATATTGATAATCCAAATAAACTTCCTGGTTTAAAACTTGTGATAATAAACTATACATGCCTTTAGATTATCCCTCGAATGTGTCCAAGAGGACCACCAGTCAATGCAGTGATACAGTGGGAGCCTTGCAGAGGGTTTATGTGACATTTAGCCAATAATTCTCGCTTCTAATTTTGGCACGGTGGACCCGTCAGGTTTCACGAATGAACCCACAGAAACGTGTAGACGAGATGTGAGAGTTCACAGTCCAGTGACAACTCGCACACTTCAGTGTAATACATACAAGTTCTCTGTGGCTGTAATAGAGACACCGCAACATTATGAGCTCTGAATACATGAGCTGAGCCCTGATGACAGCGACACACACACACACACGCACACACGCACACACGCACACACGCACACACGCACACACACACATGCATACTAACACAAAGCTTTTCAGAGAGATGACTTCACATGGTAGAAAGCTGACCAAACTTGATCCTTCACTCCTCTGCAACAATGGCAGCCATTGACGAGTGTGACTCACACGGTTGAACCTCTCCTCGGTTTCCTGTCAAATGGAACCTACAAACCAGCGTTTAGCAGACAATGTTCATGTAACAGAAAGCGTGTGAAGTGTTTTGTTTGCTTCAAACCTTTCAATTACTTTAATAGTACTTTAGTATGCAAGCATCCTTGGTAATTTCGATCTCGTAACTTCCACATTTCAGGCCATTAAGATAAATAAATATGCAACTGTTTGTTAAGAAAAAGGACTCGACCAAGACATTTTGATAAAAACTAAAGATAAAAGGAGATTTCAGCGATGGCTTGAATCATTTTTGAGCAAATAGTTGCCACACATTTTGCAATTCCCGCAACAAACATGCAAACATGTGACCCTTTCCTTTGTGAAACTCCTTTAATTTAACACTGTTGATTGAACCAAACTATCGGTATATGCACACAACCCTGAACGCTTTTATGATATTTAAAATGGGAAAAGATTCATGCAGAAAAAAACTGTGAGGAAATCACAAGATATTCAGTTTGCTTTGGATAATTAGAATTCAGAAAGGAAATAAAAAAACACCAAAGATGATGCAGAGACACACATTTCTGCACAGATTTCAAAGGAGCATTTATTTAATTTAAAGCAGTATAAACACAAGTCAGTCTTTCATTAATGGAGGGAACTTTGCTATCCACTCATCGGTCTCTTTCTTTATAATGGAAACACCATAGCTGATGGTAATTGTTAAATGCAATTAGCTTTATCAAATCCACTGGGTTTTTTTTCAAATCTGAAACTCAGCCCATCCTGAACACAGCAAGTCATTGTTCATGTTTGGCTCCCGTTACAGGTGGTTTTTTCACCGCTGATCTCAGTGCAGATAAATTGCAACTTTACTCTTAACTCTACTGAACTCAGATACCATCTGATCTCAGTGTTAGGTGGCTCAAAGCAGCGCCGCATGCATTGTTGGCTTTGCCTATACAGATTTGACTTCGACTAAATTCCAGCTTTGTAGATATCTTGGTTCAGATTGGGTCAATCCTGATCTGCTCAGGAAAGTTTCCTCAAACAGATCTCAGGTCAGATTACTTGACTGAGGGTGTATCCGAATTACCAAGTACCTACTCAGTCTGTCAGTAGGCAGTACCTACTATCCGTGCTGTATACTGTTTAGTACCTACTATTCAGTAGGCGCGCACAGTAGGCAGATATTTGTTCCTACTTCGTCTGATTCATTCAGTAAGGAAGTGGCGTCATTTGCATTTTCCGAACCACCCGCATCCACTCGTTTTTTTTTTTTTTGTGTTTAACTTTATTCAAGAGGAGTAATGCACATATACAGTTAGGTAAAAAAGAAACAATATCACAATGTAAGTCAAGTAAAAGGCAGATTAAATAACATACAGTACATAAAGGAAAGTACAAATGGAAGACAGTAACATACAGAATATAAACTAATAAAGACACATTTAAATAGTGAAATCATTATTTAAATAGAGGGGGAAAGGTTTTATAATAATGCAGACATTTGTTTTATTTTCTGTTGTTAATTAAAAGTAGCGATTTCAGTAGGGACTTTAACTCTAGATTGAAAATTGATTCAACTTATTAGGAAGTTAGTATCCGTACTGAAATGTTCAGTACACTGAGGCGGACCCAAAAAATGCCTACTGAATGACCTCGAAAGTTGAGTATACTGAAACTCCCGACTGAAAAGTACGCACTGCCTACTGATCTGTGAAACTGTGACAATTCAGAAAGGGCCTGAGAGTCCCTGATCTTTGAGCATTCAGGTGATGTAACTGGATCTGTTCCTGGTTCAGTTGTTGGAGGAGAGGAAGAGGCCGCTGCAGGTTTCCCCCAGCTGTGCTCGCTCTGCTCTGCCACCTCCTCCAGGGCGTGAACCTGCACCTTATCTCCATCAAACCTGCTCTTTCTCCTTTCAAAGTTACCACGTGGACTGACATCTATGGCTCAAACGTTTTCTCTTCTCCTCTGCTCACTCTGTTTCTTTCTGCGTCTTTAGTTTTACAAAAGGTCACTGTTAGAAGCAGAGGGTGGCTCTGTGTTTGCTACTATGAATATTATCACAGAACAATGAGAGTCATATCAACAGTGCAGGGAGTGGACGTGCATTGTGCGGGGTTTTTTGTGTGTATGAGAGAAAACAGAATACATTGTTACATTTAAAAAGGGCAAAAACTGAGGCTGGGAAATGAATCGAAACCGACGTTGAGAACCCCTAACCGATGTAATCTTGCCTATGTCGATTATTTTTGATTCTTTTCAGGGCGGAGTCACATGACGACACGACCAATCCGCAAGATTTATCAAAATAAAAGTAGCAGTGGTAATGTCTCTCGGTCGACTTTCCTCATGTGATGGTAAACAGAGGAACAGTCAGCATGGACCAGTACTGCCCAGTCCAGTCCAGTCCAGTCCAGCTCTGCTATAACCCCCCCCCCCCACACACACACACACACACACACACACACACACACACACACACACCCCCTCTCATCCCTTAAGCAGCAAGCTGACCATCTGTTCCAGGCACCAGGCCCTAACACACTGCTCAGAATACAAAAACACAGAAAGGTCTGTCCAATGGGTAAACAAACATCCATCCATCAGCGAGTTAATACCGGTTACTACCTGTATGTATGACTTTTGACTGAATGCTTTAAATGAGGCTATAAAGGGTCAAGGGTCTGATTTTCTGCATCTCATTTTGAGTGTGTGTCTGTATTTGGAAAGGGGAAAGGTCCCGTGTGTGTGTGTGTGTTTGTGCTGGTGGTTAAAGTGAAGTTGCTGAGGCGACACATGGCAGGATAGGTTGGATACGGGGCGACAGGAAGTGACCAGGGGTGCAGCTTTCATTTCTCTGCTGGAGTTTTTTTTAAATTTTTTTTAGTGATGATCGACTCTGTTACCAACTGAATGTGTCCCTGTTCCACTTCCTGTTTTCATTCTTTCTGTGCTGTTTGAGAACAGGTGAGGAATGTAGTCTGATTTTATCTTCCTGCTTTTTGATATAGAAGATTGAACCTTCAGGAAACGTCATAGATTCATGCAGTTTATTACATAGATTATATCTCACACTGCTGGACTTTTATTTGTTACTAAGTTATTAATTGTCTACCTGCCATGAAACCAAAAAACATAAAATTGTAATCTAACTCTGGTGCAGATTGTTTACCAATGAAGTGTCACTTCTGCCTAACTGACCTATCGATATCAAGAAGAGGCGGGACATCTGATAGCAACAACTACAATAGTGGAGGAGAAACTCATTTCAACAAAAAAATATCAACAATAGTATTTTTCGAGGGTACAGTGTCCAGGTCTAGAGCTGCTGCTAATGCCCGGACATGAGTCTTTACATTGTTTTATGTTAATATTAAGCAGACAGAGCTATTTAAAACAGAGCTAAAACGGCCACTACAGAGGGGTTAGGTTTCTTATGCCTTTTATTTGAGAGACATGACAGTGGATAGAGTCTGAAATCAAGGAGCGAGTGAATGGGGAAGACATACAGCAAAGGATCCACAGGTCAGATTTGAAACAGGCCCCCCTGCTTCGATGATGACAGCCTCTGTACAGAAGGGTGCGCAAACTAACTGATAAGCCACCAGCGCCCCCTAGAAGTTAGCTTTAGTAACCTAGCGACAATAAGCACTGATGAGAAGCGCTCTGAAACTAAAGTCGTGAGCGCTGCCAGTGCAGAAAGTGCCGTTAATGGACACAAGACCGTATGGCGTGTGGCTGTGATCAACCTTGGTTCAGTCAGGAATACTCCCGTCACAGATTTAACCATTTATTGCGCTTCTGTTTTGTACAGTTGTATTTGTCGGTATTGGTTCTGCTATTTGCTCTTAGCAGTGTCAGTGCAGTTTAAGCCACGACATCGATAGCAGGATTCTTAGTTATTGTCAGTCCTTAAAACAAATTGAGTCAGTGATCGTTTTCTTTGTTGGATTTTCACATTTACTACACAAGCTCAACAGAGGGAGAGATCAAGTGAAGAAGAGACAGGCACACTTAATGCTTGACATAATAACGTTTAAGAGAAGAATGTAAAGGTGCCACAGCACCAGTCACTCTTTAATTAATAGGAAAGTTGTAAGTATTCTTTCAGCAGTCACTTCTCTCTTGAAGCTGAAGCCAATTCCTCTGCTTTGAAAGTCGGCGTCTCAAGCAAAACTCAGACAAGTTGAAAGAGAGTGTGTACGACATAAAGCCAAATTACAGCACATCACATAATAACTCCTGGAATGCACTGAACATTTCAGACTGATGATACACGAGGCTGTGGTGCTATAAGAGGGACGAATACATCAGCTATCGCAAGGTAGACCTCGATACAGCCGCCAGAAAACTTTTGGCTGATAAGGACAAAAATACTTGCATCTTTTTAATTTTATACTTCGTCAGAATACAAGGCATCAAATGTCACAGCAATGATCATCCAGTGATAGTCAGAGTCTACACAATGTTCTATAGTCTTACCTGCAGGATACAATGCCTCTTTTTAAGAGATATTTCATAGATGTTCTTTTGGCTATAAAGCTCCTTAATTTGCAGTTTTCAAGACTCAATTCACATGGGGGTAAATGGAGCTTGTGTGGCCTCTTAACCCCAGCACCATTTGAATGAAAAATAAGAGTTATTGTAAAATGGATTAAAATCCTAATTGAACATGTGGCTCAGTAGTGAAACCCTGTTTGGATGCTTGTTGTTTTAAAAACGTATGAAAATTTTGGTCAAGTTATCAATTCAGATTTAGATTTTCATGTCAGTGCTTGTGTCAATGAACTCTCCAGAATCCTGATGATGGCGAAGAACTGCAGAGTTTTTGTCAGCAGTGCAGTCATCAAACCCACCACAGTCTCTCTCTCTCTCTCTCTCTCTCTCTGTGGCCTCTCCTCACCCCATGAAGTCCCTCTGCTGTGTATTAATGAAGAAACTTGTGAATGGCGTGATTGTGCGTCCAGCGCAGAGAGCGGCAGCTGCCGGTTCGTGGCGTTGGCGAGAGCTTATGTGTGTGCTTTAGTGTGTGTGTGTGTGTGTGTGTGTGTGTGTGTGTGTGTTAATGGTAATCCTGTAGATCCTGATGACTTATCCCTCATCTTCTATGAGTGTGCATGTCAGGCTGCGGCAGAATAATTTGGCCCTTTAGTCGATTACGTAATAGCACATGAAGTTTTTCTGTCATAATCTGACGAATTTCGTAATCCAGCCAGATTGCAGAGGGCTGTGGCTGGGTTTTAGATTAATTGAATAGTTGGGAGAAATCAGCTTTTATTGCAGTTTGAGATCATAGATATGCAGTGTCATTCCTGCTAGTGCTTCAGTTTGTTATCTTTGATTTCTGTTGTTTTTCATTTGAATAGTTTTCAGTTTCATACCAATCTTCAGGGCATTGATCCATCTCTGTGTCTCCCTGTTCTTCACAGTGGTGATGTCTTGAGTTGGTGGTCCTCTCCAGCCCAGTGAAGGACGTGCCAGTGCCGGGCTGCTGCTAATGGGAACTCCTGCTCCGCCATGAGTACCCGTGATGGCGTTGGTGGCATGGGCACGCTTGGCCGGCGGCAGCGCTTCGAGAACTCAGAGTTCACTGTGCGCATCTACCCCGGCGCCCTGGCCGAGGGAACCATCTACTGCCCGATCAGTGCCCGCAAGACCACCACAGCTGCCGAGGCCATTGAACGCGTCATCGAACGCCTGCAGCTCGACCGCACCAAGTGTTACGTTCTGGCTGAGGTGAAGGAGTTTGGCGGAGAAGAATGGATTCTGAACCCTTGCGACTGTCCCGTGCAGAGGATGATGCTCTGGCCCCGTGTGGCTCTAGAGCACCGCCCACTGTCTGGCGGCGAGGATTACCGCTTCCTCCTGAGGCAGAAAAACCTGGACGGCTCGATCCACTATGGCGGCAGCCTCCAGATGTGGCTGCAGGTCACAGAAGAGCGCAGGCGCATGATGGAACGAGGACTGCTTCCCCAGCCGGAGTCTCAGGGAGACCACGCAGATCTGTGCCGCCTGCCGGAGCTCAACGAGCGCTCGCTGCTGGACAACCTGCGCTCACGTTTCCGCCAGGAAAGGATCTACACCTACGTTGGAAGCATCCTCATCGTCATTAATCCCTTCAAGTTCCTGCCCATCTACAACCCCAAGTATGTGAAGATGTATGATAATCATACACTGGGAGATTTGGAGCCACATATTTATGCTGTGGCAGATGTAGCGTATCACGCAATGCTGCAGAGAGAGAGGAATCAGTGCATCGTGATATCAGGGGAGAGCGGCTCTGGGAAGACGCAAAGCACAAACTTCCTCATTCATCATCTGACCGCTCTCAGCCAGAAGGGTTTTGCCAGTGGAGTGGAGCAGATTATCTTGGGGGCGGGACCAGTACTAGAGGTAAGTCACAACACTTAATAGAAATGTGTTGGTTTGCTTTTTCTCTCTGCTGATAGTAATACTGTGCACAGGAAACCAGAGACTCGGCCTTGAGTCAGACCAAAGACACACACATGATGACTTCAGACTTGACTGCTGTGATACATATCCTGGCCTTACACCTAAAGTCAGAGTAAAGTCATGGGAGTTTTTCTGGAGTTGGGTCGTCCTAAATCTCAACCAGATCTGTTTTAAAGTCAAGAGTCAAGAACCATTTTTATTCAACTTGGAGCTCTATATGATTATGTGCTGATATAGACTTGTCATTTTGAGATGTATCTGGAGTGATAGATAAGAGGCAGGTGATTGTGGTTGATTTGTCCAGAAGACAAACCTAATGTGACCTGAAAACACGATCTCCGGACTTCATCACTACAGCTTCTGTCTCAGTTGTCCGGTGAGGCCTTTGGTCTGGAGAGATTTACTCCTGATATCTTTTTATCAACTGTTTTCAGAAACGTCTCAAGACCAGACTTAAATTTGCAACATGGAGACTCGCCGCTCTGGCTAATAACGCTGCTGGGTCTTCATTGTTTGTATGTGTAGTTTGTAACACAAGACGAGTCCTGTAACAACTGCAATCAACAGTTTTTACAGTTTGTCTGAATGGACTTATCCCTGCTACAAGCCCCTCTCTGAATGGGTTTCTTTGTGGCTTTTTACACAAGTTACACAACACTGCTTAGCCTCAACTGTCTCTCAGGATGTTCCAACGTTTTGTCTGTCCCCAAACAGAGGTTTATTTTACATCAGTCCAGCTGTGTGGGGATTATATAGCACACAGAGGAGCTCTATCTCTGCAGCTGCCTATCAGGAGTTACAGTTGTAGATTCTTGTTTTTGTGATTCCAACCATTTTTTCCCCCCACTACAGTGGAAAGATTGTCTCAAGGTAGACCTTGTAGAGGCCCGGCCAAAAGGTTGTGAAGGAAACTGCTTGTTTTCATATCACTCAAGACATTCCTCTCATATTCTTTTGCTTCTTCAGGGACCTGCCACTCTAACGCACTCCAGTCAAGAGTCTTTGACGAGTTCACAACCGCACATTGTTTTCTCATTTGTCTTCAACATCAACTGGATTCCTCAAGGTTACACAACAGCCAATGACTGACTGCACAATGCTGCCAGTCAGGAAGTAAAATACTGGTGGCTTATTGAAGAGATTTTCTAATAACATATTCTTCGATACTTTGCGGTACAATTAACAATGGATACAAATACGGGGCAATTTAAAATATATATTGCTATTCTCCTTTTTAACCAGAACCACTAAATATTTAACCAACCACAAAACCTCACAATTACAAAGAATTGTTTAAATGTATAAATAAAGTTTTAAAAAATGTAGAGAATTTAAATAAAGTAATCATTTACTTAAAATTCAACTTTTATCTCATTTCTATACACAAACTTGAAAACTGACTCATATACTTTTTTATTGTTACATAATGATTAACATGAAACAAGTTGATTTTTTGGGGGCTAATTGGTTATTGTAACATTGTTCATTGATTGGTATACTTGCCGTTAATTTTTAAGTTATTTATGTGTTTACTCAAACAACAGATAAAAAATCCTGCCAGTGTTTTTGGCTTAATTGTCAAGTTAAAAATAGCAGCTTAGAGGCCGAGTTCAAAGGTAACCAGACAGACAACACTCTTAGCAACAAGTAGCTCTACACTGCGCTTTATTGCCCTCTATTTAGCAAACACAGTTCTCAGGAATGCCATTCATTGGTGTGTCTCTGGGGTTAATGTGTAAGCACATTGGGTTAATCCTCAACGCAGCAACACGAGTGAGTAGTTTGGAGTGGAGAGGAGTGGCCTTTAATTGTTTGCACAGTGAGATTGCATATCTGCCCGCCGGTGATTGATGCCAAGATCAGAGCTGTGGTGCTACTGCAGGGAGGAGGAAGCAGCCAACATTACCTCATAGGAACACTTCATCTTCATTTGCTCTGCAGACAAGCAGTTCAGGAGGAGTCAGGTTCTTAATATATATATGTTTAAAACTTGTTCATTTATCAGCTTCATTAGTTGTTAATGTTAGTTAAGTTAATGTTTTCTCATCTTAATGTAAAGAGCTTTGAATTTAACCTTGAACTCTGCCCCATGGGACGCTCGTTTTCAGATCTGTGCCTCAGTGGACTTGAAGGGCAAGTTCACCTCAAGTCTGTTTACAGGCTTTGGGTAATTCTAATACATACAAAAACATACCTCTGTCACATCTAACAGCATAACTGCTTTGGTTTGAAGACATAAAATATTTTCTTAAATTGAGTTTGGCAATCTGAAGACCTACCTACCGCAACTTATCACACTACTTGTATGTAGTGGAGCTTTTCCATCATTATGGTCGGTCTTCTGCCCCAAACACACTCAGATCTTCGCACTCCCATTTGAACTTGTTTGGCGTCATATTGACAGTATGGCCCAGTGATCGAGGGAGAGGACTTGCGAAACAGTAAAAATGAACGGATGGAGGAGCTTTGCTAGTTGGTTGATTAACAAAGTAGATCCTCCATTAATGGATGAATACCCAGCTCCTGCCGTGCATATGTCGCAGGGAGTCAGGTCAAAGTTGCAGTATAGTTTAAAGCACTTAAAGTGGCTTTAAGACAAGAAAAGTGGCGTCAATTTGCAGGTTATACCATCCCACATTAACAATAGACTGCATCAGTTTTGGTCAATGTTGTTTCCTTTGTTTATTGCAAAGTTGAACTCACAACATGCTTTTGTGAACATTTTTTGTACTATATTAAAGAGTGTCGTTTTTGTGCAGAAACGATAGGGAAAAAGAGCTGAAATATACATTCACATATAGGCTATGAATGCAGAGGTGGAGTATAGAAAAAAAAATGGTTTTGTGCAAGAAACCTACCTAACATTGAAATTAAAGTGTCTGAAAAGTCTTGACATAAATTTCAAAGCGGATTTAGTTTTTTTTAGATTGCCTTTAAAGGGAAAGAAAATAATCTGAAAAAAATAGTTTTCACCTCTTTCAAAAGCTTTTGTGTTCTTTAAAGAGAGATCGTTTCAGACTCACTAATGACGTCTCATTTGTCTGATTTGGTTTGTTTCTGGTAACTTTGTGGCAGGCATTTTTTCCATTCCATCAGAGCCATCACCTTCAAGTCAACATGATCAGAATCCCAATCATGAATACTTAATGAATCCCCTGTGTGCGCTACAGTTGTTCTTACACACAAAAAAAGCAGAAGAAAATATATGTACCTACAAAGAAATATCACCAAAATAAGATGTATACATTAGAAATAAAGCATTAAGTACAACAAGCACAGAGAATTGAAGAAATTAAGTGATATATACAAAGTCACAGTATTACCTTGTAGTGATTATGTAAGAGCATTGCACATAGTATCACTATGTTCTTTAACAACGTGCTGACTGGTTTCCAGTTGCACAGTTTAAAACAAATAATAAATCATTTAAAGGAGTTTACAGGAGTTTAGCAAAGCAAAGCAGCTGTACTCAGAGCAGATCCACCCTGAGGCCTGCATTGTATAGAGAGATCCTTTTGAAAAACTCTTTACAGAGGATATCACTTACAAGAGGTTTTGGTCTTTTTGGAAACCAGCCAACAGCTGCAGCAGCAGCGACGTGTTAAGATCCTGACAAGCCCTGTCGCTCAAGTGCTCCAATTAACAAAAGTCAGCTTGAAGAGATGACAACAGAAAGCGTGTTGTGCTGGCCACATAGACACAGCGAGTCAACATGGTTATTATTGACATTTAAAGCAATTAGAGAAATGACAGGCTTCAGTTTGGGGCTGAGAGTTTGAAAGAGATCAGACAGATTTTATTTTGTCCTTCCTGTAACACCTGTGGACTTTCATTGACCCTGAGGAAGAAAGACGACAAGGACACGTGACATGCATCAAATACTTCACCTCTTGTTGGTGTGGTGCTTATCTGCTGCCTGTCATTCCTGACGCTGTTTACCTTCTTGGGCCAGATATGACTGTAAATTTACATTAAGCAATTACATTCCTCTGAGTACATACCTGCACACTGGAATTTACTGTTTGCGTTGTCTTCAACTGAATGTGTCTCCATGGCAACGTTGAACGTGGTATTCAGGAAGTTTAAACCTCTTCTTAAGCCTGGCTCAGACTGCAGGATAATCGGGCCGGTTTGAGGTCCGATTCCTCCTTCCTGACAATCCAGGGGTCGTTCCCGACTCAAAGGTTCCTGGAACTGATCATCTTTCCAGATGATCTTGAAGTGTGAGTTGTACAAAGAACTAGTCCTAACGTCCCTGATCTGCTTGGAGATCGTCGAGGACGCCCCGATTTATTTCAAACATGTTTGATATTTCGGACTTAAAGTCTCGAGGATGACGTCATGAAAGAGTCCGGCTGAAGTCGAGTGGGACTACAATTACCGCCAGAGACGAGGGAGGACAGTAATTAGTGGACAGTAATGGCGACGCGCGGCAGGAGGCAATCCACACGAGTGCGCTGGACAACTGTATCATGTGACAGTTACAATCTGACCTCCAGCTCTCACTGAAGAACAGACAACCCATGTTGTCCGTGTCGCTCCAGACATTTCTTCAACCAAGTCTTTTCAAGTTTTTTTTAAATGTCATTTCCTCTCTGCGGCTACAGTGTTTTTAGAGGTCACATGAGGCGCTGCGTTCCTCTGCCGGTTAAAACCCTGCAGTATGTGATGTGCCATGATTTTCATATCTTATAGTGTTTGCATGCTTGAGATTATGGAGAAGAATATCTGTTATATATATTTATATATATATATATGATTCTACTTATGTCTGTGTCTACATCTTTGTGTTTTTTTACAGCTTGATTAAAAGTATTTAAAGGAACCTGTAGCACAGACAAACATTAGACTCTAGCTGTGTAGCAGAGGGTGACAGACAGCTATGAAGGAAAGCTGTTACTGCAGGGTTATTATTACGGCCCATTTGCTGCCTGTTTCTCTGCTTGATCTCCATTTGCTGAGCAGTGCTCATCAGTAATGATAGGTTAGTGCAGAGAACTGGGTGTCTTGTCTTTGCCGAGTGTCTCTGAGTTTGCTTACATAATACTTGATCCTTTTTTTTTTTTTATCTTTCTCTTTGATTTTTGTAATCTGAAAAAAGCTAGGATCAAAGATAAAGCAATCAAATAATGACCCTGGATGGTTTCTAAATGGATCCGTGGTGTTTTTTTTGTTTCTTCTTTTCAGGTTGTAGGGTAGTCATCGTTTAGTGTGTAACTACCACCCAGGCGCTGAATCCAGATGTCAGCCTTTTTTTTTTCAGGTGGTGACCTGACATTTAAAAGTGATTTAAAGAACTTAAAGTTAAAAAAGAAAAGGCTAAAATAGGTATGACAGGATATGCTTACAAAACTACGACAGGATAAAGCGTCCTGACAGCCTAATGGTTGACATAACCCAGACATCTCCACAACGTGATCCCGCTCAGAGAGTCTTTGATGCGTGCAATTCTCCTTTATATTTTCCTGTATATCTCCACAGTGTCTGCTTAAACTGTCCTCTTCTTCACGTGACCTGAAACAATCCAAAGTGATCCAAGGCAACGCTCTGACATCCTCTCTACCTTTTTGAAAATGTTCAGTTTTGATTGACTCCATCAGAGAGAGATTCACTGGACTAAATCTTTCTTATTGATGAGGTTGAGCGATGCAGTTGATTTGGATTTTTCTGCCTTGTATGTAGAGCAGTTCTTAATATATTGATTTATAAACATGAGAAGGACATAACTTATAACTCCTGTATAATAACATTGAATGATGACATGACATGGGACTGAAAAAGTACTGAGTCCGCACACCACAAGCTGCTCCAATTAAGTAGAATTTAATGGACTATCACAGGTAACGTTTCAGGCCCTCGCCCTTCATCAGACGATGGCCCGAAACTTGCCTTTATGTTTGAAGAATCAACACAGTGTGGTCATTTTTGCCATTGGGGTCTGACTCTGCACCTCTTGATATGAAGCAAGACCACCAGATCTTTTTTTTATACAACTTACATTTGTTTTTTTTTGTTTTTTTTTCATGCACCAACATAAAGCCATAGCACGTTAGTATTTTAAAATGGTCTCATCTCGTGCAGCGTTGTTGTTGACACTGATTTAAACAAAGATACCTCGTAGGAAGTACGGTCATTTGGTTTTCACATGTGGGTGAGGTGACAGCCTAATATGAACTCAGCTGTTTTCTGCTCTCCCTCTGGGTCAGGAGGGGGAGTGTGGGGGGTTACCTCACGCTGCTCGCTCTGACCCACAGCAGCATCGGGAGCTGCTCTTTTGACCACACGGAGGGGAGTCAGGGGGCATTAGGAGAGCGGCTAATGGTGTGTGTGTTAGTGGGGTGTTTCAGGGTTACTTCAACACACGGGAGCTGAGGGATGCTCCTCCCGCTGCTGTGAAAAGATAATTCAATAATAGAGACAGGAAACTTCTGTCATGCTCCTCAGTGTCCCCCTGACAACAGAAACACTCGGCGTGAGTCAACCCAGGTCAGCAGTTTCACCTCTCAGCATCTCTTTCGCCGCTACCTCAGTAAACGCACAAACACTGCACTGCACTGCACACACACACACACACGCTCGTACATTTAATACCACCTCTCCAGAGTCCCCCTCTAATGCGGAGCAGGATTAGTGTGAATTACGGGATCTCCCCCTGAGTGGGCGGGGTCAAGCGAGATTTACTCTGCCCTTAAAGTGTTGTTTTTCTCAGTCTGGGTGGGAAGAAAAAGACAGGGGAAATGATCGAGCCTCGTCCTTTTTTGTGAAGTTACACTGTTAGGTGTTTATATAAGGTAAAACTTGGGTAAAGAGTGAAGTACTGGGCGCTTACAAATTCCCCTGGTGCAGCAAAATGTGACGTTTAAGCCTCACATACAAGTTTCTCTGAACTGCACTGTGAGGACATGCACATTGCGGAGAACAAACACACAGTAGCAGATTACACCAACCCTTTTTCACAGAATTGTTTGTGTTGTAAGTGGAGGTTGAAAAATAGAGCAGCTCCCCTCCTCACCCTGGTATGAGGATTATGTAACATAAAGCCATATGTTTGCAGTTGTTTGCTTTGGTTTGTCCCGGATGATCCGGGGCGGGCTGATCCGTCCTGAATCATGTTCAACGACTTCTTAATTGAACTCCAATGGTTTGTCTATTTATTATCTTCAAGTTGCTTGTGTGTGTAATTACTGTGAACAGAAAGCCGAGGTCTGAAAATCACTTCCGCGCTAGCTGCCGGGCCGCTAGTTTCTGTAACTCGATGCAATCTCGTGTTCATCGTCTCGTTCATCCGTCATCCGGAACAACAAAAACATGTCCCCGAGGTTTCATTCCCCTCTTTTGTAAATCAAAACCTTTGCTATTTTATTTACACAACACTTACTTTGTAAGTAAAACTACAGGAGAGTTACTTTTGTCCTTATTTTCTATCCGTTAAACTTCCAAATATCTATCTTGTGAAGGAATTCTTTACGTTTTTTAGCTGTAATTTATATTCTGAAAACATTTATTGAACCTTTGAGTCTTATTTTGTTGAGTTAATGATGATTGATCCTTGATTAATATGGAAGTGAAGTTAGTTAAAGGCCTCTTAAAAGAGATACGACGATAAAGAAGAACATCTGTATGAAAACTATATGATTGTCCCATGGTGGGTTTTTTAGTTGTTTGTTTTGACAAAGACAGCCGCTTAATGTACCTGTTGTACAAAACTGAAACATCTAGAGTTCAAACGTTTTGTACTTTTTCTGAACTCTGTTTTAAATGTCGCAGATACTTCAGTGATTTTCACTTGAACTTTGAAATGTTGTTGCCACATCTGTTTTATTGACCAAAGTGGAGCAGAGCTGTTTCCGTCGATAGAACAAAAACACGTTCAGTGCAGATCATACCAAACGTCCTTTGGAACATAAATAAACATGTGACTATAAACGAACAGATGTATCTGCAGAGAAACGGGATGAGTCAGACCTTTTCAAAAGCTGTTAGTTCACATTAGCATACGACATGTTTCTATATAGAAGCAGTGACATGATGGAGAAGCAGAAAGAGGAATTGGAAATGTTTGGACTGAAAAGAAAATGTTGCCTGAGATCACGAAACCTTCCAGAAATAATTTTAAAGGCCTCATCCATCGATAATGTTCATGATTTATTAGTCTTTCAGTTGATTGACTATTAGCTGATTCTACTAAAGATCTGCATTATGATTGCCTAAAGCACAATATGTTTTCTATGTAATGTCTTTTTTTTGTCCTACAAACAGTTTAAAACCACAAAATAATCAATTCACTACAGAATGCAACCAACAAAGGCAGAGACTTCTCACATCTGAAACCTGGACTCAACAAATATTTGGCATTTTCCTCGAGAAATAAATTAGTTGATGATAAAAACAGTTAAATTTACCTCTGCGTGATGACATGACTTATTGTTGCAGCACTAGTTTGTAGTATAGAGCTATGAACATGGGGCGGCTGAGGCTCAGTGGTAGAGTCGGTTGTTATCTCAAACTCCAAAGGTCAGGGGTTCGATCCCCAGCTCCTGCAGCTAAATAAGTGAATTGTGCGAGACAGTTAACCTCAAGTTGCTCGCTCTGCTGTGTCAGCGGCGTGTGAATGTGTTTGAATGGGATTGATAAATACGTATGGACACTTTACATAACAGCTTCCACCATCAGTGTCTGAATGTTTGTCTAGAAATGCTCTATACAAGCTCAAGTCCCTTTACCATTTACTTCACTCATCTTTGTCCGTTTCTGTGAAATTAAAGAGCTGACGTTCATCCTTTAATGCAGGACTAACTGTTTAGATCTAGGTTGGTAAGATGTAACTCCAGCATCTTGTTTAATTAAACACAAGATACTGTGAACTACATCTCCAGACTTTGTTAGAAGAAGGCCAACATCTCAAGCTGTTGCTTTTCTGTCTGTTTGTGTCTCCACGTCTGAGCCAAACTCTTATTTTCTGTGACAGTCATCACATGTAGTCTGGTACCATGTGTCAGGGAGAGAGGAGCACATACTGTTCCTGCTTTGTTAACTATCAGGCAGAGGCAGCGTGTTGATACAGCTTAACACTGGGGCTGTAACAGCTGGAGGTCAGAGCTCACAGAGAGAGATGGAGCATCAGTCTCAGAGACGGTCACACTCATTTGATTCACTAGTTTGTGTTCCTCTAGCATGTTCGAGAATATCTCCACTTTAATCTGAGCTTTTTCTTTCTCTACCATTTAAACATGTAGGAGGCATGTTTAGAGGAAACATTCCCCGAGTAATGCTGACTATAATCAAAGAGAGACTAAACCTGTCTCCAGCAAATCCAGAGATTCATTCAGTTGTTTTTTCATCAATTGACCAGAAAATATATTTTTAAATTAAAGTTCTATCACTTCGGTCATTTTCTGACTGGAAAAATATTGTCAAAAACAGTGAAAACAAGGAAACATTTATCTGAAGTCAGCCTCTCGTGACACAGAATTAGGATTTTTTTCTTCTTTATTCATCTTGGTAAACTGAATCATTTATGGATTTCTAAATTGTGGTTGCAATTAAAAAGACTGGAAAAGGAAATGAACACTGATTCATCTTTATGACCTAAAAAAAAAAGACCACCAGAAATAAGATTGATTGTTTTTATATTGTGCTGTCACAGTCACCAGCAAAAATAGGGCTTAATTATTTAGTTGTTAGGTCAGTCAATTGACCCAAAAAAGCACAATCAGTCGGGTCATTTTAGTCCAGCTACTCACAAGACAGAATAAGGAGTTTTGCTTTTTTTTTATACATATTTGTAAACTGAATCACTAATGACTTTTTAAATAAGAATCTAGTAGATGCCATCTTTGGCAGTAGTTTCATTTTTTTTTGCTTCATATAAGCAACCATTAAAACATTATTTGAAAAACTCCACAGATTTAGATACCGGTAATAGCAATAATCCTTAGTAGTGGTCTTTCTTCTCGTTGGCTATATTTTATAGGCAAATATTTTAGGATGTTAAAAAAACATCTGTTGCTGAATGTGCAGCCTCGCCTTCTCTCTCTCTCTCTCTGTGTGTGTGTGTGTGTGTGTGTGTGTGTGTGTGTGTGTGTGTGTGTGTGTGTGTGTGTGTGTGTGTGTGTGTGTGTGTGTGTGTGTGTGTGTGTGTGTGTGTGTGTGTGTGTGTGTGTGTGTGTGTGTGTGTGTGTGTGTGTGTGTGTGTGTGTGTGTGTGTGTGTGTGTGTGTGTGTGTGTGTGTGTGTGTGTGTGTGTGTGTGTGTGTGTGTGTGTGATTACACAATAACATCAAACTAGTCATTCATCAGTGGCAGAAATCAGCTGCAGTCTGACAACGGGGCTGTGTGTGTTTCCTCACAGGCTCTTTATTTCTGCTGCAGTATTGCCAGAGTTTGCAGGTGCCTCGTCAGCATCAGTACACACACACACACACACACACACACACACACACACACACACACACACACACACACGACCTCGACCAGCTGCCCCACTGCGCTGATAACACCTGCAGCAGAGTGTCACACAGAGAGGAGACGGACAGAAAAGTCTTTATTCTGCATGACGTAGAAGTCAAGTCACAAAGTCTTCTTCAACTACGCATACTTTTTTTGTAACATTTAAACCATCATATGTCTGTGGAGTGCACCTGTGTTGATTAAGTCTTCAATGGTGGATCGAGTTTTTAAGGTTTTAGGTTTTTTTTTTAATTGTTTACACAGAATTTCAACCAGCTAAAAATCCTTGTCAGCCATGCATTCTTGGATTTTCATCATCAAAACTAAAATGTCTTCATGAGAAGTTTGGCTTCTCAAAGTTGAGATATTTGCTGTTCTTCTTTGTCGCCTGCAATAAACAAAGTATTTTGTGATTTGGACAGATATTTAAAGAAAATAATTATATTACATAACATCATAACATTCTGATTTTGTCCATTCATGCGCCTTTTTTGTCCGTTCATGGAGTCGAGGATTAAAGGAAGTTGAATTGAAGTCAAGTCTCTGTTTTGCCTCTTCTATTCTCTTGAATGTAAAACACACGGACATACAGACACATACACACACACACACACACTCCCTCTTTCCTCCCTTCTGTTGATGTGACTTTGTGCATCTGCAGCTGTCCAGATGTTGCCTTTTTCACGGTCATCCTTCCTTTGAAACTCCGCTCTGATTTTGTGAGTGAGCGGATGTTCAGGACGTGTTTTGAAAAAGCTCATTGTTGATGTTCAGTTATTTTCCCTCACTCCCCATCGGCTCTGCTGCAGGAGCGGAAACAACAGAAACTGTCCTGAATGCTTTTTCACAGAAACTGTCCTCTCTATACAGACTTAGATTACAACTTTTTCATGTTTGATTATTTGTACATGACGTTTCCACCTCCTAAAACCTAGAAAGTCATCGTAAAAACAGACAACAGCGGGATCAGAGACCACCTGTTTTCCTGCAGATTTTCCAATCTCGTGATTTTTAGAGTCAAAAACGTCTGTTACATAAACTCTGAAAGCACAGCCTCACTCCTTTCTGAAGTTACATTAAAACCACGGAGGTGGCCTCTCTTCTGGTGTGCGCGCCCTTTTGTGTTCATCCTTTCCTCCCCTTGTCGTCCAGATGTGGTGTAATAAAACCAAGTGTAAAAATCGCACACATCTGGAAGGGAGCAGAAAGCACGAGGGATGTCAGGTCACTCATGGAAAGATGGAAAGATGATCTCAGACGTCCACGTGCTGCGGTGTGTTTGTTTTCCGTTTGTTCGTCTTTGATTTCTTTAATGCCAGGTGGTCATCTCCTCAGGCTCATACAGGACATGGACATGGAAGATAAGATTTGACTTTTGCACCCCCCCCCCCCCCCCCCCGATATGTTATCACTGCAGGAAATGAAGAACAATAATGGAGCGCTGTTATCATCTTCCTTATTCTCTCCTGTCATCCTGTACCTACAGCACTGGTTTGTCTGTTTTCACCAGTCTGTTCCAGTAAGAAGACCAGTGTCACTGCTGAGAGTAAATGATTAAGCTCTGGAGTTGTGAAGTGTTGTGTCATGACTCATTCACTTGAAGAGTTGCATTTATAAGTGGGGTGATTGTTCCTGTCCAGTCATACACAGGACGTACATCACAAAGCTTTTAAAAGCTCTCGTCTTTAAGACATCTCTGTTTCTTCTAGACAAACGCAGACCCCAAGCTTATAATTTAAAAGAGTTGCGACAGGATTATGGAAGCGACGTTTCCCTTTTAATGTCCTACACTTATTCTATATAGGCTAACATTAATTGTCCTCTTAGCGAGGCAAACACTTGACCTTCTCAGGCTCTTTTGTGGAAGTTAACTTTTTATTTACGGGACAGTTCAAATCAAAACAGAAGAGGGCGTGGAAAATAAAACAAGAGCCGTGCAACAGGATCCAAACGCTGCTGAAATGAAGTCATTAAGTTTACTTAGATTTGTATTTTTACATTAAAACAAAATAGCACATGATTCTTTTACCCCACTGTGTGATTTTAAACAGCGTGTTTGGCATGACAAGTCTAAGGCGTATCACAACAGCATCGGCATCGGTCGCACACAGAATGTGTCAATAATGCAACCAGCCGGCTCTCTGATGTCGTAGAGGTTGATTTGGTTTTATGAGGAAGGAAATGCGTGCATCATAATTATTAAGCCTTTAGGATAAACACGGGGGATGTAAACATGACTGTTTGTGTACAAAGAAACACCACGGGGTCCCTTCACAGCAGTGATGTCATTTTCTAACACCTCATTTAGCTGCACAGTGTGCTGCAGTCAAACACTGGGCATGCTCGGCTTTAGGTGACGGCCAGAGTCCTGATGTCAGTGTGTCTCAGGTCTGACTAATTGGATTGACCTCCTTTTTTTTTTACCCAGACCACGTGTCCTTTAGCTTTAGTGTATTGATGTGCTAAGCCCCGCCCCTCACCTGCCTGCATTGTCTCGCCTCAGTTTATCTCAGTGTTAGCTTAGCGCTGCTCGGCTAATGCTTGACATGTGGCCTACGTATGGGCGTGTTCCTGGTGGGACCACCTGTTCTGACTTTGCTCCAACATGGACGAGGACTTTACTAACCTGAGCTGACTGTTGGCTAATGACACACACACACATGACCACACACACACACACACACACACACACACACACACACACACACACACACACACACACACACACACACACACACCCTGATTCATCCTTCAGCTGAAGTTAAAGGTTAACAGGAGTGTGTATATACCTGAGTATTTTCATGTACTCTACTTATCATAACAAAAGAGAGATTTCTTCACGGCAGGTAAAGTAAAGGTAACAGTATGAGGAGATGCAGTGCAAAGGTCGCTCTTCTTTATTTGAGGTAAATATGAGGTGATATTACAGAATGTAAAAACGTGAAGCTAAGTGAGAAGGAGTGAATAATAAAACAGCACATTAACATGTAAACATGGTGGAGCACAGCATGAAAGAGGACACAAGCCAAGATTACCTCATAAAAAACACAAAGAAGGTTCTTGCTAATGTCAAAGGATTGAAGCTTCTTTAAGAAGGAGAGTCTGGACGGAGCCGTCTTGAATACGACTTCAGTGTCTTTTTTCCAATTGAATTTACTGTCCAGGAAGATATTTATAAAACTGGACAATCTCGACCTGCTGACCCTAAATTATCACTCGTGGGCCTCGTCCTGGAGGAGTATCTAGCAGCGAAGAGGCCAAAACAAGATCCAGAAGGGGATGAACGTTTAACAGGAAGATCGACTCACCACTCCAAATGAATGATAATCTCACTGGGTGTGTAAATCAGCACCGGTTTCCCCACATGGTTGCAACTCCCCACCCCCAACCCCCACAGTTATTTAAGGTTTATGTCGGGAAACACGTGTTTGACAATGAACAAACCTCACGTAAGAACTTTCCTCCGGGGTCGGTCTCCTTTTTGTTGCCTCACAGGTGTTGTTTGATCCTCTCTGGTTTTCTTCAGTGATCACATGAATGAGTGGATGATCTCCAAACAACATTCACAGGCAGCTGAAAGTCAAACAGTGCTGACAGTGTCAGGTACACACATCAGATTTATTCATAGAAAGTTTCTATAATTCAAGCCAAATTCCCTCAGATATGGCAGATATTTACAAACCGAGCGAGACAAGTTGAATAGTAGCTGGCAAAGAAACTCACTTTACAACCAGCATGAAAATCTGAATACGGGGGTGAGATCATAACGGAGAGATAGCGGGGCAGGAATGCTAACGGACCTGATTCTTTCTTCAAGTCTACTCATGATTTCTAACCTGATGACTCCTTTAACGTTCCAGTTGAACAAACAAAGATTTACATGCGCATAAAAAGGCATCTAAATATCCCCTTAAAGGTGATACTTAAACTGACTTCCTGCTGAACTTTTGCAGGACCAGTTCTACCATCTCCACATGTCATGGATCTGTCTTGTTTTCCACTTGTGCTGCGTTCCCCAGCTCTCACCCTGCGTCTCTCTACTCGCTGTGTTAATTTGAGAAAGTGGGAAAAACTGAGGCCGATCGGAGCCGTGACGGATCTGTAGTGAAGATTATCAACATTAACTGTAATGGTGAGGAGACTGTCGAGTGCATGAATAAAAAAGGAGTGAGAGGTTTATATTTATGTGACGTTGTGATCCTCTCTCTCTCCTGCAGTTTGAAGCTTTAACCATTTTTTTTCTTCTTCTGAATCAGTGATAACTTCAGTTTGAATGCAGCTTGTACTCTACCTCTCTTGTAATCTTTAAAGTTGTCTAACTCCTCAGGCTTTCACTGGTGAATATTAAGTTTCATCATTCCAAAAGACAAACGTGTTACCTTACAGGCTAGAACTGCAGAGCTCTGAAGGGTGTCAAGTTTTCTCACCTTTGTGTCTAAAAATAAAAAAAGTTAGCAACATTTTTTTTTTTTTTCTTTTACAAGTCAAGGCTGACACTCTGAAGACTGAAGTACTAACCCTGAAGGAAATTACATATTATGAACCAATAGTAAAAAAAATAATCGGTCAAAGTTTGATAAAAAAGGGCAACAAGTTGATCCATTAATCTGAATATAGCACAAACTGGAGGTTGAACTTGTTCATTTCAAAATAAATAAATCAGATGAGTGATTGTTTGTAGGCTGGTAGTTGAATGTGACTTTATCTTTATCGACAAAAAAAAAAGCAGCAGCAACAACAAGAGACGATAATTGAGCCGAAACGAGCAGATGTTTGGTACTTCAACTGCAAAAAATAACTTAAATTATTTACATTTTCCCTAAAAAAGTTGCTGACTATTTTGTTGTTGTTGACTGATCAATCAGTGTGTTGGTTGTTTCAGCTCTATGGTGATAGGGCTTCTTAATTTGATGTGTGACCATTACAGAGAAATCATTCAGATTTGGATGGTGAAAACACTTCTTTTAGTTCCTGTTCCTTGTCGACTTTCCATGAATCTGATCCCTGTGAATTGGGGCGATGTTTTCCAGGACATCGTGCTCCCTCCCCCTCACTGTTACATTCCTCTTCACTGTACGGTGTCCACATTTAGGAAGCTTCTCTCTGCGCCTGCTGCATTTCCTCTCTTTCTGCTGATCTCTGCCTCTCTCTCTTCACAGAGGGCGTCTCTCTTCAGCGACGAGACAAACTTTAACTCATCTCTTTGCTTGTATGGCATTAGAGCTAAGGCAGGATTCTTGAATGCATTGAATGAATTGTAATAAGGGTTTGCATGTCCTTAGGCTGACTATAGACACTATTCATTGTTTTTTTTTTATACGCAGCAGCTGATGGTTCAGTGCTCGTACAGATGCTCATAATCAAGATGCAAAGAATCCAGTGATCGGTCACGCCTTCATACATCCACTCTGTGACACTCATGGCACATCTCCACACTCACACCAACACAGAGCTGTGTGAGTGTCCAACACAGAGTGTATGCGGCTTTATGCGGAACTGTTTGTTTCTTTGTAACGTAAAAATTAGTTATGAGAGTTATCACACTCATCCCAAACTCTCCTGTAGCGTCATCGGATTGTTTCAGAGTTGTTACTTTTCCCGTCTTCATGTTTGATTTTTACACTCTTGACTTTTGGAACAATATTTTGAAAAGAAACAATTACATTAATAATAATAATAAAAAAATGCCTTTTTCTGAAGTATAAAAGGCTCATTTTTTTTCTGAAACAGGAATTAAAGACAACACATGCTAACTTCAGCATTTGTAGCATGTTGTACCGGGACAGATCAAGTGTTTGTACTGTACTCGAGTATTTATTTTTCCTACTCAGCCATAGTCATTTAGTGTACATTTTAAAGTTTACTCAGCTTTATTTGTCAGAAGATTCAATAACATGTTGTATCATAAGCTCATTGAAGAGAGGAGTGGAGATATTTTTCCACAGTATCATGCAGATAAAAAGTTCTTCTCGCTCTCTGTAAGTTAGCGGAGTGTGATTTCGCCTCTGACTCTGCAGCAGGTTATCAAAGCTGCGCTGGCACTGTGAAAAAAGCGTATTGACACAGGCTCCTGGAGTGAGCGGGTTTAGTGTTTGCTCTCAGAGATAGGCCTGTTTTCCTAATGGCTGAGCACATTTACTCAGCGCTTGTCAAACACATCCTATACAGGAGGGCAAACTGAGGAGGGCAAACTATAAGAGCCCCCCCCTCCCCCCACACATCACTATCAAAGATCAGAGCTGAGAGGAGCGACACCAAATCTGGTCTGATATTGACAACTTCCCTTTGACAACTTTCTCTGTTTTTACATGTGTAGTTTAATCCACACAAATGCTGAAGCATATCACCATAGTATTCCTTTTTTGTGAGACTTGGTTATGATTTTGAGTTCTAAGAGATGGTTTGCTCCACACCCGTAGTTAATAGTTTCATGGTAATACATTAAGTACAAAATATTAGCAGTGATTTGATTAAAAGATGAATTTGAAGTGTATACAGAGCAGTGACTCGGCTGAAACTTTAACAAACAGTACGAAGTATTGGATCCATAAAAGAGACGTTTCCAGGATGAGTCCTTTTATTTTTTATATTTTTGTTAACTTGTTGTATAGTTTTCCTTCCACAAAGTTATAAGTGCATATTTTTTACTTTGAGTTGACGTTTTTTCTTTTATTATGTCTTTGTAAATTCTGCCTGACTATTTCCCTCCCTTATTTGCGTGCATGTGTGACTTTTTAAAGTCTTTTTCAGAGCTGAATCTGATGATCATGTCCAATTCTGACTCTTTCTTACGCTAATGTGACAAAGCTGATGTGTTTTGCTGATCCCCATGCAGTCTAAAATTCAAAAATATTCAATTTACAGTGACTCAAAAAAAGAAAAGAAAACAGCAGATCGTAATGTTTGAGAATCTGTAAGCAGGAAAATGTTTGTTTGTTGCTGTCAGAGAGTTTGTGATTTAACGTTGTGCTTTTAAAGATGGCTGTAGTTCATGGTGTAATTGTTTAAAAATCACTGTAAACTTGTAAGTTTACGTTCTTTTCCCTTCAGAGATTACTCACTTCACTAGTGGTTTTGGACTGAAGAGGAAATCTTACCTCAGCCATGAACAGTCAGGGTCTCACACCTCTGTACCTCTGTGCTAATAAGAAAATAATCCTTATTTCCTGGTGTAATGTTTCATCTCTAATTCAAACATGATGACAGTAAAAAGCAATAATTGTGTGTCTGACTCACTCTGATGTAATTCATCCTCTTTCTGAGGCTGAAGCTGACATCATCCCCACCCAGCCAGTAAAATAAACATGGAGAGAGAGAGAGAGGAGGGCTGGGACCGAGTGAGTGGCATGTGGAGGGATTTAAACTGTGGAAGCTCTTACATCATCACAGTGTGGAGGCCTGTAAACGTTGGTGCTGGCCACTAAAGTCTCTCGTAATACCTTACCAACCCTCCATGCTTTCTGACACTGATGTGAAAACTTCTCCTCCCTTGTTTTTTACTATAAGCTCTGTAAAAAAAAAAATCAACATGACCATCAGGTTCTCAGTAAAGAACACAACTTTTTACTTTCCTTTTTGGACATTCAGAACTTAAATTATTAGTTCTTAGACAGAAAATAAAGAGGCATTAATGGAGCTTTTTTTTTAACGTTAATACCGAAATTATGTGTTTAAAACTTGTTTATCAGCTACTGTTTTTTATTTCCATTTAACACATTTGGTTGTAAACTACAGCTAAATGTTCAGTAACATGACACAGGTTCTTTTTCATTGTTTATGAGAATATTTAAATGTCCGTTCATAGCTCAGATGTAGTACACCAATGAATAGCTTCTTTTGTCCACAAACACAGGGAATACAAAAAATGTACATTATTTTATTAGGCTGATTATACCAGCTGAAAGTTACAGAGTGTTGTCGATCAAATAAGGACAACAAGAAAGAGAGAAATATGAATGAATGTCTGCTCTCTCACCATCATTATGATCGTATAAGCAGATGTAGACGCAGTATTTAGACCTTATACATCATGTTGATATGAGCTCATACGTGATAATGACCTCATTTACACTAATGCTGGTTAATGTGCTCTCGTTCTTCAGTGTCATTACATCAGCTTCACATGTGGAGGTGTTGATGAGGAGGCCTTTAGCTGAGGACACGCCCCTGTCTGCAGTGCTGCAGTGTGCTGGCACAGAATCAAACTCTGTGTAACTATCTCTGTGTGTGTGTGTGTGTGTGTGTGTGTGTGTGTGTGTGTGTGTGTGTGTGTGTGTGTGTGTGTGTGTGTGTGTGTGTGTGTGTGTGTGTGTGTGTGTGTGTGTGTGTGTGTGTGTGTGTGTGTGTGTGTGTGTGTGTGTGTGTGTGTGTGTGTGTGTGTGTGTGTGTGTGTGTGTGTGTGTGTGTGTGTGTGTGTGTGTGTGTGTGTGTGTGTGTGTGTGTGTGTGTGTGTGTGTGTGTGTGTGTGTGTGTGTGTGTGTGTGTGTGTGTGTGTGTGTGTGTGTGTGTGTGTGTGTGTGTGTGTGTGTGTGTGTGTGTGTGTGTGTGTGTGTGTGTGTGTGTGTGTGTGTGTGTGTGTGTGTGTGTGTGTGTGTGTGTGTGTGTTGGTTCCCATGGCGAGGGGTGTGCATGTGGATCAATATGAGTGATGGAGGCCTGGTGGCGCGGTCAGCTCAGTGTCTGGTTTTTGTTTGTTGTGTTGATGCCAGCAGGAGAGAGTCTGTTAAAGGAACTTCAGCCAACAGAAAAGTGACCAGTACAGATGTTTAAACATTTAGCTAACAAGTGTTTTTCTTTATGAATGGAATGATCCAGTCCAGCTGTGGGTGTGTTTTCATTCATGTGTTGTGTTATAATTTCCACACAGGGCTTACATAGACCTGTTTACTGTAGTTAACTATTGTATTTGCGGCCTTTAAAAATGTATCCAAACAGATGCAGCTGCAGCTAATCATTCATTTCATTTTATAAATGCAGATTATTTTCTCAGGTAATCAATTTATTGTATTGTTGTCTATACCAGTGGTTCTCAACTGGTGGCTTGGGTCCCAAAAGTGGGTTGCAGAGACGTTATCAGTGGGACGCGAAAGTGTGCCCAGTAAAGAAATTGTGTCCAATATCTATGAAGCGCTTTAAAACACGTTTGTTTTGTTTCATCTCTTTGTTCTGTCACGTTTTTTGTCCGGTTCAAACTGCACTATTTTTCATCAATTAAATCTCTTTGGTTGAAAAATATTATACATTTGGGCGTTGATTTCTCATTAAAGGGGCTATATGTAACTTTTTACATGTATAAATCATTTTTTTATCGCCCCTTAAAAAGCGAACGGTTAACTGATGTGTAAAAGTAGATGTTCACTGTCTATCTGTGTTGCCTGTATAAAAAGTTTCCCCGGGTCGTTTTTTTTCCGCAAAAGCTCCAGGAAGTGACATTTTATGCGCGTTCTCAACGTCCTCCTCCCTCCGCTCCGCTTACAGAGATCAACAGTACAAACTCATCACACACTCCCGGTCTTCACCTGCACAGCCAGAGGCCGCCTTCCACACACTTCTATCTGCCCTATGAGCTCTCAAAGGCGGACAAACTCATCACACACTCCTGCTCTCAGCCAGTGTCTGCCGAGACTGTCGTTTGTAGGATGGAGAATCAATACAGACACACAGACTCCTTCACAGACTTTCACATGTGTATGACCTCCTCTGTAAACATTATGTCAGTAAATATCCAGTGTTTCGTGGCCAATGATGATGCTCATTTGTGTACGTACAAGCACGTGAGGGAGAGCGAGCAACAGTGTTACTGGTGCAGTTCGCCTAACAGCCATGCGGTATCACTACAAACGCAGTATTTTTTGAAAGTTACATACCCCCCCTTTAAGGAGTTGGTGGTGGGTCCTGAGGCTAGACCAGTTGAGAACCACTGGTCTTTAAAGCCATCATGAAAATTGTGAATATCAAATCAAATTACCAACAGTCAAACATATTGCTCTTAAGATTTCTTGTTGTGCTTGAACAACAGCCAAAGACTTAAATATATTTACTTAGTGATCATGTATGACCAGTGAAATTACATCGATTCACCGACCTGAAAGAGAAAAAAGACCTGAAAGAGAAAAAACGTTTTTTTTCCATTTTTCCTAAAAATCTGACCCCAAAAAGATATAAAAGGCATCTATATAGGTCAGTCCAAACACAAGATATATTGAGTTTAAGAGAGTATGTAATCCAGGACAAACCTGCACAAAGTTCTCGTTTCAGAAGTTGTAGCTCGTAAACTACGTGTGTTTTTGCTCTAATGACTTACATGATTAATCTAACTTTGCGGAGTGTGGTTTCTGTTCCCAATCAGTGTCTCATCTCCTCTGAGACTCCGCATGCAGCTGGTTCGGGATCTTAGTGGGTGCAGTGGTCAGTCTTGAGATTTGTCTCAACAATCAGGTTTTGTTTCTTTTAAGTCGGTGGAGTGAGTCACCGCCCTGAGCGCAGGCTGTGGGCTGAGTGGAAGGAATGACCGACGACAATTCATCAGGAACAAACATCAACTCATTCTTCTGTCTCTGTAAAAATCCTTTAAAGAGAAGCTGCTCGGATGAAACCAACAGTAACAGATATCTGTTGTGTTATTATGCACTCAAACACATTAAAGGTAGAAAGCTGAAGCATAAGTCTGCTCTCTCTTCACTTCTCTTATCGTTAAAAAACACTGGACAGGGTGTGCTTGTGTAGATTACTTTATTCATCACTAGTGGGAAATGAGGTTTTCATTGCAAAAAATGACATTTAAATGACAAGAAGAAGAGACGGGAAATAATTAAAACACATAAGAAAACTCCCCCTTTTAAGTTATGTGAGAAACAGAGAACAGTGGGGTGCAGAAAATAACTATGAAATGAAATCCCCTCCAAAACTTCAGGGCCGTTTTCTCACCTTAGAGTTTGTTACATGTTTGAGTATAGTTACCGTAAGTTCTACAAGCAGTCCAAAATGTCTGACGCACGAGGTGAATGCTCTCTGATTGGTTGGAATTTCTTGCGAGACAGATCCCTGATGCAAACAAAGATTTGTTGACTCCTTTCTGGCTGCTCAAAACACACTTTCAAATTTCAAAATGTACAAACAATAACACGTACTGATGTTGACTCTGGAGGTAGGATTGATCTGCCACCGTCGAGGCAAACTTAACAGTTAGAAAATGAGGTTCAACACCGATGCAGTTCAGGAGGAAGGCGCACGTTTATCATCCTCAACCATGACCTGCTCATCCAACTGAATTGTTTCTGAAGATCCGTCAGGTTTGTCTGTGGTTTTTAACACATGATGTCCAGCATGGATGAACAGAGTGGTATGGTAATGGTAACTGGTTGGTATGGTAATGGTAACTGGTTTGATCCATACTGGTGTGATGCTTCCTGCAGTCGGGTCGGATCAAGGTCCATTCATAGAGTCTGAAAAAAAGATCTAGATATTGATAAAAAGTTAACATTGTACACAGTATTAAGGATCTGTTTCCCTGTTATTAATATTTTACTCATTTGTATAGATCAGGATTTTTACTGTGAACCTCTCACTGTACCGTCTCCCTCATTTGTATTTGAACTAAAGTTACATCTCGACTGAAAATCAAATGATTCAAACACAGCATTCATTACAAACAGATGTAAATGTAGGGCTCTTTAAGGTATCTTGAGGACACTGTCTCTCCCGTTATATTGACTCGACACAGGATTCCCTCGAGTAGGAAATGCCTTCGACCACTCACACACTTGAACTGTGATCTACTTTTCTTCACGTCTCTTTTTTTTTCTTCATTTGATCCCTCTTTCCTTCCCCTCTGTCTCCCTCCTTCTTTTCATCCCTCTCGGTGCCTCTTGTTACCTCATCTCATTACCACAAGGAAACACTGCTCCATTGTTTACCCCGGAGCGTCCCGGTGAAGCTGATGCTGAAACAGGAGGCTCACCGGGCTTGTTTGTTCTGCCACACTTTGTGTTTTTTTTTTTTTTTTTTTTTTTTTTTTTTAGTTTTGAGAGGAAATTAGTTTTTTTATGGATGTTGTGTTTTTGGACCAAATTAACCCCTTTCTCACACTTCAAGAAACCAAGCGCTCTTATGTAACACTCGGGTCAAAAGTTCAGATGGGGAAATTTTTTTTTTTTTTTTCTTTCTTTGAATTTGTCACATGGCAGAAAGAGCAGGAATAATGAGGTGAATGACGGCGGAACAGAGCAAACAGTGTTTGCCAGTGTGAGAAATGACATTGCGTCAAAGGCATCTTGACAATGTTTGAAATAAATCCTGTAAGGCAGCTGTGGTTCACAGGAAGAGGAGAGGGCTCCCGCTAATGGCCGCCTCTCGCAGTAAAGCACTGTGAGTTCAGTCTTCACCTTGCACCGGAGAAGAATGTGGTTTAACCTCTTTTTGGAAGAATGCAGAAATGCAGAGCTGCCATTCATGAAGTCACGATTTTAGGATTTTTTTTCCTAAATTATTTGAACATTTTAAAAACTGCGCTAAGGCTCCAGGAGTTTTCCCAGAGTAGTAGTTTCAGGTGCTGTTACTCAGATGTATCATGATATAAAACTCCTAAAAGGAACTTTTAGTTTAGTTTCTGTCATTCTCTACAACCCCTGGACAACGTGATGTGTCTTTGCTATTCTTGCCCCGTACATGTGAAGGTGGTGTTTTTGTCATTCTTTCCTCTGACAGTCAAATATATCACTCTGAATATTTGCTGTGTTAAATCTACTAAAAAAAAAAAAAAAGGCTGTTCCAGGGCACCAGATAGCCTTTTGGTTGTGTTGGGCGCCCCATGTACAGAGGCTACAGTCCTCATCTCGGCGATCGTGGGTTCGAATCTGACAATGGCCCTTTGCTGCATGTCCCCCCCCCCCGCTCTTTCTTCCCAAACATTTCCTGTCTCTCTTCGGCTGTCCTCTCTAATAAAAGGCAAAACTTGCTACACAAAAACATCTTTTTAACAAAGGCTGTTTCTCAAGCTCGCTGTAAATTGACACCTACCCCAAGGCAGCGGCAACAGTCATTAAAAATGACAATACAGTGACGGACAATATTGTCCCTGGTGCTCTGGTTTGCTTTTCTAGATTATAAAGATGCATCAGTATTAGTTTCAATTTGTTACATAAGCAGCTAAAGTATCCTCATGGTAGCTTTAAATAAGCTGACTATAATCAGTTTTTAAACCAGACAATTAAAAATGTTCAGTATAAACACACAAGTCAGTACGAACCGGCCCAAACAGACAAAATATACAAGTCAATACTTCATGATGACTTCTAAAATGTATTGAATGAGTTTAAAAGAGAACTTAATAAAACGGCAAATTTCCAGCAGTTAATATTTCGGAGCAAATGAATATTATGCACGATTGCTTACCAAATACAAATTGATGATTAGAATAGTTTCAGATTCTGCTTATCCAGAGATAGCTTTAGTTCCTTCACAGATGAAACAGTAAATCCATTATCTGTTCATCCATAGGGACGATAGAAGGACTATCAAAACATGTACTTGACAACGTCTACTTCCTGAGCTTGTCTCACTGGGATGGTGAGCTTGTGGGACTGGGAGAGGCCCAGTGCGTGGCTTAATTTCCCATTTGAGCTTCTAGTTGTGCTGAAATGTCACCTCCCTGCTTGTGGTTGCACGTACAGCTGAGCCCAGTCATCAACATCTCTAATTTTAGCTGTGTTTTATATTGCACACACAAATATACACACATGTGACTTTAAGATGTGTGTGTCAGACTGCGTGCTGCGTCCCTGCTGCGAAGCATCGTGTGTGTGTGTGTGTGTGTGTGTGTGTGTGTGTGTGTGTGTGTGTGTGTGTGTGTGTGTGTGTGTGTGTGTGTGTGTGTGTGTGTGTGTGTGTGTGTGTGTGTGTGTGTGTGTGTGTGTGTGTGTGTGTGTGTGTGTGTGTGTGTGTGTGTGTGTGTGTGTGTGTGTGTGTGTGTGTGTGTGTGTGTGTGTGTGTGTGTGTGTGTGTGTGTGTGTGTGTGTGTGTGTGTGTGTGTGTGTGTGTGTGTGTGTGTGTGTGTGTGTGTGTGTGTGTGTGTGTGTGTGTGTGTGTGTGTGTGTGTGTGTGTGTGTGTGTGTGTGTGCAAGGAGGGAATTCAGTGCAGATGGGAACTAAAAGACAAAAAGGACCAACCTTTAAATGTAGATGAGCCTTATACAATATAAGTTGTAAAACATGTCTTTCACATTTAGATTGTGTTGCCTTTAGTGGATTTATCTACACAGGTAATGCAGACATTTTGCACACTGCAACTGTGAAGAAGAGTTTGATCTGAAGAGTTTTCAGATCTCGGTCATTCTGTGTCAATTTATGTGCAATATGAATCTACGAGTTAACCAAACGTGTGCTAACATTAGCCTGCTAACACAACAATGCAGGACACAGGCGACTGCAGCTCGAGTAAAGGACAATTTTTTCCGCTTAATGGTGCTTAATAATGGTGCGTTCTAATTCATAACTCCTTCATGACTCCAAATGTAAGTGGAGAGGGGTTGGCAGTCTATCGCTGGAGGAGAATGGAGGCTTTAGAATAGCGGAGGTGTCACCAAACAGCATTTTGTTTTGGTTTAATGCTGGTGCTCAGGACTGACATGTACTGGATAGAAAAGTTGCACATTATTCCTTCAACATTAAACATGAGTATCTGTGGTGTTCAAAAGCAACAGGAATAATCTTTTCACTTGTGTGTTCTTCTCTTGCTGTAAAGCATATTCTTAATGCCAGGATATATTTTAAACTTGTTTACATTTTGTTTCAAAATGTGAATGTCTATAAAACACCTTTAAACCTTGTGTATTTAAATAAAGTTCCCTTGACATGTTTAGCTTTACCTCATAATGGTTGTTGCAAAGAGGTCATCGCAGTGATTGCTAAGTATCTCTTTTGGCATGGCTTCTTTATTGTGTTGTTATAGTCGGTAATAGATGTGTGGCTGTGTTTGAAAATGTGAAATGAATTGAGTGCTGTTATTGTTTTGAAGAAGCTCTCCGAGGGGCTTGTCTGCTCTCCGTCTCGCTCTCTTCCTGTTTAGTTTCTCCCGCTTCAGACTTTATAAGTTTGCTCTGGTTTGCTCTGTTTTATGTCTCTGCTGAACAGTCCACAGTAGAGAGATTATAACCCAATGTGTGTGTTCAATGATTTGATGGTGTAATTGCTTTAATTGAGTTGTGGTTAGTGAAAATAAAGTCTGTCAGGGTTTCAGTTTCTTCCTGTGTGACAGATGAGAAACACGTTCAATCTGCTGGTGTTTGTTTGTCCGCTGCTGTTCTTGACGTGTGAGAGAAAGTGAAATCAGAAGAAACATAAATAAATCAGGGATCAGATGCCAGAAGGAGGCAGTCAGAGGAAGTGGGACCACATACACACACAAACACACATCTTTATCTTTATTGCAGATAAGGAATGACTGTGCAGCTTACTGTTCTTACTCACCACTGCACAAAACAAAACGTGCTTCCACCCACAGACTGAGCAGGGAGGTCTTTCTTTTGACGATCAGCTGCATTTCTGACATGAAGTTATTCTAATGAAAGTGTTTTAATTGATGTTTTCATGTCCTGCAACACTCAAGACATGAAAACTGAAGCTAATGCAAAGGTGTCTAAAACTGCAGTACCTCGAGTGGCCACTTGAGGCTGGCACCAGAATATATTTCAAATTTCAAAACACCAAACTTCATGGAAGACTTCCAACATGTTCACAGCTTGGTACAAAAACAGAATCAACAACTTACTCTTCTATTTATGACAGTGCAGTGGATGAATTTAAAATTCCTCACCAGTATCAATTAAATTGAGGCGTGTTTTTATCATACATATCAGCTAGTTTTCCACTTTTAACAGGCTCTCATTGCTTTTTAGAGTGATCATTTCACAGCTCAGGTCAGCCCCTCTCACAAATAGAATCTCGTTCAATGGGAAACACTTTTGTCATCCGGGTTTTTGAATTAGCCTCAGACATAGATTGAATAGTTGTGATATTTGCCCAAGCTACTCTCCAGCTCCACCCTCTTGTCCAACTACTATTTTTGGGCTTTTGATGAAGCCTTTATTAGATAGGAGAGTAGGAAATCAGGGAGAGAGTTCAGGAATGGCATGCAGAAAAGGAGCCACAGGTTGGACTTGAACCCGGGCTGCCCGCTTGGAGGACTAAAGCCTCTGTAGTGGTGCGACCTAACCGTTGGGCATATAGTCGGTCAAATAGGTCACTTCTGGCTCCAAAAAACAAGATGCCGCTGACGATGATACTAAGCCAAAGGCTTCAAAATGGCAATCTACACACCAATGGATGACTTCAGGATGCATAAGTCAACTTTTTCAACAGTTACAAAAATATAGATTTGCAGTATATACCAGGTATTGGATGGAAAACTAAGCAGGGTCTTTACAAGAAACAGTGATGATAAAGCAGAATCCATTATGTCTTATATTTACTTCCCGATACCCCAACTTTTACCCATACCCTCCCAAATGTCCCTCTTAACTTTCATAAGATAATATGCATCATGTTTGTATCGTATAAACATTTGTATTGTGTGTCTAAATCCTTCTCTGGTCTCTGTGTGGTATTAGCTGCATGTGCTCTGTAATTTATGAGTGCTGAATGTTTGCATCCCACTGCTGTAAAACTAACAGTTCCACTCGGAAAAAAATAAGTATTTAATTTCTTCAGGCTTTCCCTCAAAATTAGGAAGACGTTGGATCAGACGAGAGTCTTTCAGTCCGGTCATACCAAACAATTTAGGCAAATTTATGTAAACAATAAACAGTCCTCTGAGTTTCATGTCTTTTATTGTGCTGGAAGACAGTTTAAGTCTTGTTTAATTGCTTTCAGCAAAAGATAAACAAGCTCCAATTGAACATTTTGAGTTTAAGAGTCGCTGTGCTTCACTGAGGGTTGAGAACATTTTCCTTCCCGTGGGCTCAAGAATTCTTTACAAAATCTGTCTCTTAACTCAAACAACAAATAAAGCTGTGGTTTTGAGTTCCTGGAAAGTGTTTTCCTCTCTTCTGTTCCCTGTTTAATGCAGACATGTCCCCTGGTACTCAACATTTGACTGCTGCTGACAGTTATTATTACAAATCATCTCTTTAGGCATACTCAGGATATGATTATCATGGATTAAGTTTTTTTTATACCTTTCAGATGATTATCAGTAAACACGGGGAGCCTACAGTATCCTATGGTTTGTTGTCATTGCTGTCTCCGACAATTTCCTGGCTCACACAGTCTCACTTTTCAAAACTCTTGTTGCACAGCTGGAGGACAAGTAAACTGTCTGCCTTCAGGTTTTATCTCCAGGAGTACAAATTACAGAACAGCATGGGAAATGAATTCACTAATTTCAAGCTTTTTGGGGGTTTGTTCTGTCTGAGGGGTCTTTGTAACGCAGGAATGCAGCTTTTTTTTTTCTGGTCATCTATCTTAATTCTAGAGGTTTATATTTTATGAGAAATGTCTCTGATAGCTCAGGAGTCCTGAAGATCTGTGATTATTTGTTCTATTACGCCTGCCTTTCATCTGCAACCCTGTGACTAATGTTCACTTCCCCCGAGAGGAATCAAGAGGACTTTCTGTTGGAGCCAAAATACTTTAGTCAGGATTTGCAATGATCAAAAGGCCGCTGCTTTTTCGCATCAGTTTTCTTTCTCTTTCATTCTTTCCCATTGTTCTCTCGCTCTTTCTCTCTGTCAGTCTTTTTCTTTTACACGTCTTTCTTACTCCAGTGATATCAAGTTTTCCGAGGATTAGTTTGATAGGTGGCTGTTTTGTTAAATACTATATGAGAAGATCCATACCGCTCTGATATCTGTCCGTTTCAATGTACAGCTACAGCCAGCAGCTCGTTAGCTTAGCATAGCATAAGCATTGTACAAGGGAAACCTCTGTTATAAGGGACTATTCTTTACTAGCACAATTTCTTAATCAGTATTATCACATAAATAATACTGATTATACAACATCAAATGATGCAGTGTTGCCTTTATTGTAGGGATAGGATAGTGGATAGAGTCGGAAATCAGGGAAAGAAGTCATTTAAGGATACTTTTCCAATAGAAAAGGACAGCTGTCATTAAAAGTAACACATGAACACCAAGATTCCTTCAAGTGTTTGTGTCGCCATGTCGGCTTGTCCCCACCTCCCCAACGCTGTAAACCTAGGGGAAACACTGTGATGTTCAACATCCTGTGCCATCAAGAAATAATATGTAATGTAATATAATATGTAAATGTAATATCTCCTGTCCCAAAAACATGCAGATAGAGCTCATTAAAACAAAGTTGTTTTTTGTAAGAATCTATTGAGTGATGTAATTCTCCTCTTCTCCATTCTGCACAGTGCCTTACACAAAGCGACCCCTGTAGTCTGAGTCTAAATGTAACATTGATAATCTTCTTTATTCAAGATCGACTTAAAGCAGTTCTTTGTCATAATGCAACAACAACAAAAACTTGCATTGATTCCAGAAGTTGCATCTTGTTTTCTCCTTCAGGCTGTAGTGTGAGAAATTACACTTTTCTTTTTTTTTTTTAGATTCATTTTTTTTTAAGCTTTATTGTGCCTTCATTAGAGCGACAGGACAGCGGATCGAGCTGGAAATCAGGGAAGAGAGAGTGGGGAATGGCGTGCGGCACAGGAGCCACAGGTCGGATTTAAACTCGGGCTGCCCACTCAGGGGACTGTATCCTCTGTACATGCAGGCGCGCCAACCACTAGGCCACCAGTGCCCCAAGCGTTTCCTAAAATAACAACAGCTGCATTTCATACAGTAGAATGCACGCTCTGAAATGTTGCAGTATCTAACACGTTACTACAGTTTGAACATCAGCTGAAGTTTTCTTGGACACAGCAGACGTCAACAAACAAACCCTGAGGTCTGTCAGCTTCATTCAGGCCAGATTCTTCTTCCCAGAGGTTGATGACGTCTGTATTGCACGATTCAATGGACCATCAGATCTGCTCCCAGTGGTGTTCTCAGCAGAGTGACGACTCAGAGTCATGGAAGACGGCTTTTCTAAAAGTATGATCCAGTGCAGTGTTACTAATACTTAACCACGCAAGAGTCAAATATTTGCCAACCCTGTTCAAATGGCTGAATCGGATTTTCCTGTTGTCACCTGCTGGCTCTCGGTGATTTGCATGAACACGCATTGCAAAGAAGATTTGCATGAAACAAATGTACAGGAGAGATTTATATTTCCTCACTGTTTTCACCACAATGTTTTGTTACAAACGGTGGTATCATTACCACAGCAAGCAAGTCTTATGTTTCAGTTATGAGTCATTTTTACATTATTTCATTGAATCTAACTTCATTCAACAAATTTCAAGAAAAACTATAATGTCAAGCCCAGAGCTATGACTTTAAGACCCTAAATATTGGTCACACTGGTCTACACAGTGTAGGTAGGGCCGTATGTCATGCACTGAGTTATCTTGGGACTTGATTATCTTCACTGTTTTTGGTTAAATTATTATAATAGCTCTGGATTTATTTTCATGAAGGTTTGTGGAGGTATTCATGGTCACCAGAGGGTGAATCCCAGTGACTTTGTTGATTGTTTGTTTTTCTTGTACCACTATAGGACGTTGACTTTTGAAGGTTTGAATAAACTCTCTGAAGATCTTTTGGATGGTTTGTCTTGATATTTGGTTCGGCCGTTCATGACACCCAAAGGATGAACTCGCACAAGTTATTGATCCATTTACTTTTTACTTCATCGGATTTATTTATTGCCAAATAGCTGGAATACAGACTTATACCGTGAACATTGTACTCATGGACTCACCATGCTAGGATTACCGTTGTAAGTATGTTAGCATGCTGTAGTTATCATTTAGGTAAAACAACTACTGTGCCCTAGCACGGCAACACACAGCTATACACAGCTACAGTTTATGTTGTAGCCAAAGTCAGAGAGAGAAAAAAACAAGCTCACATGTGTTCATGGCTTCTTCTTTTTTTTTTCAGAGGAGGAAACTCTTATAAATGTTTTAGGCTAACTGTTAAACCTGAACACATCCTAGCTCAAGACACGCTACAGAGCCTTGTTTTAACAGAAGCAGCCAACAACCAGAACCCACATCCCACCGTGCTTTTACTTGTCTGGGAACCATGACTACAGGACCCCCCCCCCCCCCCCCCCCCACTATGATTAAACAACCACAGTGACCACGGCCCACTCTGGCCAGCACAACCTTAGGTGTGAGTTTACAAGAAGCGTGGTTGAGGATTGGCCTCAGGAGAGCGTAATCTGCCCCCACGCGCTGTGACATCACCGTGATACATGTTAGGTGTTACTTTTTCTTTCAGTTACTTTTTCTTTCAGTCTATTGTTGACTTCCTGCGGTGGATGAGTAAGTCTAGTAACGTGTTGGGAAAAGGATATGAATCTACAAAGGTTCAGTGAGCAATGCTTTGTTAAGAGCCTATCTGACCACACAGATATCTGTAGCTTCTGTCAGAGAAGGAATGGAAAACACTTGGTGACACATCGCTAAATTAATTTTCTGTCAGTGACTCAGGAGAATGCTGTTTTTATCTCATGGCCCATTTAAGTTAAGCAAGTTTCAGATTCAGACAAAGTGTTTCTGTGTGTAGATCATGGCCGTGCTGTCATATGACCTCTCAACGCAACCCAGCGTGGAAATTCATTTGTAACCCCTAAGCAATTAATGACTCACTGAATCATAATCCCTTTGTGCGTTAAATCAAGCCCTCTTTTGTCTGCACTTTCCCTCAAGCGCCTTGCATGACCTCTCCATCCGTTCCTAAAACTCTAAACTCCCTGCAGACTCGACACAGGACAACAGTCTGTTTTCCTGTTCACTCTCCCCTACTACTCCCTCCTCAAGATGATCCTAATGAAGTCATCCTCGTGTGATTAAAGGCCATGTGTGTCTGCTTCACACTGCTGGGGTCAGATCATTCAAAGGGAGAGAGAGAGAGAGAGCTAATTACCTCGCTGCAGACATAGGCATTAATAGAATCTGACCTGATTGTGTTCGGAGGAGCTGGAAGCCTAATTAATTCCTTTTGAAGAGAAATGTTTTTCTTTGCAGTCTTTCTGTTTGAAATCTTAGACCGGGTACATTTTGTGTTTCTATTGAAATAATTTCTTTTGTTGGAGTAAACCAGTGATGCATTCATCTAATGTAGTAAACACTAAAAGTTCAAATCAAAAGAGGATTATGAATAAGGTATCTTCTAACCACAGCTACTTACTGTGTTTTCATTCAATTTACATTTCAACAATATTTCATTGACTTCTTCAAGAGATTATTGAGTATTTCAACTCCACCTAATGAATTGAAACAATATACACACATTGTGTTCAACTGGAAGCTCTGCACATTCAACAGACATGTTATTTTTAGGAGTTGACCTATAGTGGCAGGATGAATCAATCAAATGCAAGAGTTTGACCAAGGGGACTGATGGTCAATTTAATGTAGCCCACGATCGCTCTTCCAAACCTTAACAAGCAGTTGTGGTGCCTAATCTGACCAAACTGCAAACATTGACCCCTTTGTCAACGGGTGTTTGGTTGTACAGACTTGCTCTTGGTAGAAATGCTTCTGTTGGATATACTTGTTTAAAAAAAAAACAGCGTGGTCTTATTAGATTGGAACATTTGTGTATCTGCATTGGCAGCCAAAGCTTATGGGTATGTACATCTATAATAAATGTGGGCATCCAGAACTAGTTCCCTCCATTAACCATGTCAGTTCTTGCAGGTAGTAATGAAGTTGTATTGTATTCATCTCTCACAGGTGTTGCATTTCATGGGATAAAAAGAAAGGATGGGAACTGGGAAATTATGGAGTTACATATTTTTGATTTTAAAGTGAGTGCTGGGAGTGGTCATTTCCCAACTTTTACTTTTCTGACTAAATGACAGTTGAAAGAGCCCAGGCTAAAAGAAGTCTAATTAAAAGGTTTTTTTTTCTACGTGACCACAGCATTAGACACAAAGCCAACCGAGCACTTTGCTTTAAAAATAATATCAGCCCTGTGGGATTCACTCTCCTCCTCTGAATGACTTTGACCAAGCCCATAGTCGGGACACATTACACCCAGAACACACTGGCACAATCTCAACTCTGTCATTGGTCTGCCTGTGGCCCAGTCTATGGTCTGAAGCCAAGAATAATGTTGTTGACCTGCCGGAGTGACTCAAGTGCTGCGAATCATGTCTGTACAAACAGTTTTAGCTCTGGTGTCCCTTTGAGTCTTTGTGACTATTCAAAGGGGAAAGAAATCTGTCATCTGATACTCTACCACTGCGATCTGTTCAAAATCTTATTTTGTCTTTCCGTTTAACGCCGAGCTGTTGTGTTTGCTCGAGTTAGTGACTTACAGTAGATTTCACAGAATAACTTTCGACAACTCCCAAAGGAGAACAGGCAAAGAACAAATTTGCATTGTTGCGGGATGTTTGTGGAGGTGGAAAGAGCATGAGTGGAAGGAAATCATTCTTGCAGATCTGAAATGTTTCTGTAGCCACAACATATCTTTGACTGTTTTGGATTGAGGTCTATCTCGGGTAATTTGGGGTGAAAAATGTTGATTTCTTCAGTTTCAGATTTGTCTGTTGACAAGTTAGATTGCAGTGTTGCTTTTCAACTAAGGCTTGTTAAATAATATGATTTTGTGATGATCTCGTCACTACCTCTATTTAGAGGTGTTTTAGTCAAGACAACTTTCAACAGAGCAAGAGTAATTGAGTGAATTGAGTCTGAGACAAGAACAAGATTGGAAGGGACTGAAACAGAGTCAAGACCAGATCCAGACTGGAAGCATTCATGTCGGAGCTGACATTGTCTGCACTTAATGTGATTTCACTTTATAGACATTGTCTATGCAGCAATATGTCGTCTTTGTTTATGTATTTATCTTAAGTGAAAATTAAACTTATGGCAACATTAGTTGCTACATGTCCTGTCCCCCCAATTTACCCTCAAGCTAACACTGCATTATCGACATCCACTGCAGCTTGTCATTTTTTTAAATCAGACATTTTTCACATGCAACTGAGTGAAATCCCATGAGTTGTGGTCTTAAAAAGCCTAGAAAAACAAAATAATATATTTTGTTGAAGCCCAAAAATACAGAGTGGAAGTACGTCCAGTCCAAGACAAGACTGAAACCTTCAAAAAATGTTCTCGAGACAGAGAAAGAACTTAAGGACACCAGTGCTGCAGTGTAGAGTTATTCACATTTAGATGTAGATTAATTTCCCTGCTTTATAAGTCATGATTTCATTTTCATTTAAATGTTCTTTCATGTTCCTAAGAAACTCTTTTCCCTCCAGAGTGTAGTCATGACACATCGTCCCGTCTGTGGAGACATTTCTGTTTTTATCTCTGTTGATATGGAGCTCGCCAACATTAGACAGAACACAATCTGTCCTGTTAAAATGTCTTCTAAAACTTTGTAAAGCTTTTCCATACACAAACCAGGTGGATACATAAAAAGTTCCTCGACATAAATCAGTTCTCAGTATTTTCGTTGTTCCACATCCTGCTTCCTACTGGCCCAACACAAACTGTTACATGTCAGGCAGTTTAATAAAAAACAATGAAAGGTTCAATGTCTGACATGTCTGACCTGAGTTCCTACTCATTTCTGTGAACTGGTTGTTGTTTTGAGCGCTCAAGTGCTATTGGCTATCCATTCAGGAAGTTCTTCCCATTTTGTGATTCTGACTGATGGTAGTCTGCCCTTGTCTGACCTTGAGTTCCTGAACCAGGCAGGTTAGCCGGTTCAGAGAGACGAATGGATTTGGAGAGCAGATTAGTAGCCCGTGTGGGAATATTGAATGCATCAGACATTTGAAAACCACATTTCTGCATGTGAAGGGATATCGTCACTGTTCCTTAGTTTGGCCTTGTGTGCTCTTTCTTTGTCCAGACAGCAGAGTTGAATCTGTTTTTCCAGAACGTCTGCCCACTTTAATGATTTTCTTCAGCTTGGTGAGTCATAACCGAAGGGGGAGTTCTTCGCTGTGATCCAGTTGTTTGAGCCAGGCTCTGTCGGTAGTAGACAGACATCAGCGTCCCAACTCCTCTGCCTGCCAAAAGCCTCTTAGTGGCACAATGATGTTTGCCTATTTCTAAAGATGGGACAGACATCACCACACCTTTTTTAAGGGGGATTTTGGATAATCTAACATGGATCATACCTTTCTCTAGGGAACCTTTCCATAACGCTGTCAGAAACAGAAAGACAATCTGAGACTATTAGTAGCAAAACCAAATATTTCTAGTGTTTCTCCCGAATCCTCACGGATGATGTTGCAGCCATGACAGTTTGTTGTGTTGCTGCTGGCTGCAGTAATCTAATGGAGCACATTTTTTTGTAACCATAAGTCGTTAAGATCCAAAACCATATGTTAAAAAATAGTATGGTCTGATTAAGAGATAGTTTTCAGATCACATAGCTTACTTGGTTCCAGCTTATTCTTTTCATGATTTCTTTTCTCAGTTGTACGGAAGCCCTGAGCAGACATGCATCCAAACATTTTATTTACTCAGTTGACACATGATAAGGAGTATCACGCCCTCATCAAAAGAAAACAATCTCTTTTTCCTGACATGATCAGAAAAGAAGTTTGAGATCTCAAGACCACAACTAGATATTTCTCGTTATAGATCCTCATTATCGCAGTAAATTGTCCGCTTAGGGCTCCCGTACAGTTGGACAAATACAAACATCTTTTATCTTATGCAGCCCTACAAGCCTTGACCCTTTTCTATGTGTTATAGAGCTGAGATACATTCAAAACAATGAGTCAGCTGCCTATGACTCCCTAAACACACTTCTGGCTTGTTGCTGTTCCGAAACTTTGAATGTTTTTTTGCGACTGAATATGAGAACTATGTCCGGATGTTTTCATAATTGTTGCAACGCTGTAATGCCACTTGCCAATCATGGCCCATCCGTAAACAAAGCACTGCTATTTTGAGGGATGTTAAGTGATGAGTGAGTCCTTGCAGTTTCAGCCGTAAGTTTGTGCATCAGGAAAAGTCTGAAGCCCGACGATCTCGCGTATTAGCTTGGCATTAGCTTTCTTCTAGAATGCATCTAAGCTAGTAAGTGGCATTGGTCAAGTGTGAGGTCAAGGAGGGGTGTTTTCAAATGCCACAGATGCGAGGCTCAGGGTAGCTCCAAGTGATTCACTGAGGAATTTGTTTACTTGTGGCGCAGCTACAAATAACTGTAGGGTTTAAAAAGGGTGAGAAACGACTTCCCTTCCAGGCAGCCATACAACATAAACAGAGCTGTGAGGGGAAATTCTGGAGCGTCTTATTAAAGCACAACCACTACACATGTTCCACACTGCCACATGGATCCCATTACTCACTGAGAAGCTTTTTTTTCCATCAGGCCTGCTGGCCCCCGACTCCCTCATCCTCATTCTGGCAATTTGTTTGACTTTGATTTGGATAGATCCTTAAACCATGTTTTTAATTTGTCTTGGACTGACACTGTTTGAAACTATGTAAGAGGAAAAGTGCGCTCTGCTTAGTCCAGGCTGACAGTGTTTAAAGACTATGTTTGGCACAAGAGCAGAGTCTACGTGTTTGACCCACAAATTATCCACACCTGAAGTTGACTCTGAAGTTGACCTCGAATCTCTGGCTCTGACATGTGTGTGAGATATGTAATATATAACCATTTCCCTCCAGTTATTACTTATTCCTTCCAGTTTGAATCTGTTTTTAACCCTACGTTTCTTCTCCTCTTTCCCATTCAGGCTTTTGGGAACGCGAAGACAGCGCACAATAACAACTCGAGTCGCTTTGGCAAATTCATCCAGGTGAACTACCAGGAGAGCGGCACTGTGAGAGGGTGAGGAACCAGAGACAAACTCTTCCAATATTCCCCCGGAAAATTTGGATTTCAAACTAACCATGTTGTTGTCCATTTTCTCAGAGCATATGTGGAGAAGTACCTCCTGGAGAAGTCAAGGCTGGTCTATCAGGAGCACAATGAGAGGTGAGCACCTCTCAGAAAACCAATCACAATAATAATCCTAGAAATGAAAAACTAAAGTACGTTATTTTATGAACCAGAAAGTCACATGTAGAGACCACCTCTGATTAATAATGAATAAGTACTCACTGGCACTTTAATTCTCTGTATGCAATGCAATATCAGGCATGTAGGCCAATGTGAAGTTTATGAAAAAACAACATTTTAGTATGCTTTTAATATATTATTATACTGAGAGATAATAGATGGTGTTTAGGGTCCCTGTCTTATTATGAAATGAATGTTATTGGAGTTTTGGCAGACAATGTGGATCTGAGTGTCCTTAACCTAAAGATCATTTTGTTAAAGTTTGCCAAAGTGTGATTCATGAATCAGCTGAGCTCTAAGTGAGACAGACAGTAATGTGTTTGTCCGGCTGGACAGTGTGACGAGGGTTAACCTCACCATGGGGGGGCTCACCGAGGGCCTCCTGCGTTAGCCAACACTTATTGAGATGGATTGCTGACTCCAGGCCCGTAAAAGCTTGCATGTGTTTGTGTGTGTGTTTCTTTGTATGTGTTATAAGTGGACCTCGGTTACACAGCTGCTGCACATTGTGTGACCCCTGACCTCTATGCTGCAACTCCTAATGCTTTCAAACACACACACACACACACACACACACACACACACACACACACACACACACACACACCTTTGCTTTTTATATTACTATACTAAATGTATGTATGTTACAGTGGTACTACCTTGGAACAAGCTGTTTGTGTCGTACCTGGCTAAAGTGTTCATGCTAAATGCTAGCAAGCTGACCAGCTAACTGTACACGTGTTAATGTCCTGCTGTCGCTTACTGCCATTTTAGTATCAAGTGTTAAAGCTAACAAGCCAAATAGCTAAACATTTAATCTTTACATCAACTGTTTGGTTACTTTTGTAACACGGTTCTTTGCTGTTTGTGGACTTGTTCACATGCCAACATTAGTCAGCTAAGAGTTATGCTAACTGAGCAACATATTTTGACTTGTAACAAAAGTAAAATACAAAATAAACATATTTTGTGTCATTGGGATACAAGCCTTTAGTTTCTTTTCTCTCTAAAAGAACTGTAGCCCCCTATTTATGCCGATCATGCACTATTTACTTGCAATTAGAAAATGATTTTGTCTCATTTTTGTTTATAGTACTCTGGTAATAAGTCACCCAATTATGTTTTTTTTTTTTTTGGTAAGAATTGTATTTCATCAGAGTCTGATGTAACTCACCAAAACATGCTTTGTTTGTCTGTATTCTGCAGAAACTACCACGTGTTTTACTACCTGCTGGCAGGAGCGAGTGAAGAAGAGAGGACAGCCTTTCACCTCATGAAGCCTGAAGAATATCATTACCTCAGTCAGGTGGGACCTTCACTATCCAACACAACAAACTATTTAACAACATCCAGACATCAGAAAGTTTTCTTCTGGTGGTTGACAATTTCTCTTTTTTTATGTTGATCTATTTGTCTGGTGTGTTTTGATGTGTGTGTGATATTTTAGCCTATATGTTTGTATGTGTTTGTAATGGTGTCGCCTAACTAATCAAGTTACTTCTACACCTCTGATAACAGGGAAAAGAGAGAATCACGTCCCCATTCAATCTTTGACAAATATCAACAAATACACACATACAAAGACAAATATAGTATTTCTATGGAATCCGATTCATGTCAAATCTAGAGAGAGAAATTAAACAAATGACATTGTTTCACACGCGCAAATTTTAACTTACACGCACACAATAAAACTCTCTGCTACCTGTGCAGCTCTCTGTTGATGAATTTGTGAGCGAGGTTATTTATGTGTGCGAAGAGTTTTATTGAATGCGTGACAATTAATACCTGCATGTGTGACCTAATTTAAAACGCTCACTATTATAGTTCATCACACTCGTGACTATTGATAGGAAACAAATGCCATATATTGCTCTCTGTAGCTTTCATTGCCCGCCACAAAAACAGGTTTCACATAACCTTGAAACAGAGCCACACCACACACACACACACACACACACACACACACACACACACACACATAACACACACATAAGACACACACACATAACACACACATTACGCATATGGAATGTGGATGTTGTGTAAAACTTGTGGCATCTCTGCCTTCGAGCTTTGACAGTCAAGAAAACTAGCGACCTGCTCTCCTCCTCCCAAATCCTCCCGCCTACGCACAACAGAGCAGGCAATTCCTTCCATTCCTTCCGGCCACTCACATGCACATGCATACACACACACACACACACACACACACACACACACACACACACACACACATACGTTCAAACACAAAAACATTCCTGCACTCTTGTTCTCTGGTGTCTTTTATTCTCTGCAACATCAGAAATCACACTCTTGCACCAGCTTCAGCTCGTGCATGGATTTAGAAACTCTACTTGAACTTGTTTACAAGCCATGTAAACGAGTTTGTTTGTGGCTGCCTTTTATTTTTCGTCATTTATTTGTGTTTCCTTTTTTTACTAATAAGTCATTCTACATTTTGCTTTCAGGACCACACATCTTGATCTGCATGCCTAAATATCCCAATTAACCACAAATATACCTTTAAAAAGACAGTTTGAATAGTGAGCTGTTGGTTTTTATGTGAGGTTCATCATGTCCAGGCATTGGATAGTGAACATAGAAACTTGGAACTTCTTTGAATGCTAGAAATAAAAAAAGATCATTAAAAGGGAAGGAGTCTTGTGAATTTTTATTCTGTGACATTAGGTTAACATGCTGCAGTGGTAACTAGCGAGCCAGTCTTTGAGGTTTATGTAACACAAACAGATTAAAAAAGAAAGTTTCCAAAAATAACAATGTTGCTGCTTTTTCATTAGAATTAAATATCCAAAATAAACACAACATGCCTCAAGTTTTGGTACACTTCCTTTTTCCATGAACTTTTTTTCCAGCGTTGTAGGAAGACAACCATCTTACATCACAACATCATCAGACTATCTGTGGTGTTACCATTTGATCTTGAAACCTCCAGTTGCAGACGTAACACGCTGTGACTCTAAAGACACAACTGAGTCACATAAGCTAAATTTTTTTTTTTTTTTATGATATGAAACCGAAAAAAATCCTAAGAGCTTACAGAAGCAGAAAGGACGTTGTGTAAAAAAACAAAATCACATGAATTAGCCCCCCCCCACCCCCTCCCCCACCCCCAGAAAAATCTTACTTGCCTATTTTTGCAGCCTCACTTTTTTGTCTTTATGTTGCTGAACAACAACACCTGAAGTTTCCCTCTGAGGATCAATAAAGGATTATCTTATCTTATCAGACCTGCAGAGACATTTGACATGCCATATGAATAAAATATATTTGCTTGCAGAATGGAAAACCATTCAATGCCTTATTGGCATTTATTTAAACCACAAGTTTAACATAGTGTGATTTCATCTCTAAAAGAAACATGTTAGCCGGCAGATCTCTGTGCAGTATTCATTAAAAGCATGCAAATGTACGGGCCCTCCTTTAATGACCTGAATTATTTGATCATGCCATATGCTTATTGTTCAATGACTGTGCATCCATCTCTCTCCTCTGTATCTCTAAGCTTTTAAATGCTTGTCTTATCACTGTCTTTGAGTTCTTAATATTCGCCCGTGTCATTGTGTTATGAACAGATTTGTAGAGTTCAGTCATTGCTTGTATCTAAACTGCATGTGCTTCCATTGCTTCTAATTGCACAGACATCTGTGAACATATTTCATCCTGCAGTATCTATTTCTATTGGAATGCTGCTGTCTAACCTTATCCCTGCCTTTTAAAATCTGCCTCAACATTTCCAGATGACAAAGTCAACCAACCAACTGCACTGGGACAGTTACTGTGACAGTGAACCGGTCAGTATGTGTCTCAGCCCTCTGTGTGTGTGTGTGTGTGTGTGTGTGTGTGTGTGTACTGTATGTGGGTGTTTAGGTGTTAAAGAAACATTAACGCATAGATTTTTAAGTCACCCGAGCACTCGAAGGAGCTCAAGCTACGTTTTCCCCTCACATCTCCACGCTCCCTCCCTGTCCTCCGCCTCACCCGCTCATGTTGTTGCTTTTGGGGAGATTTCCTGGTGTGGTGTGGGTTGTGTTTATTTGAGCTTTGTTTGTTTTCGCTGTTCACTGTTGTTCTGCTTCTGTGAGTTATGTTGGTATGTCTAGTCATATCCTGACCACTGTAGCTGCTGTGCTTCTGTAACCTGTGGGACTTTTTTGATCATTGACAGTGCAGTGTTTTTAGTACTCAAAGTGAAATCCTCCACGTCCTCGCTAAGTTTGTAACATTTTGGGGTTGATTTCAACAGCTGAAGATTACCACAAAGACCCGAACTTCATCAGTAAATGAAGGGTTTTATTGTCAGTCTTTATATACCAATACAATCACATTTAGTGTATGGTGTTTGGCCAAAGCTCTTATCTGCTTGTGGGACAGCCCTGCTGAACATTTTTTGACTTAGATTTAATATAAATATATCTAATTTACAGTAGACATACATTTGGTGTGAATCAAATCATCCTACTCAGCCCAATAAGCCCTTCACAGAGTGAATGTGTTTGCTTAAAAAAAACAACCTGAAACGCTAAAGAACATACTTCAATTATACAGTATTTATGTAGCAACAGATCTGCAGTGAATTTCTCAGAATCAGAGGACACACTATCACCTTTCAGTGGCTGAGTTTCACATGTGATCTCATGCTGCTCTTAACAGAAATACTTAAATAGTACTGTTTGATGTCAATGATCAAAAATGTCATTTTGGATATATGTTTGGGATTTGTTTGTGTTCTTTTTGCTCGTAAGTAAGGTTTCCATTTATTAACACAAAGAGGGAAGGTGACAATGGTGATACAATTATGAAAAGTACCAACAACAACAAAAATCTTGATTCTTTAGTGCACACTTGTTGACTGCACCTGTGTGCAAAACTGTAACATTCATAGTGTTGTTCATAAAACAAATGATAACACATCTCAGTCAACCTTCTGAATTTAACATTTGAAGGCATTAAAGAAAACAGCAATGGTATCACATGAGTCACATATTTATGATTGTAGTGAGTTTTCTGTGTGTCTCTTGTTTCATAAACAACATCTGGATGATTACTATAACACCTTGTTACTACACTGGCAGATTGTTTTTGCTGGAAACATGTTAGAACAGCTTAAACTTTATATCATGTAACATTTCTCTTCAGTGGAAATATAACAGCAGAGTCACTAACAGGTCACAGTAGGGTTTGTGCCATGAAAGCACAGAGTGAGGGAGGAAACAAGGAGGCACGTTGGAGTAAGTATGAGTCTCACGTTTGGAGTGTTTGTGTTTCCGAAGCCTCGGTATGTGATAATTATGGCATCCATAGTGGAATGAGCCCATAAAGCAGAGAGCAGACCTCACATTACGGTGGCTGTATGAAGTGAAACACTGCAGTTATGTTGTTACATCAAAGTGTTTGATCTTCATCTGGGAAAAAAAGATCTAATCTAGATATATTCATAAACACACACACTCGTGTGCACTTAGTTGCAGTGATTCATGTTGCACTACCTTTATGCATCCTTTTTATAGTAATGACCAAATTTGTCTTTTTTTTGTAATTAAGACCTGCACATTTTCTAGATCCCATTCACTGTATAGAATGTGAACGGACTCATTTTACTTACATACCTGAACATGCATATAAGCACCTTTCTGCTCACCTTATTGTCGGTGCATCAAAACAAACTTCCCCCCCCTGTCTCCTCTTTTTTTTTTTAACTTAGCTCATCCATCACTCAAATTCCAGAAAAACCCATAAAATGCTCCTCTTTTGCCAGCTTGCCAAATTTCCACGGGGTTGCTTTTAGCTAGAAGCTGAGCCAGATTTTCCACTACATGAGCAGAACCTGCAAACACTGCTGTGACTGGATGCTCTGCACGTCAGAGTGTCGCTGTTCTGTGAGGCGTCTTAATGATAGCTTATTTGAGCACAAGTCATTTATTTTCTCTGATTCTGACCACTTTGCTGTTTTTTATTGTTTCGGCTGCGAAGTCAACTCAAACTATTTTGAGCCTCTTAGCCGAGCACTTTGTAAACATTAGAAACATCCCTGCACAGTTTGAGTCAACACTCTTAATAGTAAGTTGTCGTCTGCTCCTCCAGGCTAGTGTGTCGTAACAGCTGCTGTTAGCTTGATAACACCGGGTTCCTGATGTTTTTTTGCAGGATTGTTTCACGGTGGAAGGAGAAGACCTGAAGCACGACTTTGAGAGGCTTCAGCTCGCTATGGAGATGGTGGGCTTTCTCCCTTCAACACGCAAACAGTGAGTGACACAAACACAACCAGGGCTGCAAAACTGGGTCCAATTTAAACATGATCAAAATACTTGCTATAAACACATCACAAAAGTCTGAACTCATTACAGTAAATCTGAAAAAAAAAAAGTCCTATTTAAGTAAAGCGAAAAAATAATCTTGAAGAGTCTTCTTCACTGTTGTTTAGGATCTTTTCTCTGCTGTCGGCCATCCTTCACCTGGGCAACATCCGCTACAAGAGGAAAACCTACAGAGAGGACTCCATCGATATCTGTAACCCTGAGGTGCTGCCTGTTGTCTCCGAACTGCTGGAGGTATGTAAAAAAAAAAAAAAAAAAAACATTCTCAGACATGAACTAAAAACAAGACTTTACTTCCTGAAGTGATTTGTATGCTATTTAAGTCGGTCTAATTTCACTTTCTACTGGCGTCTTCTCGTCATCTGAAGAAGAAGACATGGCCGCAAAAAGTTTTTATTCCATTACAATCAAAACGTTTGGCCTGAACTTGTCGAAACGTTGTGTTTGTGATGGAGTAAAAACTTTTTCTGGCATTTGAGCAAGTGTGCAGACATATCTTGACTCTTCCTCAGTCTGCTGTTTTTTTTGCCCTGTACCTACAGGATGTGTTTATACTACCCTCTTTTCTTAAACTCGCAAAATAATCTTCATAAAGTCTACCAAATGCTGTATTGCTTTTTTCAAAGTGAGTTTCTTAAGGTTTGGGATACGATTCATTTCGTTCTCTCCAGCTGAAGAATGATTCAGAAGTAGTTAGATACATTTGGATCTAATGAGAATATTATAATTGTGAGTGTGGTTTAAGGATTAAATACATAATTGTTGTTTTGGCGTAATTAAGTGACGAGACTGTTTAATTAAAAATTAGCTGTTAGATTAACGTATTATTATTTACAGAACATTTCATCGAGATGTGTTCACTCCCTGTGCTTCAGGCAAACATCATTCATGACCAAATCATTGAAGATAAAGGCACATGAGATAAGGAGGTGCCAGCTGTGTGTTTGTGCCCATCTGTCACATCTCCTCTGTTAACTGAAGGTCTGCGCTGACTGGATGTTTGTAGCACAGTGTGATCCAGCAGCCTGCACACTAAAGAGACTAAAAAGACTGTGAAAGTCAACGTGTCACAATTACATTTGATTATTCAGAATTCTCTCGTCACTGTTGCTGCTGTATGTTGATGAAAGTCCACACTTCGGTACATTGCACTGAATGATTTCTGTCTGTCGTGACCAGGTGAAAGAAGAGACGCTGTTCGAAGCTCTCACCACACGGAAGACGGTTACTGTTGGAGAGAAGCTGATTGTTCCTTACAAACTATCAGAGGTGAGACGGTTCTTCTGTTTTGCTAACGTTAATGTTAGCGTGCTCAAATTTAGACATTATGTTAATATAGAAGCCAAATCCAAGGTGGTCTGAGGCCGTACAGGAGACAGAATAACAACTCTTCAGGTAGAAATGGATCAATGGAAAAGCATTCTGTTTGAACTTGGAGTCCATTGACAGACTTTCTGCAGAAATAGTTTGACGAGTTGACAGGCACACTGCTGCTCCAGACACATACATGAGCGGAAATCAGTGCGATCAATACTTCCACTGCATTTCCAATTCTTCCAAGAATCAAATTAGACTTTAATATTAAGAGTCATTTTTGCTGTAAATCAAAGTTCTGTATTTGGATTAAAAGGATATTTGCACACCACATTTCATACAACAAACATAAACCTTAAAAAAATAATATTAATAATGAATTAATTTTGTAGCACCCCGATCTCTTCCATGAATAAATAAAGTATAATTCCCTAAAATGCTACTTCAGGCATTTTGTGAACTCAGTGACCACCGAGCTGCAGCCTGGTCTGTTCAGTCTGACCCGCCGTGTTTACAGGACGACGTGCTCCAGCACCGGATCTCCTCCTGCCCTCTTCCTCTCTCCCTCTGCGGCTCCACACATGTACACAAAAATCCCACAATTAGAGACTCACATACACAATCTGTTTAGAGAGGAGGGAAGGCATTTCAAGTCCCTCCGCAGTGCTCGTTTGGAAATCGACTCTGAAAACAAACTCATGTCATGCTCTGTAGATGAGAGTTCTCTGAAAAGAGAGCAGGGAGCGACAAAGATACAGTTCCTTAAACACAGATTCTGTTCACTTCTACACTCTCCTGAGTTTTTCATGCTATAATGATATCATATGTTCAATATTCCTTGCACACATGTCAGTGTCTGGGTTTGATTTGGTAATCTTTGTTTAATTTTACAGTATATTCGCCCTCAGGATTCAATACTTTGTCCCAACCTCTCCGAGGGGACGGTGGTACATTACACATTGACATTAAAACCAGCACCAGCCTCTTAACAGCTTGTTACATGGATATTACAGAGCCTTTTCATATGAACAAACAGTGTTTGTTTCTGTTGCACACTGGGTGGTCTTTGTGTAAATATTGCTCCAACAGTCACAACAGTCTCATTCCCTTTTAACCAACATCATACACTGGAAACCCTCAAAGAAATCTGAGCGTTACTCTAATGGCTTTTCTCCATTTGGTCAGAGTAATGAGGCCATTTCCCATCTGAATGTTTTAAGTCCGACTTCCTCTAAATAATGAAAAGCTTATGGGTCATTAGACCACAGTACGTATAGAGTTCAGAATCATATCTGTGCTGACTCATGAGAGGATTATTTGGTCTGCGGCTGCTAAAAATATCCTTGTTCTTAGTTTATGAACAAAGGGATTTAAACTTTCAGCTGCAACAGTGAGATTTATTTTGTTTCCAAAAGGCCGAAGTTCACCTCTGCTGCAGCAAGGTCAAATAAGTTCAGAGGATACAAGAAATAAGAAGGTTCACCCCCCCCCCTCGATAAATCAACAATGACGCGTTTGTGAAATAATCTCAGAGAGTCTGGCTCAGATTTACGTCTAAATAACCCTGCATTGATCCAGCACGCTTTGCATTCTTACTCTACAACGTGACGTTTTTGGATGGGATTGTCGCTAATGTCACATAAGAGGACAATTTCTATTCTTTCCAGGTATTTAAAGGCAGGGTTGGTCATTTCCTCCAGATACACTTTTTTAAGATTTTGGTTGAAATTGTCTTTAGGTCCTGACAGAAATGAATAACTCATGTTCTCTGAAAAGGGGACAAAGAAAATCCGACCAGGCTGCCCTGTCTCCCTGTTCTCTAGCCCACACTCAAAGTGCGTCAGCGATGACAGAGTTCATACTGTGAGTTAACTGACTGCTGAATGACAGATGAGACGATGTCATTTCTACACAATATATGCGATGAGCTGAAGTCCGCTTCCGGAGCAACAGCGCTCGTGCATATAAGTGAGGGGCGTGGCTTTTGAGGAGGCACAGAGCGGGAGAGAGACTTAAGAAATTCTACTTTCAGAATCATGCTAGTTTTTGTAAACCGTGCTTTTAATGTTTGTCTCTTATGAGTTGTATATTGACTTTCCCAGCAGCAGGAGCCTTAAGTTCTGCATATTTACTCCAAACAGACAATGTTTATTAAAGCTAATCATTTCCATTAGGCCGACATCAGAGCTCAGCAGACGGTTGTGTCTGTGCCACATCTGATGAGTTTTAGTCTGGATAATGACATTAATAAAAGCTCAGGGACGTCCTGCTGTGACACAGTGGAGTCTGCCAGCTTGTCTGTAAAGCTGCTTTCTATGTCAGAGGTCCAGTGGAGAAAATCAATGCCAGAGATGAATTTGGCTGGTTTCCCTGTTTATCTTATTTGCACATTTTAGGGGAAACCCATTATCCAAGTTCCCGTACGAGCTGTTAGAGCAGAGGCTCCTGAAAGTACAGTGAGGATGTGATTTAGCCTCAGCTTTAAGTGTTCTGTTATAAAGGAGAAATACAGCTGTCTGCACATCTTGACCCTCAAACTGTGCCAGTGTTCCCTGTTATGTTGTCCTTGATATCAATCTGTTTTATTTTCTCCCTTCAAAAGCCTCTATTCATTGTGTTTCTTGTGCTGGACCTGAACAAAAGTGCACTGTTACAAGGCCAAGCTTTAACGTATAGCACAGATGTGTGCAGCGTTGAATTTGAGTGGATGACACAGAAATGATGTCTGCAGTCGGAGTCAGCGTCAATCGGCAGCTAAAGTAACAGACGACTATCCAAACCTCTCAATCTGCACAAGTAAACGCAAAGAAATCTAAATGAGAAGTGGGACATTCTGCTTTGTCGATGACCTTTTCATGACAAGATTAATGCCGCGCTCGCATCTGTGAAATAAATCTAAAGCTGCAGTTAGCAGCCCGTTGACTCTGCTTTGGAAATACATCTAAAACAGGAACATTGCAACTAACCCAATAACAACAAAAACTAAATCAGCCTCAACTCTGATGTTTTTATGTTTTTAGTTCTACAGTATTTCATGGCTGCAACATAACTCCTTCTTTAACAGCTTTTTACACTAAAACAAAATGAATGAGGGACAAACTTTGAAACTAGTGAGCGTGTGAGAAACTAGTAGAAAGATACAATTCACCTTTAGACACTCTTGTGCTGTAAGTTTCCCTCTGTCTCTGTCCAGTCCCTGTGCTAAACTAAGCTAAGCTAAGCTAGGTGTAACAGATGTCTCAGTCTTTTCAAACCAAGAAAAGTCATGCATTGTTTGCCAAAAGTATCAAACTACTCTCCTTTAAGACATTACTTATATATTAAAACGTTTTACAAATGTTAACAAATATTAAAGTTGACTTTTATCATGTTTATTTCTATAGGATCAAGTTTGTAGCTTGTGAACTGATGCAACACACCCCAGTATTCATCGCTCAACTGATTTTCAACTCTTCTCCCTAGATGGATCTTTAAAATGCCTAAAGCTAGACAACGACTACACAAGAGACTAATAAGAACAAATATGCAACAGTGATTGCAGATATTAAGAACACAAACTGTGAAGAAAATAGTTAAAAATGAAGGAAAATCAAAATAAATCAGGAGGAACAAGGTGTATCAAACAGCATACGTTAAAAGACATTTTATAAAAAAAAAAGTCTCGTATTTAACAAAAGATTGAAACAGGTTTAAAACTCACTTCTGTCTTTTCAATAGTTGTAAATCACTAAAATGTAAAGGACGATGTTTCCTCTGAAAGAAACACTAAAGAGATAATCTATGTATCCACCTGCAGGCCGGCACAGTTCGGGACTCCATGGCGAAGTCTTTGTACAGCGCTCTGTTCGACTGGATCGTCTTCAGGATCAACCACGCTCTGCTCAACATCAAGGACCTGGTGGAGACCACCAAGGTAGGACGGCTTCAATACAGAGACTTTTAATGTAGGACGTGTAAAAGTGTAAAACTGATTAAATGAGACTCAAGGTAAAGAGAGATGCAGCTTCTCAGTTCAGTTCACTCATTTGAGTCTGAATGACAGGATCGTTGATTTGTAGAGAGAGGAAAATTATAAAAAAAGACATTCAAGTGCAAACACAAAAAGCAAATAAAACACAATAGTTCCCATAACAATGTCTACAATGCTACAGTATGGATTCGAATAATTTTGTGCATGAATATTCAAAATAGAAAATTACAGGAAGAGCTGTAACATAAAGTTATACAGTACATATACTGTATATATATATATATATATATATATATATGTAGAGAGAGAGAGAGAGAGTGGTGAATTAAATAACATTTCAAAATATGTTTGGTGCAGCACTCCATGAATCTACTTCTTGACTATGTGTGAAGGAGTTTTGTGTAAGAGATTTGCAAATAATTACAGTAATGTATTTAGAAGCAAATTCAAACACATGAATAACCAATAAGTAGTAAATCATTATGGTTTCCCATCGATTCACCTCATTATCAACGTCAGGGCGCAGAGGTTTGACATATTGAACCTATATTTACCAGTGTGACGAGCAAAGGACGTCCACTTTATAATTCTAGTTATAATTCTCCGTTTTCACATCAATCCAGTCGATATGTTGTTTATTTCATGTCGTGTTATTCCGTCTCCGTCAGATCTTGTCCATCGGAGTGCTCGACATCTTTGGTTTCGAGGATTACGAGAACAACAGCTTCGAACAATTCTGCATCAACTTTGCCAACGAGCGTCTCCAGCATTACTTCAACCAGCACACCTTCAAACTGGAACAGGTCAGATATGACTTTTCCTCTGTGGGACTCTCTTCTTTCTGAGTTCCCTATTTATGGCTTTGACCTGCAGCTGAACTTCTGAACTGTTTTAACTGCAGCTGTTATTTCAATGTTTTGTTGATTTACCCTCTTAAATATCTGGTTGTTTCCATTTCAAAGAAAAAAACCCGTCCTTACTGCACCTCACAGTGTGCATACACTACAGTGACGCTGAAACAATGGAGGAATTCTTCATGTCATGATGTAAGGGGTTTAGCGGAGAAGCTGTCAGCTGTATGACTCAGCACGTCCTCTCTGTGACCACCCGGCTGAGGATGTATGTTCTCTTAAGTGAGCTTATTGCCTTCGAAGAGCTTTTGAAAGTCATGACCTGTAAGATTTGGCAGTATGTTAAACACTGTGTTTACCTTGAGATTAACTAAATCTCAAGGTAAATTCGACGTGCGGGAAGGTTCCTGTGTGTTTCATGAAATACGACGAGACATGAGTGACTTTGTCCTGGGTCAGGTCTGCTTCGCAAAAAGGCCGTTTTTTCACCTTTGATGTCGTAAATATGTCAAATGATTTGTGGCTCACATGTGGATGAGTGTCACGAGAAGAGACTTCAAAGACTTCTTTGTTTCAGGGCTGACGGTTGGTTGAAAAGAAATCAGAATGATTGTGCTGTAGATTACGGGCGTGTCAGATTTGTTCTTTACGTGACCTAATGGTTGTGATGCTCAAGAAAAACTTCATAAAGCCAAATAACTTATATAAAGACGAGGTATAGAGAATGCAGAAAATGCAGTAGAAATATATATATATATTTTATTTTATTTTTGTGATACGTTAAAGGCTGCAGTTAGTTGAATAGTCAGACTGAACTTTTTTATACGGCTCATTGAAGGAAGATTTTTGCTTGTTAACAGATATCCATTATCTTACTCTCAGTGGTTCGTTGTGCATTTGAAGGTAGGTTTAGATCAACATGGATTGACTTCTTCTCAGTTTCCTCACTGACTCTGAGATCTTCAACTCTCATCGTCGACAAACCTGATGTCAAACGTTCTTCTTGATGAGTAAACCTCAGCATGCATGCAGGTTTCAGTCGTCTGATCGAACTCCAGATCACTAAAAGTTTCAGAAGACAAATGTCCCACCCTCTTTTGATGCCATCTGTCTTTACTTGACTACATCTCAGGCCTGATATGTCATACTGTATATTCGGTATTTCATCATTTTCAGTCATCACTTTACTCCGCTCTGCAAAGATAGTTCATAAAAAATATTTTAGTCATCCTGTGAGATTTTTACTCTCTGTTCTTGAACATCCTAAATTGTACACACATAGGCTGAAGTACACACACATGCATACAACAGGATACCATGGCCATGCACAAATGGAGAGAGGTTTGGTGCCTTGCCCCAGGACATCTCTGCAGTGCTCTCAGGAAGTAAACTAGCATTTCTCCAGCTACCAGACCAACTTCCAGACTTGGTCCGCACCGGGACTTGAACCGGCAACCATCTAGTTACCAACCCAAGACCCTGCAGAGGCTGACTGAGGAGAACTGTAGCCAACCGTTTCATGCTGGTTTCCAGCACAGTTACATGCAAACAGGACTGTGAATTAACCAGTATATGTGCTCTCCTGTTGGTTTCTGTTGTATTTTATGAATCAAACTCCCACCACAGCTTTATTGCCATGTTTCTTATCAAACATCATGGACTAATCATGGAGTAGAATCAACATTTTTCTTATGATTTATCATGATTTCAGCTTATTTAACAAATGTAGCACAGTTTTAGGGTTTTGACACCAGCAGCTGACTGCCTCGATATTAAAGACTTCAATAGAAGAATCTGAGGGGCGTGGTGGATCATGGCTTGCTGTAGATGCAGTTCAGCATCAGTATCGTGAGAAAAAATCGATATGCAGCACTGAGGCGGTCTAAAGGCCTCTGAAAAAGATTGTGCAGGTAGGCTATAAGTTGACAGAGAGCGGGCATGCTTCATATTTCTGCTGAGGCCAGCTTCACACCCTCGTCTTCAGTTACACACAGTATGTTTCCACTCATCTGTCCAGCGCTGAGGCTCCCTGCTGGAGCAGTTTGGTGGATAAATTGTTTGCTTATGCTGATGGTCATTTTTTAGGGAAACATTTTCCTCTTTCTTTTGTTGTGTTTTCCATCACTTTCCAACAACCTCTCAGCCAGTAATTACATTGTTGAAAGACCTGAAATGGAATAAGAGAATGTTATGATAATATTTATACCAGAGAGCTGCAGTATGACCATGAGATAATTCTCTAGATTTCAGTTTGGCACTGATGTTAACAGAAGTTAGAAACCAATAAATCTTGCTTTGACTGTAGTTCAAGTTTGTCTGATCTGCACTTGGAATCAGCTTTCGTCCTGTCACGGTGAAGTTACCCTGAAGGAAGATTTTTCATGACAGTAGGGTGGAAGTAAAACGTATCTGCCTTCCTGTAATGGCTCATCTACAGCATGGCCTTTGAGGAAATGCCCATCTGCGTTATTGTCGAGAAGCTTGTGACGGGTTCAGCTCGTCTCTGTGCCTCGTTGTGGATTCATTGTTCGTTAACTGTGATTGTTTTTGTTGGCTTTTCAGGACGCTCTAGCTTTGTCCCCTTGGTCTGGTCATTTCTTATTAAAATATAGGACATGCCCTCATGTTACTTTTTCTTCAAACCACAAGGTTTCATGGTGCAGTTCACTTTTTGGTTAGTTTGAGTACGTTCAGTACGTCCGGTTTTATTTATTTTCTTTTACAGATTAAGTAAGAATAAGAAGTAAGCTCTAGATCAGAGTCCTCTTCTTTTTATATTTCTTTATTAATTGAATTCACAGGCCTCTTTTCAGTTGTTTCATTTTGATTTATAACACACTCTTCACTTTTTATAATAAATAACCCAACTTCCCCATAATTTACCAACAACAACAACAGGTTTTATGTTGCTTCATTTTTCCCCTCATTGTCTGGGTTGTAAACATGCACCATATATCCCTCCATACGGAAGTTACTCCTGGAGAACACAAACAATACATACACACATTTTAACAAACGCACACAAACAAAAATAGATAACAAACAGGGGGACCTGTTAGGCCTTTATGTTTCAATTAATAATTTTGGAAACATTTTGAATAATCCCCCTTTTTAAAGGCACATGTTAAAATTGATCTAATAGAAATTTACTATGTCAGTCTGGTCTAAATCACTGATACCATTGTATTCAAATCATTTACTCAAGTAGGGTAAGCACATAACAGAAATACACAATCACAGTTTTTATCATTTTCACTATATCCAATATCAAGATACATACAGTATGTGAGGAAAGTGAGGTTCGACTTCATTCGATTAAAAAAAGATGGCAGAGTTTGCTCTCTTTAAAACGTTCACATGAATGTATCTGACATGTGAGAAGTATAATAACAGGCAGTGTCAGATAAATGGTCATGGATTAAGACTGTGAAAAATAAGTTAAAAGATGTTTCTTCAGAGGGAGCAGAAAACAGTCTTCTTGTGTGTTTATGTTTTGTTGCTATCTGCATTCATTCAGACAGAGCAGCACCTGGATTATCCGCTGTAACTTATTACTGGCAAAAAATTAATTACACACTTTTCACACAAAGGGTTAACCAAAATAAAAACAGTCAGTGCGACTCTGTGAGGAAGCTGAATTCTGGGACATGTTTTGATTTTTCGTCCTGATGGTTGAGTCAAAATAATAAGAGTGAATCACTGCAGCTTTTGGAAGATGATTTTAAGGCATGGCGAGGGGGCGGATACAGAATCCTGTGCAATGTAATGCAACCCAATGAAAACACCCCCACAAACCACAGCTCGGTGATCGCCAAGGAGCTGAGTCAGCACCCATCTGACACACACATTGAATCATATAATGTTTATTCCAGGGCTCACGTATTAGATTATCGTACACAGGTGTTGGTTTTATAGTCTACATATTGAGTATTTCTCAAGCCTGCTCAAAAACAATATGCGGCTGTGGCTCAGTGGTAGAGTCGGGCGTCTCTTATCCGGAAGGTTGAGGGTTTGATCCCCAGCTCCTGCAGGCACATGTCGAATGCGTCCTTGGGGAAGACACTTGACCCCAAGTTGCTCTGACTGCTCCGTCGGCAGCGTATAAATGTGTTGGTGTGACCTAGAAGACTAGAAAAGAGCTGTACAAGCTCAAGTCCATTTACCATTTACTAGTCCAGTAAAGACAACTCTCGAGTTCAGAGGTGTTTGCAGTGTGAAAGGTCTTAATGACAGATATGATTTTCAGCTGTAACTTGATTGTTTTCCTGCAGGAAATGTAAGTTGCAGGCAGACAGCAAACAAAAAGAGCATCAGAAAACCAAGACCACAAACATCAAACAATATAAAATGATATTACTATCTCACTTTTACCTTTGATTATTCCTTGTTGTTAAATCCTATTTTAACCCTTTCTTCTACTATCACTTATTTCAAATCAAGACTTTTCATTTCGATTAAAGAGACAACAAACTCCTCTCACACCAATTAAAACCTGAGCTTATAAGCAGTTTAACCAGACAAGGTCAGTACACACAGAGATTACCACACAGCCTTACTTGTTGACTTCGTCACTCTTTGCTTCTGGAGTCACAGTTGTCCTGCAGGTACTAATTTTTACATTATTTAATGCCTAAGTTTAACCTACAGTTTGTAACTTTTGTCTCCCCCTTCTGGCTCTGTAAAGTAATGAATCAAACACTGTCAGTGCTGGTTGATGTCATATGGCTGCAGGTGAGATCCCCCAAACCTCCATGCTAATAAGAAATACTCTCAGTTGAAGGAGGCGTCAGATGAGGCACTTTTTTATGCAAGCAGATTTCCTCTAGAGCAGTTTGGTTCTCAACTGGTCTAGTCTAAGGACCCACCACTAACTCCTTCATGAAAATTGTGATCCTAATTTCTGATTTGTTTTCAACCAATCCGATTTACTGAATGAAAAATAGTTTGGACCTCAAATACGAAACATGTGATGGAACAAAGAGAAGGAACAAAACCAACATGTTTGAAGCTTCGTAGACTTTTTACACTTTTTTTTTTCCAGTCACATTTTCGCGACCCACTGAAAATTGCTCTGCGACCCACTTTTGGGTCCCAACCCACCAGTTGAGAACCACTGCTCTAGAGAAGCGGTTTATAAGAGACTTATAAGCGAAAAGTAAACTCAACTAACAGCTGCCTGGTTCAACTTTCTGTTTTACTCAGCTCATTGCTTTTGACCTTTTCAAAGTTTAAAGAATGATCTCACATGACACACTGTTTCAATAAAAACGTCTCATTTTTGTAACATATCCAAAAGGATGAACCAGCTGCACCGCTAACTTCCATTACTCAAGAGTATTTTTAGATTTGACAGTGAAAGGGATGCATGTAGCTTAGTTGTTATGTGCGCACCCCTATGTACAGAGGCTTTAAATCCTGGGAAGCAGGTGGTCCGGGTCAGAGTCCGGCTCCTCTCCCGCATGTCTTACCCCACTCGCTCTCTCTCTCCCCGATTTCTGACTCTATCCACGTTCCTGTCTCTCCCAAAAAAAAGGCATCAAAAGCCTAATCTAAAAAACACAAAACAAAGATTTGACAGTGAAACAAATAGTTTGTCCAAAGCAGTGTGTTGGATTGTTAATGTTTGGAAATGTCAACACAAACTATAAATCTCTGAAAAAGACAAAATATGTCACAGACTGATGCTCTCAAACTGTATCTCAATAAACCTTCAACCATTTTTCCACATGAATCAACCAAAGCACACTCAATTATTTATGTTTAACTTTTTTTTTAAAATTATATTACTGCAGAGGATCAGCATCCCTTTTAGATTTTTCCCCCCTGTGAACTTTCTTGTCTCTTTTTTCAGCGGCTGACCTACGAGTTTGTCAGAGTAGAGAAAAAAGAGAAAAAAAAGGAGATCCTCCGTGATTCTTATTAAACCTCCTGTGGATTAAGGTCTTTATTGGTTGAATCTCTTTCCCAGGGACAGACAGGAAAACAAAAACATGTACAAAACCAAATGCTCTGAATGCTCCTCTTGTTATCTGACCGCAGCGAGGCCTCGCAAGATCTGAAGAAAGCGTAATGGCTTTTAAGGACAACATGAAAGCATGCACACAGACAACATTTTCTGCTTTGATTAGAACAATTTTAAACATCTCTTTCACATCTTTCAATTTCATGGTCGGTTAATAGACGACTTTATGTTTTATAGGTGCTGTCTTTGATGCCACACATTTTCAGACTCTGGTAGCAGCTGTTTTATTGCAACATGAAAAAGGTGGCCTATATACTGTAGGCCAGGCATGATACTTCAATGCAGAATCTGTAGAGTATACTATAAAATGATACTGGCACTAACCTCTCCCTGTTTGTTTTGTGTGTCCCTGCAGGAGGAGTACAGGTCAGAGGGCATCAGCTGGCACAACATCGACTACATTGACAACACAGGCTGCATTAACCTGATCAGCAAGAAGCCCACGGCGCTGTTCCACCTACTGGATGAAGAGTGCAAGTGAGTCTTTCAGCCCGTTGGACCAGTTTATTTAACTCATCCAGTATGTCAATCATCTGCTGCCTCTGGCCTCAGATCAGAGGAGGATGGCATCATGATATGAACTGTAGCAACTCTTACCATGTAACTAAAAATAGGCCTCGTTTGAATCCAGCTGTGGCCCTTTGTCGCACGTCACAACCCCTCTCTCTCCTTGTCCAGCCAGCTGTAAAAATGAACACTGCTGAATTTGCAGATCCACTATGACGTGTGGTAACGAAACATACTACAATATTTACAGAAAGTGTCACATGTAAAAATAATTCATCATGAAGATAAACTTGATGTTAAAGAAACTTCATTAGAAACATAAAGCTGCTCATTGAGAGCAGAACAGAGTGCAGATTAAGTCAAAACTATTTTTTGCCAACAGTATTTCCTCCTTTATTTCCCTCTACTCCATTTTGACCCTGAATCTAATTCTTCCCACTCAGAAAAGCTGGAAAGTCTCTGAATCTTTGGCTGTGTTGTTTTCATAGCTCAGGTTTCACCCCCAAAAACCCCCGCTGTCTCTTTCTTCCCCTCTTCTCTTCCTGTAAGCGGCCGGCCGGTTTTCTGCACTTTTTCTTCTGTCAGAGGCAAATCTCTACTTCCCTTTTTAAATGATCACTTTTAGTCTGAGATGTCAGACAATTAAATGCCTAATTAATGGTCTTCCTGAAATCCTATACTGTGTGACAGACTCAATCTTAATAGCAAAAAACAATAAGCTTTTAGCACAGGATAAAGAAACAACAATCAAAGCGATCTCAAGAGCAAAAATCAGGCATCTTAATACGTTTCTGAAGACTAGAAGCAATAAAGCAATGGAGGCTTTGGTAACCTGACATTTTGCAGCCTTATTGAATGCCATGTTTAATATTTTATGGGAGGACAAGAAATCCAGTGCCTAACTGAAAGAAACAAAGACAATAGACACTCATAATCTGAAAACACACCTAGAAGTGCATTTATCTAAACAGATGCATTTCTATGAAAATCCAAATGCAAACCATTCACAAACCAGAACTGTGCTTTTGTCTTTCCCGGATTGCATGCATCTAACCAAACACAAATCTGTCGTGTTGACATAATCACTGCTCTCTTGTTAACCTTAAGAACATCTTCAGAGCGATGTCATCCTGCCACGTGTGCAGAGCAGTACCTGTTAGTGTGTCTTAATTCAACACTGGTGGAAAAACTGTTTTTAATTCGTGTTCTTTGTGAATGATAGAATCAGGAATCTGTCAAACATTTCCAGTTATTTACACTGCAGAGTTCATGATGTATTTAAAAGCTTTAAACAACGTAATCAAAAATGTGTTTCATTATTAAAAACAGATTTATGAAAACAAGTTTTAATCAAAATCTCACATCCCTTCATCCCAGCTTCCCCCAGGCCACCAACCAGACTCTGCTGGATAAGTTTAAGCGGCAGCATGAGGGGAACAGCTACATCGAGTTTCCTGCTGTCATGGAGCCCGCCTTCATCATCCAACACTACGCTGGCAAGGTCAAGTACGGCGTCAAGGTCAGTGTAATCACCCCTCCACACTTAGTCATTGATTGGACAGGAAAGGGGATGTAGGGAAGTGCAGCTGGTCTCTGCTGTGTATTTGTACTCTCTGAGCTTTTGTTGTTTTTAGGGAAATGTTTCATTCATGTCACACATCCACATCCACAATCATCATTATCCCCTTTTATGTCAATCTATGTAGTTAGCCTTAATTAATTTAATTACATGAACCTTTTCCAATCAGCCTTATCAGCTGAGGGGTAGACACGTCCATTATCTCTGCAGTTTGTAGCTAATGCTGCAGCTTTTGATTTCATGAAGTTCGATGTTTTTGATCAAGTTAAAAGGTCGTGTTGCGTATAATGTATGCTGGTTGAAAAAAACGCCTCGGCAGCACAGGGCCATGTGAGACTGTTGTTTGCATAATCCTGTCTGTACTCATCCAAAATAAAAACCATAAGAGAGTGATGATGATTTTCAGAACTTACATAACCTTTAGGTCGAACTGATGTAAGGGATATAAAAAAATTGAATCTATTCCAAGATATTACATCACATTAAGCAGCAGTGCCAATGTATTTCTATTGCAGATTAAAACATCAAAACATCTTTGCACTCGGCTAAAAATATGACTCATAGCTCAAATCTAAAAAAAAAAAAAACAGATGCACTGATTCTAAATAACATCACAGTATTCAGAATTGTCCATTTTTCTACATCTCTGGTTCTTTGAGAATAAACCATATTTTTGGTTTGTTTAGATATGATGAAATCACAGTAAATTATTGATGTTTGAAATAAATAAGCTTAAGTTTTGTGCCTTGTTGCTGTATGTGTCCTAATGTATAAATAAAGTTATTTCATTTGATTTGAATTGATTTTGATTTTGAATAATCATTTCCATTGCAGAGATAAAAGAAGTTGTGTTTTCTAGTGTATTGAACAGGTTTATAAAAACAGTGATTGGAGGAGTTAGGGGCTGAAGATAACAATTTTATTTTTTAAATTAAATAAAAATGTGACCATTGTCTTTCATTTTCCCTTACAAACAGGACTTCAGGGAGAAGAACACGGACCACATGCGTCCGGACATCGTAGCTCTGCTGAAGAGCAGCAAGAACGCCTTCATCTGCGGGCTGATCGGCATCGACCCGTCGGCCACTTTCCGCTGGGCGGTACTCCGAGCCTACTTCAGGGCCCTGGTGGCTTTCAGAGAGGCCGGGAAGAGACACACGCAGAAGAAGACCGGTGAGCCCTCACACGCACAGATATTTTTTAACAGTCCGGCGCGCGTCATAGTGAGGAAGAGTACGATCTCAAAGGCAGTCAGATGTGAGTGAAACACAACCATCATATCAGCCATCCACAAATATCCAAAATACTCGTAAAAGTAACTGTGCTTGTATTTTGAATTTACAGTATTTTTCAAGCTCCATAGGATTCAGTGAAATAGTTTAATGTTGAATATTTAAAAATGTGGAAAATCTGTGCTCGCTGTAGTTTGTGTTATGCTCAGGCCGTCACAAAATTCAAGAACCTTAAGAATCCAGAATAAAAGAAAAGACATCACCTTTACTTACTGTCATGTCATGTACCTCTTAATAGAGCAAGAATACTATTTAATGTGCAAACTTATACGGATGTACAAGAAACACCTACCATTTCTACTACAAGGATTTACAAACATTTTGATCGTTTTCCAGTCTTGATGCTCACATGCCTTGCTGTAAAAATGTTGTCTTCTTCCTTCATTCTAGATCGAGCTTCATCTCTGCCATATGTGTTGTGTTTCAGTAGTCATTACTCTAGTGTGTGTGCGTAGTGCCAGTAGTGCTGCTGTGTATTTACTGTAGCCCTTGCTCTTTGTCTCTCAGCTTTGTCTTTCTTATGAATGCCTTGTCTTCCCTTAGATTCTCTCTAGCTGAGTTACATATCACCCATCAGATGCTCCTTAAGCACTGCCGTCGTCTGAATTGGATGCGCCGTCTTGACCCTTCTGACACATTAGGTTTTACATCTACATGCTGTAACGTGAAGATGGATTTTTATTTATCCTTATATATCTTTAAGAAAACCGCCAACTGAGCTCTTAATATATTATTGTCACCCAAGGGACCTTTTGACATGTCTTCCCAAACATTTCTGCAAAATGAAAAAAACTAGTGTTTGGCTTAAAGCACTTTTTTTTTTAAATGCAAACTTTCTGATTTTATGATTATGGGCTAGATGTGAAAAAATTGGCTTCAGATACTTTCACATAAAGAGTAAGTTTGCAGAAAACTTGTAGAAGACATTGCTTGGAAGTGCTTTGGGCGACACACACACACACAACTACAGTGACAAACATCTTGCCGCTAACCGCAGTTTTGAATGTCAATCATCTTCTCTCCAAATGTCTTGCACAGGTATCTCTCCGGTAGACGACTGCATCTCTTGATCTCTTTTTCTTCGCTGTCTAATCTGTCATTTCTCTCTCTCTTTTCCCCCCCCTTTTCCTCTCTTGTGTTTTTTTCTTCTTCCCTGTTTGTCTTTTGTTTTGCTTCTCCAAGGGCATGATGACGCTGCTCCCTGTGCAGTTTTGAAAAGTGTGGATAGTTTTAGCTTTCTGCAGCACCCTGTGCATCAGAGAAGCTTAGAGATCCTGCAGAGATGCAAAGAGGAGAAGCACAGTAAGGCTGCCAATACAACGATAACTCCTCCTATTTCCATGTTGCACTTGGGAAACTGAAGGGACGAGGCTGACCAACATCAACAACTTAACTCTGTTGTACTTAAGCCGAAGTCAAGCCAAAAGAGATCACAATCAGAGGGAAATCCAATCATGGACTTTATAAAAGAAGTGGATGTAGCAACCGTTTAGTCACCCAGTTTTTTGGGAACCTCTCTTTTTAAGTTCAAAATTTTGGCCATCACCGTCTTGGCTTATTTCAGTCGTAAGGGTCAAACTTGCATGTTTCACCTTCTTTGTTTCGTTCAGGGAACAAATCTTTTAGTCATAATGTTTCATTTTGATTTATGTTGACAGGCTGCTTGAGGAACATGAGGAAGGATAAGGAAGGTTTTTTTTTTCTACTTAGGACAATTATTAACTAAATAAATATCATGCTGAATTCTTATCACCGATTGAGAATATTAACTCTTTAAAAATTCTTCCTGAGGAAACAAAGTTAACTGAGAAGTCGGGTCATTCCTCTAAATTCACACAATACCTGTGCATCCGCCCCCTACTGGTCATTAGAGATACTGCACGGTTTAGGCAATGTTGCGTTTGCCTTATTCATATTTTCACCCCCTGCGACGTTTCACCTTCATTTTGAACATGTCAGGGGCGTAATAGGGAAAAGCTGTGACACCCACTCTGTGCCGGCTTCGGGGGTAGTAACAGAGGCGTTACAGGGGCAAGAGGGGATAGGCGGAGCCAGAGGAGGAGGACAGCGCTGTGTGTGTGTGCACATGTCTTACTGTGTGTGTATGTGGAGCTCCTGCTGTGCCCCGCTCTTTTGCCTTTCAGCAATGCCGTGAGGCAATGTGAATTCACAGACTAGGAGTCGAATATTACGCCGTTGTGGAATCAATATGAATGTCTTTAGGCGTAATGGCGGCAGCGTTTCGTATATGAAAAGTGCTATTGACATCAAAATCAAATGCTACATCCACTTCTTATATGCAGTCTATGATCAAATTCTAAATAGTCCCAAAAGTTTTTATTTTATTTTCTGCTTTGTGTTTTGATATTGCAGCTCTTATTTTCCATCATTAGACTAGATGCTTGTTGGTCTCGACCTCTTCTGTCTCCCTCCTCTCCCTCTCATTGCACCTGCATGCATTTGTACTTTGTCTTGCCAGTTGTTTGCTAGCATGCTTCAGCCATTCTGTCACTAACACTGTGATAGTAAAGGGCTAGCTGAGAAATGCATGGGTCTATCAGCCAACCCTGATCAAGAGTACTTATCAGTAATAGCACAAGGCTTCACCTTTATGTTGGGAAGTAGGTATATTTGCTCGTGCACCACAGCACACATCTATAATCACTTCTCTCTAATCCCACAAACGCTGGTGATGGTGATAGACTGGGGGGGGGGGGGGATCTATGGCATAGTTGGGAGTGGGACACAGTTTTGTAAATCATTCTAACTAACTTGCTCACAGGCAGCTTTAAATGTGGTGCAGGGCACTCACGCTTCTTTCAAAGGGTCACACTTCTCCAAACGTTTTATGACACCCGGATGTGCTTGTGTCTTTTTTTTGTTTTGTGCCACCCTGCAGCTCCAGATGAGAGTGAATATGTTGTACAAAGTGATGAAACTGAAAACGGTACACGGTTAAGTCGTCCCATTAAGTTGCTCTGTCAGATTGCTTTTGAAGTAGGCTAACACACAAAGTAGTTCCTCTGACTTCTCGTCACCGTAAGTAGCTGATTGGCTGTCGGTTATTACAGTAGATCACTTTTTCCTGCAAAAAAAAAAAAAACAGCCATCACACTGAAGTAACTTAATAAAGCTTAAAAGTCTTAATTCAACACTTTCTTAACTTCTTAAAAAGTATCTATCAGTTTGTCTAAATGTCTACTGTCCACCATACACTTTTGATTTCTGCATGGTTAAGGCATTTATGTCGGCTAATCCAGCAGGTTGTTACTTACAGGTTCCCTTAACAAGAAACTAAAGGCATCAAATTTAGCATCAGTGCAAATAAAGAGATCTGTAGAAAAGTGTTTTATTATTCTTTTATCCAACACTTTTTTCTTCACAAATAAACCCCACTGTTGTGACTTTTTAAAGCATACATTTCCGCAGCCCCCTTTACAGATACATCAAGTTTATTAAAGATAGATCAAGTTTATACAGTTAGAACAAGTTTATTAAAGATAGATCAAGTTTATTAAGCCCTGAGGGGAAATTGGAAAAAAAGGGAAATAAAAAAAACTATGCTTTAAATGAACCGCAGCACCATCACATCACTATGTTAACCCTCACAGCTTGACATGTGTCCGTGCGTTATGACTTTAAATGTCACTAACAATCTGTGTCGTCTCATTTAGCAACTTGTATGCAAGTGCTAAAAATGTACTTATCAAAACTTACTTATCGAAGCACTTAAATGTATTTCTGGGTTTTAGGATTTCAATCCTGCAACTCTCTGATAATCATGATGTGTTGATATTTTAAATCATAAGCTACAGTCCAGCTTCAGTATCATCCTCCATAAATGGAAACTAACACCAGCTACTCACTGTTAACCTCGCAGATCTTAGTTTCAGTATTGAATCACCTGATCACCTGCAGTCGATCATATTTCCAATAAAAAGGCACTTAACACTCACTGCAATAACACTGGAGTGTCTCGTGGTGTCGGGTTGTTTATGTTTGGGAAGGGTTTAAAAGATCGGATTGTTTGTTTTCATGTCAGTTCTGTGATTTTGTGTGCCAGTGTGTGCGTGTGTGTGTGTGTGTAGTGCGTGTTATTTTGTGTTCTTCCCATGATGCCAACCTGTGTGTTCGTGATCAGGTGTGTCCAGAAGGAGTCCCCGCACGCCGCTGTCTGACCTTCAGGGGAGCAACACCATCAATGAGATTTCACCGCGGTAAGAGTCTGACCTGCGTTTGATGTGTCGTAAACTGAAGACTGTGCTGTGACCCCGTACGTGGCCCTCATACCTTCTGCTAAGACCGCGGTCCACCACCTCCTCTTATTAGTCGCGGACGTCGAGATTAGCAGCCCACGTCCACGACTGGCAGCACAGAGCAGCTCGTTCAAGACAGCTTTTGTTACACAGGAGCTCAGTCTGGGGCTGTTAAAATCCCTCCTTAATGTGATTTGCGACCTCTGCCCTCGCTCTGTCTCTCTCTCTTACTCACTGGGTCGTTCACGCTCATCCTCTCAGACTGTAAGAGCACTAAACTCTCTGCAGCTGCTTCCTCTTGTGATGTAAAGGCAGAGCTATGCATCGGAGGGGGAGTGCCCGGGGAGTGATAAATATGGAAACCCTGCAGGGTGCGTGTCGGCTGGACAGGGTTTTTGGACAGTGCGGAGCTTTATGGGGCTCTAAGAGAGACTGTGGAGATTAACAGTCACTACAAAAGGCGTATTGTACTGTCACCGGTCGCTGAGATCCACAATCGACTGGGGAAGATTTCTCCCTAGTTGATCATCTTTTTCACCTTCTTTGCTGTAATTTATTATATTCTAATGCATTGCAGGTTGGTAGTAAAAATCATCCCTTTTCTGTGCTACTCCTCTGGGAGTGTGGGGATGTACCACAGTCTGTGAGCGTAAAAGTGGAGAGTGTTGGAGAAGCAGTGTCTGAGTCCCTTTTATGGGCCCCACAGACAGACATGGTTTCTGTTTTCAGTATTCATCCAAAATGTATTTCCAGTCAGCACACACTATTTTACGTTTTTTTTTTCCACACATGAATCAGTTCCCTGGGCCAACTATTTTCTTGATCACAAAAAAAAATTGGTTTCTAATGCATTGGAAACCTGTGATACTTTGCTTTAAGCTAAATGCTAACACTTGCATGCTAATGCTCCCAATGAAAGTCTTACATTAGCAGATACAATGTCTACATATGATAATGATGATAATAACAACTTTGATTTATATAGCAGCTTTAAAAACACAGGTTTACAAAGTGCTTTGACGTACAGCAAAACATAAAAAACAGCAAGAATATAGACAACGCAAAGTAGCCAGAACAAAAACTAAATCATAATTCATTCAACATCTATCTATGCCAACACTTCCCTGCGTACACAAAACGTATATCTGAATTGTTATTAGTTTTGAAGCTATTTGTTCAAAAACCAAATAATTGATTTATTTTGATAAAAAAAGGTGTTTGATGTAATGTCTTGGAGTCGCCAAAGTTAGTAGAAAGAATTCTCCAGGAATCATACATACAGTCAGATTTTCATGACAATGCATCTAGTAGTTGTTGAGACATTTAAGCCTGGACCAAAGTGGTGAAGCTAGAGAAATGTTTGTCTTTACAGACATGGTGCGACTTTGCAGGAAATAAATACAGCAAACAGAGCGAATTCATTCTGCTTGTTTTTATATCTGGAAAAAATCATGTTGAAGGTAAACAGAGACAGAGATAACTGTTTTTCTTATCTTACTTGCTTCTTAAAAAAAACATTAGCACCTTGTCCCTGCACCAAAGGCTTCTGAATAAATAGTTTAGTTCCCCATGTTTGTGACTCTCATTTGAGCCATTTAAAACCTCTCCATCGTGTCCCACCTGGTTGTCTTTCCAAAGAAAGAGACCCAGGGCAGATTTCTTGTCTTTTTCTTTTCTTACCTCCTGTTGTTTTTTCTCCTCTCCTCTGGGCTCAAACAGTCCACAATGGTTAATGGTTTCTCCATGACCTGACCGCCCATGTTTTTGCTTGTGTTCTGGGCAGGTGGTTTGGTTTCACCTTGCGGCCTGAGGTTCAAACCCTCCGAGGCTTCGGTAAACTGTGTTAGAGTTTGTGTGAGAGGAATATCTCTCTCTCTGTGTGAGTGGAAACATGGAAACTACTGCCCCTGCTGGTCACATTGTTTTCTGGGTAAACAAATATCCCCTTTACAAGTAAAGAAACAAGGCACGGTGTGATGCTCTTTAAGCTCCATCCGAGCTTTGAGAAGTAGCAAAAAGACAAAACACCTTCTGTCACAGTTGTGTGAACCCAGAGAGCTATCTGGGTTTTTAAGTCATGTCTAAGACCCCTCAGAACCAGTGATAAAAATAATCTGTCAAAAAGATATATTGATGTTATTCAGGAAGTTAAGAAGACCTGGCAATGCTGACACATCTGTATTAACTTTACCATTTCCATAAAAAGACACAAGTTTCACTTTAATTGTTGCAAAAATGAAATGGTTTTAAAAAAGAACAGAAACAAGATGTCAAAAACATCAATATGTTGAAAGACTGTGCTGACACTGTATCATTTTTATTTTACTCTGTTTTAATGAGGTTCACATATTATATGTAAGTTTAGCTTGGATGTATAAATTGTAAAACTCATAAGGAATAAACACATGTTTGATTTTCCCCGGCTAACATTAGAAGTCTAAAGTAATTGCCCATAATGTTAAAGGTTATATTGTCATTTCTGTTATAAAACTGTTTTAATATTGAATTTACAAACTCCAGAAACTCCAAATAACTGTCGACTTCAATTCATAAAAAGAGGATAAACCAATAAATGTGTGCTACTCTATCTCTTAATAATCTATAGAACTGTTATTTTGTCAGGATATATACTGACATCAGTTTCCTTACAAAAGTATCTCATAAAGCAGTGTTAGATGTTTTGATTTCATTGAGATTTGATCATTATTGTCGGTCTGTTTTGTCCACAGGAGTTCTCCCGGCCTGGGCTGGAACGGGCGTTTGAGTCGACAGAGCCGTTTATCAACCAGCAGCTCCAACACAGAAGAAGACGGCATCTTTGTGAACTCTGCTAACAGCAAACTGCTGGAGAGAGCCCACGACATCCTCATGTCAGTAACAAGATGTATACACAGTCACCATCAGGCTATGAACTCCCTTATACCTCAGAGGCAGAGATTAGTCAGTAGCCCCATTTTGAAGTATTCAAACACAACTCAATGGATTGCTTTTTGCTTTTTTTACATCTATAAAATGTGGAACTATTTTCAACGTCTCGTGTTTGTTATTCTGGTATTCTGTGGCCTAGAGGCCTCCTTTAACTTAAACCTGAGTTCAAACCCTGTCAGCAAACATCTGGCATGTGAAGTGTCCTTTAGTGATCACTACATTCCTACCAGCTCTACAAGAGCTGGTCTGTAGTCGACTCTGACCTCTGAGCAAGTGAAAGGAGACTTTCCCCACAGGGATGAATACATTTACATTTTATTGACAGGAATACGACTCACTTAGGGATACTTTCTCAAAATAATTAAAATATTCTGCTCACCTGTTGATTCAAAGGGAAAGAAACTGGATTCGTGTGCTCTGAAACTATTTGTTTTTTTTGTTCTTGACAGGAGGAACAAAAACTACAAATCCAAGCCAGTTCTTCCGAAGCATCTACTGAATGTAAAGTCCCTGAAGTACCTCAGCAACCTGACGCTTCACGACCGCATCACCAAGTCGCTACTTCACCTGCACAAGAAGAAGAAACCGCCGAGTATCAGCGCACAGTTCCAGGTTGGACACATACACACACAAGTGACATGTTCGAGTTCAAAGATGTGCCATCCAGGGCTCTGACTAAAAAAAACACATGATTGGCCTGAGTTTGAAGGAGGAATCTCCCTCCAGCTGTGAATACGATAAAAACAAAGTATGTTCTTTCCATCTGACTGTGGGTGGACACATCACTCCACTACTCTGTCCACTCTCTTACTCCTGTTTTTGTCCATAATGGGTCTATTACGTAGTTCAAACACACCCAACCAAATGTCTTAAATGTCTGACATAATGTCTGCAAATCTGTTGACACACCCTTTTGAAAGTCATTACTTATATTCACTTGGTGAGAGAGAGAAAAAAAGGAACGCGAATCATCCAATCACTAAATATTGGTTAACTCCTTCTTCTTAAAGCTCCTTTGAGGAACATTCATTTTGTGTTGATTTTGGCTCCCCCTGTGGACAAAACTGCATCCCTTATGGCTTTGCTGATTTTGTCCTGTACATGTATGCAGGTTTGTTTGTTTTTTTAAATCAAGAAACCTTTTAACCATCAGTTTTTTCACTCATCAAGAATCTTCACTGTGAAAAAATGTTTAAAAAAAAACAAAAGCAAACAAAGGCTTATTGTTCAGCAAACGCTCCACTTGACTCCTACCCCCTGGCAGTAGTTCCTGGCATTAACAATAATGATATAGAAATAGACTATCTTTATACTGATGGTCACGCTTGCTTTTGAAGCTCATTAAGAAACATCAATATTAATTTCAGTCTGTTTCATAATCAGCTAAAAAGTCCTCACAGTAGCTTTAAAAGACACAGAAAACTTGTTTAATGTTGGCTCTCTTCTCTCTATTAAAGCATCTGTTGATAGAAGATTTTCTTTTTGAAATCTCTCAGAAATATGAGATAAGTGTGACTGACAACTTTCAGAAACATTCAGAATAATTTGGTATCTATAGCTCTCATTTACAGCTGGTTACACGGCAGCACAGAAAAAAATCTAACAACCAACAAGTGCCAGATTTCTTTGAAAGTGAACTCTGCGCTGTGGCTGTTGGAGGTGTAGACGAGCGCTGAGGCCCCTCTGGCACGTCGCCCGGGCCCCAGTGTGTGTGGATGACTTCACTTCCCACATCCTGTGCTGCGCTGATTGCTTTAATCTCCAGTGGAGGGGGAGGAGACTGAATTCCTCCCACTACTGAATTATCGAACACACATGTACACATGTTTACACACACAGGAGAATGACACATGGAAATAATGTGCCCACATTTTTCATAAACATAATGCCAGTATTTATGATCTCAGGCAAGGACTTCTTTAAAATGTTTAATATGTTTATTGAAAGTGGACACAACCACCTGATTTGGCTCCATAAGTCTGTCAAACAACTGTGGAGCGACCAGAGACTGTTTAAAAAAGTGGACTTAGCCTCAAGTTTCTAAAGTGAATCAAGTGTAGCATTGCCGTTACTTGCAGTGTTTTTAATGGCCAGCAGGGGGAGACTGCAGGTTGGAAAATGACTGAAGATCAGAAAATAAGACCACTTCTCAGTTGATTGACTACTTGAGTAAACTCTGTGTTGGGCAAGATGTTGATTATGTCCTGTTAACCAGAATTAAACAAAGATGTTGTGACTATATAGGAGAGAGCAAGATAAAACAACAGACTGTATAAACCCTGGACGTAGAGTCGGTGACATCACCCATTACTTTCTAATACTTTCACAATGGCAGTCATCTTCACCTAACTCTCGGTCAGTCTTTTAACGGGCAAATAGGTAGAGATAACCCCGCCCCCAAATTATGCAAATGTCTGAATATCCGTAAGGCTTGGTATTATCGTGATTGATGAGCGTGTGTACCACTGTGTAAAATGAGCTATTGATACCACATCATTTTTTGATCCAGCCTATAACCATTGCTATTTCTGCTGAAAAAAAATGACCTTTTGATACAGTAAGGGACCTAATAGGTATTTCTTTGCTTTTGGAGACAGCCAAAAGTGAACCCTCTGTAAACTGCAGTTTTTTGCGCTTCTGCATTGGCTTTATTTTTCAACACCAGAGGTTGCTATTTTGCAACGCACGTGTTGTACCAAGTATGTAACAATACCTCCACCTTGTTGGCCCAATATGGTTAGATGATACCAAACTTGAGACATTAAAAGGGGATTATAAACCAACATCAACTTTTTGTGCAGTTATACAGTACTGGAGTCACATAAGCAAGCTGTCTGTTTACTTTATGTATTTGTGTCCTATAGTGACTTTGTGTTGTACTTAACATCCTGTGTTTGTGTCTCACTCTGCAGGCCTCCCTCAATAAGCTAATGGAGACTCTGGGTCAGTCTGAGCCTTATTTTGTCAAGTGCATCCGTTCCAATGCTGAGAAGGTACAACATGCTCACTGCAGATTGATTGGGTTTTGTTATTAAAGCAACTTTAAATTCTTTTTGAAGTTTAAACTTTATTAATGGTTTCTAACATTCTCCCCTCTTCTCTCCCCATAACCTCTGCTTTCTGTTGCTTCTCCCTTTTCCCCCTTTCCTGTCGTTTTCCCCCTTTTCTCCATCATCCTCCCCTCTTTTTCCTTTCTCTCTCTCTCGTTCTCAGCTGCCTTTGAGGTTTAATGATAACCTGGTGCTGAGGCAGCTGCGGTACACAGGCATGCTGGAGACTGTGCGCATCAGACAATCGGGTTACAACATCAAGTACAGCTTCAAGGTAACACACACACACACAGGTTTGAACCCTGTAGATACTCTTTAAACATGATGATTTATATTCTTTTATAATGACTACAATAAACAACAAATTCAGTTTGACATTTGCAAAAAGAAAGGTATCTTATCCGAAAAGAGAAACACTCTTTGAGCGTTAGAAGAAGGGGTAGAAGAAGTTTAGCATCAGCATATATGTATAACGCTTTTCCTCTTAGTGAGTTTGTGCTGGCTGAACTGTTATACACAATCAACCTCACTGCTCACATCCCAAAATGTTCAGATCCACATTCAGTTTTCCATCAGGGTTTTCTGGTTCCAGTGATCAATCATGTTGTCGAAGCCTGGATCCATTCTGTGTTGTGTCAAGACGGGATTGTGGGGGACGTGGTGTGGCACTCATCTTAACCATACTGGCTCTTTTAAAAATGATGTCAACCCTGTGAGAAATACTGACTAATAACACGGATCATGTTTAGTCCTGATTGGAGGGGAGAGGCTCACTCCCACTCCAGTTTCTTCTCACTGTAGTTTCCATTTGGTAGTTTTGTGTAAATTCATGCCAGTCACGTCCTGTGGAGGTTTGAGGCAAAGATTAAGTCACTGTGTGAGTTGCTTCTTTAACTACAGCTTATTTTTCCATGCACATAGTGTTATTCACTGTAGCAGTGCAGCTAGTTTAGGTTGTATTATCTTCACTGCAGAGATCTTTAGAGCGAAGACTCCTGCTGCCCACAAGAATCAAAATGGAATCGATAAGTATTTATAACACCCAGTGAATCCTGAAAGAGGTAAAGTAATGTTTAGCTGGTAATCCTACTGGGTGACAGCATAACAACTGGTAATCAGACCCGTTTCCACCAAGCGGTCCGGTTTGGTTCAGTACAGTGTGGTTCAGTTCGGTACGGTTAACCCTGATCCTGCTTGCGTTTCCACAGCCAACCATACCCTTATTTGGTAAGCGGAGTGTAAGCCAGATGGAGATGGCCGCGTCAGCTACAAAATAGTGTGACATCATAGCAGCCCAACAGTGTAGCCCGCTATTAATTAAGTTCAGTGAAGAAGAAAAACATGACACAGTAAATAAAAGGGACCCTTTAAGGTCGGATCGGTACCCTTGGCAACCCAACAGAAGGGTACCAAAAAGGTAGGACGGTACAGATCCCTTATTTTGGTACCATTCCCAACTTTTGACGGTGGAAACGCCAATAAATGGGTACCGTACCGAACCGAACTGAACCGGACCGCTGGGTGGAAACAGGGCGTTCTTCTTCAAATTCCTCCTTAAGAAAGTTCCAACAAACATTTACATACATAAAAGTATGTAAAATAATATATACAAAATAGTATTAGACATTATTATGTACTTTATTATTTGTATGGATTGACCCTTTGCGAGCAGTCATCATGACACAAGTGGAACAACTCCACAACGTAACTATTTTGATGATCTCACTCAGCAGATTTTACCATCAGACGTCGTCATTTACCAAAAATGTCTCCAAACATATTTTGAGCTGCGGTCAGCACTAATGAGAAATATCTTGGGCATGCTATCACAGTGGAGAACTCCGCTGGTTTGACTCTTCAGACATCAGAACAGAGCCTCTCCATTGTGTCGGCTCTCTGAAACACTCCCCTTGCTTGTAGTTGTATAAACACAGCATCTGTTTCACTCTCCACCCCCCCGCAGCTCAGGGTGCTCGGAGTATTGAAGACAGACAATGGGCCTCAGTTTGAGGAGTGGGAGTTCAGCATATTTATGTCGTGATGTTTGAACCTCTGCAAATAAGGACAACATGGACTCTTACCTGAAACCACATGTGCCCTGACAGCTGCTTTCTGCTTGAGTGATGCTATTTCTTCTGCTTCAATTTCTCATCATGGTCAAGAGTCGTATTTTAGAATCGGGACCAATGTGTGAGCACCCACAAACGGTTGATCCTTTAATAGAATCAGCGTTAGATAAACTGTTGACTTTAGGGCAAGGTAAATCTATTGTTGGACTCCTTACAGAACATAAATGCGAACCAAAGATCCAGAGATCCATAACAGACTTTTCAGACTATGTAGCACAATGTCCCAAACCAAATCCTAAAGCCTAAAATTTCCAACAGCAGACACACAAATTGTACTGTTTTGGAAACTATAGGCCATTTCAAACATCCAAATCATTCTGCTAATGGGTCTGAATCTGACTGTGTTTAGCTTATACTGTTTTGTTAGTTAATGATTTGTCTGACTTCACTCCAAGACTCTACATAAGGAGGTGGACGTAGTCTCTGTGGTTCAAAAGTGAAGCCAGTGTGCAAGTGCCTTAAACTTATTTGAATTGGCTGGTATGAAGCAACTGCACTGGTTGCAAAGAGAAATCCAACACCAGGTAACAAAATGATTCAATTTCTCAGTTAATTTAATTACCTCAGTTAACATTTTCGTAACGACTAAATGCTCTCAGTTTCTAGTTTGGGGACTTGTCATGACAGTGTGATACTCATTTTGTAAATAATGGTTGCGTGCCTGTGATTGGTGAGTTGCTCCCATGGCAACCTGAACTAGGAGAGAGTCAATTCATTTCCAAGTTTTGATATTTTTAAAAGAAAAATGATCTCGAGGCTTTGGCCATGTCCCCTTCTTTTATACAGACAATGATTTCACTTTGTGGACTACATCCTCTGTACATGGGGCCCTCGCACTAACCACTACACCACCAGCAGCCCTTGTTTTATTTCTTATATATTTACAAATATTAAATAACATTTCAAATGTATGTGTACATGCATACATTGATCATATGTTATCAAATGACATTTAGCTATTTTTTGGGATAAAGGACTAAAGCCACCTGAAGTGCAAACGTTCATCCTTGCAGTGGGCTTTGGGTACCACCAAGTGATACCTGCAGCACAGCTGATAATCACTACTCTATGGTGTTTTTCTTCTTAACACCTGTCCTTCTTGCTCTCTTGACAGGATTTTGTTCATCACTTCAGCGTGCTGCTCTCAGAGAGCACCAGGGCCACCAGAGAGGACATCCAAGAGTGTCTGGATCAGCTCGACCTGCAACCAGATGGGTACCAAGTGGGAAAGACAATGGTAAGAGTCCTGCTTTCTCCTTTCTTCTGGGCAGATCTTAGAAAATCAACTGACAAACAGATACAGTGGGACTTATTTTTTTGGGACTAGCCTACATAATGTGTTCACCATAACACGTGGATGCTAAAGGTTGAGCTTTGTTCAACTCTCTGAAGTTCAGATTTTATATAAACTCATAACAGAGTTGTATGTTTTTGTGTGTGAGTGAATGAAAAAGCTTGTTTTGAACATTTCTAAGGCAAAGTTAGATATGTTTAGTTATGGGAAAGTCAGAAAATGAAAGAAGTCTGGTATGAAAAAAACAAACTTTTGTAGCTTCTTTGCCAATAACTTAATAGGAAGACCCCTAAATGTATTTACTAAATATATGTGTGGGTTTGAACTGACTTTATTAAACTTGTGAATGACATCCACTATAAATAGAGTTATGGACATAAGGAAAGGACCGTGTTGGACATAACCTCATATTACCTGAAGGAATCTTCCCTCTGGAGAAAAAAAAAGAGGATGTAATGAAGTCAGTGCCCCACTTTAGGTGTGTCTAAGACCTCAGTATGAATGAGGCATGATGGAGGGGTCCATGCCTTCAGGATGCTGTCTATATAATTAGAGGATCATACCTGACATACTTGTGACAGTATGTACAGCTAGTGTGGGTGTGTACATATATCTGTGAGTGGTCAGTCAACCCTGCTCTTCATGAAGTGTGACTCTCCCCTCAGGTGTTTCTGCGAGAGGCTGAGCGCCAGCAGCTGCAGGCCTTACTGCACACAGAAGTTCTCAGGCGTATCGTCACGCTGCAAAGGCGCTTCAGAGCCCGGCTGGAGAGGAAGCAGTTTGTCAGAATGAGAGAAGCCGCGCTCTGCATCCAGGTACAGTGGATTGCTTTTCATTGTCACAGCTCTCTTACCTCCATTGATTTCTATTTTTATCTCTAATTAAGCCTTTTTCTTTTCTTCTTAAAGAGAGAGAGCAATAATTCAGTGTTATTTCCTATTGATTTTGGGTGTGTTTGTAACATGTGAAAAATATGAGATGAGATCAATATGTATGATCTCATATCTTACAAGATGTTTTGCACTAATTCAGATGTAAAAATGAATAAATCAAGGCATAAACCAAGAAACTAATGAGTTGTTTTTTAGTGTTTTTTGCTTTTAGTGAAAAAGCTCACAATATAAAATCTTAACAATGTAACACATTTCATTACATGATTGATTTTATTTTATTACTGTATCATGTTTGAACAATATGCCCAGTCCAAAACAGGCTTACAATACACCCTTATTAATACAAAGAGACCAGAAACCAAAAGTAGACACTAAACAATAATAATACTAACAAAACAAACCCTCCGGAGGTTTCTTCCAGGCTTTAGAGACAAACATGGACCTCTTATAAACAATCTTATTTTTAGCCCTAACTTATTTCAACGGGGCAATATATTACTTAAAATGTTATCCAAGTCCTTCAAAACAGTTCATTTTAAAACTAGAATTATTGCCAGTATTTGTATGACTCTAGATACCAGTGAAGTTGTAGATGTACACGGATTTATTTATTTTTGGCTTTTTTTAGAGAGAGGACAGTGTATAGAGTCAGAAATGAGAGAGAGAGAGAGAGAGGCCGCACCCCTTGAAAACCACAGCCCCTGTGCATGGAGCGCATGAAAACAAACCACTAGGCCACCGGCGCCCCTCTTGAATTATTTCTATAGATGTATTGTAATTCAACATCAAATCCGTTTGAATACATTTTATAATCTGTTATGCTTAGATTTTGTCTTGTGAAAATTATAACAATCAGCAATGCTTTGCATATGATATTGTTATTTTAGTTTAGCAGAGATTGTAGATTTTCAGGAGACAATTAACTTTAAATCTTTGTTGATACAAATATGTTTAATTTGTTTAGCTGAAGTTACTGAACTGTAAATAAGCTTAAATGTCTACAAAATGTATTCAGAAAAACACCTCAAATACAGTTTAAGTCAGCTTCTCTCTCAAAGACCTCTTCAGTGTTGTTGGGATTTTACTCGTTTTCATTCATAAACAAGAAAATGTAAATCATGCTTTGTGTGATGACATTTGGACTTCTAGTGTCTAAAGTCAGTAAACATGAGAAAAGGTTTAAAGAAAATTAAGGATTTTAACAGCTTGAAAATAATATATACTTTTCATCATCTCTACACAGAAATGGTGGCACTCATACCGGCCCATAGAAGAAGAGGAGGAGGATGAAGATGAGGAGGAGGATTATGATCCTTCTGTTCAACAGGGGGCCGCGTTATGTCTGCAGACTCACTGGCGAGGTTACAGAGAGCGTCAGAGGTTCCGGCTGTGGAGGGAGTCTGCTGTGGTGCTGCAGAGAGCGTGGAGGTTATGGCTCTCCAGGCGTTGCTCAGCGGCTCTGGTTATTCAGACGGCCTGGCGCTGTCATCAAGCCAGAGAAGCATACCTACGTCTGTACAGAGCTGTGGTACAGCTGCAGGCTAACAGCAGAGGCTACCTCACAAGGCAGAGGTAAAACCACACAGTCACACTATATGACCCTTTACTTTAGAAAACGAAAGGTATGGATGAGTTGAGTATAACAAAAGAAAACAACACTAAGCATTCTATTCAGGTTTTATTCTCCAAAAATAGCTTTCAAGAATGCATTATTTTTCTTAATCTGGTGAAAAAAGCAGATTAATCTTGGTGCTCAGCTGCTGCACTGTATTTAGTCATTGTTCAGACTGCTTATAGACCACAGCGTGCAATGACGCAAGCAGTCCAACTCAAAGCTGTTACAATTAGCTGAGCCTGCTGAGAGCAAGAACTAAATCCGACTCTAGATTCAGGGAAAACTTCTGGGACAAATTATTCGTTATGACCTCGACCTGTTTAGAATATATCTTGAGGAGAGGAGCTGGAGGTATATTCACCTCATGGAAAGTTGTAATCCTGCCTTCTCTTTTGACAGCTTCCGAAAACTGAGAGATCAAAGACTAAAGGAGATGAAGGAGCTTGAGGACGAAGTGCTTCAGCTACAGAATGGCCGGGTGAGTCTCTCTCCAGAGGAAGAGGAGGAGAGGATCATGGGGTTGGACCTCAGCACATGGGAGGATCCTTCTTACCAACAGCGGGAAAGGAGCCTCCAAATCCTCAGCAGCCAGGAGGGTGCACAAAAGGATGAAGGAGAAGGAAGAGAACATGCTAAGACAACGGAGAGCATCTCTAAAGTGGAAACTGAAGTGATCCAGACGTCGGGTGTGGTGGTGCGAGAGAGGTCTAGGACCGTCGACGAGCCCAGCCAGAAGACCACCCGTGCCAAGCGAGAGAGCCGGCGGATGAGGGAGCTGGAGCAGGCGAAGTTCAGCCTGGAGCTCCTCAAAGTGCGGGCGACAGGCGGTGGTGCGTCGTCGCCATCTGAGGAGAGGCGCTGGTCTGTGGAGCTGATGCCCTCTGTGACCCCGCCCTTACGTTCACCGCAGGGAACGCCCGACAGCCAGAGCTCCAAAGGAAGCTTTGAGCTTCTCAGCATGGAAGACGAGGCTCCTAAGGCTGTAGAGGAGGTGACCGACAGCGAGGACGCCTTCTCCCCTCCGCCTTCTTTCCCTCCTGAACCAGAGCTTCCTGTAGAGGCGGTCTCAACAAGCCCAATGCCTGTTGAACCCCACAGGACGGAGGTGTCTGATGCTGTAGCTCACGCAGGTAGTGAACCCCAGGAAAAAATCGATCAGACAGCCCCATCTGCGCCCATGAATCCGCCCAAAAACGAGAACTACCTCCCTACCTTTTACGTCCCTGCTAGCGAGGGCAGCGCAGTCGTCTCTGTTCTTCCTGCAGAAAAAGATCAACCAACCCGAGAGGCAGCCATTTCCACAACCACCACCACCACCACTACTGTTATCAAGTCTGTCAAAGAAAGGAAAGAATCCACACGGAGGCCAGTGGTGGTGGTCATCAGTATGCAGAAAGAAACCCCACTAAGTGAGGAGCTGAGCGATATCATCCGTCCCCCTGTGGAGGTTCGAGATTCTGCAGCTCAGACAGGGGATTTAACGCCGTCCCCACAGAAACCAGGCCCAGCTCCTGTGCCTCAAAGTCCCGTCCACGCTCCTAAATCGGCCCCCCAGGCCGACCCTATCGTCATCGAGAAGCTGGTGCGACTGAACGAGGAGAAGGAGGTGCGGCAGCGGAATCAGCAGCAGCAGAACGAGAAGGAGATGATGGAGCAGATCAGGCAGCAGAAAGAAGCGCTGGAGCGCCAGCGATTGTTCTTCGCTCAGTACGAGAGAGACATGTTTGAGAAACAGAGAGGAGAAGCTCTGAACAGGATCCAGCAGAGTCGACAGGGACACGGACAAGGTGTTGGTGGAGCTGCAACATCTGGAAAGCCCCTCAGGCCCAGTTCACTGCTGATAGAGAGGACAGCAGGAGCCGCTCCTCATGCCAGGACACAATCTAGCTCCACTCCCCCATTAGTGCACTCTCCCCCAGGTGTCGACATCCAGCGCCAGACGCCCTGCCCACAGCTGCCTCCCCCACCGGCATCTGCTCCCAGAGAGAGACACAGGCCTCCTGCCGAGGGCTGGGCACCCAAACTCACCCTGGAGACCAAAGATGGAGGAACCAGGGTTAGAACAGCAAAGAAGCCTGCAAGTAATCAAAGCACCGCAGTCAGTATGAAAGACAAACCAGGCAACATCTTCTTCTCCCCAAAGGACAACGTCACGTTTACAAAGTGAGTAGTGAATTAGTTGATGTTTCTTTTTATGTTTTTCCCTTTAACTATGTATATGTTGTGCTTATTTTAAAGTTGTTTGGTCCCCAAGGACTTTTTTGGACATGTCATCCAACACATTATTATCAATAAAAATACAAGCTCCCAAAAGAGAAGAAGACAACCTCAGAACACACGAATACATAAATAACAGGAATGTTAAAGTAAACATACATCTTATTTGATTTACTTTATTTTACCGTTATTTTACGATTGAGGTTTAAAATCACTCGCAAAAGAGACCTTGCCAAGATGGAAGCCATACAAAGTCACAGTCACATGAAAAAACAAGTTAAAAGACACAACAGGGGATAATGATAACAATTCTGAACAATTTCAAAGAGGCTTTCAAATGAACATTGGCCCCTCAAGAAAAATAACGTAATTCCTCTGTAGCCACAGTCTTTATGACGCTCTGATTTCAGCTCTTTTTGAAGATCATTACTTCACTTTAATAAGAATTTTGTCTTTTTGTTTTCCTCTTCTTGTCCCTCAGGTTTGACGGTGATGCTGTTCCTAAAGAAACACCGGCAACCGCCCCACGAGAGAGTCCCACTCCGGTCCCAAAGCTTCCTAAAGGATCAAAACCCAGAGATGTGAGTCATCACACCGATTTCTTTTTGTGAAAACAGACATGCAGCATGTGTTTGTGGGTTTGCTTTTGTGCATTTTATTTGTTGTGAACGTACACTGTATGAAAGAAGTAAAGCTAATCCATAAGCCTTAGACCTGCATTTTGACTAATGGCCAGCAGGGGGCAACTCGACTAGTTACAAAAAACATTCTGACCTTATGGAAGACCCCTAAAGTCAATCTACTAATGAGCTTTACAAACACGTTACATTATCTAAATCATGCTCCTGTGGATGATATTGTAGATGGTAACACGTGGTATGCTTAAAGCTTGGCTACCTTGTAGTTGACGTGTTGCTACCTGGTGACCTGTCAATCAGGGAAGAGGTGTATCATTGCACACCTAGACTCTTGTTTAAATACATGGGCACTTCAGGTAAAAAAAAAATGGCTGAATTATCATCATCATCGTTCTTTCATGTGACATCAAAGTGGCTACTCTTACTTCTTTCACACAGTCTGTTGTCCTGTAAATGATTAATAATCATCCAAACGTTAACAACTGACCCACATGAGGAGCAAACCTGAGGAACAAAATGTCTGCAGGTTCTGAAAGGCACCTTTTTAAATATCATGCTGTTATCACTTTGAACAAACTTTAGGTTGGCAGAGTGGGCCAAAAAAAGAAAGCCAGAATGGCTCGGACCCGCTCCGACTTCCTCACCCGCGTCCCCATCACCTCAGTGGGGGGCGATACAGACGAGGATGACAATGACGGCGACAGCCCCATCAGCCCCCGTCATTACGCTCTGCCACTCTCCAAACAGAGCTCCACAGACGCGGGCTTAGGAGAGTCCTGTTTCAGTGACTCAGACATGGTAACAGGCGCCAACAAAGCCACCAGTGATCCTCTCTACGCTCTTAAACGTGGCTTCTCTTTGACACCTCTAACCCCTTCAACAGAGAGAGCAGCACACCTCTGACTCAAACAGAGCTTCTAAACTTAATGCACAATAACTTCTCACGAGGGCGGAAGACATTTCAAAGTATTTCAAGGCAGGTTTTTCAAAGAAAATTTGAAACACCTTCTGAAATAATGATTGATGATAGAACCAAAACACAGTTCTTCAGAAAGAATTTCATGTGTTGACATGACTTTAAGGCTGTCATCCTAACATAAATCTGATACTTGATTGGTTGCACAATCACTTCAGAGATCATTATCCACAGAGACGCTTCATTTGACTTCATGAATCCTGATTAATGCATGACAAAGCTTTGAAATGTGTTTCCCCATCAGATATGAATCCTCTAACTACATTTCTCCTCTAACACTCTTCTCTTTCTCTCACAGTACTAAGAGACTCTTCTGCTTCATTAATCCCTCCTCATTCACTAACAATATTTGCATGTTCACTTCTTTATATTTCCTCTTGTAGGAGTAACACTGCTCATAAACCAAACGGTGGAACTCCTTGAAATGGTCATCAGTCACTCTTCGTGACTTTCTAACAAACTGTTTCTCTTTTCTTAACAGCTGTCTTCCTGCATACACATATTTTGTTTTATCTTAAAAGTATGTTTAATGTGTTACCGCATCCTATTGTCACTGTTAAATAATTATAATTTAACAGTGGTATGATGGTATAATAATACCATATAGTAGTTCAGTTATTGTACAACATATTGTGCTGCTACAGTGATGTGATGCTGCCCTCTACTGGCTTAAACTTGTCCTCAGATATAAACAAACCTGATCACATGGAAGTGCACAGTAGGGAGGCTTTGCTTCACTTCAGCCGTGTCTTTACCATTTTATTGTACCTCATGTTGTTTCAGCCTGCGAGCACTGAGGAGCAAAAGAAACTTCACAAAGTCATGTCATCGGGAGATTTGTGCAAATCGGACTCAATGCGCAAGAACTCGCAGGATGGGAGGTTTGTTTTGCCCTGAACCTTATTTCCATTATTCCTTAGTCTCCATAGAATTTAATAAGTATTGTTTTTTCACTTAAACGTTAAAGATATTTACATTTTGAACACCGTTTTCTTCCAACTCAGAGTCTTCTTTTTTTTCTGATCAGGGTTCGTGGTAAGATGCGTTTCTGGGGAAAGACCAAGTACGGAGATAAGAAGACGTCCAGAGAGAAGCTGATTTGTGGAGCTGATTCAGTGGATGCAGACTATGGAGATACAGGACCGCTGCTGGGAGAAGGTGTGTTATTCAACACGGTGGTTGCAGATGCATCTTTTTGTTCAGTAAAATGGTACAAGAAAAGCTGATCACAATTTTCAAAGAACCCAAAGTGATGTTTAAAAAAACCAAAAAGTACTCAAAACAACAGTTCAAACCTGAAAGACTCTTTATTTGCTATAACTAAGATAACAGCAGAAGCTCACATTTTAAAAGCTTGAACCTGTAAGTTGTCATTGCTGCTTGGACAATGTGTGAAATGATGAATACATTACCGTACAGATCAGAGACCAATAGTTGTTTTTCAAACTACACCTGATGTGGGGTTTTTAGCTCACTTGCAGAACTAGAAGGACCTCCACTGAATTAGACTCTCTTCCTCTGAGCAGGTCAGGAAAACATGTCGCCCCCCTGCAGTCCTGACCTGACGTTGGATCGAGGGTTCAGGGACCTGAAGGAGAACAAGGAGCCGTCCCCTAAGGTGAAGCGAAGGCGCAGCGTTAAGATTAGCAGCGTGGCTCTGGAGCCGGCTCAGTGGCAGAACGACTCGCTGCAGATCCTCACCTGCACCAACGACTACAGGAGCATGAACGACTTCCTGATGAAGAAGGTACAGCCAGGCATACTTTCTGCTATTCTCTTTTGTACATATGAGGATTATATGGCTTATTTTTCAACCTTTAAAATATTTATTTATTGTAATACAATTCTGGTGTCACATTTCAGATCAACGACTTGGACACAGAGGACAGTAAGAAGGACACCATGGTGGACGTCGTCTTTAAAAAGGCTTTGAAGGAGTTCCGTCTCAACATTTTCAACTCTTACTCAACTGCACTCGCCGTAAGTGCTGCCAACAGTTTATACACTGTCCTTTAAAATGGGAAAAGTTCTTTAAAATGATACTCCCTACCTATAAATATAACTTGTGATATCCCTACTCAAGCTCAGTGATTAGAAGCAAAACATTGAAATCAAACTCCAATACTGTTTTCAATGGTTAGGCAAAGGTTTCAAAATGTCAGCCTTGTATAGGAGTACATTATATTTAAGGAGATAATACTGCACACCTCTTGTAATTCTGTCTTGTTTCTCCTTAGATGGATGATGGTAAGAGTATCCGCTACAAAGACCTGTACGCTCTGTTCGAGCAGATCTTGGAGAAGACTATGCGACAGGAGCAGAGGGACTGGAGAGAGTCTCCTGTCAAAGTGTGGGTCAACACCTTTAAAGTTTTCCTGGATGAGTTCATGACAGAGTACAAGCCTCTGGACAGCACACTCAGCAAGGTAAAGACAGCTTTGGGATAACGTTGAAGAAATACAAGTCAGCTGTTTAATGTTCAAATACGAGAGTTTCATTTTGTCATGTGGAAATGTTTCCGTTAAGTGTCTACACAAACTTAAAATGTCGTGCACCTTTCAGTGTGCAACATTTATACATAAATCTTCCAAATACAAGGATATAATGGATTCTTTCTTAAACATATGTGCTGTTCTCTTTTTGTGTTTTTCCCACTACAGCAGGCACCTAAACCTGAACGTAAAAAGCGGAGGAAAAAGGACACCGACATTGTAAGTGTCTATTCATCCTCATGACTTCATAAGGCATGAAAGAAAAACTCTTTCCTCTAACAGCCAACCCTTCAACACCTCAATTCATGCTCGTTGGAATAACATGATATAAATACATCAGTGACCTGAATAGAAAATGATTTTTTTTTTAAAAGAAAAAAAAAGGAAAACAGACATGTGAGTTGTAAAGAAAGAATCTCATGTGAACTCTAAATGAACCTGTGCTCTGCTGCCCCCTGCAGGTGGAGGAGCATAACGGCCACATCTTCAAGTCCACCCAGTACAGCATCCCCACATACTGTGAATTCTGCCAGTCACTCATCTGGATGATGGACCGGGCCTGTGTGTGCAAATGTGAGTATGCGTTTAATGTATCACAGCAGGAATCCAGCAGAGCATCAGAATCACTCAATCATACATAAGTTATTGAAAATGTCTTAAAAGGGTTTTTGACATAACATTGTTGTCATTATGTGTGTCAGAAAGTGTTTTTATTTGTAGGTCCAACCTTTTCCAAAAAGTCAAGTATTCATACAAAAGTCATGGCAACAATCTCTCAAGTTTGTTAACTTCACTATGACATCATCTTTGTCAACTGGAAAAAAACACACCTTTCTGTCCATGTTTTAATACCATGAACAGAAGGCGGGGATATGGACATTTATTAACATTTGGTTGTAAACTAAAATAGTGTCTGAATCATGAGTGCTCACCTTGAGACTCTGATGAGAGTGTACATGCTTTGAGCTGCCAGGGTGAAGATACAAATCATTTCAGTGTTTTAAGCTTCGTAGCAGAAAAATTTGTATTCAAGGATTGTCGTCTATCATGCCTTCAACTCTGCGGTATCACAATGAGCATGGATCAGCAGGTGAATGAATAACAGTTGACAGTGTCACTTCTTGGTCCTCAGGATCATTTCTTTACTAGTAGATCAATCAGCTAATTGACAAAATAATCAACAGCTTAAAGATGAGGACAAATCAAAGATAAATCACAGTCCTTGCACATATGTGTCGCTGATATTGCGGGAAATAGAAGCATCAACAACAACAAATATTGTTCACTTTATCTTTATGCAATCATTCACTTGAACTTATACACACAACACAAACACACACACACACTAAGATGTGCTCAGTCCAGCCTGACAGAGCGTGACCCGCCCTCTCCCCCCTCCCCTCTAATCAGATTGTTTTCAACTGGACTCATGGGGTTTGCTGCTCACTCTCTGCGGACATTTCTCCACACAGCTTGTGCTTTATGTTCGCACAGGATGTTTTTTTCATGCGAGCCGATGTCGCTATGGTCTCTCAAACGATAACTTTTTCTTCTTCTTTTGTTCGCACTGTTTGCTGAATAATGAGGAGGCACTGTCTCTCTGTGGATAATGGAAATGACCTGTTTGATTTCTCTGGCTGTGTTTATCCAGTGTGTCGCTACGCCTGCCACAGAAAGTGCTGCCAGAAGACGACCACCAAATGCAGTAAGAAGGTGAGTCAGCCATGTTGTGCGCCCAATCAATAACATCCCATGACATTAATTGTGTGACTGTGGGCTCATGTACAGTAGCTAGTGTTACATCTGCAAAACGTATAAACTTGTAGTGATATATTTTAATACACGATACAGGCTGTGTGCTTGTTTCTGTGTTTTAACAAAGTATGTGTTGTCTGTTTCTTTAAACAGTTTGATCCAGAGCTTTCCTCCAGACAGTTTGCTGTCGAAGTTTCTCGTCTGACTAACGATGAGAGGGCGGTGCCGTTAGTAGTGGAGAAGCTTATAAACTACATAGAGATGCACGGCCTCTACACTGAAGGAATATACAGAAAATCAGGATCCACCAACAAAATCAAAGAGCTCAAGCTTGGACTTGACACAGGTAATTATTGATGTGGATTTCATATAACAGATGAATGATGTTACCTGGTGGGGTTAAAGCAGAGTCTGTGGAGTGGAGGTGGTCAATGGATGTCATCCACTGGTTTTTGAACTCATGTTCTTAAAATCCCTTTTGGCATTTTGGTTTTCACCATCTTGGTTTTGTTGAACTAGAAGAGAACATATTTGGACGACAGGGTGGAAACGCTTTTATATGTATTTATTCTGATTGACAGGCTGCTATGATGGTTATCCATCAATCACAGTCAGCCACATGTTGAAGCATATCCTAAATGAATGTGTGTTTTAATCTAAATAGGACCAACGTTTAGGAAAAATACTGAAATGCTTAATTGTAAAAGACTTTAGAACTAGCAACTGGCCATGGTGATGAGCGCCAGAGCAAACTGTTGAGCTTCCCAAGGTGTCTTGGATATGCCGGTTAGAGGTTGTGAAATGTGAGGCCATTTGGTAGATGTCAATACCTGGAGCTCACATGAACGGAGCCTGGGTCTGTTGAAGGTAGCTGTTTGCCTCTAAGAGCGATGTGGTTGGTTATGTAACTTATCAGTAGTGCATTAGCTCTGGGAAGAGAGCACAAAGGGCTTGAGCACAAGTATCTTGTTTATTTCAAAACGAGTTAGAAAGTAGGGTCATTTTCCCATCAGGTTTCATCAAATCCAACTTTTTTTTAAACAAAAGGAGTCAACCCTTTTAAACTCTGTGGTTTAAGGCACTTTTGTATTTGCTTCAGTTTTAAACCAAGAGGCTAAATCTACTTCTTCTACACATTCTAGAAATGAAACGTGATTACTAAACATTCTTCTTTTGAACACACAGATGTGGACAGCACAAACCTGGATGACTACAACATCCATGTTATTGGGAGTGTTTTCAAGCAGTGGCTCAGAGAGCTGCCTAATCCTCTGATGACATTTGAGCTCTATGAGGAGTTTATACGTGTTATGGGTAAGTGGTCAGCATCAATCATCCAATTCTGTTGTGTTTTCACACTGGACTATCTGTCCCGAGTAATAATGCAGTACAGAGAACAGCAGACGATACATTTTGTGCTCGACCATACATAATGATTCGTCTCTTGGAAATGTCTCTTCAGGTCTGCGGGATAAAAAAGAAACCATCCGAGCGGTATATTCAATTATTGACCAGCTAAGCAGAACTCACCTAAACACTCTGGAACGCCTCATATTTCATCTTGTCAGGTAATAAAGAGTCTTATTGTAATCTCAGAGTAGGATTTAGACGTTAAACTGCTTTATTTGCTCGCTGATAAAAATACTTATACTGTATGTGTGCTCGTCAGGATCGCCTTGCAAGAGGACACAAACCGCATGTCAGCAAACGCCTTGGCTATAGTTTTTGCCCCGTGTATCCTGCGCTGTCCGGACACCATCGATCCCCTGCAGAGCGTCCAGGACATCAGCAAGACCACAGCGTAAGGATGTATTTCATGTCTATAAAATGAATTATTGCGTGTAAGTTGGGATCAGGAGGGGAAAAAAGTTTGAATTAATCTGTATCATGTGGAGATAAGGAACGGAACTCTTTCAAGGCTATCAAGATCTAATTTATTAACGTTTATTAACGGCAGTGAGAGCACAGACTTGACAATGTTTGGACAGAGAAGAAGAGAAAATGCAAAAAGAAGTAAAAACTTTAATGTCAAAGTCAAGTGAAGTTCTCCTCAGATTGATTATCATTGTAGAAGAAAATATCATCACTACATAACACACAATGGCAATATTATTTCCATGAAATGTCAAATTTAATTTCCCCAACAATGGTTAGATAAGAACTTTAAACAACCCCCTTAAACATTTTCATGTTTTAAAAGTTCAAACAATAAGTTTATACGTGTTCCAACTCCTTTTATGATTTGTAAAAAAAAAAAAGGATTTTAAAAAGTGTTTGACGATTTATTTGCAGTATACTTTTCATTGTTTGTTGTTTTTTCTCATTTTTCAGTCTGTCTGCTCTGTTGTAGGTTCATTTCTGTTTAGGTTTCATAATGAAGGTCAAAAAGGGGGCTTAAAAGACAAAAAACACTCGGTTCATATCTCTGCTTTAACTCACAAGTGTGTCAGAAGTGTTTGATTCTTTTGGTAACTCCATGTGAACTTATTGTTTTGTTTTGATGTGATGTTGTCCCTCTGACATCGTTTGTTTCTTTCTATCCCTCCTCAGGTGTGTAGAACTTATAATCTGTGAACAGATGAATAAGTACAAAGTGCGACTAAAGGACATCAGCAGCCTGGAGTTTGCTGAGAATAAAGCCAAGTGCAGACTGACCCTCATTAGACGATCAATGGTAAGATCACATAACGTGACTATGACTTACTCTTATTAGATAAATGTCGTAATAACCACTGATTCATTGCTAAATCTACCTGACTGAACCATACTATTAACTCCTTCAGTGCTTAACTTTCCCTGATTTCCTCCTTGTTGAGCTGTTTGTCTCCGCCATATTCTTCCACCTAACCTGTCCTTTCCTTTACTCAGAAACCCGCACTAATAGCTGTTAGATTTTTGAGCATAGCGCGCACTATGGTATGTATACACACACCACGGATTGCAACCCCAAACCATCATCCACTGGTGGTGTTGTTGTTTTTGTAGCGATCACTGCTCGGTCTCATTTCTTTAAAATAATTATGTGCATCCTCTCCATCCCCTAAAGCATGAGTCATCACTTCACTTAGTCTCTATTTTTGATTCTATTTTATTTTTTCTGTGTATGTGTTAGTCTATAAGATATGTATCTTTGATGATTCACGTTAGAAAACTATGAAACAGCCCGATTATGTATGTAGTGTGGGACATTCAAAGTGCACAATTTCAGCTTGTGCTGTTACTTAAAACATGTATTTGTTGTATTTAACAAACATTGCCGGTGTAAATTTAATTATATGGTCAGATAATACGGTATAGTCTGCAGTTAAGCTCTGATTTGATTTGTCCCAGATATATCAGTACATGATTATCTTCTCCAATATGCACAAATAAGGGAAATTTTACAGAATATACTGAATGCAAAAAACTAGGGCCCGACTGATGTGGAATTTTTGGGGCCGATATCAATGTTTGGTAGGGAAAAAAAATCAGATAATGATATATCAGCAGACATCTTTCTTATAGTATCTATCTTCGATCTGTAGAGATGGATAGACATAGATATACACATTTATTGCCTTGATCCCTCAAATGCAGTTTCCCAATTGATTTCCCACACTTTTGTATTGTTACATAAATCTTCATTTTTAAATACTGGAAAAATAACTACTGTAGTAACTTACAGTAATTGCTCCACTGCGGGAATAACCTGTTTTAAGGCAGCAAATCAGATGACAGAATAAAAAAAACAAAACTGACCTTTATGACCTTCACGGCTTTACTAATTCCTCTTCTTTGCTTCTCACTTTAATTTTTAAGCAGCCAAATGCAGCCAAAAAGGTAATGTTTGTGTTGTATTGTGCTGTATTTATGTTGTGGTTTAGTGCTGCGGTATTGTTCTAACCTTGGCTTGTCATTTAATGTGGATCATTCACTGCATGTGCAAGTGAATAGCTCAAAGTTATAAGTGGTGAAATGTACTGTAACTGTTTGTTTGGTGCTGGTGAACTGCTTTGTGATGGAGCACAAGTGATATATTTACATTACTTAGAGGATAACATCTGTCCTTTATTTGTCTCAAAAGGGAAAAGGACACGTACAGCGACTCAGCTACCACACGCCCTCGCCTCCCGTTAGTCCCCGGCTGCCGTTTGTGCCTGACGCTGTGATAACAGAAAGTGATGGCGAAGACAGAGCCGACTCTTTACCAGAGATCTCTGAGCATCAGCAGGCAGCTATGCAGCAGGAAGAGAGAGTGTTGACTGAGCAAATTGAGAGCCTGCAGAAAGAAAAGTAAAAACTTTCACTGGAGTTTAACTTTTATAAAAAACTTTATAAGAATTGTAAATATATGTTACAAGTTTGCATATAATAAGCTGTTGAACTGGCTTTTCAGTTCATTTAGCTAATCTGCATATCGTTTGCCTCTGCAGAGAGGAACTGACTTTTGAGATGCTGGCTCTGGAGCCTAGAGCATCAGATGATGAGACCTTGGAGTCGGAGGCCTCTATCGGTACAGCTGACAGCTCTGAAAACCTCAACGTGGACTCTGAAGGAACCATTTCTGACTTCTCTGGTATGACATCAGGCAGGAAACCTTGACTCACCTTCAGAGGTGGCAAAAGTATTCTCACTATTCTCTCAAGCAGAAGTATGGATACTTGTATAAAAAAGAGACAGGTTAAAGCAGAAGTAACTTTTCACTAAAGTAATAGTTAAGAATTGGAGAGTCTAAAATGTACTTAAAGAATAAAATTAAAAAGGAAACCTCCAAAGTACATTTCTTCCTGCTGTGCCCCATTAGCTGAACCTCAAGTCATATTTTGGAGGCTTTTCAACCTAACCATACTCTTATGGCTCTGATTGATTATTTATGAATCATTCTAACTTCTTATAGATGATGTTAGTATACTGTTTAATATCCAAAGGAGTTGTCTTTTTTTGGTCTTTTTTTGGAGATTTTCGAAAGGTTGGGTAAGATGCCTACAAGGATGCAAAAAAATATCTAACAATTCCCTTTTAAAAAAATTATTTGCAGTAATTATAATAAATGTAAGGACCAGAAAGGTGCAAATATTTGTATTAAATATAGTATTAAATTAGAAGGAGTAAATGTAAAAGTTGTCAGACAAATAAGTAAAGGTACCTCTGAACTGTACTTGAGTACAGTAACTTAGTATTTATACTTCATTACTTCCCAACTCCTCTCACCTTACAAGTGCTTTCTGTATAAGGCAGAAAAGATATAATACCACCTCTAATCTTGACATGTTTTGGCTTTCCCTTGCAGAAAGAGGTCCGATGGTGACTTCCCCCTGGCCTCGGAGATCTGACGTACAGAGCCCCCGAAGACGTGGTCTCCGCCGTCAGCCTGACTCTGTGGACTCAGTGGATTCATGCTCCAGTGTTTCGTCCTACTCCTCTTCATCACACTTTCAGCCAATGTCCTCTGCCACAGGCCGACGCTTTCGTTTTAACAACAAGTCTCCCTCAGGTTCAGCCCAGGCCCAGGCTCTCAATACATCTCAGGCCTCCCAATCCGACAGTACAGACATGAGCCCGACAGGAGATCAGGACGGGTCATGCGATGAAGTTCCCCAGTTTATTAGCAGAGGCACCTTCAATCCAGAGAGGGGCAAACAGAAACTAAGGGGGGCCAAGCATTCAACCAGGAGGCACTCCAGAGATGGTGAAGGGCACGGCAGAGACCCTTCAGACCTACCACAGCAGATTTTGTATGGCAACAATGAATTCATGGTATGAAGGACACTGGGACACCAAAGCACTCCCTTTTTTAACTCCCTGGCAGGAATATAAGCTCTCAATGGGAGGTACCGCAATGGCGACTGATCTCAGCTCTTCAAAGCATTTTGCTTAGCCTTTCTTTGTTGGAAGTCTGCAAAGAAGTCTCCCCAAGTGCCGTGTACAGTGTTACTGAGGGGGTTGTTTTACAGAGGGACATAACTCAGTGGAAGGGCTCCTCTTCTGTGGACTAAACTGCCAACCATGCTCTCACAGTGCCTTGGCAGCTTTTTACCCAGCGCCAAGAGGAGACGCACTGAGCAGGAGGACAGAGAAAAGGGAATGTTGGAATATGCTGAGGACCACTCTGCATCAGGGAAAGTTACAGAGCTGGAAAGCTATGGCAGTGTATTACTGAAGATGAGAAGAAATCAGGCAACATCAGGTGTCATGGATGTTGCAGTGAACCTTAAGCTCAATATTATTAGCTGCTTTATGAGTTTACAGTTCATAACAATCAGTGTACGCAGTGGTTTCTCTGTTATTACAAAAATATTTTCCCCTTATTTAATAAATTTTAATGTCACAGAAATTCTTTATAGCATATAATATACAGGTATAAATACTGTACAAAGCCGGAACACCAGCTTGCGCTGGGTAGTTGAAGTCAGATATTTATCTTTTTTTTTCTTTTTGAGTATAATGGACAGATATGTACGGATTTGGGCAGTGGATGATTCATGTGTGTGTGTGTGCATTTGCCGAGCGCTCATGCTCAACTGTGTATGTGTGAAAAAGAGAAAACCACTCCATATGTTTTAAGTTTTTGTGCTGCTTTTTTCCCCCTTACAAGGGAAATACCGCCATCAAAGGGACCAAGTCAGCTGGTTTGTATTCCAGCCAAGGGGATCCCAGCTCTGTAAAGAATGTTAAATGTGTATTATAAACCCTGCATTCACTGCTTAACAGCCATACAACAAATGTAATGTACAGTACAGGTCATGTGTAAAGTGTAGGGGGCAAATGCCATTCTGTTATTGAACTCTATTGTTACCCCTCCACTCCAAAACCAACCCCCACCTCCAGTTTCAAAAGTGTTTGCTGAATAGCAACCAAACAAGAATATAAAAACAGTCTGACTTTTGTCTTTATTATTGAGAATGTGTTGTGTTTTTGTCCTTTGAAAACCTTTCTGTCCAATGTTGAAGTACTCAATTTCTCATTCCTGACATTCTGCAATGACGCCCAAATGCTATTAATGGTATATTTAAATCAGAGCTTTATACAGCGGACGTTTTGACTTTTTATATTCATAAGCTGTATATAAGTAGTGTGCTGTCCTTCTGAGTCTGAAAAGGAACAAAGATGGTGACAGGTGATATGCTACCATGCATTAAATATGATAGGTCTCCATACCACTATAATTACCAAAGAACAAAAGTTCCTGCCACTCTAATTTTGAATTAGCTTTTGAATTATCATAATAACACATTATTTATCTTAAAGATGAAAGCAATATGAAGACAATAATATAAAATTCATACTTAGTATACACAAGGGTTGGGCAAACAGAAAATTCTTATCAATTTGGTGACTCATGGCTCTAATATGTATGTCATTGTTTGAAATTCTTAAAAACCTGTATAGCAATAAACAGAAATTGCCTGTTGCAATTCAATATAATGAGCTTAACAGCACATTTTGAATGTAGCCGGGTGGGTACATACATTTTTTCCCTTCACATTTGAAACATGTTTTTCCACCTTTCAAAATCAACCATAGACAGTCGTTGAAATGCAACCACTTCAAGGTGCACTATTTGAAAAATTGTTATGTAACGATGTGTAGGCTAATAACGTAATTTTACGGGTAGTTTTAATAATAATAAGTTCTAGTGTCTGCTGTTTTGTCAAAGAGAAAATTAGTTGGCAATGTAAGACATTCAAATGTTCTTCTTTTTTTTATACTTTACATTTCCCATAATTCCGACAAAACCCCAAAGCATCTTAAAACCATTGAAGACTTGACTGAAATTTTACAAATAGGCTTTCTCACTTTGCATGTTATGTTGACCACAACAAATTGGGTCCTATTTCGAGAAAAAAAATTAAGTTGTTTAATATCAGACTGACTGTCACGAGAACTGCACAATGGAAACAAATTACATTACTCTAAAAATAAAGGTAAACTAACTTAATTGATAACGACTGGCACTGGGAAATCCTCCCCCCCCACCCCCACCCCCGTGACGCGCTCCTCAACCTACGCATGCGCAGAGGCCCTGTGTCACAGCAGAAGCAGTCAGGAGAAGCAGACGCCGACAGGGACACGGGGACTGTCGTTGTTTATTTCACACAAGACAAACTTTCCTCAACAATGTCGGGATTTGAAAGCAACCCCTTCGCTGACCCCGTGGACGTTAATCCCTTTCAGGTGATTGTGTTGTTTTGTTTCCGAGTTTTTAGCAGCGTTTTTTGTGTAAATGTAAGACTGAAAGAGATATGCTGTAACCAAAACCTGTTTGGTTGGTTGCTGGGTTTGGCCCGGTTTGGCTTCAGTATTTCCTGACCAAGAATCGTCACCATAATGTCTTATGACACGTTGTGGCCTGTGAGTAGGTTTTTTATAAAGTGTAAAACTGTAGCCTATGTTAATAACACTGTACGTAGTAGGCTGCTAATTAACCTGCGCAGGTGAGCAGAACAGGTGTCAGCCTTCAACCGACTTTCATTTTAAACACGCCATTGATAAATACATACGGGTAGATATATATATAGCCTACACCGTATCTGGTAATAGCCGGAAATAATTGTGCACTTTGTTTCATATGGAGAACTATATGAGTGTTTCATGTTTATAAATTACATCCCAGTATGTTTGTGTAAGTTATTGTAATATACAATGTGATCTAAAAGCTACAGACGGTGAAGACATTTGCAGGGTAGCATATGTCTTTCTGACAATATACTAAAAGAAAACGTACCCTACCTTACGTTCCTTCACACCTAAGAAATTGTGTTTTAACCACAGACTGTAAATATTACGGTTTTAACTGAGATAAATGTGCCCTAGCGCCAGGAGTCTATTAATAGTTTATGTGGTGTGAAATAACAAAACATTCAAGTAACATTCCTGGCCCTTGCTTGCACTCCCTGGGACACAATTTAACACATATCACTGAAGAGGCGTTGTTACTTCTCAGGGATACATCATGAATCTATTCAATGTGTTTTTCAGGATGCCTCCATCACACAAGCCACCAGTGGAGCCACTGAAAACGTGGGGGAGTTCAACCCCTTTGTTGCTGATGTGGTTAGTACCTCTGTTTTTACTCTAACTGTGAATGTGATGAAGTGTTCTTTCGTCATATGGTGAAGTAATTTTTGGATGTTAAAAATCAGTATTTCTTCTTTTACCAAGGGAACCAATTCTGGTAAGACCATCCCCATCTCTGCTGCCTCCTCACAACCGGCCGTCCTTCAGACCTCGATGGAGCAGAGTGCACAAGTGAGTCTGATGTATATGTACCATGTGACATTACGTTTTATATATAGATTTTTTAGGGGGGGGCACAGATTGGATTTGAACCCAGGCCATCCTGTAGCTCTTGTATATGGGCCGCGACCTAACTGCTAGGAAATGAGCACCTGAACATTACATTTTAACATTATATATCAGTAAAGATTGAATTACTAGAGTGCACCTGTGTTTTGTAGCTGAAAGGAGCTTTAAATGTCCAAAATAATCGATAAGTACAAGAACAAATACATCTTTAAGTTTAAGAGTGATAAGCTTGTAGCAGAAATAGAGCCCCACCTAAACTGAAATTGTGACTCACAAATGTATTTTTACATAGTTTTATTGTTGAAAAATTAACTTTCAAGAGTTCTCTTGTTTAATATTTTGTCACATTAAGGCTTATTTCCATTCTGAATCAAAATTGTATGTTAGTGCTACTGACGTTAGTATTTTGAATTCAATTCAACTTTAGTAGCAAGTCAGAAAAGAATAGCTTTATGGCTGACAATGTTTTTCACATACTAGAAATTTGTCTTGGCAAGGCATGTATATTTATAAAACACCAGTGATACATGGAGCACATCAGAGTGCTTTACAGGGTTGTAAAAAAAAAACCTTAGGAGCATTAGGAGAATTACAAACTGATGCATTAATCGACAAAGTAGCAGAAGGAATCACTCCCATGATTCCCCGCCAGCCTCAACGTTATCTATATTTTTTTGATTGAGAGCCCCCTGGTGGCAGAATCTACATACTGTGCCTTTAATAGTTGGAGTTAATGGTTACAAAAACTAGGATATCATAGTTTTCTCAGGATGTTCTGTCTTGTACGGCTGAAAAAGCTGTAAAATCAGATGTAGTGTAGCTCATGGATTTCAAATAACAAATCCTCTAAGATGGAAAATGCAGCAGGGACCTTTAGTGATGCAGGGATGATATTGAACACAGTGTTCAGATTGCAGCTCTTCCATCACCCTTAAGGCAAATGCAGCTGCTGGCCAGGCTAGCCTGATCAAACAGCAGGAGGAGCTGGAGAGGAAAGCAGCCGACCTGGAGCGGAGAGAGCAGGAGCTGCAGAACAGGAATGGAGGCATAACGAGCACTGGCGGTGAGAAGTTCAAGTTGTTTTTACAAGTGGCATTAAAAGTCCTGATGTTATTTAAAAAAACACTAAAGGATTGACAGTTACGATGTTAAACCAGCTGTGTTGTTTCTGTCTGTCAGAAAAACAGAACAACTGGCCCCCTCTACCCGGTTTCTCCCCCGTGAAGCCGTGTTTCTATCAGGACTTTGAGGAGGACATCCCAGAGGAATACCGCAGGATCTGCAAGAGAATGTACTACCTCTGGATGTGTATGTACCCATGCAAGCAGCTCTTTTTCCTCAATACAAATGTTTATATCTATAAATGTTGTATGACAACAATTCTAAGTAATTTTATAATTGACATCTGTAGCAGCCATGGTTACATGCACACCACAGTGCATCATTCCTGTAGACTTAAAAATGTCTTCACAACAGGAAATCTTCCATAGATACAATAATCACTTACAACATTTAACCCCTAGTTTACAATAGGATTATTACATTATGAATGGAACATTTTTAAAACTTGACAGCCACAACAATCATTATTTTTTGTGCTGCCTATTATCACATTTTTCCATATAAAATGATTTAACATTTGAGGACAGTGTATCTCATTATATTTGAAAGGTTTTGTAAAAAGTTGATTTATTCATTTCAATTGTATGTCCTTAACAACCGTTTGTGTTATTATTTTCTGTCACACATTATGGATTTTATCAAAAAATCTCTCACACCGAGTAGATCTTCCAAATGGCCTTCTTTTGGATTATAAGAAAAATACTTTTTTTTAGCTGTGAAAAGAATTGTGATGATGCATTAGTCCTTTAGGGTTGATGTCTTCGATGTGTTTGATTTCTTGTGTGTCTCTGAAGTCCACAGTGCCACCCTCTTCCTCAACGTGCTGGCCTGTCTGGCATACTTCACTGCAGACTCCGCGAGTGGTGTTGACTTTGGTCTCGCCATCCTCTGGTTCATCCTCTTCACCCCCGTGTCCTTCATCTGCTGGTACAGGCCCGTATACAAGGCCTTCAGGTACGCTCATGATGAAATATTCTCTATTACCTACAACACTGGTTTAAATGTTTTGCTATGCATGCAGGAGATATATGAATATATCATATCATTTTAATATTTGTAATTTATTTCTTATGGTTAAGAGCTTTAATTGTTTTTTTCCACTGAAAAAAAACAAATTCTTCTGGACTCTGGTCTTGTCAGAGAATAAGCATCTCAAACATCATTTATATCTCCAGTAGAGTCATAATACTGAATAAAAGATTTTAAAGACTATTTTTGGTCTTTAAGTGCGTATGGTCTGACCTAAACCTCCACTTCATTTTATGTGCGTACGAGAACACAACATTTGGAGACTTTAAATTCTCCTTTCTAATGTTTATGACTTAAACATCTGGACGCCTACTACCCTTCAGAAAACTCTTAAAGCTGTACTTGTCGGTTGCCTATTGTTTGTTTTCAGTCTGTCCAGCTATTGTTTGTGTTTTTATTGATGCTTTTACACGATATAAAGTTCCTAAAGGATAAAAAATAGTTCTATATCAATAACTTGTTTTTCCTGTTGTTTCCTTCACTAGGTCGGACAGCTCCTTCAGCTTCTTCTTCTTCTTTTTTGTCTTTTTCTTCCAAGTGGCGGTGTACGTCATTCAGACTGTAGGGATCCCCAGGTGGGGAAACAGGTCAGTGGAAACCTTTTTTTAAATTTTTTTTATTTAGCTTTTTGTGCCTTTTATTTAAGTGCAGTGGATAGAGTCAGAAATCAGTGAGGGAGAGAATGGGGAATGGCATGCGGGAAAGGAGCGGAGCCACAGGTCGGATTCGAACCCGGGCCACCTGCTTGTACATTTTGCACACGCATTAACCACTACCAGAGCGCCCCAGTGGAAACCTTTGTAACTGAATATTCATCTGCATGTTGGTGACAGTCTGAGGGTGTTGTCAAAATGCATGAGATAGTCATTCATTGCTAACAACCAGTTTCTATCTTCATTAGTATTAAATGTTGGTTGTGTTTGTGTGTCTCTTCTTGCTGTGTTTCTCCTCACTGGCATCTCTTTGACAGATTCCTGCTGCTTTAACTTGTCTGGGTTGCTGCTTTGTAAGTGTGGGACTTTTCTCTTTGGGTTTCTTTCCTTCACCATATAATATATATTAAGCCTTTTACTTTTCCATCATTTACTTTTTCAAACTTTTCATAATCATTTTTCTCAGGTTAGGATACTGTTTGAATCAGTCATTGTCACACTACTATAATGCTTGTGTGCTGTTATTTAAACACAGTCACTCTTAATTGTTGATGTTGTTTGTTTGTGTATCTCTTGTCAACAGTGGATGGATCGCAGCCATCAGCATGATCCGTGTAAACTTGGCTGTGGCTGTGGTCATGATGGTCGTGGCTGGTTTTTTCACTGTAAACGCTATCCTGTCTATAATCCTACTGAAGATGGTATGTTTATGTTCAAATACTAATATTGAGATTTTACTCAAGTTACACAATTCTAAGGCCCTGTGTCCACTTTTTCCGGGGCAGAAAAGCGCTGGCTGTGCGTTCAGAAGCGCTTGAATGAAGCGTTTGTGTGCTGAGAATGAAAGTGTTGCACGTCCGTCCTGTTTCTATGACAACAGCCTGTTGACAACGGCTGCTGTATGACCGACACGGCTCAGTAACGTTTTTTTTTACTGTATGTTTTATATCTGAAATTGTTTTTACCCCAGCAGACAGAGCAAATATTTAGTATAAAACACGATTTGTAGGTGACAAAAATACGGGGAATATCAGATATTTTGAAAAGAGCGCCAGTGACATTAACAGCACCTTTCTGAAAAGTAACATTTTCAACTCAAAGCACTCAGAGCGGCCGCGCAATAAAGGGGAAAAAAACGCTGGTTACGGCGATTTTTCTGCAGGCGGCCGTCTGCTGCTGCAAACGCTCTCTACTCCTGAAAAGAGACGCTGGTGCTCAGAAAAGAACTCTAGGTGGACACAGGGCCTAATTCTGTTGTTTTTTTTCTGAGTGGAGTATTGGAGCATCCAGCTGTCAAAGCCAGCACAATCCTAAAGTTTTAAGATTATAAATACATTTTTTTTGTCTGCATCTTGAACCAATACTGCTTTGAAATATAAACATTGAAGGGCAATCATCACCTTTTTCTCTGATATTAATGCAACAGTTCATGGCAAAGACAGAAAAAACATGTACAACTGGCCAAATTAGTATGTTGCAATCTTGTCAAATTCTTTAAGAGAAAAAAAACACAAACCAAAACCTGAATCAGCACCTGCTTTAAGTATGGCTCATTTCTTTTTTTAATATATCCTCCTGACTTTCGGACAAAACAAGACCAGAACCATTGGCCTAAACTTAACACATTGATACCTGTCTGTGCCCTAATCTGTGTCACTTATCCCTTCAGGTCCACTCCAAGTACAGAAGGACAGGGGCCAGCTTCACCAAGGCCCAGCAGGAGTTCTCCAGCGGAGTCCTGACCAACAGAACCGTTCAGACTGCAGCAACCAGCGCTGCCAGCGCTGCTGCTCAGGGAACCTTTGGAAATTAGACTGTTTTCCACTTCCTCAGTGCCTCAGGCTAGTCTCTGATCTGACCATCATACCAGGGAGCCATAAACCAACATTCTTCTGTTAGTTTGGGGGATTTGGGGGGGGGACTGATTATTTAATGAACAGAGCCAGAAAACAAGTTAGGAAGAAGGATAATCTCCTCTCCATAAGATCAGCAATGTGATGCGGTGTTGTAAACGTCTTGGTTGTTATTGAATATTTGTACAACCCTTATCAGTACACAGCATGTTAATTTGTGCTGTAATACAATTCTGGATGTATTGTAGGATTAAGACAAACTGATGGTAAGTATAAAGCAGGGTAGGAGAGACAAAATTGGCAAAATCAGACCACTATATATCATCAGGAGAGCATTAAACATAACAGACCAAGGATATATGAGTGTGAAATCATGTTTTGCACAAAGCAAAAGGTGAGGTTTAGTGAAAAATCTATTTTATAAATCATTTCATGTTGAAAATGCCGGCAAAGCATGATGGGATTTTCATGATAAGACTTTTCTATCATGTTGGGATGTAGAAACACACTGAAGCCTAAGAAATTAAACTAAACACTCAGTAACGCTGGGGTGATATTTTAAAATACTGGAGATTGTTTTATAATCAACCAATGATCGAATCACATAATGTTTGTTTCTATTTTTGTCCCCACAGCAGCATGAAGATTGTTATGAGTATTATTTTTCTGCCTTTTTAACATTTGAACTCCGACAGTACGCTTTATACGACCAAGTTCAGATGTTCTAGTGACTTTCTTTGCAGGTCACTCATCGCGTGCCATGTAAAATGAGACACATCCTGTTACATGTAAAACTGCTGATGAACACAGTTGCTCTTTTGATTTGTATCTATAGTGCTGTATAGGCGGAGCTGGTGATTAATGACGGTGAAGGGATGAAGGTTTTTTTCTTTTCTTTTTACTGTTAAAATCTGCAAACTGATTAAGATGAAGTGAGGTAAACAGCTCGTCTGAGGGCAAATGAAGAAAACTGGGATAGCACATTTTATTTCATTTTTAATTCATGTTGACTTTTTAAGAACACCATTATGTTTCCTTGGATCCTGTTGTAATAAAAGGGAATGACCACTGACCAAGTTGCTGAGATAGTATAGAGTTTTTATATATTTACAAAGAATGATAATGAGCAGAAAAAACACTTTATTTATCTGTCAAATATTCATTATTTTGACTTTGTATTGTTAGTTATTACACTGCAGACAAAGTCAAGTGTTACTAGATAGTTGCAGATAGTTTGTATTTCCTAGCTACTCCTACATGTTTGTAGGTATTAGTATTTTCATGTTTTTACTTGTGAATATATATACTGTCCTTTTCTAATCCTTTGCCCCTGTATCAATCACATTCTTTAGGTGTACCTCAGTGCCTTTAAGCGAGTGTAATCTAATGATTTATTTTGTGGGGATTGACGCACAAGGCTGTCGGTTGTAAATGTTTTGTCTCATTTTCTTTGTCTTTATAGAAAATAGTTTTATGGTGAAGTTTCCCTGTGATCAATTTGTATTGAGGTTTGTTGTACATACTGGTATTTAAAACATGTACTGGTCGGTTGTTTGTCAGAAATAGGTTCTAAGTCTTAACATTGAATAAAGTATGATTTCTCTTTTCAATTGAAGATCTTATTGAAAAGTAGCATGTGTACGCCTACCAAGTAAAGATGGTTTTGCTTGACCAAATGTACCAATACCAGATGTCACAGTGTAAAAAATAATCTGTGTCCTATCAGTTTGATGTTATTATGATATACTCATGTACCCCAGAGGGATATGTCAGTCTCTGAATATACTCCAGTGATTCTTTAAATGTCCTTATTCTCCCAATTGAACTTTTTACCTCATTGAATTTATTTCAAAGGTTCAGTTATTGTTAAAGTATAAAGAGCTCATCAAATATTACTATTTCTTACCAGGATGCCTTAGTCTATTTATCTTTTACAGTTAAATGTTCCCCAAATGTTTTTTTTTTATCATCTTAATAACTAAACTGTTATTTCAATATTTTGAGGTTTGGAGAAAAGTGTTGCGCTCTGAAGGCATAAGGTGGGCTGTGAGTTGGCTGAATTATGAAGCTATTTCTTACTTGTTTTTCATTATTAATAAATGCAGTTCATAGGATGTATAAAATAATTAGGTTATAGGTTGCAGTCCTATACAAATTTGTGAGAAAAAAATGTTAATGCATCCTAAGCATCTAGGCTACAGTCTGATTCTTCTTTAATGATATGACAGTGTGAAATTATTCAAACTTTAAATGCTTTGTAGGCTATGTTTTCTAGTTCAAGCCTATTAAGCCTCCATACTTTATTGAAAAGTAACTTTAATCGGTTCCAGTTTTTTTTTCCGTCTGACGACAATATGAACAATTTTTACATAATTAAGTCTAATTTTTAACATTAAAGATTGGTGGGTGGGCGGTGCACTCATTAATACCACAGACTGTAAATACAAGGTTACTCCTCCGCATTCCACTCCTGTATCCATAGCAACAGCTTCTAGAGTTGATCATCCCAAGATGGCGGACGAGGAAAGATCCACAGCGGTGAGTACAAACTCAAAGCTAGTTTTCGTTTGCTTTAAGTGAACGCAAATATTCCTCTCTGGGAATCGATAGTGTGACACGTGCTAAGCAAAGGTAGCGAAATGTTTTTTTGGACAACCTTTCAACAACGCCCGTATTTTGATTGTTAGCTGCAAGGCTAACCAATTCTAAGTCTGAGCTAAGTTAATTAACCTACAGCTAGCGGTAACTTGTCTCGGTTTTTAATCTCCCTGAACAACGAGATATATATATATATATATATATAAGTCAGAGAGTCATAGTGATTAATAACATTACTGCGTGGATAGCGTAAGAGTGCGAATGTGCATTGTTGACCATAATTAGCCCACGCTTAACACGGACACGTAATGTAACGTTATTTACTGTCCTGCTTTGACCCTGTTTGACTTTCCCCTTTGTATTACCGTCATAACCTCCAGCATCGGTGATGTGATTGATTTAAGACATATTATTACAGTGTTGCAGCTAAACGTCAGTGGCTGCACTCCAAACAATCCACAAGTGAGTCTAATATATATTAAAAAAAAAATCTGAAGCATAACACTGGGATTGCGCATGCGCACATCTACCTGCACACAAGGCGTCTTAATGACAGCCCACTGTCATGATACTGTCAACCTTTCTGTACATCAATAACTGTTCAAAATGTAAGGATAGTACCAAAGAGTTGTTTGTTAGGAAGTCAGTCTGTGGCACCAGCAATGCAATGATTTATGTTTGTTTAAGATGGAGTTCTTTTGATTCAACTCTCTGACAATCATTTAGTGTTTTAAACAGGACAAAGTAAGATTAAGTATCTTTTAAAAAGGCGGTTTATACATACACACATATACATTTTCTTTAAAACTGTATACAAACAGTGTCTTTGATTCTCTTGCACTACATTTTACATTGATTAAATTAAATTCATGTAAAATCAGCTTGTCAGTGTCACAAGTTCTTGCAAAAACAAGTTTTTGCATCTCAAGATTAAAAACATAAAATATTCCATGGGTTTTAAATGTTTTGAGCTTTTGAAATGACAGGAAAATCTGTCTTTTATGCCTCCCTGACCATAATTTAATATTGCACAGTTTGAGTGCGTGGTTTTCTCTCACCCTAAATTCACGTGTAGCTCAGGCCTCTCCAAAGAGACTTTGTCTTATTAGTAATAGTTTCCATAAACTAAATTATACTAGTTTCTGAATCTCAATGTTAATGTGACTCTTTTAATTGTAGAACTTATTTTGCAACATGATCATATACTATAGGTCTGGGCAATCAATCGAAAATTAATCGAAACCGACATTCAGAATCTCTTACCGACATAATCTTGCCCCTGTTGATTATTTTCAGGGCAGAGTCAAGTGACAACATGTCCAATCCGCGTTATGGAAGCAATGTCCGTCGTTTGGACACATTTTGTCTTTAGGGAAGACGACACCAGACAAAAATAAAGTCAAATGTAAACTCTGCAGAAAAACTGTTTGCAAAGTTATTTGTTTTCTACTGTTTTAGAGAATTTAATTTCTACAAAACTAAAATGTGTGTAAAAGTTGATTTCAAGCGATGGTTTGATTTAAGTTCAAAATATTCAATAAATAAACACAAAATAGTTCATCATATATGCACTCTTTCATTAGAAAAAATATCCCGGCTTTAATAGTTGAGCATATTTACAGTAGACCATCTCAGTGAACTGTGAGGGCAAAAAAACAACAACAAAATAATCGAGGTAAAAGGTTCAATTAATTGTGATATTGATTTGAAATTGAATATTGGATAGCTTGGGATGAATTTATTCTTTTGCCATTTGGAGGCGCCTTTTTGTGTAGCAAGCAGCACCATGTACATTAAAAATCAGTTGCAGCAGTTAGCTTTAAACCTTTTTTCAACCTTTGAGGTGTCTTTCTGTCGGCCTATTACAGTAATATGGAAATTAAAGACACTTTAGGGGTTTGGCTGCTTGACGCTGTTCATGACATACTGATACATGTGTATTAGTGTGTATTTAGCATTTCTATGAAACATGCACTATTACTATTTTTTTTGTTTGTAATGTATATCTTGTATTTCAGCTCACCGTTCCTACAGAGGCCAAGAAACGTCGGGCACCCAAAGGTATATAGACTCCTGACATTTGCAATTCATCTCACAAAAAATCTTCAAACCCAGTTTCCTTAAAGAAACACATTATGTTGTCAGTATTGTCTGACTATTTGTCTGTAACTGGTGGAGGACAGAAGAAGAGGGAGTTTGAAACTAGTCCTCCTGCAGAGGTCAGCCTTACCCTTCTTTCTACCGTCTCTAAAAGGAAAGCCGTCTTTACTTTCTGCTGCGCTGTGTTCCACATATTTCTCTCTGAAGACATTGTAGACTATTGAGGACATTGTTCTATGGTTGAAATGAACCTAATGTACTATTCAAAAGTTAATTATTTTGCTTTGTTTGCCATTCACCAGTTAAGCACTGCTAGGGTTGATGGTCTTATGAGAGTAATTAGTGCTTTGCTTTGTGTCGTGTTGTATCATCATGCAGTGATCTATGACATTTAAGCCCTTAATGTTGCATTCATAGTTTAATTGAGGAGACAAAGTACATACATATTATATAAGCTAACTGAATAATGAGTGCATAAAAGCAAAAAGTAAAGAATATATTTGTTATAGGTGCACATAAAGTGCACAGTCCGGTATGTGTATAGGGTACTAAAAGCTCCTCTACAGTTAAAAACCATAGGATTTTTATTTCTGCTTTTTAACACACTTTGCCTATTATTGTGGCGGATTGGAGAATGTCACACAGAGACTAAGTGGGCCTTTACCTGTGACTCGTTTGTATCAAAATAAAATCAAAAGTCCAGATATGTTTGTTGATATCTTAAACAAATGAATAAAAATGTAATTCTAAATAAATATTCCAAAACGGTCATTAGAAAATACTCAAACCAACTCACCCTCTTTGTCTCGCCTCCCGCCACACTAATACACAGGTAAAAATAAAGTACCGTAAAACCATGCCCATTGCAAATTACTGGAAATGATATCAAACCCATGAGGAGCACTCCAAAAAAAAAACTGGGATATATATTGTAAGAATCTAAGATGCATAATCATCTTCCAAAGGGAACTGTGAGTTCATAGTCATGGTATTGAGTACTCAATGTATAAAGTTTGTAAAAGTATGCAATTATTGGCTTCTCAAGGTCCATAGCTTGTATGAAGTTTAGAATTTTAACTATGATTTAAAACATGTGTCCCTAACTCACCTCAATACAAGCAAAAGGTGAGCCATTTTTTTCTCATAAGTCCAACTCTAGGAATTGATTCAATAACAAACTATAAGTCTCTGTTTTATACAGCATGTTTTAATTGTTATAGAATTCAGTTGACAATTTTCTTAACATTGGTGTTACAATCTGCCGCATTTAGTCTTTTTTTTTTCAGGAAAGTTCTGGTTCAAATTCTGACATGTTTTGGAGGAGAGCACGTGTTGGCTGCTGGTTATGAGACCAAATCACTTTACAAGACCAAGGTTTTCTGAAGTTTTCTGCGGTAGAACTCCCCAAAATAATTTTCATCATATTTTTCATTACACTCTCTGCATGTGTCTTTTGATCTCAGCATGCTGCTCCTCTGCTCGTATCCCCTTTACACAGATGGTTGAGGCAATTTGAAACCAAATCTGTCTCAGAATTAGCCCAATCAAGTATTACAACGAGAAAAATCCGGTGTTTTGGCAAAAGTTTTTCCACACGACTATATTTAGGGCACCTCATGCTGCGCTCTTCTGCCTTTTTCCTTCCTACCATTATTTCACACAGTAGTTGCAGTAATACATGTCAGCCATGTATCCCATCTTTCCGCCCCAAATACGCCCTGCTTTTGTGTATGTGGAGATTGGAGCACCACAGGGCCACAGCTGAAACCCAGAGACAAGCATATTATTGCTGTCTCAGCAGGAAGAAAGCGGATTAGGGTGCTACAAATAGGGCCATTCTGGATCTTGACGGGGCAAACGTGTGAAGCCCATGCAGTTTCACACGATGGAGAGGATTTCGCTGAAGTAGTTGGAAGAGGCTCCAGTTCTGGCGGCAAATCGACAGAGTGCTGCTTGAAGTGCTGACAGATAAAAACAGAAGAGAGCTTTACTGTAATAATTCACACTGTATTTTTTCACACAGGCAGATCATTAATGATATCCCCCAATGTCATTGGCTGACTCAAAGCGTAGCACTTCATTTCCCATTGCCTTGAATCCTATTTTTAGCCTCGCAGGAAGGTAGTAGGTGCAAGATAACAGGATTACCAGAATCAAACCCGCTTGTATTGGAATTACATTTGCTTCCTTGTGAAATGAAATGTTGAACTCCACTGGGAAAAAGACTTGTAGCATTGTGGTTGGCTCCTTGAGGTTACCTAACCCTTTTTAAAGCTGGCTTTGTATTGTGCTGCTCATACCTCCAGCCTCCCTCTTTCAGTCTGACTCTACACTCTCTCTGTTCTGTCACAAGCACCTGGCTTGCAAGAGACATTGTTGCCCTGGCAACGGGGAGAATATCTCAACCTGCAGAGATATAAGAAAAGTGACGAAAAAAAAGCAGTGTTTCTGTTTGTGATGAAAAACTTGCTTACACGGTGACATTTACAGCAGCTTGGTGAATTGATTATGGTTTAGCACTTTTTTTTTTTTTTGGTGGAAGTTTTAACATCTGTGTTAACTGTCAGATCAAAGACTTGCAAGTGACTGCAGAGGGAAGGTGATATTTTCAGCTGCAAAATTAAAAAAAAGACTGTTAATTAAAAAGCATCAAAAAGTGCATAACTTTTGGTATTCTAAGCCTTGGGTTGTGTTTTGTGAGTAAAGGCTTGTTTGCCAGCAAGTGCCTGGTGAATTAACTTAAATCTTAGTCATGCCTTCTAAACAAGGACACCTTTCAGGATGAATTATATAGCTTTAGACTCAATAAGACATTGTTTGAAGAATACAGGGTAATTGAATTGAAAGTGTCTGGGATTTTCAGCATCATATTCTTCTCATCTTAATTTATTCTTCCTCCCAGCTCCAGAGCTTCCCATTGTGGAGCGAAGAAACTGGCTAATCCACCAACACTACATCCGCAAAGACTATGACACCTGTAAGGTAAAGTGTCTCCATCATTACACTCAGTTTTAAACCTCTATCTGTGTTCAGTGTTGGTCTGATTGACCTTTAAGACACGATGAAGATAATGAATACCTGTAGTCTGACACTGGGCTTTATTACAGCATCATTCTCTGTATTGACCTGTGTATTCCCATATTATACCACTAATTCCTTCATGTAATCTGAATAGATGCCTGTACTTGTAAGGCGGGTTACAGGGCTACTCCTTTTTACATTTTCTTAGAAAACAAAATGTTTTAAGACAATAATTAAAAACATGCCTTATTTTATTTGTGCAATTGCAGTGAGAAAGTGTTTGGCACAGGGACCTTTTATGCATTTTTTTCATGCAGCTTTAAATGTGCATTAACTCCAACTACTAAGACTGTTCTGTTTGACAGATTCATCAAATTTGCAAAAGTTTGACAATAAAACAGAAGACGATGTGGTTGTGTGGTATTCTCTCTTAGCACAAATTCTTAGCCACGTTTTCCACCAAAATACCAACAACTGGCTTTCAGTGCATCATTTATATAAACCTCCCTCTTGTTTAAACCTTTACTCCCACCTACACGCTCCTAAAACTATAAAAAAACAAAACAGCTGGACATAGTCATTATTTCAATTTTAGGAAAATACTAAACTTGCCAAACAAACCATGAGTCCTGTTTGTGGTGATTGCATCCCTAATACAAAAATAGGGCCCTCATCTGTTATGATAAAGAGCTACAGTACAAGATAAAATACAATTCTTTATCAATTAAGTCCTGGCTGGTGTTACAAGCTTAGATTTACATTATTTTAAAAACTAAATCAATTTAGACTAGAATTTAACAAGAATAGCAGTTATTTATTGTAGCAGTAATCACCATCAATAACATCCAACTCAGTTGTAGAAATTGTCTCTTGTTCTGTGTTCATACAGGCGATCATCAAAGAGCAACTGCAGGAGACTAATGGCATGTGTGAATATGCCATTTATGTTCAAGGTGAGCAGCAGTTTTTGTAGTAACCTTCTTTTAAACATGTTTGATGTTAATTAATAAGTACATCAAATGAAGACTCTGTGCTAGTTGGCGCCTACACTCCCCCATACATCATTTAGTGCCTCAAAATCAGCTTTTTGGGACCCCTTGCTGTGCCTTTGATTTCAGTGGTTTTTTGTACTTCCTCATGGAGTTTAACATCCCCTTCCCTCTTTGTGTCTTTATTTCTTTCCACAGCACTAATCTTACGTCTGGAGGGCAAGATCCAACAGTCCCTCGAGCTGTTTCAGAACTGCGGCATCCTTAATCCCAGCAGCGCTGACAATCTCAAGCAAGTGGCCAGATCATTGTGAGTCTCCTTTCCTTGAGCTGAGGGTGCATTAACCCTTCTCCGTTAACTAAGAAGGCAGACAATAAAATGATAACAGCCTAAATGCACAGCGTTATTCCAGGAATACTGTGGGGAAAAACTTAATCTAACCCTAGTGACTATTTTTCCAATGTTGCAGGGTTGGAAGGACAGTTATTCAGCATGCAGTTATTATGACTGATAAATGTATCTTATGGTTTATTGTTGTTTATTCTTTCCACAGGTTTCTCCTGGGAAAGCACAAAGCAGCTATTGAATTCTACCATGAAGCTGCGAGGCTCAATGAGAAAGACTGGGTAAATAAAGATAAATACTTTAGTGTAGACTTCCTGCCTTCTGTCACGGTTAGTAAGAAAAAGTGTTGAGTGGGCCAAACATCTCCATTCTAAATCATTCACCCAAAAATCACTCCCCAAATGCAGGGTGGGAAATGCCAAGACTTCATGCAACAACCTATTGGTTACACTTCCAAATGATCAAGGGCTGTTTCACCCTGAAACCTCTAAAATCATATTCAACTAGACGTTTTTTTTTTAACATTTAAAGTTTTGCATTTAACACCACTGTACATTTCTTATTCCACAGAGCTGTTGTCTTCAATTAATGCCATAATTGGGATTGTAGCTCAGGCATTATCTGTCCCTGTTTAATTAAGAGTGCCCAAATGCCCCGCGTGTAATTTAACTATCTTCTCCCTGTAGGAGATCAGTCATAATCTGGGGTTGTGCTATTTCTTCATCAAAGACTTCAAAAATGTGAGTATGCCTATTTCACCAACACCAAAGAAGTACTCACTTGACTAATTCCCCTGTGATTGGATACTTGTGATCTCATTTATCTGACAGGCTGAAGAGCATCTGAACATCGCTCTCCAGATAAACAAACAGGACAAAACTTTCATGATGCTCGGAAAGGTTCACTTGCTGGCTGGAGAGACTGACAAGGCCATTGAGGTGTACAAGAGGGCAGTGGAGTGAGTACAATTTAAAGTGGACTCGACACTGAGAAGATGTTAAAGACACTTAAAGGAAGAATGTGCAACATTTTGTGCAACATTTTACACATAAATTTAGCAGAAATCAAGTATATCCACTGTGTAGAATGAGGGAGAAAGGCGAGTCCAGCTGGCTGTGTTGTTGTCTGAGCTGTGTTTACATCATGTTTACATGGATGGGAAGGCAGGTCGGCTCATGCCCTTGCATACAACATACTCCCTGCTTATTTGGAAAATAGTTTTTAGATCTCAGTCATTCTGTGTCAATTTATGTTCAATATGAAGCTATGAGTTAACCAAAGTGTCCTAACATTAGCATGCTAACACAACAATGCAGCACACAGGCAATTGCAGCTGGAGTAAAGGGCATTTCTGTCCACCGCTTGTGCTTAATGGTGTTTAATTCTGGTGCGTTCTAATTTATAACTCCTTCGTGCAAACGTGAGTGGAGGGGGGTTGGTGGTGTGTCGCTGGAGGAGAGCGGAGGTTTCATTCTGGCGGAGGTGTCGCCAAACAGCAGTTTGATTTGGTTTCATGCTGGTGCTCAAAGGCGATATTCTACTGGATCAAAAAGTTGCACATTCTTCCTTTAATTATCCAGTTCTTCTAGTCATATGATATTCTGCACAGACACTATAGTTGAGAATATATTTTTCTATCAGGACTAAAAGAAGGGGTTATCTCATCAGAATAAGTGTAAGTAATTAAAAAGCCTCAGCATGACACGCCTTCATAATGACACCTCAGAGAAGGTTTCAGAGAAGGGTGGTGACTTTGAGGTGCCTCATGATTTATTTAATGCTCCTCAGTCCTTGGAGCTCATTTTTAATAAGAGCTCTCCTTCAAACTCACTCAAAGCTCCAACCTTGCCACATTTGAACCTGGGGCCTTTTATAGTCGAGGATACATTCTCTTCATTGTCGCTTCTTTTGACATGTTGAATATTTAAACATTATGCTGTGGTGTAAATAAAAAATAGACATTAGTTTCTGTTTATGGAAGTTATGACATCTACCTCCTGTTGGGGTTAAATTAATTAATCAGTTGGCCCAACACTAGTGTTGCTTTTAATGAGGTGTACCACTGTGAATCTTATTTTAATTCTCATCTGCTTCTTCCCTACCATTTGTTACTTCAAACCACATGGTCCTGCAGCAGGTTATAATTAATACCTCACAATTATGCTGAATCAAACCCTGATTGAATAATCAGCAGATTCCCTGAATATCAACTATGTTTACTTTGGATTAATTGCAGGCATTACATTTAATTACAGGCATAGAGAAAGTGACATTTTTCATTCCACTTGTTCTCATTTTAGATTTTCTCCGGAGAATACTGAACTGCTGACTACTCTTGGCCTGCTGTTTTTACAGGTAGGAGAATTTATTTATAACCTTTTGGATTTAATTATGTGTACAAAGTGACAAGCTTTACAAGATAAGAGTGACATTTACTGTAGCTGCTGGAAACATCTTAAAAGGAGTAAATGTATAATTTCCATGTCCTGTTTTTTCCAGCTTGGAAAATACCAAAAAGCTTTTGTTCACCTTGGGAATGCACTCACATTTGACCCCAACAATTACAAGGTATGTAGTTATTTGAACAAACATTAAGCTTTGATATAAACTTAATTCCTTACAAAAAATACCTCAAGGCAGTGCATTGGACTTCATTTAAATGGGTTAAGTCAAAATAAAAGGTCATTCTCTGTCAGATGGTACAGTCCGTCTTTCATCATGTGCCGTTTCAAAGGGTTCATCTTCCTCTAATACATCTCTAATCATTGTTTTTATTCCCAGGCCATCCTGGCTGCAGGCAGCATGATGCAGACTCACGGTGACTTTGATGTGGCCATGAACAAGTACCGAGTGGCAGCATGTGCTGTTCCTGAGAATCCCCCGCTCTGGAACAACATTGGCATGTGCTTCTTTGGAAAAAAGAAATATGTAGCCGTGAGTAACACTTTTCATTGGGTTGGATATCTGTCGCTCTTAAAAGAGATTGTCAGATTAAGTGTGACATAAAACATATAATAAACTTAAACATACAACATTGCACTTCATATTAAACCATTGACTTGTGGCTGTGTGTAAAGCAGCAGGGTCCAGTGAGGATTTCTTGTCATGTTTCAGGTCTAAATGACTTTCAGCAGCTCCAACAAGTATAAACTTCTCTTCTAGACTTTTAAAGTGGTTCCATTTAGAGAAGAATACGAGACCAGAGAGGTTAACTGCTCCATTATTTAACAGACAAAGTAAACAGAAGAGAAAACTTCAAATGGTGAATTCAGATTTGTGTTGCAAGATATTGTTTTTCATTCTATCCTTCCCCCATAAATCATCCGACAACCACTGAGATTTATCTTGTGACACTTTGAAGAGACAGAGCTCTACATTGGGAACCACTGGAAATAAGTGACCAACTTCATTCTGGATAAAATTGTATGATTCCAACTTCACCACCTGCAAAAATGAAATACTGAGTATCCATTGATGCGTCAGTATTTTACGATCTAATAAGTCATAAATAATAATAATCCCGGAAAGGGAACATTTGAATGCATCAGGACTATAATTCAGGAATGTATCACTGCATTGTTGCAAATGTGTTTTCAATGTTTACTTGCCGAGACTGACATTAATTAGCAGACCTGCCACCTTAAATAACTGTCAATAAGAAAGCCAGTAAGATGAGAACATTGGTGGTATAGTATATTTCTACCATTGTTCTGAATCCGTCTGTTCTGTATGGGATCATATATTATTGAGACACTTGTCAAACAGTTCTGTCGGCTGAAGACTATTCTTCCACCTCTCCTCTCCCGCAGGCCATCAGCTGCCTGAAGCGAGCCCACTACTTGTCTCCGTTTGACTGGAAAGTGTTGTACAACCTGGGACTGGTACACCTGACCATGCAACAGTATGCCTCAGCTTTCCACTTCCTCAGCGCAGCCATCAACTTGAACCCGCGTATGGGCGACCTCTACATGTTGCTGGCAGGTACTAAGTCAGAGAGACGCAGAAACAAGTCACAGTTTGATCACATGTTTAAAGGGTAGCCTGATTATTTGTGGCGGAAATGGTGGGAACAATTGCGAGGTATCTAACAGGCTGGACACGCTGAATGTGAATGACTTCATCTTGTTGAATTTCTTTTTCAATAGTGGCTCTGACCAACTTGGAGGATGAAGAAAATGCCACCAGAGCATATGAACAAGCTGTGACAATGGATGAGTGAGTCCATCTCATACCTTTCACCACTTTGGTGCCTTTCACCTTCAAAGTACTCTGTGCATGAGTCTGAATCTGTAGTTTAATCACTCTTTCTTTTTTCCTTGTCTCCTTATTGATCACTCTTCTACAGATCCAACCCTCTGGTCAACCTGAACTTTGCCATCTTCCTCTATAATCACAGTGAAAAGAAGAGAGCTCTGGATCAGTATCAGGAGATGGAGAGGAAAGTCAACCTACTTCGAGACAGCAGCAACAACTTTGAATTTGATTCCGAGGTTCTTTATAATTCAGTGATGTTGATCTCTCATTCTCAATCATTGAGGACATTCAATATGTTTTAAGTATTTCCCTGCGTCTCACTAACAGCTGATAGACATGGCTCAGAAGATGGGCGCTGCCCTGCAGGTGACAGAGATCCTGGTTTGGACTAAACCTGGAAAGGACTCCAAATCAAAACCAAACTCAACAGCCACCAAAACCCCCGGTGCTCCCCTGGGAACCAACCAAGCTCTGGGCCAGGCCATGTCTTCAGCTGCAAGCTACAACAAGAACATACAGCTTCCAACAGGTATAAACTTCCAGAGTAGGTTGTAAGATCTGACAGTTAACATAAAGTCACCCTTATTTGGCTTTCACTTTGACCTTTCTATAAGTGCCAGAGGCAATTTAGAGTTGGAGTTTGATTTAAGGTTCCACTCTGAGTCATGTACTAATGAAACTGTGCAGAGCTCACAGCTCTGTGGAAGGTATAATATTTAACATTAAGGCATTAAAACACCCAATACAAGAAATTACACTAAGAAATCTTGGGTTTTAATCAAGGTTATTATTTCCTAATGAAGTGATGATTCATCAAAAAAAAGTAGGCAAGCTATTAAAGTATGCCATTTGCAATGATTACATGATAATGATCTGACATAACATAAAAGGTTAAAAAAGCATAGACTGATCATCAAGATAGATTTGATCAGTGTTTATGGTTTTACAATGAAGACAACAACTCCCAAGATGCAACACTACATCACAACATATCAATTACTTTTGTTTGTTTTCTTATATTAAGACACCTGGAAACAAAATGTACTGTGCATTTAAAGTTGTGCTAACCTCAAACTCAAACTGAGAAGGATACAAAAAAACCCCACATTTTTCATCAGTAGAGTCGAGTGTTTCACTTCCACTGCAGGTGATGACAAATTTCACACTCTCCACTTCCTCCATTGAACCAAAAGTCCAATTTGAACATGTTTCTTTCCTTTGTATTCACAGTTTCTTGTCTGCATGACTGTAGCAGACTGAACAAATGGGCCTAGGCAAAATGGAATATATGGAAAAAATGCTAGCTTCTGTCCAGTATATATTGTTGATAGCACAAGAGTTTTTAAAAAATAACACACAGGTACTGCAATCTAATGAACTTAAGGTTTCTGAAATGATAAATGCGGCTAACAGTTTTAAAATGTAAGAGGACAGGAGTGCTTTTCTTCTCAAGAGGCTGTGGGCTGTTTTCTCACTCTGTTGTTTAGCTGTAAACACCAGAACAATGCATCCATATTTAGTGGCTGTCATACATAACAGAATTGCTCCAACAATGTATCAATTTAACAACCAACAATAAGTTTATAACGACAAACTTGTTGTGACTGTACAAGTACACCTGTAAATATGCTACAGAGATAAGTTATTGTGAGGCAGTATAACATCAGTTTACTGTGAGGGATGCTGGTTATGGGGTGCCGCGGAGCCTAGCGGTTATGTTGCGTGCTCCATGTACGGAGGCTATAATCCTCATTGCAGTGGCCATGGGTGTGAGTCTGACTTTTGCCTTTTGCTGCATGTCATCCCCCACTCTCTCCTCCCAATATGTTTTGTCTCTCTTCAGCTGTGCTATCCAATAAAGGCAAAAATATTTGTGCAATACAATTGAAGAATTTAAACAAGCAAACTTAATCATCCACCTGATGGATTTTGTGGCTTCTACACTTTCTCAAGGTGCATTAAATTTGTAATTTAACGGACGAGCCCTGCAATGAGCCTAGAAGAGGTGGTTTTGATATTGGTGACCATGTTTTCCTCTAATATTGCTGATTGCTACAACGAGCTATTGGTTGAATAAAGGTGGACTCTGACCCATGAGTCTGCAGTTCCCAATCTGAGATTATCATAGAAACGGAACACACAAACTTGATTTTGTCATGTGTGTTGGCTGTAACCGTAGATGGTCAGAGCTGTATTGAGGTGCAGTGTGTCCTTATTGTACTTATCAGGTTCTATACTTCTGGAAATGATCAGCACATGTCATAGGAAAGAACCCAGAAAAGCATTTTAATGTGTGCTAATCTAAAAGAAAAGCCCTTTTTCTAAACAACTTTCTCTTTTTCAGGAGTTTCCAAAAGCCCCTCCATGCCTCTTGAGCCAGAACCCGATGTGGAGAGTGCCCCCAGCCCGCCCAGTGATCCTCCAGGCTCCCCAGAACCTGCAGAGGCGATCATCCCCAAACCCAAGACCTCAAAAAGGAAAACCAAGGTGGAGGAATGAATGCATCGATAGCTACAAACTCATGGTCACTCTTGTGTTCAAGTGGCAAAATAAGGTTCTAAATCAGCAACCAAGCTATTTGTGTTATTTTTTTAAGGTCATTGTAGTCCAATAAGAAGGAGTTAGAGGCCTCTGCACGGTCCAAAGACATGTTATACCTTACACAAACATCATGACACTGAAAAGGGCAACATCATTGTGCACTTCTATATTACCAATTATCTCAGACATAATGAATGTCAGTGCATCACTTTATACACCTTTTCAATGAAAATCGTTACTTTGTCCTGTAAATCTATATGGCAGGTTTGGTTCACATGTCTAAACCAACTTAAAATGAATCTTTGAGTTGTGGACAAAATGGAATTATGAGCATTTGTGCAGCTGTAAGTGTTAATATTCTGATGAGCTAGCAATAAGGTAATGTGAGGGATTGTTATTTCTAGGGACGGTGCCAGTCTGTCAGCTGTTGAGCATAACAGCAGATAAATGAATGTGAAGGAAACGCTGTGACAATCACTTCTAAGATAGGATTAAAAAGAAATGTAAGAGAATCTTGATGTCTGTATGATAGGGCTCTATTGAATGGTTGAATGTAAATAGTGACACATGCTTTTATATGTGGATAAATGTAATGTTTATAGAGAGTATTGTATTTAATATTAAACAAGAGACTTTAATGAAAAGAGCTGCCGAACTTTTTTACTCCGATCAGTGTCTTTCTTTTTTTTTAACTGTTGTCTTTATGATCAGGTGATTCAGTTCAGCAGACAGTACCAACAGAGGACAGTGCTGTTTAAAAAAACTATCAAAGTCTATCCTATATCTAACACACTAATTATGTAACACACAGGGAGAATAACTTAAATCTTTTCTTATACATCCCCCATACTAACAGCCTGCTGGGGTGATGGCTTATAGTGAAATATCTGGCCCTGTAAGAAAATATAATTTTGTATTTATTAACTTTGAGTACTTAAATTTATGCTGCAGGTATATTTTAGTCATTATGAGCATCCACCTGGGAGGGATGTGAACATACCTAATATTTGTGGTTTAAGACCGGGTCTCATAAATCATCTGTACTTATCATTCACAACCTGGAGTTATTTATGAGTATGAATTACAAACCAATGGGGTCATTCATACATTAACCAAAGAATGAATGAAATATGAAGAATGTAAATATTCGACTAACGGTGTTTTACTTACTCAGATACACCATGAAATTCATACCCAAGTGCTAATTTTGTTGTTGAAAATACCTACAGAGCTCCCAAATCCCAGCTCACTGTTTGGTTCTAATCATTCTTTTACCTTTATTTGACCATGTATTGAAATCATTCACCTAAAGTTGGGAGAGCATTCTGATGAGGGAGCCTAGTGTGCAGGAATAGGCTACAATTAAAGAATACTTTTGAATATGTTTTAAATCTTCATTACAACTCGAGCTGTTTTTGCAGCTTGTAGTCTCAGTACAGTGGGTGGATGTGGGGGATGGAGTGTGGTTCTTGATGCTGGTCTAAATAACAGATGTTAGCCTGACTGCACATTCATGAAAATATAAAAAAAAACTACTTGCATGAGTGAGTTGAAAAAAAAAAGGTGCTGAAAGGTTGACTAGAGGTTGTGGGTAATGGTGTTCAATAAGTTAAAATGTCATATGTCATATGTCATTTGTCATATTGTCATATGTCATTCATATTCAAACAGTGGCATCAAGCTCAAATACTGTTGTTTTTCACTGCTGCTAGTCTTTCCAATCCTATAAACAAAGGTCATATATGTGATTACCATTTCACCCCTTTTTGATTGATCAGCAGCTGAAAGTCAGAGACAATAGCTAATGTTAGCATTCAACATGTTCCTATCAAACAGCACCTTTAGCTAGGTTACATTACCGCTAGCTAGCTAGCTAACATTACTGCTACCTAGCTAACATCACCGTTAGCCAGGATTATCATCTGTCCTTTTCTTCTTTCTTCTTACACAGTTACATTTGCTCCCAGGTGACTGCATGCTAATGTTAGCAAACAAAGGTGCTATACGTTCCCTAGTCTATTAATTGTCTTTTCAGTTGCTGATCAATTGAGAAGCACTGAAATGATATCCACTTGTTAGATTCCTTGTACATGTACAACAGTACAACAAATTAAAACACTTGAGAATCCCACCCTTTGTGTGACCTCTGTCCTTGTGTGAGAAGTTTTCCGTTAATAACAAGCTCTTCTTTGGGCTTTCTCCCACTTCCAAAGGGGTTCTAACACGGGGAGTTTTACAGATTCCCAAGTAGTGTGTTACATATTTACTCAGTCATCCTGTGAATATATTTATCCCTCATGAGTAGAGATTTAGTCATATTTGTTGTGACAGAGAGTGTTGTAGCTTAAGTGAGATTTGTAGCTCGTGCTGAAGGATATGGAACATTTCCATGATAGATTATACGATGGAAACCAGAGTTTTTTTGTGTACTTTTTTCAAAGTTGTTTTTGGTGGTGAGTGTAATCATTTAAAATCCTCAAAGTGAATGCTTCTGTGAACCGAGTGATAGGTCGTCAAGGTTACTGTCAGTCTCTCTCTGTTGTAGCGAGTGATGTGGTTGTTTATCATTGTGGAGTTTGTGAGTGTGAGGAAGTGAAGCCTGTGCTTCCAATTTGAAAACCTGGTTATTGCGTACTATTTGATTTCACATCCTTGAGTTACCACACCTGGAAACTGTTCACCCACTCAAAAAGGTCAGGGTCGTATGAATCATCATCAGTGTGGCACTATTAGAGATGATGTTTGGAGCTGTGGAGCTGGTTTGACCCTGTACAAATGATTCTGGCTCAGTTACATTCACACATTCAAATCAGTTACGGTTCAAGTGTTTTTACAAAGACAACGACTCATCTCCTAGCCTTCGAAGTTGTGCCACTGAGATAAAACAAAAAACTCTTAAAAAGAGAGAGCTAGCTCATGTACAAAGACTTAAGTCCTCGCGAGCGGGAGTGTCAAGAGCAAGTGTTTCCGCCCCTTCTCTCTCTCTCTGTCTATTTCCAAAATAAAAGCTTAAAAAGCCCCAAATGAATCCTTTTTTAAAGACAAGGAAACTTGATTATGATTTTAAAGTAAAAAGCAGTATATGCAATATTTCTTACTTAAATATAATGTATTCATACATGACCTTTAAACCTTTTACATTCTCCGACTGAAACATGATCATTTCTATTCTGGACAATAGAAACCATGTGTTCATTGTACCAGTAGTGTCCCCCAAAGGACTCAACGTTCAGCTCACTGGAAATATGTTTCTCAAACTTCAGAGTCCTTGGGTTTCATGAAAGGCGCTATATAAATCCAAGTTATTATTATTAATATTATTATTATACTGTATTGAATTTGTATTTGAGTGTATTTATTTTTATTCACTTTAATTTATGGATGAGACTCTTGGATGAATCTGTTTTGATGCATCTGTTTGTGTCTTGCTGCAAACACACATTTCCCCCATGTGGGACGGATCCTACTACATTATTGACACATTTTATTTCCTAAACTAGACTCCACTAAAAACACTATAGATGTGTGTTTTTCATATTCAGGTTCCACTGTGCTCAAATATATAACATCAATTTATTAAACATACAGAACACTACTTGAATCTTTGAAACAATAATAAAGCCGATAGTAGCATACCATCATTCTATGATTCACACACTGATGGTAGAGGCTGCTCTGTAAAGTGACCGTCAGTATTGACTTATCCATTCACACGCTGCTGATGAAGCAGCGGGAGAAACTTGGGGTTTTCTTGCCCAAGGGCACATCATACATGTGACCAACTCTACCACTGACCCACAGCCGCCCAAAATATTATTTTCTGATAAAAAAAATCTACTTACCACCCTTCTGGATAAACCTAATACATGTTGTCACTAAAGTGTGACTCCAAGATGCTCTCAGCAGTGGTGATTGATCAGTCCGTTTTTTTCATTTCTTACAATAGCTTTTTATGCTTCTTCGATGAAATGAAACATCTGCATGTGCTGCTAATATCACCAGGAAACTGTACTTTCTTTCATTAGGTCCTTGTTAAACTGTGCATGCCCGAGTTGCCCGTGGTCGTAAGTTTTACGGGCCGTCTGATGGCCTGTAAATTACTGCTCCTGCTGCAGTTATTTTTCAGTGCAGCTGTGGAAGATTGGTTTTCCATTTCTCATCTTTTAGGATTTAAATCCCCCGAGGAAGCATTTTAGTACCTCGTGGAAGTTTCATTTAAAGTTCTCAGGCTCCAGGGAAAGGTAAGTGCGGCTATTTTTCATTGTTGGGTTTTATTAATTCAGATTTAGACGTGTGTTCAGGTAAAAATGTAACGTTTTTTAATATGGCTTTTCTTAATACAGTATCTTTACAGTAATGGTACATTCAGGGTATGATTGATTTTACTTGATTTTCTATTGTTAACTTCCCATTGGAGGTTTTTTGCATAGCTCTTTGTAATGTTTGGCTTGTGTTTTAGCTGCAGCTGTTGTTAATTTCCCATTGTTGACAGACTTGTTTGCCAGGCGCTCACAGCTGGCAGGATGGATTTTTGTATGTTTGGATGCAGCACAGAGCTGTCAGAAGCCGTACGAGCACAAAGTTTTATTTCCTTTATCCACGTAGACTTTCTTATTTGAAGTACGCTGACCTGCGGTGGTTTGATATTTGAGGATTCAGACTGTCTGGATTTTAGATAAGCGGTGCTGTTAACCTTCACCGCCCCTCTTCGTATACTTTGCAGTCCTCTAGCCTAAGCTTTTAACTTGCACATTACATAAACCTACAGTAATTCTGTCTGCAGCTTTTCATGCAGCCTCTGCTTCTTGTCTGGCTCTTTTATATAGTTCCCCAGATAATCATAAGATCTTGAGTGTCAGACTTACTGCTAGTCCTCCACACACTTCTCATCCTCTCTTCTTTTTCTCTTTAGCTTCACTTCATATGTGAACTCAGCATAATCTCTCCTGCCTGACACACAACTTACGCACCCCTTCCATTATACTTAATAATTGTATATCGTGATGTATGCATTTTTCTATGAATTTTCCTGTTTGTGTTTATATTCAGATTGTTTTACATACGACTAAAATGTACTTCAAGTCCCACACCTTGAAAATACAAACCTCCACCCTCAATGCGACTGCCTGTCAAACTCCATATAGAAACCATGACATTTTTTTATTTTTTCAGATTTAAGTTGTTTTTATGTTCTCTAATGAGTTTTTGGAGCGGTCTCAGCATCCACAATTAGATTTTCTCCCAGCTGTGAGCGACTTCTTTTTCTCGTGCGTTTCTCATTGTGTGAGAAGTGGATACATCAAGGGTGTACTCCAAACTCAAGTGCTCTGTAGCAGCATATGAATGTATTCTGTTAGATAGTCTAGTGGTGTAACACTGGGATGCTACTGTGGGTCTGAATTCTGATCTGTTTACCAATTAAATCCAGACTGAAATACCTCAAAAATGACTCGTATTCTGACATCCACTAACTTTGACGATCCCTGGCTTTTCCTATAACACGACTGAGACACAGTTTGTCTTTTCAGGTGGAATGGCTCAATTATTGGACGATTATTCTCCCTCTTGTGATAATTTGAATAATAACTGATCATCCTTTGACTCTTCATCTAGCATCACCATGAGGTGAAAACATTCTTACCATAACAACATTTCTCAAACATAACCACATTTTTTGCAATGCTAGCAAATAGAGGTGTGAAAAAAAAATCGAGATTCTGTTATCTTCTGAGATTAGCAGCATCAAGTAGATTGATAACTTCCAAAAAAATTTTGGTTTTTTTTGGGCTAAGCAGTCACTCCCCGCTAAGTGCTAAGGCTAGCTCTTTAACTCAGTAGAATGGAGCTGCAAGAAATTCAGCCAGTCTCACAGATAACTGGAGTAGATCCTGAAGTACGTACTAATTCATAATCGACTTTGAATCATGAATCAAGAATCTTTTTGAATCTAAAATAGATTCTCAATCGAATTGCGACCCCAAGAATCGAAAGGGAATCGTGAAACACCCAAAGATTCCCAGCCCTACTAGCAAATACAGTTCAGGCTGAAACACAGCCTCACTTCACATTCTGTTTATTTGTAATCAACATATGTAGGCAAGGCAACAACAAGGCAATTCAAAGTGCTTATATGTAGCATGCTAACTTGCTAAACTAAAATATGGGTTACAGTATACCTGCTTACCATAAACATGTTAGCACTGGCATTGTGAGGATGTTAGCATGCAGATGTTGCAGATGTTTCCTGAATGTAGCTTCACAGAGCACTTTGCAAGGCTGTCTCTAGTCTAACACTAGACAAGTGTTATTGTCCTGTGTGAACACACCCCAAAAAACCTGCTGAGATTTGTCGTGTGTTACACAGGAATACTTTGCTATTTTGGTAAGTAGCGTCTTTAAACACTGTTGAAGCAAACATTTTAATTAAACATGTTACAATACCACAGAAAAACAGATACAGCAGACCTTTTACTTACCTCATGTTGATCCATCCTGCTTATGTTAGCGTCAACAGATACAGAGGATGAACCAAGAGGCTGAAGAAGAAAAGAGAAGGTTTGCATTGTCAGGTGAACAAGTTGACCTGAGTGTGATGGAGACTGTGAAGCCACACAGTCAGGACTCTTCATACTTCATCAATGTATCATCTCTGATATCTTTGTTGTTCTTTAAGTTTTTCTAACCACGTCAGACCGAAGGCGAGCTGATGAATCTGTTTCTCAATGAGAGGACAAAGTGTGTAATCCTATGTTCAGTATTTAGGTTCTAAATCTGATATGATGTGCTCATTTGTACAGTTTGTACACTCATGAATCATTAATGTTATTTTAAGATCCTTTTTCAGTTTATCTATGAGTTTGATTCATGACATTATCTGAATGTAGCTGACTTTCCGTTTAGAAAACATGTTTTCCACCTGTCTTATATAAACAACCTTAGGGATTGAAACAAATTACATCTTTCATTCCTCAGAGATCGTTTTACACATTTCTATGCAGCACCATCGGCATCTTAATGAAATGTTGTTGAAACCAAAGATTCAATCATGAAACGGTCCATTTTATTTAAAGAGTAAACTTGTTTTGAAGGACGTAATACCACCAGCATTAAAAATGTAGGACACTTTGTATCAAAATATTTATGCATCCTGCATGCAGCTCACCATGGGGGTTCATATGTGGTTCTCAAGCCTGAAGAAATCTCAGCACAGCGAGAAAGCAATGTGCTCCGTCAGATATAAACCTGCTTCAGAATTGATGCATGTCGAGTAGATGCTCTACAAAGAGCGAGTCTGTGTGTATTTTCTGCACGCATGGATGTATGAAATATATCAAGGCCTCTGCAATACGAGCCCAAATTTCATCAAAGTCTTTTTACTTTGGCTGAAAGTTTTCTTTTTTATTAAACAGCTTGATAGAAACAAGGGAAGTGGTCCTACATGTTGTCAGTCCCTGGGTATAAATGTGATTTAGCTTATTCTGGAGCCAGCAGGGGTTAATATTGCTGTTGGTAAAATATGGACATCGGGACACACTTTCAATCAGACCCTCCAATAAGTCAAGAACCAAATAAAAGAGTTTGGAAGAAGAGTTCAAACTCTGATTTAAAAAAAAACAAAAACAAAAACCAAACAGTACTTCTGATCAAGCATGTCAAATTTCAATTTTCAACATCCATTAAAGGAAGAATGTGCAACTTTTTGATCCAGTAGATGTCGCCCTTGAGCACCAGCATTAAACCAAAACAAACTACAAACTGCTGTTTGGAGACACCTCTGCTATTCTGAAGCCTCCGCTCTCCTCCAGCGGCACACCTTCAACACCTCTCCACTCGCGTTCACACAAAGGAGTTATGTATTAGAACGCACAATAATTAAGCACCATTAGGCGAAAGCGGAGGACAAAATTGTCCTTTGCTCGAGCTACAATTGCCTGTGGCCTGCGTTGTCTTTTTAGCAGGCTAATGTTAGCACACTTTAGTTAACTCATATCTTCATATTAGACATAAATTGACACAGAATGACCGAGATCTAAAGACACTTACATGATATCCAAATAGAGTTTGTTATTCTTCTTTTCTCTAGTCCTTGACTAACACAGCTTTATATGTAAGGCTGTCCTGTCCATGTAAACATGATGTAAACACGGCCCTGACAACAACACAGCCAGCAGGACTCACGCTTCTCACTGATTGTAGACAGTCATGACTCAGAGAGACATTTACAGACACTTGATCTCTGCTGTATTTATGTGAAAAATGTTGCACATTCTTCCTGTAATATTCCAAACAACATGTTTGATTTTCTTAGGATCAGTCACTCTTGTACACAGTGACAGAGAGAGGCAGCCAAGCTTGAAGTAATAAGAGATTGATAAACGTGTGGTTGGTTTGAGTCGGCATTAGTAGACGATAACAAAGGAATATAATAATAAAGCAGCTTTATCTTTTAGGTTACAATGTGTGATTGTTGCTGGTTTACTATTTTAAAATGGCAAATATATCTGCATTAATGTTGACTACACATAGTAAAAGGAAACAGATAGTTTGGTCCACATCTTCTCTTGTCTCGTTTTGGACGTTTAATCAGGATTTACGTATATGGGGTAAGGATGCATTAATGTCTTGGTGGTTCTTATAGCTGAAAACTACAGGTCAGACAATACTCTCTGGACAGTTCACACAGTAACCTGAGATGAGATTTATCATCTGTATTTATTTTCTGTACCACTGGCTGAAGAGTCCTTGAACTGAGATTTAACCTCTAATCGACAGACTGGCCTGAGCAGAGGCTGGGGAGCACATTTTTCTTATGAGAGAGTAATAATACAGTGCATCTGAAACACAAAGTCTCTGAGGGTAGATTACTTATGATGGATCAAATGGAAGGAAAGGATGAAGGTCAGCTTCATTTCTGTATTTATTTATGATTAAATATATTATTTACAGTTTCGGTAGAGCTCATAGATTTGTTGGGAATGCTACCTTTAGAAAAACCCGACACCATCAACGACAGAAAGTGATCAAAACTCTCTCTGTCTTGTGTTTTATTACCTTTATTCTAAAATATTTATTTATTAAATTAAAGCTGAACTCATCAACACTTTTATATGAACAGTGGGTTATATGACCTTGTGCTATATAAATTTTAAAAGGTTGACTATGTTGATGACCCCAACAAATTGAAGTCTTTCAGCTCATTGTTTTGCTTTTAACGGCTGACAACCCCATGAAGACTCTTTTCATATTTCTATCTGCAGCAGACAGTTGTTAACAACCAAACCAGCATCATTTCACTTCCAAGCTGTAAAATACGAAAGCTTGGTCAGCAGCCGAACACATCAAATTTAGACGCTGTAAATGTACTCCTTCAGTTTTATTTCTGCACACTGTCCTATTGTTTTGATGCGCAGGTCTTAGCAGTTGTAGTGTGAAAAGAGCGATCTGTTAAAGGTGGTGCATGGTAAGGGCAAAGAAAACATGTCAGAATCAGAGAGATTAAGAGTTTGATTCCTGAATGAAACAAAAACAGCATTTGTTGACCTATTTGAGAATAAATATTTCTAATTATTATCTTGAAATCATATCGTCTGTTTCTTATTTTTACTCGCTAACCTGACCAGAGAAAAACTGATGCTGAAGATTGGTGAACATGATGGTGATGTGAAAGGAGCTCACTCAATGCAACTCACCAAACAGCAGAGTTCAGACTGACAGAGTTAGCTACTGGCTGGTGAAAAAAGTGTGAAGCATTTAACAGCTACAAGACAAATGTTTCTCTCGGAAGTTGTTGGAGACCAAAGCAGAGCTGGAAGTGGAGTGAGTAATTGGCCTTAACGTTTGTTGAGCTGGGTCCACACCAACAGATAGTCGGGCTAAGCTTAGGCCTGATTCCTCCCTTCTGAAAAAGCTAAACAAAATCCCATTTTTTGACGTTACTACAGATTATCTTGTGCTATGAGGTGTGTTAAGAAGAGTGAGCTGATCTACTCTGAAGAAAGTTGAGTCTGCACTGATTTCAAATCATATTTTTAAACATTGTTTTATTTTAGATATAGATACAGCGTACACATATACAACCGCATAAATTGAATCCTGCCTTACACCTTAAGGGATGACAATAATAGATGACATGAATATACTCTTCCCTCAGTGTGGCAGCATATGAAGAGAGCTACATTGACGGAGAGGAGGTATCCCCTGTGTTCTGTCTGTTTCTGCTTCCCTACCTCCTTCTGATCATGGTAAAGTCCAGAAACTGAACTTTTCAGTGTCTCTGAGGCTGTTTTATTAATTCATGACTACCCTGCTTATAACCTTCAGTCCTGTTCCACCCTAGCTCTGGTTTGTGCCTGGGTGGAGGCTACAAAGCAGCTGGAGACATAAATCTGTTTCATCCTGTGAACATACAGTATAAAAGAGCTGTAATCAAAACCTTTTAGCACGGCAAAGCAGATCAAGACTTTGTTTGTTACACCTCACTTCGACTTTGCAAATTCCTGATCAATAGATGACTAAACTCACTAAATCAAGCATGTTTGGGTTTGGGAGTCAATTTTCTGTCAGAGCATGAAAAGCCCTTCCTTATTGATGTCCAAATGTTGTTGGTGGTTATTTATTCCAATAAGACATGTTTATAGTGCGGGCTTAATTGCTTTGCCTCCTCTGCATCATGTCTGTGATCAGGGACAACAAACACAGGAAGGGAAAAACATTTCACAGTAGGCTGCTTCTCCTCCTCTCAGTGGGGTCTGGTGGCAGTTCGACAGGTTGTAAAAATAAAAACAGGAGAACACTCTGAGCAAGCAAGTACAATAAGACCTCAGAGCTGAGACTTTTAACACAACACCGCATATTGTTCAGTGTCACGCTGTACAGAACTTGTGGCAGCAGTCAGTGAGATTCTGTGTTCGTGTTTTACGTCAACTTGTGTGAGCAGAGCCTGGAGATCTGACCTGATTTTACTGTTAAAACAGCTTCAAAGGCAAAGATCAGCCCTAATGTTAAAGAGGTCTAATTCTGCATGTATCTCTCCTCAGTGTAGATCGTCTTATATCACCCCATAGACCACATCAAACTGAATATAGGATTTCACTCTATTTATGATGAAGTTTAAATGCCTGGCTTTGCAGGTTTTGGGTTCTGTCCCTCTTAGACAAAACCCAATTCATGTACTGTATTGTTTATAAGACATGGACAAGTCATAATGAGATTTACATTTTAGGAAAGATATCACTGTCATGTCTGTATGCTTGTCCTCAAATGGCCAGCAGGTTTCTATTTAATTTTGCACAGATACATGTTTCATTTAAAATCAGGAAGCTGGGGGAGGGACTTGGATATTGGATATTGATTGGCAGTAACTGCAGCCAATAGTGCTGAATGTGAAAACATTAAACACAACATATACATACAAACACAGACAGTTTGGAGGTCCTTTGTGTACAGGTTGGTAGACCAAAATCAACATGTTTTAATTTCAATAAAATAAAACATTCAATCAAGACTCTTGGTGTTGTTGATCAGGATCCTGGCATGCTGAGCATAATCAGTGAGAGACAAAGGCTGTTTTATTAAACATTACTTCAAGCTCCGGAAATCAGTATTAAGTCAGGTCTGTTTCATAACTAGTTAAAAACTCCTCACTTTAAAATTCAAGCTTGACCCAGCAGCATGTTAGCTTAGCATCAGATGAGTACCTGTAAACAGGTAGCCTTTCTGTGCAAAACGAACAAGTCTTCCAATCAGCAGCTCCAAAGCGCACCAGCTAATACAGTCGTTAATTCTGTGCATAAATGTTGACCTGCCACACTGGGTTTTTTTAGGAGGGAAAAGTGACTTCCTGGAGTAAAGTTGTCTCTGTAAAGTGATCAGTCAACAGACTACACCCCACATCTACAAACTGAAGGCTCAATGATCAACTTTTAGTAAATGCTTAAATAGATCCTCAAATGCACGCTGATCTTTGCATGTAAGTTTGGATCTATTTTATGGATTCACAAAAAGCTCTGCAGCAACAATATATCCACTTAATACTGTTCTTTTGCAAACCTGTGACTACATGTACAAACTGAAGGCTCACAGATAAAAGCGACGGGCATAATATCGGTGTAAAACCTTTAGAAAATGCTTAAATAGATCCTCAAATGTACATGCTGATCTTTGCCTGTATTGGTGGATCTATTTATGGATTCACAAAAAGCTCTGCAGCAACAATATCTCCACTCACGGTAATACTGTTCTTTTGCAAACTTGTGACTACACCTTTAAAGGTGCTGGCTGGTGGAAAGAGCCAGGCTCACAGTTTTTCATGGTTTCCATTCGCCTAACTAAAACACTCCTTGTCCTAGTTCCATACTTCCAGCAGAGATGTGCAGCTCTAGGCAAGAGAACACTAAGCACATTTTGCAAAATGTCAACATATTCCTTTAATAAATGGAGGGAGCAGAAGTGAATTTAGTTCAGTAACCGGTGCTGTGTTATTTCAGGTAACCTGTGTCCCTGAAATGGTATCTTTGTGCAGTCGGGATGTTTTTCTCTGCCATACTTTTTTTAAAACACAGCATGAATCTGAGAATCCTTCGTCTTCACATTGTCTCGGTACTTTCCCCCTTACAGTGTTTGCCCTTTTATAACTCCACTCAGCTTAACACAAAGCAGTGTTTGGGGTTTACGGCGGCAGCAATAGATGGATTAGAACATACAGACAGAAAACTCGCAGTGAAAGAGAGAGAGAGGCCTCAGTTCTTGTGCTGTTTGTGTGAGGTGCTGTTTCATGTAATTAATCTGCCGAGCTTCACTAGACTTACGCCATATTTCACGATGACACTAATAATGCCTAATTATATGATGTTGTTAAATCCCAGCCGGTGTATAAACATGTAATTTAGGTAGAGTAATGGTGCAGGGAATGTACTTTACTTTTAATCACTCTTGGTTTTTCGTGAGGAACTGAAGGAGCGAGGCTTTGCATTTCAATAAAGCCACTTGATTAGGGAGCGCGGGGGTTGCTGCTGTTGTTGTTTTTCAGAAGATACTGTTTACTCTGAGCTCTGCCTCCCAAAATTCCTCCCTCCGCCCCTCTCGTGGAGACATCTCAAAGACCCCCTGCCGGCAGCTCAGCGGAGCAGCTTTATCTAGGTTCTCCGCTCTCCCGTCTTTCCACAAGCCTTGTCTCATTGTGTCACCCCCAATATGTCAGCCACAAGCTGCAAGTCACAGTCAAAAACTGCATCTCAGGGATGAGAGAGCCATTCATTAGAGCATCACCACCACCACAAAGGTTCACTGTTTCATTTCCCATCGCTCCGCATGCATGTAAATTAACACGAAGAAAGCGGCAGGGAAGTGGATGTTCTTTTGACAACAGTTTGGGGATTTTATGTGCCGAGCCGAGATCATTTTCAAAGTTATCTCTTCCAAGGGATACTTTAAAAAAAAAATGTTGTGTACATGCACAACAAGGAGTACCATTTCCCCATAGTAGAACATTACAGTTACAGTAAGAAGTGCCGCCAACGAATGCATCGACTTTTCAATGTCACCTTAGTTCAGAACTCTAGGATAAAGGCCCGTTAAGATCTTTGTTTCCAGCGTACAAACAGAATCAAGCTGCTCTGGGGGAAGGCTTGTCCCCCTTTGGTTGTTGTAGCGCTGTGTGCAGCCCGTCTTTGATAAAAGTGTAAGGTATAACTAAGATTACAACACTACAACAAAGGCTGCAGAGTCAAAGGAACCTGATCACAAGCATAGTTGGGGGGTCTTTTAGATGACAGAGAAATGAAATAGTAATTAGGCTTTAGGCTCCACTTTGCTGACGTCAAACCTTGCTGTCGAGTCAACACTGAAGTCAGGACAAAAATCATTTAAAACAGTTGATATAACACTCACTAATCCTGCAGAAAACCCCCCAAAACAACAATTTATTCAAGATTTCTTACCCAGTGATTACAAATGAATGACTGCAGTCTGTTGGTTTTGACATCTAGTACAAATATACAACTCCCTTTCTATCAAGGAAGACAAAAAAAAGTACAATTTAAAACTTCCCTAAGACTTTGAGAGAACTTTTGCTGCAGCTCTCTAATTACCTGTTGTACTATAAGCTGCTTGTGCGTTGACTCTGAGTGAGACTTTAAAGTATTTCTGATACCTTAGGAGGCTGTTATTGTCGATTTTCCTTTTACTGGAGTGCTGAGCCAAAACAAACCGCTTTCCAAAAAGAGTGAGGAAGCATTTTCCTTAATGTGGAGTTATCATATTTCAGTTATTCATTTAATGGGGCAACAACTTTTTTACGGACTGTGTCCTAAAAACTATGTGAATAAAGTCCGTTGGTAGTTTCTCCAGAGGATAAGTGACTCTGCAGTGATTTTCCACTCAATCGAGCCGAACCAGACTCCCTTAGCAGAAGTACACATTCAAGCTTTTTGATCAATTGTGTGCACAGTTGATCTACTCGAGAGCGTACGCTGTTTTCTGCCTTTCAAATAAACACCTTCCCCCCCTCTCATAAGCTGGGTAAAAAAATAAAATACTGCCCTTTTACTGAATGAAGCAGGTTTGCTAAGTCACATAAAAAGAGTGCAACATAAGTCACCAGCTTCCACACTCCTTACTCAACCTACATCCCATTATTGTCCATATATTTTCCAAGTTTTTTCACGAGTAGACTCAAAAGTAGACTCACTCTGCTTCTTGAGTGTTTTCACGTCTCTCTCAACAGCAGCCTGGATGACTTAATTTTTACTCCTGTAAGCAGAATACCATCACAGCAGTAAGCCGGTAAGAACAACTATTTATTTCATCACTCTCTTGCAGTATTGATCTGTGGAGCTATCTGAGCCCTGTGGTGAGATTGTGTTCCACGCAGAGTCCACGCAGGCAGGTAGGCAGGACTGCTGCAGCGTAAACCAACATGTCAGCCCATCCTGTCATCCAATAAACCCCACTCCCCCTCTGTGAGCGTACTGAGAAGAGATTTCAACACAACACTTCCTGTCGTGGATGTTTTCCTGGTGTATCTGAATAACTCGGATAAAGATCTTAAATTAACTCGTGTTTTCTCACCATGATAGATGACGATTGGGTGTGTGTTGTTTCAGTGTTTTTAGAAGGGAATTGAAGAGTTCGATTGGTAGACCAGGATAATCACTGTTAAATCAAGTCTCCAAACAAAAATCATATTTATAGGTGGTTGGGACATAGGTAAAAGAAGTACAAAAAATACAGACATATGAACATTGAAAGGTATACTGGAGCAACATTTACCTGTTGATACATCTTGTTACTGGCTGTATCTTTATTTGGCTCCTCAAAGATAGAAATCTAGTGTCTGTTCAGCGCATCATACCTCCATATAGGTGGGACAAAATAGCAATGCGCCAATATATCGTCATCCACAATGCATACAATACAGTGCCAAATATACATTTTAACAGTAGAGGGAAGTGGGCAATGACATGCAGGAAAGGAGCTACTGGTCAGATTTCAGGCCATTGGCGTCCTCAAAATATACAGTAGATATTTAATTTAAAACATTAAAAATACTGCGCTCTATACAGATTTCCATGTCACTCCTTCATGACCCCTCACTGTGGCTTTGTATGCCATGAATGACAGTGATGTGTACAGATGTTAATTTACCGAGGAAGAAGTTGACAGCGGGATAAAAACAAGAAAAAAGATCATGTCTGACAGCGGTTAAAAAAAGAGAGATGAAACAGGAGAAGAGGTGAAACTGACACCAAATAGCTGTGAATGAATTCATTGATCTTGCACTTTTCCTTTTTAGGGGAATTGTATATTCTTCTATCAGATATTGTGATATACCATTGATTGTCTTTTGATACCAATGATCAGTGTATCATGAGACTCTGACGTTACTGTGGGTCACGCATTGTGCATCATATTGTGAGTTACCCGGTGACCCCCGCCTGTCTGTTAGTCCACTCCACCAAAGTTGGTCTGGATGCAACCTTAGCAACAGCGATGACTTATAAGCTAAATGCTAACATGCTCAAAATGAACATGTTGTTTACCTGGTTACTCATCCTAGTTTAGCATGTTAGCGTGCACATTTTTTACGGCATTTGTTTCAAAGAATTATCTTTGATCTTAAGCATAAAATACAAAAACTTACTGAAAGAGATTCTGATTAGGGTTATATTTTATTTATTTAATTAAGAATAGAAAGCTGCTAAGTTTGTAATACAGTTAAATCCTGAGTTAAGGTTGATATTTAAAGTCAGTTAATTGAAGTCAGAGTATCAGATCAAAGTAGCCGCTCATCAAAAGTCTCATATCATCTGAAATGTGACTCAAAGACTTAATGTCCTTGGCAGAAAGAGCTTTGGGACTTGAACGTAGTCAAATCAAGGCTGAAGTTGCCTCAGCTTAAATTTCAGACTCCTGACTTAGATCTAAGATGATGTGATACTTAAAAATTCAGTAGCCATTGAAATGACCCGCAGTAACAGCTTTGTTGTGCCGTAACACAAGAGGAGATAACATCTCCAAGAGCACAGCAGCATTTAGTTCTGACAGATTAACACTTTAAAACTTCCTTCTGTTACTTTAAGATTGTGTAAATAATCTTCTACCTGCACATCAAAGTTAGAAAAGTCACTTACAGCAGGGTGGTCACATTGACAGGAGTCTTGGAGAAGCTGATAAGTAGAGCTTGAAATCAGGACGCTCAGTAGGATGTGCTCAGTGCTGCGCAGCCTGGATTCAGTCCTGAGAGGGATCTGTTTGAAAGAAAGGATTTAAAACCATATGAACAGAAACCTCTGTAACAGAAAGATGTGAAGCACCTGGGGAAACGTGTTTCCCTTTGAGATATCATGGACGCAGCAGAGCCATGCCTGTACTGTGATATTAACTATTACCGGTACATCACAGTTTCAAAACAATGAAATAGCTGAAACATGATGAGAAACAAACTGTAGTAGCTTCAGCACTGATATGACTTTTTATTTCAGCACTGACACTGTGTGCATGGGCTCGATGTGTGCAAAGCCTTTGTTTTGTCTTTATATTAATTGTTTTCAGATTAAAAAAAGTTAATCTTAGTCCCCTGACTTTGTGATACAACCAACTTTTTTTTTTCGTTCAGAGGCATTTACCAAGCTGACTGCTTCAATGCTTTTCTTTGTTGGACAGTCTCAGTTCAGCCACTGATCAACAGAGGCAAGTATTATGATATAATGCCCTCAATGAATCATGATGACAGCATGTCTTGGGTTGTTGTTGTTTATACTGAAAATCTGACAACCCTGGTTAAAATGAATGCAGTCCATGTGTTGTTCCCAACCCCTTAAACAGTGGATACTGCGGTCCTGCTTCAGTGTCCTTATAGATTTTACCACTAGGGGATGCTTAAGTTGGAAAATTTGAAATTCAAGGCATAGTTACTTTCATCGAAATAAACCAAAACACGATCCCTTTAATGAAACAATTGATGTGGATTCCCTTGTTGTTGATGTGTTTGATGATGAAGAAATTCGCCGTTGAGACTGACTTGCTTACAAAATTATAATTTTATTGACAAACAAGATACAGCTTCACAATACCTCTTAAAAAGCACAATAAAGACAATCAGAATCTGTGTCCACTTTTCCCTCTAAGTTTTCACAGTCTGCAATGAAAATATGAACACAAATTGTGTTGCATGAGCTGAACGTATATCCTCTTTGATCGGTAGTCAGAGTGGGCGGCTTCTGCTCCTCGGAGAGGAAACAGGAAAGTTTTGCTGTTCGTGACATGAATTGCGATAACAGCAGCAGCGCATCACATCAAGCCTTCCTGCATGTTTTCTTTATTCATAAATACAGCATTTGATGAGTTATAGAGAGGAGCAAAGGTAAAAGAGTTGAACAGCCTCGGGCCAAAGGCTAGGGCCAGTGAATAATTGAATAAATCCTGACATCCTGAACCAGGCGGTTTCTCTCCGCTGGGATCAATCGCTGTGTTACGTCATGTTTAGGGGACGTGTCACAGGGGGGGTCCCCTCTGAGATGCAGATGGTGACGGGTTAGTTAGGAGTCCAGAGTTGAAAGTGGAGCGAGTTCAATCAGAAATGGAATGAAATATTATAAGATTGGGGCGCTGGTTTAGCTCAGCTTGTAGAGCATGAGCCACATATATAAAGAGGCTTCAGCCCTCGAGTCAAACCTGCGGCTTTGTAAATAATATAACAGAGAGTGAGGTCTTTTCCTTGCTTTTTGAAGAGCGTCTTTAGATTACATTCGTTATGAATTGGAGATATACAACTAGGATTGATTGATTGATTGATTGATTGATTGATTGATTGATTGATTGATTGATTGATTGATTGATTGATTGATTGGTCTTGCCTTCCAGATGCATGATGTCTCCAGATGTCACTCTCTCCTCCTCTTGTCCTATCAATACAGGTGAAAAGGTGAAAAAGTTTGTTATCAATAGTCTATTATGATCAGACTTTATAACTCTCAGCTCTCTACTGGTTGCATTCTGCTACCTCCCTGCTTTACGTTGTTTAATTTTAAACACCGGTCATTTAACTTTAGAAGTGGGGATCACAGAGGGAGAGTGAACACGTTTTTTTTGACAAATGTTTCTTCAGTCAATATTCACATTCTTTGTGATAATTTATCTATTGCATTACAAAAAGAAAGACTCCTCAACTCTGTCATTTCTTTGTGTTGGCACAAAATCCAATGACCTAGTTCATAATCTGCCATAGCGAGTTCATTTGTGCTGGTATTAAGGAACAAACAAAGCTTTGGCAACAACTCCTTTTTGTAGCTCTGTATAAAAAGAGCGTGCTTTTGAACATACACTTCAGCTGTTACACCGGTAGCATAAAAACAAGTATCACATTAAATGCAGTCAAGCATTTAACGATTGTAATAGCTTTATGTAGCCTGCTGATTCATATTTTGGAGGGGAATGATGTCTAAATTGCTTTAACTCCACTCAGTTTCCACCCATCCCAAGCTAATGCGGTCTCAAAGGGGCAGCAGACATGTTGCTCTAAATACCTGCAAAAGTCAATAAGATAAGAGGGCGCAATGCAAAATACTCGTACTTCCTGGCATAATAGAGTTAAGAGGTTTGAGTTCCAAGGTCAAGTTGGTCCAGGTTTTTGAGGCATTGTGCCTCTAATGTGGCGCAAAAGTGAAACACTGTCCAGGGGAATCCCACAGAGAATGTGTTACTAAATGGGCTGTACATTTGGAAGATAGTCACTTGATCAGACTGGTTTCATGCTCTGAAGTCTTACATGAGCTGCGCTTGAACGCTGGTGTGCATTTAAGCACAGATGAATCACTGTGGGTTTTCAGCTCTCACACTAACACCCCTGCTGTATGCAGTATTTGTATAAATATAGAACAATGTGAGACTATTCTTTAGGAATAAATACAACAGATAGAGTAAACATGCAACCTTACAATAGGATTAAATGGCCTTGGTAAACAGTGTGAGTGTAAAAATGGCCTTGAGATTGCTCTGTGTAGGTGAATGAGTCTGCATGCAGACACAGAAATATGCACCAACATTTGAGTTTGTCATGTCATTCAAACGAGTCATAAATCAGGCCTGACCTGGGTTTAATTGCCCCCTGAGCGGCCATTTCATTGTTTTAAATGCCTCTCCACCGTGCCATGGCAGCACCATAACTTCTTGCTGTGAGGTTTTAAAGACAACACAGTAACAAATGCCGCCAGTGGAGCTGGAATTGCTTTCCTGAGAGAAGCTGTATAACCGAGCATAGCATTATGCTTCTTCACAGAATCGATCCCTCGAAAGGATGCTACTTGAATTAGGCCCCGTGCTCAGGGGACTGCTCCTAAGCACTAAAATGCTCCAATGTTTATTCATTGGCCAGCCTGTTTGTCTGGGGGATAGGAATCAATGCATGAAAGAGAATGGGTCCATTTGAAAGAATACTCTTCATTTTCTTAATTTGCTTATTTAGCCAGGCGAATTCAAAGGAATCAAAAAATCCTTGAAACTATTATTTCATCCCCACACCTCATTTACTCTCTCTTAGACCTCAGTAAATACATGCTTACATCCCCCCACTACTTCTCTACACGTACTAAACCAAATTAGTGAACTGGATGAGCACAGGAATTCTAAAAAAAAAAAATGAACAAATAAGTTCCAGTATATCTGAGTTATTTCATTGTCAGGATCTCACACAGTACAAAGCCATTTTGCATTTTCAACATGTTTAATTTTCCACTCCCAGTTTGGGACTACTGTATGTAGGCAAGAAAAGAAATTAAAAGCATATGCATGACATACTTTGCCCTAGATTCAACCATTTAGTGCTAAATGGAAATACAGCTAAACTACAGGCCCTGCTCAGGACCCTCTCAGGGTTAGCTGAGCAGCATGAAACAGCTCTTCAGGAAGAGCAATACTAACCCCCTCTCACACGGGTAGACCAAAGCCTTTAAGGATAGGAAGGAGGAGGTAAAGCTTTTCCAGCAGCTGCCCAATGTGAGCAGCACTGGTGTAGCAGGGATCAGGGAGAAGGAAGTCGTGGTTAAATGGACCGCCATGTTGTCAGTCAATCTTTATTTTTATGCATCATTTTGCCAGTATTACCTCACATTAAACTGAACCATCATCTGTCACTCACCTTGTCGTTGTTGCTTTGACTGTAGCACCCAGATTTGTTGAAGTCTTGCACTTTGTATGTCGCTTATCCATCCAATCCCTTCTTTACAATTTCAGGTGTTATACGCCTCCAGGATAAATAAAAAAGTGTGATTACCTTGTTCAACACTTGGATGATGATACGAAGTATGATACTTGCACACATTTGAATGTGCGTATATTAGCTTTTACACTCTTTTATGTATATCTGCTGTTCCCCGTGTTTTTTAATTGCCTGTTTTTGCTCTACATGTCCCTTCTGAATCTGAAATAAATTTTAAAAAAGCGTCCCTTTCCCACAAAATTAGCACCAATTCATCTAATAGGTATTATGGCTAGCTTGAGCTTTGACTGCATCAAAATGGTGTGAAAGCATGGCCTTTATAGTTATAGGAATATGAAAAATGTACCCATGCTGAGAGAGAAAACAATGTTTAACAAAAATCTCATTTGTTGCCATTAAATCAGACTTTTGGGGGCTCGGGATGGCCTGGCGTTTATGTCCTGCGCTCCACAGACAGAGGCTATTATATGTCATCCCTAACTCTCTCCTCACAATATGTCCTGTCTGTCTTCAGCTGTCCTGTCTGATAAAAGGCAACCCCCCCCCCCCAAAAAAAGAAAACCAACAACCAAACTTTAAAATCCAACTTGAGTTTATTGCTAATGCATAAACTTTTTGCTATTCACTGTGCAGCCTTATTATGTAAAACGTAATCTATAGGAGGAATGGTTCCTCAAAAGGTGATTAATAATAATAGTGCTTTACAGTGACAATCTTAATAATGCTTTAACATCCTCCGAGTCTAGAAATGAATAGTTAAAAGGTTACATATTTTATGTGCTGATGTTCTGGAGGAGAATAAGCGAGTGTGAGCAGCCAAAAATGAACTCAATTCTGAGGTCAGAGATTTCAGTAGAAGTGCTGCAGCAAACTTTCCAAAGCCAGACCCCCCGGTGTGTATTTTCTCTCTGCCAGCCTCCAGCAGCTCGCAGAGATGAGCTGTCTGAGAAGAGAGGCCAATGCTTCTCGTCTCATCTCCTTCTAATCCGGCAGGCTCCCCTCCTCCCCCTCGCTCCCCTCCTACCTCTTCCCCACCCCGCTCTGCGACTCGTACACTGGACACTCCGTGCTATATATTCTACATCCCATTTCACCTCCCACTAATTGGAAACCAGGAGTCTCTTTGTGTTTCTTTCTTGCGAGATATATCTTATTATTTCCGCATTTCTTTTGTTCTTCCCTTTCCTGTCGGCTGTCTCATTTTTCTCTCCGTCATCTGGATGTGACAGACAGTAAACTGAACCCTCGGTTGTCTGTGTTGCCGAAAAATGAGGGTGTAACCTATGAAACCAAGCGCGCACTTTATATTGGTTCATCTGCATGCAAGAGGGGGGCCCAGAGACTGGAGGCTTTATTGGAACAGATGACCTCGGCTTTATGTTTCATACATCATTATCACAGAGCCAATCTCACTCTGCCTTTTAAACGCACGGGCCTGCACATACACACACACACACAATGAGATACACTTTATCTCCATCTTCATTTTTCTTTTTCCCCCCTTGTCTTCCTCACACACACACACACACACACACACCCACAGACACACACAGGAAGGACAATGTGCCGTGAGGGTTTTAGTCCGGGGACTGGTGGTAGTGCACTTAGTCTAACAGCAATTACCTGATGTGCAGCAGAGACCATGTGGAAGGTCCGGGGCAAATCCATCAAAATGCAGTAAACCCGGTGGGCCTGTAATGAACTGGTGCTTTCCCAGCTCCTGTTCTGCACACCACATCAGTGTCTGGAAACGCGTATTAGTCATGACAAATGAAGGCCTCAGCCAGCCTGTGTGTATTTTCTTTTAAAGAAAAGGTAATTCATTCCAATCTTGTCATGGTCTCCTCTTATGCATAGAGTTGAGCCTTGCTTTGAATGTATTTCAAACCCCCTCCTGCAGCTGTAAAGATCTCTCTTAACTCTTATCTGTCACTGTTCATGCTTCAAATCGAGGTTTTAGTTCACTAAGGCGAGATGTCTGTGCAGGTTCTCAGTCATGCCGGTCATAGTAAATCGAAGCTTGATCCAAAGGCAACTTAGTTGAAGATCTTGAAGATGTTTCACGTCTCCTCCGAAAGGCTTCTTCAGTTTTAAAACTAACTGGTGGACGGAGCTAGAAATGTAAGCCTCTGTGGATGATTAACATGCTAATGAGTCAAGGATGGTCACTTAGGCAATTTTGTTAACAGAGAATTTGTTCACATTTACTTTTTAAAGAGAACCAGCTACACCGAGTGTTAAAACCTGGCATGGTTATTAATTTATAACCTTGACAGTTCTTTGAATGGGAGTGGTTCATGTGAATAAGGTATTTCAGTCACATTAGATTACTGATGAAAACATTTGATTCAACAAAACTATTTGATTTATTCCTTCTGTTTTGACGGTTCAGAACAGTACGAGATACTTCAGGTTCTTGGGTTAAGGTTAGTTAGGTTTTTCATTTATTTTGCATTCATGCTTGTTTTGATTATCGAGTAAAAACGTCCAGCTTGTACCTGAATAATAAAACAGGGTGCTTGAGCTGACTCTGGGAGAAATGCACAAAAATTCCAATGCACCTGTACTGTCCTGTACCTGTGCAAATGGCAATAAACATCTAATCTAATCTAATCTGTGCGCAAAGTTCTTTCTCCCAGGATGCTACTGTGCTAACGATAGCGTAACCTAACCCGCCAAACAATGTGAATACACCTTCATCTGGTGTTGTTGGTTGTTTCACATAGCCTAAAGCAGGGGTCTCCAACAGGTAACTCGGGAGCTACAGGTAGCTCGCGGGCAGGTTTTCAGTAACTCACCTATAAATTGACTGACTGTGTTAAAAATGAAAATAAATCTGACTACAGTAAAGGCACCTCTTCCCACTATTCATGTATTTGGCCCATAAAAACCAGTGTGAAGTAGTAATGTTTTATTGGACATTGATGTGAATTTTCAGCAACATATCTTACTATGTGGCACAATAAGAAGTGTAAAATATTCAATTTTTTTCCTTGGACCTTGATGTGAATTTAAGATTATTGATAAGCATTGGCTTATTGCAATTTCCCACGTGGACAAACAGTAGCTTAATTTAGCTGATGTGTGCTATGTAAATAAATGCAAGCGATTTGATGCAAGTAGCCCTTGGCCACTTTCATTTTTTCAAAGTAGCTCTCAGATGAAGAAAGGTTGGAGACCCCTGGCCTAAAGCAACAAGTATTGCCAGCTTTTAAATGTCAGTTATTGGGACTATCAAATCTAGAAAGTGTACGTTACTAGTTAACGCTAATACTAGTGGCATTAGAGTAACAGTGTAAGTCCCAGCACCGATTACGACACGTCTTCCACCATACTGTTCTATTTGAAATATTCAATAACACAAAAGGATTAAGCAGCAGAAGATGTCTTCTTTGGCGTTGAATCTTGTTATTTGACTGTCAGGCTGAATATTTGCGTTGAAAACCTGCTGCATGTTTGACCTCACAGCTCAGTTTGTTCACACAGGTAGTGTTGTTTATTGTGTTGCAGGTCACCTCTGAGTCACTGTCGCTCTCTGACACTCAAATTTGGTTCAGCAGGAAGTTTTACGGATTCATTTTCTCTTCATGACATCTCATTTTAGGATTACCTGCGGCGGTGTTGTGTTGCCACGGACAAGGAACCCCCTATACTAATCTGTCAGCGCGCTTTAATGGATTTCCATTTGGGATATAATTATCTGGTTAAACTGTCAGTCAAAGTCATGTAAGACATTGGGATGCCCTTAAGGAAAAAACCCAATATTCCACTGGCAAAAAGTGACAGAGTCGTAACTGAAATTAAGCTGGGAGGAAGCTCACTGATGTGATGTTTCAGTTCCTGTTGAAAGAAAAACTCAAATGAGGGAAAATCTGACTTGTAAATCAAACATTTAATATATTTTTATGTAATTGGGACCAGATGCTGAAGCTCTGCAAATGCAACACACTCCTTCTGTGTTAAATATATATATATATATTTCTTTAAAAACAGAATAAAAAAAACAAAAAAAAGTCTGTCATGAGATAATGATTACCTTCAAACAAAATCCACATACTGTACTGGAAAGTAAAGAAGAATCACTCCTCTGAAATAAGAGCTGACGATAATAATGTGAGAGTAAAAAAGCAAGTCGGACTGAAAGTGTTCAAACATCGCTGAGCTTCTATCCGCACATATTTTTTTGACTGTTTGGTTCTGAATGTGTTTCAAATGTTCTTTTAATGATCCAGGATCATTAAAACATTGTAATGACTGTTTTGCATATTCATTTATCCCCTGTTGATATAGTTTCTTTAGTTAGCAGTGCCATGATGTGAATGCTCTTCATTTATAATGGCTGAATGTGCACCCAGATTAAACAGGAGTTAAGGAAATGTATTCCCCCACCCTAACACCACACTGAGCTTTAATTTGAGCCCAATTTTTAATCCATTTGTGTTTTTATATAATAGGGAACTGCCAACATTATGAGTGTCATATTATCTTTTAGCTGTTCTTCTTCCCTTAAATGCAAATCTAGGTCACTTTAATAGTGAAGAAAAACTCAACAAACATAATTATTTTGAAACATGTTTTTTCTGTTAATGAAGCGTTATTTGTATAGCACCAATTAATCTAGTCATCTCAAGTCACTTTACAAATGGAGTAGTTCTAAACCTTACTCTTTATCATATTATTTACAAAGACCCAACATCAATCCAGCATGAGCACAGCACTAAGTAAAAATTAGCAAAGTTACAGTGGCAAGGAAAAACTTCCCTTAAAGGAAGAATGTGCAACTTTTTGATCCAGTAGATGTCGCCCCGTTGAGCACCAGCATTGAGCCAAAACACACTTCTGATTGGTGACACCTCCGCTATTCTGAAGCCTCCGCTCTCCTCCAGCGACACAACACCAACCCCTCTCCACATGCGCTCACGCGAAGGATTTTTAAACTAGAACGCGTCATGATGAAGCACCATTAGGAGCAAGCAGCGGACAAACACGTCCTTTGCTCGAGCTGCAATTGCCTGTGTCCTGCATTGGTGTGTTAGCAGGCTAATGTCAGTACACATTGGTTAACTCATAGCTTCATATTAGACATAAATTGACACAGAATGACCGAGATCTAAAGACACTTACGTGACATCCAAATAAGCAGTGAGTATGTTTTTCTTCTTTTCTCTAGTCTTTGACTAAAACAGCTTTATACACAAAGCCGCCCCGTTTATGTAAACATCTGACAACAGTTCAGCTGGAGGACTCAGGCTTCTCAATCATTGTAGACAGTCATAACTCAGAGAGACATTTAAAAAGGTTATACTTGATTTCTGATATATTTACTCATGATGAACAGCCGTATGCTGAAGAGAGTCAGGTAGAGGGAGATGCAGAACTCGATGACCTCTAGGTTTTTGTAGCAATAGTAATTAAAGTGTGAGCATGCAGGTGGCACCACTACGGTGGCCGGTAGGGGTCAAATGCTCAGCAACTGATGAAACGACATACATTTAGAAAAACGCGCAGCATATATAGAAACGCTGCACACGCAAAAGCAAATGCAAACTACCACAACAAATGCAAAGGCTGAAACGCGCTGCAAAGACACAAATGCGCTGCAAAAGAAAAAAAAACGCGCTGCAAGTAGGGGACTTCAGTCGGCCAGGATTTTGAACTTGTCAGGCCCGGGGCAGAGGGCTCTCCGTGGGTGAAGTGTCAGTGTTTGATGACAGGGAGAAATGTTAAACTGTAGCAAAGAGATGAGTAGCAAGTTCAACACGGACTCCGGGGACGGCGAAAGCACGAAGTGTCAGGCTGGGAAAGCGGGTGAAGAGGGATGAGTTGGAGCTGGAGCTCAGTCATCCGATCGGACTCGCTTTATCGCCGCGTTTCAGCAACATTGACGTTATCATGTGTCTTTCAACGATACAACTTCCCCTATCTAAACATAACTTTCTGATCCTAGCTGTCTCTCTTACTCTCTCACGTAAATAAACAGTTCCACAGCGCCCCTACAGGCCTGGAGCACTACCGTTTAAGGCTGAACTTGCAGCGTTTCTGTGTTTGCAGTTGTTTTTCTGGTTGTGTGTGTTTTTGACTTAAGTTTCGTTTCTGTACTTGCAGCGCGTGTGATGCTTATGCAGTTGTTTTGCCTATTTGCAGCGCGCTTGTTTCTTTTGCAGCGCGTTTCAGCCTTTGCATTTGTTGTGGTAGTTTGCATTTGCCTTTGAATGTGCAGCGTTTCTATATATGCTGAGCGTTTGTCCCCTTACCGGCCACCGTACACCACACTACAGTTACCATCTTTAGAGTGTCCAAGAAAAATGTATGATATTCTACTGGAAAAGCTAATACCAATCAAATAATGTTCCAATGATATGCAGATCCTTTGTTCTATACTCATAACTACATTTCTGTGACAGGTAAAGAAAATGAATAAGCCATCATGAAGGTCAAGCACATCAAACATATAAAGAGGAGTCGAATGTAACACTGTTCCTTTAATTTTATCATTTTTCCCTCCCAGTGATTTTAATTCACCCTCCGAAACTGGCATTCGATTTGAGGAATATAATTTAAATTTCACTCAGGCATAATGATCAGTGTGAGGGTTGGATTGCCCCTGGCCGAAGCGAGGCTATGAAGCGTGATGATTTTTTGTTTAATGGACACATGGCCAAAACCACATGTGTCCTGGATCTTTGGGTACCTGCGGGGTATTAGGGCTGAGCGGGGGGAGGGGCTGTGGTATGGTGGATAGAGAGGTGATGACACTTGGCTGCAGTTAGCGTGGATTGGACGTCTGCTGCACACACATATACATAAATACACACACACACACACACTTGAGCCAGGCTTTTAGGGCCTTGGTGGGACACAGGGGGGGAGGCAGATGGGGGAGGCCATGACCGATGTCCACAGGGACAGCTGCGGACGTTTCCCCTCCTCACCGCCTCACACCTGTTACACATCATGTCCGCTACAGCACACACAGCATCTGATGACCCCCAGCCAGCGACACACACTCTGAGAAATAATAAACAAATGTAACTCACATACATATTATGTGTATGGTATGTATATATAACACACTCTAATATTCTTTAAACATCTAATGTTGAGTCTATAAATATATTCCTTGGGTGTCACTCAGCCCGCAGAGAGTGTTATCATAACTACTGCAACGTTTACAGACAAGATTCAAAAGCACAGAATGTCAATCAATTACCTGAATTGAGAATAAATATCATTAAATGTGTAAAATGCTCATCCAAAAGCATTTATCTCTGTGTGAATTACCTGCTGACCTATTCCTTTTTTATTATTTATTTATTTTTTTAAACAAGCTCTGTGGAATATTCTATATCGCCACTCCGCTGTTCGTTCACATTAACTGAAACAGAAGAAATGGAATGAGTTGTGCTTGGGCTCGTTTTAGATAGCTCCATGTTGTTATTAGTTTAGGGTGCAACAAAGGGATCTTATCTGATTCATTTCTTTAAAGACCAACCGACTTCGAGAAAACATGAAAACAGAACTTCAGATAGTTTTGTTTACGATGGAGCCCCCACTAGGGGCTATCTAGGATAATATATATATTTGTAGGGATACTTTTTTTGGCTACATTAAATGAGCATCATATTTTCCTAAGGCTAGCAGGAGGCTGTAGTAACTCTTGGACTGAGCCGTCCTGCTAGCTTAAAAGCTGTGCCCAATATACTGAATGGAAACCTGCAGCCTTAAAGCCAGGCTGGCTGTTGAACCTTTTGTGTTATGCTAAGCTAAGCTAACTACTTCCAGCTACATATTCCATGTAAAAGACATGACGATTTTCTCATCTAACTGGTGGCAAGAAAACAAATAAACTTATTTAAAATGATTTTTGATCATTTTCTTCAGGTATTCTTCCCTATGCAAATATAGTTTCCTTAATCATGAGTCTCATCTTCCTGTTTGGGAATTTGACATGACGCTTCACCACGCAAAGGGAATCATCTCTGGGAAGAACTGTCATGAAGTCATGTTCCCTGAGTTTAAATGTTCACAGCGTAAATCTTAGCTTGACCTGCATTGACGGAGGGAAAGCAGCTCGCTGTTGAAACCTGCGCTTCATTACGGTCGAGCAGACGGGTGTAAACATTGGTCAGGAAGCTGCACTTAAAGGCAGCGGGCAACGAGAGGTCGGGTCAGAGGAAAGAGAAGAGGTCAAGTGAGAGAGAAAGAGTCATGGCTTGTCTAAAAAAAATCTTTTGTTTCAGTTTAGATCAAATGCGAGCTGAGAAGTCTGACAAGATCAAAGAAACTCAGTAGAATCATCAAACATAGATAATAAGTTAAAAAAATAAAACATATAACAATGCCGAAATCAATAACCTGCCCGACTTTGTGAAGCTCACATCTTTTTGTTTCTCTTTTTGTATTTAACAAGTGAAGCCACTAACAAACGATTCCTCAACCAAGGTTTTGATTTGGAGCTCCAGGCCCAAACATACGAGCGCAGAGGCTTGTTTGCTGAAACGATGTTGGAATACAAAACATGATTCCATTACCTGACCTGTCGGTATACAGAGGAGGAACTATTCATCCACTCCAGAACAAAGAACTGGTAAAAAATTAAATGCATAGGAGAGGGTTAAAAATAATGTTCAGGAAGTAATTTTCATAAAACAAAGTCATGAAACTGACTCCTCCCATCTTCAGTACCACCTGTTTGAGCCGTTGCTCTCTGACAGGTGCTTCAGGTCAATCAACAAAAAAAGACTCTGTTTTAAGAACTATTCTTTCTCTGGGCCACATGAACAGTTAACAAGCAGTTAATTACTAAAATATCAATGACGCCTGTGAGCCAGTTCAGACAGACAACTCGAGCTGCACCGACTTCACACTTGACATGCATCATTATCCACCATCACCTGACAACACCTCCTTCAAATTGGCTGTATTATAAAGCCGCAAGCTCTCTCCCTCTGCTATTTAATTGCCAGCTCTGACCTGCACCAGAACTGCACTCTTGCACCTGTAGGCTCACTGTTTTTTTCATCCCATCACTCCTCAAATTTCTGCACGTAAAATAAAACATCGAGCAGTGATGAGGTTCGGAGCCTAGACGCCAAACACAGACTTTGTTCTGCTGCTGCACTAAATATTTCAAACAAATGCAAATGTGAGTTGTCTGAACTGTATTTCTAGGGCAACATATCTTATCTCATAACTTGCGCAAAATTCTCATTAAAAAAAACCATTTGCTGTAAATTTCAGGATTATTGTGATCTTGAAGACATTTAATTCAACAGATCAAGGTTAACTTTCTAGCGACCTTTAATTGATTATATAGTCACCTTGACATGACCAAAGCAGATATTTATTTCTCCATCGTAACCGTCTGGTTAAGAACAAAGATTTACTAAAGAAACACTAAGGGCCTAAAAAGATTGAGTTATATTGTTTCCATATGTTATGAACTACTTCAAGTCTCACAGCTGCAGTCATCAAAGAGTGAGAAAAGTCAGATTTAACTTAAATGGCTGAATATGTGGAGACATAATCAGTTTCAACCTTTCCTGTGTTGAGGATTTTTCACATTTTTCACAGTTTTTTTTTTATCTACTCAGTGGTGATCGAGGAAAATCAACAAAAGCACAACAACCTTTCATGTTAACCATCAAAACCAAATTGTAAACCAACTGCTGACTAACAGATATCTAATGAATCCCCTTAATATTAATGGAATATTTCTTTGGTTTTTTTTAGATTTAGATTTTTTTCATACTGAGAACATGAAAAACTTTGATTGCAAGAATATCAACTTTTCATGAGAAAAAACAGAGACTGCAAACAATTATACCTCTGAGGGATTGTAAACAATATTCATCAAACACTTTAAATCTGACTCATAGTACAATCATTGACACATTTGAGCTTTAAAAGATACAGAAAAAAATGTGCTGAATACTGAATGCCTAACTGCAAAGATGAAAAAAAGGTGTTCTGCGTATTAACAAATGATTGCCTTAAAAAAAGGACGATTTCTCAGTAATGTGTCTACAAACATCCTCTGTTTCTTCTCATTGCCACAGAGTCAAACTGATCCCGAGCAGACTCCCGCAGACTGAAGCTCCTCCAGTTAGCGTTGCCAGTTGCCCTGAGGCCAGTTTAACCTGAGACGAGAGATGCACCTGTACAACAGTAAGCTGGGATTGCTGCGCTCAAGCTCACTAAATCTCTGTCCACTCAACAGGTATTAAACCCCGAGCAGTGAAGCACCACACAGGGGGCTGCACACATCTCCTCCTCCCTGCTGATCAGCCTGCCTGCCACTGTTGTCAGCAGCGTGCAAAGAAGAAACTGTCAGTGCAGCCGCTCGGCCTGCAAATTGCTGCCCAGGCATTCGATATAAGTGTTAAAAGACGAGGTTGTCACTGCTGCACTTCCCTCAATTTCTTCAGCGAAACATGTTTTAAACCTTCTCACTTGGGGAAAAAAAAAACTTTGTTTGTATGAACGGAGCAACATATTTCTGTGACCTAGGCCATGCCGGGGTAAATCTACCCACCAGAGAATAATGTATACCCTGCGCTGCGAATGGTTTTGATTATGAAACAATCTGTTACTCTCATTGCACGGTTCATGGCAAAACCCTGCAAACATCCTGCCATACATCAAACAACCCCTTTTGAATCAGCTCAGCCAGTCACAGATGTCCCAAATTGCTCTTTCATCCTGTTTATCTGGAAATGTATCTCTGATTTACTGCGGTGGCTAAATTATAGGCGCATATGTTTATATCCACAAGCTGTGATTGATTATTTTGTCAAGCTTTTTATCCCTTAGGCAGTGTTGGGAATATATGTAGGCTATGTTGTGCCGCAGCAAAATGAAATGTGTCTGGTGACTTTATTGTAAAGTTTAAATATATTTATATACTATACTTGATCCTTGATTAAAAAAAGCCTTAACATCACATATAACATAACATTAAAGAGTGAAAAACACATTTTTCTTCTCTATAATCTTCATGTCTGTTTTCCCTCCTTTCTTTCTGCTGAGCACCTTTCATTAGTAGAGACAGTGTTGAGTCATCAGGATGCAGGTTTGTAGATGCTGATTGATGATGTGTGGTGGTCATGATGAAAGGAGGTGAAAGACACAAGGGTCACATTCTTCTCCTCCTGTCTGCGGCTCTTTATCTCTCATCACCTTAACTACCATACTCACACACACACACACACACACACACACACACACACACACACACACACACACACAACATGAAGTTACTTATTGTTCTAATCTTCTGAAAAGTTCCTCACGCCATCAAAAAGTCAAGAAAAACAAGTATATCTAAAAGAAGGAAGAAACAAAGATAAAACAGAGAATTGTTGGAGAACATTGTGTTTCTGACATTGGCAGAGAAACCCGCACAAGCTGGGAGCCAGCTTTGTTTCATTTAACAGTCCAGAAATCTCTACAAACATTTCTTTTTCCCCCATGTTTGAGGATAGGAAACCACACAAAGACGAAATAGCAACAGAGCAAAAAGCTGATTCCCATGTGCTTCACCTCTTCATTAACTACGGCTGCCCTCTCTGCAGCTCATTACAGCGCATATACGCTGGAGTGAACAGGTTTGGAGAGGCAACTCTACCTCACATACCGCCTTCCTGAGGGGCATTTCCCCTACCATGGTAAAGACTTTGTAATCTGAGCCCAGCAGGTACGTTGATGGAGCTGACGTTTGTATGTGACTGTGTGTGTGTGTGTGTGTGTGTGTGTGTGTGTGTGTGTGTGTGTGTGTGTGTGTGTGTGTGTGTGTGTGTGTGTGTGTGTGTGTGTGTGTGTGTGTGTTATAAGGTTGTGCTGCTTAGCAACACTGGGGGAAAAGGAATGGTGAATAGGAGGTCCAGACAAAAGAATCATGAGGTAGGAATGAAGCTGGAAGCATACCTGGATTCTACAAATGCATTCGTGCAATGAGATTTTTATAAGCATGACATGCTTGGCTTCTGAGTATAAGCAACATCTGGCGTGTGGAGAATCTTAAGAAGAACAGCATTTCACACCTCAGAGACCATAGTTAAAAATACAGAAGAAAATAAAGCAGTAAATATAGCTTTAGCGTTATATAGTTCTATGCAGCTTTAATACAGTTCATATGTTTCTAACATATAGTATACCATCGTCTCTAAAGCTCCTTTGTTTGGAGTTAATACCAACAATAAGATATGTAACACCGACACAGAATAACGCAGCTTTGTTTGTGTTTTTATCTTGTGAATTAACACTTTTTGTAACAAAGTTTTTAAAGTTAGACAGTATCTTACACAGTGCTTTTCTCGTCAAAGAACCCCTCAAAGTGCTTTCACAATATAAGTCAACCCAACCCTTCTTCTTTGACAAAACCCCTGTACCCTAGGTTTACTTACCTTACATTATTAATTTAAATCATTTATCTTTCATTTCATGTTAAGGGATGCATTGAAGCCGGGTTATACAACAAATCTTAACCAAAATACTTGACCTGGCAACAACTTGAAATTATGACTTTATATCTTCTTGCAACTAAGGTGAGAAGTACAGTTTCGTTGAATATTTATTATCTGTTGCTACTTGCTTATATTATGCATGTGAAACTCAGCGTAGGAGTTATGAAACTGTCTATACAGTGTTGTTATTACCTAACCAAGAAGAGTACTGATTGTGGTTTCAATTTTCAGGTAGTTCACCAGTGCTACTCAACATCAAGTCTTGACCTTGGTTGTGGTTGATAATATAAAAAAATCCTTTTGAGTTTAGGTTTGAGGACGCATAGGTTAAACTTTGGGTCACAGATTTATATAGCCTATTGAACCAGTAATTGGGGAAACTTCTAATCAGAACTGCTAACTTAGAGTCATTTCTCCATGAGAATGTGTATTTATTTCTATCATTACTATTTGATTTTTTTTTTTAAATTTAGTTTGTGGCTCAAGGAGGATAGCTATACAAAACTTCATTGATCCCTTGGAGGGAAATTTAGAAATCAAGAAATAGAGAGGCATGTTGTTATTTTTTTTCTGACGAGGAATTTAAGATAAAGCACATTAAGAATATATATTTAGATGCAGAAATAGCACAGAAAAAACAGACATACACTGGAGGAACAGATATGTAATGAAACTTTATTCTGTTAGAACACCGTGATAGATTTGATAAAATATAGAAAATATGGTTCAATACTCTGTGCAGCCATTGTTCATAAAGAACCAAAGAGAGAAAGTAACTAATTTCTGATCTGACTCTATCATTAGTAGGTGATCGTAAAATAAAATAAAAAACAATTGCCATAGGAAGCAGCATGCATAAAAACAGTGAAGAAGTGCAGCTGTAATTAGCTGATGAGCGATGACAGAACTAATAGAATCACAGAGGGGTGTTGATACAATGTAGTGCCCACTGCTGTGAGCACAAGAGGGCCAAGTGCTTGATATCTTATATAGTGTTAAGCATTGTAGGAAGACATTCGTCTCTAAGAACCAGCCACCTGTTTAAAATCAAGCGCAAAGAGAGACAGCATTGTTGCAAATGGGTTAAAGGGCATGCCTCAGAGCACCATCCGTGTACCTTTTCATTTCTGTCAGCTTACCGAAATGTTGCAAGAAGAAAAAGGAGAATTTTCCCATTCAGACTGCTCATTAATCATTAAGTGCCTATCACAAAGAAGCCTCCGACAGTGCCAGCGAGCGAGTCGTCGGAAACTTATCTTCAGTTTACACAGCTCCACAGGTTGCTGTCATTATGGCAGCAGGGAGACATAAGTGCAGGAAACTGCGGATCCAAAAATAACCTGCAAGAAATTAGGTGATATGAAGCTGTTCACATGAATGATAGATGGAGTTATAATGTGCTGTTAATGACCAGCTTTTATGAGCCAGCTAAAGTCTTGTTCTCTCAAACTCACATGGCTTGAATTGGATGAAGAAAATGGGAAAAGTGCCATTCAGTACAGAGCAGATTCCTCTTTGTATCTTTGACTCTCTCACATGAGAAAGCAAAAGAAATGTGCTTAACCATTAAACTCTTTATCAGTTTAAAGCAGACACCTGTGCCGCTTACATAGAAACTGTGTATTTGATGTGGATGTGTCAATCGTATCATTGATTAAAGCTAGGTAATCCATCTGACGTGGAGATTATTGGATCAGCGCTGCACCTGCTACGGGCTGATTCCCTTGAATAAAATGGCAGTGTTAATCCGTATGGTAGGAGGCAATCCTTCAGGCTGAAGTATGGGACGGGGAGCACTGCAGCCAGAAAGAAGGCTGCATGGTGTTTTTTGAAAGCCTGAGATATTGAAATGCTCTCTGAGTTTAAGCTGCGTATGAAACAGGGACTTACTTACATTTAGCTCTGATTAACATGCTGATATAATCACACAAAATCTACCTGGCTTTAGTTAATATTTGATTGTGATGACCTCCAATATGTAGTCCAGAATGTTTCCTGCTTCATTTCTTCTTTTGCGGTACATAAATTCCTGTCATCCCCTCTCCTTTAGTACGATTCCTGTGTGGGAAAAGTCATGTATTTAAGTGAATTTGTCATCTTTATCAATGCCCTTGTCTTTTCACTTTGTTTCTATTTTATTTTCCACAATGACACTGAAAAACGTTCGAAGAGTGATTGCTGCTAGCTTAAAGTTACGAAAAACATAGCAAACTGTATTGTTTTCTCTGATGTGGAGCTGGAGGGGGCAGCAGAATAACATGAAGGTTTTGATTTTACAATGCATCTATCAGAATAAATGGTGGTCGACCATTCAAGGGGAATGATATCTTATCAGCCACCCCCTGTGCCACTGCTAAATCCTTACTATGATTGACTATTTTCCCAATCAGAAGCAGGACTTACGATCAAACTAAGTGTTCGGGCTTGCGACAGGCTGCCACATCTTGTGGCATATCCACACAGCACATTTCTTTTGTTGGTGCTTTAAAATCAGGCCTTTTACACCTCTCCTGTGCCCCGTATTCATTTTACACCTGAAGGGGGAATGGTCGGGCAAGTCTTCCCCTTGCTGAGTCAGCATCAGAAGTTGTGACAGTGGCAAATTGTTGTCTGTGAATGCAGCAGAGCCTGCATGATGGAGCATCAATGTACAGGTTTATATGAAGCTTGTGCTATTTGTTTACATGTTGCTCCTGTAGCTTCCGCAATGCCCAAATGCTGTGTAAAAATACACACAGCAAGGGTTAATGTAAGATGAGCAGGTTGTTATCGGATCAATGGAAACCTCATGTCGATCCTGCACAAGCCAGTGTTCCAGATGGACCACGGACCACCCTAGTCCAAAAAAGTACAGTCACACACCTGCAACCATAAAAAGGTGCCGGTGTGCCGGCGTCTTTTCTGTACAACCAACACGATGCAACAATTCAGAAGTCCATATCAGTGTTCTTTTTTTGTTTGTTTCTTCGCTATTTTGGAATTGGAGTTTGAAGCAGAGGAAAAAAACAGGGGTCTGTGTGGCTTTCAGTCACTCAAACAAGGTAATTCAAGCCAGATTTAGGTGGGCTGTCTTCAAGATCATGGCAAATGGAGGTGCAGTGAGAGGTACAGGTCAGCAGTGCAGACCTGGGAAAGGAAGTCACTGTGATAAATTCACTAGAGGTACTGTGGTGGCTTTTGAAATATAACAGCCTTATTTTCCCAGCCTTGAGTATGTTGTTTTTACCATTTTGAGTCACAAAATGAAAATTACACCCAGCTGAGACGAGTTGTCTAAGATATAAAGTAACCATGAGGGACAGTGGTGAAGTGTTGGCTTTACCACTTTAAACAGCTAAAATAAACACCAGCGTTCATTAGTGGACAGCCATGACTTCCAGCTATGTCATTCACGAGATCCAGAGTCAAATCTCTCAGGTTACTCTGCTACTGTCAAATGTCATGTTTTACAACCGCTGGGTTTTATTACGGGTCCTGTGGCTTCGATACAACGGGCCTCACTGAGGAATGTGCCATAACACCCACCCTGCTCCCCTCACATGCAGCCGTAGTGACACGTTGTGTAATGGAGACAGTTATATCAGGGGCAATTCTCTCTGGCAGTGTGGACATGCCACTATGAGTGCATGTTGTTGGTGAAAAAAGCGGAGAACTAAGCGGGGTCACGGCCGTCGCGTAGCACCTCATCAGTCAGCCCAATAGCCCAGAGGAGGGATTGTTTAAATTTGGCTCCATTTCCCCCATCTTGAGTTACGTCCAGATGGTCGATGAGAAAGTCGAGAGACAGATTCTCGCTTGGTAGAACTTTTGGCCCGTTGCAGCTTCAATTTAAAAACAGCCAATCATTTCATATGACGTCCAAATGCTTCTCCTGAAGAACAAGTGAAAGAAGAAATACCGCTCCTGATACTCATAAATTCATTTTTCTTTTTAGAGTTCACCACACAAGGTCACTACAAGGAGGTCTGGCTTGTTTCTGAGAATCTCTGGTGTGTCTTGTTCCAGACGGCCTTCCACACCACATGAGAAGTGCTTTCACCTGCGAGGCAATCAGACATTTGGTCTGTAGGTACCTTTTTGTTTAAAACAAGCTGACATGTTCCCGGTTCTGTGTTATATCACTGGAAATCCACTGAATGTTTCCATATGCTTCTTTTATGTGTTTTTCATATTTTTGCAGTTACACTATTTGGTGCTCACCTGGTGATGCCCTTTATTTCAACCAAACCTGTTGTTTTTATTCAGAGTTATTAGGCTTTGGGGTTTCATTCATATTTAATGTCACATCTTTAAGTTTTATGAGTTAGAGTTAGGTTGGCAAATGTCAACTCTGTAAGGTTTTACAGGTTTAAACATTTGTTTTATTTCTACCAGCCTTGGTTCAGGATCTCCTGCCACCCTTGAATATTGTACTCGTGTATTTTCTTTTTTATATATTATTATTATTTTTATATTATTATATATAAGTTATTGTTGGGATGTCTCATAAGCAATGTTAAAAAAAAGTATTTCAAATCTTTTGAAATGGTTGCTCTGAACTCTACAATATAGTCTTTAAACATGAAATGTAAAGAGTGTGCTCCAACTATTATATTTTTTATAAAATCAAAGGACCACTTCAATTATTAATGATCCAAAAATGTATTCGTATATAATTTTTCAACAACAGAGTAAAGGCGGGGCGCCGGTAGTGTAGTGGTTGAACCATTCAAATCCAACCTGTGGCTCCCTTCCCGCATGTCATTCCCAACTCTCTCTCTCTCTTTCTGATTTCCAACTCTATCCACTGTCCTATCTCTACAAGCCCCTAAATACATCTTTAAAAACAATAGAGTAACGCATGTATAATGTAAGAGGGTTGCCCATGTTGTTGTGGAATTTTTTCAACTTTTTTAGTTTTGTTGTTGTTGTTGTTGTTGTTGTTGTTTTCATGGTCAGTACATTTTCCAGGCAGCCAGTTACTGAACTTTAAATCATTTCTGACTCATGTTATGTTCATCAGGCGCACACAGTGACACCACTCAAAATGATGTTAATTTGTCTGTGTCTGATGTATTTATAGGTAAATATTATATGAGGTTGGCATGATTATTTATTGAACTGCAGAAGTCAAGCAGTAAGTGGGAAAGAAAGTAAGAGACTCAAACCATGCTGTTTGGATTCAACTAGCCTGTTAACCCAACGGATAGTGGTGGTAAATTACTATAAACTTAATTAGGCAATGATTTGTGGTTATGAAGTGTAAGTCCTAAAGCCTGTTAGGAACTTTTTCTGCAGTCAAGTGGTCAAAAAAAATGTAATCTCAAGTCCTCACAAAAAAAGTAAGATCAAGATAGTAGCTTCTATCTGCCTCAGTGTCTTTAACCATTCATGTGGTTTAAAGTACTGTCATCTTTGTGTATTATTGATGCAACTTTGAGGCATTATTTTGGTGTTGTTCGTCTTTATGTTGGTGTTGTTTATTTTCTTTTGGCCTTATGTCTGTATATTCATTCCTTTCGTTCCTGTTTCATTGCCTGTGTTGAAGTTAAACATGGTGAGAGGGCAGATATCCAGTAGCTATGCATAACAAGAAGGCTCCTCTCTCTGCTTCCAGTACCTGCTTTAACTGTGAAGGAAGGTGGACGGAGAAGCCACACCGGAGACACACACTGAGCTGCTGTTTCATGAGACACAGTAGGGAGCTGTGGGCAGAGACAAAAGGTCACCAGAAGCCTCCAGGATGCAGCAGGTGGGATGTGAGTCTGGTGAACCAGATGATGAAGTTGCTTATTGATGATAATGAGAGGTGGGAGTGTGACCTAGAAGTCTTTTCCAAAAGAGAGAAAGGGGAGAACAGAGAGACAGAGAGAAGAAATGGCACAAAAACACCTTTAATGAGTGGGACCATGGGACAGCAAACCTTTAAGAAGAAAACCACATTTGACCAGCAGTTTTGAGACAAGAAAAACCAGATGACAGTGAAAGCGAAAGGTTTATTCTAGTCTTCGGACTACTCAAAGCATTTTTACACCACAGGTCACACCTACACATTCACACACTGATGGTGGAGGCTGCTATGTAAAGTGTCCATCAGCATTACCTAATCCATTCATACACATTCATACACATTCATACACATTCATACACATTCATACATATTCATGTGGGGTCAAGTGTCTTGCCGAAGGACACATCAGACATGTTGATTTTTAGTTCTTTAGAGTTTATGATATATTGATTTTTTTGTGGCCACTCTTGGAGTTACCATTCTTGTTTTCTTTCCCCTGCATATAAGACAGCGGGCATTGGTGATAAGAAGACTGTTTAAATTATCTTGTTTGTGGTTTTGACCCGCAATTCATTCTTCCTTCAGAGATGTATACAGGCAAGTGTTGAGTTCACAATACTCACCATGAGCTCTGTTACTGTTTTTAAGTTTAAGGAACTCTGGTAAACTACCATCACCTTTAAAGAAAACATATATATAAATATATATATGTATATATGTATATATATATATATATACTGTGTTTGTATATATATATATATATATATATATATATATATATATATATATAAATACTGTGTTTGTATATATATATATATATATATATATATATAAATACTGTATATATTGTAGAACAGGGACCCAAATGCAGACCCGCAGAGATTAATGTCTTATACCAAGGCTATATCAAGTGTCTTAACTCAGTCTTTATTTGAAACACACACAGCACTAACACTCCAACTGGATCAAAAGATATGTTTGTTGATACTTTTTTACAGATATAGTTTATTCTTCTAACATAATCACAGTTTTTGGGGCCAAGAATGAGGCCGACTTGTGCAGACACTGACTGAATTAGTTCAAAAACTGAGCCGTAGTCCTCCGATAAATTATCATTCATAAACCCTGGCCCATAATCATTAACTCATCTGCACACTACTTTCATATGAAGATGGCACCCTGGCTGCACACCCTCCATTCACACACAATGACAAGATGTTTAACTGGTTTCACAGGGGCCCATTCATCACAGTGAGTGGAGAGGAGCACATTTCCTCTTCCACTTCTGTCTGTAAGATGAACAGCTCCACCAGCTCAGCGTCGGCTCGCTCTCATTTTATCTCTTGTGAACTCCCAGCGTCTCTCTGCTGTTTGACGACAGCCACTGATGGCTCTACAACTTCAAGCTGTTGGGTTTTAGCTTCAAGTGCATGTATTGTTGCAGTGGGATTAATTCTGATGGCCAGTGTGGATGTTCATGCATAGATTAAAGAGGCATTTCAGCGCTTCTATTTTTAAAGTAAACTCTTTAATCCACCAAAGTGAACAAGATTCTTTGAAACATGTTAATGTAAATCATGTCTGCGCCCTCCACACATACCATCGAAGACTGCACACAAACATCCGTTTGTAGTTCCCCATATGTTAATGGATTCTCCACAATGTAATCTGGCCAAAGTGTCAATCAATGGAAGTTGTTTATGTCTTATTTGTAAAATATAAAATGTTAAAAAGAGAAATGTTCATTCTTCTTTTTATACATGCTTGTATGTCAGTTTATAATCCTGCTAATGTCTGATATTTAACAAATGCTTTTACACATTTCGCATGCATTTCATTCAAAGAAAAGCTGTTGAATCACCCTTTTGGAGTTCAGGACACGTTAGCCCTCGTGGTCATGTCTGCATTAGTCTTCTTATGCAGCAGTCTTGTGAAGCTTTTGAAGATGCTTTAATGGAGATGTGCAACTTTAATATCTTTTATGCATTTTAATATAACATGCCAGAATTTCAAAGGCTTGTATACTTCAAAGGCTTTTACACATCAATACATATTTATACTCCAAAAATGTTCTTAATATTGACTTAACAGTGACAGGTAACATTTTCCAAATAGTTTTCGGTGGTTTCCTCAACTTAGAAAATTAAGTTTCTAGATTAATTTTAGTTTTTTTCTGTTATTATTATAATTATTATTATAATTATTTAAGCACTTTTTAAACTTTATTAATAACGTTTTTTCTGTTTGTTATTATTACAATTCTATAATTCACTTAGCAGACGCTTTTATCCAAAGCGACCTACATCAGAGAGTAAGTTCAACACAAGCATGGATCTAGAAAAGAGGAAACGATGTCAGTAAGTGAAAGTGCAAGTATATATACTACACAGATGGATAGATTCAGTAAAATAAATCTCTATGGCAAAGCCAACAAAGCCGTTAAATGCAGTGATGATGTGTCAACAGGGGGCACCATGCCACTATAATGCTTTAACAGACTGCCTTAAATTAGTATGTGATTGCATGGGTGGGTCTGAACCCCTCCTAAATAAACCAATTTTCATCCATTCTTAAAAGAATGATTGAGGTTGACAGAGGCGACAGATTTGTGATCATTAAAAGGCTCCGTCTCTTGATTGATGGCCGCTGAGACGTCAGGAGCGGGCGATTCTTGTGTGACTTCATTTTGCACTGCGTTTGACCTTTTTATATTTCCTCTCAATACTCATAATGATTCATCGTCCTCGAGCATGCTGATGAAAGCTGTGCCGACAGTGATGCTGCAATGATTGATGAATGAGAGCCACAGCAGGATGCATGTCTGTGTCATGTCATATTTGGAGCTGCAAAGGGCTTGATGATGCAGCGTCTTGGATTCAGAGGGTCATTAATTATCGTAAAGTGAACTATGGTGGCTGACAAGGGCAAACGCACTGCAATGGTCCTAAAGATTTCTATGAGGGGGATCCGGCTTCAAATTCACAAATGATGTAAATTCAAAAGCACAAACAAAGGTCTAAAACAAATACAGAAACTGAAAAGTCAGCTTTACACCACCTATAATCATTACCATAAATGTTAATGTGAAGCTGCTCGACAACTGCTATAGTTATCAATATCATTATTGCCATTATAAGGGCTAATGTTGACACTAGATCGCAAGGTCTGTTATCATACTTTTTTGTTACTGCCAGTACTACACATACACATACCATTATTCACAGCCTTGTAGCGATAAATCTATCTTATTCATTGTTGTTGTAGGTGCTTCTCTCTTTGTCTCTATCCATCTCTTCTTCCTGCATCTCCCTCGATCCCACTTTTCAATCCTAACACAGTTTCAGAAGATGGCTGTTCAACATGAGTCTGGTTCTGCTCAAAGTTTTGGAATTTTTTTCTCGCCACTGAAACTTTGCCAAATGTCGCCTAGTGCTGTGCTGAGGATTCATGTCGGGTCTTTGTAGATGATGTGACAAATAGTAAGGTCTCTTTTTGTAAAGTGTCTTGAGATGACATTTGTTAAGAATTGGCGCAATGCAAATATAATTGATTGATTGGTTTATTGAAGTCTGCTGAAAATGAGCACCCACTCATCACATCAGCATAGCACCAGGCCTGTAGGGGGCACTACAGGCAGCGTGTTGACCCTTGGCAGTCGCTCTGAACAAAGGAGAAAAACAGTTTTCTAAATGATGGATGTTCATATTAAGTTATTAGACTCTACTGTCCCTTTTATCTATATGAGTAAGATCTAGATTTTGCTACACGTGTGTGTGTGTGTGTGTGTGTGTGTGTGTGTGTGTGTGTGTGTTTCATGGAAACAAACTGTCAGATCTAAGAGGGATTTGTTCTGCTTGTTGCTGTGTTCAATTTGCATGTGTTTTTGTTGAGGGTATAATTGTATCTTATACAATTGTGTCCTGCAAGTGGACAAACACACACCACTGCTCCCCTGAGCACCCGCTCCCCCTCCCTCCCTCCTCCTCCCTGTCTCCTCCCTCCTCCCTCCTCCTCCCTGTCTCCCTCCCCATCCCACCTGGCAGAGCTGTCAGCGACGTGGCTCTGTGCCTTGGCATCAAACATCATCTCGCTGGCACGTCGTCTGCTCACAGGAATGAGGTGTGGGACTCTGCCAACTGGGGCTCTTCCGATCATTGTGGTCACCGACTCTATGGAAGCCTGAAGGGGGGCTTTCTCACCTGTCCAGTGATAACCTGAAGTGCACCTACAGGGGCCTCCATATGCCATCCAGATTCAGACTCTCCACCCACTGACCTGTTAAAGGGTGAGACTTTATTAAAAGCAGATGAAGTCATACTAAAATCATGACTAAAAAAAAACAAGTATATGATTATAGCATGTCTAAATATAAACCATTTTGTTCACCAACCATGTCATTTGTAGCCATTTTTTATACATACTGACCATTCCAACTACTTGGAATTTTCCCAGAAGACATTTTCAGTCAGAAGTCTGGAAGTATTAAACTCAATAATATTATTAACAATAGTTCTTTTCAGTCTAAGAGCCACAGGAAGCCGTGGCAGAGTGACAGAGAGCTAAGATGCACAAAAGCAGGAGCCTGAAATTGACGAACAATTTCCTACTGTGACATGTCAAAATGTCTCCTGTGAAAATGAGTTTGTAGTGAAAATGTGCTTTAAAGCTGCAGGCTAAAAACTTTTCTTTTTTTCTTTTCTTACCTTTAAACTACGCACTGACTTACTTTAGTGAAGTTAGTGTTGGGGGTCTTGATGTTAAAGACAATGTACAACAAACCAATAACAATGATACACACAATATCATATTTGTGAGATTAGTTTGTATCATTGTTGTTGGTATGTTTTACATTTGTCTTTAACATCAACATCCCCAACACTAATTTCACTAAAGTAAGTGAGCAGCGCCATTACAAACGGGACAGTTTAAATGTGCCAAAGCTTATCGAATGGATTTTTCGACTGTATCTCCGAGCACCAACATACACCATCTTTGATTTCACAACACTTTGCTGTAACCATGTGTTAATAACAGGGTGAGGGGGATAGTGAATATGACCTTTAGAATCGTTGACAAGATTTTAAAGTTTAAATTATCGAATAGGATTTAATTATAAAATGGCAGGAAAGAAAATGAAAGCTTTGCACAGCTGACCTTTGTTTCTGTCTAAGTGGTGGCCAGCATTTATTTCAATTTGTCATTATATAATACACAAAACAGGAACTCTAAACTTGTGCTGGATTGGTTAGAAATTGCATCACTGTTCCCCATTTGTCCATTTATTTTGTATCGGGCACAAACATAGACTATAACATTTAAACATAGCCACTGCCCATGACCCATTGGTTTTTGGAACACAGTTCTAGAGACCGACTTTTGAACTTTTGGCTCTCATCATCCTGTTTGAGAGCCAGGAGGGAACATAGATGAAAGAAAATGGTTGAACAGTCAAGAGGACAAGTTAGTTACTCAAATTATTGGAGGTGAATCCTGACAGACGGATAACATCACTCGTCCGTCTCTCAAAGTTGCAAAGCCAGTTAGTATGCATTTCTTTAAACCTCAATCAAATGTGGATGGGTGCGTTATAATTATGCATTTATTTAAACCTGAGAATAATTTAAATGGGTGGGTTGTATTAACATTCTCATTGATATGCCATGAGTGTAAAGAGACCAAAACCATTTTCAATACTATAACTATTAAACTGTTCCATGCTGAGCTTTTTTTTTTTAAAAACAGATCTATGGGGATTGACTCGTTTTTGAGCCAGTCTTGTTTGGCAGTTTGAGAAACTGCAGTTTTTACCACTTCTGTGTCGGTTTCATTTTCAGCCCCGAGGCTTCTGTTTGTGCACACAAGGTTGTGATTTTACAGTTTCCTTCAGCATATTACATATTTTGTAGTTTTGTAACCTGTGCAGCAGAACAGAAACGTTTCAGTTTGTTGGGCTACTTTGACAAACCTCGTTCCAAAATTAAGAAAACAATGAAGTTTATGAAGTCGAGGAAAATCCCGTGCCTCATAATACTTGTGTTTTTATTGGATAACCAAAAGTAAGGCCTATTAATCGTCTTAAAATGTGCACCTTTAAGGGATTTAAATCTTGTCTGCAGGCTGTATATTTACAGTAATATAAAATGCAAGAAATTAGTTGTTAATGCCATCCATCAAGTTTTTGATTTTACCGTATGGTAGTTGTCAATACTTTTACATTATTGATATTCAAACTTCCCCACGTAAAGAGACCAGATTATTTTACTCAAATATTCTCTTTCAGCTTCACTTTAATGTCTGATCTTCTCTCTCTTGTTTTTATGTCTATCACTGAGAGCAACTTCAATAATTGAATCTTTCTGAATCATGAATTTGTAATACTGATCTTAAAAATACATATGGTTTTCGATAAGAGCCCCCCTTAAGCCGGTGAATTTTGTAGTCGACAGAGAGAGAGAGAGATCTTTTGTTCTGTTCCCACTTATCTGGAACAGAAGGAATAGTAATGTTACTAAAAGACCTCAATACATCAGAGAAATGCGTTTTCCATCAAGTGACTCCAGGATCCAGCTTACATAAGCCAAGTACACTGTCTCCGGGTTATGAATGGCTTAATTGGCAGCAGCGCCGCAAGTGACTCACAAGATGTCAGCAGTGAAAGAGAGGCTACTGGAACAAACTCCCCAGTGTAGTGACAGTGTCAGGAGAAAGTTTCTATGAAGCGCTCTGAGAGTTCAGAGAACAGTTGGCTTGATTTCCTGTCATCACAGGCAAGTAATCACCTCCAACTTGTGTCATGTGGAAAAAAGAACAAAGTATTTGGATCTTTTTTCTAAAGTGAAAGCAGGAATAACACTTTGAAAGGTATTACAATGCACATAGAGGCTCGCAGAGAATTATATTACAAATGTTGGATGTTGTTGACTTGAAGTAAGAATGTGCAACATTTTACACATAAATAATAATAAAAGAAATAATAAGACCAAGTATTTCCTCTGTAAAAGTCACGACTGTCTACAATGAGTGTGAATCGTGAGTCCCGCTGGCTGTTGTCATCAGAGAAGTGTTTACATCAGGTTTACATGGACGGGACGGCCGACTCCTCCCCTTCCGTATAAAACCTGTTTTAGTCAAGGACTTGAGAAAAAAGTAATAACATAGACTTTTGATGTGCAATGTGAAGCTACGAGCTAATTAAATTGTGCTAACATTAGCCTGTTAACAAAACAATGCAGGACACAGGCAATTGCAGCGCAAGCCAAGGACAGTTTTGTCCCCTGTTTGCACTTCAATCTATTCCACGCAACCTCAAGTGGACGGGGGCCGGAGTTGTGTCGCTGGAGGAGAGCGGAGGCTTTAGTATGTTGACGTTGCAGCCAGACAGCAGTTTGTTTTGGTTTCATGCTGGTGCTCAAGGGTGACATCTACTTAGCAGCTGTTCATTCAGTTTCGAAAATGTTACGATGGAATTGTTACTAATTGTAACTTGTGGTGCTGTTTCCAATAAATGAACATTAAACTCAGATACTGTTTTTTTTTTTTATTGATAAAAAACTTGATTATTAATCCCTGAGCCTTAATTATTGACGCATCAATCCATTAATTTTCTGTTCCAACCAATAGATTCAGGGGTCCTAGAGCAACAGCAACAGCAATTTACAACTTCTTAGCTAGCAGCTACCCGCCAACTGTAGAGATTGTCTCAATTATCCCAAGAGACACACACAAAGTAACAGAAGAAGCTTACTTTTAACTCACCTCCTGTATATGACCTCCTGAATTATTACAACTTCTTCAGACAGTCCTTTCCTGAATCATTCTCCTCATCCTCGTGTCCTCCATGTTTGGCTTCGCAGCGTTCTTAGCCATGTCTTAGTGAATTGTCAATACTGACATCATCCCCTCTCCAAAAGGAACAGGGACCTGTGTGAAGAAGCTGTTTTACACTCACTTTAGTAAATGTCGTCCTTCAATGCAAACAGGCTTTTTAATAAACATAGCTATGACATGAACATGAGAATAATTTCCCCAATCAGAAAGTAGGATTATGTGATGTTTAGTCTTTTATACTTACAGGCACCCTGTCCCTCAATGTATATAATACACTTTTGTTTTTTAAATATTTTCCCTTTGCCTCCCACTCTCGTTGGGCCGGAGCCTTATCCCCAAATTCCTGAAGAAAGGTGTGACGTACATTCATTCATGGCAGGTTAGCAGTCTAACAGTGTTGACACATATTCACTGATGAAATCGTAAACAGCTGATAACGCTGTGAATCTGGTACGGCCTTACTGCCCACCTTGTTTTCCTGCCTGGTCCCATCTTAATTAGTTATGGAGTTTCCTGAATGCTCAGCTCCCACCCAACTGTATATGACTAGATTCTGTTTAATTTATTAAATTGTGTACAAACATGCATTCACAGGCCGCATATACACATCACGGTCTTGGGATTCATTAATCCTACTGAATTAACAAGACTGATGTGATATCATTAAGCATTCCTGTGTCGTCCAATCGTATCAGTGACTTAATATTCTCTTAACACAACTTCATGTGTGAATATATCTCTGCTATATTTCACCTTCAAAGCCAGCAACCGCTCATCTCCTGGGGGCGTTTGTCACACCACGCTGCACACATGCCTCGATTTATACAGCAGCTGGTGCAGTAAATGTGCTGTAATTGCACAGTCACACATGGATTCGGGTGTGTTCATACTATCGCACCCAATCTATTCATCTGCAGTCCATGTGATAATGATGCCTGCCTGATCGCCAAGCCAGCAGCTCCTAATTCCCTCTCAGCCAGTCTGCATGTTATTTAAGGGTATTGTTATTGTGCCCGTTCACTGCCTGCATATAAGCATGCATCCCATGGTGCATTGCCGCCTGATTGGAGGAAATTCTTTTGTGTTACAATCTGATTGGACATCAGGATTGATCTCCGCTGTAATGACCCGAGCTGGAAGGTGTTACAGGAGCAGATTTGGAGGCGCTATCCCGTTAACAAGGAGCCTGCTGAGACAAGCTGCGAGCAACAGCACTCAGAGATGTGTGATTTCGTGCAAGGCCTCCCAGCGCCAGACAGTTGGTGATCTGCGTGTCACTTTCTTTTTTATATTGTTATTGAATAAGACACTGAATGAAAACTAGAGTGCTAGAGCGAGGAAAAACACCACAAATACATCTTTTTCTAGTTTCTTTGTCTGTGGGGTTGACACTGCAGATAGATCTTGGCCTATTTTGCAGATATGTTTTCCTTGTGAATTTCTTTGTTTGTCAGAACTGTCAGAGTCAGAACTGTTTCTATGTATTCTTTACTGGGACACATTTTTTATATTTTAAGTTTAACTTAAAGCAGACAGATTCATCCATAAGCCTTTGGGATTTATCTGTCAGCATATGATTTGACACTTGTATTGTTGTCATCTTCTATCACAATCTATTGTAGAATTATAGTTCTGATACTTAGCCACATTAACCCAGTGACCTGACCTCAGGAGAACAATTGTGTTCTATGTTGAATGAATTCTAAATACATATTTGGTAATGGTAAAACAAACTTTCATCAAAATTAGCTCCTGTTGTCAAGTTGTTCATGGCTCCGATTGTAAAACCACTGAAGCAACCATGTTAAGGTTGGCATGACATAAGCATCTTGGCACGATGTCTCCATAATGCCAACTTCAGATATGCAGCATTGACCATTGCCATGTTGGTTAGCTTGTCAACCTACCACTTTTGCCTGTTTGAAACAATAAGTCTATTGGATGGATTAACTCGATTCTTATCCCATTGACTCTATTGATTTCTCGACTTTTTAATCTGGTGTATGAGGTTGGTGTTCTGGGGCCGTCTCCAAAACTATCGGGTACATTCCCATTTAATTTGGTGTACACATTCACCTCTCTTAAAGATGACTCCACAAACTTTGTATTTTTAAAGAAATCTAGGACCATTATCAGGACAATTAACGTATGTCACATTTATAACACATGCAGGCATCCTGACAGTAGAATTTAGCTCAGAGCACCACAGTGTATTTATACACCTTTCTCGATCTGCTACTGTAGATGTAGCCTTCTTAGTCTTAGTCTTAAAATAATCTCATTCAATATTAATAGAGATTTTACTACAAAACTTGTATTTGTAGTTTATTGCACTCTTTAAAACAACACAAGATGGTATACTTTTTAAAATATTTTTATCTTAATGCCCATTCCACCATTTGTTAATATGGACTACAAGGCTGCAAAATTACATCACTTTTAATATGACTGACATTAAAAATACAAACATATGTGTGGTTATGCACAAAAACAACTACATACCTGATCACTGACAGTTCAGTGTATCATTGTTTGAGAAATTTGAATGTCATTTGCAAAGTCAAAATGTGAATGATATCTAACCCAGATACCAGTAACACACATGTAGTCCATGCAAATGACCATCGTTTAACTCCTTGACTGATGCAAATGGAAAATAAACAAAGCATTACTGCCTCACAAGAACAAAGGAAGAACTATCCATCATTGCAGAAAACAACCCTGGTTACCCCAGCGCTCTGTAGTCTACATGCAGAGTAATACTCCGGGGGATGTATTCCAGACATAATGAGAAAAAAAACATTGGGGTAAACAAATCGACTTTTTTTTTGTAGGCGAGCCTAATTACAGGGCAGGAATAAATAACTATTGGAGAGGAGACAGGCACACTAGTGTAATGCATTGTAATGGACCATGGGGAGTTAATGCGTCATTTTTCTGCCTGACGTGTTGCTGTGGCATGCTCGGTTCATACTGAGTTCTCTAAACATACAGATGTTTAGCTGCTCTACAAAGTTAGTGTGTCTCTGGCTGACTGTTTTGAAGCCACTTCTGCAATAATAATTATACGTAAACGTCTTTAGAGAAGCTTCGGCTTAACAGAGATATGACGAGAGGGTCATTCTAGCAACACTTTCCTTCACAGCTGACTATGTTGACCTTCTGTGAGGAGGTTTTTAACTTGTTGTGAAACAGTCCCAATTTAATATTGATGTCTCTATATGACCTAAAAATGAAAACCAGACCATCAGTTAAAATATTGACTATTTCTATAAAGTTATTATGAATTCACTGCTGGAACTGGGTCAGAGTCTACGGAGTGATTTACAGCACGCAGACCAAAAAAGCCTTTATTTACGGTAAAGTTACAAAGTGTGTATAGTACTATGTTGGGTTAAAAGTAGGCGGGGAAACGATTTTCTTAAAGAATACAACACAAGAATGTACAGGGCAGGATGAGCAAAGAGGTGAGATTCAACAGTACGTTAGCAGTGGCCTCCTGAATTAACAACACATGGATGTTTTTATTAGCTGCTTTCAGCCTCTTCTTGCAAGAGAGGAAAAACAGAAGGTGATCAGGTTTGAAATTAGTTTTTTGTGTTCCAATGGACAATATTTACCTTAATGATGTGAAGGATCAATTTTGATTAAAGAAAACATTTGCCCTTCAACAGCTTTCAATGCGATCACACTGAGTTGCTTTGTTGTATCAGCTTTAATCTTACCTTGGCTGAGCAAAATAACTGGATGGGCTGTCTGGCCCTGAGTGTGATATTGATGAGCACTGAAGCTGATGACAAATAGAAACGTTATGAAGAATTTCTAAAAAAAAAAAGAGCCAGGAGAGTCAGAAGTGATGGATGCATCATGTCCTTATTGTTTTTTTAGTTCGAGAAGTTGCTTTTATAGTTTACTTCCCTTCCCTTCCCTTACTTTAAATAAACCTGAAACACAGCGGTGCCTCCTGGCCTAACCATGATGTCGGAGGAAAGTGACCACTGAGTAGATGTGGTGAATTGCCATCATGGATTGCCAGGCTTATTTATTCTTGACCACCTGTGACCACATCTTCTTTATCATCTCGTATATGTTTAATCAGTTTGCTGATGACAATAGAAAATCCCAAGACCAAACATCATTATTAGTCTGACACTGAGGTATTCATTGTATCTCTAAACGCCTTCTTCAGACATGTAATCCACAAAAAGAAGAAAGATCTCAGAGACTACAAATATGGAGGATTGTTCAGCACTGACTGCAGTCTACTCTGTCTTTTTCTCTTTCTAGTCAGACTATAGATGCTCTTCATGACAGATGAGGTGGAGTGGAGAAAAAGAATTCCCAAAACGGAATATTCCTCTCGCTGTAATCGTTTCAAATCTGTTCTGCCAGAACAGATTGTGGTCTTTTGCTTCCCTGTTGGAGAGCTGCGTGCATCTCCTCCATCTCTCTCTTATTTCTCCTCTCCTTCTCTTGCTTTTCCCCATTATAGCAATATGGCACTCTCCATTTCATTGTCAGTCTGGGCACAATGCTGTAGCGCAGACTCCATATATTTCGGACCGAAAGCACGCTGACCACCTCCCTTGTGAAGGCACATGATCATCCATTATGGGTAAAACATCACCCATTTTGCCACAAGTGCCTGCTTAGGAAAATAAATATGTTAGTAAAATTGGCCATCTTGTATCAAAATGAAACGCTTAAGGACACCTCTACCCTATTTGTCAGGCCAAATTGAATGCATTTTTCTCGACGGAGAGAGCGTGGAGCATGCAAGATTAGCTGCTTCTTTTTATTTTGTACGTCCCAGTGATCCCTGAGCCCCGTTTAAGGACCCACAGTCCCTGTTGATTGAGAGAGCCGCCATAAGTGGCCACGGCAATTCCAACAACAACAACAAAAGTCGACCTCCTCTGGCAGGAAGAAGGCCCTTAACCACAAGAGCGGGAGGGGGGGGGGGAGGAGGAGGAGGTGGGAGGTGAGCCAGGAGGAAGGCAGCTTGCGGTCGTACATCTTGGGAAGGCTGCATGTGTTGCCCAGGCAGCCCCTTAAGTGACTTCACCTCATCTCAATGGTGCTCATTACGCAGGAAAGAAAGCTATCCATTCAGGGCAGGAGTATAAAACAAACCAACCCCATCTGGAGAGAGCACAAGAGAGTGTCAACACGGGCTCGTGAAATTGATTTGGTTCTGTACAATACTGTGAATGATAGAGAGTTATTATACTCGCCATTATTTATTGGCGGGCTCCAATTTTTACACACTTAACTCTTTAGTGTCACAATTACTGCAGCATATTTTGAATTTCAATGTATCAACAGGCTTTCCTAAATAAAGAGAAATATTTGCTCATAAAGCAGAAAAAGGAAGCAAAGCATTAGCTGTTGTCCAAGGCTAGCTAACAAGATATGTTGAATTATATCTTTCCTCCATTTTCCTCTTCTTTCTTTACTTTTCTCATTGATAAAGCATCAGGGAATCAATCAAATATTTCAGAAAGTCTATTTTGTAAGGACTAACTACAAGATATAACAGCCTTTGAGCTTCCCGTCCAGAGTGTGACTTTTAAGTAAAATGCTAATATAGTCAAGTAATGCAGAGGATTTAAGGATTTAAGGATTCCAACAAAGCGCAAACATTGTTTTTTTTGATGCAACTAAAGCTGTTTTCCTGTGTAGTTATGATATTGCTGGTAACTAATCAGAGGGTTCTCCTTAAAGTTGCGTCATTATTATTGTAAGAATAATATTTGAAATTGCACCTTCGATATTTGCTTGTTCTTTTCCTCTTATCAGATAACACAGCTCACCCCACAATTCCCATCATCTTTGACATTAAACAGTTTCATTAATTCTGGACAATATGAGACCAAATCTCGTTTTTATTTGGACAAACAACGATGGGTGGTGCACACTGACACATGTTGAAGAACCTCTAACTTTTAAACACTTTCCTCCTTGTTTTCACAATAACTGCAGCATATTTTATATTTCTGCATCTCAACGGGGTTCCAACACAGTCTCTTAATTATTGCTCATAAACCGAGAGCCTCCACAGTTGGCCTCTTTAAATGTATTTCAATGGCTTTAAGTCAAAGCGGGGCACCATGGCAAAGTCCACACAGCATCGAGTATTCATTTTGAAGCCCATGTTTACGCTGCTCGACTTGGTAGCCTAGCGCCTCCGAGCAACAGACTCCTGCTGGGATGAAGCTGCTGCCTCCGACATATAGTCTGAGTCTGAAGAGGAGGAGAAAACGACAGTAGACTCTCGAGGCGGGATTATCCTCCGCTGTCAAATTCATTTATAATGCAGGGTTTGACAAATTACACCTTTTCACCACCTAATATCCTCTCATGACTGCCATTTTTCTTTCAGGTATGGCTCTTGAATGTACACGTGCAGCTTTTGGAGAGCAGGAAGTGTCCTCATTCAGCTAATGAAGCGGAGATAGAATCGCTCACGCCTGCCTGTGAAATAAGCACGGACACAGAATAGCGCCATGTGACCTGAAACAGGGTGAACAGATTCAACCAACCAAGAGCCGCTGGGCTTAATCTCTCTTATTTGAATTTCCGCTCCTTTCATTAGAAAGCATTGACATTTCGAGCACACCTATACGCTACTGTCACTGACTAACCTTTAAGAAGAAGAGTGATGTGTCTCCTTTCTGAAGAGACAAACGCCTAGAAGGGAAGCTACGTTGACATACTCGTTTCTCTTTGGTCTGCTTTCAAATCAACTAAAGATTAAAAAGAAAATAGATGAAAAATTAGGGTATGTGTAGAAAACTCTTCCAATCTTTAACAGCAATGCACAAGAGTTTCATATTCACAGTTTCATTTACATGATACATTTATTCCAAGGTGTGTTAAAGTGTTTGATGTGCTTGCAGTGAGCATACATGCAGGTGTATTGGATGCTTCAAAGCAGCATCTACAGTTTTAAACTATATAGTGAATAATAGATGTAGCTCTTAGGGTCCCCATAGACCTACATGGGGTAGATAAAACACCAGCTCTACATGACAGGGGACTTTAACTTGATGTTACTTAATTAAAAATGTATTTTTTGGTTTCATGCCATTGAGCGGTGCATTTGGGGTAAGATTCCCATCCCTGTTGGTTACTTTTTCAGCTCATGATTCTGCTCCTCTTTGTTGATGCAGTTTGGCATATGTTGTCAAGCCTTTTCTCACTACCCCGATTATTTTCAAACCGAGTTTCATGGTTTTAATTTGTGGGGAAATCTGTCCTCGTCCAAGGCAGTCGATGCATGAAACACTGTTATAGATTTTTATTTTTATTTTTTTCAGAAATGCACCTGCACTTTTGCTTCAGAGAGTAGAGCCTCTTTTGAGTTTATGTCGCTTTGAAAGGTGCTTCAAAGTGACGATTGCCAGACCTCTAACAAAGCTGCGCTTAATTTAAATGTGTGAGGAGTTTTTTAACCTGTAAAAAAGCAGCCTTGACTTGCCATATCATCAGCTATAGAAGAATGACTGTTTCTACGTAGTTCTGTTTCACATCAGTCAATGCCATCACCTCGGTGGGATTGCGAGGAGCTCTTATAGCAGCACTCCTTTGAGCCTTTGTTTACAGTTTTATCAGCAATGCAGTGAGATGTAAATTATACACTTAAAGGGAAGGACATAGATTTGTTTCTATAGGGATACTACACACATCAGATTAGAAAAGAGACCACAGGTTTTGTTTTCTCCATATGAGGCACAAAAATCAGCCCTATAAAGTAAGTTCCTTTATACTGCTTGATCAACGTTTGTTGCATCGTTTCTGTTTGTGTTGACTAGAGTTACTATATTCTGAGACTATATGAGTCCTTCCTATATAAAGAACACATTTCAAATTGTACATCTTTTATCATTTCCATAATTCATCTGAAAAATAGTTTCCGTCCTTTAAATCATGATGTGTACTTACTTTACCCAAAGGCATCACCTGTCATCAGTTTTAAGATTTATTTTATCTTAAAGAAAAGAAAATGCCCACAGACTACCTTCTTGTTTTTAAGTTCTTTATTTCATATGGATTAATAACATTTGGATCAGCTCTTTTTGGGCTGCACCTGCTTAGTTTATGTTGCTTTGCACGTCCCTTTTGAGAATCATAAAACTCAATCATTTCGATTCAAGCTCTGTTTCTCATATTTTATGTTATCCATATTCACACTCTGCCCCACATTTTCTTGTCTTTAGAGTAATATTTAAGATCTCATATTCCATATTCACTTTTCATTACTTACATTTTCCTACCACATCGTACATCGATTTCTTTATTTTGTGTTTATCTTGTTTTATAATTTCCTTTTAACGAAATAGTTGTGTGTTTAGTTTCTCATTTTTTTTCTTGTCCATGGAAATGATTAAAAAAAAAAGCATTACACACATTTTCACTGAAATCACAACACATTACTTTAGCTTTGTGAAAGGTTTGAATATCTTGACTTAAATGTACGATAGGTCATGGCTCCTTTAAGAGCAAACCTCCAGGCTGTAGTTAGAACCTTAGGCTAATCTAAAAACATTTCTTGCCATTACCTGACCTGATAATAGCTCAGACTGTCACAGATCCCTAAACCTGCTCATGAGCTGACCTCTCCACCCCCCTCTCCATGACTTCTGATGTCAATCAAGACGCTGGTTTCAGCAGGTTTTGCGCTGCGATATTTCAGCCGCACACAGAGAGCTAATTAGAACAATGATTCCCAGCATCCAGGAAAAGACTGAAGACAGGGAAAGAAAGTGCTGACATGTGTGAGACGAGCCGTGCCAGCCTCTGAAAATGTGCCCAGGCAAGCACATGTATGATGGAGGTCTGTGAGTGCACACGGCTTGCTTCCTGTTGAAGCAGGTTTATGTGCTGTGAGGTGGCAGGTGAGACTGCTCCATGGGGCCTTGTGCTGCTGCCAATATAGCTCTGGGTGTGGGCCAGGTACACAGCAGCTGTTTGTCTCCGTGGGCAAATAACCGTAACACACACACACACACACACACACACACACACATACACACTCATTCATACCGGTCAAATGTGTCAGATAAGAGAAAATATCACCGCTGGTTCAGGAATGAAATGTCAAACTTATTTTCTTGGGGCTAATATGATTCAAACTTAGTTTGGAAACTTTCATACACAGCCATAGACACAAAAAAATGCACACATATGTAAAGTTTCTCACAACAGCCATCATGTCTACCTTTACCTTTACTACACTACACAGTCAGACTTTATCATAGTTTTTATTTCTAATAATAATCAAATTTCTACCACCCTTAGTGGCAGTATTACCATAAATCTGTATTATCTGTTGTTGTTTCTGTTGCTCTGTGTACATATCACTGTCTTCATGTTTGTTTTTCTATCTGTATTTCTCTCCATTATCTCTTACTCCCCCTCTTTCTTTGCCCATCATTTAACACCAGATGGCAGTTCACCTTAAGTTTGGTGCTGCTCAAGGTTTCTGCCTGTTAAAAGGAACTTTTGTCTTGCCACAGCTTATAAATTCTTGCTCATGATGGATTAATGTGGGGTCACTCCAAATAATGATAAAAATAGTATTGTTAAGAAGTGCTCTCTATTAAAGTATCCTGATGTAGCTTTTTTATGATTTCACACTGTATAGATAAAGATGTATTTATTTATTTGCATTGTCGTTAAGCCTTCAATGCGCACTTTTATGTTCAGTGGATGAGGTCAAATAACATCCAGAGGGTCAATAATCCTCAGTATGCACCAAATGCTGTGGCTTTCAAGCCTTTTATAAACTGAGCCCTTTGACTCTTAATCTGGATCTAAATAAGATCAGGATCATGCTGGGATCCCATTCAGCTCAATGCCAGTATTGGTAATCTGCACCAATCATTTGAAGAGAGTGGCTGATTTGTTGATACGATTGTATTGTATTGTATCGGAGTGGTTATGTTAAAAAAAAAAAAAAATCTTAACAGGAAATTATATTATACATAAAAGTTTTTCACATAAATTGAATAATAGGTTCAGTGTGTGAATATATTTTCTGTTAAACTGTACTGGCAACATTTCCACCTCCTCTTGTTAAACAAATGGTATCACCATTCTTAACATCCCTGCAGGCCCTCCAAAAATACACCAATCCATTCAACATTATAATGCCTGGCTATATTTTAAAATACTTTGGATTGTGCTGCTTTTAACAGAGTTAAAACTCTTTTGAAAGGTTTGAAATATTACGCTCAACAGCTGCCACAAGTGCAATTTAATCCACGGTCATTTCCGCGCAGTAATCTGAAGGCCATTTCCTTGACTGCATGGTTGCCATTACTTGATTCATGACGTGAGAGTCTCTTTAATGTTAGAGATTTGATATTTGGTTAAGACCTTTTTCTTTAATCTGGAAGAAATATGCTCTCATAACGCAGAGCAACAGGCTGTGGGAAAAAATACTCCACCGTTGGAGAATTAGACATGAGTTTGAGCCCAGCTGTGTGCATGTTCATAATATAATTGGCCCGAGGATGTGAACTGACTTTAACAGGCAGGTCTGCTGTGAAATATATTGCTTCATTATAAAGAGCAGGGCGTACTGGAAAAGGCTGTGGTGGGGATTCATGTACTGTTAGAAGAAACGTTTCGGTTCCTTATCAGCAGAGCGGGAATAAGTCTTATAGAGGTACAAATGTTGGCTATTACATTATAATGACGGGTCGTGTCAGCCCAGCTACAAGCCAAATTATGATAATTTGTCAGACTGTACAAAAATGATGTCTTAATTGCATGTTTAAAATGTGGCATTACGCAGTTATGCATCACATACACTAATATAACGACTCTTTCTGTGCTATGTTACTGTCCTCCACAAGTTATGAAGATTTGAAGCAAGAACATTTTGAATTTCCAACTTTTGTTTTTTTCTCTCGGGATGATTACTAAAAAGAAAACATTTATTTCAAAAAGGGTTTTTCTATTACCTAGTACAACAATGGGTAACCCTGAACTTATACGACAACAACAACATTGTCAAGACAAAATCCGGTGTTTTAAGGTGTTTTGATTTTATTCTCTTGCTGAAATTCAGGAAGTTAAATTACTCCAAGAAGGATTAAATTCTCAATATGTCATTCTGAAGCACTCACACTTATCTAAGTCTGCTGCTACTAGAACTAGACCTTGCATAGTAATGTTCAAACCCATGTGAGAATTACACAGCTTTGCCTCTGAAATGACAGCAGGGACTCTAAATGAATCTAAATTCATTGGCAACCAGTGTGCAAAAACTACACAGTAACACATGGTATCGTAATTCTTGTTGATTACTGACTTGTGCAGTTAAAATAAAACATATTATGCATGGCCATATGAGCAAAATAAACATTTGGTTCTCAGATTGAAAAAGGGTTATATGAAGGTAAAATGATTAATCATTTTGTATCATTTTGTTGAATTGATGTTTAATATTTCTGATGAAATTAACATCTGTAAGAAGAACCTATTATGTGTTGCTTAGTATTTAAAAAAGTCAAACAGTGCCATTTAAAAAAAATGTAAAGCATCTACTGGATCAGAAATATCACTCACTTACACAAGAAAATACGCAAATGTGTTTATCAATATTCATATTTCTACCTTGAGTAACTCATAATTAGCCTGTATGCCCCCTATTGCCCACCAGTAGGCATTGCAGTACACAAATGGCAAATCATTCATATGTTCCCTATCTGTAGTCCTGCTGAATTGTGCTGTGCTAGCTGTCCTTTTTTCTTGAGATATATTCAGGCAGTAAAAGGCATACCAAGTTTAAAATGACCTAGGTGGATGTTTATTTTTATTTTTAAACTTTGTCCTTGACAGCAGCTAAAAGTAAAAAAAAAAAAAAAAGTAACAACAACAGAATTTAGTTTGCCCTGAGGATATGAGTTCATTTGTAAGATGTGATAAATATTATGGCAAACGTTTCAACAAAAAATTGTTGTCCCAAGAGTCGTGCCTTGAGGCACACCGTAATCGGTGAAGCAGAAAGAAAATATCATTATTTTAAAGTGGAAATGTTTTGTTTGACTGTTGAAATGAGAGCTGATCCAGGGCAGCCACAGAGGTACCAAAGAAAAACAGGCTTTGTCATCACCTTCAGGAGGGAAATGGTTGTGATTAATTTGTTATAGATTACTCTCACCAGTGGAGGGAGCTGTTCTGTGTGCCTGAGTGAAGTACTCTTCTTTTGGGTGATGCAGCTGAGCTTGGATATCACTTGGTTTAAAACAAACCCTCCTCCATAAAGCTTGGTCACAAGCTAAAGGAGAATACAGCAAAATGTTTATTCTCATTCCCAATAGTGCTCTATTATACCACAAACAAGTAGTGACTTTTTAACTTAATATAGCCTCATCAAAAAGGGAAAGTAAAGCTGCAAAATTTTTACCTTGGTCTAATACTCTTTTTAAATCCCTATTCTCAAATAAATTGGAAAAGCAACTCCATTTAAAGTTTAAACAACCAAATCCCATCTTCTGATTTGATGTCTCCATTTGACATCATTTGTTGGTATCAAGTTACAGATGCTGGCCACTGTGTTTGTTTGCATTTCTGTGCACATTTATTTGTACAGGAAAGTAATTGTACCCATTATTTATATCAACTCATAAACTGGATATGAGAACAGCTGCCCTAAATATGAATGTATCACTGCAGCTTGACTTCTACAGTATGATAGCTAGTTAATCTCAAAATGAGCCTATAAAGGGTAAAAATATCTCCTGTGGTTCACTAAACTATAAGGAAAACTGGAGAAAGAGGGCTGTTGTAGAATTACTTTAAAAAGACAATGTTTTACTGCTTTTCAGATTAATCGCTGTACTTTTCCTTTTAGGACCAGGACAACTCCATATTTTTAACTTGCTCATAATGATCTCACATAAACTCTAATGTCTGAGATTTACAACATACAATATAATGTTTAAAACATACACAAATTAATGGATAAAATAATGTTTTTTATGTGGAAAAATAATGTCTACTTCAGTGACACATCATTTTGAATCATTGTTTTATTTAGCATAACGTCAGCCTGATATTCTAGGAATAGGAGAGATTAGAGTTTTGTGAGATTATGCGTCATTTTGGAGTCTCTAGGCAACAAAGCAAAATTTAAAAAGACATTAAGTTATGTTTTATCTTTGGCCGGGGGATTGGAAGAAAGGCAAGCGTGTATCAATTGCTTTTTATATTGTTATTGGCTAACTTTGAACTTATGAGTTTTTCATCGTTTGTTAAAATGAAAAATTAAAACTCTTATTTTGATGGCTTCATAAATTACTCTTTTAGGCTCTTGCTTCATACATCGAAGAGATATGCCGTTTCCGGCTGCCATCTTTGTTCAGGTTCAGATAAGATATAAATATATATAATAGTGAATATTTGTAATTCAGGTCAAACAATATGTATTGACAAAGTGGAACATGAGCTTTTCAGTGCTAAAGTTTGCTAGCTAGTCGACCTTCAAACGACTAAACTGCGCTTTTGAGAGGGGCGAAGACAAGTTAACAACACTTAATCTAAAACATCTTTATCTATACTTCCGTAGACAATGTTTTTAAATGTTCGCACATAAACAAAATGAGTGTTAATGAACAGGTTAATTAAGTAGGACCCTCAGTGGCGGTTCTAGTCCACTTTTACTGAGGGGGCCCAAACGGGGGCCAGTTGTTTTGTCAGAGGGGAACATTAAACCCAGGTCAAAAAATAGACAAAGATGATCGCTTTAAAAAAATATATAAATATTATGCCAAATAAAAGCGCACATCATTAAATACCATGATTTATATTTGTTTAATTAAAAGTTTTTAATACTAGATTGTGAGTCAAATGCTGTGTATGTGTTATTAGGGGGGCTCTTCCTTTTGGAGTTGTGGCCACAGGGGGGGGACCAAGCTCTCAAGGGCACTGGCCCCTGTTGGCCCCTGCCTAGAACCGCCCATGAGCACCCTGCCTGAAACAGATTTTTTTTGGTGTTATTGAGACTTTGATAACTCTGAAATCTTTAGGAAATATTGTGCTTGTTTTTTTTTTTTTTTAGGCTTGAAGTAAAAGAATCACTTCTTATCATTTAAGTGTAAGGCGGCGAATTTTTTTTTGTTTTACAGGTAGACTATATCTGCAGTCTGTTGAAATGAAGGTGTTCTTTCGGGAGCGAAATCCAACACCATATTTTAGTTCTAGCCTGAGCACAAAGGCAGCCAGGATCCAAACTTCCGTGTGACTCCACACCCTGTTTTCCGGGGAGCCAGCAGAGATCCAGCCCTTCAAACACGCTGCTCTCTTACGTCCCGTCCGTGAGCAGTGAGCTGGCCGCGGCGGAGATTTCTCCTTTGGTCGGATCTTATCTTTCTCAAACCGAGCCCTTTTCTGTGGCTTTTTTTTACGCGCTTGTCACAAAGCGGAGTCGTAAAGTCGGCGCGTAGGTGCGCAGTCACCCGCAAATCGGTTTCGCCTTTTGCGCTGCGCCTCCGTGGCAATGGATTGATTTCAGTGTTTTTTTTTTTTCTTCTCTCCACCGACCTCTGCCTCGACCAAGTTGAGAAAACAGTCTCCCCCTAACCTGCGGCTCTCTCTTTCACAGCTACATGTTTCATCCGGCTACTTTTTAAAACTACCTGGCTCCGGATGGTTCTGCACATTTTAGGACTTTGAACTTTTTTTCTTTCTCTCCCCCTTGTGCATTCACAGGAGGTGGCCTTGGATTGTAAGGATTTCTTTTTTTTTTTTTTTTTTTGTTGGGAAGCTTCTCCGGGGTTCCTGAAGCCTGCAAAGATTCGTGAAAAGTGATGGCCGAGCGGGGAGCTCTGTCGCTCCTCTCTCTCCTCTGTCTCACCTTTCTCTTCCACACGGAGACCACCGCGGCAAAGCATGTCGACAAAGGTAAATCCCTTGAATACACTGCCAATTGTTGTGCTGTACGTGTGCTTCTTCACGCCTCGGTTGGAGAAACTTACCTGCATTAGTTGACGGGGGGGGGGGGAGAGAAAAGAAACGCACGGAATGCAAGCTGTTGGAAAATCAAACATGGAGCCAGGAGGCTAAATCTGCTGTGTTTCGGTCAGCTCTTGTTGCACCATTAAGTCAACTTTAAAAGTAGGCTACTTTTTCCACCCTATTTAATCAAAGAGCAGCCCTGTTTGAAGCAGTAAAGCAACACGCTTTTCACACTGGTGTCCTTTTGTCTGCACAGAGGCTGACGAGATCTCTCTCTCTCTCTCTCTGGTTTGTCTTTTCAAATGATTCATTCAGACATGCGGGAGAGTTTGTTTCACAAATGTTTGCAGGTGGACCTGAAAGGCAAAAAAAAAAAATAGCACATTTTGTTTGTTGGAATGAGATCATGCATCTGTCATGGGATCGCAAATGATGGCAGTAACTTGAATCTGGAAAGAAAACACACACACACACACACACACTATGCAAAGACTCATTAGGGCTCACTGTCAGGTAATAAGCCAGCATCATCAGTCCAGCAGACATCTCATTACCTGGGCGTCAATACATGTTTAGCTGATGGATAAACAGAACCCAATTCATTTTCTTCTGTTAATTGTTTTGAAGTTAGGACAGTGGACTGTTCTGCAGTGTGTAGCTCATTTTCTGTCTTATTCCAGCTGTTGTGAGACATTTCGCTGAGGTGATTCCTGATGTGAGATGTATTGATTTGAGCCTGTGTTTGACTGTTACACACACACACACACACACACAGAGCCATGTGTGTGTCTGAGATAAATTGGAGACTCATGTGGAGAAAAAAAAAAGGCGTTCCAGCCCTTATCACATACCCCATCATGACAGAGTCATATCTTTATCACTTAAGCTGTTAAGACGTTATCAAACACAGCAGCATGTGGTCTGGGAAAATTATGAAAATAATTCACTCTTGTGCAACATGGCCCAGATTCTTCCCCCCCCCCCCCCCCCCCCCCCACATCGCTTATGTGATATGCAAAGTAGTATTTTCTGTGTGTAAAAACAAAACTTGAAAGCTTCTTGTTTATTTTGCTACTTACAAAGAAAGATGAATGTGCAAAGCAGACAGCAGGCCTTGGAGTGACAGGCCGGTGCTAGGTGTTTGCGTGTGGAGCCTGATGAAAGACCCTCTCCTGCATGAAAAGATCTCTGCAGTGGTGGAAGGGGAGATAGAGAGAGAGAGAGAGAGAAAAAAAAAAGCCCCTCCTTGGCTTTGCTGGAGATCAGTACAAAAGAGAGAGATGGGGGTAGGGTGAACAGGCTGACTGTCTGGAAAGTAATAAAACCAGGAGATTAAGGGGACCAGGGAGTTCCTTTGGGAGCTTTGATTGATTCCAGAGAATTGGACTGGGACCCACACGCAGAGAGAGTTTCAAATTACTAATTGCGGGGTCCCCTTCTCTGAAAATATCTGTTTATTCAAAACACATTGCTTTGAGGTTCTGGCTGTGGTCAGAGCTTATCAAAGTTGGCAGAGTTGAAGCCTGGACTTTCTGTCTGTCTCATTCAGTTTGGGGACAGGCATGATACATGGTCTCACTTTTTTCAAGTTTTACTTTGAAATAACCTTTTCGGAGTTCAGCTTTTCATTTACCACTTCCTCCTCTGTAGCGCTCAAAAGTTGTTAGAACTTTTAAGAAATACCTCCAAAGTTTATCTCTTGTAAACAAGTCCCTGTTAGAGGAGTGTAAAATCCATTTAGACCCTATCTTATCTCTGCAATCCTGCCGGGAGGGGATTGTGTGCTGATTGTCTCCCAGCGGACAATGCAAATAACTTGCGGAAACGTGTAAACATTTGGCAACCACTCTCTGCTCTTACAGACCACTCACCAGGTTTTTTTTTTCAGGCCCACAGACCACCTCAGACGCAACATTACCCAGGCTTCATAAACAAATCTGTGTTTTCTTTGGCGCATTTCTCAGTGGACTCTGCTGCTAAGAACATACTTCACCACCTTTTGTGTCGCTGTGTTTGGAAATGCCTGGTTGAGCCTACGTCCCAGTTTGTGTGTGAAAGCAGAAGGCTTATAGTTGGATACTTTGTTCATCCTGAATTTAATAGTGCATAGTGCAGTCATAACCGGCACAATCTGAGAGCAACATGTTGTAAATGTTTCTGTTCTGGACGTTTACACAGATGAACTTTACAACTACATCGTCAGGCTAAAACAGCTGAATCTATTCCACATGTACACATCGTGTAGGGATGAGATTAAAAGGGTTGTCATGCAGAGTCACCTGCTGTCTCTGTTGTATACGTTTTGCCGTTTACTGATCATTTATTTATGGGCTCCAATAGCTCATAAAGTCCTAATGACCTCCATCCACTAGAGACGAATAATTGCTACTTGGCCAAGTCTTTGATTCATCTGCCTCACTAATGAAACCTCCCCTATTAGGAAATGCTACAGAACTGCCGTGGCCACTGATTTGGAGGCTCACTTTGTCGCTGCTCATTGTGATAGGTGGCTCTGCAAGGTCGGTAGTGCGAGATATTGGTTGAAAAAAAAAAACAACGACTTGTTTGTTCCTTTTTTCCTATTTGCTTTTCAGCTGCGAAATCAGCTCGTTCTGTGCTTTTTCGGGGTTAAAATGACTGCAATTATTGAAATGATTTGCCCCAACAGACACAGCAGTTTGTCACAAGTAATTGGCAGGGTTAAAGACGGATCAATATCCTCTGAATACATGGCGTGACATCTGCTGGTGCATCTTTTTTAGTGTTTTGGGTTCAGTGTAATCACCTGCTTTCAGGTTTAATGGTTCAGCTGACTTTTTTTTGTAACCAGTGGGTCTGTTGGTGTTTTTTCTGACGTATTGCTTTTTGTCTGTTTGCTCTTGGACTGCTATGCAAAAGCAGCTATACAGTGTTAACACTGCGGATCTGTTCATTTGTAGATGCAATAAAGTATTTAGCAAGGTCTCTATCATTTGCAGCATGGAAAAAATGCACACCACTGAAACGATCTATTTGCCACTGTTTTAAACATTTACACATCTGCAGTAGGTCACATAAAGCATTTTTTTAAATTTTTATTGAGAAACATTCAACATGTTGTTTAAAACCATAAATCCTACAGGCTTTAATAGCCCCTTGTGTATTTGTGTAGACGGGGCTGTCTGGCTGCTGATTTCTGTCGGTAGTAAAAGAAGGGCTGTTGTCAGTTTAGAGACGGAAAGGGTCATGGTTAAAAGCCAGAAAGGATTAGGAACAAGTCCGTGGCTTCTGCTGACCCCCCTCAGATAAAATTGCCTCTATCAGAGCTGCTTCTCGTGGTGTGCTGCAGAGAAACAGGACTTAAGGATGATATTCCCGTCTCTCCACTGCAGCAAACATTTGTCATGTTGTCCCTTACATGCTACCGTTGGAAAAATGTATTAAGAGCCTCAAGATGTCCCTCTTTAGTATTTTTGCTCTCTGAAAGGCACCAGAGGTTAGATGCTGTGAATGTGTCTACACCTGTGTCATTTGGTTCCACAACATCCTGCTTATAGATACTAGCAGCTGAAAATATTCTTTGTAATGTATTGCAGTTGTTAAAGAAATGTCTATCAAATTTATATGTCAGATATTCTGAACCACAGAGATTATCAAAGCTTTTTTTTCTCTTCAGAAATTGTGTAAGCAAACTTCTCTTCAAGCACGGGTAATTATGGGATCTCAAGTAACTGGAACCTAGCTATTTTCATGTTAAAACGTTCTACAGTTATAGCAGCGGTGTCAGTTTCATCGGGGCATTTTGTGTGCTTTCTCAGAATAAAGGCTTTTCCCTTCTGCTAATCAATTATCCAGGGGAAGCTGCTCCCTGGAAAAAGGAAAAACCTTTCCTTTAATGTTGTGCAAAGGGGGAATAGATATAGTTGTTGTCCTGAACCATCAGTTTCTCTGTACTTTGAAACGCAGTCTTTTCCGTGTTGTGATTGTTCAGCTCACAAAAAGAAGTTCACATCAAGTGAACTCTTCTTGAAAGCTCAACTTCTCTCAGCTTCTGAGGTGTTCCTGCTGTGACTAAAAGAACAATGTCGGACGCGGCACCTTTCCAATCTGGCTGCTGTGTGTTTCTTTGTGTCTGCTGCTGGCCCTTTCATGTCCAAACAAAAAGGCTTTAAAAAAAAAAAAACTTGCTGCGAGTTTAAAGAAGTTGAATAGTGTCAAGAGGCCATAAAGATGTCTGTGCGTCCATGTTTGATGACTCCTCTGAGACTTTAGAACAACCTGAGGAGCATTTCTTCAACTGTATTTTACCTTTTGCCCGAGACATGGCTGGAAACACGCCTGCCTCGCTTATTTCTGTTTCCTGTTGCTTTTATTTCTGAAAATAGAAAGAAATGCAAAATGTCTTATTCACAGTGGTCTGTCTTGCTCTCCAGGCTTCCCTGTTCTGCTGTGATTGAATGATGCTCGGGCTTAATGACCTACGGGACAGCGCCGTCTTTTCAGTTTCCATGGAGCTAACACACATTGCAGCAGTGTGAGAAAATAATATAAAGTAGACTAAAGCTATGTCTACATGTCAATAAGAGTCTAGTTCGTCATCTCAGTCATTTTTGATGTTATGTTCTTTAGCTGTTCAAGACTTGTTACAGTCATTCAGTTACACCTGCAATAGGAAAGACGTTATTGACGTAATTGCCAAATATATCGTTTCTGTTGTGGTAGAATTTCAAAGACTGCAGATGCAAGCATCTTCAAATGTACTAAAACAATCATTGTAAAAGAAACCAACATAAGAATCCTTGGGGTATCTGATTCGATGCATTGATAAACCTTTTCAAGTCTTTGTCCTGTAAATGTGAAATCAAAGCAAATATGAATTATTCTGACATGCAACACATTTTGCCTTTTATTGGATAGAACAGCTGAAGAGAGACAGGACATGTTAGGAGCAGAGCATTGGGGGATGACATGCATCAAAGGGCCGAGGTCAGACTCGAACCCACAGCATCTGGGACTAAGACTACTGTCTCTGTACATGGGGCATGCGACATAACCGCTATGCTAGGCCCCCCACACGTAACACTTGACTGACGCTTTTACCTGAGACACAAACAAGTTGTCTGAACTGCAAGTAGTGAATCCTTCAGAATGACTCTTTAATATTCATGTTGTGCTTGACTGCAGTCACAGTTGTTCATGTTTTACTGGACAGTGTGGCATTGCTCTGTCTTTACTGCAAATAGAACAAACTCTCTGCTTCTGTGTTTCAGTGCACGCCCCTTGTTAAAAGTGTCCTGCATGCAAAGACAGTTTGATATTTTCTGGCCTGGCATTCGAGCAGATCCTTGACAGGAATGGACTTTGTTGCCTCCAATGAAATCTTAGAAATGCTCAGCAATGCTGTGAGGACTTTTCCTCCCCTAAATGTTCCTCAAACTTTTACTATTTTGGTTGTGCACAGCTCCTGTCATGGTGTCTCCTGTCAGTAGCAGCTGCTCCAGATTATGACACATGCAAGCTGTGCTTGTCAGAAGAGCCTGGACTAATGAGTGCAAGGCTCTGTTCTACACGGGACTGATTTTACAGCCCTTTGGGGGGGCGGGCTTAGATATCATCGATATTTCCAGTAAAATAAGCTTTTTCAAATAGTTGAATTCTCATTTTTTAAACATCTAAATGTTCGTTGTATATGTCTAATCAAGGTTGTTTGGCAATTCGGGTAAGACGTTGAAGGACAAGAAGTTGAAGGACAAAGCTGGTTTAATCTTTTTTTTTTGAATATCCATATCCAATAATGAAGTTTTGGGATTGTTTGATAAGGGTATCCGGCTGAAATCGGTGATGTCAGACCTTAATATTCCAAAGACGATATCCAGCCTTTCTGTTGATAAAATGACAAAATAATGTGCGATCTCCGGTGGGATTTTTCTGTATTGGCAAAGAGATTTTCTACAGAGACATTATGAACTTGAACGATGACAAAACTGCAGTCTCATTTTGTGAGAACTGTTCAAAGTAAGTGAGTAAAAAGCTGAAAATCATTAAACCAAATTTCAAGCTTTTGTCCATGAGTTTAAGTGTTGTGCAAAAACTAAAATCTTCAACCTGGCAGCTGCTTTCCGAGTCAGTTGCTCCTCTAAAGAACCTTTTATATTTAATTATATTTAATGCAATTGTAAAGTGTTGGATTTCATTCCTGGGAGCAGATATCGTAAATGAAGAAAGACTGATGTTGTGAGACAGCTTAAGAAAAGCATATGGTTGTGTTGTACCTGTTGGTTTCCTGCAGCTCTCAGACGTGATTTTATTCTCTGCCGTGGATTTGGAGGACATCCAGGGGGCCATGAATTAACCTGAAAGGCTTCTCAATGGTGTCGATCAATGTGTAGTGCAGCTGTAAAGTAGCTTGTGCTTCAAAGACGATGGAGGCAAAACAAGAATCAATTCAGCTTTTCCAATACAATGATTTTTGTTCACCATAATTGTCCCGTATGGACGGTGCAATTTGAATGTTGATTTTACAAACTCAGAGTTGTTAGAATGGATCCCATTGAGGTGGTCAGATTAGGGCTGAACGGATGTTATTTCTTACCTCAATACCATCATTGTCTTCACTATATGTCATATTACCAGTATTCCCTTTACCAGCATGTGAATATGGGCCAAATCTTACATACACATTCATAAAGTATCAATCACCCGTGTGCACACACAGAGCCTCTGATCCTTCATTGACTCAAAGGAACTTTTCATGAGCTGAAAGACTGTGGGGCAGTCGGAAACAGAGAGAGGATTGTGAGTCCCGCTCAAGCGAGCTGGCTGCCATCATCTTGTGCCTTGCCTGTGTCTCTTGGCAGCTGAAGACCTGTTGGGATATGTGTGTATGTTTGGGTGGGTGTTTGCATAGGCGTGTGCCACCCATCTGGGCTTGAACAGCTGTTTTATCAACAAGGTTCAGAGAGTTTCCTGACATGAACTCACTCTCTCATCGGCAAGTGTTTACCTACTTTCACAGAGGCGATGGGGCAGAAGTCAGGCTGTTTCCACTGAGCCTTCGGGTTATTCTGTGCGGCAGCTAGAAACCTTGGTGTCACTGATTAGTATGTGGTCAGCATGAACTTAGAGAGACACAGAGCATGAAAAGTGTGTCTTCATTTACCACACTGCTTATATTATTATAGGGATTCTTTTTTCATTGCGAAAGTCTTTGTTTAGTTTTAGACTAAATTGCAGCGTTGCCCACAGCTGTGTATTGCATAGTGATTGGTAGTTGTATGGTTTTGGTTTCTAAAAATGTGAGTTTTATAAGATTCACACAAACCAAATAAAGTCTCCCATTGGGAAATATTGACGCATGTACTGGCAAGGGTTGGTGAGATTTTTCCACAAATAGATGCTATGCTTCAATCAAATCGACACCGGTACTCGACTAACTCCACCAAAGATGACTTGTGTTTCAAAAGATTATGAGCTGCTGCGAGTGGACATCCATAGAAACCTCTCTGGACTTCAGTGAGAATACAAGAAGGTGCCATTTTTGTGTCCTATACGCAGTACTTTTCCATGGCACTGTCTCAGCTCGCAAAGCACTGCAGAACTCTGGATTGTTGAGTCTCAGACTTACAGTTTAAAATATTTAGGGTTTAGTGGTAAGACCAGTGTCGGCTCTGTTTTAATATATCAACTAGTGTCTCAGCTCATCCTGGAGCCTGTCCAGTCAACCTCCCAGGTTTTTATTTTGATGTCACCTGCTGCTATGGTGACCCCTGGAAAAAAATCTCTGGGCATTAACTGATGTTTCTGCTGCTAAATCCAAGCTGAAATGAGTCTTTGAAGCAGTTGAGCAGTAGATAGAGGCTCCTTTGTGCCACTGGGAGCTCCCTTCTGGCATGGGGCTCCACTGACTGCACTGTACCGACTTCTCACAGAGTTATTGGAGCCAGTTTCTCCTCAAGTCTGAGCTCATCTGAAGTTAACAGAGGTCAAGAGAAGCAGCTGAAATGGTGAAATTACCGCTTAAAGCCTTTATAATGCACTGCCCATGATGTAATGGAATTGGCCCTCTCTTTTGACTCTGCTTTCTTGGACCATCACAGTTGACTAAACGCGTCCCTCAGCAGTTCTTTCTTGAAATACGGATGTCTTTTCTACTTTTGTATCAAAATGACACAGCTGTAGCATAAAGTAACCCGGAACTTGGTAATAGAAAATGATATCTGCCCCTTTAAGTTTGATTTCCAGAAGCAGTGTGGTGAGAAATCTCCCTGTTGATGAAAAAGTCAACCCTTAAAACGTATTGAGGCTTGTTTTATTCCAGTATTTCAAACCGGGTGATTCTGGCTAGGTCTTTATTGCCTTCAAGATCTGCATACAAATTATTAAAATGTCTGACCAAGATGTCATGAGGGGTTTATTTTAGTTTTCGAACACTTGAATCCACACCTTTGTGACTATGGTAATAGGAGCAGACCCTACAACCTTTCCCCAGTTATGTGGGCCCTTTACCTTATGTAGATTGCAGTCCTTGACCTTTTGGGAGGATGATAATGTGAGTGTGTCTTTTTCACAGAGTCTGATAAAAGAGGTTTGCCTGTGATGTGAAATTTAAGATTGTGAGAAACGAGTTATTTTCCTGACAGGCCTTTCACAATACAGAAGAGTGTTGCACAAGTTTCACATTATGATAGTATGAGTCAGAGCATTTCTGTTAAATGCATTGTTGATACATTTTTGTAGTAACAACAAGCTGAAGAATGGCTTTGTTTTGTGTTACAACCCCAGGGCATGATCAATTGTTCACACATGTTCATAAACTTGGGGCAAAACTGCTGTTCACCATAATAAACCATTTTACATATATTTTCCAACGTTAAAAGCATTTTTATTTGCTGCCCTTTGCGACATAATTTTTTACAGTGTGATGATCTGTGGGCCCCTATCGCAAGAAGAACTGCAATCTGGGCAACAACAATGTTTTAATCCATGTAAATGTTGCAATGGTCAATGAAGATATACCTCCATCATGGGGTCAAACACCTGTCATGTGGTCCACTCTCTGTCGATGTGACGATTCTGCCGCTTCCTTCCTTAGCTGAATCTTTCCAGATTAGAGATGAAGCATTATTTTTCTTACATGCTAAAACACTTTTGTGGTGAAGTAGTGTATTCAGTAAGTGTCCCTATACCGTGTTACTCTGGTGAACATCCACTCAACAAACGAGCTCTTACCCCGAATACAATACAACCGAGTTTGAATCACTCTTGGGTGAAGCTCCACAGAACCTGATAGCAGCATCTTGGACGACGCAGTCTCTTGAGCTGTGTCTAAATACAGACATGACCTTCCTCTGTTTGATATCGTTGAGGAAGAGGAGGATGAGCTTTGTGAGTTAAGCAGGTGGAGGCAGGGCAATAAGCCCCCAGAAGGTGAGGTTTTAAAAAAAAAAAAATCAAAAAAAAATCCAGCATTTAGTTTTCTCACCCATCAGTGTTGGAAAGCAGCTGCATCCATTCCCTCTTATTCTTTAACCGTTGTCCCTTGAACCTTGACTCCACTCGCTTCCCTCCCGGCGTTTCCGCCTCTGACAGGTCACTCGGCCACCGCAGCACCAGCATGGCTGCAGGATGGATGGCTGCCAGCAGGGAGCGGCACCTGCGGAGGAAGAGCAGGAGAGCAGCATTCCATCACAGGACCTCGAGACACAGATGTCATATGAGACACCAGGGACGTGTTGGAGTGGGGGATGGGAGGGGGGGGGGGCCAATGGCAGAGGTTTTGGCATGGTGGGGCAGTAATGGGGTGGGATAGCAGGCCAGCTGCTACCAACACATTTTAATGAGGTATCCCGTCAAGAACACAGGGAGATGAACATTAATGACTACAGCTAAACATGTCTGTTCATTTATTCCCTCCTTTTCAATCACGCTAGAATGAGGTTCATGGTGTGTTTGGTCACATTTTAATTGGGTATTGCTTCAGTGCCAGATTTGAATATAGTTTGGTTTGTAGAGCCACACCTATGATAATTTGCAGAATTTTTTTATTGGTCTAATTATTGGATTGGTTAATTAATTTTTTAATCTTTGCAGTCATAACTCCTGAAATCCAAGGTGACATCTTTTATTGGCTTGTTCAAAACAGAGTTTCAAAAGCCAAATACTGTCAATATAAAATAATATGGAAACACAGATAAATCATCACTATACAGAAGCCTTAGGCCAGCGCCTTTTTTTATATACAAGCCTATGGAAAAAGGATGACGCCTTTTCAAAAAGCGCTGGGTGATGTCAAGCGCCTTTCTGACAGCTGACCAATCAGGACGAGTAGTAACCTACGTTCCTAGTTACCAGTGCCCAAAAAGATGTCATGCACCCAAAAACAGCGAACTTCCACCAGATATGTGTCCGTTACGTGTCCGTGCATCCTCACCCGTCAACACCCACTGGCTGCGTTCTCAGTCTACAGCATAAAGAGCACAGCCGGACAGCTGGAGTACGGAGACAAAGGAATTTCCGCGGTAATGTTACGGATTCACTCGCGACAGCACGAGATAATACGATGTTTGTGGTATAAAACTCAATAAAAACCTCATAAACACATAAACAAACACACAAACGGTCGTTTTTCTGAACCGTCAGAATGGATGTTTTAATGTTGTATCGGTGTCTGACTTCCCGTCCCGTTTGATGCGTCGTGCTCCGGCCGGTTCCGGCACGGTTGCACCGTAGGCTAGATCCCGTTGTTAAGGTTACAGAACACACAAGCATAAGCGCTCAAAAGCCGCTGAAAGCAGCGCTTTTTTCTGAAAAAAGAAGTCAAGTGTGAACACGGCCTTAAGCAGGAAATGTTTGAATTAAAAAATGTTTGGCCTGATAATCAAAATTGTGTAACAAAGTTATTATTATTATTTTTTTTATTATTCACCAACTGTTTCAGCGCTTAGCTGTGAACATTTCAGACGATAAATGAGTGTAGAAAACACAACAGGTTATACACTGAAGACCTTTTGTGTAGAACCATTTTTCAGAAATGGAATGTGTGTGTATGTTTCTCCCATGAAGGACAACACGTTGTTTAGAACCTTTTCCCCACCAACAATAAAGGAGTTTTAAATTCTGGTTGGGGGAACAATGCAAAATGCCATTTCTGCTTTCATACTTCATTTACCTGAAGTGGTCTAAATTAGTCCTGAGTGCATAAGCATGTCATTCAAGCTTTCAGGACACCGGCTGCACAAATTCACTCAAATAACACACAAAAAAACCCACACACACTCATAAGCACTCACGGAGCAAGATCCTGAAATATGTCCTGCAGTCTGTTTGTGCCATATGCCGTGGAATATTGTGGTGAAGTGTAGCAAGTCTAAATGAAAATTCAACCAACACGATCTAATTAAGCAGGTGTGAAAGCAGCTTAATTTAGGTTGCTTTTGGCATTTCTCACAGGTCCATGTGCAGCAAGAAGCAACGGCTCATTCAGCTCAAACATGTGAATACTTTCATTAAGTCTGGGACCAAGTTGCACACTTTGATTTGTCCTGAAAGGAAGATGTCAGAAGTGGTCTTGGGTTATAAAAGGTTGTGGTTTTATTAGCCACTGCTAGCCTGTGGGGTGCTTTTTGTTACGGAGTGACGGGGGACTTAATAATGGAACTCTCTAACCCAATGAGCCTTGAATCAGTGGAGCCCCTCTTCCCCTTCTTTGTCCCTCTCCCAATCCCCCCACAGTGCCACTGCATTCCCAGCCTGGCGGGGCAGTGTCTCTGGGCCAGAGCCATGTCACGCACCCCTTTCGGCCCCAAACGACCGTGGTGGGGGGGTCAGGGGTTCAAGTGCTCCCCGTGGGGCAATGCACGGGATGCCTAGCGACGCGGTGGCTCAGCCCAGGCACTGGCTACGTCGGTAATTAATTTCTAATGAGAAAGAAATTGGCTGACCTCGCAATAGCTAGCCCCTTGGCTCTAGCTCACTATTACTGCCCCTTTCTCATGTTTTGGCCTTTCTCCCACACAGACTTCAAAGCCAAGGCGAGGATAGCCCCTCCTGGCTCGACGCTGATAGTGAAGTGCTCAGAGAACATTCCTTGCGTGCTAGACAGAGGTTGACTGTGGATTTTATGGTCTGTGCTTCTGCTAGTCCCACACATACCTGCGGTTCATGTGCACGCTGTAGAAGCTTTACTTTGTTAACCCCTTCTCATGTGTAGCGACACAAATACAAGTGGCAGTGTTGAGGATGGAAAGGTTTCTTGGCCTAGATAGGGGTACTTTATCCATCTGTGTTTGGGGAATTTTTTTTTATCAAGAGTTGAATTTGTTGTTTTTCTATTCCTCCTGTGATCAAAGGTTTCAACTAATTTAGCAGGTCTATAAAATGCTCTTAAAGGATTACTCTTAATATTTTGGGTAATTTGCTTCTACGGTGTCTTTTGAAGATAAATAAAAATTCCGTGTTTGTGCACCGAGATAGTGTTTTGATGCACAGCAGGGCGGAATAGCTAGTCCCTCTAAAATTAAAAGGATTACCAACCAGTAACTCTAAAATCGTCTTATTAACTCTGCTTAATGTGTTTCAAAAAACTAGTCACTGGTACCTCAAGAGAATTATTTTTTTTTCAGAAGCAACCGAGTGCATGAAAGTTCGGTCAACTTCACCGTAAAGGAAATACTACTGAGTTACTTTTGTTGTTTTCATGGTTAAAAAGTCACTCTTTGTAATTTTATATGTCTTTGGAGGTTCATAGTGTTGTAGACTGGCTAACTGTCTTTAATGGGCTTGTAATTTGATATTAAAGAACAAAAAAAATAGTTTCCCGGTCAAAGATGCTTAATTTAAGCACAGTTTCTGTGTGTTGTGGGTACTCTGGTCAACGTGTCAGCCGTCTGTATCAATAAGATTTCCTGAGGGGAAACAATTGTGTGAAATGCAGGAAGCTATTAGGAAGCCAGGGACTCATGTCTCTCCCTGCTGAGTAAATAGTGTCTGGGCCGCCCCCCCCTTCCCCATTTCATACACTTTTGAATGAGCCTAGCACTTGTAACAATAAAGCCAGGAAACGAACTGTACTCACACAGGAGCGTGCAGGATGCTCATTGTGCTCCTAATTGACCAAACTAGGTTGGGTGATAAAAACAGAATTTTCTCTTGGTTAGTTGAAAATAGCTCAAAGGTAGCATGCAGGAGTTGTGGTTCAAAAAGCATCTAATGAGGCAGTGTTTTATTGCATACTTTTTGAGGTTGTGATGGTCATTTTTTTTTTCACTGACCCAGTTTGTGTGAATTTTGATCTCACAGTTTGAATCCAGAGCTGCCTAATGCTGCTTGCAAATGTATGCAAGTTTGTGATGGAACAACAACAAGTGCATGAGAGAACAAACATGTCACCCATTGTTGTGATTCCTTTGTGTGGACCTGTTTACTACGTGCTCACCTCACCTGGCTGTAACATGCTGTTTTCTTTTCTTTTTTGTGGAATTCAGGCTGTGACTCAAAGACAGACAGTGTTACTTAAGTTGTCACCTGAGAAGCCCTCCAGGGGAAAGTTGTTTTGCCCTTGAGTGCATCCCACCAATAAGCGTATTTGTGCTGACCTGCATTCAGAGAAGATTGCCAATGTTGTTGGGATTTGGGTTATTCGGCTTCCAATCCTTCCACTGATTAGAACATTAAATTCAAGTTTGTGTGTGTTGAAGCTATGCCCATTTTTTGCTGAGCCATAAGCTTTTTCTTCCGTGAGCATCTGCTTCATGCCAATTAAACAAAAAAGATTTAAATTAATCCAATGAACTAGTTTCAGTTTTCAGAACCATCCTGGTTTCATTGTTGGGTAAGGGATCAGTGGTTATCTGGCCCACATTTTGTGCTTAGTGTAATTGATATTCGGTTTAACCTAGATTAAGTGAAACTAAGCAGGTTGGCATTGAGGATTTTTCCAGATTAATTCCAGGAGTCCAATTTATGTGTGCTGGCCACTCGCCCTGTGTCATCCCAAACGTCTGCCTTACCTGGGATTTAGTAGCATATGAAAAAAGGAAATGAGATCAGAGGTGACGATAAATCCTGCAGCAAAGCCTCCCTCAGAGAAAATGAGATGCACACATGGCAATCGTCAGTCACCAGCCGCTCATGTCCTCGTTTCGGATAAATAGATTTTGGGTGCTCAGGTGATGGGATGTGGTGCAGTTATTCCAATTTGAGTTTTGTCAGCTGATGCCATTGTTAGTTTGGCATTGCATTATCTTTATTGACTTTCTTGTATAGAGATGGGCAACCAAACAATTTTGGTTGGGGGTCGGGATAAAATTGTACCTCCTGTAAAACAGCCAATCACACAGAAGAGGTAGCTAAAAAAAATGTTTTAAAAGTTTATTGTTTGAGCTGCATGTGAAGAAGGTGAATATCTTCAGTAAAGAAAAAAAAAACCGAGTTGGCAGGGTGATGAGGAAAGTGAACTCCAGTTATCGTTCAAAGATAAGAAAGCTGATGACATAAAATGGTGATATGATGTTCTTGATGTTAGTGGCAGCTGAGCTTGTACACTCTTATCAGACAACCTGAGTCCAGTGTTAATCTTCACACCATTTTCTAATTTAGTCTCCTGACGAAAACATCCTTTATATTTAGTCAGATATTATTCATTTGTTATTGATTTAACTAAGTCAATTTGTTCACTGACTAAAATTGCACATCATTTTAGTCGACGACAATAGAAGATATTTTAGTCAGCAAAATCAGACGCGAGCTTTTATTTTTATTATCAGAAGGTCCAGGGGGCGGGGCTTGCGGACGAGAGGCTCCAGGCTGCACATTGTTGTACTCGCCACACACGCACACCTTTTGATGACGTATGCTATGGTTTACAATGATTTTAGAACGGCTGAGGGGGTACGTGATAATCGTCACTTGTAATGTAGTTTTCGTTTCGTCACATTTTCGTCAATTAGACGATGAAGTAATATTATTTATCAAATCGTCAAATAGGGGAGTTTTGTCTCGTCATAGTTGACTAATTTAAAAAGACCTTCGTCAACGAATATTTTCGTAATTTATTTCGTTGGCGAGATTAACACTGCCTGAGTCGACCAAAGGTCAATGTTGAGACACTTCTATCTTAAAACTCCTTGATTACATTTCTTTTTTGACCAGTTGCATTATATTTGTTAGTCGGAGATGTTTGGGATGATTTGACTCCCACGTCAACATAAACACACACAAACTGAGTTTCCAGAAAAAATCTGAGTTTAACCCAGCAGGGCACCATAGAGACGCAGATATTTAACATGCAACTGTTATGTCCTGTGTTTTCTGTTGGTTTAAATATCTTTCCTAAAGGAATTAAAGCCTAAATAATGTTTTATAGACAATTTCCACAAGCATAAAATACATGTTTAAGCCTATAATCCTCTGTTTTCTATTCTTTATTATCACACTGGTAGCAATATCAAATTCTATTGGCTGACAACTATTAGCCATCAGCCCTGTTCCTGTCCCTGATAATATTAGTTACAGTTTTGAAACGGGTTGCTTGAATGGGAGCATGTGAAGAAATGTGCTCTCTGAGAGGCCATGTTCCCTTTGTTGTTGTAGTCTGGAGTGATATGTTACACTTCACACCAAGAGGCTTTCCACTACCCATTCACGCCATGTTCACAGACTGGTAGGTTCTCCATGTCCCAGCAGATTTGCAAGCAACTAATTTAGGAGTTGTTAAGTGATTTAGCATCTGTTTTTTTTATAGGACCCTTGTGAGCCACAACTGCCAGCCCCCCTTCTGCCCATCACTGTCTCTGCCTGTGGCTTCAAGGCTGCCTTTGAATTTCAATCAGCCCTGGATGCATTGTTGTGTTTATTTGAGGGGGATGGGTCAGGCAGAGTGTTAGTTGTAGCAGTAACTGGTTGTGTGTGTCAATCATATATCCAGCGTGACCAATGGGCCCCTCGTTCGAGGCTAGTTGGTGCATTCTCAGGGGGCACGAGACTTTAACTGCTGCCCGCGGGGGCGAACCCTGCCCTCCATTCTTCACACATCACCCTCCCTCCTGTCGCCATCCTCCTCATGAGGAGAACACAGGCAGTACAATCAATAACAGCCTCACCCTCCTTCTCTGTCCTCCGCCCTCCCCCTTCCCCCCCAACCCCCCTCCGACTCCTCCTCTGGTCAGCCGCTCCCTGCTTTCCATTTATCAACACTGCGTTTGATGTTGGCTTCATCATTCTCTGTCAGCGCCTCAACACCTCCATGTGTGTAATTGTATTAGATTCGTCATGGTGGCGGGGTTATTTGGCTTGCCTCAGCTGGTACTGGGCCAAAGGGCTTCTTTCCATGTACCTGCAATCCAAGACATCAGTTTTAAGCATATTTTGTGTTTAATTTATATCCCTGAGGTGTTGTATAGGGTTGGTTCAGTGGGTTTCCCAGAATCCTAAGGTACATTAAGTTCTATACAAAGAGGGGCTCCACTAAACACCCTTTACATATTCCCTTTTGTTTCCTGCATGCTTCTGTCCTGCCTGCATCATTGTCTCACTCTGGAATAACCTTAGAAAAATATTGTCTCTAGGTATGTTTCATGTGTGCTCATTAGCAGTCAGAATGAGCTAATGGTGAATATAATTCACAATTACAGCCTTAATGCCCCACAAGGGAAACATGCAGTAGTGAGTGGATTTGTGGTTATAGGTGCAAGTGTGTGCTTCAATCTAAAGATAGTCAAATGTGTTTATTATAAGAGGCGTTTGGGTGAAATTAATTCTGTTGCGGAGAAATCTTAAAAACATGTTGAAAATCAGACTTGGACAGGTGTGGTGTGTTGGATGTAAGAAGATTAGCGGCATATTTGCACATTGGATTTCGGTCTTTAGTGGCAGCATCACCATTGGTGCTCCTATTCCATTTAGTTGCATTCACCTTTGTCTCATCTAATCCCTCCATCAACTAATGAGCTCTTATTTCCCCTTTGTGAGGCTCTTATGTACAACCTGTTGTTTGGGGATTATCTAGTAAATGCATGTTTTGAGAAACAATGGCTAGATGTACTGGGAGAAATGGGAAAGATGTCGTAGGCAGTGGGGAGTGGGGAATGGGAAACACTTTAGAGGCGCAGTGAGAGAATGTGTCTCTGCCGATTACACACGGCACCACAACCTTGGCGGCCACATTAGATCTCTTTCTTCATACACCAAACTTCCATTAATAATGGATACAGCTCTCTAGCTCTTTTGCTTTCTCTTCCCCTCCCCCCAGCATTGCCCCTCAAGGCGTCTCCCCCTCTCTCCTCCCCTGTCTCACTCCCCCCCCCCCCCCCCCCCCCCACCATCCTGTCCTCTCCTTCCTTCCCCCCCCCCTCTCCCCACTGTTTCAGCTGTGAAACTGCTCGCCAGGAGCCATGGCAGGTGTGCATACATCATTGTGGTGCTGGCCACACAGCCTGCAGCACCCAAACAGTCATCATCAGACACACACGTCCACCTGCCCAAGAAAGAGCCTTGTTGAATACTTCAGTGTGTTTGGCTTTCGGTATTGTAGCAGTGGGCGTTATCTGGTTTGAAATGTGGACATTATTTAGCGTGTTTGCTTTCTCCTGACAGAAGCCTTCAGACAATGACAAATGAATGACAAACAAATCCTGCAGAGATATTGAGAATGAAATGGAGTGCATACAAGATTTTCTTGACACTCTTCTGCATGCAAGATGAGGAAAGCCTTGTTTTATTAATATTACTTCCTGCTTGATTGTCACATCGTTATTGCATCTGTCATTTGATCCGAGATAACAGTCCCTAAACACAAGCCTCTCAATACTTAACCCTTTAATGTTCTTACATCAGGCTGCAGTGTAAAGATGCAATACCAAACGTCTGTAGTTTATCACAAGAGATATCTACGTCTTTAAGCGCGTGCAATCCACACATGGGGGGGAAAAAAACAATCAGGAGACACACTACCTTGATGAAATTGAGTGTCTACACAGTCGTTTTCATTTAAAGGTGTGCGGTTGTCGGTCAACTGCAATTGTTTCCTCAACAAAATAATAATATAATCTTTCCATCTTGAGCCTGAGATGGACAACATAAATCCCAAAGATGTGACTGTCTATAGATTTAATGCATATCATGGCACAATTTTTGCCACGTTGTGTAGCTGACGGTAAAGAGCACACACACATGTGACACTGTTAATCACGTGTATAGGCCGATCATGGATAATAACACAGAACATAGCGCAGTCCATTTGGCATTTGAAAGACACTAATGCAATTCTAATCCTCCCAACATGATATATGAAATACACAGCACATAAGAAAATGGGTGCTAGATGTGTTGACACAGTCTTTCTCAGAACAATTAAGCCCACTGCAGATTCTCCTACTTTCCAGAAATCCCTTTGCATTTTCTCTTAAGCCACGCAAGACACATAAACGTTTCTTTTATTTAGAAACGAATGTGAAGAAGTGTGTTCAGGGACATTTATATTGTACAGGGAACAAAACTTAAATATTGGTATTATTTTGTCAGACACCAAGAATAGAGTAGTGACCTGCTGTGGGATTGTCCTTATGTTACGCATGCCCCGATGAGCTCCATCTAACATTTAATGATTGATGAATTATGTACCACTGACTCACCGTAGCTTGTGGTTCAGCTGCTCTGACAGCAGCAGCCTCATATTTGGTCTCTGCAGCACTCCAAGCTGAAATTGTGGTTGTTTTCTTTAAAAAAAAAAAAAAAAAAAGAGCCGCCTGTCTCAAGTCAGTCAGTCACGGTATGTTTTGAGTGTCTCTGTGACAGGTCTTCTAAGACAAGAGCAACAAACACATCAGACTCATAACACCAGTAACCAGGGTTTGTTGGAGCCCCTTGTCATGGCTTGTCACAGCCAAAGAGAGTACAACATAAACTAAATCAATTAAAGAGCGGAGTATAGGGTGGTGAGACTACCACTTGACAGATTAAGGAAAGGGATACAACACTGGGATTATCCTTATCTGCTGCAACCGTAAATATCCCTTACTGTATTTATGATACCCTTAATGCTGTGTAAAGCACTTTCTGCTACTAATCCTGCTGTACAACACAATTCCCACAGAAGAAATACGACTGTCACCTTAATGGTTTTAGGTGCAGGGTCTCACACTCGCCTCTGTATAATCTCTGTAAACGGACATCTTCCTGTGAACACAAAAATGTGTCGACCAGGAACAAGATATTTGTGTCTGATGAGTTCTTGCTTCAGTTTGAACTCCTTTTTTTTTGTAGTTAAAGCAGAATTGGGAAAAACTCATGGTTGAGCTAGCTTTGGCTGCAATCCCGGATCACATCGGCTATATGAAATGAAAATGAAGCTCTTTTTACGTTCGATCTCAAACAGATATCAGCATGCAGTATAACCACAGACAACAAACTGGTTGCAGATGCGGTCTCTTCGCTCATGCTCAAGTTGACAGACTATTAACAATGACCAGCACACCCAGAAGGAAGTATTGGTCTGGATATCTCTCGTCTATTCTTCCGGTATCTGCTGTCTATACTTGAAGCCTCGTCAGATGATCGTTGATGCTTTCTAGGATTGTAAACCATATGATCAAATGTCACTTTACGAGAAGTAGGAGCAAACAGTGGCTTGGTTTCTATTAAATAATTGCTGACCTTCTTGACTAAGGCTCACATTGCAATATGAATCAACACACACAGAGGAAGCTGTGAAGACGGGATATTACAGATGGAGGTTTAAGGCTTTAGAAGTTGGGAGCATTGCCCATCGGAATTTGTTTTCCTTTTCCTCACGGGACTATCCTCCCCTCTCCACCCGAGGCGATCTGTCTTCCTGTCATCCTATTGATCCCCGACAACGCTCATTGATATGGGGAAAAGGCTACAGAGCCTGAGACGGGAGGCTAGTGGCTGCTGTTTGACATTGAGAAGGTGTGTAAACGGAATAAGGGGAATGATTCATCTCGTTCAGGATGATATTCTCAGTGCTGGATACCTTCCATCTCTACTCAGAAAATATCTGGCTCCAAGGGAAGACCAGGCTTTTATGAAAGGCAACCATTGCGATGTAAGAGTGTAAATAAAATGCAATATCATCTCCACACAGCCATCCACAGACGGGTGCTGGAGATATTTGACCTTGAGATTATGGATAACAAAAGCCTTTCAGTAGGGAAGTACATACAAACAAGGGAGTTTAATCTCCAAGCTTCTAGTGGCCTTACTGTGAATGTCAGCTAGCTATCTATCTGCAAACAATCTCCCTTTTACAGTTAGAAAAACAGGAGATGATAGCAGCTTCAGATGCATTTTGATTGTTTATTCAGCTGAAAATTATACATATCTCAAAATCCACTCAGAAAACTACATGTGCTTTAGTTTTCCGAGCCACTGTTGAATTTTGATTTAAGCTTCATTTACATGCATATTGAATTTGTTGTGCGCCATATGCTCCCGGACGTTGTCATGGGATACAGGCCAGGCTCGTCATTTCCTTTTTTGGAGGCAGCTGAGCTCATTCACTTGTATTTGTTTTAAGTGATGAGATAAGGAGAGGAAAAGTCCCTCCTCTGGTGGGTAAATGTTAGAAAGAACCAAATGTGTTGTTAACTCTGACATTTCAGTGTGACATATTCAAGCAACCAAACGGGTCATCCTTCAATGTAATATTACACCAATGCATGACATATTAGCCATATATTTTGTGTTGTTTGGAAACAGCAAAGAAGCTAAAGTAGCCACTGCTTTGTCTGTTCAGCTCAGTCTTGTCAATAAATATCTCTGCATGTATTCACTGTTGATATGAATTGAAATTTCACCTTTTTAATGGACATGGCAATAAAATGTTCTGATATTGTTTTGCCCTTCCAGATATATGGATACCAAGACACCAGCATTGGCTGATACCCAGTGTGCTTCTGGTCAAAAATTAATAAAAAATACATCTAACTCTTTTTTAACTGCATCATACAAACCCTGTCTGGATGTGAATGAATGATATAGGCCTGGTTTAGTACACTGAATGAAACCAAGTATAGCACCTACTAACAAGTTGAGCCAACATTAGTATCAGACAGGACATGTTGGGAGGAGAGAGAGAAGGCAGCCTAGGTCCGACTGGTGTACACTGGGCACAAGACATAACCTCTTGGCTATACGGCACCTCGAAACACTGATTTGAAACCGTTGTTGACAGTGGAAGTCAAAGAATGTGTCGCTCATGTGTTGTCTAAAGCAGTGGTTCCCAAAGTGGGGGTCGCGGCCCACTGGGGGGGTCGCGGAACACTGTTAGGGGGGGTCTCGAGATTCCTTTCAAAAACATATAAAAATGGTTTAAAATTGGATATTTCACCCATTAATTTGAAAATACAGTAGGTAAAAAAAGTAGTTTCTTACAATAAATTACAAAAATAACATGATGGTGTTTGGGCTATTGTTTGCTGTTTTAATGCCAGTGTTTTGACCTAGTGCGTCAAATGTGGGGTCCCAAGTATCTATCACCGTCATAATGGGGGTCGCAAGCTGAAAAGTTTGGGAACCCCTGGTCTAAAGGTTTGGAGAAGAATAAACATGTTTTTTTAGGGGTTTTATACAATTATGGTGTCAGATCAGTGCATTGAATGGTGGATAAACTCCACAATGAAATGTCCTAAATGACTTAGCCCAAAGAACTTTTCAGGCAGCACCAAGAGGCTCTTGCTCGGTAATTTACAGCAGCATTAACTCGGCACGCCCCATAACACTCTCCAAGCTTTTCTCTAACCTGGGCTGGTCTGCCAGGATCCTTCCATTCAGTCGTTACTGAACTTGTTAGTAAATCAAGACCATTGTGAGGTGCCAGAGAAATTGCCTGTTAATAAGCACTATGCCTAGTCAAGTGGTGCAAGAAGCATGGGGGTCAGGCCCGCCTTCCAATCATTACACCTCACCCACTTCCTCGTAAAAAAAAAAAGGCCCCTAGACACTACGCTACAGGTCGCCATGGAGACCCAGGACAGGCAGCAGAGTGTGAGGTGGGGGTTTAGGGTTGGGGAGCGGTGAAGACGACCATTAGCAGCCCTTTCCTTGGTAATTAATGATCATTCCACTGGCTCAAAATCGGGACTTGGAAAAAACAGACACTGCGCTTTTTTCGAAAGCAAATGTCACAATGGCAAGACATACGACAGCGGACTGGAGAGGGAAGGGGGCTGAGATGGTTTCTGTCATGGTTGGAAAATGGTGACGGGATGTCAAGGAAAGCTATAATGTTGCACAAGAGGGAGAAGTGATGGATGTGAGAGTGATTTATGGTCTGGGTGGATGGAAGGGGATTGTGTGCAAGGAAATAATAGATTTCATTTGCATAAAGATCGCTCTACACATAAAGGTTGTCTTTTGTTATTCAAGGGCAGAATGATTGACGTAAAGAATTTACCAAGACCGCCTCTGACACCCTTACATTCATGCGACACTTTTTGACTGGTGTCTATCTGGCTGCGCTAAGCTAATCACTTGTCTAATCGAGTTATGAGCGCTGTTCACATTGCAAATATGAAGTTCACATTATTGGGTTTGTAATCAAATCTGAGGTCTGCTTGCCCTTGGGGGATTTTCAGTCAGCCAGGCAGCCAATCAGCCAGCCACAGCAGCTTTGAAGTGCTGGTAGACCAAACTACCCGTCTCCTTCCTCTCCTCCAGCAGATAGTTCCTCTCCGTGCCGCACAAGCAAATGTGCACACACTCAAGACACAAAAGCAAATCTGTGGGCAAAGGAAATGTAAACAAATGCCACACAGATGTTTGAATATGGCTGATGGGCATAGACAATAGGATGGCATACACACATCAGAACAATCAGTGGCACACAGACAAAGAGTTTCACCACTCCATTCAGTAAGAGCCAGTGTTGTTGTACTCACAAGATTTCTGCATGCACTGTCTCAGTCTGGGCTCACTACCCACATACAGCCCTGACACTACACCTTTATCATACAGACATACTGCACAGATAAAGTTTGATATGAAGGTGAAACAAGGGATTTGATTGTAAATGTATATTTTGTCTTGTGTTTTTGGAATGTACAGATTATTATGAGACATTTGAACGCAACAATTTTCTTCACATTTTAATTTGGAAAACACATAATATGCACTTTTTAGTGGTTAATATGAAAATATGTTTAAGAGAAGGTACTTTTATGATTAATATCAACCCTTCAAGTAGTTTGATTCTGAACTTCACTTATTTTGCTCATATCATCAAAATGAAACGTAATAAAGAATCAAATGGCAAACATAACGATGATAAAATCTTTTTATTCAGAAATATCTGAATGCATTCAGGGGACCACTGGAAATATCTGTATTACTACATATATACACTCTGCAAATGAACTGAACTCAACAGGATTAAGGCCTCACTCTTCTGCTATTGTTGTTTGTGTTAAGACTCCATTCTGTATACAGTAGGTCCAGTTAGTGATACAGGCGGTGGTTGTTGTTATTCTAGGCATTCCTGCTGAGGGATGCATTATCCTCTGTGGCATGGCGGCGAATTCTAGCATGTCTGTCACCCATCGCCTCATCCCACAGGCGCTATCAGTGCTCAGCCTCTCACAGGCATGCATGTACACACTGTATCCCACTCTCTTAATCCGCCTCTCTCTCTCTCTCTCTCTCTCTCTCTCTCTCTCTCTCTCTCTCATGGCTGCACCTCTTATTTATCTCTTCTTTCTCCTTTGCTGTACCTTCCCTGCCCTCCCTCCCTCCCTCCCTCCCTCCTCTCTCTTTCTTGCCTTCCAAATGCAGTGGAGAGTATTATCACATTGGAAGCATCCTCTCTGCAGCCCAACAACACATAAAAAGAACCAATATGTAGATACACACACACACACACAGTAGAGTAGCCTTATCAGCACCCGCTGGTGACAGAGCCTCAATTAATTCTGTCATTAACAGAATCCCATTACTCCCACTTCCGTCTCAATACCACAATGTCTCACCCACACGGATGGAAGACACCACTACCACACACGTATTATGCTCACACACACAGATGCCAGTTCTGGCCTTTTTCACTGACACCCATTTACATCCTAATGATGGAAGTAAATCCCCCCTGTTCCATCATATGACCTTTCAACCCTCCTTGCGAGTCACTGTTGGTGGAGGGAGGGGTGAGAGGGGAGGGGTGATGGATAAAGAGCAGACAGGCATGGTGAGGAAGAGGAGGGGAAGCGTTCAAACCGAGAAAAAGGGGGTTACTAAATAATTAGAAAGCGTGTGCCACAGACAGTCAAGGTGAGAGACTCACACCTCGTACATCTCAGTTTTTGTACTTTTATTTTACTTTGTGACCTTCTCGCCACCCTACTTGTCGCCGCAGCTCCTGAGCTACACAAGGACCAGCGGTAGAGCTGCTCATGAGACTCCGGCCCATTTCCGTTCGAAGGAACCGCTTGTGGGCCAGCCCGTCTCATGCCTGATACTGATTTCCCTCCTGCTGCTCACCCTTGTCCGTCCCTTTGGCTCTCTCGCCACACTGATCTCTGCCACAGCAGGCTGTGGTCCACAGTAACCCAACTCCATTTTGAAACCCAAGCGGTCTTGTTATGACTTTCTGACTTGTGGAGAAAGTGATCTTTGCTTGGGGGCAAACTGCTCTTCTAGATGTGTGAATTCCAAATACTGCTGAATGTTATTATGTTGGGGGTTACCAATTGTTGTTCCCCCGCAAATCTGCTTATCTTTTATTCCTCGAGTGTTAGTGCGTTAGTTCTCTTTGTCTTGCATAATATTTAGTTTTTACTCTTATTAGTACGAGTCTGGTTCACAGCTTACAATGATGTTTAGACTATCCCTGCATCATACTGGAAATGGCTCAGGCTTTTAATTATTCTCTAAGACCCCTGGTGTCTGAATCCAACCGAGGAAGTCGGTTGCATGTCTTCCTCCCTTGTCTTCCACATATCCGTGTGTTAAACTAAGTTACAGAAGTGTGTGATTAGGGTTAAAGGTAACATTTAGATAAATGTAGCCCTGAAACTTCAATTGCACAATGCAGAGACATTTCTAGAAAATTTCACCAGAGCACGTAAGCTCTGGCAAGCTCTGTTTTTGCTTTTCACTTCTATCCTGCCATATTAACCCGTAGTGTGGCTATGTTTCAAGCTCAAACCCATTTTCCCGATGGAAATTCTGCCAGACGAGGACAAGAATGAGCCGCTGTTTGCATTTGCAGTAATGGTTGACAGTTTACAGCAATTATCAATTTCACTGAAAATTGAAATAAATGTCTAAAATTGTGGTTTTAAAAAAATATATACATTTTTACTGAACTCATTTTTTTTTTTTTAATCATGTAAGGAATCATTCATAACTGACCATTTTACATATACATACAACACCTGCAGTTCACCAAAGTAACCCTTGGGAGCACATGTACCCCCATTTGAGAAACAATTCCCTAATCAATGCTAACTTACACGGGTCTAACAAATCAAATCCCAGTGGGCCCATCTTTACCCCTCATCATTACCTCTCCATCCCCTGTGTCTTGATCGCCGATACTTCTCAGCATAAATTACCTCTGTGCTTCCCCCTACTGCTGTCTTTATAACCCTAGTCCATGCAATAAGCCAATCATAGTCCTTTCACAGTCAGCCACCATTCACCTTCTGTGTGCTTTATATACTGTATATAGACAGTACATGTGTGTTTGAGTACCTTCAACCCCTTCTTCCCCTAACCCTCCCCCTAATTCTGTCTCTCCCTCTGTCCTTCCCACCCTTGCCCAGGGGGCTCCATAAATATCATTTCATCCTGTGGAGCCGCTGACACGCTGCAAAGGGCCTACGATAAATAATTCACTCCCCTGGTGCAGGACAGGCAGACTCCCCTGCTTAGGAATTCAGCGGGAGTGTGTGTATGTTAGGGTAGTAGTGTGTGTGTAATAGTGGGGGGATTGCGTGGTAGTGATAATACACACTGACATACAGAGTCAACATATAGTGAATCCAAACACGCGATTCACTTTATAAAGAATTGACACAGTTTAGAGGGTGTAGACTCCGTCCTCCCACTCTGTCTGGAAGTCACGCAAAATGAAATCTCTTTTCTGCCTCCTACCTTTTTTTTCATGTTCTCTTACTCTATACATACAGCACGTCTGTCTTTACAGTGAAAACCAAACGTCCCAAAGATGTGCTCCTTCTTTCTCCTCCCCCATCTTCTCTCCATCTCTGCTTCGGTCATAGCATGCCGAGTGAGGTAGATCTGGGGGACCGTCACCTGCCCCTTTTTTTTTTTTTTAAAGCGCTGCCTCTCTGATTTATTGATGATGCCTGGGATTATTAATGCCAAACGCTTCCCCTTGGCTTACAGAGCTGGCATGAGCGCCAAGCCTTCCAGTTATCTGTGGGCTGAGAGACAGAAGGAGGCAGACAGTGGAGGAGACAGTAAGTGGGCTTTTGTGGAAGCTTTGAGTCAAGACTGGGAAATCAACACCAGTCTGTGTCAGACAAATTCTGATGTAGGTTGGCAAACTCTGATGGACGCTTTTCATTTGGGTAGTTAGATTTTCGCTTTAGGGGGATTCGAGATCTGGTAAGACAAGATGACTGACAGATGGAGAAGGAAAAAAAAAGGCTCTGAAAATGTGTTTTCTGTGGGGCTTTGTTCAAACTGTTTTTATGTGTTCATCCTTGTGCTAGTCTGGGGATTTTTAGTACCTATAGCAGAGTTTCTTCTCTGCATTTCTTTAACATTGTTATTCAGAAACTTCCTATCACATGTATACTGGCAAACAAGTCTGGCCTCAACTTCATCCCAAGACATACTCAGTAGGCAATAGTTGTTCATCTACCGTGAACTTCCTCTTAAAAATAGAACTTTCTCTCCTGGTTTATTTGTCCAAAAACAGTAGACATTAATGTCAGATCTTTCTTTGATCTCTGCTTTAATGATGATCATACCTGGCCATTTGGCAAAATGTCTTTTTAAATATCAAACAAAGTATTTCACCTCTGGCCACTCAGTCTTGTCAGTACTAAAAAAAAAAAAAAAAGCAAGGTAAAAGAAGGGCCAATCTCAAGGTACGTTCTCCTCTCTCAAATCTTTAGTTATTTATTAGCACAAAAAAGAAAAATGCAAGGGCATAAACATCACTGACTGAAGGAAAAAAAAACCTAGTCTTACTACAGATTCACTAAGTTATTTATTCAGTAAGTCATATAGTATAGTTTGAGCTTTCCGTATATCCATGAGGTTGTCAATAATGTCAACACTTTGATACTTCTGGATACCAGGTGATCAGAAAGTACTGAAGCCTTTAAAGAACTACAGATCTTCAGTCAGACTTTTAACAGAGAAGTTTTGTCTCACTTCAGGTCTCAAGTTCATGGTTAGAGAAGACCTGACATTGGTCTTTCCTGGTGAAACAATCAGGACAGCTGTACAACTTTTCAAATCCAGGCATAGGTTACCGTTGTGCTCACTTAAAAAGGATGATTTATGATGTGTGTGTGTGTCCCAAGCCCCACTACCTCAGATCTTGGCTCTGTTAAGGCAGCCTTTTGTTGGATCAAAAGTCTCACCACTGTCTTGCTTAGCTGTTTTTCTAACTCTGCTGTTGTCTTGTTTGCCCGAATGATACTCCAGTAACACACTTACACACGGCAGGCCCACTTAAACCGCAGAGCTGCTGTAAACAAACGTGTAAAACGGGAACAAACTGACTCACACTGTGGCTGCAGGAAGGCAGAGGCCACTAATGTTTAGCGTCGCATCGCAACCCTCCACCCATCACCCTTTTCTAATGGATGCCAAGGAAGGAGAGGGAGCCTTGGATTTGATTAGCCTCAAGCTGCAGCGTCTAATTGCCCCTTCCACCAAAGCCATATTGAAATGATTTATTCATCATCAAGCTCCAAACAGTCCCTAGTAATAGGCTTGCAGAAAATAGGATGCTCGATCCTTGCTCCCCTCCCATGCACTATTGTCTCTGTCACAGGAGAGGATAATGGGCGTGATGTTTCCATTGCTAGCAGGATGTAGGTTGATGTTTACAGCTATAATAATGGTGGACATTACTGTTGTTAAGCAATCAGTGTGTGTAAGAGGGAAGGGTAGCACAGGGATAGAGCCTTTTGTGCTGCTGCTGTGCTGGCTCTCAGCTTTTGTTGCATCTCTGTGACTGTAAAAAGCCTCAAACCATATTTCACACCTAATAACTCCTGAACAACTGCTATGTGTGTTTAACATATTTAAAAGGTGCTTAGCTTATCCTCGCCAACCATCAAAGCTTAATTTAAAGGCAAACTACTAATAGACTTTATATATTTCTAGCTTTAGTGGACCACTTGAGTCAACCCCTATGATCTCTGATCTAAGCGAAACGTTGAAAGGCCATCTTCACAAAATGAAAATTCAGAAAATGTTTAATCTCTTATTTCTCCACATCTCAGCATTGGCGTGTTCTTTGTCCCCTATCCAAGAACATGTTGGTACACCAGTGGGGCCACATTTGCCTTCAATTGCAAGCAGAAGACCCTCTTGCGTTGTTAAATATTCCTTTTACGGAACCCTTTCATCTTTTGACGCACTTTGGTTGGAATTTGTTGACAGTTGAAGGTTTTGCTGTGTGAGACAGATTAACAAAGTTTAAGTTTTTGACTAGACACTCCTTGTGCCTTTTTCTAAACAATTCAACTCCTTTTGAACCTAGCTGAAATAATCCTGGGGGACTGTAAGTCACCTTGATGTCACACGGAAACCAAACAGCCCCCCTTAGAGGATCAGTTTAACACCTAAGCAAATCGGCTTTCAACAGAGTTATATTAATATGTTATTGGCCACCGGCTAGCAGCAGGTTAAATATAGGAAGCTGTTGGTGTGTGGCTATCGAGGTGACCCTGTTACTATTCAAAGGGAAACAGGAACCCAAGCACGTCGGCGCAGTTGACTTGCATAGGACTGCCTCACATGTCGGCCAGTTGTGTGTCCGCTTGTGCACCGGCCATGTGTAGTGTCACAAGGTTAGCTGGCCAGGCCGCTTTTCTCATCCCAAAGGCACAATAATCTAAGCAGTCTGCCATGAGCCTGCAGGCCAACACAGAACGGACTTTGGAGAAATGGCATTAGTTTGTCCCTCTTTTTATGATCATCTGCTTGTTGCTGATTCTCTTTGACCCCTCTCTGTCCGTCTGCAGACTGGTGCTCCGCTCCTGTAGGCCAGATTAATGCTATCCCACATGCCTTGGTTTAATCCCCAAAAGGGATTTTTCTAAGCCCTGACAAGGTAATATGGGCTAAACAGATTGCACTGCTGCACAGTCAGAGTTACCGTAATGTGACGCTACAAATCTGGTTGTTATTGCATTAGCACATTATCTCATACCCTTTTACAGTTCTACTGATTAGGGCTTGCTTGATTATGGCAAAAGTCCTAATCACTATTCATTTTGATTGACATTGAGATCACAATTATTTAAACATGATTACTTATTGATTTCACGACATCTGCACCACATGCATTTGTAAACGTCAACACTCCTCAAACTTTAACATTCTGAACACTTCAAAAACCACGCACGATATGAAGAACAAACAAACACATGAGGGTGAGGTAGTGCTGATGTACTCTTGTGGCCAAAATATTACAAAGAACACTGAAACATTTGCCACACATGACGAAGCCCGCGGACAAAACGAGTGCAGCGCAGCACAGTAAGAGTTTATTCTTAAATATCTTGTTTTTTCTCTAATACTCATTATTCTGCTTTTATGGAAACTCATTTTGTTTTATTCTAAAAAGTACCGTTACTACTATTGTGTTTGAAAACATTGTAATACATTGGGTTAACTTTAGCTGTGTGTGCTTCACCGTTCAGTGAATCCAGTGAATGTGCTGAGAATGAGCTGAGGATAGCACGGGTGATAAATGCTTATCAAATTGGAAGTGTCTCCCACATCACATTACTGCCTGGAGAGGCTCCATCATCACAGTCTTTGCTGCCAAGTTTCAAAATGCTAACAGAGGAAGGAGTGAATGCTGGAGGGTGGTGGGAGGAGAGAATGTCCTTTTACCTTCACATAATGAATCCTGTTAACTCCTAAGGTCGTTCCTCTTTGAACCCGGTATGGAATTAAAACTTAATTAATGTGTGATTCAGGAATAGAAATAACAACCTACCTTTGCAGTCAGTGTTTTTTACTCTTAAACATGATGATACAAACATTAGGGTTGTTTTGGAATCATGGATGATGGTATGGCGACATCCAAGCTTTTTTATTTGTCCTCTACTTGTTTGATTTGAATGTGTTTTCCCAATTGTCGCCGACATTTCTACCTCGTGTTTGAAACCGTTCACATTTTAAATGCATGCTCCTTTAGAAAGAAGTAAGTATGTAAACTAGCACCAACAACTACAGCTTTCTTCAATGTAGTTAACTAGCTGGCTAAAAAAAACAAAAAAAACAATAATTGCAAGGAAATGAGAAAATAAATGGTTTGACATAGACCATGAAATGTCCACCTAATTCATGCCATTTATTTGTGTGATTAGTGTCAGCCTCTTTTATGTGCTGGTTTTATTTGGCTTGAAACTGGCACAGAGAGATGAGGGCCAAATTGATTCTGAACGAGACATATCGTCTGGTTAATGAATCTGGTTAATTGACTGTGTAAGGGGCTGCCATAACAGTCAGAGAGTTAAGAGCAGCAGCAGCAGCAGGATGCAGAATCCAGCCAGCAGATCTGCGCTGACGTCACTCTGCTTTCATTGATTTTGGTTTCTCTTGATGCTATGACACCATCAAAAATAAACGTGAGCATGAAAGGATTGTGATCGTGATGGTGGCAGTCATCACAGCTCTATCAGGGGCATTTTGGTGTCTTGACACTTGTAAAGTTGATTAGCCTCTCTGTGCTGAGTGTGGTAAGGTCCCACTGGGTATTGCACCCTCCTTCTCCTCACTTCGGGGACTTGAACAGACAGCTGTGTGTGACGGGGCAGAGACAAAGAAACTCCCGTCGAAAAAAAGAATGACGACTGCTCAGAGACTCCTCCGTTCTGTAGTTCCTTCAATCTTCCACTCCTCCTTTCACATGACTGTTGGAAGAGTATCTGCAGAGATTGTGGTTTTCGCATCACAGGAAACGGAACGTAAACCTCCTGACCACACGGTCACCAAGAAATCGATGGTCCCTGATCTTAAGCACATATATACGCCCACTCGTGCACAGACAGCTTGTAAAAACAGCGTCCAAGGCATCTCCCCGGGTGCTGGCGGGGGCTCTCCAGGAGCTGCCGCCTCCTCTCAGCTCCTCCTCAGATCATTGTCACCTCCTCAGCGGAGATTTTATCACCTCGCGATTCTCTGGATTTCAAACTCTACCTATTGAGTTTCAGAACATCCACCTCCCATTCTCGTCTCCCCTTCAGTTCCTCTTCTCATTCCTTTGCTCACATTCCCTCCCACCACGCTTGCTCCAGCTCAATAAGCAAACAAACCCACTTCCTCTTGACACTCGGCTCGGTCGCGGTGATTTGCTGTGCTTGTCAGGTCGAATATTGAGCGACACCATGGCCCCTGTCAACAAAAGGAAGGCCCCGGAAGCCAGAGGGGTGGCGTTATTTGTGCGGAGGGTGGATTATCTTCCCCACACGCCATTCTGCCTTCTCTCATTGTCTGGCGTGTAACCGGCATGCAGCGTGCCTATGCCAGGACGCCTCCCTCATGGCATTCACAAGGAATAGCGCCTGCCAGGCTTTCACTTTGGTAAAACTGGATATTACACACATGGTATTCTTCTACAGACGGCCATGTTCTACTCTGCTTTCACGCCTGATATTCTTGTCTTTAACCCGCTGGACAATTTCCAACGCTGGTTTTATAATTGAACATTGTGTTGGAGGGAGACTGGCCTGGGAGGTCCCTGGGAGTGTCTCATATGGGTGACCTTGTTGAGAGTCCTGTCAAGGATGTAAAGCCATTGAACATATGCTCCTGCATTTCAGAGCCACTATCTCTTTCTGCCTTAACTATTGCATGCTCTCGACATGTCTGTGTCTGAGTCTGCCAGCGTTGGCGATTCAGCACACGTCTTTTTCATGTCTGAATGCCCGCATGTCTGTGTTTGTATGCGTGATTCTGCCTTTGAGTCGGACAGACGGTTTTCGAAAAAGAGAGTTCAGGCTGTGGAAAGACAAAGAACACACCCAAGTAAGAGACTGATAAGGAAAATGAGAAGGGGTCTTGGCTAAAGCAAAGAAAGAAAACCAGCGCGCCCATCCTCCACCTCTCTGATTACACCCCGCTGAGATGCGGTTTGAAAATGTAATCAATTGCGCAGCAGGTGCTTTAACCCTCATTGACACAGGTAGAATCGCCTGTATACACACACACACACACACACACACACACACACCAATATTTGCAATTTGCTCTCTGATGTGACGCTTCTGGACACAAAAATTAGACACCGTACACACTGCCACCATACCCAATGTTTGTTTTACAGTGGGTAATAAGATGCAAATGATCATGCATGGGGAATTGTAGGGGGAAGGGATGTGACACATGTGCTGGCACAAGGGGGGGGGGGGGGATTCTTAGCCTGTAAAGCCAGCAGACAAACAGATTTCACGGCAGGGAACACCAAGACGTGTCAAAGGTGTCATGCCAAAATGGGATATTACACCGGTCTATCAGTGGTAAAGTGGGGATGCATGGTGGCACTGGGTGCTCTCCACACCTTACAACATTAGACTGGGATAGCCTCCATGGTGGTATTGCGGATATAGCTCGGGGTACAAAGAGGCAGGAAAAAGCCGTGAAAGCCTTGGCAGCCAATGTACTGAGCAAGTAGAAGTCTCGTCACCTGCTTTACTTGTAACACAGTAGCTGCAGGCTAACAGGTTGTTCTAAGTAGGATTTTTGGCTTTTTCTGTGCTGGCTTCCGCACTTGGAAAAGTGTGGAGATGGAGGAGAGGGTAAGAGAGCTGCAAGTAATGCAAAAAAAACCACCATAGAATCACAAAATGTCAAGCATGACTATAAAGGGTTTGTTAAGTACTGTTTTTTTTTTTTTTTTTTTTACTCATGGAGTTTGAGTACAGGCACTTTGCATTTGCATGCCTTGTAACAGTCCAGTCCAGGCCCGATTCTGGCCACTTCTACTGACTGAATTGATTGCTAACCAGCAGAGTAGGACATTCAAAGATTTGGAAACGGGGGAAAAAAGAAATTGTCCTCCAAATGAAAAAGAAAATTGCAGTTATTGTGATGGATTAGAAGGAGGAAGTGAGGTCACTGAGTACAAAGACAGAGAAAGGATGATGTGGGAGGTTTGGGTGGATGGATAGATCAAACTAACTGTAACTAGCATGAGTTATGAGCTGCCATAACATGATAACTTATCCAGTACCATAACCGATCACTTCTTTTGACTGAAAGTACAATCTTTTTCTAGACCTAACCAAGTCTTACATGTATAAACTAAACGGCAGTTCTTTCTCAAGGTTAACTTCATGTTTGTATGGTATGCCTGTGGATTGACCTATTGAAGTAAGTAATACGTTTTGAGCCATGTATGGGAGTTATGGGTTTGAACAAACAACCTGTGTTGTCACTTATGTTGAGGGACATGTTGGGAAAATGTGTCCATTGTGTTATTTTTTTTAAATTTCATTTGAATATTTTTCTACCAAAGCTTTACAGTCACAGATGAGATAAAAGTGATTGCACAGACATTTCAGCATTCACATTGAAGGCCCAAGTGTTGACATGTTGACAACTCTGTTTTTGTACACAGTCACATTCAAGTGTCGGCACTGTGTGCTCACAAGTTAACTTCTTCCAATCTCCCAGACAATGGCTGTAATGGTGCGACAGCGCCTTTGGCTTTCAGTGTCACCCATCATCATGCATGCGTAGAAACAGGCTGGCAGCTTGGTGCTTTGGGACCTACTGTAGAGGCAGACGGTGCATTCAGGGGGATGCACTGTGGCACGCTGTGTCTGCCATAATCTTCTGATGGACTTCAAAATGCCCCCTACCAGCTCAGGGGATATGTGCCATGGTTTTTGCATAAAATATCCAAAGTTTCTTCTGACACCTTGACAGTAATATGAGAAGATCTGATTAAAAGTGCTGCAGATTTCAATCTCTGGTCACCAAGAGTGTACGCTGACACCTGAAGAACAAAATGTCAGAACTGATGATTATTGCAGGAAAAACAAATCCTGTTTATTTTGTTGACACGCTGCAATTAATGTTGTGCAACATATTGTAATTTTAAAAAATGTCCAAAGTTATTTAAGTCAGAAGTAAATCTACACCTAATGTGAACAGCTCTGCGATCTTGGGTCAATCTAACCACAACACTTGTAGCTTTTGTTATTCCTTCCCATTATAGCTGCCTTTTCATACTGACCCTTATATCATCACATTTATGCACAAAACATGTCAGTAGACACACTTTACATAAGAAATTGTTAAACCACACTGGGATGTCTGGGGTAATCAAAGATTTAACAGACACTTCAGTCTCCCTCCATAAATCGTGGAAACATAAAATTGCCCCCTACCTCTATTTGTTATTCATTTTGCAGCCTTATTTGAAGGAAGAGAGGAGCACAGAGGGTCCCGCAGGGGAAATGTTTCAAAGGAGTGTGGACATTTGTCTTGATCTGCCGTGTCAGAGTGAATGTCAACAGTGTTTGTGTGGTTCCACAGAGAGAATCTAAATTAGAGCCATATTACCGTCTTATATATATATCCACTATCCTACATTTATCATTATCTGTAGAAGGTTATACGTTTGTGAGTTATAAGGATTCTACAGTTTAAATTAGAAAATGTTTTTTTTATGGCTACTAAAAGGTAAACGTTGTTTTAAAAAAATGTAACAACTGGGGCGCTGGTGGCGCAATGGTTAGTGCGCGCGGCCCGGGTTCGCATCCTCATCCTGTGGCCTCCCTCCCGCATGTCGTTCCCCACTCTCTCTCCCTGGTTTCCGACTCTATCCACTGTCCTATCTCTACATTAAAGGCACAAAAAGCCCCAAAAAATCTTTTAAAAAAAATGTAACAACTAGTGTATCTAGTTGTGTTGATAAGGCTCCAAAGTGGCATGTGGTAAACTGAGCCAGTTGCTGAACCAACATGTGCTTTTGACTTTGAAGCAGTTGCTCCTTGTCTGTGTTATGTCAGATCTTTATTGTTCCCACTGTCTTCTGAAGAAGAGAAATGTTATTCAGACCTAGCTATGGCTAAATGCTGTATTCTTTGTCCCTGTCGCATGTTTGTCAAGGGAACTGGAAAGAGTCTTGGAGACTGGGAAAGAGTTGCTCAGTCTCTATTCCAACCACCTCCCTCCAATTTATAGCTCTTGGAGAGAGATCTGTCTGACAAGAGGCCTGTAATTAAAGCTGAGAAAAAAAACCTCTCCAAATGCCCTGCAGTTTTTTTTCCCCCCTTCGTCTTTTTTTTGGAAGAGTTGTGCGAAGAAAAAGTCCTGTTTCCATCTCCTTATTTCACTCCTACTCGCGTACTGCTCCTCCCACTCCCACAACTTCAAACTTTGCCTCCAGGGACTGTTGTCGGTGCTTAATAAACAAACCATAGTCAGAGTTATTTGCTTTTAAGTTAGAAGCTCTTGATAGAAAGTAAAACTCTGATAAATGTCACCAGAGCCTTTTTTTCTTCTTCTTTTTTCTATCACCACTTCTCTGCACTAATGTTTTCAGCCTGAAGCGTCCTGAACTCATGAAGCAGTTTATATCGTTGCCATGTTGACCACATACCACCCCACATTGCAGACTGACATTGAGCCCTGTTAATTGATCGGAAATTATGGTCTGACTGCCTTTTACGTTTAAATTTGACAGCTAATCAATGCCTCCATCAATAACCTCCATGTTCAAAAACCCTGAGGCTCCTGAGCTACAGCTCTCAGGTCTTTGGGTTCAGTTATAAATCAGTGCTAAGGTCCTTTGACGCCCATTTATAGTTCCTTCATTCCCTGACACATTTTTTTCCGTTTTAGCCCATTTGCAGAGATCTAATGGAAGTTTGGAATCAATTTTACATTTGAAAAACTCCTGTGTGCCTTTTGTTAACACTATATAACATTCAACATATACATAACATGTGCTAGCCAGCAGGAAATATCTCTTTAATCAGTCCTTATCTTTCATAGACTCATGTTTAATCTAACATAGGACATTATAGAATCACAATAAGCAAACGAATAAATACACAAACACAGATTTTACACAAACATCACACCAACACATATTTAAGATATCAATAAAAGTTTTCAACAAGAGCTAGAGGTGCAACTTACGTCTGCAACAGTTACATCTTGAACTGTGATTGTGTTAATTAATGAATATATTCTGCTGTAGCAGCTAGACACCTTCTTTTTTTAACTTGCTTGTAAGCATAGAAAGCTTCACACAAGTATCTGTTTGTCCATACTGATGATCTGAAGCCACATGAAGAAGCACACCATTGTTTACTGCACATATAACTTATTAAATCATGCTTAGATGCTTGTAGTTTTTCACATGGACACACCATCCTCCCACATGCACAGTTTAGCTCATTTAAGTTCAAAAATACAATTCCACTGAAAAAGGTTTATCCAAAACATTACATTAGTTTTACTTTATTTTTTTGCTGTTGAAAACAGTCTTTTATAACAATCGTTGCAGTTTCCTGGAAGTATAAAATCTGCTTTCTTCAAACAGTTTAACAAGCGACCGGTTATTCAAGCTTCTTTTTCATGTCATTGTACATCCTCCTTTTCTGACTGCTCCTCTCCCCACATTTTCAACTGACATGACATCCGCACATGTGGGGAAAAAAAGGGTATTGAAGTTTCTTTTTAAAGATTTAAACGTCTTCATGCCGTCCGTTTGAATCAAAAGATCTGACAGGAGTCCTTTGGGGGGCATGATGGTCTGCCCAGGTTACCAGTCTGAGCTCTTGTCTGGAAGGAATGTGTTTAATATCTGCAGTTGTAGAAATGCCGCATGGAGCTATTTCCACATTTTAATAGTGCATGGAGATGTGTGATTATTTCAGAAGAAGCAGGCTCGGGCTCGGTTGTGTTTTGCGTTTCACACATTGAAATACGGTTCAGTTTTGGCATACACATCATCCCTTTCTAATTCCAATTAGAGGAGAAATATTCCAGTCCAGCCCTGATGGATAGGAAACGGTTAAAAGCTGCATTCGGAGTGAGCGTTTAGTGTGCCATGGTGGACCTGCACAGCCAGTCGACCGAAGCCGGACTGGCCTGGTGACTGAGCCGAGCTGGCTGGCTGCCATGAGCGCCCCGCGCTGCAGACAATACCCACCTGTGTTAGGCAGAGGAGGGGGCTGGTGTGAGAGTGACTGATTGTGTGTGAGCACACACACACACACACACACACACACACACACACACACACACACACACACACACACACACACACACACACACACACACACACACACACACACACACACACACACACACACACACACACACACACACACACACACACACACACACAGCTAGTTATTTTGCACTCAAACAGGCTCCTCCCTCTCCTCCCCTTCGTCCCTCTCTGTCCTCCAGCTCTCCCCATGTCTATCAACAGGCTCCAGCTCTCGTTTTGGCTCATTGTGTTGGACGCTGATGTTTGAAAGCAAACTCAAAAGATGAAAATTGAAACTAGTTCTTCGATACGATGAGGGTTTTCAAACGGACAGAGGGTCTATTGGTTATTTGTGCACGTCTGTTCAAAGGACACCCCCCCACCCCCCTTCAACAGTGCCAAACACCCCCAGTTGGATCCCTGGGACCCCTCCACAAACGTGCCAGAGGCGAGAGGGGTGAGGGGAGGGAGGTGAGGGGGTCCCTGGGGGTCTTTACTCTCTGGTTACTGCAAAGAGGCTGCCGCTGCCAAAGGGTTGCCATGGCAACGTTATTTGATTCCTACAACAATGCCAGAGCACCACTCCCCCTCCACATCCTCCTCTATGTCTGATCTGCACACAAACACACACACACACACATTTACACACAAGGCCTGTGCGATTGGAAGATTACGTTGGGGATCATGACAGAGTGACTGCGGTAGTTGATTCAAAAGAGGCTGACGGATTAAATGCTAATCTATGCGCTATTAAAGTGTTGTATGCAAATTGTTTTAAATCTGATAATCAGAATGAGTTGAATCTTTTTTCTGTAATCGAATTAAAAACAAAAATTCTCAAGTGGAAAAAAAGACAAGGTTTGTTTTGTCTTGTCGGCAGAAGAGGGATTTACAATTATTGGAAGAGTATTGTACATAGAAATGACATCTGACTGATGTTGGCTGTGTCTGATACATTGCTGCCTCTTATATGTGTAAATCAGCATTTTAATGAGCAATGAGGTGGTTACTAATGCATGTATTTCTGAAATTGTACCTTATAATATACAGTGCAGTGGGTAAAATACTTAAATTTGCAGTAAATTTTCATACAGAATTGGACCTGTACAATTATGGTTTTTAGCAAGAATGTTACACTTAGTTTTTTTTATCCCTTGGAATGAAGAAAAAAGTTATTTATAGCAGCCCCATTCAGATGCTGATTGGAGGCCAGGTGCTCAATCACACACCAAACCCTTGAACATTAACAACACACTGCTGGAAACATGTTAGGCTGCCCGGGATCAGACAGACAGAGAGAGAGAGAGAGAGAGAGAGAGATCTCTTTGCGCCTGTATACTCCAGACTCTAACACACATTCATTGCACTGGCAGTATAAATGTTTTCTGGAAGATGCTACTGCTGGAAGAAAAGAGACATCAAGACATGAAGTCTGTGTTTTATGAAGGCTGTGTTTGTGTCTGTCCGTGCTTATCCAAGAATAGAGAACATAGAGAAGAAGTAGTACTAGTTTTCCCTGTTGATTGTCTTAGACAGCAACATGCAATGTTTGTGGTCCAGAGCAATCCTATCCATCCAGAAGAATACACTATCTGGCAGTGCCTGTGTGTGTTTGCATGCGTTAACTGTTTCAGGGTCATGCTAGTGCTGCCGAGGGATTAACACGACTGTGTCTGACTTATTTTGTACTGTTGTGTTCCTTGTAGACAAACAGCTTCAGTATTTTGCAATACTTGTCTTCTATAGCTGTCGTATTGTACTGTTTCAGTTTTTAAACAGCTGATAAAGCAGTGTTTGATGTCTAAATCCCTTCCAGGTGTTGCTAATTCATTTACATGACATGTCTACTAACTACTTGTGTAAAGCCAGTTAGATGTTTTTCTCCCCCTGTGAGCTGATGAAACATAATTGCAGGTGGTAATTTGCTCTCAGAAAGTGGCACAAACGACTAATATGAAAGATTTGCTGCTGTGAAAATCAATAGGAAAATCCCCCAGCATGCTAAACAGAATACTGCAGCCATATGCCTGCAACAGATCCTCTGGTGTGCCCGGTGCCTCGCTCCAGGGTACGGGCAGGAAATGCCATATTGGCCTCACAGGACAGTGAGATCATTGGCCGGGCCCCCGGGCTTGTGGACACATGGTCCCAGACTGCCTCATTCTCTGGTCTCAGTCCTTTGTCCTCCTGCTGACAGGACAAGCTGCACTCTTCTAAGAACTCCTTGAACCTTTTCATCAAGCCTTTCACCTTTTGGCATTGATGTCCTTCCTTTTGATTATCTTTTCTTGACGAAATCAAAGATAAAGGCTAGAAGGTTAACAGTGTGAGTCAGCTATGACTGCATTACACCTGTAGGCAACGTGGATATTAGAACGTAACATAGAGCAAGGGCAATCTTCTTAATCACAGCCAATTAGAAGGACAGCTTGTTGCGTCTTAGAACATGTTCAAATTTGATGCCAAGAAGTATTACCTATATCTTGGCTGTAGCTGGATGGCCCTCGCCGGCCAAGCAGGGTCCCTTTTAATATGATTAGGACGGATTACGGCGTTGTCTGCACATCAAAAGAGCCAGGACCAATTATCACCCCTGCCTTTCAACACGACAGCCGCTCCTCCTCCTCCCTCCCCTCCAACGTAGAAGGAAAAAAGAGAGAAAACAGAGTCCAGGCGTCTTCTAATGGATGGATTCATCATTCATTCAGGCCTTTCATGTACAGTATTAGGCAGTGATGGTGCACAGTTGCCAGCGCATTGGCTAGTCCTTAAAATAGATTTGAGCGTCAGACCTAATTATCCCAGTCTTAGAGGCATGCAGAAACAGGTTCATATGACGGAAAAAGTGGCACGCTCTTTAGGCGTATAATGAGAGAACGAAACTGAAAACAAGCATTCCATGCCCGCAGGTGATGTTTGGGAATATTGTTATTTTTTTTATTTTTTTTGCTGAATTTTTTGCGTGTTATTAATCGAGCTCTGTGAAAAGGTAATAACAGCAATGACAGCTAGCTTTGCTCTGTTTTGCTAAGGTACCCATTACCATAATCCCCCATCAGAGCGAGACTTCTTTTAGCCCTTTGTGCTGTCTGTGCTCATGACAGGAAACCAAATGGATGTGGATAAAAGTAGTACCCATGCCCCCACCTTTTCCATCTTACAACCCTTACACACAACACTCAGTGCTTTGCCAAATTACTCTCATAGTTTCACTTTTCTCGAAAGTGCCAGAGCCTAAGCGCCCGAACAAAGGTGCCCCCCGCTCCTCGATCCCTGCAACCAATCAAAGGCGAAGTTGGAGTCAACCCAGAGCCTTGTCAGGAGTCAAATGAAGCCATTGAAATTCCCTTTTCCTCTGCCCCTGAGATTGAGTTTTTTTTCTTTGAGTGCAGCACTGAGCTCTCATTGCGCAGTGAAAGCAACAAATAACTCAATGAAGTGCTTCCAAATATTGTTTCACAATGTTCTTTTTGTAGAATATCTTGTGGACTGCACCATAGCCTCAGGGTAAAACACAGCAAGTTCTTCTGGCAGTAAAACCATCATTCTTAACTAAGAGTTGGGGAGTTGTCAGCCTGCTGGAGATTGGTACGACAGTCTTTGAAGAATTCACCATTATTAACTTGGCTTACCGTTTCCCTTTTGACAGGATGAGAAGGTGAAATGCTGTGATGGTATCCTGCTGTTGTTCAACGGTTTGGAAATCAAATAAATATATGCAATCTGACGAGACAGTTTCTTCTCACAACTACCACATTTTGAAGTGACGTGAAAGGCAACGGAAAGTGAAGATTAAGAAGGACATCCAGCCATACTGCAAGTGAACACTAAGTTTTATAACTCATTAGATTCCATAAAGAAACAGCTAACGCAACAGGTATTTTAACCTCATCCGAGTTGAACGATGATAGTGCTATAGAATATTAAAGTAATGTTTCTAACTATTGACAGTGTTGCCTCGAAAAGTGTTTAATGCTTAAATAAAATGTTCTGACTTAATGGTTGGTAACTCGTAAATTATAATATTATTGATTTACCTTGTTATATTATATATTTTAAGTCCATTGTCGTTAGAAGTGCTTTGATTTGTCTAGAAGTGCAGGATGATACCTTTTAGAAATTACTGCTGTTTTTTTCCATTTGCAGAGCTTGAAAACAGCATTAAAACATTTAAACTGCGTTCATGCTGACTGTGGTGCTTGACAAAGATGGCCAACATGTAAATATGGGGATTTTAGATACAACTTAATTAAGGGCTTATTCCTGTGTAGCAATGAAACCTGACCGTACAGGTTTACATGGATGCATCAGCGGCACCGTAGTGGCTCTTGATTCCTATTTAAACCACTTCCATCTACATTTTCTTTTTGTTTACATGTGTCTTGAGTAGCCTAACCCAGCAGCACAGAGTGAAGCTGTTACCTGCCTGTGAAGATAATCGTGCTCTGTGTTCTGAGCTAATTCCAACGGGCAGACTGCTCCTCGTATCGCTGCACCACAGCTGGTCTCAGCATGCACACGCCCAGCTCTCCTGCAGTGCCTGGTTTAATCACAAAAACCTTTGCAAGCCACAGCCATGCATTTTCAATCCACTTGGGTGCACGCCTTGTGTGTGTATTTACACTTTGTATTTGTGTTTATATACAGCACACGTATGTATATTAAATGCTTTGGGTATTCTAGTAAATCCATAGCAACCATGTCAGCACGACTGACATTACTGGGGGCAGTCAGCAGGTGAACACTAAATCACAATCCCCACAAGCATGTAAACAAGGACTGAAGTGGCCTCAGCTCGCTACATACTACGGCCCTGACTTTTGGCTAACCTGCAGTCTGCTAGGGCAGTATTAATAATTAAACCAAACACTCAGATGTGATGGAGCGGACAAGGAAACCCAGCGAGAAGCACTCTGGTTTAGAGAGGCTATTAAATATGAAAAGTATTTGTGGTGACTAATAGTATTTTAGCTTTCCTGGAGCTTAGAGTCTCACGTAGTGTAGCGTGGCTTCTCCCAGCCAGCGAGGACGGTAAATTGTTTGATCAGAGAAGATTAGGCTGGAAGTGGATACAGTCCAGGTGTAAAATGACTCTCTGTGTTTTCTGCTGCCGTATATGCTAATCGGTTTCATCAGCTGCTCATGAACTTTGACCTAAATTTGACCTTCTTAATGGTGCAATTATTATCTTTTTTAAATATAGTTTCAGTTTATTTTTGCTAATCTGCATGACTGAAACACGTTTGTCCCTGCAGATGTGTTCGCTGTTTAACCTCTGTCAGCCTAGCAGCATATACTCAAACACAAACAAAACCAACTGGGGATAGCAGCTACTTGTGTATTTATGCATTCATGGGGTACTGCATGGAAAAACACACACATATGCACACACACGCTCTCAGGGCCTTATTCTTATGTTAAAGATGAGATGAGTTCAGGGCCAGAGTGCCCCTCTGGTTGCAGCTCTCGCCTCGGTGTTTGGGTGGGTTGATGGGGGTGTGTGAATGAAACTCTCAAGGGGGAAGACAGCGCTGCACACAAATCATTACTGCTCATCAGTTGCTGCCACTCAGCCACTTATTTACTCAACAGCTTGCTTTGGCTGTGTCCTGGATACTTATGCAGACACACATAAACACAAACCTGATTATGCATATCTATTGTAGGGAAGTAATCGTCGAGAAATGCCGGAGATTGTTGTTGTTTTTCCGAGTGCCGAGTGGGTCGATACCTTTAAGCCGAATCCACACAGTTCATCATGACTTCAAAGTCGGCTCTCAGTGAAGATTTCACAGCCGATGTGTGAAGTTTTCATTCACAGGAAGGCTGTCAAGTGACAGAAAAGTGTAGCTTCAACAATCCACAGAGCCCTATGTAACACCTCTACAGTAAATTATTTATGTCCATTACACCACGTAAGCTATATGTAGCATATTAAACACATAATCCTCTCATCTTTTATTGATGCTCCTTTGATACAGGCCTCAATGATGAGGTTGATATGGGAGCTTATCATGTTGGCCAGTAAGCAGATTTTGACTGCCACATTTGAGCCAATAGTGATGAAACTTCACTCAAGCCTTGTTGGGCATGCAGCTTTCTTCAGAAGTGATGACTCGAAGAAGAAAGAGGGAGGGGTGGGGACCAGATTGCTCTGGAAGATTACGTCTGTGTATGATATACTGTAAACACTTGCACTCACGCTGGTCATGCTCAGCAGCTGACTGTTTACACACCTTGGCTGACACATGAGAGGGAATTTCAGCTTCGTTCTGATCAAATCTGCCACAGGACAAGTCTGTGTCAAGTGCTCATGGTCGCTGCTTCCTGTGTTTTTATTGTTGAGAGGGACGGTTGGGCGCAGACAGAAAGGTGGGAGGGTGAGGGTGAGGGGAGGGGGGGGGGGGGGGGGGGGGGGGGGGGACACGACTCCCTTTGATGGGCTAAAGCTCTTGCTTTGTGGCGGGTTGTACACACACAGACAAACACACATGCACACGATCACATCACACAATGGAGCTAAGATACAATCTGTCTTTGTACAGGAAATAGGATTCATCTATCTAACTGGATGACGCTGAGACGCACCACCAGTTGCACAGATAGCACTGTTTTGTCAGCTGAGGAGTGCCAAATTGATTCTGATAAAAACAGTATAATTGCTGCAGACAAATGAGCCACCACCAAGGAAACACGTCTTTTTGATTTTTTGTTTTTTGATTTCTAGTCATTAAGTGAAACGATTTCTTTGGCAATGACTGTCTACTGTAATTCCTCAAATAGTGACCAGGATCTTTATTTACCTTTTTGCACAAGATTCTGTTTTTTTTTTTCCCTCATTGACTGTATTTGATCAGATTAATCTGTCATCCTTCAGGGCGTGTGGGTGATGTGCAGTGAAGGGCTGAGGTTGGATTTGAACCCTCGGTCGCTGCGAAAAAGTACACAGGGCGCATGACATAACCGCTAGGCTATCCGGCACCCCGAAACATTAATTTTTAATACTGCCATCTTGCAGTGGTTTTAAGTTACCGGTACTACAAAATACAGTTTGACAATTAAGATCATGAAAATGTCAACTTCAGTAAAAGAAACCAATGAAAATGTAAACGCAAACCACAGGTAGATTGTCCACCCTTGTTTTCAGGCATGTATTAAGGACCACCCTTAAATGTTTGTGTCAGCTAAATAACCAGGCTTTTATTTAAGACTGGCTTTTATTTGACAACCAGGTGTTATTTGGGAAAATAGGGTGTATCACAAATGACCAGTGATTTCCAAAATAAACATACTAATGAAAATTATCCAAATTGAGTTCTCCCACTTTGATTTTGACCAGAAAATCTCACAGAGATATGCAGTCTGTGTCAAGCCAAAAGAACATTGTCTTCCTAATCCAGCGGCTGGTTTTACCTTTTCTATATCAAGTCATCAAAAACATTCAGCATGATAGGGCAGGCTCAAAGAAGAACACACAGTCCATATTGCATACGGTGATATTGTTTGAGTAATGATTGGGGAGTGAGAAATGATACTCAATCTGATTGAGTCCCTCTGTCCTTTGTGCCTGCTGGGACATGCAGTTATTATTTTTTTTCATTCAGCCTTCATCCAAGCTAAACTGATTAGCCACACAGGCAAAATTGTCTTTGTAAGCAAATGAGACCCCCCCCCGCACCACCTCTCTCTCTTTTGAGACATGCTCACAAATGCAGTGAGTGACATTCACCTTGCTGCATCCTGCCGGATTTTTTCACTCATCCCTTGACTGCACGACAAAAAACCCATTACTCTGTCTGGTTGCCACATCACTGCGCCTCTCCCTCACCTGCAATATGATCCTTGTTAGCATCCACAACAGGCTGGGCAGCTCCTGCTGTCCGAGCCGACAGCACCGAGAGCAGAGATAAGCTCACTCTGTAATGAGTGTTCAGCCTCTGTTGGACAGGAAATATAAAGAAAATCTCTCTCATGCTGCAGTGTAAAAATGGAAATCAACACAGGTCACATCATGTCAAAATCGGCCTCTGTGACCAAGAACGCTGTTTTTGTGAGGGTGTTTGGTGATGCAATGCTTTGTTAGTGGTTGGCATTCATGCTACAGTATACTTCACCTTTCATTGCTGCCACCAGCGCGGCAACCTGCTCCAAGCTCTTTTAGTTGAAGTCACACCCTCAGAGACTGGCACAGGCCTAACATTGGGAGGTTGAGTGTGAAAAAGAACAAAGGTACAAACAAAGAAGTGTAATGGTTGAACAGAGAAGGAAGAGCTGTAGAAGAATGATTTATGAAAAGTGAGACCTGCTAAAAAAAAAAAAAAAAAACTGCAGTCACTCCCAAAGGAGAGAAAAAAGTAAGTATGGGATCAGCAGATCAGAACGAATAATAACCTCCTTAAATCTCTCCGCTCTTAACTTAGATTAAGGCTAACTGTGCAGTTTATAATTTTACTTATCACTATTTCTAAGGCTTCTTCTACCAGCCTTACACAGCATCTGTATTTGGGTTTAAATGTTGTTTTTCAATCCCCCTCTTAACAAACAGGAAAAATCTGGTTGTGGACGTTGTTCGGTACAGATGTTCCGCCTTGAACGTCTAGTAATAATTGAAATTTTCTGGTCAAATCTTAAACCCCAAAACGGCTCAGAGACTCATCTAGAACATCCTGATAATGTCAAATATGTTTGAATTGGGATTTAAAATAGGAGTGGCTTACGACAGTTTGTTTCTAATCGGGACCAAAATAGCCAACAACGGAGAAGACGACATGGAAAACACGAGCGGCAAAAAGTCTAGTAACTGCTCTGACAAATAACTAATAACCATAATTGTATATTTAAAAAAGTGTAGTTTTAAGACTTTAATTAAGTATTTGGGTTGAATATAATTCGTTTTAACTGTGTTGTAGAAAGTTAAATGTTAACTTACTGTTTATAGAGTTTTCTCAGGACGAGCAGGAAAGCCGTAGGGGATGATAGCAGCCGTAGCCGTTAGCTATGCTGTCAAGTGGACTGCTAACGTCGAGCTGCATGGGCAGAGTTAAGTCCCGCCTTACTGCTGGTGAGTAAGGTCTTTTTACCTGCTCTTTTGTAACATAACAATGAGTATGGTCTTTTTACCTGCTCTTTTGTAATGTTAAAAGACAAAGAGTAAGGTATTTTACCTGCTTTTTGTAACATAACAATGAGTAAGGTCTTTTTACCTGCTCTTTTGTAACATAACAATGAGTATGGTCTTTTTACCTGCTCTTTTGTAACATAACAATGAGTATGGCCTTTTTACCTGCTCTTTTGTAATGTTAAAAGACAAAGAGTAAGGTCTTTTTACCCGCTTTTTGTAAAGTGTCTCGAGATAACACTTGTTATGAGTTGACGCTATACAAATAAAAATAGATTGATTGATTGTTGCTAGGTTGATCCGAAGTTAGGTTGAGACTGCAAATCCAACATGGATGCGGCCGTCGATTGGACTCATTTGCTGCCTACGTAACAGACGGGTCAGGGTTTGTCCAGTAATATTTACAGTCTGTGGGAAAACGTCGTAGCACCGAGGCTAACAATAGCTAACATACAACTGTTGACATTTGACGGAAACCGCCTGTGTTAACTGTCTCCACTATCATTCTCATTCATCTAGACTATTTATTGCCTTTGATATGCTCCCATCAAGCTCAGTAAGATTGATGGGAGTGACTTGTGATGTTCTGAAATTTGAGATTCTAAGGAATATTTGTGATGTTTTCTTGCCTTTGTGAGTCTAAATCCCCTGTCGTGTAGTAGGAGCCTGGCCCTTAGACTACTTTGCTATCTGGTTAACCCAAGCTTTGGTCTTGTGATATGTTTTGTGCTGTTCAAAGGAATTCAGCTTGCAGGTGTAATATCTGTGCACAGACTATGTGTGCAGGCGAGTAGAGTGGAGGTGAAGCATGTGCACTCTCAAAAAAAAATGGCTTCTTTCACACACACAAAAAAAGATGCTTTCATGACTTCAAAGGGAGCTTGACAGTCTTGTACACTACAGTAATATCTAAGAGACCTCCCTTTATGCCTCACACAGCCTCTTCATTTTGAAATCTAACTATGCCCCTGGTGCAAACACTTAACCCCTGTAACCACACTTGACTCCACCATTATTACTGCACTGTTTTCAGACTGCGTTCCCTCCTGAGCTTCTTCAAGTTACCCAAGATACTTTGTCCACAGTTATTTTAAGGCTTTCTGGGTTTTTTTTATGTGGAGCGGTAACATCCGGTTCAAGTAAAATAGTAATTGAGTCTCCCTCCCAGTGTTGGCTCGAAGGCTTTGATCTCTCCTGCGCTCCAGTGTTAAATGGTTTCCTCCAAATCGCTGTGAACATGCAGCGACTGGCTGCTCTTTTATCAGCAGCCCGCTAACAGCACCTCCTCGCAGACCACTTTGAAGCCACAAACAACTCACTATGAATAGAACAAAACACACCAAAGGATGAAAAGTCCTGTACACACATACACTGCTTATAGGAAACGTTGAATGTTGTATGTAAGGTTTAAGGCAGAGGAAGCAACTTTTGTGGTTTGCCATTTGTGAGGGAGCGATCACACATGTCAAGACTTTGGGAGTATTTTTTCAATCAGTCAGCTAATTATGTCATTTATGTTTTTATGACGATAATCGGCCAACGTAATAGTCTGCACATTTGAAAGCCGGCGACTGTGACTCTGCTTTCTTGTCGTAATTAGCTACATTTGCATGCAGATCCTTATCTTAACAAGGGGAGAAATTGCGATAGTTTAAAATGTTTTTGTGTCTGGGGCTGGTAATTGGCAGTGAGCTTATCAGAGGCAGATTGGCCACACTTGACCGCTCAAAGGGAGTCCGAGCCAGAGCCTGTGATCAAGTGAATGGCTTCACGTGACCTCCAGTAGACTTGTTCGCTACCCTTTTTATCCCCTGCTTTTCATACCAAATGCTGCATTTAACTGTTGCCATCCTGTGTGGGAAATTGTACCGTATCCAACCCTTTGATTTCTTTTCTCAGTGTGATAAAAAGAAAACAACAACACACACATAAAAAAAGACAAAATGACAGCAGTCAAGGACAAAATAGGCAAAGAGCCAGACTTTGAAATCCAATGCTGATAAATTGCCGGGTGTTTGACTTTGCGAAGCATTCTGGATTACATTGATTTTCCTTTCCTCTGTGTTGTGTGTATGTGTTTATGTGAGTGAATGTGATAGCATGAGAAAAAAAAAAAAAAAACAGGGGCAAGAGAATGCAATATTGTGTTTCATTAAAAAATCTATAGGATATCTCGTTACAGCCACATGATGATTTTCTTTAGTGTCAGGGTTAGCGGGGAAGGGGTGGAGCTGTTGGGTTGCGAGATGAATGTGCTTTCCTGTCTCAGATGACTATCTCATCTGTTGTTGCGCATGGAGAGAGGAGGAACTGGGCTCAATCTGGCCAGTATGTCGACTACTTCCTGGCCATGTTTGCCCGCTGCTCGCTGATTTCATGACCGACTCAGATAACTTGTTTAGGGGTGGGAGGGCTTACCAAGAACTGCTAAAATCATAGGGATACTGTGGATTTCTTTTCTCTTCTGACTTATAACTACCTTTTCACATTTAAAATCACTGAGAATGTTAAGAGGATTATTCGGCCCTCCAATTTTGTTTATTTGAGAAATACTTCAATGTTTGGTCGGATGGGGGGAGGACTGTATTTCCTCCTTTCTTAATGAAGAGTCATGTTAGTTTTTGCAGTGTCTTATTTTGTTCTCTCTAGTTTTTTGTGTGTGCATAGTTTCTTTCAGCACTTCAAAGTTCAATTTAAAAAGCACTTTACTGAAAAAAAAAAAAAAACGCAGCAGATAATAGCATCTGAGTGTTAGGAGTGAGAATTTTAGTGGGCTTGCTCCAACCACCTGTAAAGGTTACCCCAATTCTGAAACACTGACATTAAGTGATGGTTTTAACCTTTAGTCTGACGGCTCTGTCGGCATCCATTTAGCCAAAGAAACATGCTGTTTCTAGCTATTTTGCTTTCCAATTATTCACCGTGAAGCTGTGTTTTTGACGTTCCCACATGCTGCACCGACGCAGCCATCTCTAAAACAGCTCACACAGTTTGCTCAAATGGGTTGCTGTCGTCTCAGCGGGTCAATCCTTCAACGTGGGCCCTGTGGGGAGGCTGATAAGAGGGGGGGGGGGGATTTGAGCCTCATTCAGTGCTGGTTAATTATCACAACCAGGGTGAAGTGAGAGAGGTTTCCCCGTCTACCAAATCCTTCCCGGATCTCTGTCTCCCCCTCGGAAGCACTTGTCCGTTGGGAGCTCTTGTTTGCATTCTTCAAGTGATATTTTCCTTTGGTCTATACATTTTTAAAAATTGCATTTCCACATTTTTTTATTTCATGTTTTGGATTCTTTTATATTTAGTCCATAGATAATCGTTTACATCTTCAAACAAACTTACAAAAAAAAAAACTTTTGCAGTTTTCTTACTTTAAGTAGATATGGTAGCCTAGCCTTTATGTTTGTAAAGTCACTTATTTTAAAATAATGCTCAGACTTTGACGACTTGTATTTCCTGCTGTTATACACAACCGTTGCAGGGGAATACAAATATTCATATTTGAGAAACATGGCTTCCAAATGTTATTGGTGTAAATAGTGATGAAACATTAATGCCACCCTAATGAGTGCAAAGCATGATCACTGAGCACTGGAGGGCTAGTTCCCTGCTTTCCAGAGGGGACATTTTAAAACACATCAACATCAGTTTTGGCTACATTTTAGAGGGCACTCCGGGTTCTTCAGAAGCTCAGCCGAGTGATGGTGAAGCTTTGGTCTCATTTAGCCTTGTGTAATTAGCACTTTTTACAGTGCATAGTGATCCATTTATGTTTCAGCTTTTCGTTCATTTAAAGCAGGAAAAAAAACAACAAATCCTAATCACATTTTTTTTTGATTGGAGTCAAAACTCAATACAAAGCAGATGGTTTGTTAATTTGAGGATTTTCTTGATTTGTCCACTGCTTTACAGAAATAAGGGTCAGTGTGTTGTTGTGAAAGAGGTATTAGGTACACATTAATTACTGTTATGCAATTGCATGTCACTGTGAGTAAATAGTACCAGTTTGATGCCATAACAATCATGATAATAAAATCCCCGCAGTTTGCATTTCTGCACATTGGACACGCCTGTTTGATTTTGATATTTTGCCAGACTCTTGCACTCAAAGCCTCTGCTAATCCTATTAACCAGTAAATCATTTGAGTAAGGATCTATCTTCATCTGATTAAAGGGAGACTGACATTTGTGTGCGAATGACATTTTCTGGCAGTATTCATTGAAACCAAAGCTGATGCTGTTGCAGTGACTCAGCCCAGCCCGTGACCCTGTCATGTTTTCTCCAAGCCTCCGGAGTTTTACAATGGCAGCGAGCAGACAGGATGACAGAGAACTGCGGGCTGAAAAAATTGGATCCTTTCCTCTTTTAATCTGCCAGTTGAGTTTGAGCCAGCGCAGGACAGCCAGTGTGCTCGAGGTGCCCCGGTCATTTTGTCCGTCCCTTTATGGCTTGGCCTCAACCCCTCATTTCATCAAGTGCTGTGGAGAACGCTGAGGACATCAGAATCTGTGGGTTGTGGTTTCCCAGATCATAGCTCCCTCCCTCAGGCACATCAGCCATTGTTCGTGGCTCCTCTCTCAAAAGAATACAAGAGTGACCAAACTTACTTGAAGTTCTGCTACAGTTTGAAAAAGAGTGAGAAAGAGAAAACAACTCTGTCACCCAGCCTCTTCTATATTCCAGTTTGTCATTTTCACTCTTTTACTTTAGTTTTCCGTTTATTTTTATTAAGGCAACTCCGTCAATGACCAGTCAGTGATGATTTTAATGATCTTTTTTGGAGTCCTGAATAAGTTTGCAGGTTTTCCTGTTGAGTATTTACCTTTTTGGTGCATCGCCTTTCTCAGAGCAAAGCAGCAGCAACAGTATGGTGGGATGTACAATATACAAAAGGCTGGTTCCATTGTGTGGAAGATCTTCACTTGGAGCAGGATTGGTCTGCTACTCCCCAGCACAACGAGACATGGTCAATAAAATGGGTGAAAACATCAAATAAAGCAGTTTAATGTTACAAAACCTTGTTTCTCAATATTGTTTGGTTGTACATTTTCTGGTGTAAGAGCTGAGCTCAGCTGCATTCTCACCAGGGGTCTCCAACTCCAAAATAAACTGACCAGGTTATTAAATTGAGTAAATAAGAGAATAAAGCAGTTTTGGCTAGAGGGGCTGTGAGCCACGTGGCTAACATTAGCACAATCCTTCACACAGTTAAGTTATATAGTAATTAATCACCTAAATGTGACTTCAGCAAGGCTCATGTGTTCATGTCTGACTCGTGCTTCTTGTGGTGGAACATGACCCTTGGGTGCTGATTTAAAAAGTATTGTTTTGTGTTTCTGTAATAACTGGAACAAATTGTCAAAGCTTGGTATTGAAAGGCATCATCTGATTTGACTCGTAAAACTCCGAGTCAGTTACTGCCCTGAAGTTATCCTTCTGACGGGGGATTTTGTCTTCACACAGATATGTGAACACCAGCAGACTAATATCAAGAGATAAATGTCTTTCAAAGCATTGAAAGAGACCAATCTGTACTAATGAATGTGCCCTCTTCTCATTTATTTTCTATTACCTGGAGATGAAATAGAGGTCTACGCTCAAATCTTTACTGCTGTGATTGATTTCAAGTCGTGCCCAATCGTCAATTCAAAGAAAATGAAAGTTTTGCAGCCGGCTCTGTAATAGAATCCTTAAGAGGACCTCTGTACTTCTCCTTTGATTAAAAAAGGACAGTTTTTCCTTAAATAGAAACAAACCTCAAATACACTTAGCCCTTTCTCCTGCTCTATTATAGACACCTAGTCTCTGCAGATCATTATTTCCCTGAGGTGTTTCATGGTGACTGGTGGGCTTTAAGACGGGAGTTTGCAGAGATGTGAGGATGAGTCCGCAGACAAAGACTCAGAGAACACACGGGTAAAAAGATGAAATAGAAGAGAGAGAATGTGTGGGAGGGGAAGCGGAGATAACCATTTCCTTTAGTGTCATTAAAATAAACCTGACACGGGGGGGTTGAAGGACAAACAGTGGAGGGATGCAAATAACAGAGCGGCAGCAGCTTCAAGTATGAGGTGCTCAGTCTTCACAGTTGTCGAAGGTTTTCATTCATTCTTTATGTGCCGTTAAAGATTTTGTTCCTCCTATTATTTTCTTTCTCAAAGTCTTTCAAGCTCAGAGATCCAGTGACAGATAATTAAAAAGAAAAACCGAGATCAGAGCGTGAAAATTAGATTCCACCACTATAATAAAAACGGAATATTAACTCCTCAGGATGCCCTTGTTCCTAAGTCCAAAACCACAGAACGGCCCGTGTTGTTGAAAACGGGAACTGGTTTTAGGAGTGGTGGTCTGCTCTGTCTCAAGAGTGGCTCAATAAAGAGAGAAGTCAATATGGCTGCTCTCACAAGCTGGGTCAATGAGGGAGGAGGCGTCCTGCTGAGCCAAGGGTAAAAAAAGGACAGAACAGGGGGTCTTTGTGTAGAGAGCAGACCCCCACCAACTCCTCTGTACTCCCTTTTCTGGGGTATTAACTAGGGCTGTGCCCGAATCAGGACATGCAGTCAGTTGGATCAGATTTGCTATTTCAATTCCAAGCTTTGACTATTCAACTCCATTTTTAGGTCAGCACAACATCAAATACCTATTTCACATTACACAAGTCTCTTATTTTACCTTACCTAAGAGGCATGTTTTATCAGAGTTTCCTACATAACTACTTCTTTTGAATTTGGGTCGCACCAATGCCATTTAGCTGTATAGTTTAATTGAAGGTTAATCACATTGCTCCAGGCCCATTTGATGTTTCTTCTGCAGTGCTCTGTGTACAATGATTCCACAAAAAATGAAGTATGTATGCTGGACTGTCAATATACGAGGCAACCTGTGGTGTACTCGAATGATGATTCATTGCCTTTAGTGAGACAGTCGTTATGGTAACGTTGTAGAATCCACTGCAGGAATTGTAAACTTTTCTTATGTTGTTGCAGAATAATAATCATGGCTGCCGTAAACTACATATTGCACGACTGAGTAGCTTTTACAGGACACTCAGGGTGTGACATAGTCGTTTCAAAGCTTAAACAGAAATATCTTAAAAATGTCTGGCCAGTGCTCTTTGGAGACATTACCTGCCGTTCACACATACCTCACCTTGGCAGTAAGCCCTGTAAAGTCGATGCTTTCAACACTGGCTCAACATCTGAAAAACAGCACTGCCATGTCGCCGTTCTGCCGCTCTCATCTAAAAGCAAAGGAGAAAGAAAGGCAGCATATCAGGGCACCACCTTAAGCTGGGCTCCCGAACCTTTTATGACTGCTGAGCAAAGTGGATTTGGAACAGAGGTAACAGCCCATACTTATCAACCAGACAACCTCATTTTCTAGCCTCTCGCTCTCCTCTCCCTCGTTCTCACTGGTCGCCTGGCGCGGTGGCTCCTATTTTTCAAAGACAAACGGGGGCTCCCACACTGCTGGCCTGGATAGATTAGACTTCCCACACTGTAATGTGCTTTCTGACACCCCCTTCCTTCTTTGGCTCTGCAGCTGTGCTGTTAAAAGCCTGCAGAGCTTCAGAACTAATAAATGCTGACATAAAAATGTGTGTGTTCTCCTTTCAACTATAAGACATATTTAAGGGAGAAAGAATTTAACTCGGCTGTATTTTGTGTTTTGTAGTAATAAAAGGACAGTTGTGTGTACACCTGCTTATGAACAAAGACAAAAAGGCTTCTACACAAGAGGAAGAATTACCTTTTTGTAGTAAAAATTAACTAATCTCCATGTTTAAATAATTTTTTTGACCAAGGTTTGGTTAGAATTTCCAAATTCATACACTTTAATGATGTACTACAACTTTCGCTCTGTTTAGTTATTTTTTCAATGAAGGTTTCAAAATACATCAAGAGGCTGTCGCTTGTTTTCTGTAGCTGTTCATTAGAATGTTTCTCCCCACGCCTGCAACTCACAGCCTTGTTAGCTGCCACAAGAAAACTTTTCTTTGGCTTTGACCTCAAAGTAGAAGCTTATGTTTCAACGTTGAAAGCTTTTCGTGGGATTTCCACTCTCTGTACTGACTACAAGCAACCGAAGCACAAAAGAACGCTGTCAACCATTTGGGTTGGTATGAAAGCTTTTTGAGAAGTTGATGTCGCTTTTTCGTCGAAATATTTGTTACGTCTGCATTAGAGCTCGATTAACATGTAGTATTTGCCAATACAGGTATATGACAGATGTATGGGTATCGCCATATACTGTATGTTTCTAATATGGTGGTTCAATGAAGCAGCATTGAACCACCATCATCACTGTGTACTGTACACTCTAGACACTGTCAGCAGAATATAAAGCATCATTTGACATGTAATATTGACCAATAAGGGTCTATTACAGATTAAACGTCAGACAAAAAAAAAACATCAACAGGGCCTTAGTGCGGGTTTAGTATGTTCACCATCCACTGAAAACACAGTCCCACCTTCCCTGTTTTGCTGTTAGAAATTTGGCTCAGGTCGTTGGCTTCTATGTTTTGTTTATTTGTTTTTTGGCTGGAGTGTTTATCTGTCTGCAGATTGACTGGTACGGGTCTTATTGATAGACTTTTGGAGGGAAATAAATTAAAATATTTGGGACAAACTTGTGAAAAAGATGTCTAAGAGTGGATAAGAACAAACCCGACCCTTAGCCAGCCATCCAGCCTATCCCCATCTTCCGCCCAATCTTTCTGTCTTCCCCCTGCCCTGCTCTGCTGACAGTGGATGTTGTTTCGGCAACTGAAAGCAGATGGTTCGCCATTTTGTTCGACAGTGAAGCCGAAGCTAAGCCCTCCCCTACTGCTCCTGCGACGGGGATAAAAAGCTGCTAAAGGCTGCTATGTTGGCTGTGATAGGATGCCGCAGGACCTTCCAGCTCATTCAGTGTATTCCCTCAGACACAGAGAGAGAGAGGCTGAAGATGGTCCTCTGACTGGAAAGGAGCCAGGCTGGAGGCTGGGTGCTGGAAGCTCTGCCCGACCCACACACCCAGTGCTCCAGCAGCGTAAAGCAGAGATGATTAAGCATGCCGTGGTGCCTCTGGTCTGCAGGAGTGACAAATTCCCTCCACTGCTACTCCACTCTGGTCTCTCCCCATCTGTCATGTCACATTTGCTGGTGTTGACACATTCTGTCCAATATGTACACCATCTCTGAGCCTATCGATTTCCTGAAATCTGCTGCTTACCTGGGTCTAATTTAAAAAAGCACTCTTTTACTGCTAAGAGTTACAGGTGGAAATGTGTTCTGCTAGCTCAGGAGTGTATATCATTTCTACTGACTCCTCTTTATTAACTGAAATATCACAGCTACTCCTGCCTGGAGCGGGTTTAAAATAAAATATTGTCTGTATAAGCAACTTTGCTGCCGTTGCATCCGCAGATGTAATAAAGTTTATGCATCCTAAAATTATGCATAAAGTCTTTAAGCTGCACATAACTTGCGGCAAAACCTGATTTGGAAATTGCCAGTTTACCGTTTCACTTGTGTAATAATGGTTCTCGAGACGCTATTAGGGGAAATAAGTAAGATGGCGACCGTCCAGGGAGATGTTTTTGAATGTGTTGTCTTTGGGAAAGAGAGCTTCCTGATCAATCTGACTCTGACGCTTCAGTCAAAGTGGCAACAGGCCAACACTTTCACTTACATTGTGACTAGTGTAGTGTCTTACCCATTGTTAATTGGACGTGGAGATGACGGCAAAGCATAGCTGGAATAGGTTGTTTTCCTACATTTGATGGCCTAAAGTGAGGGTACGATTTATCTATTCAATCCAGCCATTTTCTGTAGCATTTTGCTGTAATTGTTTGTGCTTTCAAGAGAACTAAGCGAACGGAGGATAAGCAGCCATATTGCCACCGTAACAGACCATGCATTACATTACTTCTCTCTTTGGATCTCACACGAGGGACTTGGCACTGCGAGGTAGAGAAATTACCTCCTAGTAGTTAAATAGCTGAACCATTGACATAGCATCTCTCTTCTCCCCTCCACCTACTCTCGTCTTTGCTGTCTCCTTCTGCTCTCGTTCTCCCCTGGAGACTTGCCATTTCCTTGGAAGAGAGCAGGCATATTTTAAACTGCATTTAACATTCAGCCACTTATTTCACTCCTTCGATGCATTATTAAAATACCTTCATACCCTCTTAATTATTTTTCTAGCCTTCCTCCTTCCCTGCAGAACTGATAATTGGTGTTATTTATCTAAACAATACCACTGTGTGTGACTCTTTGGGTGGCAGCGTTTGAATAATGGATGAGGACAAATGCATAGCTATTGCACTTCCTCTGACTTTGGAACTATCCATGGCACCAGGATGTTACCATTTCTGTTCGAGGAAAAGAGATGGCCTTGGCGTTCCAGAGCGTTTACTCTTTTGCTGCACTCTCTACTTACACCAATGCAAGACGTGATATTAACTTGCCAGAAAGGCTAGACTGGGTTAAATTTGTCAGTTCCTCTCGTCCATCCCCAGCAGGGCTTGTGGTTCTGTAATGAAAAGCCTCTTGGAGTTTCTAGGATTTGACTGTAAGGCACGGTGGCTGAAAAGATTGAAGGGAGAAAAAGATGTTTTGCTACAGAAACATTTCATTGAGTGTGTGGGGTACTTGCAGTCCTGTAGGGTCCTTCAACTCAGCCCACCAGCACATTCTGTGTGAGCGTGTTTTGAAAATGTGCCATTGAAGTCGATTATGTCTCAGGAGAGGTGATTTTGCTGTCAGTAGTCATGAGGTTGAACTGGAACTGAAGCTACAGTAGGGATTCCACGTATCCAGAGTGATGGTATTTTACTACTCTCTTGAATCTTCTGCGGCAGACGAATGCAAAACACGTTATAAGATCCAGTGTACAAAATGTAGAACAGACTAGTTTCTATCCGCACTCTTCTAATATTGGGTAGAAGTCAGTCGTGGTTCTTTCTTTAACTAATTAGAAAACTACCCAATTAATTCCCGGGCCAATCGCAACAATACTTACACGGCAGCTATTTGGCTATTTAGCTCTGTGATCATTTGTTACTAGCTGACACTATAGCCAACATTTAGCATTGCATTCACAGAGAACAACGTGTGTGTGTGTTTTCTGCTAACTATGATGGATGGATAGCAATGCTTTGTGTAACTCCTCATGCACTTTCATATGTGCAGAGTCAGGGAGAAGTAAAACATTACGAAAGTCTTCAGAAATGACCTAAACAACAAATGAGGGTAACTTTTTTTTTTTTTTCCATAGATTTTTTGTGGATAGAAGTCATTCTTACTAGTTTGCTACATTTAAACACGACTTAGTCAGTGGTTTATTAATACATCACAAGTGACAGCATCAGTGGCAAGCATCAAATTTAAATTTCTACCACTGGTGGAGAGTAGACACATGCTGGTTTTTAAAGTGCAATCGATAAAATCAAGTCCGGCTTCCACTATTCAACAACAATAACAAACAACGGGCCCGGTCTTAAAACATCACCCAGTCTCTGCGTGGAGTATCTTTTCTCACGTCTCTTTTCTCCTCTCTGCCCTCCAGGTTCAGCAGCGCAGCCCTTCAGCCCCTTCTGGTTCACAGTGGAGCCCCAGGACACGCTGGCCGTCCGGGGCAACTCGGCACTGCTCAACTGTTCCGCCCACAGCGACGCCGCTACGACGGCACGCATCGAGTGGAAGAAAGACGGCACCTTCATGAGCCTGGTTTCAGACGAGAGACGAAACATACTTCCCGACGGCTCGCTGCTCTTCACCCACGTCGTGCACTCGAAGCACAATAAGCCAGACGAGGGAACTTATCAGTGCGTCGCCACTATCGACAACCTGGGGTCAATTTCCAGTCGCACAGCCCGTCTCGCTGTAGCAGGTAAGGCCCGGAAGATTAAACTAAACTCTTTGGCTGTAAAGCCTGAACACATGAGCACTAACATTTACCCAAAGATTGTTGACAAAGTTGACATTAGTGCGTTTAAAATTTCTTCCTGCACATAAGCACCAAAGGCTTTGCATATACTATCATACACCTACGTAGGCAATTTTCCCTTAAGCTAGTCGAAAGGATTACCTATTAGTATGCGTACGGTATGTTGCTGTTTTATAAGCATAAACACTTGTGGGTATGGGGTAGTAACCACACCAAACTCTGAGTAAAGCTCCTGTCAGCTTTAATGAACCACAAAAACTGAATAAACCTTGAGAGAGAGAGAGAGAGAGAGAGAGAGAATTCAAAGTGGTAAGGAAAATGCAAACTGTACAGGTTAAAGAAAAACTCAACATCTATCTGTCTATCCTTGATCTCCTCTTGTTTTATCATTGATCTCAATACAAGACAAATTCCCTTATGTAATGTGAAGAAAAAAAAAAACATTCTGTAAACCATGCTTTTGAAATCTGTGCTACTCCATTGCTAAGATGCAAAGTCACATCATATCATCTGGAGGTGGGAAAAGGTTCTTTAGTTACCTTCGTTGTTTTTTTTTTTTGTCCTTGAACAGTTCAGCCTCTTACATATAATTCCTTCCCTCTCCTTGCTGCGGCCTGAATGCATTGCCCTACCGGATAAATGCTTGTACAAGGGTCTGTGTGTTTTTTTTTTTTTCTCACGTCGCTAGTCTTCCAATGTCACCTTGTTCAGTTTGAAAACATAAAGTGACGTTGGATTATTAGGTGTTTTGAGTCAAGAGGTGCCCCCGAAAATTCAATTTGCAGCTGAAGGAGCCACAGACTGCATTAACTGTGTGTGCTGTCTGCTCTGCAGTGCTCTGCCAGATTTTAAGACGTTCAAGAGGGGCCACTTGTTGACAATGGGATAGTACTATATAAGCCCCTTTGATTCTGAGTGCCTGTGGGCCTGCAATTCTGTTTCTTTTTCTTAATCATGAGTTAATAAGGCGGTACAGCACCGACTGAGAGATGGAGTAGACGTTCCCTCTGCACTCAAAGGGATCAGTTTCCTGACTGCATGTGCATCATGTTCCCTGAGACAGGACTTGTCTCGACACAACTTCGAGGCAGACAGAACTAATAAAACAAACGTGGGTATCTGCGTGGAATGGAATTGATAGCTGGACATTGCAGTTCAGAAATACATGTTTTAATGTCCTTTGTCTTTATTGTATACTATGAATTCTGTAAGGATGTGTTTTTTATTATCGTCCTATGGCCTGGATTAGCTTAAAATAAATTCTTGTTTGATTTAAAACTATAAAACAGTAGTTACCAGCGGCAGCCATATGTCATCCACTGATGTAGTACAGTAGCTGTGTAGGATACTGCTTTGGTGCAGCAGGGAAGGAGGTTTGATCTCAGGTTGACTTTTTCCACAGGTCTAAAATGTTATGGTATTGGGTTCATGGTGCACTTGCCATTACCCTGTTTATTATTTTAATATCTTAACAGTTGTAAGTCTAATATTGGAAAAAATATATAAGTTATAATGTAAACCTTTTCGTCACTCAGGAGTTACATTTCTGATGTGACATTTTTCAATCACATAACCAGCAACAACAGAAAGGGTGATATGCGCTTAGTGTGATGGGCAAATAATATGCTTTACTTTGTGTTAAAGTGTTGTGGCCACTTCCAGCCTTCATACAAATTATCTTAATGCTGTTGTGATCGCAGTGATAATGGACCCAACAGTCAGCACGGCAATTCTCCTGACAAACACATTCATTGTGCACCACAGAAAATGAAGGAGAATGGGAGGTCAGGAGTTTGTGTATTTATCAGGTTTTTTGTTTTTTTTCATTTATCAGTGTGTGTGAATGAGTAAATGGCGGTGTGCATGCATGTGTGCACGACTCCCAAGTGTTTTCAACCACAGGATGGGCAGCAGACAATCCATCCAGGCGCTCCATCAATGCCTGTTACTAAATCTTCTTTGACGTATAATGCAGAGACAGAGACTTGTTTAGCTGCTGTGCTAAAATGAGCTTCTGCTACCAGGCAGCCTCACAGCCAGAGGGATCTGCCTGGGTCAACCATGATGGGATGTTAGATACAATCAATTTCTACTTGAAGAAGGGAGCAGGTGAAATCTGTCAGCTATTATAGGCACACACACACACACACACGTGCACACACACACCGACTGATACATTTTTCACATGGAAATTCATAGAAGTAAAAGCTTTAACCATTGTGCACGTGCATACACGCACAAGTGTTGAACACATGAAGCTATTGCATTAACGGTTCTTCTTGCACACACACACACACACACGCGCGTCGCTGATGTATCTCCAGCTGGCTGGCAGGTGGCCAATAAAAAGGTTAATTGCAGAGTAGAGGGAGCAGGCCATTAGGCCGCCATCAGACCTGGGAATGATGGTGCAGGCGGGGGCGGAGTGGGCGTGACCCCTCAGATGTAATGACGGAATGAGTCACGGGTGACTAGCGTGGCAGGGAGCATATCTGACAAATACGGGGGGGGGGGGGGGGGTAATATCTGGGATTGATTGCAAGGAGACGTGCGGCTCATTCTTCTCAAAGAAACGTCCCACTTCCACACATCACCACCTTAGCCATCACCTCTACGGCCCTTTGCTCCTCTGCTTCACCTCTTTGCCTCACCAGCCTCCAGCTCAATTCAAGCTTCACTTTGTTGCCTACTACATATACTCAAACTTAGCAAAGATTTACCTGAATGGAATACTTCATGGTATCGTACAGTGAACACATCTAACAGGAGTTGCAGCTTAATTACAAAATATGAATTTATGTTAACATCCTCCCCTTTCTAATCACTTCCGGTAAAAGCTTTATCTTCATTTCTCACTTTTATTATTTCAAACTTTGTCTTTTTTAAGCCAAGAAGGAAACGAGAAGTATATTTATTATTGTCAGTCGCTATAACCATACGGTGAGTTGTTTCATTTTTTTCACAATTATTGGACCTTTTTCATCAGTTCTAATTGTCACATCTTGTTGGTGTTGAAATAAACATTTTGGAGTTTTTTTTAAATAGAAACTCAACGAACCAATAGTTTCATCATATGTAAATCCATGTCAGGTATAGCCAGTACACTTCATTGTTTTTGTTGTTATTGAAACAACACAGATTGTATACATGCTTAATCAGTTATAGTTTGTTGGAACTGTTCCACATTTGTCTGATTATAAATTAACTTATTGTCAGTAAATCAAGTTGAATAGCTTCCACATTGTCCCCGGTTTGATCCATCAAAGAATGAACAATTCTTAAGAAAATAATCAGCAGTGGAACAGAAGGAACATTTTTTAAATAATGAATAGAATACATGAAAAAAAAAAAAACAGAGTAGGGCAATTCGAATTTATGAGATCAAATTTCTTTGTTTGGAAATGTTTTTTTTTTTATTCCAGACTCGACTTTAGTCTGTGCTTTTAGGATCACATGAATCAGATAAATATTTCATTTTTATGCTCTGTGATCATTTATTTATACTTATAATAGCATGAACATAATTATGATAGCGGTATTCTTTTTATTTGGACATTTATTTTCCATATTGTCTGGCTTTGAAGTCGCCTCCATGTGCAGATGGTAACTCTGTCTCTCTCTCTCTCTCTCTCTCTCTCTCTCTCTCTCTCTGCTTTGTCATACAGAGTGCCTCTGTGTGTTTTAGCCTGTGTGTGCACAGTCAGACACTGCTGAAACACAACTAGACTCAGAAGAAAGAGAGGGGGGTAGAGTGGCCTAGTGGGGCCCAATCTTATGTATTCAGTTTGAGTCTTTGAAAAGAGCAAAGGAGGGGGAGAAAAATTATAGGGCAGAGAGCGAGTGAGCGAGCGCTATACAGCAGTGATAGCCGGGGCACGGAGCGAGACGCGAGTAATGAGAAATCCCATCTTTACTGTCTGCTGTTCTCCCACACTGCCATCCCTCCTCCCACTGGCACGCTTTGAACTCAGCTCTCCTGAAGCATTGTTCGAGGTGAGCCACCGCTTAACAGGGAAACCCCCAAATGAGCAAAAGGGGAATTAATGCTGCTCTTTCTCCCTCTCTTACACACACACACTGTCTTGCGGCCTCTTTGTTTTATTTCCTTTCTGACCTCTTGAAATGCAGATAAGACAATTATCCGTTTAAACACGTCTGCTTTTTGTGTTAGTTTTCCTCAGTTTTAGCCCCATCTCTGTTTATCTGATGTTTTCCCTCTCCCACCTATAGGCCACTGTGTCGACTAAAGATAACCAAAGCCACTTATCGCTGTGCTTTGATATCAGGTTTCACTGAAATCTCATTTCTCCCTCACCACAGCGGTAGAAACGACAAACCGAACATTAGCAGTCGTCATGTGTCATGTGTGTTGCCTCATATTTAAGCATGCTCATCCTTTGATAGAGTCAGACACCCTTCCGAGGATTTAAGGGTGTCGGCAGATTCTTTAATCCCTTTTTTGATGTATTTTAATCTGTTTTTTTTTTTATGGGGAGGGGGGGGGGGAATGTTGCAGCCTCAAGGACATGACAGCTTGAAAATGGTAAAAAGGATGATTACGTCACTGTGTCATGGTTAGCCCTTTGTGTTATTCTCAGACACACTTTGCTTGACATACAGCCATTAAGTTGACATCTTTACATACTGCAAATAGTGAAACGTCAGATTTATTTTTAAAACATAAAAGGGACGTCAACAAAACACGGATTAAGACAATCATTCAGCATAAAAACAAAATAGCAGTCGCGAGCAGTCAGCACAGCATTCTGTAAGCGACTCCTCATGTCTGTTCTCACGTGACGAGACGTTCAGCATCTCTTGTTGAGGTCTTTATTCAGTAGCTCGGACGAAAGAAATGGAAATGCTGCTTCAGATTTTATCGAATAGAAACAAGTACAGCATGGAAACTGATGTCACACCACAGGATTTACAGATTGAGCTTGTTAATGTTAATGTTAAGGGTGGCTGTGGCTCAGTTGGTCGAGTCGTCGCCTCTCAACCGGAAGGTTAAGACACTTAACCCTGCATTGCTCCCTCTGCTTTGGTGGCGGTGTATGAATGGATTAGTGTTGTACTTACTCTCTGATGTACGTCGCTTTGGATAAAAAGCGTCTGCTTAGTGAATTGTAACATTATGATGATTTCAGTCCCTTGATTGACATTTAAGCAAAGTCAAGACAACATTTCTTTTTATAGCCTCAAGATAACGGTCTATAATGATATTTATCAGACATCAACACACAAAAACAAAATAACATTAATACAGACAGAACAATACATGATAGAAACTACATGACTTGATGAATGTTTACTATAATACCCTTTACATTTAGCAAAGACAAATTAAGTTTTAAATGCACAAACCTTTAAATATTCAGCCCGTCATGTTCAGGCTGTGCACTTAGAGCATTTTGCCATTAGGGATATTTGAGATTATATCAACTCATCCTGGCTAGCCGGCACCAGAATGAATAATCTGTTCAATTTATTATTAATATTTGTAATTCATTTAGGCCCACATTGAATTGTAATATTTTGTCAAAGTTGTATTGCAGCCAATCACAACTACTGAGGGATGTATATCTCTTAAATGGGCCTGCTCTCCTGCCTGGATATAAACCTGCTCAGTGGACACATGGCATCTCTTATTCCTCAAACTGTGTCAGGATAAACTGGCGTGTAACTACTTGACCAGAGCAACGTGTAACCAGCACGGCGTGTGGACGTTAATCTGCATAGACCGCCGAAGGTTTGTCATTGGTTACCCGCACAGTAAAGCCAATCGCTTAGTGCCTCGCATTTCATCAGAACTTAAAACAGTCACCACTTTCATTATTGGAGAATTTGAAGAACTGTTAAAAAAAATAAAACGGTTAAATAGGCTAAACACACAATACGGTTGTGGACAGTGTTGAGTTGTGTTTTATAAATTGTGCTCAGTGTTACTGTTTGCAGAGTGTTTCCTTTACACTATACAACTAGACTGAATTTAAATTTCTGTTTGACTGACAGGAAAATAAGTCTCTAGGAACATCCATGTGTCAGTGCACTAAAGTCACCCTGAATTTAACACAAACAGGCAAACACACAAACCAACACAGACAAGGACAAACCAAAAACTGATCTTAATCTTAATCTTACTACACACTGCGATAGAGCCCATTCAGATGATGACTCACTGCACACTGATCTACATGCATTCAGCCTCAGTGTGTATTTCAAACTACCCAAAGAACACTTCTACTGCTGCTACTCGTTCATTTTTCACTCCTCCTGCTTTGTCTCGCTCTCTTTGTCCTTTCTCTCAGTTAATCAGCCACCTGTCCTTTCTTTTTACCTTCTTTACTACCTCTCTCTATTTTCTCTTTATTATCCTCTCAGCCCTCCACCTCTCTACTTCTCCCACACACACCCACATACAGCCACACACACACACCGTTACTTGCACTCACCCATTTTGCAGTTCCACAGTGGCTGCACCCAAGTCATAAACCGCCAAAATGGCAAACAAACAGTAATAAATCTCAAAACAACAAAAAAACATCCCCCCCCACCCACCCAAGCACCCACATACCCTCAAAGGAACCCCCAGAAAGAAAATGCATCAGCCATGTCATTGTTTCCCCTTTTAAAATGAAATGTAATCTTATGTTTGTGAGTGTGTGCATTTTAGTTTTCACTGCGTCTACACCAGGCCACTTAAATTCAAATTAAACCCTTTTTCGTTCCTGCCGTTGCTTATCATCTAAATGTCAATAAGTCAAGATCTCACATGTCTGAAAACTGTGCTTTAATAAAAAAACGTAACGCCTTCAGTGTGAAAACTCAAGTCGTTTGTCAAAAGAACATTGCTGTGGTTTTGTTCTGAATGCCTAATAGCCTGTCACACAACACAGCTCTGTATTTATATCGATGCTGTCTAGACATCCTCAGTCATAAAGTTGAGATTTCATCAATCACCTCAGGAATACATGGCAGGAATTATTGCTCAACTTGGAAAACAGTTCTGGCTTATCAGCTGTAAACAAATCACAGCATTATACCTGTTCGGTTGTCTGACAACAGAAACGACATAAGAATAAATAACATCTTCGACAAATATAAGTGATTATAGGGAGCAGGAGACGACTGAACCGAGGTTTAAAGCTGCTATGAGAAACTTTCCTTTTTGTGTTAATCTTGATGCCCCCTGTGGGGAAAGTGGTTTGTCTCATCTCTTGGTTGATTTTGTGTTGCATATTAATTAGTGTTCTCTTACAAAACAAATCATTCTGCTTTGTCAAACAAATTTTTAGCAAACAAATGTATCACTCTAAGAAGCAGAAAGTGTTACTAAAGGCACATCTAGTCTCCCTACTGTAAATCGCTTCAACATCAACCTTCTTGCAGTGGTAACAGGAATTCAGAATGAGTAAATAAAAATAATCAGGATTTTGTTTGTCTTTTTACGTCATATTGAGATTAAGGATATACATGATTATATGACTAAACAATTAAACATTGTCACATTTGCCAATCGGCATCAGAATTACTAGTTGAGTTAACTATTTATTGATATTTTTATTAGTGTAGACACACAATGCTGTTTAAATGTTGTGTTTTAGCTGTAGCCTCTGGCCGCTGTAGCTCAGGTTAATGGCAACTACCGTACTGCCATAATGCTCGACCACCAGGATAGTGGATGGATAGTATTTCTAGTAGTTCTATTTTAGACAAGAAAAATCGTTGGCGATAAAAAAAATAAATAAATAAATAAAATAAAAATCTGTATGGTGAGAAATGTGTAAGCATATTCAGCACAGGCATGTGGACGTTAAGCTGCAAGGAGGATCGAAGGCTGGCTGCCAGCACTGCAAAACGTTAGCCACACTCGCCCATATCACATAAAAATAGCAAATCAACTATGATCAGTGTTGACTGTTTCTGATTATTTTCTTACCTTTAGACCAGTTGACTAATCTGAATTAAATTTTTGGGTTATTTGACTGAAATGATTTGCCTAGGTGCATCATATTTGGGGTTCACTATTATTTCAGTTCGAGTTTGAGAACCATATAAAAGCTTTAACTTGGAAGTGATGAGATGTCTGTCCCGTGGCTACAAAATAATTGCTGTATTTCACATGATTATTGTTTGTCAGTGCAGATTGACGTTTTGTTAAGGATTTTTGGTTTTCAGTGCGCAAGCCAACATTGCAGATCTGATTCTGGAAGTTTCCAATTCAAATCAGCATTTGTAGATCTTTTTTGTGCACGCATTGCTGAAGTCAAACTCATGTCAGTGTGCACATTTCCAGATGCTGGCGTCTTCCCCCTTATGAGCAATTTTCTGCTGCTTTGCCGCTGAGCGCTGGGGTCGTTGCCGTGACGAATGGCTCCGACCCGGAAGCCTTGTCAGGGTCATAGTGGTGTTCCATTACCCAGAGTTTCATCTGTCTGTAGCACACCTGAGGAGGGATGGAAACGATAGGATGGGAGAGGCTGCACAGAAGAGAGACTGCTGCAAACATGCGCTTCTACTGCGCTGCATTAATCATGTGTCGAGCTGAAAATGAAAACCTTGGAGCACGAGTAATGAAAAAGGAAATCGTGTTTTTTAAAAAATGCGGGGAAAAAAAACACGTTTTTGAGTTGTTGTTGTAGCAAGCTGCAGAGAAGAGGCTGCAGAGAGTCAGAGAAACGGGGGACTCTCCCACACCTCGGTTGAAAAAAAATATGGTGCAGGAAGTCTTGGTTGGCGATGGAGCTGTGGGTAAAGATCCATCTTTTTTTCTCTCTGGAGGACGGCGGCAGGAGAGAAGTGTCGGCAGGGAGTCTGCTGGGCTAGAGGTAGATGACAGCCTCCATTTCACGTGTATTCACTGACTGATTAGGTCCTCTGGGTAGGCGGAGAGGCTGATAGAGACAGCACTATCTCTTCTCTCCAGACACCTCAGAGCCTGGTGTGTATTGTGAGTGTGTGCGTGGGAATGTACACCCATACGTTTAATTGTCTTTTTGTATTTGTAGAATTGCTCTACTGTATGTGACACATTATCTTCCAATATGAGCTCTACTCCGATTGTTAATAAAAAAAAAAACTCACCACCAGTGGAAGGCTTTGTGCACAAGTTACAAAGCTTCAAGTCTCGGGTAAAATAATAACAGTTGATCAATTGGTCTACATCTACAGTATTTATTCAGCAACTATTATAGACTATATTCTGATTGGTTTCTGTATTTTCTTAGGCAAAATTCTCCAATTCCAGGTTCTCAGATGGTGACGTTTTCTGGTTTCTTAACTCCTCTATAACACCCAAACAATATCTTTGAGTCATGGACTAAACAAGAACGATTTAAGATTGTAATCGTTGACCTACCAAACACAGAGTGACTTTTTCACGGTTTTCTTTGGCTTAATTGATTGGTTGTTGGTCCATTTAATGGACCAACAACCAATCAACAACCAAGATTATTGACCATGAAATAATCGCTATTCACATCCTTTAGTCCGAGATTTATATAGCCCCCATAAAACTGAAAAATCTGCAAGGGATATTGAATTTTTAACAGGGCAACATCATGTGTTTGACCTTTGTAATCAACCAATATGTAGATGAGATATTCTAATTGTAATCATTACTCAAAAGTTATTGCTAAATCATTATTTGTTAGCCTACATTATTTTTGTTTACATCCCCTTTAAAATTAGCTTTCAGTGTTGATTTTTTTTTACTGGAGATTACCCACAATGGACAGTGTGGTGTAACCTTATAGGATTTTAACCATGAAACCCCAAAGTTAAGCAGAATTACACATGTCCAAAACCCAGTGAGGATGTAGACCCAGGTCACAATACCTGCATTGACCCATTCATACAAACTACAAACACAGATTTTACCCAGATAAGGTGTTGCTGTAAAGGGAGTAAAAGAGAGCCCTGTTGTCAGGTTTATGCATGCATGGCTTTACAAGTTTCACTGATGGCTTCATTTTTAATGCTGTTGCTAAGTGGATACAGATCGGAAATAACCTTATTCCCCATTAAATAAATTCTTAAACACTATGCTGCACACGCAGGCTGTATCTTCAGTCTATTTCTGGCACTGTGCCTGTGCAAAGTTAAGTGCCACTACTCAGAGTGCTTAAAAAAACTCCAAATACCTGGAGACATTTCTTCCATACAACGAAGCCGCATTGGGAATTTCAAATTAAAGTGTACTATCCAATTGAAGTCAGACCATATTCAGCCTGTGTCTGCTCTGTGCTCTGGCTGCTGCAATTAACGTGTCCTAATGAGAGTGATAATTGACTGCTGGACTCAGCAGATGAAGATAAACTCTTTGTGCATAATGACTTCCCCAACTCACCCTTCTCATCTCTGTTTCAAGCCCACAGGTCCCCATCCCAAACCTCAGCTAATCCTCGACCTGAACTTCTTTGCACAACTGTACACAGAGCGTCTCACAACATGCGTGAGGCGTCTGCACATCAGTGACGATTCTGCACTGCTCAAGGCAAACACAACCTCAGAGATTTCCCTTAAATGCTCTCATTTTCTCTCCAGACTCGAAGGATAGAATCAATGCGTCAGTGAGAATGTGGCTGCTAGCATGACATGTTAATCGGCTTGAGTGTTTTGTCTTTTATAGATGCCTTTCCACCATCTGCTCTGAAATATCTACTTGTACGTGAGGAGAATAGATTTTGGATCTTATTCAGTTTAGGATTGCCTCTCAGCAGCTTCAGTTGTATGTGGGCTTTATTTCCTATTTATGTCAAGTCCTCCTGAGAATGCACTTGACACGTTTCCCAAGATTTCACTGAATTGATGCAGTAAATTAAGTGGTTTTATAAATGTGGTGTTTATGATGTTAAATAGTACAAAAAAAGATACAAATTACATCAATTAGTGGGCAATCAACAAATCAAGACTTCTTTAGATTTGTCAAAATAAGGAACTGTGCACACATACAACATCTGCAGCTTCAAACCTCTAAAAATCCAGACACAAGTCAGCGGTTCACGGCTTCAAAGCACAACCCTATTTCTCCCAAAGACCTCCCTATCTGCAGGGCCTGGATTCGTGTTTCTTCACAGTCCTGAGAACAATTTCATGGTGATGATGTCTGTGTTGTTGTTTTTTGTGGTTAGAACAAATTAAATCTAATTCAGATGACTCGAGGGAAAGTCGTTTCCAATGTTGTGTGCTCATCTTACTAAACAATCTCTTCTATTTTGACTTCATGCTGCACATTAGATTCATTTCATTTTAGGACAGGGAACACAACAGCTGGAACACTTTCACAGTTCACTTTGGTGTTTTCACTAAACCAAAAGACAAAATGCTTGTTCAACTTTTTTTATTTGTACATAGGATGGTACATAGGACAGTCATACCATGAAATCAAATATAGGCCTGCACGCCACCTTTGTGGTGTTCAACTTGGTTTGAGTGCACCGTTTGGAAAAACAAAGTTCGGTGCTCTAAAGCACAGCAGACGCCCATCCGCATATACACACAAACACACACGCACCTCTATACACAAAAGAGTTGGAAATAAGGAAATAGTCGATTCTACTATACATTCGATGAGGGGGGGAGTAGAATGTGTAGTCTCTTGTTGTTGGGTTAAATAGTCTCCATAAATCTGCCAGGCCCAGGTCCTTGCAGATATTATTTTCATAGCTTTACGTGGGCGAGAGCCTGAAAATGTGCTTCTATCTAATAGGTTATCTTGGACCTGATTAAAGTCGCCTCCGAGCAAAATAGGATAATTGTTACTTTCTCCAATTTCCCTCAATCTGTGTTCCAGCTCAATAAAAAAACGCTGGATCATCTATGTTGGGAGCATAAACGTTGGCCAAGGGAACAACAAAACAACATAAAATACCCCAACCCTGGGTGCACTAAGGCGCCCTCCATAACACTCAAAGAAAAGGTCCGTGAATCGCTGTGCGGCCGTGTGAGACATGGCCAGCACCACCACATCAAACTATAGCGTCTATATATCGGCGTCTGTTTGTCCAATGATAAACTAAAGGGGAGACGCTTCATCCCATAGCCCATCACAGTAGTCAACCGGGCATTATCGGAGAAGATAAAAAAACAAAACAAGCAAAAACACTCATGTTTACAGCGCATTCTGTTGTTGTGAATGAGAGCTAAACATTCATTATTCATTTTAACTCAAGTAGCCTAAACTGTGAGATAAGTCTGGCGCACAGTGTCCTTTACTCTCGTTACACTGTTTTAGTTAGCGGGGGAAGCCCCTAGATACACAGTAGGCTATATCGCAATCAGATGCTATTTATATATTGCACTGCCTTCTTGGGGTCCCTAAATTCTTGTTTACCTCCCGTCTCCGTGTAGATTCTCAGAATGGCCGGGAAGCCCAAACCGAACCACAGCCCACGCTCGTGTAGCATCTTCTTACAGTCCCAAAATTTCTGACGTTGGGTCTCCACTGTTTTAGTGTAATCCGGGAATATGCTGATTGACCACTCCAGGTGATCTCCTTCTTCTCTCTCGAGCTGCAGTCTGTACATGTTGGACGTCATGGAAGCGCAGAAACTTCGCTATTATCACGCTCTGAGGTTGTTCTGTTGCCTTGTCTGGTGCCGCCTGTGCGGTGAGCTCGTTCTATGATCAAGCCTCTTGCGAAAGTCCAGATTTAGCATCTCGGGGATGGTATTTTCCAGAAAGAGACAGACATCTCGACCCTCACGATTGTTAGGGGAAACCTACGAATCTTAAATTGTTCCTTTTACTTCTGCCTTCCATCTCGTCCACAGTTTGGCACAAAGTACTTCCACTTCGGTCTTGGTCGCCGGGGGGGGGGGTTCACTTTGGCTTCTTCGGCGCCCTGTTCCAGATACTGCAGGCGACCTTCAGTCTCTGTTAGCCGCTCAAGCATGCCAGACAGCTTCCCTTCTACGGCAGATATGGCTTTGATAGATTTACTGATGACTGCCAAAGTTCCTTTCTGATCAGTTTGACTCAGTTTAAGCAGTGCATGGATACTTGAAACTTTGTTGGCCAGGTCCGTCTGAGTTTCTTTTTCGCCACCATGTTGACTAGTATGGCTATCAGGTGCGTCTGCTGCTTCTGTTGTAGATCTTGTGGTCTCTTTAGAGTTGCTTTTGCATTATCCTTGGTTGATTTATCAGGCATTTTTAGATATCAAAAGCAGCAATACAGCCACATACAAAAAAAAAAAAAAAAAGCAGAGTGTCTGTTAAATTATTGCGATTATGTCGATAGTTTGTGATGGTGCATAGAGCTCTCTTCTCACGCCGCCATCTCGAGCGTCACGTGACACCTCATGTCAGTGTAGTATAATCCCTTTTATCTGTTTAAATGAAACAGAGACGTGTTCTGCGTGGCTGTCGTTTTGTTTTGACTTCAGGATAATATGAAGAGGAAATGTGGACTATGCGTAGCTCTCATGTGGTTTTGAAAAACTGCACCCTATATAATCTAAGGCACAGTAAACGATAACAAGTCGAGAATAAATATAATTCTGAGTCCTGTGTCAACGTCAGACAACTTATGGAGATAAATCCTTTGGTTCCTGGCAGGAGTGAAACATTCCTGGGAAGTAATCCACAGGAAGAGGTTCAACTTTAGTGCACGTCAGTTACGAAAAAGACGCTCTTTAATTTCTTAGAGCTAAGGCGTCTAACCGAGTCCTACCCTGAGGATACGAGGTGTATGTTTTCCTCATGTGGAGCTCTTAGGATGAATGTGCATGGCAGAGTTCATACTTAAGTCAAAAATATATCTGCTTTGTGCAGGGAGGTTTACCACCTGGGGAGTATCTTTATGAATGCAGTAAAACATTTTTGCCATGGTCCAGGTTTGGGAATTAACTTTTTAAAATGTACCAGCCACACACTGGTACATGGTCGTATTCATTCATATTTTTCCAGCATTTGGCCGGTGACTGGTGCGAATTCCCTACCCTGCTGTGTGCAATCCATCACTCTCGCAGTTCTACAATCTGCATAAAAAAAAAAGAGGCTAAACTGCACTTAAGAGTAGTTTTGTTTGTCCTCCCCTCCTTCATTGACATTCACCAGCCATGTCTCCTTCATTCTCAGTGCCACAAATAGAGATACCTTCACAGTTACACACGAGTTTGCTCATCCACATCCCTCTTTCATCCCCCACTGCCCGACCGAGTGAGCGCGCACAAGGCGGTTTTAGTTTTTTTTTTATATTAAAACGACCCCATGTTTCAAAGTAAAATTTGGCTTCATAGAGCTTTTGAACCCTGAAAGAGTCACAGTTTTTTGATGGCTCCGTGGGCCTCTGGGAAATCTTTTCAAATGCACCTCTGTATTCATCAGGCACACGGGCCGGCATAAAAACTCAAACCAAAAGTTTAATTTTTTCGGATTGATACAGTGCTGCTGGCCTTGTGTTTTTCTTTTTTTTACATTTCATTCAAGGCCACTTGTCTTGAAGCTTGTTGTTTCAAAATATTTGACTGAGGGGAACTTAGCAACAAAAAAAACAAAACAATATGGATTTTACCATTCTATGGTTTCAAGAGCTCCTGTTTGTATTGCCACTAGTCCGTGACAAGCGTATCTGTATTTGATTGGATGGTCTTTTTTGTGAGTAAAAATGTGTGAATCCAGGGTGACAGAAAAGGGATGTGATCTTACTACTTTAGATGTAAATAAAATATGTCAGAAATGCATATTTTACTCTACTTGGCTTGTGCTGAGGATGCAGAAATATGGTGCGATCGTGAGTGTTTCATTGCATATTCTGCGCCGGAAGAGCAACGCCTCGCCTTGGGCACAGATGGAGCATACTGAAGAAAGCAACCAAAGTGCGAAGTGCTCAGTTGGTGAGCATCTTGGTTTCTTATGGTTCGGAGACCAACGTTATTTATGGATTGGCTTCTTTTCTTTTTTTTCCACCATTTGAGCAGGTTTCCTAAAGCAGTGATGTTATTATGATGGGGGAGGGGAGGTGGGGGCTTTCACTGAAAGTGGGCACGATCAAGGTGTGAGAGGTGACACCTTGAGAAGGATTTCTCCCTGCTTGCTTCTGCTCACTTCATATCACACGCTCTGTCTTCTAGCTGACAGGATTACAATTCTCAAAATGTTTTTTTTTTCATACTGGTGCAAAAATAGGAAGAAGAAGCAGTCCCGCCCCCCCCCCCAGTTTCTCGTTTCCCTTGATTATGGAAGCTTCATTGAATGTCTTCCTGTGACAAACAAAGTGGTTTTATCCTGGTCCACATTTTTCTTAACAACCCTTAATAGAAAGTTAATTTACATTTATTTTGTTGCTTTTAGCCAAAGACGGCCTGCATTCTTCACTGAATGAAGTGTCACTGAGAGCAGACATGAAAAACGTAAAGAGAGGTTTTTGGGTGCAGGAAGAATGCTTGCCAAGTATTCCCATGTGTATACATGGCGACAGGGATGATAATAAAAGCTGGGAATTAATAGGGCTCTGTGAATGTCCTTCATCTGGAATAAAGGCTGTTTGGGGAACTGTTGATGCATGTTCAGGCCTGCATGAACACAGACTCTGTCTAAATGTGCTACGGCATGACATGTGTGATGCAGACAGCACTTGTGAAAAGTGTAACAACAACCAAGGCAGATGGGGAAAAAAAAAAATGTCGTCTCAATGAACAATGCAGCTGTGCAGGGGAGGCAATGAATCTATGCAAGTGTTTGAGTGTGTGTGTTTGTGTGTATGTGTGCATCCTCCTCTGACTGAACTGTCTTGAACTCTGTGTTCAGTCAGAGCCTTGGGGAGGGTGCTCAGACTTCTCATCTGCACACCATGCAGCGCGGTCACACTTTTTGATTGGTGGGTGAAAGCTGTGGGGGTATCAAATTTAGGGCTGTGTGTGCGCGCGTGCAGGGAAGCGTTTGACTCAATGAGTTGAGTCTGATGAGGCTTGATTGATGATTAAAAAAAAATTAAAGCTTGCAGTGCTCGAGTGGAGGCCCCCCTGCTGTTAGTGTTGATGTGTGGTATTATGGGATTGCCTTTTGTACAACTGACTGCATCTGGTTGTATCACCGAGTTGATTGAGGCTATGGTGTCCCTGAAGGGCAATTTCCCTGACAAACAGCCGCCAAAAAAGAAACATGAAAAAAACAAAACAGCCACCCGTACAATCACAGTCCACAAGTTGATGCCAAAATCATTGAGAGTCCAAATGTGTGTCCTGAGCTTCATGTGGGCTCAGGGTTTGGACATATGCACTAAAATTAAATCTCCGCATTTTTAAACCACACCCAACTTACGATCGTAATAATTTTTATGGTGTTAAATCTTTCTGTTTTATGTGTTTTTGGGGCTGCAGCAGTCTTATGAAACTTGCATTTCTTCCCGCTTTCCAATATGGCTGTAAAACAAATTAGTTGTGCCGCTGCTTTTAGTTGCCACTGACATTGGACAAACTTTACGGGAAGCAGAACAGTTCCAGGGGACTAAGGAGCCTTTTTCTGCAACATAACTTCCCGTTTAGTAGCAAGAGCGCAAGCCACCATGTTCATTTGTGTTTTGCCCCTATCTCAAGCAATTAATCCATTCTTTGAACAACAGAAGATCAGTGAAAAAGTGACAGCACTGTACTGTTATTTCTTAGTCAAAGTGAACATTTTTTGCAACAACCAAATAGATACTGCATGCAACACATGTCGATAGATCTCCTCGTCATTCTAAATAAAACACTCAATATTGTACGACAAATAAAATCAGACGAAGGCAGCATGCCTGACAACACCCTGAGAGATGAGAGTGCACTTGTCTTCAAACACTCTCATCCTCCACAGGGTCTCCTCAGGATCACACTGTGATGCTGTGTGTGTGTGTGTGTGTGTGTGTGTGTGTGTGTGGGTGTGTGTGCGTGTGTGCATTCTTCAATGCTATGGTAACTTCTGCTCCAAGATCAGCAATTAGTATCTCCCCTATTGTTTGTTTTTTTACACATACCAGTACGTATAACACAAACACACATGCAGGCGGCCAAGCGAACCAGCTCTACCGCAGTATCTACACGGCGTCTTATATTCTACACACCTCCAACACTTAAGCTTTTATCCTCCCTCTACCTCTACGTTAAGCTTCCTTGAACGCTGGTGCCGCATTATAACACCCAGGTCTCAATTCCTGTTACATTTACAGCCAGAGAACATAAAGCAGGTTAGGATGTAGCTATGGCATCAAAGCATTTGCCTTTGATGTTGTGAATATATGTATTAAATCTTTTTTTTTGAGGAGAGGGGATTGTGCAACCGTGTTCAGGACAGAAATATGCCTGCAAATTTGTACCAGTGAAATGCAGGCCCACAAATGCTCACATATATACAATTAAGACCCATTTCAGGTTGATTTTGTTTAGAGGCATTCTGCAAAGCATCTGCTCGGTGTGGAGGCAATGCACTGCAGATGGACGAGAGTAATTGCTAATGCCACACTGTCAGGAGTGTCCAGGTGTTCTAGAGATCTGTTGCATCCTTTTCCATTAGAGCCGAGTGATGGATTAGATTCCCTTCATTGTTGCTTTGTCTCGTTCACTGTTCCTGATATGATCATTTCAATACCTCAGCCCTTTCTTTTGCAGAAAAGCCACTGCTGCATATTTGCCCTCAGTAAATATATCCACCCCTCATACCACATATTGCAGATTTAATTAACTACCCAGAAAAAAAATCTGCTTGCTAATTAGTTGTGTGTCAAGAGTCACAATTGAGGGTATAAATGCAATAGACTGTTTGATCCTTGTTCATATAGAACTCCTCCCCTCCTGAAGCCTGTTCAACATGTACGCTGTGTTTTCACCAGATTTGACGTCTTTGTTTGCTGTCGCTTGTTTAATCTGAATTATAAATGGCACCTTGCATCAGAGCAAACATGGCGAATGAACTTTGAAACCGTGCTGTGTCTTATGTCTACATGGAGAGATGGATCCTCTCATCATGTCAGCTTCCTCACTGAAATATGAGCAGCTCTGCTCGGCCTGTGTTTGAGGCTCACTGAAGCAACTAAGAAGAGATGTTTACATGAAGCCAGGAAAAAAAACAAAAAACAATCCAAAACAGGTTCTGTTCTTTTTTTGGCTCCTGGCAGACACAAGATGTCAACCAGTTTCACTGGTAATCCAATTTAAAGGGTTTAAACTTGGATTTATGATCATCTGAAACTATCCAAATATAAATCTAAAATCACTCTGCCCATTTCCCGTTTCTTCAGAAGACTTGAACATGTCTCCAGTTTGCTGATCTTTAACCTTTATTTCTCTCTTACTGTGGGTCTTTGTGTGTCTTTGTGATCTCTTGTGTGATTAGTTGTCGGTGCGGATATGTTCTGCGTTTCTCTTCCTTGCATTTTCATTTGCATGCTGTTGTTTGCTCGGTAACTGCTGCACCTGATGATGGAGAGATGCTTTCATGATTTGATTTCTACATCTCTCTCAGGATTGTGGAAAGTGGTTGTAAATGATGGTATCTCTATGTTATTACCTCCAATGAAAGCTTACCCAAACTGAATTTACTCTATTGCGTTGCTAATGCAGTTAATTATTTGAAGGCAAAAAAAAAAAAGTTTGAAACATTTGATTCATGAATCTTTAAGTAGATTATGTTGTGTTTCTTTGTTGGTGGGTGGAATGGAGGACTGCTAAATAATACTAATTTGCCACACCATCACACCTCTCTACAAGGTAAACAATGATGAATGGTCCATGCTGCGTTGAGTGGCACCATCGCCCCTACTCTACATCTGTGTCTTCAGAAGCATCTGCTGCTCCCAAGCTGTCAGTCCCACACGTATACACATGTAGACAAACGCACACAGATACAGGAGGATGAACTCATCTGTCTTACAGATGATTGTCAGCAGCCATTCTGCCTGCATCATAACCTTCACTTTGAAAGACAATTCTCTTTAAGCTCAGGAGGCAAGCTGATGCTTTGTGCGGCATGCTTGACTGCCTGGGCTGCCTCATTGTGTCTTGCGGTGCATCTCATTATCAGCAATTCCACACAGCCAATGCTGATATTCTTGCAAAAGCGTCCGCTGGTAATTCAGTGATTTGCTTCTACATACTGTTACGATACGTGCAAAAGTGTATGCAAACAATCCATTTTAAACACTTCTAATCTCACTCATGCAGGAAAGGTTTTTTTTTTGTTCTACTGCAGCTTCATTGGGGTGTAATTTGAAGCTCACACCCACACACAGTTTTAAAGATAAGTACTAAATTATACTGGAGGAGAAGTCTGCTCACCGCTTGAATGAATGTTGAACACATTTGCATTTAGCTCCCATAGATCATTGCAAAAAAAAAAAAAAAAAAGAGAGAGATATGTGGAAAACAGTGTCATGGTGATTAACGACGGGTCATGTTTTAATAGTTTGTTTGCTGTTTGCTGAGGTCCTAGTTTGATTTTAAACCAACAGCACCTTTCAAAGCCCCTCTTTGTCTCCGGTCTGCCCTTTCTGCCCTTTACTCCATCATTTCTGCAGAGAAGACTCTCCATTTTCATCTGGCTCTCTCCTCCATTCATCTCATTTCCTAGCGAAGCTGCTGCTCTTGCAGGGGCCGGAGCATAAACAGAGCAGCAGAGCGGCCGATAGCATCTACAGATGTGCCGCCAACATCCCCCAGATAAGAACCAGTAGCAGCTTGCCCTTCTCCAGCAAACAATAGAGCTCCCACTGAAATGTGTGGAGGGAAGACGGAGAGGGGAGGGGAGGGGAGGGGAGGGGAGATAGGGACGGGTGGAGACAGAGTGAATGCGACTGGCAGAGTGATGCATTGAAAGAGAAAGAGAGCACAGTGGCAGGAAAAAGGCTTAAAAATTGGAAAGGAGAGGTGCTGTAGGGAAGGAGGGGGTGGGGCTAATGAACGGGAGGGGGGGGGGGTGAGTATGGAGAGGTTATCCCTGCTTATCTGTGTGTCCATCAACAAGAGGACAGGGGTGTGTTTGGCTCCTTTATCTGGATGGCCTGTTGAGCCAGAGGAGGGTGGATGGGGCTCTTCATTCCAGTGCAGGGGGGGGGGGGGTGTATAGCTCGGAGCCTTAAGGAAACAAGCACTTGATGAAAGATGTGAGGACGGGCGGGACAGTGATAGCCACTCTCTGTGGCACCTGTGTTGGATTTGATTGACATCTCCTTCATGCACTCGCCCGACATTGGAGGCAGCTCTGTGCAGCTTCTCTCTGCATCCTCCCTCACCCCCCCCCCCCTTACACTGATAAGGGAGCAAGAGAGAGGGGAGGGGTCAAGACAGAAAGAGCAAAGGGATGCACGGTCATAGTGCCAACACATTTATCTGCGCTCGGGTAATGGGAGCAGCAGCCGCCACTGTCTCCAGTGGCAACGACCTCTGCAGAAGGTTAGCCTCAAATGGGCTAAGAATGAGCTAAATTCCTGGTGATAAAATAAGACACCTTAACATGATTAAGGGCCCTAATGCAATCAGTTTTGTTTCAGCTACAACTCAATTACCTGTAATGAAAAAGGGCTCTTTTCCCAATAGATACTGTTTGGCGTTTGCTTGGCTGGAGGTCTGACTGTGAACAGGTGAAACACACGAGACAGACACATGAGAAGGAGCACAGATATGTGATCCTCGGGAAGGAGAGATTAAACGCTTACATGGTGACTCAAAGTAAGGATCACAAGAACTTTGAAGTCAAGCACAGACACACAGTCACGCCAATCTGCTCTCTCGCAACGATTAAAAGATCGGCATCCTTAAAAAACAACAACATTTCCCCGCAGCTGAGTTCACCACAACAAAAGTAGGTAAATTATTTAGTTCTTGATGAAAATGAACTTCAGCTAATTGGACAACAGATTTGTTGTTTAAGCAATTTGTCCAGCTACAAGTGCATGAATTATTTCCGCAGATATGACGATTGTCTGCTTTTAAAATTAATATCTTTTGGTTCTGTTTCAATTTTAGAGACACCACCTTGAACTCTAAGAAGCGTTTCTTTCAATAGAGCAGACAAAGTGAATCAACTAATGAAATGCTTGTGAGGAAAAAGAATGAAATTATTTATTAGTTCAAGCCATTTATCGGAATTAATTCACAAAAGAAGCTTGGCTTTCGTCTATATGGCTCTGTACAGTGTCCAGTGAGCGCTGTGTGGGCGCGGTCACTGGACGGATGACTCGTAGTGAGTATTGACAGTTTTCATCCTTGTGGAGAAGAGACTATGAAACCGGAGCTTTTCCATTTTGTATTTCTTTGCTTTTTGTTACATGCTGACTGTATCTAATTGTTGTAGTTTAATTACAGCTTTTTGAGTAGATTATTGGCTCTATGCTTTATATACACTGATGATAATGAATCTTCTGTTTGGCCTTTCTTTTATTGTCTACCCTCTTAAAGCAGCAGGACTACTATATTAATGTACTGTATTATACTGCCTTCTAAGACTTTACACAGAGATTCTATGGTTCAGGACTTCCAACTGAGGGTTCAATGCCCTGTTTCTATGAAAGTAATGATTACTTAAAGGGATGTTTGGACGAGTGTAACTTTGAAACTCAAAAATATGAATTTAAAAAACTTGGTTTCTTACTTACAAGTCTCTTCTCAAAAATCTTGACTTAGACTTGCCCTCTTCAGACTGGATTTTTTTTGTTCTTGTTATATTGCCAATTTAATGAGCTAGTTGGATTTTGTCACAAAAAAATGCTATATTACATTTCACATCCTTTTTTTATATTTATTTGTTAAAACAATCAATACAAGCACATTGATGGAATTGTAACAAACATTTTTGAAGAGGAAATCCTGATATTTCTAGTTGATATTCCCATGGCAACTGACCTGGGCCTGTCATACGTCCATCTCAATCCATCACCACCATGACCCTCCTTTGGGTTTCTCCTCTGTCCTTTCAAACATCAGGCAATCAGGAGCTGTCAGAGTGCCAACGGTGCTTCATCCTGATGCTTCATTTCACATGTAGACTCAACTGGTCATGTTTGATTTCAGTTCATGCGGGATGTTTTTGTGTGAAACTAACATTTACAAGTATGAGAGAAATCAAGCAGCTCGTCAGACTCACGACGTCCACAACAGACAGACAGGTTACTGACATTTGTTTGAGCAGCTCTTTCACAGTGATTGCCCTTTAAAGTTCATTTATACTGCCTATCTTCTTGACTGTGCTGTAAAAACCAAGCGAGAAATCTCTTCTGTAAAGAATGAGAAATGTAATTTGGCGGAGGTGTCTTTTTTCTCTGTTGTACTCTGAAGAACAGCTGCGCCTCGGGGCCCATCCGCTGATAGTCATAAATGTTTAGAAGGGGTGTTCTGTGGCAACATCTGGTCTTACACCCAGCGTGTTTAGGCAGTTAAAAATAACCCTCCCCTGGCTCAGAGCTGTCAGAGAAGTTAGCTTAACATACTTAAAGCTTTACGCAGGTTGAGGATCAATGTCTTCAATACACTAGCACTACTTCTATACAACTTTTTAGTCATCAAATATTTTATTTTTTAACTATAGAGGTTACATTAAATGTGAAAGCAAATCATTGACATCTACATACACACAACTTATTTCCTCTTCATTCTTAAACTTTCCCTTTCCTCCATGTGTGACAGGTCCACAAAAGTAAAACTGTTTATTACGTCAATAATGAACATATGGATCTATAGATATGTTAAAGCACACACATACAAAACAAAAGCAAGCAAGCCAAGATTTTTTTTTTAAATGCATTTAAAACAGATCAAATCCAATATTACAGAAAAACTGTATACAGTCAATGATGTTCTGATATTTCACACTAGGGCTGGAACAAAATATTGATATGACAATATATCTTTGTCCTGGATCGCTGGTGCCAAATGTTGACATTTTAATTAAAAAAAAATAATAATGTAAATTTGACTCAGCGCGTAACTACCTAGTTTAACCTCATGTTTGCACTTCTGACAGGAGTGAGGATAATGTGAACAGGAGTGAATTGGCCAAAGATGAAGTTGACAGCTCTTAAAATTGGCATTTTGTATTTTGAGTAAACAAGTAATTGTGATGTGTCATTAGGGCACCGCCACACACACACACACACACACACACTAATAGACCTTTTCAAACACTGGTAACACACACACACACACACACACACACACACACACACATAGAACTACACAAAAGAATACAACAGACTAGAAAACATAGAATGATGTTAATTTATTGTAAGAAAGGCTAGAAAAGCACAACACACGCTTTTTCCATGTATAGACTTTAGTACTGAGAGGACATACAAAACTTAACAAATAGACACACAGGTGTGTTCATCTTTATATGTAAAGAGCAGCAGACACCCCCTCTCTAGATGGCTTGCGACCCCCACCCGACACTTTGGGAACGTCTGTCCTATTGTTTCCAATCGTATCAAATGGTATTGTGAATTTCCCTGTAATTTCCACCCCCATCACATACATTGTTTAATTTAGTTTTATTTTATTTAGAGCCTTGGACCGAGTGTGTATTGAGTTATTCTTCTCGCTGTTGGTTCAAACTATAGAAAGGTTAATAAGATGATCCAATAGTTAATGAATCCAATGTGATATTTAAAGCTTATGTAGGGGCTTCCACTTCAATACATCCACCTCCAGATGTCGACAAGGAAATCAAATGTTTTTTACTGGCTGCCTCCTGCCATCACTGTCTTTTGGTTGTCCTATTAGAAATGTAACAACTGACTGAGATGTCAGTCCGGGCACTAGTTGTATTTTAAGGGTTTTTTCCTGTTCTTTCTTCAGACACTGAGTGGTTATAAGGTCAGGATATGCTCTTTCTGTCATTTTCTGCAACCAAGAGATATTTTTACAGCCCGGTAGGTAAAAGAAGAAGCCCCGTCTGAGGTCGCATCCTCTGGAACGCCATCCATCCATCTCCGTCTGGTGTGTGCTCACAACACAGGCGTATCTGTGTCACGACGTGTGTACGGTTTTGTGATTGCCATTGTTCTCACACATCACAGAGTTCAGAAGTAGTGATTCATATTGAAGCTGCAGTCTTCTCACTTGTAAACTTACTGTTTATTACATGTTTCAGTCTGCTTAATGCTTATTTTAGTCAGCAGCTCTATTTGAAGGATGCTTGTAAATTGGTGTCATTGTTATCTGATTTATGTTTCTGTGTCATGACTTATTTAAGGAGGGAATTTAGATTTTTTATTTATTTTTTGGATTCAACATTGTCTATGTTGTAGCAGTCACTCCCTGTCACATGTCCATGTTGCTCAAAAAGACAGATATGTTGATGTGATGACACATGCAGCCGGCGCGTTTCATCATTTCCATCGTGTGTCGGGCTTGTCAGGCTTCATACATGATGAAGTGCCTCCATGACTTCTTTATTAGATTCCACCACACAGTCATTAATTAATCCTGTTTGCTTTCTTGTCAATCATGGGAGACCTCCCACCTGTCACACACCCCCCCCCCCCCCCCCCCCCCCCGACATCATGAAGGTTTCTGTTGCCCTTTAATGAGTGAGTGTGTGAGTGAACAACTAAAGCGAACGTGTTTTTCCAAACCTGACAAGACCTCAAACTTTCCCTCCCTTCTCTTAACTTTCTTTAGTTTAAAAGCAGACTCAGTTTGCTTTCGTCCAAGTTGAGTGAACAGATTTAAGTAGCTGGCTCATGTGTATTTTTAGATGAACACCCACATTCTTGTCTCATAAACTGGTGGCTTTAAATCTGTTATATCATCCCCCTATCAAGCCATACAAGCTTTGTAATTAAACATTGAGGTTGCCTTTCTACAATACTTAAGTCTGCCCCACATTTTGACCACATCCCATATTCATATAAACCAAAAGAAACGAGAGCAACAAACTCCCTCTTGGCATAAGATATGAAGAATTTATTCTCCTGTTTTCATGTAACATGCACAGCCGCTGAAGAACATCACTAAAGCTGAAGCCCTCACAGCTAAACTGCACAATGATCTAGGCTGCATTAGTGAGATGGAATCATCCTTTTTTTTCCCCGTGTACCATAAACCCTGGAGTGCCTTTTATTAAGAGTGATAATGAAGGGTGAACACTGTTGTGTTTGGAGGGACTGTGTTTGAGTGGCTTTTGCAATATAATGAAATTAAAGTTGTAAAACAGATGAACCAAAGGGATATATAAGCAGCTGTCTCTCAAAATATGGATTTTACTTCCTATCAGCTTTCATTAGGTTGCCCGCTAAACCCTCCCCTTTTTTTTACACACACAGCATGCCTTAATGTAATAGTAATCACACACAACCACATTTTTTAGCAATGAGCAATTACATTTCTTTCATATTTCCTGCACCAAACCCTGTGAGCGTTTGTGCCCAAAGTGATTTCTCAGAAACCCAAAAGTAATCAAATCACTGGCTGTTTAATCCAAACATGAAAGTAAAACATGAACCCTGAAATTGGTTTGCATATCGCTCAAATAGGCTGAGCAATTCTTGAGTAAGTAAATGTGTCTTTTATTCAAGCTTTAATCCATCATTAGAAAAAATCTGAATAAAAACATAGCATGGAATCTTTTTGACTGTTCAAATTCTGAACAAGGTGCACAAAGATTTTCTCTACTTTGAACTCACAGTGAGAAACAATTTCATATTGTACAGCTGTACAAGCTTACACAATAAGTCGGGTCCCATAATGAATCTGCTGTATCTTTAATAACATTTCTGAGAGTGTGTAAGGCAGAAGTTTTTATGTAAACATTTAGTTTTTCTGATTTGTCTGAACTGCATAGCTATGCAAGACGTGACGCTGAATGGCATGATTTGCTGTTATGGAGGAAGGCCTTAGAAATATTCTGCCCTAAAGCTCTGAAACCTTCAATTAGAGAATTAATTATCACTTACGCTGCAGCTGGCCTGAAAGAGGCACTGAACTGAACGAAGTAAAGTACACATTGTACAGATAGACTTCAAGGAAAGAAACTGCATGTAGACCTTAGCCTTGCCTTTGTTTTAGATTGAATTGTTTCTTTTTTTGGGTTCCTGCCACTCCCTCTTTCACCCTCACTCTCAGATTTGTATTGCCATTGCTTGGATGTCTTCACACTCTGTCTAATTTACTTTCATCCGTTGTTGGATCTATCACATGTTTTGCTGAAATTGGATGTTTTGTAGCTCTGCAAACTTGGTTCTGCTGTGTCTGGTCATTTTGTGAAATGAATCAATGCTTCATCTAAATGAGTTTGGATGTATATTGGGAAAGGTGGGGGCTATTGATGGTGTCATTATGGTTCTTCTTTAAAGGAACACCTCTCTCCCTTTGGATGGTCATACACCAGAAAAATATCAATTTGTAACACTCACTGTATTATCGTGGTGAAGGGCTTTAAATCAGTCGTTTAGTGTAACCTCTTACTTTCAACCTGACTAGTGTACTTCAATTTCAGGTATCAATTTCCTGCAATTCCCGGGATTACTTTAACCAAACCACAGAGAATGGGTGTGAACTTGTTGAATCCAAAGAGGGGGAATAAGAGAGAAGGAGTGGAAATAAACACTTGATAACAATTAGATTCCCTGTTGTGGCTGTGCTACACTCTGGTCTACTGATTCTGCTATCAGTGAATGATCTCTCCTCCCTTTGTGATGCATTTGTTCCCTCTTATTGTTCCCTCTTCCTGATGTCGACTGTAGACTGCAGGGAACCTGGTGTTTGACTCTGAGGCTGACACCAAAACCAAACATTAACTGCTGATCTCCTTATCGTCTGCCATCCAGCTTCATTGCAGAAGTGCTGGAAGGATCTTGAGATTAAATCACATCAAATAATTTTGTGTCGGTTGTGAGCGATAGTTATTGCCAATAAGTACGCCATTAAACGATAAACCTGACCCAGCAATTGAAAATGAAACTCCATTAACTTGGCTTTGCAGTTCTTTATATTTTTAAAGTTTCATTTAAGGCTATATGACAAAAAGTGTATTCAGGGTAAAGAAATTCAGTCGATATCAATACTTAACATAATAAATATCAAACCTTTTTTTTTTTTTAAGTTCAAATTTAAAGGCAGATTTTTTGCTCCTGAGTGAAAGTCGAAGAAACCAGATGGTTTATTGTTGTTTAACCTTCTATATTGTCATAACATGACAAACTATACTTGATCAGAGGAACGTTTCACCCTCATAAGCACAGTGCATGGTGCAGGGCAGTAACACCTACTGGCTCGGTGCTTGCTGAGGGTCCACACTAACAGTTGTTTGGTCAAGTTTTTGCTTTCAGTGTCACAACGGGTGATATTATTTCAAATGGTTGAAAAGGTTTCTGGTGTTGCCAATTTTAGCCTCACATGTCTTCTGGTGTAACTATTATTTTAAACCGATCAAACATTTTTTATATTTAAACTGAGATAACTTAAATCACAAAATTTATTAAATCGCAAAAAATATTATTAGTCCTAGTTTCATTCAAATGTAAGTGTATTTTTTTTTTTTTTTTTACATTGTAATTTTGCCGTTAACATTTCTTTCACACCTCCTTATTTGTTGTGCCAGCAGGGGGCAGAAGCTACAATTATTGTCATCCAGCTCAAGTTTCTAATTCAGTCCATTTTAGTTAAAGGAAATCAATTGGCTAAGAGATAAGATATGTTGTAGTACGCATGATTTAATCAGTCTCCCATAATGCCTGTAGGCATCACTGGTCCAGCAAGGGCAGAATGATTTACTTTGTTTCCGTCTCTCTTACTGAAACTTGATGATTGAGCATACTGTTTAGTGTTTTTTTTGTTTTTTTTTTGCAGTTTGTGAAAGTGTTAACTGCAGAATTGATAGTTCAAATAAAACTGCTGTTGTGAGACACACTTTTGAATTGGTTTTCCTGAAAGCATTGACAATTTCGGTTTCTTTCTTTTTTATCAGATGCTGCTGTAAAAATGTGTTCATTTGTGGAATTACCATATAGAGTATTCCTTTTTTTATCCTCTTTTTTTATGAATACAGTGTTTTGTTTCAGAGATAAATAAGAACCCATCTGCACTGTAATGCTATCCATGGATATTATATCATAATGCCTCTGAATCTATTCTAGTCAGAGTCAGTTGAAGTCACAATGAATATTTACATAAATTGCATTATTGAATTGAATATGCTGGAAAAATGTTTGTATGCAAAATGTACCTGTTTTATCGGCCCCAATTAGTCAAATAGGTCATTTCTATGCTAATGGAAACCAAAACAATTGAAGCATCAGCTCCCTCCTAAACAATAGTGTGTAAGTGCCCCCCCCCCATTCAGATGATGTTTTCAAGTCAAATCTGATCTGGTAAGTGAAATCAGTTAGTCTAAATAGCTTGAAGAATACAAAAACAGAGGAAATATGGTTTATACATTGCAAATTTCCACAGTGGAAAATCGTTTTACATTAGAAGTCCAAACACAGCACTTTGTCAGGCTGTATCCATATAAGGAGCTACAACCCCTCTGGGTAACCCCAAAAATGTAAGCCAGTCTCTCTTTTTCCTTAATTACTTATCCTGACTCTGCTTGAAAATATGTAACATAGAGCAGCTCTGTTGTACTTCTGAGCCAAGGTGAAAGGAAGCCTTTCTGCAGCCAGTTCTTAATTCAGCTGAATCTAGAGGGAGATCCTTAAAGCCTTCTGCATATTCCATTAAGCTGCTCATTGTTATTCTATACCTGATTTTAATTAAGAATAGTAGGAACCCAACTGTGTGATTTAACTGTATGTCTGAGCGCGTGTGCATGCGCGTGGCTGTGTTACGCTCGAGGCATAGCAGACAGTCGTTCCGCCTGTTTGTAGCTCTCTGCTGCACAATTCTTTCCTGCTAATCTCCATCCAGTGATGGACACATTCATTCATTAGCATTCACATGATTACAAGCTCTGCTGGTAAAGCCAAGCAGATGATGTAGGGTCTGGTGAATCTCACTGCACACTTCACAAAGGAGGCATTTGGTGCCACCACTTGGTTAACAGCTTTATTTTCCAGGAAAATGTTGTTTAAAGGCACAACACGTTCAGCCGAGTCACATTTAGCCCACATTTATGCTTTATGAAATGAATAAAGAGAGTGCTTACCATTAGCATAAAACTCTCTTCATTTTGGTGTTTTGACCGATCAGACATTATAGCTCTGTTGGAATCATTTGGCCTCATCACACTCTGGTAATAAGTGTTGAGATTGGCAGTACAGCTCTTCACTTCAATTGATGGCGCTGAGCAAGGGGCTGGAAAATGAAGCTCCCATCCAGTCGATTTAAACGGAGAATTGTGATTAATTGGAATCGATGGTGTTAGCATCGACGCTCACCACTTCCCATCTACAACTCCCTGCCCTGACTCAACAATTAATGTGCTTGTGCTCACTTTGACTACGCGGCATAACTCACGTAAATGAACACACACGCATATTTGAGACTTCATAATTAGAAGCATCTATTTCATTAACGCTGGCTGTTACAAAGGCCACATCTTAAGTCGCACACACACACACACACATTCACACTCCCTTAAGACACAGCGAACTGATGAACTCAGCCTTCAGAGATGTGATGAGGCTGGAGGAACAAAGGCTAAGTCGATTAAGAGCTGGAAGCAGAGACACTGCAGTCTGAAACTTCTGGCCGCAGTCTGAACTTGAGCTGTGAGTGGACAAAGTTTTCTCTCCTCTCTGTAAAGGTTCAGCCTCGGCGGGATCAGAATTTCTAGTCATTCCTGCAGCTGGATTTCGAGGCTCTCTTGTGTCATCTTACGGGCCAAATGTCAAGTCTAAGGCCGTTACGTTAAGGTTAGGTTGTATCTTTAGCTATTAGGCCTCAGGGAACATTAACTCCGGGCATCATCTTTTGAAATGTCATCGCTCCTCGGGCCAAAGGATTTCCATTCCTGCGTATAGAGGTCTGTCTAAAGTGAAACATTTCAGATTCCGCTAGTGTTGCCTTTTGTTTGACTCCTTCATATAAATACAGTTATGTAACAAGCAGAGAGCTTTGTTGTTTGATCTTTAAAAAACTGCAAGTGGTTTAGTGTGCTTTGAGGAAACATATTTGTGAAATATTTATTTTTCTCATGTGGAGTACAAATATGTTACATTTGCCGGGTATCAGAAATATTCCACTTTAAAAAACAAAGAAGTTACCAAGAGTGTAAATTCTTTCCAAATGTCCTGCTGTACAAAGAAAAAGTAAAAGAGTCACTAAATTAAAAATACAAATCGAATCAAGGCAAAACAAATCTACAATCTATGTGAATTCATTATTACATAATGTGCTTCTTTTGTTTTAGATGACAGTAACAACTGTTAAGCAGCCCATTACAAAACCTACGGTAGCATGTTTATCTCAGCTATCTTTGCACTCTTAAGCAAATGCACCATCGTCTCACTGTCTGAAAAATCTTGTGGTTATTGTTGATTATAATTTATTTAGTTATTTTTTTTATATCAATTTGTATCCATACATCTTTACACATTAGTTTTATGTTTGAGCTCATCGTTGTTATAATTAGTATGAATGGCTTTTTCTGTGTTTGTACAGTGAGAGCAATGTGAAACTCTACATGAAAAACTACATCAACCAAAACATATCCTTTAAGGCTGATTCTAATTCTGCAATCAGCAAAACAGAGAAAGATTAAAAAAAACAAAAAAACATGAGCCTACAGTTTACAGTATCAAAGATCGTTACATTCAGATTGATTGGATTCATTATTACTTTCAACACCGCCATCATATAACTTCTCTTCTCTCTACACAAATATCCCTTGAACTATTTCTATTTGTCCTGATAAATTAAATATTTATTGAAAGCCTGATGAATATCCTAGAATTCCCCCTGACGCTGGCTGGACTGATTGCACATCCTGCAGTTCAGCTGCTTATCATAAAAACAGTATTCGACTTATCAACGGCCTTCACTAAGTCTAATCTAAATGATTCAGTCGAGAGTGTTTTTCCCTACTCTGGCATGATTAAACAGAAGGTGATTGACAGCTTTGATACAAAAATATCAGAACTGGAATCAGCTAATCCCATATTAGCTGAACTATTGTGCCGAGATAAACACAGAGAAGCTGTGTGTGTGTTGGACCAGGAGAGAGTGTGGAGCTGTTCTGGGGCCTTATCTTTAAGTGTGATTTACCCCGGAGCCTCTCTCTGCAGGACATTTAAAGAGCTGTCTGCAGGTGAGAGGGGGCAGAGACACCAATAGTCACTCAGCGAGTTTCAGCAACACTTTCTTGAGAAAAAGCACAGTTAAAGCAGGAAAAGCTGCATTCATAAATAGATAAACAAGTCTGTTTTTTTCATCCTTAGCCACACATATTTTTATCCAGTCATGTCTCTCTGACACACACATTTCCAAGGAGACAAACACAGTCAGCCCAAAAACTCAAGAGGCCCTCCATGGTAATAACACAGCATGATATTCTCTTTAATGTAGACCGAGTGGCCTCGTTACTTTTTTAAAAAACAACCCTTCCCTCTTCGCTAATAAACCCAAGAATACTATTTGCAGTTTACACATTGTAAGTTCTTTTTAATTGAAGCTATTGTGTGCAGTTGTTTCAGATGCGGCCCGCAAGTGTTGGTTTCAGATCAATGGCTTCAAACGCAGGAAATAATTATTTTGCGTCGAGATGAAAGTGGGGGTACAGCAGCACAAACAGCCTGTGGATCCAGCCTTTTTTTAATTAGTGCTGTGTGTCTACTGCTCTGCGTGGCAAATTAACATCCACCATTTGAGGATAAGTGATTGTGCTGTACAAGTCTATGTGTTTATGCATGCAGTTTTGCCTGTGCAGGAGATCGTGTGGTAGGCGGGGGGTTGAACTTACCTGGCATTTTGAACTCCTGAGACTCTTATCTTAAATGTATCGGAGGATGTCCTGTCCAATATGGGATTTTGTCTTTTTGCTCAGAAGATTGTAAAACCTTAAAAACACCTTCTTTGCCTTCTGTGTATCCCGCTATTTGTTTTTTTTCCATCTGGTTTGATGAAAGTGTGATTTACTTCAAACTGTTTTGAAACAAATTTGGTTGAAAAATGAATACATTTAGAATTTAATAGAACTAAAAATGAGGCTTACGTTACAGTACTTTATTTATAAGGACAAAACTTCACTAACAGTTTTCAGATTGTTATGCAGATTTAGCAAAATCCTGATTGATCCAAAACCACTTTACACAAGCCGGAAAAGCAGAAACCTCTCACCAAATATCCAAAATCCAATATCCCCCCCCCCCCCCCCCCCCCCCAGGAAATCCTCCCATGTAAAATCCAAGACACCCAAAGAAATGTCCTACCACCTCTAATATCTGTAATTCTGTTCCTGCTCCCACTGAGTGCCGTTTAACATCCTTGTCTTGTGTTCGTCTTTCAGGGATGCCCAGGTTTGCCAGCCAGCCCACGGCAGCCTCTGCTTATCTGGGGAGCAGCCAGGTGATGGCCTGTGAGGTCAACTCTGATCTGGTGCCTTTCACCCAGTGGGAAAAAGACCGCCTGCCCCTCGAGCTGAGCACCAGACTCCTCCAGCTGCCCAGTGGGGCCCTAGTGATCAACAACGCCTCAGAGTCCGATGCAGGCCTTTACCGCTGTGTCGTGGAAAATGTGGGGTCGTCAAAGGCGAGCGAAGAGGCCCAGCTCCAGATTCTACCAGGTAATCTCAGCCCCTCCCCCCCCCCCCCCCCATGCAGTTATATTAATGATTGATTCTGGATTTTAAAGCTCAAGTGTGAATCACAAATGATACCTCGTGAAACTTCACATTTGTGTGATACTGTTCCTTCATTGTTATCTAATAGTGAAGCAGTTTTCTGCTTGTCCTCATTTGTTCCCGTTAATCAAACATGTTCACATCCTTGATTACAGAACTATTATGTGGGCGCCTCTATTGTAGAACCTCTTGTGCAGTTAATTACAATTAAAACATAGCTCATTGCATCATTTGATTGCAGGGCTACATGGTGTCCTCTCTGGGTTGCTCGTGTCCTTAAGCATGTAGAAATCAGCCTAACTGTGATGGGGGACGGTTCAGTGCTTAAAAGAGTGGTAGACCTCCCACTGGGGTTATCAGTGATGCTCGCAGTAACTCAGTCGACGCTCGAAAGGGGGGCTGAATTCCACTGTGGCAGTGTGTCGTCTCACCCCTCTGAAAGTTTTATTTACTGAGTTGTTAAGCACCAGGCTCTTGGCAGCACAGAGAAGATATTAGAGGTCATAAATCAGACTTCAACAAGACCCCAGTGGGGGTCTTTATCTCTGTATCTCCTCCAAGGATGTGTGGTGGAGGGGCTACAGGCTGAGAGTATGCAGAAGAAAGAACTCATGAAGCTGTGTAAGGAAATGGAAACCATTTTGTTCGGATGCTGCCAGATGTTGGAGAGCTAGATATACATTTATAGTTATTTGGTCCCTTTGAAGTAAAAACAAATCAGTTTGAGAATGAGCACGGGTATTTCCAGAGAGAGATGTTGGACGTCTGAAAGAGCTTGGTGTTAAGAATTTTATACATTTCTACTTTGTAATTATAATTATGAATTTAGTTTTATAGAATTACGATCTAAACTAAACTCAAAATGCTTTTAGCTACTTTATATATATATATTTTAAGCGACACTCGGTTAGTCGCAGCTGGAATTATATTACACCACTTTGAACTTCTAAAGAGCTGCGACAGACATGGACACAGACATTAATCATCTGAACATTCTTGGTTTGTATGTCAGGGCCCAACCGCTCATCAGACACGAGTTCTTTTGAAGTTTCTTTGAGACAGACGACATCCGTTATTCAGCAGGTTGCTGCTCTGCCTTACTTTCTCACCCTGACATTAACCTCGGCCCTTAACCCCGACATTTTTTCTCTCTCCTCTTAAGAAACCGGAGACGAGAGGAAGCTGGAGTTCCTGGTGCAGCCCGCCTCTGTGACGAAGGTGGTGGGCGCCAGCGTGCTGCTGCCCTGCGTGGTCACCAGTTACCCTGCGCCGCAAGTCCGATGGATGTTTGGAGACAAGCTGGTAGAAGAAAGGTATGAGCATGAAATCTGGCTGAAATGTTTAATTTACCACCTTTAGATCCAATTCAGAGTGAAAGAGGCTCTAAAGGCAATTCAGAAGTGGTTGTTTAAGGTACTTTTTAATAGTCAGTGTATTACTTGGAGTATATCGAGGTAAGCAGGATCTCTTGTTTGCATAAGCTGGCTAGAGGATGAACAAGGGAACCAATTTGTGCATGTAGCTTTACAAGAGTTAACAGAATAAGTTTGCTTTTACTCGTATGTGTATATAATACAAAAACAAGTGTATGCTATATTTCAAACATTTTAACTGCCTCTCATTGTCGTCAGGCAGCCCTTTCTTTCGGCACTATGTATACCTCAGCTGTAAAACTTTTATGTCCCTGCATATGCCCTGCAACAAAAACTCTTGAGGGCCAGCTGCTCAGGTCAGCAGTTTATGGAACAAAAACAAGAAGACACAAATGAGTGACTAAGACAGACACAGTAAAGTTAGGTTTAACGGTGGATGCAGGTAGAAAGTTTTCAAAGTATTTCATCTTCTTTGATATCCTTGAAAGATATGTTTGGATTCAGTGTTAATTGCCACAATACTTTCTGATCTGAACAGCTAACGTGTTTGCAGCATGCATAAAAAACATACCGGTAGATGTTGTACAGTTGAGAGAAATGTAGTGCCAAAGGAAAAGGGCTACCTGATGGCGAGGTGAAGCAGTGAAAATATTCAAAATATATCATCTGATATCATTTTTTTATAGAACATTTTACTGCTATGCTTGTCCATGTGCTGGTTTTTAGCTTAGCTTTCACTTGGTAACTCCAGCAAGCTTCTCCATCCACTATAGTTGACGCACTGTTATAATAACAAACTGATACATTCTTCTTTACTGTAAAAAATAAAATGGTTTATCCTAAAGTAACTCTTGCAAAACCACTTAAAACATCCAAACTATACCTTTAAATGTCACAGGTTTTTTTTGGGGCTTCTTTCTTGACTCTCTGGTGTATAAGCTGGTGTATTTTTCTTTAATTAAACCCTTTTAAAATCAACCATACCATTTTAGGTTCTCAGTATTACATTGCTGTGCTCGGCATTCCTCGGCTAGCTTTTAAAAAAGCAACACAGACCATGATGTACTTCTCTTTACGTTCTTGCTGCCTCTGGTATCCGAAAGCTATCTTGTTAGTTTTGGAACTTGCTCCCCAGAGGTGTTAATGCCATTCTGCCACTGCTACCTAGAGAGCCCCAGGAGTGGGACCTGAACGTGCCAGCGGAGCCACTTCAGCTGGGAGAGGAGGCTTTCGGGGTTGGCAGCTGAGGGGAAGTTCACAAATTAAGAGCCGAGACTGTGTGTCACAGCGCCTGTGCTCTAACTCCTTTGGCTCTCATTAGCTCAGGGAGGGCGGCTCAAATCCCTCAGAGGGAAGTGCTTTGGACATGGGAAGTTTGATTCTCCCCTATTAAAATTGCACTTTGTTTACCTAACCTCCGTGTACAGGTCCTGCAGAATAATACCTCAGCAGCTTGTGTGGTCAGCAGAAAATAGCTGAAATGTGGCTAATTCTTTTAAACCCAGCCCCAGAACGGGAATTCTACATTCATTCAAATTACATGTAAGGCCATTACAATGGTAACCACAAGGCTCCAATGTGGTGTGAGCTAGAATATCATTAAACTTTCCAACAATTAGCCAAGCACAGCGTCAAATTTCAAGTTTAATGTTTTAAACACCTGTGGAATTGTCCGTGAGTACACGTGACCTCCAGTGGGAGCTGGCTAAAAAGGAACTGATTAATCCACCTTGTATTAATTACAAAACCCCATCCAGCCTGCGCACACACACACTCCCCCTAGGGTGTCTGCGTCGGTAATTAGCAAGCAAACTCTGAACAACCAGGGAAGTCTCTGCAATATTGGAGTGGACCCCCATGCCTTCAGAGCAAAAAGGGATTGTGTGGCGAATACATTAGTGAGGCTATTCCTTTGATTTCAATTCGACATTGACGATTAAAAAGAAGAGCAGTGGAACTTTCGTTTTTCTCCTTGAGAGTCTCCTGTCCCTCTTAGGCATTACATGCTAGATAGAAGAGCAGCTGTCAATTAAAAACTGGTGTGGCATGTGGTGTAAAGGAGACGGAAAGAGGGATCTGCAAAGAGTGTCTAATTGGTCTTTGGTGCACATCGCAAACGGCCTTGAAAGTGTAGACATGAGATGAAAGTTTATGAAGATGTGTCAAAGCTATCAATTGCAAGCAGGGTGACTCACTGACAGCGGGGGGATTATCACATGGAGCTTCGGCTGCCGATGCTTCCACTTGGTCATGTTTCGTATTACTTTTCTGTTTCTCTCAGCCTGTTTTCAAAATAGCAGAACGCCAGCTTATCCTGAGCTTCAGATAATGTAATTGATTCAAAAAAATTGAGCAACATGATGAAACTCTGTTTTTGGTATTTTTAGAGAATGCTGATTCTGGGATGTCTGGCTCCCCTAAGTAATAATTTTTTTTAGTCGTTGTACTTGCTGACTCACTCTCAAGAAGCACTTTGGGATCCCTTAAAACTAGACGCATTTGATTCCTTCAGAAGTCTGTTCAAAATGTGCCATAAAGAGGATTTGGTTTTAGTTGGATTTCTGTCTTAAGTCTTTGAATAGACTCATTAGTATGTTATTCATAACCTGCCAAAAAGCAGACATTGCTGTTTTTTTATGTATCATCTGTCCACATTGCCATGTAGGATTTACAGCTTCTATAAAACTCTTTGATGTCGGCATTGACAGATGGTGAAAGAGAGCAAGGACCTGAAATTGAATTTTTCAACAGGTGGTTGTCTTACTCTGAGTTAGAGAGAAATTCATCTCTCTGCTGTGTTACTGTATCGTTGAAAAGTTTTTTATTTCTTTCATGTCTTTTGACTTCTGAGTTGGTGGCTGTGCATATAAGGAGGCTGTAGTCAAAACTTCCTGATGAGACTTTGCAGAGACAAACTTCTTATATCAGATCCGACCCTGGGGTATTTTCCTTGAGTGTAATCATTTGAAAGAACACATTACCATATTTCTATTCGGGTTTATTCTGCTCACTTCACACTCTCTTAGTTCTCACACACCTACACGGCTGGTCTCTTACTGCACACATCAGCTTCCACTGTGCTGCCTCTTTTAGTGCTCTCTGTTGACGTTCTTCATCAGCTGTAGGTTTTTTAACACCTAAGAAATCTTAAAATTATGACCTAGCAATTCCAAATGGTACTAATTGTAGTACTAATGGTGTAATTTCACACCATTATACAGATATTGTAGGCCCATCCAAAGGAAGTGTACTGTACATGATCAAAATACTGAAATGGTCCAATTTGACTGACAAAGTATTTAAAAAAATCTCTTTTGCTTTGCCATGATTACGCTTTTTAACATAGGAGCGCCTGAGTTCTCAGTTGTTTGTCTGCCCTTATAGTAAGCCTGTTGAGTGCTTACACCATATACCGGTAATTCTTTCCCAAAAGAGAGGTATCTGAATTCTGACATGCTTGTTGTTTGGTCTGGACATCATGGCGTATCTTAGCTGCAGCTTGCACGGGACGGGAAACTGATTTTGATAAAGGTTCACAAATGATTTTGACCATTATCAAAGTCAAATTGATTTACCACAGCACACTTCAAAAACAACTCACGTGAAGTTGTGCAGAACAAAGAGTAAAATTGAAATAAAATCCACAAATCCCAATTACAAACTAACAGCACCATTATCAATATCATATTATTATTTATTTTATATTATGAAATTAATAAAGAAAATATCATATTGTACGGAATGATCCCACAAATAAAGCCATACAGAAATAATCCAAAAACCATTAAGTTTAATGATGAAGATGAATCTATGTTTTTGGTGTAATGCTGAGTATGATCAAGTAGTTTGTTGCTCCATTTAGGCCTGATATTTATATAGTTGTATATAGAGATTCATGAAATCCTACTCAGACTATCTACTTTAATATGCACACTGATTTGAAATTATTCAGCTGAGGTATCCCCACACAGTGTCTTGCAGGAAGGATTAATATTGCATTATCAATTACACCATTGCTTGTGGCTTATTCTCCTGTAACATGCTGTTTATGTATTCACCCGTGTTCTCGTCCTCGCCGCAAATTCGTTTTAAGACTCAGAAAGTCTATTGCCAAGGACACAAAGCTCACTATTTATTCTAACTAAAGCATGGCAACACCAGGACTGAATATGTTGCACTTGAAGCTGTTCAGTCAACGTGTTTTACAATCTTACAACAATCTTTGTGTGTCTTGGACAACATCCCCAGGTGCCAGTATGGACAGATAGATGGACCTATGGCTAGCCCTGATGACACTCGTGAAAAGGACAGTCATCTTTTGTTCTTGCCAGTATCACTCTATCAGCTAATAGAATTCCCCAGCAGTCAATAAAATAGATGAATAATGCATGCTGGCCAGCAACAGGGAATTGACAGAGCATGTAAATCAACCCCCCTTCCAAAGCCCCCGAGCCATCCGTCTCCTCCACTCCTTGTCTACTCGCCTTCATTTGAATATGATTGTGTATATTGCATTTACTTGTGTATGAACAGAGAAGCACGGTGTGGGAAATTTGTTTGCAATAGGACTTTTATTGGACCTCCCATACATGCAGTGTGTCTGCCATAAGAAGACAAATCCATCATTTTATTCCCTTGACTGCTTTATGTTGAATAAACTAAACACACACATTTCCCCACACACATACAGACGCACATATATGGAAAGGCACACTTCTGTCCACAGGAGGCCTCTATTTTAGTGAGCCACCATAGAGCCAAAAAGCCAATTAGCAATGGCTTATGAATAGATTCCTAATATGAATTTTTAGGTGCCCCTTTCGCCTAATTCCTGTCCTTTTGGTTTTAGTTTTGATGCGTCATTAAAATGAAATGTTGTATAATGAAGTGCACAAAAGCCAGTTCAGGATAGTAGTCAAGGTCCATCAGATGAGTCCAAAGAACATACGACACTACCCAACCATATCTGCACCATGACGATCTCAAATATAAATCATACAGTAAAAAGCAACCAGGCAGTGTTGGTCATACAGCGGCTGTTGTCATAGAGACAGGTCTGACGTGCAGCGCTTTTGTTCTGAGGAGCTTCATCCGAGCGCTGCCGAGCGAACAGCCAGCAACTTTTTGGCCCGAAACGAACGCTAGGTGGATGCAGTTTGAAGATTGAGGCTTGCACAGGCACAAAGGTTGTTTCTACCACTCTTTTTTTAAAAGGCAAGCATGGCTGAGCAAATACCACTTCCATTTAAATTTCCATCCAAACTAACAATCCTTCAGATGCAATCATCCATAATTGTCTGTGTCTGGAGGGAAGTCTCAAAGTGACACTCAGAACTTTGACCTGCTTTGTGCTCTCCATCCTTTTAAGTGCAGTTACATTGTTATCACCCACACCATCAACTGCCGCCATTGATTTTTTTAATTTTCAGTTTCACTTTTCAAACCAATTTAGAAACATTCGGCACCATTCTGCTCTACAAACGTTGATTTCAAACAGCAACAGAGAATGGCCGCTGCAATAAAAACACGGGGATTGCAACGAAACCTTTGAGCCTGTCAGAGATACAGACTGTCAGTGTTAGTGGCCTGTCGTTCGCACTTACCCCTTTTTTCAGTTCTGTTTTTATTGCGGTCAATGGCAAATGTCCGCCTCATGCTGAAATGATAGCTTTAAAAGCTGTTCCAGAAGTCATTGGAGAGAAGTGGATTCAGCTGCCAAGCATGAAAGTGTCTCAGATCAAAGAACTGAATGACTCGTGTGACTTTTTGCTAGCAAGAATAAATAGAGAATTTTATTTTTTGACTTTTAACTGTGCGGATGAACGTGTCCTCCCTTCACACTGAATCAGGTACACCTGTGCTGCGAACAACTTCAATCAAGTAACACAGTTATTCAGATATTCTTCATTCACTCACTATGTTTACATTCAGATATAGCTATATGATGTCATTTAATTGGACTATTGTCCTACTATACTGTACACGTCGTACATACCCACAACATAAACGGTGTCTCCTCGTCTGTCCACAAATGCCTGTTTCTTGCTCTAGCACCTTCCATGTTGACATCTTGTTTTCTTTCTTATACACAGTCGTGCTGTTAGACTTTCAGGTCCACACCCTGCACAGGGCACTGAGCATGCTCAGGACACCTTGGCCAGCTATGTGCTGATTGAGGTGTATACATGTAAGAATAAATCAGCCCCCATCCACCATAGTTGGGTGTGTTAGGTTAACACAAGATTCATGACCCCCCGTCCCCCCCGTCCCCCCCGTCCCCATCCCTGCCTCAAATACATCAGTAGCTTCCTTATAGAACCAAGCTTCTATGGAATAGATCTTTATTGTCATTGCATGTTATACAACGAAACTCTGTTGGAGCAATGCAGCTGCAGCATTTAAATATTTAAAAAATATATAAAATGTACACACACACACACAAACACACACACAAGCCAAGCCTATCTCACCCATACCTACATACACATTCATACAGCACCTGGTTACTACTTTTAAGGTCCTGTCCTCACTCCTGGCATGCTGTTATTGGCTAATGGCTATGAACCCACTGCTCACAGACACGTTGCATACACAGCAAAAGAGAAAACTCAACCAAGGGCAGAGACTGCAGATACAGACACTGCTGCACTCTGTGAGTCAGTCATACGTGATGATTTTGAAGGATTATTTTCAATCAAGTATGCACGCTACATTGAAGATCAAAGTAAGCATGAGTAGAAACATCAATGATCTCCACCTGTCCCTCATTTTGAAAGGTTGTCCTATTCTGTATGTGTCCAGCACACCACATGTTTTCAGATAAGCAGGAGAGCCCATATGGTTAAGATTCCGCTTAGCAACTCAGGAAACATTTCCAAACTGATAAACGTCGGTAGCAGGCAAGGTCAGGTTAATAGAAATGTTTTGCTGTAATGTATGTCTGTCTGAGAAAACAAGACAGTTAAAATGTTATTCAGGCGGCAGAGCTCCTTCTTTCAGGGTGTCGTTCAGTCTCGAGGAGAAATGTGCAGCATCTCACCTGCTCTCCTTTTTTGCATCTTTTGTTTTTCTTTACTTTGTGGTCTTCATAACGCAACTTTAGTTTAGTCGGGTAGGAAATGAGGATAAGAGTTCATGTGATTACTCATTTCTGAATATACAGTCAGTTGCATTTTTCCACCAAATGTAGCAGAAAAATGGCTTCTGGCCCCCCTGGTGTTTTACCTGTTAAAAGTTAACACTGTGAAGCATCTTTAGTTGAAGCAGAACTGACAATATGTTTCTTTATTCACCAATAGTCTGGACCTGCACAATGTCTTTCACAACATGAAATCACTCACCTGCAGAGCCTTTAAATGGCTCTTCAGCAGACGTTATATATATCTTATTTAAAGGCTTTATAATGCCGTGTAGTACTGCAGTTTGTAGACACGGGGGTTCTTCTGGCATCCAGCGCCCCAGAGGGCTCACCAGAGCCCTCTTAAAGTATATTATGCGAGTTATGGGCTGCAGGCCGCATTGTAATATGCACTTATTAAATGATCAGTTTATTCTAGGGGACCTTGTTAGGGTAAAAAAAACGGAATAGAATCAGGTATGCAAGCGTTGTTTTTGTCCCGTGGGGCTGTGAAGGTTTCTGTTATTAGCCAGAGGAAAACAAAAATGTTCTCAAGGCCTTAGAAGCCCTTCACTCTGCTGTTGGTTGTTTCTCAAATTAATTCCAATTATTCAACCATTTATTTCCACCTCTAGTTTGACTTCCACCGTCTCTCCTTTTTCTCTCGCATGTGTTTCCCCATGTACCTTTGCGCATATCTGAACAGGTAGAGGAGGAGAACAAAAGGGTTTTGAAGCGTGAAAAATCATTCCAGTCCTCCGCCTGCCCGGCTGCGCTGTAAAATGAAATCCCACCGCTTTCTACCCACCTTGAACATGAATCAAATTCATGGAACTGTTATGATTTTGTTGTGGTCCAAAGCGAGAGAGAGTTCAATTTGCGTTCACGTTGAAGCACAACATCTCGAAACGGCACAATCGTTGACATTCATGGTGGATGACGGAGAGAGAGGGGGGGGTTAAGACAGTGGGGGAGTGGCAGTCACGGCGAGAGGGAGAGTGAGAAGAAATTTAATCCACAGAGCGAAAAAATAAGAAGAGGGAGAGGGCAAAGAAAGAAAAGTTTAGAGATTCCCACTCTGTCCATTAATAATAAATCCTCTTCTGTTGTTGTGACAGTTGTTTCCACCTACCTCTCTCTTGTGCTGCAGATCACCTGACCCATGCCCGACCACTGTCACAGCACCGCTGATTGTTCTGTGACAGTACAACTACACAGCCTCCGTCAACACACACACACACACACACACACACCCACCTGCACACACACCTACAGTTCTTCAGTGATCTGTGGATCCGCCTTCCCCAGGTGTACTGACCTTGCCACCAGTCTGTGTTACGGACGGCTGAGTCACCGCTCACACATACCAAATGTCTTCTTTCCCTAGAAGCTCTTCTCTGAAGTTTCTGCGGCCGCCACTGCCTTCAAAGCTGAATCACAGAACAAGGGGACAAGACAGTGCTCGAGACGTGTTGACAGGAAGTTCTCAACACCTTTTCCTCGACAAGTTACACACAGGAGAGGATCAAAAGAGGAGGAGGATGATCTTCTTTTTCAACATTTAAAGCTGATAGACGATGCTACAGGTGTTGAAAGTGAAATATTTTGACAGGTTGATGATACTGATACATTTCTTAGTGCTTCTCAAAATCTGGGATTTTCATTCCAAAATTCCACTTCTTCACCTCCACCAGTTCTTCCTTGTGTTTCAGCTGCTGTAACTCTTTATTGTGAGCCTTGGAGAATAAATTCTCCAAATGTGTTAGACAAGTCAGTACCTCCTATTACCTTTAAACTAAATAGACTTGATCATTGAGTTCACAACTAAGACTATTTAGTTATTAATAAAAGACACATTATTGGTGGAAAGAAAAAATATTGCTGCATTTCTCTAACTTTCACAAAAACTTAACTCTGGCAATGTTCTGTTGAATTATTCACCTATACTTACAGTAGCACCATTAATACTTTTTATGCTGTATCAGAGACGATAACAATATCGTTATCTGTATTGAAATAACTTTATTCACAAGTTTGATTGCTTTGCTGTTATATTTGATGCTTGAACAAAATAGACATTTCCATGGTTTCATCATCATTACAGTTGCTAACATTAATATTAGACTGATCAGTCTATTTTCACACTTATCTGTTACTGCTAAAGCTACTCATTATTTTACCTTTATTGCTGACATTGTAGCTATAAATCTATCTTATTCATTGTTGCTGCTCTGTTTGTTTCTATCCTTCTTTCTTCCTCATCTCCCTCTGTCCCACTTCTCAAGCCCAACAGAATTTCTGCAGATGTCTGTTCAACACGAGTCTGCTTCTGCTCGAGGTTCCTGCCTCTTAAAGGCAGTTTTTTTCTTACCACTGTAACTTTGCTAAATGTTGCTCATGATAGATTAGCGTTGGGTCTTTGTAAATAACATAGCAATAAGTTAGGTCTTTTACCTGCTTTTTGTAAAGTGTCTTGAGATAACATTTGTTATTAATTTGCACGATACAAATACAGATTTATTTATTTATTTATTGAGGGTTGAAAGCATTTTGCAGCTTGCACAAAGTTTGCAACAAACAAGAATGCACATGAATCCCTCGAAGGAAAATCTATTTTTCCATTTCTGTAGTAATGTTTTGCCTCTTTTCTTATGCCTCATCTTTATTCCTTCCTTTACATGTAGCTCTTTGGCTCGCAGCCATCGTGACCTACCCTGACCTGCGATACATTCACATCATCACAATAAAGGCTACCAAGGACAAAAGTCTAAAGGAGCATCATTTGAATGAATAAATGTAATCACTTCAAATCAAACTATTAAACACTACACTACACGTAACCCTGGGAAGTAGTAATGCTAACGTGTAAAGTAAAAACTGATATGACCTCTGGGATGCGTAAAGTTACGTCCAAACACTGCACACAACAATTCAAACAATGTGGAAATGTTTTGCTTCGAATAAGGGAAAACATCAACATAACAAAGTCTAATAGAATTGGCAAGGCCAGTTATAAGCGTAGCATCTAAGCTAATGAACACATTTATCTTGTTATCTTGTGTTGCGTGAATGGTATGTCTTTAGACCGATGAGTACCTCCTGTTTTTCTTAATGGTACGATACGAGAGTGAAACAATAGTGAGCTAAACAAAGAGGTTTTTTGTCAATAATGCAGCTTTAATAAGAACCTCGCTTAATCTCCAACCAAAGACCTGCAGGTAACGCAAAGGTTATCTTTATATCCTTACAGCAGGTACTGTGTCTTTATTGAAATGAAAGCACAACATGAAGGGTAGCAAGCTCCCTTACAACAGTGTAAGGTGTATTCAGCCCATTCAGCTCCCTCTCCCTCTCCCTCATGGTCTTTAACAGTAACACTTTTCTTGTTCCACAGAGCACTTACACTGCCACAGTCAGCGCTGAGATTGACTTGCTCTAAACAGAATGAGAAATAGCCTGGTGGTTTGATATTCTTTGTATGTTCCTGCTTTCAAGTACAAGAGGAAGCTGTCAGTGCCCTTTCTGACGCTGTGTCGCTAAAGGCCAGGACTCTGAATGGTCGTCCTGGTGAGACTAGCTGCAGGAATGCCTGGCACAATGAACTGAGCGACGTCTTTCAGAGGAATTTAAAAAACGTTTCATTCAAACAAGGATTTGGCGGTGCAGAGCCTCTCCCCGGACTGAGCTGTACTCTCTCTAATGTGCGGGGGGGGGGGGAAGTAGTCAAATGTACAACAAGACGTTAGGCGTTTTCAGTGCTTTTGTGTTCTGTTCTGTCGTCTTGGGAGCGAAAGAGAAGAAGCTGCCGTCTTTGTGTCACACCTTCATTCCCACCTTAAAGGCCCAGAATGTTTCCTGTCAGGCTGTGTGCTGAGTACAGTATCTTTTCAGTGTTTCTGTTTATTTTACGTTCCGCGGCTGTCAGAGTGAGCAGGTTGTGCTGTTTGATACGGCTGCTAGACCGATGTAGTGATCAGGGATTACCTTATGTTTGCTGTCAGCGTAAACTCGTCGAAATGGCTTATTTTTGACCTGACTTCATAAACCTGATACCAAACTGTAACAGTAATCACGGTGTTTCTGTATCAAGTTTATTGCTTAGTAGGTTGACACATAAGAGGATTTATAATGGTGCGTATTTGGTGTCGAGCATTTAGATTAGAAGTTGAATAAAACGGGGCACTGGTGGCGCAGTGGTCAGTGCGCACGCCCCATGTATGGAGGCCTTGGTCCCACCTGTGGCTCCTTTCCCGCATGTCGTTCCCTACACTCTCTCTCTCTCCCTGATTTCCTACTCTATCCACTGTCCTATCTCTCCATTAAAGGCACACAAAAAAACTCCTTCACAGCACTACTCCGTCTGTTAATAAACTTAAATGTAACAATAGGTGGAAGCTCCTGAGAAACTCTAAGCTTGTGTTTATTCTGTCTCAGTGGATCAGAGCGACGTCACTAACAAGTAGCAACCGCCTGCTCTTCATTGTAACGGTTTGTTCTGTTAAACAACAGTCTGCTGTCAAGAAAGCGCGGACCATTCCTGTGCGTAATTGGCCAATCAGTATCAAGTATTTCACAGAGCTGTGTGATAAAGAAGGGTTTCTGTCAATCACATACTATTTAAAAGAAGGATAGAGTGGCTCATCGCTTTGTTCTTTTTCCGTCAGTGAAGAAGATTCACATAAACTCTTTAATGCACTGATCCTTTATTTCATTTATATTAGATTTAATCTTCAACCACATATCTTATTTTTCAACATTGAAAGAGCCCATATTATGCCCTTTTTGGGGTTCGTATATTTAATCTATGTACCTACTTTTGTACGTTCACCCTTCAATAGCTAAAGTTCGAAAAAAGTGTCTGTTTTCATGTACTGCTCCTCCTTGCTCCCTCTCCGCTCTGAGTCCGTCAGCTACGCTCTGCTGAGCCCCCACTGTTAGACCCCACGTGGGCCATGTCTGCTCTGTCGTTATTGGTCAGTTGCTCAGCACGCTTCTCGGAAATTTCAACATGAGCTGCTGGGTTTGCCACAACGAGCCAATGGGCTTAGATCAGTGATCTCACACTGACAATGACGTCGGACTGACACATTTTTATCGAGGGGGGCTAGAACTGAGCGTTACATGCGGCTAATGCTACAGCTAACAGGAGGACGTAGGAGAAGCTGCGTTTACCCAGACTTTGAATTTTTTCACATAGATGTGCCTAAACATGCACACTACAGGGCATATAAAACCAGAAAAAGCAGAATATGGGACCTTTAAGTTTTGGTCTTTTTTTTATGAGACCGTCATGCTCCCTTGCTCAGAGCTGAACTTTAAACTGACTGTCATACTTGTATGTGATTGTGGTCGATGCTGCAGTTAATAGTCCATTTCATCCGTACAATTGGAGCGCGGCAGTGATGTCACTTTGGTGACAGCAGGTCGAGTGCCACTCGAGTGCTCCTCTCCAGCACAGACAGACAGACAGATGGTCTCTGAAGCCGATGCTGCCAAACCCACGAGTAGAGAGGCAAAGACAAACAGGGAGGACGTGTTAACCCTAGCTAGTCAGCAGTTTGCTTAAAAAGTAAATATCCCTGTAGCATAGGGTTGTTTTCCTCACCGAGTTCATACTTTACCTCTGCATGTTTCCTCTCTCCTCTGTGCAAAAGCTATTATACACTGATCCTGTTCTCCTCTGCTGCATCTCACTCGCTGTGGCCCTCTTTGGATTTTTATCTTCCTGAGCTCACTCGCTGCTTCTCCTTTTTTTTTTCTTCCCTGCCTCTCTGTTTCTCTCTCTCCGAATGCAGAGTTCTCTCTCTGTGAGCTATTGATTTCTGTTTTCTCTCCTCTCAGCCTCCTCCTCCTCTCCCATGCTCCACTGCTTGTTGAATCAAGCCAGAGCTGGGCCACAGACTGCTTCCCCTGGGCCCTTTGGGAAAATCAAAGTTGGGGCTGTATAAAATGGAGGCGGGGTCACTGGTTCAATGAGGGGCTATACAAATAGATGAGTGTTTATCTTTCTGGAATAAGCGTAAATAGCTCTGAATAATAAAATATTTAAAATGGCTTAGCCTTAGAGGCGTGTAACTGATGTTATTCTAAAACAGTAATTATTCAGTTTTCATTGAGCATCCACTTTCTCCTGCCTTGAGTGTTGGGATATGTAAATATTTATGTATATTATAGACAGGAAAACATCAATTTCCTTAAATGACTTAACTACAAAGAGAAAGTATTTAACCGGAACTTCAAGCACAAAACAGACTGAATTACCTAGAGTGTGTCGAGGTGGAGAATGATGATGTGATCTCTTTTTTTTGGATGCTTATCAGTGATTTGAGAGAAATGATTCACCTCAGTCACTTCTGAATGAAAACAAAACAAAACATTTGTTCTCTGAGTCTGAATCACCTCCCCTTCATGTGAGGGCGCTTATTCTGCAGATGCCTGTTACCCCGGTTAATCAACAGCTGATGAAAGAAAACGAAAACATTTCTTGATGGGATGTAACATCTGCAGACGTGACGGTGACAATGTGAAAAGCACAAGCTGTAGCTCGACCTTATAATGTTGTTTTTTAATATTCTCACACCAAAAGTGAGATCACTTTATGTAACTCTTTTTTTCTCTTAAATACTCTTTATTTTTTTCAGTGCATCTCGAGCTACCATGCTGTCTACAAATTAATATATAAAATATAAATTAAGCAGAACTGGAATTTGCTTTTTTCCTGGCTCTTGAGTGTGCTTGTAGCATCATTTATTCATTCATAGAGAGGGAACAAGGTGACAGAGTGAAGGAGGGAAGGAAGAGATGTGGAGTCAACTTGAGGTCAGTAGGGGAACATGGAGCTCCCGGGGCTGCAACCTAAAACTGTCTGTTATCTCGCTTCTATATTTGAAACGTCTGGTTGGAAAAAGAAACAGAATTTGAATTTGAATTTGATCCTGATTAATCTGTGACCTGAGGTCTCCTGGAAGTGATGCTGGCAGCATCTTGAGTAGCAAATCCCCAAAGGTTGTTCATACTGTTTATGTGAAAATGATCTTAAACATTTTCCGTCTTCCTTTTTCCTGAACTTTGTTTGCTTCTTTCTCCAGTGAGGGTCGAGTGGAGCTGCAGGGAGGAGGAAGTCTCCAGATCTCCAATCTCACAGAGGAAGATGCCGGCGTCTACACGTGCATGGCTGAAAATGGAAACGCGAGCATTGAAGCCCAGGCACAGCTCATTTTACAAGGTACCCATAACAATACACTCACGTTCCTTTCTTTTCAAGGACTAGTGGTGCAAAATGGACAATTTATGGCAGCACATAATAATACCATTGTATGACTTCAGTCCGACATTCACAATAATCAACCAGCCATTTATTATCATGGTTTTAATCTTTATGGGTACAATGAGTCTAACATAAAGACAACTGGTGACTTGGAAGAGTGCTGAGTCACTGCAGGTGTAGCTGGACTCTAAGAACGTACTTTTATCATTAAAACATTCTAATTTCACCGGATAATGTTTGTAAAGGAGATTATTAAATGCCTTAAGGAAACATAGCCCGACTTGAAAAAAAGGATTAACAATTAATCATGAAATTAAATGAACAGGGTGTATCTCCTGCATACAAACAGGCAACTCATCCTTGTTGAGAATTTCTGCACAGAGTGGAAAAGTTTGTTTTTATTCATATAGGAATATGAGCGGTGTTGACGGTGAGTAATGTATTTACCATAAGTAGGCAGCGTGCGGAGTGTTTGTTCCTGTTTTTATCTGCTATGTCCCCTAACTTCACCTCATGCAGATTTAACAAGTTCTGAGCTGCACATAACACTGACAGGACACAGTTACTAGAACAACATATATACTGTCTTACACCACTGTACACTAAACAGTATATCCTCCACTGGTAATCAGGATATTCACACATAGTGATTGTACATTATAAATAGGGGGCACAATCATCAAATGGTTGTGTGCAGCAAATAGCTGGAGATGTATTTTTTTACATTCCAGTAGCAGATCATATATACATCTATTCCGTCTATAATTTCAACGTGAACCAGTTTATGATGTTCAGGTAGAAATTATCTTATGTTTGGTCAAGCCTGTGTTGACGCCGTCGTGTTTATCACTTAAAAATTCAGTGTTGATGAGCAAATATGAATTCCAGCAGATTGAAACTTGAGACGTATTTTTGATGAGTATTAATTATCACGCTTTCACGAGCAACAGCTGCTATTCCCAAGTGAATGCTGACTAATCTTCCCTTTCAAAGTGTTATCCTGAAAGTCAAAATTTAATTACAGCAAGACTGTTCCGCGTATGCCATGATGCGAATACAAAAATGAAGCAATTCATATTTAAAAGATCTTTATGAAACCTACTTCTGTGTATAATGTGACCTGGGATAAAACTTCAACCAGAACATTATCAAGTTTTTTTAAGTACTGTGGGAACGCTGATAGCCTAGCGGTTATGTCGAGCACCCCATGCACAGAGGCTGTAGTCCTCCTCGCAGCGGCTCTGTGTTGACCTCGGTTCTTTGCTGCATATCATCCTCTTCAGCTGTCCTATCTAATAAACGCAAAAAAATAACAAAATCAAAAAAAGTCCTGTAATGTAAAGGTTGTTACAAATGTCCACCAATTTGACACATCAAGTAAAAAGGGTTTTTTTGCCACAGTTTTCTTTTTTCTCTTCCCATTCATTAGTAGAACGTGTTTTGAAAGTTTCCTCATTCACAAAGCAGAACAAAAAACACGAAGTACCAATTCCAGGCATTTAATCCAGCACACTGTATGCAAATACACTCTCTATAACAGGAAATATATCTATAAAAATATACATTTTGACATCTAATCGATGGATTATCATGAGGAGGAAATCTGCTGCGTCAAGAAAATCCATGTTACACATATCAGACACTCGTGCAGTAAATGCATTGTGGTTATTGTTGTCCTACTTTATCTGCTGGTGAGAAAAACACACATGAACACACGTGTGTGAGTGTGTTAGTATCCTTTCCCAGGTGAAGCAAGTCAACCGGATTTGGTGTGAAATAGCTTCAGAATCGGGGGAAACACCCTGAGGCTCATTCCCTGGTTCATTGCGTCTCACACACAACCACATCATACAATGACTCCATCTCATTCTCCCCAAATCCCTTCATCTGCCCCCCCCTCCCCCCTCCCCCCTCCCCCCTCCACCACCCTTCCATCATTTCCCGTGGCTCACTGTGATTAAGAGAGACAGTAATGGAAAATCACATCAGGTCACAGGAGGACGTCTGACTTCACTCGTTTTCTTCAAGTCTGTTCGCCAAATTCTCTCTGAAATCCCTCGTGTCCCTGACCCGACCCTCGCCAGCCTCCACCTCCGACGTGCCGAGTCTGTGGGGGAATATGTTTGAAAGACATCCGTCATTGTAATGCGATAAATCACTTTGATTAGATCCCATGCTATAGACTCACAGGCCTAATTGTATTTACTTCATTCAGATTCATAAAGAAAACAGATTGTGGCATTGATTTCCCCCCTTGACAACAGAAATGACACTTGAAAGGTCAATTTCCCTCAAGAAGTCGTTACGCCTGTGAAAGACATTCATACAAGTCTGTGTGGTTTGGATCTATACTAACAACAAAACAATTTTTCCCTCTGACTGACTCCTTCGAAAACACCTCAGGGCCTCTTTTCGCTGCAGTAACAAGGGGAGATTGTGTGTTTACGGCGAGTGGCCTTTCATAAACACTGGACAGTTCGTGTTTAGGAAAAGATGCAGAGAGTCAGCCGGGGATTTGATAGGGCGACACGTTGTTAGGTCTCGCCTGGAGATAGCTGCAGGGTTTAAGATGCAGCTGGTGCTTATTTTGGAGGGAGAGGTACGAGGGGGCAGCAGCAGGTGTGTGCGCAAACGCTAACACACACCCATGCATACAAAATGATGCCATACAAGGTCAAACACTCACTTACTCTACACACCTGTAAGCATTGGGGATATGAACATGTCATTCTCACAATCACACTACCGGATAGTCATCAAAGCTGCTCTTCAAATGTGACTAAAACAAACTGAAATCACCAACATTTAATCCAGAAGCAAATGGTTTTATTGCACTACTGTTATGACACATCTTTTTTTAATAGTGAACATGCTTCTTTAGGGAAACTAAAAAAAATATCTTGTATTCAGTCGAGTCACGTTTATTAATATAGCACATGACAGCAACAAGGCCATTCAAAGTGCTATATAAATGAATCATAATTGTTTTTATCTCACTGCATCGATAGAGGAGAATGAAATTTAAAAATTAAATCAGAGAATCAGTGACTTGAATGTCAGCAAGCTTTACTTCTTTTTCAGTACCTAAGAATAATCCTAATCATCAGGTTAATAGAAATGAACCGTCATCCAGTTATCATTAACCTTTTTATCACCACTATCTACAGTATAAACTCTCAAAGTTTCCATTCTATGTATTCAATAACAGATGTATGTTTTCAACCATTATTCAAACGCCCATGAAGGGGAAGTGTTATCCAGGAATTCCCATCGTTTTTATCCCAAGTTTCAAGATGACTTAGCTTGATTGAAGTTAGAACCTTAAACCACTCATCATGGCGGGTATTCTTTTTAAGCCAGAGAAATTATATTGTGAAAATACCTGAAACTGACTCAAAATATCCAAACAGTGTGATTTTTTTTTTTGTATTTGTTAGAAAACTTATATTTCAGAACAAAACGACTAAACAAACAAGAACAACCCGTTGCAAAGTGAAATGATGTACACTCAGCTTTAGACGAGATAACGTCAACAGCTGTCAAAAATAAACAACAGGTATCTCAGAGCCGTATGTGCTCCATCTTTTAATTTGATATATAAAGCCACAGTGGCATAAAGAGGATTAGAGTGTTTATTTGTGCAGACTCGAGCACAATCTGGCATCACAATGAAGCTAACAGCATACCCGTTTCATTACAGATAAACTCTGAGCAGGTTTTTTTAGGCTCTAAATTAAATGTAATGTTCAGCTCAGCCCTCCCCTGACATCAACTTTAGGAGCACAGTGTGTCTTTGTGTGACTGTGTGTGTGTGTTTTCTATGTTCACTGGGACTTTTCTGTGACATCTCACCCTCTATTAAAGCTGGCAAACAGGATAAATGAGGCCAGGGGAGGCAGCAGCTTTTGATTATGGTCTTGTGTGACAGGGGCACCACCCAGTCCTTCACTCTGTATGTGTGTGCGTGTGTGTGTGCGTGTGTGTGTGCGTGTGTGTGTGTGTGTTCGGTTTGCAGGACAGAAATAGTCTCCACAAACATGTATGTTTCCAGTTTTATAGGGCTCTGAGTCAGTGGCGCTCATTTATCATGGCCTCATGCTATCATGTCATCAACTTAATTGTTCTTTCCATATGCTGCGCGCCGTGCATGAAATCCCAGCTCCCCTGTAAAAGTTTCATGTCCTTTCTGTGTGCTCAGGAGGCTTATAACCACAGACATCAGGAGTGTTTTTTTTTTTACCTTGTTATACACATGGGTAAAAATAGACAGAGGCGTAAGATCCCTTCAGAAAGGCTAAATATCCGCTCCTACTGTAGCTCCATCTGCTTCTTTAGTCCTTTGTAGGGAAAATAAATAAATTAATTAATTAATTGCAAATCGCATCCACATACCTTCTGTAGCTGGCATTGTTCCAACAGGGATATATAAATAAATATTTAGAAAAAAAACATATGCTCATGTAGCTCAACCAAAAGTCAAAGCATGCCTGGTGTTCTCTAGAGTTTTTTTTTTTTTTTCTGGGCTGATGTGAAGGTATATTTTCCAGCTCAGGACAGGAATCATAGTCGTAAATGGTGTGTGGAAAAATCACACATTAGATAAGATCTGGTGAGTATTTTAGTCTGTTTTTACTACCTTCCCTGCAGTGTCACAGACGTTTTTATAGCCCCAAACAGATGAACTTCCCATACATCTATTAAAAGAACAATAATCTGATAAGGAGCAACACCCACAGGGGTGCACCTTTTCCCGCTTTTCATACAGAGTGTTATCTCAATCAGTGGGAGAGAGATGTCTCTTCCCGGTTTCTGTCTACACCCTCTTCTTGTTTTCATATTCATCCGAGGAGAATCAATACACTGCTGTGTATTACAGATAGAGCCACATCTGCATGACTCCAGGAACAAGTACTGTGTGTGTCTCCGTTTTGTTACAGTGAGTCTGCTGCAGTGGTCTGCCCTGGCTGTTGTTTGAGTTTGTCCCATGTTGCATCATGTGCTGTAGGGGAACCTGGACCAGCTCCTTATCAGGTGTTTGAGTGGGCAGCAGGCTCTGACTAGCGTCCTGACAAAACGTAAAAACTGAGAAACACGCCTCTGTGATCCTGGGGAAAGCTGGAAAAACACTGAAACACAAACTCGAACACTGCCACATTGCTAGTTTGGTGATACTCCAGGAAATTCAGATTCTTGTGATTGATTTTGTTTCTTCCTCTCAAGTTGAAACACATTTATGATCTTTTAGATTATTCCATCATTTGCATTATTAAACATTGTTGCAGGGAATCTTGATAATCTCACATCAATATCAATAGCTTTTAAAGTTAAAAAAAAAAAAAAAAGTCAATAGTTGTACTACTCTATTGAGTATTCAAGACAAATAAACCTGTTTTTTCAAAAGCATTATTTAAGTTAACTCACCCAGATATCTCACATATAATCCTTATTTATTTATTTAAGTGTGAAGTCATTTTTACATGAGCATTGTTTTATCAATGTTACAAATAATATATTTCTAGAAAAACATATAAGACCAAGTCATTTGACATGACCAGTACCTTCAGTTGTCTGGTGCGGCATACGGTACAATACACATGTTGTAAATATAGAGAAAAAGAAACATTTAGACAAACAGGAGTTCAAATACAACAGATTTAACTACTGGTACAATACAGAATAAGATTTTGAAATATGAAAAAAACATGTTCAAAATGCTTGAGGCGGAATGTACCAAATATGAAATCAGTTTGCAAGAGTTCCCCAGATTCAGTCAATTGAATATATTAATTTGAGGAACCTTAAAATAACAAAAAGGAAAACATGTGGCTTGTCTTGTATCACAAACCTGATGAAGCCATGTGTGCAAAACACGTTGTTTATTTGACTATGTAATTAGATCAAAATTAAAGGTGATACAGGCGTCTTGTTTGTGGTGAATCTTTTCATTTGCTTTCAAGATCAATAAGGAAGTTTATGTAAAAAAAAAAAAAAAAATTACCATTGATTACCTCAAAATTGTCATTACAGCTAATTTAAATTTAATATTCAACATGCAGTTTAGGCTCAAAGCTAACTTTAGGTTTTCTGTTTGCCATGTCTTGTCGTGCATATTCTCAAAGAGAGGTGCTTTAAGGATGTGCTCTGAACTCTTCCTGTGCCGAAACTAAACCATGACGTGAGTTTTGTTTCTACATTTCATGGACAATTTCAGGCCTATTTTTTCTCCCCACTCATTTCTAGTAATTTTAGAAGCAGCATAAAAACATTGAGAGCTTGAATTCCCTCTCTGTGGCGCTGCCTCTAACAGGACGTGATGCTCTGCTCGATGAAAGCAGCCACTAAGCCATCTTTCTCTCCTCACCGTTGAAGCTGTTTGTTTTGGCCAAGATTAAGAGTGAAGTTGTTATCTTTGGACGAGCAGGACGGGTAATTAGCGCTGTCCAGGATTCACTTGCCCTCAGAGTAAACCCCTGACTGCCCGGGAGCTATTGTTTAACTTCATGAAGCTAACTGGATCCCTGCCAAGCGAACAGAGTAGGAAAACATCTTCATATTTGGATCATGTAGCTTCAACAATCTTACATCAGGCTTTAATAGATGACAGCTGTAGCATAAATGTTTGGGAATGTATGTCCAAATATCCACTTTTTGGATATTTCACCATATTTATCAGTGCCAATAGACAGAGGCTTGACATTTCCCCCTCAGTACGTCTATGTTCAGTTTATTCTTCCCTGCCAGTGAAGCTTTAAGTAAAGTAATCTGCCCAGAATCCCTTTAGGAGGCCTTTGGGGTTTTGTTTTAACAAGCTCACAGTAAGACATACACATGACCTTTTCCTGGCCCTCTTTTAGGAGTTCACTGGAGTCGGTGTAAGTCTGCATTAAAGCTTCTTTTACTAAGCCACAGGCTAGAGAGATAATACCAGCCCTCGAGGAACTGGCATCGGACTTCTTTCAGCTACTGCCCCTCCTTAAAATGTATTTCTCTCCCTTCCTTTTATCTGCCTTTCTTTTGTTGTTTTGTGTCTCTTTCTTCATCGAGTGGTGTTTGTGTTCTTCTGCGAGTCAGCCTGTTTGGAGACACTCCAGCCTGTGGAGTTGAACGTTTGCGTCTCTGTGAACCCTCGACTGAAGGAAAAACATGTCTGTGACGTCATGCGGAGTGATAACGAAAGGAAACATTTAGTCCTGGATTTAGATTGAATGTTCATCGCCTTCTTTGTCACGTACTGGATCCAGAATATCCAAATGTGGGCAAGGCCCTCACGGCAGGGTGGTGGCTGCAAAAGCAAAGCGCAGTGTGATAGCTTTGGGCAACTGTCCATTAAGCCCCCAAACATTGTGTCATCATGGAGTCCTCTCTATATTTCTTATATCTATTATAGACACTTCCTAACAATACCTAATTAATTACAGTCTGATAAACGTTTAGAATCTTTCTTACTGCATGACATTTTAAAGATACATTTATTGGCATTGGCTATTGTACACTAAATTCCTTTTGTTTGTTTCAAAGTTGCCTTATTATGAATTTTGAGGCAGACACGTTTGTCTTGACAATAACAGTGCACATGACAATGTTCACTTGGCACTAAATACACCAAAAATGCAGAGCACTTTAACTCTCTTCTCCAGTGCTATCAGTTAAAAACACCATCAGTATCTTAAACGTCTAGTTTATGAACTATTTGTTTTTGAGAACGAAGTTGAATATATTCACAGAAACTTTATTGCTGTTTTAGTTGAACCTAGAGCTGCATTATTTAGCAACTGAGACATGGTTCCCCTTTGCATATGCATGTTTGATGCCGCAAACAGCCAATTAATGACGGTAACTAGACTGGCAGTCCCCCTCCCCTCCTCACAGGTCACCCTCTGCTGGGTCCTGAAAGCTTACTCCAGCCCCATCGCCCGAGCCTTAATGGTATATATTTAGGCGTTTCTACTCATTGCTCATTCCAATAGGTTCCGAATGTCTGAACTCCATTTAGAGAAAATGGTGCATGTCTGCCTTGATGGAGGGAGGGAGACTGGAGATGGAGAGATAGACAGGGAGTTATAGGAAGATTAAAAGTCAGGAGGGAAATATGGGAGACTGATGGTGAAAGTGAGAGAGAGGATGAGAGATAAAGAGAGCTGCAGGGTACCAGCCGCCATCAAAAACCTGTCACCAGCAAACCTCACCAGGGGCTCTGTTCACAGACGCACACACACACACACACACACACACACACACACACACACACACACACACACACACACGTATAGTATTGACTGACAAAAAAACATTGCAGTCTTATGAATAAACCTATACCAAAGGCAATGGACATGCACGTATTAAGGCCACATGGATATACTGAAAGATATGTTGACACACACACACACACACACACACACACACACTTACATTATGCAAACAAAATCCACCCATACATGTATTCCAGCAGGGAAGGACAATTATGTACAGCACCAGTAATAATGGGGGGCCACCTGTATCCAGACATGTTTTTAAATAATTCATTTTCACACATGGCTCAAGCACACACACACACACACACACACATACACACACACACACACACACACACACTCTGACTCACTGACTGGTGTCCCTGACACACCAAAGTAAACCAAGGATTCCTCCTGCCTCTGCTGCACAGCTACTGGAGGGGAATATCCAGGGGACACCACACTGTGAAACACATTATTCAATGCTCACACATCGCTCTGCAGGGAACACCAGAACACTCATAGGCAGACAGAAACACACACAAACACACACACACACAGAGCAGGGTGATGGCTGTATTGACAACCACATAGTGATCTAGTCTTCAAGCATCACCATCTTCATTTCCAACCTTTGTCTCGATCGTCAATAAACGCCAAAGTAAGCCTAGAAGCTCATTAAGCCAGAGGAGACGAGGTTTCAGTGTTCTGGGGCACTATCTGGTTCTTCAGTATTTGACTTTTTTCTGCTGCAATGTGGTGTAAGACGCCATGGACGTCAGAGAAAACAAGATATTGTACAGTAGGCTTTTGTTTCAAACACCCTTATACTGTTCAATATGTTTAAGGAGGATTCACTTTGAGATTGATTATCTAGAATATTTTTGTCGAATTGAACAACATTTTATTTGAATCTGTCATTAAAAAATAGCGCCTAAATGGCAGTGAATAAAGCGACTTGTGAGTAACTGGAATCACATACTTAAGACCCATGTTTCTATTTTTACAGCACGTTTGCTGTTCAATATGATCTACAGTACATATTTTCAAACATGTAAGGCAAAAATGCCAAAATGGTTGTGTATTTTGCTAACATTGTTTCGAAATACATACTTAGTGAGCTGTTTTGAATTGATAGGTAACATGATGACACTTGTTATCCCTACAAAAACGGAAGCTGTACGCACGGTTGCCTCTTTTGATGATTCCCCACAATTATCTTGTTTTCAAGACAAGTGGACATGTCTGTTATGAAATGTAAGAAAACATGTGACAGTCCTGCTACGTATCATTTTAGAAATAAAATTGTATGTTATAGATCAAAAGTATGAATTTAGACAAATTGGTAAAAAAGCACCTCTGGGTTTTTTAGATGAGGATACAGGGACAGCAATTTTCTGATGTGTGCAGCTTCCGCAAAGGTGGGGGGGGGGGGGCATCAGCCCTCTTTGCTCTATTGGCTCTGTAAAGCACGGAAACGGTAAACAGATGGGCAAAGTGCATACAAATACATAATACAAACAAACACATCATAGTTCACAATGTGGCCTGCATTTATCCCTTCTTTTTGGTGCTTTTAGTCTTTTATTGGTGCAGAATGTTGTTAAGGGTGAACAGTTTCTTAAGCAGCCTTAATTACAAAAAGCAAAAAAAAACTGTAACAGGCAATTCTCTTGCTGTTAGTATCAGCATATCCCAACAGACTGAAGCCTAATTCATTAAAAAGAAATGTCTTGTTAGGGTAAATTAGGCACAGATACATCAAGCAGATGAGGGGGACTTGACCTCACAGCCTGTTACTCGGCTGAATAAAGCCAGAAAAGGACCTTATCCTCCCACTGCTTCTAATATCCAATCAGCCCATGTGAATAGCCGAAAAATAGATGCTAATAACAAGCTATCACAGAGCCCACAAGGCTGATGGCGCTGCTTGACACACTGCGACACTCTAACAATGCAGTCATTTAAACTGTGGTCAGCGGGGTCGTCGTTTATCAGAGAATGCACAGAGGCAGCAAAGGCACTTGTTCACAGAAACACACACACACACACACATACACACAGAAACACGCACAGACTGTCTTACCCTGTCTCTCCTCACACACACATACAGTCCAATTATAGAGAGAGGACGAGGCCTGGGCTGTGTGCTCCCTCTGACCTTGTTCCAGGACAGATTGATGAGGCGCTGCATCGCCCCAGCAGATCAAATAACTTCTCTCTGGCCCTCATTACAGAACCAGAGGAGATCTGCAAGTCCTTGCCTCAGCTAGTACAGCATGCTAACACACCATACTGGTACCAGACAAGGTGCTGTTTTTCACCCGTGATGAATGAGAACAGAGGTTACTGAACCTTTTTATCAAATATTCAAAGTGTTGCCATCTATCGAAAGGGTCACAGTTGTCTGAATGGTTCATGAGATAATTGGATAAGCTGTGGTTAGATGATGTTGTTTGTTTTTCTTTCCACCCTCCCTTAACTGGCAATTTGGCAGTTAAAGGGGAGGCATGGCATCACTTTGTCCTGTTCTTATCCTGTCAAAGACCAGAGTGTTAGAGCATGATATGCCTGCTCAGTTTTGACAAATTGGTTATTAAATTTCTAAAGGAAAATATCACTCCTACAAAGTGTCAGCTTTCCTCCACACTTTCCTGACTCCTCTTTCTCATCTGCATTCCACAGTTCCTCCCCGGTTTGTGAAGCGGCCGGCCAACATTTATGCTCACGAGTCCATGGACATCATCTTCGAGTGTGATGTCTCGGGTTCCCCGGCCCCCACCGTCAAATGGGTGAAGAATGGCGATGCTGTAATCCCCAGTGACTACTTCAAAATAATTGTGAGTTCATTTGGCAGTGAAGTTTTTTTTTTTTTTACTGAGACATTGTACTTTCTCACTTGATTTTGGTTTTGGCTGGTTTTTAACGTTATTAACGGCCTCTCTTTGTTCTACCCTTTCTCCATCTTCTCCCTTTGCTTTCTGATCTGCAGAAGGAGCACAACTTGCAGGTTCTGGGTCTGGTCAAGTCTGATGAGGGTTTCTATCAGTGCCTTGCGGAAAACGAAGCGGGAAACATCCAGTCCGGCGCCCAGCTGATCATCTTAACTCACGGTACGCCACACACAAGCGCCACAGACAACTGTGCAAACCAGATGTGTTAGGAAAGTCGATAAAAACGGATTTTAAAAAGATGACACAAATATAGTGTTCAGTGATGAAATAATAATGTCAAGCATGACCCGGAAATCCTGTCTGATCAGTTTTGCTGAGACTGTAGTCGGGCATTACAGTAGGAAGCATCTGTTCAAAGTCAGCTGAACATGAACAACAGTAAGATATCAGCTCCAATGAATCCCTGTTATAGGAGCTGAAGTTGTCGAAATCTCCAAAATAAGAACGTTTCTTTTTTAGAAAGCCTTGAATCTTAAAGAGGACCTATTGTGCTTTTCTCGATTTCCCATCTTATGTGCAGTACAGCCATGTTACAATGTTTGATTTTTATATTCAACTCGGTCAAAGTTTCAAATAAAGAGGTAAATGTAAGTTAAAGTAATGCGTCTGGGGGAAATCTCAGGCCTCAGTTATGTTTCCACTGTTTTTTCTGCTTAAGCAACACGCTGACATCAGTGCGTCTTGGAATAGTTACTTGCAGGCCAAAAACATGTCAAACCATGTTATTCTTGGTTAAATGGGTTTTAAGCGCAACTGGAAAGCAGTCTACAACAGTCACAGCAGCATTTAATATACTCAATTATCCACGATGCATGGACATATGAAAGTAATCCTTAAGTCATAGAATTAAAGTTAAATACAGTAACAAATGTTTTGACTTGCTGTGTAACCTAACAGCAGGAACTGTGAATCTCTTAAGGCCACTCTAGGCGTCATATAATAGATTTATAGAGTCTGAAATTAGTGTAATAGGTCCACTTTAATATCAGATCAAGTATACTATTCAGGCTTTTAAAAAGAGCCATCAAAAAAATATTTCAGGAAAAATTCATTTTCATCAATAGCTTGTGAGACACAGGTTAGCTTAGTAAAAGAGAGAGTCTACTCCTCTGTCAGTTATACAGTTTGTGTTGGTTATATCAACGCGAGATGGCTTCTGGAGGATGTGCACATCTGTGAAGGTGTGAGGAGTAAGAGCGAGTGTTTAGTGAGCAGTGAAATGAAACCACTGGAATCTTGTGAAACCAGAGGTGACTAAAGAGCAACAGACTTGTATCTGGGGCAAACCATTGCACTCAGTCCATTCCACGTCTAGTGTCACAGAAGTGGTGTGAAGACTTAAAGAAAGCCGCTTGACTCTGTGCTTGGCTGCATGGAGCTTTACATAAACATCCCAGTCCCTGTGTTGGTGAAGTGGGAGCGTGCACGTACAGTAGCTGCAGCATAGACTTCCTTTACATTGGTTTTCAGACCTTTAAATGTTTGAATGCTAATAGCCAGAGAGCAGCTCCTGAGTGTAGAGCACAACAAAAGCAGACACCAAGGACAGTTAGCCTGGAAGCGCTAAAAACAAAGTGCCTGAAAATGTGGACAATTACTTTTAACATGCCAGTTCTTGTAGTTGTTTTGTGTCATTACCTCTGTCTTAGAAACTTAGATTTGAGGTCATTTAAACCACAATAATAATCTTAGTCTCACCCGGCGGGCTTGTTCAAACATCTAGAAAACAAGTAATTCAAAATGATCCACACAACACAATTTCTCTAAAAAAAAAAAGGATACTCAAAATAAAACAACATGGTGGAAAATAGAGAACATTAAAATGATTAAAAAAGGACAAAGCTGAAACGATCATAATGCAGCAGAAACGAAATGCTGTTTGTTTACTTTGACACTGCAACCTACTTGACTGTCGACTCAGACTCTGCGGCTTTGCTGAGGAAAAAAAAATCGAATCAAGTGTTGACTCCCCCTCCCTCGAAGCAGGTGGCTAATGGATTAGCATATCGGCGTCCAACCGGTGGCTCCCCAGCTGTGTCATCCCCTCTGATTGGAGGACATAAAGTCAGAAATAATGATGACCTGCAGCTCATTGTGTGTCTGCGTTTGACAGCGTTGATGGGGATTTTTTTTGCAGCTTTACAGGGCCCGGAGTCTTTGCTCTCTTTGTTTGAGGTGGAGATAAATGAGATGAATTACAGAGGCAGCTGGCCTTGTACACGGGGTGTGCCCTAAGCAGAGCTTTGAAGAAATTAATCTCTTTATAATCCAAAAATATCACAGAGAATCTTTTCTTTTCTTTCTTTCTTTCTTCTGTACTTCTGTCTTGGTCACAGTTAATGCTAATCCAAACACACTCCCCACTCCAAAGTTTCCTGTTTATTCATTAGTTTCATTATCCTGCCATCATCTTCGGCTTCAGATGATGGGTCTCGGAGATAACCGTACTCGTAGCATCGCTGTTTACTCTTCCTGTAAATTATTGACGTTTTGAGTTCGTATAGACACATCCGCTGCAGCTCACTCTGCATGCTCCACCGTGTCAGAGTAATTTCCTCTCTCAGAGGTGCAACGGTGAATCAATGAGAACATGTTTGAAATCAGCTCATTTTCTACAGCTATTACTGCTTTGCGGGCACAGCTCTGTGATGTGAGTTTGAAACAAATTGTCTTTAAGGTCTATTAGAGTCTCTCCCTCCTTAGAGTCTTTCCCCTGTTTCATTCTTTTCTCCTGTGCTGCTTAGTATAAACGCTCACAATTTCACAGCCATCTGCCACCTTTCTCCACACTTTCTCCCACTCTGACTTCCAAAGCCACCTGCTCTTTTTGATAATCCAACACACTGGGCTTTGTGTTAATTGTGCTGCTTGGAATATTGCCCCTATATGGCTGCTCCCTCACAGCTGGGCATCTTTGTACACTTCTTAAACCACTATCTCACACACACACACACCCTTCCTGCTCTCTGCTGCCCCTGTGTGTTCCCCCTCAGTCAGGTATCTATATCACACCTGCCAGGCTTGAATCATCCTGCGTCGGGGCTAGGAAAACAGCCGTCTGTCTGACGGCTGCCTTGCAGTGCAGGGAGATAAGCCAGGGAGTTGCCGCTGGGATAAAGTTGTCTTTACCCAACAGGGAAATCAATGGGGCTGGACCGCAAGTTTGCTAATATTAATCAGTTATCATAGTCTTTACATCCTGACACAGCCAGCTGCCATTCACTGTCGCTCCAATGATTATTCCCACTGGTGGTTGTTTGGAAAGGAAAAAGGTCAGCTGTCAGCTTTAAGCATACAAAACATCTTGACAATCATTTATAGTGGTATTTGCTTTTTTTATTAATACCTCACTGGTTGAGTTTTAAATGGCAGACTGCTGCGCAAGAAAAACAAAAATGTTTTCCCTTTGAATGTAACTGTGTCTAATCTTCAGCAATTTTAAAGCTCTGAAAAACACATTTCTTTGGGGAGGGGAGGTCAAAAATTGGATCACAGATTGCAGTCGCTGACAATTTTCTCGGACATTCCACAGCCGTGCGCAATATGGGTTAACTAGTTGCAAACAGATGTGAGTAAATAGAGGCATGCCAAAAGTGGACCTCAAGGGGACCTAATTATGCTGGGTAATGCAGGCCGAGTAAGTGCCTCTTAATGTCCCTTGTAAAACTGCCACAGTCAGACTTGTCATCTTTTGGAAGTGTCTTCTGTTGTGAGTCATCATGTTCTTTCACAGAGAGGGAAAGTTATAACTAAAGTATGAAAAATGAAAAAAGTGCTTTCACATAGTTTCATGTGTGATTTCTGTCTAATTTTTGAGATGCAATATGTATTACCGTATTTCAATCTTAATGGAGTCGATTATGTTAAATCCAGCTCTTATGTGCAGCTTTTAAAACTCTATAAAGACTAACCAGAGCTTTTGTCATTAGCATATGTATCTGAGGTTTCATGCCTCTCACAGCACACATGTAGATCTTATTGTCAAGATGATCTTCAGGGAGGTTTTCTACTTCATAGGATATGCCATTTAAAGGACTATCATCACATGCCATCTTTAGATGGTGTGCAGCAACAATTTGCAGCCTTTTCCAAGCACATGATTATATGACGCATTGATGCAAGATACTGTAGTAGGTGCCAATTACAGCTCGGAAAGGAAATGGGTCACTTTTTTTTTTTCAGCTTTGAAGTTTTGCGCGCCTAGACAAAGAACTTGTTTATATGATTTCCATCTTTCCATATACAGTACAAAGACTGAGACTGTGTATGAAGTTTGATAAGGTGGCATACTGACAATATATGCTCAAGGTTGCAGTACAGTATGGTTACTTTTGTGTGGTTCTTCTCCGACCCTGAGCAGAGCTGAAATAAAATGTTCACTTTTAAAGATTGCTGGTGTTATTTTCTTCTGGAAGCTGTGGAGCGGCAGATCGCATTATATTTTAAAAACATATATTCATAGGAGAAAGGAAAAGCCACTTCATGTGTTTTTTTTTAGCTTTATTTATTCCTATTTTAACAATCACAAACCCAAGGCCACATCGCAGCCTGGGTACTCTCACTACATACCCACTCGCCAATAACAGCCAGTTTAAAGTCAAGCCCCCTAAGTACTTAATATGAAATAATGCAGGAAGATCTGCATTTAACATTTGCAAACAAAGGAGAAATGGATGCACTCCCTTTGCTGTTTGCACTTAAGTGTGTGTATTTTCTGATTTAAAAAAAAAAAAATGTTTGCATAAGAGATGCACTTTCATTTGTATGTGAATACTTACTTTTTGCTCTTTCTGTTTGCTATGCTGGCTTCAGTATGGAGATGCTCTTCTGTCTGGGTTTTTCTTTCTTTCCATCTCTCCTCTTCGTTCCCACAGCTCACATGACTGCTGTTTTGACATTTCGCCTCCTAGTGCCCAAGCTCAGTACTTCACTGAAGAACCAGAAAGCTTGTTGGATGTTCAAGCTCTGAGGTCTCATGCTGTTTGAGCCTCGAATAACGCAAAAAAAAACAACAACATTAATTGTGATGAATGAAAGGAAGACATTAAACTGAATATTTAGTCGACTTCGGGTTCGCGTTGACGGAATTTAAAAACATCAATCGATGCTTGATGCCATACAGCACAGCTACATGCATTTTAGCTTTTTTTAATCCTTCAAGCTAGTGTTCCAAGTTAGTATTCAGGTCGCTTTATGACGAAAGAAAGATGACACACTATTTCTGATGCAAAAGCATTTTTTCAAGCTTGTGTTAAATCAAAGCTTTAACAGGCAAGCAGTCATTCTCCATCCCTCCCTCTCTTTCATCTTTCTCTGTTTCTCCCTTTCTGCCTCTATCTCTCCTCCTTTCCCTTCATCTTTTCCTTCATCCAGCTATGCCGCCATTAGTTTTCCCTCCCCCACCTCTTAAACCTGTGGCAGCAAACAGAAGAATCCTGTCCTCCCCTCCCATCAGAGGCACGGGACCCCTGCTGAGAGATGGAGATGCCTCATCAGTGCCTGAGTGCTCACTGTGTCTCCATATTTTCCTCTCTCTCTCTCTCTCTCTCTGGCTTTGTGTATTTCTGAGTGCAGACATCAGGAGTGCTGGCACGACAAACTGACGCATGTGCTGTTCCCAAAGCGGCAGATTGACAAAGTGACAGGCACAGAGAGATACTGGAAAGGATATATTTAGAGAGACGCACATACCGTAACTTCATTAGCAAATCAATTAATTACAGCAGACTGGAGCTCCAGACATGCCTGTGAAATGACACAGAAACCAAAAGTTGACTACTGTGTGTCAGGATGACTTGGCTTCTGTTAAAAGCTGAGAGTAGATGGAACTGAACTGAACTACATTGGCTTTGATTTAGCCCATGAAAGTTTAAAGCTAATGAGGATTATCTACCAAGCAGGATCCAGAAGTCAAGAAAACCCACACAAGTTTTATTTAGATGCTACTAATACGAGACAAGTGAAACTGAGTTAAAAGGAAGTTTAACCTTCCTTATGTAAGATGAGAAGACAAACATATTAGAGTCAACATGAAACCTTCGATGTGTGTAAGATATGGTTTCTTTATATGAAACAGACTGTATATAAATATAGACAGCGCGTCTCCATCTCCTTCTGTTGTGCGAAATTGAAGCCAAAACCCTCTGGGAGTAGCGCTGACATGCTGCACTGGTGACTTCATTTGGAGCCTTGACGCAGAATGGACGCCATGCCTCTAACCAAAGCACACAGACACTCAGTTATGGAAAAGTGGAATGACTCTTATGTTAGTATTCATTACGTTTCCTCTCGTTGTTCCTCCTCTACTTGACTAATCAAGCAAAAAAAAACGCTGCTGGAGCGACACTTGTTGGTAGAGGACGTTACATCCGCTCTTCTTAGCATCAAAGAACAAATTAAAACGAAAACTCCCAAAGAAAAAATAACAGAAACCTCTTTGGAGTAAAATGCATTCGATGTGTGTTTTAATGTTAAAGGTTGCCCCACGTTCCATCTGTTATCACGGAGGAGGCAGGGTTTGTTAATCTACACTGCAGCCAGGAGCTGCAGGGGGAGCTCTGAATATTTTGGCTTCTCTTCTCAAGATCTCTTGTGATGTCCATTCTTTTACAGTCAATGACTCGGAACAGTGTGAAAACGAAGTAATCTCTTATATTTCTCTAAATTCAAGCTTGAACAAAAACCACTGACCAATGCTTGCCAACAACTTCTCGTACAACAACAATTACTACAAGTTGCATCATAACTGTCTGGATCGACCAAATATTAACCCATCGTAAAACCGTCAACTTAAAAAAAAAAAAAAAAAAGATTGATAAGCCGTGACTTTTGTAGCCGCCTGTAATAGGTGAATAAAACCAGACCTGAGAAAGCTGTCATAAACAGACCTGGTCGCCTGAAGCAATGCTGCTCACAATGTGAACAACAAAAAGCAGAAAAAGATCCAACATCTTCCACCTTTTGTTAAAATGTCTGGCTAATCATTAAGGGAGACGAGTGTTCCAAACAGAACTGATATCTGCAGCAAATTTGTATCACAAACAGGAACTCAAATATTGTATTGACATTGTTTCAACACAAGCAGTAATTATTTCCTCATGGACCGCTGATACACGAGAGGCCAGAACACAGTAGCCTAGATCTATTGTTTGTGTCTCTGTGCAGCTTTGTTTTTGTCCTCTTCTAATACAAATCAAGAAGTACTTGAATTGACATTGAATTGAGGGAGAAAGAACAACACTTTAAAGGAGGCCTCAGCACTGCTCATAGTGTGATATACTGCAGCAGTGGCTGTAGCTGCTGCTGAGACAAGAAATTCACTTTATTAAGAATCCATGTAATATAAAATGTAACTAGATCACGATTAAACGGCAAAGAAACAGGCTGAGTTTAGTCAAGTAGGAGAAGGCGGAGCAGTGAAGAAATGTCCTCAGAAATCCCCCTAGCACATTTGTAGCAGACAAACCTCAGACGCGGGGGTTCTTCCTCATCCGCCTGCCGCCCTTATTCCCTGTTCAAATCAAGAAGTGAGAATAGGCTGCTAAAAGACCCTTCCCTCCAGCCAGACTCCACCAGGCACTGAACACACGCGCAGGCCCACTTCAGGGAATACAGTGTGCTCCATCATCTGCTCGCAGGGTCACGGCCGGGCCAGCAGGAGTGAGTCTGTAACGCTGTGAGCATGTGAATGTGTCAGCACGGTGCAGTGCTGGGCACCATGTTTTCTGTTAGCACCGTCTGCAATTTGACTTTACCTTCAACAGCAGGCACAAGTGTGAAAATGTGACAGTTAACCAGCATGTCGTGTACTTCTGGGATGTGTAAGCATGCTAACATATGGTCGCACTTCTTTTACTGTATGGTGACGGCCTTCACGAGGGCTCCAGGAGGACACAAACTCATTATGTTTAAGGATTGATCAGGCTGAATGGTTTCTCATTAATTTGTTCTAGCCTGCTATCATCATGTCAAGGTTTCTCTCGCCTGCCTTGACCCATGTTGTTTACTGCCGCCTCTCTGTCATATTCTTCATGTACACCAAGGACAGCACATATAGAGTTGGCTTATTGTGTTGGTCATCAGTTGCCATCGGGTTGAAATAGGCTTCTTAGAGATTTATGGATTTCACTGCTTTTCATGTACGTCATAAGAAAACTTTTATCTATATAAAACAGACTGCAGAAAACAATGATTGTTATTTAGACATACCGGTACTTGTTTGCCAAATAGAGAAACAAGACTCCCAGCACGGTCTGCAGCACATGTAGCACAGCACCGCAGCACTCGCTGGAATTGTTTGGCCATGTTGGATTGTGATTTTTATTTTATTATTAAGTCATTTATTTAGGAAAGTGTCCTTCTGGGTGACCTTGTACGGTAACATTTATACATTTGAAACATATACATTGAAACTGTATTTTTTCCAGCTCAAAGATTCCATATATGGTCGCCTTTTGGCTCATGTCAGTTATTTTATATGTAAAAAAGAAAAACATATTGGGGCACTGGTGGCTGACTCTGTCCACTGCCCTGTCTATCGAATGGAGGCATAAAACCTTTAAAAAATAAAAATAACACATATTAATCTTACTCTTATATACTGCCTGAGTAAATGTTCTAGTCTGTTTACAAATCGTTGATTCAAAAGTGTTGAATTTTTTTAGATCTGCAGTTTGTGTTCATGTTTTTCAAAATCCACAAACTATTATAATAACCCTCAGAAGTGAAATGCAGTGAACACGGAGATTAGCGGCTTCAACAGGGAGAGAAGTGTGTTGTTAACACTAAGTAGGAGATCATTAAGCTCAACCGGGAGATAAAATTGCCTCCAAAAGAGAAGTTGATTTCTATTCCATTAGAAAACATCAATTAACACCAAATGTAGCTGTTCTGAAACATCCAAATTTAGCAATCACGTCTAACTGCAGGTTATTCTGTACACTGAGGCTGTTATTAGAGGAGGATCTTATTTGGTCGATTATTTTCCGTGAGTGGGTAATAGTTGATAAAAAACAAACATGATAAGATTGTTGTTGTATATGAAATCATCATATTTGTATTAATTATGGCCTGTGATCATGAAAAGGGAATCCAGGGGGCATTAGATTAATCCCGCGTTAATGTGACTATCTTGCACAAAAATTTTGCCTCATAGCAAAATACACTGAAATTCAAATTTGGGGATTAAGCCCTAAAATGTGCACACAAGGTCTTAACTCACATACAAACGCAGAATCTGTCGCCATGTTAATGTTGTGATTAGTGAATGTGTTCCCTCACAGGGGGGTTGTAGAAAGCTGATCAGAAGGATTGTAGCATAAATTGATTGTAAGGAGCCGAAATCAGCATTCACCAAATGACTGTTTGTACAGTGCCGCTGGCAAAGGGAGTGTGTGTGTGTGTGTGTGTGTGTGTGTGTGTGTGTGTGTGTGTGTGTGTGTGTGTGTGTGTGTGTGTGTGTGTGTGTGTGTGTGTGTGTGTGTGTGTGTGTGTGTGTGTGTGTGTGTGTGTGTGTGTGTGTGTGTGTGTGTGTGTGTGTGTGTGTGTGTGTGTGTGTGTGTGTGTGTGTGTGTGTGTGTGTGTGTGTGTGTGTGTGTGTGTGTGTGTGTGTGTGTGTGTGTGTGTGTGTGTGTGTGTGTGTGTGTGTGTGTGTGTGTGTGTGTGTGTGTGTGTGTGTGTGTGTGTGTGTGTGTGTGTGTGTTGTGGCTCTGTCTCTCAGGGATGTTGCTGTGTGTGTGTGTGAGTGTGTGTTTACAAGCTGTGGCTCTTACAGCACGGGCTGAACTTTTTCGACGGGTTGTATTTACTGAACCGTGGGGAAAGGCTTTGCCTCATTTATAAATGCTCTGTCGCCTAAGTGCTAACTGCAGAATGTTATAGGTGCCTATTCTGCTCTAGTATCGGATGGAAAGCACAAAAGGATGGAAATAGCCTTCAGTACCTGCGTCAGTGCTGTTTCTTGAAGGTCAGTCTTGTTATCAACACCAGTTTTAGGCCTGACTGCGTACGTAACTGGGAGATATCAGATTTTTTTTCCCCTGACAGTCTGTTCCACACGCCTCACTAGCATGTGCCCCCTTTTTTTTTCTTTTTTTTTTACGATTTAACAGGATCCACCTCCAACAAACACTCATTCAGGATGTGGATCTGATGTTTTTGGACGTGGAAAAAGTCCTCTGGGTGCGGTAATTGGAAGCGCCACATCGCAGAAAAACATCGCTTTTCCTTCACACCCTTCCCTTAGCTGCAGGCGGCCGACCCCTGCGAGCGGTGCCACCGAAGCTGGAGCTTTTATTCTTCCTGTTAGCACCCAACCCTCTGCCTTTCCACTGAGCCTCCCAGTTTCCATAAGCTAAAAGTAGAATAGTAAGTAGCGTCACAGTGGGTTGTGGGCACCCCGCTGCCTGCTAACGTAGCGGGGAAGCTGCTTCTCTGTGGGTCCAACCCAGGGAGGCTGCTTTATTGGTGGGAGTCTGATTAGCTGGACCGTTTGTTAGCAAGTCTCCCGAGGGTGGATGCAGCTGCTCCCACTTCTGAAAACATCCCATTTGACCTTTTCGGGTCTTTGCCGGTTGTTCGGCTTCGCTCACTCTATACATGAAATGTTCCAAGTGCACGCGTGTACACACATTCACACGGTTGCAGGGAGCTTTCACTGAAATCAATTACTTCATTCCAGGCTCTCTCTGTTTTCCTGGAGAGGTTGAACTGTAGCCTTGTACCTCCAAGGTAATACGATACAAAGGCAGGCAGAGCAGAAAGAAAAGCGTGTTCCCACTTCTGGGCATCGGTGGCAAAATGCTCAGGAGATGTGCAGCATCACTGGCTGTTTTGATCTGCTTGAAAGACCAGCCCAAGAGGCTTCAGTTTCCTCTTCCAGCATGTGGAGCATGTGATGCATATGATGCAGATATGTCAAAGTGGGAATGGGGTGGGGGGGGCTTACATTGTATACCATAGTTACACGTCTTCATTTGCATACCGAGTCTAGGCTACCAGCTGTTAGCTTATGATCACGCATGTTGAAGCGAGAGTGTGTGTGTGTGTGTGTGTGTGTGTGTTGAAGCGAGGTGTTCAGGGAAACAAAGCAATCACACCCAAATGAACTCCACAGTGGCTCACGGATCAAAGGGCTACATGTGTATGATGGGGAAGGGCCGCTGTATGAACAACCAGTGGATGATTAATTATTGATACACCCGAACCCATTCAATTACCGTGGTCATTTGCAAACTCTGCCGTTTGTTTTCCCCTCTGTGTAAGACTCGGTGGATCCTCTGGGTTTTTCCCTTCTCTCAGTACAACATACATGACTTTTCCCCACATTCCAACACGTCAAACCCCTCATGTGTTGTATTTACTTTGGCATCCCAGAACAGGGATTGTCACGTCTTTTTATAGAAACCAAATTACCAGAAAATAAACCGCTGGAGGGTGTTGGATGGATTTCTAACGCAGACATAGTGTCATCCCATCCCAACACATACCACATACTGATGCCTGCTGGTTGTTTGTTTTGGTCCGCAGGGAATTTGGGAATGTTGATTTTGGATGTGAGAAGCAAGATAAATGTTAAATTGAACAAACTGCTATTTAAGAGGAAATCGCTTCAGGGTTTCAAAGGGACAGCTTCTGCGGGTGATAAACAAGGACGTGCACAGGCTTATGAAGGTTTATGTCGTCTGATGAAGGGTCCATAGTCGGAAGTACAAACAACCCCAGACTGTTAGAGCTTCTGCTGCATCACACCAAGGCGCGCAGGAGTCTGGTGCATTTATTAGTCTGGGCATTTGCATCCCACAGAAGTGTTCAGGAAATATTAAGACTTAGATACATCTGTGACCCGCTCTAAATCCTTTATACGAACACTCTGAGGCAGAGAAGCCGCGCTATGTTGTTCTTCAATTCTTAATTTTTCTTAATTTGTCTGGCTTTGATGTGTCCCCTCTGGCCCCGCCATCAGCGTCTTCACCGCCCAAAGACTGTTCCAGAAACATATTTCAATCACTCAAGACTTAATGAGGTGAACATTCACTCATATTTTTTTTTTTTTTTTAAAGATTGCCATGTATTTTTTAAATAACTAAAGGCTTATTTCCCTCCCGGGGAATGTGCCCATTTTCAAACATATTTCAAACATGCCCTAGAAAGTGATAGAAAGGAGCATGGTGGAGATGTTTGACACTTTTGGAGGATCAGTTTGAGACACAAAGACTTTTTCCTTTTTTTTTTCAGATAATGTCAGTGAGTTGGAACATCTCGTCAGTTTAAGCCTTTCGTGATTTTTGAGCTGCACTTTAATCCCGACTGTCTCTGATTATTACCGTGAGGGGGGAATGTGAGCAGTTATTGATATGCTCCACCCAATCTGATACTGTGTCTCTGCGTGTTTTCCCTCAGCCAGTGAAAATGCCAACGCATTACAAAAAGCATTTCATCCTTTGTCTCGCCCTGTAATTATTTACGTAATTGCTTTGAATTGTTGTATTGCTTGTGAAGCATTTTTAAGTGCAGAAAACTGTTTAAAGAATTGAGTTTATTATCGTTGTCGACAAGTTACTGGAGAGGAAACTCAAAAGACCAAAGAAATGCACTTGGTCAGCCGTTTTCTTGCACTCACTCATTTCTCCCTTCACCCCTTACTTTGTCTTCACTTGAATCATTTTTCTGCTCTTTCTGACTCTGTTTCCTTTGTAGGCGCATTAAGGAGCTGCTCGAATGTCATGAGCTGTCAGACCTGCTCATCTCTCCACTCTTATCTTGAAAGAGAGCGAGGGGAACAAGATGATAGGGGGGGGGGGAGAAAGCAGCCACAGCTGTCAGTAGTTACTCTGAGGAACCTACAGTTTCTCTGGCACTTTACTTGAGAACCCAAAAGAGGAATGGAAGTATCTTTGCCTATATTTAAGCCTCTGAAAATCCAAATCAATTAAAACAATGTAAAAAAACAAAGTAAAACAATTTTTTAAATTTTATTGCATTTACTTTCCTGTTAGCTTCACAGATATTGGTTTTAAATTGGGTGTGATTGCAGAGCTTTAGTACAAAACATTACTCTATTAATCCTGCTAACCAATCAGCTGCTATTTGGGTGTTTACACCCAGCAGGAGCTATCAGTAGAGGTATTTGCTGGAGTTGTTGTCTTGATAACCATGTGTACATATTTTTGAGAAATGACTTACACAGTCAAATTAACTATTACTCAAACTTGAAGAGTTATGAAACCTTGTTTTCTGTTTTCTCTGTATGCTTTGTGAGATTTTAACTTTGACATCCTGAAGTCATTTTGACTATTTCAAGCTAATTTAACAGAGGCGTAACGTTTAAGCGAAATATCTCTCTGCATTTTGTCTCTCGTTCAGAAGAAATCTCGGATGTCTTTGTAATCATTGTGCACCGCAAGCCACGAGGTGTTCCGCTCAGTTTAGAGCGGTTCATTTCCTCATCATGGGACTATTATTTGTTCATATAGAAAAATGACAAAGACTGCCAGTTTTATGTGACAGTCTGCTTTGTGTTGGGCTTTTGAAAGCTCTGGACTGTGCCTTTTTCAGTACATTGTTCATTCTCGCTCTGCTCATTCTGCAGCAGATAAAAGTGGAGACTCAGTAATGGACCATTAGCATTGTGCTGGATCTGCCTCTTACGCAGCCATCATTACCGAACCACATTAGACATGGAAACCAGTCCTGAGAAAATCCATTTTTGCAAGAGTCTGGCATGGCTTCTGAATTCCCCATGAAAAGATATCTGTAGTTACAGTGCTTCTGGCTGATATCTGCATTCACTAGATTTATGCTCTCTTGGTTGAGGTGTGTAGTCTGAGCCAGAGAGGTAGGCTCTCTTATCTGTGGACTCGGACCAGATGAGGAAAAAAGTACTTGGCGTAACTTAACAGCTACGCTCACTTGGGAGCGCAGCAAAGGATTATGGAGTTAGAAACGTGAGATAAAAGTTTAAGTTAAGAGGCTTTAATCAGAACTTTGCTGCCACTCCAAATTATTTTTAAATTGACTTTTACTTTCAACAGAATATTAAGATGAATGCATTGCTTTGCATGCTTTTGTCTTGACTGTTTTGCGTGTTGGTTACCCAGATTTATTATGCAGATCTAGAGTAACCTTCCTCGTTAAGATTTAATGCCATCCATTCATTACCTCTGGCACAGGGACTAATGACACTATTAATCAGCCGTGAATAGAGCTTGGCAGTGGAAGTGTAAGGCTGACACATCCTTACTGTAACAATTCAAGGCATGCGCGTACAAGACAGATTGTCAGAAGGACATCGAAAACTGCCCCCGCATGTCGACTATCCCCAGCTGACAATGCGTCTGACGGTGGAAACTGCATCTAATGGTTTTATTTGCCCTCCTTCACCCGTCCCACGATGTGTTTCACCACAGGCTTTTTGTCTGTCAGGCACCTCTTTGTCTGATCTGACAATGATTTAGGGATTATTCTTGCTGAGGTGTGGTGTTTTTTCAGAGATTCATCCAACATCTTATCCCACTTCTTTTTGTTCTAAGATGGAATCTGATGGAAAACTCTGCTCAGAGATGTAAGGTAGTGACCAAGTGTCTGCAAAGGCAGGGGGTGTCAGACTCTAGTGCCGTGTAAAGTAACCCCCCTCCGACCTCTGAGAAACCCTTCACCCCTTCATCTTCAATCTCTATTTTTCTTCTCTGAAAGATGCACTTCTCTGGATTTCTCTGCTTCTGAACTAAACACTGGTGGCAACAAATCCAAAAAAAAAGTTGTATCCCTAAAAAAGACTGCACATGCATGTCTCAAACTTGACTCAATACTCTCCTGGCTCAATCTGTGAGCTGCTGCTCAAGTTGAAAACTGACTTACATGGATGATATTTAGGACACATGGGATCCTGTCCTACTTATACAGGTTAGTGTTTGCATATTTAAAGGAAAGAGCTCCAATGGGAAATCTTGATATCGATTTACTGTTGTTCATGCCGTACACACTTCAAGCTTCTTTTAAGATTTGGAGCAATCAATACCCAAGCTTTATTCCCATTTTGTATTTTTTTTATTTTCATCCTGTGATGTAAACATTCATAAGTTTGGTCTGATCTGTGTACCTTCACTCTTGTTTGTACTACAACCTATCTTCAGAACTGATATTTAACAATGACTGTAGATGATTTTTCATTTTTTAGTCCAGCAGTTAGAAAAGTAAACAGAGGACACTGAGTCTTTCTTTCATAGTGTTTCATCTTGAATGGACCAGATCAGTGCTGAGTTTCACTTTTAACAGTTACTCGCCTGTAATTCTACAATTCACTTACAAGACACTTTTATCCAAAGCAACATACATCAGAGAGTAAGTACAACACAAGCAAGGATCTAGAAAAAAGGAAACAAAGTCAGTTAGCGCAAACGATCAGCCTTGAGTCCGACTGTATTTGCACTGTGCTCTGTGCAAATTGTATTTGCACAGAGCACAATACTGATGGCAGTTCTTAAGAGCTCTAATCAGTATAGACGCCATCTCAACAAAACCATTGTCATTTCCATCATACATACATACAGGGCGCCGAGTAGTCCTCGTCACAGCGTGTTTGACTCAGACTCGTCCCTTTGCTGCATACATACAAACATACATACAGTCAGTCATACATTAATAGAGTGAAGGCCTTCATGCGAGCCTCACTTGATAAGACTCATTAGTTGAGGGTCTGAATGCTGTTTCCTTTGGGTAGAAGTTTCCCTCCAAGATATTGCAGCGATCACTAGAAACTCTGTTCTCCACTCATTTGACTTTGGTTAGAAATGCAACAGTGATATTAATTTAGTGAGATGAACCTGCTACTCTGAACTACAAACGTCAGACTTTTTTGTACAATGCTTCTTTCATAGAACTTTCAGGGTTATTCATGTTTTGCCACGGTGGTTTTCATGTATTTATTAGTGGTGAGTGAGTGGATCTTTCTGTTCATTGTCGAGGTGAATACTAATGTCTCTGTCTTCTGACCACATAAAAATCCACTCTGTTCCATCACAGTCATTTTTTGAGTGTTCTCATTTTAGCAAAGCTGGAAGTGCTTCTTCATCAACAAACAGGCTTCAAGCTTGTGTTAATAGTGTAAGCCTGTTTCTGGTTTAACCGTGAGAGGCATTTCAGCAGTGTGATGCGAGACACCAGAGTGTTCCTCTGTTTCTGCTGTTTCTGTGCAGCTTCATAAATGAGGATAATTGTTCAGCATCTGGTAATTTACACTGCAGTCAGAAAGTATTAGGATGATAATATGTTTTCCGTTGTTTCGGGCGCTAATCCAGCAAACTGGATTAGGAATGGAACAGTGGCTTTGAGGTTGAAGTGCTGACTTACAGCTTTGAGGTTGTTTGAGGCCGTTGTCATTTATATTAGAGTTGAGAGTCCTACAGAAACACTTCTTAAACATAAGTCTCCGATCTTTCTTCCCCTTGAACATACTCCAAAGGTAAAGGACGAGTTTTAACACAGTGGAATAGTGTTACCTGAGAATATGTTTCATGGTGGACAGTGTGAGCAGCGACCAGAAATCGACCTGTTGCATCTTAATGTATGATGAATTGATTTGCTTTAGCATAGATTCAACATGAAACACAAAGATGGCTGAGTGTACTGAGTGTGCATACACACAGATAGAAACACTCGAAAAGTCATTTCGATTGCCTTCAGAGGTTTATTCACACTCAGTTTTGGCAATCAAATTGATCTCAGTGTGTGTGTGTGTGTGTGTGTGTGAGAGAGAGAGAGAGAAGTGTTTATGCACAGAAAAGTGTGTGTGGACAATGTGATTGGAAGAAATAAACCCGAAACCTTCATATCACTTCAATCACAGAAGTCAGAGAACTCCAAATGTAAACAAATACAGAAAGCCAAGTTAGCGGTGAGTCCACATGCCGTGGCAGACAAACATGCCGGCAGCCGCTTTGCATTTCAAAACAATTTCTCCAGTAATAATACACTGTTTGCGCAGCGCTCTCACGGTGCCCCTTCTTCTTGCGTCTCAGCTTCACCCTCCGCTCCGTTCTCTCTGACCTGCACATAAATGGAAATGTCACACACACACACACACACACACACACACACACACACACACACACACACTGACATTCTTTCCGTATGGTTTCGTTTCGCCCACTTGCCAAGCGAATGGAAAGCAGATCTCACTGGGTCTGACCGCGGATTGTTCCTCAAAAAGTAGAAGGAGAAAAAAAACAACAACCACCGAATGAAATCAAAAACATTTCTGTGGCTAGGCTGTGGAATGTGACGGCAAAAGTGTTTAAAAAAACATCATCTGGTGTGTTATTTGAGAAACTCCAGGATGAACTTTTGAGGAGGGTTGGGTGGCTCTTGAGTTGTTTCACTGTGTCTGAGATTAAACGGTGTAATTCCCTGAACACATAGAAGGTTTCGATTTTGTGCATTTGAAGGTTAGAAGGAGGCTTCATTCCTGTAGAACCAAACTCTGCCTCTTCTTTTCCAATGAATACTGGCCAAATGTCTGAAAATAATCCAAACCAATCATTTTGAATCACATACTGGCAGGACGTCTGTCTGTGAAAATGAACTGTACGATGCTATGTTCTGCTCCCTCTACCCCGACATTAGAGAGCTGTGTGTAGATCTGCATGTGTAGTCCCCTTGTATTGTGCTTTTATTTGTCAACTTTGTGAATGTAGTAGAAGTTTTTTATTTCTGTGGTTCCTTGTCACGCCAACAGTCTTTTTTTGTTACGTTGTTGTTATTTTGTTTTTTCTTCTTTTTTTTTGTTTCCTCCCTCTTTCGTTTCACTGTCATTCCCATTTCAACTCCTCTTCTCTCCTCTACCTGTTCCTTTTGGACACCTCTTTGTGAAATCTCTCCCCCTTCCCCTCCGACACTGCTGCTGTCTCCCCTGTCTCCCTACACCCATCCTCCCGCCATCCCTCCCTCCCTCCCTCCCTCCCTCCTCCCTCCTCCCTCCTCCCTCCTCCTGACCCAAAGACGTAGCCCTGCCCTCTTCCCTTCCCCCCTCACTGACTCCTAACACTACTGACCATGTAACGCCAGGCTCCGGAGGTGTAACCGTTCCAGCAGGGCCGAGCCCCTCTGCCCCCAGAGATGTCGTGGCTTCGCTGGTTTCCACCCGCTTCATCAAACTGACCTGGCGCCCGCCAGCCGAACCCCACGGAGACGAGTTAACTTACTCTGTTTTCTACAGCCAGGAGGGCACCAGCAGGTAGTGTACACACTACATTGTACTACTGCCAGGAGGGCACTATACACACATTAATGCTGGAGTCAGCAGGGTACTAATATACATAATTCCTGTGCAGAAGTCTCAGACCACTCTGAAAACACATCTAATTAAAGCATTTAAAGCAGTAAGTGTTTGTTAATTAAAAACAAACTTCCTTCCTTAAAGGTTTAGCGTTTAACTCTGAAGTAAGAAGATAAAGTATCTGTTCAAACATTGATATTCCCTTCTTCTTTCTTTAAGTACCCCTGCGATAACTCTTCCCCAGCTTTGTGTAAAGGATTTACCGTATATGACCGAGAGGGAAATTTAAGAAGCTGAGAGGATTTTCCACAAATTCCTTTTTTGGCAGCTCTTTCATGGTTTTCCTGTAAAATGGCTTTAAGAAATGTTCAGAAGAGGCCTGATACAGAAGAGTTTAACTCTCCGCTCGAGCTTGAGATGCAAAGTGCAAAAGCAATATATGTGCAACTGCATGGAGGGTACACATAGTATTTACTCAAACCATCGCACCTTTATATACACATAACCACTTGTCTGGGTTGTAATATGCTCATTGTAATTAAATTACTTGATTCATTTAATAGTCAGAAAATTAGTCTGTGATTAAGGTAGAATGGTTTAATAAATTAAATAAAAGCTTCTCAAATGTTTTTTCTGCTTTCTCATTCCTATATTACATATAAATAATAAATAAACATGTATCATATTGTTGTTTATTGCTTTTCCATTTTAAAAAAATGGCAACAGTAGGTATGATTAGATCCTTTTCAGACATTTTTGACGAGAAATACATTAATAATGTATGGTAGCATCGAGCAAAAAGCATCAATGTAACAAGTTTTATTTTACTAGACTCTGAATCAGCAAGATCATTCAAAGGATTCCATCTTTTCATTATGTGCGCAACACTACAAATTGTATTGAATATATCAAATCTTTTGCTGTTTGTGTGTGTGTGTGTGTGTGTGTGTGTGTGTGTGTGTGTGTCCACATCAGGGAGCGAGTAGTGAACACCAGCCGCCCAGGAGAGATGCAGGTCACCATCCAGAACCTCATGCCCGACACCAAATATCGCTTCAGGGTCGTAGCCCATAACAGCAACGGCCAGGGAGAGAGCTCTGCAGCGCTCAAAGTGGCCACCCAGGCTGAAGGTAAAGACACAAACACACACACACACACACACACACACACACAGGTTCATTTATATGTGCTCAGTAAATAGGACCCACTAAACATGAAGGCAAAGTCCAGCCAGTCAGTTGGAAACATGCACACGCTGGCAATGCTGAGGCAAACAGGATGAACTCACAAATGTGCAAATAAACATTCCCACAAACAAATATTCACTGACATACAGCAAACACTCCCTTCAAACAGAGACACACGCGCTTACGTTCACAGTCCACACACCTACACACACACACATAGAAGGGGGTGTTTATTGCTGTCCGTTAAGGCAGACCACCCAACAGCCAGCCAACCAGAGAAATGCAGTGTTGTCTTCTCATAAGCCAGATCTTGTTTACACCCCCACAATTTGCTGTAAGCCCTCTGTGTGTTTCCTAAAACTTTACCTACCTCGGTGAGGAAAGTCTGAAAGTTATTCCAGCTATTTCCTTTATTTAATCTTTACAGAGATGCTTTACAGAGTCACTCATTAGGATGTTTTGACTGGAGAACTTAAAAATGAGTGAGGGAACAAAGTGCCTCTCTTCTTCTTTTCTCTTTGTGTCGGATTTATAAACCTCCCCGCTGCTGCTGCTGCTGCTGCTGCTGCTCTAAATCTCTCGCTTTCACCTACATTTGAAAGTGCTGTGAAGGGGATTTCCCGGCACAGTCTCAAGTTGAACGTCCCTCACCTCCAGACTCGGCTACAGCTCAGTCACTGTCAGTTTGTAGGTCAGCTGCTGTTTCTCTACCTGTGTCCTTGTTTGGAGGGCAAACGGAACCACACACATTCACACAAAACACACTACACCTTAACGGCTGCCAGCAGGCGCCTGGCCACCCGTGGGGCGGGGGCGGGGGGGGGGAGCAGTGAGAGCGGGCTGTACCTGTGCAGTACAGCAGTACATCTCTGTCATGTGTGTGTGTGTGTGTGCACTTTTAGTGTAAGAACATGCTATGAATTGCAGCTTAAACTGTTGACCTATGTCTGAGTGTGCACACAACACCGCCCCTAGTCACCTCTCCTCAGAGACAGGCTTAATAAACCTGTACACTCACTCACACTCACTCACACTCACACTCACACTCACACACACACACACCCACTCATATGTCACCTTCCAGTACTCACTGACGAATGGGAGCTTCTCTCTTCTGTCAGGAACGCCGGCAGCTACATCTTAAAACACGTACATATACTACAGACATATCTCTATCTGACAGCTGGTACTTTAACCTCATTGTTGTTATCGTATTAAAATGAATCCAGTGTGCCACAGTACAAACACAACAAGAAATGTTGCTATCAATATACTTACTGACATGGAGCATTCTTTGTACCGCGCTGTCACAAACGATGAGGGCAGCGATACATATTTTGTTATTTCAACATTCTCTTCCAGCACTCTGGATATAAATTAAAATATTTACTTACATGTTAAAGTACTGACTGTCAGCTTTTATTTAAATTTGCAGCAGAGTAGAAATAGTAGCCCTCTATATCATTAGTCCCTCTATTCTCAGGGGATATAAAGTAATTATGATCCTTTATTTATACATTACATTTATGTTTATATTCTCATGTCTTACATTTTACCTATTTGCCCCTCTCTGTTATGATCCTACGTTATATGCAGCTGCCTGTCAATCATAATATCAAGCTGATACACAGACTGGTGAAAGTTCATGTACAGGACGCAGCAGCATAAAAATAAATGACTCACCCTGAAGTAGAGATGCTGTATGCTGTACATTGTCCAGCTTATGAATGGCTACTACATTTACATTTACCACTATTTTGTGTATTCTCCTAAAATATAGTTGGTTCTAAGGCTGTTACTCTGTCAATAGCAACTGTGCTCAGAAACCTAAAAAAATCTGCCTAGTTGTTCAAATTCAAATATAACTGAACAATTAATCCTGTATTTAACAAAGTCATCTGATAAACTGTCAAACATCTTGCTCTACCACACTGAACAAAAGCGACAAAGACGAGTTTTGGTGGAATAAAAGATGCACATTTTGTTTTGTTTGGATGTACCTTTATTCTGTTTGTCATGGGAATAAAAAGAAAATCAACATGGCTTTGAGCCCAGCGTAAAGGGGGCGGATTTGTCTCCACAAAGCTGCAGAGACTGAGCCGTCTTCTGGTCTGAGCTCGCGGGGAAATGTGGCTGTGAAGGAGCCAAGAATGTGTGTTTTTGGCAGCAACGACTGGACCTCGCTCAATTGAGTCCATGTCTTTTTGAGATGTAGCAAAAAGCATCAGAGGTGGAGTACATTCAAGATATGAAATTTAAAATAGAGAGGTTTGTTTCATTTCTGCTCCCCTGCTTCACCCTTTTCCCCCAGTCCAAGTGCCGGGTCCCGCTCCTAACCTGCAGGCGGTGTCCAACACGCCAACCTCCATCTCTCTGAGCTGGGACAAACCTCTCACTGGCAATGGCGAGATCGTCACCTACAAGCTGTACTACACAGACAAGAGCGTCGGCAATGAACAGGTAGGTTGAAGCCTCTATTCAGTCCGCTTAGTTCTTCTTTTTAAAGGGAAAATCCCGACTGTGAAGAAACCCACTATAGGAAAAGAATATTCCATAATTCAAATTTATGATAGGAAGTTTTGTTTAAAAAATCTGCATCTTTAGCTGGAGATCACCTTGAAAACTTTCTGTTTGTTATGAAATGTTTCAAGCAGAACTGCAGATACCGAAATTAAACAAAAAGCTTTTAAACAAAGGACGAAGCCTGATGAAAACTAAAATGTTATCCAGAAGTTTAATGTACAGATAAATTAAGTTAAATAAGGATACCATTTTTTAAAAGATGGCACTGACTCAGCCATTAAATTATTAAATGTGACTTTTATTTTCATGTCTCTTTGTGTGCACTCCTCCAAACATGCAGCTTCTGTCGGGCTGCTCATGCGGCCTTGTAACAGTGTGTGTAGCTGATGCTTGATTTTGCAGGGTTCATTAGATAATGTAAAAAGAATATGACTGTGTAGACTAATGTGTCTAAATGTGATGAGGTAAGTAGTTCCTAATCATTTGCCCAAAGACTCTTTGTTCTGCTTTTCGCCCACACTCTTGATTATGCATCTCACACAGAAACGCACACTTTATGAAAAAGCAGCTACCATTCCCTGAGTCCTTCTCTGCAGGTCTAACTCTCAGTCGCAAGAGTGGAATCTGGTCAGATATTGAGTCAGCCCAGGCTTTAGCAGTAGAAGTGGGCAAGCCAGTGAGGCATTAAAAAGCCTTTAATATGATAATGGATGAAACGTCAGCCAGCACACTGAGTAATGATGCCTCTGCTCCCGGGAGAAGAGAGCCAGAGATGAGGTGAGAGAGGCGAGAGATGAAGAGAGGGATGGAAAGAAAGAGAAAAAGAGGTGACGGAATGGGAGAGAAGAGAGATGAAGTTAGAAAGACGCAATACTGAAAAAGACATGAAATCTTAAAAGACGGGGGCAAGTCAGGGACAACCCGCGGTGCATCTTCAAGACTGATGTGGTCACATGTGAACATCTGACCTGAGATCAGAGGCTGCGGTCCGACCACTCTGGAGGCGAGATTAGATTTCAACAAAGTCCCAGCTTTTCACTCCACTTGTAAAAGCCGAGGAGCTGAATGCAAATTGGCTTGGTGTAATTGGGCATGTGCGAGCGATGTGTCCAATTTGTAAAGCAAAAAGTGGTAATCACAAGAGCGCATAATTTGTGTCTCAGTGGAAGAAGACATTTTTAAACGGAATAACAAACAGAAATGTTGGAGCAATGAAATGATGAATCAGCCGTCACATTTTGTAGCTTTGACATATTTGCAGGATTGCTCGGCTTGTGAATGTATTGAAACTGGTTGGAAACAGAATATTTTGACCGTATTAAATCTGAACATAATGAAACTACTGTAATGCTGCAAATATCAACATGATGTCACCACTGAAACACTCACTTACTTTCTTTCTTTTGCAGGGAACGTTTTTCAAAAATGAAACCTTTTAAATTTTTAACCAAAGCTTTACATCAGTGGTTCTCTTTTTATGTTTTTTTTTGTCTGTAGAAGCACATATTACAGTTTAGGAGAAAAGAAAGAAAAATCTATATTTCTTTAAATTGGAAAATGATACAAAGTAGAAGTCCTAATATGACTGTTTTCCCCTTGTTTCAGGACGTTGACATAGACAGTCAGTCGTACACCATGACCGGGCTGAAGAAGAACACCGAGTATAGTTTACGTGTGGTGGCCAACAACAAGCACGGTCCAGGTGTCTCCACTGACGACGTCGTAGTCCGAACCCTCTCTGATGGTCAGTTGGTTGTAGAGGCCAAAATCTAAGCTGGCTGCTTTTAGTTCAGTTGTTGTGCATTTAAATCCAGCGAGATGCATTACTTGTAAATATCTCTATCTCACTTTGAAGTAGATTAAACATATTAATAAGTCTCCAGTAATAGATTAAGGTGACTTTTATTTACTTCTTTGCACAAATAAAATGTCAGTAACATCTGAATGTAATGCCACAGTACTATGAAATCACATTTTCTTAAGTTAAAATATTACATCAAAGTGCTGACATTTTCCCCCCTGAAAACATTGATATAAAAATAATCAGTTCATTGTTTCAACTCTATAAACGATTATATTTCTTTGTTCTGGTTGTTTTTTTTGCTGAAGAAAATGATTGATCTGTTTTCCTTTTTGTGTCACAGTTCCAAGTTCCCCTCCTCAAAACCTCACCGTGGAGGTCCAGAACTCAAAGGTAAGACTAAGAGTCAGATTTAGATTTTTCCGTTGCCTCATTTAGGAGTTACAAGCGTCCACCCTCATCATAGCCACTGCCTCAGGTACAGAATGCAAATAGATCGTCCAGTAGTGTGGCTGTGTTGTGTTGTGTGCAGTGTATCCACTTCACTACATCCACAATCACTCACTCAGGTGCACACACCAACAGAAGAACAGATACATAGCCTGCAGAGCAGAACACTGTTGTTTCTCTCTGTGATTATCTGCGTCAGAGGCCTGAAGCCCCAGCTGGTTAAGAGGGTGTGTGAACCCTCATCGATCCTCTCATCGGCAGGAGACTCGCCTGTCAAAAGGTTTTATCCTCTGCGTCACTCTCATCTGTACAGTATGTGGAAAATAAAAGCCTGCAGCTAAAATCTAAATGGAAATCAAAAAAAGTGTTAGCCTTGGAGGAACACATGCCACACAGAAGAACTAGTTAAATCATCATGGCAGGTTTTTAAAAACAAAGAATCCCTCGCTCAAAATCAAATTAGCCCAATTAACATGAATGTATAGATGTTTATTACCCGTAAATTATTATTCTTCAGGTGACTGAAATTTCACCCTGTTGGTTGACATGTTTTCTAGACAACAAGATGAATTGAATAAATTCAAAACCGATTAAAGTGTGTGAAAGTCTTTTATCTAGATAGCTTCTTTCTCTTTTTGATCACTGATAGCTGGATCGTATTTCCCACAGGCCAGGAGACAACTCCTGATGCCTCACGCTTTTTGAGTTTGATGTTAGAGCAGATTTTCTTGTACAGTTAAACAAACTGTAGTTGTTGTGTGACACTCCTGATTAGATAAGGCTGCCGAAGCATCTGCCCGCTGCACAACAGGCTCCTGATTACAGCAGGAAGCCGTCCTCGGCTGCCTGTCTCTTTAGCCATTTGATCTTCAAACACAGAGCTGTAGGCCTGTTTATTGTACACACCCACCCGAGTGTTGGATTAAATTTGATAAAAGGGGGATTCTCACTCGTGACATGTGAGGCAGCAAGTGCAAACAGAGAGCAGCAAAGAGGAAGAGGAAGAAACCAAAAACCTCAGGGTGCATGCTTTGAATACAAAAGCAGCAGCCGAAGCTTTCAGCCCCGTCGCTGGTCGATGCAGAGCTCAAGTGAAAGAGAACTGTCAAAGCAAACTGGGGGGAAAAAATAACACTGGTAGACAATCCTATCACACACTCCCAGCTTGAGTGAGAACTGGCCACCCATGCTGCGGGACACTCAGCCGAGATTTGTGGAGAGAAAACACTCATGCTAATGTTGAGAGAAAAATGAAGAGGAGACGCGCTGTGGGAAAACGGGGATTGTAGCAGAATAGTTTTGAGACTGTACATCCCATTTAGAACAGGGAAATAAACATCTGGCCTCCTTTCTTTCTGAACCTTATTGAATCTATTTTCTTCCTTTGTTATCATTGTGTTTTAATCCTGAATGTGGGAGAAACAGTCATTAAGTCAATAATTCCTGTAGAAATTGTATATAGATACAAAGCATTTATCCAATTAGATGTTTTGTTGCGCACAGCTAAATTGAACTGGGAGTAAGAATCTCATTAACATGCATTGTATTCAGTCTCTTCGTTGGGCCTCTTCAAGCAGAACCTGGCATCTTTTATTTTTACCTGCAAGGCAACATGATCTTCTTTTGCACCCCCCCCCCCCCCCCCCCCCCCCCGACATCTGCCATCTCGCCTTCCCCTCTGAATTTCCAAGTCAATTAAACAGGTTTTTATGATTACAGAGAAAAACGGAGAAAAGCAACACGCATAGCAAGTCAGGACTGATAGTGTAATAAGAAAAACGGAATAATTGAACGCTCTTGACAGAAATTTAATTTGTAGAAGTCGACTCTGCTCTGGAGGAGGAGCGCACATGTTGCCCTCTACGTGCATTCCGGCGTTTGTGCATCAGTGCGACAGTAGGGGAGCGTTAATTAACACTTCTACCACGCTGGGATACCCCCCACCTATCTCTTTAAACACACAGACTCAAAAAAAGATGGAAGAATCCTGCCAGTAGAAATGCTGCATTCATCTTTCTCCCTGCAGGGTTAACCTGACCGCACACACCCACAGACCCCCTCTCTTTCCGACACCTCCTTCTATTATTCACGTGTTTATTTTTTCCCAATGTGTCAATCTTCACTGCGTCACCTGTACTCCGAGGGAGGCTAGTTTTCTTTGCGTGGGCTCTCCGGTCAGGAGGAAGGACGGAGAGGTGAGAGAGAATCTGGCAAACAGAACATTAAATCCTGCAGAGTTACGTTAACACAAACGCCCATGCCAAGATGTATGAGAAGGTGTGAAGCTACCTTGCTAAACCACGAGGTCACCTTTACAGCTGCTGGTCCAAAAAGCACATAGACCCACATGTACTAAACAAAGCTTTTTCTTTCCCCCCCCCCCCCCCCCCCCTCAGAGCATAATGCTTCGGTGGCAGCCCCCGCCCGTCAGCGGCCAGAACGGGGAGATCACAGGCTACAAGATCCGATACAGGAAAGTATCCCGGAGGAGCGACGTAACCGAGATCACAGGAGGCACCCAGCTCTTCAAGCTCATTGACGGTAATGGCCACTAACGCATAAGCAAAAAATCAGGATGACCATCAACTTCAGAATAGAACTACCGGCTGTGTCTTTAACCTTAGATGTTATGTGTGAAGATGTAAAGCTTCTTTTGTCACAGACCGATTGAGTGTCAGCTTTAGGAGATTCCATTCCCATCAACCAGCGCTGTTTTCTTTCACTGCAGTCTCTCAGTGCGGCTCTCCTGCAATGTGTGTTTCTATATTAAGTATTCTAAACACTTCAGATCTTTGAGTTTACAGCCAATGCCGGTGTAGATCTAGGGAAGATAGACAAACATTGTAAAACCAGTACAACAAATACATTTAAACCTGCTCGTAAATCCAAACTTGTGGGCACCTTTTACTTCAGTACGGATTCTTTTTGGTTCTACCTTTCAGTAAACTCCAATCCTCCAGTGGTAAATTTGTCTAACATGTAGGTCTGAAGGTTTGGTGGTAAATCTTGAAAGCTGCTCAGTAGTACAGAGAGCATTGATAATATATCCTTCTTAAAGCTGCAGGAAATGTTGTTGTTTACATACTGAATGGGTAAATGTGAAGTGAGAGGCCTGAGAAACGCAAAGAAAGAGAAGGTGAAAATCACATGAAGTTTATCTACTGTATAAACCACATTTAACGCGCAACACCAGTGTTGACCAAAGTGCTCGACTAGCTGAAAACACAACATAAAAGAACAGACATGATGAAAAATAAAAACACAAAACATCAACTGTCATTAAAAGTCAACGCAGAGAGGTGGGTGTAAAGCAGTTATTTAAAAACTTTGAAGGGTCGGGGCAGTTCACTTTAACACATAGACTACTGCACAGTTTAGGAGCAGCCATCCCAAAGGATCCGTCACTTCAGAATTCTGAGCCTGGATCTTTGAACATCTAACAGCGTCTGATACGTTGACCTGGATTCTCTGGCTTGAGCAGAAAGACAAGTGTGCAGTGCGAGCCCATTTAAAGTTTTATCTGATAAACATGTTAGAAAGGCAATAATAAGATTACTAATATGCTACTACACTGGTGTTATAACACTGCTCTTTAAAATATAGTTAAACTCAGAAGCCTGCTCTCCCTCTAAAATGTTTTTCAAGCTCTCCACTTCAATGGTTTTTATGCAAAGTGTGAACACAGCCGTCAACATAGTTGAAGCACTGTAAGGCATGTGTTCCCTTGACTCCAAACAAAGCTTGTCTGCCGCAGCTTTTTATTCCATTCAACGGACTGTCTCTAACTTTCCTGTGATGGATTGCGATGTGATGGTTGAGCATCATTTAAAAATGATGGATACTTTTTTTCTTTCTGAGGGAATACCAAATCCTAATGTTCCCTTTTGATGCTTTCCTGAATCTTACATTGAAACTTGAATCAGACTCTTTATCTCTGCTGGATGTATCTAATGTACTCTCAGCTATGTCTGCCATGCTGCAGTATTTAACGTCTTGATCTTCTGACTGAAAGCGCTTCTTAAGTTCTTGTTTGGTCTCAGTCTTTCTCTTAATTAAGTCAACATGTGAACTTCATCTGAACACTTTGAGATGGAGTTGCATGTCTTACTGTACCCTTGCATTACCCGCTGATTCCACCAAAATATGCACAATATCACCAAAGACACACAGCGATGGTTATTAATATTAGATGTTGTCTCAGCAACTTTCAAGTGGCCCGGCCTCACGCTGTGTGTTACATCAAAGAGAATATACACTTAAAAGTTGATATTTGAGAAGATTCTGGGGGGGGGGGGGGGTGAAACAGAGGCGTGTTTGTTGGTTCAAAAGCATTTAGAAGGAGATGTTGTAGCCTCGGAGGCACACATAGTTAGGCAGTCTTCAGAAGCTACCCCCAAGGGTGGCCCAGAATAGTGGGTACATAGGAAAAAAAAGACTACAGGATTAGTGCATGTAGAACGTAAATGGGACAATATGACGATGATGAAAATTTTTACAGCAATTTAAAACAGCAACACATCATTTGTCAGCGGGCGTTCCCCTCTTTTATGAATACCAAAGTCGGCACCCAGCAGTGAAACGGCTCGTTCTGGAGAAGACATAGCCTTCAAATATGAACAAAGCCAGACTCCCGAAAGTTTTTTTTTTTTTTCTGGTCTGATCACATTTCTTGCTAGCTGCTCTCGTACTTTTTCCTCTAAACAAATACGTAATCAGTGGTGAAGTGTAAATCTCAATTACTCTCATGCTATTGGACGTAAAAGAAAAATAATTGCACACTTGAAACCTTCACTTGGTCCTCCCCTCGAGGTACAATCATGGATTTGTTTTCCTTAATTGTGCAGGGAAGTATCAGGCAGCTGTTTAAGATATTTGTGCTTTTTGAAATATTTATTGCGGCTGCAACTCGAACCCAAATCAGCCAAGAGCATCGGTAAACTGAATTTTTTGAATGTGAGAGGCTCTATTGAGTGATTTTACTGCTGTTTAAGATTCAGATCAGCCACAGCTCAGTCTCTGTAGCTTTACATCTGAGCTGCATGTGTCTGCTGTGTTAGGTCTGGAGCGTGGGACAGAGTACTCCTGTCGGGTGTCGGCCATGACTGTGAACGGCACAGGACCTGCCACCGACTGGACCACAGCGGAGACGTTTGAGAGCGACCTGGATGGTAAAAACACCTGATTACTCAATCCGTACAGAGCATTTTTTTAAAGACAATTCAATGTTGTGGAAGTAGTGAAAGATTATCATAATCTAAAACCCAAAGAATCACACTTAATCGCAAGAGAGTATCAGTAGGTATTTAAGTGCATCTTAAGAGCATCAACAGATCTCAATTTTTCCCTGTGTTTCTTCTGCACCAGAATCCCGCGTACCCGACCAGCCCAGCTCTCTGCACGTCCGGCCGCTGGTCAACAGCATCGTGGTGAGCTGGACGCCGCCGGAGAACCAGGACATTGTGGTGCGAGGTTACTCCATCGGCTATGGCATCGGCAGTCCTCACGCTCAGACCATCAAAGTGGACTACAAGCAGCGCTACTTCACCATCGATAACCTCGGTAAGAACAAACCCGTTAGCTACTCTGTTTATCACTGTGTGACCCTGTGTTTACAGTGCTTCTGTTTTAAATGGCTATTGGTGTGATAACTCGGATATTTCCCGTCCACATAATTGCAAAGATAATCTGACTTGATGATTTAAATGCCACGACTGATGACATATTGATGAGACCCCATGTGGTTGATGCAGGATTTCTTAAACTGTCAGCATTTAAAACATTAATCTTGTGCTCCTTCTTCTAAATATAATTTCATTTTTTTTTTCTGACACTGAAACTGTACATTTGGGGCATAAAATCCCCTCATTTTAATAACAAATTACCAAACACACACACACACACAACGGGAAGCGATTCATCTGTACCTCATAGTGAGTATTTACAGAATTAATGAGTTCCTCTCCGCCACACGCCTCAGCCGCTAATTGCACAGATTACCCTAATGGGGACACTATAATTAAAGGTCAAAAAAGGCTTAAATAAAACAAACTTGTGGTGGTGATTTTAACGCTTGCTGTCACCAAAGCAAATGAAACATCAAAACAAAGGTCTGCCTCACTAAAACGTTCTACATGAGTGCAACTTCTTCTGTCCATTGAAACCAACCATTGAAAAACACTGACACCAATTATGTTCCACCCTTAAGTCATACATTTTGGAGATCAGAGAATTCTCTCAAGAAAGCTCAAGAAAGCGTTGTTGTGATGGACCTTTTATGGAGTAGGAATAGTGATTTGACTTTATTGGAAATTAAGCAAAACAATTTCAGAATGAGCTGAGAATTCAATACTTTTTGTCCATTTTGATCCATATCGTAGGTCAAACTTTGTCTATATGTTTAATAAACGGTCAAATGTAAGCTGGCCACTTTAGTTTTGTTAGTATTATTATTATTATTATTATTTAGTGTCTATTTTAGTCTTTGGTCTATTTGAATTAATAATGGTGTCTTGTAAGCCTGTTCAGGGCAGAGCATGTTGTTTATGCATGACACAATAAAATCATCCTCTTCGTCATCATCATGTATCGACATCACTAATCCTTCAGAAATCAAAGCTCTCGCAAAGGGCCGAGAGGGGGTTTATGGAAAATTGAAAACAAAATAATAATGAGGGAATAGAGACATTTTGGGGAGGAATAGTTGTCAAATATCTTCATGCTCATAACTGACTCCTTCATTATAATCACAGTCGGAGGAATGACAGTATTCAAATACTCACTCTGACTAATATCACAATTATGAGTCAAGAGTCTCTAGAGTTTTGCCTTGATTAGATGGCTGCATTAATCTCTCTCTTTCTGCACTCTGTCATAACCTCTCTCTCTCTCTCTCTCTCTCTCTCTCTCTCTGTCTCTCTCTCTGTCTCTCTCTCTCGCTGTCTCTCTCGCTGTCTCTCTCTCGCTCTCTGTCTATCTGTCTCTCTCTCTCTCTCTCTCTCTCGCTGTCTCTCTCTCTGTCTGTCTGTCTCTCTCTGTCTCTCTGTCTCTCTCTCTCGCTGTCTCTCTCTCGCTCTCTGTCTCTCTGTCTCTCTCTCGCTGTCTCTCTCTCTGTCTGTCTGTCTCTCTCTCTCTCTCTGTCTCTCTCTCTCTCTCTCTCTCTCTCAGATGCCAGCTCCCACTATGTGATCACACTGAAGGCCTACAATAACGTGGGCGAGGGGATTCCTGTGTATGAGAGCGCCATCACCAGACCTCAGTCAGGTACAAACTACACTCATCTCAATCTCACATAAACACACTCACTATTTCGCTGAAATATTCCAATAGTTGTGTTTTCCTGTTAACTGTCTATTCTTCAGCTCGTACACAACAGAAGCAACGCACAGAATGTATAATCGGACGCTCTCACATTGTTAGATTGTTGTCACTGAGCCAAAGAAGAAAAAAAGGACTTGGACTGACATTTGTCTTTGTCCCCTCTAACCTGGGTTCATTATCAGACAGAGTGTGTCTGGACTCCAAATTACCAAAGAGATATCGGGTCATCAGGGTGTCTCAGTGCTCTAATTAACTCTGCGCTTTATGGCCCCCAGTAGTTTTGAGCTTCTTTTTAATCAGATGTGCTAAAGCCTTGAATTTTGCCCTTAGATTACAAGTTGTTCATCATATTAAAATTGTAGGTCAAAAGATTGCCATTTGCTGATGGAAGAGATTAACAACCGTGAAGAATGTCCTGAAATATAATTGAAGAATACTATTTACAAAAGGGTAGCTGCTTTGGGCTCTCTGCGCTACATTTTACACCGGGTGAACGATAGTCAAGGTAAAAAAAAAAAGACAAAAAAAGCTTTTAGGCACTGGATTATTCTATGTATTCTATCATAGCTTACATTTCTGCTTCATGTTGTTAAACAAGTCCACAGGAGAGGCATTGGTTTCTTGATAAATCTAATATTAGCTAGCTAAAGGCTATGTGTGCTAGCTAAAAGAAATGTTTGCTGTTAATAGGTTGAATGTTAACATTAGCTGTTCTGATTTAGTCTGTACCTGGTGAGTTATTTAACATGTTGTTTCCCCTTGTAGTAAGGCCCTCTGTCTCAACAGAGTGTTTTCTGTTGCTGATCAATGGAAACACATCGATGAAGTATGGCTGTATGACATTATAATAGTATTGGAGCTTCGCAGGCTGAGTTTGACATCAGAGAAAAATGACACTCATGTTAATAAGGTCGAGAGCTTAGCTACTTCTTGCCTGAAACACAATCAAACATTATTTATCGATCGATATCTTGGCCTTCAGTTTAAGTTGGACTCAACTCTGTCGCCTGTGATGGAGTTGAATCTGTCGTCTTTCATTCGGACGATACACAAATCTTTAAGCCTGAGATCAGCACCTCATTAACAATTAGAAGTAGAAGTTAAGTCTCAGTGCCAGAGCCTGACAAATGATCTTTAAAATGTGAAACACTGCCAGCTACGACTGCGTGTTAGCTGAGTTCACTCAGTTTATGTGACAGTGTCAGAAGACAACCAGCCCCTGCTCCCTGGGGTTCGCAGAATGTGGGCTTCTCCCACCTCCTCTCCTCCTTCCATCCAGCCTCCCCGCTCAGCCTTGATCACCCTGGTTTGTCTCTGCCGCGGCACCAGTTCACTGTGAGCCGGGGAGGGTTTGGGATGCTGGATGACATGAGTCACATCAACATGCTTCGAGGGGGGGTGGCAGTCTTAGCGAATGCACACTGTCACACAGTACAGTTCTCTCTATGAAGCTCTCTCTTCCTCACATCCTCTCTCACGCACACTCGCAGAGCGCTGCATGCATGTAGACCCCCCGTGGTGGCATTGGCAACCCTTCGTCAGATCCAAACTCTTCCTCTCAAAGCAGAACCAAAGCCCACCATCGTCTGCTGCTGAATCCTCTGGGGCGCGTTCCGTTCCTGCCAGTTTGTTCAAGTCGGTATTAAAAAGACGAGCTGACCTACATATTACTTATACTTTGGAAGAAAAAAAAAACTTAGGATAAACTTGGTGAACTTAGGCAGGGGGAGTGCTAAGTTAAATATGCAATAATAAAATGACGTCCTCACTAAGAATGTGACAAATAAAAGATTGCATTCCCTTCTGTTATAAAAAAAAAAAAAATCTATCAAGGGCAAGTCAGCCTCTTTTCTTCAGTGCATTCTATTGTAAACACTGAAGGCTGTAGTCATCCAGGCTTGAGGAGAGGAAAGCAGCTTGCATGCCACTCCAAGAACCTCAGAGCCTCTCCAAAACCACATGAATGCTTGATCTTCTTCACACACAAACACACACCTTCACACACACACACACTCTCTGATTCAGTCTTGGGAATATAACGAGAGCAGCTCTGCACAAAGAGGTGTCAAATGGAGCGAGGCGGAGAGGAGAGGACCAACAAGTGGTCAAGGAGGGGTGTCATCGCGGTTCACTGACCAAGGCTTCTTTTTTTTTTTTCCTCTCCTCATCTCAACCAAACTAAGGACAGAAAAACCAGAAGCCACAAGGCCATCTTGAAGTGCTTAGTCCTCAGTGTGCTGACCAGCAGCTGCTTGTTTGAGCCCCTATTTTCCTCCCATAGAGACACACACACACACACACACACACACACACACACAGATTCTCACTGGGATTTATGAGGTGTAATGGGCAGGTGACTTACACACAAACACACTGAAGTGTTGTCATGCCGGCACACATACACACAGTCACTTTTATACCAACGGACTGTTAAGCAACAGGTTGTTGTTATGCAAAAATACAATAAAATCAAGTGCTGGACTTACCTCTGTATTATAAGTGAATAATATCACCTAATCTTAACAATTAAATCCATGACTTACTTGCTCATGTGAAATATTATTAGTAGCTTTAAAAATGATTCCATCTCTCTTCTTCTTATCCGTCTGTCTTAACATTCAAAGTACTGTCAGAAACAGCCAGCAGGACTAAAACTCTCATAGTTAATGACTCAACTGATTGTTTTAATTAAATGTATAAAGTGAGTTTGTTTGTGTCTTTGTAACTGCTTTAGCCCAAAACAATCCCACAACAAACTGTTATTTAGGACTTAAAATGGATTTCTTAATAAAATAAAAATACGTAGAAAAAAATCTAGGAACACAATATGTTGACACGTTCATTGTACATTTCTCCGTTGTGGGATGAACCGATATTTATTTTATCTATCTCATCTTATTCTGAGACTTGGAAGATTTTTATATCACTGACATTCACCAATGTCAAAACGCTATAATCAACACATTCAAACTTTAATGCCGCTTCATTTTCTTTTAGAGTTATCATTTGATGTTAATGCTTACCTCCTTTTAAGAATATTCCGAAAAATGATTTTCTAAGTGGTAAAAAGTGTTTTACAAACGTGCACAGAATCGTGAAAACATAAATATTCACAAAGAGATGGCATAGGACATGAGTGTCAATTCCAGTCTAAAAGTCACAAACACAAAAACAAATGAGTGGGCTTTCAATCTGGATCCAGGAGAGCGGATCTTTGTTATGTGCTGTAAAATACATGCAACTTAGAAGCAACACAAAAGCAACTCAATTAAGTGGAGAGAAGAGGACACGAGATAGTTTAGGATCATTAAAACAGTTACTTTACTCGAACTGTGAGGGACATTTGTCAGTCAAAAAACGAGAACTAGCAAAGTGGGAAAGCTCTTTCACCTCTTCTCTTTCCTTGAGAGAAGCGAGCTCACACCTATCCATCCTCAGCAACCGTGGCCCTCTTCTCTTCTCTGCCTGCAGGTTCTTTCTCTCAAAGCCTTTGTGTACTGTCTACAGTTTTTCAAGGACATAGTTCCCCTTGTCAGTATTACTCTGCAAAGATGTTGTGAAATGTTCCAGTGCATACGGTGTCCCTCTGTTTATCCACTTTGCATTCAAATGTTGTGAAAGGCTCCATGATGTAAACCTTTCTGAACACATTTCAGTGTTGCCACTTTCTGAAAAGATTGGGTCAACACTTGAATGTGAAAGTTTAAAAAGTTGGCTGGAGGGTTGTGGGTTTCTCTTCACACTCTATTTTTCCATTTGCTGTAGTCTTTCCTTATGAATAGTGTATCTCCTGCTCCTCTCTCTTCAGTAGCTATAGAGCGATCAACACTGTACAGTAGCATCTATAGAAACCAGGTCTTTAGATTTGTCTTGTTGTAGATGTCAGTGTCTGTTTTTCTAATAGAATCTTCTCTCTTTTTCTCTTCATCTCTCCCAATCCCATCCTTGTTGCAATTACTTTTTTTTCTCCATTCCTTGTAATTGTCCCTCCTTTTTAACTCATTAACCTGATTTTCTCCTTGTCGTTCCTCCCTGCATCCTGTTTTTTTTTTGTATTCCTCCACGCTTCTCTTTGTTTTAATTTGTGTCCATGCATGCTGGTTAACTGCGTCGTGCGCAGACACCATAGACCCCGATGTTGACCTGTACGAACTCTTCCATGCTCCATACACCCCAGTACCAGACCCCTCTCCCATGATGCCTCCCGTGGGTGTACAGGCCTCCGTGCTGAGCCACGACACCATCAAGGTAACCTGGGCTGACAACTCGCTACCCAAGAATCAGAAGATCACAGACAACCGGTTCTACACAGTGCGCTGGAAGACCAACATCCCTGCCAACACTAAAGTGAAGGTAAATTGATTATCTGATTTTTTTTCTTCAAGCATGGAGCTACACTTAGAACATTTATGGTATCCTCATTTTTTCTTACTGTAAGCAGGATTCTAGAAAAAAAGCTCCAGTCTCATTTTAAAACGTTCTCTGCTTTCTTTGGTCTTTACATCAGCACTTTAAAGCTCAACAAACTCGTTTTCAATTTGGTGAAATTCACTTAAGTACAGCTCACATCATGCTGATCGACTTTTCATGACAACACACTTTAACACAGAAAACTGTCCACGTGTTTCAGTGCAGTGGGGCTTTGTGCGCCACTTCATATAAACATTAACCAGGAAGATGTATCGATGCTCCGAAAATAAAAGAGTTATGTCATTTCATGGTACAAAATAAGGATTCCAGCAGCAGCTCCAAAGCACAGAGGCCTGATATCTGTGACAGAGCAATAATCGATTTTCATTCAACTTTTAAAGCACTGCAAAGAGAAGAAGTCTCTCAGCAGTATTTACAGCAGTATTTAACTTTTCATAAACTATAGTGTTTTAGCCTTATATCAAATATCTAAGACCGTATCACTGCAATACCTGCAGGCAACTTGTCTAAATTTGAATCCGGTTGACTCACAGACTCGAGCACTTAATTGATCAATAGTTAAGTCTTTGAAAAAACGAATAACTTTTCCAAATGTCTTCAGTTGTTGAATATTTCTTATTCACAGGAATATATAATTTAAAAAGGAGAAGTTTTTGAGATTAGAGAGTTCTGATCCATTATTTGTTTATTAATTTCTGTTAATCAAGCCCATTTGTAGAGTTCATGTTGTAGTGAATTCATCGAGTGCAGCTTTGTAATGTTGCACAGATTTTCCGGGATTCATTTGTCACACAGATTCAAATCCAGTGTCACCGCGTGTGAAGTCGTGCGCATAAGTGAAATTTATGTAGAAGAGTTTCAATATTTGTACTGAGTCACACTGAGATGAGTCTGACACAAGGTGTTTGAGATTCATCTTTGGATTCTTGAATTCCTAATTCTCAATTACCGTTAGTTATCTCAGACTGCTGGATGCCAGTGTGTATGAGGTGTGTGTGTGTATGTGTGTGTGTGTGTGTATGAGTGTGTGTGTGTGTGTTCATGGTTGTATGCATGTGTGCAAACCTGTGACCGAGCAGAGCTCAGATAAAGGCCTGCGTTTACTGATAAATTATTCAACAAGGACAAGGACAAGACAAACTGAGAAGTAGAAAAAGAGGGAGTCGATCTGACAGTGCATTCTTCACACAGACGTAGAAACACACACACACACACACACACACACACACACACTTGTAGTCATGTCTTGCTGCTATGAGTGGATGCTTAAATTGGTTAGATTCTCACACTGTGACAGTAATTAAAGACTTCCATGGGCTCATTATGTTTCTGTCCCATTAACCAAATTCAATATATTAACAAGTCTATTAGAGGGGTCTTTTCTCCTGTGTTTTTTTTTATCAGTGGAGTGTGGACTCTTCCTCAGACTTTACACAGGTACTGCTCTCCTTCAGGCCGGTCTAACCAGCACTGATGGACCCGAACGCTGCTGTTCTTCACGTCTTCTTTCAGAGAGATTCTAGCCAGACGAGCTTTTACATTATTGAAGAGACAGCTGCTCTTGAACTGGCAGCGTGTTTTTAAACGGACAGTGTTTTCTTGTCCTATCCCACTGCCCTCTGTTTGACAGCCCCCTCCGGAGAACTTGCACTTCTGTCGTAGCACGCAACAGTATAGAAAAGGCTGTTAGGGACCTGACTAACCTGACTCAATGTTGCTGCGACTAAGCGGGCTGAAACTTTGCCTTCTTTCTCTCCCGACCGTTTAAGGACGCAGATTTAAAGACAAGTGGTTAACTCGGGATGTGCTGACTGATTCAGTTTTTACCGCACTAGAAATGTCAAAAATATGCCAAGAGGTGTTGCATTTCGTGTATGATTGTGCTGTTTTGGGTTTCACAGCTTATAAATAATGGCTACGTTCGTCTTACGGTTGCGTTATATTTCCCACCAATCACGACAGAGCATCACAAAATGCAAAAGGTTCTACTTCCGCTTAGTGGTCAGTGTGTGTAATGTCTCCTAAACTCTTTTCAAGTGTCTCTCTTTTTTAAGGGATTCGCTGATTTTTATTTATATATTTATTTGTCCAGCCTGATTGTAAAGTTACTATGTTTAGTTTTTGGTCATTTTTCAGAATGATCTGACAATTTAGACTAAAATCTGAATCGGAGAGAAAAAGGTTGTTATTATGTTGTAATTATAACATCAGCTTGTTCGTGGCTGACAAAATACTTTGAAGTCCCTGCAGACTGTATCTGTGTTTAGCTGCTATAATCTACCATCTGTGTGTGTGTGTGTGTGTGTGTGTGTGTGTGTCTGTGTCTGTGTGTGTGTGTGTCTGTGTGTGTGTGTGTTTACCTCTCGCTCCCCAGATGGCCAACACCACCAGCCTGAACCACATGGTGACGGGTCTAAAGCCCAACACGCTCTACGAGTTCTCCGTCATGGTGACCAAAGGCCGACGCACCAGCACATGGAGCATGACTGCGCAGGGAACCACCTTTGAGACCAGTAGGAGCACGCACACACACACACACACACACACACACACACACACACAAATAACACACTAAATATACATTCCGGTAATCATAAAGACACAAACCAACAACTTGTCCAGTGTAACGACCCCTGGCTGGCTGGGAGTAACATGTCACTTTTTGCAGCCCAAATGGAAGGAGAGGACACGCCTAAGGAAAGTCATGCTGTCACTCATCAGTATAATATGACTGAAATAATATTAAGAAAGGTATTTATAAATGAATCCAGCATTAACCGAAAGAGCAATTAAAACAACCTGGAGGGAAATTGGTAATTGTTGAGAATAATTTCAGCACTGCTCTGCTATTCTCTCAGTTGGAACTAACCCTGCTTCCATGCGACATAGCCAATCATCATGATAAAGATAATCCCTAAAATGATGCACATTTCTGTATTTAAACAAATGATCTGTTTACACTTTTCTCCTGATTTGCAGACCCATGGCCTGGAGCCTGAGGAACAATAAGAACCACAAACTAAGACGCGACTCCTTAATGGATTAAAAACCTATTTGTTCCAGTTTTGGTTCTTTATAACGTTACTGTTTAGCTTGATTAGGAATGATTTAACCTCTTTCTCAGCACTTAATTAAAGAGTGGATTTATCTCTAAAACTATCATTGATTGCAAAACTATTACCGTTACATATTGACTGAATGAGTGATCGAAATACACATAGAACCGTCAGCGTTGACACTTTAATCCATCAGCGCTCTGTTTGCAAAATGAGTATTTGCATAATCCTGATTCAGTGTCAAATTTCTGAGACATACATCATTGTCAATTTTAATAGCCTGAGCTGTGAAATGTCATACAATAAACTAGATCTAAACTTTGTAACAATCTATTTATGAATGATTAAAATGAGATTTACTGGGCTTTAGGCATCAAGTGAAACCTTTTATTTATTCAAGAGAGGAGAACAGACAGTTTGAATTTCTTCCCTGCCAGGGGTTTGTTTAGAAGTTGATGATATCTACAAAGTCAAAAACACACATTCACAAATGTATAAAAAAGGACATCAAGTCATCAATTTTTAGGACAGGCATAGCAGAAACAAAATAGATGCAACACATTTACACCTAAAAAGCGCACACACACACACACACACACACACACACACACACACACACACACACACACACACACTGTTTGCTCTTAACTTGCTGGTAAGTTCACCATGTTGTTTGGATTCAAAACTGTACAAGAGGTGTGTCCCCTTGACCTTTTCAACAACATGACAAATGTCCTGTCTCTAACCCCTCTCTCTCTTCTCTCCCCCCCCCCCCCCCCCCCCCCACAGTCCCCAGCTCCTCCCCAAAAGACGTGACTGTGGTGAGCAAAGAGAACAAACCCCGCACCATCATTGTGAACTGGCAGCCTCCGTCTGAGGCCAATGGAAAGATCACAGGTGAGTCTCAAAGTCTCTCCAGTGCACTCTCTCAGATAATGACAGGCTCAGGTTCAACTTACCTTTTGGACGTTACAATAAAATAAAGTGTTTCTGGACTGAGAAGTCAGATTTCTGTCTTGTTGTTCTTTAGTTTTATTTGCTACAAGTCGTCATAAAGCGTAACTGAAGGTGCTCTGCTAAGGATAACATATTAACCATCTCAAAAGAAATGTTCTTTACTGGCAATGTGATCAGAGAGGATCATTCGTCTCCATCTGTAGTCCAAACTGCAGCCTCAAGCGCTACACTCAAAGAAGATGCAATGCAGTGAATTACATAAATGCAATGAAGAATGTGATACATGACTCTGCAGTTTGACTTCAGAGAAGAAACATGTGGCACAAAAACATGATTCTGTGCAGCCTTTAGAGCAATGATTTTCAACTGTTTGTCTTTTCCTCTCTGACCCTCTCTGTTTTAGGCTACATCATCTATTACAGCACCGATGTGAATGCTGAAGTCCACGACTGGGTTATTGAGCCCGTCGTGGGAAACCGCCTGACTCATCAGATCCAGGAGCTGACTCTGGACACCACCTACTACTTCAAGATCCAGGCCAGAAATTCAAAGGGCATGGGCCCCATGTCTGAGGCTGTACACTTCCGCACTCCGAAGAGTAAGTTTGGAAGACAACGAGCTCAGTACGCATTGGGGAACAGTGCAGCGATATTTGATTATTCCCAATACAGTCATAGTTACAGATACATACTGTGTGTTTAAAGGTTTTTATCAGAAACAGAAAAAGTGCCAACCAGTTTGTAATGTGCAGAGAGCGTCAGAGGTCGAGAGAGTTATCGTGACAGCGGCTGATCACCAGGAATGTAATGTAATGGGATGGATTAGTTTAGCGAGATTCTTGTGTAGATGTTGGATGATTCTGTAGCATTCACATCCACGCTGTATGTCCAGACTTTTAAAAACAAGTTCAAAGTTTATTTGTATTAGGCCTGCCTCATATGAGAAAAAAATATGATGTGATAATGATGTGCGGTGCATATTAGCATGTTTACGTTAATCTGCTGTTCCTTATGTTTTACACAGTGTTAACAACGTGTCCTACCTAATCCAAAATAAATCCACAAAGTTTTTTTTTCATTCACCACTTAATTGAAACCAGTTCATCTGCTCGCTCTAGCTTTATCTGACTGCATCTCAGTTGTGTGATAGTGTGGCCATCATACCCAGGCCTCAGTCTAAAGGTTAGAGTGCACACATGCTGAGTAAGAGAGCGTTGCTGGTTTACATACATTTTTCTTCCATATTGGTATTTCTTCCATATGGTGAATGTTCTTTTTCGTGATCACGATAAATGTGATTAATGCAGCCCTGGTCCAATTTTTCTCAAGTGCCCAAAATGACCCAAAAATATCTCTTTAAGATTTGACTGCTTCACACTGCAAAGATCCTCAGACTTCAAAAGATATGTTTGTGAACACGCTGCATAGTCTAAGTATTTCATCATATTATGTCGTTATATAAAACATACACGCTATAATCAGAAATTGATTGTGTCCAACAATGCATGGCTCTCCGAGGATGTAATTTTCATCATCTTTGAGCGAATCAGCTGATGTGCCGGAACCAATTTTGGATAAATGTTCCAGTTAACACTTCACACAAATTGTCCTGATGAAGAAGCTGTGAGAAACTCTCCTGAGAGCGCAGACAAGATGTTTCATAAGCCTTGTTGACTGGTTTAAAAGGCTGCTCAGCAAATCTACACCTCATTCTAATTGTAAAAAGCTTTTTAGGTTCAGTCTTTATGTGCTGCATTCAAATATGTTTAAGTTTTCAGTATGTTTTTTAATTTACTTTTCTCTTTTTTAAAAGTTGTTTCTTCGCTTTTAATATCATCTTGGCTGTTTCTGTAGTACACTGTTGCTTTAGGTTTTTCTCACAATTTCACATTCTTCTAGTTTGGCTTCATTCTCTTTCCCCCTTATCTTCATCTTTGGCTTCATTTCCATCTTCTCTCAGCTTTACAGCTAACCTGTTTTTGCTTTTTTATTGTGTCTTTCTCTCCCTGCTCTCCTTTGGCCTGTTAAGCTGAGTCCTCTGACAAAATGGCTAATGATCAAGGTAAACTCCCCCTCTACACTTCCACTGCTGACTCTGCACTCGGTGTGTCCCTGTTCCTAAAGAGTTTCAACTTCAGTCATGAAAACTTTGGGAAAGTCTTTTAGTGCTCGTAGAAGTGTTCAGATTGTGATGTCATGAATGTTTGACCAAGACGGAGTAAAAGTGACTAAAGTGAAGGCCTGAACACAGTAGTGACATGTTTTCTCCTTTTGTATCAGCCTCAAATCTGCCACCGAAGCCTGGACCTTCAGGCAACCAACATCCACAGGACCCTGGAACGGCAGTTGGTAAGATTTCACTCCGGCAATACAGCAACAACTAGAAGTATCATGATCTGATTCCAGCAAGTTTGTTTTGGAAAAAAATTTAAATGGTACCATTTCCCTGACAGGGTGGCATTAAGTTACTTTTTGTTTTGTTTTTTAGATGTTTTTTAGTTGACAGGGGACGGACTCAGATAAAGGGATGAGAGAGTGGGGGATGACATGAATGGTCAAGTTTAGGACTAGAACTCAGGGCTGCAGCTTTAGAGGGCTATGGCCTCGGTACATGGGGCGAGTGATTCAACCACAGAGCGTAACATGCGCCCCAACGACAAATGTCTTTTTTAAATGCTGTTTCTAAATGCTTAATATCTAATCCAGTGTTTCTCCTCTCGAGGTAAATCAGGTGTGGGAGGAAACAGCGAAAATCACATCTTGGTCATTGTCATCATCATCTCAGTGGGGGCCTTCACCATCATCGTGGTGGTGGTTGGGGCCTTCCTGTGCACACGGCGCACCACGTCCCATCAGAAAAAGTAAGCAGCACAGTGAGATCTCATGTCCTTTTCTTTCCCTTGCTCATTCTAAAAAAAAAAAAAAACATTTTTTTTTTTACTGCTAATTTAACAGATTTTCAGCTCGGCTGCATCCTGGGTCCCTTCTCTTTCCACCACTTTGCCATCTTTTCTCTCTAATTGACGTTCGTATTTCCCCATCTCGCTCCGTTCTCTCCTGCAGAAAACGCGCCGCTTCAAAGTCTTCAAACGGCTCCCACAAGTACAAGGGCAACTCGAAAGACCTGAAGCCTCCTGATCTTTGGATTCATCATGAGAGGCTGGAACTCAAGCCCATGGACAAGTCGCCGGATCCCAACCCAGTGATGACTGAAACGCCCATCCCCCGCACCTCGCAAGACATCACACCAGCTGACAGCGGCCTGGAGAGAGACCCTCACCTGCAGCAGCGACGCAACTCCTACCGTGGTCAGTCTTGCCCAAGGGAGGGAAGACTTAAAAGTTGATGTAATAGGAAGGAGATCAAAGTGAAATTCACCCCTTCTGCTTGAGCTTACATGCATAATAACACTGAGCAAACTTCTTGAGTTTGACTGGGAGACAGGGGAGAAGATGTTGGGGGTTTAACTAATAGCAGTAGTTTTTTAAACAAAGGAAATGTGCTAATACAGACAGGTTTGCTTTCAGGCGGATGACTGGATGTTCCTTCAAAATTCTGTTGGTGTTTCATTGTTTTTGCTGTTGTTTCTGTGATGATCATACAAAACATCTCATGCTTTTCATACATTGTTGTGTTACCCAACATGATTGCACACACTATGCAAACAATCCAACTTTCTGCAGATTTTGTAAATCTACTCGGTATCAGTTCGTAACAGAAGACTGCTGAGTTTAACAATCACATTCAGGGATTTAACCAGAACCCTTTGATTTAAAATTGGTTAAGGATCCTGAAGAGGGATCAGTTTAAAAAAATAAGTAAAAAGAGTCGTGGCTCTTTCTGATTGGCTGGTTTCCACCGTACCTTTTAGGCCACGAATCAGAGGACAGCATGTCGACACTAGCAGGCCGGCGGGGGATGAGGCCAAAAATGATGATGCCTTTTGACGCACAGCCCCCTCAGCGTAAGTGTGTGTGTGTGTGTGTGTGTGTGTGTTTGTGATGTCATAACTGTCAGGATTTACAGATAGTGAGATCAATCAATACTATGATTTACATTTAGAAATCAGAGCGTCAAGAATCTTTTAAAGACACAACCAGTATAGAAATATATCTCATGCTAAAGACACCTCTTTCCAGATGATGTTTATTTGATTCATTCTCAATTTGGTGAAACATACAGACAGAATAATCATGTGTGTTCATTACCAAAAAATGCATCAGAAACAAAAACCTTCATCATTATTACGGCCGCTTAAACATCTCATCCCATGTGTGTGTTTGTGTGCGTGTGTGTGTCTCCGTGTTCATTTCCATTCACAGCCGTGATTAGTGCTCATCCCATCCATTCCCTCGATAACCATCACCACCATTATCACATGGGCAGCCTGGCATCGCCGACACGCAGCTACCTCTACCACCAGGGCGGCGGGCACCCACGCCCGCACGCTTGTGCCACCCCCATCTCCCATCTAGACAGGGTGGACTCTGAAGGTGAGACACTGCCCCCTGCTGAACAACAGGAGAAGTACAGAGGAGTCAGGCCCGGTCCTGTTCATTCATCGATCTCTCATTTGCTCATTGACTCACATGCAGACGCCGTCTCGCTACGCTCACGTTCTCGTTTTTTAAAGTGTTACTAACCTTTCTCTTACCTCCCTGTAATTTAAGACTTTGAACTTTTCTTTGACTTTGCCACCAAGACAGAAGGCAGATACACTCGAGATTTTTTTAACTTTTGGTGAAGCCCTTAGATCTGCTCACTGTCCCCCCCTTGATCTCCCCTCCTCACCCTCTCCAGAGTCGGTCAGGAACACTCCCAGTTCAGAACCTGTCCCCCCAGCCACCGCCTCCTCCCAGGTCTCCTGCCCGTCGGAGATCATGGTCGACCCCGAGGGAAGCTACCATGGCTCCACCACCACAGAGGAGGAGCCCAGCTACTCGAGCCAGCTGCCCCCCCACCGCTCGGCCCACCCGCACGCCCATGCGCACCCACTCAAGAGCTTTGCTGTACCTGCAATCCCAGCGGGCAGCCATCCAACTTATGAGTCGTCTGCTCTGCCCAGCACGCCACTGCTGGCTCAGACTGGTAAGAAGAAACACACACACACACACACACACACACACACACACACACACACACACACACACACACACACACACACACACACACACACACACACACACACACACAGAGGGAAACTCAGGTCACATCAGTCTACAAGACGGCCTGCTGCTGTTCACACTGAGACTGAGCAAAACTGATCAATGATGATGTGACAAACGATCTTTAGTGACGGGAAAAACAGTATAAAATCCATAAAATCATGAATCTATTTTCAGATTGTTACAGACATGATCATGATTATGAATTTTAAACCTGCGTCATTTAGTTCATGATTGGCTATTGATCCAGATCTTTTTAAATGTTAGGATTACAAAACTGAAGTTTGTACAAATTTGATATTAAGACTCTTATTAAGTCACGTTTATTGACTTCATCTTCACTTTCTCGACACTAGCTGGAGATTGTCTGTATGCATGTCCATAAATTGCATGGAAGGCCATTTGTTGCCTTCACTGACCGTTGTGTTTGTGCTGCCTTCAGGGCCTCCTACTCACCCCCATGTTGTTAAAACAGCCTCTATTGGAACATTAGGAAGGACACGAACACCGCTGATAGTCACTGTGCCCAACGCCCCCGATGTTCCAGAGACCAGCAAGATGTTGGAGGATGTAGACAGCGTGAGTATAGCACCCCCTACTGGCTGCTTGTAGTAATGCAGGATTTTTGATGGAAAATATTTAAAACTGTTTCAGTCTTGTGTTGCAAAATTATATCAATCACACACTCCTTCCAAATCCATGTCAGGTTTTCTTTGGGCACTGGATTATGAAGTTACTTTGAACTAGATGTTGGTGTTAACCACATTTTCTGTTTGTTCTTTCTCTCTTTTTTATTCCGTCCAACTTCAATTCTCACCATTTTTTTGTTGCGTTGTCGGCTGCATTTCGATCCATTTAACAACTTACCTTAACAAAACCCATGACTGGAATGACTTTATATAATTTACTCCATCTCCTAATCCTTAATGTTTGTCAACTTCTCTTTGGTTTTGGATGTTTTGCTTTGTCTGCTGCCTCTTTCTGTTGTTTCCATTTAAAGCCCTATTGACACAACCCCCCAAGCTCGCCTCACCCCACCCATACGACTCCCCCTGTCCTCTGGAAGATCCCTGACTGACCCTCTCCTCCTCTCCTTTCCTCCCTTCTTTTCTCCTCCCTTCCTTCCCTTCCTTCCTCCTTCCAGGTGCTTGCCTCCCTCCCTCCCTGCCCCTCCCCCGCCCCCCGCAGTAACCCTGTTCCTCTCCCTCAGAGCTACGAGCCCGACGAGCTGACCGAGGAGATGGCCCACCTCGAGGGCCTGATGAAGGACCTGAACGCCATCACTACAGCGCCATGAGCACTCACACACACCTTTACACGCAGACACACCTTTTCTGTCACCAACATACACACATACAGGAAGACACACACTCTTACAGTCAAACAAACACATCCAAACATAAACCTAGGAGCCAGAGGCTGGCGGACACTAAATGGCATCTTGTGCCCAAATAACTCTCCTGTCCCTTTGCAGAGAAAAAAAAAAAAAAAACTCTAGACTGACACTTAGGAACTTTTTTCGGCTTACCTTGCTCAGTCTCAGGAAGGAGATTGCCATGAGAGGAAAGAAAAAGTGACACGCTTCATCTTCTTGTGAAGAACCGTTCTCAGAGACAATGAACTTTTAAACATTGGTCGCTTTTATCCGGAAGATTGTGAATTTTTTCCTCAGCAAAAATACGTTGCGGTAGGTTTTTTTATTCGTTGAATGCTCACTCGAGACAGTTGATTCAATGTCAAGTCAAAAGGAGAAAGTCCAAAAAAAAAAAAAAGAAGCTGGTTTTTTGATGTTGGTGCTCATGCAGCGCAGTCTACACACAGTGTTTGTTTGATTAGTGTTTTCTTTGTGCATTTTGTATATCTATTGGGCCGTTTCAGTGAAGTGAACATTGGATTTCAGCCCCCTCCTACTTTACAAACCCACATTATTCATCAACCTGTTCTTTGTTTTCTCCCCATGTGTCGTATGTTGTGCCATGACTTTTTATTATTTTCTATGTTATTGTATTATTTTTTTACACACATATTCTTATAAACATGTACATATGTTGTGTGTTCGTTTTTTTTTAAACTGCCTCATTGTTTTGATGTTTCCCATATTTCATTATTATTATTATTTGGGATGAAAATGGGAGAACAAGTAAATCCTGAAGCTGAAGGGGAGAGAGGCCCCGAAGTGTTTCTACAGTACATTCTTCTCTGGCGTTGTGTTGCCCGCTTTGTACATTAACACGTCTCCTTTTTCAGCCTTTAGTTTGTTGTGGGAGCTCCGTTTTCGGCCTGTTGGTAAGACCATGTTGGCCTTACCAACATGTTTGTACGTTGGGACGATTCGACTCTCCGTGGATGTCGCTCCGAGTCATGCTGTCAAATCTCCTCACAGGTCAGGGGTACCCAGGACTCAGGGCGCTGACCCACACCCCTCCTACAAAGAAAAAAAAAAAACTCACACGGCACCCAGTAAATCAATCAATCACCTGCAACAGACGAGTTATCTTTTATACAAGACGTTTGTTGGAATGTGTGTCGTTTCCAAAAACCAATATTTGGTTTCAGACGTCTGTACTGCTGAACCACATGTGCATTTTTCCCTCGGTGGAGTGTGTTTGCTGTATTCATCAGATGCCCTGGTTCTTTTACAAATCTCACACGATGCAAAGATGTTGGCCTTTTGAATGGGACTCCCAGATTTTTTTTACATGGTAGTTTTTGTATGAAGAAGAAAAAAAGAAAACAAGAAGCTTGTTCTGTACACAAATCCAATGTGAAAAAAAAAGGAAAAAAAATCATCTCTAGTTTTTCATTACCCTCTTACCCAAAGAAATTTGTCATTTACAATCATAGTAATTTGCTCTACTTTTGTGAATACCATGTTTCTCGTTATGTACATCTTCATGAATGTCAATATAACTGTAAGAGTTTTAAATTATGGATACAAACAAGGAACTCGCTTTTTGGGAAAGAATCATTGAAAACAAACGCGGGAGAAAAAGGACCGGACTCCATTTGGGAAATAATCTATTGAGTTGTAAACAGTTGAACCTGTATTGCACTTTTTCACAATTTTTGAAAAGTACATTTCTTACATATCTTGTGTTTTAAATATCAGAAGCTGTTTGTGTAACGTAGTGTCCTAGGTAAGCAGCAGGCAGCTGGTCTTGTTTTTTATGTTTTTTTTTTCTTTTGTTTATGTTTTTTTTGCTTCGGAGATGATATGAATTTGAGCAGCTGAGTTGTTGAATTTGCAGCTCGTGATGAGGAATTCTGTTGTTGCTTGTTCATGTACAGAGCTCTTTTTTTTTTTGCTTTCTGTAGAAAACAAAATCAGTGGCTTTTTAAAAAATGTTGAAAAAAAAAAGGTTTGAAAAAAATATGTTTTTTTATTGGTGCTCCTATACATTGTGTATACAAACTATTATGAATACTAACAAAGTAAAAACCTGTGCTCGTCTTCTTTTCATCAAACACCATAAGGATGCCCCTCCACTGACAGTTTGACATTTCCTCATATTTTCAAAGTACAGAAATGGGTCAAATATTAAAAGTACGTACTGCTCATTGTGAGTAAAGAAGCAGCTTGAGCTAAGATGATTGATGAAGTAAAACAAATAACTGATCAGCAAGAATTTCAATGAATGGATTCATTATTTTACTCAGGTAGTGTGAAAATGAAAAGACACTAATTGCACTTCCACATCAATGTTCTCTGTGACATTAAAGCTCCTGTGAGTTTTTAGGCGCTCATGAACCAGACTGAAATCAGTACTGAAGTTTCTGTTTCTGTACGACTGATCATCTCTTAAAAAAAATTAAAAAAAAAAAAAAAAAACTTTTATAATTTTTTTAAAGCTATTATTTTGGCCTTTTTGCCTTTATTAGATTGGACAGCTGAAGAGAGACAGGAAATGTTGGGAGGAGAGAGTGGGGATGACATGCAGCTAAGGGCCGAAGTCGGATTTGAACCCAAGGCCACTGCTCTGAGGGATGTTGCCTCCGTACATGGGGCACGTCATAACCACTAGGCTATCAGTGCCCCAAAAGTAGTCATTTTGAATGCCTAGATAACCTCTGCATGTGTCAAATGAAGTAACAGCACACTGCAGAATCAGCCTTTGTTTATATTTTCCACCGTGAATATTCACAGTGAGTGATATGTTTAACTCTGAAAAGTCAGCAGGAGGATATTTTTTTGGCAGAGAACACTACTACTACTACACTACATCTAGCCCAGATGTCAAGGATGTCTTCTTTAGTTATGGTATAAAAAAAACCTGTTTTCTGAATCCATACACATTTACAGATGTCATTTTAAAACTTGTTCTTTAATATTAATATCACAAGATAGTTTGCCTGTTAACACAGAGGCTTTACCTGGTCAGGTGGGCTTCAGCTGGGCGTGGGCTCTTTCAGCATGTTGCTGTTGGTCCTCTTGTGGGAAATTCAGAGGAATATCAATTGTCCGGAAGTCAGCATATTTTTGTGACAGTGAACGTTGAGACTGGATGAGAGCCAAGTGGTCTACTGTCTACCCAGATGAGCCCTGACTGGTTTCCATTAAGTCATCACAGATAAACACGAGGTTGTTTCTTACACATAAAATGTTTATCTGGACTGGAGTGCCAGGGTGCATAGATTTCAACCCTGACCAACTGTTGAAGGTAAAGATGTCCGATAGTTGCAAGCATGGCTCCTCTTAACATTGTCACATTTTCTTTAGCACCAAAGCCTCTTTGTACACGCTCAAATATAAATCAATCAATTGAGCCATTTTTTAATACATTCACAAATTCTCATAACTGAAGTTTAGTGTGTATCACCTTACTTCTTAAGTTCATCTTTAAGACAATCCTCAGCAGTGACTGACCTACTCATAGCTTTCTATTTTTCTTCAGCTTGGAGGTTTGGTGTTCTCCACCAGTCACTCACGATAAATTTGGCTTTTTGCCTGGATGGCTGTTAAAAGTGACTCACTCAGCATTTGGTATCAGGTTGACATGACATTTTGAAAATGCTGACATGTACAATGTAAGATTATAGGTGATTTTATTTCAGTTCAGACATCAATTTAATTTAAATTCATCTAAAGCAGTGGATCTGCCTTTTTCAATCACTTCACCTAAGTGTTGTGGCAGGAAACGTTGGAGGAAATGTTTCTGGACTTAGGGGAAGCTCTATGATTATCCCCGTCACATCAGGTGAGTTGCAAGGAAAGTAACTCTACTTGTAAATGGAGTTAAAATAAAAGCGGAGGTATATAAGAAAATACAATTCAATCATTTTATTTGGAAGACACTTCTGTCCAAAGCCCCCTAGCCTGCACCTGAGAGTTAAATACAATTAATAACTTGTCAACAAAGAAAAGATTTAAAAAATATTCTTGATCTGCATCCTTTAATAATATATATATTTTTTAAATGTTATCTAGACTATACAGCACAAAAACTTAAATCTATGTTCTTAAAATGGTTTAGCAACATTTACGACACAAAAATAAAATGTGAATAGGCAATGTGGGAAATAACATGTTCATGTAAATGGTGTTTCAATTTATGAAATTGTAATTGTTTCAAATCCTGTACCACAAAAAAAAAAGGAATGAATTCCGCGTATTATCTTTTATCTTCGTATTTTTAAAATGACTAAAGGTCGTCAAATTTAAATGAATCAGACTTGAAGGCAGACCGGCAGGTGTCGCTGCAGCCGTCCGATCTCAACTTCAACTTTTCCAGCAACTTCCGCCTACGTCATTCCCTCTCACACACAACACGGAATATGGCGGCCAGCTCAGATCGGAGTCCTCCTCCTTTCCCTGCCTCGGAGGAGCCCGGTGCTGGACCGCTTGACATGGCAGACGGAGACAGCGACGAGGGAGAGGACATCTTCGTCAATAACGTACGTTTTGAAGTTTAAATGTGAATAATGATGACAGGTGTGTGAAGGTTTTGACTTGCATTCACGATAAGAGAGGGAGCCACTTGCTCAGCCTCTTTATCTCATCTGACCTGCATTCATGGCATCAAAAAAAACAACAGAGCTGCTGACAAAGAGGACACAAACTGTATGGTTTTGTATTCAAATATTAACGAAACTGAGTCACAAATGTAGGAGAAGTTAGTAAACTGGGCGTGTTTGACTCCCAGACACGAAGTTTTAATCTTTGTTTATGTTTCCTCTGCAGACCTGCTTCTTCACTGTAGATTTTTAAATGTTTGCTTGTATCTATTATTCTCATTAAGACATTTTGAGGTGGTCTTGGCTGAAGTACAACTCAGATGACCACCCTCTCAGTTGTACTTATCTACATTGAACAGGAGGGAGTGTGAAGATAAGAAGAAGCACTTTCTAAAAAAACAAGTCCTCATGGAGTAAAGAAAATAAAAGGGGGAAAAGAACAGAAGAAAACTGTCCTCTGTGACTGTTACTACACTGTGATACACTTGTAGATGATTAGTGTTAATGCATATCAAGTCATATTTTCATAATGTTATGTCAACTAGTCCACTGACTCTTTGGTAAATTCTTAAAATAAACTTTACCAGAGCTCAAAGTGACATTTTCACATCTACACAAACACATAAACTCTTTTTACATTTTGAGAAGCAGGGTTTTTTTTTTTTTTTTTTTTATTTATTATTTCTATTAAGATGCATACGTTGGTCAAAAATTACCAGCTGAGGTTGTTTTCTTTCTGGTGTTAAAATGTGGAGAACTCAAAATAATTCAAACCTGAAATCCTCTGGTGCAGACCAAAATATAAATCTGACATACGTTGCATAAATACATTGATTCCATTGATTTGTTGAAGAGTGTAGGGTCTAATCTCTGGTGACTCTAAGGGTTAAGAAATGACTTGACAATGATAAAAAAACAAAAAAAAAACGATTTTTATTCATCAGTTTATCAAGTTTTAGCTAAAGCTTTATATATGTAGCTGGTTTGTTTTATTTGTTGCATTTTATACAAGTTCTTCCTCTAATTTAATAGCAAAACTTAAATGTTGTAAAGTAAATAAAGCATGCATCAAATTCTCTCAGAAGTCTCTCAGTGCTGGAGAAAATGTACATGGTTACATTCCTCCACTGCATGTCTGATGTGCATACTATCACTTGACAAGATAAGCACTCTGTCTGTGTGTCTGTGGCTCATTAAAGCAACGTGTCCTCTCCGTCTGCAGAGTAACCCTGTGGCTGTGAGTCGAGGAGTTTCCCAGCCGGACGGTGCTGCTGAAGAGCCTTCGGACATTTTCAGTGAGGAGAAGGTCGGCAGCACAGCAGCCAAATCCAACGGCGTTCACTCGGATGACGACAATGACCTGTTTGCTGGTTTGTAGGCTTTTTCCTCATTCTCCATGGAGTGCCAGCAATGTCTTGTGAGATGCTTTATTTTAAGCCACGGTCATGTTTTTAATGCAGATCCTAAAGGGGCATTCCACCAGATTTTACACATGTGATTCCCTTTAGTGCTCATGAGGCTAATCAGTTAATTTACTAATGGTTTTAACTCTAGCTGGGAGACTGCACATGTACAGCAGTAAGCCTGTCTTACAGACTGTTAATGTGAGCGTTCACTAGGCACGATTGATTTGACTTATTAGAAATGTAGAATCCAACTTTTCCAGAGCTTGTACCCAAACTCAAAAGTGAAGTAATCTGCATCCCTTGCATGGATTTTTGATTCCATGTAAAATGAAACTAATCAGTATTCCTCCTCACTGTCCCTACGCTGTTCGATCCATCTGGAGTTAATGAAATCATCTGTACTCTAAGTTGTTAACTTATGTGTTAGCATAGTTCAAATGTAAAGTTCTTGTTCTAATAAAAGAATACACACAGTAAGTGTTGTTATTATCACAGACTGTATGAAACATTGGCTCAGTCTCAGTGATGTAACCCTCTGGTTATGAAGCCAGACGATGGCGGTCGCCATGTTTGAAATGCTATGTTAACTTAGCTTTTGATCAGTCTGGAAACAGGTGAAGAAGTGGAGGCGGGCCTTGAGCCTCCTGGCAAATAGCTACCTTGCCTGTCAGTCAACTCAACAACACCCCTAATTATGCTGCTAGTGTCAATACTTATATATGAATAACTCGTATGGGCTTAATAAAACAAAACAGATGAGTTAGTAAAAATTCACCAATGTGTCCCAACAAAGAAATTAGCATTTAATACCAAATGCATTTTTGTACCAGGCTGTAAACATGTTTATTTATGCTGTAAAAATGAGCATTTTAATATGGGCTTTCATTGGGATTCATTTGGAGACTCAAGGAATTGCTGTTTTTTTTGCACAGCTGATATGTTCAATGAAGTTAGGGTACAAATTACACTTATAACTAAAATGTAAAATAATACTGAAACATTTATAATATTAAATATATATATATTTACAATGACAAACCTGCACTGTTTTGCTCCTAGCCCCCTACACTAAAGTTTTTCTACTGTGACTTACCAAAGCATTCCCGTGTTCTGGGTGAATCAGGTGATATTTTTTGACCTAAGGTGCGGTGTGTGATCGTGTCTGACATACTCTAAAGTCGTCTTTTCTTTTTGGATCAAGACATCAAAAGCACTTTTCTTTCCCCAGAGGCCCACGCAGAGCCGAGCACAGACAAAGCCGCCAGCTCTGCTCGTAAGGAGCTCTCCCCCTCCTCGTTCACTCAGAGCCCTGCAGCGCTGCAGCCCACCTCTTTGGAGCAGGTAGGGGCCATGACAGAGCCGGCACTTCCTAAGAACTTGGAAACAATTGCACATTGCTTTTGCACCGCCAACACTTTAATCTACATTTGAAGTCTTTTGTTGTCCTTGTTGATAACAGTTGGAGGAGGATGAGGCCAAGGACAGTTTTGATGTGGATGTTGCTGTCACAAACCCAGAGAAAGTCGGTCAGTGTCTTTTTGTATTTATACTGTTAGTTTGTAAAATGAAGATGTAGCTTTTTTCTTTTCCATGTATTCAATAAGTCAATATTTTTTTAGAAAAAGTCTGAATAAATAGTTTTAGATCATTTTCTGTAAATGTAGCTACAGAGACATTTCATGCATGACCACATTTTCTATCTTCACATGTCTCCCTGTTTCTGTCTTTTTAGGAGATGGCATGAATGCATACATGGCCTACAAAGTATCAACCAGGGTCAGTAGTAAAGCTTGATTCTTTTTCATGTATTATATTCTTTATTGTATATTTTTTAGCTTTTTTTACATGGCTTTTAAAACGTCCAACTTTTCACTATATTGGGTTCTTAAAGTTCTGTGTCTTTCTTGTGTTGTTGTCTCTACTTCCAGACGTCCTTGGCCATGTTCAGGAGTAAAGTCTTCTCTGTGAGGAGACGTTACAGTGACTTCCTGGGTTTATATGAGAAGCTGTCCGTCAAGCAGTCTCTCCATGGCTGCATCATCCCTCCACCACCTGAGAAAAGTGTTGTAGGTGGGTCCTCGTGTGTTGGTCCTGTGTTGGTCCTATGTCTCCTTTTCTTGTCTCCATTTGGTGACTGTTGTTTGGCTCCACAGGAATGACCAAAGTGAAGGTGGGAATGGACGACCCGTCATCTGTAGAGTTTCTGGAGAGAAGACGAGCAGCTTTGGAGAGGCAAGACCCCATTCATGTTTAAACAATGAAACAGCGATGATTAGTAGTGCTCATATTGGGCAGGGTCACTCTGCATCATCATGGAGGACAGCTTTAGGACTCATGAAAAAGCTGACCCAAATACTGGAGAAAAAAGCCACAATATCTTTAAATTACATTTCTACAAGTAATGAAAATAAACAAATATTAAGCTCTTTGTAAGCATGAATCATCAACATTCATGAAGCCATCATATAACTGTGGCAGAAACTCTTTGTGGTCATGATCATCAGTTATTTCATAGACAGTGAAACAAAAATACTGAGGGAACGTAACAGAAGTATAGGTAGTGCAGGTTAGTTGACTTTGGACTTAGAGTTTGACTTTCGATGCAGGAGTCTTGATGTAATTCAAACACTGAAGACATGTTTAACATGTTCAGAGGGAAGGCCTCACAATCCAAAATAGAAAATGAAATGTATGACAGATATTTTCTCTCAAAGGTCTCATTAACCGTTTTTCTCCACATGGATATATTTTAGAGATTAAATTAACTTCTTATTCACTTTGTCACTCCATGTTTTGGTTGTAGGTATCTTCAGAGAATCGTGTCTCATCCAATGTTACTGCAGGATCCCGATGTCCGTGAGTTCTTGGAGAGAGATGATGTGAGTATTGGAAGATTTGAAAGATTTTCTAAAAAAAACAAGCTGTTTTAAAACTGTATACCATTTAAAGAATGAAGCTACGAAGCTAAGATGAAGCTACCTGTCTCAAGATGAATGCTTAGCTGATGTTTTTTTGTTTGTGTTTTATTTCCAGCTTCCCCGAGCGGTGAACACTCAGGCTCTGAGTGGAGCTGGCTTCCTCAAAATGATCAATAAGGCATCAGACGCTGTCAACAAGATGACTATCAAGATGAACGAGTCTGACACTGTAAGGGAACTCTGGATGGAGTGTGACCTCAATGTCGAGATACAATTTAAAATAATGTGATCAAATGGGAAAACTTGATAGTTAATGAAACTCTGAATAATCAGAGAAGGCTGCTGAACATTTAAACATGACGAAATCAATATCCACAATGTGCTACAAGACATTAAAGCTTGAAACACAACAACAACAAGTACATCTAGATGTTTTGAAACTATTTTGTCGTGTTCCTATTTTTCCAGTTATTAAACACTTGCATAGAAGATAACTTAATCTCATAAGTAAAAGATTTGAAAGTTTTGAGTGGCTACAGACATTTTATTTAGTAAATGCCAGGTGGTCATGGGGTGTAAAAAAAAAATGTAACTGCAGAGAGAGTCAAGCAGCTGGGCTTAATTTAGGCAGATTTGCACCAAGCCAAGGATGTAGTTTAGGATACCTTTAATAGATCAGGGCGTATTATATAAAAACTACTTTTCATATGGGTTATTGTTGTTGTTTTTTAAATCACAATGTATTGTGATATTGTAACTGCCTATCACAATATTATAGCAAGACAAAAGTGCCATTCCATTAAAGGGCCCACTCACACTAGGCAATCCATACTGGGCCAAAACACACTTAACCACTAAAGTCCAGTTCGTTTGACTAGTGTGAGTGCTCCGATCTGTGCTCAAGATCGGTACACTTTCTTGGTCCTTGCACGCTTAGAAGAGGTGTGCTTCAGCCCGGCACAGTTAATGCACAACAAGCGCGCGGGTACACAACGTTGACAGTCTTCATTATCGAGAAATACCGAAGTGTTCTGGCTGTATCTGACTAAATTGAGTCAAATAAGGCACAAAGTCACTAAAGTTGCTGTCATGTTCTCTGTGTTGTCCTCTGATGTGACTGCACTTCCCTTTTTTATTATTTTTTTTATTTTTTAGTTTGGCTGCATTGCAAACTAATCACGTTTGATCATGTTAAGCCATGTATGTGTCCTATTGTGCTATTTTGCAACGTTATGTACAAGAGGTAAGCGTGCTCAGGCCGGTTAGTCCTGGAGCAGTGTGAGTGCAGGCCAGTGGGGGAATGGGGAGGGGGGACAATATCACTCTTCAGCTCGGTACAGGACAACTGAGCTTAGTGTGAGTGCGTCCTACGATATGAAGAGGTTGATTAGATGTGTTTTTGTTTCTCAGTGGTTTGAGGACAAGTTTCAGGAGGTGGAGAACGAGGAGCAGCAGTTGAGGAAGCTTCATGCCTTGGTCGACTCCCTCGTCAATCACAGGAAGGGTGAGCTTCTTCTGCCTTTCTTGACTTTACGTCTTCTGCTTATTCAACCGAGGAAACAGAGGACAACAGTCCAGCTGCTGGCTTATTTCAAACTTGAAGACTCAATACATTCTCTGTTTCCTCCCTCATAACCAGAGCTGTGTGGGAACACAGCGGTGTTTGCCAAAAGTATGGCCATGTTGGGAAACTCTGAGGACAACACAGCCCTGTCTCGGGCCCTGTCCCAGCTGGCAGAGGTGGAGGACAAGATGGAGCAGCTGCATCAGGAGCAGGCATCCAGTGACTTCTTCATCTTTGAAGAGATGCTGGCCGACTACATCCGCCTGCTGGGTGCTATGAGGGTAAGCTCACAGCAGCAGGAGGGTCGATAAAGTAATGGAGGAAGCAAATAAGATAAAGATTCTTCAGAAGTAGTGTGGCCTGGAAAGACTTGTGTGAGTACGACAACATGTGTGTTGTACATGAGTTGGGAACAAATTGTGATTTTACATTTCTGGGGGAAAAAGCTGATTTTAAGCTTTGTCCGTCCTCTGCATGTTTCTTCCTTCTTCGTTCCTTGACACAAACAGTGTTATGCACACATACCAGTCTTTTTAAATAACAACTTCCTTACTCACTACACCAGGATACAAGACTCTTAACATCATAAGTTGTTTCCTCCTTTCTACATCCTTGCTTGTGTTGTATTAACTTACTGTATGTCTCTTAAGATAAAAGCGTCTGCATGATGAATTGTAAAATTACGGCTGTGATGTACCAGAAACGCTCTTGGACATTGTTACGTTCCCCGTAGTTCTAGGGGATGCGGGGAACAACTGGCAAGCACACTGAAGAAAAAAGAACTGAAAGTAACTGTGTAAAGGCAGTGTTTCCCCTACCATTATATTATTTTAATAATATATATATTTTTTTGTGCCTTTATTGTAGGGATAGGATAGTGGATAGAGTCGGAAATCAGGGAAAGAGGTTATTTAAGGATACCTTTCCGATAGAAAAGGACAGCTGTCATTAAAAGTAACACATGAACACCAAGATTCCTTCAAGTGTTTGTGTCGTCGTGTCGCCATGTCGCCATGTCCCCAACGCTGGAAACCCAGGGGAAACACTGAAAGGGTTTAGTTAATCAGGGCATTTTCTTACCGTCTGTGTTAGAATCTATTAAATGAAAAATATTTTTCAACAAAGTGTTCAATGCGATCCAAAGATATGAGGGTGATTGGTTTGCAAATGTTTTTCAACAATCCCGTCATTAAATGTCTGCCTCAGTGTCCAGAAACCACCTGAAGATGGTATTAAATAACTTTTTAATAATATAAATTACATTTGTGTACAGTCACAGTTTTATTGCAAGCATGCCAGCTTTTCTCTGTTTGGTATGTGGACTGATGTGTGACTAAATCAGTCCTGTAATCTAACATTGATGTGCACAGGGGTGCTTTGACCAGCGCATGCGGGCGTGGCAGCGATGGCAGGAGGCTCAGAGCACACTCCAGAAGAAGAGAGAGGCTGAGGCCAAGCTGCTGTGGGCCAATAAGCCCGACAAACTGCAGCAGGCCAAAGAAGAGATCTCTGAGGTAACAGATGCTAAACGCCTTCAGTCTTTTATTGTAGAGGACTCATAGAGGTTTCTCATTCAAACATCTTGATGTTGCTCACAGGTAAAATGGTCAGCTACTTGTTAAAGGAGAGGATATGTATGTGGGTTTATTGTTTGTTTAATTGTGTTGTTTCTGTAGTAAAATCTTCAGTGACCAGAAGAGACAAAAATATTCTGAAACAAATAAAAAAGATGATCAAGTGTTTATGTCCTTTATCTGGATTATAGTCTTATTCAATGATTTCACTATTATTTTTATAAGCCAGAAATTGTTCCTGTTTTTCTTTATTAAATGTCGATGGCGATTTGCTTTTCATCAGATAAAGTAGTTACTTTTAGAATTCATCGAGATCTGTGCAATGGCTGTTTCTCCCACACAATTGTCTGACCTCTTGGGGGTGGGGGGCTTAAAAAAAAAGGATCAGAAAATAGACTTCATTTGAGAGGATAATGGATAGAGCAGGAAATTGGGGAGAGAGAGTGGGCCGGGGGTCAGACTTGAACCCGAGGTCATTCATGACATAGCTTCTATTCTGTTGTTTTAGAGATTTCAGATTTCACTATCACAGCCCGGAAAAGTATGTGGTTGTTGTTGTTTTTTTAAACATTTTTTCTACGTTTTTTTCTTTTCCTCCTCGTGTGTGTTTAGTGGGAGGGAAGGGTCACCCAGTATGAGAGAGATTTCGACAGGATTGGCATGACTGTACGCAAGGAGGTTCTCAGGTTTGAGGTATGTTCATTCTTTTATAAAGGCTTAAAAATCTTTTGTAAAAGCAAAATGTCTTTTCATAACTCTGGAGCACGTGGATATAAAATGTTCTCTGATATTGATTGTCAGATGAAGACTCTAATGTCAATGTGACAACTTGTCACTTTGTTAATCTCAATGAGTTTCTCCTGGTTAAATAAATGTAATAATCACCATTAGAACCTGTGGATTAATCAACATTAATGCCTAGTGCACATATTTTAATGGAGTTAAGGTGATGGTAGTCAGTGATTGCACTGCGCTCTCTCTAAAAGGAGGAAGCAGACTATCAACATGTCTGTCCTGCTGCTGTTATCTTAATGTCTGCAGGGATATGATGAAGGGAAGAACAAACCTTTCAAATTGTCCTGCTGCTGTGGACAAACATATAAAAGGCAAATCAGTCATAAATGAATTCTGATCTACAGCTGCTCCTGCTTTTACCACATTAGTATTACGTTTTTGATGTTGGTTCAATTGAGTTAGACAGGCTGATATGTGTTAAGTGTCATTTTTATCAGAATAACAAACATCATTATGTTGTTCTTGCATACTTACTTTGAGTATCCAGTTATTTTCAGTGTTGACAAAATCCCCAGTTTTGCTGCAGACGATGGTTTGAGACGTCTGTTCTGAGCACACAGAACAATTTTACAACAATTTTCAACTGCTCACTCCCTTTACTCATTGAGCCTCACAACTGTATGTGCCTCCTCAAACCTGTTCACTGTACGTTAAGCACTCGGCACTTAAACGAAAAGCATAGTGACCTTCAAGCTCAGAAAACAAAGTTCTCAAACCTTGACATTTGCATTGCCTCTAAGTAGAGCCTGCAGTCTTTATTGGTTACTTATTTATCAGACGGATGATTCTTTCTCCTGTTCATGGGCACATTAATTCCCTCTTTTATTTATTCTCTCTTTTTCAGTTATGGAAAATGATTTTCATGAATTCACATAAATATTCTATTCTGCTGATTTCTATTCAAATTAATCCATTGTTTTGGATTAGTCCCACATTAAAGATTTGCTGGAGGTTTGACCTTTTAAGACTATTTCTCCTCTCTGTGGACTGAAGGTGAAATTCTGCCAGGAATTCCTTCAGTCCTCCTTAATATTGGCAATGAGCTTGAAACACAGCAACACTTTTGTATTTTCAGAAAGAAAAATCCAAGGACTTCAAGAGCCAGATAATCAAATACTTGGAGGCAATGATGCAGTCTCAACAACGGGTAAGCACTTTTTTTATTATTAGAATACTTTTAGTATTAAACACAACGTGCACACTGCATCAGTTGTTCTTCTAACTGTGACCTGACATGACCCGGATTACTTGTTTTGAGTATTCATTAAAACACATTGAATGTTAACTATCACAACATGCTTTAACTGGTTTGTTTTTCTTCCTTTCTCCAGCTTATAAAGTTTTGGGAGGCGTTCCTGCCTGAGGCGAAGGCTATAGCTTAATGAAGAGGGAGACTTTTTGTAACGACCCCGACTGCCTTTTTTGAACACTTTACCTCTTTACCAGAACCGAGAGGACAATTTTCAAACACACAACAAACATCCATCCATTTTTGTCTCTTTTTATTCATAGTGTATTCTCTTAACTTGTACAGTTCTTTGATAAAATAACCCGCAGCAAAAACACAACATTACTTTAGTGTTCTTCTTTGTATTCTTGACTTAAAGATGGTTTAAAGCAGGAATCCAACAGGGGTTAACCCGCTCCTACTATATAAAAAAAGGCCCACTGTTTGTCTATAATTGAGACATCGATACATATAAGTTGTTTTATTTGTTGCTTATACTAACACTGAGGTACTGCCCTAGAGTAACATTGTCTATAGTTTACATTAGAAGATAGACGTATGTAAATCATTCCAGTCTCTAACAGCTCATGTTGATTGATGCATGACGGATGATTATTTTGAAGCACTAAACTGTATTTCACAGTTAAAAAAAAAAAAAGCTGTTTGCTTTAGTAAGAAACCACTATTGATGACTGAGCTCATTTACCAGGAGTATTAGCACATTGTAACAGTATATAACATGAAGCATTACAGATCCTATAAGTCATTAAAATTTAGATTTGACAAGCTTAAGGTCTTGTCAGAGGTGTTACAGACGATAACAGAAATATGATGTTACAGTGAGTGCAGGCTGAGAAATGAAATCACTCATTTGTATTTTCTACAACGATGTATTCCTTAGAATAATGTTTATTATATGAATCCATTTCTTCCGTATAAACACTTTGAAGAAACTCTTGTGTCTGTCCAAATGAGGCCCAAAGGAACTCATTGGGAAGTGCTGCAAAGATTGTTAACTGCCCCTGTGTATGACTGTTGATGTAAACACATGTACAGTACTTGAATGGAGTCGTACAAACACTGACTGAAATTATAAGTAGCCTTTTTTTAATAACATTGATTTGAAGATGACAGAAAGGCACAGACATTCAAGTGACATGGTCCCTTTTCTTATTCTGCATTTGTAAGTGTAGTTTTTCTGTCATGTCATACTTGTGTAAGAATGTGCTTTATTTTTGTAACCACTTTGCATTGGCACACACATTTCCCTGGAAATGCTGTACAGGTAGATGTCAAAAAAAATAAATATGATTGGTTAAGCTTTGGACTCTGTTCAAACTTGTTTGTTGTGTTTCGTTGAATGAACAATTTCAATTCAGTAACATGGATGAATCATAAAATAACAGATCTATGTGCTTCATAATAATTGATAAAGGCCTTCTTGTAGTCAATTTGTGTCTTTAAGAAATGTTGTTCACAACTTAAAGTTTTGCTGTTGGTTTGAAACTAATCACTTCCTGTTGTAGATAAGATGTGCAAGTCCCAAAACTTAAAACAGCGAATCCACTTTTTATACCAAAAGTCTTGTACCCTATTAACAGAAATATAAGAATTGTGAGCTGAAAGCAGCGCTCCTCCTGTGTCAAACATTTTAATAAATTGAAATCTGCAGGTCGACTACTCTATTGTCATCCTTAAATAGGAATCTTGAGAAAAGAGATTCTTAACTGTCCTGTTAAATAAGTTTAAACAAGAGAACTGTACCTAAACAATTCAAAGGCTGACTGATGTCATTTGCTGCAATTTTTCTTAACAAATTCGAGATTAGAAAAGCTCAGAAATTAGAGCTGTGGAGGGAAATATTTCAAAAATATACAGTATATTAATTTATTGTAAAAAACTATAGCATAAGAGTTTAAAGTGTTCAAAGACACATTAGGCTACATAAAACTGAGCTTTTATGGTAGTGTTACATGTATAGTGTTATGCACACGACCATCATGGATTTGCCAGCCAAATAAAAAAAAAAAAATACAATCTAAGTTTTCAAACATTTAATTTATTTTAATATCAAAATGACATGTTGATGTGGACTACTGATGTCTCAAAGACCACTATAGCACTACAGGGCGGTAAGAGGGATGACGCTCATCACAATTTTGAGATACAGACCATCATGCAGGTGAGCTTTAGTCTTTCTTATAAAATCGTTAAAAATAGCAAAAACCTTTGCACATATCTGGAACAAACTCCCAGAAAACTGCAGCTCTGCTGAAACTGTCAGCTCTTAAATCGAGGTTGAAGACTCACCTGTTTACAGCTGCCTTTCATTGAACAATTTTAATATGATTTTAAACTGAACTGTAACTTTTACGCTTATTATAATACTCTTTTTATATTTTTATTTTAAATAATTTTGGTTGAATGTTTTTTATTTTATTTGAACATATTTTCAGATTTATGATTGTTGGTGATTTTTAAATTGTCTTTAATTTTAATGTTTCCTTTTTCCTCTGTCGTGATGCTTTTGATGTCTTGTGTGAAGCACTTTGAATTGCCTTGTTGTTGAAATGTGCTATATTAATAATAAACTTGCCTTGCCTTTCCTTGCCTTGCACATCAATTTCATAAGACAGGTGCGTAGGAGAGCAATGTGTCCATCACAATCTTAAAGGTAAACTCCTGCACACCTGTCTAACTTGCAAACAACACATGTATTTGCAACGTTTCGGGTCTAGAACTCTGGACTAATAACTCTGAAGCTAACTATTCAAAAGTACAATCAGTTTACTGCACATTGCACATATTGCACAAGTTTACTTTTTCTTTAAATTTTCTTTTATTTTATTACCATTTTGTACCTTTTGCACAATTTAGAATGTATTACTGTAAATATTATTTATCTTATCTTTACCTCATTTTATTTTATCTATTTTACCTTATTTTGGTTGTATTGCACCGTGGGACGGAGACAAACGCAATTTCGATTCCACTGTATGTCTGGCATATTTTGGAATGACAATAAAGTTGACTTTGACTTTGACTAGTGCCGAAATGTTGCCAATAAATACATGTTAGACCAGGGATGGGCAACTTTGGTGACAGCAAGGGCCACATTCATTTAATTGTCACTGCCAGAGGGCCAAATTAAACGACTACAGTCAATTATGTCTCAAATTTAACTCAACATATACCAGTGATCAAATATTATAATGGACATATTTCTGGTTTTCATGATTTCATGGCAGATTTCATCATGTTTTCTTCATGTTTCCAATTAATTGATGTGTAAAAATAATTAACCTGAGGGCCACGTTGAGGGTTGATGGGGGGCCGCATTGTGGCCCCCGAGCCGCCAGTTGCCCCACCCCCCTGGGTTAGACAATGTGCCGGAGTTTACCTTAAGTTAAATGTTTTGAAATAAAAATAATAATAATAAACTTTACATGTCTGATGGGTCAAATAGTTAATTACCGCGTCATCAAGTGTAACCCGGAAGCGTGTGTCGTGAAGCGGGCGGTGCCGTGTTTCTCCTTCCGGTGTGTTGGACCGTTTTCACAAGCAGCAGCAGCAGCGAAGAGAAGACTGGAGAGAGAGAGAGAGACGAGACTCCGCTGTTAGCCTGAAACATCAAGTAACAACAAGTAACACACGGAAAAAAAACCCAGAACACACAAACCCTCCAGGGATTTCATTTTCTTTGGCGTGAAACACAACAAGCGTCGCCCCTCATCGTCCGGATTCACTCCCCAAAGCGAAGGTGAGCGTGTTGTGTTGTGTTTGTGAAGCAGCATTTTGACAGCAGGCTCTTTCGGTTGTTGGGCTAATATTCTGGTTGCTAACGGAGCTAATTTCCTTGTTGCGCTCGGTCCAGCTGTCACCTAGCCATCAGGAGGTGCTAGTTAGCCCGAGCCGTGAATACCAAGCAATGATTCTCAGTCTTTAATGTTAGGAGATACATTTAAACACACGTGTTGCCATTTTTACGTAGAATATATTTTTTTAAGTCAATAACAGCCAAAATACTCTTGGTGCTAAGGTTAGCTTTGTATGTTCAGGTCTCATGTTGGGAAGCTAACCTGGTTACTAATCGATGTGTCCATCACTAACAGTAGACTCGCTTTGTCCATGAGTAAGAACTCGCGTCCTTGTTTTGATTCAACCCGAGGCCCCCTTTTTTTTTTTTTTTTTTTAACGAAGGATCGATCATCTTTGTTGGATCTGCAGCTTCCTTTTTCCTCCACATGCATGCTGTAACACAGAGGAGGGATGCAAAGACAGGCAGGCAGGCAGGCAGGCAGGCAGGCACAGGATACAAAATATGTGAATATAACCAAGGCCCCTCCTCAGTCTGGTCACTGTGGGCAGACTTGTTGTGAAGCAGTAATCTTAACTGTGTCAAGTTAGTGAGGTGCATTTGATAGGATGTCAGCTTCTTCATAATGTTGGCACAACGCAAATATCCTCATGGTCAAACATGCATGCACAGATATGGCACAAGTGAATGTAAATGGGTGTGCACAGCTGCACAGTTATTACTGAATCAATAGAGAATGTATGGCTAGTATTCAGTTACCCTGCATCTAGTAAAAATGATTGATTAACCCACATCCACTAAATTGCTCAGTGGCACACTTTAAGAGAGCAGTACAAACCAGTTTGGAAGTTGACATTTTATTGAAAAGTGAACTTGCTATAGGCGTGCACGATATGAGAAAAGTGTGTGATGTGTGATAACATTGTTCTGTATTGCGATAAAGACATGAAGTGTGTTAAATAAGTAAATGTTACACAGTGCATATTGGCTATAACCTAAAAATGAATGTGTATCTTCTGTCTTCTTCTTCCTCCTGAATCCAAAGTAAAAACAGTGGCAGTTTTTTTTTCACCTCTAAATTGGCAGCAGTTTTACCCGAGGGAATCTGATAACTACTTTAAGATGAATCTGACTGTGTCAGAATGGTGTGAAAGCATGAAAGTAATGGACAGGCTTCTATCCAGTAGTTCAAATGCACATGTGATTAATTCAGACTTTTGCAATGGGTTTGTTGCTAATTCTCATATCGTGATAATGATGACATTGCGATTAATTGTGCAGCCCCACTCGTGAGATATTCGCTCTAAATACGTCTGTGTGGATGCACTGTAAACTGGGCTAATGCTGATGTCCTTTAAAAAAGGTCTCTCTGAAGAATAGGTGGGAACCAAAAAGGTTCTGTGTTGCATTTATGTAGAAGAACGAGAAGAGGAGGAAAAAAAAGAACCAACAAATTAATCAGCAAATACTTTGAACAGAGTATGCCGTTAAAGAAAATATATTTACAATCTTTCACTCAAGCCTCCTAAAAGGGAATATTTTGTGTTTCTCTTTCCTCCTTTATGACAGTTTCCTTTATGACTGAATGCCATTGTATACAAAACAAGACATTTGCGGATGTCATCTTTTCATTACTATCTGACAAGTTGTGGAGATAAAAAAAAAAAAAAGACAGATAAGTTGTAGTAAGTGGATGGTCCTCACTTCATTTTCAACATAATTTAAACTGCCTTAATATGCCAATACGATATGTTATTAAAAAAAAAGGGGAAGATTCACTTCTGCTGATTTTGCTTTAATGTTCAGGATTTGGTTCAAAGCAGTAGGTGGACATGTGAGATCATCGTCACAGATGTGGGTGCATGCAGCAGCCATGTATTGCATGTGTTGTTTTCTTTATGGTTTGTTGGAGGAGGAGGAGGAAGATTAGGGCTAATCAAAATTCCCTCCAGTCATATTTCATAAGAGCTGGCTTTAAGGAGCGAGGCAGCTGTTAGTTGGCACTGCCACAGTAGGTGTCTGCACTATTGGCAGGCCCCCTCTCAGGCTGATCTTTCTGCTGAAGGTTAATCACTCTACTCAGAGCCTTTATGTTTCTGTAAAAATGAAAATATGTCAACAGATTAGTCATTTTAAATAGATGCTAATCAGCCAGAAGACTCTCTTTTTCCCCCCAAAGATGTTTTGATAGAAACATTTGTCGCATTTAATTAACGCCTTAGTACGTTTTCAGTGCCACATTCATGTGCCACCAGCAAATACATCTGGATTTCAAAAACAGCAATTAACCAATAACATCAACTATCCTGAGCTCTTGAAATGACTAACTTTTTATATTGCGAGCATCATCAAACAAATCTTTTTACCACTTTTAATCAGACTTGCTGCTATGGTTGTGTGACTAGACTGTAAACAGTTGTGTTCATGTGTTTGATACTTGCTCCAATACACTGGGGCTTTAAAGAGGCATTGTGAGCTTGGGACACATGGAGGCAGTTTTACTGAAACACAGTGACACATGCATGAATATACATGTTCAAAATATGCAATGGTAATATTGCCACAAGACTTTTTTTCATGTTCACTTGTGCTGTGTAAGGTACTTTGAAATTCAATTTTAAGAAGATGAAACGGGTGAGAATGTTTGAAGTATTTATTATCAGGGCTGTGACATTAATTTAGTTTTATAGTAGATTTATATTTTGTAGTTCCTGATCATGAAACAAGTTCATCCAAAGAACTAGTCCAACAGAGTGGCCGAGTGATGCAGTAGTTCTTTCTTGTATCCAGATCATCCGTGTGTCCCCTTTTGTGAGGTGCTTAGTAACGTCTGGTTGTAAATCTGTTGCAGATAAGAGAGGGTTAACATTTTATAACCTTGGATAACAAAGCTTTCCATTGTTTATTTTGCTGGTATTCTGTGTTGGTCCCACTTACTCGTACTGAACCGCTCTCATCCACTAAAGTGAAATTTAGTTTACAATCAACCATCTGACTGAATCCATGGAGCCAACAGGAAGGAGTAACTGTGTCAGGTAACTGTGATCTCAAGATGAAAATAAAGATAATTATAGAGCTGCTCTATCGTGGCAAAAAAAATACGATTATTTTGGATTGATATTGAGATCACGATTTAAACTTAAATTTAAGTTGTTGATTTGATATCATCTGCATCAAAATAATGAATAAATACAAACAATATGAGGAGGTGAGGTAGTGGCGATTTTTTCTTGTGGTTAAAATCTAACAACAAACACTTTGAAATATTTAGCAGACGTGACAAAACCTGTGGACAAAACGGGCACAACACGGCATGCAGCACAATGATCAAATAATCTCGATCATCTTCTTTTCATGATCGCATGAAGACAAAATCACAACTGAATTTCAAACTCGATTAATTGCTCCGCACTAGGTGATTATGATTTTCTCCATGTATAGCAGCAGCTCTAATTAGAACGTAAAACAAGACGACTGCTGAATGCTTTCCTTCCTGAACACATTTTTAAGATAGCCTGGAATACATGATCCGAGAGGAGGATCATTAAGCTAAATAGTATGTAATAGGATTGAAGCTTTTAAAACCTTTTAATATGTCCTCCGTTCTGAGATTAGAACAAGATCACTTTTGTAGGGTGCCAAAGGGTGTGTATCCTCAAACTCATCCTCATTTATCAGGAGACACGGCACCTCCACAGGGATGAAGTCCGGGGATTCCCCACGTTTCATCAACACTCAGAAAGCCTTTTGTCCACAGACCACAAGACGTTTTCCAGTCCACAGAAACAGTCCAGTGGGCTTTAATTTGTCCTTCACTTTATTAATGAGCTGGTCGACTGATATGGATTCACTCAGGCTTCAGCGTCTGTGTTATGTTTTTAATTTCGTGCATTTCCTCCATAGTTAGAGCAACACCTCTAACCCAGTTTCAGCTGAAACACCACTTTAACAGAAGTAGTCGTTCATGTGGGCTCTTTTGATCGGTTTGCATCACATCTGCAGCTGACGGTGTCTCTTCATCCACTTCCTGTAGCTTAATGGAATAAGATTCGATTGTGTCTCTTCTTGGGAGATGTAGATGCTGTGGAAAACGTAGTCTGAATTACACTTTAACGTTTTGCTACCTTTTCGAAATAACAGATTACGTAATGATCACACAACTCATGATATTTGAGGAAACGATACACAAGTTGAAAAATAATACCTATGGGCTCATTACAGCTTACAGTGTGATACATCAAATTAAAGGGTGCAGATGGTTTTGCTACCCTCCATAAAATGTAATTTAGCTGTCCTATAAAGTTTAAATACGGTAGTTTCTTGTACCACTTTTCTCTTTCCATCTCAATGCTCAGTTCGGGCATGTCTCAACATGTCGCAGACACAAAGAGGCTGCGGTAATCTCACAAGCATAACCAGTGGCAAGTGAATTAAACAGGCAAAGAAGGTGCACGTTTAGTTGAATGTAATAGAGCTTACAGTTCACACTGTCTGCAGGCATTCATACAAGGCAGCAGATATGAGAAACGTTTATTTAGCAAATCAACACCAGTGAAAACATCTTTGAATTTCATGTGAGAGTACAAAAAAGTACTACTCAACTTTTTTTTTTGCTTTAGGTGCAAAAATATTATTACATCCTAGTTTGCAGCTAAATAGAGAAAAAAACATTTTTTGCATAGACTGTAAATATAATGGGCAAAGCCTGAGTGACATCACCCATCTGTTTCTGCAGGGTGCTCTGGGGGCTCACTGACAGCAGCCGCCATGCTGGAAATCTTGTCTCACCCTAACTTTCAGACAACCATACAAAATTGGCCAGATGCCTATAACTATGTCGTGAATGGCCATGTACAGGACTTTAAATACCACGTTATGTGTATTTAAATGTGTCTTTACGCAGCCTTTTGGGGACAAACTGTAACCTTTCTATGAAATTGAGCATCATTGCAAAAATGTGTCTAAGGCCCCGTGTCCACCTTTCCTTTTTTGAGTGCCAGCATCTTTTTTTCCAAATGTTTTCAATGAAGAGGGAGAGTTCACAGCAGAAAGTGGACGCCTGGAGGAAAGGCACAACCCCCAGCGTCTTTTTTTCCAAGCTCAGCGCCTTTTTTGTGCGTCCGCTCTGAGCACTCACGTTGAAAATCTTTCATCTTTTCAGAAAGGCGATGTCACCGGCGCTCTTTCCCAAATGTTTAACATTCCCCGTATTTTTGCCGCCTACTGATCGTGTCTTGTACCCATATCCTGCTTTCTCCGTGTCTGATCGGGAAATAAACAATCTCAAATATAAAACATACAGTAAAAAGTAATGGAGCCGTGTCGGTCATACGGCAGCCGTTGTCAACAGACTGTTGTCATAGAGACAGGACGGATGGGCAGCGCCTCACTTGTCAACACTCAAACGCTTCATGCAAGCGCTCCTGAGCGCACAGCCAGAGCTTTTCTTCCATAAATCGATTTTTTCCCCACCTCTAAAATGTTCAGAGCTTGAAAGTTGTCTATGTTTTCAGCGTTCAACCTACACTTTGCACATGCTAACTTGTTAGCCAGGTCAACAGGAAGAAGGTCCAATAGCTACTATCGCTGAAAGAGGTTATATCACCACCTACCTTGGTGGACTTGAACATACTTTTGTCAATAAATTGTTTCCCCTGGTGCCTTTCTGGGGACAAGGACAGTAGTCCAAATAAATGGCCTGATGAAGCTGTAACAGTAGCTCGACTTAACTGCATGTAAGCGTACTGAGTATTGGAGCAATTTTAGTATCTGATCAGTGTATCCCTAACAACATCCTATTGAATCTAAAATAGAACCTTTAATAGAAAAAACAAGGAAGCAAAGTTCAAAACATCCCTGGTAAGGTATAATTCTGTTAATTAGCAGTGAAGTGTTAAGGCCAATCAGGAAATAATGAGCTTTGTAACACAGCTGTTGTGAATGGGTAAAATGAGGTCCAGTGCATTAAATACGGTATACTGCTTTTACCAAGGAGTTTGAAGATGGTTAGCTTGTCTACAATCAGGATAAACACGGGGATGAACTCATCTCCATGCTGGTGCACTCCTTGTGACAGTGGCCTACAAATGATTGTTTGTAAAAAAGGAAACTGTTACAGCTCAGCTCACTATTGGTCTTTGCCTCAAACATGTTTGATAGCCATGTTTTCCAGTTCCAGCTTTATGTAATAGCAACAGTGCACAGTTGCCCTTGAGAGAAAACTAGCTGTCTTTGATGCTGAGATCTGTGCAGGCCATACCGAGCATGAGTCATCTGGAAGCCCACACACAAATACTTTTCAGCAGCAGCCTTTCCATGCTGAGGAATAACAGCGTTGTCATGAAAAAAATAAGCAACTGTTGTTTTCTTTTAATCATTGGTTGAAAAAAAAAAAAGTTGTTTGTTAAAGGGAAGCCGTGTTTTTAAATATACAAATATCTTTGGTGACTCGATATAACTTACGGACAGAATTTACAGGCAACTCTTTGTGTGCAGCTTCAGTGCAGTGCATGTCTGAGGATGAGTAACAGAAAAGGAAGTCCCCAACGAGGCCTGCAGTTGAAAAACATCTTGTGCTGTAGTGACTGCTGAATCATACACCACACTGCCCTCACGCCTTATAATAGGGGGGAGGAGGTTGGACCTAAATTTATGTTGCTGAGCGTTTGACGTCCATCAAGTTAAGCTATGGTGTCCTTGTGAGCAGACACAGCTTTATATAATTGTTTACATAATATTCCCCGCTGACATCGTCTGCCAGGCGATAGCCGTGGGTGGTGGAGAGTCTTAGATGCCCTCATGATCACAACAAACTCTGACCTAAGATTTGTGTGTTGATGTTCAAACTGGTTGCTGTGTTTTCTGTGACCACTGTGACTTGATGACTATCTCTTGAGATCAGCAGTGGTGTTACAGTAAGCCCGTCTTGTCCTTGTGTAGCTTTGTCTACTTGTAAACAGGGATTTAGAGCATTCATGACACATGATGGGCTTCAAAGAAGAAGACTTGCTATCTGACTGTGTAGTAAAAAAACAAAAAAAAAAGTTATTTCACTTCTAAAATGTGATTTGAAATCCAGAGTGATTACTGGTGGGAGCATATGTGATATCTGATTATTCATTTCATCAGCTGAAACCTTTTGTAGAGCTGTTGTTTTCACATATGCCCTCCTGAAAATATCTAGATAATTAAAATATCTAGATAATTTCAGGAGGACTGCTCCTGAAATTCTCCTGACCTGGCTGTTCACATATGGACCTCACAGTGGGAGACTCTCTCTTTTACTTTCAATTACAGGACAGTGGACAGTTTAGTCCTCCTAGCATGAATCACTGGGTTCCCCCCATTTGCAGCCTTTTTGCACCTCTCCTTTGCCTTTTATATTTGTGAGTTATAACACAACTTAAACGTACTGTTTCAGTCAGGCCTCTTAATGTTGATTATTTTTACATCAGAGCAGAATTTAAGTCTAATTCCTGATCTATTCTAGAAGCTATTGGACATGTTTTCCTAAATGTAAAGTGGCTTAAATTACTTTAAATTGGTGTATGCAATGCGTTCAATGCCAGCGTTTTAATTAGGCCTTAGTAATATGTTTTCACTATGAAGCCAACTACCATTATGTTTTTTTTTCAAAACGTTTTAAGTAGATTTGGAAGAAATGTCATGAAGTGGGAATGGTTTCTGTGCCTCTGAAAGCTTCTTAGATATTTGCTCACATTCAGCTTTTTGTTCAGTGAGCAGCTACTTAAGACCAACATTGTGCATAGTCTTTAAATAGGGACAGCTCCACAGAACAACACTACCATCTTTGATATGCTGCTCAGTGTTTAAAGTGAATGTCTTCTCTCTGTATCCTTTGTTTTACAGGTCTTCTACCTTCACCTCCCTGTGACAAATGTTGAGACCAGAGAGCAGCCTGTTGAAGAGCTGTTAGAGGTCACAGGCAGAGAACGGGGGGGAGTATCGGTTAGCTGTACCAGGTTGTGTCTCATGAGAGTGACTGTGCCATCCAGGCACTCCCAGTGACCAGCGCTGTGGCTGTGGTGGGCCCGGCCCAGGAGGCCTTCCTGTACATCACTCCGGGCACCCGCTGACCTGTGCTGCTCTCACTATGGATCAACAGAGAGACAAATATGGCGAGCGGCCCGCCAGGGCCACTAAAGTGTCCCAGGGAAGCCGCAGCGGACACTCGTCCCGGCCATCCGGCGCCTCCAGCTCCTCCGGGGTTCTCATGGTGGGGCCAAATTTCCGTGTGGGCAAGAAGATCGGCTGTGGAAACTTTGGTGAATTGAAGCTTGGTAGGTTGATTCTGCGGATTACTAGTGTTCTGTGTGTAACTACACCCATGAGCCAGTTTATTTAATGTGGCTGCAGTCTGATACAACAGCCCTGTTTTATATTCTATCTTCATGAAGGTTTACATATTTCATGGGGAGTTGATTCAGCGTTCCGGTCATTTGAAGACAGGAGATAGTGGTGCTCTAGATTTGCATTGCTTAATACCTCCAGATGTTTCTCGTATTCTGTCCCTCTGATTGATATGAATCAGAGAAAACCAAATATAGAAATGATTCTAGCACAAAAGTACTTTAAATCACAGCCTCCAAAAGGACATTTTAATAAAAAAAAAAGTGTCTTCCCTTGTATAATCAATTTCATCTTCAATTCCTGTGTGGCTCTCCTCTTATGGCTCTCTTGTGAATTTCTCTTCTGTCTTATTTCAGGTAAAAACCTCTACACCAATGAGTATGTAGCTATTAAACTGGTAAGTGCTCAGCTTCTTTCTTTGCTTGATTCTTCTCTTTTGCTGTTTTAGAATAATTTGCTAAATGATTGATACAACTGATTCAATACATAAAGAGGTAACTTTAATTAAGATTTAGAAAATGTCGCTATATAGAGACATAAATATAAACAGCATGTATTTTTCCCTGGGAAGAACAAAGTGATAACATTCAAGATGAACATTTGCGCCTGTGTGTGTGTGTGTGTGTCACTGTGGGTGTCTGTGTGTAGATGCTGGGATCCAGTGTGAGTGTGCGTGTGTGCGTGTGTGTGTGTAGATGCTGGGATCCAGTGGGTGTGTCTTTCCAGTGGCTGCTGGAGTAGAAACCATGCCTGCTGACTCATGGCTTTATGATTGTACACTAGAGAGCAGTAAATAGAATAGCCACACTAAAGGACTAGTACGTTAATCAAGCCAAATACCATCCAGCTGCTCACACTGCTGCATGCTTATTATGGACTACTGACACTGATGTGGTGCTCTGATCAAATCTTTCACTAAATGTGTAGAATTTCAGTTCAGCAGTAACAATTTATGATAACCATCATTAATACACTCTATTTATAGTAAATTAACTTTAATAGTTATATCATGTTTTTCAGTAGTGCTATAATGTATGTAATTGTGTCATTAGTTTACTTCATACAGAATCATGAGTATATAAATAACATATTGTGTCACAGATGATAATAAAAACAGTAAGAATCAGAGAAACTGTTTATTATTGTAAAGAGAGAGTGAGGGTTAATTATAGATGCATTATAGATACAAACATTTTCTTTAACCTAGTGAATCATTTAGTAACCATTAACACATTCTTAATACAGTATAGAAAGTGTTCTGATGTGTGCCATAATAACATAACAACTTTATCATCATTTCATTGTTTAACATTAAATGAACTATTTGCTAAAGTAAACTACTGTTTATTGATGATGGTTATTATTATGAAGTGTTACCAAAGCAGGGAATGTGGAGGGAGTTTCCCAAAGATTATCCAGGACACCTCGGCTTGTCCCTTTTAACTGTTTTTTTTTTAATAGGATTCAAAATGTTCCCACATGAGTATGAGGTTTTGTAAGTTTGAGTGTGGGGTAACTGATGTGAGCTGTTCGATTGAGAGTTGAGTCAGCGTTGGAGAACAAACCTACAAAAGGAGACTGCTTATCATTTTAAACTTCTCTCTTGGTGAGGACATAGATTAGGGTCTCTTTTTTTTTTTATTACACATGAATCTGCAAAAGAGTGTGCTCGTTGAGGTTTGTGTCAGAAGACATGCTGGTGTTATATGTTGAAAACTGGCAGGTCAGTTATTCTGGTAGACCTACTAGTGTTACATGATGGGAGGGTTTTTCCTGGTTCTTCCCAAATCCTGTAATTACAGCTCATCAGATGGCATGCAAGTATCTGCCTGTAAATGAACCATGACTCATCTAAAATGTGTTGGCACTTCACAGGCCACATGGTGAACAAAGAAAAATATGTTTCATAACTTAAAGACAATGTTTGTTTTTTTACTGATTTCATGAAAAATAAACACTTGTCTATGTTTTTGTGGTTGTCGTTAAGTGAGTACTGATTAGATGTGATTGATCTGTGCAGGAACCAGTGAAGTCGAGGGCACCACAGCTGCATTTAGAGTACCGGTTCTACAAAACACTGGGAACTACAGGTAAGGTCACACTTTTTATTTATTTATTAATGCTTGACAATGATTTGACTGTTTTGGCACTAAGATCAGCCCAGGAGATTGCATCATTTCCACAACAAGTGATTACTCCACTCACGTTAAATTAAGCCTAGTCAGCAACTTAAAGTGATCTCCAGGACTTTGTTGCCATGAGTGTTTGGGCGCCTACGTGCATTGAGAGCTTGTTAAGCCATGACCTTGCCTAACACTAGACCTACCAGGGGTGCAATTGAATATGAAAGGTGTTGACATAAAGCTTCTTACACACACCCACAGAACAGATGCAACTGCTGACCTTTTCTGCGGCTCCACTGTAAAGACTTCCTTGTTGTTATCTAGGCAGAACATGCAGGAAGTGTTGCAGGCTATGTTTGAGGATGTAGCGTATGTTGTGTGTCTGCTGTGTCAGGGGTGTCCTGCTCACTGTAGAGTAACAAACACATGCCTAAGGTCCAGCTCCGATTGAGCTAATAAACTGAACATACTTTCAGAGTATGTCTGCAAAGTGGCTCTCAAAATAGAGGCTTTAATAGCTGTGACATACATTCCTTTTTTTCTAAAGTCTAAAGGTCCCTTGGTTGCACAGAGCTGTGAACACAAATAAATTATCACCTTATTAATTTGACACGTTGAACTTGTTGGCAAACATATGCTCATTTTCACAACCAGCTGTCAAAAAGCCCTTTTCAGACTGCTCTTGTTTTTTCTCCTGCAAAAGTGCTGTTTCTAAGCTCAGCGTCATCACCTCTTAGTACACTCATATTGATTCAGTGATTCCGCTTAATATTCTTGTCAATTCACATTGCGCCCCGCCGTTGTACTGTGTCGGACTCTGTCATCTTTGAGTTCTGCAGCGACTTATTTTCATCATGGAATCAGGAAGATTTCAGGGCAGGCTGTCCCAAGATATTTCCTAGAGTGCAAGTGTGTAAACACAACTAGTATACTGATTAATTTGGAGTATTAAAGTGCAATGTTCTCTATCATCTTGAATTGTGTTGTTTGGTCTCCACCCAACACCACATTAGAACCAGAGGAACTAATTCCAGGAAGTAAACTAAGAACATAAGGCTTCTCTTTCATATTCCTACCTCACAGAGTGCAGGCTGTTGTTGGGCAGTTAGGTTAATTTTTAAAGCTTTTCATTGGAAAGCAGCATGCCGATGAGAGCAGAGAGAGTGGACTAAACAACAGTGTTGTTTTCTGAGACAATGATGGTTTAAAGCTCTGCAGAGTTGTGTAATGGTTTCCTGTAAGTTCACCGGTGTGATTCACAGCTTCACATCACACTTGGTCATTTCCACCATCCCATAGTAAAAATATTCATTATAGACACATCAAGCAAATGCACGGATGAGGCTTTAACTAAGTGAGCTGGGGGGAAGGGGAATTAGAATTTGCCCACAGGGCTGTTTAAATCTCCAGTATCAGGCTGTCTTATTCATGGTCTTGTTTCTACATGTTGCAAAGAACTCAAAGTAAGTCCAGTTCAGCCCAGAGAGTCACAACCTGAGGAAACCATTGCAGAATGTTGCCAATATGTTACAGCTGGGAGAATATGCAAATACAGTGTTGTTGCATCTCATGGCATGTGATGCTGTGTAGCGTTGGTGTAAACTGGTTTTAGAATGTTGAAGTCCAGTACGTTGTTATATTTGCATACTTTAAATGGACTTGTGTGAATCTTTGGTCTGGAGTCCAGGGATCTGTATCTGTTACTTTCACTGCATGAGGCCAGATGATGGGGTCAAAAGTGAACACATGATCCACATTACCAGATGGTATTTAATTAGGTTATGTATTTCATATGCAACATGTAAACATTGTTAGATATCAGATTCCTAGCGCTCCATGGTATTTTCAGCATTATTCATCATTTTCATGTTGGTGCATGATTGGTGTTTGTGGTTGTTCTTTATTCGTTCTGTTTAGGACTACGACACACATTTCAAAAATGTTTTTTCTGGTACATGACCTGCGATAGTACTGCAGTCCTTTCTGTGGTTATTTTATAGCTTTTTATTCTAAATTTGTTCCCACACAATGATCCATGGAATTTCTCTCTTCACTACCTGGCCCTTGGTGTCTAATGGTGATATAGTGGTATATTTATGCATGTCTTCTCCCACATGCTCTACAGTTTTTCCTTTCAGAAATCTGTCTTTTATCACTTCATTACTCCTTGTTCTAAATGTAAGACAATACTATAATAGCAGCTTCTCGATTTCCCTTTCCTTGACTGTGCTCCCTTGAGAATCTCAGCGTGTCGTAAAAGCTTAGTCAAGGTCTTCTGACGCATCCCTGTTACAGCAACCACACTGACAAAGATTCTTATCAGGATAAAATGACTACAACAGAGGAATATATTGAGGGTCAACTTTTTTAGTCTTAGTGGTAGAGGAAATGGGTGTGGACGGTGGAAACAATGGGACAATAGAGAAATCTTTTTCGTTGCTCTGTAGGTTTTTGTTGCTATTATGTTAAAACAGTTGAAATAATCTTAGATGGCACTGGTAGTTGAATGAATACACCTAAAAAAAAAAAGCAGCTAGTAATTGATAGGAGCTTTTTTCTGCTTCTCATGTCGTTATATACTAATAAAGGTTATCATACAGTATTAAAAGGCTAAGTATCATTATTTGAAAGTGAAGCAGTGATTTTTGAATGTATGGTCCTATATGTGCCTTTTGGAGTTCCACATGCATGTATGACATCCAGACTGGGAATATAATGGCTATTGTTTTGCAAAGGCAGGGGCTGGAAAAGGCCAACTGTGCGGAAACTCATTAAATATTTAGAGAGTGGGTCTGCCTCTCTTAGAGCTAACCTGCCTCCGTCCTCTCCTCCAGATGGGATAACGTGACCTCATTTCTTCTTGCCTGTGAGCTGTGCCACATTCCTCGCAGCCAATGTGGTTGTCACAGTGTCTGTGCAACAGCGTCTTTATGAATTAATGTGCTTTGACTCAGATGCTCAATCAGGTGTCGTATCTGGTGCATAACCAACTGTCACCAGCTATTAATGAGGGTGATTTAATAAGGAATCAAACATCTCCTGCCATATATCATGTGAGGATATGTGTCAGTGCAGTCAGTCGCTTTGCTTCTTTTATGAGCACACCGTGATGCGTTATTGTGCAGAGGGCGGGACTGTTTAGATGATCGAGACGGTTTGTTTAAGGGTGGCTGTGCACTGAACTGTTGGAGGTATCAGCAGCCAGTCCTCATCATGAAACGCTACACCAGCTCTGTGACCATCTCAACCCCAAGGAAGTAAACATTTCCCACAGAGACGCAGCTTAACAGATTTTACAAACATGTAGAGGAGAGAGGCCAGAGGTCTCCTCCTGGATATCTGTTCCCACTAATGCAAAGACATGAGTCATTGTTAGAAATGGAACTTCAGTCAATACTCTGTTTGCTTTAAGTTTAAACTAAATCATGGTGACACATTAGTGAATGTAAAGAGGGAAAAAATATAAATGTTTATTCCCAAACACATGTGATTTGTAAAACCTATAGAAAATAAACAGCAGTAGGACCACCAGTACTTCTGAAATGCTTTTCTGTAACACATTCAAACTTTTAATCAGACATTGAATATTTTAACCGTTCTGAGAGTTGCATTTGGCCGTGAGTTGTGTAGCCCTAGTTTCATACTGGCGGTTTTAGTTCTGCAGCTCTAACCTATCTAACAACATAGCACAGCTCTAAATTAAATGTTTCTACATATGATCAGATTGACCATTACTAGTGCAGCTTTGGGGAAAGCAGTAGATGATGTTAAGCCAGCCAGCAAATATATCAGAAAAACTAAATTTGAGCATCCAATCAAACAACGGGCTCAGTCGCCTGGCGGTTTGACATGAGAAGCCTAGAATAAATCGTGGAACTGCAGAACTCTTTTTAATCAAACATTTTCACCTCATCATACATTTACAATGTAGTGCCGTACAGGATACAAGAAGGAAACGTTACTGATCTTACACAGGGCTCACACACACACACACACACACACACACACACACACACACACACACACACACACACGTACACACACATACTCTTACACATAAATAAACAAGCATCACACACACACACACATATACAGTATATTGAGAAAAACACATCCACTAACACCTACATCCAATTTAGAGTCACGAATTCGCCTCACCTGCATGTCTATGGAATGTGGGTGGAAACCCACACAGGCACGAGGAGAACATGCAAACTCCACACAGAAAGGCAACACACAATAATCACAACGTCATGTCTGGCAGACAATGTGTTCTTCCTTCATTAAAAAACATGGCGTCCTTGTTGACAACATGTGTGGAGCAATGTCATTTTTGATTCTTTTAGATTAGATGTGTAGATTGCATAGATAGATTTTGAGATCGTTTCCACATCTTTTTCTGTTGTGACGGATAACTTCTAAATATCAGAACACAAACAACCAGACGGTCAACATCAAACTTACAAGCCCAGGAGTAGTCCTACCACAGAGTCCAAAGAAACCGTAGAAAACTCACACAGAGAAGCGAGTATACCGGCCAGGAGATCTGAGCGAGTGCCTTTCAGTCAGACTCATACTCATTCATCACATTCATCTTGTTCCCCTTTTGTTGTAAAGAACTGCAGCCAGCACTTCTATTAAATAACAGTAATACGAGGGAAATGTATTTTTTATCCTCGTGTTCAATGGTTGACAGACTTGATACGTTTGTGTGTGACAGCAGTTATAAAACCATGACAGTTATTTTCATACCGTCTCATTATATATTCAATATATTCCACATAATACAACTGAAACTCAGTCAGAAAAACTACAGCTCTGCATCTGAGACTGCATGAACTAAATACTGAAATGCAAAAGCTGATTTAACCCTTTAAACTCTTGACTCTACCTGGGCCCAAATACGTCTTGCTTACAGTGATGTCATTTCTTGGAATGTTTTTTAATTAATTTATTTTCATCCTTCAAATATGCACATGCAAAATCTGGGTTTAAAAGATATGTAAGCCAATTAACATATATATATTTTTTTATTGCAATCAACCACAATAATCACACAAGTGGGGGGGGGGGGAGATTTTAGAATATCACTCTAAAAGAGGTGAAATGTGGATGTTTTGTTGAAACTGCTGTTATTTTGTCTATGCTTCCACCGTTGTTCACTGACTTGCACTAGACATACTAAGAATATCCCCAAGACAAAGTCAGCACTACACCCACACATTGCTCTCATTATTTTTTGGAAAATTGGAGGAAAGAAGTCAAAAAGTGGTACCTAGGACATTGGAAGCTTCTATCAAAATCTCCCTGTACAATTAGAGTCAACTCTGAAGTTCAGGACACACAGATTCAGTCTCTTACGAGGACGGTTTTGTCGTAGATAATGATGGTTCTGCAATCTGTGCTTTTCCTTTGCTTGTAAAAAGCTTGACCAACCTTGTTTCCAATTGAACGAGCGTTTATCCACTTATTTACAGCACATCTCCAATCTGACACGTTTTAAGGCCTCCCACAGGCACCCGTGGTTTCAAGGCACTCATTCCTATGTTACAATTAGCAACCCACAGAACTGCATAATGGTGTCCAGAAACACAGGATGGAGCACAACATGACTCCTACATGCCCGTATGCTAGCTGACAGCATCGCGCCACCTTTTGTGCTGCAGCGTCTTTCCCATTAACCAGCTGGCAAGTCAAGATGTCTTCTGCCACGTTTTCAATATGAAAATGTTATCTCATTACATCAGGATTAGTGTTTTAGCTTTCTCATTACCAAGCCTGCTTATATTACATGAGCACCATAAAAAGCTTATGATAGTCATTTTCTCCCCTCACTGATCTTTATGGTGCAGAGTCATTTCTTAGAGCTGCCTCCTTCATCATGGCACAAAAAACATGAAGGAAATGTTTGTCCAACATTTGAAGTGTGTGTGTGTGTAAATGTTTTTAAGCTTGTGTGTATATAGTAACAGAATGTAAATGTATCTAATTCAGAAAAAATGTTCTGCAATGGAAGGTGCTAGGAAGAAGAAAACATTCTCTTCAAGCTGCCCTGATCAGTATGTTTTTATGTAAACTCTGAATCTGATGACTGTGTGTTGTATGAAAGGTGTTACTAGTAGTCATACTTCCTGAACATTATCTTTTAAATGGGTTCTCCTCCTCTCTATGTAGCTTCAGGTCATTATTTTCCTTCTGTTTACAACTTAACTCTTTAGGTTTACTCTTATCGACTTAGCTTCCTGCTCACCAGTCGGCTGTTTCATAAAAAGCTGTGATAAATCCTCTGCACACGACCTGCCCAGCATCAAGTTACAAAGTCAAATCAACCTGCAGGTTGTTTTCTAAGGGTGGAGACCAAAACAAAGCTCATAGATGAGTAAATATTGGACTTTCTTTTTCCAGGTTAAACATGACCCATAATTCAAACTGAAATCACTCTCCCTCTATTGGATGTTTAAAGAAGGGCGCAAGCCGCTGATAGCAACCCCCTCCCCCCCTTATCAACATCAGAAGGTGTTAATGTGTGTTTTTAAATCTGTGGAATTAGATTTTGATTAAACCAATCACCCAGAGGTGAGGAACAATTGCTATATTTGTTCATTTGTGAAAACACAAAGGTATATCTAACATACCTACGCTGCTACAAATGAACATATAAATGAAGAAAGTTCATCTCCAGTTGCACAAACAAAGCTACAGATTTTGCGCTTGTCCAGCTGTTTTTTTTGAGCCAGATGTGCAGATACTCAATATTAAAAGGCTCTCTTAAGGACCAAGGACGTGAAAAGCAATCAGGACATTCCTCCTTTTCTTCCACTTCTATGCAATTATAATATTTTTGAGGACTGAGCCGAGTCCGAAAAAGTCAGGGTCTGTGTGATTGGAGCGGCAGCATTTCTTTGAAGTTTCTTGAGGGGACCTTTTTTTAATGGGATTCTGACTTGCAGTGAGCAGAGGCAAACTTTGAATCATGCTTCCTCTGAAGGCAATTAACAGTTTGACCTGGTTTCCTTTTCTTTGAAACTAAAGTTCAAGATGTGGTCAGGATCACAGAGAAGAACACAGAAATCACCAGTTACACATAATCATTAATGCATGAGTGTTGTGATGAATTTCATACTGCGTGTGCAAAATGCCGAGGCTTTTGTTTTATGTTTAGAAATTCCCATTTGTTGCTTTTTAGATCAAGTCATTAAAAACTGCAGCAATAAAGGACCAACCGTGAATCAACATGAACCTTTTTGATATCTAACACCTTTCAAAAAGTTGAACAGCACTTAAGTCACAGCTTGTCAGCATTACAAACAGAAGCAGTACCAGGGTCAGAGCATCATGCCCTGCCATCTTTACTGCTGCATTTGAATGAAAACACATAACACAAAACTCCACTGTAACAAGAAGCAGAATAAGAGCCAAGGTGACAGATGGAAGGGATTTTAGAGCAATTAGAGGGAGTAGAGCAGAGAGGATATGATTCAGTTGGGAGGATGTGATATGAGGCAGTGCAAAGATTAGTTTCCAGCCTGCAGTACAGAAGTGACACAGTTGTATTAGGAGGCCCTACTTTGTAATTCACTGTAGGGTTAATGTTTACCCAGCAGCTTTCTCTACTCTGTCCTCAGTAACCTTGTGCTGCCCCTCCTCCTATCTGTCCATTTAGAGGCCTCTTACCGTTTACCTTGGGATCAACTTAGAACCATCATTATTTAGACAGGAATAATAAACACATTTGGCACCCTAACTCTTCAAATTCCCACTAGTATATACAGCCAAAGACATATTCTTAATATATTCTTCTAATTAGTATTTCCTTTCTGCAACTGTCGACCGTCCAAGCTATTCATAAATCATCTTACATGTGGTTTATTCAAAACAATGAAGACTTGAGATTACGTAAACAAATGAGGACTGGACTTTTGTTTATTTGAAGTCTTACTTTCTTGTTCTTGTGTTTCAGCTGAGGGCGTACCCCAGGTGTTTTACTTCGGGCCCTGTGGGAAATACAACGCCATGGTTCTGGAGCTGCTCGGCCCGAGTCTGGAGGATCTCTTCGACCTTTGTGACAGGACCTTTTCCCTCAAGACTGTCCTCATGATAGCAATTCAGCTGGTAAGTTTGATATGGTGTATTAAGTTGATCAAAATGACTTCTAATCACTTTTTTATAACAAAGGAAATGCTGGTATTCCAAATGTGTGTAGAATAAAACAAGCAACAGCCCAAACAAGCAACAAAAAAATCATCAGTGGGGCAACATAAAACATGCTACATTCAGCACCTTGCTGGTACTAACGTCTTTTTTGAACAGTTATGATTATTCCTTGTTTTCCATTTGTCATCAATCATTCAACATGACTGCGATGTTGCTGTCAGTAAAAGTAGCTGCTGTCTGAGGTTCCCTACAGATGTTTTACCATGAAAACCTTGAATGTTTTAAAAGAATGGTGCCCCCTTAACTACGAGAAGGTTTAATTGTTAATCAGACAGAAGAAAATATACAAACACGTACTATTTTCCTGGATTTTTTAAGCAAATGCCGCAGTCTTTCTAAACAGATGGAGTGTGTATGTTTGACCATCGATTTATATAGAAAAGGAGAGCTATTTCAATTTAATACAGGAAAAAATGAAACAAATCAGTAATGCATGCCTGTCTAAAGTAATGTCCTAGCTCTGATGTAAACAAGGCACAAAATGTACAACTGGTTTAAGATTGTGAAGTACTTCTGCATGTACATATACATATATATATATATATATATATATATATATATACATACACCAGATAGCCTCGTAAAAACAAGTTATTCTGAATAGAATATTCTGAATATTCTTTATAGCAGTTCTGCCTACAGGCCATATGCCAATAGAGCAAGTTGGAAAGCAGTGTAGGATCTCCTGTAACCCTGTCTGCAAATTAGCAATCTGTCCCTGTACACATATTAACGGTCAGAGTCAGGTTGGCTGGAAGCTGTCAAAAAGAGCAGAGCCATTACTGAGTCTCATTAAGTGTGAGCAGCACAGAGGGGGGTCTGACCCAGTCTGTTGGGCGCCTCAGACATCTCAAAATTTCTAACATTTCATTTCATCAGCACAAAAATCTGCCTAGCTTTTGTAACGTAGATACCCTCTGAAGATTTGTTAAGGAAGCACACAAAACAGCACATCAGAAAACATGGTATAGCATAACACAGAGCTGGTAGAGCCTGAAAATCAGAGAATTCCTCCTCTGTATTTATCATGCAGATCTCCCTCTTTATTTTTTGGCATAAATGTATGATCCCACAATAAGTGCTGCGAGCTTGTCCTCCTACTCAAGCTCCTTTTTTTGATCTGGTTTCAAAAAAATGTTTCAGGGGATCAGAATCCCTCAAAAACAAACCCATGTAAAGGATCCTATTACTCACACCGCCTCAGTCATTTTCCTGTGTGTTGGAGCTGTTTTTCTTTTCAGTTACAAATCTGTTCTTGGAAGGTAGCGACTATGAGCACCTTGTAAAAATGTCTCATCTGTAAACTTGATGTTGCTTTGGTCCTTATCACTGGTGCTTTTGTAATCCTACATCTCTACAGGACTGTTCTGATCTCACTCAGTGCCTTGAGTTCTGGCTGGTCACCAACAGAGGCTTTTGTTGGGTGACAGTAATGGACCTTTTGGGTATTTTTGCAGCCTAGTGCTGAAAGTAAGAGTGAATATAAAGTGTTCTAGATTTCACTTTTATCAATCACATTTGATCATTAACTGCAGACCTATAATGATAGGGAAGTCATAGAAACATTTTTGCTCTATTTCTATGGGTTTTTACTTTTAGAGTCTTGCCTTTAAGCTTGTCATTATAGCTTGAAAGATTTCTTGAACAATTCCATAAGGCTCATGGATCGCAAGAGACGGCTTTAAAAGGTTTTCACAAACAGATAAAAAAGTAATGCAACAGAACATTCATTCTGACTCTTCATCCTGGAGATGTAAGATGCTCTGAATGTTACATTCCTCATATTCGTAGTGTTGTAGTCAAGACCACACTAACCGAGAACTAGACATACCCGAGAACAGAGTGCTCCAAGACCAAGACTAAACCTAGGCTAAGATATTTAGGGATCAAGACCAAGACCATAAATATCGATGAAAAATCATCATCTTGTGTGCAGGGGGCGTGCGAATCACTTAGACCGTAACACCTGGATGGCTGCGGCCGTAACCTGGGGATCAAAATCTAATTATTAATGAATTAAAGTTAATTGTTCTTTTAGAGAGGGGCGTTTCCTTCAAATCAAAGGAATGCAGTGGAAAAATTGCAGATCAGTGGTGGTCTTGACCGGTCTTGCTTTAAAATCTGTATTCAACCCAGTGAGATTAGGCAAGTAAAAAGGCGAGTAAAAATGCTTTCGATTCTGAGACGAGACTGAGACCTTCAAAAAGTGGCCTCGAGCCTGCTCTTGAGACCGAGACCGACTTCGAGTACAACACTACATATTAGTTTCAGTTTCTCTTTCACAGTCATCTATCATTGGAGGCCCCTGAGAAGTTAATGCACACATCTTCCAAACTTAACTCCTCATTTTCAAATGCATGTTTCTGATGTCGATGCATAAGCTGGAAGAGCTTGAATCTCAGTTTGTCAAGGGCTGACAAGCAGTAAACTTACCGGTATACTCCAATGACAATTTCCACTTTTTTTGGCATCTTGATTCTCATTTCGCCGGCTCTTCTTGCTTCTGATAAGATAGATTCTGTTGTTTCATGTTGATGTTTTTTTTGTACTTACTCTGCTGTTTTACTTTCCCACCAGATTTCCCGAATGGAATACGTGCACTCTAAAAACCTCATCTATAGAGATGTCAAACCTGAAAACTTTCTCATTGGACGGCAAGGGAATAAAAAGGAACACATAATCCACATCATCGACTTTGGCCTGGCCAAAGAATACATCGATCCCGAGACCAAAAAACACATTCCATATCGGGAGCATAAGAGCCTAACCGGCACGGCCCGATATATGTCCATCAATACACATTTAGGCAAAGGTAAGACTCGTTTCCTTTCAAAATAAAGCTTTGATTTCTTTTTGTGATGGACTGTCCTTCATTGTTTGTAGATGAAGATGATCTGATCTTTATTCTTGAAGTAAAACCTTTTCATGTCTCTTCAAATAGAGCAAAGCCGGCGAGATGACCTGGAGGCTTTAGGCCACATGTTCATGTATTTCCTTCGTGGGAGTCTGCCTTGGCAGGGACTAAAGGTATGCCAAGTACATGACTGTGCTGACCCCTCACATGTGTGACCCAATCATCAATGAAACAGTGACACGTCTGAGAGCTGACATGATTTCATGACCGTGTGGGATCTAGTAATTATAATATTATAAAAGATCAGTACAGTTGTTTTCTGTGCAGCTCGACTATTACTCTTTGGACATGAGGTCTATACATCTTTCTGTTTTTTCTTCTGAAGGCCGACACGTTGAAAGAACGATACCAGAAGATCGGAGACACAAAACGAAACACTCCCATCGAGGTCCTCTGTGAGAACTTTCCAGGTAAACTGATGATCTCTGTTTCAAACTGGTAGATCGGGATGTAATGCTTGAAAATGGTTGTATAATATTGTCAGTGATTTGACCTGTTTCTGTGCAAGATTTAACCACACAAAAAATCTTGCTGTATAATATCCATATTGAATGTGAAATGTTTTTTTGTTGTCGTTTTTTTTCCTTCAGAGGAAATGGCAACCTATCTGCGATATGTGAGACGGTTAGACTTCTTTGAAAAACCTGACTATGAATACCTGAGGACTCTGTTCACTGAACTGTTTGAGAGAAAAGGATACACCTTTGACTACACCTACGACTGGGTTGGCAGACAGATAGTAAGTAACACACAGAGTTTATTAACAGCAACGGTCAGTGAGACAATTTAAGCAAGCATTTAACTGATTACCGTCCCCATCAGCCCACACCAGTGGGGTCTGTCCATATAGACTCCGGAGCATCTGCTGTCACGAGAGAGAGCCACCCTCACAGAGACCGGCCCTCACAGCACCAACCAATCAGAAATCAGGTAAGTCGGGTTTTGCTGTTGTTGACGGGAAAGAGTTTCTGAATTCTCAAGCTTTGATTTCAGTGAACAGAAAAACAACGATGAACCTTAAAATGTATTTGAAAGATCCACACAGGTACCATTAAGTGACTGAAGAGAACACCTGTTGAACCCACAAAGATTACTCTTTAGATATCGGTGTAATACAGTAATACAATACAAAAACACATAACGATATGGACGCTTTACAAGCCAGCTTTCCATCGACTTTTCCCTCAGTTTGCCCCACAATAAGAGGGATTATTGGGACGAACCATTCACCTCTCTTTATACAGTGCTACTGCTAATAAGTAACCTATAAGCATTGTCAGTGGACCGCACACAACGATAATGACGACAAAGATAATGCTCACATGTTCACATTACCGGTATGTACTGCATTCAATTTAAAGTCTGAGAAATCTTGAAGCAGGAATGATTTGAATTGTTTATCAGAGCAGGTGAGTTTTTGTATTTGACTGTAAGGCCCTGTGTCCATCTAGTGTTTTTTTTCTGAGCACCAGTGTCTATTTTCAATTGTGGAAAGAGCGTTCGCAGCTGAAAGCGGCAGCCTGGAGAAAATATGCAAAATATACAGTATATGATGTTCACTGTAGTTTTGCCGCCTACGGATCGTGTCTTGTACCCGCATCCTCTTTGCGCCGAAATAAACGATCTAAAGTATAAAACATGAAATGGAGCTGTGTGGGTCATACAGCGGTCACTGTCAACAGACTGTTGTCATAGAGACAGGAGGGACTTGTGGCGCTTTTCTTCTCAGCGCACAAACACTTCATGCAAGTGCTACCTAGCACACAGCCAGCGCTTCTCTGCCCAGAAGAAACCGGTAGGTGGACACGGGGCCTAATGCAGGTTTTCAGAGATATGATCCAAGAATGGATGTTTATTCCTCCATATTATAAGATTTAGTTGAAAAGTACCAGTCGCGACTTTCCTCTGAATGTTACTCAGCTACACCTCTACCTTGATGACTTGTTCTGTCTGTAACTGTAACAAAGATAACGCTCCTTGCATAAGAAAGATATAAAATACCTGTTCAACAATTAAAGAGTTTGTACGTAAGAGCTAACCTTCAATGGGCTTCAGACTCTGAAGTCTCTGGTTTAGTTCTCTGGCTGAAGCCTTGCTTTGATTTTTGATTTAATTTTAATTTTTTTGCATTTTTTTTTTTCTCCATTTCTCATGCTGCTTTGCATGTTGACCTGGCCTCGCACACACCCGATTACCCATCTTTCCTAACGCAATTATTCCATCACTCCCTCACCCCAAACCCCCCACCCATCACACCCTGAATCCCTCTTCAACTCCCATCACCGACGCCCCCAACTACCTGAGCAGACTGCGGTGTCAGATCGACGAGGAGCATGGGAGGTGCAGCCCACACGGCAAGCAAACTCGTCCTATCTGACCTCACACCTGGCAGCGGACAGGCACGGGGGCTCAGTGCAGGTATACACCCCTCACCTGATCAACCAGCAGCCCCCACCCAATCTCTATGGAGTCAGATCTGTCTCATAGGATCAAATCCAGGATTATAAGATACATTTACAAGAATAAAGCCTACCAATGCTCTGATTCTTCATGCATATAAACCACTTTTAACCTGTTTTAAATCTAGCTCTGGCATTTAGAATTGGTGAATCTGTATTTCACCACATTTTACTAGGTTTTTTTTGTTTCTTTCTATAAATATAGACTATTTCTATTTCAGACTTCTGTACAGTTCATACCCAAGTGATAAAAACACCTCTGTTCACCATAGTAACCCTTTTTTTGTTTATCATCTCAAGTGAACTCAGTCCTTTCAGCAGGTTTTGTGTATGAGACAGATCTACACCCATACACCTTCCCCCGAACCCTTTACTCCTGGCTGGGAAATGTTTTGTTTTTTTCTGCACCACCATATGCATGACATCTGGTGCCACCCACCCCAGATGGTAAAAATGTGATTTGAGCTCTATAAACAGCAGCCCAGGTTGTGGCATTTTGATCTCAGGTCCTACAGCCCGTCATGGCGCAGGGACAATCCTCGAAAGATCAAGAAGCCTCTTGCATGGCGGGCTGACCTGGCTTAGCCGGCTAAGTGCATGCTCTTAAGTCGTAAAGGGTCACTATGCTTTAAGAGACATCCAGGTTTCATTTTGACTACTTGCAATTACATAATGTATAACCTCTTGTTTGCAAAGTTGTGTGCAGTGTACACTAGACAACTAATTTCATGATGTACATGTACCTTGTCCCATGGTTGGTTTCAATTTGTCTCTCCATCTCTGATTGGACTCTCAGTACAGGATGATTTAGGAAAATGTCAGTAATCTATCCGTTATAATAGCCTGTTAACATCCTTAGATGTGTTTGTCAGGGTTAAGGTTGAAGAGTCAAGTTTCTGCGTATATTATTGACCCTTTATTGAGAACAAAGCAAACACATTTAATTTTTTTTATCTCCTTCTAAAAATGTCCATGACTTTTTACTAAAATTCTTAATAGTGGGTTGACTCAAAAACAAAGAAACACTGGTAAGAAAGTCTCCCATGAGAACTAGTTTATAATCAAAGAAAAAAGGCCAAACACACTGATATGAAAGTCTTTTTTAAATCTCTTCTTACCAGAACCTTGTTGTTATTTAATATTCAGACTTAAAATGACAGATTCTGGTTGGGTGGTGGTAATCACACAATATCTTTTTCTGGTAGACGTTCCACTGCCTCCAACAGGATGTTATGTATTTTTGTCTTATTCATGAGTTGTTGTTCTTTCCTGCTGACGTGTTTCCACTGAGGAGACATTTCTGAATCACCTCTCCATCCCAGCAGGACCTGTTTGTCACGTTGAATCTGGTCGTCATCTTTATTTAAATTAACGCCCGTCTGTGCTACAGGTGGTCAGCTCAACCAACGGGGAGCTGAATGTAGACGATCCGCTGGCAGCTCATTCCAGCGCTCCGATTACAGCTCAGGCAGAGGTGGAAGTGGTGGACGAGGCCAAGTATGTGTCACACACCCGCCACACCGCTCGTCCATGTCCATCTGTCGTTTCCTCTCTTTCCCTCTCTCTCTCTTTCCCTCTCTTTCTCGCTCTCTCTGTCCCTCTCCCTCCCTCTCTTGCCAACGTATTGCTATGCTGTGTAATTGTGACAGCCCCCACCCCCAGCTGTCATCCTGCCCCTCTTCTGTCTGACTGTGGGTTTTTGATCTTTACTGCTGCCTGACTCTTTACTGTTCTCTCGATTAGATTTCAATAAGATAAGAAAAAAAGCCAACTCAAATTAACTTCTCAGCTGGACCGTATAAAGCCTCTCAAACCTGTGGTGAGAGCCGTCAACCTCTGATGACATCCGTTCACTTTCCAGAAGTCAGAGCGTTTTAAAGAAATACTCCTCAGTCAATAAGCTGATCATCATGATTATAACAGTACCAGTAAGGTTTTGTGGTAACATTAAAATTAGATCACAACAGATTGTCTATTAAGTCACGTTTCTAAAGATGATGCACTCTGTGTCATTTCTTTCTCACTGAGAAACACATGCTAACACACATTAGCTTCTGAAACAAGTTAATAACCTTCACACAGCTAATGCTAAACACTTCTTGGGGTTGCTTTTTTAGCACCAGCAGCTGGACTGATGCCACGTGTTTGCTGAACGTCATGTGGTTCGCATGACAGACAGAGAATAACTGAGTGCAGCTCTTCACACAACGCTCAGGAGCAAAAAAAAAAACAATATCAACATATGCAAACAAATTCTTTGTGACACGATAAAAAAAAATACAAATTTACTTAATATGTACAATTCACAAAATGATAAAGCAGTTCACTTCATGATGAGACATTTCTCTTACTTTGAGTCTTTGATTGAGAGAGGACACAATCACCATTGATTTAACCCATGTTAACTTTTAACCTAGCAAACCTCAAAGGTGCAGGTCAGACCAGACACCGCATACGATTAGCTTCAGAGAGAATCTATTACTTTGGTGCGGTGGAAGTTTTCGTATACAGCGCATACTTAAAACACAGTTAAGAAATAGTAGGATATTACCAAGGTATGGTTTGGGGTGTGTAGCTGAAGGTCATCAAAAAGGTGGTCTTGGACTTGAAATAATATACACTGGTCTTTAACTCTGAACTGAAACATTTTATCTGTAAAAACTGTGTTTTAGAATTACACCAACATTTAGGACATGTGTTTAAAAGTGTGAGCTGTAACAGATGTGTTCTCACGTTAACACAAAAAAAATAAAGCTGGTGTTAAATTATACAAACAGTATCACACTGCAAAGCTAGTTACGTTTATGATACTTTACACAAACACATACTGAACCTTTTTGACACAAAGTCCAGCTTTTTTATTTATTATTTTTAAGCTTTATTTTGGGGCTTTTATGCCTTTTTTATTTAGAGATATGAAAGTGGATAGTCAGAAATCAGGGAGAGAGAGAGTGTGGAGTGACATGAGGGGGAGGAGCCACAGGTCGGATTTGAACCCAGGCCGCCCACTTGGAGGACCGCAGCCTCTGCACATGGGGAGGCCAACTAACCACTAGGCCACTGGCACCAGTTCAGTCCAGTTTTCTAAGAGTTTTTTTTCATACTAACGGCGGGTTCATACAATCTTCTCCATCAAAGTTCATTAAAGCCGTAGTAAATAAATCCTCCCTTCCAGTCGTCTCCTCATGAATCTCTCAGAGGTTCATTCACTTCAGTATTCATGTGTTTCTATCTCTGTCCTGATGACAGGCTCTCCTCCTGTTGGCTCCGTTTGCACAAACGTTTGATATGATGATCTGTGTTTTTTATGTCTGCGTCTTTGATACCTCATCAGAGAAGTTTACCTTTTGATTGAATGACATGTAGTGATTAATGCAAATCTACTACTACTGACTGCTTCATGAATAACGTGCTGTTGACTCAGTTACCCTTTAATATACGTTCATGGGCTGATTTAGCTTCTGACAACCACAATAACAAAAGAACAAATATTATTTTAGTATGTGCAAAATAAAGGAAACTTTGGGATGTAATAATAATGAATGATGTATATTTATGCATCTTCCTGGTGATTTATAGCAAGAGCAAAAACACACTTTATGTTTTGTGGGGGTGGGGGGGGGGGGTTACTGACAAAATCTGAAATTCAACTAAATCATTCTCAATAATAGAACAAAATCGTTTTTCAGCTGGTTGAATCTGCAGAAGAAACTACAAAACTACTGTTCCTATTTAACCTGTTTTGATTGAAGTATTAAATTAAGTGATATTTCTGTTTTCTAACCTGACACTTAAAAACTGTGAAAATTATTCATTACATTAAAATATATACAAACTACCCAATATACAACACCTGAGAGTGAATTATCCGATGACTTCATGACTTTGATTTGCATTTTTGAATGTTTCTAAATAGTTACCATGAAGTCTGAATGACAAACTTTAATTTTCCACGTGTACATAAGAATGACCGTCATACCAACATGTTTATATTTTTACATGTTTATACATTTTAGATTGATTTGCAGGAGTTTAGCTACAGCTTGTGATGCTACATTGACTTCCTGTTTGCATATGTAATTGCCTCTTATTGGACAGCACTACAGACTTCAGTCTTTACTGATGAAGGTATTACATGTTCATATGCAAACTGATTTAGAGAATCCAAACGTCATAAAAAATCTTCTAAAGGAAATATAAAGTAAGTGATGTGTTGTTTGTAAACAGACGGGTCCACCTTGTCATTATTTTAGTCGTGGTAAAAGTTGGAAATGAGTGGTAGGATGTTATTGATTTCTGATTTTAGGCAGCAGACATGATATTTCCTCAGTAGTCGTTATGTTCCTTTTTCTGCCAAACCTTTCAAAAGTTTCCTATCTGTGTCCACTTGTGTCCCGTTGATGTGTGTGTGTGTGTGTGTGTGTGTGTGTGTGTGCATGTTAGTGTGGCATGTGCCCGGTCCCATCATCTTGGTCTTGCTGTATTAATCTCTCGTACTTTTCTCTTTACACTCTTCCCTCTCTCTTTTTCTGTAGCTGCGTGAAAATGCTCAACCTGTGGTGAGTCCCTCTCTGCTAGTCCACATCAGACTCATGGGACAGGGAGTGGACCGGCCTAGGCTGGGCGCGGTGGACTTGTTAATTACAGATTTTTACCTAGACTCATAACTGGTACAATAAAGCCAAATACTCCTGAGTACTCTCTCAATGACGTGACATTTTCTGCCTTTTTTTTTCTCCACCACCGACCAATGTTGATAAGTGACAGATGAAGTGCTGCCGTTTTAAAAAGCAGCCTGACATCAAACTTAACAAGTTGTCACAGCAGAGCAAATAGTAAACAAGAAGTACTTTTATATGAATGAACTCAGTTCTTAACTTTAGCCCTCTCTTCTATTTACTAGAGATGACTATTTGAAGCAGCACATCTGGCTTCAGATTCTTAAAACTCTTGTTGCATGGTGCACCATTTCTGTATGAGTAACAAATAAATCTGAGAGCACCCATTCACTGTCCTATGTCTCGATCACACAGCTTTTCTCTCGTCTTTGTATGTTTTTTTATTGACCATTCAGGTTCTGCATGTCTTGTGCTCTTTGTGTACACCGCTCCTTTTTTAAACCGAAGAAATTCTGCCTCTGCAGCACATTGCTGTCTAGTTCCCCGTCTGCCTTGTTCCTGTTCAGGAGAATATGAATTCAAATACTTGTCCTTGATTTCAGTTATAATCCCTTTTCCAACTGCAGTTTTTTTTTTTTTCTATTATGATCCCAAAACATGTTTCAATCCGGATTCAAAAGAGTCAAATTGAGCCCTTTTGATATTTAACACACTGACTTTAAGCAGTCAGCTTGTGTTTGTCATTTCTCTTGCTCTGTCTAAAGCCTCTGTCATCTACATGTGGGCTGACTTTGTGTCTCTCTCTCTCTCTCTCTCTCTGAAGGTGCTGCTGCTTCTTCAAGCGAAAACGGAAGAAGAACACGCCGAGGCACAAATGATCAACCACCACCGGCCTGAAACCTTTCAAGTGTCTGGCTCAGTTAATTGTGATTACAGAAATCAATAAGGTCCCATTCAGAATAAAAGCGGGAGACGACTGAGCGATCTTGATTGAATTGTTCTCCGGAGGGACCGGTTAAAAATGGTTTGTTGAGATTTACAAGACGTTTGTGTCTCAATGGTAGATTACTTTTGAATATATTTTTTTTCCCCCTCCTCCGAGATGTGTTGCAGTCCAGTCGTCCAAACTGGGAACCTTTTTGTTGGAATTTTGCAGAGGATAATGATGTTTTTTTTTTTCTTCCTCAAGACCCCCAGCCTTTGTATTTTTTCAGTTTTTGTCTCTTCTTTTCTTTTCTTTTTTTGCCCGTTTGTCTTCTGTGGTATTGAAAGGAAGAGACTCCTGTGGGATCTTCATCGTCTGACACACAATGATTTTCTGGTGCAAAATCATGTTGTCACTTCCACAGTTTGTTTGCTCACTTGTTTCGACTTAAAGCCCTTCTGTTTATTTTCCTACCATGGGACCGAATGTAAACCCGAACACAGGAGGAGCCAAGAGCATAAAAATCTCACCTCACACACTGAAACAGAGAGCATCAGTCTGACACTTTGGCCCCTGCACTTTTTTTCCTCCAAAGAGGTCAGCCCACCCTGGCACTGGGTTCTGGACCAGTGAGAACAGGAGACCAGAGACGCCTCCTGCACTGCGTTGTCTGAGGAGGATTTCAGCTCAAGCCGCTTGGTGAAAGCACTCCTCTTTAGCACGCCGCTGTTCAAACACACTACAGTCTCATTTCTGCTCCTGTCTGCTTTGTGATGAGGAGCTGAGCGGCTACCAGACACTTATAGACGGGGCTGAAAAAAAAAAAGATGCTATTTATGCTATTTATCTCTAAGTTGCCACCAGTTTTCTTACTAATTCTTAAACATACGCACTGAATGTATGGACAGAAAAGTAAATGACTTTGGCTTTTATGTAATCTGTCTTGCGCATGGGAAGGAAATTGCATTTAAAGGAGTTAAGAGCGATGTTTTAAAATGGAAAGAGACCAAAATGAGTGGACTACAGGCTTGGAGGGTCTTAAATTATCATGATCTTAATAATGTGATGGTCAATAAAGGACTGTACACCAGTGCACACTGGGGGATGATGCTTTGGAGTGACAAATGAACCTGGCGTGATGTGCTCTGGAGATTGAATCACAGCCTCTCGACGCTACAATCCAATGCCTTAACCCCAACACACTGACCGACCAACCAGTCCACCACCACGACACATCATCACATGAAGGAGTCGGCCTCATGACAGCGCAACTTTGATGGTCACCTGTATAATAAAACCCAAAGCTGCGGACTGTTTTCAGCTGGTATTAGAGCAGTTAATGACTTCCCTTGCAAAACTGAAGATGTATTCCCGAGAGAGAGAGAGAGAGAGAGAGAGACATGCCAAATGGGAGGTTGGGTGTAGTAATCTGTAACGGTGTGACGATGTCCCCGCCCCTTTGTGTCCAGTCTGAGGACCCCTGTGCTGCAAAGCGATGTTTCATGTTTGGACGACTCTGCTAAACGCACGTTCTCTCGATGCAGAGAGAGAACCTTAACATGAGCGAGGGCGGATAAGTGAACATGTCCATACAATTCTTTTAAAAAAAAATTTTTGTTTTAGTGTCATGGAGGACTGCCTTGAAAACGATATCCTCAACATGTCACCTTGCCTATCCTCCTAACAGAGTGAATTACCGTACATAGGTGTTTTATTTTTTTATTTTATATCTTGCTAATGTGAATTTTTTGTTAATGCAATTTTTTTTTTTTTCCATTCCAAATAGCCATGGTTTTATGGGGAAAGAGAGGGTAACAAAAAAAGCTTGAGACCATGACTGCACTACATTTGTTGACCCCGGCTTTCCCTGACAAGACCCTGCCTTCTTAATACTGTACTTTAAACGTGCTTATTACTTTAATTGTAGCCGCCTCGTGTGCTAGGCCTTCCCTATAGGGTGCAGGGAATACACTTTATATCCATCTTTGTCCCCCGCCCACTCCTTTTTCTTTTTTTTTGTGCCATGAGCCCTCCCCCTTTTTATCTTTTAAACACACACGCATGCACACACTCACACATGCAAGTCCTCCCTAATTCAGCTCTCAGTGGAGTGTTTGATTTAGCGTTATTTTGGACTTGCTCCATCCTTTCTAAAAATGTTGTAGATGTTGCAAACTCTCTCGATGAATCAGTATGTAAACCTGCTTGTTGCGTGTATTTACACTGTATAGCTTTTGGTTCATTCTCACCCCCTGACATGTCAGTTACTCCGGGGTCTAAGTTATTGTGTTATTGAAAGTACTTGAATATGAAAATCTACGGGACCTTTTCTGTTTGTTTAAGCTTTATTTTCTGGTTGTTATCATAGTGATTCCATGCATAGGATTCGAGGGGGATGGTGGGAACACAGGCTATTTGAATGACAGGTATTCATTAGTTTGAGATGTCTTAGTGCCTCTTGAGTGTGTTGGACAGGTGACGTCTGTCAGACTCACCTGTGGAGTCGGGTGCTGGCTGGTTTTTTATGACTGGGTGAGTCTTGTCTCTGTTTCTACCCAGAGTAGGAGTAGTTGGATGTTGGTTTGGAGGTTGAAATCACTCTTTTGTCTCTGTGAAACATTCAACATAATGTATATGAATCAATGTCCTCAAATGCTTCATTTTTTTTTTATAATTCCAGACATCAAACCTGTGACATCTGCTGCCTGTAAAGCTCCCCAAAAAGCCTCCGCAGCACCCTGACTGTTTCCTTCCAGCTACCTGAGAAAAGTTGAAAGTATTCTGTATAGTGAGATGGATATCCAGACTATTTAGCCTTCAAAGTTTCCCCCTGAATTCCCGCGTGCCATTCCTGAGACTACTACTAGCCTATGCCTTTTTACCTGTGCCAGGAAAATCATGAAGTTGAATGTTTCTCGACCATCACATTCCACCTTAGTCCTTGACGTGGCCACTGTCATTTTTGGAGAGAAAAAAACCGCAGAGAGCGATGTGACTTGATTCACTACCCAGAAGTGTTGTTGGAGAGGTTGAAGAGAAAGGAAAGTGTTTTATGAGTCGTCTCTGTCCGTTTCTAACTTCTTATGTTGTAAATTAAGAAGAAAGCCATCTTGGTTTGGTATTTCAGAGTTGAATTTGTGACTGGTCATCTTTGCAACATCTGCTACTTCCTGAAACTCGCCTCGCTCTTTAGCTCACGGCTGAAACAGTAGATATATATAACTCTGATGTATTTATTTTTGACTCTCTGGGCCTCATACAGAGCTATATAGGAACACTGTATGGTTCCTGTCTGCATGGCTTATCTGGAGACGACAGCAAGCGATCTCTCCAGTGAACTTTCTCACCTCTTGGATCAGTGAGACGTTATGGCTTCCAGTTCTCATGTAAGATATTAAAAAACTTTTTTTTTCCATTTCTTCTCACAGCGTGGACCATTTCAGTTCCCATCACTCCTGATAAACTTCTCGTCAGTCAGACTTGTGTTTATGGCTTTGGTTGTGTGTAGCTCACATAGCTGTGTAAATCAAAGCAAAGGACGGTTTGAGTGTGAATGAATGGCTTCGGTCTCTTTTGGGTTCTCTGGCACTTTCTCCTTGTTGCTGTACTGTAGAATTGTCTTGGATTTACTGTATATTTTTTTTGAGGGAGAGGTTGAGGGTGACATTTATTGCAATATTGTGATAATTATTTGAAATTTGTAAATTGTACAGAGTTCACAATAATACTCTTTGTTCTTTCTGTTGGGATTCAGTATAAAAGATGTATTCTTTGATTTCTTCCCCCCCCCCCTCCCTCTCAGACTGTGGAAATTGTACAGCTCCAAGAGTTTATCCTCCCCTCGCATTGTTTTTTTTTTCCAGAGCTATGATTAAGAGAAATCTTAAAAACTGTAAATAAATATTATTGTGTTGAAATATGAATGTCACTTCAAAAATGTATTTGAATGAGTTAGTCAAGGGCTTCAAGAATGAAGGACCCACGTCTCTTCTTTTTATGGTTTCCTATTTTTAATTTACAGAAAGGTAAAGGTCCTTTTTATCGGAGATGCCTGTGTTTATTTTCCCTCCTTGGATTCGTATAATACAAATGTTTGACACACGAACCTTATGAAATCACTTTTTATTCCCTCCACACCTAAAGGGAAACTCCAGTTTGCACCCTTTTTTATGTAAAATAAAAGATCTCTCCACCTTGTGGGAATGTCTGTTGTGAGATTATTTTTGTACTCGTGTTTTTAATGCACACAGATGCTGAACGCAGAAGATTCACATGAACGTTGGAGAACTTTTACACCCTCTGGTTATGAAAGCAACAGTACTTGTGTTCACAAATGATAAAAAGTTGTATCTTCCTGACAGCTCGGTGACGCTTCTTCAGTTTCATGTCCACACAGCTTTGATTTGTCCCTGTTCATTAGAAACAATCATCTTATGTGTAAGGGCAGGACTTCTGAAAGGACAATCTTTCTTTCCAGCTAATAACCCGGTCTCTTGGCCAATAGCAGTAAGATAATTGATTGTTTTCAGATTCAGTTGCATGGCCACTAGTTTTCAGTTGAGGGTAAGGCTAAGATGTAGTGAAAGAACGGGGATGAACTGGATTTAATGTTCTGTAGCTCTGAACCCTTTTTGGGTTATTTGTTGCAAATTACAATCAGTTATCAGTCCTCAGAAATAAAAGAAGGCCACAATGGCAGAGATACGTTGTCACAGTTATATAAACGACCCTATGCCAATAAGTGCAGGCCTAGTAATAATAAAAGTGAAGGATCAAAATGAATGATTAATGACCTTAAGTCACTAGGCTGCATTTCTTAAGAGTATAGATACGTGTCCCATAGACTTGCATTTGTTATGTTTTGATATAATCTATCAAACCTATCAAAAATGTAGCTTTATGTCTGTGAAATATGAAGCAAAACACAGGATGAGGATGCTTTTTTTTTACCAGACTTTATTTACTGCTCTTAACAAAACTGATGTACAAAAAAAGTGTCTTACGTCAGAGGAAACACTTTCCTACAACACGTCTTTGATGTCACTGTTGTATTCGATGGATTCTTCTGTAGATATATTTTTATATCCTATTGTTTCTTAAAATGTTATTTTACTTTACTTATCCCAACTCCTACTTTACATAATACAGTTAAATATTTAGTCCTTATATGAACATGTAATGTTGAATAACGTATTCATAAATACAGTAATATTATCCTCCTCATGCACATGCACACCTTTGATGTAAATACTGTAAAACTCTACCTCATGTATATTCACCATCTCTTACATAATTACATATTTACTATCATGCTCACCTCAGCATTTTTGCACTACTCACAACTGCACTATTGTCTTATTGTATACTGTATTTATTTGATTATTTATGTGTATATTTAATTTTATATTTTTGTACACGGAGAGCAAAGTTCACCGAAGCTAAATTCATTGTGTGTGTGTGTGTAAGCATACCTGGCCAATAAAACTGATTCTGCTGAAAATATGAAGAAAACAAAACAACTTAAAGTATTACGTATTAAATACACCGAAAATAATAATTTCATAAAACTGACTTCCATTTTATGATGCATACAGAAAGAGTACATTTATTAATATCCGTTTCTCTTGCAGTTCCTCCCTCCCGCCGCTAGAAGTCGCTGTAGGTCTGAGCTGCGTGCCAGCCGCGAGACTGTAAACTATAAACTTCCTGTATGAACATCCGGTGCTTCTCTTCCGCCGGTCCAAGTCAACATGGTGGGTACACGGAGAACACTGTTCCTGTATCGGTCCTCTGAATCCCTGTTAATCCTCTCCCTCTGTCTGCCCAGCAAACTGTTACAAACATTAGTCTGCACAGAAACTGCACGATGACCTTTAACCCCTGAACATCGACGCTCTTTAGCGGAGTTACAGACATGTAAACACCGGCTGAACGCTCCGGTCTCATCAGGAGCTTGTTAGACCTTCAGAGGACCAAAACAACCCGCACAATAAACATTTATTTTGTGTTGCAAATGTTCGTTTATCACAACCAGAAGTCGATTTAAATCACATTTTGACACTTTGATTTGACTTTAAATCCAGTCCAAAGATATTTATGTTTTTTATTATAATAAGAAGTTAAGCTGACTGACTAATGTGGGGCTTGTAATGTTTAAACTGTCTACTCATTTGTGATTAAATTAATGTGAATAAATTAAATAAATAGACTCGCAACTAATATGAAGTCACAGTTGATGACATATCAGATTTACAAACTCTCTGCAGTGATTTTTTATTATTTATGGAAATGTGTAGATTTAGTTACGAAGAAGAAATGTGCTGCTTTGATTTAATGTTTATTTGATGAGTTTGAGTGTTTTTGTCGTGTTCTTGGTCACTTGAAAAATAGATATCTGATCTCAATGGGACTTCTTTGGTAAATAAAGGTTAAATAAACACAAATAAAACAGATAGTTGTCGCCTCGTCCACCTGTATGTGTATTGGTAGCTTTGCCTTTATTTTCATGACAGTTACTAAGAGGTAGTCTACTGCTGCGTGATCACATCCAAGCTTTTATATCCAGTCTGACCATTAATCATTTGCTGACTTCTAATGAACATCACGTTTTCCTTCATACGTCATACTTTTGGTTGTTGGTGATATATTTCTTATATTTCTTATATTTCCTCAGGGACGCGTCAGAACCAAGACGATCAAGAAGGCCTCCAGGGTCATCATTGAGAAGTACTACACCCGTCTGGGTAATGACTTCCACACCAACAAGAGGGTGTGCGAGGACATCGCCATCATCCCCAGCAAGCCTCTGCGCAACAAGATCGCTGGGTAAACTGACGGCGCTGCTGTTTTTAATCGTGTGTGCTGCAGAACACATGCCCTCCTGTCTGCTGCTGTTCAGACAGTTTGCACGTTTTTTCCGGCACTTTTCACTTTCAGCTTTAGCTCATCAACAGCATCAAACTGGTTATTCTGGGTCAACAGAGTGGTCAGTATGACACGATAGAAAACCTGAAGAGACAGAGAAATAAAGATTAACAGATTCTCTGATGTGGATTTGTAAACACTGTCTGATTGCTGCAGCAGTGCATGCTTCAATATTCACAGAAGACCCCCCCCCCCCCTTTTCCCCCTCAAGATGGTCAGGAATATCAGAGTGTTAGTGTTCGATGTGGTTATAGGAGAAAACAGTCTGTGCTTGTACTGTCATGCATTCTTAGCTTGGCGATCATTTGTATTCTGTAAGGATTATAGAGCAGATGTTACAACAACAGGACTGGAAATATCTTTGCACCAGTACAGCATCATGTCGTTCATTTTTAAATAAAACGTCCCGGTAAGATTTCGGTGCTTGCATCCTATTTAGTGTTGACGACAGGACATAAATCATACGCTTGCTTTCAAAATAATATATATATATATATATCAAATGCTGTCTTTGCTGCAGTTTTGCACCTTAAGCGTTTCTGTCCAAATGAAGTCTCCACTTAATGTTTCACTCAAAGAGGAGGTGAGTGCAGAGAAATAGCAGAGTGAGTCAGCAGGCAGTAAATCCCCTCAGAGACCTGACTGATGGAGTTTCCTGCAGCTGTTCATCTCAATTAAAACAAGCACACACTTTAATTAGCTTATTATTTTAATGGAAGTTTTCTTCGTGGACATCTGTTTAGTTTTTTTTTTTTCTCTGAACAAAGGGTTCTCTGTTCTCTGCAGATATTTGTGTGTTTTTCTGTCTTCTGACAACACTTTGTGTTTTGCTCCGACAGCTGAAGGTCGGTCGTTCTGACTCAGCAGACTTTAAATGCAGATTTTTAAATTGAACTAAGTCTGCTTTGTTGCTTTGTACACTTAAAATGTGGCACATCAAAAAGGTGATTTAAAAAACCGAGTCGATTGATTTCAAATGTATAAGATTAACTGGGTATAAAATAAGGTTTGTTGTTGCTGCTAATTGATGCTGACTTATCTTCAGTAATGTATTGTAGCAGGGATGCAGCAATGCATCGGGTCAGTGTCGGCCAATATCAGCCCAGACGACTGCAAACAATGTTTGATGAAGCGTTGTCAGTAGCTTGTGATAATTTGTTGCACCAAATCAATTTAATGCTGGCATCTTGTACAGCTAACTACTGATTCAGAGAAGAGGATTTTTATTGGGCAGCTGGAGAAGTCACCTGTTGAACAAATCGTTTTCATCGTCACACGAGTGAAAATGTTGGCATATGTGGGAGTCTTACACTAAAAGTCTTGAAACAAAAATCAGCCCTGATTTTCCCGATCGATCGGTGCATCTCTAGATTAAAGGTATTATTGTAAAGCGGTTGCAAAATAAAACTTTCTTTTAGTTTTAAAAAAGCACCTTGAATTCTCCTTTGTGTTCTAACTTTGTATTCACAGAAATGTTGCTTATAAACCGTAAAGTCGTTGATAACTGTGTTCAGCTGTATGTTTGGTATCCAGCAGTTGGGAATATGAAAAAAAAACATCTTGCTGAAGTGAATAGAAATCATCTGTTTTAAAAATGGAGTTTAAAACGTATTGACCCTGAAATGAAGACACTGTAAATGAAGATAGTAGTGGGGGTGTTTTCTTTGTGTGCTTAATAAGCTGGTGTTTCTGTGTGTCTCTAAGGTATGTGACACACCTGATGAAGAGAATCCAGCGCGGTCCAGTCAGAGGAATCTCCATCAAACTGCAGGAGGAGGAGAGAGAGAGAAGAGACAACTACGTCCCAGAGGTCCGTTTACACTCATGAGCAGCTCACTCACTGCTTCGCTTTGGAAACCTGCAAACATCGTTGCAGTTTTAAATCTGCATATTTGTTAGCTGATAAATTCTCTAAAGATTAAAGTCAGAAAGTCTGATCAACAATCTTGTGGACTAGCTGATTTTACTGACAGAGACAGACTGAACACATTGTAAACTTGCACATCAGTTTTTCATTTCTAAAAGGTCTAACATAGATAAGTCCAAGTTCAGAGAGATAACTTGGATTTGGTTTTGCTCCTTTTAGATTTCTGCTCTGGACCAGGAGCTCATCGAGGTGGATCCAGACACGAAGGAGATGCTCAAGATGCTGGTAAGAGAGAACACAATGGAGATTTAGTTCTCCACCTTAAGATTCTTTATGAATTCTTTGGGCTTGTGGACATTTCTCTGTGGCAGAATTTCACAAAGTCACTTAAGCAGATTTAGGAACAAATGTTCTTAAAGCCAGAATGTGTGACATTTTACACATAAACACAGCAGAAATCAAATATATCTTCTGTAAATGTCTCTCTGAGTCATGACTCTCTACAATGAGTGAGAAGCCTGAGTCCCTCCGGCTGTGTTGTTGTCAGGGCCGTGTTTACATCATGTTTACATGGACAGGACAGCCTTCCATATAAAGCTGTTTTAGTCAAGGACTAGAGAGAAGACAAACAGACTCACTGCTTATTTGGATGTCATGTAAGTGTCTTTAGATCTCGGTCATTCTGTCTGAATTTATGTGCAATATGAAGCCATGAGTTAACTAAAATGTGCTAACATTAGCCTGCTAACACAACAATGCAGGAGACAGGCAATTGCAGCTCAAGTAAAGGACAATTTTGTCCGCCGCTTGCACCTAATGGTGCTTCATTATGGTGAGTTCTAATCGATGACTCCTTTGTGTGAACGTGAGTGGAGAGGAGTTGAAATAGCGGAGGTGTAGCAGTTTGTTTGTTTAGGTTTCATGCTGGTGCTCAAGGGCGAGTTCTACTGGATCAAAAAGTCGCACATTCTTTCTATAAAAATAAATGTTGTAAATCAGGCCTGAAAATACCCGTTTGAACTCATCATGGATTCAAGGTCATCAGGGTGGTTTTTGAACTTTTAACCAAAGACAAATAAACATAAACACTACTGATGTAATCATTAAAATGTCTTCTATCAGAGTAGTTAAAGATTTCTAAATACATGTATTATCAAAGTCAGCAACCCGACAATGCAGAGAGGAAGAGGATGATCGGTCACAAGTTCACTACAATCACAGGAAGTATCAGGATTTATCAAAGCAGCATTTCAGTCTTCTCGGCACACAAATGAAAAACCCTTTCATTCCTCATGATTATTTTTCTTCCTCATGCAGGATTTCGGCGGTCTTTCCAACCTTCAAGTCACTCAGCCAACTGTTGGAATGAACTTCAAAACACCACGAGGACTTTAAATCATGTTCAAATAATGCTGTCAATAAAGATGCATAAACAATAACAGTTCCTCTTTGTTTTTCTTGAAGTGAAAACAATCTCTAAAAGAAAAATTAAACACTTGTTTTTTTAACAGCCAGATAATCAACACAAGGTTTCATTTAATATTTAACCTTCAAGTATCAAACTAAGACAGATCCTTTATAATTAAGATTTTCTCTCCTGTTATTCAATTTGAGCTTTTCATTGTAGCCTTTCAGACATGAGCAGCTCATAGAAGAGTCTTTTAAGTGCTTGAGCAGGAAACTATAGGATCTGTGTTCAATGGATCAAATTTAATTGCAAAGCTTTTGATACATTTAAAAGGAAATCAAGTTTTTTAAGTTAATTCTACCTCACCTCTTGTCTGCAGCTTGTTGTGAGGGTCAGACCAATCAGTGTTGCTGCTCTGAGTTCAAGTGAGCACAAAATAACCTGCAAATGTTTAATCAACAAAATACAATAACTGGAATTGTAAACATCTAATTTTAGCCATTTTGGAGTCATTCAAATTAATTTAAAGGAGCAATATGTAAGATATTTACTGAATTAAATCACAAGATGACCTTACATTATCATCAGCTATGTTTAAATGCTGGCTTTTCTGACAACAATGAAACAGCCAGTTTGTCCTACATTTGATTCTGATGATGAATGGTCTGTATTTGTTTTCACCAGAGAAGGTAGGCGGCTTTAAAGGGCCCATATTCTCCTTTTATATGCTCTTTAGTGTGTTTTCCAAGTGTCCTGTGCATGTTTAGGCACATCTATGTGCAAAAATTCAAAGTCTGCAGAAACGCAGCTTCTCCTATGTCCTCCTGTTAGCTGTAGCATTAGCTGCATGTAACGCTCGGTTCTAGCCCCCCTCAAAAAAAAATTTGCCAGTGTGACGTCTTGTCAGTGTGAGATCACTGATCTAAGCCCATTGGCTCATTGTGGCAAGCCCAGCAGCTCATGTTGCACGCCCATTAACTTCTGTAGCACGCCCACGATATGCCGTAGCCTGCAGTAGCACAGTAGTGCTAAGGTGCTAATGTTTTTGCTCCTCGGCCCTCGGAGCCAGAGTGGCTGCATTCCAAATATGGTAAAAGGGGCGTGACATTTCCGAGAACTGTGCTGAGCGACTGACCAATTACGGCACAGCCGACAGGCCGACCAATCAGATCAGACTTGGCACACGGAGAGCCTTAGAGAGAGAGTCAGAAGCGAGCCGGTGCATGGAGCGGCAGTACATGAAAACAGACACTTTTTTTTTTTTCGAACTTTAGCTATTGTGAACATACTTTAGTAGGTACATAGATTAAATATACGAACCCCAAAAAGGGCATAATATGACCTCTTTAAGGCAACCTCACATGGCCGTTTTGGACGCCCCTCGCAGGCAAAACTGGTTTAGATACAACTGATTGTACTCGACCTTAAAAGCCTCAGCATTTTTCTAAAAAAATCTTCATGACCAGAAACTTAAAACTATAAATATTGGAGATGCTTTAAGAAAATGGAGAGTCTGATGCAGAGCTGGCTAAACACTGAAGCTTCCACATGCGCATCAACTCTAGTGAGGGGGCTGGGGTGGGGGGGGGAGCTCTCTAAAGTTTTGAATTTGGACTAAAGAACCAATCTGACATGCTTATAATTTAAGGACTCAAGTCACTGAAGGCATAATTAAAAGGGATTTTCAGCAGGGGCTCAAAGCCTCATTTATAATAACAGTGAGTTCACGAGGTTATACCGTTTATGACTCGATCGATTTTTTGGCAATACTTTAACTTTTTATTTTAGAATCACCTTTATTTATAGAAAATACATCCATACTTCTGCTTTGGTTAGGGGACCCAGACTTAAATATTCAGTTTAAAGTCATCCGTACAACTCACTAGTTAACAGTCGATGGTACAATGAAATGAATGGGACAAGAAAACGGGTCAGTTTAGCTTTAAGAGCACAAGTCATTATCGCTTCTTTATAAAGACTGTTTCAAGGAGCAAGTGGACGCTCAAGCTTTTTAGAATTACAAAAATTCTTATGTAAAAATGTTGAGAGATGCTGCAGAGAGAAAACGCAACTAATATTTACAACTCAATAAGTGAACTGGCTCATGCTGTGGCGCACTCTTAATAAGGAACTATTAGAAGTTTTCTTATTAAGCGTCCGGATAAGTGATAGCTACTGTCGGTCATGGACAAATTCAAACTTTCCAATTCCAGCCAATTAGTTGATATTTAAAAGAAAAGGGATTCACAGATAAGCTGCATTATGTGCTCCAAGACTAACTTGTTCTTTTGAACAACCCCTTGAAGTCCTAAGATATATTTGTATAGAACAAGTTAAAACACTTGTCAATGAGACCTCCACAATGTTTTAGCATAATGTGACGTACATTTCATGGCATTAGATTGTACATAAAGTGAAATTGAATTGGTCAGATCATTAAAATACCTCTAAGAGCAGCCATATTGATATCAAACACTTCCCCAGAGCTGAAAGAATGACTTCCAAATCAAGAACTGAGACTTGAAATTGTCAAAGCAGTGAATAAGACCACGACTTGTTAATGAGCAACAGCTCTATAAATGAAGAGTGTAGACATGGCCGATAATGCTTAAACACCTTTATTGTGCCCAATCTGAACATACTCCACAACTGTAAGTAGCAGCAAACTTGGCAGACCACAATGAGGTAGACTTTCAAAACTCTAAAAAGCAGCTGGGCTAAAGGGACAACAAGCTCAGCATGACAAACTTAATGGATAAAGAAAAGACACTTTGTCTTTGGCACACAGCTTATTATGCATCAATGTTCAACTGGAACAGGAAGGCAAAATGGGATAAGAAAGCGTGAAATCGATTTACTGGGGTCTACTCAAGCTCTGGATAGGTTAATTTATCATCAGCTTAGTGGAAGTTCTTACATTCAACAGGAAACAAGCAGCTGTTTTAACATAGGCGTGTCCCCCTGCTGATGTACAAAAAGTGATTAAAAACCACCGCCACCTCTCCAAACGTGCAAATTAAAAAAGTGCAAAAATCAAAACTATGTACAATCAAATGCTCATTCACTCTAGTCACAACAGGGTCCATCAGTTGCTTGAGAAGAAATGGACTGCCTGTTGACGTTTATCCAGTTCTATTGTTACATACATTTAATATAACTGGACCAATAAAGCAAGTTAAAGAAGTACGTTTGTGCCCATTCAGTTGAAATTTGGGAGGGCAAAATTAAAAAAGAAAAAACCGCTACAGAAAAAATGTATGAGAAACAGGAAACATAAAAGGGGGGGGTTTTCCCATAAACAGCCGCCTGGTAGAATTCTGTTCAAAATTTCCATGTCATGACTTAAAACCGTTTGTGTACAAATTAGTAAAAAACTGCGTAAAAATGTCTGAAATGCGACTGGTTAAATGAAGCCCAACATTCAACTCCCAAAAGTAAGAAACACCAGTTGGCCTTGCACAGGAAAAAACGGACGCCAACTGGGGGTAGGGGAGGGAGGGAGGAGGGGGAAAAAAAATAAAAATTTAAAGGCACTGTATGGCATTTGCCAATGAACGGCAATGAGACTTGCGTGATTGCTCTTCTTCACTATGCAACACATGTAAACAAAAAGAAAAAAAGAAATGGCATTTTCATCCACTTCTCACCCTTAGGGCTGACTCCCATCTCTCTGTCTGGCCACAAGTCTGGGAAAATGCATAAGAGTGAAGGGCCCCTTGTTTCTCCCAACAAGGTCACTGTGCATAGTGCCACTGTGAACAACAGCAAAAATGTAGCAAGTGCAAAAAGTGAACATTTTCTACAGTGATATCCCCAGTGCCTGGTGGAGTGCCATGGAGCCCTCGTTCTGAGGGCATCTGGCACACGTGCTCTCCTTGGCGGGCAGCCTCGCCCCGTACAGAGGGGCTTCTCCTCTGGCCCTTCAGAGATTCGGATCCCTTTGCTCTTCTAGCTGGAGTCCCGGTTCTTCTGGTTACGCATGAGGGGTCGGTGGTTGCTCAAGATGTCCATGGAGTGCTGCCAGTGCCAGCAGGAGCGGCAGTAGTACTTGAAGCAGGCCTGAGGAGCGACACAGAGAGTGAGTGAATTACAAGTTACCTCAACAAATGGACTAAGGGTTGTAAACATGTTTGATACCATGTGTAAAATGATAACGCTACTTTTAGATACTATCCATCTTTAAAATAGCTAATCTTCAAAAAAAAGAATGTATTCCTGCAATTTAGACAGCATGCATCATATCAATCAAGTACATCTATCTATTAAAGTTAAAACGTATGTTATTCATGACGACCCTAGGATTGGATTAATAACCTGAACATTGGCAAAGTCGCCAAAACCCAGAACTTAATTACCTTTTTCTTGGTTTAAATATCAAACCATAACTCAGACCAAAAAACAGCAACCAAAAAAAACATCAGAAACTACAACCACAAATGTATCCAATCCAACCAGTACTACACTGAATACGGTACACACAAGAACCCAGAAACATAAATGATTAATAACTGTATGAGAAAAGCAATAAACTGAGGTAGAAGCCATAAAATGAGAGGAGTAGAACTAAAAACCGTAAGATTAAATTAATAAAATGGGGTCTCAGCTATAAAACGAGAGAAGTAAAACGACAAACAATAAACCGTTAAATAGAGAAAAAAAACAGTTTAAATGTAAAAGCAGTGAAATAAAAAAGCAATGAAAGAAAAGGAGGATATCAGAGAAATGAAACTATCAGAAGACAGTGAGTTTTAATAATGTATGCATGTGTTTTTATGCATTATTAAAAGTATGGTCTCTGTTTTAGAATGTGCTGTAGAAATAATCCTGCTTCATCAACCCCTTTCCCTCCAGTTTAAGACTTGTTAAAACAGTTTCCACTGACCTGGTCTCTGCAGAAAAAAGGCCCAGGTTGGCGAAGACAAATTTGACACATGGAGTCTTCAAGGTAGGGGTCAATCTGGACCTGATGGAAAAGTTATTAATCAGGTTACTCTCAGGAGGACTTCAGAGCATTTTTGTTTTACAGGCAGATCCGTGCAGTCTTTGACTGAAGAGAGCTTGTGATGGATTAACATTGGGTCTTTGTAACATTATAAAGAGTAAGGTATTTTACCTGCTTTTTTGTCAAATTAGAAGTGAGACTATACGAGCTGAGAATGTTTGAAGCGCCTAACCATTTCTTGATCAGTAACGTGGATCGGCGCTGTGAATCCGATATGTAAATTACTTCAATATCGGACCCGATACAGATAGAAGACCCGATCGGTCCCATCGCTATATTAAATAGACGCAAGGCATTTTACCTGCTCTTTGTAAAGTGTCTTGAGATAACATTTGGTATGAATTGACAATATACAAATAAAGATTGATAGAGACATATAAAGACACATTCTTCATTACACAGATTATAAAATAAATCAAGTATCGTCTTACCTTCTTTGTAAACTTTGGGGTTTTGATCTCCACAAATGCTGCGCACACAGCCTTCAGATAACTGCGCTGATTATTAAAAGTGACACGTCCAGAGCCTGAAAACAAGCAGAGTTACAAAAATCAGTTTGGAGAAAAAAAACGTAATACTATATAAACACACGACATACACAACTTAAGTAACTTTGTTTAAAGTGAAGCTTTTTCATGGAAAGAAGGCATGGGGAAAAAGATCAAAGATTAAAGTATAAAATTAACAATTATACTTAAATAAAACTTTTAATAAGCGACTGAGGCAACTCAGGCAGTTATTGGTAATGTCTGAACACAATTATAATCAATAGCCAATAACAGATTCTAAGGGCTCAGATTTAAGAAAGAAATCTGATTCCTGTGCAGTCTGAACAAAGCTTTTGTTTACCTCCGTTACCTCCCCAGATGTCATGAAACTTCATGAAGACATGAAGCAGCATTTTGTCTTTAGTCTGCCTGAAAAGCAGAAACTCTGACCCACAGTCTCACCTATGGGATACTTGTGCTTGTCCGTGTCGATGCCAGCATACATGACTCCTCCAAACAGGTCATTCATGATGCTGGCCAGTGCCTCAGCGTTCAGCATGCCGTGCAGCGCACCAACAAACACCGTCTTACTCGGGTCCAAACGCTGGGCAGGACAACGCACATAGTTACTGTCAGAGATCACCCATGGGATCACCTGCACCTGTAACAGGACAAGAACAAAAATTACTTCATAGTAGGGCATGTTTAAAATATGAGTTTGACTAGAGATGTCCAGGTCCAGTATTTGGTCTCTGATAGTGTTAAAGTTAGACTCAACTTTAGACAATTCTAGTTCTCAATACCAGGGTTTGGCGATGACATTTTCATTGGTCAATTAAGGGATTCATGTTTTATGTTATAAACGTTGTGTTTGACAAACACAGTAACATACCTGATATATTTACAATAATAAAACAGTTTAATTTTCTCAAATGAAACTTTTTGAAATCAGGAGCTGATTAACGGCTGCAATCAGCTGGTAAAATGTTTTGGGTTAAACAGAAGGGCTCGTTAGTCCATGCAACAGGCCGAAACAGATAATGATAAAAACAACTTGAGATATTTTCACTTGACAAGATGGAACCAGGAAATATGTCATTTTTAAAAAGACTCCAAAATAACAGTCTTGTTAAATCAATAACCCAACTCATGGTTTAAGTTCACTTCTGCAAGATTATATAATTAGGAACATCTTAAATACAGCTCATCTGAAAAATAAATACTTTTATGTAACTATTACAGTTGTCATGTGCGTGGAGTAAAAAGTACAACATGTGCTACTTAAATGTTGTAGAGTTCAAGTAACAGTGGTAAAACAATAGATTACGTACCACTATTGAAAATTAAAGGGGTCATATTATGCTTTTTCCGGTTTTATATGCTCTTTAGTGTGTTTTCCATGTGTCCTGTGCATGTTTAGGCACATCTATGTGCAAAAATTCAAAGTCCGCGGAAATGCGGCTTCTCCTACGTCCTCCTGTTAGCTTTAGCATTAGCTGCACGTAACGCTCGGTTCTAGCCCCCCTTGAAAAAAATTTGCCAGTGTGACGTCTTGTCAGTGTGATATCACTGATCTAAGCCCATTGGCTCGTTGTGGCAAGCCCTGCAGCTCATGTTGCACGCCCGTTAACTTCTGTGGCACGCACACGATATGCCGTAGCCTGCGGTAGCACAGTAGTGCTAAGGTGCTAATGTTTTTGCTCCTCGGCCCTCGGAGCCAGAGTGGCTGCATTCCAAATATGGTAAAAGGGGGGTAACATTTCCGAGAACTGTGCTGAGCGACTGACCAATTACGGCAGAGCAGACAGGCCGACCAATCAGATCAGACTTGGCACACGTGGGGACTCTGAACGTGGGCACTTCAGAGCCTTAGAGAGAGTCAGAAGCGAGCCGGTGCATGGAGCGGCAGTACATGAAAACAGACACTTTTTTTTTTTTTCGAACTTTAGCTATTGTGAACATACTTTAGTAGGTACGTAGATTAAATATACGAACCCCAAAAAGGGCATAATATGACCTCTTTAAGTAAATATTACTACGGACTTGAGTGCATGATAACTTCATATTTCTACTCACATCCTTGCATCTCATTCGGCGGCTGGACATCTTGAAGTAGTACTCTCTGTTGTCCTCTGGGTGAAACGGGTCCTGGGAGCAGGCATGGAGCAGCGCACGCACAGATTTCTCATTCTCAAACACCAGATAAACATAGCCTAGAATACAGCAGAGTACTTCAGGATACAGGGAAATGTAACACCCACACCAGAATTAAGAAGTAAATTTGGATTCTGACACAACAACTTACACTCTTGAGGCAGCAACAACAGTAACGAACAATTACTGTGATGATAACTTACCAAGTGATTCGCTCACATCTCATTTTGCAATGAGTCATTTTCCAAATTAAGAATAGTTTGCAGCTTTGGTGCTGATAAATTTTAAAGTTAATTGTTGCAAGCAGGACAGGAAATTAGCATGACACAAGAGAATATTTGCTTTCTAACGATGTCATTGATTTATTTTTTCACAGACACAAGCATTTAACTATCCATCTGATGCATTGTGGGATATTCTGTCTACTTTGTGCTTCTTCCACCATGTCTTCAAGCTAAACTGAAGCCCCAGTAACACTGCCCAAAAGCAACGTGTGACCAACAGTGAAACTCACCAGCATCCCATGTGATCACCACAGTGCCCTCTGAAACCATGAAGTAAATAAAGATAGCCTACCAGCTTGTCGTTACCTTTAGCTACATTACCTTTCGGAGGACAGCGAGGGTGCTTTCCATCCTTACCCGGCCACTCCACGGTCAGAGGGCCGTAACCGCTGAAGGTGTTGATCAGGCCGGCTGAATTAAGGAGAAGGTGTGAACATTTATGTTTTACAGATGTCTCCAGTATTTCAATGAGTTTTAGATTAACACAACCACACCTATTAAAACGAGATAAATAACTGAGACTGAAGACAAACACAAGTAATATTGAGCAAATGGGGGGGGGGGACATTGTTTTTTTTCCCCCCATATAATGCATATTTTTATAATGGGAACTGATTTGAATAAGGCTCGATATTTGCCATCAGCATCTTAAGGATACTAACAGTAAGAGGTTTGTAATTCTGTAATCAGAATAAGACAAATTCAATTTGTCTGTACGCTAGTTTTCATTTTTTAGTTCACTTGTATCAACACTGAGGGTCATTAGAAAACTCTATAAGGGGATTGTGGCAAACACCTTAATCTATAATATACTCCAAAGTGTTGGCTAAATTTGGACAGACTTTAGGATCCTTAAATGGAGATCGAATTGTCTCAAAAAGAGTTATACATATCGAAATGATGTGTATAAATATACAAAAACATGACATACAAATAAACAAATTTCTATAAATAAACGTGTATTTGTAAATATATATGCTTGACTTTGTGTGGATTCTACATTTGAGGATCGCTTTTGGGCTTCTCTCTCGATGACGTAATTTTGAGACATTCTTGCGGCACACTGCAATCCACAAATAAATACCCCCGAATTCCAATGCGAACACACCCTCCCCTGAACAACCAGTACATGGCAGTGTTGTGCAGTCACCGCTGGTTATGGTTAGGTATTTGGCAGAGGCTTTTATCCAAATTTACCGTCTACGACTGCAGCAGGATCAACAACATGGAAGCGAACAGTGGACTAACTGGATGGGTAAGTAATAACTGTTTCTTGCGGGTTGTACTGACATTTTTGTATCTACTAGACAGTATACATGAGTCCACTTAGTATACAGACAGATGTCACTGTCAGATGTTACCGATATTGACATGACGTCTGCGAACGTTAGCCAGCTAACAGCTTGTTCTAAGTCTAGTGTCACTAACAAACAAAAGAGATCAAGCCATCTAGCAGCTATAGTGTGTCTGGATTAAGCCACAGTCAATTCGAGGTAAAGAAATAAACAAGAATGCTTATTTGTTTTCATCTGAAGGCAGCAATCCACAAATGCAGAATCCACACAGAGTCAAGCATATTTATTTTCAAATCTCAAAAATATATTTACAAATACACATTTGTCACGTTTTTGTATTCATCTATCTCCATATCCTTAGAAATGTATCTCATCCCAGAAGAACAAAACTCAGTTTGTTTATTGTGGATGTATAATTGAGATGATGTCATACATAACAGCACAATCTTTTTTTTTTTAAACAGAATGAGATGGAAACTGAAATGTTTGATATGTAAAAATTATCTCAATTAATGTTTGAGAATAATATCGCCTTGCATTATACATTTATATTATGAAAAGATAAGATTCCAGAAAAGGCTGCCCTCCCTCAGTGCGCTGAGATAAGCATCTATAAAACAATCAAGGGTTCATGCACTGTAAAAAATAATTCAAGTAGGAGGTACCTTCTGTGATGTCCCAGGGCACGCCACCTAGAAAGACCTTGCAGGAGTACAGAGGATCCTTGTTGTTTCTGGGGGGCAGCTGACCACTCCAGGTGAAAGTGGCCTCATTCACAGCTGAAGAGCCCAGAATAAGAGGTTCGTTATTACATCTGAATTAGCTTTAAGACTTAAGATGTGTAGAAAAGTAAAGTCAGATTTAAAAATTTCACCTGCAGCCTGTCTGTGCAGACGGGCCTCCCTCTCAATACTGAACACGTCATCCGACTGGTCAAGAACGTCAGCTCCAGGCCAGGGAGAGCCGGTACGCCAGCGACGGGAAATGACTGAAGAGGCAGGGCTGGCACTAGATGGTGGGGTCAGGGGAGAGCCGGAGTCCTGCATGTCCAGACGAGAGCCCAGGCGCAGAAGATCCTTCTGTATGTTTGAAGCCAGGTAGGGTAGGGGAGGAGAAATACGCAAATTCGACTGGAGAGAAAGAAATGCAAAGAAAATATTTTTCACACTTAATATGTATGCAAGTGCATGTGGCACTTTAAGGTTTGACATCCAGCATATTAATATAGCCACAAATTAAATATACCCTATGTAATGTAATGTATTGTGGAGTAAAGACTTCCTAAAATAAAAGAAAAAGAAAAAAGAAAAGACATTGAGAGCATTTGTTTTGATCAAAAAAAAAAATCTGCTCTGAAAGTAAACCTTTATATCATGATTGAAACTTACTCTGGAACCAATAAGAACCAGGTGTGGATAAAGGCCAGGTATTAAGTGTTGAGGTTGTAGTTATTTCTGTACTACAGTGTTTTACAAGTTCTGCAAATTGACATTTCTCCAATCTCAAAACCCATCAGCAATCATCGTATGGTTGACAATTTACATGCCTGTGGCAACATGTAAAGGTCTATAATTCCAGTGAAGACAGAGCTTAGCATTAAATGACGTCCATGCAAGACTTTGTTTTCTGTGCGGCGTTTATGTCTGCAAAACACTTTCATTTCTTGTCAATAACATCCCAGTTGAACATCCTGTTCATCCGTCTTCAGCTAAGCAGTACAAGTGTTACATTCTATATTTTTTATGTAGAATCTGTAAGATCCACATTTCTCATACACTGATTAGAGACTCATGCATTGAAACCCACAGTGTATTAAACACACCTGTGTGTGCTATGCTCAGCGGTGTACCGGCACAGTCAGTGCTCCGCCGCACTGAACACGTAGACACTTTGCTAAAACTTAATGCCAACACCGATGTTGCTACCGCTGCATTTTTTAATTGCAGGCTCAGAGTCTAGCTTTTAATGGAAGTTGAGCTTGAGTTTCTGTGTGCTGCTAATGAGGTCAAAGCCTTAGTACCATACATCAACACCCTGCAGATTTCATTTCTCATAACCCATCCTATGCAGGTCATAGAAATTGTCAAAACAATGACATTTCTAAGACTATTTAAAGCTACCGTCAGTTAGACTTAAAGACTTCCTGCAGACATTTACATTAAATGGCCTGTATGAAATGATTATGTCCTTAGTGAAACTAAAAGCCTTCTTCAGTTTAAGAGCTTAAAACAAACAATACATGTTGAGTGGCCTTCAGACAAAGATGGTAGTCATTACTGCATGTAATCCTTGTTTTGGAGTGGTTTATAAGTGCTCTTGAAAAGTATCCAAATCAACTAAACATAGATGGCGAAGCGTTCACATGAATAAACTATTCAAATATGAAGATTCAATCAAAACCTGCTTTTATCAGAGCTACTCTATATTTCTAAATGCCAAAGACACTCATTTCTAGTATCTATAAGCTAGCCCTGTGCTGTCAGCCTCAGTATCTGGTTTTAAATTGAGAATAAAGGCTTGTCTCCAATAATAGCTGTCTGGTCACACTCAATACTGTGTCTGAAACATATTACCCAGCTGTAAGGCCTCTAACAACAACACATACACTAGGAGCTACAGAACAAGCATCATGTGTCTTACCAGTACGTCACAGAGGTGGTCTGAGCCAGAGCTGAATCCGCTGGTCTCAGAGTCCTCAGGGCTGCTGGAGCGAGAGTCCAAGAAGGAGCTGGAGTCCAGACGGTTTGCCATGCGAGCCATGCTGGGAAACTTCTCCAAGAAGTCAGCTGTCATGCTCATGGACTCAGGTGGCAGGTAACCTGGGGGCTTCCCAAGGATGCTACTGAAGGGACTGTTCAGTATACCTAGCACTGAAGAAACAAACAATTACACCATTTACAGTCTTACTGAGATAAGCCAATTTAAAATGATCAACACAAGAAGATAGATATGACCTTTTAGCTTGTTTTGTATACAAGCTGAAATAACCTACATGTGTTGAATCATTTCATATCTTCTGTAGCCATTGTCAAAAGGAAAACAACTAACTTGAGCTATACAAAAATTGGCAACTCAAGCTGAGCATTCAAATTTAGGATATTTTCCCAAGGGACATGGAAGGTTGTCAAAAATGTAACTGCAGATTTTAGAATGATTTAATCAATTGTTTAATTATTAATGGTATCAAAAAGTACCAAATTGTTAAACTACAGATCTGTAGTCATATTTTTTTTACCCAAAGATGCACAAATGTTTGTCCTGCAATATTTGGTTTTTAAACACAAGTGATCAACCAATATTGGGTGGCTAGGACTTTGATTTTTGCCGTTATATCAAAACAGGTATTGATATGGTTTGATTCTTACTAGACTCAGTTGAGTTTAAAATTCTTGTATTTTGACAACCCTAAAAAAAGGGACTCTGAGATCCTAAGTGCGTCTCCACTGCAGGGACCAGTGTACAAATAAAAGACAACTTTATTGACCCAGCAGAAGAGCTCCTGGGAGTAAAACTTTCCAAAAGGCCTGGCAAACAATTCCAAGTGGGATGAGTGCACGTGTCCTTTTTACATGTCAACTGATTAGCCTTCACCTACACAGGTTTAGACCCGGATATGAAACAGACAATAATTAGCTAGGGAAACCTTTTAATCCCTTGAAAAGAAGAATCTTAAAATTGCAAGGTACTAATGTAATTTTCTCACCACGGCTTTATTTTACTGATTCATTTGCACACAAAAATAGACTGTCTCAAGGGAAAACTAAAAAAGGAAGAAAATAAAAAAACAGTTGTGTGATGAATCTACAGCTCCACATTGATTTGTGAGACCTGATTAAAGTTAAAAAAAATGTGCAAGTAGAAGAGGGTACATTAAAATGCAAGCTAGCTGCCAAGAGCAACCCAAAATGCAAGAGTTGATGCTTGAAGCACTTTCAGTTTTTAATTTGATGTTTTAGAACTTTTGTCCAATCAAGCAATGTAAAACAATCTTTTCAGAGCCTCAACATCTTAACCTTTGGCAAGATTACTGGAATCCTATTCATCTGACTCCTTCCCCAAATAAAGTCCAGTGAGCAGCAATTCCTGAAGTATTAACAAGCATCTTCCTTCCTCTTGATAACCCAAGTGACTCAGCTAGCAACAGTGACTGATATGAACTGCGGGCTGTAACAGTGAACACAAGGCTTTGGGGATTATTCAGCTGTAGGCCGCATTCATCGCTCTGTCCCAGTTTAGGAAGCTCTAAATGGATATGTAGTTTTTGTTTTGATGTACGATGATAAAACTGTGGCACTAAAAAAAGAAAAGAAAAAAAAAGGGTCACAACAAGAGGGGCATCGTCAGTGGGTGGTACGACTGCAAAGATAGACACTTATCTCTTAACTGTCTGCCAGCATTGAAACGATCTCTGTGTACACATGTTATCCAGCTATGTAGGCCTGTGAGTCCTGTTTTTACCCCATGTACTCAGCTTATAAAAAAACATTGTGGCATCATCAGTGAGATCAACAGGTATCTACTAAATAACTGAATGCTTACTGTATATTTAAGTAAGACCCTTTGGGGGAAGGAAAATCAGCTTCACTGGATTGTTTTTGTGCCTGCTGGATTGCTAGAGATGCTGTAAAGCAAAACTGCTACATCATCCTCCCTTGTGACGCAACAGCTTGTTCCCACACAGACTGCTGTTAATGTCAAAACCAGCCCTTATTTCAATACAAATGAGAGGTGCATAAAACCAAGGCACACGATCAGACAGATGTTAAAATGTTATCACTCTTAATGAATGTGGTCACTGAAAGCACCAAGAAACTTCTCTTGAAAACAAACCACCACACTCTGGGACATCATGTGGTGTTAAACATTAATGCAAGTCTCAGTTTTTGCGGTCATATTTAAATACATATTGGTAAACAGATGTGGTACTTACTCGAGGGAGAGCTGGTCTGAACTTGGGAGGGAGACGAGTGTGTGTCTGTATCCTGACTGCTCCAGGGTCTGTCCCAACCAGACAGCCGGAGGGACTGCAGGCCCAAGCCCAGGTCTGTGACACCCGGCGGGCCCCTGGATGTCGGCATCTCCTGGGAGCCGGGCATGCCTCCACAGTTGGGGAAGAGCATCCTCCTGCTGCCCACTGCAGCCAGCTCCGACTCTTTTCGTTTCAAGATCCAGTTCAGAGATGTAGAAAAAAAAAAAAAAAAAGAGAAGAGAAGGAAGTGTTAGACAGCTAAAATAACTCTTGCTTCAGTCTGCGTTACATAGGAAAGAGCAGGAAGAGGCTTTGCTACAAAACTGCTTCTGTTTAAGAGAAATCATAAGAAAAAAAACTTCCCTCCTCCTCTCATCTCCCCATACCCCAGCTGACAGGAAAGCTAACCTGCTGCCTCTGTGCTCGGTGAAACTGCCATGCATCTCCGTCCGCATCACTGACCCACCTAGCAGCATGTGACATGGCTGCTGATGCACTCGCACACCCCTGTTAATGACATCAGCTCTTCCCCACCTCCCTGCTGCCTTGCCTAACAACTGTGTAATGAAAAATTCCTGTCGGAGCTATTGGCTTGTTGATAGAAGTACTCCCCTCTGGTGGGCACAACACGTCTCTGAGTCGGTGGTAAGACAGCTGCCAGCGCTGCCCGTGTTACTGCTTACTCTGTCTGGTCTTGTTTCCTGAACTAGCTGACAGAGAGGCAGGAGAGAGGGAGGGGGAGGCTAGGGGCAGAGCTACAACGGCATGGTGGGAGGCAGCATGGGAGATGAAGTGAATGACTCAGCAGACTTGATTTAAAAACAAATTCAGACTCAAGGATACTGAACAACTCCTATAAATAACTATTGTACACAAAACTGAAGGATGCAAAATAACTGGCTGTAAATAATTTACATACACACTGGTTGTTATATCCCTCTGACTTTTGCACACAACAGAGTGAAGAAATAAAAGGCACTCGAAGCCTTGCTCTAGCAGAAGCAGCTGACTGATCAGATGTTGAGGACGGAGCGATTTGCAAAGCCAGCTCCTCCCTTCCCTCTCCAGGCCTGGAAAGCATCCAGCTGCAGGCTACAGCCCTGATTCAGCACAACAAGTCAGGGTGTTGGAGCAGAGAGGCCACAGCAGAAGTTTAGCTCACTTTGCATGAAAATACAGCCGACTTTAGTAAAACTTAAAGACACGGATGTTTTTAACTTACTATGTCAAGCGGAGAAAAACTCACAATGTATATTATTACTTGAATAATATTTCCCACAATGAGACAAGTGTGGACTTGCCTAGAGCAAATTAACAGTTCAAGGACACCACGCAGGCTCTCTGCTGAGTTTAAATCTTGGCAAATCTTGCACTTGGGGTAAAAAAAAAAAAAAGAAACACTTAGAAGTGCTGCAATGCTGCAGAGCAGCGATGCAGCATGAATCAGCTGTTGGCACCAGAATGTTAATGACAAAGTGAAGAAGGTTTTCAAAGATGGCAATGCTGGCAGAGAAAGAAAAACTAAATTATCTAATTATTGTTTAAAACCTATTACAGTTTAAAGTCAACTGCAAGTATTGAACATTACATACTCGATCTGTTTATCGGATTCTGTCCTTAATGTGGTGCTACAATTAAAAATCAAACCATTGAACAGCAGTAGGAGGATCTAACAGCGTCAGAGCTGCAGCCATAACTCAGGATGTAGAGGTCATATCCTCTGCATTTTTATTTTAAGATGTCTGGAAAACTGGAAGGTATTTAAATTCACATTTAATTACACAGGGGCTTATTAGCACCTATTTATGCTCCAAACGATCAAGTAACAGCATTTGAAAATCTCTGCCTGGTGTCAGAGGGAAATGGGCTTTTTGAATGTGGGGAATTGCTTACAATTGGTAAACTTATCGTCATTGTTAATTCATGCATTTGGTTTTTGGTCTGGTTGGGCCTTCACCTGGAAATGTTAAGTTGTTAAGTGATTTTTCAACTCTGACCTCTCACCTTCTTTTAGATTTTTTTAATGAGTAGTCTAACTGGCAATGGAAACAAATTCTAATTCATATCATCTCAATGCTAACAACAAGATTTGATCACAAACTACACGGTGTCTGCTCAGTTGGGGAAAGGTTTACTGGCATGGCTAGGTTTTGGATTCCACCCAGTAGGCTATTTCTAAATCCTGCACCCCAGCATGTGTTCAAACACCAGCATTATCAAAGTAACACAACATGGAAGTTTCTGAAGCCTGGTCCACCTGCTGCATAGTGGAAAATACATGGAGAAGTTTACCACACAGCAGGTCTGGCTTTCCTTTGGTGTTGTTGGGAGTGGTGCACACACCAGTGAAATCCAGAGCATTGCCCAGCATGGTGTTCATCCTCCGAAAGATGTCTGCGTTGCTGCAGGTAGACAGGGCCGGAGACGCTGAGTCTGGGCTGTCGGGTCTGCGAGGGTCGTTTCTCTGCAGGAGGAAACCAGAGGAGAGAAGAAATTTAATTCCTGCAATAATACTAGAAATAACCTCAAGTTGAATTCACCTGTCGTAAAGTTAGGAAGCTAGTTCTGAACGGCTATTCAGCCGCTTTTGAGTTACTTAGAGTAGGAATTAAAGTTTTCGTGCAGAGGTGAGGTCGTTGCTAATTTCGTGTCACACAAAAGGTCAAGAGATAACGGTAGACGTGGCCCAAACTAATTCAATTCACCAATTTCATTTTGTTTCTAACTCACCAGGGAAAATGCCATGATGTGGGCTGACAGCAGTGAGAAATGTCACAATATTAACCGTTGTCTGCAATAAAAGGTCATATTTATGAAGTCTGCTAGCCGGCTAATTAGTCTCAATTTAGTGAACGTGTGCTCGGCGAATGACACTGCGTGGAGAGCGTGCACGAAATCAAAAGGCAGACCGCAACAATACAGTCACGTGACCATATACGTCAAAAGTTGAAACTAGTATAAATACAAGTATATGGAAACTTAAGGCCACCTTATAAATAATTTTTCATGTTTTATTTTAATGTAGCATATTATTTCCAGAAAGGATACAAATCTATTTTTACTTAAAGTATGCAGTATTATATACAATTTATTCATAGGCTACAATAAAAATTGTCTGAAATAAATATGCTAAAAGGCTGTATTTGTCTGCTTTTCTGGATCATATCATTATAGATAATTTAGATAATCCAAAAGCCAATTATTTATTTTGTCCATGAGAAAGCACTATTAGAATCTGCCTGAATATTTGAGCAATTGACATTTTATCACAGGTATTAGTATTTAGTTCCTTAATGAAAGTAAAATTAAGTGTCACATTATGGAAAAAACGTCACTACAAATTAGATTACTGATTTGGCTTTCTCAGCTGTGCAGTGGGTTGTCCTCTAATCCAGTGGTTCCCAACCTTTTTTCCTTGGAGCCCCCCCACTTCCATCTAAAAAAAAGTTTGGCCCCCTTAGGACCTAATCAGTAAAAAAAAAAAAAAGATATGTGGCTAAAAAAATTGATAGAAAGCATTCCAACAGAAGAGGTCTACACACACTTGTTCTTAGCAAAAGCCCTTTATATAAACCATCCAGTAAGTGTTTTATCATGATTTTAGTCAACATGTGCAAATCTAATTTTGGCAAGATCAGATGACCAGGACCGCATGGGAACCAATGCTATAATCTCTAGGTTGGCTGGTTAGTCCCCTTCTTGAAGCTTCTCTGGGCAAGACACTGAACCTAAAATGACTCCTAAAGGCAACATTCAATGTGTGAATGAGCTGCTTGATACTTTGTATAGCAGCCTCGGCAAGCGGTGTACAAATGTGTGTGCTACAGAACTACAGAACATTTGTTGCAAAATTTTGCAACATTTATATTTTTATTGTTTTTATTTATCCTTTATTTTAGCCGGGAGGACCCACTGAGACCGAGGTCTCTTTTACAGGGGTGCCCTGCAGCAATACAAGAATAGAAACAGCACAAATATAAACATATTAACAGTTAACAATAATAGCATCTAGACACTGAAACATATATTCACACATGGAAACCATGTCCATTTAAATTAATTCACATTGTGAAACAGTTGCAATTTCCTTCCTGAGGTAGTTTGGATACTAGATCTTTAAAAACGCTGTATGAAACAAGAGAGGGCAACTTAGCTGTCCTCTGAAGGTCATTCCACATGAATGGGTGCAGCAACACTAAAGGCAGTCTTTCCCCATTCAGTTCTAAACCTCTGTGTTTTCTAAGTTATCCAGTTTTGAGAGCTAGTCGAATGGCTCGATATGTTTATGGACATTAGAGTAGTAAGGTAAGAAGGGAGTTTACCTATGAGTGCCTTGTAAATAAACAAAATACTGTGCTGCTTTCTTAGTTGACCCAATGAGGACCAGCCTACAGAACGATAAAGGTCACAATGATGAGTTTGAAATCTATCGCCTGTGATAAAGTGAAGAGCACTGTGGTATAAGTCATCTAAAGGCTTCAAGACAGAAGCAGATGCGTGTATGTAGAGTGTGTCTCCATATTCCAAAACGGGCAGTATTGTAGCCTGGACAATCTTTTTGTTAGGCAGGATTTGTTCCTATACAGAAAACCAAGTTGCGGCCTTATTTTTCCAGTTAAACAAGAAATGTGAGACCTATACGACAAATCATGATCTAGCCAGATACCTAAATATTTAAACTGTTGAACACACTCAGTGTTTACATTGTCTGCTGTTGACAATGTGGCATTGATGGGTTCAACGTTCTGTCTTGAGAAGATCATATATTTTGTTTTTTCGGGGTTCAGTTTCAGTTTAAGATAAACAAGAGTTTGCTGGAAGTTAAAATCGGTCTGTGGCAATGAAAGGGCTTGACTATTGGAGGGCGCAATAGCATATAACATTGCATCGTCAGCGTACGCGTGAATTTTACAGTTTTCAATATTTTCTGCAATCCTATTTATATACACTGAGAATAGAATTGGTTTTGAATTTGATCATATTGTACTGTTTACTTGCACCAATATAATACTGTGCCTTTGCAAAATGTGAACGCAAACTCTTTGAAACTCTGTTGAAAATATAAAAGAAGAAGAATCTACAAACTTACATATTTATTCTTTTACAAAGTTGACTTGAACATAGAAAAATTACCTGTTGGTGAAAAGTGACCGTCGACTTCCCCCATTCTTGGATTATTTGTTGCTTTCAGGGCCAGAACTTGTAACAAACGTAATTTCTGTGTTTCCATGTATTAATAAGAAATAGTGGGATGGGATGTAAGTGACATATTGAAGTTAACTCAAGTCATTTTATTCATAGAGCACATTAAAAGACAACGAACTTGGACCAAAGTGCTTTATTTACTCGAGCAAGTTAACGGCATTCTGGAAAACAGCGCCCTGAGAGTTTTGATTAGCACTTTAGATAAAGCTTTTATTTGATCCAAATTCTGTTCTGGTGAGTATTTCAAACTTCTATTACTTTATTTGCCTAATTAACAACATCCTTGAGGTAATTATAATACTTTTTCCTTCACAACAGTTATTGTGAGAGCTCACAAGTCACTCAGATAACAGACTGTAAATATTAAGAGAACAGCCCGTGTAGGAAGTTATTTTATTCCTATAATCTAAGGTACAGCCGTATATAAAGTTCAAAATGGCCCCAACCAACTGTATCATAAATATAATGAACCCTACAAAAATGATGAACTAATCAAAAACATAAAAGCATCACGAGTACATATGAATAGACAGAATACATGTGTAAGACATATTACTTGTTTCTTTAGTAAAATGTTGTATAGTGAAATTAGCATACTTAACTGACTATCACTGATGACAGCTGTAGTTATCCTCTGCAGATTTAGTGTAAAAAGCTTTCACTTCATGTTCAAAGATGCTTCAGAGATAGGATTGTTTCCTTTAAAAAAGAAAGGCTGGCCTATGATAAGTATAAAGTAAGTATATTGATAACCTCAACAAAGAAATAAAGATTTTCATTCAGTGTATTTTATTTCTCTTTTTAACACTGGTTTATATAAACAATGTAAACAGTTTGTTAGTTGGTAGAGACGCTGTCTCTCAACCGGAAGGTCGAGGGTTCGATCCCCAGCTCCTGCAGCCACATGTCCGATGTGTCCTTGGGCAAGGCAATTAACCCCAAGTTACTCCTGCTGCTTCATCTGCGACGTAGGAATGAATGGGATTAGTTACTTCTGATGGTCTCACTACATATCGACCTCTGCCATCAGTGTGTGAATGGGTCGGTGTGACATGCGGTGTAAAAGTGCTTTGAGTAGTGTTATATACGTAAACTGACCTCAAGTCCATTTTTACCATTTACTGTGTTTTGACAGTTCAAGGAGAACTGACACACAGGCTTTGTGAGAGGAGGCAAGAGCTGTCAAATAACTGAATCCTGGTGATGAAAAGTTATTGATCCACAAGCACACAAATAAACTGTATCAAATTAGCGATAAAATACAATACAGAACAGAAGAACACTGTTATGAGTAAAAAGCTTTGTGGATTAGAGCTGGTTTCACTTGACACGAAAAAGCATCCAGTGTTGTTTGGAAAACTAGATGTTACTTTATAAACACACAGAATATTAACATCTGCTAGCTGCCTAAATATATGCCCCTTAAGAAAATGTGTAATACTGTTTTCTCTATTAGTAGATATTCTTAAGGAAAAGGACATTTGTAATCTTCTGCAGTTTGATCTTGAAATGTAAAAATAGTCCAGATTTTTCTGACAGCCCAGCTGACACAGTAACAGTTTCAGCTGTCATAAATATTCCTCTTCTTTCAGCATCAGTTTTACCTGCTTTCTCTTGCTGCCTCATGTCTGCCAGTCGTGTAGGTATTAGGCCAGAAGAGGGCGACAGCGTCCTAGAAACCTTTGGGGCACTGATGCTCCAGCTTCCGGGTGTTTTATTGATCTGTTCAATAGAGTTCAGTTATTTGTCTTCATCTATACAAACAGATGTGATGAGTAAGATTTGAAAGGGTCCAACTCTCAGGCAGTACGAAATTAACTTTCAAGAAACATTGGAGACAAAAAAGCAAAACCATAAAATGTTGGGGTGAAAATGCATTAAGAAGCTTTTTTCTTATTTGTATTCAGTTAAATCCTGATTTGAATAAATGTATCTAGTTGGCTTGATTTAGAGATGTCAAGGCGCTGCACATGCAGTGAATGATCCATTTAAATTTTAAATATGACATGAGGCAAAACAGAGATTAGCTCAAATGTTATTCTGGCAAAAACATGCCTGTGTGTACATTAACATTGATGTACTTATAGTGTTCCATAAGAAACTATACTAGATATGTTCAGTTCTCCTCCACATTTCATCCTAACTATTTTATTTTATTCATCAGTCTCCACAGCATGGTTTTAAGATTGTAGTCACTGGGATCCACTTAGAGGTATCATTGAGCCACAGTCCTACGAGAATCTGAGCTTCATCCATTAAAGATTGTTTTTCATAGACAGGAACAGAAATGCAGAAAATTCGAGATATTTAATTTAATCAAACACTCTGTCTGATGTCTTGTTCTGTTCATCTTACTGTTGATTTACCTCATGGAAATGTTACTAAAGGAGAATTATGATTTCTGAACCGTGCCGATGACATCTGTAAATGAAGACTTAATCTATCATACTGAAGCTAAAAAAGAAATTATGAAATACTCCAGGAATAATACATATCTTCTGCTTATATCTGATTCTGGCATACAGCTCGTGTCTGCAGATGAACAGAGAAATGTAATGTGCCTTCCAACTCGCGGCATCCTCATCTTTGCACTCTATTGATTTCCTGTCAATCCAAATATTCTGCATCAAAGTGATGTCATGCACAGCAAGTGGCCGACTCCTCAGTGGATTATTTTATTCTTCTGAAGTGTTGTTTGTTTGGGTTTTAACCTTCACAATTAAAAGGTCACTTCTCTTGTCGCACTTAATCAGCATCCAGTGTTAAATTTTAAGTTCCTCTTCAGTGCTTTGATTAAGGTTAATTTCATATTCCAACATTTGATGGATTTATCAGATCTTTAGAAATTCCTCAAATCAATGAAAATGTCCATGATTGTTTTTTCTAAGCTCAGGCTGACTCGTAAAAGTATCTCTCATTTAGGCTGACAAACTATTCATACCCCAAATATATAATATAAATAAATGTCACATTTGAGAAAACTGGAAGAGGCAAGACATTTGTTAAAAAGTAACAGTCAAAAGATACTATTAACATGTTCCATTTATTGTGGCATCTTGATTTTTGGTCAAAAACAGGAAAGAAAAAAAAAACCCATTTGAACTCATACCAAGGATTCAAGCACAGATTTATGTATACATGATTAAACAAAAGGCAACATTTGATGCAATATCAATATCAATAGCCTGGTTCAAACAAATGAAATGAACATCTATAATAAATCACAATTACACTCATTCTTGTGCCACGATTAGTTATGCTGCCTACATGTACAGCTGTTCAGACCTTGTATTGTATTCATTTTACTAATGCGATAACCTGCATTGTTGGCTATGGATGTTATGGAGAATTGCTCATTTACAGTGAAAGGTATTCTATACCAATAATTGAGTGGCACAATATGGACCGATGTTAACAGTGGGCCACCTGCACAGTCACCACCATCAGGCAGCTGGTGGTATGGAGTCACTTAGGGGTCCCTGGAGGAGCCGTCACGGTCGACTGAACAGAGAATCTCACCAGCTTATGAGGGGAGAGTGTCGAGGTCAACGCCACGTATGATGCAAAGAGACACTAATGCAGCGGGGCATTACAAATGAAAAGTTGTTGTGAATTATTGATGTCAACATCTGAGGTCCGCAGACTTCACTTCTGGTCGTCAGCACATATTGTGAGAGCGTTTGTTAACTTTGATTGGCTGCAACGATAAATGACAGATGCCCAAACAGAGATGCATTCACTTCTTTTATTCATAAGATGGGAATATTTTTTACATCTTATGCACAGCAGATACAAAGACAAACATTTTCTAAACCACAAACTAAATTCCTCCATCACTCTAATCCTGCTTCCCATTTCAAAATGGCCACCCCCAAAAAAACAACCCTTTTTCGTTTGTAGTCCAGTTTCACATTCTGAAAGATCGTTTTACAGCAATCTCATTTTAGCAGAATGGCACAAGCCACCTTCGGAATACTTCCTCTTTTTTTTTGACAGATGCCCATTTCCCCTTTAAACAAATTGCACTTTTTTCTTCTTTAAAACTACGTCAACAGGATTATAGGATCATAAAGTAACACCAAGAACACAAGAGACGACTAATCCATCCAACTTATACAGGTTTCATTATTTAGTTGCACAAAAATGCATAAATATACATTACACAAAAAAGTACAAAAATATTTGTACTTTCCTTTGCTCAAATAATGACAGACACTGATATGATCATAAGGACTGGGGTTGTCATAGAACGAAGGGATGCATTCACAAGGTCCATGCGAGATAAGCCATTTACACAACAGCCTAGCTTTCACAGAGGTAAGACCAAGGTTCTACAGGAAAAACAAAACATTTCACTGTCTAGGTCAAGGTAGAGCGAGGCAACACAAACACTAAGAAAATTAGGATACACAGAACTCTGCGTTCTAAATTCATGCCATAAAGACTAACATGCAATGACTCTTAACGCCTCTAAACCTCCCAGGAGCAGCGGTGACTCGAGGAAGGACTAGCTTAACAACGGTAACTTCAATTTGTCAAATTCTCCTCATCAAATATGACCCATGGAGTTTGATACTGGGCTTTGCATGAGGTTATTTATTTATTTATTTATTTTACATGAAGTGCTAGGATGGTACCGCAATAGTTGCCAAGGAAAAGCTCAGATTGTCGACAGCAAGATGGTTTCAACTCAGGCTCCCCCCACAGACAATCGTGAGAAGATATAAATACTGTTTGTTTATAGTAATGCACATTTGTCCATTAAATAAACCTGATTAAATTAATGAAGAGCTTGGCAAACCTCACTTCAGCTGGACAAAGGTGTGGTTTCCAGAGGCCTGAAGATAAACATGGAAAACAAGAGTTAGTCTTAACAAGAAAAATTTAACTTCTAGTCAAGTTTTATAAAAGACACTAATACACCAAAAAAAAAAAAAACTGCGAGCCCCAAGAAAATTTCAAACTATTAAAACAAATCTTCAAAGAAATAAAACAGGCAACATATTACATATCATTAAATTCTGAAAAAATGCTTAACAAGTGGGCATTGTAGATTTGTATCATGCATTGTTAAAAAGCAGTAAACAGTGATTGTATGGTTTAGTAATTTCAAGTGAAGTTACTGAACATTGATGCTTTATTCTACGTACGTCACATCAGGACGTGAATTTGAAATCAATTCAAAAACGTCGGTACCCTGCTACTTCATAATGACTGAATCATGTAACCCTCATCAGTGTGACTAATGGTTCTTCGTCAACAATGGAAGCTCCAGCATTGTCTCATGTATTTTTTTTTCTTTTCCCAATATATCTCATGAACATACCCAAATAATTACAAAGCTACTATACGTGTGTCTAGATTTCATGCGTGCCATATTTCTTTATAATGATTTTAACTTTGAATCAAATCCATGCAACTTGTGCTTATTATCTTATTTAACCTTGTATGTATATTAGTCTTTTTGCTTATATTGGGTTTATATTTAATGTTATACTTGTTGTACATTGAGAGCTCAGTTACTGAAGACAAATTCCTTGTGTCTGTCAGCATACATGGCCAATAAAACTAAATCTGAATCCAAATCGTTAATCCCTAATAAATGTTCAATTTACCAATCTTTTAGAATCATTTGTTTAAAACCACAGCACCCAGATGTTTAAGAAATTGGGCTTATGGCCACAGAGATTAGTGATGTGGATAAGTGATAAACACAATGTTATTTTAATAATTGCATGGGAACAACATGCAACAAAAGTAACGAAGTATGTAAACACAGAATAACAGAAGCCTAATCTCTTTAAACCAAACTCTTTTTTTTACTGTTATGTTGACACATTATGCAGTTTACAGTCAAACATTGTGTCAATGTATTCATGTAGATTGACTGACATGTTAGCAGTAAGAGGATGTTGGGTGTTTGTTATTTATTTATTTATTTTTATATCTAAGGAAACAACAACAACACTGTTTGACCAAAGGTTACTCACTAAACATCTAACAAAACTGCCGGGACTTCCATCCAGGCTGGGAAGTCTCAGAGGGGGTAGGGTACCAGCGCATCTAAGGAAACACAAACACAGTCATGTACAGCATACCAAAACCATGCTACAGAGCTTCAGTCCTTAATTCACAGAGGTGATTTACACACTTAAATTTACTTTTCCAACAGCAGGTTTAGGAGGACTGTCCCTTTAAGATGTGCTCACTGAAGCCATGGGAATGTGGGTCATGTAGCTGCTCATTGAGGACAATGGTCCTTGAGTAATTAACAGGCATGGAAATGTGGAGAGTTGAACCTCTCCATGTGTTAAACATTTCCACAGGCTGATCAGCTGGTATGCCTGTAACCTTTCTATACCTGGGACTAAAACTTGTGGCAGCATGAGGCCTCACTTTTCTACACACTGAAACAGGACGAAGGTGACAAACGCTAGAAGCTTTATATACTCAGGAGGTTACCAGCATTTTAGAAACATTTGGAGACTCTTGCCTTGCCATCCGGTCAAACTAACGAGACCGAGAGGAGAACTCGGAGCTTTTTAGGGATCTTTCATCAGATTATAATTAAATAAGGCCTTTCCCTCCCTTTATGCGTCCACACATTCAGCTTATAGTCCAACAGGAACGTGGAGAGTAAGTTGGCACCTCCAGAGAAGTCCATCAAGTCTGACAATTTCTCCAAGCAAATACCTGACATTCCTCTGCCTCCTGTGCCCGTCAAAATGGCCCGTGTAAAAGCTGCCTACTTTACAGGGCAGCACTCCCCTCTGCTTGAACACTGCTCGAGGAAGTTAGATCACAATGAACTTTAAATGACCCAACAAGAGAAATATTTTCCATTGCTATTGTTAACCAAAAGCCCTGCCCAGTAGTTAGCAGCTGGAGCATTTAAACTGCAATTAGCTTACAATGTAAACACTTTGTGCTGCCCCATCTTATCTGTTGTATTTTCAGTAGGCACGATGGAGCTTGTATTAAAAGGTTTACAAAGAACATTTTCAAACCAGATCTATAAATGTAACCAAACATGTACTGAATTGATTTCAGGCTGAACAGTAGTGATCACCATGAGTTAGAGTAGCAACACTCTCAAAGCAAACCTCAAAGTCTCAGCTGGGATCAAACTTCATCTGAAGGGTCTCATTTATTTTATTCTGCCCACTGACTGATCAAAACATGATTTTATCAGAAAGTACTTTTTATGTGCCTGCACTGAAGGGACAGTGATGCATGAAAAGAAAAATGTATACATGTCAAAGACTCGTCCAAAAAAGGAAGACTTTGGCCAAAATAGCCAGATGACAGCAACAAAGAGGGATTAAAGCTAAGTGCATGCTATTGTAATGTTACACAACATCAAAGAATGTCCACATTTCTCCATGAGACATTTTCCATTTCAAAATGACAAACGATTTAATTACAGTATAACTCATGGTTTTAAATTGGACTAGGCTCTCTGTTTCCCCAAAATCAAAACAGGGCACAAGATGTGCAGCGAACAGCTACTTCAAGACTTGATATCGAGGTAAGCTTCAGCAACATGTGTGCCGTTATTGTAATACCTCAGAGAACCACTGGGATCGTATCAAGAATCTGCTTTTAACAGTGCACCATGACTACAAGTGAAAAGTTGCAGGGGTGCATCATTATCTTTTTCGGAAAACTTTTGGGATTCTTTGATGGAAGAAAAAAGTGTATGCAGAAAGAAACTTACATGCATTTAATGGAAGACAGATTTTGTTTCTCAACAAAAGGAACCCTTTATTTTCGGAGCATAAAGAGTGCAACGGAAATAGAAGATAAGAGAAACACACACCGGTTGGTCCCTCACCTGGGCGTGGAGGGCTGCAGCAGCGGCAGCAGCCGCTGGGTAAGTGAAGGCTGCGTGAGGGAGGCCCGGGGTCAGCTCCGTGGTGTACAGGGGGTACGGAGTCCAGGCATCCGGAGATGCTGGGATCAGTGCTGCCCCTGTCAGATCATCTGGGGAAGTACAGGGCAGAGGAAACAAAGCTGACGGACCTGATCTGCTTCTAAAATGCACGTTTTTTATTTTTAATAATTGGTTTAATGTTGTAAATAAGGAAGAGGTGTGTAATAAAAACATGCTGCACCTAAAGGTTTCGTTACGATTTCTGATGTCATAAAGTGTCTTTTTTGCTGATCATTAATAACTTTAATTGTAGTCATAACCTGTTTGGTCATTACTTATCTAAATGAGTCTTACTACCTTAAAAAAGGTGCATTCAGACCAGTTTTCACTTTTGTCCTTATGTAGAATGACCCTGTAAACATATAGTTTGGATAAGAGCAACCTCTTTTGGCCATTACCCAAATCTCTCTCTCCCCCCCCCCCAGCCAAAACCCTAGAGTTCGAGAGCCCTTGACTGTGTAGTCGCTCTTTAAGCAGCCACAAGGGGAAGAAGAAATCTTTATAGAGCTACAGAATAAGACACAATTCATTGATAATTGTATTAGCTTCATACCTAAATATCAGAGTGAGTTCTTTAGACATTGAAGAAAAATGCGATTTAATGTCTCAATGATTAAATCCCATTCCTTGCAGTCAACATGAAACTAACTAAAGCTGATCATTTACACAGATATGGACTTATATCCTCACACTAGTAACCATTATCCATGTAACACTGCCACCAGTCAAGAAGTACTCTGGGAATTTCTTCTACCACTTTGTTTGGGGTCTCTAACACTTAAGTTGGAAGGTCAGATAACCATGACCCCTTGATCTCTCAAGACACAAGCCACCATCCTCTCCCCTGGGTGCACTCAAAACAGAGAGGAAGGGGTTCACACAAGTTCAACCGGATTGGACTTCACATGTGAAATTGTGAGGCTCTCTAAAGTATGGGCAGACCTCCCATTATTATTTCAAACGTCATAGTGCAATTTCAGCAGCAAGGAGTTAATAATGCTGTTTGGCTGCAGTGAGTACCAGGACAGGAACTGGTTAAGGACGGTCAATGTTTAATAGAATGCTTTAATTTCTAATTTGATAAACAAATTTATACATTGCTAAGCCTGCTAACTCCCATTGTAAACACCCTGCCCATGCTGAACCTGAACCCTCCTAACATTTGCTGTGAATGAAGACTAAATTAAAGCTGTGGAAACCTGTTCTGAATGCATCTTTACACCATCATGAACCACCTGTTAAAAATCTGATTAATCCAGCAGGTGTTTTTGCAAAAGAAAAAGAGCAGACACACGACTGCTGCCTAAACCCGTTGACAGCGATATTTCACAGCTGGACTGAAGCAAAGCGGCTTTCTGAAGAGTCGAGATGGCACATGCATGTGGAGGTGAGTTAGTCCTTCAATTGTTAGATTCTGTTTTCAACTCCTTCCCATTTGTCTTTAATGTCTAGACATCTTTAGAGAGATTTTTAAGAAAGGGTAAGAAGGGATTTGAGTACTGGCGTTGCCAAGGTGAGAGTGGATGAGAGAGCCTAGAGTGGTGCAGCCGTAAAACTTACATGGGTCCCGTGCAATGAAGTGAGCTCCTAGAGCAGGGTGGATATTTGTGGGGTTCGGTGTGGCCATCAGCTTACTCTTTGCCATCTTCGTGTTGGCTTTAGCAAACTCTAAGCGCAGGGTCTGGGGGCTTTCGGGGTCAAAACGGATACCCTGGGGGAGAGACGGAGGAGGGGAGGAAGGGGACATAGTAACGTAAGGGAGGTGGGCAGAGTTTGAGGGGGCTGTAGCTCAGTAGTCTTACTTGGCCTCCTTTCCTAAAGCCATGTTTCAATACTAAGGATGTGTCCTTCAAGCTTCCCATGAGCTGAACTATTCTGTCCTCCTCCTCTTGGATGTTGAAATACACCCTCTGCCCCTGACAAGTGTTTATAAAAGAAAGTCTTTAACAAGGGAAGACTTAAGGATACATCCTGAAATATTTCAACAGACTCCATCTCCCGATCCTCATGATGAATTTAGGAGCAGAGGCGACAGGACGAGGAGGGGTTCAGCCTGTCACACGAGCCACGAGGGGAGGGAGATGAGGAAAAGGGTCGACGGTGAGACTTTGAGTGTAAATCCTTTTAGGTGGTTTAACCCTGCGTGTGTTCTTGTGCCCTAAGCGTTGTGCCCACATGCAGGTGAGTAGTATTTTGGTGTGTATGTGTGTCTGTGTGTGACTGCTGGTGTATCTAAGAGGTGCTGCTCATAAGAAGGCTAAAGGCTATGAGAGAGAAGTGTTAGATTCTGCCAATGTGGGCTACTGGGTGCCAAATAAAGAGGTTACACTACTGAAGATGTGTCCAAATAACACTACACATGTGGCTATGGAACAAGTATTACAGTAAAGCAGTGATATATGCAAAATAAGGAAAGCTATATCAGACTAAGAAGGGATGTGTATCAAGGTCAAAGTAAACTACCGTAAGGCTACGGGATTCTGGTCTCTTTCCAAAAATGGCCCTGCCATTGAATTATAAAAAGACAAAATGGGTTGGCTTTGAGAGATTTTAAGGGAAAGGAGTGCCAATCACTTTTTCCTTCAGGTTTAAGCAAAGGTTAGAACAAATCTAGGAAAAACAACAATTGGAGATGATCTTTAAAAAAAAGGGGGGGAAAAAAAAACACTGACTGAAAGTTAAGAAATAAAAACAAGTGAACGCTTACATTAAGTGAATTTTTTGCAGCTTCAGCTCCAGTGCGACTGTCAAAGGTTACAAACCCGACTGGCTAGAAGACAAAAGGGAAGAAGCAAACGGTGACAACCAGCACAAACACGAGCATTTTAACATACAAGAACCTACATTTTAGTTAAACAATCCATTGATTATTTATGTCTTACATGTGCTCTGGTATAAATTCCTTTTAAAGCCAAACATCTTTTTCCTTCAAAATATTAATATGCAAGAAAGTGAATTTCTGTCAAATCAATCTTTTTATGCCATTATATTTATGCCTAGGTAGAAAATATGTTCTAACTCAAAACAACAACAAAGACCAATTTAATCCTTTTTAAGCTAATGTTGACATGAACAAGACGGCCAATAGTGGTGGCCATTTCTTCAGTGAAGTATTTGAACAGCTTCTATGGGAGGCACCTCACCTGTTTTGATGTTAACTTAATCAGTGACCCTTCATAACCCTGTGGGGAAGAGAGACAGCCAATTATCCACCCTGCAGTCACATGCAGTAAGTCAGACATGAACATTTCTTGCTTTATCAAGAGGAACCCATTTGTGTGCACCTTCAGGTTGACCCTGACAGTCGTTACACATATATTTTATGGTACAGAAAAAAAAAATCCAAATAATGCAGTTTCCATAAACTTGGGAAAATGTTATCCTTAAGGCTGAAATTAAGAATGTTAATACCATTTAGTTCAATGAAAGAAGAAGCACATTCTTAGCAGATATCTGAGGGTTGTCTGTTTTAGGATTTAGCAGGATTTCTAAATAAACAGTGAAAAACAGCACGAGTGTTGGTTAAAATATGAGCACTACCAGAGAAAGGGGAATTTTGCCTTTAGAGCGTCTTGACAGATGGGCTCTTTCCTGATCCTGATTTACATTCATGGAAAATTAAACCACTTTTACTGGCTGTAATAAATCTTCAGCAACAATCCCAAACCAGATCAGATATTAGGAGTTAAAGGGAGGTGGAAAATAATCAATATTAAAGGTTTCTCCAGAAGAAAAGAGAGAGAAAAAAAAAAGGTTATTTCGTCTTAAAGTGTCACTGAGTCAGATTTAACTTCATTTCCACACACTCAGTTGTGTTGGCCTTCTGCAGAGAAATGGACTAAAAGGTAAACCTGTTACTGACTTAAGAAAACAAAACATTTCAGTGGTTTCACAATCTCCAAATGTAACGACGAGAAATAAAGATGTCTACACAGAGTGCGAGCTGGGTCATGGAGAGGGTTCGTTGGCCAATCGCGAGGGCTACTCATTTACACATTCCACACGATCATCCATGTGCGAGGGATACCACTTCCAATTTCGTTAGTTAGGACACGGGTGGGAGGGGTGTTTATGGAGGTGGAGTCTGGTCAAAAACAGAGAAATAGACAAACAATGGTGTGGCCTCATTTCCATATATGCAAATCTTTCCAGACCTCCATTAACAGAGGGACTGTTTGATGAAAAGATGTACAAAAGAGCAGCACAGATACACTTTGTGTGCGCTACCAGGAGGAATAATACTGCAGTGTATTATACACCTCCTCAATCTCACTTACTTTTTAATGATTATAATGTTCAAAGGACTACCTCTGTGTGCAGCACCTATAATTAGCACTTCTTTATCGCTGTAACTGGCTAACAGCAGCTACCTTTGCATGAAAACAGAAAATTGAAGATTATATTTCTGGAAAATAAATCTCCAAACTCAAGGCCTTCCCAAACTTGTCATATTTCATGTTGTTACCTACCTTGAAAGGTCTGAAGAGAAGGTAAAGTTCCCGTGGTTTGATATCGACAGGTAGGCCGCTGACAAACAGCGTTCGTACCTGCAAACAAAAACCAATAATGCAAATAGTCAGTTTGCAGTGAGCAGTCGAATATTCAGTGTCTTAATACACTAAATGTTTCTCCCTCCACTCAAATAACAGACACACATTGATCTGAAGACTTAGTTATACATTCAAAATACTTTCATGTTATCATCAACCAACAACATCGACGAAAGTGGCAGCAGAAAACACTGCACAGCTTCAGTTCATTTACAGTCTATGCTTCAGTTTGGAATATGCTTGACCTGCTTCACCTCCTCCTCATGGGTCAGATGTGTTGTTAGTCTGGTCTTGTGTATCCAAACTTTCTTGACTCTAAGCTGAAAACCCATTAAGCATGCAATTTCGAGCAGCTCGAAATCAAATCGAGCAGCTTTCCTTTACATGAGAACGGCAGGAGATTCAACTCTGTTTATTCCCCTCTATGAATTATTGTTTAATAGATATAAAATTAAAGGCCTTAAAAAAAAAAGAGGAACACATTTCCAGTAATTAAAGAAAATCTAAGATGATATTTCTTCATACTACAGGATGTTCCTTAATGCTCACACAGATGTAAATGTACCCAAGTTAGCCATGAGGCTTTAAATTAGGCTTCCTATGATTTTAAGTTATACAATAAAGATAGAGTAGTTATAAAAATACACTCCGTAAGCTAATCAACATGAGCCATCAATTTATGAATCACAGGTTATTTTTAGAGAGACAGTTATTTTTAAATGTATTTGCTCAGAATTATGAAGCGACCTCTTGGCCCTCAGGTTGGGAACCATTGTTTAAGTCCTAGTCAAGATCCCAAATTAGGAATTTGACACATCTGATGTGAAAATACAGTAATCCCTTTAGATTTCACATTTGTCTCAGAACTGAAAAGAAAGAAATGTGACCGAAAACAAAATATATTAAGATCCTGTGATTGCTACACTGTATTAAGTGCTTAACGGTGAACATATGACCATGCTGGAAGACCCCTTGGACCCCTTCAAGGACCCCTGATTATTGGATACTGAAAGCTGCGTACAGTGTGGCCGTGGAAATAAAGCATGCAGTGCAAGGCCCATTAGTTCCCAGCCGGTGGGGAGGCCCTGAGTACAATGGGGCTGCCAGAGGAACAGCAATGAGCAGTGGACAACAGAGCACAGCGTGACACCATTTCCTTCCTCTGACCTGCAGCCCCGGCCCTGCCAGCCCTCCGGCATTTTTCAGGTGCCGCACAGCAGCATTTCTCAGACCTCTACATGTCAGAGCATACAGCAATATTAAATCGGCACAGCTGGACACATGCTCAGTGGGGATGTTTTAATGTGATCACCGGCTTCTCTTTGAATTGAAGTTTATAACCTTTAAACTGAGCTGAAGTCCAGCCAAACGTTTCTTCTAATGCATCAGACTATTTTACAGAAATGTTTAAAACAAATGGAAATACTGCCGGCTGTGTCTTGATTAAAATGGTCTCTACAAACGGATTCAAAATGCTTTTAATACCTGTACTGGCCCGTTTGCTTAATCATTGTTCTCAATAACAAGGAGAAGAAAACACTGAAGCAAATTAGGCTAAGAAAAGTCAAGTGGCCACACGTGTCTTTGCAGGGAGATAATGGGAACAAAGGAGGAGCAACAAAAGGCCCTGCGCTCCCCTCAGTGCGTCTCCATAAGGAGTCATTAAAGAGGAAATACAGCCGGCCACACAGAGCGACAGAGAGTGACTGCTGGAAACAAAAAAAGACATCATGGATCTTGAAGAGGGCAGTCAATTAACTCAGCTGATTCAAATGTTGGCTTTATTACATTTTCTTAATTATAAATATATTAAATTACCTACAGAATAAAAAGGATATATATATTAACAGATTAAACATTACATTAAGGTTTCGGTATCATGACGGCTTTGACTTTCCTCACAAATCAGAGGGTAAGAAAGTGACATTACACTGAAGATGTTTGTATGACACCTTTTTTTTTTTCCTCCTAATGGCATGTGAATAAAAACAAATGTATTAGAAGTCACATACACACCAACAACGCTGATCTGAGGATACAGAGGAATGGGATAAAAATACTTCAAGTATATTTGGAAAAGAAGTCGATGCCCTGGGTGTTTCATACATTACATTCATAGGGCTTTTATATCTTTTTAAATTCAGATTGAAGCTTATTTGGATTTTTTTAAACACTATAATATTGTGGCTCCACCATCTTGTGATAACTTGATTTTTAGCAAGTGTATTTGTCTAATTTCTAGTTAACAATCTCCCATTAAATGCAAGATAAGCCACATTCACAGACAAGTCCAGATAAACATCTTATTTCAAGTCAAATAAAACAGAACATATGGCCTGCTTGCTTGAAACCAGTACAAAACCTACCAATGAAGCAAGAACATTTTACTTTAATGTTTTTAACTAATTCAGATATGGACATCTCATTTCAAGACTCTTAATTTGCTTTCTTCGCTCGCAGATCATGTTTCTTATTATAAGCAATTCAGATTCAGGCCGCATTTTCAGCTTTTTCTATCTTTAAATAAGATCCGGATCTGGACCGGTCAGGTGAATGTGCCTTTAATTTAATTTTGACTTAAAACTAGAAAAATACACGGGTCATTTTTTTTTGTTTAGAGTAGCCTACAAAGCCTGGCATAATTTGAAACAAAATTAAGAGTAAAAACGTTAACAGGCAAGACAAAATAACATTTAATTGGTTGAAGAGTTTCTGATTTACGGAGGTCATTATTGCTAATTAGGCTCTTCTACACCTGGTGGCTACATGTTGAAATATTTGGATTAAAATGAGACGTCACAGCAAGTTTAGGGAGTAAAAAAAAAAATGGCAATTTGAAATTACATGTTTTAAGGATAATCACATCCATCGTATTCTTAATAAGCTCACTTTATACTCCTCTTTCTGAACTACTCCAGTGGGACATAAAAGCAACGTTAAAACTACATTTTCACCGAATAAAAAGCTTGAAAGCCTATTATTATTTTAGGCTGTGGCTGAACATGAACACAGCGAGTCAGAGTTTCGGTACAGCTGAGGGATCAAACTTGTGTTAAACTCACCTCCTCCTCGATGGAGACGTTGTTATTGGGCTCTGCGTCAGCTTTGAGACTCATGTTGTCGGTCGCCTCCGCTGCCGTGGTTGCTTCTGAAAGTATCAAGAGTTTCCTCGTGGCGTGATATTTCCCCCAAGTGCGTCTAAAGCTGCCGTGAAAGTCTTGGTGGCGTTTGAACTTGACGAGAGAAGATGTGCCGAGGTGAGGTCGTGCGGACGAGGACTGCGGCGGAGAAGAAGTATCCGAGGATATCTTAGGAGAAGTATTGCGAGAGAGAATCATTCATAAAAGGAAGGAAAAGGAAAAGAAAGAAATGACAGACACGCGCTAAACTAAAGGTGAGAAGGTGGATTTGTGCTCCGTGTGTGAAGGTGAAAGATGGGGGGAAAGAAGTGCGCGTAAAAAACTCGAAGCTTCTGCGCTCACATCAATGCCCTCAGCTGTGGGACTGTGCGGGGGAAGAACAAGTAAACTTTTCTCATTGGAGCGCGTCTCTCTCTCCTCCTGTCCGCGAGTGAGCCCCCCTCCCCCCCCCCCTCTCCTCCGCCTCCTCCCTCTCCTACTTTTCAATTAGGTCATCAATTATGTTGGAGTCCGCTGTGAGCCGTAATCAGGCTGCAGATCCGCCTCAGCTGTTGCAGGAAGCGCCGGCCCCTCCGCCGCCGCATCACCGTTTCTATGGGAATGGCCATCCCCCCAAAACCTCTACAATAGGCAACATCTGAACTTAAAGTAAAACATAAAACAATATTTTAAAGTCAAACATAAATTCCCTTGTGATTTTGTAAGTCACAATCTTTACTTCTCTGTCATCCACTGAATGATAGGCCCTATAATAAATGCAATGTAGGCCTCTGTGCTTTACATTAAAGAAATATATAAATTTATATATTATCTTATTTGACTTTATTGTGACACAAACTAAATGTATTTCTATTTATTTTCTATTTATTTTATGTTGGTTAAAAAAAGATTGTGAGCTTAATCACCAAATATTTAAAAGGACAATTTAAGTTAAGTTCTTATTCATGTTTCACATTTCATATCAGTAAATGTGTTTTCCTCGAAGTTTACACAGAAGCGAGGATTTAAAGATAGGCCTATCATTTATATTATATACTGACAATTTAATATAAAATGTACAAAAACATCTAAATGATCCTTATATAGGCTCTCAGAGTTTAATAACAAAATAGAACTCATTGTATTATATTTTTTAGATGTTTAATGTTGTGCAGACCTTTTTGAATTTGTGAGAGATGTAACCTAAAAATCTTACATGTATATAGGATTAAGAAAATATAGCTGATAGATAGATGATTTAATTCATGTGCATCGAATAGTTGGATGAATAAAGGGTATTTACTTGTTTCATTACTATTATTTGTGGTTTATTTGTTATTGACAAAAACATCGACAAACTGAAAACAGCCATCCAAAGTGATGTTTATAGTGGATGCTATTGAAACACCCGTCCCACACCCGTCCCACACCCGTCCCATAGAAGGGCTTTTGTTTTAATAAAAGATTAAAACAGTTAAGTTTAAAAGGAAAAGAACCTGGGTACAGCAAGCACACCTCATTTATCAGTGACATAATGATTATGATAATAATATTGTTATGGTGATCATCATGGTGCCTGTGTTTTTATCCTTTCAGTCTAGGGTTGACGTAGCAGAGGCGCGGGTGGAGAAGGGGCCTGTGTTGTGTGTATGACTCGGCCCTGGACGTGAGCCCAGCATGCAGTGCGTTTCCTCACAACAAGCAGATCTCAGAGGCCACACGGCTTCCTGACTTTGTATGAGAACACAATCAGACCTGCAGGACAGGGAGGGGGCGGCCATTTATTCTCTCTGTACTTCTTCAGATTTGATCTAAAAATAGTGACGCTCTGCTGTGTTTCTCTGTGTTTGTACTGACTGAACCCCAGAGTACATATATTATAGACCATATACAACTTAAAGAGAGAGAAAGAGAGAGAGACTGCAGCGGCTACAAACAGAGAGCAAGCTTCTGTATCTGAAGATTAAATGATCTGTATAAAAATGTTTTTTATTTATTGTTCACCACTTTTATTGAATGCAGCAGTAGTTCACATCTTTAATGGCAGAGAGTCGTTAACATGGCCATGAATATCTTAAAAATGACATATGTGCTGAAACACACATTTAGTAATTCATCCATGAATTGTTAGAATACTTCTCAGCCACTCATAATTTTGCTAATCAATAATCATTCAGGTCATTTTAAAAACATAAAATGCTAAATATTACGCTCAGCCTCTTGAATGAGCAGATTTGAGAGAAAACTGAATATTTTAGGCATTTAGTCTTATTTGTGTGTGGATGAAACAACACAATTTTACATAGCTATCAATTAAGAGTGGAAATAAATTGCAGATGATTCAATATTTGTTAAACTTTATTGGTGAGATGAAAAGACAAGAGAGAAAGAGACATAAAAGACAGTGAGAGGAAGACATTAAGACACAGACAATATACCAAACACACAGACAATAAAGGTCACAGTTATGAAAGGATGATTAATCAATAATTAAAATAATTATTACCTCTCATGAAATCTGGTGATACCACAATTGTTCTTGTTTCATTTTTTTTCTTCATAATTTTGAACAAGCATTTCTAAAAAGAAACGTCAGTGAAGCCAAACATCTTTGAATGTTTCAAATGATAGATACATTTAAATCAAACATGAGCTTTGTATGACTGAAGGAGCCGAAGGCCTCTTTGTGGAGACTGTGCTGATGAGTCTGATCATCATGGTTTAAAGTGCTGTGACTAAATCCGGGTGATGATGATGATGATGATGATGATGAAAGGTTGGTAGTTGGCTGGGATGATGAAGGCTGTTTCATGTTATTTATTTGGGTAAGTGTGGCTGATTTGAACACATGTTCAATATATTTCCTGAATGATTTTAGTATTTTCTCTTTGTTTAAATTAAATATATGTTCTCCACTCACTTTGAATTAGAACTAGAATAAACAAGAGCGCAGGTATGAGAAGATGTAGAGCTCTTTTCCTCAGGAACAACAAACATTACGCTCTATTTCACTTTTAAGTTACATGGTTGGTGCCTATGAAATATTGACTTGTGATGCTGAGTGTTCATTAATTCATTGAGCACATAGAGTTCATACAGTTTGTGCTGTAAGGGCTTCATGCACATGACGCCTTTATGCACCTCATGCACAGATAACCTCCTCCACTCTCTTTACAAGTCACTATAACAAAAGACACATAAAGCTGCATCCCTCTCGGTTTGGATGTTATTCTTATGGCACGGCTCTAGTGGTTGCTTGTTATCTTCTCTTAGATAGAATAGGATGTCTTTGTAGTCATTCACGTTGAACAATGAAATCTCAGTGATGATGTCATCTGCATTTCTTTTGTTCAAGTCAGAGCAGTAAAAACGTCCACATTTACCTTTTTATACATGTAGAGTTCGATGTCTTCGATGCATTACAGTGAAACACGGATCATTGCTTTAAATAACACTTTGATTATCCATTACTGCTTATATTTATCAAGTCTTCAAATATAATTGTAGAAGGAATTCAATAGTTAATGTGGGTTGGTTCAGGGCCATGATTTCAACCTTTTCTCAGTTTTATTGGCTGTGTTTTTTAAAATCTGTTTAGACTTTTTGAAACCTTAAAGTTTGAAACAAAGCCAGAAAATTAATCAAAAATGTATGTTGAAATGTACTTTTTTTTGTTTCTGACAGTTAAGACCATTTCTTAAAACCCTAAACGTAATTGAAATCAGTCTTTCAAACATTGAAGCCAGATTTGAAATGTTTTGTTTCATGTCTCTTTCTGTACTTATTCCCAAAACTTTAATAAAACTGTCTGTAAATCCAAAATTCATTTTATATAATAAGTGTTTGAAATTCATGGTTAAAAGCATACAAAGGGTTAAACATGAGTCACTGACGCTCTGAACCTTTTATGCCCAAAGATGTCGCTGCCATCTTCACTGCCAAAGATGTTCAGAACAAATATGTCTTATTTATACGCCTCTTCGGTTAGATTTAAAGGAACGCGCGGTCTTGTCTGACTGGAGCTAAACTCAAAGACCTCGTCCCTCCAAGTGTTGACATGGAGGCTCTACATAATTGAGGGCTGGGACTTTTAAAGTTGAAATTATCAAGAGGTTGTTTTTGTTTTTTTTAAGTCTAAATGGACTGCCTCACAACCTTAAAGGGCTCAAGTGGCTGCTGATTGTCATTAATTGAAGAAACCGGAGAATAGTCTTTTTATGTTGGACCTGCTGGAGGATTTCTGTCCGATACTCTCACATCACAACTACTCCCACTTGTCTCAAACGTTGCTGTTACCAGTTTAGAAATGCTGTGGGAGCACGATAGATTGTGACAAAAGGAAGTTGGGTAAGCTGTCATGCTGCAGAAATAGTGGTATACTTGGACAGTACTTCAGTGGTTGTTAACATTATCGGCCTTTGACACTTTAATACAGTGATTCCCAAAGTAGGGCGTGAGACCCCTAGGGGAGGCCCGGAGTAATGACAGGGGGGGGGGGGGGGGACCTTTTTTCACGGATAGCAATGAAAAGGCGAATTTTGTGAGAGAACTTCGAGGTAAATGAATCTACACCTGTTGTGAGAAATCAGTAAAGTGTTATGTTACAGTATCATTTTGAACTGTTTTCTCTTTAAAAGTGTCTTTTCAGGGTTTTTTTTTTTTAAGTTGGCTGTCACACACTGAAGTTGCTATTCTCTACATATTTCAGCCAATGTTTGAGATGATTCTAAATAATACATACAATTTGTTAGAAAGGAGCTTTATGGACAATGGTTGATATGTGTTGATGTGTATGGTGAGGCATGGGTTGATTATAGGAAAGTTTAAAAGATTATCTAATAGATTTATTTTTACTCTTTGGATTTAACTTAGGGCCCCTTGTACATGAGCATATTCAGTAACAAATGTTTTTTTGTAAAATATCAGTCCAATCTCTCTCCCTCCGTTAAAGCAAAGTCCAACACAGTGGATGACTTGTTTTAAATCTTAAGCGTGTCTGATGTACTTTGTCATGCCTTTATAAATAAACGAAAACCAGAAAAACAATCTCCTGTGAAATCACTTGATTTATATAAGTTTGTGTGGAAGTAATTCTGCAGAGTTGCTGATGTATGAAATTATTTGTTAAACATGACTTTTGGAAACGTGTATATAGTGATATGCAAAATAAATTGTATTATTCCACGGTAGCCATGACAACTTGGAGGTTAAATTACGATAATTTCACTTCAATCAGAAGCCTAAAAAGATTACACATTTACACTTTATGCAATGTATGCATGGACGACTCTTTTCACATCATTAAAGCTGCTTAGGAGGAACTTAAAGCAGGAAACTGTAAAATGGTGTTAATAGGATTGTGCATGTTAGCAGCAACTGACACATTTCAGTGAATTAGCCTTCTTTGTATCCACCGGATAATCTGAACAGTTGAAGAGCATTAAATCAGATTTCCCTCCCTCTCCTTCTACCCACCAACACCTGACAGAAACTGAGACTGTATAGCTCAGAGGCTCTGGGTAAGCCTCATGTTTTATTTGCGAAAAGCGGCCCCATTGTCCCATAAGTCACCTCGCACAGCACTCTTCTGCTTCACGCCACACTGAGCCCGTCCGACTGCGTTAGCATCACCCGCTGCTAAAGCACTTAGCCTGTGTTCGCGGTGTCCTCTGTGGTACAGCCAAACATCCATTTGGAGGACCTAGGAAACTTTGAAGCTTTTTCACCCACACACTGAGCGAGGGAGGCACGGGATGCATTTGTGACGTTTCTTTGTCCAATAAATAGCCCTCTTCATGAATACATTAAAGATGATCGAGGCCGTGTATGTAGCCGTGCTCTCCAGCCCAAACAAAGGTTAGGAGATGCATTTCTTTGAAGTATGGATTTTATAGAAAGAGTCGCCAATAATATTTCCTACTCACGAGAGATACCCCTTGTTATCCATTTGTTTGCCACATTCTATCTATCGCCCTCTTTTTCCTAACACTTGTCAGACATTGTCACACCAGATGTAAGAGCCAACAAGGACCGACAGAGTTTGGAGAAGCTTCTACGACTGCTGGAGAATGATCAATACAATGCACTACTGATGCGTGTATCAGACATATCTGTGTTTATTTATTAACTGTGTCATCTGTGTCACAGCAGCTAAATGCAGAGATTCAATTTCCGGTAAAGTGACAGAATTTCTGGTGAATTTCAAAGTGGAGACATTAATACAATTTAGCTCTCTGCTGTTATTTGGTGTCACAGCAGAGTTGCCATTTTACATCCCCTCTCTGTTGTGCAAGATATTATTTCAAAGGGAATAGTCACATGAGGTATTTTAATGTTGTATGAAACTACATGTCTTATTAGCAGTTAAATTATTACTGCACAAGCCAGGGAACCAGACCAATATGCAGGCTCATGTTTTATTTGCTCCTGCAGATGAGTCTGGTTCCCCTCCTGTTCAGACAGACGTCAAGCTGACCTGGTCAGGGTCAGACCAATCACAGTCATTGAACAAATACGGGGTTTGGTTTTGTTAGGATGGATGTAGAGCAGAGTGCCAATGAAGCATTTAGTTAAAAACTGAAATGGCTGCTTCTGATGTTGTTGGACGTTCTTTTGAATCAGAGCTGGTCAGCCTTAGATTAAAAGGATGTAGCAATTTTTGAAGAGAAAAATAATACACTTAACATAAAGCTCTTGATGAGAAAGATGTGTTTGCTGTCATGTTAGAGGTGACTCTAACAAGCATTTCGGTCTGCTGACATTGAAAATGTCCCCTTGGATACTGAAAATAAGACGATAACTTGCCTGACTCAAACCATTTACATAATATAAATAGGTTTTGCAAATTCAGACCAATAATTTACACCTGCTTTAAAACAATTGTTTAGATGTTGTTTTATGTGCATTGCCAGTCATTTTATTTATAAAGTTATTTTGAGCTTTCATGGCTTTATTCAGATAAGACAGTTGATAGAGTCACAAACAGGGGAGAGAGCGAGGGGGGGGGATGACACGCAAGAAAGGAGCCGCATGTCGGACACAAACCAGGGTGGCTGAGGACTGGGACAGGACAGCAGTCTGTGTACAAACCAACCACTAGGCCAACTGGCACCTCATGCATGGCCAGTATAGTCATCTTATCAAACACACATAGCTGTCTTCCTGGTTATCACCTAGCTAGAATTCAACATATTCACATGGCAGGCTTTTTCCCCATTCTCTTTGTTTCACTACTGTGTTGCAGGTCGAGGGTCAAAAAAAAAAAATCTACCAAAATTGTTTTCATTACACTGATTCCTATGGAGCCCCTGAAGTCCCAAAAAGTAAATAAAAACAACACTTTTTGACTTTTGACTTTTTTGGACTTCAGGGGCTAAAATAAATGAAAAGATCTTATGGCACATTTCACGATAAAGGGAACTATTTGAGAGCTTATTAGCAGTGTTGGCGATACTGTAACTCCACTACTATTTGCAGTAACAAGTGTTGTATGTAGTTACTATTCAACAACGCGTAAAGTAACAATCACAGATATTTAAAAGCACTGGATGCTCGTTACTTTACGCAAAATAGCCAACAACTACAGGACATGATGCTTTATTGACATTGATTCAGCGGGCTAAGTTCCACTAACGTCAGCACAGCAGCATCCTGGGAGAAAGAATACTGTGAACAGTAAACACACAGATTGATAGCAAGGTGTGTTTTTGATGACACATACCCATATCCACTTTTGAGTCTGTTGACTTGAGAGAATGGATTCGTAAAATAAACCACTTCCTATCTCCCTCACCTTCTGGTCTGGATCTAGACAGCTGGACGTGTATCTATCACGCCTCTCATTTACTTCACAGCTTTACTGCTGAGGACTTTGGATGAGGTCAGATGACTTTGGATTATGTAATGAATTCAAACAGGCTGTGTTTGTTTGGATCATCAGCATTAATCACAAAAAGTAAGAAACTAAAATCACAGCTGCTTCAAGACTTCCTACATAAATATCTTCTGTCATTGGCCTTTATAACATTTGTTGACCACAGTAACCCCAGTTCATTGCCTCCACCGCTCCTGGATCTCAGGACTGTTATGTTTTCTACAACGAAAACAAAGCTAGTGCCAGAAGAGATGTGTTTATTGTTTCAAACAAAGCACAAAACAAAACTGTGAGCTGAAAAATGTTCCAAAAGTTCTGTCAGAAATGTGGGAGACTACTGTGAGATTGTGTGGTAGACATTGTTTGAAACTCAGATACAAAGACAAAACCTTTTTTTTTTTTTTTTTTTTTTTTTATCTTGGAGTCTGTCCTTCTCACAATATTGCAAACATTCTGGAGAGATGACGACGGAGATTATCTTTTTTTTGTGATTTTCTAAGTTGATGGAACAGATTTAAAAATCAAAGTACTTCCTATTTCACAGAGAAACTCCCACTCAGAACATTCCTAACAAGAGGAAATGCTAAAGAAACGACCCACTGGGATCATTAAAAATCATCGTTTTCTCATGAAGTTTAGATGAAGAAGAAACGCCGCAGAGGACTTTCCTCAACATGTGAACACAACTCAGTTTTAATCTCATTTTGTACACACATAGTCAAACAAAATTACAAAACAAACTGATTTAGAACAAATCAATTTCTTTTTCATATTTCAGCGTTTCTACAGTATGTAACACAAACTTGCTGGAAAACAAACACACTTTCACAGCATCCTCCCTCAGCAATAAGGTCTTCACATCCTGTTTGTGTATGGAATATGGGACATGAGGGTTATGCTATTTAAACCAAAGGGCAGCAGATTCCCAGCAAGCAGGGGCTGGTTTGGGATCTGAAAATCTGCTGCCAGCTTCTCAAGGGGATATGAAGTGGGTGGGAAAAGGCAGAAAGCAGGAAAAGGAGAAAAACAAGATAATAATGCAAGAGAGAATGGAAGAGAGGACAATTAACCAGGGAGGGGGATGTAAAGGAAAATGATACAACGTGATATCAGATCTCTGCTGCTTCAGCTTCAAGATCACAGAGATTTAGAGAAAATAGGTCCTGTATCTTATGTGTTTGTACCATTTTCTGTTTTATCTACGTGTATAAACTGCTAAAAACTGAGGTTTCCACAAATAATATAGTAAATGGTAGAGTCTTTAGGAGCCTAATAATACATAATGCAAGGCAACGTTTGTATTTCTAAGGAAATATGTATTATTTTTACAGAATATATCTTTCCATGACCGGTCTGTTAACTGCGGTGGCAGGGAAGTTCAAAGCCAAATTTCAAAGTGTGAAACACTTTTAAAACATTTCTGCCAAAACAAACAAAATGACCCCTCACTCAGTCGCTTCCTGCATTTGGTACATTCCCTTTCTGTCATGATTCTGTCGTTTGTCAATTTGTTTGGGGACTGGTAAAAATGTTCTGTCACTTGTAAATTTGTCTCAGCGCTTGTGAAAGTGTTTCACATCTTGTTCATTTGTTTAATAAAATGTAAAAACGTTTTTCAACTGTTTAATCAATAGAAACACAAAAACATATGCAGGGTTTCAAGAAGCTGTGCACATCTACTGCACCAACATAGTTTCTGATTAACTTTTTGGGTGCATTGAATGTGGGCTGCTTCTTGAAGTCTGGTCATCACAGTGAGGTTTTCAGGTTCGGTATACTGTCATCACCGTATTGATCTTCTCATCTGTCTCCAAGAAAGTAAGCCAAGCGTATTTTCCAAAATGTTAAATCTTTAAAAACACCAGAGGCACTACAGGAGCTAGAAAGTTTTCTGCCAAGGCTTAAAGACTACTTGAAGTTTTATCATTTTAGATGTGTTTTTTTTTAAAGTGCAGTATTCGTCTGCAATTGCGGAAAACAAGTTTGATTTCTTTTTATCAAAGTTCAGAATCGACTGCTCTACAGAGAAAGGAAAGACATGGTTAACTGATCAATTTTTTTGGTCTGTAAATAAGGTTGATGAACTTGAAAAGACGGAGATAACTTCAGGGATCAAATTGAAAAGACTGGAAAATATAAAGAGAAAAGTCTAATTTCTGTTTCTGGACACTTTCATATGGTTGTTATATGTTATTGTGTATGTGTGTAGCTGTAAAATAAAAAGCAATTTTTTTTAAGGGTCGAATCTAGATTTTCAACGAGTTTAGGGATTTTACAAACAGGAAGGCCATCTGATAACAATCCTGTAACGCCCTCTCTGCCTGTGGGCACTTGAACCCAGCAGATGACCTTCTTCAGAAGACTCACAGAAATGTTTGGACAGTTTTTGCTCAGCTGTGAGACACGGTCATGTTCTGGTTTTTGGGCAGAGTCTCTGGAATGTAAACTACCCACCACCCCACTCATAAACACAGAAGACTTCATAACAACTGCGTGATGCTGTTAGTTTCTGATGAAATACAGAGAACAGGCTTGATTTTCACGTGAAGAACGCCATTGCATGGTTAATAACATGAATCTAATCTGACATGATTTGGAACAACAACAGTCGTTATCGCTGCTGGATGTTATTTCTCTTGGGGGACTCCTTGAAATGAAATGTGGTCCCTTCCACTTATTAGATTAGCTGTGTGTGTATATGTGCATAAATGTTGTGTTTGAGGTCATCACGCTGAGGTGGATGTGTGTTTATTATGATTGGATGAAGATGTTCTGTGTCATACTGAGACTGAAGCCACCGGACTGAACCTCTTCATTTTCTCACCATTATTTAGTTGCGTGTATTTTTTCTTCTTCTTTTTTTATTGGACAAACTCATAAACACCACATGTTGCATATTTCTGCGGACACATTTCAGTGATTAAAAACCAAACAAACAAACCTCAAAACACAAGTGAGTTAAATTTCCTGCTCTTGCATGTAGGCCTAAAAGAGTCGACTGAGCCTCTAAATCCTGAGCTCATGAATTTTTATTACACATTGTTGAAAGAAACTGCAAGAATACCCCTCTGCACCACACATTCACCTTTTCTGTGAGTTTTTCTTTTACAGAGATTTAATGTAGACTGACTGTAAGAGGCTTTCAGAGCAGCGTGACGACAGCCCAACATGCTTCATGTCTACCACCAGAGCCGGCTGAGAGCCGCATCGCGCTATTTTAGTGGTGTGAGGGATGAGGCAACAGAGGAGAGGATATTAAAGATTCAGCCCATCATTGTGGACTTGAACCTGTGATGTGATGGTTAAGCCAACACGCACTAATCTTTATAAACACAGCATGGAGAGCTACAGTAGCTCAATAAAACTGAGAAGCTGAAAATAATGACATTATGTCCTTTTTAAAGTTTACAAAAAAATATCCTTTCACGATTAGTCATGTAAAACATGCTCACATCAGGCGTTTCTGCACCCCAGGAACTAGGAACTATTGTTCTTGTGCCTAGAACCCCGTTAAGAGGAACCTTTTCAGTTCCTGCTTCAGAGTAGTCATGGCTGTGTGGGAAAAAAGGTCCCCATGGTGTGTAGTTCTCAGGGAACTCTGTAGTGGATAGTTCCTGTTCAAAAAGTCCCCAGAACTGTTTGGTCCAAAAACACCTGTAGATGTATTTTCTCCAGTCAAAATGGACTCATGGTTTGGGATGTTGGTGGTGTGTTTCTAAAGCCATGAGGTCATGGAGACACCATTGGGGTGACCAAATCTGCCAGGGGTCTGGGGTTTATGAGGTCTAGTCTAGGTTCAAGGTATCTCAGCTATAGACCCGTTCACACATTAACTCCTGACATGTAATAGAAATTTTCAGGACACTCGGATTCTTTTCAGGTTCTGATACTTTCCTGAATTGCTTTTGAACACCCTTTCTCTCAGCAACATATTTTCAGACAGGCTCTCCCAACTCGTAATACTGCGTTTGGTTTAGAGAAGGGGAGGCCTGTGTAGAGCGTGCTGGAGGTGTTTCATAGTCATGACTGCTCTGTGTTTATATCACTACAGTATATATTGGGGGGACTAGTAAAGAGTATGAAGCAGAGAAAGTCAATATAAACAATGTCATTGCTTTCTCACAGTGAATGTTTCAGACATGCTGCATTTACACTCCGGCTCAATCCGACTTCCAGCGGATATTTCACAAGGGGGCAGGCAGACAAAAGTCTTCAGAAAGTCTGGGTCAAAAGATTTGTCCATTTGCATTCACAGCACTGACTGAATATAAATATGGACAAAGCGTCTTCATCTCCTTCCATTGTACAAAATGAAAGCCAGAAATACCCTTGTGAAGGACGCTGACATATTGTTGGCATAATTTAGAGCCAAGACATGTTCAGCAGAGATCAGCAGATAAAATGGCAAAGATTGCATTATGTTTCCTCTCAACACTTCTCGTTGTCTCTCAACTGGAGGTCAGGGTTCGACCCCCAGCTCCTGCAGCAACATGTCCGATGTGTCCTTGGGCGAGACACTTAACCCCGAATTGCTCCCCCTGCTTAGTCGACGGTGTATGAATGTGTGTGAATGGGATTAGTTACTTCTGATGGACTCCCTACATAGCGACCTCTGCCATCAGTGTGTGAATGTGTAGGTGTGACATGCGGTGTAAAAGGGCTTTGAGTAGTCAGAAGACGAGAAAAGCGCTTTATAAACTCAAGTCCATTTACCATATACCATTCTCCTCTACTCTACTAATGTGGTAAAGAACGCTGCAAGAATCGCGTTTGCCAACAGAGCTGTGAATCATGATGTTACATTGGCTCTGGACGGCATCAAATAACTAATCAAAACTATCGATCTCAGAGAAATGAACATAAATCATTTCATGATAATAACTGTCATGACGGAATCAAGATATGAGAAAAAAAAATGATTGTATTGAATTTGAATTTTAAAGGTTTCTTTTTTGGCCTTTTTTTAATGCCTTTATAAGAGACAGGAGAGTCGATAGAGTCAGAAATCGGGGAGAGACATGCAGTAAAGGAGCCACAGGTCGGACCAGAACCCGGGCCGCCCCAGAGAACTACAGCCTCTGCACATGGGGCGCTCACACCAATGACTATACGCACCATGTGCGTGTATTTTAATTTAAAAAGTTTGACCTAATATGAAGGAGGAGGGGTAAATGACCTATATTAAAGCCAGTTAGCAGTTGGAGCTCTAAATATATTTCTGAACCCTTAAACTTTAAGTATGTCAGTATGAACACAAACATTAAAGAAAATAATATTCTGTATGTTTTGATATCGTTTCACCTTATGGCACAGCATTTCAGCACTGCAACACCAACAACATTTTAAAACATCGGTTTCTCTCTCTAAAAGTAACATTCATGGTGTCCTGCAGTTCAGTTCTCCAATCAGTACAGCCTTTGTAAGTGTCGGTATGTAAATCTCACAAAGCATCAATCACTGGTCTCCGATCCAAACACGTGACTGATAAACGCACATTGTTCCCTCTGTGCTGCTCAGATCCGAGGCATGGCTCTTATCTAACGGACAATAACAAGGCAGCAGGACATAGTTCAGTCCCTCTCAGAGACACTAAATCAATCTGTTCCAAATAAACAGCCGGCTTTTACACCACTTGCTCGTCCTGAAACCTGAGTTTGGAGTGAGACATTCCTGATTTATCACTATCTAGTGAGAAACAGATGAAGAGTTTTTTCCTACCTAGATATAAAACAGTGTAGTCGGTGCGGCCATAAAGTAGAACATCTTTGCTTTTCCTTATTTTTCCACTGCTTATCATTTATCGTCTGTCAAATCTTTGAAATCAAATATTCTTCCTTCATTTGAGAGTTTTTGAGTATTTCAGACTGTTCCCTCTTAGTCTGAAGTTGTTTATACTCTAATGCAGTTATTGTAAAAATATTATTTTGCCTTAACTTATTTATATTCTGACAATTTAGAATAATTTCAGAACTTTTTAGGGAAGTAAAATGCTTCCATCTGAGACAACCAGAGGATTAAAAACGTTTGACGCTTATGTTTTTAGTTAGCATTAACACTTGGAGGACCCAGAACCCCGATCTTTAAGTTCCCCTGCAGTAGGCTTTTTGTAACTGTCACTCAAACCTAATTGGGAGAATTCAGGGTACAAATTCTTGTCTCTGGAGTTACAATGGCTCCTACAACATCTGTCAGTACCTTCTAAACATGGCAGAACTTTTTCCCTGATTAAACTACACACGTTTTTTTTTCTCACAAAAAATAATCAGTTCAACATTTCTTGGAGAAAGTGTTGAACTGATTAGTTCTCCTGCAGTAATCTTAAAATAGTTTGAAAATTAGACAGCCTCCAAAAAGGGCCGTTTTGAAATGTAAAGAAATGTATTTACATGAAAGCAATATTTACATGTTGTAAGAAAGAATAAACAGCGAGAGAAGGACAGCACTATGATCATTGAACCTCACACATGTTCTTGACTTATAAACAAGGCAGACTGCCAACCTGGCAAAGTGACTGTTGTGGGAGTTGCATCATGGGAATTTTAGGACTCAACATTTAGGTATGCCTGGCTTACACTTGAGATTTTAATTCAGGATATCTCAGCCTCTTCAGCCTAGATTTATAAATGATTGAACTTCATTGAAATGTATTTCTGCATCACTGGAAAATGATTTTATTATTTCAGTACATTCTGCCCACACGGTGCATTATACTAAACAAACTGCTGCCTAATCAAGTTGCCACAAACATATTATTTATTGCCACCTGATATATAATGCACAGTGAGTGGGAGAAGATGGGTGGGGAGTTCAGGGGTCCCAAGGCGGGTTAATCCACCCTGCTTATAAATCATAGAGAGTGATTATGATCCCACGACTTTCATGACAGCTTCTTGTCCACCACAGTTCAGAACTTACAGCATAACAGTGTTTTTGAGTTATTTGTTGATTCTTCCATTTTTTTTAATCATCTCTACAAAGTGCAAGATACATTTAGGTACACCATGACTCCTGGGAACACCTCAAATGTGTGAACAGATTTACTAAAACTAAAACTATTTGGTTTGTTTAAATAAAGTATAGAAACAAAGACATTTGGCAGAAAGATAACGCATCAGAAGTTCACTAAATACTGCAAAAATATCCAGATTTTGCTTGCTGCCCATCGGTCTGCAGAGTTGGGTTTGGGCCTGATAAGGGCCGTGTGGGAGGGGAGCGAGCATCCAGGTTGTGACTACCTGGTAAACTTTCATAAACGGAGCCTGGCTCTGATGAAGGTGGCAATGCTGTTTAGGCCATGTGGTAGGTTATGCAACTTATCAGTAGGGCATAAGGGCATAATTGGGATGAGGGGTTTCTTCACTGAGAGCTAATAATTTCATTAGGGCATGAGAGACTATTTCAAAAGTCAACTGGTTCTATATTTTTGTCTTTTTCTGCCTGAGAAACCGTCAAATATGTCTGAACTATCCCTTTATCAACATGTCGACATTCTGGTCCTGTTCTACAGATTTGACCTCTGTGCATGTGAGAGTCCGCACACACATAATGTGAACAAACATTTACTATTTCACAAAACATACTTTATCTCATTCAGTAAATTTCCACTGGTTAGGCTCCCTCTTGTGAAAGTTAAGCATGTTTCACAACGGCGACTACCTGTGCACATAACAATGAGGCTGCTGATGAAATCCTTATTTTTCTAAAGGTTGAATTTCCTTTGCAAATAGCTTTAAATTGTCACTCATTACGAGTAAAACACACCGACCATTAACTGAAAAGGGGAACATTCAGGTTGCAATTTAGTGCTGGGAGGCATTCAGCAGAAGAAAAAGAGCAGAAGCAGTGAGCAGAACTAATTTCATCAAATATTAAACCTGGTTAGGAGACTCGCGCAGGAGTCCTCTGGGATTTCCTGAGAGAATGGCTGCATGAGGAGAGCTGGAGGATCATGGGACTTTAAATACAGGAAGCAGGCCTGCATGGCAGCCATTTTGAAAAATAATTCATACAAAATTATGTGAAAGAGCAGATCTGGACTATTATTGTATATAACTATATTTCTACTACTATATTGTGTTTTAGAGCAACTGTAAGACTGAATTTCCCACTGGCATTAATGAAGTATTTCTGATTCTGATTACTTTCCAGCATTGAGAAATCCTGTTTTAAAGCCTTTTGCAACTCTCTGAATCTTAGATAAATTGTATCATATTCAGTTATTAGCTTTTCAGTCAGCCTTTTTCACTGTTCCAAAAAGCTCTCTCGTAATATTCCTTTGTTTCATTACTCCTCCACACTGCTTCATTTGCATGTTTAAGATGCCCTTGTGCACTTTAGTCTGATGGGGAGCAGTAATGTTTGAAACTTGGCACAATAAATATTTAATTTTGAACCTTTATTTGTTTATCTTAAATGCTGCACCACTAGTTTGAGTATAGAAATAAATCTCCTTGAGTCCTTTCCATCATAAAGTGCGTGTTAAATGTGTGTGTGTGTGTGTGTGTGTGTGTGTGTGTGTGTGTGTGTGTGTCAGTGTTTCCCTCAGAATGTACTTCCATACAAATTCACAGTAAGTGTTGAAACTTTTAACAAAAAGGACATGACTTCATTATAGTGCTGAAAGAAATGAAGAAATGTGTTTGATTACATATCCACTGAATAACCCCTGTGTCTGTGTCTGTGTCTTTGTCTTTCCTATCAGTGGGTCAATATCACCGAACACAGTCGAGTTTCACACTCAGGAAACATGAAAAGAGGTCAAAGGGTCTTCTTTCTCTGTTTGGAAAAGAAGAAAGTTCCTGTGAGGACACGATGATGTCTTTAAGCATGTGCCATAAACCTTAGACATCCAAATATTAAGAAAGGAAAGGACACAGTCTCATTTCAGTTTACACAGTAATGACGTGTTTGAAAGCTTCAGATGACTGTACTCCAGGTTAATCATGTTCAGGTTCACTCATTCAAAGAGAAGATATGACAGGCAGCAAGTGGCAAATAAAAGATGTTACTGAAGAACATTTAAACCCATTAAGGAAAAACAGACAAAGACAGAGACATTTGAGCTTAGTGGTTTATTTGATGAAGCTTAATGAAACCTGTTAAGAAAAGACTAAGTAACTAAGTAGTGGTGCTTTCACACAAGTTTATATCATGCGCACGACTATAGATTATATGCACGAGACCGGAGTGATCTCCGTGCACTTAATGACATTCCCTTTTTCTGTTTGCTAGTTTGAATGTGTGGAAGTACATATACAAAAGGCAAAAAATATTATTATAGCTTTGGACTCGGTTGTTTCATCTGCCACTTCCACGTCGTTTTTTTTACATCATGTTTTTGCCTCTTGAGACCCCCTCCTCGTCCAACTGGTATAATTCATGTGTCAGGAATCAGGAAGATTTCTGGGGCAGTCTGCCTGAATTTTCTTGAAAGTTTTAGGAGTTCACATGTTAAACTGGCTTCAGGAACTCTCATTCATTCACTCACTCACTCCACTTCAAATTAAGTTAATTAAGATTTTAATTAAGTATTTAAATGTACAATTATTCATTTATTAAAAGGGCTTCTTCTAAATTTGGTTTAGTGTGACATGATTAAAGGTAAATCCAAGTACTTCCTGCCATTGTTCAGCGAAAATGCATTCTTTTTGTTAGCCTGCTTTCACAGTAGACTCTGGAAAAATGCAAAAGTTTATCATCTCAAAGTTTGGATCCTTATTTCTTCCTAAAGATGGAAAGAAGGCACCTCGAGCTGAGTGCCTGCAGACATCTGAGAGTTTCAAGAACACCCTTAATGCTTAAAATATAAGGATGTGATGAAAGTTTTAAGCATTTCAACTTAAACAGACTTCAGGCTTTATTGTAGCAAAGGCTATCTTAAGTGAAAGTCACCTAAAGAGTCCATCTGAATCATTCTGAAAATCCTCCTCACTCCCGTAAAGTGCAGTCTATTACAGCCTATTAGTCATCCTCTGCACTCTTTCTGCTATAAAGACACTGCATGGATTTTATTTAGGAAAGCAGAGCTTCTTCTTCTGTACTTCAGGTGGACATTTTAAGACCTCGGCAGGTGCTGTGTTGAAAGGCTGGAGTAGCGACGGGGGAACTGGAGGAGGGTTTTTGGGATAAAAGTGAACTGCATTACCCGTGGGCCGCCAATAGGCTGGCACTATCCTGTCGCCCTCCATCGCCTCGGCTCAGCTCCTCCAGCTGAGACGTACTTAGCACCATTCATAATTCATGGTCACCACCCCCCCATGCACAGGCCTGTCATGGCTTGTTCCTTTCGACAACTCAGCCCAACTCTACTTTCTCCCCTAAGAGGATGCGAGCGGTTGCATAATTTAGAAGCCGCCCGCTGTTTTCAGGGCTCATCTCTTATCAAAAATGTAACAGACCGAGTTTCTGGGGGAGTTTTATCAAAAGGGGGGCAATGGAAGATGTTCCAGTTGAGACAATGGGTGTAGGCGGGGGCCAAAACTTCTCCAACTTTTTCTGTGAAACTTTTCTGAAACACGGTGACGTCAGTGTACTGCAGGGCTGACTGCACACATGCATGCATGACACAAACCTCCACACAGGATGAAGAACAGAGACGATACTGCAATTTTAAAACCAGAAAATGTTTGGAATGATTTCAGGAGACGGACAAGAATATTATTTTAATATGAGCCTTTTCTTCCTTTTTCTCTGTTCTCATTGACAGATTTACCTGATTTGTTTCTCTGTTCACTGTTTAATTAAATTTAAGGTCAACTCATTGCTTCAACTTTCTCCTGAATATGTTTTTGTATGTCTACGTAGGAAGTTATGTGTCTCAGCACATGCATTTACAGAGAGATCAAAGTCAAACATTTTTAATAAATCAGAGTATTGTTTCAGTGGAGTTGGTCAAAATGAAACAAAAGGCCCATTGAGTTTTCTTCAGAGTGCAGCTGGCCACAGCGGCTGAAGTTAGACAGGTCAAGGTGACTGAGGTCACGAGGAGACGAAAGACATTTAAGACACATGACGAACACCTGCTGAACATATCGGACTCCAGTGTGTTAAAGAAAAGGCACAGGTTTTATTGACTTTGTTGATGTGTCTTTACTTCATTCAGGTTTATTTCTGTGTTGTTTATACGGGCTAATGTTGACAACTTCTAAGAAAACGTCAACATGACTATGTGGTACACAAATCTTGTTCCAAAACTGGTTATTTATTCATTTAATCAAACAGAATGGGAATGTCATGTACAGTGGTGGAATATAACTATTACTCAAGTACTGTGCATCAGTGCAACTCTGAGGTAACTTTACTTTTATTGGAGAATATCCACATATCTACCTCACTACATTTAAAAGGCAAACGTTGTAATATTTACTGAGCTACATGTATGTGGTAAGCAAAAGGGCTGAAACCAACTTTTTGTATCGTTGCTAAATATGCCAACTTTTGTAAGGGTTAATAGAAAAATCTTATTGATTATGAGATGTCCAAAGATGGTGAAAAAAATGTTCTCGGTGTCTGGAACCCAAAGTGAAGTCTTCAAATTGCTTTATTTAGTCCAACCAACAATCTAAAGCCCAAAGATCTGAGCAAGTATCAAACCTCTGACATCAATAAAAGGCTGTTATAGAGAACATTAATATCAGAGTGCATGATGTGAAATGAAAGCTTAATGGTGCAAAGTCAAAACATGCAGAGGAAATAACTACTGTATATGAAACTATATTCAAAGTATATGAATTTAATGTTCTGAGTACTTTTAGGATCATCGGGAATTAGACTTATTACAAAATGTTTGAAATAAATGTACTATTGTATTTCTTCAATGGCCCACATGTATGTTGCATAAAGGATATTTATATGAATACTGATCAAGGTGCTGCTTTGCTCTTTACTGATCATTTCCTGTCATCACACAAGCTCTGCACTCCCTTAGCGTGCTACAATCGACACTGCAAGTAAAAAAGATTTTTCACGGTGTGTGCTTTTGCATAATGAAGCAAAAACCAAAAACAGCAGATAAGACGACATTAGATTGCGTGTTTGCATGCAAACTAGTGGCCTGGTTTGGTGTTGAACTTTGATCCTGTTCAGAACATTTTTTAACGTATAAAATCATTTTCCTGATAATCTTTGTGCAGGTGTTTCTTCTTTAAATCAACATTCAGCCACTGTGAATAATTCCATGATATGTTGAGTCTCTCTATGTAATTAACAAAATATGACAAGAGCAGAAAAATAAGTTACCCAATGACCCTCTTTAATTCCAGCCTGCAGAGTGACATGAATTTTCCTTTCACCCCCCCTTGTGTTTTACAGACTCACTTCTATGTTACCTGAGTTGTCAGTGCACCTGTGAACATGGTTGACAAGGGCTTGATTTCTTGAGGGAACGCTGGGGGAAATGTTCATCTCAATATTTAGCATTGTTTGTATCAGGCTGTAAACATGTTGAATTCTTACAGGAGAACATTTTGATAAAGGGCCTAATGGGGATTAACTTCCATGTTTAAGGCAGCCTCAAGTGGCCATTTGAGGAACTGCAGCTTTGGTGTTTAAAATACAGGGAATGAGTTTTGTGCTCAAAATTTGGTGTGGGAGGACAACCAGTCACTTGGCCTCAAGTATAATCACCCAAGTGCTGTAACTAAACCTCCTCTCCTGGCAGACAATATTTAAAAAAAACAAACAAGATAAGGTGTTAAAGCCATTATTGTAGTTTCCATTCGTATATCAACATTTCAAACCTCTGATCAAATCGGGATTCAGGTGAGCACACAAACACACTCATTATGTTGATTTGTGGTGTAATTATAGAAATGAGTTTGTCACACAGTTAGTCAGAGGCTTGTCTAGGTTAAGATGTTGAATGGGAACTCTCTGTGCCTGTTTTTACGACTTGATCGCCCCTCTCCAAGCAAAAGACTTCATCCCCACTACCTTTTAAGGTAAGCAGAGGCAGCAGACGCAGAAACAGACTAGCATGACTGCAGGAACATTTTTAACTCTGGTGAAAACAACAAGTGAAAATGATGAGAACAGCCCATCTAAACAAACTACAATTTCAAATAAATAACCACTGATAATCATAACAAACTGTTTCTGTGGTGTTTATTTGAGACATACGTCTCTTCAATCCGGTGGGAAGAAAACCTTGCATCATCCAGGCTTCACTTCTTCTTGTATCAGCTGGATAATATCTTGTTTTCATGCTTTTACTTTGAATTTATGAGTGACAGAGAAAGGTTTGATGTTTTCCAGATACTACTATGAGAATTCAATCTCTTATCTGATGTTAAACAGGAAACTGTCCAAAGTTGTTACCATGCAAAAAAAATCCCCCAAAATCATCTGCATGCCACTGTACCATATTATAGCACAAGACCTATTATTATGTGCCAGCAGAAACAGTAGCTTCATATACCTCTCCATAATTGGTCACATCAGCAGAACGACTTGTAATTATTGTTTACTGCAGCTCGACTCCATTTATGGTGAACTGTCTTGATCTGGTGCTGAGCAGTGAGTCTGTAATCTCAAAGATTTGTGGGGCTGCTCACAAAATTACTGTCATGGATGAAAAGATTATTTAATAACTCCTGATTCCCAATAAGGTCAGGATTTCACACACCAGTGCGTGGCCCGATAGCCTTAAATAAGAGTTTGAAAGTAAGCGGCATGGTCAGCAGGAGAGGTTTCTTTTAAATGAAGCGACTCACTACTGCTGTTGAGATGTGCTGCAGTCTGAGGGAAGGAGACTCTGTTCAGGATCCCAAAGTCTACACTCCTGTAGGGTTTGAGTTTTTATGGATTTGGGTCTCAAGCGGTCTGAGAGTCTGAACTGAGGTCTGCAGTTTTTACTTCGTAAATGGGAATAACACTTGGAGCCACATGTGTCCCTCTTAATATTATAAAGAGCCAGAGGCTTGTTATTAAGAAGTAATATCACACCCGAGGGAGTGCTGTTGTATGAGCACATCAAGTCTTTAAAAGCTAAATTGCCCCTATGAGAAGTTTTTAGCTGTTTTTTAGAACAGCCTGAAATGAATACTGAAACTTCTTTATGAGCTACAAAAGCAAACAGAGCCATTAGCATGAAGGTCCATTATTTCTTTAAAGTTACTTTAAATGCCTGAAACGGCAGTGGTGGGCTAAGTATCACGGCAGCACGCAGCATGAACAGCCTCTTGTTTCATTTTCTAAAACAGTGACACCTAATGGGCGATAATTTTGAATGTTAAAAAAAGCAGGGTGAGATTTTTGCCACAAAAAATCTGCAATAAGACACAAGTCACTACTTTGTCGGCAGGGGCTTTAATAATTAACACAAAAGTTCGAAGCTTGATCCAAAGGCAGCTGGACTTGGTTAACTGTTAAACAAAGCTAGACATTTAAGGATCATCCTCTGTGGATCATTAGTATTAGCATTGAGCTTGACTTTCTAGCTATTTCCACCAGTTACTTAAGAAATGATGAAGCCTTTCGGAGGAGAGCTGAAACATCTTCAAGATCTTCAACCAAGTCCAGCTGCCTTTGGATCAAGCTTCAAATTTCCCATGACCTGGATGACTGAGAACCTGCACAGACAAACCAAAGGTTCCTCCAGGAGCCTGAAATAATAATGAATGACTAACTAAAGTTTTATTCACATTTATTTTGTTTCTGTCTTTCTTTATGCTTTTTCAAACGTTTGGCCCTTTGCCTTTATTAGATAGGACAGCTGAAGACTGACAGGTAAATGTGGGGAAGAGTGACTGGGGGATGACATGCAGCAAACACTTGCCGTCTGGGCGTCGAACCAGCAACCAGTGGAACGAGGACTGTAGCCTCTGTACATGGGACGCCTGCTTTACCAACAGAGCTGCACCCCAAAGCTTGCTTTTGAAGCATTTCATAAAACTATTATTTGCTCTCAACCAGCAAAGGAAACTAGATCTCTGAGAAATCACATTTGAAGTATTTCCTAACAATGAGAAACCTTTAAGAGTTTTAAAGGAATTTGAAACTAAGGGTGTGACAGCACAGATCACTATCAATCTGCATAATCAACGTTTTTGATAAAAATTTGCAGGATCTATAAACAGTGTAGGATTTTTACGACATTCTAGGCTTGTGCAGTAACATGGCCACGAATATCAAGGAGGAAATTGATGACAAGAGTGGAAATTCTAAGATAAAAATAGACACACGGGCCAAGTACTGTATCAAAACAACAAAATGTACGCATTACGCAACAGTATCATGAAGGCCTGCGCTTGAACGTTCACTGGCAGGAGCGCAACATGCTGTAAATCATGTTCTCTAAACCATCTCTTGGACTTGCTGCCAGTGATACGTGGCTAAAACTCTCCGGATCAGTGACTGGATCGAGATCAAAGGCTTTGAACTGGAATCAAGTCTCATGTCATTTTTAGCCTCGAATGCTAACTGCTGTTTTTCTCCTCTGGGACTGAAGGTAGAGATGGGATGTTGATTGTGTTGCAGAGACACTCCCACTCGTTCCTGTTTGTTTCATCCCCCACTCTTTCTCTCTTTTCCTTCCTCCTCTATTGCCTCCTCCTGCTCCTCCTCCAGCACGAGCAGCAGGATAACATACCGCCTGCCTCGTGTTTGGATAAGTTAATGCTGAGATGTCAGCCTCCATTCTGATGTATACCACCTGCCTTGGCCTCCAGCTGACCTCGTACTCCAGCTCCCACAGCAGAGACATTCCTGTGCTTTTCTGGGGCTGTGTTTACACTGCTGCTCTCCCTATCTGCCTCATCACAGCGGACAGTGCAGGGCCTCTAATCCAGACTCTTCCTAATAAGCTTGTGTTGTTCTGCAGGAGCATGTAATGTTTGCTGGCAAAAGCCTGAGACATCACCCAGTGGAAGAGTTTTAGTTCAAGGCTATATGAAGTTTAGGACACCAGTGTTAAACTGGGAAACTGGATAGAAGTGGGGGATTCAGTGAACCGGACATCTCACCCTCAGGAGGGGAGGCCTGCGAACGGCTCAAGTCATTCAGATGCCAAGATCCTCCCACTCAACACTGTAAGGGCTCATGTGAACACCATGACCTCACCGCGGCTGCCCTTTCAAAGAATTAGCCCTGTTGATTTACAAGTTTAAGATCCTAAGCAAAAGATTGACGTCAAATAAAAAAAAAAAAAGTTTTTATTTCGGGAGGCTGGCCAACTCTTTTATCTTGGATGTGACTCAAATAACTAAATTTCTAATGGGGCACACCACTTACACAGTCTGCAAATAGAAACTTGGCAAGGAAAAGTGCTTTTCTTCTACTGTAAGTTAGTTATATAAAGGGAGACATGTTATTCTGCCACCAGCGCTCAGGCTCAGTTAATCATGCGGTTGCTATGAAACTGGTTTGGTTTAGGGGGAGTTGTGCATGATGTTTAGGAAATAGAAATAGACATTTTATTTTGAAGTACGTTAATATGGAATAAGATTTGTCCATAGGAAGTGAAAGTTTGAAAAATGTGTAACTACAAACTAACATAAAAAGATAGAATGACAGTGTTAATCTCTTTAATACAAGTCTAAATAAGAAAGAAAAACAGTATGACAAACAATCAATCTAATGAACCAATTATGTAACAGAGGCCTCTAGTGCCCGCTGAGAAAAACAAGAGAGAGCCATGAGTTCATCTGTACTTTTAGTTTAGAAATCTGTGAGAACAGATTCATAATCTCTGCCTGCTGATTTGCAATCTGTGGGCACGGTTTCAAAAGCTGTGGGAACAAATTTTGTAAACTGTGGCCACTATTAAAAAAAACATGATTTATTTTTTCAGAGAACAAAGAATGGCCCTTTATCACGAGGGCCACATCCACCAGGTAAATCAAATGAGTCCGTATTTATGGTGAGTTTTCATGCTACATAGTGTTTCACATTTCTTTTTTATAGCTTCACATGTTCACTTTATTTATTATGCTTTTCACTCTCAAACCAACCGTACAGTTTGAGGAAAGCAGTGACTTTGCTAACGTTGTTCTCTGAATAAAGACATTGTGTTTACAAAACCGTGCCCACAGATTGCTAAATCAGCGAGCATGGACGCTCTGTGTGTAAGGAGGAGAGCACGGATGATGGGATGACTACAGAGGGGGCGACATTAATGATCAATTAAACTTAAGAATTTACAATAAACAGTGGTTGTATGTATAATAAATTATGAGATGATAGGATGAATAAATAAACATGACTATATTGCATGGAAGTTGTAATATGTCACAATGAAAGTTTGAATACATGGAATAAAAAAAATGACTATATGGAAAAGAAATGAACCAAACGTGAATATATAGAAAGTCAGAATATAAACATTTTGACTGCAAATCCAAATATTCAATTCAACATTCAATATAACTATATTACTATGAGGCTATCAAGTCAAAGCTTTCTGAACTTGTAATACTGTAATCACGCATAATATAACAGGGGACATGTCTGGTTATAGGTCATTAGTGATACATTATACTGCTTGAAATGTTGCCAGTAAATATTGAGTGTCACATATTGATTAATAGGAAAAACTAAACTCAGCATTGTTTTAGGGAATGTTTTTGCTTTAACAAACTGAGTCTGAGTTAAAACTACAATTCAACATGAATTAGAAAAGATGGCTTTCTAAATTGAGTTCATTTTCTGGAATTTTAAAGGCTTTGAGATCTCATTGTGCATGAAGATAACATGTTTACATTTATTTAAATCTGATCACTTACATTTTAAGCCATCAGCCAAAAAGACTGAGATCCTAAACCTCTGCTGACCGACACAGTTAGGGTTGAATCAGCCTCCTCTGGATATTCTGTCACTAAGTTAGATTGGTTTAGTTATTGGTGCGATACAATAACTTTGGTGAGGTTGACACTGGACCATGAAAACTAAAAAATCCTGATGTGTCGCCACATTTTACCGGCACTACCTAACAGAGCTTGTGTCACTGCAGTAAGTGCACTACAGCATGAACAGCAGCTGGTTTCAGTCCAGTTGTGACCACCTACTTTGTGTCTCACTTAAGTACCTATTAGTGATCGCACATAACAGACACTTCTGTCACATTGACCACCTGCTCTTTAACAAAACTCAGCTGATATTTTAAATCCCCATCTCCAATGCTGCTGTTGGAATATGCAAAATGTTGACTTAATCATTACCCATGACATAACATACTTGCTAAGTGATCTATGTAAAACGTCTTAATGTGGACAAAAAAAGTTTTACTTAAATGTCAAAATATGAAGATATGTTGTGTCATTGTCTTAACCTTAAGTCCGCATGAGTGAGTCTCTACTGAGCAGCTACTGTTCGGGGTTTCTTGGTCATTGATTGGATCCAATTTAACTACTGAAACCAAAATACATATCATTTAATTGATATAGTTTGTGGTTCTAGTAGTGCACAATTCAAAACTGAAAGCACATTTTCTTTCCAAATATAGCAGAATATCATCCTGAAGAGAAACATCACCGGTTAACAGCATCACCACCTAGTGGTCAATAGAAGACATTACACCTAAAATGGAGATGCAGACAGGTGATGCAAACTGTAATTGTTAATATGTAAATTGTATGTATGCTTGCTTGTGTGTTACTTTGCATTTGTGTCAGGACCTCCTTGAAGACGAGATGATGCATCTGAAGGGTTAATGCATTCAAATTCAAACTGAGCCTGTCACTTGTACAATCTCTGGCCTGGCAGCACAAGAAGCCGTGAACAGCATGGCTCAATGAGGCGCTGTTTAACCGAAAAGCAGTGTCATCTGGTTACAGTACATTTCTTGTAAAGACTTCTAATGTGTTTAATAGCAAAACTTAATGAATTCAGTTCAATGTATTCATTTTGGGTCATGTTTTAATTTATTGTAATTGATCAACTTGTAAATAACTCATGTAATTGGATTAAATTCATAAAACCACAATCTATTTTGAAAATGACCCACAACTGCATGTATTTACCTCTTGCCTACTTTGTATTGTTTCTGATCTTATTCAACTTGTCGGATGATTAAATAATGTCTTTTACTTGTAAGAACTGTGTAAGAATAAGTGAAATGTGTAATAAGTCGATTGAGAGTCAGAACGTTACATGAATCGGAAAAAAAGGTCTCGAGAGTTGACTCGTTTTTCTTTTTAAAATGTGTTCAATAGTTGTCATAAGAAAAACAAACCCTGCTTTGCTGCTCAACATACAGTATGTGCATTAACAGGAGTAATAGCGCCACCATCTGGCAAAAACAAAACACTTACTCCGCATACACTCAATATACACAGCAAAATGGAAAATTTGCCTGATTTTGAATAACAAAACTTCTAGGGAGAAAAAAGTAAATTTGATTTTGCCAACTTAATTTAACAAAATATATGATTATGTCCAACCTAAACATAAATAAGAGATAAGCTCTTTAAAAATCTGTTTTAACTCTGTAAGTGTTAATAAAATGATTTCGTTTAATTTATCAAAAAGTTATAGACAAGAACGTGTTCATTTATTTCCAATTTTTAATGTAAAATACAAAACAATACAAGACTTGCTGACATGAGGGGAAAGAATAATTTTGCTCATTTGTCTTTCTCTTTCTGCTCCTTCTCTTTCTTGTCCTTCTCAGCCTTGGCCTCCTCAGCCTCGTGCTTCTTGATGAGCTCCTCCACCTCTTTCTGTTTCAGCACTTTGATTTTTGTTTTCCCGTCTTCTCGTGTCAGGGTGGCAATTTCCACTGAAACAGTCGAAGCAAAATAACATTGTGTTATACTAGTATAAATGAAGCGATTGCATCTAAAACATCTTTAGCAACAAGGTAGGAAACACATTCTGTCCACAATACCTGTTATAATACCTTTGAATGAAAGTCAAACTAGAAGCTTGTACTGAAAATAAGTGCTGAAGTTTTCTTTGATCCGATTCTGAGGCCTGATGTTATAGTTCTTTAAGTCTGCAACTTTATATTACTTACTTTCCACAATTCTTATTTTCATTTCACATGCATTAAATAACAAAAAGATGGAATGAGAGCATTTCAAACTCACCTTTCTCTGCTGAGAGTTTGCTGACATCCATGGTTTTGTTGAGGACTTTGACAGCCAAAGCCAGAGCAGAGGACAGAGTCATTTCTCCCTCTTTGTAGTCCTGTTTCAACATGGACACTGCAGACTGACGCAAAAGAGGTCAACAAATCAAACAGGGAGGAAGTATAGGAGGAATTAAGCACAATATATAGTCACATTTATTGCAGCAACTTCTGGTTCTTTACTAAAAACAGCTCTGGTATCTGTAATGTAAGATACCAGTAACTACTGACATTCAGAAAATACATTAATAAACCAACAGCGTTGGCTAAAGTATGCAATGTTTATGTGTTACAAAAAAAAAAGTTTTACAAGCAGATCCAAAACAACTGTTGACAAACTAAGTACATCTTCTGAATAACTCTAAGCTAAGTATTCAGGACTAATAAAAACTGAATGGTATATCTGTTAAGATCATATTACTGACTATCATCATCAGGGTCATTTCAGACTTACAGCACTGTTGTTCCCGATACAGGTTGCCTTCCAGCCTCCATAGTTGCCGCTGGGGTCACTCTGGTACAACTGGAAGCCGTAGTGTTTGTCCCAGCCCATGTAGAGCAGAGAAACACCAAACGGTCTCTTCCCTGTTTAGACAAACCATTGAGCTGTTAGAGAATGTCGAAATCTGTTTGTGAGTTCTTTTGTAGGTATTTCACCAATAAATCATTTGATAAATATGTTTTTGGGCAGATGTCTTTAAACATACATATTGCATTTTTAAAGACGGACAAAATGTTGATCCCAAGGATAAGTTAAATTAGTCTGCTTGAATCTTTCATGAAGGCATACAAATACTCATCATACCTCCGAACTGTGTGTACGCCTGCTTGATGTCACACAGTGCTGTCACCAACTGCTCGCATGGAATTGGCTCTTGGTACTGCAATAAATATCTGAAGAGAAATTTTGTGGGTCAATGGCTGGAGGTGACTGTGTTGCAATGGTAGAAACTAAAGTACAAACATTGAGAAAAGCTTAAAATGAGGATCAGGCATCTAGCATCACCACTGGTTGGCAATTTTCCTCTGGAACTCACCTCTGTGCAATTAGCCGCAGCTCATTTGTCAGTACATTAGCATCTGATGTGATCCCAGCAACACTGCAGGCCAAGTCTCTGAAAAAATGAATGTTCACACACATATGAGCCCTTGCGAAAGGGGTGAGTTAGTCAGCATGATAAAAATGAGTCAAGTTCAGTTCACTCACTCGTTGAGTTTGTAGATCTTCTCAGAGAAGAAAACCTCGTCAAGAAGTTTGTGGATGTTGCGCCTCTCTGCCGCTAAAAGCACTCCATCCTTAGCTAGAATCCCCAGACAGGTTCCAGCGTGACCGATCGCTTCCATAGCATACTCCACCTGATACAGGCGTCCTGCAAAATTTAAACACAACAATTATTCTGATTACAATGTTACAATTCACTTAGCAGACGCTTTTATCCAAAGCGACGTGCATCAGAGAGTAAGTACAACAGTAATCCAGTCATACACCGCCACCAACGCAGCGGGAGCAATTCAGGGTTAAGTGTCTTGCCCAAGGACACATCGGACATGTTGCTCAGCTGGGGATCAAACCCTCAACCTTTCGGTCAAGAGGCGACGACTCTACCAACTGAGCCACAGCCGCCCGATTATTCTTTGCAAAGGGCGTCTATAATCCACAATATGAGACACAAAGTAGCTGTCATGCCCTCTGTGTTGTTCTCCGATGTGCGGGCGTCTGCGCGGTCTATTTTATTTTTTAATGATGATTGAAATGGATTAAAATAAGCTGTAAAGTCAGTAAAGTAGCTGTCATGTTCTGTGTTTTTCTCTGATGTGCAGACGCGGACTTGACTGCGCGTCTCTTTTTCTCTCTCTCTCGTCCGCCTGTTTGTAAACTGAGCACGCTTCATAATAACATAAAGCGTACATGTGTTGTATTACGACGTTATGAACAAGAGGTAATCGTGCTTAGGCACGGATAGTCCTGTGTAGTGTGACCGCGGGCCGCGCCGGCCAGCGTGGGAATGGCGCTGCGGGGGGGCAATCGTGCTTGGTTACAGCACGGTACGGATGGCCAGTGTGACCACGCCCTAAGAGTTCTTATCATGGGCAAAAACGAATATTCTTTCTTATGGTACCAAATTTGTGTCAAAGTTGCATAATGTACTAAACCCTAATTAAAATGTAATGTTGATAAAACAGTTACCTTGTCTCAATATTATAGTAAAATAGTATCTTACCCTCAGGAGAAAATATGGTTGTTCTGGAGTCATATCTTCGAGACTAAACAACAAAGGAAAAAAATATTGTTAAATAAGCAGAAGCATGCAATAAATATTAATAATAATAATAATAATATTGATAATAATAATATATTGATAATAATAATATTGATAATATTGATAATAATAATAAAAAATAATATTGATAATAATAATAATAATAATAATAATAATATATTTATATTAAATTTATATTTCAGTAAAAAAACTACTCACCATGTTTCAGTGTAAATATCCTGCAAAATAAAACATAAACATGAAAAGTCATGGCAGCAGAATTTAACCGGTAAACAAACATTTATATTGATATGAGTTGGAGTCTTTATTATACAGAAGTCAATATCAAAATGCGAACAATATATTTGGCAATAACTGTGTGCACACGTTTACTCACAAATGCGATTAAAAAACACTTTTATATCATGCCTCAGTATCTGACAGCGAGCTAACCAGCTAGCCAGCTAACTTCAGGGAAGAATGAATCTGCAATATATGGAGAAGCTAGCTCGTTAGCATGCTGGCTAACTCGTCCACAATACAGAAGCTCTCTCTGGCTTCAAACAGACCGTGTACTCGAAAACTGTGGTTTGCTGACAAAATACTGGTTTTAACAGCGACATATTAATATGTAACTTTAAGTGTAATGGTCTTACTTTGCGTTATTCTCCACAGGCTGAGCAGTTCACTACTTTCAGTTTTGATGTTTCCTCAACACACACCGTGATGCTCCGGCAGTGACGTCACTGTTCAACACCGCCACCTGTCTGTGGGAGGACCGATCAGCGTTTCTTCTTCTTCTTCTTCTTCTTTGGATTTTAATGGCAGCTGGCATCCAAAAAGTTGCATTACTGCCATCTGCTGGATTTAATTATTACTCACATTCCTAAATCCTCCTCAATTTCTGTTTTTAATTTCAATTTAATTTAATTTCAATTTCTGGATTTAATTATTACTCACATTCCTAAATAAACCTGTTCTCAAGAGATATTTATCAAATACTTTTGAAATCTCTTCTTACGAGTCCCTCTCTCTCCATTTCTGACATCATGTTATGTCTATGTGCTACATACTTTCTACATTTAATAACTACATGTTCATTCTGCTAGATTGCATATCTCACAAAGACCGGATGAATGTTTTCCAATGATATGTAGAGTGCTGTTTAAATTACTGTGACCAAGTCTTAACCTGGACATTACGACCTCCTCTCTTCTGTTGCTCCCTCTGTATTTTACTTTATCTATTTCCCTCTGAATTGAGTATAAATGTCTTCCCTTTGTCTGATTGTTCCAATATTGTTGCCATTCCTACGATCAGCATTTTTTTTAATTCAATATATTTTATTGAGCAAGTAAATCGGACATACATTCAACAATATATTTCAGACTCGTTTTTATAGTTTTTACAATTGTGCATGTAACCCGGATGTTATTTGAAGCTCAGATATATTGATAGGCACAGAGGTAATATTTAAATAAGGTAGTTAAAAAATAAAGTGCAATAACATGCAATGTAAAGAACAGAGAAACAAACAGAGAAACAAACAGAAAAACCCACCCACCCACCCACGACCCTTAGAGACCTTCACTCTTCAACCATCTCAGGTGTTGTGCAGTGTGTGCTATAGGACGAGGACTGTTGTATTCGGCCAGCAGTTTGCAAGATACGATACAAGGGGTTTCCAGGTTTTATTGAATTGTTGAAGTCTGTCCTTCAGAACATATCTTATCCTTTCCAAATGGAGAGTGTTAGTTAGATTTTCTAACCACATTTTAGAGGTCGGAACAGTTGCGCTTTTCCACAAAGTAAGAACTAATTTTTAAAGACAATAAGAGAGAAAGTGATCAGCCTTTTAATTACAATATCACATTCGTTCATGTCACCTCCCGGGCTCCGTAGTAACCATAGACCGTATAGACATAGTAGAAAATAAATAAAAATGCACATAAACAAGAGGAAGTTACACACACCAGAGCTCATGTTTTTTATATTTCAAGCATTTCTTAGTCATTCAACAACCTTTAACAGAATCAGAATCAGCATTATTGGCCAGGTATGCTTAAACACACACTTTTACTTGGGTAAACTGTGCTCTCTTTGTACAAAGGTATAACATTAAATATCAACAATAAACACAAAAAATAAACATATAAGCAAAGACTAATATCTACAAGGTTATATAAGATACTAGTGCAGTGGTGAGTAGTGCAAAAGATGCTGAAGTAAACATGAGTTTACTTTACTTATGTCTTATTAACTTTTTTGTTGGTAATGTTAGATATATAAGTCCCAGTTCATTAATAAAGTGAAGGAAAGTTGGTTGGGATCCAATGCTTTTTTTTCCTCATGAATATGGAGTTTCCAAAAAAACAACAAGTGTGTAAGATACAACATTTAATTTCCCATCTGTTCTGGGTTAAAGTACAACAGTATTATCAATGAAATAACACGTAGGCTACCTCTCCTGTAGACGAGGATGAGTCATGAATTTGATGAATGCTGTATACATATATAGAGTAATATATCATTTATCTACGGTCTGTTGTTAGATGACCATAGTCATTGGACAACTACGTTTTACTCTGCCGTTATTTAACTGATGTATATGTTTGATTTTTATTTTTATTTTTTAATAATTTTATCCATTTTTCCTGTTTTCTTGAGCTGCTGTAATACAAAAAATAATAATAAATCAATAAAGTTTATCTTTATCTTTACATGTAAAAAAAAGGAGAACAAAAAAAAGGAAAAAAAGCACTACTGAAGCAAAAATAGAGTTTGACAAAGCACATCAGTGAAGACACACAAAAGGAAACAAGCACGTCATTCAATTTTTAAAAAGGAAAGAGGATTGATTGAAATGTTTTGTCACTATACGCTCCAGTCCGATAGGTGGCGCTAATGTACCTTTAAGCTTGTTTGCGAATCAAAGCAAAAGAAGAAGAAGAAAGTAAGAAAACACAGCTGTGTCATTGGTCGGTGTTTGAATGGGAACAGGAAGATATTTCACAGTTAGCTAATGAGGAGCTAACCATCATGTTGATATAATCGTATAAGCTTTAATTCACTGAGTGCCCGGATGTGTCGATCGAGCGCAGACGTGAAGTTTGAAGTCTGATCGATGCGACTGAAATGGCTTCAAAATAATCATCCGAAGAGGTGAGTGTGTGCTAACGCTAAACTCAGGGCTTAGATCAGAGTTAGATAACACAAACATCCACCAAAACCATCATAAAATCACGTGGTGACGGTCTTTATTTACTGAACACCAGGCTGTGTGATGGTGTGACTTACTTTGAATGGATTTAAAAACGTGATTAACCAACAAACACACGACTCTTTCCATTATCTCTCTGCTGGTTTCACACGGTGTCCTCTGACTACAAATCTCGCTTCTTCTTCTTGTTACGACCAAGAAGACGCGAGATCTGTAACAACACGGTCATAACAACGACATTTATCGTCCTTTATTGCAAGCATCTTGCTGTGTATGACCTTTGACCTGTCCAACAAAGACAACTGGTCAATGCTCAAGGAGAAAGGAAAAAGCACAGCCTTCTTTAAGGTTGTATTTACAATGTACTGTCAGAATAAGGATGTAAATAAAGCCATCTTTTCAGGACATTACTTTTCAGAGGGTTTTGTTTTCATCTTTAAGGCAAAGGTCACAAAAGAGGTGGTGTCCTTTCTGTGATCAATGTCAGGATATGCGTTTAGTTAAACCTTTTTGATTCCCTCAGTCTGAACACATTGTTGCTGCTGCAGTTTGGAGAGAAGATATATTAAATACATAAAGGCTGGGGATAAGATGTACACTGAGAAAAACATCTCTGTCACCTGCCAGAGAGAGATGTTTTATATGTGTCTCTGTCACGTTGTGCCAAATCTGATCTTTGAAAAATGATATTGTGGCTTTTTGCCTTTATTTGGATAGTAAAAGCTGAAGAGAGAGACGGTCAATCTGGGGAGATTGTGAAAGGAATAAATGCACCAAAAGGTGTCAGGAACCTGTGGGTTAGCTCAACACTTTCTTGAGTAATATCCAGGTTAAGTAATCCAGTTTTGACAATGATTATTTGTTCTACTTTTTTGCCTTTTAGTAATGATTACTTCAACTTAAGCGAACTGACCTCACCTGTTGTTTCACGCTGTCAGGCAGGAATCATTCTGATGAAGGGGCATCTTCAGCTGGCAGGATGCAGCAGAAAAGGAACATCCAGATCATCGAGTGGGAGGACCTCGACAAAAGGAAGTTCTACTCTTTCGGGGTGTTCATGACAATGACCATCCGGGCCACCGTCTATCCGGCCACACTCATCCGCACTCGGCTTCAGGTGCAGCGGGGGCAGTCCCTCTACAACGGCACCTTCGACGCCTTCTTTAAGATTCTGCGGGCGGAGGGCGTCCGTGGCCTTTATCGCGGCTTCATGGTTAACACCCTCACGCTCATCTCAGGCCAGGCTTACATTACCACCTATGAACTGGTTAGGAAGTACGTCTCCCAGTACTCGGAGGACAACACGGTCAAGTCTCTGGTGGCGGGCGGCGCAGCCTCTCTGGTTGCTCAGAGCATCACCGTTCCCATAGATGTTGTGTCTCAGCAGCTCATGATGCAGGGCCAAGGCGAGCACCTCACCCGCTTTCGTCTGAGTTCTAACACCGAGAAGGGAAAGCCCAAAAAAGTGTTCGGCCAAACCAGGAACATTATGACCCAGATTTTTGCTGCTGATGGTTTCAGGGGCTTCTACAGGGGATATGTGGCTTCTTTACTAACGTATATCCCAAACAGTGCAGTCTGGTGGCCTTTCTATCATTTCTATGCTGGTAAGCAGGATCATTCTTCTGTTTTCTAAACTATAAAGCATTGCACTAATCGCACTTTCTGTGTCTGTATTTGATCAGATTTAGTGAATATAATTGTACCAGTCTGTGCCCTGTGGTTGACCTAGTGTCTGTGTGTGTGATATTCTACAGAGCAGCTCTCTCAGTTGGCTCCCAGTGACTGCCCTCATCTGATTCTACAAGCCACAGCGGGACCTCTGGCTGCTGCGACTGCCTCAACTGTCACCAACCCGATGGATGTGGTCAGAGCCAGAGTACAGGTAACTGTCACTGTGCATTTTAAAACAAGGGCATCATATGATCATTTTGGGGCTGCTGTAATTATCATTCAAATCCCAGTAAAACTTGATCTTGAGAGGTTTTTTTTTTTTGATTATCCAACATTTTAGACACAGCAAGAAGTGTATCTGTAAGTGGCACATGGTTCATGGTGGTTCAAGCATCTCAACTAAATATGATTTTGTTTCTTCTGTCCATGTGGGGAAAGGTTTAGTGTATCAGAGTCTGTTGTGTTTAGTTAGATATTTTTAAATAAGTGATAAAGTAAGAATAAATGGTTAGTCAGCTTCTTTGTGCGTATGCAAATAGTAACAAACTACTATAACACTGGTCTGTAGTTTGCATATTAATACGCCAGGAAACGTTATTCTTTCCCAGGCAGGAAAGCAAAAGTTGTGTTCTGATGACAGATTCTGCATATGTAAACATTTCCCAAGTCAAGTTTTGCATAGAAGAAGAGTCAACCACTTCCATGAATAAATGTTGAATGGAGTGAGGTAGAAAAGATATGCCCCAAAGGTTTAGTGTGGCAACATCTAGTTATATTGTAAAATGCATCTTCACATGTCTACAAAGAGGCAAAGATTTAGTTTGGTTTGTGATTTCAAATAATCCCACAGCATGCACTGCCTGTATGTTTTTGTTTAGGTTGAAGGGAGGACTTCAGTCATGGAGACGTTCAGGCAGCTGATCAAAGAGGAGGGCGCCTGGGGACTGACCAAAGGACTGTCTGCTCGCATCATTTCCTCCACGCCCACCGCCATCGTAATGGTGGTTGGCTACGAGACGCTAAAGAAAGTGAGTTTGAGGCCCGAGCTGGTGGACTCGAGACACTGGTAGAAGAAACCTGGACACACCATATATGGACCACGTGCCATTTTAGACCTCACATTAGACTTAGACGAGAGAGAGAGGTTTGTTTTAAATAACAGCCCAGGGAACAAAATGGAAACACTTTAAACAAACACCTGCGTAATGCTTTACCTAGTGTGTAGTAGTTGAACTTTATTCCAGATTGATTACATAACCATTAACATTCACACCAGACTGAGGCTTGTTTAGTGCAATTGAGTGTTTTGAATGAGATGTTTTCACATGCAGATACAGATGCAGACAAGTTAATGAAACCATAAATTATTCATTTTCAAAAGAAAGGCTGATGGGTAGTAGAGGTGAGAGAAAAAATTAGACTTATGTAAAAATCAAGATCTTACCTTCTGAGATTTTAAATAGATTCATGACTTCCAAAATAGTTGTTTTCTTTTTTTGTGTGTGTGTGGCTAATCAGTCACTCCTTGCTAAGAGATAAAGCTCGCTCTTTAGCTCAGTAGGATGCCAGATGGAGCAACAAGAAATCCAGCCAGTCCCACAGATGACTGGAGTGGATCCTGAAGGATTTACTAATTCATAAATAGACTTTGAATCATGAATCCAGAATAGTTTCGAATCGAAAATAGATTCTGAATCGAATCGTGAACCCAAGAATCAAAATCTAATTGTGAGACACCCAAAGATTCCCAGCCCTAATGAGTAGTATATCTGATTTTTTTAATCAGATGTTAAAAATGAAAAGTGACCACTAATGAACCATTAGAAGTTGGTGGTGGTGTAGGGACTCATGTGTTCTCTGTATTTTCTTCTTTGCCTTGTCACTGCCTCTGTAGACATGGACGCGTTCAGCCAGACAAACATGGAAGAACATTTATTATATAAACATATAAAACATATGTTAGGTTTCTGTGATGAACACCTTGTTGTGTTTGTTGTGTTACTCAAGAGCACATCCTTTTTAACACGATTTGAATTTGATACTAGCTGCTTCTGATTGGGTTACACAAAGCAGAGAAAACAAAGCAGAGCCCATTTTAAGGGAACACAGAGCAAACCGTGCACAGCGTTTGATTGATTGTGATGGAACGCTGCTGTTTGACTGAAGAGTGCTAAACTAGAGCAGGGGAAGAGGGGACAACCTTCAATATTATGTTTGCAAATCGCTACCAACAAATCCTACTCATCTGCCTTTGAACGTATGAAACGAAACCTTCACAATCTCTCTATGCTTTTGAGAAAATAAGATTACTGACACATTTTAAACTCATTTTTTGTGTGCTACTAGTGAGATGGTTATAATAGTAAGCTGTGTTTGCATCCATATGAACTGCTGGCTGTGATCAGAGTTCAGACATGAATGTTCAAACTGTCCCTGTCCTTACACGCTGGCTTCTTTGTCTATCCTGCATTTCCTCTATGTCTGCCTTTTTTAAATCGCTGCCTTCATCGTCTGCTGAAAGTCAAGAGAAGAACATTAGATTATAGAATCGTCGTTTTGTGGCAGCGTCTGTGTTTGTATTTAATTTGCATTTGTCTCGAAACCTTTACAGACAGAATCATAGGAAGGAAAACAGTAAACATACAGTACAATATTCTCCTCTGCACTCCTGTAACATCTGCTGACTGTAGAAGACATTGTGGTGATGGAGCTGGTGAATGAACAGCAGATTTAGTAAACTGGAAGTGTTTTAGTTGCTGAGCTGCTTCTTCAAACCTGAGCGCTGAAGGAGAGCGACGTTACGAAAGCAGGAGTATTGCAGTTTCCCTGTTGTGTCACTAACTGTCTGAGTGCAATAATGTAAATGTTTTATTACCTTCAGCACAAAAATGTGAATGTGTATATTTCCTGTAAATTGTGTGAATAACATGTTGAATGAAATGTGTTGAAGTGAATTTCTTTTCCGGCCCATGTTTCTGGGATTATGACCACTGAAGTATCCAAAGGTGTTGTTATATTCTGTCTGATCTTCCCTGGTCTGACATGCAGAATGTGGCTTTTGAGGAAAGGTTATGCTTTTTAAAATCATATATATATGTATATATCAAGGTAAACATTTAACTTTGATGTAACATGTCACATTTTTGAGATGGGAATCACAGGATGGGCTGTATTGGATGAATAGAGGCAGTTCTGATCTGAACTCAGGTCTAGATGTACTCTGGTACATCGTTTGGATTCATTAGCAGTTCTAACACATTTTCATGCAGTGATACACATACACTTCAATTGTTTTTCCCTTTTACTAAAACCTGTGAGTGGTGTGTGAGAGAAGGGAATCAAACACACTGCTGGAATAAGACTGAACACAGTTGTTGATCATTTTCTTTGCACAGCTCTAAAATCAAAGTGGGATTGTGTGATTTGTCTTCTGTGGTGAATCAGAACCTGACTGACAGAAACGTAACACATTTTGTTTCACACCATGTTTCATCTCTGTGTCCGGTTTGTTCAGTAAATAAAACGTTAAATGGTAAATGGACTTGTGTAGAGCTTTTCTAGTCTTCTGATGATTCAAAGCGCTTTTACACCGCAGGTCACACCTTCACACACTGATGCCAGAGGTTTCCTATGTAAAGTGACCATCAGAAGTAACTAATCCCATTCATACACTGAGGGAGCAGGGGTCAAGTGTTTTGCCCAAGGACACATCGACCTGTGGCTGCAAAATCACATTGGCTTTCTCATTATTTCCATGCAGATAAGTCTACATGCTCTCATTTGTTTCTTGCTCTAAATATTTCTCTAAAATCTATTATATCTAAAAATCTTAATTAGAGATGTTGTGGTGTATCTGAATTAATTGATGCCCATTTGAGAATGTCGGATTACCTGAATCTGGGGTTTGAAGTGAGAAATTAGCATAAAATGTAAGAAAAATGTGAGAAAAGAAACGGCTCAAATGAATCCCAACAAATACATTTTTAAGGAGGATACCATTATGATCATTTCAGTGTTCAAATGTAGGCTGATTAAAATCTATTTTAAGAAGAAAACATGAAGGACTAATTATTTTTTGAGTGTAGCCCTTAGACTTTGTTTCAGTGACAATTACAACAAAGAATCAAAATGAGAAATGATGCTTCATACTTCATCTCTCTTTGGCTTTTCTTTTCCTCATATCTTTTTTTTTTTTTAATCAGCCAACTTCCAGTACAATATTTCTATTTCTGTGAGGAGCTCAAAGGTTGATAGATCTGCTCTCTGTTTACTTTCCTCATATACCAGACAGGTGAGCTGCTAACTAGTCTGGAATACAGTTTAGTCTTTTATTAAGTCTGGTCTTAATCTCAAATACCCTTAAAACACTGATGAAACATGAAACAAACACATTCAATGTTCCAGAAGATTCTTTTGTAAACTTTAACATGAGACCACATCAGATATAACACGGTGGTGGATTCACTTAGAGTAGTTTTATAGTTAGATAATAAATACAGATGGAGATAGAAGGCATGACATGTCCCTGATTTAAAAATATATTACATAAGAACACGAAGAGGCTTTGTGTGAACATGTCAACATTGTGTTCCTGTTGCCCTCAGGGAGTGTGTGTTGTGCTGATAAGGAGGTGTGGGAGGAGGAGAAGATAATGTGTTTTCTTGATGTTCTCGTACATGTGACTGAAGGTGACCTCACGGCGGAGGTCATATCTCATTTAGCTAGTTTGGTAACAGGATGAAAGGATCTACTCGGGTAAGGTCATTTTTAAAGGTCTTTTTTTTTTCTGACAGATTTGGCTGATTGGACCTGAAGTTGTCAGTTTTTATGTCTGTTTTAACATGTTGTTGTATCAGTATTGCTTAGCCAGGGACAAGGACTGCAAATCAGCCATGGCTGGAAGTCCTACGTCGCTTCAGTTGCACTTTAATTTGATGTAACAATGCCTACATGTAATGATTGATAAAAAAAAGAAGTAATCAAACAATCTTTATTTGTAGAGCACCAATATGTAACAAATGTTATCTCAGGACACAGAGAGCAGGTCTGGATGGTACTCTTTGGTATACTCTGTTAACTTGAAGTACAATACTAGTAATGAAGGGGGAGGAGAATCAAATTCTGAGTCTTGTCGCTCATAATTATTCAATTGTTTCTCATTTAATACAGGAAATGTGTCACGTTTTTGTTTTTGATGAACCTGACTTCATATTATCTAATATAAGAAATAATATGTGGGATTCATTTTAATTTTTCCTTTAGGGCAGTTAGGGGAACAAAGTTAAAAGTGGTGAAGAAGTGTTACAAAAACATTCAATTCAAACCTGAACAAATTGCCTCCCTGGGCGTAGCGGCATAAGAATGAAAAAGGAAATATTTAGGGTCAAGAAGAACTTTTTTACATCGTGGACATGTATGTGAATATGACTTTTAATGTTGTGAAAATATCAGCTTATTAAGCTCTGGCAAACAAATCACTGTAAAAGGTCAACGCCAGTCCAGCCCGTGGATAGAACGAACCCTTTTAAAGCCTTAAATAGACCAACCAGCATAACGCCTGCAGTCCTTTGTTTCATAATCAGGACAATAGATGGCAGCAGACTGTTCCCTTACATCCTACATTACCTTTTTAAATGGTCACTTTCCCTTTTGGAAATCAAACCCTGCAGAGACAAATGCTGTGATGAATGAAACAAACAGGGAGGGCGACACGGAGCTGACACTTCATGCTGGATGACGGAGTGCTCCCAGTTCTGCTCTCTACATTAATTATCCCGCCGCGTCTGGAAGGCACTTTGTCAAAAAGATGGATGAGGAGCCGTCAGAGAGGAACAAATCTGACTCGGGCCGGGGTTAGAGGAAGGGCCTCTCATTCTCATGGGGGGTAATAGTGACAGCTGTGTGTGTGTGTGTGTGTGTGTGTGGGGGGGGCGAATAAAAGGTAGGATAGTGAATGGAGAGACAGGAGAATAGTTTTAACAAGACTGTTATGTAATCTTTGTTGCTGCGTTGGCCACGATTTAGAGAATTGGAAGCAGCAAAGGACAAAAAGAAAATCTAATTTAAAATCTAAACTGTATATTTATTGGTCCTGTGTCCCCTGGTTTTAGTACGTTGAACTTTCTGAGCCCCAGCACAATGTGAATGTATACAAATAATATGTTTCCCCTTCATTAAGTCTGTCTTAATACAAGATTCAGATTGCACACATGTAGGCTGAGAGAGTGTTTGGTTGCTCTTCCTTCTCTCTGTCCTGGCTTTGAAATGACCTCCTTCTTATGCGATGATGTTTGGAATATCTTTTGTGATTTCATTTATGTGGGGGATTGATTTACTTGATTTGTGTAGTCACACGGCCAGGGCTTCACATGAACCACTTTATTCAGACAGAAAGTCAACTGTGGATTACTTCCCTTTAACTGGCTTTAGGTGTAAATATCTTCACGGGCATTTTGGAGGAACTGATCAGATTTACACAAGATGTAGGTGTAATGAGTATTGAGTATATTTTGAGAGTTCAAGCATGCAGACTGATCCTTTAAACAGTATTTCTGCCAAACTATCCGAGTAGTGTCAACTGGTGACAACAATGTGTTTCGTGAGTTGGATCTTTTATTCACAATGTTACAAAATGAGAAACAAATCAAATAAAACATGTTTGGGCAACTTGGTCTAGAGAACATTAAATGATGAGATAAGAGGTCATAGTTGTGAGATTAAAGGTCAATAATATGAGAAAGGATACCAAGGTTATGACACAACATTTTAGAAGTAGGAGATAAAAAGGTGATTTAATGAAACAAAAAGCCAGTTTGAGAAGAAAACATATAAAATAACTCATGAATATAAGACAAATGGTCATAACTATTAGATTGAAAATCAAAGTTCATAACTATGAGACAGAAAGTTGTGAGATAAAAAGTATGACTATCTGTTTCATATTTTGGATTTCTTATATCATTTAATGACTTTCAACGAGGTAATTTAAAAAACACATTTAAGTTTGACTGGATTTAACCAGATGTGAATTTCTGGAGGTGCTTTACACTGTCTCTTTAAAAACAGTTTCTATAAACCATGTTTTGAAAAAGAGACACGTCACTTCAGTCTTCTTCTTTTAGTGCTAAAACAGATTTAACCACGAAGGCTTTGAGACTAAACATCTGTTTTAATCCACCATTAATTTTTTTAAATAACCTCACAATGAGATGGTGGAGTAAATGAGACGAGACATGAAGACCAACACGCTGAATTATAAGATAGCAGGATCATGAAAATAAATCTTAAATGAGAATAAAACCATCAAGAATGTGTGTGTGTGCGTGTGTGTGTGTGTGTGGTGTGCGTTTAATTGTGTGGAAGAGGAGGTTGAGATGGAGGGGTTGGGGGAGGGGGGGGAGGGGGTCTGTCGTGTGGGATCACTGATCAAGGGGAGGAGAGAAGAGGGGAGAACAGGGTTGGTCAAAGGCAGTGAAAGAGTCTGAAGAAAAGAAGCGCAAGAGACGGACGAGCAGAAGCCTGACACACGTTCAAAACCACACAAGAAAAATGCCCAACTTTGAAGGCACCTGGAAAATGAAAGACAGCCAGAATTTTGAGGAGCTGCTCAAAGCCCTGGGTAAGGACAGTTTACTCATATTGACTTTTTTTATTTTACCATGATGGTTTGAGTGGGACTCAGCGTGGAATGGATAACAAGGTCAAATGTCTATCATCTACACTTATAAGATCTTATATGAAATAGAGAAATGTGGCAGTAGTCAAAGTTAATGATTCATGCAGAGATTACTGGAGTTAAAATAGAGTCTGTTTTTTAATTGCACAAAACTTTAAATGCATCTCGCTTGTGGTACAAATTTGAGATTATATGTTGATTGTAAGTCTTAGAGGATGGATAAAGACTTGTGCTTCACTTCTAAATTCACCTCAAAAAATGTCCAAGTGATCTTCTCCATCAAATGGCCTTGTTATTTCTTCTGCAGTTCTTTTTTCTTAATTTTCATGCCACAGTGTTGTTGCAGAAGAGAAATGTTACATTACGAATGCTTACCAAAAAGTGTGCTACCGACAACTGATTCTAATCAAAGGAGGAGACGATGAGCTCTTGCATTGTGTGAGTGATGGACTAGGGAGAGGATGGATCGGAAGCAGACTGAAGCGTTCTCCCGTCTAATTGTTTGCACTGTAACTGTGTGACACACAGGGTTAATCGTTTTTTTCCACTCGTTAGGAGGACAGAATCCATCATGATGTACAGGAGAGCTAAACAAAGCACAAGCCAGCAGCATTCCTCCCTCTCATCACCTTGTCACTGCACCTCTCTATATTTGCAACATCTGCTGATAACTATCTCAGTTACAGCTGCAGGAGGAAGATCCTTTTTTTTTTTTTTTAATACAAGAACAAACTGCTTTATGATTTACTCTCCACCTGACAACTTCAATAGGATTTGTTTTCACTGTGACATGACTCCGCCTGAGACAGAAAAGTATACCTTCATGCATTCATGCTTGAAGTTTCACCTCTAAATAAGATTTTTGTTACAAGCCTTTCGGCGCCAGAGGCAGACAGGAAAGTGTGATGAAAACTCATGACAGATGATAAAATATGGAGAAAGAGCTCAAAATTCTCAGAGGCACAAAGTAATTTTTTCTTCATTTGGTCACTCTGAATTTTAACCCTTCACATCTTTACAGACACTTCGGTCCTACCTTAAAGTGGGGTAAGCAATTTTAATCAAACACACTTTTTGTCAAATTTAGCCAATATTTCCTGTACCCACTTCAGTCTTTTTACAAACAAATCAGGTTTGAATCCACCGTCATGGCTCAGTCTGGGAAACAAAATGGGATAGGGTGGCTTGCATTTGCTCACTTATTGTATGTGGGTCTGTTATTAGTTATTGGAGTTGGGGAGCTTTTATGTGGGTTGTCTAAAAGACTGTTCAGTGAGGGGTCCAGTAATGTGATTTTTTTTTAACCTGCCTTAGAAGAGGGCGGCAGGCAGTGGTCCAGTACGTAGGGACTTGGGTTTTCGAACCAGAAGGTTCAAGTCGTAGTACGGACTAAAATATGGAAACTGGCGTGGTTGCTGGAGAGGTGCCAGCTCACTGCCGTGCTCTGCTGATCTGCCCTTGAGCAAGGCATTCATGTGCAGCCCCTCACTCTGACACTCTGTGCACTGTCCTAATTCTAAGGAATTCAATAATTAAATTACCTACACTCTGACTTTAGCCTCTGCCAACTACACTTCACTAGAGTGAAGCCTCACACGGAGGGACACACTCTTTTTTTCTCGTTGAGTTCAAATTTCAACAACGTTCTTTCAAATCACATACCCTGAACTTAGTTCCAAAGCCGAACCAGTATCAGAAAAATCTCTGATACAGACTTAAATGTAGTATTGGCCAGTATGCAATTTGTTTGTATTGTTAGCATCAGCAGGGATGTTGGCCAACACTACAGAATCTGTATTTGGGAAGGATCTGGAACAGATTTTCTCACATGTAGTCTTGTGTGTTTTCAGGTGTGAACGCCATGCTGAGGAAGGTAGCAGTGGCGGCTGCGTCCAAACCCCATGTGGAGATAAAGCAGAACGGAGAGAACTTCTACATCAAGACCTCCACCACAGTGCGCACCACAGAGATCAATTTCATCATCGGAGAGGAATTTAACGAGGAGACAGTGGACGGGAGGAAGTGTAAGGTAAATATAATTATTGACACAGTAAAGTTTTAAAAGCACTTTCTGTGCAGGAGAACATTTTGAGATTTCAACAACTGGCTTTCTGTCCACAAAGAAGTACAGAAATATAATATTAAAGCAGAACGTTTAGACTACACAACTCTTTGGAGTCCCACAACAAGCACCTAAACTCGGAGGGGTTGGCAAAATGTGCAACTGCAGTTTAATGCAGGGATATTCCAACTTTTAAAACGGATTAAAAAATAATGGTCACGGCGCTATTTGGGCTAGCAGCTAGATCGCGTGCCTCATGTATGGGAGCTATAGTCTTCTAATCGTGCGGGCTGGGTTCCACTCCAACCCTCGGCTCCTTTTAACGTCATTCCCCACTCTCTCCTCGCAATTTCTTACTCTACCTACTGTCCTGTTTAAAATAAAAAACATAAGAAGTCCCAAAATGTGGTCAAAACCCAAAACAGATAACCATGACCTCTAGTCCTTAGTTAGGGTAAAGCTCCGACTCCTGTCATTAGGCTTTCCAAAATGGGTGAGGTAGCGTTCCTCTTGACAAGTTCACTGAACTTTGAGAATTGGTCAAATATCCCTTTGAGTCTCACATTTTACAGAATTCACGGAAAGCTGGCGACATGGAAGTCGTTAAAAATGCAATAAATACATTCTTATTTTTTCTAAAGTTGAACAAAAGCACATGAAAAAGATAAAAAAAAAAGATCAACGGACAGTCCCCATTGGTTCTCAGCCATCATTATAAGGTGAAACTGAGGCGATAAATATAAGAAAGCCCATTAAACTCTTCTTCTCTGCAGAGCTTGGCCACTTGGGAAACAGAAAACAAGATTTACTGCAAACAGACTTTGGTCAGCGGGAATGGCCCCAAGACCTTCTGGAGCCGAGAACTCAAAGGAGACGAACTCATACTGGTGAGTAGTTTTGTTCAGTTTGCTTTAAGTAGAAATCTGGTGGCAAACAGAGAACAAAGGAGAGTGCAACATCTCGCTCTACACATACAACAATCCTGGTGTGTAAAGCATCTCTGTACCTAGAGACACTCTTTGGTCAGTTTCCTCTGTTTCCCTTTAGGATCCTCTCTTCTGGTCCTCTCTCTATAGAAAGGTAACAAGTTCTCTCCATGTTTTCTTTCATATTACTGTGACTCCCAGATGCTCTAATCCCATCTGCCTGAAGAAGGATGTCTAAACAATGACTCCCATTTTCATCTGAACTCTCAGCAGATCAATGACCAGATGTTCGGATGTTATGTGAAGCGGGATGAGGTGTCAGATTTGGAGGTCACTGTCTTTAACCACACGGGTCATTTTCTGTTTCTCTTCGTGCCAATAAGAAAACATGACATGTGCTGAAGGGACAATGAAGCGCTGTTATTTGGCAGTTGTGGTGCATTCAATTGTTATTGGTCTTTGGAAATGTGCTAATTGGCGTTCTTGGAAATTGTGTTGAAAGTGTGGTTGGAAGCTTAGCTTTGCATAAGACTGGAAACAGGGCGAATCATTAAAAGTTTTAAAGCACATGTGGCATAAATGTATGGGTTCCAGCTTCACAAATATGGATATTTTCTGTGTTGTTTGCAGTCCTCTAAGACTATAAAGTGAATATTTTCTGTGTGCAGTGTTAACCCTTAACTGGCATCTTATATATCAAAAGATGATTTACCTAACAGGGAAGCTATTTTTCAGAGTCAACATCAATGAGTAGAATCAGTCGCAGGCCTTCTTTTTGAATATCAAGGATGGATTGCTTCATATCTGCAGTACAGACACACATGTAGAGGTGTCAATCATCTCGCTATTGGTGGGAAAACAAAATAAGATGATTTCCCAGAGATAATGGACGGGCCAGAGGAATCACAGCCGAGGCAGAAACCAAAACTATCCAGATGTTTAAGAGAGAGTCCATCTCTGGGTGGTGACACCAGATGTGAAATTTTAAAATGATCTGGTCAATATTTTTTCCAAAATGCTACGTAGTTCCTAGAAAATGTTACGATCTCTAATGGCCTTTTGCATGAACCACCAAGTTCTTGTGTTTCCTTGTTTTGCCAAATGAGGGTGTGGATGAGCATGCCTGTATCTGTGAGACGGAAGAGTTTCATGGTGCATTGACACTCCAGAGTAAGTGAGATGTTTTAAGAAAATGTCTGAAAAATAGAATTTAAAACATCAAGTCTGTTTTTGCTGTGAACAAGAAAATATTCGAGAGTCTGAAAACAAGTGAATACTCTGTTAGGTTGCAACAACATCGTGCAGGTTATAAGGAAATATATGATCATGTGACTGCCATAAGTTTGCAGTTAGACAGCACTTCGTGATCTTGCATGTATCAGAAACACTTGAGTTCCTGGCAGTTTTTTTTTTACTGTAAACATCTGGGCCTGGTTGGATTTATTGCCCAGATGGACAACAAGAATGAGTCCAGTTTCGCTGTGATGGAGATCTCTTTCTTTTTTTTTTTTTAACTGATTATTACATACCTCTGCGGAGAAGCAATCAGGAAAATATTTGAGAAGGGCTGAGATCGGACAGAAAGAAAAGCTTTGAACAGGACCAAAATGTGTTTTTGATCAAGATAAGGGTGTGTGTGTCCGTCCATGTTGGCGTGATGGAAGGTGTAATCTGATCGGCATGTGGGGTTAAATCATCGGTGGGAGAGTAAGACGCTTTTCAAAGAAAATATCAGATTAGATACAATCCCAGACGTGTGTAATCTAAACACAACTCCCTCACTTTCAACATAACTTAAATGTACCACTTTGATTCTAAGAGATGAATGATGTTAAAGCAAATAAACAGATTTCCTCCATGATGAAACAGACTGAAAGATTTCACTGTGAACCCTTCATGAAAAGATTGGCGGTACTGGCCCATGCTTCTGTCTGCACAGTGAATCGTTTCAGACGTCTCAATCAAACTTACTGTAAGTTGTATCTTCACACAGAGTGATTGTAAAGCCTAATGATGAAAGGTGGAGATGACAGACTTGTTACCTCGCATGCTGAAACAGTGTGGTGTGTATGTGAATATGATGGAGAGTAAAAAGGGAAATGAGGCACAAAATGCACAAAATTCCAGCTTGTTCATGCAAAAATAACCATTAAAGATTTATAAAGTTAATCTATAATTCAGCTTTAGTATGATCATTTCATAAAGGGCCTTTCATGCAATCTGTAGGATGGGCACTTTTAGGCTACAACTCTTTCATGAAGCATATTCTACATTTGACTTCACATGTTGCCTCTACTTGTAAGATAGGGCTTTATTCTCTAAAACAGGATGACTAAACTTTTTCAGGATCTATTGGCATAGGACAAATGCTCCTCTGTTAGCCGATGTGTGTAGTAGAACCAGTTTTTTGTTGCTCTTTCCCCTACAGGGAACGTAACTCATAAAGCCCATCTTCTAACACGAGTACACTCCTCTCTGAGAAATTCTTCAGTGTAAACAGAGAAAAATGCACATAAACTTGAAGAGAAGCGCTGGCCAGCAGATGAGGAAATTAGGCTCTCGGGGAGAGATGGATGGACGTCGGGCTTAATGAAGACAGCATGTGCCTGGCTGCTCTCGATGTGAGATTATAATGACCGCTGGGAGAATCCACAGTAAAAAAAAAAAAAAAAAAAAGGGAGAGGAGGATAAATGCTTCAGAATGAAAAACGACTCTTTTACTTATCCATGTGGGGAACCTCATATTCTTGCTTTACATTTTAAGCCAATAATCATTGATTTCTTTAAAGATGATTGCAGTCCTACATTGGCTACTTCTCGATGAGACGGGGGGCCAGGAGGAATTGTGCGGCGGTGATAGTGTCAGGGAACCAAATCTGTGTGTGTCCTCCTGCGGGCTTTAATTGGTCTCATTGATCACACTGTTGAGAAATGTCAATGGACCCTGGTGTTACCTCCATTTAATGTCTCCCTCGGTATCGCGCCACGTGCCAGATGGAGTCGTCTCAGCTCCATATTTCAAAGCGCTGGTCTGATCCCTCCCCTCCCCTCCCCGCTCCGCCACAGCTCATGGCCAGAGGTAATGATGATGTGTGGTGCAGCAGTAAGCCATAACGCTACGCCCCTGGGACTCCCATAAATCTTAAGACTAGGACACATCCACCCATAACCCGGGGCATCCAATATCTCCCCCCTTTTTAACATCGGTATTTGTCACGTCTGGTTCTTTAGCAGGCAGCAGCGTCATTTTAAAATCTGACATTAGGCAGCATTAAAGCAGTTAAGAGGTGGAAATAAAAATCAGCAGATATATCAGACTTTAACATTGAAATATAAGAAGACTTTTATGGGACTACCATGCATGCAGAGTAAGCTGTATTAAATGTGGACAATTATATTGATAGCACTGCAGCCACTTATTTTTACTGTTATATTACAGTATATACTTCATTTGTTTGGTTTGGTTAAATGTTGTGTAAGGCAGATGAATATGACCTAAAGTGAGGAAAATAAATCACTTCACTAAGTTTTATTTTCCAGTCCTACGGTAGCTTTTCAATGACAGATATAAGAACAATAACTTCATTTTGTTTTTTTCCAAGTGAACCCTTCCCACTCTGAAAGTTAGCCCTACCACCGCATGAGGGAATAAGAAGGCCCCGCCCACTCAAGGACGCCGTGTCTAGAGAGTGTCATCGCAGGGGTTCAGCTGAAGGAGAAACAACAGACTGTCTTTCCTAAATAAACAAATATACTGTACAACAACCAAATCAACTGTAAGGTGCATATCCTTACTTGAGATTGATTGCAGAATCTTGTTTGCAGATGTCTTTCAGCACCAATCTGCTGCTCTCACAGGACAGGAGGGGCGGGGGCAGTGTGGAGGCAGGAGGGGAGGGGGGGCAGATGAGGGATGAAGGAGGCGTGTCTGAAGAGAGCATTTGTTTAGGTCTGAAAATCTGCTCAGAAAGTCGCATTGTAAGCCTTAAAGTGTCCAGTCTGTGAGTCAGAAGACCGATTGGACACTAAACAAAAAAACTAAAACCGAACAATCTCAGATTCCGGTAAATCACATTGAAGCTCAGACCGGATTGAACCTTGCTGTGTGTGTTTGTGTGTCAAACTACTGCAACTATTTTTTTGTCCTTCTTTTTTCAGATCTTTGGAGCCAATGATGTGGTCTGTACCAGGATTTATGTACGAGTGTAGCAGACGTCCAGGTCCTTCGGAGCTCAAGTTTCCTTCATGAAAAAAACTCTTTCAGTGTCTAACTGACGGGGTGAGGATTACTCAAATGACATGCAACGTCTCAAATAATCTGCTTTGACACAAAACAATTTGCACCTTTGTGAAAACAAACTTCATCTTCACTTTACCGCTTGTTTTCTCCCTTTGTATATAATTTTTCTAGCATTGGAAATTAAACAATCAAAGTATGAATTCTTGTTGTCTTTTTGTCCGTTGTTTCCTTCCTGCTTCAGGTTTTGGAAAAGTAGAAAAGACAAAGATGAGGTCTCAGCAGAAGACTCCCCTCGTTTATATGTGACCACGATGTAAAGCTTCATGTGTTTAACAAACAAAATGTAAGAAATGAAAAAAGAAGGTGGCCAACTGAGTTTCAGTCTATTCCAAGGATATTTTAATGCCAAATACCATACTAACACTCATGAACAACATCATAAAAGTCAAGAGAAGAGACAAATAAAACGAGGTACAAACAATGTTTTTCTATGTACAACCAGCTCTGCAGGACTTCCTGTGTTGTTCTGTATTAAACAGGAAATAGAAAAATAAAAACCCAGGACATACACTGTTCCAAGATTGTCTGTAGCTGCTTATGTTACTTACCATCGCTTTTAAGAGATGTGGACTTTGTTGGAAGGATGGATTCTGTTTTTTTTTCTCTCTTTCTTCACCTCCATGTTGGACAATTGGTGTGTTTGCTTCTATCCTGCTCATGTTAGTATCCAAATTTAAAATGAGAAAGGATCAGGCTGCTGTTCAAAAGTTAATGTAAGGTACATTAAATTGCTTAATTGTGGTTTTCCTCTGTGAAACATTTCAGCATTCAATGTGATAGTTATGTTTATTATATCAGACTTTTTCCTGGATATCTACTGAGCCCGTTTGAGGCTCATGGAAACAAAACTGCAGAGCGGGAAAGGCATAAAAATGCTTATTTACATCCCTCTTTGAAGGGAATACAACATTCACATTTGTATCTCACAAAGAAATACAAACTAATAGCTTTGATTAACTACGACAGATGGACTTATTGCTTTGCTTGTTTTGTAAATCCTTCAAACTGTACACAAGTCACATAGCTGACATTCACGTATAGACACACTATACACCAGTCGGTGTTTGTTGTTAACACCGCACATGAGAAACAAACACAGCGGCTGTACACTTTGTATAGTTGATACACTGAGTGAGCACTGAACCTGTCGCACAGATTCTAACCATTTTGGTCAAGTTTCCATACGGGTAAAGGTGGCCGTACTGTAAAGACTCCAGTACTTTGAAAAACAGACATCAACTGTACTTTTTTTTTAAAAAAGGGAAAAAAAAGGAGAAATCGCTGCTCAGCTACATTCAATCATCTTAAAACCACGAGTGAAACGGATGCCAAAGACTAAAAGTAGAAAAGCTCAGAAAAAGGTTTAAACACAGATAAAAACGTTTCTTTTTTTAACTAATCTAAAATGTAAAGGACAACACGTTGGACAGACCACAAAGGGAAAAAAAAGGTCTCATATCAACATCCTTTGGTAAAAAAAAAAAAAAAAAAAACTTTAAATGTTACACTTTCTTAATAAACTTTTCTGCAGACTCTACTTTAAGATCGATACTATGTGTTTTAATGTACGCTACTCATCACTGACATCTGATTTAAAAAAAAAAAGAAAAAAGAATCTAGATATAAACAAGATATTTACATAAGGTGTTTGGGCAGGTCATAAATTACTGTATATTATATCGTGCCTTATTGCACCTTTAACACCGAGAAGCAGAACATTCACAGGCTAAAGACGTTTACAGCTGGGAGCCAGATTCCTCTCCAATCTAACCATTCATCTGGTGACTGCAGTAACAGGTTGTTCTTGGTAGAGACAAAAACCTGAGGCGTTTGTTTGTATTTCATGTTAAATAATGAGCTGGTCCGAAAAAGGAATACACTTTTTTATAGTTAAGTTGCCGAGTTGTAGTTTTTGTGTTGTTTAAAATTGGTACTAATCCACAGTGAAGGAGTGCTTCTTTGTATACGGTGTAAAAATCTGTGCTTAATATACATAAAATAATGAGATTACTGAGACAAGTTGGTACTGTTAATATAGAAAACATCTATCGGTCATATGTCGCAAATTTTGCACTTTGAGCTCGATAGTTAGGACAAAGTTCCTGAATCAGTTTTCTAACATTCGCAGAAGTTGGGGAAATGTGTTGATTGATGACCCAAACATTTTGGCAAGTGAATCCAGTAACAGCAGGTTTGAGAATCCAAATGAAGCCACCGTGTATGTGAAGTCATCACTGGCAGTTTGTCGTGTAAAGACAGTTCATCTTTCCATTAGAGAGAGAGAGAGAGAGACTACAGTGTTCGGTACTTCACCCGGTACTTGTTCACGTTGAGATAGTGGAGGACAGCCGGGTTGCAGGTGGTGGTGCAGGGCAACAAGGTTTCTTGATCTTCTCCCATGAACCACCTACGGTTGGCGGCAGCCATGTCGCTGGTCACATGCTCCTTGGCCCAAGAGTCCAGCCAGACCTGAAAGCGCCTGTGCAGACGTGTGTGGACCCGCTGGTGGGACTGAAAGAGACCAGAACAACACGGCTCAGGTTCTACAACACCAGTCCAAAGTAGAACAACAAAGTCACAGGAGTTTAGGGGCTTTTCATCGTGATTGATAGTTCAGGGGAAAAGATAAATTAAAAACCAAGAGAATACAGCTCAGTAGTGAGACAAACATGATTGTTACATTATGAGCCAGTTTAACTGTCTAATGTCTGTGTTCATGCACTGCTCACAGAAATGTCTCTCAGTGTATTTCTTTAGCTTTCTTCACACATAAACAAAACTCCTGAACATTTCCTGAAGTGTCCGGGGTGAGCTGAATGTGTGAATGTAAACCTACACATTTTTCATCCTGACTTGATCCGGAATTTGTTCTGCTAGTCAGCTCGTCAAATGTCCACTTGAAGGCATGGTGACCCGATGTGTGAACACAGCAGCTTATCTATCACCAGGTATGCCAGTGTGTTCTTGTACATTAATGCGTTGATGATGTTCGTTCAACGTCACATAGCAATGACACAAAGTGAAAAAACAGTCATCATAGTGTTGGGTTAACCACCTTGGATTTCTACAACATCTTTTTAAATGATGTCCTGCTCCAGACGCTCCCCCCTAACAGACAGGGAATATATGTGAGTTACGTGTGTCAATAAGCCATTCAGGAAGATTGTAGTGACAGGCTGCCCAGACAAAATGTTCAGGAGTGCATGTGTGAAGCAGCTATAGATACTGTACAATCAACATATTACCTGTTAGTCTAGGAGGTCGACTCATGTTTTCATCTATGCTCTGTGACTGCCCACGTTATCTGCTTTTTTGTTTATCTTGCTGATCCTTCCTTGCACACACATCCTTAGTAGTATCTGTTCCATATGAACTTCCTAACACACTCTTCTGTGCTAAACGTTCAAATGAAAACGGATGCTCTTGTGTCAGAATTCAATTGAGAATGTTTCCCTACATGTTAAAAACTCCTCACAGAAGTTGTTGAACTGTAATAATCAATGTACACATTTTAACCCAGCATGACAAAACAGTCAAATATCCTGAAAAAGGTTGACTTTGAAGCTTGAAGGCTGAGTGAGAAAAACAGTATTATAGATCTGTATGCAGCATCATTTTAATGTTGTTAGTTTTGGTGACAGATTTCTCTTCCCACTTTTCAGAATTCTTAGATTTTCAGCCATCATCTTTAATTGTTCCTATTGACCCTATGACTATAAGTAACAGATTGAGCGCTGATTAAATCCAGGGTGTATAAATGTTCTGTTCTGTATTTACCTGGTGAGCTCGTGTGAGCGCTGTGTGCCTGTACATGTAGTCCTCTGACTTGCACACGTAGACCATCTTGTAGGAGTTGAGTTTGAACATGCACTCCACCTTTAGCTCGCTGCTGCCGTCCTGAGACTTGTCAGAGGGGCCCTTGGTCAACCTGTCTTTTTGCAGTCGCTCCCATCCTCTCTGGCACTTTCTTATCTGCCGCAGATTCCTGAAAGCCAAAACAAATACGAAGCGCGATGAATAAGACTGACGACAGAGAAACGGTCTGATTTACTCCACACATCAAAAAAGGGGTGCATCACGTTTACAGGGAAAGTTCCCACAAATTTCCAACATCGGTTCACCGTTTTATTACCAATAGTTTTATTACCATACAATTTCATGTTCGACAATGTGATTTCAAAGCTAGGCAATATGATCAGGCACATGACATCAAGCTAATTTGAGAGAGTATAGTAAATTTGAGAGGACTGTCCCTTTAAACAGTAATTTGGAAACCCATGCATTGCAACTCACCGAGTAACAGAATTAGAAAGGGAGTCAAATCATTCGTGGGAAATGTGGATCTATAAGAGCAGCAGAGGCAGCAGTCGTGATATTTCTGTACAGTGCACTTTCATTGCACAGCCACAAAAGTTCAAATGTTATATCTTTGACAAACATATTTTCCTCACTGGAAAAGTATCCTGATTTTGTGCAGGTAACAAAAATGCAATAATTCACCCCACCTGAATGAAAGTTTTAAATGTGTACTTACCACTGAGGGTACAGGTGAGCGGGGACTGAAACCATGAAGCATATTTTTACATTCAGGGCTCCACTTTAAAGACATGACAGGGAGGCCAATTTAAAGTCAAAACTGTTAGAAACAAACACTAGAAAATTCGCTGCCTGATCGAAAACCAATCAAAAATATGAGCTGAGGATACTTTGATGTGCACATACTTTCACCCACAATGTACAGAGTGTTATGATCATGAGATGAAGACCCAACACAACTTGAAAAAGAAACTGCTGGATTTTCCCCCCTAACCTCCATTGAAGTGATTTTTTTAAGGGTCTTTTGCCCCTTTTTTTTTTTTTTTTTTGCTGCTGATCTCTCATAGATTCAATGAAAAATAAAAGAAGGACACGATGTGGGTGAGCCCACTGATAAATCAGTCAGGTACCAGATTTATGCAATGGGTTAAATAAGAGAAAATCAAGTTTTTTTTGTGTTTTCTTTTTTAAAAAGCTCCTTTCCAAATGTTTATGGTAATGGACAGCCATCTCAAAGAAACATAAAGACAAAGAAATCACTTAAAAACAGTGACAGGCCCTCATGTGCAACACTCATCTGTAGCTTCAGACCAGAGCCAACACAACCATGTCTCCATGCACAGTTCTGAGGTGTGAGGAAAGAAATACACCAACATGAAAATACAATTTAGACAATCATTTTATTTACAAACCCTACTCCTCTGTACAAGTGTTGCAGACAATGTGCTTGACCAGAGTTTTTAAAAACTTATGAGCACTACTTTCTGTCAAACCAGTGGAAAAAAACTGCTGTTGCAACAAAAAGGTTGCAAGGGGAGTGCACTGTTTCCACTGAAAACTATTACAAACATAACACTTAGTATAACAGACTTCAACAAAATGAATATTTGAACATTTACATTTTCAAACAGTGATTAAGTCACGTACAGGACCTTTAATCTGAATACAATCACAAAAAAGGGCATAATAAGGTAGAAAAGGAAACTGTGACTCTACTGTCCTGTCATTACAAAGTCTTTTAGGTCAAACACAAGAGCTTCAGTCTCTCAAACACATATCAAAGATGTTGGAGAATGATGGAAATCAAATGAAAAAAAAAAAGAAGAGAGAAGTGAAACCCATTTGTTTTGCTTTAAATTTGTGCAGTCGATTACTTTTGTCCTTACGTCACACAATGAAAACCATTACTGATGTCAATACAATGAGAATAATCCGACCAATGATTTCTTATGGCTGTCTGCTAAAGTGGAAATTCAAACCAATGCTCAAGCTGAAACCAGTTTAAAAAACCTCACAATAATAAATAAAATTCCCGTTAAAAAGGAACTGAATCAATGAATAAATAAATTCCATTATTTTTTTTTTAAAAGTTGGCCATGTAAAGTGCAAACTTCCATGTGAGGCATAAGCCACAAACTGAAAATGTTCACAGCCAGAGACTGGTAAGTGATAGGAGGGCGTTCAGGCACTGTCAGCACTTCACAGTAAGTGTGGAGCAGTGCTTTTTTTTTTTTCTTTTTTTTTTTTTTAAATCAGCCTTTTCAAACCCTGGTCTGCTTCTAAAAAAGAAAGAGCTCTAATGCCCAAAACTGGTGTGATCAGAAAACGCTTCTGAAGTCAGGCTTGTGCTGCTGTTCCTGTCTCTGAAAAAAAGGGGAGATGTGTTTGGCAGCTGGTTTGGCTTTGCGACAGTGGAGTGGCTGCACAGCTGACTACAGTGTTCAGACAAGAGGGAGACATGGCTGGGGCCTCACCTGGGCAGGAACACCGGCTTCTGGGCAAGATGCTCCCGTAGCTCTGGGGATGCAGAATCCGAGTTCAGGTATCTGCCCACGTAGTCGGACCACCTCTGTGAAGGAAAACATAGAAAAACATTTTATACCATGGTTAATTAAAGGAAGAATGTACAACTTTTTACATATAAACACAGCAGAGATCAAGTGTCTGTAAATGTCTCTCTGAGTCATGACTGTCTACAATGAGTGAGAAGCGTGAGTCTCGCTGGCTGTGTTGTTGTCAGAGCCGTGTTTACATCACGTTTCCATGGACGAGACGGACTTGCGTATAAAAGCTGTTTTAGTCAATAGAATAGAATAGAATTACTTTATTGATCCCAAACTGGGAAATTGTGGAAAGGACTAGAGAAAAGAAGAATAACAAACTCACTGCTTATTTGGATGTCAAGTAAGTGTCTTTGGATCTCGGCCATTCTGTGTCAATGTATGTGCAATATGACGCTATGAGTTAACCAAAGTATGCTAACATTAGCCTGGTAACATAACAATGCAGGCCACAGGCAATTGAAGCTAGAGCAAAAGACAATTTTGTCCGCTACTTAATGGTGTTTAATTATGATGCGTTCTAATTGATAACTCCTTCATGTGAACACGAATGGAGGGGGGTTGGAAGTGTGTCGCTGGAGGAGAGCGGAGGCTTCAGAATAGTGGAGGTGTCCCCAAACAGCAGTTTGTTTTGGTTTAATCCTGGTGCTAAAGGGCGACATCTACTGGATCAAAAAGTCACACATTCTTCCTCCCTCCAGAATATGACACAACTGTAATCCAGAAAAGTTAAAAAGTTGTGGTACATATACATAAAATTATGATTTTTTTTTTCACTTTAGGTTTGACATCCAACTGAAGAGACATTAAATAGAGCATTCTGAATTAGCATTACGTCCCTGCTTTTTTGGACTGTGGGTTACAGATTAATTCAAAATACAATACTGTGAAGAGCCTGAAAATCTGTACCATCTGCCAAAACAAGATTATAACAGATGTACATGTTCAGATTACGTCTTTTAGCCATTTGTCACAAATATAATCCATTTACCTTCATATGATCTACATCAAATAAATGCATGTTGATAATGGTCTGTGCTACATTAAGAGATCTGACATCTTTACTGAATATCAAAATAGATTTTTCGGCCTATTACCTGTAGATGACTACTTTTAGAGGACAGGATATGAGAAAGAAAATGAAATCAAAAAGAAAAGCAAAACAACTCAACACAGGGTCACGCAGGCTGAGACGTCATAGGTGTACAAAAGAAACTGAAAACTCAGTATGCTTCAGTTTTAATATTGAATGCGTCTTACCTCTGCCTCCGCTGGCTCATCAGAGTTCTCCTCCTCTGTGTCCAGCAGCTCCATGGCCAGACTGATGGATCCTCTGCTCTTTAGGAACATCAACTGGACAAAACACAACAAGCAAGTTAACTCTTACATACTGTTGGTATGAGGGAGATTCTGAGCAGGGTCAATGTGAAGGCATAGAGCATGAACAGTATGTAGGTGTTAAGTAAACAGTTTAGCCTCGCTTGCTTTATCAACAGCACCCTTAAGGCTCGACTCACCTTAAAGCAGTTCTCATCGGACATGAGCTGCTCTGCTTTGCGCTGGTAGGCCCCTTCTGCTGTGGCCCTGGACGTCTGCGTGGACAGTGTGCCCCCAGTGGCTTTATTGGCACTTTCACTCAGGTACATGTCGGTAACACGAGAACAGACATCGTCGGTCACAAGGTGCTGGAGCTGTGAAGGCAACAGGTTCAGAATGAAACAGCAACAATTGGAGTTTTAATGATGTGAACTTAATGACTGAAGGATCAAAGTAGGGCTGTCATGATACCAGACTTTTAAGCTTCACAACATCGATGATCGTTCCAATACTACAGCAACAGAAACAGAAGTCCTAAGCACCTTAATGTTTGATGTTTCTTGTATATAATTACTAAAAACCAGAGGCGAACTCGTCTGAATTGCATATATAAACTATGTATTTTTCTCGCAGCAGTTTTAGGTTATTAAGATGACTGAGGATCTGTAGTTTTCTTTAAAGCTTCGGTACTTTCAAATTCAGTCAATCGTCAAAATAACAGCGATTGTTGTTTTATAACTCATGCTATGAATATAAAAATCTTTAAGCCGTATTACAAACAGTAGAAAGTCAAAGTGCTTTGAAGTGTTTTTGTGCGATATAAATTAGAGCGGATGATGTGAAATTGAATGTTCTGACCTGCCGGACAATGCTCTGGATGAGTTTGTCCATGGTGAAGGCAATGTAGGCGTGAATAGTAAACATTTCCCTCAGAGAGTCCTCGTACTGAATCGGCTCCATGTTTCCATCCAGAAGATTACGCACCATTTCCAGAAACACAGAGTAGTAGTCCTCGACATCAACGTCCACTGCAGGAAGAAAAAAATAAAGGAAAAGTAAGGATTTATGTAAATGATACAAAAAAAATTACACACCATGTGGTTGTGTAGTGGAATCAAAATATTTTAACAACAATGAAGCTGCAAGATGAACCAAAACTCAAAGACATTGTGTTCCTGTCTCACTTACTGGGCTCTTTCATTTTTAGTTGGATTGCTGGATTTTCATTTTTCTCCCTTTTGACCCCCAACACCTCTCTTTCCCAATCTCTCTCTCGGCCGTCCTCCTCTATCTGCTTCTCCGCTTGCCCGTAGATCCGCAGCAGACGAGAACAAAGGATGTGGTGAAGACGAAGGAAGATGTACCAATAATTGTTCACATAGAACATGTTGTAGGCCTCATCTGTGCCCCGCAGCTTCTGAGCCGCCGTGTTACTGAAGAGGAGTTTGGACTTTGTCGGGCTGCTGCCTGGCAGGCCGTTATGCTTCTTGGGGGCATCTTGATCCATCTCCATGTCGTCTTCCTCCTCATCCTCCTCCTCCTCCACATCGGAGAGCTCACCTCGCCTTGCAAACAGCAGGTCAGGGATAAAGTGGTGGATGATCTGCTTGATCTTGTACTTGTCTTCTTTCTGGATGCCCACCTGTCTCTTGACATGGTGGATGATCAGAGCAGCGGCGTCCTCCAGGATTTGGCTGTCCTCGTAGGTCACAGTCATGTGTGGGCCGCTTGGTGGGGGCGTGGCAGCTTCCTCTGATGCTCGCTCCTGTCGCTGTGAGACACAGACAGAGAGAGATACAAGGTTATTCTCTTCAAAGAAAAACATTTTTCTTTAAGAAAAAGTTCTGCCAACATGAGCGAGCCCCATTTTAAGTTTTAGAAAAACAACTTGAACTCCATTGTGGAACGTAAATTCTGCATCAGACGCACAACAAAGAGACGATGTGTGTTTGTTTCTGAAATATCAATCAGTATTTAGTATTTTAAAGAAAAAACGTTTCCTTACATCGTCGTAGAGCATCTCTATTTCATTCAGTAACGTCTTTGAGCGCAACACTTTGGTGTCATTCTGCTTGAAGTTGATGCCTTGATGGTCGAGGGATTTCAGGTAATACTTTTCATTCTGCTCCCGCCAGATTTTGTTGAAGCCTCTCTGAGCTTCTCTCCACTCCTCCTCCTTCATTTTTAATCTGAAATAATCACACACAAAAAAAAGGATGAACAACCTTCACTTGTATAAATCTCAGAAAATACAAACAGCTAACAGAAGAAATTCAAATCACATTATTAACCTTTTCAGCACTATGGGGACGGACACAGCTGGGTTCCTCTTGAGCCCATCGATGATGTCGTGGGCTTTGTCTCCATATATCCTCTGGATAGCTTTGCGATGAATGACCTCTGAGGAGCCGCCCATTGTGTTGTCCAGCTTGAAGCGCAGCTGCTCCTCAGCTGACATGCGAGAAAGCCTCCGCTGCACCGTCTCCAGGGCTCGTATCGTGGCCAGGTTGGCTTCCAACACAACATCCAGCTACAGGGGATAAAAAAAACAATGACAGTGAAATGATTAAAGAACTGTTTCCATGTATGGCTGAAGGTGGCAGCTGCAGCTTTTTTAATTGGATATCTAAATCTATCTTTGTGTACTTTGGACTCCAGACCAAAGAGCGACAGAGAGCGAGTGCTGCATAGAAGACACAACTTTAGAGTATTTCTCACCTCAAAGCGCTCATCCTCACATCTGTAAATGTGCTCCTCATATTGAGTCTTTTTGGAGCTCACAAATGTAGAATCCTCAGACCATGATGGAAATGACACCCAGGTGTCGTTCAAAACCTGCAACAGGACATTCAGTTCAATACAATTTGGATATTAAACAACAATGTTTGATTATTAAGCAAACTTAAAGAGCTTTATTAATTATTCTGAACTGTTATGACGAGTTATTTCTATGTCAAAAGCAGAGGATTTCAGGTTAGCCTTATTTGTGGGGAAAATGTGAGTTTACGTGCAGCAATTAAACACAACACAAATTCCTTCTCGAGTGCTTTGTTGAGGCCAAATACATTAAAAGAGCACCCTATCTGGTATCTCTGTTAGCTGAGAATAATCAGTTATGACAGAAACTCCTGTATTTAACAGACTTCCTTCAGTGACTCACCTCTCTGCACAGCGGCGTCCTTCCTGTGCACTTGGGTTGCTGGTAGCTCTTGGGCAGTGCTCTATAGCTGGACCCCAGCCTCTTACAGGAGGCATAGTCAATCTCCATGGCAATGCCCTCCGTTGCACGCTCTTTAGGTAAACTCTCTGCATGGCTCGACTCCCCGTGAAAAGACTCTCTGTAGCCCAGGAAGTTTTTAAACCACGTAAAAAGCTCCGGAAATTTTCTGTCAATCACAAGACATGTGAAATTAGCAGTTAGAAGTGAAGAGACAGAAGCATTGTGTATTATTAGCATTTTTTTGAATATAAAATCCATTTGACATTATATCAATAGCCAAGCTGGTGACTAACATTTCTTGATGTTACATCAAAATAAAAATCAACATGTTTTTGCTCATTGCACAAGACATCTTTCAACAATATTAACTGTGTAAGAATGGAGTAATCATTTAAGTCGATAGTAAGAAGTTCACTGTGTACAGAAAATAAAGCTTTGTCAGCTGTAGGTGTGTGTGTAGCTTCAGGACTGGCCGACAGTGTGCATGTTTAATCTTACCCAAGAAATGGGATGACCAACTGGACCAGCTCGGCACGCGAGATTACTTCCTGGTTGAAAATGTGAAGACACCGCAGGAAGTTGTCGTAAGCCTCAGAGCTCCGAAGAGCCTTCTTCACCTGTTCACATTTAACAGCGATGAGAGAAAAAAAAACAATGCCAAAATTATGTTTTAAAGAAAACTCTGATCTTGTTGTTATGAAAACCTTGCATCTTGTTATTGGAAGACTTAAAAAAATCAGTACTAATAGAAAACAAAAAACAATACTGACCTTTTCAAAGAACATGGTTTCAGTGCTGGTGCTGTGTTTGCTGACATCAGTCAAGCCGTGGTCCTTCCCCATTATTTTGGGTTTCTTCTGAGAGGGAAAGAAGACAAGGCAAAGTTGGTTTTTGTTTCAGACTCTAAAAACGTAATTAGTGTGAAGTAAAAGTTCCATTGAAGAGAAAATTGTATTTGGTTTGGTGTCAAAAAGACTATTATACAATGTCTGGTAAATCAAGCCACAACTACTGCAGCCCTGCAATCATCCAATCCTCATTAGAGTTTAGGTTTTGTGGAAAGTGGTAAGTCCACTTGATTATCATTTTGGAGTCTGTTGCATGGTGTGGATGCTGCTGGACTCTATGTGTTAGTAGTTTTAAACATCAAGTCTGTGGTCATGAATATAGATTTTGAACAGATTTCCTTTGCAGCATACTCACATATTTAAATCTAAATGTTGGTATGATGCAAGAAGGGAAAAAAAAACAGAACAAACATACAATGAAGTGGTTTGTACCTTGATAGGGGGCGTGGCTCCCACTCCACCGGGTCTTCTGATTGGCAGTCCGTTCTGACTCAGCCTCTGTTTGTTGTTCAGTAAGGGTCTCTTCACTGTGCCGCCATGGTCGTTACGTACAGAATCTGCCCTGTCCGGGGTGGTTTTGCCCAGCAGCTGAGAAGAGAACTACATCCCATCATGAATAAAGCCAAATAGATAACCGGTATCATCACAAGCAATCTGTTTAAATACGCTCAACCTTTAAAGCAGCTCAATTGAATGAGAGACGGTGCGGGTAATAAGTAGAGGGAACAAATGATTCAGTATTCTGGCATTTTAAACTGTTTTTATCATTTCTCATACACAATACACAGTGAATAGTGTGAACCAGAGCTGCCAAATACAGCCAATCAACTCCTTTAAAATAAACACCTGAGAGCTAATGTATTTGTTTTTACTGTTTTTGGACTTTTGTATAAATAAAGTTATAATAACAACAGCAACAATAACGAGTAGTAGTAGTTATTATTATAGGGGGGAAAAACAATCTTTAAAAGCATTGTTGGACATTTTCAGGGAGAAAATAAATTCAGTCTATGAAGGTGCTAAAGACTTACCATTGAGCTGTTTGCATCGGGGAGGAACTGTCCAAACTCTGAGAGCAGATCTTCTTGGTTCTTAAAGAGTCTTGCCACCTGAGTGTAGACCTCCTGCTCAGTCAGGGCTGGGGTGTAGTTTCCTCCTGCCTCTTTAGCATTTCTTTGTTCTTTCTGGAAATTGTATCATCACACAAAAAGGGATGGTGAGATTAAAACTCACACACTTGCAGCTGGGTACTGATAACATGTTTCTGCTGTATTCCCTTTTCATTCGGGTATATTGTCTTACCTGGTATGTGTGCAAGATTTCCAGGAAGGCCTTGTAGATGTCTGGCTGACCCTGGAAACGGTTCTTAATCTTATTGACGTAATTGATAGCGTGGTTGAACTCAACAGGCTGGTTGTTCTGGAGAGGTGGTGCACCGGACGGCGTGCTGCTCACGGGAGTGTGGGACTGGACCGAGGGTGAGCGCGGTGAGGCGTAGGATGGGATGGATGGGTTTGGCTGGCTGGTGGGTGTGTGAGCTGGAGACTGAATTGGCTATTTGGATTGACAGAGAAGAGCATAGGCATCTCAAACATGGAAGGAAACATTCAGCTTGGCATGCAGAGAAGGCATGTTAGGAACATCTCTGTGACAATTAATAAAATAGTGATGACATTCAGTCTGTGAAAGGGGTGCAATAAGGTAGGAATATGATCTATAATGCGCAGTTTAGTGGACCAATATTGTCACTGGTACTCTACCTTGCTGGTTTTATTCGGAGCGGGTTGGGCGGAGACGGGTGGAACTGCGGTGGTGGTAGTTTGTGTGCCGGCCTGTGGCAGACTCGGGTGCTGCTGGTGGCTCACAGGCTGGCTGGATGCTCCGCTTACAGGAAGGTTCTGAACAGAAATCCCATGCGGGGTGATGTAGTGGATCTGACCTGGTGTGGTCACATTGACTAGATCGTTGGTTTGAACCTCAATCTTATATCCAGGTGGCAAGAAAGTATTAAAACCCATGATGAGGTCTGGGTGGCCCTTGAAGAGCTGGGACACACGGTTGATTACTCCAGGAGTGTCTATGCTGTAGTAACACAACGAATGACACAAATTACACACCACAGAGTTGGTTCTGCATGTCACCAACGTTTTCAAACATGATGTCGAGAAAACTCAAAAATGAAATTACCTCTGGGACTTGAACTCCTTCATAATATCAAGGAAATCATTATAAACTTGCGGCTGGTTTCCAAACTGAAGCTTCACTTGATCCAGATAGGACAAGGCGTCTTCAACCTGAAAAGTGCAGAATGAAAAATGATTTGTAGTCCTCCACTATGTAACCACTTAATTCAGCTAAATGATATAGCGTGCAAACATTTGGCCCAGGTGGAAATCTTTTGATACACATTTGTAAATATATATATCGAAAGTCTGTGTATTCGGGGTGCAGATGGCGTATCTGTTAGGTCGGGCCCCATGTGCGGAGGCTGTAGTCCGACTGTAGCCCGAGTTCAAATCTGACCTGAGGCTCTTCTCCCGCATGTCCTTCCCCAAATTCCTACTCTAGCCACTGTCCTATCAAATAAAGGCAAAAAGCCCCTCAAAATAATCTTTAGATTGAAAAAAAAGTCTGAGTATTTGTCCATGTGGCTGTACCTTTAGCCGCTGAAACTGCTGTTGTCCTTGGGTTGAAGTCATGGGTGCTGATGGATGGACGTGTCCTTGGACCACTGCAGGACCCTGGGACTGAACTGCCAGGCTGTGTGCATGGGGACCAACATGAGGTGCAGTGTTGTTGTGTCCGTGTGCATGTCCACTTGTGCTCTGAGGCATCGTCGGCACCTTTATAGGAAGAAATTATAAGAATTTCAGGATTAATAAATCTGACAGATAACCATGCCCTCAGTGGGGGTAACAAAATGTTTAGTGCTGTGTCTCAACCCAGATGCTTCCTTTAGTACTCCTTAATAAACAGCGCAGTTAACGCCATGAACTTTCTTGTGTATGAATTTTAACAGGGTGGTGTGTTCTTAAATCGAACAAAGCAGTTATGCACTTAGTCAAATTCTGTGGCAGTTATTTCATCTAACACTATTTTGATAGCATTTAAACCCACTAGAGAACTATTGGCCACAAGAGTCGCCCAAAATAAGTTCAGTGTGATTAACTCACATCTCTTCAATTCAATTTCGTTCGACTATAATCCGTTTAAGACTTTGAGCAAAATGATTTGTAGACGTCTGATTTGTATACAGGACTAACAAACTAAAAAAAATATGACTGGAATTTATACGTGGTGAAAACTCTGACCAAACACAACCACAATCACATTGATACCATCTTACCATTACCTGGTAGCCTTGGGGGAGGGAATACTGGATTCCAGTGGATGGCTGCATGTTGTCTGCAGCTGCCTCTATCACAGTCTGGGCCGGGGCAAGGGCCCGGTGCTGGAAGCTGTCTGCTATTCCTTGAACTGGGGGGCGGCGTGATTGCTGTTGCTGGGGCGCAAATATTGGTTCCTGGTCCTCCACACGCCTCTTCATTGTATAAACATACTCAAAGGGGCTGAAGTGGACAGAGGCAGAAAGACAGTAAACAGTCTGTTTGGTTCGAATCAGTCTGAGACCTTTACCAACGTAATTAGTTGAAGCGTTCTGTAAGAGAGAGCGCTCTACTCACAGTTATTTTGCAGTAAGAGAGAGGGCAAAGAATTTGAGGTTGACATTAATACTAACAACAGTTAGCATATATAGTTTCTATTTGTTTGATGTATAGAACTTCAGGATATTACTGTTAAAATTAAGAACAACCAAAAAATCTTAACACCCTGAATTACTACTATATGCTCTAAATCTTTCTGGCAAACAGGTTTCTCCACTGTAATTTGAGACATGGCCTGAGACCATTCAAGCTTGTCCCCACACTTATTCTTGTGGCAGTCTTACCCGCAATTTACACAAAGTCTGAGCACGCTGCGTTTCTGTCAGCGCCTGACCCACTGGTTCCATTTGTGGAACACAGCAGAGTGCAGCCATGAGTAGCTGTACACACGGGTTCACAAGATCACATGAGAACTACAAGATCATGTGGGAATCAAAAGAAAAACATGCAAACAACATGCTGGTTTGTCTTTCTAAGGTCGATTTATTGTTGAGCCACTACCTGTTTTGACGTAATGTTCATAAAGTAATGAAATATACAATCGGGGGTCGGTATTTTGTGTTTTATTTTGAAATCGACTGGATACTCTGTGCGATTCCTTGTCTGACTTCCTGTCCAGGTTGACCTATTCTGTTCAGCTTGATGCATGCTCTGTCAAAAAAATAGACTCCAAAAAAATAGACTTATGAGTATTTGGAACGGAGTGGCGCTGCTGGTACGCTCCGGAGATGGACCACAGCACATTCTGTGGAAACACAATCATTGACTAGAGTGGAAACGAACGGCGCCGTATTGCACAGCTCTGACAGAATATGACTTGCATGCACTACTTACTTAACTAAAATGAAATACTTTAACTGCATGAAAACATTTTTAAAGTTTCACAAAAATGTCAAATTCAAAAACTGTCTGAGATGATGATGGGATCTATAGTGCTTCAGAGGAACTTTTAGTCAAACATAATAAAATAAAACATATCATCATGAGTATCACACAGATGCTGAACAACAGAAATTATCAGGACTGTCATTGAAAGTAAATAAAAATGAGTAAAGAGCCAAATCTACAAGCTCTGAACAACAGTCAGGAGGCACAGTTAAATGTTTGGACCACAGAATGCGACTTTTAAACAAATGACCTCATAATTATAAAATCAAGTTTCTCTCTTTTATAATAATTTGACAATGTAGTCAAAGGAGTTTGATGGTGGTTGAAAGAACTAACATTGTTGGGAATATTTTCCCATACTCTGCTTTCACATGACAAGTGACAATATTATATTTTCAATTCTTGCAGTACTTTAAAAAATAACTTAATTTGGCAATATTATTACAATTTGAAAAGTATTTCACGAAATGCTTGTCCCCAAAGACATGCTGTCATTGTTCAGCAGAATGGCTGTGGCAGCAGGTTAGGGACCGTCTTACAAGTACTATAGCAGGCATGGTCATAACAAGTTTTAAGCATTATAGACAATTCTAATGAAAATGTTAAATTTGTCTGTCCTGTAATTGAAATGATGTTTTTAACCGAGTAAACCAATATGTATAAATTAAATGTGTAATATTTCAGAATTTGATCTCATTGCTATGTCTAAGCTCCTTTCTACTTTTCAGTTTACAACTTAGGGGGGCTCTTATCTCTACCTGACGAAACATTTCTATTTAAGAACATACGGTATACATTTTCTGAAACTTCAAAATTATAACAGACAGGCTCTTAAAACATTAGCTCAGAATACCATCTCTGATAAAGTGCATGTTTTTTTTCATACAGGTCAACATCTGTTGTTTTCATGTGTGCTTTGATTGAATTTACATGTTTTATATCTGAATTCACACTTTTTTAGCAGATATTTTATGAGGAATCTGTATGTAAACTATTGATACAAGATTTTTGTTTTTTTATTCATGCAGCTGAGGAAAGAAAATATAGAAATATATAACCCACTACCTGTCCACACTGTCATTGGATTGTTCAGTGACTTAGAAAGAAAAATCTTTGTGGCTCTAAGCCAGGGGTCTCCAACAGGTAGCTCGGGAGCTACTGGTAGCTCGCCTATAGGTTGACCGACTGTGTTAAAAATAAAAATCTGACGACGGTAAATGCACCTCTTCCCACTATTAATATATTTGGCCCATAAAAACAAGTATGAAGTACTAATGTTTTCTTGGACATTGATGTGAATTTAAGATTATTGACAAGCATTGGCTTATTGCAATTTCACACATAGAATAGATGTTTATTGCCATTTGCACAGGTACAGGACAGTACAGGTACATTGGAATTCTTGTGCGTTTCTCCCTGAGTCAGCTTCTACAAAAAAAGTAAAAATTATATATAAAATAGAATAGCATTGTAAGAAAAAAAGAAAGAGTACAAAAAAGTAAAAAATAAATAAGTTGTACATGTACAAACAGCAGCTTAATTCAGCTGAGCTATGTAAATAAAAGCAAGCGATTTGATGCAAGTCACTTTCATTTTTTGAAAGTAGCTCTCAGATGAAGAAAGGTTGCAGACCCCTTGGTCTACGCACACTTCCTACACGTGTATCGAGAGAAGTAATTTAGTGACACTCCCTAAGCTGACGTCATTGCAGTCGTTCAGAGCTCTCGCAGCCCATTTCAGGAAAACACAGCCGGCAGAGCGTCGACGGTCTTCAGTCGCCCAAATATCGTCTCTGTCGCACATCCGGTTTCAAATATTATTATCGAAACGCGAAACAAAAAATGTCCAAGACAGTGAACGACGAACGACGGCGAAGTTAGTCGACTAAAGCGCTGCAAAAAATAAGGTGTAACATGTTGGGGATGACAGTGAAGAAGGCGCTGTAGCCTCATCCCCTCCCCCCTCTCTCTCTCTGACAAACACCGAGCTTAACACCATCCGCTCTCCGTCAGCCCTCCGCTTTCTCTGACGGCGGCTTTTCGTCTCAGCTCCAAGTTATGAAGCAAGAAAAGATAACTTTTACCACCTGCAGACTTTTAAAAAATCAGACAGTTTAAATAATAATGTGACTCTCGGGGGTCTCTGCTGGTCGTCGGGACTTAAAATAAAAGAGTTAATAAACGTGTTGGCCGAGGTGAGGTTAGTACGCTGTCAGGGCGACAACAGCTAGGTTTCAAACAAACGCGACTGATTAAATAAATAACCATTATGTGTATTTTTTTTTCTTCATTTTGTCTTCGCTTTGCTGGGCAGGTCAGGAAGAGCTAACAAGCTAACGTTAGCCTCTTCATAGTAACGCTTCGACAGAAATACATTTAACTGAAGCGTTTGATTTGTTTCCCCCACATCCCAGTTATGATTGTCTCCTCGCCGGTTTTTAAGTTTAAGACATTCAAATTTAGTGAAGCAGGATTTAACTAGAAGCGAATCTGCATGTTTCCAAGTCTGCTCAGAGTTAGCATGTGAGCTAATTCATGGTCGCCGCTTCGCTCGCTAGCTTCAGATGTTAGCCGGAATAACTTGTTTTTTTTGCAGCAAGCTAACGTGGCCGCCGCTGAAACGACACGTTATACGTCGTTATAAGATGAGAAAACACTTACATATTTTATCCTCACAGCAAACCGACAGGGGTTAGATTGCTATTTCCTCCGCCCGGCAAGGTTATATAGGAGCTAGCCGAATGCTACGATAGCACAACAACCGACCCCCATCAGCACAGGGGCTAACAAGCTAGCAGCACTTCAACTTACCTCGCAGGACTACCGCCAGCAACGATTAGTCACACCGGTGTACCAGAGCCCGATCAGGAGACCGCTACTTGTGCATTCACGGGGCCGTGACAAAAAGTGAAGTTTGGAGAGGTGGTCGCAAATGGAAAATGTCAAAAAATGAAATAGTTCGTAAGAGGCTACGTCGCTAACAACAGTGTATGTATGAAGCGGTGTTCCCTGAACATAGGGGCGTGGCTAACATGAAGGCGGGCTAGGCTCCTCCCACTCCGAGCGGGGATTGGTCCGCTCTTCAAAATGAAAACAAATACACTTAAGGCAGTGAACCAGTTCATATTTTTTTGTACTTGGTTTTGTACTTTAGTGTAGTTTTATCTGTTGCTACACAGCCTCCATCTTACATCAGAGTTTGAGACTTTTATTTAACACTTTCCATACAACTTAAAACATATCTATGCAACAGACAATACGAGCAAGTCAGGTCTCCAAGTGCCACACATTGGAGATTTACCCATAAAAAATATTTTTCAAAATCTGACAACTCTTAAAAAAAAAAAAAAGACACATTATAAGCTCACCTGTGTTGAAATTTCAGGATCTAGTTCACTTGAAAACATTGTTAGTCATGTTTAAAGCTAGAAATAGATCCTTACCCAAAAATGTACAGAAGTTGTTTGTATTTAATGAGGAGGATCATAGACGGAGATTTAATTATAAAAAAAGTCAATTTGCACGCACTACATTAAAACAAATGTGTATCTCAGTAAATGGAGTTAAATTATGGAATTCTCTCGATAATCATTTAAAACGCTGCTCAAGTATCATTCAATTTAAAATAATGTATAAAGAAAATGTTCTGGGAAATTATGAATGTATTGATTTAATCTAACTGATTGTATTTGATTGTTTCTATATTTTTTTTATCTATTTTTTGTTTTGTGAAAGAAAGAGAAAACAAACAGGTTAGCCATCTTACTCTGTTAAACAGTTTCTTGTGTTATTAGGAAAAGGGGGCAGGTATTATAAGTTTTCTTCTTCCTGCTCCTGTTTGCTCATGAACAGTGTTTCAGCATCATGAGAAAATATGTTTTGCTGTGTATTATGGTGTTGAAACCATACACTGAATTGAGCAAATAAATAAATCAAATATGAAATATGTGTTTCTTATGAGCAAGAACATACAACTAGTGAACACAACTAAGAAACTCAGCAGAGCTCAAGAAACACAATTGTACGACTTATTTTTTGATGCATTGCCCTTATTTTTAATGTTACATTTTTCATCCAATGGTACATTTTCAAAAAGTATAGCAGTGAAAAACAACACAGTAAGCTAATTAAGCTAATTCTTTTGTGTGACCATAAAGAGTGGGTTAGGAAAGCTTGAGAGCAGATCTGAACATCTTGACCAAATGACCTTGCAAGCCTACGCAATCACATACTGTATGCATCAGTTTTGTCAATCCTACAACCTTTTCATGTGAATGCCATGGAAGTGAGATGGAAACTTTAACTTAAGAGAAAAAGGACATGCAAACTTAGTTTTTGTATGACCTTGGCGTACAGGGTGAAATCAGTAATTCTACACACTGTGTTTTTTTTTAATAAGAACTGTCCTCTGTCTTTCCACAAGTGAAAGTGTTTATATAGTATATGCCTATGCCTAGTATATTATTTTTATCTTATCTTTATCTTTAAATATCTTCAAGGGTACAGACAGAACGGGACAAATCTATAAAGTTTTTTTTTTTTAAATAATCACACAGTAATCATCTGTAAATATATATATAAACAGTGTATGTAGTTTTTCAGTTTGTTCCACTGAAACAGAAACACGTTCTTGATAAAGTTCAACTCATGAAGACCCTTTACTGAATCTTTTAGATTATCCAATTGGCTTTAGATAAGCCAGGTGTGTAAACATGTTGTGCAGTGTTTTAGATAGTCTTCATTGATTCATCCCTTTTATTGAATGGAAACTTTATTTTTACTTGTTTCAGGTGAAGATTTAAAAGGTTCCTTGTATTGTCACTAAATTACCTTAAAACGGATTAATGTGATTTTTAATAATTATATTTACAATTTAAAAAACTCATTTTGTTTCGAGTGGGATATGCTTTGTTATAATGTGATAATGGTAGCAGCATTATTATTCTGATTCTTATTTTCGATGTCATTGATCAAATGAAGTGGAGATACAACTTAACTTTTAAAAACTTTTATAATATTGTCCAAAAAGACTTCTTCAGCCCCTCTTAACTAAGTGCTTCAGCATTTCCTAAAATCAGCCTAATGACCACGACCAGATAATGACAAAATGGACCAATAAAACAAATAACTTTGTTTGTGGACGTGTTCAATAATCATAATAATTAAAGCAAAACAAACATTTATCCCCCCCCCAACCCCTTTTCTGTTTCTGAACCTTTAGATTCTTTACACGATCGTTTCGATGAGCTGCAGCCAGTTAAACAATTCCTTTGGAGTTATCAGTCATGTTGTGTGCGCTCCCTTTGTCTGTTTTATTTATTTGATTGAAAAAGATGAATATATAGGTTTAAGCTACAGTTATGTGTGTGATTCAACACTCAAATGTCCCAAACAGGCAAATGTAGTGCCCCATCTTCTGACACATCATCCTCCAGCAGTGTGTTCAGTAAAGGAAGACGTTTTGAAGAAATATGCTGATAGTTGTCAGAAGCATTCCCGCTGCCAGGGCGCAGGTCTGTTCTGGAGCTGCAAGAGAAAAGAGCCGAGGTTATAGAGGTGCATTTCTGTTTACCTGTACGCATGTTACAAATAACACAAAGGTAACAGAGATTTGATATTTCAGCAGACATTAAGAATTCACCTAAATCCATACTTGAATAAAAATACTTTTCTCGGTGTAATAATTGATCCTAAACTTTGTTGGAAGCAGCATATACATAATGTAAAAAGGGAAATGTCAAAATCCATTGCCATTTTGTATAAAACAAGGGATATCCTGAATAAGAATTCATTATACACACTTTATTGTTCTCTTGTAGTAGTACCTTATCTGACTTACTGTGTGGAAGTACGGGGCAAAACATACTACAAAACCAACACAAATTCTATATTTTGGTTGCAAAAGAAATGTATACGAATTGTAAATCGATGCCACTATCATGAAACGACAGACTCACTGCTTATTAATTTACAGTACATGCTTTAAAGTTTAATTAAAGTAAAGTAAAGTAAAGTAAAATTTAGTTGAATTAAAAACAGCACAGATAATCTACGAAGCACAGAATGTTCAAAATGTATTCAGAAGCTGTTTGAAATCAGAGAGAGCCGTTGTGAACTTCAGGGCACAGGTGTCTTCAAAAAAAAAAAAAAGTAAGGACAAAACCGAAGCAGAACTGCGTTGAAGCCGAGGAATAGTTTTTACAATGATTTAAGAATGTGTTGTTCACTTAATACATTTTTAAAAAATGTTCAAAATAGTGTAATAAACAAATATAAAGATGATACGTGAGGATTAGTATTTTGAAAAGATTGCGACTTCCGGATTGTGCGTTCTCTAATGAAATCTCATGAAATGCTGGGACTTCAGTTTTCGTTTCTGTATCAGTTTTTGTATCAGGTAGTGCAATGTTTGGTTTGGTAGTGAAGTTAAAGGGTTGCCTAAGGGAGTATGTTCTGTAAAAAGTGTTGGCATAATAAGACATAGCTTCGGCCACCACCTTTTCAGTCAGTTCAATCCCTAAATGTATTTATTTACAACTTTCATATTTACTGAAATGATCAGATAATTATGTGTTTGTTTTTTTAAATGCTGACCGAAATAAACTTAATATCATCTGTTGCACTTAATATCATCATCATGAAATGAAATGGGACAATGCTTGTATTGAATGTTGATGCTGAAATCCACATTTTATACACATAACATTTGGAAGAAGTTGATTTGTTTGTGCTTTAAGCAGTCAACTGAATATCAAACAGCTTAGTATGAGTCAGGGCTTCAAGCTGTCAGAAAGCTTGAAAACTGTAAATAAAATATTGCAGGTATTTTTTAATCAACTTGATTCCAGTGAATTAACAAAGGATCTCACAGGACAGTGGACTGTTTGGTTTGTTTAGCAGAGAGCATCTTACCGTGTGAGGAGGTGGTGTTCTGGACACTTGTGGTAGCAACAGTAGTACGTGTAGTAGTAGTAGCAACAGGAGTTGTTGCTGGTGCAGGAGTGACCACGAGGCTAACAGGTCCTGAGCGGACAGTGTAGGTTTTGGTATACACACCGTCAATCAAAGTTTTTTCAGTAATGGTGCGGCTGCAAATCTCAGGGCACCTCTGAGAGGGTAGCGTGGAGATGCAAAGATTCACTGTGCACTCGACGTACATCTGCAAAACACAAAGCAAATACATTTACAAAAAAATAAGAGGGAAGATAGCATTTAGGAGCCCAATGAAAAAAAAAGTCTGTAACCTGACTTCAAATATTTGTAAGACTCTAATAGGCGGTGAAAAAATATTGCAGTGACTCATTTTGAAACTGTATAAGAAGAAATGCAAAGAGAAGAAATGGAGGGAAAGTTTAATCCTAAACAGAAGAGACGATGCTAACAGCCGTGTGTGGCTGCACCACTTTGAGCTACATGCTAATGTCACCATGTTTTCTATCAGAACTCGGAAAAACAAATTACTTGAATGAATTACTATACTTCTTGTTCTTTTATCTAAGTAGTTTTTATTGTATTTTAAAAGTGATTTTGTTCTTTAAATAGTTTTTTTTAAGGTATATATATATATTTAGCTTTTTTCTTTTTATGCAGATTTATAAATAAAATGATAAATAAACGGAATCTATCATCTATACTTTATGTTTCCATGGTTGCAATCTTACTTCAGGGTGTAATAGAACAATCACGTACACAAATAAATAATCATTTTTATTGATAAATATGATAACTGTGACATGAAAATGGTACATAAAAAAAGGTAAGAGGCTAACCAAAGTTATTACAATTTAAGGCCAACAGCTAATTCATGATAGCATGTAGCAAAGCTAAGGATTATTATAATGCAGGTATTAGAGCATATACGTATATGTTTTAATTAACTGTTTTAAGTTAATTTTTTTTTAATCAATTATTGTTTTTTTTTTGTCAGCCATATGTACACATTTGAAAACAACCTATGCAGTGAAGTCAACCTCATGATGGAGCTAGAGGGAAAGTAATATGATTCTTTCTCAGAGGACCATAGATAATTGCAGGCAGTGGTTCAAATATTCAGTCTGAGCAAAAAGGAAGGCCAACTCCAAATAGCCTCATAGCTAGTGCCGTTAAAAATCTACAATTTAAAGTACAATTAGTGACATCAGCCTCAGCTCTCTCTTATCAGGGCTAAACTCTACATAGTTCCTCTTCATCACTGTGGTCTATACGTGCCTTACTCAAATATTTACATCCTTTTTTTCCCACCACAAAGGCTCGATGTATTTATGATATTATTTACTCATTTATCTCACAAGACTTGTCATGGGGAATTTTAAATGAATACTCTGAAGAGAAGAATTTTAAAAATGTTATGTTTGAGTGTGTTGCATGAAATCACGTACAGTTGTCCCCTTGGCCTTCATGTTGCTCAAATCAAGCCGGTAAATCTTTGAATTGAGGTTTGTTGTAATAACCTCTAATGTGCTGTTAGAAGTTGTACACCTGAAAGAGAAAGAGTGAGAGAACTGTTAGAACCCATATAATGTACTTGTGCTAATACAGAATCAACATTTCTATCACCCTCGTACAAACTGTATCTGTTCTGTTCAAGTTGGCAGTCACTGACCCTTGATCCAGAATGGGGAATGACACAGCAAAATCCTCCGTCTCCGACTCTAAACAGTTGCTGACTATCATCTCGGCTCGATTGATGCTGCAGTTGGACCTCACATGGAGGTCCAGCACGTTAAGCCTGGACCCGACTTGCAAGTTAGTAGTAGAGGCGATGTAACTGGCAGTGGTTCTGTTGTGAGAGGAGCTGGTTGAGGCACTGTTGGGGGAGCTGCTGGGGGTGGTGTAATTGGTGAAGCTGGTGGAGTTGCTGCTGGAAGGGGTGTTTATCTCTGATAGAGGTTCCACTTCTCGACGTGGTCGACTTGGAGCCATTCGGAGGGTTCGGAGCTCTGGGACGCTTGTGAATTTTGCAAATGGCCCATTTCCAGGACGGTAAAATTCTATCCAATACCTCACAGTACCAAAGGTCTTCATCTCCGTGGGAATGCCGAGCTGGAACTTCGGCCCCTTTGCCTGGACTCCAGGGATGCGGCAGGCCAGAGGGAGGATGAGGGAGGGCGTGCGTCTGACAAGAGTGTACGGTTGGACACTTTTCAAGGTGTTGGTGTAAACCAGCTCTGAACCAGATTGCTGCAGAAAAAGAGAGGAGGCTGGTGAGAATTGTCATAATTCATAATCAGCTGAATAATCTGTCAATACGAATCATATTTGAAATTAGTTGGGCAAGAGTAGCGTAGTTAAAGAGATGTTTTATTCCATTCGTTCACTGTAAGTAAATGGGTAGGATGAATATTTTTTGTTTGTTTAATGATTTGGCTCCACCTTGTTCTCTTATCACTCTTCTTTTTGATGATGTATCTTGCTGGTAAACTATGTGTTGTTGTTTTTTTTTTTTAAATATATGTTTTGTAAACAACAAACAGCTTGTTTGCCTGAGTATGTCGGCTTCATGTTGCTTTCCTTACCCCCAGGTCCGTACTGGGTCGTAACACCCAGAAAGTAAACAGCAGACCGAAAAACAGGGTTTTTATTGTCCTATCCACTTAAAAGTTTTCACACTGTTCCACCGAGGTTGCGGTCAGAGGTGCGATGCATGTAACCAAACCTGTACGAGTACAAGTTAAACGACGTGAGGTCAGACAGTATAAGAAGTAGACTGTAATTAGTTTGGAACGTAGAATTCAGCAGTGACCACACAGTATAAAGACGACAGGGGGGTTATGCATTGCTATGTTTCCATCCTGATTGAAAAGTCACTGTGGTAGCAATGTCATAAAGCAGAACTGTCTTATTATCTAATGAACTGAAAATGGTAACAACATCGCTTTGTAAGTTATTTAACCAATGATGTCTGTGGCGTGGCTGTGAATCAGTGGTAGAGTTGGGGGTTCGATCCCCAGCTCCCGAAGCCACGTGTTCGATGTGTCCTTGGGCAAGGCACTGAACCCTATAAATGTGTCTGAACGGGATTAGTTAATACTGATTGCTTCCTACAGAGGTGTGGGTGTGAATGTGCAGGTGTGACCTGCGGTGTATGAGCGCTTTGAGTCGTCTAAGACTAAAAAAGCGCTATACCAGCTCAAGTCTAGTTACCATTTACCATACTTGTAGGAGCCATAAATGTAAGTTGATTGTGTATTTGGTGTCACGGGTTGTTTACTGATTGAGGGGTTAAGTGACCTCTTATGTAATGCCATTGTCCTTCATGAAGATGAGAGTACTATACAATGTTATAATGTTACAATTTCCTTAAGCAGACACTTTTGTCCAAAAGCAGCTGCTTAATGAAATTTATTGTTTTCTTTAAAAGCTGGAGTACAAAGCCCAATCCATGAAAACTAGAAGTCCCCAACTACTGATGCAGTGTGATACATTAGAAAAGTTGTTTTAGCTTTTTAAAAATGGTTAGGTAAACGTGAGGAGAGAAAGACAAAACAAGATATCCTTTTTAAAAAAAAAGGAAGAGAAGACAGAAAGGTGGAGCAAGTTACCAAAGTCTTGGTTCCACAGCCGGACAAGGAGATGGTTGCAGTCAGGTGTGTGCGGTTGTAGACGACGGGACAGGTGGGGCTGTTGAGCTGCAGCTCAGAGAGGTCGATGTTCTTCAGGGAGGCGACAGGAAGCACCAGAGTCATCTCTGTCTTCTGACACTTCAGCTCTGCAGGTGGACAGCAGCACATTCTAAAGTTTTAGTACATTTTCACACTGGGACACACTTAAGCTTTGAATTACACATATAACACTTCAAACTGAATGTTATGTTTTCTCAACCTGTGCCATCAGGTAGTTTCTTCAGCTCCCCTGAAAAGAAAAGAAAAGAAAAGAAAAGCACATTTCAATAGGCAATATATTCTGAGAAATGTTGCTGTGAGGAGGGGAATTTTTTTTATTGCTATAGTGAAGCATAACTGTCACTCTTAGGACATTTGTAGTGAGCTGAAGGTCTTACTTTGGTACAGCCACACGCATCTGGGCTCTGACTGCAAACTGGAAAGATAAGAGTGGCAAATCAGACCACTTCAAGTACATACAAATATGTGAGAGAGGGAGCACTTTCTGGACTCAAATAAACGTGTTTCAAGTGCTCTTTGGAGAGAGATACGTGATGACATTGAAAGAGGAGTTTTCTTATGATTTGTTCATTTTTGAGCATAATATCTGTGTACTAAAAATATGTAGACATGTTCAATATGTGAACATTACTTCCCTTGCATTGTAAGCAGGTCTATTTGTGAACAATACACTATAACAGACATTTGCTGTAGCTGCAGGTTTCAGGACTTGAACATTTAATATATTAGAGGGAGTGTATGACAAGACAAAAAGGTCCAGTGATGGATTTCAAAAAAGAAGGTTGCAGTTATTTTGGTATGAGTCTTTACCCGCAGGGGAGCAAGACGCCCTGTTTTACATAAACGCTGTAGGACATAATTTACATGTGACGTGCTTTTACATGTCACATGTACATTGTGTGTGTACTCGTGTGTGCACAAGAAAGGAACGATACAAAAGTGAACGCAACTAGTAATTCTGCGACTGACACATTCTGTGTCTGTGATGTATTTCATATTTTTCAATTTGTAAATGTTTTGTGTGCATTTTTCTTTCCAAATGCCCTGAACAGTTTTTTTAATTTAGTGCTGAAAACGTTTGAGTGTCTTGTAAAGAGTAACTAACAAGTATAAAAGGTTTTAAAAGGGATATGTTTCACTGATATGTAAACACAAATGTAGCCTGTGGCATGTCAGATCATGTTTGATCGTGGTGTAAAGTAGGAGTCTTTATAACACTATGTAAACACTATAGTATTACAGATTACTATGACACACAATATAGTATTTACTGTATTTTAAACAAATGAAATGTTGGTATTTTGTAAAGAATTCTCAAGTGATTCAGATCCAGACTCCTTACACTTTACCCTTGTCATGGATGTGGATCCATTTGAATGGGTGCCTATAACTATACCACTGGTTTTCTCATTAGAGCTTACCTCTTGGTATTCACAGCAAAGCAGATGGGCAAAAGACGGGTCAGATTGTTTTCAGCGCGGATCCAGGCTATGCTCATCTTGGCTAGTGGGCCGATTGATGTGAAGCCGACCCTGAAGAGTTCAGGTGGACCAACCACTGCGACCTCTAAAACACTGCAAATATAAGATGAGATAAAAACACATCAAGATGGCGTCGGCCGGACTAGTGGTTGCTTGTTACAGCAGCTCTAAAACACAGAGAAACCTAAACTTTGATGTTCTAAGCTGTATTTATGAAAGTTTGCTTAAGAAGCCTGTGCTCACTTAAAACCATGCAAGAGGTTTGGATGATTGTTCCCTATAAGACCTCAGCTTTGTCTCAAATCACAGCCTTGCTCAATCATTCACTACTCAACATACTTCACACACTCAACAGTTTGCTCAGTCATGATGTTTGTAGAGAGATGTGAATTGAGATTTCTAACAGTAATGCAGGAGTTTCTGTATGACTTCCACACTCAGAGCTGCGACACACAAATAAAGACACGCACCCCTCCCGCTGTGACTCAAAGTTGATGTCGAATTTCGCCTTGTGGTACGGCAGGACAAACAGCATGGAGTCCTCTCTGGGGGTCACACCTGTTGCCAAAGGTTCATCGCTGCAGCTGTTAGTCGACTCCTCCACTAAAAAAATACAAAAAATAAACCTTGTTTACATTGCAGGATGTTTTTCCCTGAAACTTTTGAAAGGACTCAGAAGCTTCCGCTGCAGTGACCAGCATTTTCATTTTGTTCGGGGATTTTATTTAATTCCTCCTAAAGTTCCTGCTTATTAATAAGTAAAGGTCCTTATGCCTGATTCCAGCTGATGTGTTAATACGTTTTAAAAATGAAGCAATGTAGCTTTGACACCAGACAATGATAAAATAAATGGTACATTTATGAAGCATATGTAATCCTTTGTAAAATTGTGTTCTCGGCTTCAAATTATGATGGAGGACAGGGGAGAAAATTTAAAGAACCAATATGGGACATAGCTCAAACTCAAAATATTCCTTAACAAAAGTTGTTATGTTTCAACAGTCTGTGGTACATTGTTCTGATTCTGTACGTCTATATGTTTGATAATAGATAACATTGATGTTGTTTTATCCGATCGACAGACTCACCAGTGAGAGACAGGTGCACTGGGACAGAGCTGAGGGGTTTGTTGTCTTTGTTCTGGATCGATGGGGGGACAGGAATCAGGTCTTCTGCCATCAGGTAGATGAAATACTGTCCTGCTGCTGCTTTTCCATTGAACTTTAAAATGCATTTCCCCTGATGAGAGAGGAAAAACAAACAGAGCACAACTTTATGTGATGTTTTCACTGAGCAGAAATAACCTCAGCGTGGTCAACAACAAGGTCAGTGGGTTATTTCCATGAAACACTGGGCATTGTTTCTGATTTTTTGGGTTGTATTTTCCTTAATTTGCAAAGCAGAGGGCTGGAAATGTTCAGCTGAAAGTCAAAGAACCTTTGAAGGGATTGACAGTAAAATGCAATAACGTAAAGAAAACGTCATGGTATAATTCACTTACAGATACTGGCCCTGTCCCTATCTTTCTTACTTCTCATTCAACCGTTATTGCTAAACCTGTTTTTCTTCCTTACTGAGACATCTTTCTACGTTTTCTGTTTTGCTTTTAACTTTATCATGACTACCAAAGAGGTTATTTTTGATTTAAAGTCTCAAGTTTAATGATACTGATCACAACTTCCAGTAAGCCTTGGGTTAACTGTTTTTTTTTGTTTGTCAACATGTATTTGAAGACATTTTTAAATACCTGTGTTGTGTTAGTGTTCGTATAGCTTAGTGCTGAAGTAAGGCTCACCTCATCGAGCTCTAGAAACGAGTGCTGAGGACAGTTAAGACACTCTCTTTTTTGTTGGCGGGCAAAACGACACTGCACCTTGTCCCCGTCCAGGTCTTTCACCGACAAGGGGATGTGGTGAGGGCAGTTCACACGAGCCCTGATCACGTCACACAGCAGGAGACAAGGCACAGAGAGAGAATGAGCAACTCAAACCGTACATACCATCAGCACAAAGGTGTAAACAAAAGCAGATATGATCCAAATCTGTGCATCGGTAAAAGGATTACAGGAAATGGTTGTGTACTGGCGGCTGTTTCCTGAAAAGTATTTTTAGCTACCTGACGTTTTTTGTGTTGCCTCCAGCTTATGTACTGATTTTATAAACAGAGAGAAGTGTGGACAAAGTGACGATGAGAGGTCCAAGAATTTTTTATCTTTTGCCGGCCTAACTATTGTAAGCTGAGATGAATGGCTGCTCCTGTAAACCTAGCTACACATTTACTGTACAGCTGTGAGTACAACCATCTCATCTACACTAGGGGCGGCAGTGACTCAGTTGGTAGAGTCGTCGTCTCTCAACCGGAAGGTCAAGGGTTCGATTCCCCAGCTCCTGCAGCCACATGTCTGATGTGTCCTTGGGCAAGACACTTAGCCCCGAATTTCCCCTGCTGCTTCATCGGCGGCGTATGAATGTGTATGAATGGGATTAGTTACTTCTGATGGTCTCACTACTTCATGGGTGTGAATGTGTAGGTGTGACATGCGGTAGAAAAGTCTATTTACCATTTATGGCAACAACAAAAATTTTTTTAGTCATAATGTCATACCTTCAAGTTAGGTAGACTCTCTCTCAAGTGATGTATATTTTTCCATTTCTGACTCTTCTACTTATCTGAGCTCTATGTAAAGTAAGACTTTTCTGTATCCTTGAATTCTTATCCCTGCGTGATTTGTGTTTCTTAAGTTTATATTTTCCTTTTTTTTTACATTTACTGTATGTTCATACATGCCTCTGCTATAGATCTTTGGGAATCCACAATATAATAAATAGCAAATATTACAATGTGTCTAAATAAATTCACATGAGTTATGACAACACAAGACAGGATAGTGTTTGAAATATGTAGTATGGCACTTGTTCATTACCTAAGTGGAGGAGGGAGAGCGACATAAGCAGGCTGGTTGAGTCTCCCGCTGTTTTCCCGAACCACTGGCGCTGCATTTATTGATACATAAACGTCTGTGTTGGAGCTACACATTAAGGAAAAACATGTGTGTTAGTGTCACTGAAACAATGTGAAAATTGTTTTGATCTTACTTTAACGTATCCTGAATCAAATCCCCGCATCAAATTAACTATTAAAAAAATCCTAAAACACCAAACAATAATAAAATTAAACCAATATGATGTAGAACAGAGTAAAACTGAAGTTTAAAGGACATCAAAGGACAAATCAAAGCTCCCCGTGCTGAAGGGCAGGATTAACAGAGGAACGTTAAAGAAATAAAAGAAATGAGCACAGCCTAAAAGAAGTCATGAGACACTGATCGGACAAAAAAGCATAATGAAGATTTATTTTGTTATTACTCGAAGAAAAGATTTCTACATCAAGTGAAACTTTTGATTCAACATTATTCTATAAAAGGAAGATCTGTACATGCGGACCGAAGAGAAAGAGATCTGTGTTGTTTATTTTATCGTACATTAAAACTAAACTGTATCGTGCCTGACAAGTTTTCATCACATTAAAGTCCTGAACAGACACAACTACGTCTTCTGTTTCACAAAAAAAATGTCAACAACAAGCTGATACGAGTTATTTATTTAATCAAGACGTGACAAACACGAGGTGGATGAGGCCTTGTAACTATGACGTGCCAAACACCACAAACAGGAAGCAGCAGCAGTTAAAACAGAGAGAAGCCATTTCTTCCAGTATAATGATGAGTTGAGGAAAATGTGTTGATATATAATAGGTTGGATTTTAGATGTTTGAGGTCAAAGATCACAGGACGGTGTATTTGTAGGTCACATACCTTAAGCTCATGGTGGATTTAAAGTTACTGGGGACAGTTTTCTGCCACTGGCGGACGCACCAGCCGGGCGCTGGTTTGGTGCCCTGGAAGGGTAACGAGGTTTTGTGGACCAGACAGTCCTCCCCCGAAGCACAGAGGCTGGTCATATCTGGACAAGGACCAGGAACGATGGCACTGAAGTGAGCGCGCACCTGCAGAAGCAAAAAGACAAAATGCATTTACAAAACTTCTTGAGCGTTGATTGATTAAAGACTGAGTGAAGAGAATTCACCTTAGGCTAAAGAATCTTTAGGGCAGGTACAGTCTGTCATCACTCACTGAAATATTTTCACTCATCATCGTGTTGTTCAGGAGGTATTAGATTTGATTCAAACAAAAGAAAATGATCTAAAAGCCAAGCTGCTAAGCTTCTTTGGCACACTGAAAACCAATGGCACAAAAAAAAACGAGTCAAAGAGGGCGCATAGTGGTTAGTGAGCGCGCCCCATGTACGGAGGCTAAAGTCCTCCGAGCGGGCGGCCCAGGTTCTAATCCAACCTGTGGCTTCTTTCCCGCATGTCATTCCTCACTCTCTCTCCCTGATTTCCGACTCTATCCACTGTCCTATCTCGGCGGAAAAACAACAAAGAAAAAAAACATTATGATGACAAACACATTCTTCTTAACGTCTGCCAACATGTAGCTTTGATTTCTTTGCTTTCTTTGTTGTTGTGATTCTCAGTAGGATCTACAGCCCTACTTTTGTAATGAAATAATCCATCCATCTTCTCAATGACTCAAAAACATGTTCAAATCTCTACCTTGTGAACATACAGGTTTTTTAAACAAGCTGCTATTCATGATGTTTAAATCAGAGGATTGGATGTTTGTTGTTTCATAAAAAGATGAGTTCTTATGTGAAATATGTTCACTTTAGTGGTTGATAATAAATGCATTGGTCAGATAGTTGTGACAATATTTAGATTGAATTCTTTTGTCATATATATGAGGGCATGAAACAGTTGCACTCTCTGATTTACACATCATAGATGACGGAGGGAGAGGCTTTTGCAGAGCTCGACGATTGATCATTCATTAAAACTGGGTGATTAATGATGGGAATTTCAGAGGCACTAGTAAATTTGAGATTTCTTTCTTTTTTGTATACAGCTCAAAGTAAAACAACGTTATCTTTAATTCTCCTGTCCTACAGGAACATCGCCTGGCCTCAGTCTATCTAACAATCATGGACGTCAGTTTTACGGTGAATGATGTAAGCCCCCACAATGATTGAGGAAATGAGACGATGCAGGAAAGTGTTGTTGATGGAGATCTTGTAAAAAAAAAAAAAGAGTAACAACATTTTGCACTCAAGAGAGACAAGGTCTTACAAACACAGGTAGTCAGACATTGGAACTGTTAGTTAAAGGTCATATAAACATATCAGTAATGGTCAAGGCAATCAAAATGGAGAGAACCCAGACCAAGGGAGGAAGTAAGGCAAGACAAGAACTACAAAATAAAACAAGAAAAACTACGGACACACACACAGAGAACTCAAGAATGTAACAGTCACAACACACAGGACGTAGAGAAACACGAGGATAAGAAACAACAAAATAAAACAGGAAACACTAAAGACTAAAACAGCAATAAAAATACACACAAGGGAAACAAGCAACAAGAAGGAAGAGAGAAGATAAAACAGGAAATGAAATCCAAACAGTGAAATAAACAACATTCAAAAGGAACGACACCTTCATCACAACACTGAACAGTGTTTGGGTAAATCACTGATCTTCCTCATTTCAGGGAGTTCAACTATAACTGATAATAAGCTCAAGTCTTAAACAGACTTCTCTTCCTCCCCCTGGAAGCTAAACAGGTTTGGCGTGCATACTAAACTCATGACGCTCGTCTTTGGCTCCGTGGTACTCATTACCTTCTTCATTATTGTTTTGGTTCAGTTATCTCAACACAGGACAAGAACCGGTTACAACAAACAAAGTGTAGCAGCAAAAAAAGAATCATATTTAACTTCCTGATCTGTCTCTTTTTAAAATGATTTAAGCACCAAAGGTCTCTGTTCAGGCTGATTATGTTTTAATGAAAACATTGTTGTGTTAAATGCTGAAGGGAAATCGTACCTGTCTCCTGATGTATTTATGTTTCAGTCTGTTTGATTTAAGATATGATTATAACCTCGGGACAATTCTTCTCCTGATTCTCTAGTACTTCATGATCCTGTTTCTCTAGTACTTCATGATCCTGATTCTCTAGTACTTCATGATCCTGTTTCTTTAGTACTTCATGATCCTGATTCTCTAGTACTTCATGACCCTGATTCTCTAGTACTTCATGATCCTGATTCATGATCCTGATTCTCTAGTACTTCATGATCCTGATTCTCTAGTACTTCATGATCCTGATTCATGATCCTGATTCTCTAATACTTCATGATCCTGATTCTCTAGTACTTCATGATCCTGATTCTTTAATACTTCATGATCCTGATTCTCTAATACTTCATGATCCTGATTCTCTAATACTTCATGATCCTGATTCTCTAATACTTCATGATCCTGATTCTCTAATACTTCATGATCCTGATTCTCTAATACTTCATGATCCTGATTCTCTAATACTTCATGATCCTGATTCTCTAATACTTCATGATCCTGATTCTCTAATACTTCATGATCCTGATTCTCTAATACTTCATTATAAACTCAAGTTACCACACACATAAACACACAGCAACAGACAATAAAATAAACAATTTGTTAGGAGTATCTCATTCAGGTCAGCGACATGGAGCACCACAGGGACCAGTACCTGTGCCCACAGGGTTTCACAGTCAGGTTTTATTGAGAGGCTGTGTGAATTCCAGGGCTTAATTGTAATGACGATTGAGCTTTGGGAGATTAGAGTGTGGGGAGACCAACTAACTCTGCAGCAGTGTTGGCTATGCGTGTGAGTTTGACACGCTTTGTGACAGCTAGTGTGAACATGGATCAGTCAAGCAGGATGTGTTGAACAATACTTTGGTACCAGACTCAGACGCTGAGTTTACACCTGACTGATAGCCTCTATATTTCTATCCTGTGTGAGTTTCAGACATTTGAATCTGTCTACAGCGATTATTGGCTTAATATGACCTTTAAATAAAGAATCATGAGATTACGACTAGTTTTGCTAAATTTCAAAATGAATTGCACTCGCTTCATGTTGCCAATTAAATCCTAAAAGGTCACATCTCATGTTGATAAGGCAAATACAAAGAGCCTCTGATTTACACATAAATTATTAATAAGTAGATCCTTTGTCTTCCAAGAAATTAGACAAATGAGTGGATTCATTTTAAAACCTCTGACTTTGAGATATATTTATACTTCTGTCTAAATAATTACCTGTGAATGGGTATAGGTGTAGGCAGATTGTAAGAGTTCTAAGTCTGACAAGGAATACAAACCCAGTGGAAATTTTGTAGTTCTTTGTAGGCATGGAGTAAAAGAAAAGTAACACTAAAGATGTATGATATCCAGTAACATAATGCTGAATGTATAAGGAGGTAACTTTAAATAGGCCTGTAAATGGTTTGTTTGAGTTCATACTGTCACGTAAGGCAACACAGAAACGTCATTGACTGATAGAGATTACGAGACTATCATGGGGTTAATTTCAGGTGTCTAAATGTTTGGATTCACAGACACAAAAGGGTTTTTAAGATGAGATTTCTCACCTGTTCTCCTCCATAGCTCGACAGGGGCACGACGTGAACCGTCAGTCCCAAAGAAGTGGCATCGCAGGCGGGGCCTAACAGGAGGAGAGTCAGGCCCTGCAGCAGCATTCTCAGTTTGGATCTCTGCATCTCAGCTCCTCAGTCACACAGGAGGTCTGGACCTTAGGGAAATACAGAGACAAGCTCAGGTCACAACCAGGGCTCATTATTCTGAGGTTAAGAGTGTTTCTTTTTTAGAGTGTATTAAGCTTAGCGTCAATTAGCTGACATCATGTTAGTTAAACAACAACGACAAAATACGACTCAAGTAATTCACATTATGATATGGACATCATCTCAGACCTACCCAGCATTATGAGTGCTGACACTTTCCGAAAGAAGGTTGCTGTTTGACGTCTGTTAGAGGGGATTGTGGTGTGACGAGGTGGTTATTTCAGAGGTATTGTCTCTGAAAAAATGTGAGAGAGATGATTAGAGTGCTGACTGATGTGAAGCTTTCAGCAGACAGAAACTAGAACGACTCTTCAATTCACGGTGGGGTATGAACGATGTGTGGTTTATGAGGCCTGAAGAATATACTGTACTCTGAAAGGATGACGTAAAAATAGACACAAGGATAAAGATGAGAAGTGAACATTAAAACATACAGAACATCACAAATAACACAGAGAGATGTTAGCCACAATAACAACAATACATATGAAACATAAAAAAGAATATGTCTGTGTGGACATGTTCAATGGGACAATACAGGGAGCATGTGACAGTAAAAGACCAACATTAAAAATCACAATCTTATCTAATGATCAATATTCCTACTATTTTAAATATCACGGCTCTGGTGAAGCGAAATGTTGCAAAACGAAGAAGATGCTTTAAACAGGCGTTGATGCAATGGAAAAAATGATGCAATACAAGTGGTATGTTCATGTTTAGGTATATTCTACTATTTCAAAAGAGACATAAACATTCTTTCTGTTTTTCAGCATATCTTTAAAAATAACATTGATGATATTAAGTGAAAGATTTTGTGGTGAAATAAAACGTCAGCTCTGTTGATATGTTGATATAAAGATCATGTCAAACAGGGAGAGAAAGAAAAAAAACCCTCTCTACTTCTAACTCTGTAACACCGATTCTGCTCCTTCAAAGATTTCCCAGACTCTTTATAAACTATAGAAATAAAGTTAGGGGATGTAATCTATGGAGGGGGCGACCAGTTCAACTGTAAAATCTTTCTAAAGCTATTTATGCACCTGGCCATTGTCTTCTTAAGAAAAACAGTGGAAAAACGGCTTGCATTTTTTCCCAATAATTGGAGCCTTAATTAAAAAAAAAAAAAAAAAGAAGCATTTTCACATAATCTTCCTCTTATCGCTCAGCTTTTGTTAGACTTATCGCTACTACTTTCATTATTTGGTGCAAAAACAAAACACATAACATGAAAAATGTCTAATGTAAAACATAAAATAACCATTGCACATGCTCCCAGGCATGGCTCACTCTGCAAAATTGATCTGAACTGTTTCATAGTTTAATCCCCTAATTGTTTTTAAGATTTTTTATTTATTTATTTAGTGAAAGACTTTTTTTAGACTAGTTGTAAATTCTGAAACCTTTACCGTATACTTCCCCCCCATTTGTCCCTATCCTTCTTCCAGCATCTTATCCCATCTCCCCCTATTCCATTTTTCAAACCCGACACAGTGTCGGTGGATGGCTCTCCATGAAGATTTCTGCCTCTTGTTGCTAAGTGCTGTGCTCATGATGGATTAACGTTGGGTCTTTGTAACATAACAATGAGTAAAGTCTTTAACCTGCTGTTTGTAAAGTGTCTTGAGATAACATTTGTTATGAATTGGCGCTATACAAAGAAAGACTGATTGTTTGATTGACCTTCTTTGATGATTTTATCTGCCCCTGCTCTACTGTCGTCTGTACCCCGACACCTTTTCAAACGAGAGTTCATCATCTCTGATTCTCATGGATTTAAAGACGAAAAGATGATGAGACAACCAAAGGATTATTGTGACTTGTATTGTTATCAAATCATATTTAAAGAAACGTGTCACATATCACTGATGATCGAAGAAGGCCGTAAGAGGCAAACACACAGAAAAACAACATTTGATGTTGATGCAGGAACGTCATGGAGCAGGGAAGTCAGATTGGTGCTCCACATTTATAATTATAAGATTCAGCAAATCTGTGATCACTCATCCATCATTAACCTCATTATGTTAATAAAGGGTTATTAAGCAGAAGTGTTCAAAGAATGACACACATATTACACACATGAAGAAGTCCAGTATTTACATTTTCATACCTACAAGAGCAGAATTACTGTTTCTTTTTTTAAAGGCTGTGACTGTCTCTATTTATGTGAAACTAAAGAACTTTTCTGAAGCCTTTTTGAAGTCTTTTGTTGAATTGAACACAAAACAGATTTCTTTTGGTACACTGGGGCACGTTAGCTGTTGAAATCATGGTTTTAAAAAGTCCACCTCAGCCAATCATATCTCTAAAAATAAGATTTGTTCACTTTTTCAGAGTCGGAAACTTTTCTAAAGTTTGACAGGATGTTCCAAGTAAATGGCTTGTCCAGATTGTAAAGGAAGAATCCTGATTCAAGCCTTACTGTAAGAAGTGTTGAGGTACTCAAAATCGGTCTCGAGACCACTTTTTGAAGGTCCCGGTCTCATCTTGGAAACAAAAGCATTTTGACTCGATCTTGTCTCGGCCTCAGACTGAGCGGACTCCAGATTTTAAATCAAGACCCGTCAAGACCACCACTGAAAGGCTATTTTTCCAAAGCATTTCTGTGATTAGAAGGAAAAGCCCCCTTTCTAAAAGAACAAATAACTTCAATTTATTCATAATTCGATTTTTATCCCAAGTTATGGTCGCAACCTTTCTTGGTGTTACGTTGTAAGTGAGTCACTCGCCCATTGCACACAAGATGAGGATTTTTCTGTGATATTTATGGTCTGGTCTTTACTCGGTCTCGATCCCTTAATGTCTTGGTCTTCACTCGGTCTCGGTGAACTCTGGTCTTGGGTAAGTCTTGGTCTTGACTACAACACTAACTGTTAGTCTACGGGAAAAGTGCTTAGAACTTTTGTACTTTAGATGTTGAATCAGTTGTGAGGAGCTAAAAATAAATAATTTTAAATCTTTTAAATGCTTTTTGTTTTCATTCTTTTTGGAGATGTCTTTTGCCATTCTAACTCTCTTCAATTATTATTTTTCATCACAAATTCAAACAAATTGATAAGGTACAATAAAAAGGTGTATGCCCTTTATCACCCGAAAGACAAACGAGGCTGTAACTGTGCCGACTTAAAACATCAGCGGCACAAATTCACTAAACCTCTTTATCAATTCTGTTAAAGTAGGAATGAAAAATCACTATGAACATAAAACTCTGCAGCCAAAATCAAACATTTGAATCCTTCTGTCCCTTTCATACGGTTACAAAATAATCCCAGAACGAGTACTGTGTCACACCTCTTACATTTCTTTATCTTTAATCTCATTATTTTAAACAACGGGGTAAACTGGGCCTATTGTTTGGTTCTTTTTGAGAAAAACTGGTTTGAATGTTTTTGTTATTATTGAGCAGAGCAGCGTATAGCACGTCTTTAACTGTTGTTCTCTTTAAAGGTGATTTTTAAATAAAAGGTTCAACACTGAAGGGAGACACATTTCAGGTGCATGGCTGATGGTGAGGTATGTTTCAAAACATGTATTTAATAACAGAGTTACAACACACAACTTTAACTTTTCAGTCTTGCAACAGGCTGTGCTACTTTGAATTATATATTAATTTGTATCAAAACACTGGCCTGTCTGCTCTTACAATTAGAAGAGACCAGCATATTTATTTATTTATAAAGCCCTTTCAGATAAACGTCCTCCGTATCTTTCATCTTTGTTTTTGTTGTTTGTTTTTTACTCGTTTTTGGCTCACCCTGCAGGTTCCTAGAATCCATGCAGAGCTAGGAAGGTCTGCTTTTAGTTACTACACACCACACACTTTAAGATAACCACATTAATAACACGGAGACAATTCCACATATTAATTTCTGATCTGAATGATTTGACCTGTTTTTTTGTTTGCTGTTATAACACCTGATCCTTTATTTTATTTGTATCTTGCCTCTTTTCTATTGTTGTCTGTTCCTCAGCAACATTGCAAATGAGGGTTCTCCCTCAATGTGTTTTTTTTTTCCCCAAAAGGTTCATCAGATCTTAAAAATACTTTGTACTGCTCCTTTAAATCCTGTAATAAATTCAACTAGCTCGGCTGCTGACATTTCAAAGTTAAGTTGATTTGATTCATGAGCTACCACAGAACAAACTCAATTTCAGAACTTGCACACACACACAAAACCGAGTTCAGACATATCTATCACATACGATCAAGTTCATTTCCCTACCTTCAGCCACACTTCCTGTTCAAAGTCCCAGCTAATGTTGAGGTTCAAGTTTTGAGTGATTGTGTTCCTTATATGAGGTCTCGAGAAGTTGAGGTGGAGCAGAATAATGAGGCAGTGACAGAATGGAGTTTAACTGGCTCGACCAGACGCCGTGTACAGCAAGAGGCATGACAAAAGCTGCACGCCATGACGAGGGCTTTGTGAAAACTGAAAATCTGAGTTGAGATAATTACCAAGTAGGTTTGAGCAAACAATGCATTTCTTGAAGTGATTGGTGCTTAAACCTAAAAATAGTCAGATGATTATAAAGATAAGAATGTTTCCAGTTTACCTGAACTGGTGCAGCTCATTTAAAATGCATTGCTTGTTTTTACTGCAGTTTGTGCCTGACACCTGAAGTCACTCACTGATCAAAGACGCACAAAAAAAAAAAAACACACACAAAAAGTCAAACCACAACTTCAAGTCTGGGATTTTATTTATTCAAAGATGAAAATGTACTATTCTGAGGAATGATGGTACAATGGTGTTTATAGCAAAACTGTGGTCCGCTTTCCAAAAAGTGCTCATGGTCTTTACAAGTAGTAACATTATCAATAGAAGTCTCATTATGGTCAAATGTCTAGTAAGTTTAGCACGATATCTCCACACTCATTTTAGCTTCAATCACTTCCTATGATTGGTCAGAAAACAAAAGAGTCCTCCCTAAGATAAAAGAGGAGTACTTTCAGGAGGACGGTCCCTGGAGTTTGGTCGCATGAGGAGAGTGAAGGCCTTCTGGATCTCTGGACCTCCTCTCAGGTAGTTTGGGGTGAAAAAAAAAAAGGCATCCTCCTGAATACTTGCTCTTCCTGTAAATACCACCAGAGAGGCCAATCCTGTCCTTTATTTGCCATTTTTCACATTGAGCATTTTCTCCTGTAGTTATAGAACAAAAACAAGAAAAGTCAGCATATAAAGATCAGAAAATCTCACCTTCATTTATCAAAACAAAACAGTGTGAGTATGAACTTAGTATGAACTAGGGATGGGTACGAGTGCTCGAGTTGCCGTTGACCCCATTATTCGAGTAACATTTCGTTACTCGCGCACCTGTGCAAGCACTGCTTTTGGCTACAAAACTCATACAGGTCATGTGTGACCCAGCTTTTTGTTTTCGCCTAACTGAATATACTAGGTAGGAAAATAATTAACGGGATACAAATGTATGACTTCTCCGGCCACGGCTTCAGCTTTAGTACACACCGAGCAAGATTTCAGCAAAAACTACTGTTTTACGGCAGCTACGGCAACTCTCTAGGAACATATTATTACACCGAAAGCACAACAAAAACAGAACCGTCTGCTACACCTGCGACATGTCAGTCAACAAAAGTGACGTCTGGAAGTACTTCGACAAGAACGATGAAGTTAATGTGCAGTGCAAGATATGTAGCGTTAAACTTGCATACCACAGGAATACTAGTTTGATGCTTAACCACATGCTTAAAGCATAAGGAGAAAACAGCGGAGACAGAAAACAGGCAGTCTCACATCACGTCATTTCCTAGCCCTGTTAGCACACGTCGTTGTTAGCGACATCGTTGAAATTGAAATTGCTTTCTGTTGGTTATTTATTTATATTTATGTTTAAATATTGGATGTTCATGTCATTTTACAGGCATAAAGTCTACAATTCCGGTCTGGGAGGTCCGTGTCCGATGGACCCTTTTTTTGTTTACGGTTTAAAAAAATTAAAAAATAATCTGCAGGTACTCGAGTACTCGTTCATTAGGTAATTTGAGTAATCGAGTACAGGGATAACTGTAAATTCCCATCCCTAGTATGAACACACAAACATACATTTGCCAGAAAAACAAAAGTTAAATATAAAAACTCTTTTACTGGGGCGACGATAGCCTAGTGGTTTGTGTCCCTCTCCCCTCAAAGTGGGCGGCCCAGGTGTGAATCCAACCTGTGGCTCCTTTTCTCCATGTCATTCCCCTCTCTCTCTCTCACTCCCTGATTTCTGACTACATCCACAGTCCTGTCTCTAAATAAAGGCCTAAATGTAAACCTTTCAAAACAAACTCTTACTTTGATCATGGTCTCCAGCTTGATGGCGTCAGCAGCAAACTTGCGGATCCCGTCAGACAGTTTCTCCACAGCCATGCGGTCCTCGTTGTGCTCCCAGCGGAAAGCCTTCTCATCCATGTGGACCTTCTTCAGATCGCACGCCTTAGCTGCACAAGGGTGAGGTAGAAATAAATGCATGAGGCTTTAAGTTGACAGGTTTTTACATGTATATAATAAGTTTTCAAAAGAGCATGTCTGCTTCCGTATTTCCCACAACATTTTGTCTATAGGGAAGTGAAGAGTGATTTTTTTAAATGAAAAATAAGAGAAAACAGAGGGGTGTAAACACAAACCAGGGATTTACTTATAGGTCAGACCGAAATGTAACAAAGAATCCAGGTTACACTTTTCATAGTGCTGTAAAAATTAATTTTTGTAACAGACCGTACATTCAGGACTTTTGGTCAGATTTTCCGGTTTGAATCAATATATCAGATCAAAATTGATATTTCACATTATTTAGGTTGCAAACTAAAACAATGAGCAATTTGTAAGTGCTACCTTTTCGCTTACCCCTCCTTTTGGTTCAACTATCTCAAAACCCATCGACTTTTATCTGATGACAATATATCCTCTGGGAGAGACACTTTATGGCTTCTGGTGTAGCAAGATATATGTAAAAAAAAGAAACATTACCAGTCCCTTTTCCTTGTGATGGTCATTTATTGAGAATACGACTGCAGTTTAAAATCAGGTTAGATGTTGTTTTTCCAGATACATACAGGATAATAAATGCTAAATGGTTGGGGATTTAATTATGGCTGAAGGGCTGCACCTTTTTTTTGCTCCTAGATACCAGGACCGGTCTGACACCAAAAACCTGGTCCTTGTCTACTGAATCTGTTTTCATTTACAGAATCTGTTGAGGAAGATCAAGTCAAACCAACATTCAATGCTACTCCTTCCTCAAAAACAGAAAACCTTTAGTAACTGTAAACATACTGCAGGCCATGCATAGGTCATGCTTTAACGTGGTTATAATTAAAATACATTTATTCTATTATTTATTATACTTCATTTATATAGCACATTTAGAAACAGATGTTTACAAAGTGTCCATAAAGTCAGTGCTAAAGGTCAGAGAAGTACAACTAATATGAATGTTAAAATCACCTGAAATAACGACCTTGTCATACCTGGACATAAAATGCGATACAAAGTCGCACTGTTTCGTTTGGGCGGTCTACAGATAATTAAAACTGGGGCTTTAGAGTGCTCAATAAAACCAAGGTGTTGAAAAGATGAGACGGTGTTGTGTACAATGGGTGTTTTTTTTGTAAATAACAGCAACTAGAGGTGCAAACCTTAAATTCAATTAAATAATTACTAATTAAATAATAATCGGTTACAAAAAAGAAATGTAATCGATAATCGTTTTGTAGTCCACATTTTTGTAAATGTTTCTTGTTGCATTGTGGGTTCTAGGACAGGCCTAAATCAAAACAGAAAAAAAGGAGCCCACTCAAACAGAAAGAAAAAAGGTGACAACGCTGATAAAGGCTCTGTGCTGAAACGCGTCCGTTGTTGATCCGTACGCTGCTACCCTAATAAAAATATCCCTTTAATTTACCCCTTTATGAATTCACAATGAGCAAAAAGTCCCAAACAAACGAAATATGAAATATGATCTACGAAAGTTCAGTTCAAATTGTCTTTTTAGTCCACAGAAAAAGAAGGACTTTCACTTTGCGATAACCGCTTCACCCCGCCAAACCAACAATGTTTGATCATCTAGGACAGAGCAGCATAACTAGATGTTTTGCTATATTTTGGAATTTTAGATGATTATTCTTTTAATAATTACAAAACGGAACAACCTTAAAGGGAGAAATAGCTCATAGCGGACGGACGAGCGAGATTGAGCGAGTGTGTCATTACGCACAGAGGAGAAAGATGAAACAGTTCACAGTAAAGTGTGCTCTACACTGCAGACTGTAGTCTTTGTTAACAGAATGTTGCTGTCAAAACAGCTTCAAAGTGCGATGAGTGTGCATTGATGTCTGCTCGTCCGCTCGCCACACTCACTACTCTAATTATAATAAAGTGTTAAAACGGTCACAGGATACGTCTGTGTGAATTTTTATTTGATGTTTGCTGTCTGTTGAAGTAAGAAATGTCCTAATTTGAACGATTATACAAAGTAGGCCTGTTACTAACAATTATTAAAATCCCGAAGATTCAATTAATCAATAGATAGTCGGCATCGCTTCATAGTTGGGGGCGGGGCCTCCCGTGGGGGAAAAGAATCACAGAAAAATAACTACAAAACGATTACTCGAGTACTTGCTTCAACAATGGGAAGAGTAATCGATTAGAGAAAATGTTTGCATTTCTGCACCCCTAACAGCACCCCCCCCCCCCCCCCCCCTCCCCCAGGGAGACCCGAGCGCGCTAAGGTCTCCCTGAGTTAGCCAAGTTTCAGTTAAAATAAAAAAAGTCTAAATGATTAAAAGAGATAAAATCCTGACAGAAAAAAAGATTTGTTATTTAGCGACTGGAGTACTCGAGAGCAGAGGGGACGGGAGGCTGAAGGGGAATGTGAATAAGGTTTTCTTTATTGGCAGCAGAGGGGAGCCTGAGGGGACCCTGAGCGTGCTGTTTGTCTATGGGAGGAGATGATGGTTGTTATGGGGAAATGTATACCAGTCTGTTGACTGGTGACTAGTCTGGGGGAAATACTAACATGCGGCTACCTAGCCAGTTTGGGTGGACTCTAAAAAAAGGAGGAGTGGTTCCAAAACAGATTTACAGTAAATTGTCAATCAAACTAATGTGCATTCTGCAGGCGGACTGAAGCCATGTTTGGAGGCTTAGTAGACGGCTGAAACGTCCAGCTTGTGTGGGTATGGGACCCGAGAAAAAAAACATCTTTTTCACAGTTGTTTAAAAGGCTAAAAAGATTGTTTTAATCCTTCTCAGTCAGCTCAGATGTCATGTGTGGTGTCATTGGTTCCGATCCGATGTGAACAATCACATGGACAGTTGAGGAAGGGAGTGAGCAGAACAGCCCAGGGAGTTTATCCAGGATCACTGGGACTGTTATGTAAATATCAAAAGTACAACTTGTTCTCTCTATGCTTTAGGTCTCTATTGTTTGCACATACAGTACATGATTTGAATTCCATCTCGCTGCCCACATTTACGCTTATCTTTATGTTTTTTTCTCCCCCAGCCAATGACGAGTGATGTCAAGAAACACCAAGAGCCCCGTCAGAAAAATCACTCAGGAGTGCGATGACACATTTTAATAGCTGGTGTCAGTGAAGAATTGTTTGCATCAACACAAGCTTCAGAGCAGCTGGTTCCCACAGAGACACCCTTTGGTTCACAGAATTGTACCTTTTTCCCCGTTGAGCATCTGTGTGACGACGCTGTGGTCCTCGCTGAGCTCTGCCAGCAGCCCAGGAGAGATGGTGAGCAGATCACAGCCTGCCAGGGCCTTCACCTGACCGGTGTTTCTGAAGGAGGCGCCCATCACCACCGTGCTGTAACCAAACTTCTTATAGTAGTTGTAAATCTTTGTCACACTCAGCACACCTAGGGAGGGAGAGGAAAATATTATTTAGAATTGTGAGAATCAGTGTCGAACATTTTTCAGGCTATTCATAGCTTTCACCTGACGTCACATGTATGGAACCGCCAACCTGGCCGGCAAGAAGAGCCAGATAGCACACTGTATGATGTGAGATGTTACTTGTCTCAGTTGTTTACTACGTGTTGACTGACGAGGAGACGAGCCCGGGTTTTGCTTCTACAGAATTAAATCCGCGAAAGCAAACCCAGAGAGGAGAACGTTTTTGGATTAATGCAGGTAGACCCTCTGCCGCCCCTGTGAGGGGGGAAAAAAAAAAAAAAACAGACTTCTCCTCATCCTGACATTAAAGATAGTTTTGACTAAATCTAAATATTTCTGCCGTTAACTCAAAATACTGCCTCAGAACAATGAAATTGATAGCTGAGTCATCCTGATACTATCGTTAACTAACGCTAACTAGAGAATGTTAGCTAATCCCCGATGCTTGAATGATGACGCATTTCTTGCCCTTCACTTCCCAAACAGCATCATTATCGACCCAGACACATCAAAAATACATAAAGCTGCATGTACGCCCAGACTTTTATCCTACGCCGATGTAAGGACAGGGGTTCTCTATATATCAGAGTGAAATATTGATCCTGAAGGTTAAAGACTTCTGTGTTTGTGCATGTTCGTAAAGTCACCCGGTTTCCTTCAACTCCCTCTAGTGAACTAACTTTTTTTAATACAAGCCATATTCAAGCAGAGACAATCATATTTACTGAACAGAACATTCATACAACCTCACTAAACATCTTCGGTTTCCACTGTGTTTTTTTGTTTTCTTCTGAATTTCATCTTCTTTCATTTGAAATGAATTTAATCTGAGGGGGCTTATTTTTGTAAAACACGAGAAGAAGGAAGAGTCTCAGAAAAGGTGAGGGGTGAAAGAGGATTTGTTTTTTGTGTATTTGAAGGGCCTGGGGGCTGCTATAAAAAAAATAGGGCAAACACCAGGTGCAAACAGGGCTATTTGTCACATGAACAAGATTTAATGACATAAAGGAACACTTTAATACCTGGGTCTTCGTGTGGCTCGTAGCTTTTGCGGTCTGTATTGTCTTTGTACCAGTCGAAGATGCGTCCAACGAAGGGCGATATGAGGGTGACCTTTGCTTCAGCACAGGCCACGGCCTGAGCAAAGGAGAACAGCAGGGTCATGTTGCAGTGAACACCGTGCTTCTCCTCCAGCTCCCTGTACAGAAATACATTTCAATATTTACTTAGAACACATCACAAACTGTATCCTGCCTGTCATGTCTGTACATTCGTTTTCCATTTCATCCAAAGTCTCCTCTAGATGAGAAACAAGCCCCACTAAACCAGAATGAGTTCTTTCAGTCTTACTGGTTTATTAAAACTTCTGTTTTACTTGAATATGTGGAATCAAATTGAGCCAGCCCAGCTACAGATGCTACAGACTGCAGCTGAGTGAATGTTTTGTTGTAAAAGCTAACTGAAGAACTACTTCGACATAAACACTTGTTATCAAGTAGTCACACATTTCTGGAGAAGTCTATGTATTATAAGACTCATATAATGCAGAGCAACAGGAGACTTATCTATAAAGTGTCTCTGGGTGCAAACATTATCAATCATCTGTCACTTTAAAAAAAAATATCCAACACCTTAAACCAGCCGTTTTACTTTGTGACTGTGTTCATGCACAATGACAGGAATTATATTAAAAATAAGTACAAAAAAATGACAACTAAGCATAAACCATGTATTTACATAACTAACATGTAAACATAATAAATGCAGAAAATTATTAATAATAATAAAATTAAAACAGAATATAGATATATATGAATAGATATTATGGCCCAAAGCAGAAGTAAGCAGGTTGAAGCCCTTTCTATGCTGCAAACAGCAATGTGCAGGTTTTAAGCCTGAACAACGTCCCCTTCAACCGGTTTCACACACACATCCGCTAACTGAACGGTGTGTGTGTGTGTGTGTGTGTGTGTGTGTGTGTTACATGACCAATATCCTCAAAGCTGATACAAGAAAAAACATCACAAAGATTTATACCCTTTCTTTCAGGTATGACAGAAGGAACCCTGAAAAACCAACTATGAGTCAAGATGTGATCTCAAATACTTCAAATATCTTACAGACTACAAAACCTCATCATGGAACATTTCAATGCTGTAAAGACGTGACAGATATATTAAGTGTAAGGCGAGCATTTCTAACATTACACACTTACTTGCCAGCCTGGATTCCCTCCCATGTAGAGGACAGCTTGATGAGCACACGGTCCTTGCTGATGCCTGCCTCTTTGTAGAGAGCGATGAGCTTCAGGGCCTTAGCAACCATTTCATCTTTATCGAAAGAAAGCCTGCCATTTGGAGAGAAACAAACAACCATACAGCATTTCAATGTTTAGGAAAAAATGTATAAACATTTACAAATTGTGTTTATTCCAGATACTTCAAATTCAAACATTTATTGAGTAGGACTTCACTGGTCTAATATGAGGTTTATCATCATTGACAGGATTATTTTTGCATCCGTGTGGTGCAGACAAAACCAGTAATGATAGTTTAAGATTCCCCATGGCTGTTACAATATGACAAAAAAACAGCAATAAGCATCTTTTAGTATTGCTAACACAACAACGGTGTTGCAGACGGACGCCGACACAAACACTTGAAGGAATCTTGTTGTTCATGGGTTACTTTTAATGACAGCTGTCCTGTTCTATCGGACAGGTATCCTTAAATGACTTCTTTCCCTGTTTTCCGACTCTATCCACTATCCTATCTCTACAATAAAGGCACAAAAAGCCCAAAAATAAATCTAAAATAAATGACTAATAAATAACTTGACTTTCAAGGGGGGGCGGGCCGCCCCCCTAATATAATGGTATGGGAAACACTACCCAGTGTTTCCCACACACAGACTTTATTTCAATGATCCTACCATGTATATTCATGGCCGACTAAGAATATTTGCCGAATTGTGATTTTCCTTTTTTTATTTTTGAATGTTTTAATCTGTAATCGTTTACACCCATCGACAACAAGCCTCCTCCAACATCGCTCCCCTTCTGTTGTGAAAACAGCCATGTGTGTGAAATACAATCTAAATGAGAGTTGAGTTTAAAGAGCAGCTACAGGACATCATGTTTTTCATGCCAGGTTTATAACATACTGAATAACTGAGTCTCTGAAAACCAGTTGTTGGTTTTACAGCTACGAGTCTAGCCTCGTGAGTGACACTGAACGTTAAGTTTCTGCATGTGCACGTGTTGTTTTGAGATGTTCCAGACAGTGAGCATTAAGGGACACGTTTCCTCATAATTTGCACCTACCTGGCGTCCACCTCAGTAGAGACTCTGCCTGGGACCTTCTTCAGGATCTCGAGACCGAAACTCACAAACAGCTTGTCCATGGTGTTGTCTACCTGTTCCTCCTCAGTTCTGAGCAGCGAAAGAAAGAAAACACATGAAGCCTGCTCAGTTAATGCCAAAAAAACACAAGAATATCAATCTTCATGAAAAATAATGTCATCTAGTTGTTTTGTGTTCTACACTTTAAGTTAAATGCTGCAGTTTCCCACCAACAAACGACTTGAAATTTGACAGATCATCAGGTGCTAACATTGTCTAACTAAAGGGAAGTTTGATAGTTTTGTTAATCAAACTCGTCACAAACTCGTTGATTTTTTCAAAACGGGAGAATGGAGACCCCCTCTGTGTGCATTTTTATAATATTTAAACAAACCTTGATGCACGAGTTTTAGAATAGGGGTCACAGATTTCAGGTTCCAGTATAGAAGAAGTTCAACATTTGCAAATTAAGAAACTTTGTCAACACCTGTACAGAGAAATCATGTGCTTGTGCAACATCTTTCACTCAAGTTCCCTTTCTTTAGATACACTTCTACTTCAGTTCTGTTTACATGAAGGAATGGCCTCTGATCTGACAACTGCTAAAACAATAGGTGTTTGGTTTAGCTCTCTTTAATCTCTTACCCTCCTTTGGCGATGCCGTATTTGATGGCCTGATCCACCTGGAGCTGGTAGGCAGGCATCTTGGCAGCAGCCAGGATGAGAGATGGGTTTGTGGTGGCATCCTGAGGCTTATACTCATCGATGGCTAAAAGACAGACAGAGCAGACGGAGTGAATCATTTCACTGAACACAGTTTCTCAGATATAACTCTCATGATTTCAAATACCTCATGAATATATGAAACAACATCCACAGGCCCAGGGTATGAGAGAGGTAGACGTCTTTATCATTTAAAACTGAAATATAAATATACTATTTCTTTAAGTCCTCTGACTAATATTAACCACTAACTGGTTAATTAAATCATTTTTTCTCTGAGGTGTAGGGGGGTTGGAGAATGAGCATAATTACCACAAAATGATCATGATATATCGAAAAATTCAACTTTAAATAACAAACACTCTTGAGTTCACTTCAAAATCTAAAACTCTTTTTTGTATGTTGAATCATTTTATTTTTCAGATCAGTAAGAACTCAAACAAATAAAGAGTTATTTGACTTTTCATTTAACAAAAACAAAGATGAGAATCGATGACAAAAGAGGCATCAAAGATTTTCCAGATGTACCAGTAAAACAACATGACTCTCTCTCTTTGACTGTTTTAATTAAGTTTCGTTATTAACTGTCACAAATATGACAGCTGAACCATTTTAACCTCTAGATCATCACCTGCAGGCCACATCCGGCCCCCCAAAGCTTCCTATCTGGCCTCCCAGAATACAAATGATTAAACCATAAACATAAAAAGGTAAATCACACGGCTGAAATACTCGCATTGGGTTAATGGGAGAAATTATATTTCCCTTCTGACACCAACTTCTTCACATCAGACTTGACAGCTTTCAGGTTTATAATGCAAGCATATTTTAAAGTCCGACCCCCAAGGTGTGTCAGGAAAAAAGCTGGCCCTTGTACAAACGTAGCTGATGACCTCCTATCTTTTTTGTTCTTTTTAACTCAGGGGAAAAGAAGTCTCGGTGAGTTTAGGACTCAGCTGTCATGGTGAAACTGCACTCCACTGCTGCTGTAAGGTTAGAAAACAGCGCCATCTTCTGTATAACAATATAATTACACCATTTACAAAACCGCTCAGTCAGAGGAGGCAGATGTTTCATAAAGCTTTTAATTATGAATTTATTGACCTTGTAAAGGCTCAGGTTTACATAGGGTCATTCTAAATTACTCAATTGTATTTTGTTCCTTCTGGGTATTCCTGAGCCTCTCACATTAGTTATCAAAAAAACAGCTGATGCTACAACTTATGCATAAAGAAAAAACTAATTAAATGACCTCCAACATACAAGTTTTCTTTCTTTAATAAGTGCCTCATAAGCTCTCATGCACAAAGTTGTTAGCGTAATTATGGCACATGAAGTTCTGATTATTGACCCAAAAGTTAAATAATCCATGATCAGCAGAAACTAGTCACAAGGCCTGTGCTGACGTATTTATTAACCTGCAGTGCTGTGTATGTAAAACATCCTGCAGCAGTTTGCAGGACTGATCTGCACATGTTTATTTGATGGGCTTCAGCGGCAGAGCCTTTTCATGAGGCACAGTGCTTTTAATGACATTACTAGAGCAGCCGAGTCCTGTCTCTGCTGCCAGCTATTCAGTCCAGGAACAAAGCCCCCCTCTGTTTTCTCTGACCCCCCCCCAACTTCCAAAAAGAAGTATCATTCATTATGCAGCAGGTCAGGGGACTTGGAATGGATATATGTGATTAAAGTTCAAGAATACACTGCTGATGTTTCTTCTTATTGCTGCTTCCAAAAGATGAAAATGGAAATTATACATCACTAGAGATGGTTTCCTCTTTAGGGTAATTTACAAGTGGGCCATTAATTTTCAACAACATTTACATAGATATAACTGTACTTTTATTGCAAATAAGCTACATTTTGTAAAGTAGAGCTAGTGATTTATGTTTGTAGCTGCAGTCTTAGCCAGAGGATCAGGTTCATGTCCAGAGGGACGTGTGGGAAACATGAAATAATTAACTACAAGAAATAACAAAAAAAGAGCTTCTTTTCGAATCACTGTTTGTTTTTATAGCTGTGCTATGTCAGTGTAAAGATAAAATAATTTATAAAAACTTAAATTACAAAGAAAAGTCTGTGATTAATTTACTCGTTCCTGCAGTCACATCACGGACTTAATCTGGATGTAATATCTCACTATGTTTTTAAGCTGGACACATTTGTCTTTAAAGTCGTGAAGAAACATGAGGATGGTTTATTTTGTTTGCATTATAATTTGTTATTGTTGTTTAGTGTCTACTTTTGGTGTCTGTTCTCTTTGTATTAATAATGGTGTCTTGTTAGCCTGTTTTGAGCTGGACATATTGTTTATTCATGACACAATAATCTAATCAGTCAATCAGTATCTAATATCCTGTTATCTGCCAAAAGACGTTGCACAACATCCCTCATCTCACAAAAAAACCTTTAAACTATCAATAACTGTGTGCATGATTTTAGGTCTCCAAGTAGCTGGTTCAAAGTTTAAAAAGTGATCAGTCAGCCACCTCCATTGACTTTCAAGCTATTCCTGCAAACCCCTTTTTTTCCTCCCCAAACTGCAGCAAGGCTGAGGTGTCACACCATGTTTCACCAAGTTCTTGCATTAGTTATGTGAAACACGAGTGGTTTTAACATGTCTAAACTTGCAGGCTGTGAAACCTCAGAAATCTTACAACATTCATGAAATACAGAGATTACAAAAACCAGAAGAACGGGTGCTTTTTTAAAACAAAAAAAAAGGAAGTTAATGGCTGTGTAAATCTTGAGAAACCACTCTTCCTATTACTAAAATTAACTTAAAAATAACAGAGTTGCCAGAGGTGTTCATTGAGGTTCAGGGATGATCTGACAGAACGTTTGGATCAGTACTCTGGGACAGAAACTGTAAATATGTGCAGGACGTTGTAAAGGTGACAACTTTTTGGCCAGTGAAGTGAAGTTGTATTCACCCCCTTTAGTTTGTAGTGTTGTTCAAGAAAATATGCAACTATACATTTTTAGAGTTTATTTCTCTGTTTAGTTTTCTGTCTCTAAATAAGTGATAACTTGAAGTTTTACTAACCTCTGTAGAATTAAGTTTGCTCTATTTTGTTATAACTGTAAGGTACAGAGAATAACAAAGCAGCAAACACTTAACTTTGGGATGTTTATTTAGGGTTGGAATCATCCCCACAATACGATATAATCCTGATACAATTCTATTGCGATATTAAACATTTTTCAATATGCTGAGAATTGTGATATAATAAATTGTGTTTAAGCTTTTAAACTGCACATTATGTCCACTACACTAAACTAAATCAATAACTGTTTTGTCAAACAAGAAAACAACGTCTATTCATCTCACTTCAGTCTTTTATTTCTACACAGTGGGAGTCGAGCCCACAGACTGACCAACACAGTGATCAAAGTAAAACAGCATGCACCTCACAATCTGAACTGTTGGTATTTCAGTCTATCAAACTTTAACATGAATTTTTAACAATGCAACTTGTTTAAAATAAATTGTGCAACTCCTTCAGCAGTTAAAAATGAAAAAAGCATATCTAAAATATAATAATTAAAATATCGACACCTGGCCACCATGACACGATATACTATCACCACAAAATATTGCCATACTATGCTGTACATCTAGTATTTTTGCTCGACTATTACATCAGAGAGAGCTGGACAGAAATGTAATTTACCAGCACTAGTGAACTGGATTAAATGCTGCAGCTATTGTATTTCCTCATGTGTATGTACACACTAGTGTGATACCTTATAATAGGACATTAAACATAAAGAAACAGCTTGTATAGATTTGTGCTAGCATCTCTTACTCTTGACATGATTATGTTTTTTTTTTTTAAATGTTGTAAAATTGTATCAAATATAGGTTAGATTTAAACATTTTTCCCTTCAAGGTTATGTGATGGGAAATATGATAACGAGATTTAAGTATTTGCTGCACTTCCCTTTTACTTCTTCCTGGTCTCAGTGGTGTTTGCACAGCAAGCTGGTATTGCTCTTTCGCTATAAATGTGAACTTAGATTACTTTAAAATTGTGCAAAATCAGTGTGTTAGCATATCTAGTTGTACAGTTTCTATATATCTCATAATCATAAATTGGAGTGTATATCCAGCTATGCTAGAGTGCACTGTTGGGACTGCGTTTGCCAGCATGTTGCATCGTGTGGCTTTTCTTGTGATGCATATACCTAATAGATGTACTGTAGTATAAACTTCAGTTAATTTAGTAGGCAATACAAAGAGGTACAGGAACGTCAAAACATTCTCAGAGATCATTTCATTCAGCTGCACATGTCTTTTCTTGAGCCCACGTTTGACTTAAAAGGTATTTTCTATTCAAGCCTCTAGACCAGGGGTGGGCAACTGGCGGCCCCCATCAACCCTCAGATCAATTTTTAAATATCAATTAATTAGAAACATGAAGAAAACATGACAAAATCTGCCATGAAATCATGAAAAACAGAAATATGTCCATAATAATATTTCATCACTGGTATATGTTGAGTTAAATTTGAGACATAATTGATTGTAATTGTTTTTTTTAATACTACTATTTGGCCCTCTGGCAGTGAGAATTAAATGAATGTGGCCCTTGCTGTCACCAAAGTTGCCCCATCCCTGCTCTAGACTTAGCACCATGTGGAAAGAATCCAGTAAGTGCTATCAGGAAGACTACAACAGCATGCATCTATTTATTTGTATCTGCTGTGTTTTTCTGTAAGACACTCTGTTAAATTGTTAAGAGAAGTGCAATGATGTTCTCTATATTTTACAAAAGTCATCTATGTAAGCATCCATTACTCCTGCTAAGTAGTAAATGTAACATCATCATCATCATCAGTTTACACAGTAACCTCTGGCTGCAGTTCTGTCATGTCATCCTGACTCTGCAATCCTCAGACGAGGAACCAGCTGGTGTTTGCATCACAATACCTCAGTATTATAGCTCACAGTTCCTCATTCTGACCTATTGAGAGACATCAACTTTCACTCTGTGTACATTCAGGTGTTTTATATCAATTCAAATCTTAACATTACTGTATTGTCTTTTTATCCTACTACAATTTTAAATATTTTCCTCGTGTATTTATTTTAATATCTTGTTGCTTTTATGTGTCGTATTTTATTTTTATACATATATTTTATTTTTTAATTCTTATTGGTGTGCATTGGTCTCTCAATGATTTTATAAACTACTTTTACACACTGTGGTGCAGTGTTAACTCACAATGTACAGCCTGTAACTTTACTTCACCACCACTTTAAATAAACATTTCACAACAATAACAACGAGCTCAACAAGTGCAGGTTAAGCCAAGCTTCAAGATCTGTCTTCTGACAAGTCAAAAACAGGTTATTGTAAGCAAAACACGCTCATTTGAATAAGCAAATACGTCATCATAGTTAGTTAGCACAGTTAGCTAAGGTGGCTAACGTAAAGTGTTACTATGTTAGGTAACTTTAATAACAGGTAATTGGATTAGAATAATCTTTAAAAGGTGCAATACGCTCGATAGTAAGTACAATCTTACGTTAGCATATCAGTCTATATAAAATGATGCTAACTAACATATCACGCCCACTACCTGTGTGATATTGTCATCGCGGTCGTTCACATTAAAGCTGGAAACTTCCCGGTCTCAAAGGTAGCATGCTAACATGCTAACATGCTAACATGAGCTACAGCCCGAGCGGGTTTCGTTACCGTTAAAATCTCCCGTGTCCGCCACCACCACGGTGTGTTTCTTCAGCTGGTTCAGCGCAGACTCCATTTTTCGCCGCTTGTCTGGTGACACATTGGACATGATGAGAGGAGACTGGAGCCCTTTTATACACAGAAAACACGTGAGAGCAGGCGGACTGTCAGAGACGCGGGAGCGCGCAGGACGGAGTGACGGGAGCGCGAGTTTCACAAACGAGCCCTTTTTTTATAAGGAAGGAGGCGCGTGCAGTACAAAGTACGGGAAAAGGAAAATAAACACTCGTTATTAAATATGAAGGGAATCGCTCCTATCACAGATGACATGACAGATGAGACAAAGACTAAATGATGTAATTCAGAATAATATTAAATCACGATTAACTAGTAAAGTCGATATCTTTGGAAGTGCTTAAGCAGCCTAAAATAACCAATACCACACTAAAATACTCCCAGAGGAGACCACTGCATTCAAAACATTCTGCAGTAAAGTTTAAAAAAAATAATGAGCAGGATTTACTCAAAATATCATAAATTCAAATACCCAGTTTATATTATTTGTCACAGCTATGACATATTTGGATTACTTTTTTATTAACCTTTATTTAACCAGATAAATAACCCATTGAGATCAGGATCTCTTTCACAAGGGTGACCTGGCCAAGAGGTCAGCAGCACATGTCAAAAGAACAGTTACAATTAAGTGACAGTACAGATTAACAACATAGTGTTTTCAATAAAAAGAAAGTGTGGGAGCTGTGACACAACAATAAAACAACAATTTTAACAAAGATTTTAAAAACACAGGCACTGTTCAATGGTCTCACGCTGTCTGTCCCTCAAGATAGAACGGAAAGCTCCAAGTGGAATAAGTTCAGGTAGTTTTAATTCACTCTGTAGAGTATTCCATGCCGAGGGGGCAGCAAAGCTGAAAGCTCTTTTTCCTAATTCAGTCCTTTCCCGAGGAACAGATAGTTCTTACTAATAGCCTACTGTATTATACTGATATGTTGCATTTTAAAGGTCTGGATGTTTCAATTTATTACATTTTTTACTATTTACATACTGTGGGGTTGTTTGATGTGAGATAATGATATTTTTAAAACATCTGAATTAACTACTTTGAATATTATATTAAATTTTTTTGCTCCTCTATATTTTGTATTGTTTTCTTTCTGCTTTAAAGAACCATAAGCTGTGATTTTAAGTCCTAAATATATAGTCATAAATATTCATCATCTCTTAAATTTGACTTGAATAAGACATTTGTCATAATTCATTTAATCAACGTGCACTGAGTAACAAAACATCCAACGAGGAATGACTTTATAGTGACTAACGGGCCTTTATTAGCACTTGTGTTTTCTTTTAAGGAAATGATTTGTTGAAAAAAGTGAAGGTAAGAATCTGCAACCGCCACCCAATGTTTCAAGCAACTTGATTTAAGGAGTTTTAGAGGTGCTGATGTACTGTCATGGAAATCTGAAATAAAGAAATTAATCGTTTTATTGCAAATGGCAGACAAGGAAAAGTGTCCTGTTCCTTGTTTGAAAGAGGAAACCCATACAGCCCGGCAGCAGGAAGTATTTTGTAGTTACCTTCCTGTTAATCTTGTTTTTATCTGTTTGCACCATCAACAGGTGTGTCAATGATACCTTTGTTAGGCCACCTCTTCTTAGCAATTGAAATGTTGCTTCAAGTCAGAAATATAACTGTGGTAGAAGAATATTAAAACCCTTCATTTTACTATAATTCTTTGTCTAAAACTATCAAATTTAAGAGGCTTTGCATTTGCACATTATTATATTAAAACTAAATGTTGAAAAAACGTATCTCTCAGAAATAACTGAGATATTTTCTTTGTGTGTTTAATGATAGCTGTGGGCTAAGGTATCAGTAATATGTATCAAGGACAGGTGGAGCTGTTGTTAGAGCGGCATGGTCACATTGTATTCATAATATCTCTGATTATAAAATGTTTTATGAGCCCTGATTTTGATGAAAAGCTGCGGTGCAATAACGTTCATTTGTAGGAATGGAGTTCCATCATTAGGTGACTTGCAATGCAATCAAATTTCAAATACTGTGAAAAATACAAAACTTTACATGAAAAGAGTAACATGTGAGGTGTTTCATTACCCAGAGTCTGCGCTGCATTTTAGTCATGTCTGATTGCATCATGTGAATTTGATTACTTGACTATCTCAACAACAGCACTGAGACACATGTTCCTGATTTATCTTCTGGTAGCTCCTTGAAGATGTCTCTTATTTTGCAATAATGTGGTAACAGTTTAATATGTGAAAACATTTAGTTTGATTATCTTCCTCAGCATGTGTGTCTGTATTCCAACTTGGTGCTTCAACCCTCAGGCTGTAACAGCATAATGACGCTGTCACTTACTCCATTATCAAAGCTGTGGGTCTGCGTTACTTACACATTAATAATTAACATATTGTGCAGTCGGCATTGGGACACAACAGCAAATATCAGACAGGAGTTGACACAGGGCACGTCTCAAAATATTTCTCATACATAAAATATGAGTGTCAAGGTGCATCACATTTTTCATGCTTAAAAAAAACTTCCTTTAACAAACTCTTTTCCCCCCCAGAGGCAGGAATAAACAAATGCCTCCGTCGGGGCAGTTAGGATACATTAACTATGTCACTCTTTCCTGTTTGACACAAACGTTTCTACAGTTCTTGTTTATTTTGCTGGAAAGGCAGGTTTGGTACATGAAGGTTGCAGGCTTATGTTTATTGGTGGTTTTGTGTTTCATATTCATGACCATGTTTGCTGCACTTAGGAGGCCTTCAGAAATAAACAACCAGCTGCCATACAGAAGCAGTTTAATGTGCATACATATCATGTAAACTCTCTTAGTGTAATTTCAGCATTTAGTAAAAAATCCATCAGTAATACTATTTCACATGCAAATATTATTCAAGTACACTGTTGTGCATACACTCTCAATATATGCACATTGTGACAGCTCCAGGGTCTCTGCCAGAGTTTTGCATTGTGTTTCAGGGTTTGCAGAGTGCCGGTTCGGTGGAGCTGGAGGCCATTAGGGAAATGTAGGCAGCTGGCCACTGTCTCCATCCACTAATCATAATTCATTTTTTCTCATTTCTTTTTAAATATATCTCACGGTATGTTTCTGAATATTCCAAAATCTTCTTGAGCAAAATGCATTTTTTATCAAAAATATTTTTCTTTTGACTATAAGTCAACAAGTTCTTGGCTGCTGAGCCAGAACAAAATGCATCCTCTTCTTTAAAAAAAAAAAAAAGTAATTTAAAACCTTTCAATAACTCGTCCAGCCTTTTCTTTTCTCTTTTCTGATTTATCATCAGCAACAGATAGCAGATCATTTAAAAAAAAAATAAAAATAGTTGAGGCCAAAATAACATAGTGCATGTTTATACTTTTTAAGAGTTAGAAGGAAAACATCATCTATTAAACTGAAACTGAAAGAAAATGATAAAATATGCGTAATGTTATTTTTTGTAGAACAGTTGTTGAACTAAAAGAATATCTGTATTGTAAATGGCTGGTCTGAATGATCGTGTTCAGTATGAGTGAGCTTATTGAAAAAAGGAGACTCATCATTACTTGCATATTGCACCATCCTTCGTCAATAAAGTTGACTCCTGTTCTAATGTCTCCTCATTAAGGCAGGCTGCTGTAGCTCCGTATTGACCTGGTTGTGAAATTGTACAGTATAACCTATTGACAAATAGTTCCTTGTTAGGAAATACCTTCACTTAGTCCAACAGCGTGTGAGCCAGTGACAGAAGAGGAGAGCTGTTTGACACGATAAAAACAGCGGAGCATTTAGCCACACACAAGCTGCAAAGGAGTGTGTTGATCTGTACTTCACCACTCAAGTATAGGCTGAAATAACTCAACACATTGTGGATGGATTGCTGTGAAACATTGTTTAAGTTTCCAAGAGTCTTGCTGACTTTGGTGATCCTCATGTGTATAACCTCCAGCAGGTCAACACATTAAGCTTTGACTGAGTTTCCACACCTTAAGGGGGTGCTAGAAAATATTGCTACAATGACTATTATGTCATTATGATACTGTATTGATTCTCAATAACAACGGGGAAACTCCCTCAGGGGAAACAGAGACAATTCTAAGAAGCTATATTGATTTAAAAAATGTTCACAAATGTTTTTTCTAATAAAAGTTTATGTTAAGTCCTTATGTTAAGTCCTTTGGGCACAATGATGTTGGATGTTACAATGACTATAATAAATTTAAAAATAAATTAAAATATCAATTATATTGTTTCATTGAAAAGTTGTTTTTTTACTTAATGTGCTTAATGCATATTTCGGTGTGTGTGTTTGTGCGGAATATTATCCCAGATTTAAAGAGGACAAATGATCCCCCTTCTCCACTTTTTCAAACAGTCCCCTGTGGTCTAAATGAAACATCTGTGCTGTGCTTTGGTCAAAATATAACATGAATGAAGCACCAGAGGAGGTTTGCGACCCTGCATAAACCAGCTCTCTCAGAACGCTCCGTTTTGGTGTGTGTGTCTCTTTAAATGCAATGAGCCCCCCCCCTGAGTTTTCTAGGCTGGGGATCGAGTCCATGGGTGGAGATATCAGGGGAGGGGAGGGGATTTTTTTTTTTACCAGAATCCAGCTTGTGACATCACACACTGAGAAAATTTGACATTTTTCTCTGTGTTGTAAGACTAATGCAGACTACAAACAAAGTGGTATTTTGTGGGTCAGACACTCAGGTTACCCAAATAAATGTTCAAAAACACTGTAAAAGTGGATTTTTCATAATATAGCCCCTTTTCAAATTGAGAAAAGGATATATCGCTAACATTTCACAATATCTTGAACGCTAACCCTTGTATCCTGACAGATGTCATATCGCCAGATTATTTCTGTTCCCTTAGGATGATTTTCAACTGAACTAATAACTCAGTGTAAGGCGACATCATCATGACAATATTTTAATAAGCATGTATTATTTCTTTATACTGGCAAGGTAAATGACGCTCCCTTTAGCTTCATCTATACTTTGTGGTTAGCGCACTCTGATATTAGCATTTAACTCAAAGCACCACTGTACCTAAGCTCGGCCTCTTCGACCCACTAAAGGCTTTATTCCTTCATTCTAAATGAATCAACATTTGTTCTTTGCAGTCAAACATGGACCGACCTTTATAGCTGTATACCCTAATCCAACTAAAGGTACGAAAGAAGCAAGACAAAAAATAAATAAATAAATAGTCCAATAAACAATGTTGACACACTGGTGCAGAGAGGAGATGGTTGTGCTCCAGTTTAAAGTCAGGAATGTGTTCAAATACATTCACCAAATACCACCATGATCATGTTTGTCTTCTGTCCCTTTGTGTATTTGTTTCCCTTTGTGGATACGTGTGAATGGTATGATTCAGTTTGTCCTCTTGTGAGTGTGTTTGTGTAGCCTGTCCTCTTTCAGGTCCTCATGTCATGTGTAGGGAGGACGTGTTTCTCCTGGTCCTTTAGTCTCTTTTTGGTTACAGCTGAAGTTTCTTGATGCCCTCCCATATCCATATCCTTTATACATTAATAATCTAAACTTAGTTTGGCATCTTGTGATTTCATGTTGGTCTATTTTTTATAAAGTTAGTCTTTACCTAAACGGAGGCTTGAGCCCCTGCACAAAAATAACGCTCTTAAACTGAGGCTTCTCCTCAACTCGTTACCATTTTTATTTGTCACTTAGAGACCTTCTGGTGCAGTTCAGAGTTTGATGGTCTGAAGTAATCTCGCCAGTATCTGGTAGACTCATAAATGGGGCTCAGCATGTTTTTGGCACCAATCTAGTACTGAAGTGGTAGGGTACAAAAAAACAAATACATTTCCATCTCAGAATTAAAGTATATCTACCTCCACATCTCAAACAGATGAAAAGTAGTCCATTAAAAATCACTGTTGCAATGGCCTTAAAAAAAGAAGACACAGTCAGCCTTTTGTTCTTGAAGTAAACTTTGAAGAAAACTGATGGTGGTCCCAGCAAATGAAATATAAATCAATTTCATTAAATATATTGTATTGGACCATAGCATGTTGTGAATATAGAGTGTCATTATGAACAGTGGGTTGGCAGCATTTGGTAATGGAGAACTTTTAGGTGGTGTCCATGTTTGAATATTGGTCCCTAAACACATCTGTTTATGTCCACTTTCATCTGCTGTATGTCTCTGTCACAAATCTGCCATGGATCCCTTCTGTGTGGCTGAGGTTTCTTTAATCTCTTCAAGTTTATAATTGTTTTTTTTTGGTGGGGGTGGGTGGGGGTGTTCGTTATCCCTATCTGAATTTAGGGTCGAAGAATAGAGCGTGTTTTTTGCTGTGGAGATGATGAACTGTCTTGAACCATGAGTCTTGATTTTGGGTTTCTTATGTGTGTGGCTGAGGCGTGACATTAGCATAATGTTGTGTCAAGTCTATGTTATAATTGTTGACTTAGTCTTCATAAATTGTGTTTGTTTATCTCTTGTGCGGCCTCCCTCCTTGTCACAATCCATACATTCAATTTTTAGACAAAGATAGATTAAAAGAAGTCTTCATTAATAGGAGACGTGAAAACAAGCTGTAACATAATAATGAAAAAAAATAGTTTTGACTTCCTTAATGAAACATAATGTGTTTTGTGTATGTCCAAATGTATTTGTAGTTCTTAAAAGAAGCCATTTGTATTCAACAGATACTGATTTTAAATCGCCCACTGAATCAGAGCAAATTAGTCCATAAATTACTTCTGAAAATTGTCAGCGAGCCAACAGCACCGAAAATGATTATAATAGATTTTGAGTGCTGTTTGTAACTTCCCTCACCACATGATGTCGCCATTTTGCTGCTGGGTCGCCCTTTGACGATCACATGTGCATGCATGTTGAAGGAGAGAGACAGAGAGAGAGACAGAGAGAGAGAGAGAGAGAGTCTGTGGGAAGGAACAACTTGGGAAGTTTTCTCATACACTGAGTAAGAAGAGGACAGAGTGCAGAGAGTGAGATTAAAGAGTGGTAAGTCATTTTCACTTTTCTAATTCAATCAAACAACATTTTTCAACCTAAAGGTGTTTCATTTCAGACTTCTCCACTTCTTCGCTTTTCTTTTCTGCTCTGTATTCCAGCCCCAGCACAGATGTCAGTGACCTTGTTTTAGAGATTTAACTTTGATAAATAGTGCGCTCCTGTGGGTTCAGTTTGTCTAATTAGAAAGGATAAACCGGATCCCGCTTCCATTTATCTTGTGTGGATTGGTTAATGAAGGTTGTTGCTCTTGGTTTACTTAAGGAGAGGATTACATTAATCTTTCTTGAACTGAAGTTGTTCCCCGCAAGTATGTTTTCCTTATAAAAAAAACACTCTTTACTACTGGTCAGCTTGTTTTCGTATTGTAAGTTGTTGCTGATACAATCAGTTGTGTTATCAGATTGTGGAGATGTGAAGGTGAGTGAGACAGGGGCTCTCTGATTGGCCGAGGAATGTTTCCCTGGACCTCGATGAAAGACAGAAATAAACTTGTGCAGAAGAACAACATTTGAGAATACCAACCATTCCTCAGGCTATTCCCTCCCATCAGTTTTCCTTTCCTTTTTTTCTGGTGGGGTTACAGGAACTGAAGGCCTCACTGACTCCTTACAGCCATGGCTGGCTGGCAGAGAGCAGAAGAATTCACAGCTATACAATGTGCCCTTATGTTAGCCTGGCAGAGCTTTTAAATGGACCCATAGGCTGCTCCATATTACATGTGGCAAATTAAAAATGAATCTCCACTTTAAAAAGCTGCTCAGCTCTATTAAACGGAAATCTAACCAAAAACAGTTAAAACACAAGATGTTCAGGGCCCTTCCTCATGTGTTTGTGGTGTATTTTCTTATTGTTGCATCAGCCAGGTTTGAATTTTCACAGCTGTCAAAAAACAACCGAATTTTGTTTTGATTCTTAACTGTCTGTCATGAATATATAAATGCTAGTAGACTGACAGATTCCATTTTATGTACACTGACTGAGCCCTCCACAGACCAGAATGAAATGCAGCTGCAAGACATTTGAATGAGAAGTAACTTCCAGACTTCTTCCCAGCCCCTCCCCCTAAGACACACTTTGATTTTTGATCCTTTTTAACTTTATTATTGGCAGTGAAGTCACAAGTAGCAATGAATGCTCACATGTACACAAAACTCCTGCAAAAATGCCTGAACCTTTCAGACTGGGGCGATGTTTGAACATAGGGGTTAGGGAGGGGGTGATTCAATTTATCTCATGCAACCAGTGAGTGACTGATGTAACTGAGCTACGTAATTGCTTCCTACTCACCTGCATGTTCTTCTCTGCTCTTGCGTTGATACTGTAAATACGTCCAATAACACTTAGCATTGATATAAAAGCAAAGAAAGGTTCATTCTAGTGTCTAACTTTGCTTTGCCTGCCATCTTGGATACCTTATAACATTACCACTGCAGCTTCTGACGTCAGTGTAGTGGGCTTAAACATTACTATTCTAGCCCACACCATGATTATTTTCTAAGGAAGGATCATGGCTTGGGTTGACATAACAAATCAATGATGCATTTTAGTGTCTACAAGAACACAGTGATGTACACAGCGAGAGAGAAACAGCTTTGTTGTGACGGTCACGGTCATCTGAACTTTCACTGCTTCATGCTGAATAACCATACCCATCTGTTCAAAATGTCCTGTTTTTCAGGACCTCCCCCCCTCGGGAGATTACCTGCTCCCTTTAAAAAAATAAAAATAACTCAAGTTAGGAAACTAATACAATGGATATTATAATCCATTTCATCCGACTGATCCTCCGAAAAAAACAGACCAATAAATTTGAAATATGTCCAAAAAAGAAATGTGAAACAAAAGAAAGCTCAGAGAATAATCAGTAAACAACCTGAATTTGTTCATTTGTCTGTAATCAACAGTTAGCAGCAGCTTTAACATGTGGTAACTAATGTAGAGGAACAGAGAAGCTTGAGGAAAAATATGTGCAATGACAATTCCTGAAGGATTCTTAATACAGATGTAACTATTCCTTGTGATACAATTTAACATTGACACAAATAAGGGTCAACTCTAACAAATGAGACAAAAAATATATTGCGTAACTCCTTTTTAAACAGCAGAGGGCGCTATATACTTTTAGCTTCTCTTGTTTGACGTCGCTAAAGATGAGAGGCGTACAGAAGTTAAGATCTTGAGGTTGAGAATGCGTCCTGTTTTAAATTGTAAAGCAAACGAGATAAAAACAGATTTTGCAGACACTGAAAGAGACTGATGAACGACACAACCAGCACAACCAACATGATGCAGCATTTAAAACAACGCTTTACGTTGAGAAGCTCGAGAGACCAGCTACATATTAATAACATGAACTGGGAAGCAGATAAGAAAAAAAGAAAAAATTCAAATGAGCGCATGAGCAAAGAGATTATTAGAATCACTGCTGTTTCAAGGATTTGGTCTGATGATTAACATGATAGAGCAAAAATACAGCACACATTGTGTCCGTAACATAGACTGTAAATATTCATGGACGAAGCCTGAGTGACGTCACCCATCTGTTACTGCAGGGGGCTCCAGAGGCTCATCAGCAGTGGTCACCATGCTGGAAATGCTGTCTCACTCTCAGCCTAACTTTCAGTCAAACTAACAACAGGCTGAGCTGAGGCAGGTTTTAAGCCTCTTGATGTCAATCAGGTCAGCTGCACACCTTATTGTAAATAACGCTTATCCTTTATAAAAAACAATACGGATGAGTTATCATAAAAGTTCACCCGCTGTAAAGTGTGTGCCAATCGAGACATGAGCTAACTTCGTCGCTGAAGAAACGGGCTTGTATGCATGGGTGTGTAGGTGACTTCTGGTGATTCTGCAGCCAGCCTCAAGAGGACACTCAATGAACTGCAGAATTTTGCACTTCCGCATTGCCTTTCACTTCCGAGATTGCCGCTTGGTCGGTAATTCAAAACAATTACAGCAGCATAAAAATGTGAAAATCATAAACTCAGTATGGTGATATATGTTTTGATTTGTTAGCTTAGTGTGTCGTTACATCCCTAGTTCTTCATCCAACAGTGTTGAATTAAACCGTATAAAACAAGTTACTGACACATTGTTTCCAGCTTATGCTCTATGTATAAACCGATGACTGCTGCTCATGAAATCTTCAGCTCTCTGTGGCTCAGTGTGTCAGTCAGAGCGCTCTGACACATATCAGGACGAGCACAGAGACAGAGAGGAGAGGGAGGCAGCTTCCTTCTCCCCATGTCCTCCCACATTTCATCAGCTCCAGCCGGGCTGAACTGATGGACTGATGGCTGCGGACAGTTGGCATCTGCCCACTGTTTACATTCAGCCGGCAAACTCTGGCCGAGACCAAAGCTGCTGCGGACACACACACACACACACACACACACACACACACACACACACTCACAGACACACAGTTTCCAATCTGAGCGACTGGCTCTGGACCGCACACGGTATCTCGCTGTTTTGATGGAGGCAGTGGAAATATGTTTGGGAGAGGAAGTGTCAAGTGTTTGCTTTAATCGCCACAGCTGGTGTTGTTTGTCCAGCGCTGGCTCTCTGACGTGCTTGAGGGCTTCTTGAGGTGTGGTGACTTTCTGGATAATTGCCCTGAACACTGGCTCCACTGAAGGTGGATGTAACAAGGCTGCATTGTGCTGCCGCCTGCAGGTGTGTGTGTGTGTGTGTGTGCAAGGCTGCTCTAAATTCACTCACCCTATTTCCCCTCACTTCTATGTTCCTTCACTTTTTTTTTTTTTTTTTTTGCCAGATTCCAGTCTGTCCTCTCTCACGTTGTTCCCCTCAGTGCATTTTTTTTATGCCTGCAGTTTTTTTGGCCCCATGTTCCTGAAGCCCACTTTTCTCCTGTCCTGCCAGAAGAGGAAAGCTCGTTTAAGAGGCTGGATGTATGTCAAGTTGAATATAAGTAAAATACAAGGTTGTTTCTTTTGTTTACTTCTCTGATGTTTACTCTTGTCTTGGTAGAAGGTTTTTTTCTGAGCATGGGAATAAAAAATAAAAACCATGCAGCTTGTTAGGGAAAATCGGGGTTGAGGGAACATATACAGAAGGGATGTCCAGTTCGATTTTGTTCAGCATGGACACACAGTGAGAGGTGGTGCACAAAAATACAAGGAGAAAGAAACAACAGAGTTATTCTATAGAATGATAAACATTTGAAGCAACACTGCAAACCATATTTACTTCACACCACAGCAGATTAGACCTACTACAAAGTGATAAGGCCAATATAAAATAACGATTGGAGCAACAGGCTCAGTATGAGATAAGATACAAGGAGATTAAACATGAATGTTTCTGCTGTCTGCAGCATGACACAGGAAACAACAATGAGATGTATGGTTGATCCTTTCTTCAACACAACCACTTTGAACAATTAAAAAAAAAAAAGATACTTGGTTCCCACAATTCACTGGAACAATGTGAACGTATTTTGGCATTTAAATGTCGAGACCCCGATTTCTAGACCATGACACTTTTTTCAGATGTAATCCATTTCTTTCGTTTCAGAAGTTAAACATTCATGTAATATTGTATTGAAATTTCATTTTAATAGCACAATAACTTTTAAGAGGGAGGATCTCGTCTCTCCGATGTCTACAGGGCGGCCCGATCGCTTGTTTACTTCAGTATGTAACTTTGGCAGCGGGCCGAGATCAGCTTGTGAGAAGCCAAACTAGTGCATACACAAGCCTTTAGTTATAAAAAGAAGCCAGTCAGCCTGTCTCAGTACTATCTGATACAACGGCTGAAGCTCAGAGGAGGGTGAGAAAAAGAGAGAGTGACCGAGCAAGAAGCAGAGTGTACATCAGATATTATTCATAACAGATTGCAACAAACTTTTCTTGTGTATCTTCAAGTTAGCATCACACTTTTGTAACCTTTCAAACCATCATAATAAATCTGCCTCTCTAATGCAGCCATATAGCCACAGCCCTTAGACATGGCTGAAGAGGATTGTAGAGTTGTATTTGTCGACATGGGTGTTAAGCTTCTCATGATGTCTGTGCCGGCTTCGTCACCCTCTGCTCGTAAACAAATGCACGTTGTCTGAGGGGGGGGGGGGGGGGGGGGGGGGGGGGGGGTCTATCATTCAGCACTGTGTGTCTTACGACAGTTGCACTCTGACACCTTTGGTGGGCGCCAAAGCGCACCAAACCGAATTCCTACTTATTGTTGCTTTAAAAAATTAATCTAAAACTATTAACTGACAAGTTTAGCCTATAACATACAATCTAGAAACAGGTGGAAGAGCTAGCTCAAACTTTTCAAAGGAGATAAAACTTACCATCAGCTTTTTAATCAAGCTAAGTTAAACTTTATATTGGTTGTTTCATCTCTAAAACATAAACTGTAGTATATTTAATTTGTGGTTATAAGGGGGATTTGATGTGGGAATGCCTTTATTAAAGGAAGAATATGTGATTTTTGATCCAGTAGATGTCACCCTTGAGCACCAGCATGAAACCAAAAACAACTTGCGCTGCATTGTTGTGTTAGCATGCTAATGCTAGCGATCTTTAGTTTGCTCGTATCTTCACACTGCATGTAAATTTACACGAAATGATCTAAAAACGCTTAAGTGACATTCAATTAAGCAGTGAGTACAGTATGTTATTCTTCTTTTCTCTTGTCCCTCAATTAAACAACTTTTATAAGCGAGGGGATGAGCCGGCCGTCTGGCTTGGCGATGTAAACAAAGTGCACATAGGACTCGGGTGTTACTCCCATTGTAGACAGTCATGACTCACAGAGTTATTTTCAGAGGATATATTCTTCCTTTAATGAAACGTCATGTATCATTTAATAATCTCGGTATAATTAACATTTGGCCACTTAATTCTTTTTAAACCCATTCCTCAATGTTAACCTGATGCAATGACTTTTCTCATCGGGTTATGAGGGGGAGAGGTTTTGTGTAATGCTGTCCTCTCCAATGAGAGAGGTTATAAAGGCAGAGTATGTTTGACATCCATTGTCACAGTGACAATAATTTGCACTTAAGTGCACATACTTGATGTCACACTGTGGTTGTTTTGTGTTGCTCTCTGTCCTGGATGCGAGGCTCCAGCACGGCCTCTTACATTGTGAAGGGTCTATTTCGTCCCCTCTGCTCCGTTCCTCCCCGTTGAGAGCTCTGCCGAGACGTTAGTGCCGAGCAAAAACCACAAACCATAACCACACTCTTTCACTGCTGCTGACTCCCAGTCTCACGCCCAGTTTAACACAGAAAAAATACAAGGCAGGGTTTTCTCTCTCTCTCTCCTCCTTGCTTTATGGCTCCACTCATCTTCACACCCGGTATCTCACTCTGTCCACCGTAATTTACTGCTTCTGGCTGACATTCCCAGTTATGTATTCTATTCAATCCTTTGTTTAGACTCCTTTGAAGAGGAGTGAAGAAGGAGGCGTAAAAATAGCAGCAAGTACTTAAATTCTTTATGTAGTCTGTATGTGGTTCTTTTTAGCCCTCTTGGTGGTGCAACTGCATACTAATCTTTACATAACATATCATTTTGCATTGCAGGGGGAATTCTTTAAACATGCAGGCAGTCCACAAAGTCCAAATACTTCCTGTACATTTCAGTTTGCATGCTTAAAATCACCTGCTTTTCTTCCCTTTCCTCAAGGCTTTATCTCTCCATGCTCCGCTTCTCGATATGATCACATTTTCATAAAGTTATGTCCGAGCAGTCTGCACTGAGTGAAACATCTCAAAGTAAGAGCTCCACTCTCATTTGCATTCATTTCTGGCAGCCGGTCGTGGCTGTTCTTTGCTGATCTTAATGGATTTAGTCTAACTTTATAGAGGTTGGCTCCCTGGGTGCGGATCATGCTATAGCCTCAGAGTGAAAATCAATTTTCATGACTTTAAAATGGAGAGTGTCTGTCTACTACATTTGAAGTACAATGCTTTCAGAAAGTTTCCAAGCCTCCCGTCGCCCTGAAGTGGGACACACTTTGAATACAAAGCAAATTGAGATTTGTTGTTGACAGCCGACACATAATGAAAAATGTAACACCGCTTTACTTTGTCTTGTTTTTCCCCATCTTGTTTTGAATTAAAACATTATCCCCGTTCAACAGAGTGGCAGAATTATAGCCTCAGCTCTTCTTAGATGTGTCTTTGTTTGTTTGTCCCATCTGGATTTTTGTTGTTAACTTTTCAAAATTTAAATGAACTCAACAGGGAGTCTGTGAATAGCAATTTTTGAGTCAGTGTGGAGACTTTGAATGGGATTCATTCAGGCCTGTTTTTTTTCCTTGGCACAGCCACCCAAACCCCGACACATCCTAACACTGAAGCTCCTCTATTTGGGAGTATAACTGGTTCTTGTGCACATTTTCTAAATGGAAAGCTGCAGATACTATCCGTTGTATCTTCTTCTCCCAACATGAAGTCAAATATCTATCCTCTTTTAATCTGAGGGAGCGTCTCAATATGCATAGACCTCTAATTCAAACCATTTTTGATTAGCCCAGGATCAAATATTTCTACCAAATGTTACAGACAGCGACTTTATCTGTTCAAGAGTTCATGCATCACGTCTATTATATTCAAGCGGTAAAGACTAACCCATCAAAGCTTACACAACATATATTTAAACTTCTAGTATGTCTTGTATATCGTTATATAATAACGAAATAATTAAATTTCTTATCATTTCTTTTTTCTTAAACCTCCTGAGAGAACCTTCCAGTTTGTCTAGATTTTGGCGCCCACCTGTGGACAAAGTAGAATATGACCTTGCTAAATTGTGTCCTGTACATTTTCAGGTAGTTTCTTTCTGAAGGAAAATGTCACCCTGCTTTCTCCTAACGGTGAAATACATCATTCATTGTCAATCTTTGCGGTGGTCTGTTTGGCAGCATGCTGTAAATCACTTCATCTGACACCTACCCCGCAGCAGCATTAATATAACAAAGGTATGATCAATCTTGTCTCTGATGGTCTATTCTACTTTAACAGAATTAATTCATAACCAGCTAAAAACTCCTCGCGGGAGCTTCAGGTTCCTTGACAGAAGTAGAACTGATTATTAGCTTTTTATTCCACATTCATGTTTACTGTTCTGCACCCACAACATCTACACAATTCTTGCACGTGTAAATAAAACTCATTCTGATTCTGAAGAGAATCAATATAGGACAGACAGTGTATTTACCTAGTGACTGTAAGCTGCAGATGATCAAAGGACTGAATTGCCTTGATAATCTAAGGTTATGAAAATAATTCCTGCTGCCTCCATACGGCCAAAAGACCGAGCAATCTCTTCATGCTGGCACTAATGTACTTTGTCTTTTAGTTTTGGTGATTAGTTTAATAATTCTTGCCTCAAGGTAAAGTAGAGACTAACATCTTATTGAAATAAGTGAAGGCTTTTTACTTGTGAAATTGTAAAACAAAGATGTCGTGGAGGCTAATTTAAGGACCGTAGGCATTAAGTTGATTTTTTTACCCGGGAGAAAAGCAGTGGACTGATATGATATTTGATGTTCACAGTCTCTGTATAATGCAGCTGGTGCTTCAAAGAAAACAAACGAGATTGCTTTTTTATGTTAATGCTAATTTGACAGCTTAGCCTGGTGCTTTTAGACTCTTTCATGTGCTGCTCAGCTGCAGCTTCATGGAGACTCTGCAGCCCCAGAAACAAAATGCTTGCTGTCGCTTTGAGAAGTTTTCGTCCGACATCAAAGTAGCTCTATACATCTGTTTGTGATCCGTCGCCTGACCTCGGTCGGCCCTTTTTCAGACACTTTGTCAAACTTTTCACTTAGAAAAGCTTGTATGGTTGTCGTTTTCTTTTTCCTAATGATGCCACCTGCTGTGTGCTTTTTAATATTTTCTTTCTAAAGTTTGCCTCTCTGTGAATCTTTCGACTCCCTCGGACCGTTTCAGAGACTGTCACTGCTGAGCCCATTGGCTCTGCTCTGTCATTGTGCTTTACTGTGCTGCCGTCCATCCGAGCATGAAAGTTGTGTTATATTTTAAGCCACGTCCGGCTACTTGATGTGAACACAGGTTGACAAGCTAATTCAAGTTGCAGAGAATCAGAAAGTATTTTGAGGCAAAAATGGATGCAAAAATCCCCCCCCCCCCCCAAAAAAAAACCTGAAGTCGTGCTGTAAGGCTTTGAATCATTATTTACTCTAAACATTCAGCTTTCTGTTTTCCTTTATTTATTAACTTTCAGATAACCTGTGTAGATCACAGAAATAACACACATTTGATGAGATAATCAGGAGGTTGTGCAGTCTTTGTCATAAATAGTCAGCCATTGTTCGCTGAATCTTTCTCTTCAGATCTGCTTTTTGCCTTGCTGTCTCGTTAAAAACCCCAGAGAGTTTCATTCTGGCATCTTTTCAGCATTTATTTTTTGTGTGCAATGACAAACTGCTTTGTTTCAAACCTCTCTGTTTGTCTTCAGTAGCGCTCATTAGAGCTTTCTCTTAAATTTCTGTATCTTCTTTCTCAGTTTCAAAGCAGTTTCACACTCAGAATGATAAACAATGTAATATCTCCTCTTTATGCCGTTTTGGGATGATTCATCTAATTATATCCCCAATCAGCTCCCAGTGCCTGATGACACACATCATTAGCCCCTGGTAGCGATCATTTCCCAGCACCCTAATCAACCCTCATGTACACGATGTTAGCTTGATTACTGTGCCCTTTGTGCGTTCTGCTCCATCCTGGACACAACCATGCAGACTCACACTCAGGTGCATCTACGGTTTGTTCATCATCATATATACATGGACGGGTTATAGAGCAGCAGAATGGGCACAGGCCCAGGAGCCCACGTGTTCAGGGGCCCCAGAGCTTCTGTTTGAAACCACTTTCAAATGACCACAAAGAGACGCAAACACACCAGAATGAAGCACACAAAAAAACAACAGCAGAGAGGCAACACGAGTGAGAAGGGGGATGATCACAATAGACACCAGAAGACCACAACGGGATTGGAGGCAACCATAAAAAGATGAAAAATGTGGACAAAGTTTGAGAAAACAGATGTGAAGAGACCACAAAAAGACACAAAACAGACAACAACAGATGCAAAGCAACTGCAAAGTGACACCATAGACAAACAGAGAGACATAAAGAAAGAAAGAAAGGAAAATATAAAAAAACAAACAACCACATAGCAACACAAAATTGACTAAAAAAAAACTATTGCAAACCAACTTTAAGGTTAAATAATGAATCCCAAAGACAAAACAACAACAATTCAGAGATTAATACACCAATGAAGTCACACAAAACAAACACAGGAGGGTTAAAATGACTATAAAGAAATACAAAGAGAGCAAAATCTTTACAGAACAAAATAAATGAACAGTTCCAACAGACACAAGTAAAAGAAAACACAAAAAGGTAACCACAAAGAGACAAAGAGAAAATACTATACATCCAAAACAACCACAAATAGACTCCAATAGACAACAAAGAGAGATACCGTTATTAAAAATAAAGAGACACAGTCTTAATAAGGAAACTTCATAAGACCTCAGTAAATGTGACTTTATAAAGAGACACACAAAAGACACAAAGAAGTAAGAAAGAAAGAGATCCTGACCGACAAAAAAAACAGGTGAAAGTTACAATAAGATGTATGGAAACGAAGAAATGCTAAACAACAACAGGTAACAACAGGTGTCAATAGCAAAGACAGCAGAAAAGACCAAAAGTGTATTAATCAAAAAAAATGAGAAATGCAAAACTACAAAAAAGGTTCAAACATTCAAAGACGCACAAAACACTTAAAGAGACACAAAACAACACAAATAGACTAAAACAGACATACATATAACAACCACAGTGAAAATCTCAACCTTTATTAGATCACTTCATAAGGTCACAATATATGTGTGACTATGAAGTGACTTATAGTCGGCACAGAGCATAGACTGTGAATATTCATGGACAAAGCCTGAGTGACGTCACCCATCTGTTCCTGCAGGGGGCTCCAGAGGCTCATGGGCAGCCGCCATGTTGGAAATCCTGTCTCAGTCTAACTTTCAGTCTAACTTTCAGTCAACCTAACGACAGGCTTAGAGACAGAGCTGAGGCGGGTTTTAAGCCTCTTGTTGAACTGCTACATCGTGCCCACCTGTCAATCATGTCAGCTACACGCCTAACTATGGATACCATGTATTGTTTTCAAAATCCAAACGGAGCCGTTTAAAAAGAATTCACCCCCTGTACAGTGTGTGCGAGTGAAGACAATAACTAATCAGACCTGTTTCGTTTTTTGTACCAGGCTGTAAACATGTTGAACGGCTTTTTTGGCTGTTGTGTGTATGTGATGTCGGGGTTCCTGGAGCCAGCCTAAAGCGGACACTCGACAAACTGCAGAATTTTGCACTTACGCATTGGCTTAATTTTTCAAGACCGGAGGGCGCTGCTTGGCACTGAGGCCCGAAACATCTACAGGGAGAGACACTTAATGCCCCAAAGACAGCAGAGAGATGATAAATGACCGAAACATGACTAACCATCCCGAGGAGAAGCATAACCATCACAGAGAGATGCAGAGTGGCAATAAAAAAATACAACATAAAGAAAGAGCATTAGACACAAAACAGACACAAACAATGCAAGACAGCGAACATAAACAACCCAAGAAACCACAAATAGACATGAAGGGGGAAGAGAAAACACAGCGACCACAAAATAAGACAAAAGACCCATGAAAACATACACCTACACAACAATAGATTCCAAACAACAATAAAGAGATCATACGGTAAAACGACAAAAAAAAGTGAATAGGACCAGTATTTTTGTGACTTTAAAAAGGGACACACAAAAGATACAAAAAAACAAAAACAATTGAGAGACTACGGAAAGACTTTACAACCACAGAGAGACGTGAAATCTTTACTCGGAGATGCAGAGCAACAAACGGACAAAAAACTGCCAGAAACTGAGAGAGAGAGCAACGCAAAACAACAATGAAGTTACTTAAGATGATCACAGCGACATACAGAGAACCAGAGCTTGACACCAGGGTACATCAGGACCCGTGTCCGACTAAGAGCGCCCCATCTTCGGCCTCTCCTCTCGCCTCTCCCGCTCTGCGCCCTGGAGGTTTGGACAAGATCAAGGGCCAAATAATGTGTGAAAAATGTTAAATCACCCAAACTAAACCTGTGCAGAAATGCAAAACTACCAAACTGTTTCTAAATGTTTGCAAACAGGAACAATGATCCCAGAGAAAACAAGGAGACGTAGAAGAACGATTCATACACCCACAAAGAGATGCACAACCCTAATAAGGAAACTTAAGAAGACCACATTCTATGTGACTCTATAAAGGGACACACAACAGACACGAGGAGTATTAAACAGCTAACGGGAGACACTTAATGACCCAGAAGAGATAAAGAAACAACCACAAAGTGATGCAAAGAGACTTTAAATTGACCACAAAGAGATGCAGGCGCCGCCAGCGTGTCTTTGCCCGAGGCCCATGATTATCCGCCCATGCATATAGTAATGATGTTTAAAGACAGAGGGAGTCAGGTGATGTGTGTTTGAAATACATTGAAACACAAACACAAACACAAACACACACACACACACACACACACACACACACACACACACACACACACACACACACACACACACACACACACACACACACACGCTCTTATCGGGGGCCTGTGTGATATCATTAACATTCACAGCCTGCCACTCAACAGTCCACAGCGACTTGTTCTCATTGAGAAGTTCACAAGGTACTTCTTTACCGACACAGCCTGCGGATTAGTTGCCATGGAAACAAAGCTGTCGAAAGTCGGGGGGAATACGTTACCGGGTACTTGTGTTTGCCTCCTTGGGTGGAGGATACGTTACAGAAAAGTTTGAAGAGTGTTGTTGACAGAGGCTCGGCAGCTCGCCGGGACTCAGAGCCGTCTGACAGAAATGTGCAGGAAAAAAAAAAAGCTCAAAATGCATTTCTCCTCTTCCAGCTCTTCCTCTCTGGACTTAAAAAAAAAAAAAAAATAGAAGACTTTAACACCTAATTCTGCAGTGATTCATTCATTCATCAGCAGCCAAATGTGCAGTATAAAAGCAAACAGTGTAGTGTTTAAAAAAGACCCTGCATTAATAACCTGATAATTCCATCATGAATTATTCACTCAGAGGAGCTACAGCATGTTTGCTTTTTCTGTCCGCGCTCTAATATTCACGATTTAACCTTGAATTGTTTGCATAATACTACCTCTTATCAGATTGTTATGATTGTAGTCCACAGATTATTCATAAGTGCTAAAAAGGAAGAGCAAATCGAGCCACAAACATGTCAGATTTTAAAAACAAAGGAGAACAAAGTCAGTCGTGTCAGAGGTGAAAACAAAGCTTGTATTCATTCTTTCACTGTTTAATTCAGCCGAGTGTTTTCTCATATGATGACTTGTTTTAAGCTGTGATTATGACAAAGAGCATCTTTTCTACCTGTTAATAATGGTGCTACTATTGTCACTGCAGTGCCAGCTTGCAGTTCCGAAGTTGGCCACCGGGGGCAAAACGAGCCATTTAGTGAGCATTGTACTGTAAGAGAACAGAGCTGCTTAGTGTGTCCATGTTCATGCAGAGGGAGGAGTGAAAATCCAAATAGACTGAAGAGTCTAAGTCCACATAAAACCACTTCAAAATTCTACAATAAATCATACTTTCTTAGTGTGCAGGAAAAAACAGACACTCTCAGTTCTCTATGTAGTCCTTATAGCAAGAGGACTCAGTTTTCTGCACTCTTCCAGTAAATAAATTCAATAAAAAAGAAAAAAAACAGTGATAAATTGTTCCCAACACGGGTAATACCTTCTGAGACATAGACAAGTGTTTCCCTATCTGAGTGGTTGGACCTCAAACTGCAGCGAGGAGATAAATTAAAGTGGACATGAGATGCAGAACAGCAACAAAAAAATGAGTTAGTGTAATGTTTCCCCTTTCTGTGTGGAAAAGGTTGATTAGTTTTTCCTTTTCAGAAAGAAAAAAACAGAAAAAAAAAAATCTGCATTTGTTTGAGCTGGTCAAGAGTTCAACACGCAGCAGGTGAAGAGGGGTGTACACTTCAGTTTGTTTCAAAGGTTTTAAAGCCAGAAAGGTTTCAAACAGCAGACACGGTCATCCATAAATTATTGAAAAGAAATCCACTCAGCCCACATTGTACTACATGACACTTTGTGTTGTCAGGTGTGTTACTTTATTGTATGCCTTGTGTCACTTTTATGTTGGACTACAGATGGACATTAGCAACTCGCTTAATCTGGTGTAACCATCTTTTCATTTTTCTTTGAATAAATGATCTGTGTCATCGCACACTGTCCACTGACAAATACATTAAATAACAAAAGAAAATAAACACCATGCTCCCTTATTACAATAAATATGGCCACTGTACTTTTTTAAGACACACACAATCTGCTGCTTTGCATACATATGTATTTAGACATGAAGGAAATAGTCCAATACAATCAACTCTCTCAAATGATACAACATATTTGTAAAGAACATGTATGTCCTCTGAGGACTCGAAGAGGGATTATCTTTTAATTGTACAGATTTGTACAATTTAGTGTGTTATCAGAATCAGTGTTTCAAGGATGATACTTTTTCTATTGTTCAGGCTGAAGATGATCAGTAGTCTACAAATCTCAAAGATGACTCAGAATAAAGTCTTATCATATCTCAATTCCACAATATGAACATTAAATATTCATCACAATGCTTTCAATAAGTGCTATGTTTAGATTATTAGAATAATATCTCAACAGCATTTCATCCCAGACATGTTAAATCTCTCCAAGATCAAGAATGAAAACTATTGTCTTTAATGTCTTCTCTGTCTCTGCATACACTTATCATTGGGAGAAGACAGCAGTCAGGTCTGGGCAGCTCATTTTATACATTATTCAGCAGTCTACATGATAATATGAAACGCACGACTGATATGATGGCACGTCTCATGTGTGAGACTTCTGGCTCATCAGCAGTTTCATGTGAAACAATAGATGTGAAGGTTAACCCGTCAATGCTGTCGAGATGATCACAGAGATTTATCAAAGTCAGACACTCCCTTATCAATAGAAGCTGAATACATTCATATTTTAGAGAATCAGGTTCAGATCAGAGCATATGTCTTTGACTACCTGTGACTCAAGGCAGCTTGAAACTGTCCATTCAGGTTCTTATCACGGCTCGGCTTGGCACGGCAAGGCACAGATAAAGTGGACTGAACTGGGTCCATGAAAAAACACAACGGGGCTTATTACCACATGCAGGGTCGAAAAGTGCACAACTGTTGAGAGATGGGCTAAAGCCTTGTTGGTGATAGTGTTTTAATGAGGTTTGTCTGATATAAGAAGATTATGGAAGCCATCATTTCCACCATTAAGAGCACTTAAGAGCCCTCTTTGCATAAAGAGCACAATAGATCACACTCTTTTATACAGTATGTATTATTGTGCTAGCACTTGGCAAAAGTTGCCAGGAAAAACTTCTATTTAACAGGAAGAAACTTTGAGCCGAACCAGACTTATTGGTGAACAGCCGCCTAGCACCATGGGTGGAAAAAGTGGGAATAAAGACATCCTTCATTTTGAAATAGAGAAGATTGAAATTCACCTCTATGAAACCTGCCACCACTTTTAAAATGGCTACAGCTGGATGATGAAATATAAGAACACCTAACATAAAACATCTAAATAGCCAAGAGTTCTTAGGAAGTGTCTGCCTTTGTTATAACTTTAATTCATCTTCGAAAACGTGAACAACATGCAGGATATCCCATTGTTGTCCTCACACAGCAGTTCTGTTTTTTAAAAATATTTTTCCATCAGTCACTCTTTTGTTTGCTGTGTTTTAATTCCCTTTAACACACCGTGCGATCACAAAGCCACCTACCTCCCCCACAATGAAACATTTGTGTCTCCTCACACAACAATTTCTCAGCTAACAGTCATGTTAATAATTGCTCACGGAGGCGTTGTGTACACTTGAAAGACAGCAGAAGAATGTCCATTGTGTTTAATGGCATAGAGATAGAAAAGGCTGTAATAATACCTCATGATTACTGGTTATCAAAGCACAACATCATGTGTGGACGTCTTACCGTGGAGGCAGATATGAAAGCAAGTTTGATGGTTTTTTTTATTTTCCCATGACAGCAGAACCAATCAGCTGCTTGATACTCGTTGACACATTCCTTTAAAGAAAACGATTCTGTTCAATGGAACATGTAATTGCATTCGGATAACATTTGCAGGCATGTGATGATCAATCCCTTTTTCTCTATTGGAGCAAATTATTGACCACACAACACTGACCGCTGTTAAACAGCTGACCTGAGCTGGATCAGGGTGGATTGGGTGCTCTAGGGACCGGGGAACGTCTGAGGGGGCAGCGTTAAAAAGATTTACTTAAAAAGTGTGAACAAGTGAGATGCCTTTAAGACATTTATCCAACAGGACTCAAGCTTCCCATAGGTATCCCTATATATTTAATACATTATGTCATATATTTATTCCCTGTTGGACAGGAGTTCTCCCTGTGCACGCGTGGGTTCTCTCCGGGTTCTCCGGCTTCCTCCCACAGTCCAAAGACATGCATGTTAGGTTAATTGGTGACTTTACATTGTTCATATATATACTGTGTGTGTTAATGTGAGTTTGGTTGTCTCTTTATATATCAGCCCTGTGACTGACTGGCAAACAGTCCAGTGTACCTCGCCTCATGCCCAATGACAGATGGGATCAGCTCCAGTCCCCCGCGAACAGGAAAAGCGAATGGATGGATGTCAAAAAGAGCCTTAAATACTTGTAACAGTCCACGAACAAAACTGTGATGTCACAGTGGCTACGTCCCCTCTTCACATGGTCTATTGCGCAGCCCCTCTTGCAAAATGACCTTGTCAGTGCAGGCTATCAATGTGGATGATGAATTACACGCTACAGCGCTAATTAAACTCATCAAGGTCAAACTGTATTCATTATGCACTTTGCCAAGATCGAATATGAACGTTTAAACCCGAAGATTGTATTCAATGTAATCATGCAACCACAACTGTTTACTGGCGAGGCAACTATGGGTAGTCAACACTGGAGTCCAAGACAAATTACAATAAAGTGTAACATATCATATGGTATCAAATTGTATTGTTTTGTAATCAAATCTGTAAATCCAGATTTTTGTTCTGTGAGATTACATTTTGTTTTTTTTTATTTCGATTGGCCAACATGATTTTAAACATTTCCAATATTTGAAATATGATACCCACTTGAACCTCTCTAATCATTTCTTAATTTGACTATTAAACATGTTTTGTCAGGGTTTGTAGTTCCCGGAAGGCAACATTCGCTCGTTTCTTGGAATCCATGCGGGCAATAATCAGACCATGTATCAGCAAATGACTCGTAATCCAACGATAATCATGCAAATAAAGAAACATCACTCCTTTCACTTGGTAGCTGCAGCTTTATGTTTTCCTTCTTGTTCTCTGTACTTCCCGTCAAGGATTGGACATCGTCCTTCAGATGGTTGTGTAACATCTCCATTGTAACTCAATCAAATAATTTCCAAAAGATTATCAAATTATGAATAGCCCTTAAAAGATCTCATGTCACAGTGACTTTGAGTGAATGCGCTGTTTATCTCAACATATCTTTTAACATTATTCCATTATTTCTCACAAACAGGAATTCATTAAAAACGCTTTGCGTCGTCACTTTGCAGCTGCTGACCTGCAGCTCTCTCTGGTTATGCTTAATTTGTGTCGGCTCTGTCACAGAAGTTGCAGAAAGTATCTGCATGCGGCACCACAGACCGCAAGGACTCCGTTGCCTGGAAGATTCTAATAGTCTTAAAACAGGAGCACATGCATGAAACATGATGTGATTTTAACATTACAAGACATTAGCGGCTCTGCGGCTCGCAGCCTGTCAGGTTAAATAAGGCAGCAGAGGATGCCCTTGGGTCTCAGACTGTTGCAATTGTAAGAGTGTGTTTTAAAACTCTATTGACAGCCTCAGGAGCACATGATGGACCAGGGTCCTTGAGGAAAAAGATGGAGCTCAAACACACATGCCTACACAAAGACACACTTGCACAGAAACACAGTTGTGTATCCGCTGCTACAGCCCAATCTGAGCTGTTTCATGTCTGCTCCTGGGACATTATCACTGGTTATCTCTCTGGTGCTCTGTGTCTTATAGATCAGGCAGGTCTGCCTCCACACTGCCACCTGTATGAACACTCCTCTGATGAGATTACTCACACTGGGAGTTCAGCCCTGGTTTTCTCTTCACATGTGTTTTGATGTGAAACTCTCTTAATGCCACGAACGAGGGAGGACAGATGTCTCCGTGTGTTTCCAAGCCAATGCGGGTCTGTCTGAATAAATGAAACGGTGGATTTATTAGAAGTTCAATGCCTGTGTATTACTATATACTCAGTGAATACAAGGAAATTATGCAGCATTGACTGGAGCAAATGCATTATGCACACATTCAGATAAATGAATATGTTATAAACTCACACAACTCACTGCGTCTCACTATGCTTCTGAAGCATTTGTTAAACAGGCTTCACACTACACTCAAATTATAATAGGATGTATGCTTATCAAAGATGCTGATAAGAGACTTTGTGAAAGGGCTGTGATTGGACATTCACACACACATGTAGTTTTTGCATAAAGTACACATGAGTGCACACATTCACTTGTAATGAATCTATTCTGTGTAATGAGCAACACCGTGTTTGACAATCAGACAAATCCATTAGCAGTCTCTGTTACATTTCAAACATTTCATGCTTTTCAGTCTGGAAACAAAGACGGCTCTGTAAAATTGATTTTCTCAAATCAGATTTAACAGCTTGATTTGATTTTTGCACTCAGATCTTAAAGACGTGTGTTTGCTCCTGGCTGCGCAAATCAGATTTCAGCCTGTGCATATATGGAGCTGAAATGATCTTAATTGCTTTTCCCTCAACGGCTGTTATAGAAAACACCTAAAAATAACAAATTTCAAGCAACAGATCTTACTGGCATTTACTTGGAAATGAATACAAATCATATCATCTCAGACTAAAAATGATCTTGTTGATCTGCTGTGATGTAAATAGAATGTGTTCACAGAACATAATCTGGGAGTGGGTGTCAGGTACTGTATGTATGAATCTGTCAACAGTCGGTCTTCATGTTAACACAGTGGGGGCTGTTGTACATGCATGTATGCGATTTTGAATTTTTACATGTATGAGCTGTGCATTTGTGTCTATGAAATGGATGGATGCATTTACAGCAAGCCCACGTTGCTGCTTTCCTCCTCGGGGGGATTTTGCCCTCCCTTCATGTCCATAAATAAACGTCCACACAAAGCTTATTTGTCTGTTCTTGGGCAGCATTTGACTGGCAAGCAGAGTAATAACCATCCTGCTAGGAGGGATTAGCAGCAGAATTCAAATGGCAGATGTGACACGTATGCATACATCATATCTGCAGATGCTGAGGTCTTCACGCTGGGTGTTGAGGAGAGATCAGAATCAGTCATGAGCCTGCCGACACCGCTGATGACAGCAATGAGTGATGCATTGACGGAGATATTGATGAAGATAAACAGTTGAAGATATTTATAGCTGTAAATTAGATTTCCTCAGTGATGTCAGCAGTATCGCAGGCTGATGAATGCTGCATCTGGATGCCATTTCCTTGTCAATTTGTAAATGATAAGACATTACAGCATGATTAAGTCGGGGACAGTGGTTGTTTGCATTTTTTCTGGCAGCAGTGATGGGTAATTATATCATCTGAGGTGTAAATAATGGAAATCAGTCATCCACATTTAATGTTAATAACTGGCCTGCTAACATTATTTAATGTACACACGCAGTGACATCGATGTGTTAACCATGCATATGTCAGAATGTGTCAGAATGATCTGTCACAGCATTGTAATGTGTTCATTTACTGCAAGCTACCGCTGCTGCTTACCCTCGGTTACGACCGCATGTTTGAATGCAACTTTTTACCGGTAAATTAAATTATTTTTTTTCTTCACATGTTTTTACAGGTTACTAGGGATGGATGACTCAGTAGCCCTTCAACATATTTGGATGTGCGTTTGTTGATTTCTTGCAGAGTCGTATAAGAGCCACAGCTGGTTAACTAACTTAGCCAATAATAACGGAAATTCAAGAAATGGAACATTTTGCTAAGAAATTTGCCCACTAGCAACTCTAAAGTTGAGTTATTAAGTTAAATAAGTAATATCTCATAGGTGGAAACTGTAAAAAAAAAAAAAAAAAAAAAGAGGAAGAAGAAAGAAATGTAAAATGGACAGATTGCAATGTTACAGTAGGTTAGACTATAAGATGAAGGTTATATACTACCAACCACTATGCGCGTCCCATGACACATTGACGTACTGACCTTTAAACCTAACAAAGTGCTGTTGTTCCTTTAAAGACGTCATATTATGCCCTTTTTGGGGTTCATAGCTAGAGTAAAAAAAAAATAACAACAAAAGTTGACATTTGTTGTCACATAAAACATAAACATGATCTCCTTGGTGAAGATCCTGTGTAACCTATTGGACAGGTTGGTTGATCTCTATATACAGTTCACAGAAACATGAACATCTGATGGATCAGATTGTATGATATCAGGAACAGTAGTTTCTTTAGTCTTTTTGTACCAATGAGAGACTACAATTTGAATGGGTTTCACTTCCTTTCCCCCTGATTAACAAAAACTGTATTTGATAATCAACCTCAGAGGTGCAGCTGTGGATTTAAAAACTTACTGAAGATCCAAACTTGCTTGTTTCTTTGTGCTAAGCTAACCACTTTCTGGCTGAAACCTTAGAGTGGTATTAATCCTGTCAAGTAAGTCTGGGTAAAAAAAAAAGGGGGAAGCATATATGAATATTTTGCAAAATTGAACAATTTAATGACAATCAGTGGTCAAAGAAAAAAGTTTATTTGCACAGAGAAGAAGTTTTTGAGATATGTTCTCTTACTCAGGGGGGAGCACAATGAGTGCAGTGCAGCGTGCAGGGGTAGAAAAAGAAATTATTACAGGCACTTATTGAAAAAGGCTTTAAAATTTGAAGTAATTAAATCCCCAGTGCACACAAAGCTTCGACACGGTGGATTTTTTTGTAAGCTTAGAGTTCGTCATGTTCTCTTTTGTTATGTGGAGTTAGTGCCTGATTTCTCACTTTGCCAATGCAGTTCACATTTAGCACATTTCGTCATGACTTTCCAGACGGTTCTCCTTGACACATTGAAACATCTTACTTGGACGGATGCTGCTGCAGCGTGGTCACAGACAATTTGGTCTCCTGGGAGATCATTAAGTCCATGTGTTAATGCCAGATCTCTTCATGGCTCATAAAAGCTGCTGATTAGCTTAATTTTGATGTACCTATTTAGCTAATTTTTTAATGATGATTAATGTACTTAAAAATTAGAGGCATAGTCCTGTTTTTCACTATTTGCGAGCTTCCTGTCGTCTTTTGTCCAATGCTGTGACAAACCTGCAAGCAGCAACTACATCATAAATTATGAAAGAGTTAGTTCTTGCTACTTCACCTTTTCACATTTTTGGAATGACTGTTTGTAGTGTAATCACGAGTTGACAGGCCTTCTTTAAATATACATGAGAATTATCTGCATGTCTATTATTAGGTACCTTATTAAGGCGACATCGTTGCTGGTTGTTGTCTCGTCTGAGGACACACCGAGACACGAACCTGCTGATAACAACTTTAAACCTAATTAGTTTTCTGTTTTCTGTGGAGGCAGCTCAAGCTATAAACATTGTTTAAATAATTAAATTTTAATTTCCTCACTTCACCTAACCTGATGATAGGTAATTTACCTTCAGCTCTGCGATGCACGCAGCACCAACACAAAGTGCAGAAGAGGCATCCTCATCCTCTTATCCAGGCCAGCCGAACATTCAGAGTCAGGCAGGTTCAGGTGACAGTTTGTGTTAAGAAAACAACATTTAACAGGAAAAGGTTGATGTTATTTTATATTTACCACAAATCCAATGAAGACTAAAAAATCAATGAAAAAGTGGATTTCTCAACACTTCCTGATATTTCAATCTTATCTATTGTGTTCTGTGTGTGTGTTTCTACTTGAGTGCTGCACTAATTGAACTTTACTTGACCATGTAGAGATTCAGTTTAACTTTTGCTGCTTTGCTAAAGTGCTCATGATGGATAGGCCGGATCTTTGTAACATAGCAATAAGTAAGGTCTTTTTACCTGCTCTTTTGTAATGTTAACAGACAAAGAGTAAGGTATTTTACCTGCTTCTTGTAAAGTGTCTCGAGATAACACTTAATAAAAGTTGATTGATTGATTGAATTGATTCAGTGCTACTTCACAAGTCTATTTCACTCCATGTCAGCTCTTTTTCTCATTTATATTTACTTAAGAGGTTTAGGAACCTACCACCACATACGTTTTGTGCATGTATGAGGGGCGGCGGTAAGCTCGTTGTTATGATAAGAGAAAACCTAAAAGCTAAAAAAAAAAAAAAAAGGCCAAGTCGATGTTCTTGATTTCAAACATACAGAGGGTTTTAACACAGTTTTTTGGCTGCTGAACTGAAAGTATTAAAGTTTGAGTAGTTTGAGAAGCTGCAGGACTGAGTGTATGTTCTCCATAGACTAGTCATTAAGAGCAACAGTTATTCTGTCGTGAATTTAAACTTTTGGGTGAGAGCAGTTTTACAGACCTGCTCTTTAAAGCTTCTTCAAAGTTTTGTGAGCTGATCTTGAGTTTAAAGTGTCTTGTCAGGCTACTCGTTCTAAGGTCAAGAATAAATGTTCCTGCTTGAGAACAATATAGTTTATCACGAGCCTTAACCTTTAAACAGTGCATGCGGGTGCATAATGTGTCAGCTGTCAGGTTTGTGGGCGAGCAGGTCAAAAGAGAGTAATTTCTACTTCAGGGCACAAAACTAAGCAGCGTCAACCCTCAAACAGCAGGCACTTTTTTAATGTTTGCGTGCCCTGATCCGCAGGAATACCAAACAATTGTCTTCATTTCTGATTTCTTCTCGACTAAATGAAAGCAGGTAGGCGTATAGAGCCTCAGTTCTCTGCCGCCCACATTCAAACACTTTGCATATGCAGAATATCTGTTTGGCTCTGCGTGTGAGCAATTCCATTTAACACAGCTGCAAACATCAATGATCAGGCAGAAACACATGACTTGCTCTTTTTATGGTTGATTAATTGTTTTGTGTCCCCTCCTGTCAAAGCCTTTTGTTAATTGATATATTCATTTATCACCCTCTTAGTTAGCAGCAGTAATTAATGCTAAGTCATTATGAACAAAAAGGAGTAAAGGCAGCACATTCAACGTACACTGACCCAAGTGGGACTCATTTTCACTCTCATGCTTTATGGATTCATGTTATTCTATCACGATTTTTAAATAAGTAAGTTCATGTTTTAGTTCATGTTTGATGCCCTTTGGTGCAATCGATTGTAATGCAGTGTGACTCAGTCCTCTGGTCTTTATATCTCGTCACCTGCTCTGGGATTAATTGCCGTTTAATTATCCATTTATAGTCTTTAGGAGTGAAAAGCTTGTTCATATTATTTTCTGAATTATAAAGAAACTCCATCATGTGTCCACAGTGGATGACATGAAGTGTAGAAGTCACTCAAACGAAGAACGGTGTTGAAATTAGTAAAAAAAAATCAAAGCAGAACCTGACTTTATTCTCCACCACTGATATTTCAGTGGATGAAACTTAATTTTGCGAATAATGAGACAAATGTCCATGTAGTTTAAATGTCAAGTTGATTTTTTTGTGACTTAATTGATCTTAATATTTTCAGCTCTACTTTTAAGTTAAAGCTCCTTTCAGTTTGTGTCCTTCTTGCCAACAACCTGCAACAAAGCTGTGCGTCTCTTTACTGATGTTGTCCTGTACATGTTAAACATTTCAAGGACTTTCTTCACAAAAAAAATGATCTCAATGTGCTGCCTTTTAAAATGTCACACATGTACAATCTTCACTGAGGAAAGCCTATTTTGTCAGTGTGCTGTTTATCGATTCATTTGACACCTACCCCCCCCCCCCCCAGGTTGTGGTTTCAGGCTTTAAATATTACTTCATGGAAAAAGTTGTTCTTCCTTTGTTTGTTTGCTTTTTTAGAGTCATCAGTATTCATTTCGGTCTGTTTCATTACTTTGACAATAAATTAACTTTTTGTTTTAAAGTGAGGAACTTTCATTTCCCTGTATGTAAGCTGTGTCTCCACTGATCTTGTCATGTAGAGTTTTCAGACTTACAATTCATCCTGCCTTAATCTAACTGTCAAACACATCACTCACTGTGAGGCTTTGTTATGAAAAGTGCAAACAAAGACACGTCTGGTCTGCTGTAAATGGCTTTGTCTGACACTGACCGGGTGGCAGGGGTAACAGACACTTTAAAATAACATTATCGATACAGTTCGTCTCATTCCTGATGGTGAGGTGGGCTTTTGTAGGTCATATAAAACTCCTCACAGTAGGTTTAAGTATCATCAGTGAAAGAGAGAGATAATGAACTCTTGATAAAAATGAATATCGGCTATGACTGTTTTTCCCCTGAGGCCTAATGCTTATCTCCTGATCTTTAATAAGTCTTTGTCATATTAAAGGCAGTGTGCTTTTTTTAAAAACACATCACAAACTAGTACCAATTCAAATGGTCAATATTTACATTAAGATAAATTTGCCTATCCTATCCTGAAATGTACATTAAATGCAGAAACGTTTTACATTTTAACATAACATTGAAGGCGTTATTTTCTAATAATAATAATTATTTAAAGCTCAGCTGTAACATCTTTGAAACCACCTCTTACCTATTCTCTCATTTATTCAAATCTAAATAAAGCAAACACAACAGTCACTCATTAACCTTAGACCGGACTTCAGTAATGTTTGAAGGGCTTTCCTCTTTCACGTTGAATTAACTTAAACAGCTGTTTCGATTCTTTCACTTTAACGCTTTATATCTCAAGTTTTTAGAATCACTCTCACAATTGTTTCTATTATTATCACTATTAATATTAATATTATTTTTTAAGACAAATAGTGTGTTTCTGTGAATCACTGCAAACTTGTTATTCACCTTTTGTTTTCTAAAGGTGATGTCCCTGAAGGGGTTAACAAATACTGTCATTGAAATGATGATGCAGCTTTTTTTAAATTTTAGTCAGTTGTATTCAGATTTCTAAAAGCACTTTCAGGACCTCCTCAACGTGAGAATAATCAAACCAAAAGGCTCAGAAGATGGAGACTTAAACAGCACGTCTCACAAAGTCAGAATTTAAACCCCGAGCTTTATTCATCAAAATGTTTGATTTGATTTGAATCAAAAATGTTGATCAGATGATAACTGGCACAGAATGCACTCAGGTGTGCAGCAGGTAGAGAGAGAGAGAGAGAGAGAGAGAGAGAGAGAGAGAGAGAGAGTGAGAGAGAGAGAAGAGGGATGTATGCAACAAGGGAGTTCAGGTTTATTTACTGCTTGTATTATTATTTGTATTACTACTAATTTTATTACTACATTTTATTTGGTTTTTATTTTGTTCACAATCCTAGCATAAACAAATACACAGTAAGTACATTTTTTTTTTTTTTTTTACATTTAATTTGTGTTATTTTTTAGTTCAGGTCTCTCTTCATCCTTCTCCGTCTTTTCTCCAGTACATTGTTTCCAGTTTGCTTTACTTCATCTTCTCTGTGGGTCTATCTATCTATCTATCGTCTAGTACCAAGCCAACAGTAACACCATCTTTATGTGACACCAAACAAAAGCACCAATTTAGATTCCTGCCTGACTGTTGTCAAGTGGCCAGATTTCCCTTCAGGTAAATTTAGACCCAAAGTCAAACCACTTTCCTGAACACAATCATGTGTGAATTCAGCGTCTGCCCCGTCGTCACTGTGCGTGAAATCTACATCTGAAAATCTCAGGCTTTGGTCATATGTGAATTATTAATAGAAAAACACTGAAACCAGGACAATTAAATGTATCATCTCACTGTATGTTGTGACGAGACTGAGGGACTGAAGACCCAGAGCAATATTATGTCTTTCATCTGAAACATCCCTCTTCTATTAATGCTGTGATGCTTGCTTCAGCATTTAACAAACACTTTGTCATATTTTGTGTTTTTGTTTTATGTGCATCTCTATTTTGTCAGCGGAGAGAATCTTAAATCCCTCATGAGTCGCCTCGGTTGTGTAAAACATGTTTATTTCCCGTCAGAGCTGCTGTTATTAATCTTCATAGCTCTGATTCCTCAGTGATCTTTGCTTCTGTGCCGTTTGTGCTTTCAGTCGGCTCCTCCGCAGCTCACATAGCTGTGTTTTAGGAAAGTGACATCTTAATAGCACCTGAGCCGGCAAGTTTCCACATCTTGATTAAATGAGATTGGTCACAATGTCGTAAAACTATCGGGACATAATTCCTAACCAGTAAAAGGCAGAGAACTGTTGTCTCGACTTTCAGTTAATCTTTCTTTTTAGATATTTTAAGATCTTTAATCTCAACTTTCAATAATAGATGTAGCCGGCACGCTGTCTTGAAACGGGATGAAAATTGGAAATCGAACATGTTGTTAGCGTGTAAAACATTACAAGAATGGAACCAGACAAGAAAGCTCATTTGTGTAAAGAAACGTGTTGAGGAACCATATCGTGAAAGATGTTTCGTCAGCTGCATAATGTTTCATCAGTGTTAGTTACAGCAGATAAAAACTACACTCTGCAAATATATCACATCATGTTTAGTATATCACAATGTCAGATAGTAATCCTTGTTCTGCAAACTCAAAAATGAAGGCAGTACGTTTATTTATTTTTTGTGTGTGTCTTGGGGGGGGGACGGGGACGGACGGACTCAAACCCATAGCCGCTGCGATGAGGACCACATCCTCTGTACATGAGGCACGCGACATAACCGTTGGGCTATCAACGCTCCCGAAAGCATTGAGTTTTGATTAATCCCAAAATAGCTTGAGAACTTTCTACGTGAAACATAACGTTTAATAAATGATGTAGCAAAAGCTGCTTCTCTGCATTACTTAAAACTGAATCCGCCTCGTAGATTGTGACTCTATAACCTCATTTAAAAACTCCTGGTAACTTCTAAGGAAATAAGTTAAACAGATGGAAAATAAAATCTGCACATTCCTAAAATAGCACCATGTTTGAAGTGGAACTGAAATGATTTTTTGTGGTTGCATAAGCTAAAATTCTAACAGGCAAAACAGCTCTAAATAATTTGCCAGCCTGGTGGAGAGCTATTCTCATTTCTTACACTCATGCTGCTGCTCTGTGCACGCTGTAGTTGTCTATGATGCCCGTTTTGTCATTTAGCTGAGATACTCATAAGAGACTCATATTCAAGCTTTAAACAAGAGAGAGCCAGCCAGACTTCTCCCTCTTTACGGCCGCACGGAGACAAGGGAGCACCTCAGCGCACTTTGTGTGTCTGACTGAGCGTGCAAGTCAATTTACGTCCTTGATTCCCATCACAGAGACTCATGGAGGCGTTTAGCATGTGGCCCCGTCTATAAAGCTTCAGTTTCAACGCAGATACATTTCATCATGTTGTGTATCATATCTCCTCTGTGCAGTCAAAACCTTCTTCTTTCCCCTCTGTGTGTTTGTATATGCCAAGGACATCAAAGACGATGCCACCCCAGGGTGCCACCACAATCTTACTGTGTGTGTCTAAGCTAGAGCTGTGTGTGTGTGTGTGTGTGAGTGTGTGTGTGAGTGATGATGGTCAGGGTCAGGGGATAACATTAATGAGTAGCTGTTAGGTGTTTTGCTTTGTGGCGTCATGTATGTTAATGGCCCTCCACTTATAGACACATGATGAGGTTCCTCCTGCATCATTCAGCCCTGTGTGCATATTTCATGAAAGTGACAGCAGATTGTGTCAAGTATGTCAAACGGGATGAGCTACACGCTGTATAAATAGGACACATTTATGCTATACAGAACAATATGGGTCATGTATCATTCTGTATGAAAAACTCTTTGAACATTAGTAGAGTAAACAGGATTCACTGCCCTGTGTCACTTTGGATCCTCGATCAGCTGAACAGTGCATCGTTTTTCATGCACTTTTATCCAACTTGCACATAAAAACAGTTGAAAAGAAGGAAAAGTTGTAGCCTCAATAAAAGTAATATGTGACAAAAGCGCAATGGAAACAGCGATTCAGAAGTGAATGAATAATAAATGTCACTTAAACATCCACTAAAGCTTCGACTCGACTGCAGAGAGACGAGGAAACAGAGCAGATGAAAACAGCAGATCGGTGCAGAGCGATGAGGAGACTGTGACCTTCCTCAAATGCAGTGAATCTCAACATGCAGGGAGGGGGCAGGGACCACACGGGAATTTGAATGAATATGATTTGGGTGACGGCAATAAAAAAACAAACGAAACAATAGAGTCCTGGCACTATGATACTACACAGCCTGCCCTGCTAACCTGAATCCCTGAACCCCTTTTTTTAATCCATTACAACTCAACCCGACCTGCGTTACCCCTAGTTTCTCCAGTATTGTTAAAGATTGACAGAAATATACCAGTTTACATGAGGATTAGACAGTATGATTATTCCTTTCATCTATGGATGGGATCATGACTGAAGAAGTGTCAGAATCAATGACCAAATAAATACATTCAACACACATAGAATCCATCATCTTTAGAAGAGGTTTCAGGTTTGACTCTCTTACACATCATCTTATGAGCTCCTTTCATGCGGCAACAACAGCAGTGGAAATGTACATTGTTTTAAATTTTCCTTGCTGATTATCTTGATCCCTGATTGGGGTCAGTATGGTGTTGTTCATTTATAGGCAGGATGAAATAGAAAAAAATGTGGCGGTGTGTCCAATTTGCTTGTTGACCTCTATGTATCCATAGTCATTTCTGGTAATGCAGTGGATGCTCTTGATACGATCTCAGCTAATTTAAATATAAAACTGAGTGTTGTCTTTATACATCTTTGTGAAACAGTTTTAATTTCCCTTAAAAAATATTGACTTAAGGCCGCTGGGGGAGCAGTGGTTAGTGCGCACACCCCATGTACAGAGGCTATTCCCACATGTCATTTTCCATTCTCTCTCTCCCTGATTTTTAACTCTATCCACTGTCCTATCTCTTCATTAAATCTATGAAGAAAAAATAATATATATATATACAAAGTACTTAAAGTAAAATATATACGATATGTACAAATGTCATTGTGTGATAAAGTATCCACAAGAATGTAACTAAAACTGTTAGGATTTCAGCCGTCCCTAAAAAGTTTGGATGTCCAAAAACGGACTTGTTAAATATAATTCAACAACGTAATTCATCAGAAAATACAACTTTGCAAAGGGAAAAGTCACAGCTAAAAGTCTTTAGACAAGACAGAGCGTGTGAAAAGATTTTGAAGATGAAAATGATAGTGACACTTCCTCCCCAACCTCTCGCTTTTCACAGGGCTCATGTCGAAGCTTGTTGTCTAGCAGGTAACTTGATATTTAGGAAACTTTCTGTAAAATAGAAACCCACTATTCTCCAACAAATGTCTGTTTTATTTTTTTTACGTGTCCATTATGGTAGAAGAATACACTTTCTGACACAGGATTTAAAATGTTCCTTTTTTTCCTCTGGAACTTAGGATGCAACTCCATGACAAAGTGTTGCCACGTATAGCCTCTTTCACATGTACACTCTTGAGAAGCCGGCCAATGGAAGGAGGCCGGACAAGATGTAAAAAGGACGCAATGGAGGACACTGTGTTATGCTTACAACACATCCAAAATGATATGATTCCAGTGTTAGACTTTATATAAATGCTATGTGTAATTGGACGTATTGAGTATAAACTAATTAGTGGAATAAAACATTCTAGCAGGAGAAAAGAGTAGGCAGAAGCTTTATTATGTGCACGAGTTCAAACAGGTCGCACAATGTAAACATAATTCCCCCTAAACCAGTCGATTGCAGTGAATATGACCTGCTGCATTCACATATTCGCTCACTCTGGCTTCAATAATTATAGGAGGAGGAAATTTGGGGTTCAAATTGGCCTATTAGCCTATTTTCATTCACACATGCAGCTCACCCAGACAATTTTGGAAAATGTCCACCTCTCCATTCTTTGGCACTTTATGTCAGTATCATGTCAGCTGTAGTTGCTGTTATAAAACAGCAGCTGGCCTGTGCATGAAGTTGGGATATTTGCTCTGTATTGAAGGAGGACTTTATCGCTGCATCAATGCTGCGTTCATTTACTGTTCGTATTTGATCTATTTTTTAATCATGTACCTTATAGATCAATAACAAAATTTCTTATCACTTAGATTTTAAACCTTATCCAGTAACATTTAGGAAGAAAACACCAGCCTGGATACTCTATACAATACTAGCAGTGTGTCAATCAGTAACACTCACTCTACAAGGCCACTACCTTCGTGCTCTGACAAAAAAACATGCTGGAGACCAAACAGAAATCCATTAAATACTTGATGCAGCCACATACAAAGTCAATACCTTTGCATCTTTGAAACGTCCCAGTGGATTCATAAAGCTGCTGACCTGGATGGTTCACAGCTTGTGGAGAGAGTGTAGTTATTTTGAGTGAATGTCAGCTGCAGTGTGCACTTCACGGCACATATGGACAGAGACATGGTGTAGGTGAGCTGTCTTTAGTATGGAAATCTGTGCAGAGTGCAGCTACATGGATACAGAATGACCCAAGTCAGGGTCCGGTGGGAGAGAAGGAACATGACTGAAGCAGAGTGCGCCAGAAAAACCTCTGCATGTGGAATTAGTTCCAGTCATGAGGAAGAGAGACGAGGAGGAGGAGGAGGAGGACTTGCACTTGCTGCACTAGCGCAAGAGCAGCAAGCTTCTCAGCACTGGTATGTGAACAGCACACCAGGTTGTGTGTGCATCAGGGTGTGCATGCATATTGTGTGTATGTGTATGTTCATGTGTAAGGAATATCTGGTAGATGGTAGGGCATGATTGGTGTGCGCACAAGGGAGGAAAGGGCTGCCAAACACTGATTGGTTGTTCTCCCTCGTAGGGTGTGGCCAGAATATGAATGACTGCTCCTGGCTTTCGCGCTGCCAGGTTTTGGGGACAGTCAGCGAGGAGGGATGGGGTGTTTGAGATTGTTCGTGTGGAGCTTGTGAGAGAAGAGAGGAAAGAAAAGGGGAGGAGGAGGGGGGAACAGAGAGAGAAAGAGAACAGGAGCTTGTGAAGATAGAGAGAGAGAGAGAGAGGGAGGGAGCTGGAGGCTGCGAGGCTGGACTACCCGCTCAAACACTGCAGTCTTTCTTTGGCTTCTCTGAGGAAACTGTCTTTCTCTTCTCCCAGCTTATCTCTGCCTCTTTTTTTTTTTGTTGCTTCTTGGACATGACCCCACTGGACACCTGGCTTTCTTTGCCACCGTAGAGAAAAGGAAAGGAATGCTGTAGTGGAGAAAAGGGAGAGACGAGAAGAGGGGACACCAGCGCACACTTTGCCTCACTGATGAGTGTCTGGAAATTAATTAACAGCCGCTGGCAGAGAGGGGGGAGCGCACAGAGGGGCTCAGAGTGAGGAGCAGGACGACAATAAGAGGGCGAGTTGATAGATGTGTGAGGAGCAGGCTGAGGAAAGAGGCTGAGACACTTTTTCAGCGGCAAAAAGGACAAGTTAGGGAAAAGAAGCGAGGGTTATCCAAAGAACGCTCTGCTCTCATGCCTTATTCATCCTTTCATGATTCTTTTAATTTCTCTTTTTCTCATTCATAACACCATCCTTCCCTGTCATTTATTTTGCTTTGTTAAGTTCTGCCCTTGCTTTCTTTTTTTCCTCATGTCAGCAAAAGCACACCAGCCACATGCTGAACAATCAGCCGACACTTAGACCACAGCGTAGCAATTTTCATTCTAAGCGGACGTTACTGAGTAAGAAGGATTTGATTGGCTGAAGCAGGGGTGCTGTTCCCTCCCGGGCTGAGGGCACCTGCTCAGGAATTTCTCATGAGACGAGGTAGGACGCTTCTGGATCATTTTAGCAACCCAAAGCAGCCGGAGCGGTCGAGTCGAAGCCCTCCAGTCTTTCTACCTGATTGAACTGTTAAGAGATGAAACTGCACACCAGCTTATCTCTTCCAGCGTGACGCCTGTGTTTGAGCGATTACGGGGATGTGCAGATGTGTGTGTGTGTGTTGGGATTATGCCCTAAATACACAGCTATACAGGTGTTGCAGTTGGATTATGCAAAGTCTCTTGCTCAATATAGTGGCACTGTAGGATTAGGAGGAACTCTGATCAAGTGAATGGCGGCACATTATGTACCACAGATGAACTCGGATTAAGAGGGATCTCGTAATTAAATCAGCCTCTCTAGGGAGTGAAAGGGGTCATTATTATTTTGAGCTGAAGTGGCGTTAGGTTGAGATATCTCCAAAACCTGTCCCTCAACCCTCAATGGAATAACTTCCGGTCCCTTGTTGTGGACTTTTCTCTAACCTGAAGTACTCAGAGTGACGATCAAAGACTTTTTAAGACTCGTTCAGCTTCCATAATGAGACGCTCAAGCACAGACGAGACTCCGTACCGACGGAGTCCGTCTCTGGACAGCAAACCCGACACGCCGCCGTTCAGTTCCGGGTTTCACCGCTTCAGTGGGGAGTTTGAGTACAAGCGGCCACCATTTGCGTTTGGCTTCCACACGACAAAGGGGCCACAGACGTCCAAGGGGCGCTATTCACAGGGGAAGAAGTATGTGGTGTTTTATCTGGACCTCTCCTTCATATTCCTCCTAGAACTTCGGCGCTGCAGGATGGCCGAGGGTTGCATGATGGCCCTGCGATACGGAATGGTCTTCTTCAACCTCCTCTTCTGGGTGAGTCCATCGTCTTGAATTTTCCCATCTTGAATTGTTTTGTATTTGTTGGCGGAAAGTGTTGCTGTGCTTTCTTGACTTTTCCCCTCTCTGTTACTCATATTTCTCTTATCTCGTTTGGAGGATGCTGTGATCTGTGTGTATGTGTGCAGCCAGAGTGGTGTGAGAGAAGTGAGGAAGGGGGGAGTGGTGAGGAAGAGACAGATCATGCATTTAGATCGTGTGCACTGTGTGGGTGAGCCAGCTTTTTCTGTTCCCTATACTATACCCCGTGTGTGGGCGTACTCTGCTTCTTCCGTGCAAAGCTTTGGGATATTTGGAACTTGCATTGTGTGTAAACTAGCTAATCACAGTGTTACCGCTGTGCTTCAATTCTTCACCTTACCTCCGCTTCACCCTCCTCCCCTCCCTGCACAACAAACACCCCTCGGCCAATCAAAGCATCTGCTGTCAATCTTCTCTATCTGCCTGATGGTATCTGTGCGCCGTGGGGACGTTTGATTCTCAGTGTCTATCTGCTTCTGTCAATCCCGCTCAGATAGCCTCACAACAGATCACTTTCATTTGCAGTGTGAGGCCTGGCATGATCCACAGCCGTGTGTCACATTAAAAGAGCTCCATCTCTGCTTCATCAGCATTTCTTTTTTTTTTTTTTTCCCTGCAGACTCTTTTTGTGCAATACAATCTAAGTTTTTCCAGAGTTTTGAAGGAGATGATAGCCACTGTGGTTACCTTGCTGGGACTACCTTGATTTGTCTTACTTGTGGTCGTACTGGTAATGGAATGGGATGAGGCCTTGAACTATGAAATGCAATCTAGGTGCAGAGATGCAATCTCCCTCTGGGAATGAGTGACCTCTTCACCTCCACATCTTCTGTCAGCAATAAAACGTCAAAGAAGGGTGGTGGTCTTTCTTATTAGGGAACTGTGTGTGTGTGTGTGTGTGTGTGTGTGTGTGTGTGTGTGTGTGTGTGTTGCCTCTGGGGGTAAATAATGACCACATTACCATGAAAGGCCTTCTCCTCTTAAGCAGCCAATCCCGTTATGAACCTCCAGGTAAAAAACAGACGATCTCTTCCAATATAGCGCCTGTCTTCGAAAATGAAATTTTCAGTAGCAGCTGACTGCAAATGTCAGACCTCAATGTTTCATCATTTCAGGAGCAATTTACAGGCTGTTTCATGTCGATCCAACCTAAATTCTTCACATCTCATTCAAAATTTAGACTTCTAAGCGGGTGACTTTGTAGGTGCTGAACATGACCTCAATATTCTGTCAACAGCAGAGGAGGCGGGACAGCTCCTCCGAGCCCCGACAGTCAACACAGATTACATGAACAGTGGGCCAATCAAAATATGTTTGATTTGAGCTGTACTTGCACTTCCACCGTGGAACAGCAAATGAGGGTTCACATCCTGCAGGGAAAAGAGGAGCACAGCAGGGGAGCTCATTAACAACAGCTCTCTCATATATAGATTACTTACATCAGTGAGTTTCCAAAGTCCACACGCTCAATAAGTTCTGACTCAGTTTCCGAGGAGGGGATCTCCTCTCAAATCGCACTACTTTAATCAGTCAAAAAAAAATGGTAATATCATGTTCATATAGAGGAATGTAAAGAGCTGCTTCTGAAATATGCAGTGGGATAAAAATAATGTATTATGAGTCTTCTTACAAAGTGGAAAGAGTGGTTGGTCCAAGTTTTTTGAGTCTTTTAGTTTGACTTTGGTAGAGATAGATTTTGTGTATGTTTCTTAACTAGTTTACCTGACCCTTAAACCTGAGACTCAGACAAGAGGCCCTGCATACAAAAAACTGGTCAGACTGTGTAGAACATGGACATAGCCTCAGTGATGTCATCCTTTGGTAACTGAAGGGGATTTTTGAAGTTTTTGTACCAGGCTGTTCACGTCATTATTTCTCCTGACAAAATGGGCATTTTCACATAGGTGTGTATGTGACTTCCTGGACTGATTGCATTGTCACAGCAGCAGGTTATCAGAGAAAATAAAACAAATAATGCAAAAAATAATAGCCTCAAATATATATATTTTTTATATTTTTATATTTAGCTTTTAGGGTGTAAAATGCCAAAACCTTTTAAATCCGGAGCATGATGTGTACTGAAGACAGATTGTCCAATATTTTGTGACGAGAACAGAAAGCTCTCGGCCACACACGTATTGAAAGTGTCCTTCCAGCAGAGGTGATAGAAAAAAGGAGTTGAAGAACCCAGTCATTACATGCACATGTGCTTTGGCAAGTTTGTCTAAAATGACAGAAATTGCCATGGAGAGAACTTCAGGCAGGAAATAAAGAAAGTATAACAAGCACTTTTCCAACTAAAGATGATCTCTGTGAACTGCAAAGTAAAAATAAATACAGCACAGCTAGCGGCAGAAAATGGATAATAATGGATAAAATAATCTCAACAATTAGTCTGAAAAAAAGACATTAAACCCACTGACACTGAAAACCTCTTTTACAACATTATGTTTCCTGGTGCAGTAACATAAAAACCACACCAGGAGGGCAGGACGAGGAAAAAATCTAAAGCTGCGTCAGCCAGGAGGTCTTGATGTACAAAAAGTTGTCATGTTGCAGATACACATTGACTGCAACATTAATAAGGGAGAAACGACTTTCACACTGAGCATTAAGTGTTAATTTCCCATGTTGATTTATAGAAATAAACTCAAAGTCTCACTTGGAACTGTTAAAGTTACACCATTTAGCTGTGAAGGTATAGATTCCACATGCTGTGTGAGAAGACAGCTGGAGACATGACAGGCTATACATATCCGCCTGAAAATGTACTGTACAAGTTGTCTTTAATACTTAATGCCTGTGGGCTTCAAAAGGGGCTCTGAAAGGTTCGTATCTTTGCTGAGCTGTGGTCAGCTCAGATTTCACAGCAGTTAGGACTGAAGTGACAACCGAGAGTTATGAAATAAAAAACATCACATCTTCCGGAGGTCACAGAGTGCTCGTGCTTTAAATCTCTTCCTTACACTGTGAGCTGCTCTTGCCCTTTACTGTTGCTCCATTTAACATGTTTTTGTTTTCTGATATTATTGTTATCATTGGTACCCTTTGTAGGCTTAGACTCAATTTTTCATTAGAAATTGTTTTTTTGTGTTAAGCTCATGTCAAGTTTTAAATTTTTTATTTGATTTTGTCACACTCATTGTAGACAGTCATGACTCACAGAGTTATTTTCAGAGCACAAACTTGATTTCTGCTACATTTAAATGTGAAAAATCGCATATTCTTCCTTTAAGATAACGTTATGCCCAAAGATGGAAGCAACTTAAATAGTGTGAAATTGAAGAAAATAAGTCAAGAGTCCTTGTGGAGTGCGAGGTGTCTCCTCGTGGTCATGTGGGTACCTGGTTGTCCAATATTGAAGGCAAACGTCCTGGCTTTGTTTTCCTCTCAGCTTGGTATCACAGCGCTCCCTCATGGTGGGCAGAAAACTGCCAATCACACATGCTGAGCAGCCCTGAGAGCTGCAGGAGGCGGAGGAGAATCGAACAGTGGTGGAAGAGGTCAGGAGGCTTTTTGTTACTGAGGCTGGTAAAATAAGACCAGAAGGTGTGAGACTTTGACTTTCTCTGGGTTTTCTTAGATTTTTTCCTATATTAAACTGGTGATCTTTTTGTTTCTTTTTGTACTACGGGGATTAGAGAGACTACAGAGATTTTGTTGTGGCGACCAGCGCATTAAAGTACCTACACCCAATTTAACTAGAGATATTGTCATGGTTTACTTTTGTTTAGTTTGTTAATTCATCGTTTTGTTCAAGACAGATATTTTTTAATGGTAGAAATTCAAAACATTTCAAATTACCCCTACAGGCTCTGAGCTTCATATTTATGTAGGGTTTTGAAATAAATCTAGCTTCCATCACCTGAATCTGTGGGGGCGACTACAGAAAATGGCAATCACTTTACAATAATGTGCAGTAAATTAAAAGATAAGTTGATCCTGTGGGCATGTTTTCTTTCACAAAGACATGGATTACTTACAAGAAATATTATGAACGCAGAGATATGTCATTCATTCTCTAACTAATGAGAGAGAAATGAACTTAAGGGAGAGGAAGTTTCTGTTTCCACTGCACAACGTGTGATTTTAAGAATCCTGTATTCAGAGTAGGTTATACTTCACTTAATGTAGTTTTCTCGAACACTAGTCACTAGATCTATTATTGATCTCTCGGGAAGGATTAAAAGAAAGTCATGCTGGATATGTCATCGTTTTGCATCAGTTTGTCTGCAGCAGGTGCCGCCAGGAAAGGTCCAATTATCTGCCTCCTCCTTTAAACACCAACAAACCATCAGGTATCAGGTAATCAAGGTCAAATATGGAAGAAGAACCAGTAAAGAAATTAAACTCTGCACAATGTATACTTGATCGTCTAGATTGTGCAGCTTTTATATACATTTTACGTACTTGATATACTTATAAATTAGGTTGCTGTGGTTCAGTGGTCGGTCGTCTCTCAATCGAAAGTTTGGGGGTTTGATTCCCAGCTCCTGCAGCCACATGCTAAAGTGGGTACAATGCTGAACCCCTAATTGCTCTGCCAGTGGGGTGTGAAAGTGTATGAAAGGATTAGTTAATACTGATGGACACCTTACATGGCAGAGCCTGCTGTCAATCTGTGAGCGGGTGAATGTGGTGTCAAAAGTGCTGTGAGTCGTCAAAAGACTACAAAAGCTCAAGTCCACTTTACCATTTTTATCACAGTGCAAGTTTTATTCAAATGCTGTGACAGACCCTTCAACTCTGTCTAGTCAGTTAAGTATGCTGCAACAATACGTTTTACAGAATTTACAGAACTATTCTGTCATCCACTTCTTATTGGTTACTCATTAACATTCACTCGGATTCAGTTAATCTTTCGCTCACTGTCACACAAAATGGCCCACTCATTTCAAACCTCCCTCTTGGTGGGAGTTTTGGCATCACTGCACAGCAAAATACAATTTGGCAAGTATAGAAATGTCTGAATTCCAGCAATATGCAGCAGCATATTGCTGTGAACCTCACATCGGGGTTCATGAGCAGAAATAGTGTAAAAATACTCACGTTAAAGTGGTTTCAGTCTGCGGACAGGCTCATGTCACAGTAGCCAGAAGTGTCAGGACTTTAAGCGACAAACTGTCTGCTCATGTTGGTGTCAATGACTCATTTTCTCTCAAGGCGACTAGGAGAGGTCAGGGAGTCAAACTGTGACAGGCTTGTGAGATCACTCGTCATGATTGAGGTCAGAGCTGCAAGTCTGCAGACACAGAACGAGCTGTGAATGATGCGGATGTGCCTCCTTCAGGTTGGACTCAGGCTGATGATAAGTCCTCAAACTTGTCACTCAGGTTTATCTGCAGAAGAGTTCAACTGATTTAAACATGGAAAAACCCTCCCTATGCACATATGCTGTAAAAAAATAATCAATGTTTATGAATTGCCACTGTTTATTGTTCCCATCTGTCACTTTTATTGTTTGCAGTTACTTTTAATGACAGTATTTGAACAACTTTGAAGGTAAGACTCATTGTTTCATAGCTCTTTTGTGTGTGTTTCAAGCTGTCTCCTTTAATAAAAAGTATCCTGTTTTTCCCTTCTTTAAGGAGCCAATTGGTTTAAACTTAGTTTTATGTCCCCAAGCATCCACGTTATGCTCCCCACTGCAGACACTTGTCACCTCTGTTTATATTACATGAGGTGTTCTTGCAGTGTTGACAGCCAAGACAATGCTGCCGGTAATAGCTAGGGAAGAGAAGATGGGGCGAGAAAATAAAGCACTAATTATGCATCAGAGTCTCTCTAAGTTAGATGAACTAACAAACATTTACTGCATGAGAACTGCAGTGTTTTAGTGCAGCAATAGTGTTTCCAAACTCTGATGATGATTAACAGTTTAATTTGACTAACCCCAACACTTAAATGATGAAAACCACCACCCTGAGTGACTTGTTTATCATGCCTTAAAAAAAGATTTAAAAAACTACAAAAAGGGAACCTTATTGTAGTCATTATAACACTTGTTTTTTGTCGTGTCTCTATGCTGAAAAACGTGGAACAAAGTCATCACTCGGCCTTAATTCAGACCTCGTTCTTCCACATCATTTGAACGTGCATCAACTTGCAGATCGTCATGGAAACGAGCCTCTTTCCAAGCACCGCATGAAAAGGAATCCCAAGGTCCGCTTTTTGTGTGCTCAGATACTACACGTCATACACTTGTGCTAATAGAGTCAACAGCAGCCAACACATCTCCCTCAGAGTGTAATCCAATGACTCCTCACTCACTCAGGTCTACAGTCATTTACTTTTTAAACCCATTACATTAAGTGTGTGAATAAGCTCGGCACTGTGACCCCGTACATCCGCGCCTCTTTGCGTGAGAGCAGCCCGAGCTTTGCTGCTTCCCAGACAACGCATCAAAAAAATAGAATAAGGGCGAGAAGGGTTTCCGTGCTTCGGGACAAATGCTGATTATCCCTGAAATGTGGCAGCAATGACTTCACCATAAAATTGCATAAGTGAGTAACTGAAGAAAAACATGCAATAATGCACAACACTAATTGTCTTCACAGCAACCACCCCAAGAGCTGTAAAAAGGCCGCCCCACAGCTGCTGAATACCAAAATAAGACATCTCATTTACAGCCACTTTTTAATTAATCTTGTTAACATAGATGTGGCTTTTCCACGCTGCAGGGGTGTGGATGGGGGAGGGTGAAGAAGGGGGAAAAATATTTAAAAAAAGGGGGAGACTTAGACATAAAAAAGAAGAGATATGAAAGAGACTGTGCAGAGACTGAAGATGACGTGTCCTCTGAAGTTGTGTTTACTTGTCATAGCAATGTAGGTCAGAGCCCAGCGGAGGAACCAGAGATTGCCAGAGTTGTGAATGGGTTGCTTCTGTCTCCGCTGATTTAGCCCGATCAATAGAAATCATCTCTGTGCTGATTTGAGATCTGTCAGCCCCGCCCCGCACGTCCTCCTGCCGCCACATGGCCCAACGATTCGCAGCGGGACTCTGGGATGTGCACAGCATGACGGGGCCTGATAATGGGCCTGCAGTTTGCATTTGCTCAGTTTGGAATGTTTGTGCACAAAGCTCACAGGCGTCAGAGTCACACGCCCACACTCGATTGTGGGGAAACTTTTGGAGACTTCCTTTTTTTCCTCCATTTATTTAATCATTATCTTCAGGGATAAACATATTGTCGAGTTTAAATTTCAGCAGCTTTATCAGTCATGTAAGTGCAGTAAATAATCGTTGGATATTTAATGCACTTACACGACTGAATCTTTGGATCATTGGTGCTGAATAAATTACAATATCTGCAAGTGAATACACCAGTAACACATTAAAGTTTATACAGACAGATTTAGCTGAAAATATCTCTTAATAAAACTCTCTGGGGTTTTTCTTGGCTCAGAAAGAGGCTTAGGTGGTGCCTTGGCGAGGCTGCTCTTTCTTTATCGTCGCTGCCAGTTTAATACTCAAACCCCTTTGATTCCACTCTTCAGCTTTTACAGACATCAGATTTTGGCATTGCCATAACACTGACCTACTTGAGGCATTCTTTAAGCTATTTAAAATCACATTTTCTCCATGTTTAGAGAAAGCCACTTTGTCACTGTGAAGTCATGACTTTTTTTGTTCTACCCCAGATAATGATCAGTGAGCTGGAAACAGTCCAGTTTTCTAATGTTATAGGATTGGCAAATTGTGATACGTTTTGGCTTAGACATGTTTGACCCTCTTGAGCCCTATTAGCTGAAAACACATTCTTTATCCAAAATTCTCCACAGATTACAGACAAAATGTGCATTTGACCTTCCTGTGCACTACCATGATGTTTAAGAAAAACTAATAAATGAAGTGTAATAAAAAAGTGAAATAATTTAATGCAATGTCAGATCCAATTATTTGTGTTTCCATCCTGCATGCTTAAGGCTAAAGGCTATATGCGCTTACATTCTATGATGTAAAAAGTTGTTTAAGGTATGCAGCAGCATAAAGGATGTCGGTAACACTTTTCCTTTCAGTGAACAAACCTGATGTAATGTTCCTCTGAGGCCTGATCTGGCTGCAAACTCACCTTTAAGGGGGCAGAACTGTGTTTCAAACCGAATCGATGATGCTGATAACACGACTCGTGCCCTTTTCAGGCTGCCAACGTATCACACATCGTGGACCTTTCTAATTGCCTTCACAAAAAGCTTCCCTTTAAACACATTTCCATTTGCACAGGTTTTATTAGAATAAAAAAAAAAACATTCTGTCGTCTTTTGTTTTATATTCAAACTGTCAAAAATAGTAATGTCTTCCTTAAAAGACTCGTGCATAAAAGTAGAAATGATTGATTCATCTAGAGTCTGTTAAGTTTTGCAGTACACTAGAGATGGACCATGAGGATGCAGATCTCTAAATCACATATCCACATCTCTGAAAGATCTGATGGTCAACCAATGCTTGTTCCTCAAGATACATTGTAATTCAACAAATCAGAGCTTAGTAGTTTAGTATGGTGAAAAAAATAACAACAAACGTGATGGATTTGTACAAATATAGCAACAATTAAGTGTATAAAAACAAAGTACTGTATAGGTCATTGAATTTCTAGTAACCTCTGCTGTAGCTTCCATGACAACCACAGACTGTGCATAAAAGAGGTTGATATAACCTATGAAAGAGGAGCCAGCCCAGAAGCACTGGAGAGCTGGTTTCTTTCTAACATCCTGCAGGAATAATCTGCACGTGCTGACATTTCTTCCAAAGGGGAACAACTTGACTTGATTCTTAACCCTAGCAAACATTATCCTGATGACATTATGGTCTCAATAAGTAGTTTCTAGTCTTCTTTAATACAGTATGATGTTCATTATGTAAATTATGATCCCGTTTAAATAAAAATATAGGATAAAGCAGGCTATGCTGAAAGGTGTGGCTATCTTCTGACTGACGTGATGCTATCAGAGCAACCTGTGAATCATGATAAAGGTGTAGCAACAAGAATCAAACAATTCGTCCAAAAATTGTCCAAATAACCAAGATAGCAACGACTAAATGCCCAACTTGACTAGTCTACTAAATTGGAGAAAAAAAAGGTCACTGCTGCATTTATTTTACACGGTCAACTGAAAAAGAAATCTGCTTATAAAAAATAATCTCATACTAAGAGGACGAAAATTCAGTCTCGAGACTAATTTGCATCAAACATGGCAGTCGTAGCTCAAATCATAGGGACTTTGGTTACTGGAGGGTCACTGATTTCCCTGCACTGACCAAAGTGTTGAAATTGCTCAAGTTGCTGATGCCAGTTCACTTCATGAGTGGTGTCAAGGTGTCCTTAAGCAAGTCACTAAACACCCACTCTGCTCAGGACGCCCCCTCTATGGAGCCCCTTTAATATGACATCTCTTCATTAATGCACGTCTATAGGTCCTGTTTCTGTGTGTGTGTTTATCGGGTCTGTGTGTGATAGGTAACAACAGAGTGTACACCTGAACTTCCCCTATTAAGCAGACACATATAACGTGTTAATTAGTCAGCTTTAGAGGTATTGGTTGGTTGATGTTTTTTTAATCTTTAGACTGAGCCAGCTGTTTCAGTCTTTATGCTAAGCTAAACTTACTTGCTGCTCGATATATCTTCACATCACCACGCAGACATAAAAGCTGCATCAATCTTCAGATCTTACTCTCAACATGAAAGCAAATAAGATCTATTTCCCAAATGTCCTCTGCATGAAAACAGCCCTACACTTATGTTTAGATGATAATATTACCGCCTCTCTTCTCATAATGCGCTCCATAACAGTAAACATGTTTACATTTATTCAATGAATCACCCATTTAAGAGAGGACTCATTGTCAGCCACACTTTACAGTCAAAGAGGACCTCTCACTTCACTCCGGCACTTTTGCAGATTAGCCCTGGGACTGAGAGGAAGTACTCAGAGAAGGCTGTGTTCACTACTTTGTCAGTTTTCTGACAGTGAATTATTCCCCTCACTGCATCAACGTGGCAAGACTGCAGCGAGGCTGCTCTGTGTACACAGGTGGCCTTGTCTGCTCATTGTTACAAAGGACATCTATTAAACACAGGCTGGAGTATATATTTGTAAGACCTATACATACATATATATATATATATATATAAAAATGATACTGAGTTTATTAAGAGAAACCCCAAAGCACTAACATATAACTGAGAAAAAGCCTGCCGTACTTCAAAAGGTCTCTACCACTGTGCTAAAGCTAATAGTATTAAGTGATCACAGTTGACAGATCTGAGTCAGGAAATTTTTAAAATATTCATAAAGGACACTTGAGGGTGGGATGTGTCAAAGAGGCGAGAAGAGCAGTGAAAAAAAACAGCATGTAGCCTCACTGTAGTGATGGTATTATACTATAAAGGTTGGTTCCTTTTTATGTTAAAAATGGATTTAACTGTCACATGGCAGGTGTTTCCTGACACAGGGAAATTGGGGAAATTGTGGTTTAAGGGGAATCTGCCCAGAGTCAAGTAGCCGGAGGTATAATTCAATCTAAGGGGGCAAAAGTAAAAACTTTCTCTACACAAATGGGTTATAGATACTTGTGTAAAAACATACTCTGGTGAGATTAAAATTAGTTAACTTAACGACTGAACTTGAGTTTAAGGTACAGCTTCTGAAATGTACTCTGAAATATATAAAAGTCAAAAGGAGCATGTAAAAAAACATGGTAAATGTTAAATTGACTTGAGCTTGTAAAGCACTTTTCTAGTCTTCAGACTACTCAATGTGTTTTTACACCGCAGGTCACACCTACACATTAACACACTGATGGCAGAGGCTGCTATGTGAGACCATCAGAAGTAACTAATCCCAGTACTACACTTTCATACGCTGTCGACGAAGCAGCAGGAGCAATTTGGGGTTAAGTGTCTCGCCCAAGGACACATCGGACCTTCCAGTTGAGAGACGACGACTGTACCAACTGGGCCACAGCTGCACCAACATACTTGGAAGATTAATAAAATGAACCCATCCTATCTTGAAAACAAATACTGATAAGAACAGTGAAGAACAATTAAACTGGATAAAGAATCTGAATCCTCTCTGGCATCAGCATTACTGGCGGCTCCACTTTCAGTCGTGTTGCTACAACTCTATGTCAGACACGATACAGAGATGGTATCAGTCAATAGCTGTGTCCTATTTCAGGGGTTGCATCCTTCTAAGGACCCAACTTATAAAGGATCCAGCCTTTCTAGGCTGCATAAACCTGATAAAAATGAGACAGTCTGGTCTATGGAGGATTCCCTTTTTCCTTCCACAGCTTTCCCCACCCTTACCTTTTCATTTCTAAGCACCGCCCTGTTACCTAGCAACCTCAACAGTTGATATGGAACTAGCTAACATAACTTATGCCACCTATATAACCCATATTTTTTATTGATAGTTTAAAGTTTCAAGGCCCCCTCTTTAACAAGAGAATTGGTTGCTATCTTTTTGTGTTTAAACCGTTTGATGTAGGATGCATTGAATGGATCCCTCATAGGCCAGGAACAAAAGGACTCATTTGTAGGCTGCATTTGAAGGAGCCTTGGAAATATGGATTGCCTTTGATGCTTTGACTTAATCGTTCTTCTAACGCGCCCTTCTAAGGATGCAGCCCCTAAATTGGGACATAGCCAATGCAATTACTAAAGTGATATTCACTGATGGAGTTGCCAAGGAATTTGTTACTATCAATGTATTTTGGTTGAAATTGGTCTTGATGTTTGTAATTTGTAATTTTTGCTTCCTTGGACATGGTGGTACATCTTATCTCTTAGTTGATCTTGTCCTGTACTTACATAACTAGTATCAGAAATGTTTCTTGTCCTACCTCCTTTAACAATCAGTGTACCAAAAGGCTCTGTGAACAGCATTCTGTTAGATCCCTTTGTTCGTCCCCGATCTGATGGCATTGACGTTTAAAATCCCTCTACATAAACAATCTTCTAGCTGAGGGTCTCTTCTGCTTCATTAGGTCATACAGAGGTATTATAATTAATTTGTTTTCTGTTCATTGACAAAAACCTCCTCATAGTATATTTAATTACTACAACAAGTAATTTGTTTTTTACTTTTCATTTCAAACGCCATCTGTGCCTCTTTGTTTTACGCAGCTGACCACGTGTAGACACCTCAAGCAGCGTTATAGGTTCGAAAGTTGTATTACTGATGAAGGGCAGTTGGGATATTAAGACTGCTTGTATGATACGGTGTAAGATCTAAGATTTGCATATGGAGAGATTTTCCATCTTAACATACAGCAGCGGGTTGTTAACCCTCGTATGAGCCCACTGTCGATCTCTCTCATTACTGATGGAGAGCAGATGGAGGCGGCGAGCGCTAACACCCCACCATCTCTGCTGACGTAGGGAGGGAAAAATCAGCTCGATATGCCTAATTGACAGCGTGGTATCTGCCTGGGAGCTGTAGTTTAGGGTGCAGCGGAGTCCCAGGTGGAATGCATAAACAGCAAAGTGACAGTGATCAGAGCCGAGCGGATCCTGCTGCGACCGCAGAGGAGATAACACAAGGACTGAGCAGGAACAAAACTTCTTGTTCTGTGATGCAAATCAGAAACACAGTCGGTGTTCATTACTAATCGCTCTCAGGGCATGATGGTAAACAGGAAAGGAAACCCTGGGAAAGAGGATTTCATGTATAAAGAACAATCCATAGCTGGCTCTTTTTGCCATTTAGCTTAGGTGTAATTGTTTCTTAGGATGTGTTTTCATCTCAATGAGTGGTTTTGAAAATCTGAAAAAGGCGTCAGGAGGGGATGGAGGGGGTGGATACAAATCTCAAAGTAAAATTCATTTACTCCCAAAGAAGCACGTCTTGTGTGTAAGTAATGTAATTTTAGGATAGAGAGAGAATTTCTTTTAAGCTATACGGTTATGATGTTCCCACGCACTCTGTAGTCTCCCTCTGTCTTTCTGCAAAAAGTGCCTTTCTATTGATATTCTCCTTCCTCTTCATGCTCTCTCTTACCTCTGCCGAGATGCTGTGCTGAGCCCTCCCTGCTGTCAGGAAATATTTCTGGTTGTAGGGCTTATTCAGTTTAAGATAGGGCAAGGCAAGTCAAACTTTTGTATTTTACATTTCATGCATGAAGGGAACACAATGTGGCTCACATAAAACATTTAAATGCATAAGAACTAGCAGAGACAGTTTTAGGAAGAAAAGAAAAAAGGCTTTCAAAGGGTAAAAGAAGAAAATGATTTGTCCTTTCAAATTACTTTTGTAGTACACTTCAAAATCCAAACTATTAGACGGCACCACTTACACATTTTGTACCGCCTGATCCAGTACTTCAGTTTAAGTTATAACAAAAAAAAAAAATATTAATTTAATATAGAATCGCAGGAGGAAATTTATTTTACTACACTGTTCAATCATATGGAAAAACTGAACATATCTTGGGTCTATTTTTTATTTCCATCTTCATCAAAGTGCTTGGTTTATTAAAAAAGAAATAGCACTCCTAGAGTTTGACAGCTTGATATATTGAATTTATCATCTGGAAGGAAAGGAGCATTATAGTAGTGGCATGCACAATCACAACATACACAGAAGGATAATCCAAGACATACTCTGCATATGGCAGAAACAATACTACTAAACATTGCCTGCAGCTTATTAAATTATAAAAATGAATTTAATGAAAGTGATGATGGCATGAATAGCATAACAGCACACGGCACCTTTTACTATTAAAAGAATGCCTATACCTATAATTATGGTTCAGTGATAAACAATAATACTTCACCGCCATAAAGCGAACACTGTCTCAAAGAAACTATGGCATTTACTACTAATATGCAACCCCAATTACGCTTCCAGAGGAATAAATAATACCAGCAGATGTGAGTCATCAGGACAATGACCAATAAAAGCAATAAAAAGAAATCTGCAAAGAAAAAAAAAGATCTGTGTTAGAAGCTGCTGACGGCTGTGTGTGTGGAGTTTTCATGCTCCCTGTTTCCCTGTGTGTGTTTTCTCTGATTACTTCAGCTTCCTCTAACAGTCCAAAGACATGCAGGTTAATTGGATACTATAAATGTATGTATGTGTGTAAATGTGAGCATGAATGATTATGTGTCGAAGTGTCGGCCCTGTGATTGACTGGCGACCTGTAAAAGAATTACTCCCGCCTTTTGTCCGATGACAGCCTGTGACTGGCTCTTACCCTCCAGACGCTCTAATGCAGTGGTCCTCAAACTATGGTACGCGTACCACCGGTGGTACGCGGGCTCCCTGTGGTGGTACGCAAAGAAATCTCCACAATATAAAAAAACAAAAAAACGTTCAGCATAAAACAATTTTTTTTATTTTTTTTGACATACTCTTATCTTATCTGTCTTGTATTTATTGGGTTGTATTTATATCATATATGTATATATATATATATTATATATGTGTTTTCCCCTCTAAATTAATCTAGTTTTTGCAACGAACAACTTTAATCTGCTCAATTTTTGCTCGCGCGCGCACAGACATAAACAACAACAGGAGTACGGCTCACGTTTTGAAAAGTTCCACTCGATATTCCGTTATATTTCAGTCCTGAATCAACAGCAAGCAGCTGTAGACCTACATCAACAGATATTCTGTTATTTATTGGAGTTCAGTACAATCGGCAGCAAGCAGCTGTACATAACGGAGCCAGGAGAAGCTTCACTTTTTGATGCATGTACGGACAGTCGCTCACCCTCTCTCTCTCTCTCTCTCTCTCTCTCTCTGTTGCTCTGAAGCTGATGTGATTCTGCTCTCTTTTGCTGTCTTAACAGTCCGCAGGAGTCGAGAGGGATTTTTTTTTTAAAAGGCAGTTTTGCTATGTTGAACGCAGAGACTTGGCTCTGGTTACACAGAGCCTGCGGAGCGCGCGCCTGCACTCTCACGCGCGCTCTCTCTCTCCCCTGCTCCCCCTTGCTCTCTCAGGCACGCAGCAATTTTATGAATAAATGAAAAATTAAACAAGGAGAGGTTTGAAATATATTTGGGCCCAGGTATCGTCTATTAGTGGGAAACACTGGAGATTAAATATTCTCAAACAGGTTGTTGGTATAAAGTTGTCATTTGTATTGTGCTGCACTTTTTTTGATTTGGTCAAATGTCAGTGTTGTGTGGAGTTTAAGTGCCAGTTCTAGCGCTAGCCCTTAGTAGTCCTATAGTGTGGCTGCCAACAGTCAATAATAAATAACCTCCTGTGTAAAATATGTGTTGAAATAGGCCTACAGTGTATTTTAACATCTACCATAATGGTGGTACTTGGAGAGCCAAATATTTTCGGAGGTGGTACGCAGTCTAAAAAGTTTGAGAACCACTGCTCTAATGATTAGCTGAACAGCTGACGGATGGATCGATATAATTAGGAAATGTTTTATTGGACCAAACTGTCCAGCTCCATCATTTTGTATCCAACTAATATTATGTGCATGTTGATTGAGACAGTATTTGCGAAATGTTTGTGTCATGTTTCCCAGCAATATCTGCCTGTTGGTATAATATAACAAACACTAAACAAAGACTATAAGCATTCAAAGTCACCATTGTGTTTTTGCATACTTGGTGAAAAGGCAAAAAATTAATTTTGAAGGCTAAAATATCACATTTCTTTTATACATTTAACCAAACAAATGAACTTTCCCTTAAGCATGTCAACCTTACCACACAAAAGATTAAGGGTGCAATAGTCCGTTAAGAACATTTCTACAACCTCTGTCTGGGGCAGGAAACATAGGATTTCTTTTATTGGATAAAACAAATCATAGATTTAATTTCTCTCATAATTGTACTGCCAAATACGTTTTAAACAATTTCTAGGCGACAGGTTTGAAGCGTTGACTTCTTGTAAAGATGGAAAACATGACAGCTACCCAAAAGTGAAAGTTTTTTTTGACTGGCTGGCTGCAATACAGGACATAAGCTCTGCCTCCATGGGTCAAAATGTAGACCGTGTAAAGAGATGGACATCACAGCCCTTCCTAGAAAGTGAATCCAAACATTTGAAGCTCCTCCCAATTGACCACCTACGGTATAGGTCATAAGCTCCCCCATTTTAACAGATGGGACATGGGTCAAACTAGAAATATAAAATACACCTCAGATACATTTTTCTCAAACATGTTTTTTTTTTTTAGATTTTTATGCAGTTATTTGATGCTAAAAAGAGTCGATGTAATGTCATGTTTGACATCTCTGTTGACAAAGCCGTTCCTGTAGATCTCTGTGTGCCAGATTAGCAGAGTAGAGGAGGAACGATGAGAACCACAACAAACACTATAACAGTCATTGAACTTTCCAAAACTGTGAGGGTCTGCTTCAAACCAATCTAAGAATCTGTTCTACTCTGGACTGTACCGACCTCAGGGATCTTTGACCTTTTATGAAGTTATGTGTGTGTTTTGGTTAGCTGAAGCTAAAATGGTAGGAGTTGGAGACACAATGTAAGTCTTTATATACAGTCACTGGTTTGAAGCGAAAGAGGTTGAGATATTCTGACTATTCCTCTACATTTTCTATACGGTACCTTTGGCATAGTTTCTTTAACTGATAAAAGTATATAAGAGTATTTCTGTCACATATTTCTGCACTGCTTGCCATAAATAACACCTGAAGACACTTCCAGGTTTTTTGCAACACTTGACAAAACTTCCCCAGAGCCGTAAACTGTTTCCAAAAGCTGTGATGTACTCCTGGTGTCAGGTAAACATGACCTTGTGTGTAATATATCCTTTTAAGTACACATTGGTGCAGGAACAATCAATAGTTGTACACAAACCTTTGAATCCAGTCAAAGACAACAAACAAAAGCTGTTTTGGGACATAAACACCTTCAACCGAGGTAAACAGAGCTAACTGTCACATGTGTGCAGAGGTGGTGTGATTTCTAGCAATGAGTCAGAGTCAACGGTGTAAACAAACTCTTTCCTCACGTAGATAAGTTTGGCAGGGATCTGAAAACGCCCCCACATTAGGTACGACAGTGAAAAAAATGACCAAATCAAATACTCTTAAAACCACAGTCTTAAACATAAAAACCTTCCCATCAATCACTGCTGTAGCACGAGCAGGGGTTGTAGATCTTTCAGAGGCCAGGTTCACCTGGGTCAGGTGAATGCATCAGTTTAATTAGATTATGCCAACAACGTTCACTTTGTAATTACACTAAACACCTGCTTGCCACATGTCATGCTCCTTTAAAATTACAGTCAGAGTGCAAAGAAAGGGTAATTCACTTCCATCTGCATGCATTCATACATTTTTCTCTTGTTTAAAATCAGCTGCGTGATGTTCCTGCTCAACAAGGCATGTTGCTGTCGAGTAATAGGTGTTTGTACTTCTCTGTCCTTGTGCAGTAAAAGTCTTTCTAAAATAGACACTTTCAATGGAGGCATTTTGGGCCTTGAGGTTTTTTTTCCCTTGAGGTAATTTTTCTCAAATTAAGAAGCTGACACCCATTTCAATGCCACATTGTTCCTTTTGTTTGCATGTTCTGTTGTGTTTGTTTTTTTTCAGCTTTCTCCAGCTTTAGTTCCTCCACCTTCTTTTGCAAGTCCCTGTGCAGCCCTTTCTCCTAGAAATTACACATATACACAACTCATTTGTAGCAGCTAATATGTTTCAAGGGAACCATAATCCCTTAGAGTTGCATTTCTGTTGACACAAAAAGCAAATATTGTTAATTAACATACCTGACAAGTCGTGAAAACATTCATCCTGACTGTGTCAAGGTTAGTAGGAGGGGGAGTAGGACCCAAACGCAGATGGTCACACATAGACTGGTGCAATTTATTGTGCCTTAAATGGCTTATAGGTAGGTTTGGAAACAAACTGGTAACGACGTAAAGGAAAGGCTCCGGTGTGTGGTGATGCTAATGAGGGAAGTCGAGACAGGAGAGCAGGCTGGTGGGGAGGCGAGGAAACTGCAGGTCTGATTATAACAGGGGACGTGGGGTAGATGTGGGTAAGGAGGAAAGTCGGAGGGCAACTGGTGGAGAGGAGACCGGCAGGAGAAACAGCAAGAATATTTAATTGTCCGGGAAAAGTGAGAAGGAGGGCTGGAGGAAGGAACGACAAGCACACTGTAGGAGAAAGTTACAATAAAATTGAAATACGCTCAATATGTATTTATTTACTGCCAAAATAGATATCCTTGTAATACACTGTTCACCTATACAGATTTCAGCACAATGCAAGTGTGATTAACACTCACAATGCATAGAGGATGCAATTTTTAACGTCCATCCCAACATAAGGACACCTGGGAGTATGTGGGGAAAGCTATACTGTTTAATATGCAGGCATCTTTCTTCATACGTAAAGGTAGCATAAATGAGCCTTTAAGGTAAACACATACTCTCTGGTAGTCTCCAACAAGTATATATGCTCTTTTGGAAAACTAAAATGTTACATATAAGGAGTCAGGGAATATCTATTCTGTGGCTTCTGTGTTGGCATGTGTTGGCCATCCTGCTCATCCATTTACTTGCAACTCAAACCAGGTACTCATGGTGTTATGTTCTCCTAAAGGAGCACAATCTGAGAACATAATCCTAGCAGAGACTTTGTTGTCACCAAGATGGTATGTGCGTGCAGATGTCCAGGTGCAAAACTTCAAAACTTCTATTGAACGGGGTTTTTTTCTATCCCAGCTTTGAGTCTGCAATCTGCCAGTCAAAGAATAAAGAAGTTCAAAGAATTTACTTTCTTAAACTCAATATCTTCAATATAACTCGCAGAGCCACTCTACAGACTCCAACCATGCGTGCTCTCTGTTGCTGCCCTTTTAGACCTCCATCCACACACACACAAATATTCACATCTCATCACTCCTCAGCGCACATTCACTCAATTCAATCTTTTTTACACTCACACACATTAACAGCAGTGAGAGGATGCAAAGATGAGGCCTCGCTCTTTCAGCAGGCTATAAAAATAGAGGCTTTTATTAACACTGATAAAAATTCCATCTCCTTATCGACAAGGGAAAGGGAGAAGGGCGGGAGCGTTTTGCTGCAGCGCTGCTCAGAATACGGATGCTGCTGGGCAGAGGGAGAGTTAGAGATACCAAGAGAGACAGAGTGGGGGATGATTTGGGTGAGGATAGGGGGGGAGAATCTGTTTTAAACTAAAGCCAAACAGAAGCAAAACAAGTCTGGACAATGAAAGGACCAGATGGTGGTTTGGGGAAGAAAGGATCGGGCAGTGGGAGATGGAGGATGAAGGTATAACGCTAAATAACAGGCAGAGTCAGAGAATGAAAGAAAGAAAGACAGATGGAGGGAATGGAGGGAGGCAAGGGGGGTGTCTGAGGGTGGGTTGGTCAGTTTGTCTTTACTGCCCTTGTTCTTGTAATCGTGGTTTGGTTGTAGCAGTATGGAAAAAACGACTGCAGTGTGGTGCAGCAGAGTCCGAACAGCATGGATGTGCAAACCCCTCGCACCTTGGGACCTGTGCTGAATGCAGGTGGAGTGGTGCAGAGCAGGAAGAGGTGGATGAGGGGGAGGGGCAGGAGGGATGGGAAAGGGGGGGTCGATGGGAAGAGTGCATGGAGGATGGAGCAGGGGGGGGAGGTGGAGGTTGCAGGAACAGGTGGGAAGACAGCAGGTGGTGACGCGGTAAGGAAAAAAAAGTCCCGGTATAGCAGCACAGGCAGGCTCCATCATAAAGCACCTTGATGATGCTTTAATGACCAAGACTGCTTCTTTGTGAAAAATGAGCTAAAAATATACGTCCATCATTTATTGAGTGCGACATTTCAGTTGATCCACTAATGACTGATGAAATGGGACTCATCTTTCAATGAGAGCTTGACCATGAGGGGCTGTATGGGATGGGCAGAGAGGCTGATTCTAATCTTTTCTTTGAAAAAGCAAAGCCCTCCCCTTGACTCATTTAAAAACACCTTCTCCTGCGTGTCTCTAAATGTAGTTTGTAGACCTCAGACCATTTTGTACAGTTCTTGTGGAGTACTACTGCATTTGAGTAATTAGCTGTTTAAAGCATTTTGTGGCTCCAGAGGGAGCCGTGTGTGAAGTCTGATAAACTGACTGAAGGGATGACATTTGAGTTTGAAGACCACAAGTCTAAATTGAAAATAATCTGGGGGTATGGAGTTAAAAAAGAAATGAACTTCCAAAAGTCTCTGTAGCCGGTTTCTTGTGCGTGCTAAAGGCTAGTCGCCTGAAGCCCGTATGAGTCGCCCCTATTATCCCACACCCGAGTCTTCTCAAGACGTTTCAGTGAGGCGCATTGTAGGCACTAGGTTTGACAATGAGGGAAAAATGTATCGACTCTAAAATATTATTGTTAGTATCTGGTTCTACATCAGACTTTGTTGAACTGTTCCATTATGAGCCTGACATCACAATAACAGTAGTCGTGTTATCTACAGTATAGTACCTTTCTAAACCTAGGTTACAAAGTATCACTTAAACCTAAAGACAACAAGTAAGCCAATTTTAAAATGTTGGTTTTTAAGCCTTTATTTTCTTAGCTTGTATGGCTCTATTATTATCCTGGGGGTGCAGATAACAGACACTCTGACCTGGTCCCTTCACACTGGAGCTCTTGTGAAAAAAGCGCAGCAGCGCATGCACTTTCTGCGTCGGATGAAGAGAGCACACCTCCCTCCTCCTATTCTCACCACCTTTTACAGAGGTCTGACCAGGGCTCAGAAAATCAGCAGAGACACCTCCCACCCCCACCAAGGACTGTTTTCGCTGCTGGACTCTGGAAAGAGGTTCGGCAGCCTCCGAAGCAGAACTTCCAGGTTCTGTAACAGCTAAGACTTTTGAACACCAAAAAATAATCCCTCCATTCCCCCTCAAACCCCCACACAGGACTACCTCACTGGACTGTAAAATACAATATAACATACATCACAAACGTGCAATATATTTATCTGTATAGTAATTTTACTCATAGCTTTTCTTTTTATATCTATTTATATCAGCACCTTATTTTCTTTCTATGTAAATACTTGCTGCTGTTTTTATCCTGCACTAACGAGTCAAATACAACAAAATTTTGTTCTTATCTGCACTGTAAAGTACAAGTTTGAATGACAATAAAGAAAGTCTAAGTCTAAGTCTATTACTGTAGAGGAGTGGATAGAGAAGGACACCAGGTTATTAGAAAGGGGAATGACATGTACGTAGTAGTGAGGAGGGTTTGAGATGAACCCGCCCACAACTCCTTAACAAGAAATCGTCACCCAAATTTAAAAAAAAATCTTCAGATAACCTTTATCCACTCAGATTTATTTAATTAAAAAAGGTGCCGTTTAGACCTCAGATTGAAGAAAATGAGACAGAAGAGAGAGACATAACAAAACTTTTTTTTTTTTTTGAAAAGCACATCATAGACCTTTTGCAACACTATTCTTTTCAAGGCACACATTGGGGACCCACTGGAAATGGCTCCGCGACCCACTTTTGGGTTCCCGACCCACCAGTTGAGAACCACTGCACTAGGCTATCTCGCCCCCCAAGATTTAGTTACACATCTTGTTTGTGAAATCCTCAAGAGATTGTAGTTGGGCAACCTAAGCAGGTCCATGGTCAGGCAATTTACTTTAGGACAGTGCAGGGTGCAGGGCATAGCATCACTTACAGGCCCCAAGCACCATGTCAATATACACTCTTGGTTTGCAGCTTATTAGCGGTTTCAAGCAGTCGACTATACCAAGAGTAGCTCTGTCTCCTGGGCGGCTGGCACCACCCTCACAATAAGAACACCACGGCACCGGCAGAGAGAGGATTTAACACTGATCATGTGTAAGCGGGCTGTGAGTGTGAACCAGGAAACCAGGAAAGAATAAAGAGACAACATTTAGGACTACACTTGAGTAAACGTGTATATAAACATCATATTTCTCACATTCTCTGTTACAATGCAGGCTACAGAAAAGATGAGAAGAGCTTGTGGTATCCACATTAATAGGACCACTTTGTGTAACAGTCAAGCTGTGAAAATGTATTGTATGGATCAGGTACTAATTTGCTCTTCGATCAGCCCTCCATCTGAGTGCTCACAGGGTCCCTTTCATGACACCACTGCCCCCCTGATGTTTGGGGAGCATGTTAAAACTGGGAATTACATCATACTAAGACGAGTACTTTTTAGTTTTTGACTGAAAATCAATGTTGTCAACAGTATTTCTCCTGAACTTCAGTTTTATGCACCAGGACTATATACTGCAGGTATCCAGCGTTTATGCTTAGCTTATAAATGATATCACTGTTCGAATAAAGTATGGGATTTGTACTGGCCTGTTCTCTTTAATCCTGATTTCTTACACTGTACATTGATTTAAGTACCAGTCTGAGCAGATTAGTCGGCCTATTTAACCAGTATCTGTGTCGTAAAATCAATTACACCATGAATCAGGGGCTGTATTATAAAGTGGAACATATTATGAGTTGATAACTGACATATAAGTCATTTTATCTAGGTGAATGTGGTGTGAAAAAAAAGGTCCTCAAACGCGACAGGATCCAGTCGTTGTCCTCTGCAGAGGAAGAGCACCTTTTCAAATTAATCTCACAAGGGAAGACAAGAATACTAATTTCTCCTTGTGCCTCTGTCACCGACCCCCCCCCCCCCCCCCCACCCCCCCTTCCTAACAATATTTCTAAAGACCCCAATAGGTTTGATTACATTAACAGATGCTCAGTTGGTGTCATATTTATCACATTTGTGCCATCTGTCTCTTCTCACCACGATGGAAACACGCCAAAGGATTGTGCTCGACTCTGCTGCACCTGACACCAACCGATATTTTAGTATTCAAGTGTCCTCCCGAGGTATCCAAGTTATCTTCAGCTTCATCGGTCCCACTCACTCTTGTCTTGTAAGGCAAAAAAAAAGGCAGAGCACCTCGGCTTTAGACACAATAATACGCTCAGGCAAGATAGAGGAATTGCTTCTCTAAGGAGTAGAAAAATCGTCCAATCAATCCCGTCACAAAGCAGAGATGTGACTGAATTTTTCCGAAGAGGCGCCCCTGCCCTGTCCTCCTTTGTAGCCACCACAATGAACACCCTCAGAGGACTCTTGTACTGATCAAAGGCCTTTCCCTGTACTTTTAAAGAAAAATGAAGGACATCCATTTTTATTAGACACCATGTTGCCTTTTGTAGAGACGAGTCAGAGTCTTCAGGGCAGGCGTGGCAGGGGCACACAGACGGATGTGAAGTGTTACCGGGGGGCGCAGCAGCCTTTAAGACAGCTTTGTTAAGTGTTGACAAGATAAATATTGAGCACAGACCAAATTGTCCTCATGAAATATGTATCTATCCAAAGGGATACAGGCCATGTTGATCTACAAGGCTGAGTGCTGTAAGGTCTAAACAAGACACGCCACTAGTGGCCTTATTTCCTCTATTACAGGAACAGAGGCTGTGATGACAAAGCTACTTTTTCCTTTAACAAGCTGAATGTGTACTTCAGCAATTTCACCCAATACAGCTTATTCCCAGAGGAGTTCTCTATGTTTTGGTACTTTCTGTGCATCTTATGTAGACAATGTGATAGAACTAAAAAACAGAGACGACACTGGAGGGAACGATATTTGAAAAGTGTAGGCTACAACTAATGTTTTCAGTGACATTTTTAAACCAATTCCCAATTTCTCTGATTAATAGAACCATCGTGAAGTCTACATAGCTGAACTTTATACTTCATGTTGTTGAACAAACAGTCTAAAGCTCAAAGACATTTAACTTCCATGCTCTGTTTGAGGACCTTTGAACAGCCAAATCACTATTTTATAAGCCTAATATTAGATCAGATTAGTTGAGAAAACTTTATTAATCCCCAGCGGGGAAACTCATTTGCCACCTGGTCAGTTCATACACACAATGTGTGACTGATCCTTTTGTTAACAACTATTAACATGATAGTATGTTGAGAGCTCGGCTACAAGAAGACACATCACAGAACTGAAACCACTAGGAAATCATCATGATGTTAAGAGTAAATGGTAAATGAACGCTTGTCTAGTCTTCTTACTTCTCAAAGCAAGTTTACACTGCAGGTCACACCTACCCATCGGACATGTGGCTGCAGGAGCTGGAGATCTACCCCCCCAACCTTCTGGTTGAGAGATGGCCGAATCCACAGCAGAAATGATCTCACATTCATAGACTCAATCATCATCCCTAACATAGGGCTAAATAGGTTGTCTGTCAAAGCAGCTTATTACAATCCATATTTATATCAATTACAGACACAAGCAAAGGAATATGCGAACTGACAAAGCATAAAGAGGGGAAAAGTCGACCCATGGAGGAGTCAGGGGTGATGGATGGGTCAGACTAGTGCATACATTTCACAGATAAAGAACAGTCTAAGACTTGTGTAAAAACAAAAGTCAGCATAGAGTTTGTCAAATTATAGATATTACACTTCCAGGACAAAACTTAGTCGAATTCTCTTTCATTCATATTATACACAAACCATGACCATGGTCCTAAACCTATCAAGTAGTTCTGGACCTAAACAAACAGAACTGAGCCTGTTTCACAACGTTAACTGTTAGTTTGTCTAAAACACGTCACTCTTAGTGGCTAACGTTTCAGGGAAGCTGTTATATGTTCTTTTGAAAGGTACTGACAATCGACCTATTCTGTTGTTTATGTATAAAGGATGTGACGGTTAAATACAGTAAAATGTCACATTCTTACCGATTGCGACCTCATGACCTGACCTTTTAACGAGATTCAATATGAATGATTTCTCATATGCCCCGAGGCTACTTCTGTTTGTTATTCTCCCTTTATGCATCACTCCCTATTAAAAAATCCAATTAGGTACATCTGGATTTCGGTTAATGGCGTTAAAGAGGTCTTTAACCTCTAAAGGGTCTTATATTTATCTTATAGCTTATATATGGCCGTCCTTTCCCAAGTCAAAATCAGTAGAAATATTTCTCCGGACACAAAACGTGAGTCCATAAAAGATGTTTTAATAAAGTACTCTAGAGGTAAGGTTGAGTAAAGTTGGAAGTGGAGGATGTTCTGGGTTTTTGTTAACACGTACTTAAAATAGTTGCAGATTAAAATACAGATAGGAACAAATGAACTTTCTGTCAGCGAGTGAATCCTTAATCAACTTGTGGTTGCAACTTTAAATTAAATATGATAATGTTTTTGTGTATTAATTGAGTTACTCCAACCTTGACACGGAGACGTGAAGAAGACTGAAATATAGAGAGAAACTATTTTTCACCAATTAGGCAAACCAGTTAAAGCAAAAGATTTTTTTCTCAAGCCATTAAGTTGTCTAAATGATACATTTAACCAAAGGCTTAAAACAAACCAAAAAGCATTGCATTAGCTGGTTTACCATCTGTCATGCTGATAAGGCTCCCATGCGGTTAACTGATAAATACATGCAGCCGGTGATCACCAGTTTTAATTATAGATCTGTTTTTTCCCCAAGTGCCTGGGAAACTAATTAGGGCGTGTGGTGCACACCCGTCACACTGATGCTCTGATACAAGCTGCTGCAGGAGATTTCTCAGCAATCTCTCACTGACCAGAAATGATGAGATGCTGTCCTGTAACACGATATCTCATTTAAAGCCTGTGTCACTGCTAATTGATGTGAGTAAATATATACAGTGAGGATTCTGCAGAGAAGCTAATGTCTTCTTCATTACAGATGCCAGAGATTACTAGCAGTTGGTTTACCATAGGGAAGACGTGCAGATAGAAAATGCATGTTCCTTATTTTAATTTAATCGGCTTCATAATTGTGTAACATGGACCTGAATGGCTCTTTGCTGGAAAACTGTCACAAGATTGAACACTATTCAATATAATGAATTAACTAAAAAAAATCATTATAAGTTAAATAATGTTATACATTATGAAGTAGAAAAAGTTTTAAGCTTCTTTTCAAGATGGAAATATCAGGTAACCCCTGATGTCTGTAAATTATTTAGAGCTTTCACACTTGCAGAAAACTCTTGAATAACTCCTGATATTTGACGGAGAGCTGTATGTGTGAACGTAAACAGACAGATTTTTTACTCGGACTACACCCGCAGTTTATCCTGCCAGGGCCCTAGTAATTTTTTCCGCAGCAATTCCGAGTGAGCTGATTTGAGAACACAGCAGGATATTATCCGGAGAATTCACCTTCAGCCAATGGGAGAGGGAGAGGAGGGTGGGGGGGTGATGTTTATATCCTGTGACTGCTGCACTGTGCATAGAGTGAATGAACGGGGCCGCTATGATCTCCGTGCACTTTATTAAATGGCTGCATTATGTTTTCTGTTTGCCTATATGTTGTTGAATAGTGGACTCTGTTACTTTCTCTGCTACTTCCGCGTCTTTTTTTTTAACGTTAAGTCTTACCTAAGGAGACCCCCCGCCCCCCCTCCCGTCTGACAGGGATAGTCTCCGGCTGTGAGGAGCATCCAGGTCAGGAGAATCTCTGGAGCAGTCCTCCTGATATTATCTAGATATTTTCAGGAGTGCATCTGTGAAAACAACTATTGATTTAAACCTTAGCTCAGCATTGACATTTTAAGAATGAGTCCTATCAGTCACGCTAACACTCTAACATTTCATACCGTATGTCATTAGTTTAACGTTGGGGTGCTCGATTCTAATCCAACGCACTTCAGCACATATCTCCTCACAGTCTGCTCACTATCTGAACATAAAGTGTAAGGTATGTGCCCTGAAAATAACCCTGTGTTTCCACACAGCCCTGGCTCCCTAAATGTGATTTCAACAAAGTGGCTTGGAGCGAGACACACAACACGATTCCAGCCAATTAGCAGCAGGTTATGTTCCTGTTCTGCACTCTGACATTGGCCTCTTGTCAGCTACTTCCCCTCTCCATCGTCCTCACCCTGCACACTACACCTTGATAGTCAGAATTAAAAAAACCCTCCCGTATTGAGAATTATTCACCCTAAATCAGCACACTCTGGATTCCATGCTAACATGCTTGTTAGTAAAATATGTCAGAGTCATACCCCTGGCTAGTCACATCCATCAAATTCGAGGACGGAGCATGTGAAGGAGCACTGAAGAGGACAATGGATATGTTGGCTGTTAAGGTCAAACTTCAACAAACATTTTCCAGAATCCCACAACCCACCTTTAATCTGTATCCAAACTGAAGGTTTTAGGGGGGGGAGGTTGTAATATTTCCTGCTCATTGGCCTCCCCGAAGAGTCCTTGGGTAAGATACTGAAACCCACATTGCTCCCAGTGGCGTTGACATCAGTGTGTGAATGTGTATAGGCTACTACAAATGTGATTAGTTTATACTGATGGCCACTTCATGTATAATCCTCCACCATCAGAGTATGAATATGTCTGTGTGTGTTAACGGGTGAATGTGATATGTAGCATAAAAGCCCATTGAGTGGTCAGAAGACTGAAAAGTACCGTGCACTTATAATTAAAGAGTTGTCTCGGAAGCTAATGTGACTAGCTAAAACATAGTTAGCATAGCCCTCCTACAAAAGCAAACATAGTTTAAGAAAACAAATGTCAAACTGGGAGCTGTAGGGGAGCTGGTAACCTGCAAACACACAAATCATACTGCTCCTTATGATTAATTGATATTAGACAAGTGTATTTGTCTAATGTCTAGTCAAAATAATATTTTAAGACTTGTTTGAAGCCACATTCACCTGACAGGTCCAGGTAAGCATCTTATTTCAAGATATATTTAGCAAAAAATTGCTAGTAATAAGTACAAAAAAAATCTGCCAATTGGGTGAATGAAATGAGTATGAATGTGTATTAAAATGAGATGATATAACTTATTAAGATATCTAATATATATCTAATGTATCTAATTTGAATACAATTAACAGGTAACATTTGATTGCATTTCATATCTTTAAACAAGACTTTTACCTTGACTTGTCGGGTGAATGTGGCTTTCAGTAAGTGTATTTAGATATTTTGATCAAAATTTATAAAGACACATTTGCTTAGATCTGAGTTTGTGCAGTGTGGGTGGACTGGATATCCATACCTTTGAATGGGGTCTAGCTAGGTTTCTCCACATTTCTATTCCTCATTTATATGCGAGCCCATCTTTTAATTCAGGGTAATGTTTTATTTATAGTCATGGAAGTCAGGAAGCAAATAGAAATCCCAAAAGCCAGACTACTCATTTTAATGTAGCTGTGACACATCAGGAAAATAAATGGTATCACTTTTTTCCAACTGTGATTCTTAAAAGGATTTTGAAAGGTACGGACAAATGATGAAGCCATGCTGATATGGACGACAGATTTTAAAAAAAAAGACCTTTCACATTGGATTCGTCTTTAGACAATTGACTTTGTCATTTGAAATTGATGAACTTGTTGTTGTTGGTGTGGGGTCTGAGAAAAGTCAGGACATGAATAGAAATACAGATTTGAGTCAGTAATGATCAGCGTATATGTTCCTCTTCTCCCGTCTATAAGGCAGAGATGTACAATTAGTCGGTGACTATTTCACTGGAGTCTTATTGAGAGGGGTTTTGTTTTGTATATCACACTTTTTACCAACACCACTCTGACAGGTGTGGCCCAAAATGTGGTCCAAAATGACAAAGAGCAGTGGTATACTAAACTATAGTAAAACTGAATGTGACAAAGTTTGATGGGTAAATTCAGGAAATATTAAAAACAGAAGCAGTGCTTGCCATTCGTTGCAGCTGTTTACCAGATTAATGTCTCTGCTGGTTCCAATCTGACGTTCTCTCATCTTTCTGATCTCCTTGGTATTATCATCTGATAACTCTGATTGACAAAGAGCTTCATTCTGTGGAGCACGTTTCCATCCCCCCCCCCAGTTTGCAAAAGTGGAACTACGAGGAGGTTGCAAAGTGAAGTGTTAAAAGCAAGAAAAACTCATTTCTGAGTATTGATCAGCGATTTCCCCTGCTGAGGTATCACGTGTGAAATAAAGCAGTGAATATCTCACTTTGTGCACCCTCGAATAACAAGCAGTGTGGAAATAACGGCTGACACAGGAGACACTAAATGCAACATGTGGAGAATTCAGCGATGTATTAGCAGCTGTTTATCTCTCTTGAGACTCAAAGAGGTTTCCTAATCTAGATAATTATTACAGTGAGTGATTGGGCAGTCAGGAGGGGGCTCTTTAATTAGCAAACAAGGCCCATCAGTTCTTTTGAGGCTGATTGGGCCCTTGACATTCATGTGTCTACACTGATGATACTGACGATAGTTCAGCTATAGTTTGGATTTTTAATTAATCAGGGCTCAAATTATTCCTCCTCTTAGTCATTTTCACTGTTATCAGCTGTTATTGACTCGAATAATCCGCTTAATGCAGATCTAAGTCAGAGTTTTTTTTTTTAGCAAAACTTCAGCTTCCGAGTCAAATGAGACTCTTTTAATAATGCTGGACTCCTGAACTGAAAACCAATTAAACACAATGTGATGTTTTCCAAAAGCAGTTTCCGGATCAACGCACAAAACAAAGACTGCAAGTCTGCACCTGGACCGCAGGGACACACTGACTGGTTTTTATAACACAAAGATGAACGCCGTGTCAGCGCTCCCTCTTGCCTGATCAGGAACTGGGCTGCGTTTGATCACTCCTCTCCTCTTCTCAGTGCACCAGTTTTACCTCCCTGGCGCATTCAAAGCTGTTTGATTCTGCAAAGTAACAACACAACCCTCGTTTCTTTTGTTTTTTTTACCCTTGTGTTTCCTGGTCCGCCCTGCTCTATTTGATGCACACGCCTTTTGAAATATTCAGCGCTCACCCATTACATCTTATTACCTGCATCCAACTGGATATACAGTGGTGGAAGGCTCCCTGCTATGCATTTATAGTGTGAATATATGTGAGTAGAAAAAGCTCAGAAACTGTCTTGTATTAGATCAATCCTCGTTTTAATACTGAACTGTACAGCACAATGCTGGGCTGGCTGTAGACCTTTTCACCCTGGGCTCTACCATCTTTTGAGGCATCTGGTGGACACACCGGAGATTTAAATGGGAGAACGTTGGAAGAAAATGAGGGAGAAGATAAGGGAGGTTAGGGGTAAGATAAAGGGGGATGGGCAGGTGGGGGAAAGGATTACAAAGTAATGCAAAGCAAGGAAAATGGGAAAGACAGGCGTGATGGAAAGAGATGGGCATGTGAGTCACTGGGGAGAACTGAAAGCTAATGATGGGAGAAGAGGGGGACAAGGAGGAGAAGGAGAGGCTGAGGTACAACAGAACAAGGAGGGAGGCTTGAGGGAGTGAAGTGTTAATGATTGGAGAGGGAGGAGGAGGAGGAGGAGGAGGAGAGGTAGGGAGGAGAAAGAAGGGAAAGAGCAGCACAATTAAGCAACAGGGAATTAAAATGTCAGAGAAGCCGACTGGGACGACGAGAGAGACAGAGTGAAGGAGTGTTAAAGGGTTTATGGATGGCCACGCTCAGCTGAAGAACACACACATGCACACACACAAACACAAACACAAACACACACACACACACACACACACACACACACACACACACACACACAAACACACACACACACATACACACACACACACACACACACACACACACACATAAATATAGAGGCCGGGCAGCAAAGCACTGTGACTTATAATAAAACAAACACACTCATGTGTGCACCTATTTTGCTGAGAGAAGAGGGTTGTTGCAGCCAGAGAGTGAGTCAGAAAACTGACATCTAAATTAATCTGCTCATTATGATTAATTGATATTTTATTTAGACTGCAAAATGTTGAGAATCAGGAAAAAATACCAAGAACAATTTCCCAGCGCTAAAGGTGCAGTAAATTCATGGACATGCAATTCACAGTTCACGTGTAAAACAAGCAGCAAAACTTTAATGTTTTTCAAACCAGAGTGTGTGAGCTGTTGTTTATTTTAAAAAAAATGTCTTAAAGGTGAATTCTAAAGCGCCTTGGCCGCCTTGGGATAAAGATGACGACCATAAAATGCGACATTCTTGGTTTGGGGCCTTTGAAGCATGTCATTCTTCATTTTGTTCCCTGTCTTCTCTGTACTGTGATCAGCCAAATGGTTCCCCCGAACATGGTAATAAAGGCCTTTTACAAGACCCTGAAAGGAATAAAACAGCAAAAAATTGAAATCCTGTTTTTATAAGTCTGACCATCAATTCAAGCAAACAAAGTAGTTTCAGAGATTTGGGAACACAGCAGCAGCGCCACATAGACAAGAAGTCAAGCACATCTAATAGGTTCAACGACTGCATGAATACAGCGAGTGACGTGTGTCCAAGTTGAAATTTGTCAGTATACTATCCTTTTATTTATATCAGAGTGTTTGGCTTACAATTTTACACATTAACTTTTTTGTCTTCCATTTAATAAGTTTGCCTAATCCTCCACTTTGGACCAAAATGTAACAGACATTTTTACATCGTTTTAAGCAATTACCTGAATAATTCCAATGTTTTTTTAAATAAATAAACAAAAAGATGGTCAAAACTAACAGGAAACAAGTCCCAGGGTTTTTATCCTTTGTGAGAGTAGCTGAAAATATCAATTGTCTAAACTGATGTTTTAGTCAATGGACTTTTCTTCAGTCTCCAACAAAGGACGCAGGCTGTTTCAGAAGCCACACACTACTCACTTTTAGTGAAAAGGCCACTTTGTAGTGGTGTCCTAATTCCAAGTGAGCATTAATATATCCTATTTAGTGCAGTCATTGTATCCCACCATGCATTGTGAAAAGTAGTATACAACCGATGGGTCCCTTTCTAAACAAAATGTACCATCATGCATTGTGGTTTTAAGATTTTTACGAGTGGAAAGTGGCGTTTGACTGGAGTGTCGAAAGGATTCCAACAGGATTAACGTCAGTTTTTTCTTATGATGATGACGGATGCGAGCGCATAGTCTGTGAACACAAATAAATGAGTTTGGCGCAGAAAAACATTGTTATTGTATATAATGACAAATTCTATACTTTATATATATTTATTATATTTAATTGTTTTGTAAAAAAAAATGCTCAGTATATTGTATATCAGTATTGGTTATCATTTAAATTCATGCCATCATTTGCCGGTATTATTTATCCCTGTACAGCGTGAATCCGCACGTTTTGCGCAACAACAATGACGTCATTATCGGCGGCCGGAGTAAAGAGGTGTCCCCCATGGATAACATTCAACCCTTCAGAAGCCATTAGTGAACATGCATCCATTCATTTTGTTTAGTACTGAGGTATTTACAGATGTTTTCTCGAGATTTTGAGTAATTTATCTTCTCCTGTATTTTAAAACTGTTAAATCCATTGTGACAGAAACAAATATCTTCATTTTTTTAATTGTGATAACGGCATAGTAACCTGTGGATCTAGTAACAAAACAATAAACTGGTCACTGTGATGGGAGAATCAAGGATATGCCATGCTGCCATTGCCCAAGCTAATGAGTTAAGTTAAGCATATTTCTATGTTTGTTTTGTGCTTTTGCAACTCAGAGGATACCAAATAGCTTGAGATCTCGAGAAAACGACCAGAAATATAGGAGTAGATAAAATAGATGGATGAATGGATGTCCTCGATCAATACATTAGGGCTTCCTTACGATCCTGTTTTTTCCAGTAATATTTGTACATGATAAATGTGGTACATTAAAGATTGTGGTTGATTAAAATTGCTCGTCTGTGCCAGGTCACAGACTCTCCTGCCTTAAGGTCAAATTAGCAGCACACCTGTCCACCACTAAACCTCCACACACTGTAACTAATCTATTCTTCATAAGAGTTCATTTGTGTGCTTGCATTGGCGTTATTATTTGATATGTATGTGGTTTTTACATCACTGGCTGCAGGTAACAAGAGAAGTGAAAGCGGGTTTGTGTTAAGGCTTTCAGGAATGATGTGCAGCATCCGTTACTGTAAGCGCACATAAACACAGCCTCATGAGGACCCCCTGCCATTTAACAACCTTCTGACTGAATGACGCGTCTCATCTATTTGTCACCTCTTCTTCCCCTCAGCTCCTCGCTTTGTTGAGTCAGTCTGATTGTTTTCATCCCGCTGCCTCTCTATCTCTATCTTATGTCGCTTACACTGACTGCCACTGCTTTTGTCATGCAGTTCTCATGGGACACTCATTGCTACCCTTTCTACTCATTGCCCCTTTCTCGTCCCTCACCCCCCCCCCACCCGCTATTCCCATCAATAATTTGTTATGCCACTCTTGCTCTGTGGGGCAGTTCTCATTGGTCTCCATCTCTCTACTCCAGTTCTGATTTGTTATGCCCCTTCCATTCCCCCGTGCACGTCTCATTGGTCACTGTCTGCTGAGATTTCTATTACCCTGTCTCCCGCCTTCCCCCCCTCCCTGTATTGTTTGATCTCATACTTTTGCTGTCAGAGATTTGTTTCTCCCTACAGCATGCCACTGAGGTGTTTTTCATCTGCGACGCCTCTATCAGCAGAGAACACAAAGCATGTGCAGCATCGGGAGGCTGCGTGTGAGGCGAGCAGCTTCAGTTTTGTCCATCTTTCTGTTCATGGGGAATTATTTAGTCACACAGTGCGGGTATTGCCATTTCAATCTGTCATTAGTGCCACCTGAATGCACCAGAAGGCATATTAGAAGGCTCAGAGGGAATATGGAGGCCATTATTGGAAAACAGAGAAGGGATACACTTTGTGAAATAGTGCACTCCTGTTTCCCGTTAGATGTGATTGGATGTGTGTGTGATTGAATGTGTGTCTGTGTCTGTGGTGCGAGGGAGTATGGAGTGAGAGGACAAATTTATGGAAATACCACATCATGACAGAGGAATTTAAACTTTGAAGTCACCCAGTCACACTGACACAGGCAGTTTCACAGACAAACTAGTTCCCATTGAAAGTGTTTAAGCAGAAAAGTGTGAACCTTTGAAGATGTGTAACAATCGAGTGAGTTCAAAAAGAGTTCTGAAGGTACTAATTAGGTTTTTACAAGGTGGAAAATCATTTATTATCTTCATGACATGTGTTCACAGATATTTAACAGGATGGTTTGTAGTCTCCTTTGTAATAGGAAATTACTCTTATCTCTCTGAAATGCTCTAAATGAGACTCTCCTCGCCAGATGAAAAGACAGCGCCTTGTTTGTTCAATCATTTCAAATGATTGCTGTGCAAGCTTTTCAGACTGTTTTGCAGTCGGGAGAGTATTTTTTTTTATATCTCCAGCTGGCAAGACAGGGAAAGCATAGAATTAAATATTTTTGGAAATGTCTGATCAGAAAGAAAGAGACACAGCAAAATCTATTTGTGAATTATGTGGTTCTGAAAGTGATCAAATGCTGCATTTAAACATGCAGAATGAGGAGTAGCCTATACTATCCTGACTTACGAGCATGTACACATTTCTCTCATATGGCTAAGTTAGCTTATTTTTCTGTTTGTTGCAGTATGCTAACAAGTAGATCTGGTTGATGGATACGACCTTTAAAGTTTGCAGAATAAAAAATGTTAATATTGAATTTTATTATCAGCCACTTTGTTGCAGCTTTGATAAAACTTGGATGGTTGTTGGTTGAAATACAAGTAACACAACTGCGATGTTTGTGTGAAACTTTATCTCATGATAAACCCTGGTATGAATAAAAACAGAACTTTTACATGCTAGCTAGCCAAGATTAGCCTGTACTCAACGTCAGTCACATACCAGCTACCTTGTTGCCCAATAAGATAAAAAGTCTGCACAACCTAACAAAAATGCAGAGTTAGAGAGATAGATAGATAACATGCTAACTAGCCCCACAAAAAGGGCCAACAGCTCATCATGCTAGCTGACAAACAGTCAACATGCTGGCTAGCTTGTTTGCTAACAAAAAGTTAGCACAATTTATTTGGGAAATTTGTGCGATTGAGTGCCAAATATGCCAAATCTCTTTTTATTTTAATCATATTCTATTCATGCAAGACGGCATGAACAAGTTGAACAAGAAAGCTCTGCAAAGGTTGACTTTATATTTTTATTAAACTAAGTTGATTTAATTAAGTGTTTTGAACACCGCAGGAAGATGAGGAGGACGATTAGGTGTGTGACTTTCAAACAGCCATTTATAAAAATATTCCTTAGGAAAGTTGAGATATTTTCTGTCTTAATGTATGACGCTTTGTTCAACAAGATCCTTTTAGTTTGTTGTAGCTCAACAAGCTACAATGTGCCGTGTGGCTTTCTTTCAGAAATCAATATGTTCAAGGCTAAATGACAAAGCTGGACTGCAGCAGAGTGGAAACATTAAATGTGTCCTGATGACTTCTTCTTACATCCACATAGGTTTATGTGAGGTGAAAAAAACTCAGTCCGCCAAGCCCTGCTGCAGCTGTTAAATAAAGGGGTGGATCTGTGCTGGTGTTAGCGTCCGTCTCTCGGGAGTCATTAGGTCTCATGATTGCTCTGCACAGTCGTATAAAGGCTGAGGTATATGAGGGCATTTCATAGCACCAGGTGCACTTTAAAGTGCAAACACTGCTCCCACCTGATATTCACAGGTTCCAAATAGACATTAACTCCCACCAATTTATTTGTTTACAGTTAAATACAAGGATGGCTTCATGGACACATAGCTCCCTTCATGGCTCACTCAATGGAGATCTAAACACCAGTGATTGTTTGATTTTTATGTCTTTATTGTTCCTGCAGGTGTAACTAATATAGTAAAGCATGTGGAAGCAGACAGGATGGGAAAGAAATAGGATCATCTTTTATATATTATCTTATACTACATGACACAGACAGCCATGTTCTAAATGTTTATATGAAGGTAGAGTATCTCTCTGCAGCAGTCAAAGATTAGCCAGCTAAACCCAGAAGTAAAATGTGAATTTCCACTACGGAGTGACATAAACAGTTTCCCCAGTGTTACAGTGTCACAAATAATGTCACATTTTCACTTTGAGTTAACTTTCTCCTCTGCTTGTCGTAGTAGTGCTACATAATGCATATTGAGGGATTTATATTTAATGCATCTATAAATGTATGACATTCTGCGTGACATGTGCGGTACCTTGGGAATTCAATACAGCTTAAAAATAAAGCACTCTAGGTCTCAACAATGCACGGATGCGCATTTATAATAAAGGTTCTGCTGAAGAAGTTAACCCATGTCTAAGGGCAGTTTTGCAATTTAGCTTTTCATTAAATGTGGCTATTGTTTACTGCCTGCAGCTGTCTACTGAATTCAGATATTTGGCTCTTTACACCCTCAGGCTACAAATGTGGATTCTTGAGAATAATGCAATGAATGGAGTGTATCGATCGTGTTTGATTGCCTGACTGTTTTGGTATTGATTTATGTGAACATCTTTTGTTAAGCTGTACAAATGGGTTCACATAGAGAAGGTGTGCTTTACTCTGTGTCCCTGCAAGGTGTCTGATTTGAGTCATCTTTGAGAATACAATATAAATGTAAGTTTAATTGAAATGTACTTATTAAATATATATTTTTAGTCTGGCCTTGAGCTGTTAAACATTTATTATCGACTTTTATCCTCACTCCACTTACTATAAATGATAGTGATGGAACATATTGATAAGACATTTTCAGCTTATAACAAAGAAAAATGTTCTTCTTTTGGCACTAAAAGCCACTCAACACATTCACAAGACTTATGAGATTTCAATGCTTGTAACTTTATTGCACCTACAGTAACTCTTACTCTTCCAGGTCACACAGCATTAGGCATGGTGAAAGTCTATCTGTTAGCGCTGGTGTTAACTGCTACTTCAGGAGCTTAAAGTTCTCCTGAAGGCAATGGGAGTCTTTCCTTTCTCTCATCACTATTCTATATGTTTGTGTGGCTTTTACCTTTGTGATTATCTTTATCTATTATACCTCTGTCATGAGGGAGTTTTATGTACTTGTGTGCATATGGCAAAGCGACTGGAGCACACAGAACCTGTTCTCAAATGAGGGCACATTAAGATCAGACAACACTTGAGGGAGACGGGGACTGAGGGTAATTTGCTTCAATAGGGTTCCTCTATAATGAATTCAAAAATGGCTGCTCAGAAAATTGAAAGAAATGTGCAAACTGAGAGCCTTGATGATTTGTACTTCTCTAAGACTGACCCACAAATTTGGGCCATGAGAAAGCAATCTATGCAGGTCAGATAACATGACATATCTCTCTCATCCAGGGGAGAGATTTACTTATTCACTACAATAAAAAAAAAAAAAAAGCATTACATTAAATAAGAACAAAGTGTTTGAAAACAGCTGCATGTTTTAACCCATTGGTTGCCAGGCTGGATTCATATTTTAAGATATGCATGATGCATGATTTATAATGGGGCAGTTTTAGCGCATGGCGTTAGGGAAATAAGCTGAAGCATATAAGCTGTGTGTGAGCTGGTCCCTCCGCTCTGACTTTGCCCTGGGTCTGCGTGAGAGCTGTCACTATGTCTGACAAACCAGGCGCCACTGCAACAAATCAGTCTCCTCCCAATCCCAGTCGATATAATGAGACCAGACCTGCAGGCAGCTGGAGGAGTGTGTGTGTGAGTGTATTCGTGTTTATGTCCGTGTGTATTTTTGGTTTCACAGAGAGATGGGGGAGGAGAGAATACTCAAGAGATTAGAGATTTATTGATTACCCTTTGCAGTGTCTCTCTCCCCCCCCCTCTCTCTGTCCTCCCCTCTTCCCTGGGTCTTCCATTCTCTGCCAGTTTATTTATAGAGGGTTTGTGGAGGGCAGTGTTTTTGGCTCTGCAGTGTGTTACAGACTTCGTTTTAAGATAGTTTGAGGCTTAAGTGTCGTTTTGATAACCTTTCTGGCGACAAATGTACATTGTATCTTAATAATCTTTGTTCGGTTTATGTTTATGATCTTTAGTTTGTTCGTTTCTACGAAGATTCTTTCAGGTCTCGATAGAAAAACGTTGGACTGTTACGTTTTCTACTGTTGCTATGGTGGTAGCTATGGACGCTATCAACAACGAACTGGAAGGAAGTGGACGTTCGGTTCGCGGCTCTTTTTTCGGCTGCTCTGGTTCCAGAATTAAATTTTCTCATTCAAATCCTAGCATACCAAAACAAAGGTATAGGTTCAAGACTGTGTAGATCATTTTCGTCCGGAGTCAAGGAACTACCCATCCCACAATCCACTGCGAATGATATCGTTTATTCAGTCTTTCAGGTCTCACCAGAAAAAACATTGGAATGTTACGTTTTCTACTGTTGCTACTGTACAGTATTGTCTTTATGTATTGTTACATGTTATAGTTTATAATGTTGCTAATATGCATCGATCTGTTCCAGTCATTTTATTAAATTTGAAAGACTTCCAAAAAAATGTAACAGAAATCATTATTTATTGCATAGGAGCTTAGTTTGATGTCTAGGGTCTGATGTAACCCGTTTTAAGAGCCACGAACCGAACGTCCACTTCCTTCCAGTTCGTTGTTGATAGCGTCCATAGCTACCACCATAGCAACAGTAGAAAACGTAACAGTCCAATGTTTTTCTGGCGAGACCTGAAAGAATCTTCGTAGAAACGAACAAACTAAAGATCATAAACATAAACCGAACGAAGATTATGAAGATACAATGTACATTTGTCACCAGAAAGGTTATCAAAACGACACTTAAGCCTCAAACTATCTTAAAATATTGCATTTTCCGCCGAAAATAGAAGGGATGTCCGCCATGTTTATTTTTTCGCCAGGGGAAAACTGGGCAGTCACGTGACCTGAGGTATGCCTATACAAAAGAATAGGCAAAAGGAAACGTAGGCATGTCACAATTTTAGAGCCCTTATTGTGAAACTACTACGTTTTGCGCTGTGGACCAACGTAGGTATTACACATTTTGTCATGAGACTGGGTTGATGTAAATGCACCATGATGTCTCATGAATATACAGCAACATGTTCACATGTTCATGATTGTGCTTGCACTGTTTGATAGTGTGTGTTTAGCATATGTATGAATGAGAATGAAGGGGGCGGCAGGGGCAAACAAGAGTGTGGGGGCAGGTCTTAGTTCAGTCTTGGCAGTTTGTGTTTAGATTCACTTGAGGCTGCAGGGTGTTTACATCAGGATGTGCTGAATCTGGGGGTCTCCTATAGATGCAGACCTACAATACGGAGTCTGGCTTTTTAATCTCATCCTCAAGACCAGTAATGAAAAGAAAACATCACCACAGCAAATGCCATGTGTTCACATTCAAGCTGTGAAGCCCTCTAGCAGCTGTAGTATTTATGACTCTCGCATGATGTGACTTTGACAACAATTCTAGTCACGGTTTCTCATTTTCTCAGTTTCTACTGATAGTTAATGTTGGTACCAAGGTACTATCAGTTTGGCTCGGGCAATAATCCAAAGTCAAATAAGGAGAGATGTAATAATACCAGAATTTTACACTTCGATGTGACTCTTGTCAAAAATCAGATGATATCAATAGATTTTTCATTACCATGGCAACAACAAAAAACAAGTCCTTTTCAGCCAATTTATAAAAAAAAAGCAAGCAAACTCCTACCCACAGTCTAAATTGCACAAAAAACATTTGCAAGGTTGTGGTACTAAAACGTTGCCAGTCTATTTACGACAGTATTTCAGACTTCTCTCTTTCTTTGGGTCTCTTTAGGTTCATAGGAATGAAGATCTGTAGTTTCTTTTTTCAAGCTTTGGAAGCTTTTGATACGATTGACAATTAGATCAATTAAAATTGTATCGTTTTAAAACACTTGTTATCGACAAGTAATGAAATTAAAAAAATTCCCATTTATGAATTTTGGGAGCAAACAATAATCAACTTGTGCAAGGTTGTCACAGTTTATTTAAATGTAGGTACCAAATCCTTAATGATGGCTCTGGAATAAGATCATTGTTTAGGTTTTAAAAAGTATGAATATAAATGTACATTACATATCTTTTATAGGCTGCATGACATCACTTAAAAAAGAGTCTACCTTCAAAGATCTGATCTAGTTGCTTCACATGGAGATCTAGCTCTGGTGTACTCCATAAAAGTCCAGTGGTTAACTGGCCTGTCCATTGAGAGAAGTTTTTCTCTTCATTTGACGTCATCTGACTTCAGCGACATATCAGAACAATAAGCAAGAGGGCAGCAGTAGGAAAATGATGTTTGAGCCTTCCTAATTTACATTTTCTTTAGATTTTTTTTGTTTTACCATTGATCAAGGTGCTGTAGAACATGCCAACTAAAATCTTTTCTCAACATTTACTGGATGGATATAATTGTTTTTCATGACCCAACCTTAACTTGATTCCTCTTTTAAGTCATTAGCATTACAAAGAAACTGAACCTAGAAGGGAAAAAACAAAGAAGGCATTTTGTTTTCTTTTTTTGGAGAACCTGTTTGAAGCTCTTCATAAAGCCATCTTTCACAAAGAAGAAAAAAAGATATCTGTTTCCAGAGGATGATCCATCCTTTCTTTGGCTTGTACTGCTTTCTTAAAGGCAGTTGCTGCTACTCCTTTCCTCTACTGACAGTACCACTGAGCAGAGAAAATAATGCCATAAGGAGGAGGAACATCTGATCCAGGGCCAGTAAAGGAAGAAAGTGAGTGTGTCAAGCCTTGTAAATGTCGAGGGAGATTCCAATCCTCCATCCAAACACCCCACGGGTGTAGTGATTGCCTATATTCCATCTTGGCAACAACTACCAGATTTACACAATGCCTCAGCCCAAATGAGTATTCTAATGTGTCCCAGACTCACCGAGTGGGAGTGGGAAGATGACGGCAGGAGGCTTTACAGCAGAGCGGAAGCTACACGGCAATATTTCACAGCTTTCACTTGTGTGAGAGCTGCTACAGCAGGATTTATAACAGCGCATCAAAACACCTGAGGGGAAGTATATTTCTTTTTGCCCACTGCACCATCCTAATAGATTGGAAGACATTAAGTGTCTGAGCACTGATGTCTTTTTGAAATTCTGTGTAGAGTATGCATAGATTATTGAGAGGAGATGCTTTAAGCCCCAGTAGAGCAGCTGGGGTTAAAAATCTATGAGCTTAATTAAATGGAAAATACTAAATATATTCAAGTCAGATGCAGATATTTTCTCCTCTATTCATGCCAATTTGTTGGTATGGATTTTTGGATGGGCAACAGACATCTGCAGGGTTGTTTTATTTACCCATAATCCCTCCTGTGTGTATTCAGTAATGGTATCATAATGTAGATTTCATTTGGATGATGAACAGACTGAAACCCTTTGATACATGTAAACACATACACATACACGGCACTTTAGCAAAAAGTATAAAATAAACTTATAATGACTAGCAGCAATGTGTGACCTGCTGGGTTAAATACCTTTTTTGATTTACATACTGGGAGGATTTCAAGTGGAACCAGGCCAAGTAATAGCCCTGGTGGTTTGTAAAGTCAGATGTAATTTAAGTTTTTACCTTTGGTGCACTTTTTCTGAGCTTGAATGCAAGACTTTTCTATGTGCCTGAAAAGAAGATGAAAAAAGATGCTAAGTGGGAAGAGAGGTGGGAGACTGTGAGGATTAGAGCATCTATAAATCTGATTGCCATGATTCAAGAGCACAAGATAAATGCTTCACAAGTTAGCAATTCAACTCACTTTCAGCTCTCCTTATCCCACATCGGTTCACTCCTTTCTTCTGCTGACCAGACCAGAACAAAAACCAGACTTTTCAGACTCCGTCCTCCTCCAAGTGCAGTACTACTGATTTCAATCCTGAGCAGAGGGCTGTCAGGCTTTAATGGGGAAAAAGTAGGTCAGCATGTGAGTGCCCTTTTTCTCCAGGTATGGAGTGGCTAATATGAGCAGTGAGAGGTAACACTGCTGACTGTCTGTGAGCAGGCCAGGCTTTATGAGATGCTCAAGTCTCAGTCGGGGGGGATACAGGGATGCCAGAGACAGCCTACAGCACTGACAAACACTCCAGTACTACACTGGTGGGTGTCTATGTTTTATTTATTCTCTATTTGAACAGAAAGGGCAGCACAAAGAAAAATGCACAAAAAATAACAACAGACTAGAAATATGCAGAGATCAGGGCCTTCAAAGAATCATGGGAAACAGTGGCACATGAGTAATAACATTGTTCAGGAAGTTTTACATATTGTGTTTGTGTGAGTAATGGTGACAAGATGTGTCACACATAAACACACACATGTCTTATATTACTGAAGAAATCATTCTATTCCTGTGCAGTGACTCACAGTCATCAATACATTCATTAATACGCTTTTTAATGGGCCAGGTTGGACACAACCCACGTTGCCACGGTTGTTGAAACCATACTTAAGCTGGTTGAAAAAATGGTCTTCCATCTGCACCCGATTTCACCCTGTTTTTAACCAAATTTGAATGTGGAAGTCATGCTTTCTCTGGAGGTAAAAATTGAAGGATACCTCAACAAGGGAACTGAAAATACTGGGATGACAGGTCCTAACATGTGTTTACAGTAACAGAAATAAAAATAATAATTCAGAGTAAAATCGTTGTGGTTTGACGTACCGTTGCTTGAAGGGATAGTATAACTAAGCTTGTGAATTTAGTTTAGGTTTTGAAGGAAAGCACAAGACTGAGGCTTCCTACTGTTCTCTGGATGAAGTTAGGAGAGATCAACTCCGACTTGTTGCTTTGCCACTCTTTATCTTGATCACAGTTCAACTTCATCTCTTTCCATACACTGCATGATATCTGCATATCATATATCTAAAACACAGCTCAGACTGAAAGCTGGAAAAGTCTGCCTTAAGCACTGTCTGCCAAAGAAAGGTGGGTGGGGCAATGAGTTGTACACGCTCACTCTAAATTACATTGAGCAACAGCAGGCATTCAAGTCATAGAATGAGCTCACATTTGTTGTTTTAGGGTGATTGTTTTCTGATGTGAAGGATGTTTCTCTAAGTGAAGGACCTGAAAACTTTTCCATCACAGAGAACATCTCCAGATGAGTGCATGTAAATGGTTATATTGGAGGATAAGATGGCTCCACTTTGCACTGCTACCCTTAAAGCACTCCTGGTGTTTTATAAAACTCTGTCTTCCTCATACACTTGGAGAGTGTTTACTCACACTCACTCAGTCTGTTACTTCCTAAAAACTCAGTAAATGAAACCCACAGTCACACAGGGAATGCTTTTAAGCCCCAAAAAGGTTCATTTCTTAAGCACAGTCAAATCAAATGACTGAGTTTCTTTTGTATGCCCCGACTAGCTGCACACTGATATTATTCATAATGGCAGGTTGTCATGGTGGCTCTGACGCTAACCTTGAAGCCTCTCAGTAAGACGGGCTTTTGAGCCGGAGTTTGATTAGTTCTCGCCTTCCTCTTAGTGGGAAGACCAGGGAGCTTTTGTTAAATGTCTATTGTTCAGGTGTCAGATGGAGTGGTGCTTCAAGAGGCTGAAGGCTGTAGCTCAGTTTGATCTGACTAGCATGTCTGATATCCCCTCAGGACTTGTTGACATGAATGTTGCACTTTGTTTTTGCTCTACACACACTCCAGCTCTCAAATTGGAAAATTGTCAAGGAAATGGGCAACAAATGTGTTTTCCCACATCTTATGTCTGTTTTTTTCTATTTCCTGGAGCTCAACGAGGAAAACCCACGACTCAACGAGAATGATTTAATGCAGCTTGTTGATTTATTCTTTTAAATTGCACCAAACAGTCATGTTAAGAAATTTTACATAAATAAAAGGTTGATATTTTTATCTTTAAAATCCGCCATGAGCAATAAGTGGCAACAGTGGAGAGAAAACACTTTTGACAGACAGAAACCTGGAGCAGGACTAAAATCATTGGTGCCGCCAAACCACCAAGTTAAGATGAGTTAAGAGAAAGAACATAAGAATGACCCACCAACAGACGGAGAGACAGACAGACAGCAATACATGCAACAACTAAAGCTACATTTTATTCAACAAGTCTTCCAAATACTACTGCATAGGTTGTAAGTTTCTACTGTATTCTCTTACACAACCAAATTATTGCTAGAAGAATAATTACTATCGCCCCAGAGGTTGCAAACTTACTGTAAGCATTTACATGGTTAGTAATAAGCAGGTACATAGACAAGTTATGTAATGATACTTTTGGTGAGGACAGTCTCATATTAATAACCATGTAGATTGGTATTTAAACAGTTCTCAAGTCCCTGACAACTTTCTTTCAAATCTTAGGTATGAGTATCGAATATTAAATATTTATTAAGGAATAATCAAACTTAATGTTTACATTATAAGAAATGATTCAGTCATGACTTACAGTATACCTTTATTGGCTGCGCGGTGGCAACATTAGCAAATCACATCAATCCATTCTGGTTCCAAAAGTATGCGGGGGGGGGGGGGGGGGGGGGGGGGGGGGTTATCTTATGGAATGAATAAGTACATTTAAGGATTCCCTCATTTAAGGTGAGAGCCATCAGATGGGGACCCCTTAGGGATGTCTGTCATTGCAAAATTTGCACACTTTGAGCCACTGCTGTGGTTTAAAGTTTGTCAGCCCTCAGGGGCCCCCTAGTTGTCTGGGGCCCCAAGCAGTTGCCTGCCTTGCCTGTTGACAAGCAGCGCCTCTGTATCTAGTCAGCGTTGGTGGTTCTGAATGACCTTTGACTGAATATGTCTTCTCGGTGTGGTTGTCATACAAGCCACCCGAACACACGCTCCTATGTTTTCTTTGCGTGCCTTACGTGTTTGTATTCCTGTTAGTAAAATAAAATAATATTTAAAAAAATAAATATTGCTGAACTCTGATTGGTGTAAATATGCGCCATCACACTTAACTTTGAAAACAGAAATGCAAGCATGTTGGAGGTTGAATGAATAAAAGTGCTCTAACCCCGGTAGACGATCCTCTGTTCATGTCAGACTCGATCACAAACTGAAGATGCTGATGCTGGAAATGAGTTTTTCCAGGCCTCTAATGTCCGAGACGAGGTTTGTTGACTCTTTGAAAAATAAAGACTTCAAAAGGGCAGAAAAAAAAGATCACACAGTTTGTTGACAGTCTTTAAAGAGCTGTGCAAAAATTCACCCACATACTCATTTAATGAATTATTAATGCTCAGAAAGAAATAAGCATTATTTAATGCCTCTTATTTTTACTTTGTGAAAATGATCAAGCTTTTGTTCTTGCTGTTTGTAGATCAGGCCTCTTCACACAGGCTGCTCCACTGTTGTCTTAACTGAAATTCAATTTCAAACACGATGGGGAACTTCTCTACCAACGTCATAAAAACAGCAGAGATCAGAAGATATAATTCCACTATGTCTTTCTGAAAAACAAGAACAGGAACCTTGATCTTTGCAGAGACGTCACTATCACTCTTACAATGATTCAACATTTAATCATATCATTTTATTATTCCTATGTATGTCCTATGTGCTTTTAATTCTTTGTTGTTCAATAACAACTTTACGTTGACTTGAATGAACTCCATCCAGTTTCTCTCTGTATCATATTACATTGTGCTGTTGTGTTTCAGACCCACATCACATGGACTTTATTGTATCAGTATAATATTACAGTAGAGACTGTGTGATTATATAACACTGGATCCCCCCTCTCTTTTACTTAATTTGATCCCCCTCTCTCTGTGCCTCCTGTGCCAAGCCTCTGTAAACAATAGAAGAAGAGGTCTGTTTGTTGGAGGAGGCGGTCAGGGGCGGAAACGGATTAGCCAAAATTGCATAGAAGAATATTCAGAAAACACCCACGTCAGGTGAACACACAGTGACAAAACAGCACTTTGGAGTTCTTGCTCTGACAGGACCCTTCTTTGGCTTCTGTTTTTTATTGCACAAAATGAAAGGTCTGCAAGGAAAGATGTTTGTTTTTTTTCAAGATAGATAGGACTCGTGCACAAACTACTTCACATAATGTCACAGTTCAATGTTAAAGAAAACGGATAAGGACCCAAATGCAGACAAACCAGCAGAGTGGTCTGTTCTGAGAAAGAGGGACAAGGTTACATACTGGAACAGATAAGGCAGGAACAGGAAGGTGGGATGGCATGAGTATTAGATAATATCAGGAGGACATCACTTCCCTGTTGGAGAATGATTTTTGTCCCGGATTGGGTGACAACAAGCATCGGAAATATGCTGATGCCTAAAAAACACCACTAGAATCACTCGGCGGTGCAAGCAGATGTGGTAGCTTATAGCTCATTTTTTGAACAGGTTATAAAACAGACTAACATTAAGAATGATGCTTTAGTTGATGATGTCCTATTTAAGTTACAAAATGAGACCACCAGCAAGAAGATGGACTTTCTCCATAAAGTTAATTTCAATGTAACCACTGCAACCACCACTGCACTGGAAATCAAAAGCAGTCTGCTTTTCCAGACTGCTCAGATGAATGTGTGGTGTCACAACGCTTTGTCTTGTCGGGTATCGTATTGTTTAGGCTGAAGCCACTCAAGGGGCCTGGCACTGACTGTGTAAAGCTCAAAATGGCTGTGACTGGACAGCAAGCTCTTCACACAATGCCACAGTTCAATGTTACTGGCAACAGGGAATAGGACCCGCATGCAGACAAACCAGCACCATATGAATTGCTAGTGAACATTTACAGATAAAGACAAGGTCACAAGGTCACATATTCCAACAGATAAGCGGGATAGGTTGTCAGATAGGCCTCAACAAAATGTGCCATAACTGACAACTTGCCCAACATGCCAGCCAACTTGTAAACAGAGTGCAGTAACTAAATAGAACAACAAGCTAAAAATCAGAGTACAGCTTTGGTTGCAGTGGCTCTGTCGCATCCATAAACATAAAATGTAATAAGTAACCACAATTAAATCTGAACCTCTCTCTGTGTTTCTCCTGTGGATGGATTTAATGGTTTACTTGTTCGGTTTTCTGGTTAGCAACCTCTACAACAACGATTACGACCCAAATACAGATTAAGCAGCAGAGTAGGAACCGTTTCTGAGACAGGGTGACAATTTTACATACCGGAAGAGATAAGCAGGCATAGATGTCAGAAGAGTTTAACTGAAAGGTGGGCAAATGAACAAGTCGGCCAACAAGGCGGGTGACAAGTAAACTAAGTCCAGAGAGCAGAAGAACAGGAAGCTGAAAATCGGAGCAAAGCTGTGGTTGAAGTGCCTCTGTCCAATCAATAAACACAATCAGCTCTGTGCTTTATGGTACTGTTGATTATCGGACAACACAACGGAGCAAAGTGAGAAGTTAAACTACAGAAGGTTCTTCAAGCCATCAGTTAAGGGTGGATAAAAGTCCTTTAACACTGAACAGACTTGAAGTAACCATGAACTGTCAGGGAACAGGGGAGAGGGACTGACCACTTGAAAGTTACACTGACAGCAGCTAGAACTGATTCAGTCAGAGTTAACCAGCAATAAGCAGCTATTGTCACACTCTCTGTCCCTCCACTGAGAATACAAGGAGTCTGGTGGATCTTTGACAATCACTAGAAGCACCATTTCAGCCCCTTGAAAGAGTCCCCGTGTGTGGGTGCTGGGGTTGTAACACTGATATTGGCTCCAGTATAAAGGGCTTACTGGTGTATGGGTGTTCAGGAGATAGCTGTAGCCATTCAACGTTCCTGTTCATCAACCCTGACTATTTTTTATCTTTCGCTCTAAACAAACTGGCAGTCCTGTGCGTTTTTAGAGATGATTAAATCTCATTCATGTAAAACATCATCTTTCTGCTAGCACTTTTCAGGCCTTCCACAAGTGCCGGCTGCCAGCCAATTATTTACAGTTTGCTAATACTTTCTATTGTTGATTCTGATTAAAAAAAAAAGTTTGACTTACAAGTTGCTACTTGTTTTCCCTGAACAGTTAAGAAGCACTCGCCTCCATTAAAATCACTATGATCATGAGAAAGATGCCTATGTCAACCTCGCCCCTGAGTGTGTGAGTGTGGGGAAGCTGGAGCGCTCAGCTAGGAGCAGACTTTAGCGATTGATAAAAAAAATAACACAATAATTGAAGAGAAGAAGAAGAAGAATTGAATTTTACTGCACAGAGATGTGCGGGATGCTTCAAAAACACTGGTGGCAGCAACATCAAAATGATCAAAAGTTAATTTGAGACATTCTTTCTAACATGGCAACCACCATCATTTGGCTCCAGAACTCAGATTCAGAAACAAATGAGGCACGTCAGTGAGACGCTGTCCATATTTTGTAAAGTCTGTGATTCTAGTCTTTGCTGCTGCATGTTGTGATTTGTAGTACTGAGGTAAAGCAAAGGTAAGATACATTCAAAAATGTGTGTGAATTTCCTTTTGTGCCAAGCGATCTATGAAAATCACTTGAAAAGTCTATTTTTCTGTCAGGGATGGAGACAGTCTTTTATACCGTACGGGAACTGTGAGACATTTGTGCCGTGCAAGAATGACTATTTTGTAGAAAAACGTGTATTTTGGTGAATTGTATTACTTTGTGCTGAATCTGAGCTGATGAATTTCATCTCACACTCTCACCTCCTCACAAAGCAAACACCCACAGAAGATTTGTTGTAGGTTGAACTTCAAGGCTTTTTGCATTTGGAAAGGTTTTCAGAGCGACAAGATTAGGGATGAATGGTAACCGGTTTATGTAAATCTCAATAAAGCTTCACTACACTCCAGAGTTTGTAAATGTAGTATTAAGGTGAGTGTGTGAGGCTTAAGTAGGAACTTCAACCTCTTTCTGAATGACTTTCAACTGAACAGACAAAATGAAAGATTGACATTTTGTAAATAAATCATTTAATCAGCAGAATTTAAACAGTCTTTAATGTCTTTATTTCTATGATTGGAGTATAAATATCTGTCGCCTGCTGAAATGCAGATCAATGTGACATGAATGCATCTCAGCGTTCTTTCATTCCTTTATTGACTCTTTGATGGAGGGCTCAGTCATGTGAGGCGTGCTTTCCTGACTCATGAAGATCATGGTATTGCATATTCTGCAAAAGGAGAGGGTTTTTTTTGTTATTTTTTGCCTTTCATACAGCATATAAATACATGCTTCTGTAAACAGATGTGGGGAAAGTGGGTGTAGCTGCTAATTAATAGAAATGAAAAAATAGCGGGGGTTGGGAGTTGTGATGAATTACATCAAATGAATTAATTTGTTTTAGAAAATGGACGGCTGATGTGACACTTGATTGGTGTTAATTTGCTCTCAGTGATTTAAGGAGCATGCTCTATGAGAAAAATATGCAAAGACAAAACTGTTAATTGAAAAAATTAACTATTTTGTTCTGGTAACATATGTTGAGCTGCATTGGCTTAAAGATGTTAGTTTGTCATAATTTCATTAGCGGTCCTAATTAGCTGCACATTCTGCTGGTGACATACATTTAATGCGCTGCTAGCTGCACGCCGTTGAGTTTGTTTTTCTCAGAGCAGAGAGAGACACTTTAATGCAGAGAAGAAGCTGCTGGAGGGAAGTCTGGTGTTTTCTGCTCTCCTCAGCGACAAGGGGCAGGATGTTTAGCATCTTTAAATTCCCCATCTAAAGGCAGCAAACAGCCCCAGGTTTCCTGTTTACACAATTGCTTTCTTACGAAAACATTATTTTAGTAAAAAATATGCATAATTGGGTGTTGAAACTTGTTTCTGTTTAGAACAAGAAGGTTGAAGCGCTCATGTGGATCAATGTTTTTTTAACCAGATAGACATGTGTCACATGTTCCAAAGAAATATAACAAAACATGCTGTACCTATGATTAAAACACAGATGTAAAATGAGACTGAAGATTGAAGATGCAAATACTCTAAAGTCATGAACTAGTCATATATTTATGTGCAGGGCTGGTAATATCCAACCAGAATATTTTAAGAATTCAGTTTCTTCTTTTTGCTGCTGCGTATACAGGCTTTATAAAGGAGCTCTCACAAAGTCACTTCTATAGCGGGGTGACCACTGCGATGAAGGATGGCATTTTCCTTGCTGAGCCAATGCCCTTCAAAGGTTTCATCCAGCTGAGCCCGATTTAGAAATCTTGCAGTATACCTTAAATAATCTCTCCAATCTTTTATTGAGCAGAATCAGGCTCCAAAGTCTGGACCAACAACTGGAACTTAAAAAAAGAGAAAAAAGCACAAATTCAATACAGAATCAATAATCACGTCCTTGGGTCTTCAGACATTTTAGAAAAAAATTAGTCACAGCAGAGATCAGGTTCATTCAAAATTAGACTGTATCCATCCTCTACCTCCAGGACAAGTCGTAACAAGATTAAATGATTAGCAAGCTTCCGAAAAAATTTAAAGTTTTCCTGCTGACAACAACAGACGTTTGTATTTAAAACATGAAAGGAGAGAGTTCACAGGCCTCAGGGGAGCTGCTGGAAGAAAAGATCATCCCTGAGGATGTGACTTTACTCTCAACACTTAAACCTGAACAAGCGTTAACAAGAAAAATCTGCTATCAGGACAGTTAAGTTCACATTTGGCCTCGGATGTTTTTCTGAGCTTTACGGCCAACAGACAAGGTTGAACTGTGTTTAAGGCTGATAAAAACAAAATCGATAAGAAGGGCCCTAGACCATCCACTTCACAGGTGTAAATCTAATGTTGACCAGCTCCTTCTGCTGTAAAAGTCAACTGTAATAGATTCATCACCTTAACTATTTTGTCCCAGATGCATTTCCATAGTTTCCTTTCAAATGCTGTCATAGCTTAAATCCTGAAAGCTCTTCCTGCTGCAGCAGACACAGCGTACAAATGAAAAGCACTTTCTGACATTTTTCTGGGGACTCAGTAGCATCTTGGTTGGTGAAGAATTTTACTCCAAAGGTAAATATTGGAAAAACAACCATCTGCAGAGCTCACAGAGGGACATTGTGTCTATTTTTCATGGTGCTGTTGAGTTTTTTTTTTTTTTCCCCAAATGTTCTTCTTCACTGCTGTGAGAACCAGAAATGAAATCCCACTTGTCTCCACTCAGTTTGGTTGGCTGCACATATCTCAGTGGCAGATATTGCAAATCATCAGAAAATACAAGCAGAAAAGTCCCCAAAGTGTAAATTCTGCTTCAAATCCTTTCAACACTTTCAGGAAATTCTAATCTGATGGGGAAATGCTGAATGCTTGAATTTTTTTTCCTGATGGTAGTCAACTTTAAACATGTTAAGGTAAAAAAAAAAAAGAAAGAAGTTAAATCAGCAAAAGACATATCCTGCAAGCCAAAGGATCGTTTAATTATTCAACGTTACTTTCGCTACGGCGGACAACATTCACAAATTCCCAGCACAAACAAATAAATAAACAAAGAGCATCTGGCTTAAAAGAAACTATCTAGTTTTCTGAATCAAAATGAAAAGTTTAATAAACTTTACATGACCTCAATACATCACTAAATACGTCCTCAGAAGGATCCACTGTTTGTTGGAGCTTTCAAATGTTCTTGATTATTTTGAACTGTGAACTTGTTGTGTTGAACAGGAATGTACTCGGCTCTGTTTTTAACAGTGATTTTCGACTGTACAATTCAAATATTATTGAGCAGCTTCAGACACAATCTTAGCCGCAGTTTAATGTTGGCAGCTCTGTCTTGTTCTCTAAAAGTGCTCAGACATCAGATAAGAGTGTGAGCTGAGTGTAGATATGAATACAAATGTCAGATACATACAGTAAACATTAGGCAATGAAACATGTTGACCAAAAGATTGGATACATGAGTGTCTTAGGCCAACACAGTTTAAAAAAAGTTACCAACTCTCTGAGTTCTATTAAAATTTCACTTTTAAGCTGTTGTGGCCATTTACATTTGAATTACTGAAAGTTAATTTTGTGCCCCATCAGGCAAATCAGTTCTAAAATGTCTATTAGGTTACATTTTTTAAATCAAATGACTCTCAAATTAAGTGTTGCTCTCAAGTTTCCATCTGACTGAAAATCAACATCCCAACTGTGCATAGACGTAAAGGCTTACTGTGCATGATATTCAGACCTAAACAAATGCTCTCTTCAGACACACCTCTTTCATCTTTCATATCCCCCCAAAATTAAGCACCGTAATCTGTGTTGTGATTCGGCCTGGTAGCATTCGGATATGTTGTTACAGGTACCATATTCGTACTGGATTTCGGTACCCATCGCTAACTATCAGTCAATGCTGGTTTCTCTAAACAAAGACTGGAATTTCTGCAAGCAAGTGTTTGTATCCATGCAGAGATCATTTGTGAAGAAAAAGAACAATTAGTGCTTTTATAGTTCCCACATTTTTTTTTTGTTAATAAGAAGTTAAACATTAATTTTTCTCTTATTATACAACAAGTTCAGGAGTCACAGATTTCTTTCTTTCTCATATTAATAATTTACTCATCAAGTTAATAGATTGAACTGGGACCTTCACATTTCAGGGTTAGGGTTAGGGTTAGGGTTCCTTGCCTCAGGATCAGGGTTAAAAAATGGTTGATGTGGCCATCCTTTATTGTAACACATCAGCCCAGAGGGGCTCAGATTCAAAGTCTGATCCCTATCACTTTTGGTCTGAAAAACATCCTACCTACCTGATTTTTTAAACATTTTGATAAATAAAAAGCACTGTGAGGTCTAATCAGATCAAGTATAAAATATATCAAAACCAACAACCTTCAGACTCCATCACCAGGCTGTAGAGCAGGTTTTAGGAGCAGAATTCACTCTTTTGGGACAAACTTCACACATGGTTTGAACATCAAAGCGTCAAAAGAGAAATAAAACATGAAGAATGAAAACTCACACTAACAATTTTCCCTGTGCCGTCCATGAAACGCTTTTCTTGGCTCTTCATTAACCCCAGGAGCTTTACATATAATTCATATATGTATAAGAAGTATGACCTTAATCATACACTTATTATAATTCCATGTACTCTCCAGGACTTATAATTGCTATACGATCAGAGCCCTCATAGTCCTGTAGTGTGAAAGTAGTAATTAAAAAAATCAACCTGTGTTATACATTGCAAGGAGAATGGAATGTACTGCATATTTGTAAAAATAACCGTATGGATATTTCTGCTCAACTTAGATAACTACAGTGTTTTCTCCGATACAGTAAAGGAAGTTTTGTTGAAGGTATTTATTGAAGAAAACGGTATATTCTCCCCGGAGGCTCGGCTTCAAACCTGCTGTGAGAAGAAGAGGCACTCCAGATGGCTACATCAACTTTAAACACTTCAATATAGTGTAACATTTTAAGCTACTGTGACCGGAATGAAAGGAAAACTGGGAGGACTTTGGTAAAATCTCAAATCGAAGAGAACAAAACTAGACCACATTTTGAAAACTTTGGTTATGTAATGATGAAAGACGTCAATGCTATTATCTCTTATTCACAAAGAAAATAAAAGAGGATTAATAAATCATTAGAAAAACAAAGATTCGGCAGATTTCAAGTGGAAGAGGAGACTCTTTTCATGTCAGATCAGTTGCTGTCGTGTGGGGGCAAAACAGATTCAAAAGAAACCCTAATACATCCTACCAGCCTGCTCTCATTCCCTAAACATCAAATGCAGACGCTTTGTTATAGGTGCCAGTGTCTCATACAGATGGACAAGGTACCTTTGAGCCCCCGCATGAGATACACCAGGCTTTGAATTGTGATGTAAGCACACCAGACTCAATATTAGATGAGAAACAGCTTTTAGTGACAAGGTATAAAGGCCAAAAAGTCAGCCTGGATGGATGGCCAAAACAAAGCAGGAACTTGGCCCTAGAGATTGGGTTTGAAGCACAGACTGTAAAATCATGGATGTAGTCTCAGTGACAGATGTGTCATTGGTCAAACGTCAGAAGCCTGGGGGCTGAATTAAATTAGCCCAAATGATCAGCAAGCCAAGGGTGCTTGCCATGACACCTGTCCCTCATTTATAATGGGGATGCTACAGTGCTTGGGGTATAAGAAAACATTTGGTTCTGATTCTGACTTTGTAGCCCATAAATGGTCATTCAGCCAATTTGGAATTGCTGTCTTGATCAGTATTGATCAATAGTAACAGGCAAAGAGGTGGAGCTGAGCCTTAAGCACCCTGGCAAACAGCTGAAGTACCCCTGCCTCTCGAGTCAGAACAGCCACACCCCTAATTATACAAAACTCTTAGTCAAGCATGACCAAAATGGTTGAGTTATTAAAAAAAACAACACTTTAATGCATTACGCTGTCACGAACACATTCACACCTTTCTAACACACTACCTGAACATAAAAATCATTGCTTGACTTTCATCTCATTTAAATGTATTTGTCTGTATTGTTGCTTTGTATCTTCGATTATGTTTTGCTATTTTGTGTCTATTTTGTCTGTTTTGGGTTTGTTTATTTGTTGTCGCTTTAGTTGTCATGTCTACGTCATGTCTATATATTCTTGTTTCATTTTGTTCACCTTATCACCAATAAAAAAAACAAAAAAATTAAAAATTAAAAAACAGCCACTGTATAGCGTGAACCAATAAAGACATGAGCTATTAGGATCAAAACTGTTTTTTGTGCTACAGGCTGTAAAACTTTATATCTGCTGTTAAAGTAAGCATTTTAACATGGGTGTTAATATTGAAGGACTGCCAGCGCATTTGGAGCCAGTCTCAAGTGGATACAAGAGGAACTGCAGTTTTTTGCACTTCTTCATTGGCTGCATTTGTCATCATCACAGTTTTCTGCTTGTGTTGGACCCCTTTGTGTCAAATTGATTTTTATTTTTAAAACCTTGATGTATGTTAAACATAAACATTCGTTTTTATTCTGCCAAAACTTTTGTGTTAGGCAGGTAATAAAACAGATGCTGCCGTCTGATGCATTGTCAAAGAGCAACATTGTGCGTCTATATAAGACACAGGGTCGTGACAGAGCATCAATATTTGACTGCCTGGTATGAATACAATTACTATGTCACCCATTTAGTAGTAATACCATAACCATAAAAGATGTATATTGGAATAATAAAATTTGGGTTTACAAATAATGAACAGAAAGCAAAACACCTTGCAGAGTACACTTGAACAAAAAGGAATTCAATTAAAGTCACAACCAAGCATCATTCTAAGATTATGCACCGTTGGATTTCAGTAAATAGGCCATAAGCTTAAAAAAAAAAGAATAATTAGAAATGCTAAAGTAACATTTGAGCAAGACAAAAACACGTCGATAAAGGTGATATGAGGAACTGTAGATCACACAAAGTGTTTGGTGAATTTGTGTTGCAAGTAAACTGATTGGTCGATCCAGCATATTTCAGAAGCATGATCCAAAGTGGAAGTGAAAAAATGAAATGAAACACTTGTTTTTATGTCTACAAAGGTATTTAAACTTGTGTCAACTAGGTATACCAACAATTATCATGAAAAATGCTTTTCAGGAATACAATTATTTTTTGACTGATGGTGCCTTTACAAGAACAGAAAACCCTCCTCTTCCTTCATACCCCTGCTGGTCTCATTGATTGCACTTCTTCCTTTTCTATTATTAACATTAACTGAATGAAGCTTGCAATGGAAAGTTCTCAGTTAATCACTTCTGTAGCACATTGCTTTATTTCTGCCTTTTCCTTCAGCGTCGGTGAATGAATCTGTCTCTGGCTGATAACTCTTGAAGAAATATGTCATGCAGTTTACATGCTCCATGTATGTGAAGTGTAACCCCATGCACCAAAGTGGTTATATACTTCTCTCCAATGAGCTTAAGAATCTGACTTCAAATGTTAAGTGCCATCAAATCCCTTGGTTCCCTTTTCATCCTTCACCCTTTTACTGCGGCCAATCTTCATTAGAGAATAATGTATACTCGGGGGCATCATAAGGGTCCTTTGTGAGTGACAGTGACCCAAAGACTATTAATTTGAGAGCAGCTGAAATCTCCCAGCCGAGCTGGATAGTGAACACAAACCTGCCTCAATGAATGGCGCCTCATATGAGTGCTTTCTTATTTCTGCCTTGGCCTACTTCTGGCCCAAAAGCTCATTAAATAAGATCTCATGTTGAAGCTGGAAATAGAAAGAAATGTTTTGGATGAGAACAATAATCACGTATGAAGCTGTGTAAATCTTAGGCCCCTGGGAGTTCTGGGGAGACGCTGGTTAGACCGTGCATGGATGTTTCCTATAGATAAATCTTTAAGTCTTTACTAATGTACGTCATAAATGTGTTTATGTTTTTCTCTCTCACTATCATTCTGCTCCTCTCAAGGCAAACATGATGTCGTTCTTGAGAAATTCAAAGCAGAAAAACAGGATCCACACAGGCTTTGGACTCCAGAGATAAAAAAAAATATCCTCCCAGAGCAGCTGAATTCTTCAAACATCAGCCCCAACTGACTGTAAATGGTCTTGCATATTAAAAAGCCAACCTCTTTAATAAAGGTGGTAATTGCTCTGATATCACAGTTCAGTTATTTTAGTGGGAAATTCATACCTCCTTACTTTGAAATATTAGGAGAATTGCAGGCCATTAAGACCAAAACATTTTCATATTTTAAAATGAGACAATCTCTGGTTCGTAGAGTTCAACTCATTTGGAACAGAGACTTGTTTAAAAGGGAACAACATGCAGAGCAGGTTAACTATATAAACATAAGGATGAAATGTCTAAAAACACAACTTAAGAAAATGTTGATACTGAACACAACTGGAAATAGTTCAATTACAAAGTATTTCTTTTTATTCTCACATACTCAAAAATGTCCTGGTTATATTTAGCTGCTGGTAGCGCTTGGTCATTGTCAGGGGAAAGACTGTCATCTTGGTTTAAGTCAAGAAACTTCAGCAAAGATGTGAATCATTAAAGGAAGCGTGATTGTTAAAGCTTATTCTATCTTTAACCCCAACCAAAGTGCTTTTGTTGCTTAAAAGGTAACTACAGCTAGAACTGGGACTGTGCATGTAAAACATGTCTCTGGAGTCCACGTTCTGCATTGTGTAAGCATTTATCCTCCCCAATCACCTCCCAGTGTCTCAAGTGTAACAATCTGACTCTATCCGCAGTTTCTCCTACCAGCCCCCTAGTATATTTTCCACATGAAGTCAGAGTGAGCTTATGTGAAAACCCAGCAGGATATAATCAGGAGAATTCAACTTGAGCTAGTGGGAGGGGGTGGTGACGTTTATTCCCTGCGATTGGAGCACAACCATAGGCTGTATTAGGTTGTCTGTTTGTATGTTCTTCCCTGCTCTTTTGTTGATAGCATGATGCTGTCTAACTACACAAAGCGTTAATATATATATAGACATACATTCTCAATATACCATCGTATAGCACTCTGTCGCTTCATCCACCACTTCCACGTCGTTCTTCTTACATCATGTCTTGCCTCAGGAGACCCACCAACCCTCCGCCTGTCTGACAGAAATAGTCTCCAGCTGTGAGGTGCATGTGTGAACAACCACATCAGGAGAGGTTCAGAGGCAGTCCTCATGAAATTCTCCTGAAATAACCTTCTGTCAATGTTCTGCGACAGTCGAGGTAGAAACTGGAAGAAACTGTCAATGAACCAAAATATTTCCCCCAGTTCTCAACCCAGAAATGTATCCAAGGAGATAACCTTTATAGGTGAATTCTGCTTTGGTACAAGTAGTCATTTGAAAAACTGTTCAATTAAAATTGGATCAAGGTCTCAATAAAGATACTTGATTTTGACTAATAAGGGTTATTGGCTACAGATATAAAGATAGCGGTCTTATTTCCCAAATGAAAGTATTTCTGATTTTACAATTTAATCACCATAAGACTTTCTTCTACCATTACTGTGACTGAATATCTCATGGTGCTTTAACATCTATAGGTTTAGTCCCAGCAGACTCTGGTGTGAGTGTGTGTATATGTGTGTGTGTGTGTGTGTGTGTGTGTGTGTGTGTTAAGTGCGAGACTGTCTGTAGAATTTTGGTGCAGACAAAACAACAGGTCCAAGTCCACTTCAAAAGAAGGCGCTCAGTTTGCCTCTAACCAAACTCTGGTGTGTCTTTGTTTGTTTGTGGTGTTACAGCTAAGCAAATGACTGTTAGGGACCAGAATATGAATTTAAAAGCATACGTATTATTAATTTAGTATGCTAGATGTGCGCAAACAATTTTCAAAGGGTTCTATTTAAGCAACCTATATAATTATGCAAGACCATTTGGTAAACATGCTAACGTGTCAGCACGAGTGCAGAGAATTTCCATGTTACATCAGAAAGATAAAAGAGAATGTCCTCGTTAAAAAACAAATTAGATTGCGATCACACAGAATCTATATCTCCTATGTTACAGAAAGAAACCCTTGTTTCATCCTTTTATTGCCACTGGCACTATTCCAGCCTGCTTTAAATATGCAGCCTCTTAACAAACGCCAAACCTAAACTCCATACAAATTACCAACTATAGACACTTTTCAAAATGACCTTTCTTATCAATGGTGCTTCAAGAGCTTTTTTTATGTGGAAAATGTTGCCACATCATCAAATTACTTTCCTGGATAAATTTCAGTCTGGTTTCAGGGCTGCTACCAACGCTATCTGCATTACTCAAGGTCAGAAATGGGCCATTTAAATAGTCTTGATTATTGGGGTTACTGTCCTGAGTTGGTCAATTCCTATCAAAAAATCAGATTGTTGTCCCTGAAAACATAGGTTGTCAGTTTTTTTTTTTGGCTATATGAAAGTAACTCACTGTACACACTGGTATTTGTTAGTCATTCCTGTCCTGCCTGCAGCTTGTCCAAAATGCTGCTGACTGACTCCAGAAAGTCAGGGAGGGAGCATATCACTCCTAGCCTCTCTAAATATGCTTTTGGATTATTTAAGGATGCTCTCTTTGTTTTTTATGCCTTGAACGGCCTTTCCCAACTTCGTAGTAGTGGACTCCACGTGATCCACTTTCAGGATGCTTGCTATACTGTGTTTATGCTTATGTGTCTTTCCTTTTTTTTTATCACTGTAGTGCTTGGTTCTTGTGTACAGTTCTGTTAAATTTTTCTTTCTACACTACTGTACTTTGGTCAGCTGCTGCTATTTTTGAAAGCACTTTATGAATACATCTGAATGATTGACAGAGTGATTGATTAATCTTCAGTTAGTCCTGTTGCAGTCAGGACTGATAATACTCATGAACAGTTTTGTCTTTGAGAGCTCTTCATGACACCAAAGTAGTCAAACAAACACATACTGTAAGGTGCGGTAATATGCTAATGACTTCCTGTGAGTCACCAGTGTTAGATTTTTTTAAATGTAAGTTTATATGTTTCATCGTGACAGTCATCAACATTTTCTGATGAATTAAATATCCTCAGGTTCATCCTTTGAGTTAAATATTTACAGCTCTCTCACTTTTTTTTGTAATAAATCTGTGTAATAAGGAAACACGAATAATAAGGAAACAATTGGTCATCAATCGAGTGTTAAAATAATATAGTTTTATTCTTATCTATAGTCAAGTTCTACTGAAGATAATTTTTATTTTTTTTTTTTTTTTTCGTTGGAATTAGATGAAAGGATTGACAACACTTAGACCAAGTATGTAGCCACGTGTAATGAAGTTACTGTTAGCTGGCAAGAAACACATAACCCTGCCTTGTCTGTCTTTACCCATCTCCCTCAATCTCTCTATTTTCTGTACATCCAGTTGTGATAGATGGCTGTTCACCATGGAGTCTGGTTATGTTTGAGGTCTCTGCCTGTTAGAAGTTTTAGCTTAAGGTCTAGTCCACATGAAAACGCAAAACGCACTGTTACGGCTGTCATGAGCGTTCCAAGTCAAAAACAACGTCCTTGACATGCTAAAAGTTTCTCGCCATTCCTCTGCGATGACCATTTCATCGACAAAGTTGTCCATTCAGGCGCCTCTGCTCGTAGGCATAGTGGGAGAGCAACTGTGTATGTTATGTGTTAGCATGTAAAAAAGTCCAGTTAGCAACATTAAAACCAGTAATAGTTTAATTACGTCCGCTATCGCACTAATCTCATGCAAACAAAAGTGAAAGCGATGTACAATCAAAAATACCCGCCTACGTGTGGACTAGGCCTAACACTGTTGCCAAATGTTGCTAAGTGCTTAGTCATGCTGGATTTATGTTGGGTCTCTGTGGCAAATCTAAAAATGAGTACTTTTCTTTTGTACACGTCTGGACTGGCTCTTTTTGTAAAGTGTCTGGAGTGAACTTTTGTTTAATTTTGTGCGTCATTAATACAAATTGTTTGATTGTCTAACCCACAGTTTGTTATTTGTTACTTTTCCACGTCAGGAGAACAGTTTACTCCTGTTTCATGTGGTCGTGCTAAGCTTACATAATAAGCTGCTGACTGCCGTTTAAAACGGGCCCGACAGATGTGATAGTAAATCGATTCTCTTACTAAGAAAAGCAAATAAACATATTCTTCCTAAACATATAACTATTTATTTAAAGGCTTGTGTTGCTTTGCTCTGCATCCTCTGTTCATCCGTTATTCTGACTGCTGCAGCTCTTTGAGTATTTGACAAGTGATTTTTTTTTTTGTTTTGTTTTCCCTATTCAACCTTGCACACCCTCACTTGCATGCATTTTAAAAAACAAACCAAAAGCCACAAAATGGCTGACCATATTTTTATGCACCACCACGTTTGACTGTGTTGATGTTTCGGGTGAGAGTTTGACTTTGTTGTTTGCACACTGACGGCTTTATGCCTGTTTGTGTTTCTCCTTGCAGTTGGGAGGATGTGGCATACTGGGGGTGGGAGTCTGGCTCTCAGTGACCCAGGGAAACTTTGCCACCCTGTCATCATCCCTTCCCTCCCTGTCGGCAGCCAACCTGCTCATCGCGGTGGGGACAATCATCATGGTGATTGGCTGTCTGGGCTGTGTGGGAGCTGTCAAGGAGAGCCGTCCTCTGCTGCTCACGGTAAGACGTTTGCATGAAATGTTTGTGACGCAAAGGCTGATTGAAACCTTGATGACTAAAGGTTGTGCTGATGTTATGACGCCACATTCTTCTATATCACTTTGTTGTTGTTGTTGACGTTACCAAAACATCAATAACAACTCCACATTCCAATTTAGCAAGATATATATCTTTTTCCCTCTTATTCTCACTGATTGTTCAGACACACTGCAGATTCAACCTGTATCCATTTCTTCGAAGCTTTTACAATCACTGTTGTGAACAGCTGTTGTTTGGTTGAGAAAAATATCATCTGCACAACCACTCTTTCAATTAGCATGTAAAAGAATTGTTTGTGATAAACAGGAGCAGGACTGCACAGTAATTATAAGTTTCAGTAATCATTATCGCCTAAAAGACAAAAGTAGGACAGTAACCCACAATCTAATTTGTTAACTAATCTAAAGACATGCATATTGATGAAATACAGAATGTGTGAGCAGTTGTTACATTGTTTTTGGATTGTTGGACGAGTTGCTATATTATGGACAATGCGTCAACATAAAGGTTTTTATTTCTTACTGACAATCAATAACAATAGTGATGAGTATACATATCCATGGCTTATACGAACGTGAGCTTCACAGACCGACACAGATTAGTCCAATTATATGACCTCAAAGTGTAAACAAACTTGGAAACTGTGTCCTCAAACTGTAATACCAACCCCAACCCAAGTGTAGTTACTTAAATATCTTGCAACAAGCTTCTAATTAAATCACTACATGTCCTTAGGTGAAATTTAAATGGAAACTTTTAAAATCCCTGTCTCTATCGAAGCCAAATTGTCCTACATTAACCCTGGAGCAGGTCACAGCATTAACATCTTTTCCATCATTGAATGGCCATACCTATGTATGCCTTGTGTTTTAAATACTGTTCCAAATCTGTTTTCATAAATACTAAAAAAAAAACATGTTGCAACACAGATAAATACTGTTTCAATAGTTCGAAGATGTAAATAAAAACAAATCATAACATAGATGTGAAACCAAATGGGGAATACAAATGATCTAATCTCGCTATTTTTTTATAGAAAATGTATGGCCTTCCTGGGCTTATAATGGAAAACTGCTCTTCAGTATTTGGGTAAGTTGGGTTTCATGTCCTGTTGTCAGAGGAGCTGACCTCCTTGAACGTGGAACCCCTGCTGACATAGTTACTCTGTTTTTATTTCGATTCATGTCTGGAGATGGTTTTTGTTGCTCTCTTTTGTATATCTGCTTGTTTGTTCGATGGTTTCCATTCAGCTGCTGTCTCTCATCCTGAAGTATTGACAGCAACATTGTAATCACAGAGCGAGAGCAGTGCTTCATGACCATGACCACTTATCATACCACTTATTGTCAGTCGTAAAGTCCTAGAGAAAGGCCTTTTATTTATCAAGTGCTTAAGTGGACTCATAACAAGTGCAGATACTGTAGTTTTTAGTGGCATGAATCCTACTATAGTTCAGTCAGACAAACTCACGTTTGCATTGTTTGAAATATTTATTGCAGCAGCAGATCATAGTTAGTGTTTGGCGTCAGGCTCCGACCTCATCAGTCCTCGCAGATTTATTTAACATGCAGAAATTGGGGAGTGATGACATTAAATCTTAAACCCCCACGGCGCCTGCAGGTGGATGCTGGGTTGGTGGGGGGATTTAAGTGCAGCACTGGTATAAACAGCAAAGCAATGATAAAGCAGAGAGAGGCCGCCCAATTAGGAGGACGTGTGTTAGGGGAGATTGTGACAATGAAGCATATCAGTGTGAAACCAGTGCAGCTCGAGTTGTCTGCCTGGACCTGTTCTCAGGCGTCGCCCCATTTTTGAAAATAAATTCACTAGTTCTCATATAAAAAAATAATTTTTGGTCATAAATCTCCAACATTTAGAATTGAATTATTTCTGATGCTTATTATTTAGAGTTTAATCTTCAGTAAATATGTGAAACAACAGTTAAAATTTCTCAAACCGCCACAAATGCAATTGACCATTTCATAGCACACATAGAGTAATACTAACAACAAATAAATAATTTGCTGAAAATGATGCTTAAATGATCATCCTTCAATGAAATGTAAATATGAGACTAATGTGGACAGAAGTCAAAATTATGGAAGAAATTTTAAAAATCATTCAACTATAAATAAGCAGCCAGCATGATATGTAGAAAATTATCATTTGGAGAAAAGTCATGTTGAATTTTAATAGGGTATTTTTCCAGCAGAGGACTCTGAACCTGAGTTTGCCATTGGGAAAAAGAGATATTTATACTCACTTACATGAAAATCAGGCCACAGGGAGTGTTTGACATCAAATATTGAACTTTTTTTTTGCTCTAATTTGAACAAAGTTTGTGCTTAAAGCCTCTATTTCAAACCAGGTATACCTGATAAAGTGTAACCCCTAGATCCTGACAGCATTGATGATTAATAAACAAACAAAAGCTGATGTAATCAGGCCACGACGCTGTGCAGCATTTATCACAAAGAATAATTCTGTCAGGGGGGAAAATAGCATTAATCATTAGAAAAATGGCACAGCAGGAGGAAGCAATTATGAGCTCTGTGGGAAAAAGTCTCGGTGTCGATCATTAGTATGATCCATGACATTTTCCCTACAGTGACCAGACTAAATCCAGCGCTGTGTCAATATAATGAGGACGGGCAAATTAGAAGTGTGCTTTAATGAGTGACAGAGCTAACTGTTCTGCACGGAGATTAGAAAAGACTTCTCTGCCTTCAAGATTCAGGGCTAATTATCATGTTGATCACTGATGAGGGACACTGAGGATTGAAACATCCCTGTGATATGTTTGAGGAATTACTGTTGCTCTGTGCTGGCACACGTATTATTGCCTTTGTGTGCATACTCATTAGCAACAACAAACACAAACGCAGTTACCGGTTTACAGTTCTCAAAATAAGCTTTTGCATTTTTCTCTTCTGAATGGTCACAAAGACATTTTTAGCTTTAAAATTAATTTAAAACTTTATACACATTTTTTAAACAAATGGCCAGTCTGTTTGCTCGTGATTTTGAGGGCAGAAATATTGCTGAAGCCATCAAACAAAGTACTCGTAAAGAAATGTTGTTGAAGTATTTGTTTGGGAAAAAAAGGAGGCCTTAAAACAGCCTGAATATTATCTGATGCAGAAACATATTGTAAATGGTAAGAACAGAATTTTCTGCCAAAGTTAGATCAAACGACTTTGAAAAGGATGTATGAAGATATTTCAGGTGTGCATGATGCTGGAAGAAGTCCTGTTCTTTTTTCTGCATAGACAATATTGAGTGACTGTTGGAGCTCTTCCAAGGCTTTTTTAAAAGAAGAATCTAGTTCTTCGATCCAAAAGAAGTCAAAGCACAGATACAAGCCTGCCAACTTAAGCAGAAAAGTTGGATATGAGTTCTAAGGTGCACTTTGGTCACAAAGATTCAATCACTGAGTTTAAAATTCAATCGTGTCTGCTGCAGTCACACTGTGTAGTAACCTGATCAAATATGAATGTATTTAAAGCTTCAGTTTCTAATTTTGACTTTAACTTTGGTTCAGCTCTGTAACTATGGTGTAGTGTTTTGCTCCCAATTATATGAACAAAGTGTTTCTCATATGCAGTAACTGAGGCTGTCTTCTTCTCCTAAGCAGAACCTAATTGGAGTTCTATCTTATTAGAGAATTGCCAGGCAACCAGCAACACATCAGGAAGTAACTGCAGCAGGTCTGGATATGGAGCATCCAAACAGACCCCATAAAACCACAACTAGTCATTACTGCACATTGAGATACATCCTGTTAATTAATGAGTTTCAGAGGTGCTGGTAGGCAGATTTAGTGACCTGATAAAGGCATTCTTCATTGTTTGATGTCCTCATGCTAAGCTAAGCTACCTGGCTACTGGTTCAAACTTAAATTGAACTGAGAGATATTGTAACTCTCAAGACAACGGAATGAGCATGTTTCCCAAAACACAAAGCTATTCTTCGGACATTACAATGTCTGGAAAATGCACCCTCCTCCTATTCAATTATATTTTTGCAAATAAAGCTTTGATTGAAAAGATGATGTCATATACCTGTGTTCCAATCAGAGTTAAGCAATAGCTAAATCAATTTGAAAGAAGTTTCCAGCTCTCACACTGTTGTTTGGTGAGAATGTTTGTGTCTGTCACTGATAATCATTGAATTGTTGTTGTTAAGAAGAAGATTCATGATAAAAATAAAGGTCACGATCAAAATAGTCTTGCAGGCCAGACTCTATTTACTAGTTAAGATCTGAAATTGGATGCGTTTCCTCGTTTAACAGGGATCTTTTTGACGCAGATTTTACAAATTGCCTCATCTAAAATAGCTGGGTCTCCTTTTTCAAATGGCTGAAAGCAAAACTGTTTCCAAAGGGGTGAAGTTACATTCAGTTTAGGTACCAATGCAGTTGGCACTGTTTCCATCTGAACAGGAGGTGGATTGAGGTGACTTCACGTGTGCCGTTGATGGTGGCCTGCCATGCTCCGTGGCTGGCTGGTTAATGTCGTGGTCATTCATTTTTGCGGTTACTGCGACAGTCCTAATTGTAGGGCTTGATAACACCTCTTCAGCAAACCAATGACGTCCATGTTTTATACAATCAGCTACTATTAATAACAATAAAAACACATTTTTGCTTCTCAACTACAACTATTTTGTGTTGTTTATTCCAAAGGGAAAAAAAGGCCTTCTAGAGAAACTTTTGTCTTTAAAGGCTTTATATGCGATTTTTTGATCCAGCAGATGTCGCCCTTGAGCACCAGCATGAAACCAAAACAACTTGCGGTGCATTGTTGTGTTAGCATGCTAATGCTAGCGATCTTTATTATGCTCGTATCTTCACACTGCATGTAAATTTACCCGAAATAAGCGTGATCTAGAAACACAGTTAAGCAGTGAGTACAGTATGTTATTCTTCTTTTCTCTAGTCCCTCAATTAAACAACTTTTATTCGCGAGGGGATGAGTCAGCTGTCGGGCCGGCTATGTCAACAGACTGAAAAAAAACTCTGAAAGCATCACAGACAGTGGGACTCGGGTGTTACACCCATTGTAGACAGTCATGACTCACAGAATTATTTTCAGAGGATATACTTGATTTCTATTATATTTAAGTGTGAAAAATCACATAAATCCTTTAAACGAAGTCTTTCCGGTGCTTAAAGAAAAACACGCTTGTCAATATTCAACTGTTATGCCAGTCATAACATTTAACTACTTTTTGGAACAACATGCTATGCTCTGTCTTTATAAACAGAAAATAAGAGCATTTCATCAGGGCAATGGGTAATTAAAGTGATGTTTCGCACCACTGAGTACTGTCGGTCAATACTAATGCAAGTCAGAGGGCACAGAAGAGGTGTGCTGGGTCTGTGACCTGATCTGCTCACAAATTAGTGAGAAAGGTGAGGACACCGTGGTGTGAATGGAAGAAAATTGTTAACAGAGCGCAGGTCTGAGATTTAGAGCCTGTTAATGATTAGACCCCCCACATCAAAAGAACAGGTGTATAACCTCAAAGGCTTCCCTCTATCTCCGCTCCAGGCTGCAGGATTCCAAAAGGTATTGATTCTGGAGGTGCTGGAGGATTGTGCTCTTGACATTGCTGCTTCACCGGTCTTATATTGGACTGACAACACACACACAAAGAACGCCGTAGCCTTAACTCCGTGAGGAAATCACAGGATGAACATGGAGGAATCAATCCCTGTGCCAGGAGTTTGATTATAGTTCTCATCCTGCAGCCCTGCTAAGGCATCAATCTCTGCTAAACAGGGGCTATCAGCACTGCTGGCCAAACAAGACATATAATGAATAACATCAGTATATGCAAGCAAGGCAGGGGAGTGTGTTATATACATTTCATGTGCAATCTGCATATTGACCTCAGTGACTAATCAAAAGCTACACTCTACATATGAAAGTAGAGTTAATATGACATCAGAACTCTCTCTAGGGACTAATGTCTAATGGTTTCTGTGCTATGAGCTGCTGTCCTGCAAAAGAAAAAGCTCCAAACATACTTAAAAAAAATAAAATAAACAAAGCTTAACCCTAAGGAGCTCTATTGTGGTCCTTGAGAAGTTTTGGTTTCCTGCAGGTTTTTGTTCCCTCATAAAGTCAGTTACAGTACAGACCAGCTGTGGCTCATAAAATGTCACAATACATACATTTTAATGGAACAAAAAACAGCAGGACATTGGCCCTCCATGACTACAACAAAATATGAAAAGTATTTAAGAGCCATTTGAATCGTACTTGTTTTAATACAATAATAACAGGTTTGTAAAAAATAGACATAGCCACTTCGATGTCACCCACTGATTAGTCGAATGCCTTCTTGAAGCCTTTTTGAGTTCAGCTTCTCTACACAATAGTGTGTGCTTGTGGATAATTCATTAGCTGGCCAATTTAATTCGTAAAGCTTTGTATTTCTATTTCTATTTGTGGAGGCAGCTCACCGTAGTTGTTCATTAATTAAACTCGAGAAGCTATAGGGAGCCGGTGAAAAGTAGCTTTGTTGAAGTTAGTCGCTTGTGTCTCTGGTGAGAGAGTAAGGACTGATGCTGTAGCACAAGCTTCCTGGGCAGTCCTTCAGTACAATAAATCACAGAGCGAGCAATATTATTTAACCAATATTTGTACAGATAATACTCAAAAGACACCAATAAACGACCAACGCAAACATGGCTGAGGAGTAAAATCAGTGAAGGAATAAGCTGAGCTGTTGTCTAGCCAACAGCCAGCTGTATTCACATGTTACTCAAACTAACCACACCCCTAATTACACATTACCTTTAGTGATTATATAACTTAAACTGATCAATTATACAAACCCCTCTATTGTTGACATGAAAGACAATTGAGCTGAAGGGGGGGAAAAAAACCTTTGGTTTAAATCAGGCTGCAAACATGTTTAATAAGGGCCCTAATGAGGATTGACCCAATTTAGAGTCAGCCTCGAGTGGCCATTCCAGGAACTGCATTTTATTTATTTTTTGGCACATTTTGTTTTAGATCTTTTCTCAGCCCTGGACGTTTCCATTTGGAAAATATGTACTGTTTCTCATTTGACATGCAATGGAAGAGTAGTGGGAAGAAAGACATTGCACATGTTCCCTGGTTTGAAGTTCTCAGGGTTTTCTGGTGATAAGAAATAAAGGTAAAAAAAGATCTCTCTTTCTTTGCTCTGCGTGAGTACATAATGAAGGGAGGGATGTGGGGGATGAAAGCAGCCTTCCTACAACATACAGAAAACTGACACGTGTGATGATTTATATTTAGATTCCTTACTATACCATGAGTGCACAGTGGTGGAAGGAAATTACTCTAAAGCACTGCACCTTACTTTACAATTTTGAGGTACTATAGTATACTTGGAGGTCATATGTTAATTCTACACTTTTGGCTTCTTCTCCTCTACATTTGAGAAGTCTTGCCTTGAGAATGATTCATCCTTTAAATCTTTAACTTTCATAACAGAAAGGGTACAACTGTCCAATATTTCACAAGTAAAGTGAAACAATACAAGTCCAAACTGAATATAAATTAGTGATTCATACGTCAGTGTTTTCTTATTTTCTCCCTCAGTCATAACCCAATGACCCCCTAAGACTTATCTGGTGACCCTTTGGAGGGGGGCTGACCCTGAGGTTGGGAACCACTGAACTAACTGCATATAAAGTATAAACTAGCTCCATAAGCCTTCTTTAACACTGCTTATGAATCAAGTCTTTGCTGTAAATAATCTAATAATGTTATATAGAATTTCAAATCTATCACAGAGACCAACTTTTCCTGCAGAACAGGTACATTAACTTTGGATATGTTAAGTGCATTATACTGATCTATTAGCAAATTTACTTCCAGAAAATTTTAATGAGGACTTTTACATGTAATGAAGAACTTTTGTTCGATCGGCACTTTAACTCAAGCAAATGATTTGGGCTCTTCTTCCACCACTGGCAGTAAATAGCGATAAGATTGAAAATCATAAGAACGTCATTTGACAACAGTTTAATAACGGCAGAACATTTTCCTCCATAGAAAACCTGTTTAGAGCCCTCTTTCTTTTCCTTTTTTTCTGATGTCCTATAAATCTTCCCCGTAGTTCTGCTGCTGGAGGCCACTGCTGCAAACAGAATAACAGATTCCAGCTTGAATAATGACGATCCAGGAAAAAACATATCGAGCCTGTTTTGCTCCTTGTGTAATGGGATCTGAGTCTTTGTTTATAATAATTTATCAAAGTGGGACACCGAGTACATTCCAGCACAGGAAAAAAAACACAATTGCAATTTTAGATTCAATATTTTACCCCTGTACATTGATGCAAACCATACTTTAAATACAAAGTACCTCTATTAAGGCTGTAGAACAGATGCAAATGTATTTCTGCCGCCTGCTGTCACACAAACAAGCGTGTCATTACAGTCTTGTTAGGCGACAGCTTCTCAACGTCATTTAAAACAAATTATGCTCTTTTTTACATGTTATGTCGCAATTAGACCTTTTTTTCTTTCTCAGAGAAAGAGACCTGTTCACCACCAGCTGCTTCCATGTTCTTTGTTAATATTAACATGACGGGGAAGTTACATCTGTTCTTTTCAATGAATAATGTTTTCTAAAATGATTCTTCTGCACTAAATTAGCACTCTGTTGTTGCTGTTAACATCATTAGCCTTTCTAAACAGTTCACAAATTGATTTTCATAATTTACTGTTAATGTATGCAACCTGCTTGATAAAAGCAACCCATTCAATCCTGCAACTACAAATTCCCCATGTTAATTCATTTGCTTCCTTTTAGTGTATTAAAGAAGCAGAAAGCAGTCTTCTGCCGTTAAGTAGTCCCATTCAATCTGCCTAATGCCTGAGGTCTAAAGAAGGAGTTACATTTCCTCTTGAGAGTAAATTAATGGGGAATATTCAGAGAGCCGCAGGGGAAAAGTCTGTTTGTTTTCCAGATGATGGTGAGAATCAGTTTCCCATTCCTAACAATGTCCCTTTGCTCTTTGGTTTGGTTGCATGATCTCAGAGAAAAAAAAAAACACGAGAAGCAGTAGAGCAAGAAGCCATGAAGCAGGGAGGGGAATCATAAACAAGGAGATGGGAAAATAGAAAGCTTGAAGGGTCGGTTTGTAAGATTTAGAGAGTTATATTGGAAGCACTTGAATATTGGATTCGTAAGTATGTTTTTATCAACGTGTAGTCACCTGGAAATGTGACATAATATGTTTTGCAACTTCCAATTGATCTCCTTTGTTGACAGAGGGAGTGGGTCTATTAAAAGTATGCCATGTTGAAACGCCGTATTTCTACAGTAGCCTACAACTGACAAGCATAACCCTGGCTCGAGTTTTGTGGCCTAGACCCTGGTACTCTATGGTTCAATTCCTTGATGTATTCTTCTTGTTTTAAAAGCACTGTATCGATAGTAAAATATCAATATTAGGACTCCTTGTAATACCAATCAATGACATGCAGATAAAGATTTGCAACTAGCTGGTAAAGAAATGAAAATTCTGCAGCTAAATCCTGAGATATTTTGAGATTGTTACAGTGATGATAGAATGTTTTATCAATGGAGAGTCTGAACACATGGCTCCATTTACAGCCTTATGTTCAGCTGGAAGCCTTTTTCAAAACCTTTGATTTGGGATTAATTTGTTGATGTTTTCAGCAGTTCAGAATGTTCAGGTGTTGTGCCCATTGACAGTTTTCCTGGACCATTAAACAGCCAAGTCAATCAGTGGTTTTGTAAGCATGATGAATAATGGGAACATCAGCTTTTTGTACAAGACCAAAATAGCAACACTAGAATGGCCCCAAAAATGGCCTCGACACAAGATTGAAAGGGTAGAAGTAATGAATGGAGTTTTTGGTGGTTGATGTCCAGAGTTAAATATTACATTTGGATGCTCCTTTTACAGACATTGTGTTATCTCATCCTTACTATCACTGCTGTTGACCCCTGTTGTGTCAAAAGACATTTACATGACTGATCCCTCAGTAGTTTTATTAACTTAATTACATGATTAGAAATAATTACACAAACAGACATGAGCACTGACTTGTTTGCTATCCCATTTTCACAAGAAGTAAAGTGATAGGAGTCAGGGCGGTGAATCTGTCAAATTGATTCTGTCTGCCTGTTTAAAACCTTCTCTACATTCTAGTGACCAAGAATGAATGCAGTGGAAAAACTAGCAAAAACTTATCACATACTGTAGCAAGGTTCAAGTGCCTTTGGCAACACGAATCTCCTCTGGAACTCTGGACCAGACACATAATCTAAATTCAGCAGTGTACTTGCTCAGTTGACCCTTCAATCTCACTCATCGAGAAAAAAAAAACATTCAGATATCCATGGCGGGTCAGGAAATATCTGAAACTGAAGAAATGTCAAGAATTTTAACTTGACACTTGCCATTTTGTGCAAATCTCTCAGTGTGTTTCTGCCTGCATCATTCAATATTTCAAATGTATTTTCAGTAGCAGAACTATTGTCCATAAATAAGTCATATATTGCTGCTGTCTGGGGAAGATCCTTGAATGAAAATGTCAAGTATTCAGAGTTAGGTAAACTACGTGCTGCTTTACTTGACTGAATTGTATTTTCACATTATCTCCTTCCTTTCAACAGCATGAAAAGCATCAATTTTATTCACAGTTGAGCATAATTCCAATAAAGAAAAAAAAAAAAAAACTCACAAATTGGAGCTACTTAGGAAGTTGGCCTCACAACACACAGCACAAAGTACAGACAATGAAGCCTGACAGAACAATGGAGAATTGATTTCAGACAGTTATTTGAGAGCCTCTTTTCAAAAGCGCATGAGTCACCATGGGCTAAATGCTGTTAGCTCGTCTGTATCTCACCTTCCAGTGTCTCCATGCTCAGTGATTCATTCATGCAGGTGCAGCCAAAGAGACCTCAGGGGCGACTGACAGCCCTGCTCCATGCCAGTCTTGTGAACTTGCAACATTCACATCTACTCGCAAGCATTGCCTGTAATACACAGAGGACATGTGGCCATGATTTCTTTGAAAAGCTACTTCTATCTTTTGATGAAATACGTTTTGACCCTCTGAGAGGGTCCCAGGTTTTCTGTGCGTCACTCTACAAAAAAAAAAAAAAGATTTAAAAAAAACAAGCTGGTAGCACTGAGGCTGTACCATGAGCAACATCTCAGGTTTGTGCCTTCTGTACATCTGCTTTGTCCTACTTAGCCTACTTGAAATGGCAGATAATAGAAACCCTTTCTATCTGCTAGAACAAATTTGATCTTACTCTTTCTTAGAATCAGAGTCCAAACTGAACAAAGAAACATGTCATACTGTTGGAGATGGCATTATCTGTAATTATCCACCAAAATCTTCCTAAAGATCAAGGAATAGACTATCCTTATATTTAGAAAACATGCTAAGAAACTTAAATTGAGTTATAAAGGCAGCTTTGAGGAAGTCATTCTTTTGTCCATTTTGCTATGTGGACATAAGGCAGTAAGTCATACATCTCTTTTGATCCGGTAGTGTATGGGCTCAAGTTGTAGTTTTAGCAAATGACCACATGGTTAAATTATACCTTCTATTTAGACCCCGAAATAAATTCCCTTATTTATGGGGATTATGATTTGACAATGTATTTATCTTTATAATAATATTTACTAAGTTTATTTTATCAATGATTGCCAGACCCACTGACATTTCCTTTCCTAGAGCATTACTTAAGGCTGCGTTTCTATTTTTGTTTTCCTCAGAGCATAAATGTAGCATAGATGTTTGTAGATGTATTTGTCTACAGACCTCAAATTGATTATCTAGAACCATTTCATCGAGCTCTATGTGTGACCCTCTGGAACGTCGTCTCATCATGCCTCTCAAAATATGTCCCCATTCCCTGGATCAGACAGTCACTTTCATGTGTGAGGCACAGAGTCATGTCCTCTCAGAGCCGCTGATGGATGAGCTCGTAACTGTTTTAAGCGCTCACATGGGCTCACATGGAGAAGATGTATCGCCCATCAAGCAGCTCATCCCGCCCGCCACAGAGAGGAAAGGGTCGGCTGGCGAATAGAGGAGAATAAAATGTGGTTCCTTTTACAAATTCAGAAGTGGATGGAGAAAAAAAACTGTATATCACTTCTCCTGGTCTGTCCTGCTGGCTGTGATTGTGCCACCGCCTCCTCTCTCTCTGCTCTCTTGACCTGTCACTTAGAATCAAGGCTGAACGATCTACAGCGCTTCGATCGCCCCCACTTCCCCAAATCCTTCTCCTTGATACTTTATGGCATTTTCTTTCTTACTTTTTTACCTTTCAGTCCCTCACACGCTCTGGTCTCGACTGCCTTTTTCATCTCCTTCAATTTAAACTACATTCACTCTTCACAGACAGATACCTATATTCCTCCATGTGGTCTCCTTCTCGCTGATGAATTTAATGATAAATAACTCAGCTGTCCTCTCTCTCTCTTCCCTTTGTGTCTCCGCAGTTCTTCATCCTCCTCCTGCTCATCTTCTTCCTGGAGATTCTGTCCATCATGCTTTTCTTCATCTACCAAGACGAGGTAAGACACCTTGATTGCTCTCATCATGATATATTCTGTTATTCTTCTGCAGCTGAATCAGCCCGGCTATAGAAAAGCCCCTCATGCGTCATGCAGATTGCTGATGCTCCAGATAGATGCTGGCGGGTAAAATGATGCCTCTTAGCATCCTGGTTATTTGACATTCCTACATGCAGTGTTGTTTGTTGAATAAGGAGATGGCATGGCAGCTGACATTCTGCATGCATATCAGTTTAATAAAAATGATTGTACTGTGCCTCCTGCACACACACACACACACACACACACACACACACACACACACACACACACACACACACACACACACACACACACACACACACACACACACACACACACACACACACACACACACACACACACACACACACACACACACACACACACACACACACACACACACACTTCAGGAAAACATCTCAAGGCTACGACCGGAAAAAATACAATCTGTCCACAATTTCCTCTCCTTGTTAATAAATCTCAATTTATCTCAGCTCATCCATTTTGGATGATTTCCCTCCTAAATAAACAAGTCAGGCAAGAGAAAAGGAGCGACTGAGCAGCCCCTCTCCTAATATGAATATGTAATCCCTTCACATTTCAGGTCAGGTTTTAATAAAGCATTTAAAGGGCATTTTAAAAAATCCCATCCAGCATTACCTTAATTAACTTTTTGAGGGCTTTATTTGTTTGGACATATTTACAATAATTAATTTTTGTCATTTGAAAACTATCAAACCATTTAGACTACTGTGTATGCTTTGACAATGCTTTTTTATCCATCCTTAAACATCGATCAAACACACAGAAACAAACGCCTTCACAACGGGTATTAGTAGGACTTTGAGTATTAGTGAGATTCGTAAAGCACTGGAGGGAATTACATTCTTTAAGTCTGTGTTGATGTTATGAATGACTCAAAAAGTTTTAATCACGGTCCAAGTGCCTCCAGCGAAGAATGCCTCTAAGCTCTTAAAAAATTCTGTTTGTTCTGTTATCTTTTAATAGAGAGCTACTGCTGCCTCTATTCACTACAGTTGAATTATTTAACAACAAAAGAGTCTGAATGTGTTGCAATAATAGAATCAAAAGTCCATCGCATGTATTGTTATGTTTTAATCAAGTGATTGAAATTTAATTACAGGCGGAAACAAGCAGCAGTGAATGGGCAGCTGCTTTTGTATCATTTCATGGTTGGTCCTTTATTAATGTCCTATTAAATTAAGATTTCAAATGTATTAAAGGGCCACTAAGGATTCATTCCATTGTAGATTAAGCACTTGATCATTTTTTTTAAACTAACTGATTAGTTTTTTACACCACACACTGTCAGGTGGGAAAGAATTATGTCTGTAAGCAAAATGTGACATCTTAGAAACACTGTTTTTGAGTGTTCCACAGCAGCAAAACACAAAGAGATTTGGTGTATAGATATGGAATAAAGAGCAAATCCTTAGATTTAAAAAGTTATTGTTTGACAATATTTGAGTGTATTTGGATACAAAGAATACACAAAAAAACTGGTTGATCTATTGACAAAATGTTGGCGAGAACAAGTCCATTTATTTATTTTAGATAACACTCTTTCCTGCTTGCTCTGCCGAGTCCTCGCAGCAGACAACTGTCCACCAATGAGTCTGGCCTTTTAAAAAGATGTTTTTCCTTGCCTCTGTTTCAGAGTGCTTATTTCATGATGGATAATGTTGGGTGTCTACAGAGTACAGTGTAGACCTTCTCTTTATGTTAAGTGTCATGAGATAAATTGTGTGTTAAATAACCTTCATTGACTTAAAAAACTGATAATTGTATTCTATAAAACAGACTCAAGTGTCCTTAAAGAAGATAAAGTGAAATTTTCTTAACTAAAAAATCCCCAGGTGCGGTCTGAGGATAATGTATGGTACAGAGAACTCCCTCTAGAGGACCTTAATGACCACTGGAGGAGATGACTACAAGCATAGATCCCAACCATAAATCATTGGTAATTTCAAAACCACTTGTGTTACATTATTCATGTGTTAGGACAGAGAGCCTTATCCCTGAAGACTTACGCCAAGGCCGACTCTGACTGTAATGCCTTTGTACATACATTTCTGTAAATAACAACCTACTTTGATACTTCCCCCACTTTCTGTCTGTATTAGATTTGCAACCATAGACCTTGGAGTTGCTTCTCTGTGCAGGCTTTTATCTCCTTGTTATTGTTGTTTTTTTGGGTGATTATGTGATAGCCTAATGTGTTGTATTTCCATCCAACTTTGTCTTTGGTGGTGTGCCCTGATGAGAGTTTCTGGACTGGGCCATGAGCCAATCAACCCTCTTCTGTTTAGCTTTTAATGAATGTTTTCTTTTGTCACGCCTCACCTTTCTCGTAAAATGTGTGTTCCCTGATGTTTAGTGCACCCCATTATTCAGCCCCTGAATTATTCAGTTTTGTCCACCCAGGAGGGGACTAGGAACCAGAAAAAACCATTGAAAAGTTACGGATGGCAGATGATCTGCAGAGTGGTTACACCAGGGGAGATCTCACAGTAAAGAATGGGTCGCCATTACCAGTGCCTCCATTGATATTTTTCAAACAGCATGGGACTTGTTTACTTTGTAAATGTTTGAGTTTGGTCACTGTTGGAATAGTGAACAACGGCAGTATCTCAGACTTGGTCGTTTTATTATGTTGCAAAGAGCTTTTTGAACTTTTGTAAACTCAACTTGAACATTCATTGTGATATTTAGTTTCTTTACTGTCATTATTCTTACACTCATTATTCTTAGACAGATCTCTACATGCCTTCCAAATGTACTGTGATATGGAGACAGGCGAATAGACTTTTTAAGCAAAGCAATCCTTGTTTTGAGCCTCCAGAGAAGCATCAATATGACTGCATTGTAGATCGATTTTATTTTATTAAAGAATATGGGATCTATGTCTGCAATTTCCTACAATGTTAGAGCTTGTTATTAAACACACAGTGAATCTCTGTTGACGTGGGTTGCAGCTTTTACATTGTTAGTTTAAAAGGGAAATACAATTAAAGTTCTGTTTTATGTAATGAGGAAATTAACTGACAACAGGGAAAATAAATGCTTGTGCATGATGGATGATTTGATCTAAATGAAAATGTGTTTTTTATTGGATTAACTGTTGTAGTTCTGCATAAATCCTGGCTTTTTTCTCTCTGCTGCTGTGACAGTGATGAATACGATAAAAACAGTTCTACAGCTATTTTGTACCAACTCTAACTTCCAGGTAATGCAAAAACTTGATGATGTGAAAAAACACACATTCAAAACATTTAAACCTCATTGAAACATTGTATACAGGGTGTCGAGGAAGATTAGTTTGAGCGTTTAAAAATGCTTGATTCAAAACCTAGTGTGCTCCAAAACCACAAACAGTACATTAGTTATTTGCTTGAATTTGCTTTAAATGTGGCATGCAAACATGTTGTATGTGGAGAAGCAAAGCAAAACTGTTCCAAATATCTTCATGCACACAAATATTTCTGGACCCGCATTTTATGAGATCCTTTAAGATATTACTTAAATCTTACTTAAAGTGTCCAATGGTTTTTGTTGATCTACTTTAACTCCGTTCATCAGGACATGCTGATTTGAGATACTCCATCACCATGGTAACTCCTTTGAAGCGGTCCTGCAGTTTTGAGTATACAAGCCTCTGCCATTCCTACAGTGTGCAAAGCCCTCCAGACGCCATAACTTAAACAGAGTGCAGCAGTGGGTGCATGTTGATGAACTCTTTCTCAGGCTTCAGGGATGGTCACGCTCACTGGTCCAGTTTATTACACCTGCTTTAGACGTGATAAAAAGCTCCGTGACGCAGCTGGAAGCAACATCAAACAGCTCACACATCTTCCATGCGGCTGAAACGGTCACCGTTTGTTTCACTTTGTTAGTCCCTTTGGATGATGAAAAGGTCCTATGGGGTTAACTTTAGGGGAACCACTGAGATTCAAAGTGTCAAAGTGAATAAAAATGATCCTGACTCAGCGGCGTGATATTGAAAGTTGATGCATGGGTGTTTTATGCTATCTCAGTGTGGGTTTACAGCCGTGTCTGCTTGGCTTTATCGTCCCCTCAAGGGAAAATCAGCCCGTCAGACAAACATAAACGGAGAAATAACAGCAGCAGACCACCAGTGATATTGTGCCTAAGGTTTAGGGAACAATCAACAATCTTGTTCTCATAGAAGTTATCATTTGTAATATTTATGTTGCAATTGTTATGACAGAAGCAGGAGTGGTGGAGTAGAAATAGTAGTCCTGGTAGTAGGACCTGAAGAAAGTCTGATCTTATGACAGTCTCACGGTATATTGACTATCCTTCAGTTTAAGAGTTAAGTTAATGGGCTTCTCACTTCTTCATTAAGTCTTTGTAATGCAATGCTTGTTGGTACAATTTGCATGCTTGTCTTGATATATCTGCTTATGTATTTAGTTTACTGGAGTAAATCTGCCCACTCATTAAAGTGTAGCTGCTTCATTGCTTGCAGTGTAGTAGTAAATCAGTCAGCTATCTTGCAGACTGTACAAGTGAAATGTTATTTTGGCCCCAAGCCAACATAAAACGGAAACATCTTCTGCAGGAACTCCCAGACTTTACAGTATCTGTCCATTTAAATTATACCAATGAGCTATAAGGTTGCTAGAAGCAGAAGAGCCTGAATAAGGTAACAACAAAGTAAAGACAAATCTTTAATCAGATCTTATGGACACTGTTAAAACAGCGTCATACCAATTACTCCCAAGCTAACACAAACCACCTCAACAGACTCAATATGTTAGCACACAGAGCTGAAACGTAAGAATTGTTAAGTGAAGCAGTATCTTTGGATCAGCAAAAGAAAGCTTTCAGGTTGCAAACAGAACATGAAGACAATCGCTCTCAGCTCAAAGCAGCTTGACAGTGATTTCATGCTCACTAGCAAACTTAAGTTAAAGTTTGATAAGAGACTAGACAACTATAACGCCAGGATATGGAAAGAATTAACCTCAAGCTCAAACATTGTGACTACTTTCACCTTCAAATTCTACTCAAAGCTGGCGTGAAGCAAAACCAGGAATAAAAACAGGGTTTTTGGTAACATGCTACACCAGTGACATTTAAAGGCCATGAATTCAATCACAGGTGTTTTCACTTCCAGCTTAATAGACCTCTGCTGAGGTTAAATTAAAGGGCCGCTCTACAGTTGGCATTAATGCTCTATGAGAATTATAAAGTTGTTAATAGACAATGAGTATCCAAAAAGCCTATAGGTGCTGGACACCAACGAGTTTAATGCAACTTCAAAGAACAATATCTATTGTATGTTTGTAGAGATTTGAATACTCTTCCACCACTGAGTACAATATTTGTGACAACAGTGGTCATTTCAAGAATTAGATACATTTATGACCTCACTCAGCCTGCAGGGATTCCAAAACGTCTCACCGATCGCATAAATAATGGAGTGAACACTGGAATGAAACCAACTAATCGAAAATGCTGACACTCAATGGAAACCATACAAGTGAAATAATTGGCTATCCCTGCTCTAACTCCTTGACAGGTTACCCCTGGGGTGCATATAAAGCTGTTGTGCAACTCCATTGATAGGACCAGGACAAAACCAGATCAATAACTGAGAAGCTGTGTTTGTGCCACTGATTATAAAACTTATTACATCAGAATCCTTTACATTGCAACAGATGTATACACAGGGCCCTCTTTGTACTGTATAATTGCACTAGTTTTATCGCTCCACTGTTGAATGAAAGCAACCATAAATACGTCATTGCTTGTACTCAAACACAGGCACACACAATCAATCAAACAAATATATCTCTGCGCTATGAACTGCCTTTGATTTCAAATTCAAATCTAATACCTGTTCAACACCAGCTGTGCTCCACAGCAGACTTCAGTTTTCTTTGACTTCAAACACCGTTTGCAACAAAGGCCCTGTAGCGCAAAAAGGTTTATTTTTTGACATTCATGGGTTAAAATTAAAAGAAAAAAAGTCAGTCCAAAGACAGTCTTAAAATGCTCCATGTCGTCAGTCTGTGATGTTCACTGCAGTTGTCATTCACCTTCTTGTACTGATTTCAAACAAAGCACAAAGGTCTTGTGATTGAAGGAGCTACGGGGGATGGGTTTTTACAGACCTTTGATTTTGATGCAACGCACAATAACCAATAACACTAATAAATATTTATATTACATAAGAAAGAGATTCACTTACTTCTGTATAGAATTTAAATAAAGATTACTACATTTACAACACAACTTTACAATGTGTCTTGTAGTGCATACATAATTTCACATGTCAATAAAAATTACAAATGCATAAAAAAAGAAAGAAAAACCGTGATCTAAAATCTAAGTCACCACAAAAAACTATATGTGGATTTAAAAAACAAAGTGAGCAAAAGGCTATTATAGCACTGACTAGATTTAGACAAGCGTACACAACGCAGCTGCCTGCTAGCTGTAGCCAACATTAGCCCCAATGCACACAGCATATACAGAAGTAGATTACATTCAGCTCAGTATGCAAACTTACTGTTTTATTGAAGCTCTTTCAGGCAGTCCTCTTGCTATTCCTCCTCATCATCTTTATTATGCTCCATGTAAGGCAACACAATGTTTCGACCAATTTAGCATCCTTAATGACAAAATCAGCCGTAAGTGATTGTTACAATCAGCATCCTCCACTCAGCCTGGTACCTGTTGGTAATAAAAGGAAAGTGGTCCATAATTAGCAGATTAGAATTAACCTTTTGTATTCCTCTGAAACAATACGACTATTTCAGTAACTGACCAGACACGGTCACATTTATGTTTCCCCCACAACGCAATAGGACTAGATCCTTAAGTATGTACTAATTCAAACTTTGAATCATGAATCCAGGATGGTTTTGAATAGAAAATAAGATTCTGAATCGAATCATGACCCCAAGAATTGAAATCAAATCGTATCGTTAGACACCCGAAGATTCACAGCCCTAACAGTGTTTATTCCATAAATTATTCCATCACAAAATCAGGGGGGCTTATGGAGGTCCAGCCTTTTTTAAGGAGGGGCTTCAGACCCTGGATGGTCCCTCTTTAATGTTTACAGATTTCACCCTGACAAGCTTTATCTACTTCTGCTAAAGATATTTAGTCTGTGCATGCAGAGGAATGGCTTTTTGAAAACCAACAGCACAGAGGCGTGAAAAGAAGATTTTATATTTAGAGTGAATAAATAAATACGAGAGCTGTGACATTTACTTAAAAGCAACATCTCATATAGTTGTGTTCTATTTTAACTAAACTGGGTTCTGACAACGGTGAAGAGAAATTGTAGGTCTCTCCATCTCTGTAACAATACATTTATCTTTTTTTATTTGCTTTTATTCACAGAAGGTATCATCTGAAAAGAGACCTTTCACCATTGATGATAAGGCATTGACTATCGAATCGTTTGAAAAAGTGCTCAGATGAATGAGGTTATTTACATCTACATGTCACGAGGCAAACTCCACGATTAACTAATGCTATATTAACAAAGCTCCGCAAAAAGCCACAAAAAACAACATGTGTTGAGTATATATTTTTTCACTATAAATATGAACTTTGAAAATCGACTTTAAGTTATTGTTGTGAAATCAACCAAGTTCAGAGGCAAATGTCATCATCATAGTAAGAATGTAAACAAGATACAGTTTTAAAATACATGATAACGGGAGAGAAAACATCAACAAATCTGAAAAAGGAAACAAGAGGCGGATCAGTGATATCAATAAGCAGAATAGTCGTACAAAAAGATATTAAACTGTGGACAAAAAGCTTAGGGAGGTTTAATACTGCTGTTTCAAATCCACAAATCTGTCTCTTGTGTTTGGGAAAAACAGGTTCATATTTCTAAAAGTAACAAAATGGTCTCTGAAAGCCAATATAAAAAAAATCTCTATGTTATCGGCCCTACAACTAAAAGGTTGCTGTTTGGCACTGTGAAAAAGTCTGCAGTTTACACTCCTCTATATACTGTGCAGTTCTTCTCAGATAGAGGAACACATTGTATAGAGTTAATAATTAATAAATCAGTATTGAACTGTATGTTCAGTGCTGCTGTTGAACCAGATACAATCCCTCACAGAATTGAAGGACCAGGAAAACAACGTTGATAGTTGTTTACAGAATTTCAAAGTGGAGCTGGGTATCACACCTCAACACATTTCAAAATGTGTTTTTAATGTGTTCATAGTACCAAATGCTGCTACGGCCATGGCCCACAATGACGATTAGACTATATAATGAAACAGCCTGTGATAATTGATACATTGCAATGTTATCATGACACGTCTCAATATCTGTTTAAATGTACAATATGTAAAATTGTATGACAATATTTACATTAAAATATCTATAAAAATTGACTAAACCTATGTTAAATATACATTTTTTTCTTGAGTACTTACATTACCTCAAATATTTCCAACAGTTATCAAAGCCACAGAAATCCGTAATTTTAGAATTGTAACAGGATGTGTCTTGGTGAGGCGGCCACCATGATGAGCCGCCATGACAGACAGAATGTTTATCGTTGCCGTGGAAACACCGGATGTTACGTCGGAGACAGGTAAATATGAAGGGGGAGCTGCTACTGAACGCTGCCTGTTGCTGTATGTGCTGCTGTGATTAAAACGTCTTGTAAATTACACTTGGACACATCGTCGGTACACATATTCTCTTCCTCAGGTTTGATCCGCCCGTTCATCTTGGGGGCAGCGGGGTAGCAGGAAGAACTCCTATGATACCCCGCTAGCCTCGACGTCATCTTTTGTTATTGTAGTATTGATTGAGAGCCCCCTGGCTGCAGAATCTACCTATTATATCTTTAACTGAAGAATATTAAATGCCCCTAAAAAGGTAAAGCAAAGGATTGAAGGATTTATTTTCTGCACTTTGGTTCACTTTCAACTCTTATCATGCTTCTGCCTTTTACTTCTTTTCCCCGCTTACCATCATTATCTTGCTGTCTCCTTTCTAACGTTTCTCCCGCTGTCAGCTTCTTCTTTGGCCAATTAACCTGCAATCATAATAATAATAATAACATTATTTATATAGCACCTTTTAAAAACACAGGTTTACAAAGTGCTTTGACAAACAGCAAAAACAAGAACTAAGTAAACTAAACCAAGCACAGAAGAACATAAACAACAGCAAGAACATAACAAATGCAAAATACTAAAAATAATTAAATACAATTCAACAGAAAAGAACCCATAGTGCACGATACCCAACAGACATATATAACCCGACCATCACAAGAACCATCATAAGAACCCAGGCAAAACAAGAACCCAACAACACGAGCTGAGACCAAGAGGACCAAAGATTTAAAAAGATGTAAGAAACTAAAAGAGCTAAAAGCAAATAAAAAGAAGTGGTTAAAGGATAAAAAAAACCTATAATATTAATACAAATAAAAAGTAAATATAAATATAAAACATAAATAAACAAAGTAAGATAAGAAATTACCAAGTTAAAACATAAGAGGAGTTAAGATATGAGTATAAATAAAGAGCATAAATAAAAGGAGAGATAAAAATAGTAAAACCAGTAAGAAAAGACATTAAGAAGACGACATCACATAAAAGCAAGTCTGTAAAAGTACGTTTTAAGAAGGGATTTAAAAGAATTGAGTCTTATCTCCTCAGGGAGGTCGTTCCAAAGTCGAGGGGCCCTGACGGAAAAGGCCCGGTCACCTTTAGTTTTAAGTCTCGACTTTGGAACGACCAGGAGGCCCCCACCTGAGGATCTAAGACTGCGGGCTGGCTCGTATGGTGTCAGTAGCTCGGTTATATAGCTTGGAGCCAGCCCCGTCTGTGCTTTAAAAGTAATGAGTAAAATCTTAAAATCGATTCTAAAACTTACAGGAAGCCAATGTAATGAAGCTAAAATTGGAGTGATGTGATGTCGTCTGTTACAACCAGTAAGAAGCCTAGCTGCTGCATTTTGGACTTGCTGGCGGCGAGACAGTGACTTATTTGTGAATCATGTTACCCTCAGACACATTTAAGCGCTATAGTGAGGAATCATTAAGTAGTGACGGGGTGGGTGGAATTGGCAAGGACAACTGCTTTATATTTCAAATCAAAATATTGATATTTGTCAAGAGCGATTTGTGTCTTGTATCACACGGGTCACTCTTAGTTGGGAATAAGGTTTTTTTTTTTTAGTTAACAATGTTCATAAAGCAACATGTTGAATATTTTGGCTCTTTATTTGGTAAAAGGATTTGAAATGTTTTCCTACCTTCACCTTTCCACCTACTTTTAGTATAGCATGACCACTTTTTTACTCAGTCCCTTCTGTTACTCTACTGTACTATTAAATAACACAACTACCATAAGAAAAAAAAGGCATGGAGAACCATTTGGACTTTGACCTGCTGCAACTCCATCATAACCAGTGCCTTATCTCAGAGAGCATGTACATGCGTCTCCTCCTGCCAGGGTCATTAGTGCTCTCACCTCTACATGATGTTACATATCAGGTCAGGGCAGCAGGAGGTGTTTCCTCTGCTACCCAGCCTCTGAGGTTTGAACGAGGTAGATGTCACAAGGCAGCTGTGGAGGTGATTTCCTATCCGCTTGTGTTCTTTGGGACAAGTCAAGGTGAGGTAATGCTGCTGTAAAAAGAAAGTCATGAAGAGCTATGGGAAGACCTCATCCACTAACCCAAAGGGCGCCGGAGCGGTTCATATGAATCATGGCTGCTGTTACATTTACAACAGCAGATGTAGCAGCAGCCATGTATTTAGTTCTGATACTTGTTAATTCAGGGATGGAAGTTAAAGTCAGATTTATATTTCAGTTGTCTCATACATGGCTCAATTACGAACACCATCCAATGCTCTGGCTCTCTAACATGCACACTTAGCGTCAAACATAAGCTAACTAGCGTCTTTAACCATATCAAAAGTTCCCTGGCATCAGGAGGTCCACAGCTTTTTCCTGCCAGTGTTTCTCTTGTTTCTATCTTTCCTGATAACAGGGGGAGGAGTTATCAAACAGACATGCCTGCAGTTGCCATGGTGCTTCCAAAAGCTGTCTGACGGTTTGTGCAGGGGCAAACAAGAAAAAAAAACCTGAGGTCGGGGGAATTGGCATTGGAAACATGCCAGAAATTCTGCCATCTGGTAGCAGCTGAGATAGCAGGTAAAAGCTGTGCAATCAACCTGAAATTTGGCCCGATTTAAATATCAGTCATGCGAAGATTTGGTCTAAATCATCCTGAAATTGCACAGTGTATCCTGGCTTTAGCTAAGCTAGTATTTTAGCTAGCGTAGGGATCAAATCATGACTTTGGCACAGAATGAAATGTATCAACAACTCTAAGATGGATTGTCATTAAATGGGGTTAAGCTCCCTCTGATTTGTATCGATCTCTTTCTACACCTTACGTTGACCAATGCTTAAATGTATTCCCAAATACCTTCCTCAGCTGGAAGATTTTTTGGTTCTAACTAGCATTTAACTTTAGTGAGATGTTTTTGGATTTATGTTAATGTTGCACATATTTACTCTCATGACTGAAGACTCTTAAGCTTGTCTAAAAATACACTTAACTATTTTTTAAAGTAATTTTCTGTTCTTTATTTAGTTACAATTTATTCACAACTATTACGGCACCATTAGCAGACTATAGGAGATTACATTTGTTTAAACCTTTTCAGAATATCCTCATATCTGCCTACATTGCCTATGTAGTTTGTTTGTTTCTAAGAAAGTGTTACCTAATGTTCAGAGGTTTTTCATGCTTATCTGAATAAGAACCTGCCCTCATAAGAAGAATCTGTTTTTCTGCTGTGCAAAACACCTCTTTTCATCCTGTTAGCTGTGTTTGAAATTGAAATGCAGCTTTCCCATTGAGAAAATGTCTTGTGGTAAATTCTGTTGACATGCATCATTTCTCCTGAGATCGAGGATCTATTTCAGCTGTCACTCTCTCTCACATCACTGTATTCTCTTCTTGGCTCTGTTCCACTGTTGTCAGCCTGAACATTAAAAAATTGTGGAATAATTTGAAAAGGAGAGGGCTGAGTATTCACTTGTGAACAGAGCATGACTGTGATCACTCATGCGGTAAAACAAACTACAAGCCTCACACATTATAAGTGCAGACGTACAACTCACGAGACCAGCTGGAATCCCATTTTAAGCATGATAGCTCCACTTTTTCCACATCATTACTGTTCTAGCTTAAGCAGTCAAGACATTTAAGCTTGTCAGGATATCAAACTGCAGCACCCCTGTCTGAATACATTTCAAGCATGAGAAATTTTTATTTCGTTCAGACTTGAGAACTGCAATTAGATAAACACCGCTAGCTAATCAGGTTGCTAAAATGCACCCACGTCAGGGCAATGTTAATATGAGAGACCAATTGAGATAATCGACAAACAGACAAGACATTTGTTTGGGGAGTCTTGAAATATCTGTGACATGGGAGCGTGAAGTTTGAATGCTGCAGATAACGATGAGGAATCGCAGAGACGGTAATTATGAATCATTTAAATTGCAATCTGGGTAAGACCCTGATGTTGCAGAGGAGCACATGAGAGTGAAGCTTTGCAGGAGGAAGCAAACTCAACTATGCCACCTCTGCAGCAAATCTATGTAAATAAGCATAATAATATTACATCAGCCACATACAGCGTGATACTGAATTCAGATAAGTAACTCTTAAATTACTGAATATATATTTATAGTATTATATTTGACTATTTAACGATTACATTTTTTAACAGCAATTAATTGCTAAATTATGAAGAAAAAATAAATAGAATGCAATTTATGTGATTAAAAAAATGAATGCATTAATTTCAGACCTTAATTTATTGCGATTAACTAGATAACAGCTTACAGCCCTGATTACAACACATTAGTACATTTAAAAAGTAGGTCATGTGTAAACTTTTTAACCACTTACACAGTTATTGGTAACTTCCTAGTTAGTGTATGAGACCGATGTAAGGAGGCTGTAGCTCTCCAAGCAGGCTGCCCGGGTTTGAATCCAACCTGTGGCTCCTTTTACACATGTCATCACCAACTCTCTCTCTCTCTCTCTCTCTCTCGCTCTGATTTCAGACTCTATCCACTGTCCTATCTCTACAACAAAGGCACATAAAGTCATGTCTTGAATTATTCAAACAGAACATGTTGTTTTTGGTAATGTTCTGTTGAAAGTCACATATCATATTTCACACACTAAACCGTATAGTTAATGGTAAATGTGGGCTGGACATGTTGGGTTGTAACCGGGCATTAAAAGGTTTAAAACTTTACTCCCATATCCAGTGACTTTCAGTGGAATCCCAAACATACTTCACATAAAGCTGACAGACTTCTGCTCAGTAGGAGTTGGACAGCCAGGTGTGTTGTTCTCTTCATTCCTTTGTTTCTCCAGCTTCAAAGGTTTTTATTTTATTTTTTATCTGTTTCAAGATATCTTTTAGATCTCCACTTGTTCCTGGTTTGTTCAATTTCTGTATGAGTGTCTTTGGGGTTACAGATTGAAAAAGATTTGATGTGAACATCAAAGTAAGGTAACATAGCTGAGCTGAGTCACCTATCAGACCTTTGTCTTCTTTCTGTTTCTGGTGGATCCGGTACGACAGCCCCAGTCGAGGGATTTAAGTTTTATACTTGAAATCCAAAGAGGGCTTATGGCAGAGGTTAAAAACCATCTCACAGGAATGTCAAACATGTTAAATCACAGGTGACCACAACAGACAGAACAGGCCATTGATACTGACAGTCCCAGAGATTGACTAGTAGCTGAAAAATCTAAATGGATGTAGAGTTTGAATGTGTGGGCTGTTGGGTAATAGTGGTTTAGGAGTTATTACCAGATGGAAATTAGCATTGGCAAATTTGTCCAGCCTATTTCCTCCAATTCATATTTCTTTCAAAAAGTGTAATTATTCTGGAAAAGGACATCCACCATCACTGCGAATTGGAAGCTGAATCAGTTTCTTAAGAGCTGAAAGTTTTGGAGTACACAGGGCCTGAATTTGAGTATGGGTTTGCTGGAATCGAGCACCAAACATTAATTTCCTGCAAGTCCGGCTCTCATAATGTGGGACAATCCTCCATTAAATTGACCATGATGTTTACAATGCTTCTGTATTTCACTCAGCAAACATTGGCATGGTTGAGTACAGGACAGAGATGCTGCATCAAAATAAAAGACTTCAGCCTGTATCATTCACAGCTCACTTTTTCTCCCTCTCCTCAGCACACACATACACATGCATTTGGGGGGGGGGGGGGGGTGTGTGCCATGAATTGCGGAGGCGACTGTCTGACAACGGAGTGTTACCCAAACAAATTATGACTGGGCGGCCCGCCAAGATACATTTACAGCTGCCCAAGTGTAGTTCATTCATTTAAGCATTTCTATTTTCTTTACCTGCATAAGATCCCCATCGGCGATCGATACACCAGTGGACAATCTTCCCTCGCTCTGTACTCCTCGCAGACGTGTTGCCAGTGGCAGCTGACACTGACAGCTGATGCTCTGCATCCTGCACTGTTTGGATTGCTTTGATACACTACACGTTATTACACGAGGCTCGTCCACAAGCGGATCACAACAAAAGTCATGAAGAGGAAGTGATGAAGAGCTATGGGCAGGCTGAACCCGTAAACAGATTTTATGAGCGGTTATTTAGGAAATTTTAGGCCTACTGCAGCTGACTGAAGTTCAGACAATAGAAACAAGGGACCTCTGGTCACATGCATTAACATAATGAGCTTCTGATGGTCTTGTTTGCATTTGTAGTTCACATGGAGGCACAAGCTTAATTTTCAGTCCGTTTGGTAACCTGAAAAAAAAAAACTCCCAGTTTTGTAAGTTTCTGAATTAAATCTATTAAATTTAATCAAAATTTTTGATTAAATCAAGACCAGATGAACATCATATTCACACATTTTAGCTGTCACCGAGACCATAACATACTGTCTGTTCTCCCATGAGCCTCCATTGATGAATAAATGGTTGAATCACAGAGATATAAGTACAGCAATTACATGTATTACATAATGTACTTGATACTATTGTAAAGAGTTGGATTTTCCTAATTTCTCGTAATTTCAACACACTTTATACAACAGTTTTAAAGTGACTGATGTAAAAAAAACATTCACACAAATCTTATATTTTCTTTCTGTATTTTTGTGTTTCATTCTGTTTACGTAAGAATGTTCTTTTGTGCATTGTGTACAACATATTTCATGTGATAAATTCTATCACAGACTTTTCAGGTTTCAACTAACTCAAACTTAAACCGATCTAGTGATATTAGATGCTAAGAGCTGCTGCTATTACTGACGTAGTATAAAAAACAATAAAGTCTGCTTGGGGTGTTGTTTGGGGGCAAAAGAGGATGCAGACAAGGTGGAACTGACTTTGTTTTTAGCCGCAGGCAAAAGCTTGTAAGACTTTTTCAGTCCTGCATCAAAATATTTTTTGGTGCTTCAACATCAGGAACAGGCCATGAAAAGACAAAATAAACTTAAATTAAGTCAAACCACAGTGGGAGCTGAAAAAAAAAAGCTCTGATCTTGGTTTATTGTCCAACACCTCGTCTAAAATCCTTCAGCTCACTACCACCTTGATTAAAGTTGTTCAAGTATCATCTGTTATAGCCAAGATTCTGCTAGTCCACTGCATTCCCCCCTTTAGTGACATTGATTGTCCATTTGCATGGTTGGCCAAGTGTTAATCAGGAACCAATTAGAAGCAGAGGATTGGAAATTCTGATTGATTTGCCTTTGCTGGGATTGTAATTGATTATACCGAGAAAAGGACTAAGATTACTCATTTGAAGGGGAGTGTCTCAAAACTTAAATTATTTAGGTATGTTATTGCTTTGCCCCAGGACAGAATTAGAAGTCAGAGACAAAGGCATTGAATTTGTGACTGAATGGCGCCATTCATTATCCAAGGAGCACAGCTGGATTTCACATCCCACTTGACAAATGTAAGGGTTAGTTCTTGAGTTTTAAGCTTTAGGAGAGTTCTCTAAGTTCACAGGTATTGACCGATCCCTCCTGAGGCACAGGAATAACATGTGGACTCTTCAGAAGGATGGCATGTCCCCATAACTCCTTTTCGAATAGCAGTGCAGAGCTTCTGAGGATTTGAGCCAAGCAGGAGTAAAGGGCAGCCAGTCAGACTGGAGTATAATGTGTCTGCAGTGGAGATTATGCCTTTAAAAAACTTTGACTTTGGTCAAAATTGGGCATGAGTCTGGGGAAAGTAATCTGGGCTCCCTCGGAGGAAGGATAAAACGAAAGTATTTGACGAAACCAGCCCTTTCCAATAAGCATGGCCGCCCTATGTGAGGAAGGCAGGAACCCTGTAAAACATTAAAGTTCATTCACAAAATACAGAGACGCCTGGGTGACCAAATTACACACATTTAAAACGAAGCATGTATCAAACATTTTGATACAACCTTGATTTGCCTGTGCAGAGCCTCATAGTGATGAACTTCAGACGTCAATGCTGCAATTTGAGCTATGAATCAATAATGTTAGATCCTCTTTTTTTAGAATCGCTGGCGTCATTGTAGGACTTGAAGTAGGGCATGTTCTATGCAGTTTGGCATCTTGTCGGGAAATAGTCCAAAAGTTCAAAAGAATATCTTAAATCTTTTTTTGCTTTTTTGTGAGACTGTTCTTTTTACTGTATCTCCGATTCAGCCTTCCTCATTCATTTACGACACAGGAAATGGATCTCCACTGTTTTGAGGAAAGGAAGAAAATTGAGCCATTTTTCCGCTCATTATTTCTCTTCCTCTGGAATCACTTTCTGGTGTTTCTTTCAAACAAGATGTCCTGCGCTGTCACAGATCTTTTTCTTTGCCTACTATACACTGTCAGCACTATCTAAAGCCCACGAGTCATACATTATAACCACTTCATCTACCCCACCGTGTATTTGCTTTTACATATTCTACCCTTCATTGCCTTATGGCTCGTCCTCTCCCTCTATTCCCCCGTTTACATTTTCCTGAAACCAACTCTTCCCTACCTTCATCTCTCGTCTCCTTATAAAACCCACATCTCTCTGTCTCGCCTCTCCTCTCCATATACATCTCTTATCTCTCCTTGTATCCCTGCCATATAAATAATTGATGGCCCATCTTTGACTCGACTGGTGTAGTTAAAGGGCGACCAAAGTCCCGAGGACAACATCAATAGTGAGTTAAAAGTACAGCTGAGGCTTACGCAGAGTCTGCTTGACGCACTTTCACGGGAGTCACTCTTTACTAATGACCTACTTAGATTCTAAATAAAAGTATTCTTTTTCTTTTTTATTTGACAACTTCAGAAGACTTTGGGCTTTATGCAGACCTTGCAAATGGGACTTAAGGGTTCCCTATGCTGGATTCTTACATCACTTTGTAGATAGCTTGCTGGCTGCCGAGAGTCAGTATTGAGACATCATGCAGCGGTGTCTCCAGCATGAGTCTGTTTTGAAAGCAGATCGGCACTTCTTTATTGTTGCACCCAGTGTCATTTGTCATTCATAATTCTCTTTTATCTCCGTCTCGTTGAGGCATCCAAACTATGATGTAATTATGTTTGCAGCTCCCAATACAACATCTAATTTTGACTGAGCAATGTGATTGGCAGAGAGGAAGCCCACCTGTGATGTTATGCAGCAAACAACCGGCTGTGCAAGAAGTGGAATGATTACTGTGATACACATGAACTTGGCTCAAAATGACTTTGGAGAACATAAAAGCTCCACTTACTAAGAGTTTTGACAACACTGCATCAAAGTACTCAAAGAAAGGTTCATTCAAATTAAAAGACTTAGAGGGAAATATCCCATCAGGAGGCCTTTTAGCTTCTTTTAGCTCATCGTTTCAGTGCAACAGCACGTCTACCGTATGGTTCAATCTCACAGCTCTTATCAACCCTTTTCCAGCAGCAACAAATAGTTTTTTTAGGAGATAATCTCTAATTATATGCCACCTGCTGACCATCCAACACAAAGGTAAACAATCGTCTAAAAACATCTAGCAGCTAAAATCAGAAATCTTTTCCTGAAGAGTTGGTTGTGGTGGGGAAAGTAATGCAAATTATTTACAGATATTCTATTCATGAAGTCTATTATATTACTTTTGGCTAAAAGTTTTTATATTTATTGAGGAGACTCTCAACAGACCACTAGATTTAAAAGCATAGCACATCATACTTGGAAAACCTCCAGCTGTGGTTGTAGCTAGTTTGGTAAATCTGTGAGCTCATGTTTATTTTCATAAATATGGTCCACCTCTGGTTCCGACAGATTTCCCATTAATTATTTCAGATTGGGCAGGATTTATATGAAGACTGAGAAGACTAGCAGAGTACACGTGTTTTTGTAAACAACTAGAGGGCTGCATCTGAATCTGGGAAAAGTATTAAAGGGAGCAGAATGTATGTCATGTTATTGAAACAATTCATTTTAAATCAATTCTTCAATGGCAAAGGTCTGAGTATTATGTTGAACTGGAGGCAATATAAAATGGATCTTAGAACCAGCTACATATCCTTGGAGCCTATAACTTCATCACACATGCTCTGATTGGTTGTAGCTTCCAGGGGCAAATGGTCTGCACTTGTTAACATCCCATGGGGAACTGCAAGTGCTTTTGTGAACTGGTATTACCATGAAAAGGTAGGTCCCAGCATAAGAGGGAAAAGCAAGGCCATTCATCTGACAAGGAAGCATTGAATTTATCTTGATCAATGTGAAAGAATGGGAAATGCACAGCAAGAAACCAAATTAATCCAAACATGTTTCAATCTGCATTTTTTTACCAAATACTTCATCACATCAGGTTTTAAAACAGCAGCAGTACAATAAAGGTACTTTACTTTTGAAGAGGTTAAACGTTTTTTCTTTGATTGTCTTTGTTGCACATGGCAACAGCTACAGGCCAAATAATAATAATAATAATAATAATAATAATAATAATAAAATAATAATAATAATAATAATAAAATAATAAGAGTTCAGAAGTTCATGATAGTGTGTAATTGAATCATAAATGGCATTGTAGGGAAATGACAAGGCTGCTGAATAAGCCAGGAACATTTGTTTGTAAAGTCCATCTCAAGCTGTCATGTTTCTCTGTTCTCTTTTTTGAGGGAGAAAAAAAAAATCAATGCAGGGATACAAGTCTCATACTGGCATTCTGGGATTTAATATTACATCACCACACCCCCATAAAATTGTGCCTGACAGTTTTATTGAGCACATTTTCACAGTGTTGTTATTTTGAGTGAAAATATTAAGCTGGCAATGTTTTTTTTTTTTTTGCATTAAATATGTTCCATTGTTAAATCGCATTTATAAGAACATAAGCAAAAACAACAGACAGTTTTGTGATATGACTTAGGAGAAATTGGTTTGTATTTGTTTTTCAGTCTTGTTTCTTGAATACTTCAATACCAATATTTATTCTCAATGTGACTTTGTTGTCTTTAGCTCTTTGCCTGGTTGATATCTTTTCAGTGGAATTAGTGTAAAGTGTGTATGCTAATGCAGTGTAATTAAATTAAACGGTGTATAAGCTGAACACAGTTTATATTGCCTCAGGATGTACAGCACATTTTACCCCAAAGCCACAAGTTTAACAAAACCGCCTCTCTCTACTATTTGGAACCGCAGGCATTTTAATGACCTTTAATGAAGGTTAAAAAAAAGGCCTTTAATATAACTACTGGCAGGTACACACAACCTTTAAGAACCGCAAGTCAAAGCAAACATAACACTTATTGACACATCTCAATTACTATTTTCTTCATATGATTTACAGGAAAGAAAGCGAAACAGCTAAAATAAGCAGTGACTTAAATGATGTTAAATCATCTGGCTTATAGGGGGATACAAAGTGTACTGTGCTCATCACATTGTGCGAACATCGAAAAGCTAATAACAGCCACTATTAAAACTCCTCATGTAAATATTAAATAATGGAGACTGGCCTCAAAAAAAACTGGATATCACACTCTAAGTAATCTATCTAACGTTTCATTAATATTACATATTCATAGTTATTCAACAACCTTTTTTGGCTGGAGAAACATTAGGGACCTGTGTCCACTGACAGCGCTTGTTTGAACTGGCAGTCCCAGCGACCTCAGCTTCATGGCACTTCTCTCAGGTGCTCATTGTTGCTAGGCTGAAAATGTAACTTCTGCTTCCAGAGTAGAAAGTAAGGTCGGTGTTAATAGCATTCTGTGTGCTTAATATTTTCCTTTATTCAAGATAATATCACCAAGAAAAGATGAAAACAATGTTAAGGAATCATGTCAAATGGCGTCAGCAGCAGCTCTTGACCTGGGAATGGTTCCCCTACCTGACAGTGAGGGTGTTATTACGCACCAAACATTCCAACTCTGTGCTTTACACAGACAGTGAGACATTATTGTCCTGTCTCGAGCAGTCTTTGTAAAAGGGCTTTTTTTGACAGTATTAAAGGATAGCAGGGAGCACAATATAGTTCAATCAGGAGAGACTTAATTGAGAATGAACAATTAAATATGCTCAACTATTGAAGCTGGGATATTTTTTCTAATCAAAGAGTTCATATCTGATCAACTATTTTGTGTTTTATTTATTGAATATTTTGAACTGAAATCAAAGCATCGCTTGAAATGAAAATGCCACATTTTAGTTTTAAAGTAGAAATTAACTTCTCTAAAACAGTAGAAAATAAATAACTTGCATTTGTTGCAAACAGTTTATCCGCAATGTTTACACCTGACATATTTTTGTTCGGTGTCGCCTTCCCTGAAGACAAAATGTGTCCAAACGACGGACATTGCTTCCATGTTGCGGATTAGACATGTCGTCACATGACTCTGCCCTGAAAATAATCAAAATAATCGACATGGGCAAGATTTCATCGATTAGAGGTTCTGAATGTCAGTTTAGATTAATTTCCCAGCCCTAGTGTGAGTCCTGTGTGAACCCAAAATACTGCAACAAGATTGCCCCAAAGAAAATGCAATAGGCCAAAGAGTCAAACTGTCACTGTCAAGTTCAATCCTAACCTCAATTAAGTGCATGACATCACTGTATACAAACTGTAGCTCAAGTGTATTATGCATTAAACCATTTACACATTTAAACATAACTATAGCATACTTTTTCAGCTAAAACAGGATTTTCTTTTGAACATACAGTAAGCAACTATTTTTGTGACTCTACCCAACCAAACCTTTCCTTTGCAGAATTTCAACTGCATATTTAATGTGTATATCGAAGACCAACATTTGTAACACGATTTGATTTCTGTCAAATTAAAGGCAGTAGTTGAGGGAACCATCTCTGGCATTGTATCAGACGCTAACAACCAAAGACTGATTTGTTCGGGTTGACGGACTTGTTGAAATTATAAATTGTGATGTATCCTGTGATGTTTTGTTTGTCAATGTAGAGAAATAAAAGATATACAACACTTAGTATTTCCTATAGCTTCTAGGTTGCAGAAGAAAGAGCTGAAGTTGACTATCTAAATATTTTTTAAATCCTTAATTAAAAAAAAAAAAATCAACGTTTGCTTGTTAGTCTTTTTCCTTTCTTCCCATAGCAAGCTCAGAGTTTGTTTTTTTAATAACCACCTCTAGCGGTCTTAAAATGGAATTGTGTGAAATCTTTGGCAGAACGTCTCTTGCATCAACACGTTGCGTCTATTTCGTAACATTTACTCTGGAGCAATGTTGTGTGTTTTCAAATCTGAGCGTAGTGGAGAACGTGATTCATCATCTGTTGCATTGCCTTCTTACACTCAAATGTCTCATGGAAATGTCTGATTACTGAGTGTAAGTGTTTTTGGAAGGCTTTGCAAGGTAACATGTTATCATGCTCTTCCCTTTGATGTATTTAATATATCAAGGATGCCCACTAAATGTATGCTGCAACCCAGCTTCAACATTTAAATGCTGTTTGGCAAAATTAAGGCCTTCATGCATTTGAAGTTTGAAGAGATTTAACAAGGTGTTTGGTGTCTGCAGCGCCTCACAGGCTAAAAGGCTGCAGTGTAGAAGAAAACCAAGGTCAGTGGAGATCAATGCGATTGATGTCAGATGGGATTGACCACCTAAATGTGTAAACAAGACTGAGCGGCCTCTGTTTGTGTGTGCGTGTTTGTGTCTGTGTTTGCATTAGCAGCAGGATCTCTGATTGTGTTGTTGATTTTAAAATGAATGTATTTTAGTTTTAGTAACAGCAAAGCTTTATCGTGTTTAAGCTTGTTTATCTCGGTGACTGTTTTCACACATTCTGTTTGTTATCTTTGATTCAAAGCTTGCAGGAAAAGCAGATTTTATTAAATGTTTTTTTTTTTATCTTGTTTGTTTAGGTTCACACTGCTGAACCACAGCCTCTAAACTAAACTGACAGGGATCTGTTTGCAGCGTGTCTATTGAACAACGGCTCAGTAACCTGCCATCTTGCAGTGTGATGTTTCTGTCTGAGCAAATCCAATTCTCTCCCTCTCTCTAACTTTAGCAAAGTTTCCATTGTTGGCCACAATTTACTAGTCTTATGTGGGAACACTTGAGTGCAAGCATCAGTAAAGACTGCAGTCTCTCTCAGTCCATTTACTTCTGCTATGCAGGGGAGTCAAGTATCAACATTCACTTTATTAAACCCATAAAATCTTGTGTTGGGACTGTCTCCGTTCTTAAGTGGTCCACAATGTCAGCAAAAAAAACTATGTAAACTATCAGTCCCACTCCAAACCATGCAAACTGTTGTCTGCTCTGAAAACACAGAATTTGAAAAAACTTTTAGATTTTATGTATAAATGCTTCATTCATTTTGCTGGAGTTTGGGCTCATCACAAAGACAGAGGACCTCACTGTATATACTTACACAGAAACCCCACAGCAGACGTGCAATGCATTCAAGAGCTAATCCTGTCCTCTCCGGTCAATGCACGTTTCCACTACACGCCCCCTGGCCCATCTCAGCAGCGTGTCAGAAGCAACACTCTGCTCTGCTCCACTAAACTATTTTCGACAGAGGCGCTACGATGTGGCAAAAAGCTGTAAGAGCAGATCAACCCGAACAGGAAGTCAAACACAGGAACACATAGAGGACTCAGCCCACACCATGGTGTGCACATCAATTGCAACTGTACATTGCAGTGTTTCCTACAGTAGACAATAAATGGATGAGCCCCTCAAATATATTTACCGTCCATTTTTACATATGTCCTGTTTTTATCCATACAAGATCACCATCTGTGATCAATAAACAAACAAACCATCTCCCTTCGCTCTGTACCTCGGTGTACTTGCAAATAGAGTCTGACACCTGCTCTGTGTGAGAGAGAGAGGTCGTTGAATACTTCCCTCCTGTAATTGCATTGATTGAGGGGCAACGTCTCATGTTAAATACAAAACATATGGTACAGCTGTTTGAATAGTGTTGTGCAGCTGGTTGCTGCTGATGTCATTCTGCACATCGTTGCGATTAGCTACGTCATTAACAAACCTCGTCCACATGCGGACCACCTGTTGGGAAGACGCAATATTGACCAAAACATTTGAAAACAACATTTGTATTATTGAGGCATCTTGGTAAAGCCTACTGCTGATGAGCATTGTCAAAAGATCAGACACATCGAGAAAGGCATAGAGAAGCGGTAGAATGAACCTGCCTGTGAGTGCTGAATTGCGCTGTAGGTTTCCTACAAAACAAATGGGAATACATATGGCTAGTAGTTGCCTCTTCAACTACTTCAAATTCCATTTGTTCTCATCTGCTGAAAATGGGAATAAGCAGGTGGAAATTGGAATTGCTAAATTATCTTATTTTCTCTTTCTGACACAACCATTTTTCCTGTCTTGTTATCTCAGATTGATCACTACGCACAGAGGGATCTGAAGAAGGGCCTCCAGCTGTTCGGCACAGAGGGCAACGTGGGTTTGACCAACGCCTGGATGATCGTACAAACTGATGTGAGATCACTGGAGGGGGTTGGAGGTTGTGTTTGCTAACATAAATCAAAAAAACAAAAAGCCTCTATCTCTCCAGTCACAGGTTTCTGAGGTCACAATGCCTTAAAAACACTCATCCAGCTGCGAGCATCACAGCCCATTCAATATTAACTCCAGTGCCATTTAGCAAGTCAACTCTTAGGAAATACCTTGTCACAAGCTGAGATACATGACGTTTTGACTGCATTATTCATCGTGACACTGCTTACTTTTGCTTCTGGCAAGCCTCCACCATTTGTACCACTGTGATCACATTAATATAACAGAAGGTAAACAAATGTTGAAAGGTCATTCGTTTTTACACTTCCACTTTTGTTGTGTAAAAGTTGAAAAAAAAAAAACTGCAATCCTTTTTGTTGTAAATAGGATCAAGACATTTAGAAGCAGGCTGGAAACATTAAATGATGGCAATCTGAAATGTTTGCACAGACAGTAACAAACACCCAAAGCTTTGAAAATACTGTGAGAGAGATTAATGCAAACATCATAGACTCTCTGAGGTAATCTTTGTTTCCAGCTCTCACTTTGATGTGCTTTATTCTTTGTAATATTTATATTTTTAAATTCCACTGTAAAGAGAACACAATGTGAGAAACCAAGATTTGGAATTAAGGATTGCAGAGGACGGATGCAGCTGCTGGTGAAGGCCTTAGAGAGACATCAAATGATAGATCGGAGACTTCAGGGCTCTCTGGACCTTTTTTATTTTTTTCACATCACAGATATCAGTGTTATGGCTTGTAGTTTTGTTCCATTAGCAAATGTGCAGTAAACGCTGAATGTTTGGCTCCAGTCTGTGTCTGCATGTATCTGTGTCTGGTGTCTGGGAGGCATATTGTGTTAGTGTGTGCCATTGTGTGTGTGCATGCGTTGACTAAAAAAGCATAAATTATGTCAGGGAACTGTATTGGTATGCAAATTACACATGCAGATGTGTTTGCAATGTTAAATTTGCATGTGTGGGTGTAAATGTGCAGGGATGCTTTTCTTTTAAAGGAACAAAGTGATTTTAAAGGGAAAATATGCCTGAATGAGGTTGAAAATATTGGTGCATGTGCAATACCCACTTGTTTGTGTTGTTTGAGTGTACTGCACTGTATTGTATGAGGCTCCATAAAGTTTGGTACTGAAGAAGAGCATTAAAAGGCAGCTCTTATTCTGTCACTGCTCTCACTCCCAAGCCTCCTTCATACATGCTGAGTCACTGAATCGATAATAAAGCAGATGTCCCTGGAGCAAAGTTCACCCTGAATATTATTAACGGCCGCTTATGTAATGGAGAAGAATTTACATACAAAAGAAGAGGTAGTAAAAAACCTCCACAAGGTGAAGAATGCTGCAACAATAAATCAGTTAGAGTCACTGACTGGTTGTTAACGTTCTGAGGCGATAACATTTGAATATTTCCACTCTATGCCGTTTTTATCAGTTCATTGACTTTAAAGCTTTGCCTGAAATGCTAGCTTGTTATTTAAATTCAGGTACATGTTCATAATGAATTGCAAACTTTATCCATTGTTTCAGAAGGTGAGGGAGTTTAGAATTATCACACAATCCCTGATTCTGTGCACGCTGTGGCGTCTGGCTGCATTAAACCTTTGTGGAATTAAAGTCGGCCGGACGAACAAAACAGCAGGGGCACTTTATCTTTTCCTGAAGTACACAGATGAATGGAATTGTGGGCAAAGACATGATTCCTTATCAAAAATCTATACCAATCACAAAGGGAGGAAGATGTGTTTAAAAAGAAGCTGCAGAGTTAGAAAATGAATTTAAGGCTTTGAAACAAATGGGAGTCGGATTAAACAAAAGCTCTGCAGCTCAATAACAGAAAGATAAAGTGGTTTCAACATTCAGCACAAATACATTATTTTGGCTGTTAGACCTTTTTTTTGGTAGGTACATAATTTAAGCTTTGAATACAGAGGGTGTTTATTTGATATGATGCATTAGCATGTTGGTGTGTTGTTAATAATAAAGGAAAAATTGCCTTTACTCTCTGGATTTTTCTGTTTCAGTTTCGATGCTGTGGAGTCACCAACCACACAGACTGGTTTGAAGTGTACAATGCCAGCCGTGTGCCGGACTCCTGCTGCCTGGAATACAGTGACAACTGTGGCCTAGACAACCCAGGAACATGGTGGACAGCGGTAAGATTTGGCATGAACGTTGAAGTTTACCTTTTGTGTTTATGAAGCATTATAAGTTGAACATTTTCAACAACAAAAGAAAACCTTCATAGTGAATATCAAATCACCTAAATATTCAACTCTTCACTGCAACACAAGAAAAATGCAGTTTACCTGCCACATGAATCCTAACACTCTTTCAGCATGATGTTATGTATGTAGAAAGATTCTTTGATTGCAGATTAATTCATGATACATTAGTGGGGAAAGCATATTGAGCAAGACTGTAAATAGAAGGGGACATATCCTACAGATTTCTAAAGTGAAGCAAATGCTGGAAAGCATTCTTCGTTCTGTTGCTAATGAGCTTATATTTACAGAACAGAATTATGTTTGTTTTGTAATATATGGTCCTAACTAAGGTTAAAAAGACTACATCATGATGAATCGGTTGCTCACATGCTTAACTTTTGCTTCTATACAGTTAATGGTTTTGAGACAACTCAGGGAATTCATTAATATGCTAGCTACTGCTTTTACTATCTTCCTGCAATAGTTTACATACAAGCCAGCGATTAAACTCTCATCAGCTAGAAATGAGAAGTCTAAATTTGTTAACACGGAGTCAGGGAACCAGGGAAATTACTTGTTTTTTGGAAACGTGTTCCAAGAACAGAAAGCCTAATGGGCTGAGGATCTGAAGGCACATTTATAGTCATACATTATGAGATGCTAATGTGTTATGTACCACATAATTAAACATAGCATTTAAGTGATTATCTTTGATTATTTGTGAGGGTCTGCTTTGGAAAGAAGGTCCTGTGTCATTTGAGATTAATGTACAAAAATAGAAAAATGCTAAAGAGATATTATTATGTTGAGAACCAGAGTGTTGGTTAGATTTCTTTTTAAATGTTAATTTGTTACACTACAAAAGCAAATGCTCATTTCATTCAAAAATAATTTCAGCACCACAATTAACATGTCTGCTATTCTTTTGGATTTTAAAAACTGAAATAACAACCTGGCTCTGAAATGCTCCCATTCAGGAAGGCCAAAAAAACAACTAAAAACTAGGCCAGCTGTCTTTATTTGGGCCTCATAGCTGTACAGCCTTAGCAAGCAGCAGCAGGACATACTGAGAGATTTATATTCTTAATCACAGGTATTGCAATAACTATGGTCCAGGAGGACTTTACTGTTATTGCTACTTGTGTTTTGTGTTTGGCTTGTGTACTCACGTGTCATATTTTCTTAATTAGGATAGCTGCACTGTACAGAGAGATGTGTGTGTGTTTTTGCCATGCAGACTGGTTCTGTGTAGATCAACAAACTGACTTTGAACTCATGGGTACAAGGTTAACACCAATAATGTATGCTGCTTTGCTGCTGCCAAGTCAGACAAAATAAGTTCAGTTTAAAGTCATTAGTGTCATGTGGGAAAAAAGCCCCATTTGCTTGGAGGCGATGTTTGTTGCGTGAGAGTAAGCATGAAAAACCTTGACAGGGTGTGCAGAGGATTGCATCATTATAAAGAGGAAAACAGAAGCTGTATAATTTTGTCAGGTTTATTTTTAATGAATATGTAAAACTGGGTGCTACTAGAGATATTGCCAGGAAATGAGAAAATATTAAGTGACAGCTGGTATTAATTACATATTTCAGGGCTGTACAATGAAACACATATGTAGCACGTGCTACAAGTTAACTGGTCTGTGCTACAAATTATTTTAACACATCGCAAAGGTCAGATAATATGATAAAGAGAGAGAGAGAGAGAGAGATCCACCGGCCATGTTTGCGGGTAAGTACAAGTAAAGTGATAGAGTGGTTTGAATCCAGGTCTTCTGCTTGCTCCTCTCTGACTTTATGAGTAGAGCAAACAGTCCTGCATGCTTTCAGAGTGAGTGTCAGTGTTTATAACAATAGCCTATGTGCTAAAATGGTTTTGCTCTGTGCCACTTAAGCGAGTGCAGCACAAATGAGCATCTCCATCACAACGGGTCTACCTGCTGAAGCTGATGTCTTGCTGTATTAAGTCCAGTATGATTAAAAGAAGCTGCCTGTGGCTCTAACTCGTGGTCAAAGGCTCCGCTAAAGTTAAGAGTGATTAAAACAGTTTATTTCTGGAAAGTTCTTCACAATAGATGTTTCTTATTACCTCTCCTGAAAAACAGGAGAGAAACAAAACTTCAAACGACATAAGTTCAGTTAGAAGTGACTTGTAAAAACATTACATATGAGCTCATATATATAATTTTAAAACAATAAAATCTTATCTTGCCTTTCAGGTTTAGCTGCAGCTAAATCAGCCTTAGAGGACACAGCTTCATTGGAGACTCTTTACCAGCCTCAAAATTATAAACTTAAATTACTAAAATAAACTTGACTTCTGTTTATGAATGAGATAAGGACAATGTTAGTATTTTCTTCAGTATTTCAAACATTTCCCTTCATAAAATACCCTATTACTTGAAGACTATAAGCCTTGATAATAAAATGTAAGGATGTCTTTGTTAGTTTTACGTTTTTGTCCTTTGAGCTAATAAAGAAAGTGTGTATCTGAAAACACTTCTCGTCAAAGTTTGAATATGCAACATTAATGTCCTTTGCCAGTCACAACCTGTTTAAATGATAAACTGCAGTACTTGTGGTTGGTTTTAGAGATGCAACAGACATTTTACATGTTGTGCTACAAGTTTTTGTCTTGTGCTACAAGACTATCAACCTCTGAAGCACCACTGTTCTGGGGGAGAAGTTTATGTGCAGCCCTGCATTTGCGAAGAAATAGATGTTCTTCACCTTCTTTTCAGCGCTTGGCAAAATTTGCTTCACCGGATTCTTTCACTAGAGAATAATTTCCATTCCTGAATCAGAGCAAATTGTGTCCCGCATGGCAGCAAACTCCTGTTCTCTTGACACTTCTGATAAACCATTGATTAACACAAGCGTTCTTTCAGTCATTAAGCAATGCTGGAGCTGTAAAACTTCAATTGGCCTTTTTTTCTTTCAAGTACAACAGTCCAGCCGATACTTTGAAAATGAAAAACCACAGATTCATCTTCATAATTCCCTTTCTTCACAAAGTCCGAGAGGAAATTAGGCTGTCTCTCATGCTGTCTTTGAAACCCCAGTCAGGTGTCAGAGGTCTAGCTCCAATGGACAGAATCAGCTCTTCTGCCTAACGATCTCCTCTTGGCAGCTGATGCATCAAATTGTGCCTTTCTATAGCTCTTTATATCTGCCTTTGACACAGGAGAAGCCATTATTTTCATGCTAAACCACTGGGTAGTTGCAGACTCATCCTTTGTTTGGGTTTCATCAGATAAAGGTTTTAGTTCATGTGGGGGATTGATGCTCATCCTAAATCCACAATTTTGTATGGGATCCCTCAGGGCTTGATTTTAGGGCCTGTTCTCTTCACAACTTATGAGCAACAGGTCACGAGAACTTAGTCAAAGAATCTGTAGGTTGGGATAAGATCGTGGTATTGTAAAAAAAATAATAATAATAATAATAACCAAATTTAATTCCTGTATGGATGTCAAGCTGGTAATGCCCCAAAAGTCATGATAACAGAGTTTTCAACTTTGATAATATCCTAATAAGAATAAAACGTATCGATACCAGTTTTAATACCATGGCAACAAATATAATAGTCCTAAGCCCCCCAATTTAAGAAAGATCTTCTTTTTTTATTGCAAGCAAACTCCTGCACACTGTCAACATTGGCAGTGTTTCAGTACCAAACCGTTGCAAACATAATTTCGACACTGCTGTCACCTCCTGTGCTCTGTGTCTGTTTGTAAGACATAAACATAACTTTTGCAGCTTTATGAGATGCCAAAAGGAGACCTGCTGATTTGAATGGACATCAACTGCTCTCTGTCTTTTACTTCTAACTGCTTCGGGTTGAAAATCAGCCCTTTTCTTTCCTATTGATACAAAAAATCAGAGGAGATTGCAGAATTTTGAAAAATGTGGTATTAAAAATGTTGACAAAGATGATACTTGTATGTTATTACTGTTTGTCTGTATAATTATGTCTGCAACTTAAACAGCATATACTTCAGTGGACTTTTTCTAACAGTATACTTAAGAAACTGTTAAACTAATCGGGAAGTAGGCAAAACTATATTTTAATAAAGTCCATGCAACACAATGATAAATGGGCATATTCCAATTATAATAATGGTCAAATGGTGCCAACTTCTAAAGCTTATGAACAAATGGTACAAATACAGAGTAAGGCCGTGTTCACACTTGACTTCTTTTTTCAGAAAAAAACGCTGCCTTCAGCGGCTTTTGAGCGCTTATGCGTGAGTGTTCTGTAACCTTAACAACGGGATCTAGTCTGCAGTACAACCGCGCCGGAGCCGTCCAGCACAACGCATCAATTTAGCACAGAAAAGAACAAGCGGGACGGGAAGTCAGACACCGATACAACATTAAAACATCCGGTTTATTTTCAGAATAACACCCTCCATTTTGACGGTTCAGAAAAACGACCGTTTGTGTGTTTGTTTATGTGTTTATGAGGTTTTTATTGAGTTTTATACCACAAACATATTTTTACGTATTATCTCGTGCTGTCGCGAGTGAATCTGTAAAATTACCACGGAAATTGCTTTGTCTTCATACTCCAGCTGTCCGGCTGTGCTCTCCGTGCTGAAGACTGAGAACGCAGCCGGTGGGTGTTGACGGATGAGGATGCACGGTCCCATAACAGACCGGAGCGGACACACAATGCACACATATGTGGTGGAAGTTTGCCGTTTTTGGGCACAGGTAACTAGGGACGTAGGTTACTACTCGTCCTGATTGGTCAGCTGTCAGAAAGGCGCTTGACGTCACCCAGCGCTTTTCTGAAAAGTTGAATTAATTCAACTGAAAAAGGCGTCGGGCGCAGCGCTTTTTGAAAAGGCGTCCACTTTTTGAAAAGGCGTTCACTTTTTAAAAAGGCGTCAACCTTTTTCATTTTTCCATAGGCCTGTATGTAAAAAGGGCGCTGGCAGTTCAAAAAAGAAGTCAAGTGTGAACACGGCCTAAGTGTTGTTGGTGAAGGGCACTCCCAGTGTTGAAATATGAAGACAATGCTGAAGGTTTGATGAAAAAGGGCAGTCCCTTGAGTGTCCACTTGAGGCGGGCTCCAAAACCCAGGAAGCTCCATTAACACCCAAGTTAAATCGCCAATTTTAATAGCAGAATTAGATTAGATATACTTTATTGTCCCAAGGGGGAAATTTGCCTCGGGCAAAAGTGCAGAGAAACATGTTAAACATGTTTGCAACCTGTTTCAAAAAAGGTTTTGTCTGAATAGCTAATTTCTTTATTCATACACGCTGTAGAAGTGTAGACAATGACATACGTTTCGTCACTGAGAATACGTCCATATTTTATACAGTCCAAAAGCTATTGACTTACAGCTCTAGGATATGTCATCTCTCCATTGTGCTAGTTTATATCCAGGTTGTAGAGCATTTGAGCAAATTAGCAGAATTTACTGGAGCTACAGCCCTTGCCAGAGTCGGATGGCTGTGTTACACATTAGACACAACAATTAACCGGCATTGCAGGCCTGAGTTAATAAAGATATGAATTATTAATTTAACCCACAAGTAAGTCTGGTGCTGACAAACAAGGGTGAGGAAGTTTAATTGTTTAGTCGGCTAATTATGCAGATCACTAGTTTTGACAGTAATAATTTATTGGTAATCATGAACTATCATCATATCCTGTCATGTATAAGGGCATGTTACTTGAGCCAGACATTATGTTCCATACATGTGGCTATTTGACAGAAACATTTTCCTGAATCTTGTTTTTGCATTTTATGAAATAATGTAAATCTTCAGTATGCCTTGTTTTCCACTTGCAAAGGGCAAATCTTAAATATGACGGCATCATGGTGCAGTAATAGACTTGCTAGCTGAGAGCACTTCATCTTTAAATACAAACTTCTTACTCCAACAGTATTTAATATGTCCTTTCAGCTTTGGAAAGGTCAAGCTGTGGTCAAACTGCAGTGTTTTTTAATTTATACAATGAAAGCCTAACCTTTTAAAATGGCTTTCTATTATTTTTCCTTCAACAAGGCTCTTGAGGATTTTTGTCTGAATTATGCATTTATATTCTCATCAGATGATAGCCTGTTTGCCTTTATGTTGATCTGTAAATTCCATCTGCCATTCTAGTGGGAAAGATACTTTGATGCAAATTCATCTGCCTTGTTTTGTACTTTAAGCCATGTTTATCCTGCAGATCAAGGATTACGTTTGTGTGGTTCCTTTTACATTTCTCATCTCACTGCCATTTTGTTAGAATGACAGTTTGAACCATGTTTTTCACCCCTCGCTCTCCAGTCTGAAAACCAATCTTTCACCAATGCTTGTCTTCAGACTGCCATGTGATTAAAAAAAACCCAAGAATAGATTGAGAGTAATCCAGACCATTGAAATGTTGATGTTGAGATAGACACTGTGTTTTCAGTAAACATAGAGCAGGAATAAAGCCTAATCTTAACTATCATTGACAGCAGAATGTTTGTTAACTAAAAAGCTGTGTAAAAATGTTTGTCTCCTACTACAATACTAATTTTGTAACATTTGTATTTGTAGCTAGCTTAAGAACCTGACACAAAAGGACACATTAAAAGGTTTGAGACAAACACACACAGATACAGTAAAGCCAGCCAGTGTTAACAGACTATATACCAACTGTGTTTATGTTTACCTGATGTGACTTTGTTTTAAAACTACAAAACCTCTACAAAAGCATGTTGCCCCTACAGTTAAAAAGAACACCATAGATGAGATGAAGATCAACTGATCTATAAAGTGACTCCAAATGTAATTTACTCAAATACAAGGATTTATTGGGAACTCATAAAGTCAGGTTTAAAGGCCACCAACCGTACAGATTTCGGTTACTTCCATACTTTCCAATATCTCATGTTTGAAACGATAGAATTTATAATTTGTAATTTTAATGATCAACACCATAGTATCATAAAATACCAAAATTAAAATAAAACTTCAGTTCTTCAGTCCTACCCAAAGCTGCTCTGAGCAACAGCTCAGAGAGAACATTGCCAATTTTGCACAAGAATGCGCAGGAGTTTGCCTGCATGTTTTTGGTAGTTAAAAACAAGAAATAATCCATTATTGTGTGCCCAGCCTTCTAGTTTTGTTGTTGTGGTAGAAACTAAATTTTGCAAATTTAAAAATCTGGTATCATGACAACCCTAGTACTGAGTCTGTATTTCTGAAAATTCACAACCTGGTCCTTGCATTTGAATCCTATTGCTGTTATATCCTGATTTTACCTTTCAACAATTAAGATAATGCCATATTAGTTGATCTTCTCAAATATGGGGTTGGCATTGGTCAGTTACAAAGCTTTCTACTTTCTAAACTTAGGCAAATGTACCTCCTCTTCAGCCAGTCTATCATGTGGGGTCCAACAAGGTACCTTCCAAGGCCCCATTCTCGTCTCATAAACCTGCTGCATCTTTGTTAAATGATCCAGATACAAACATATCCTTCCCTGACAACACTTAGCCCTATCCCTCCACAGTGCCAAAAAACAGTTTGCTCTGAATTCACTCAAAGAATGCAAGGAAGGTTCAAAGAGCTGGATTGCTCCAACTCCAGTGGTACAGGTTGAGGCAGTAGTAAAATACGGATGATTTCATTTTCAGACAATGTCCAAATAAAATAAAAATTCTCCTTTTATTAAGTTATACACAAAAAATGACCCACGCTGTCATGTTTTAATTTGATTAAATAAAAACTATGAAAAAACAAAGAATTGGATATCTATGTGGGCATGGACACAAGTTTTCCTTCCGGCATCATTCCTCCTGCCTAGATCAGACTTAAAGTGATCCTTTTCAAAGCACTTTCAATGTAAGAGATAGGAGACCAAATCTACTGTCCCCATTCTGTGCTATCCTCGTCCTGTGCAGAAATACAGTACTTTTTCAACTTCAACCAAAGTTAACATGAGACTTTCCAGCAGTCTGAGTTAGACAATTTGAGCAGGTGTCTTCCAAAGTTACAGTTATTTTAAGTACAAATCCCTTCCCTCCAGTGCAGCTTAGTACTATCTACTAAAGGGATTTTTTTTTACCAAAAGACGTTAAATTTAGAAGATCCCCACTTGATTTGTCTGACTCAGACTACTGAAGTATCATATAGCTTCAAATAAAACTTTGGAATATATTTTTGGAAAGAATGAGGACTGTAAATTTTGCCCCTTATATCTCCCATTGGGAGGACGTAAGAAATTGTTCTCTTAAAGCCTTATTATGAAATCAATGTATCATGTAATGGCCCACTTAACACAGCTTTACATGGTGGCAGCCAGTGTTAAAATTATATGCCATCACGGTAACAAAAAATGCAAAGTGGATTCGGCAATTAAACTGCTGGGTAAGTTTGAGACAACAGGATGGGTTTAAGTAAGAACTTTTGTTAGGAATGTATTTTCATGAAGAAAAGTTACCAGGTCAATGTCAACTTTGATCACACACAGGACTCTATGTTTTTTTCTGTAAATGTTTTTGTCTTCAGCTCCGCTATGCTCTTCGTACCAAGAATATTGAACTTAAACTGGCAACCTGATAAGTTTCCCTTATCCTCCCTGACAGAAAGCCATTATGTAATGTGTTGTGCAAGCTAGATGTGCACAAATGGGTATTCAGGGTTGAATGTGGAATGAGAGCGGCATAATCTCTTCTTATATCATTAAAATTATTCTAAGCATACATTTTTTTAACCAGAATTTGAAAAATGAACCTCTTATGTTAAAGATACACTAAACCTTGATTTCTCCATAACCAAAACAAGTTGCAAATCAACCGTTTACCATTAAGAGAAGGAAGTTTTAACTAGGTCGTAGAGACTCATTTCAAAGTTGGTTCAATGCAAATTTTAATACAGACTAATCAACTCAGTTAGTCTATATAAAATGAATTAACACAGTATCCGCATGCACCTAATGGTGTGAATCCCTGACCTTTTGTTTCATAAAATAATCCAGGTCCAATTACAGGAATAAACTCATTATCTTTCCCGAGTTTTTAAATCCAAGTGTCTTTACACTTGTAAAAGAACAAGCTTGTACGCTGGTAAAGGAAATCTTTACGATTTCCTTTACCAGCAAAGGTGCAGGCTCAGGTGTCTGAAGAGAGATGGCAGTACAGCAGAAAGGGGGTAATAACAGACCAGGTCAATCTGAATCAGCAGGGGTTACTAGGAGCATCCCAGTGGGACTCAGTGGGCATTTTGAAGTCACAAGGAGTCAACACTTACCACAAACAATTTGAGCACTTCAAGATTGTAAAAAAAAAAGCAACAACACTGGACAAGAGCCTAAATGAACACCAGAACCAGATGACCTCGTACATGTCAGAGCTTTCAGTGGAAAAAGTTAAAATTTACTGAGCATTAGTCTGGACTCAAGGACAACGAAGGAGGACATTGACTGACTGTAGTTATACAAGAACACATGAGGAACCTAAATGCACTGATCAAGCTGCATAATGTGGTTGAAAACTCAGAAAAGCTCATAAGTTGGATCTTAAAGCTAAGATTAATTTCTTTAACAGCCTGATACCGTTTAAGCCTTGCAGCACTGAGATTGTGGTCCCTGTGCTGAATTTGGCTCAGAAGGGATATTGGGTTTACTTATCTGTTTTCTTCCAGATTTATGGGACACTGCAGTTGAAGTCAAACAATAAATATATGAATTTATATATTTTCAGATGCAGCTCTGCGCTGTGGGAGGGTTATAGCTGGGCAGCAGTTTGATAAATAACACTGAACTTGCTCTAAATTTTGGCCTACTGAATGACTTTCCTTATTGATCCAGTTCAGAATTAATTCACCTCGTGCTAAGAAAAATATATATCTGTCTTGTGGTCGATGTTTCAGACAGCAATGAAATGCAGAGAAGTTTGGGTTTCCCTGGCTCTGACTCAGCTATGTGACGTATGAGGTCTAAAAAGTAGCACAAACAGAGGCAAGTCTGCAGATATTAATAATTCAATTAGAGCAGCAGTGCAGCCTGCTATGATAGCACTTTTCCTTTTACTGCAGTACTACTGGGCCTGAAATTCTTTCTTTTATTTGGGGGGGAATTCCCCCCAATAAATGCTTCACGTAGGGGGGTTCAAACATACAATGAATGAGGAATTTTTAATCCGGTTATGAAACTGACTAAAATGAATACTGTTGCCTTGTATGACCTACAACGCAAATGAGACCATCAGGAGAATACTGACTATTTGTGTGTAGTTATTTTAATGCCTTTCACCATTGCAACCAGGTCAGTGTCCGAGGAGGGATTTTACAGTCTACAAGAAATACCTTTGTGTTAATTTCCATAGAAAATATTCAGTGTGTGTGACATGATTGACAGCCAGAATACAGGAGGATGTTTCTGTTTTTCATTTGAGAAAGGTACTTACACATGTACAGAAAAGATCAGGAAAATGTATACAGGACGAGGATAGCACAGAATTAGGGGGTCGCCGAAATCTGAAGAATTTAAGGTTCTAACAGCAGCTTTAACTTTGGGTCTACATGGTCCAAATTTGACCCTACATTGCATTTCTTACTCTTTTACTGCTTCACCTCAGTCATGTTTCCAATGTGTGACTGACATGCCTGGCATTATGATTAGTATGAGGAGAAGCTTGCACCAGGCAAATAACATTTGAGCAAAACATAACCAAGCTACAGTACGCGCTATATTGTCCACGTGAACACAAAGCCAAGAAAAGAAAATCCAGAAGGATTTTGTCTTCACTCTCTTTATGGGACGTTATTACTCCTCTACATATTTACATAGGGTACATGAGAGTTTTGCTGTATTAATATTCAGAATGTTGCATATGATACCTTTAGTTAAACAGCTAAAGAAACACTAAACCACATAACAATACTGTATCTAAGCATTTGTACTATGTTATATGTATGTTATATATACAGTATCATCCAATAAAGTACACCACCTGACAAAAACAAACAGCCTATAACACTGCAGAATGGCAGCTATTGGTCAATATATTTAACGTTAGCATTCACTTGCTAATAGACAAGTATTAGTTCAACATGCAGCTAAGTCACTGAGCAGTTATGGAGGAGTTTTATACAGACAGGGGTTTATTCTCAAACTTTTATTAAAATACAACACATCTTTACTGGTCAAAAACATCCTGGAACTGTCGATGACACATGATAAGCTGCCTCTGTTGTTTTGAATAAACCTAACTAATGCTTAGCATACGTTTTTTTGTGGAAGAAAGCCATGAAGGTTGTGCACTAAAGTTGGGAACAATCGCTTCACTGCCCAAAGGCGCGTTTGTAAAGGCGAGGGAGAGAGTGAGCTGGTACCTAAGCCATTCACACTGAAACCAATCTCTGAAGGGGCATAGCCAATTTGTCCTGCAACCATGCCAACATTTTCTTTTGTGACATATGTTGGGAATTTTTAACATTATTGTTAATGTGTGCAAGATTTCCTCACACATGAGGTTCCAGACTTGTAGGAATTTATTCATCTGTGCAGAAATTTTGCAATCCTATGTCTAAATTCAGGGCCTGCAGATGGTGATGTGGACAAGACATCTTACATAATTAAACACAGAGTTTGGTGCATGTATAAGTGTGTTTTTTTAAAGGTCCAAGAGCTAAAGGAACCATTTGAAATGTGGCCTCAGAGGCAATGCCATCCCAATCACTTTCAATCTCAGCTCTCACCCTCTTCTTAGAGAGCATGTTTCTCTGCTTTAAGGATTCATCTCCTATTCATGACTTTCACAAATCACCAACCCAGAAGGGCATTACTCTATGCCTTATATTAATAGTAATTATCTTTCTTTTATTTCTGCCAGTTTGGCACTACATGGCTCAGGGACGTTTTGCAGAGTTTGAGAAGAGATTTTAAAATGTGCTCTAGAAGCTGAAAATTTCTCAGGGACAAAACAAATGGGAACGCAGTGAGAGGGTGGAGATTATTTGGGTATTTTTGAGATGCCTTCAGAATGATTTCGAGCAATGTCAACATGAAAAATTCAACCCATTCTCCTGTCTAAATGATACCTGCGGCGTATGTGCTGCTCCCATAGTCACATCACTCCTGTTTGTACAGCTGAAGGGAGACAAGGACAGCTGGGACCCGCTTGAATTTTGGAAAGTTTCCCCAAAGAATATTAGGTCAGAGGAGGAGGAGGAGGAGGAGGAGGAGAATTGGGAGATTAGGATGTCCCCCGGGGGACCTTTCAACCGAGGAACATTTTCTATCACAGTCTTTTATTACAGCAAAAGAAAACTGGCTGTAAATGCTACATAGACCTATTTTTTATTCCATGGCTGTTTTGAAACTTTACTCTGATTGGTCCATTACAGCATGATAAGATCTGTTATATCTATTTCTACAAAGTAAGTTCTATCCAAGTGATCCGATTTGACAAGGAGCAATTCACATGAGCCCATACTGGGTACAAAAGCACTAAAACTTTTAGATATGTATCATCAAGAATAATCTGTTTCTTCAGACACAGCAATGATGTAGACACTGTTCCAACAGTAAATCTTTGGGATTCTTTTTTTGAGCAGGGAAAAAAAAAAAGGTCCAGCATCATGCCTGCAAAATATGAGATATGAGATGTGTAATTACATTGTTCACTATTGCAATTACAACATGAAGTACATTACATAAAGAAACAGTGCAGAGTGCATATTAGAGTGCATATTAGCTTTAGCTCCCAGTTTTTATATCTGGTGTTCCTTATGTCCCTTCTGAATCCTGAATTCAAAAAGCAATTTATTTTTCCCACTTAATTGGTTCAGATTTATGCAATGCTGATAGCTATTTTTTTGAAAAACTTGTTGTTTTACCCAGGACTCCATCCAGTAGCCAACATGTAGCAACGCGTTTATTGCTGATGCTCATATAGCAATAACAAAATCCTGCATCACCTTAGTGGCTCACTTTTTTCTGCCTTGCTTAGGGCTGCAGTAAACTATTCCGTTTCAGCTGTATCCTACATTATCAGTTATATATTTTATTGGAGTATTTATTTGATTTTACATTTATTTGTTAATGTTTGGTCCTTTTGTGTTTTTTGTATGTTTTCACAGCCATGCTACGAGCGGGTGAAGGACTGGCTTAATGAGAACCTAGTAGCACTTTGGATCTTCGCTCTATGCACAGCACTTACTCAGGTAATTACAGCTTTTAAGTTGTGTGAATTATTTCTTAAGACTGAGTCATTAACGTGTTCTTGATATCTGCAGCCTCAGACGGAGGCTCTTACTGTGTGATGAATACACCTAATACTCCCGGTGTCCTTTGCATTAAGAGCTGAATGCAGGATTTCTGTAGACAGCAGGAGCCCATATAAGCCTCTCGTGTTACCCCTGAAGACCACATAGGACGGTTTGACTTTCCATAAAATTCTTTTCTCTGCTTTTCAGCCGAGGGTTACGTGATGTGCCTCCACAATCTGGAAGGAGAAATATCACACGAGTGCCCCTGTGATGCTGCAGGCTCATTTTACATTCTCAGTGCCCTTTGTGAAAATCCTACATGCTGCAAAGTGAAAACCAGAAAGACTTATCTCAAATATCTGATATGTGCCAGATGACTCACAGTGTTACACAATACAAAGATTCAGAAAATTAGGCATTGTTCTCAGGCAAAAAGAACAAATGAAGGCATGTTTATGTAACTTCTTATTACTGAGAAATGACACATTCCTCCTTATACAAATTAGAAGCTAACTCAATGTCTAGTTTTAAATATTAATGGGGTTTACTAATGCAGTCTTCACCTCTGCTGACCAATGTTAGCCTATTTAGTCTAAATTTCTGCCGCGGTTTTCTCACAAGAAGTGGCTTTACGGCACTATAGTTCACTCACAAGCCTTCAGCTAAAATAGAAGAGTCAGCCCATCTGAGTACTGTATGATCCAATAGCTGATGCCAAGAGATGGAGGAGGATGGTGACAGGTAAAGCTAAGGGAAAAAAAGAGTGAGTGACCGAGCAAGAAGCCAGACTAGAGTAAAATTGGACCCTTCAATCGAAATGGTTCTTCTCAAATCTTTGCCAGTGTTCAATCAAGATGTGCTACCTTGTGGAAAAATGCTGCCATAGAATGAAACAATAGCAGAGGCTATCCGTATCCCCTTTCAAATAATGCTTCCATTACAGCATCACTTAAAAACAAACGACTTGCTGTATTTGCACTTAAGGAAACAGGAAGCATGTTTTAATACTCAATAATAAAACCTTCATTTAAGATTATAGAGGAAGCATTTAGCGATAGACGAAAAGCCCCTTTCGGCACCCTCTGATTGTAAACAAATGTATGCTGTCTAAAAAGTGGAGGCATAACTGCACCTCGGTGACCATCAGTGGGCGCCAAGCACACAGACAAAGGACGAGTCAGAGAAAATACGGACATATTCTTGTTTAAGTGAAATAATACCTTCATGCCTTAAAAATTTAAAATCTACATCATTTAAGAAAAAAAGGAATAGAGAGTTTGTACTACACTGCCATTCTTCAGCCCTCTGAAGTTAATTTATAAATAATAGGTCTCATAGATACGGGGAACTGAAAAAATCAGAAGGATTTCAAGACACTGTATAGACTGTCATGCTGCACCAAAAGGTGAAGAAACTGAGGTACGCAATGATGTTTCACTTAAGGTTTCCTGGTCATGAAGTGTTGAGGAACTTCCTGGAGATGTAACATCACGTACAGATACACCAAAGTTTCTACAGAATCATGATGACAATCAGTTATGAATAATGATAAAACAGGTGAAGTGCAGTAGTTGAATTATTCTGACTCTCTTACTCTATGTTAAACTATGTTAAGAGTTCTCATACTATTACTGTAAAGCACTGAAACAAACTGATGCGACTGTTTCAGTTAAATAAAACGATAACTGCTTCCTTACTCTGTTCTTGTAAATTGAAGCAGGGACATCCATTTGTTCACATACAACCGCTGTTTTTGTGTTATTGTGTTCCAGGTTGTTTATGTGGAGATATCAGTTTATTGTGCAACAACAATTTATCCTTTCAGTCTCCGTCTTCAGTAATGTGTTTACCTTAAGATCACAGGGCAGAGACCATCAGGGTTCTTTCTCTTGCTCACCGCAGAATTAGGGTAGATGAGCCAGCATGCAAGCTGAACAGCGACATCTACAGGCGCGGAGGTTGTTGTGATTACTGGAATTTAAGAGAAATAAAGGGACGAGAAAATCGATAGAGTACAGTAAGAACAATTTTCATTTCATTGTCAAGTCAATCTTCAGTAAACCTTGTTTTCCTCTTGCAAAGGGCAGATCTTACATTTGATGCTACGTATTTATAGACTTTGGAGCTGAGAGCACTTCATCCTTTAAGACAAACCTCTTACTTCGATTTTTGCAACAACATATCATTTGTCCATTCAGCAGTGAAAAGGTCGAGCTGAGGTCAAATTGCAGACGTTTTCAATTTAAAAAATGAAAGACGTAACCTTTCAAATGTCTTTCAATTATTTTCCCTAAAACCAGACTCTGCACAAAACATTGAAAGATTTCTCAGGATTATGCATACATCCATCCTTCAGCTGACAGCTTGTTGGCCTTCACGTACGCCTGTGAACTCCTTCGTGTGAAATACGTGCTGACAGCAGATTGTGCCTCCTAGTTTTGTATTTTGATTCTTGTTTACCTTGCAGATCAAGGATGTAGTTGGCACTGTTAGTCAGAAACAAACATTTTATAAATGATGGAAGCATAACCTACAAAAGCTTCCCTACTGTTTGTAGTAAGTCAACCACTGGCTTGTATTAAAGAGCAATAACAATGGTTTAATACTGTTGCATTAGTTTGTAAATTTGTTGGATCTTTAATTATACTGCTGTTGCTGTTTTAATAATACAGGTAACAATTTAATTTTTTATGTGTATTTTGTGCTTTTGTATTTTAAATGATTTAATTTCCTTTTATAGACCCTTTGGACTACTAACAAATAATTATTACACTGAATTTTATGTTCCTAATTAAATCAGCTTTTTAACAATTGCTTTTATTCCATCTGAATGGATTTGATTCTGGGGGGGGGGGGTTAAGTGTGGGATGATTTAATTCGCCCAAGTCGAGCACTTTAAGGGTCTTTGTCCAGCAATGGCTACAGAAACAATGCAGTTCAACACTGGCAAATATTACAACAACTTCAGCTGTATGTTGTGGCTGCGTTCGATTACTCTCAGTTGAAAACAGTTTAACTTTAGGAACATGGCAGCACTAACAGAAGAAACTAATCTATCTTTTCAAGAGTAGAATGTCCAATTCTAGAGCTTCTGCTCATTCCCGGTCATGATTCCTTTACAATGATTTATCTTTTCTTTGTGAAATCTGCTTGAATAAAATAAAATACTGACCTCACAGAGAAATGTTTAAATAGACCTAACAGTCACTACTAAGGGAAGTGTAAGTGTTGTGAAAAAAATGTCGTAACCTAGCAACAGCACGCGCTGACTTTAAGGGCTCAGATATTGAGGCCATGGGGATTCCAAAAGCAAAAAAAAATTTAATGGACACATGCCCTGTTTTTGAAAAGTGATACATAAATAAAACTGTGCTGCCTTTGATTCTTCTATGTTAATCTTTTGGTACATTTCTAAATAATTTCATCCCTCTTTTGCACTTTAAAATAAAAGTTGTTCAACCAGAAGAACTCACAAGTTCACACATGCCAATCTGTGCAGTCTTTTATAAATGAACAGCCCAGATTGGATGGTGTGGAGCCTTATCCTATTGTTATCCAAGAAATAAAAGTAATGAGATTTGGATGTAATGGTATGAGAAAATTAGTCCTTTTGGCATTTACTGTCAAACAGATGTACATTACTATACAGAGAATGAGACAAAGAGCTCCTCTTTGATGAACATCATTCTGAACCTGTTAACGGCTGATCTGTTTCCTGTGTTTTTTGTGCAGATCCTGGGGCTGGTCTTCTCCATGACGATGTTCTGTCAGTCAGTGAAAGTAGAGACCTTTTACGCCTAGCGGTCGACCTCGCTGCCCTTCAGCACACTTGGATTGTTTATCATTAAAGAGGGACAGATATAGACCAACCCTCCTCCTCCTCTTCTGCCTCCTCCTCAAACAGACTCTTCTTTCCGACGCTTGTCCTCTCTGTGACATTCCCTCTCGGATGTCGCCTGTTCACAGTTTTCTGCTAACTATCAACAAGCACAGTGTCAGTGTAATACCTGAGTTGGTTTCTATGGTTTGCTCTGTGTAAAAGCTAATTTCTGTGATACATTTTATGAAGCAGTATTATGAAACGTGTATAAAAAAAAAGTGTAACCCCCCTTTTTTAATATGTGTTTTGTTTTAAATTATTTTATGGTTTGTATGTGTTTATGAAAATGCGAGCTATAGTTAGGAAGGTGCACAGTGTGAAGTGCTGCAAGTGCATGTCTCCTGCCATGGTGTGTATTAAATGTTTTGGCTCGACTTAAAAAAAGGACATGTCATCTTGTCATTTCTCAACTGGAAACGCTGAAAGGTTTCATGTGTAATCCTGCTTTATTTATTCCTGTCACCCAGCATGACAAACAGGAGGGACTGGGGGGAGATTTTCAAGGAACCAGCACGTCAAATTGTTTAGGGTGTGAAACATGCTGGAGTCATTAAAACATTTTGTGACATTTGACTAATTTGGCTTTAATGAGATAAATCTGATGAAATTAACCGCTTTGGGCTTTCATGCATGTGCATTTTCCACTACATTGATTTGCATGGGTGATGCAAACTACAATAAAAAGATCCTGTTGGAAGACACTTCATGAATAAGTAGCAGGATCCTCCAGACTGGCCTGGGGCGATTACCCCCTAGCAGCAATCACAGCTCAAATGACAAAGATTCATCTGTAGTCTTTGAAGCCTCCTCTGGCCCTTTTGTGACTCTTTAAATTCTTCCTTTTTCTTCCCACCTTGGGCCGTCAAGAATAATCCAGGCTATAAGTACACCAGAGACACACTTTGATTAAATAGTCCCATAGGAGAAGTGCTTTAAGAGGAGCTTTTATTTTTGCAGTATTCAGAAGTTCAAGTACTGCAGGTGCTGGAACTTCTTCTGCATTTGTAAAGGTTTTTTCTTCCTCTGCTTCTTTTCTTTCTTACTTGAAAAAAATTGGAACTGAGAGAGCAAAAGTCCCAGAGCAATCAAAACTGGGGGTACGTTTCAAGTCTCCCCCTGAGGTCAACAGCCAAATATATTACACAGATCAGTCAGGAGGTGGAGCTATGACAGGAAACTCTACATCTTCTGCTCCTGGTGCAAGAAGTGTTCCTGCCATTTTGAATAATAAGGAATAAATGATTTCACTGTGGTTCCCCATCATAAGCTGTGGTTAACATACTCTGTCTTTTGTTGAAAAGTGAGGCTTTGTGTATAGAAAGCTGCACAGCTGTGGTAATAGCTCTTGTTTTATGTTTAGTACAAAAGCACAAACACGAGAACCCACAATGTGACGCTGCAACAAGATGTGTTCTGAACGGATTTAGAACAAGTGACTGAAAGCCTTGTTGTGATTCTTAACGGAAATGAAAAAACGGAGTCTGCTTCTGAGCCCCAGTTTGTGTCTCTAATGTGTTACCTTTATTATCCAGTCAAATAGCTCAGCATCTGTTTCCATGAAAAATAAATACCTGTTTATTTAAAAAAAATGTTAAAAAAAAGAAGGTCGTTCACCAACACTTAACACGGCCCTGAAGGAATTCTATGGATTCCCAAATTCTCCTCTAACCATCTGGATTTAAAATAATATAAATATGGTCTCCCAAACTGCACCTCTCTCTCTGAATCACAAATGAGATGGAAATTTGAGTTCCACCTTTTCCAAAACATTTTGCCTATGTTGCACAAAAAGAGCAAGACAAACATAAATTCTGGGGGCAAAACAACTGAATCCTGAATAGGTTTTCAACACAAGAAAAATGATAAGTACAGCACTTCAAATTAGTGGTGGGCGATATAACGATCTTAGATCATGAAGGATTTTAATGTGCTGACGATCTGCCAAATCAGGGAGATCCTAGAACCGGGCTTAAATAAATGTGTTTATTCTATCATGCTGCAGTTTATGCTCCGACACAGACGCGTCTCCCCCTCTTTTGCTCCGAAAACGAAACTTAAAAGTAAAGTCCGCAAAAACAACTCCATCCCGGTTATATGCAACTGTTCTGATATTTTTCCAAACCGACACGGCGTGAGCAACAGTTAACTTATCCGCATAGTGTGCACAATTAAGTTTAGATCTCGGATAGCGACACAAGAAACCGTTTAACGAGCCGGAGAGACGTAAACAGTCTGCAGAGAGACAGAGAGGAGCTCAGACAGTAAGTGGTGGGAGATATAACCCCGGTGTTTAAAATGTTGCTGTCAGTGTTTTCTGCTCTCTCTCAGTTTTTAAAATTTACTATCAAGCTTCTCCACCCGAAGCTCACCTGTTGTGATAACCGAATTTATAGGGATTACACTAAACGATGTTACATGATGTGTGCAGCAGGCAGGTGAGAGTGAGTAACCATGGTGACTGTCTGTCTGTCAATCAACAATGTCCCGCCCCCTCTATGAATTAAATTCTTCTGTCAGTAAAACTTACTTTGATCATGTGTCGCAGAATGAACACATTCTGTATTATGTTTGATTATATTACCAAATTAAAGTTAGTCCAATGATGTCATAATAAACAACAAAGGCTGCAGAGCCTGTATGAAGCTACAGCTGTAGGAACTCTGCAGGACTAAAATATTACAGAAACACAAGAACTTGAAGTCTACATGTTTTTAAATGAATGCATCACTGCGTGAAAATGTTCCTGATGAACACAAAAAGAGGACACATAACTAAATCATAATTTCAAAGTGGTGAGGAAAACCTTCAAAGTGTGCATAAATATTGATCAAATTGAGGGAAAGACATTTCTGTTGCTAAAGATGTTCTGGGTGAGACCTCCAGACCTCCTACAAAGATGTTTTTCAAATAGATTAAACTTGTCAGCACAGTTTGTGTGCATTTATAAACATTATAGAGGGAAATAAGCTTGGTTGAACTGGTCAGTAACTTTTGTCTAAAGATCAGTATGAAAAAAATCGTGATAAAATCGGGATCGGGATTTTGCAAAAAATAAATTGTGATATGATATTTTTCCCATATCGCCCACCTCTACTTCAAATCATTATTTTAATTGCCACGATTTTCTTACGTTTAAATGTTATCACATACACCACTATGTCTATTGTTAACACCAATCAATATGTACTATAAGGCCTTCCCTAGCTTCCCTTCAACACATAAATAAGCTAAACTTTGTAGCACTCAAACTGTTTAAAGGAACCTTTAACGATCCTGGAAATATAGTTAGGATCTGAGAATGTTGTGTTTTGGTAAACCCACTTCTATTTCGTTGTTTTTTTGTGTTTTTGTTTTTGTTTTTTGGGGGGGGGATAAATATGACCTTTTTGAACCCGTTATACCTGTGAGGCTTAAACTTTCTTACAGAGAGTGATTGTGCAGATCTTGCTTTGTACTAAACCAGCAACAGACAGAACTTTTCTCTAAATCAAAGACTCCTCATTAATAAAAAGCACAAAGGATCTATAAAAACAATCCTTGAACATTGCCAAACAAAATAAATGAAATGGATTATATCTTTCTTTAGCAGCAATTGCAAACAAGTGTTGTGTGTGGGTGTCTTGGATGTGTCCCAAGGGGGCATCTCGGTTATCACAATTTAAACTGGGGGTATACACTGAAAATGTTCTATGTCTTCTATATCATACTTGTTTGTGGGTCTTGCAGGGCATCAAGGTCCATGGTGCCTCTATCCAGCCACCTTTATCATATCCATTTATCTTTCATCATTATCAAGGCCCTGATTCTTATCCCAGCATGCACTGGGTTGACAGATTCACAGCTCAACCGGCACATCGCTGACAAAAAAAAGAGACAACAATTCACACTAAAATCCGCACATATATTAATTTTATGAATACAGTGTACCTCTCCATTTTTAAGGACGTGCTGTTAAAACAACTTCACATGACACCAATCCCATGTCAAAAATGTAAGTTTCACACTTAATAATAATTGAACTTTAAGATAGATTACAAGGGGGCTAAAACTGTGCAGGTCACAGTTGGCCCTGTTCTGTAATGGATACATTTATAGGTGTCAGTTTGGCTGATGGCCTGGACCCTTGGACGAGCCAAAGTAAGAAACATATAAATATTTTTGCTTTTCCCTCTCATAACAGACTCCCACAATAAATGTCCCATGTGGACAGGTAGTTTGAAAATGCCAAGACAGATGCAGACTATTTCCTCCTTCATGTCAAACCAAAACCAGCAGCTTTTCACACTTTTTGATTTTGAGTGTTTGGTCAGAGATAACCTATAGACCTTTACACTTTTGTTTTCATGCAGTGTTCTTATTAAGGTATAAGTCAACTTTATGTGTTCTGCCCTCGAAAGCAGTTAGAGCTTCAAATAGCCTCACAGTGCCTACATTATGAAACAATAAATGAAAACGATAAATGAAAATGACAATTCAAAACCCCAGGCCTTCGGCGACAGCAAGAAAAAAAAACTCCAACTAAAACCTCATTACACAAAATGGACCCACAGTTAAGTTTTATCTTCTGCTGAAACTTGTAAAAACAGCAAAAAGACTTGTTAACAGGCTTTTCACAGGACAGTTCCATTCAGTATACAGTCTGTATATGTGCCAGGATCTAACTATTCAGAGACAGTGATTCTCATACAGCATCTATGAAATAGAAAATAAGCTATTCTGAGGGATAAAATAAACCCTATATTATTTGTTAATCTGACTGAATGAATATAGTGTAGCAGGTTTGACAAAGTTTTAATTTGGGGTGCCAGTCAGAGTCAAGTCTGACAAATAAAAATTAAATGCAAACAAAAAATAGTCAACCTGCCCAAAATATGACATAAGCAAGAGCCACAAAACCATCAAACAAAACAGCAAGGCAATTTCAATAAAATATATTTTCACAATTTATATCAACCACACTGCAACAAAATGAATGTGCGCAATGTGTGTGCGCGTTTCACAGTCTCTGTTTGTAAGTAAAGTTCAGTCCCTTCCGGCAAAAGTCTGCTCCGGTGTACCCACAACCCACAGTTTAGTCCATTTCAGTTCAATGTTCAAACTACAAAACAAAAACTCTGCTCCGGCTTATACAGAAACAAACTCAAAAGAAAAACCAGAGTCTCTCTTCGTGGTGCGACAATCAAAACACAAACAAACAAAAGACACACCAGGTACTCACAGTACCAAAGTTTTTAAGTCAGTCAGTAGGTCTAAGTCAGAGTTGGCTTTGATCCATCGGGACCGGCATCTCGTGACGGACCTCCAGTGACGAAGATTTCAACACACGGCTATAACACGGACTGCAAACACGCTCTATGCTGAGGTCCTTCAATGACACTTCTCCTTCAATGACTTCATTTTTCTGACTCTCCGCGCCTATCACCGGTGACTTGCACCTATACAAATGCCCTTCCTGGAGGACGGATTCAGACTTTGCGGGCACTGTGGCTGTTTTTCATTGGCGTGTGAGATTAATGTGGGTGGATGACAGAGGAAGCAATGAAGACTCAAAACAATCACACAGAGAAACTAAATACCGCAAAAACGTACTACATTTTCAGATTTCCCACATTCATTCCAAAAAAAGAATGTGGGAATGGGATGAAACGTTCACAAACAAACACAAAAGAGATGTAAAAACAACTGCAAAAAAATATGATTAAAAAGAGACAAAACTGTCTGCAAAGGGACCTAAAATGACTTCAAACAAAACAACAAAAGTGCAGAGATGCAAATATTAAAAAACAGACATAGGACCTGAGACAGAAAAAAAGTTTGCGAAACAAATACAACAACCTAAAATAGGTGCAAATACCGTGAAGCTCCACGAAGAGACTCAAAATAACCACAACGATCAAAGATGGACACAAAACCACCAAAAAGAAATGCAAAACAACCACAAAGAAAGGACAAAAAAACAACACTTTTTGATCCTTCTCATTTTGTCTATTTTTTTAACTTCAGTCTCTGTGTCTCGCTTTTATATAATGTGGGTGGGGGGCTAAAGTACTTGTCACTGCACAGGGTGGCACAGTCAGAGCGGAACACCTGGATTAAAAGAAGTGGGATATGCCAAGACTGATGAAAGTAATACCCTGTAATCAGCTTTTCAACATGCAGAGTGCTGTAACCCTCTCAGTGTGCTTCCCAGTTCAAACATTAGCATGAGCTTCCTCATGACTCCATTACTTTAGAAGTGCGGTCGCTCTTACACACCAGACTCTCTCCAAACCTAGAGTCCCCTCTTGTCCCTCGGTTGCCTCCTGAATTCACCTCACCACTTCAGCAGATCTCTGTTTCCTTTCCTTCTTGTCTTATGCATAATTCATGATCATGTTCACCGGCTTTCATCCATCTTGTGCTTGATCAATAAAACATACCTGTGTGCTTGCTCCCTCACCTCTCCATCCTCTCGTCTTGTTTCTAAAGCCAAACCGGCGTGAGCCCACACTGAGCTGATGAAACAGCATAGATGGATGGCCTTTTCAAACTGGAAGAAAAATGACTACATTTCTCTCTGCTGCGTGAGTTGTGTCTCTAATAAAGGATGTGAAATGAAGTCACTGTTTTTGTCACCTGCTTAGAGTTTCACTACCATAGGCCAGAAATCTTTTCACATTAGAGAGTCCGACTCCCACTCCAAAGAAAGAGCCTGAACAATTTTTTTTTAACTCGGCAGACCATGACCAGGTTTAAACAACAGTGTTTCCCCTAGGTTTACAGCGTTGGGAGGAACACTTGAAGGAATCTTGGTGTTCATGGGTTACTTTTAATGACAGCTGTCCTTTTCTATCGGAAAGGTATCCTTAAATGACTTCTTTCCCTGATTTCCAACTCTATCCACTGTCCTATCCCTACAATAAAGGCACAAAAAGAAGCAAGCAGCGAGCAGCACCTGAGCAGAGCAGCGAGCAGCACCTGAGCAGAGCAGCGAGCAGCACCTGAGCAGAGCAGCGAGCAGCACCTGAGCAGAGCAGCGAGCAGCACCTGAGCAGAGCAGCGAGCAGCACCTGAGCAGAGCAGCGTACTACGGTGAGCGTATTGCATAATTGCTTGTTCTGTTCTCCTCTGCACTGTGTTACTGTGTACCTACTCTTAGCTTAGCCTAACAGTTAGCTTTACAATGGCTTCTTTTTCTGTCTCTCCCTCTCCTGCTCTCTCCTGCTCTACGTGTCAGATGTTAAGTTATTCCTCGTCCTCCTTTAGTGATAATGATACTTGTAAGAAATGTAGTTTATTTTTAGCTTTGGAGGCGAGGGTGTCTGAGTTAGAGAGACGGCTCCGCACCATTGAGTCGGAGTCATCGTATGCAGCAGTAGTTAGCCAGCCACCTGTAGCCGGTGCGGGCCGACATAGCTTGGCTTCCCCCCCGGTAACTCCCGAGCAGCCGGGAGGCAGTGGCTGGGTTACTGTCCGAGGGAAGCATAGTCGAAAATCGAAGCACACGGTTCCCCACCAACCACTTCACGTTTCAAACAAATTTTCCCCACTCAGCGACACACCCGCTGAGAATAAAACTCTGATTATTGGAGACTCCATAGTCCGAAACGTGAAGCTAGCGAAGTCAGCGGGCATAGTTAGGTGTATACCCGGGGCCAGAGCGGGCGACATCGCATCTCATTTAAAGTTGCTGACAAAGACTAAAGGTAGATTTGATACAATCGTAATTCATGTCGGCACAAATGACTCCCGACTACGCCAGTCGGAAGTCACTAAGGTTAATGTGGAGTCGGTGTGTACTTTTGCTAAGACGATGTCGGACTCCGTAGTGTTCTCTGGACCCCTCCCAAATCAGACCAGTGATGACATGTATAGCCGCATGTCATCACTCAACCGCTGGCTGTCGAGGTGGTGTCCAGCACACGATGTGGGCTTCATAGATAACTGGCAGTCTTTTTGGGGAAAACCTGGTCTGCTAGCTAGAGATGGCATCCATCCCACTTTGGACGGTGCAGCTCTATTATCTAGAAACATAGCAGAGGTTATTAGTCCAAAACCCTGACAACAACTCAGAGTTCAGACCAGGAGGCAGAGCTGCAGTCTTACACACTTCTCTGCGCCTCCCTTAGATCTGTCTCCCAGTCACTATAGCTGTAATTCTGAATCGAACTGTAGTTATACTATAGGTACTGTGTCTGTCCCCCGGCCCAGACCCATTTTTATAAGTCATCCAAACGGCGTGAATCATCAGAATCTGATTAGAATCAAAACTACGAATACGATTTTGCTACAAGATCGGAGGATTCACTGCGGACTTTTGAACATTAGGTCCTTAGCATCCAAGTCTCTTTTAGTGAATGATCTGATATCAGATCAGCACATTGATTTACTTTTTTTGACTGAAACCTGGCTGTGTCGAGATGAATATGTTAGTTTGAATGAATCCACTCCTCCCAGTCATTTTAATACTCATATACCTCGAGACACCGGACGAGGTGGTGGAGTAGCAGCTATTTTTAATTCCAGTCTTTTAGTTAACCCTCGACCAAAGCTGAATTTTTCTTCTTTTGAAAGCCTTGTTCTTAGTCTTCCACATCCAGTCTCAAGAACCTTTCAGCCAGTTCTAGTTGCTGTAGTTTACCGCCCTCCTGGCCCATATTCTGAGTTTTTATCTGAGTTTGCAGAATTTTTATCAGACTTAGTCCTTAGCAGTGATAGAATAATTGTTGTAGGTGACTTCAATATCCATGTGGATGTTGAAAATGATAGCCTGAGCACAGCTTTCATGTCACTATTAGACTCTATTGGTTTCACCCAGGGTGTAAACGAACCTACTCATCATTTTAACCACACCCTGGATCTTGTTTTAGCTTATGGAATTGAAATCCATAACCTTACAGTTTTCCTAGAAAATCCTCTGCTATCAGACCATTTTTTTATTACATTTGATTTTGTCCTACTAGAATTACCTCTGCCTGGAAGAGGTGTGCTTTCTAGAAGTTTGTCGGATAGTGCTGTGGCTAGATTTAAGGAAGCTATTTCAGCTGTTTTTGATTCAGTACCGTGTTTCAACCCAGTTGGAAACTCTTACGATAGCTTTAGTCCCTCTCAGCTAGATCAGTTTGTTGATAGTGCAGTGGATTCACTGAGAGTTACTCTGGATTCGATTGCTCCCCTGAAACAGAAGGTTGTCAAGCGGCGGAGAGTGGCTCCATGGTTCAACTCAGAAACCCGTACTCTGAAACAATCATCACGGAATTTTGAAAGAATATGGCGTTCGACCAAAACGGTAGAATCTCGTTTTTTCTGGCAGGATAGTCATAGAAGATATATGAAGGCTCTACGTCACGCCCGAGCTGCCTACTACTCCTCTCTAATCGAGGAAAACAAAGGCAATCCTAGATACCTTTTCAGCACTGTAGCCAGGCTGACAGAGAGTCATGGCTCCATTGAGCCTTGTATTCCTCTAGCCCTCAGCAGTAATGATTTCCTTAGCTTTTTCAACAACAAAGTTCTAGACATCAGAGACAAAATTGGTAACCTCCTGCCCTTACCTGGTGCAGATACGTCTGTTACGGCAGAGACAGTTCCAGGACCAGATATTAGTCTCGACTGTTTTTCTCCAATCGACCTTTCAGAGCTACATTCCATTTTTTCTGCATCGAAACCGTCAACCTGTATTTTGGACCCAATCCCAACCAAGCTGTTTAAGGAAGTCTTTCCCTTAGTTAGCAACTCCATATTAGATATGATCAATATGTCTTTACTGGCAGGCTATGTACCACAGACATTTAAAGTAGCGGTAATCAAACCTCTACTTAAAAAGCCTACTCTGGACTCAGGAACTCTGGCTAACTACAGACCTATATCCAACCTTCCTTTTATCTCGAAGATCCTGGAGAAGGTGGTAGCTAAACAGCTGTGTGACTTTCTCCATGACAACAGTTTATTTGAAGAGTTCCAGTCAGGATTTAGAGTCCACCATAGCACTGAGACTGCACTAGTTAGAGTTACAAACGATCTACTTCTAGCCTCAGACAGGGGACTTCTGTCTGTGCTCGTCTTGTTAGATCTTAGTGCTGCTTTTGACACCATTGACCATCGGATCCTGTTGTACAGACTGGAGCATTTGCTTGGAATTACAGGGACTGCTTTAAGTTGGTTTGAATCCTACTTATCAGACCGATCTCAGTTTGTACATGTTAATGATGAGTCCTCTATGCACACTAAAGTTTGCCATGGAGTCCCACAAGGTTCAGTGCTTGGACCAATTCTTTTTACATTATATATGCTTCCTCTGGGAAATATTATGAGGAAACACTCCATACAGTTTCATTGTTATGCAGATGATACTCAGCTTTATGTATCAATGAAGCCCGATGGTACCAGTCAGTTATGTCAGCTAGAAACATGCCTTAAGGACGTTAGGACCTGGATGACCAGAAATTTTTTGCTACTTAACTCAGACAAGACTGAAGTTATTGTGCTAGGCCCTAAGAACCTCAGAGAGACTTTTTCTAGTGATGTGACTGTCCTTAATGACATCAGCCTGGCATCTAGCACCACTGTTAGGAATCTAGGAGTTATTTTTGATCAAGATATGTCTTTTAGCTCTCACATCAGTCAAGTTTCAAGAACAGCCTACTTTCACCTTCGTAATATATCCAAGATCAGGAATATCCTGTCGCAAAGTGATGCAGAAAAACTAGTTCATGCATTTGTTACCTCCAGACTGGATTATTGTAACTCTCTTTTGTCAGGGTGCTCTGGCAAATCTCTAAAGACTCTTCAACGGGTCCAGAATGCTGCAGCTCGTGTACTGACCAGAACCAGGAAATGGGACCACATTACTCCTGTCCTGGCTTCTCTGCACTGGCTCCCTATACAGTCTAGAATAGAATTCAAGATCCTTCTTCTCACCTACAAAGCTCTAAATGGCCAGGCACCATCTTATCTTAAGGAGCTACTAGTGCCGTACTGTCCCTTGAGAGCGTTGCGGTCCCGGAGTGCAGGCCTGCTGGTGGTACCTACAGTCTCCAAGTGTACTATGGGGGGTAAAGCCTTCAGTTATCGGGCTCCTCTCCTCTGGAACCGCCTTCCAGCCGGGGTCCGGGAGGCAGACACAGTCTGTATTTTTAAGATTAGACTTAAAACTTTCCTTTTTGATAAATCTTATAGTTAGGGCTGGTGCTGGTGTAGACCAGCTCTTAGTTATGCTGCTATAGGCTTAGACTACCGGGGGAACTGGCACCTTGAGCTCCTCTCTCTCTCTCTCTGCATATACAGTACATCATATTACTGCATGTATCTATCTATAAATCTCAGTCACTAACCACCTACTTTCCTGGGAGCTCTTGAGCTCCCCTAGGCTCCTCAAGATCATCGGTTGACGGCTTGCCAGAACAACCCCCACCCCACCACTACCCCCTCCCCACCGGATCGTGGGTTGGCGGCCTGCCAGAACAACCCCCCACACCCCCTCCCCTCCCCACCGGATTGCTGATGGACGGTCTACCTCCCCCCACCCCCTTGCTCTCTATCCCTCTTCCTGCATCTTATCCCATCTCTCCCCCTATCCCTTTCCAAGCCCGGCGCAGTCTAGGCCTGTGAAGACTGTTTCGTCATGAGCCGGGGATCCGGCCGAAGATTTCTGCCTTTTAATAAGGCAGTTTTTTCTTACCACTGTAACTTTTGCTGCTTTGCTAAAGTGCTCATGATGGATAGGCCGGATCTTTGTAACATAGCAATAAGTAAGGTCCTTTACCTGCTTTTTGTAACATAACAATGAGTAAGGTCTTTTACCTGCTCTTTTGTAATGTTAACAGACAATGAGTAAGGTATTTTACCTGCTTCTTGTAAAGTGTCTCGAGATAACACTTGTTATGAGTTGACGCTATACAAATAAAAGTTGATTGATTGATTGATTGAAAAAGCCCAAAAATAAATCTTTAAGACAAATTTAAAAAAAACATTTTTTTTTACTTGACCTTTCAAGGGGGGCGTTGGGGGGGGGGTGATGGTAGGGGAAACACTGAACAATGTTCTGCCAATACAGGGGAATCAGTTTATTTAAATACTAGAATTATAGAACTTCTTGAATGGGAATAAGCAGTGATTCTGACCGTGGTTTCTATACTGTTCATGGTTGAATAATCAATACAAAGAAAGAATACACCGATCAGTTTTGTTAAATTCCTTAATGCAATAGATTCAGAAAGCGTAATTACAAAGACCAGTACTCAAAATGCATGTCTTAATGAAAGTGGAATTCAATATGATATCTTATTTTTATCACTCTCACACTCTTCTTGATGTTTGCAGTCATTCTATGCTGGAAAGAGAGGATCGAGGTCCAACAATTACTGATTGTGCCTCTTGTGTTTGATCTTACTGATGGCTGAACTGATTAAAACCCTCAAAGGTATTCAATGAAAATTGTCACAAGGAAGGATGGCATATAAAATTCCTCATTACTTTTGCACATGAGCTTAGACTTCAAACTTAAAAGTTCAACAAAGAGCTGACTTGATTTAATCAGTGATTTCTGAACACTACAAGAGTATACCGACACCCAAACACAACAGAGATACGTGATTGTTAAACCTCTCTTTTCCAAAGCAAAGGCAGCCATTTTCAGTCTGGCCTTTGTGTGCCCTCGACAAGATTAGGATTTGGTGCACCTACCACCAGCCCCATCACATACTGCACTGCACAAGTAACAGCATATCTCTTACAGTAACAGTCACACAAGAACACAAGTCTTTAAGGAAGTTGTAAATAAAATAGCACACATTAAACACAAATGATGAAACAGCGTTTTTCTGTCACAAAGCATCATTATTCCATTGACGGCATCCCTTTATCCCTCAGTTAACCAGTAGAGACATAATCATTTCATTAGATATGTCTTATTATTCAATTTAGATATTACAATTTATTACAATGTTTATGATTTTTGGAGAAATGGGAGGTTGTCGACGATCCTCTCCATGGAATTATTTTCCTTTTTTTGATCAACAGCTCTATTTGGATGCTATTGTATGCACTTGTGGCAACTAATTTACATTCAAAAATACATGTCATAACCATTAGAGCAAAGCAGAGGAAGAGGTGAGTAGTGAAGTTGTCATTTTGGCAGAAGGTTTACATTAAACATTATATTTCAGGCTACACTCAAAATCGCCTTTTAAGCCTGCGCCACTGGAACCTGCTGCTCTAGGTCATACTGTGCTATGGTTTATTCCTTGAGGCAGCCCGGATCATGCTACGGCTCTCTAGAAGATTTTGAAGGCTGACTGCAGAGATTTCGGAGGTCTGGAACAATGATGGTCACCCAATGGACCAGCTAGATATTATCTTTCATCAGAAAAAAATGAAGAGGAGGTCAGCAGGAGAAACACATGAATGGGACCCCTTTTTCTTCCAAGGGTCTGTAGCAACTTATCATTATCAACTACATAGTTCTAGATTTAAAGCTATACAGGATCTGCATTGTGTAAAAGTTGTGCACTTGCACCATGTAGGGAGAAACATCCCACCATGTGAGAGCGATAAACTAGTAAGTATTGAATTATACAGAGACGATGGCGCTTTGTATTCTCCTTCTCTGTCCTTCAGACACTCTGGCTGGGTCTCTCTGTCAGTGAAAGGAGATAACATTCCATGAAATGAGGAGCTTTGAGAAGCTAGATTCGGTTATTTCAGATTTGAAGAAGGTTAATAACCTTTTACAAATGAAAAGTTGTTTCTGGAGAAGGAGACAGGATATCTCTTTCAGACCAATTAGTATGAAAATGACACTACCTGTCAGAAAATGAACTAACTCTCTAAGCACACAGTTGTATGTTTGGTTTTTTAAATATTATCCTTGAAACCAGCACAGACGTAACAGGTTTCCTGTTGTTTTTTTTTAGGTATTTTTAAACTGGTCCAAATAGTCATTATCGCACTAGTCAGAGTGATAGCTGATACACCAATTTGTGTGACCACTAAATTTAGGAAAAATGTCTTGCTTATGGGATATGAACAGTAGGAACATTTAACAAGACACAATAGTTATCTCAACACAATTGTCCCCTCAAGGCTGTTTAGAATAATGATTCCAAACTACTCAACTCTTGAATGTTAATGTTTTTAACAATTATCTGCTATTGCATGCTTGTTTGTTTCCTTGTTGCTTTGTATTATTGTATTTCTTGTATCTGTATTTTTTCTTTTACACATACTTCTGATGCTATTGAAAAAAAGGGGAAGTCCTTAATCATTTTCAAGATTTAAATGAGATATGCTAAAGACTGTTGAGAGAACCTACAAATTGAGATAGACAATATAATACAAAACGTTATTAATCCAGAGGAAAGTTCTAGTGCAAGATAACTCCAATATTGCAGCAGAAAATGTGAAAAACACAAAAGAACAGTAAATATACCATAAGCTGATCCCAACTAAATACCTATTCCCTTTTACTATTCCAGTGTGGCTGCATTTTTTGACAAATAAACACAGGTCTCAATTAGACACCTGAATATATCCATTGTTTAACAGGTTGTCTGACCAATAAGGAATTAATTTTTTCACTTTTAAATTCTACTTATCTATGTACTGATCATCCAGGAAGTAGGACTGGAATGTCATCAGTGCCAAGTTTGGGGAGTGAAAATCGCAGGCTCATCAGCAAACACTTCTATGTTGATCTTTAGAGGATGAGAGGAAACGTAGAGCGGAACTTTCTATTTCTTCCCCCAAAAAGATGGTAGAACAGTCAGACTGCCTAGTGGCCGCAGATGGAGATTTAACGATCAGCTGGAGCTTAGTATGTGCAAGTGAATCCACAGAATGCAAGCATGGGATCAATTGGCATTATAGTCTCCATCAAGCTGATCAGGATGAAGACAAAATAAATTTACACTTGGGTAAGTGTCAGGAGGGACAGAGAGAATTCTGCTGCTTAATATTGATTGCTAATTAGTTTTTTTTGTTTCTTTAGGGGTGCCATATCTGTAGCGGTTGTCGCGCGCCTCATGTACAGAGGCTTTAGTCCTCATTGCAGCAGCCATGGGTTCAGATCTCACCTAGGCCCTTTGATGCATGTCATCCCCCACTCTCTCCTCCCAACCTTTCCTGTTTCTCAGCTGTCCTAACTAATGAAGGCAGAAAGATCCAAAAAATAACATGATAACTGAAAAAAAAAAGAAAAAAGACGTTCTCATATTAATACCTGTTCAAAATAAAGGATGGTGGATTTGGGAGATTGAAACAAATAAAAGCCCGGGCTTTTAATTGAACTTTTACTGTAATTAAATATGAAGTGAACTTCAGGAAAAAAGACGGTATATTGTAGTGGCATTCACAGGTAGTAAATAAGAAAAGAATAAATTAAGGTTGACTTAATTTTGTTATTTTTTAATTAGTTTTTAATTTTCTTTGGTGTTTTTTCTTTAACAAGGGATTTGTAGTTCTGGGTTTCCATCCTGTCTTTTGTCTCTAGTGCTGCAGCTGTTGTTGAGCCAACCGTATGTGCTGTAGGAAGTTTAGTCCCTTCTGTATGTGACAAGTTTGTTGGAGGCATATTTTGAGAGTGTTGTGTGTTTTTATTCAAGTGTGGGTTTTGGTTTAGGTTTTCTTTTACCCTGGCAAAATACTCTCAGCGCTATAACTGTGGGTGGATGACTTTCTGGCTGTGATACAACCTACTGTCCTTTTCTTTCCTTTTCATTTTTAAGTAAATGTTTGTATAATAAAGCCAGATACAGCACACAACCCACTTTGACTGTTGTGGCCACCATATTGGAGCCCTTGCGTCTCAATTCAGCTATGTATTCCTGGTTTTTAAAGACCTGAGGAGGTCAGGAAGTCAGATATCTGGCTGCCACTGATTTGTTGCTCAGTTATTGAGTTGTAACTTGTCACACTGCTGTTTTACTGGATGAAATCCTCATTTCAACGTGCCTCCCACATCAGCTGAGAGGTCCAGCTTCACAGCTCGGCATCTTATGATAGTGTGACTTTGAAAGTTTTGTGATTTCCAGAATGACCCACTCTTTATCAAATGTGTGTCAGTGGAGAAAGGAGAAACTTTGGCTCATAACAGGATTGAAAATATAAAAAGAGTCTGCAATAATCAGCTGGTTCCAGGGTCGAGATGTGATGCACGCTAATGCTGTCTCACTGGCATGACTGACTGGCACACTTGAAGAAACTGAGCAATCATAAATAAAATTGGATTCTTCTGAGCTTTCTTTGGCTGTGACAAGTCAAAATGTCAACCGCACAGAAGGTCTGCAGATAGGCACAATCCCAATCTCTACCCCAAGGACTTAAAGCAATACAGGGCCCAAAATCTGACCTAAAATCATATGATTTGTGCCACGCTTAAGTGGGAACGTGCCTCAAGGTCTTTGAATCTGTGATAGTGAAGATGGGGATCGGGCCAAAGCGCTAGCTGTATTCTGCTGATTAATGCACCTGCTGGATATGTCAGTGGCAGAGGCAGCTGAAACTACATAAGAGTCCCTTTAGTTTGGCCTAGAAATGGGCGTCAGGGTAAAAACTGAACACTACACTGCGTTGCGCTGCGTCCCTTGCAAGTAGTTAGGACAATCTGATAGGAAACAATATAATCAAGTTGATTTTGTCGCCTACACTCGCTCGCGTCATGTCTGTTAGGGCAGACTGTTATTGAGAATCTTCTTAACTCAACAGATTGACAGACTTGAGTTCTAGGCATCTATTTGATAATCAAATTCCAAGGTTTTAAAATGTCTTGGATCTCAGTTGATTTAATCATTAACCGTTGATCATTTTGAGCTTCCAAACTGCCATTGTGACTCCAACACAAAGTTTTACAGTGGACAAAAAGTGTGTGTGCTTGTTTGGTTTGACTTTGCGCCGCCTGTGTAAAACTAAAAGGTCACACTTGGCTGCCTCTCCTGCAGGTGGCCATCCATCAACCCTTGGCTGGGTCTGTTAAAATCTCCACCAATCAACTGACACAACAAATTACAGTCCAATTTGTAAGCGGCAGAAAATAACTTCTACCTCAATAAATATTTGTTTATCGGGATGAGAGGGAGAACACACAAATGACAAACTACTGACCATTTCATTTCCTCACCTTGAGCTTTATAGAACCATTGATTCACAATCCAACCTGTTTATTTCCCTTTAAAGTTTAAATGTGATGCCAATATTAATAATACTATTCTGATACCGAACAGGGTAAGTTTTTAACTGAGTAACTGAGTTTTTTTTTTGGACAAAAATGAATCCTGGAGTGAGGCCCCATAAAAGGATGAATGTTAAAAAGACCCGGCTTCAACATCACTAGGTTATAAATCATTTAAACACCCTCGGAAAAAGTCAAACTGTCACTTTCACCAGCAGGACTGAGAATGACCTGCAAGTAAGATTCAGGTTGGAGGCAAGTTCAACTTCCGTCTGATATTAATGATTCAAAGACATCTGTGAGCTGAGGGCCAGTAGGCGTTATGACATATGACAGACTCACATGCACAATTGAAGAGCGGATGTTTTATATGTTCTTGGGTGTGAAGAGGTCACAGCTTTTGTTGCAAAAACATTATCATGTAACATTTAATTTAAGTTATTCATGTATGTGTCATGACCCCATATGGCAATGTGGATAAACTTGTTATCTTCTTCTCAACTGAAATATTTCTACAGCTGATGGATTACATCAAGCATGGATATTTCTGTTCAACCTAATTGAATCCATACATAATTCGGTGATTCCCTGACGTTACTTCAGTGAGGCTGACATGACAAGTTTTGACAAGTGTTGTGAAAATTAACTTCACATCGAACTGCTGCAAAATTTGATTCAAATTTGTGTAGTGTAATGTGAACACTTTATCTTTGTCATTTTCAATCATTTTTTTCTGTGTTGTGCCTTATGATATACATTCACATGTTTGCGTTTACTGCTAATTAGCAATTAGCATGCTAATGAATTAAACCAAGATGGTTTAATTTAGATTCATATTGTGAAAATAAAACCTGTTAAATAACTAAACTTACCAATAAATAGATACATTTATTAGCTTTAGGTTTTCAATGGACCCAAAAAAACATCACACTGCAAGAACTGAGAAGCATGAAAGTTCTTTACTGCTCTTTGGAGGGATTATTTAGCTGCAACCTGGAAATAGTCACTCTCTCATCTCAAGATGAAGAAGTGGTGTGATATACAAGCCAATGCAGGACAAACAACCATCATCTTTAAAAAACAGAGTAACAGCTTTATTATTTACTTGTCCAACTGACATATCCACAGTCATGACACTGACAATCCACAGTCATGACACTGACAATCCACAGTCATGACACTGACAATCCACGACTGAAACACAGCTCAGACCACGTGCATCCTCCTGGATGGTGTTGTCGGTATGGCTTTACCTACTTTCAGTTTTCTTTGTCAGAATTTCTATTGACAGTTTGATGCAAAATAGAAGAAAAAAATGTCAACATATGTATGCCAGTGAAGGATAGCTCCCCATTGGGCTTTCTTTCTCAGGGAGTAACCAGAACTAAAAACACCTCTTCATCACTGTGAGCACATAAGCATGCTGGTGTTAGTTAAGAAACTATTCTAGCATGGCAAATGTTGATTATTGGTTATTGCCTGCTAAACTAAAAAGCTAGATATATAGAAATACATAGCATAATAGCACACTTTGAGCATGTAAGCATGTTATAAGCATTGTAAAAAGCTAGGCTAACATGTTTTTGAATATGCTAAACATTGTGTGCTAAACCTAGTTAATCAACTTATAAACATAGCAAATTAAGTAGATGTGGAAACTTAAAGAGCCCATATTATGCCCTTTTTGAGGTTCGTATATTTAATCTATGTACCTACTAAAGTATGTTCACAATACCTAAAGTTTGAAAAAAGTGTCTGTTTTCATGCACTGCCGCTCCATGCACCGGCTCGCTTCTGACTCTCTCTCTAAGGCTCTGAAGTGCCCACGTTCAGAGTCCCCATGTGTGCCAAGTCTGATCTGATTGGTCGGCCCTGCCGTAATTGGTCAGTCGCTCAGCACGGTTCTCGGAAATGTCACGCCCCTTTTACCATATTGGGAATGCAGCCACTCTGGCTCCGAGGAGAGCAAAAACATTAGCACCTTAGCACTACTGTGCTACCGCAGGCTACGGCATATTGTGGGCGTGCTACAGAAGTTAATGGGTGTGCAACATGAGCTGCAGGGCTTGCCACAACGAGCCAATGGGCTTAGATCAGTGATATCACACTGACAAGACGTCACAATGGCAATTTTTTTTCGAGGGGGGCTAGAACTGAGTGTTACATGCAGCTAATGCTACAGCTAACAGGAGGACGTAGGAGAATTTTTGCACATAGCTGTGCCTAAACATGCACAGGACACTTGGAAAACACACTAAAGAGCATATAAAACCAGAAAAAGCATAATATGGGACCTTTAAGTTAGATGTAAATATGTTCCATATTGTCTGTTGAAAATGTTAAATAAAAAGTAAATGTATTCACTATCATATTATCATTTCCATCTTTATGTTGTAAGCATCCTGTCATTAGCGTTTACCTCAAAACAATACAATGAACAGCCAGAAAGAACCACCAGCACAGCTCTGGACTTAAGAAGTCATTTAAGCAGTCAACACTGATTCAGAGGATAGTTTCATGATTTTCACAAAAGACAGCTGCACACTTTATCCGCCAAGTTAATACATCCTACATCCCAGCTTAGTGTTTTGTCTTTTTAGCTCAATCTCATCTGCATATTACAACTAAACAATGCCAGCAAATGTCTAGGTTCTTCCGATGCTACGTAATTATATGTTTGGACTCTGAGTTTAGCAACTCAACAGGGCTGAGAGAGAGAGGCTCTGTTATCAGACACTTGCCTCCAGTGTGCACAAGGAAAAAAAAAAAAAATTAACATTCACTAACTAATGTAGGCCACCTCCATTTGAATATTTCATGCTGTATGCTCAAGAATCACAACCAACCCCGCTTTACGACTCACTAATTTGATTAGAGGTGCTACATTATTAACTAAATCTGTTGGAAATTATTCCAGGGAGTATGTATTAGTGACATCAGGAATAGTTCTCCATCACACGTTTTGGTAATATTTCCTGAAGAGTGCTGGAGTCTCTAATTTTTAAAGACATATGGATGGTCTAGCCTTTGGTTTCCTTCCCAGTCCGACTATCATGTGTTTGATGCACTTGAGTAAACCCTTACATTTACATATCACTGTTTCAGCTTCCCAGTACTTCTTCTTCCTGTGTTATTATTACGGACAATTGTGGGATTGGAGAGGCAACAGAGACAAGCTTTAAGAAGTACAGCACTGCAATATTCTTTTAATCCAATTCCACAATAGTTCTTCAGGGTTTTATATTCTAAATATATTACTGCAGATATTTTCTCATCTGTGAAATGAAAAATTATCGTAATAATTTTACATTCAAAATCTCTCAAACTCAGAATTGAAAGTAACCCACATAGCAAGACATAAAATCCTGCCAACAAAGCAACACCGTAACAAAACCAGGGAGAATGCTGTCTCATCCTGAGGAGGCAGGAAAAGACATTAAAGCAGAAAAAACAAAGACAGAAAAACAAACACCCAGAACCAGATTTACCCTGGCTGCATCATAGACGAGTACAGCAACCGGGGCAAGACTCCCCCTCAGCTGCTGCAGGACTGGAATGGCAGTAACAAATTATGTGCCAGAAAGTGGGGGGCCCCCTGCCAGGGCCGAATGCATTAACCATGCTGTTTAGACTCCATAAAATAGTCCACTTCTGTCCTTGGGGAAAATGTGGGGTTCATGCTGGGACAATGCTGAGATTCACTAGTTTGAATCAGAGACAAGGAGCTCAGGTTTTCTTCAAGGAGACTAACAAGGCAAAAGAAGATAGGAATTTCTCATATGGAAATAATATGGAAATTCAGTTTGATTGATCGAAGACAACACTTGTTAGAGTGCATTGTTTCTGAAGTTGGTTTTCAGCACCCTCTTAGAGGGGTACAACGATCCTCAATGTGGATAGATTCATCGATTGGTTAAACAAATTGTAGCATTGCCACTGGCAAGAAGACTGCCACTGTTATTCTGCACTCTCTTAGTTTTGCCACGTTATATAGTAAGCCCCATGAGTAAAAAGTACTAACTCATGAGGTGCACAGTAATAGTTATTACTATTTGAAAAATCTGTGTTATTTAACAGTAATCAGGACTAGGTCAGGAATAGGTTAAAAAAAAAAAAAAGGTAAATAGGTAAATTCTTCACTACATCACCATGTATCACAGATTTAATTTGCATTATGTTTACTTAACTTTTCTTTGTTACATTTTCACCAGTGCAATAAAAAAAAACTAAAGTAAATCCCATAATGTCATACAAAACGACATGAGTTATACATTAAAATTTATACATCTAGAGAAAATATGAAGGGCTAAAATATTGCAGAAACTCAATTACTGTTCAAGTCCACGTGTGTGTATAATGTATTCAAAATAAATTGTAATATTTAAGCAAATGAGGGCTCAAGAATTAATCATAATTATACTGCAAAAAAACACTAAACTGGTGAATTTTAATTGATACAGAATGCAGTAAAATAAATGTCTGGCGCTTTCAAAAATAAATGTCAGGAGCTTAAGTTCAAAAGTGGAGCCCAAACATGTTTAATTATATTCATAATTTAAAGGTAGTCAGTGGCTAGTTTCCTTACTAACCGTGTTTCAAAGGCCTTAACTATCTTAGCTCTCAGAGATCAGTCGATGTCCATACAGTTATAAAAAACATCTCTAAGCAACAATGTCACACTGGCTGATATGTTAGACATTACCTTTAAAACAGCCACCACACACAGAAGCAGCAGCACCAGTGAATCATGATTAGGGGAGCTGAGTGGGGCTTGATTGTTTTAAGAAGGTGCAAATAATTGTTTCCAAGACATTATATATATATATAATATATAATATTACTGGAGGAAAACGAGAATCTGTTATCCATGGTGGATAACCAAACTGCACATTACTCAAGCACAATTACTCCAGTTTATAAGTGCAATAAAAATGCATCCAAAAATACACAGCAGCCACTAACAATCACACACAAAGTCAGTAAACATGCTCAGAAGACATCTGTCAGTAAACAAAATACTGCAGCAGTGAGCAAGAACACCTGTAGCACAGGTTTGAGTTACAAAAACCTCTCAGGTAAAGCAGCTTCAGGAGGGTTTCTATGACAACAGCACTACTGCCGCTAGCTCGCAGCCAACCCGAGTTAAACAGAACATGATAAAAGTAGCTAATTTATCAGATAAAAACGCTCACTTACAGTGTTTATGTAGCTTGTTCCGATAGTTTTCTTCCTCGTCGTCGTCTTCATCACCTTCACAGTAATATCTCTCTCATATGGTGTCGTTAAGTCTTCTTCATGTTAGCTTTCAGCTTCCTCATTCACACACGGTGGCGGCCTCCGACAAAATCCTTTCTCCCTCATTTCTTACAAAGAGAAGCACAACTAAAGCAATGTTGTCCACACTTTAACGAAAGGACTCACTGTATTTCACTGAATCAATACGACCCTCAAAGTAACTCCCTGGGGTGGAAACTGCTGAAGAAGTGTTTGTTTCTGTTGTACCGAACATGCACCAACTGCGTAGAAGGTAATTATTACAATCAACCAATCAGAAAGCAGCTGAGGTCCACGGTCATCGTCACTCATGACCATAACTTCATTACATAATAATAATAATTATAGTGTGTTATACATAAATTAGCCAGATTGTTTATCCTTATCGACGGAGGATTAGGGCCACATTAAAAACATTTTTTATTTTTTATTTCGAGATTAAAGTTGTAAATTTACAAGAATAAAGTCGTACATTTACGAGATTAAAGTCGTAAATCTACGAGATTAAAGTCGTAAATCTATGAGAATAAAGTCGTACATTTACGAGATTAAAGTCGTAAATCTACGAGAATAAAGTCGTACATTTACAAGATTAAAGTCGTAAATTTACGAGAATAAAGTCGTACATTTATGAGATTAAAGTCGTAAATCTACGAGAATAAAGTCGTACATTTACGAGATTAAAGTCGTAAATTTACGAGAATAAAGTCGTACATTTACGAGATTAAAGTCGTAAATCTATGAGAATAAAGTCGTAAATTTACGAGATTAAACTCATAAATTTGCAAGAATTAACGAGTTCGAGACCAGCCTGAGCAAAATGATGAACAGTAGAACTCTTATGAAGTATTTTCCTCTGCAGACAACTTCCTCCAAGGCAGTGTGGTTCTTTCTTCAGTTTCTTGCAGTATCTTTTCAGGGTGCTGATATTTTATGACAATGTGAAGATGATGATGTGCCAAAAGCATGTGTAGTTTCATATCTGCATAAGTAAAGCCCCAACACAACTATTTGTGTCTGTTATCGGTCTGCCTTGTTAAAGTGTCTCATGTGCAGAGCCAGTTTATGTCCTGTTCATCATTTTACAGATAAACAAGGTCTTGCAAGTTCAAGTGAAAACTTCTCTTGAACTAACTGTTTTTACCGACTACACAAGGAAGTAGCCTATTTCCTTATTAGTGAAACCTTTAGGACAAGATGCTCCATGTTTGTCATTTGACACTTCTGATATAGACTAAAATAACGACTTTATTCTTTTATTCTTTAAAGACTTTAAGAGTTCTACTTTCATCATTTTTGCGCAGGCTGGTCTCGAACTCATTAATTCATTAGATTAAACTTGTAAATGTACGACTTTATTCTCATAAATTTACGACTTTAATGACCTCCGTCATACCATAGCATTTAAAACGTGCTATTTATTATTTTTTGTCATGTTTTTGTTTTAAAATATTACTAAGCCCTAGGCCAGCCCACAGCCTCTGTCATTATACCGCCTCTCTCTCATAGGCTATAGGCAAGGCAAGTTTAGTTAAACAACAAGCCAATTTAATTAGGCAATTAAAATACAAAAAGAGTTCTATAATAAGCGTAAAAGTTACAGTGCAGATTTAAAGTTCTTTAATCTTATTAAAATTGTTTAATGAAAGGCAGCTGTAAACAGGTGAGTCTTCAACCTCGATTTAAAAGAGCTGAGAGTTTCAGCTGACCTGTAGTTTTCTGGGAGTTTGTTCCAGATATAAGGAGCATAGAAACTGAACGCTGCTTCTCCGTGTTTGGTTCTGACTCTGCGGACAGAGAGCAGACCTGTCCCAGATGACCTGAGTGGTCTTGATGGTTCGTAGTTAATTAGAAAGTCACTAATGTATTTTTGCCCTAAACCATTTAGCGCCTTATAAACCAGCAGCAGTATTTTAAATTCTATTCTCTGACAGACTGGGAGCCAGTGTAAAGACCTCAGAACTGGAGTGATGTATAAAGGCTATATAGCTATCTGATCCATAAAATTGCACTGCACTATTGTCTCTTACAACTTCTACAAGTGTTGTTTAGTTATAAGTTGTAACTTTTAAAATGTATCCATAGACCTGGATATATCTGTTTTCTTATTGTTTAGTACTGTACTCTGTGCCGGTGCTACCTTTGTCGAACATCTCGTTGTTCTGAAGTGTAGTATGTGAATTGGTTTGTCTGCACATTAATTCATGTATAGTCCAATTCCTTGGATACGCTTACAAATTTGACCAATAAATTCACTGTGGAAAAGATCTTCCCGCTTCCAAGTGTTATACCTCTGTAACTGTGATTTCTGCACCTTTAGTACCTTTCAAAATGATCTGAGAAAGAAGTAGCACGTTTGTATTAACAACTGGGTCATCTCCAGCTGGTGTAAAAGAGCAAAAGCTCAAAATGTCATTATTACTCATCGACACTGCCTTAATGACTGACTTTTGGTTAGAAAAGTTTAAAAAAATGTCCTCAGACTGAGATAAAAGGTAATTTATGGGGCTGTCATGAAATGTGTATTCTTTTGTCAAAACAGTTGTAATATTCTGATAGATATTTTGAATCAGAAAATTACTGAGGAGATGTGGAGCTGTGGGGGCTAAGCTTATTCTTCTTTTTTTTTTAACTAACGCAAAATGTGTATTACTCTTCCACTGAAAAAAGTGCCCCATTTATTCCTGAAGTGAGAAAGAGCAGCTCCTCTTCCATAGGGACGCCATCTTCCATGTTTTCTATAATAGACCCAAACTGACAAACCAAACTGTGCTTCTAGAGAAGGCCTTATTGCATTAATCTGACCAGATTCACTACAGTGTATATTCTCGTTCACTATTGCAAGGAGAGATCTCTAAATTATTCTCACTGCTCCTTTAGGGTGTTTTAATAACACTTTTCAAAACAATGCAGCAAAGTGTTTAAATGACACAATAATTACATTAACACTACCAGAAACTGAAAAGACATTAGACTTTATCCAGAAAACCTAACATCATAGATTCTAAAGTCAAACAAAATATGTATTACAGCATTTGGTGTCAAGGTGTTTTACAGCAAAGCATTCCCTGTGGGATCAATAAAGTACTTCTTAGTCCGATTCTGATTTAAAATCCAGACATCAAAGGCTCCGTCGGTGGTTGGATCAGTCAGGTGGGCCCTCTGGCTCTTGTTTAGATGGGTTTGAAGATGTGAAATGGAGCTGGGACCCTGACCATGCTGCTGCTGCCGTAAAAATAGCTCTCAGTGAAGAGAGTCAATCAGCCAAATCAGAGCTAGCATGTCACACCTGTATAGACTCAGTCGATAACTGTACGTCAAACAACGAGATTATTTGCTCCAGCCTCCCAGCTGCTCCAGTGGAGCTGCTCTGTTTAATCAGTACAACATTGTGGTTGTACTGGACTTTTCCCAGAGGTGGTTCTACACGGTCGACCTTGCTTTCCTCCTTTTAAGTAAAATCCACCCCGAGAGCGTGTAACACAGAGAAGCATCCCCCATCTGTAATGTTTGGAGCTATTTGAGGAAGTTTCTAAATTGTTTTATCTTGTATCCAGTTTGAATCACCCCCCCCCCCCCCCCCCCTCACTATAGACTTCTTCCTCCCTTAATGATTTACCATTTTTTCATGGAAAACCAGAGAAAAGTCCTCCTCTTCTAATCCGCTGTGAGTGGGTGGAAAAGACTCAAAGTCCTCGCTTCAGAGGAAAGTTTCTATTGGGTCTTCTAAATCTTTGAGTATTGTTCATCTGAGTTATTAAGATTTCAGTTCACACACAGTTCTTCTTCTAGAAACTTCCTGTGGTACATTCACCTTGAGATGCTGCAACTATTGGACATACAAAATGATGCTTAAGCAAGACCAACCCTTTGAAAAATTCAACTGATCAAAATTTAAGTCTGAATTAAAGTCACATCTATTCAGTGTGTTTGAAGGTGGAAGGCACATACCTAGATTCACTATTTATTCATTTAAATCTGAATCCAAGCATGAAAGAGCAAGAAAATCATGCTGTTTTTATATAGTTAAATATATAGTTGTGTGCAGTCCTCTCATTATGTCCTACTTATTTCCATGTCCTTGGTAAAGCACAACACCACATGCGTGTGCATAAACACGATGGAGCTACTAAATTCTGCTTACCATACTTCTGTAGAGTTGCTCTCATTTCATTTCAATATTAAACTATTTTTTCTATTGAACCTTTTACACTGAAAGATAATGATGACACAATATTTCAAACAAACAAGCTAATTTCATATTCATATATTCTGTCAGTCAAATCCTATCTTAAGGTACATCCTGTTCTATTTACCTCAGCTCAGCCTTTATCATGTAATGTAATGTATCTTTCTGTTTCTCGTGTGGCTGCTTTAATTATTCAGACTTGGGAAAAAAAAGTGTAACGATGAGAGAGGATGCAAACAGTGAAGTGTGAATGTAGACTCTGGTGCACAAACAGCAAGAGAAAATATAAAAAGGCCTGCATGCCTCAGGATGGTGACAGGACAGAAATAGCTCAGGAGAACTGGCAGACAACTTCCACTGCCAGTTACTGACCAGTTAGCTTCACACACCCACAGCTATTTAAGAGGCAAAAGGCGTAAGTAATTATTACTGTGGCTAGTTTGCACTGCCAGCATTTCAGTCAGTGCAACCTTTGATACGTTCGAGTTAAAGAGCTGCAATTCCTCAATATGACATTTTCTGCAGATGAAAAGGAAAACGAACACAACATAAATTAATGAGTCGCTTGAGAAAACAATGCGGTTACACTCTGCGTTTCAGCAGGTCTGACAGAGAAACGAGAATGGAAAGGCGGGTTCTGTATTTGCATGTACTGATTTCCTGACACAAAGAGATGCAGACCTTGTTTTTTTCTATTCAGTGTCTCTTGTTTGGTGGTCTAACATTCATTATGACTGCGTGGGCAACCAACAGCAAGGCAGCATTAACTGTGAAGCAGACAGAAGTGCTGTTTTAATATGATGGCTGAGGACAAAGACAGTCATGGTGGAGGCCAATGACTGTGAGAATATTAAAAAAAGGGTTTTATATGAGCATAAAAGAAGTGTCTTTTGAATACAAACGGCTCAGACTGAATGAAAAGGCTTTACTCGCAGGTTTGTCTATGTAAAGAGTTACATCAGCTTTGGCAAATAATTGTCTACTGATGGTGTTAACTACCTGCAACAGTTTAGGTCAAGTTATTGCGTCAAATAAGATTTTTATCATATAAAAACCTGTCCATTGTTTTCTTTGATTTGTTAAAGAAATGTTACTGCACTGTAACTATGCCAATAAAGATTTCCCAAATGCCAAGATCACACATTCAAACAGCTCAGTTTGTCTAACAAACACATGAGAAGCATCAAATATTCACATTAATGAGCTTTTTTTTGGGGGGTATTTAACGGTTTATAGGTGATAAATAGGTCAAATCAATGGCTGCTGGGCTTAGATTTTGTATGCTAGAGTCCTTATTAGACAAAATGATTTTTTAAATGCTGTTTTTTAACTGAGTAAATTATTTTGAGTTGCTCTATGTTTAAATGGTGCTCAATAAATAAACTTGTCCTGTCTTGTCTTACCCCTTTTTTTTGGAGTGACCTTGACATGGCGACCACACTTCAGAATTAAGCAACAAAGAGGGCAGGGCTAACCAAACTAAATTTGATCATTTTTAATTTTTAAACAAAGGACATAAAGACAACTCTCCTGTCACTTAATAGCCGTCATTAAAGCAAAGTTCTTTCGACACTGATTCCTTTTGCATCTACATCAAATTAATATATTCAAATGTATTTTGTAGACCTTTTTTTCTGTGACGATATGACAGTAATCCCCTTCCCCAAGCAGCTAAGTTCCATATTAAACAGCCTCAGTACGCAAAGCTTTCTTGCAGTATTCTTCTGCCACTCAGTTTGGAGCCTGAATGTGAGAACGATCCAGCTGGATGGCCACTTGGAGGACAAGATGACGGCCATCAATTGGACACAAAAAGAAACTAGGTGCCAAAAACAGAGGGGTCAAGGATATGATTTGGATTTGGAATGCAGCCATGAAGTTGACAGCCATGCTAGTGGCTCTGTGTAGGTTTACTCAGGCTCAGTGGTGCTGTGAGCTAAACGCTCCCAACAGCATGCTAACACACTCACAGTGAGACTTGTCACTATGAGCTAACGGCTGGTGGTTAGCAGCTGGTGTATCATTTGCTAATTAGCCCCTCCTGGTTCTTAGGAAACAGACACAACTGAGACAAGTGTTAACAGTACTAAAGCAAAGTTTATTAGAATAAACAAAGAAAACATCACAAAGACAAAATAGCTATAAATCTATCATCTTCCTCATTTTGTTTGTCATACAGCGTGTTTTCTTCCAGACTTCAATAATAAACTTGAAAAGTGTAAATCAGTGAGACTTTAACTGTGCGTGTGGAGGATCTGCTAATCTTTAACCTGCATTTAGCTTTTGGTGAAGAAAATATCTGTTGTTATGTTTTCCTATTTGTAGTCACACATTATTCCACACAGACCCAATCACACACACAAGCGCACACACACACACACACACACACACACACACACACACACAGCCATAAACACTCAAACACACGCAGACCAATGTCTCGACTTTGGTCTTTTAGTTGTCCAAACAGGATGCTACGCACTTCGCCCAGAGATTTTTCTTTTCTACATGAGGAGGCAGCACTCGTCATGTAGCACCTTCGGGGACTCACAGGTTGACAAATCACTGAAGTCTGAAGGACGAACATGCACACACTGTTTATTTATAACTATTTACAAATCTGCAGAACCCAAACCGTTCCCTCCTTGTTGTTTCTCTCCTCTCTCTGGACCCTCCTGGAAACTCAGCAGGGGTCCGGATGGTGGTGGAGGTTAGTGGATCCTCGTCAGCTCCTCCACTATCTTAATGACCTCGTCCACTGTGGCTTCACGCTTCATGCCGCTGCCGTCATCGATCTGAAATCGAACATCGCCAAACAGTAAGACTCCGCTACCTGGAGAAACAAGCCTGAGACAAATCTACATCCCAATAAACAAGTGCCGGTACAGAGAGGGATGCTTGTTTTCAAAAGCATTCGATTAAGTCTCTAAATGTGTTACCTCATATTTTCTTTTAGTATTTTTGTTTCAACTGTTTTTTTAAGCTATTTGTGCCTTTATTGGAGAGATAGGACAGTTGATAGAGTTTTTACTGCTGGGTGTCCCGTTAGCACGCATTAACCACTGTGCCACCAGCGCCCCATTTCAGCTGTTTTGATGTTTATTTTTTCAACTCTTGGGTGTTCTTTAAACTACCTGTAATGTTTTTGATTGCACAATTTTGTCTGCTTTTCTTTCTGTCTGAATCTAAAACAGTGTGTTAATTAAACAAACAAAAACAAGAACATAATCCATCAATTTGGTGCGGCTGTGGCTCAGTTGGTAGAATTGTCGTCTCTCAACCGGAAGGTTTGGGGCTTTGATTAGGTTTAAATTTGGATTTTCTCAACGAAGCATCAAAAACCAATGTTTAAATCATCTTTTTTCCCCCAATGAATGAATATTTAAGCTAATACTTTTAAGTAGCATAGTCAATCATTGACAGATCTAGCTTCTTATAAATGAGATTCTGCTGCTTTCCCCTCGTCTCTGCATGATGACAAACTCAATCTCATCGCATTTTGGACAAAACGGCACATCAGATGGCTTCACTGTTAGCTGTTTCACAGGCCTTTCTCACTGTTTGCTGATTTTTAATAGAGAGAAGACATTAATGAATTAATTAATGAAGCAATCACGTTCTGATTGTTGATTTTGAAATATTTGTTAGTTGTGGACTAGAGTACAAGAGTACAAGTGAGCATCTATCACTGCATCATATTTTATTTGAAAGGCAATGATCTAGCTTCAGTAGAACCTTAGATTTAAAGAGTTTCCTGGTGTAAAAAATCATCCCAATATTTTAGACTGTGTTTTTATTAGCTTGTATCGAAGGTAAACAGGGAATAGCCTTTTGTTTATGAGCTTAAGGTGTGATTTAAAAAGAAAAATATGAGAGCAAATAGGGAGCAAAAAAGCAGAGTGTGCTCACTTATTTATCTGCCAATAGTGATTCTGCCACCTGTTCTGCCATGAAGCGTATTCCCAGCTCTCTCTCTCAAACAGCAAAGGAGCAGCTACTGAAACTGTCTAAAGGGTCTCTGAAAGTTCAACGTCGCTGGGAGCCAGAAACACAAACGACAGCAGAGATCTGTTTGCTTCTTCAGCAGATGTTTTCTTTTTTGGGTGAACAGAATGAGCTTGTTGTTGGAGCAGAGGTCTGGGCTCTAATAACAAGCTGTTATTAAACTCACTTTCATATTTGTGTCAATTACAGGTCAACACAAGCTGTGCCAGCCGCCTGGCAAAGAGAGAGGGCTGTTGAGCTCGCTTAATGCCTCAGTGCTTAATCTTCTTTTGAGTATGAAGCCATTCAGTGTGTTCACCATGCTGAATAACTCCTTTCATGATTGCAGGATAAAATGAGAATTAACACCTCGCAGTTTTATGACTCAGCCAACCATTCAAGTTCCAGTTTACGTCCATGAGTTTTTCCTACAGAATAACAATGGATCTGTGGCTGGGACGGAGGATATTGTTGTACTTTGAAAGTATTTCAACAATAAGATGACAATGCTTTTGAAACAGACAAATGGCATTAGCAGGCCTAGATTTGTCAGGGCAAACAAGGGGAGATCATCGAGTTATTGGGGGGGGGGGGGGGGGGGTCATTCACTTGGATTGATGAGAGAAGAAAATAAATCAAATGTAAACAAAAAAAAGATTTTAAAAAATCACCCTGGCATCGCCAACTTATCGCTTTTGCAAGAATGGACGCAAGGTCATAGGTATGATCATAGATCATGGATGATACATTAACGTGGAAATCACATATAGCTCATGTTAAAAATAAAAGGTGTCCAAGAATATATTTGTTTTTTTTCTGTTGGATTATAAGGTACTGAGGATTTTGTATTGTTCACTTATTTTGCCTTATCTTTGTTATGTGTTGAAGTGTGGGGTAACACTTACATTAAAACATTATTTATCTTACAGAAAAGAGCGGTAAGACTTATTAATAAAGTCCACTATAGAGAGCACACCAACAGGCTGTTTTTAAGATCAGGTTAATTTAAACTGAAAGATTTAGTTGAGTTACAGACACTCGTAGTTCTGTTCAGAGCAACGAGTAAAGTATTACCAGAGAGTTTGATTTTAAGTTCAGAAGATGAAGAACATAGGAGATTTCATTTGAAGCATCAGTTTGCACGGACAACTTTAAAACAGATGTGTATTTCTGTAATTGGAATCAAATTGTGGAATTCTTTGAATAATAATTTGAAGAGCTGTGTTCAGATATTTCAGTTTAAGAAATTGAACTGGGAGAGAATTATTAGACTGTATGACATTGGCAGTTAGGGTGTTTTGTGTGTGTTTTCCTTATTTATGTGGAAGTTAATTCAAAAATTCTAAATTGTCAGATTTGTTTTAAGTTGTCAAGTGATTGTTATTGGACAGTCCATCCAGATGTTTCTTGTTTTCTTTGAGAGTAAGGGGCAGGCAAACTAAGATTTATTCTTCTCCCTGCTCCTTTCCGAACATGGATTGGGATAAAAGTGTGAAAAATGACGTTCACAGAAATCGTTGTGTGTCTTGACATGTGCAGAACAAATAAAAATTAAATTAAATAGTGACGTCTCTATTCATATGTAGATTAGTATTGACCCCAGTAGTACTGACCAATCACATATCAGCAGGCTTGGCTGTATGCAGTCCATATGGAGAGCAGAAGCAGGCGGAACACAGTCTGCCGTACTATCATCCCAGCTCACATTGGCAGTGATCGAGCAACCATGAGTCTATCTCGACAAATACATATCTGCATGCAAGTGCAGCTTACAATCTGTTCTAGACCAAACATTTTAATTTGAACAAATAATCTGCTTGAAGCTGTGATGAAAAGTTAATCAGCGTTTAGATTCCCAGACTTTCTTGAATGCATCATATATTAATGGATCCATTAAATCCGTTCATCTTGAGTCCAAGCGGACATACTGTTCGTGCAAACCTTGAAGAGCTTCCCTTCTGGCGTTCTTAGGATTGCCTTTACAATCATAGGGTGGGAGTAATCGAGATAGGAAAGTATTTTTCTAGGAGATTTTGTGACTTTGTGGGATCGTAAATTAACAAAGTGCTTTTGAACTTTGACCACGTTAATTCTCTTTATCATTGAGTCTCATGAACGATTTCTGACAAAAAAAAAATCACAAAGCACTCCTGAGATGTTCTTTTCAAAAAGATGGGATGTACAGATAAACGGAAAAACTAAAAACATAAAGCCTCCAGCCATAACTCTCACTGGCAGGGAGGCATAAAAGATTCACAGAAAGAAGCCCGACTTCATCTCTTTCAACATATTGCTTATCTATATGGCGGTGACTGGAGATGAGCTCCTACCTGCAGAGTGCTGACAACCTCCTGCATCTTGGCTCGGCCGAGATCCAGGAAGCTCTCAATAAGATCCCCGTCGATGAATCCTGTGGCCTGCTCCGTCTTACGCTCGGTGTGGAAGGATCTCCAGGTGCAGCAGAGTCAAGGAAAATCAATTCAAGGCTGCTGCTGCTTCGCCTGAGGATTGCACTTACGCTACAACATTACATATTTTATCTCAGGCAAAGTCGACAAATATACAGATTGATGTGTAGGAAGTCAAATAAAAGCTGCAGTGCTCAGAAAAAGATAGCCGGTGTTGTCGGCCAATGAGGATTTCATATATATACCCCTGAAGCTCACATTTAAAAAGGAAATCAAAAAGAAAACTTTAAAATAAGAGGCACTTATCACCCTCATCTCTCAGAGCAATTCTCAAAATTCTCTTTTTTTAGGTTCAATCATTAAAAAACAATGATCTTTTCGACAATAGATTAGAATATTGCTAACCCAGTGTCGTCATTACAAAAATGGGCTTCATCAAGACAAAAATTATAATGGTTACAAAAACAATGAGTCATTACAACAATCAGTTAAACTCCTGTGGAACCACAACTCTGAACAAAATCCCTGGAATTAACCTTAGACTAACATTAGAAACACTTAAGAGTCGATATAAATCAGCCTTCCTCGTTAATTAAAGCCTATTAATGACAGTAAGGCAACCTCTTAAAAAGGTCTACTCGAATCCCTCAGTTGTGGCTTTTATTATACAATTAAAACAATTACAGTAACATTAGGGCGGTGATTACATCATGACAACAAGCCTTACAGGCTAACATGTTGATTAAACAAATTAATTACATTGTCAAACGTCGGCCAACTATGCCTCTCAAATTGTGTGCTCAAACTGTTACACAGCCATGGCTGTAGCCATAGAGTGGCAGTAGGCCCGGTTAATGGGCCTTCTCCTCTGGCTCTACCGTCTGGATGTAAACAAGCAAAGTAAATGGAGTATAGCATCCTGTAGGAGCTGCATGTCTGGTAGTATTGCCTGGCCACATTCGTCACAGGCATGTGAACGTTAACCCGCAAGGAGGACCAAAGGCTGGCAGGGCTAGCACTGCTAACATTAGCCACACTCTGCAAACAGTTACAAACTGAGTGTTTCCAGTGGTGAGAGCGTATCTGACAGACAGTCTCCCTGACTATGTGAAGGACTGATAATTTCTGTAGACTCATTTATAGACAAATGTACCAATAGTTTTACTTGAATATACAATTACACCATCATATCACAAGGTAAAGTGGCCACATACATACCATTATATGCATCATAGCGCTATGAAACACCTGCAGAGCCATATATAGTAACTATAATCACTTTGTCACGTCACCCTCTGGGCTTACTGCCCAAAAGACGACCAAAGCTGTCAGCATAGGTCGTCTCTGTGACAGATGGTAATGCACATCAGAATATGAAAAGGATATAAGCTGTGCTCGATCTTGCCCACACTCTTGATGACCTTGTTGAGGCGGTTCTGCAGGTCCAAGAGGAGACTGTACCAGCCCTCGGACAGGGACGTCACCAGACCTAAACACACACACAGACACACAGACACACAGACACACACAGACACACACAGACACACACACACACACACACACATCAGTCAACAACACGACTCATTTCTTTGAAGGTATGATATTCTTAACAGGCTTGCTTCTCTCACTGGCAGATGGTTGATTCCTTTTATTTCTCCTCAGTATAAATAAAAGGACGAGGTTTCAGAACTGGATTCAAAATAGAACTCAAAGCACAATAAAGTCCCCTCGTCTTTTTTGTGTGCCTCTGCCACTCGGTCAAGTTGCACTCTATACCTGCGTCTGTCGAAAATATCTAAAGTTAGAAATTGACAGAATTCTTAATAAAGTTTGAGAAAGACACAATAACCATGTTTTCAAAATCATTTGTGATTTCATTAAATCCCAGTGAAAAACTGGCAGCCTTCACTTCAAGACTATTTTTTTTCCACATGAGAACAGAAGATTAGAGACACAGCCTTTAAAAGAAAAGGAAGAACATGAAGTAAAAGCTTACTTTGGCTTTTGACCACCAAAATCTTATGTGCTCACACGGACATTAGTGTAAACATTGACGTAAACCCTCTCCAGACTTTCTTAGGATATTGCCTTTTTGAGGAAGGGACAACAACAAAAACAACATAATGTCTTGATGCCTAGCTCCTGCCAGCAGGGAGGAATGAAGAGCTTCATAATAAACAGACTAAAAGATCTTTAGTGTGACTGCAGTCCTTCTCTTGCAAGATGCAATCACATACACTGGGACTCTGGGAGGAGGAAAGTAGTATGATTTAAATACTTCAATAATTCAAGACCACTCTAAAATGTTGTAATTTATGTTGTAAGTAATTTCCTCGTAAATTTTAAAAGCCACAGAGCTTTAAAGTAGTAACATGCTTTCTTCTGAGCTAAAAAAAAAAAAAAGTGCAATTTCTGTGACAGCGAGTGCATGAAAGTGATGCTCTGGGGAAATAATCTGCACTGGAATCGACAGTATACACAGAAAGAGACAAACTTGATCACAAAGGGCTGCACTGAGTTGTATCGCAGAGCTTACTTCCCTGAATATGAACCCCGGAAAGTATGAAGGCGTTTCAAGAGAAACTGAGAGACCAAGTTTGGAAGACAGTAGAGATGCAACAAAAGAAACAACAATACAAATGATTCCCTTAGAAATTAATTTCAAATGACGTTCTCTAATTATGGTGTGTCAGAAAATAGTGAAAAATATCGGTCATTTATTCATTTAAGCTGCCGTGCCCCTTCCCTGACAGATGATTCAGCAATAATTACACAGGAGGCATTACAAAACACAAACTCAAAGACAAATAGAGACATTATTAACACTAAGCACAGAAACAACAATAATACAGACAGTGGTTTGTATCTTGCATTACTCTAAGACCTAGTACAATGTACAACAAGACTCACCCGAGGTGTTTTTATGATCATTAAATTGTGTTTTTTTTTTACTATCCACTTAAGATTTTTATTCAATCTATGTATTTCTTTTTTCTTTTTTGTAGATCAACACAATAAATGTGTATATCTATCTCTACAGATCGAACATAGATCAAAGAAAGATATCGGATGATATATCGGCATCAGATTGTTTTCTCTCCCAAATATCAATATCGACCCCAAAAATGTCATATCGGTCGGGCCGATATGTTCTGTTTTAATTTAAGGATTGAAAAATAGGAAGATGAAATAATGATAGCTTTTCTCTTCCTCAAATCAAATATAAAAGTAAGACGTTTTCCACAACAGTTTTATTCATACCAAATGTAACTGAAGTCATTGTGCTGTGTCTGTCATTACACTGAAGCCTGTTTGATTTTTTGGTCGTATTCAAATATTTTACTGGTACATATAATGTTTTCATTTCCTGTTTAACTTTCCTCAGAGGCTCTTTAAAGAATCACACGAGGTGTGGAGGTGAGACAGCGTGCAGTGTGTCTGTGCTGTGTGATTAGATGGTGTAAATTACTGCTGTGTCAAAATGATTTTCTCCCTGTTCTTTTCATCATTACTGCCAGGCTCAAAGTTACTCGTTTAAATCGGAGTCATGACGTGTGAGACTATGATTTCTCTCCTTTTCTTCTTGCCTTCTCAAATGGAAACATTAGTTGAGAATAAATGGCTCTGACAAAAGTTTGTGTACTCCTTAATTGGCCTGCGGTCTCTTCTCTGCAGGCAGCTGATTATTAGAGAAGTAGACTGGAGAGCTGTCTGTGCAGTGATACAGACTCGTACTGTAAAAGTGAAGGGGATGCTTTTTTTATTGGTTTAAACTTCATGTGATGTTTATCTTCTTGCATTTTCAGAATTAAATTTAACATTATAGGTAGATCTTTTACAGAACACTACTATTACATTTAGCTAAAACAAAAGTTTAAAATATGTGATTTGTAACTAAAGTTGTAACATTACCTGAATTTCTAACTTAGATACGATAATACTAAAAAATAAGGATTGATATACAGGTACCTATTTTAATACCTGTTTTGATACCACAGCAACAAAAATATAATTTCAGGGTACACAACACTTGGTGATTTCTTTTTCTTGTCTTGTTGTTTTTTTTTTAATTACCATACCAAAAATTGCAAATAAGCTCCTGCACACTCTCAAAAGTGCTAATGTTTGTGTGCTAACTTAGACAGTGTCACCCCCTCTGCTCTCTGTTTGTCAGAGACATAAACATGTCAGTATTGGGGGACCTTTGAATTTGAATGGACCAGCACTGCTCAATCTCTTTTGCTCACTGCAGCCTTGGGGTAAAATCTGTATTGACTGAAGATCTGTATTTTGTTTGAAAAGTGGTATCAAATGATCTGACATTTTGCCAACCTTACTTTTAGAGAGTTTACTGTTCTCATAATATATGATTTTCGATCAAAAGTTAAGGAGTTATCAGAGGGTTATCCTAGGCAACAGAGAAAAGTACTTAAAAAAATAAAAATAATACTGTAGAATTGTTTTGAAAATGTTATCTTTCACGGCAGGGAACTCCACAAACTGAAGTCTCTTCATCTCCATTGAATCAAGCTGGAGGCAGAGCTCTGAGAAAACAGTGGATATTGCGAAACCTTGAAAATAAATCCACAACTGTCTGTTTGTTTGGACACAACTGGAGATAAGGGAGAGAATGTGTTGTTTGCTTGATTGGGGTGAACTAATCCTTCAGGAGAAACTTTGCCCACAGCTAGATGAAAAGGGAGAAGTGAAGTTCCTGTAACCCAGTTAGCTTACCATAGTTTAGCACAAAGACTGGAAATGGAGGAAAAGAATGATTCTGGCTTTTATAGATCTGTCTATTGCAACAACTGCAACTTTGTCTGACCTGTACAAAAATCCCCTGCTGAAGGCAGCCACATTGCTGGCTATATTACTCAGTCCGACACAGGCGGCACGTCCAAGTGGGAAAGTGACGTCAAGAGGTGTTTTCTGATCAAACAGTTCTGTGGACTTTTTGATGAGACACTCTCCACTAGGGAGTTCCCTGATAACTACACACAATGGGGACTTTTTCTCTGTCTGCATTCGCACCGCCATTGTACCTACTCTGAAGCAGGAGCTAAAAAGGTTCCTCTAAACGGGGATTTAGGAACTAAAATAGTTCATAGTTCCAATAAAAAAAGAGAGAGGGTTCCAACAGTTCCTATGAAAACGTTTCTCCAGCCTGAAAGCGCCTAATGCATACCCTCCACTGTCAATAATGTAACAATCTTGAATTCTCACAACATGAATATACAACACGTTGTTTTTCTTTTGCTTCTAGATTAAAAAACAAAAACAAAGGTATAATACGACATGTCAGTTAGCAATCTTTAAAGGCGCCAAAGATGGATTTTATGTGTAGACAGAGTTCAGTTAGATGTGTCCTCTTGTTTCCATACTTTGTGCTAAGCTAACTGGGAGCTGATAGTGGCCTCACAGAAAACATAAACCTACAGATATGCGAGTCATAGGTTAAATTTAACACCTTTTTTTTATCTAATTCTCAGCACAAAGCAATAATTGTATTCCAGAAACGTTGCATTATTCATTTTAAAAAGTTAATTTGAACACTTGAGGGCATTTTTTTGTTGTGGTTGGTGAGAAACTGATGAGACACAGCAGCAGTTTTACCTTCAGCAATATTTGTGTGTGTGTCGATGCTTGAGTGAGTGTTAAATTGTCCGTGTGCCTACCAATCATGCCGTTAACGGTGCCGAAGAGCACCGAGCCCTGGGTGGGTGTGGAATTCTCGCCGAGATTCTGCAGCACCAGCGAGCCGTGGCAGAAGACATTCACAAACTCCCCCAGGTGGAAGACCCCGACCTCCTGCAGGTGCTGCCGCTCCTCGTCTGTGGTGGCCGCACTGACCGTGGAGAAGGACGGCGGGAGAGAAATAGAAAGAGGGGAGGGGGAGAGATTAAAAACATTGGGGAATAAAGAGGTCATACAAGAGCAAATAGGAAGAGGAGAGATCAGAATCGAGTGTGAAAAAAAAAAAGATGTCAAAGGCAAAGTTAGAAATGCTTGTGGGTGAGAGTGATCGATTAAGCAAATGACAAACAAGAGGGGCAGAGATATCAAGAGCGCCGGTAAAGGTCAGGGAGTAATAGAGAGGTAATGGAAAAAAGTGTGAGGAAAAGCAGAGAGCACACTCGGAAAAGAGGTGATACAAAAATAAAGGTCAAAAGCACTCTGTGATCTGACCTGATGTATTAGAGGGATAATAAGCATTGGCGTTAATGCAACACACTCGCTTTCAGAGCGCATCTTTCTTCCTTTGCCCATGAATTCAACACTTGTCTAATAGAAAATGACTAAAATGAGAAAAGCAGCCGGGCGGCTAAAAGCTCGCTGGCGGGATGACTCATAATTTCCGAAAAACAGATGCAAGGACAATGCTGTTAAACCACATTTATATCAATGACGCTGCTCGGAAAACGTATCCCGAGATTCTGGGTAATGACATAATGGTGATTTGAGAGGATAATATCGGATGACTCAGAAACTTTTTGACATTTTAGTTCTATAGAAAAAGCTGATGTGAGTACAGTCAATACAAGGAAGGTTGAAATTCATGTTGAGGAAGCTCAATGCAGCTCTACATTCACATTAAAAAACTTGATGTTCCCCTCACCTGTCCTTCTGGCAGACAAACAGATTGAAGGCGTTCTCTGCCCCCAGGAAGTTGTCATCGTCCAGGATTTCCACGGCGCTCATCCAGTTTGGATTGAAGTCACGTGCGATCTGGCCGAGAGAAAAACATGAGATATGTTGAATTAGCCCGTAAACAACACAGAGGGCCGAGGCCTGGATGAGGCCAGTCCCAGGGTAGTTACTGTATTATCCATGAGGATGAGGTTTGGGGTCAAACGAGTGCTGAAACCCAGACATAGTCAACATGTTTAAGTGCATATACAAGAGGAGAAGACATTTTTAAAAGACTTAAAGATGCTCACGTTCACATAAGATCTGCATCCACAGAACATCTGCTCTATTTATGAGAGTTTTGGGAGGAAAAATAAACACCAATCTGTACCGTAATTATATAAAAAGACAGAGTGTGGACTCTGCTGCAGCTCATTACCTCAAATAACTTTAGAACCATTAAAAAAATAAAGTATATAACAGCACCTTAAAACACATTCAGAATATGTGATAAGGGGAAGCTTTTGCTTCATTACAGAATGTACATTCATTTCACCCACAGCAAAAGGAGAAGCTGACTGTATACAAATGTACAAGCTCCCAATTATTTTTTATTATCAATGTAGCATTTTGACCTGCAAGGTCTTGACCATGGCAAAGATCCATGTAAGTAAAAAAACAGTCTTTGTTCTGCACACTGTTTTTTGGTTAACATGGATGTTTTCCTGTCAAAGACATTAAAAATCAAAAAGGTGCATGACCAAAAGCTTGGCAGCTTGCACATTTTAGCGTATGTGCAGAGCCTCCATTTTTTTGCAGTTTTTTTGTCCTTGTTTAGCACAATGTGCTCCTTCTGAGATGGGTACCATCCTCTTCTCTGTAGGTTGAGCAGAAAATCACCTTAGCATAGCATGAGGTTTATTGGTTACAAATGCCTGCTTTCAATCTCAGATTGTGTGGCATTTTGAGGAGTGTTTTGTTTGTGAATAAATTCAGAAAGTCCTTTTCCCGGCCCCCAAACTACCCCCACTTATCACACTGAGCACAGCGCCGCAGCATGTGCTCGACAGTGTGCGTGACTCGTCCTCAAATCTCTTCATCTTTCCGCCACAAATCAATTTGAACACTCGGCTCTCCAAAAAGGCTGGGAGGTATACGTCTGCCACAATGCTTGGCGGAGCGGGAGAAAAACATTTACACACCAAAGAGATATTAAGTGCGGATAAACAGACACGGACCAAATATTTGTTTGATGTTTGATCGTATCTCAGTATGTTAAAATAAAACGCAAAAACTAGCAGCAAAGTGAAAACCCTGATTTGTGTTTTTACAGACCCTTTAGGTATGCAGCGACCCATTTAAGGCTCCTGTTTGACCTTAAGAGTTCTGAAAGTCTCAAATATTCCCGACATCTCACCTCTTCAAAGTTGCCCTCCATGGGTTTGTAGGCCAGTAGCAGGACGGACCGCATCAGGTCCCCCACCAAGATGAAATCCCCTTTGGTCTTCAGGTACAGAGCCATGATGTTGTTGTAGTGGTTGCACTCGGTCCTCAGTTCTTTCTCGGCGGTCCACTCGTACAGACGGACCTAGAAACAAACATTCCAGGTGAGTAAGCGTTTGTTTTTGCGTCAGCTGCCAGAAGGAAGAGGATGAGCAATTAGCCCAAGCAGTGTTGGATGAACTGGCTGACACTTTAGCTCTGTGTCGCCATCGCTCCGGATGAGATGAGCCTGAATTAGGCCGAAGTGCTGATTAACCGTCTGAGCCATCAGCTGCCACATTACATGAAGAGTTAACGGCAAATTACACCCACCGCTTCACACTGTCTGCACCTTCTAACAGTCTTTAAAATTGGTACTGGGGTGGGACAGTGATGGAGTGGTGATGGTTTGATGCTAGAATATGTTAGCTTTACCCTTGGTTTAAGAGTGATGTCGAAAGCATCTCCCACAAGGTGCTACGAGATCAGAGGAAGAGTTATCTTTTTAACGTGCTGTTTTTTTTAATGTGATGAAGCTTTCATTATTTAGCTTTTCTTCATCTGGCCTTAACATTTGAATTCTTCGATATTTCTTACCTCCTTCTGCCTTTCAGTGCTTTTGTTTCCGTCTCTTCTTTGTTCTAATATTCTATTTAACTTTTCTTCTAAATCCTTCAGCGTTCAGTACCGCGGGCAGATTCATCTTTTGAAACAAACCCTCCTACTTTTCCTGAATATTTACATCAATACCTATACCTTATCCAATGACCTTCACATTTTTAAGTTGATTTTGTTGTTATGGTTACCCAGCAGGAAACCTTATCTTTGCTCTCTGAAAGACGAGAAAAAACGTTCCAATTGATGTTGTTCAGATCCAGATCTCTGCCATTGAAGTCCGGCTGAAATCAAACTTAGATATCCCTTTTTGTTGTCACAAGCCTTTTGAGGCTGCAATTCAGCTACACGGTGTAACCAAGCTGAGCCATCATTACGTCTTTGTACATTCATACAGACTCCGGGGACGGTGTAATATTGGTGTCCAGGTCTATGAATGCAGTACCTTATGCCAGTGCAGAAGAGCAAGGGAGCGCCGCACGCACGCACGCACGCACGCACGCACGCACGCACGCACGCACGCACGCACGCACGCACGCACGCACACACGCACACACTGGTGCAGTAACATTTAACACAAGTCCATTGTTTACAGCAAAATGCTAATTTGCAACACCTGTCAACAGGAGGCTTCTAGAATTAACTATTTAAAGATTAACATTTTACTTATTTATATTTTGGTATTCAAGAAATAAAACATTTCCCAACCCTCAGATTTTTTGGTTCTGACATCTAGAGAAATGTTTGCAAGTGACAGTGGTGGAGAGTTAATCATCAGTTCATCTGAGACAGAACAACGCAGTAGAGTGCTGCATCAAGTGAAAAATGTTATCGAAAATGGCATTTCATAAGCTGAAACTATCATCAGAGGGTAATATTATATTGTAACCACTACTATGATGGATTAGTCTTCACTGATTAGAAGTTCCAATTTTAATGTTATGCGTTTAAACTCTGCTATTACTGTACCAAGAAGTCAGTCATAATAAATCATTAGAAGCGGATTAAGGTACATTTTGCGTAATTACGGATAAAATGATTTCTTTATAAATCCAATTTAAGGATGAAATTAATTCAGGAGAGAAGTGGTAAGAAGTCATTCTCTGGACGGTGAAATTAGTTCCAGAAATCTGCAAACCATGACTATTTGATTCTCAGTATCTTCAGATAAAGCCTTCGTCTCCAGCTTTTAATCCTTCTAATCTATCTATGGCTCAGTGTGGATGAGCATGGTATTACAGGACAGTCGGGGGGGGGTAAGCCTCTTCTTTCACACTGTATGTCAAGTGTCCCATGTGGGATGAATCTATTTAGATGTAGATAAATAATACGACTGAGGGGGCACTTTGCTTCCTGAACAGATCACATGCTTCTTAAAGAATTAAAGAAAGGAATGTCAGCCAGAGGTCGACCGGCTGGTGAGAAAAATAATATGTAAGGCTCAAAAAAAGTGTGGACTTCTGATGTAAAAACATAACCAATAACTGAATAAAGTGACACTATGTGAACTTATTTGAAAAAAGTGCCTCTTCCAAATCCAAAAAAAGTTAAACCAATCATGGCCATTACCTTGTTGTTGCACTGTTATTGCAGGATCATTCAAACAACATCAATTTTACAATTTTGTTAATGGATTTCATCTCTATCTTGTTTAGAAAGAAATAGGGTTGACTATTGGCCCAACAAAAAAAAAGATCAATTAAAAGATTTATTATGGTGAAAATAAAGGATAAACATGCACATATTCTTGAACTTTCTCAAGGAACAATCAGCTGAAACTAAGTTTATGTGTTGGTTACAGTATTAAGGTCATTTAAACGTCCTTAGCCCTAAAATAAAAGGAAGCATTTTATTCATATTTTATGTTTGTGAAAATGCAGTTTGTCTTTATGTTGAGCTTAAACAAGAAAAGAGTTGCATCCCTCCCATGTAGTAGATGCAGACTCTGTCCGGGTATTTATATCAACGCTACAGTGTAAACACAAACCAAACAGCTAAAAGACCTCTTGACATACTGACAGGAGGCGCACTTGAAAGAGGCAGGTGGTCAGCACCTTATCAAGAGCTGAGACTAAAGCTTTCAAGTTGGCCAACAAGTCTTCAGACTTTCTGACAGTGAGTGTAGTAAAAGCATGATCTGACAAATCGACTTACATCAAAGTGTACCGTGAAACCGACTCAGCGTTCAAGCTGCACTTTTCCCTTCCAATATTTTACACGAGTTGTACAAAATATCCACAGCGTCAGTGAGGAAAAAAAGTCAGTTGCTTTGTACGCCTTGCTGAAAACTCTAACACCACTTACTGTGCTATTGATGCTCGCCAGCAGTTTGCCATTGAACTCCACCATAGAATAGACAGCTCCTTTCACTTCCTTCTCAGCCACGGTCTGCAGCTTACCTGTAGGTAAAGAGCAGCATGCCTGTCAGTCTGTCCGTCCAGCTAACAATTTAAGTGTTACATGCTCAATGTCAACTTTAACTAGCACCTACAAGATCTCAGTGAGGCAGAGCGTAGAGTACAGCGGTGAGAGGGATGCAGGAAAGAGTAATAAAAAATAAAAAAAACAGAAGATGAGGCTTCAGGAAAATGGTCGTGGAAAGAATGAGAAGCTAGAGGAGGATAAATGAAAGTCACACCATGCACCTTGAGAGGGACAGAGCATGAAAGAGAATGAGGAAATCAGTAGTGGTAAGAGGGGGGAAAAGTCTGATAAGAAGAGATAAGACAATGATTAAGTGGGAAGGGAAAAAAGAGCATCATAGGACAAACAGGAAGGAGAGGAGAAAATGAAACAGGGTGAAGAATAGAGGGACGAAAACAAAATGAGAGGAACAAGAAGAGGTTAAGGTGGAGAAACTAAACCTGTGTGTGCACTTGAGTTTGTGTTTGTTAACAGAGAGAGCTAAAAAATAAAATAATAATAATAATAGTAAAAGGCTCAGCTACTGACCATCAGTGTAATGAAAGACGATGATGCGTCCCTGCTTGGGCTCAGCCTCCTCTGGGTACACCATTGCCGTGCCGACAATGAAATACACTGACGGGTCTTTTCCCAGACGACATGACACCATGCTGAGGGCGTACTCACTGGGGAGGAACTGATGGGCATGTAGAACTGAGGGGAATACAAAGCACACATATATTAAAAAAAACACTGCAGCAGCACTATTTCTCTCTCTATTGAAAAAGGTTTACATTTGTCTTTTTAGTTTTTCTTCATACAAAAGGAGAATCTGTCGACACAGAACCTTATTTGGGCATAGTTAGTGAATGGGGTTTTCATTTGTAGTCTGGATGTAATCGTCCACTAACATTTCTGCCGGGACGGTCTGTATGCAGAAATACAATTTGGGTTAAGAGCCAAAACAGCAAAATGCAATCTGCTGTAGTACAGTCCAGGAAGTCATCAGCAGCAGCAATCTCTCTAATAATGATTGAGCTTCAATTCATGTCTACAAACAAACACTGCATGCAAGTGAAACGAACAATCTGTCTCTGAATGTTGGACTGAAAACTGAAGCGGGCAGAGCGTCTGCTTTGGCTGTGATGGCTCCGGAGCTCTGGAATGATCTGCCTGATGAGGTCAGCTGAGTCTGAGATCTCTCCAAATCTAATTTTGTAATCTGTTTTTAAGTGCTCTATAAATAAAGGTGATTATCAGTATTAGCAGATAACTCAGAAATATCAGCCAACACTCCCAGAGGCCATATCCTCAGAAAGGAAACGACGGCTTCCCATTTCTTGGGACCAACCTTCTTTCTCGTCTCAACCTCAGTTGTGCATAACAAATTGCCTGACCTCATCTTAACTGAAACAGGAGCACCACAGGTTGCTGTTTTATCACTCCTTTGAATTATATTTCACTTTGACTGTTTTCTCATATGAGGTGCCAGAATGTCGGCAGGAGATCGTCGGTGTCAGACGTGTTCTAACCTACTGAAGATGCTGTTTGAATTAGGGAAGGGTTTGCTCCAGGGGGAACATGTAGGAGGAATATTGGGGGGGGGGGGGGGGGGGGGCTCATCAGTGATGAAGACACTATTTTTGTGTTGATATTACAACATGTATCTGGAGGTGTCTTCAATGTCAATGAAGAGCAGAGAAGAAAAAAAACAAAGTGTGAGAAAACATTTCATCAACACACTTTCATGCCTGTAGCGATTTCAGAAATAACCTGCTCTGTTCACACATCAGCTCACTTAAAGACACATAAGGTCAATTGTAACCTAGCAGGACAAGGTCTGTTGTACGCCCAGTTCACTGTCCACTTTGATTTGGACATTTGTGTTCTCACATGCAGCTCCTGAGGGTCATGTCTAGATAAGTTCAGGGTCTCTCTGCTAGTGTGAGTGGAGCGATTGGCGGTGTCCTAAAATTCCAACAACTTTGGATGAAACTGCCGCAGTGAGTCTACGTCGTCAGTGTAACGACCTGACCTTCATCTAATGTGAAGCAATTTCTAAAACGTTTAAATGTTGGTACGAATCAAATAATAATGAATGACTTCAGGAGAATGAAAGAAGGAAGTGTTTCCAGTGATATTTCAGGACAAGCAGAGAGAGATTTCCCAGTTTTACAGATATCCCAAAGATAAACTGAAAAGGAAGCACTATTCAAGGAGGCTGGGTAAAGGACATGTTTCTCTAAGGAGGTTTGGATCCTTTGATATCTGCAGGAAGCTCCTTCATGTTTTTTTATCAGGGAATCTGAGCTCATGTCCTCTTTAATGCTGTGCACCGCTCCGATTATATTAAAAAAAAAAACAGGATCAATAAGATGATAAGAAAGACTAACTCAGTGATTGCCCTTACATCAGATCACAGAACAAGAGACAACATTTCACAGGTCACCATTTACATAGTGTTATAACAGACTAAAGCTCATTCAGTGATAAAAACGTGTTATGGTTCATTACCGTCGGATTCTTATTTGTTGCAAGCCTGCAGGAGCTTCGCTGCAACAAAACCCCCCATAGAGCAACATGGGAAAGATTAATAGCCATATGCAAAGATTTTAAGGTGGAAACAGTTTATCCACATTATGCAAACAAATTTGTTTAGGATAGGATAATACTTTATTGATCCCAAGAGGGGAAATTCGGGCGTTGCAGCATTACAAGACAATAGAAGAAGGTCAAACAAAATAAAACTTTAAACAGTAGCAGTAAAACTAAAGTGAGTGAGCTTAGAAATGTGTAAGAATTCCTTCACTGCACAGGAAAACAAGGGCCCCTCGTTCAGGGCGTGATTGCACAACGGGCCTTTTTAAACTGTTAAACAACATTTTAAAAAGCTGTGTTTTCTATTTTAGATTTTAGACGTCTTAATTATAGTTGCCACATTCTCCGATCAAGCCAGTGCCTCTAATATGATTATGTCATAACGTGGAACCATCCATGGTACACAGACACAGGTGTTTTCAGTCACAGTATCTTAACTAATGAGATCTGCACCGTCTTTTTTTTATGTGTGTTTATTTTCTTCCCCCGCTCTCCTGTTTGTTTGTTATATTTTAATCCTAGGTTTTACTCTTCTATTTTTTCTGGCAATTTGTGCTTAATCTAGGCAGCATACTAAAATCTTACCAATATAAATATGTAGGGAAAGTACTCTGCACAAGGTATGGCAATTAATCACATGTTTCTTACCTTAAGACATGAGGGAAAAAAGTTGATTATGCAGAAGCTACAGAAAGAACAGCCTTGTTTGGAAGATAACAGCAGATTTCTATGTTTTATCAGTAATCTGTGAGGTGGTTACACTGTCTAACATCCCTGCATCTCTTCTTAAATACAGGGTACCAGTGCTGTCACCTGCATCAATGATCTGTGTTCACTGAATTACAAGCATCAAGTGTACAAAGTAGACAATTTGCGACTGCATTAGAGCGTCTCCGTGTTTGATTGATGAAAATCTAATGACATCTAAATGAGCGGTTATCTGATCACACGTTGATGAAGTGGATTCAGCTGTGGATACATTGTGCTGAACCAGTCACTCATTTGCATATCATTTACATATAATATACAGTAATTTATGCCGTTGTGGTAACTCCTGGGTTCCGATAGGGAGGCCTGGTGCAGTGAAATCTGAATTGCAAAACAGGATGGAGCAAAGTCTTTTCACTTTGAGTGGGCTTCACAAAGGGGGAGGTTATCTTGAGGCTCAACAGGACGACTGTTCTGCGTGTGTGTGTGTGTGTGTGTGTGTGTGTGTGTAAAATGCCTGCTTAATGTTTAGATACTTAATCGTATTAAGAACGCTTATTGTATGGAGAACAAAAACAGATTAATTCAAGCTCAGTAGGTGAAATCATTCTGAACCTTTCTTTGGAGTAGTTTGGGGAGTAGAGCAGCTTAATGAATGAGTGTTGGGACCTAAATGGAGAAAGTGTCTCATGCACTGACCTGGTTATTCTCTGAGCTGAGCAAACACTATTTAACCATCCATATGAAAGGACCAGCTGTGTATGATCAAAACGAAATGTTCATCCAGCAGTCTCACCTTCAAAGGTGTGCTGATCCACGACGAGCAGGCTGTGAACCTCCACCTCTTCACCGAAGGAGGTCTCGTGGGGAGAAGTGCTGCTGGGGAAGAGCTTGCTGGAGCTCACGCTGCTGGAGAGAGCCTGCAACGATGTGGATTTATTAGAGAGGACAGGAAGGAGAGGTAGCGGCAGAGAGGAAACCTAATAAACGCTGTAAAGCAATTCAAATCTCTATTTCTGCGTGAGTTCGACAGCCCGGCCGGCGCCATCTGTGGCACCAGATGTGCGGCATTTAAAATCAGGTAAACATCTTTCTGGTCATCACGTGTGAGGGGCTCTGGCTCTGCAGCAATAAATACAATCACAAATAAAAGCACACACCTGTCCCCCTGGGGGGAAGCTGGAGAGCCAAGCTGAGTGGACACAGCACATGCTGTCAGTGTAAATCTGCCTGAAAGGACTTTTTGATTAGCTCTCCAAGTACAAAGCTCTTTGAAAATGTTGCTCCTACTCGCTTTTCTTTCTTGGCAGCTGAAGCCAAAGTTATTGTTCTTTGACAGCATATCAGACAAACGGTGATTATGTTTAATTTCATTTGGACTTGATGCGAACTCTCCCAGCTCCTAAATTTAGCTTGAGAAGATCCGACACTGAACAAAATGTCTTAATGTCTTCATTCATTGCACTCTTAAATGTTGCCGGAGTAGCAGTGAAACACAAAAAAGAGAAATATATATTGTAGAATCTTATTGTAATTACATTTTTTATTACAGACTATACTTTTGGGGTGCTAATGTTCTGCCAGTGTGAGTTGTAACTGGGCTGAGATTACAATTCTGATGACAAAAGTAAATGAACCGAACAGCATTAAGATTTAAATGCAGTTCCAGTGCACATGCTAAGTGACTAACAGGACAGGACAGGACATGCGTTGTCCTAACAAGATCCCAGTTAAGGTTATAAATAATGCTCTTAGTCAGCATGCCCGGTTAGATAAGAGCGCAAAAACAAACAAGCCTTTTGGGTGTTTCAGTTTCCCAAAACACAAACATGGGGCTACAGTACCTGAGTGCTCGCGCTGGGGCGCACAGCAGATGTGGTGCCGCTCACATCCTGGATCTCCACCCGGCTGGACAGAACCCCGAAACACTGCGAAACCTCCTGATAACAGATCCGCCTGTAGGGGAGTGAGCAGAGGGAGAGAAGGAAAGGGAAGATGCAGGTAAATATTAAATGGGGTTGCTGGTTTAGACGCCCCTTGTACAGAGGCTACAGTCCTCATTGCACTAGTTGCAGATTTGAATCCCTATCCTGAAGCTTTCCGGTGCATGCCATCCCCCCCTTCTCTCTTCCCTCATTTTCTGTCTCTCTATATCTTTCCTGTCAAAGCCCCAAGCACATTACACACACTGTTGACACTTCACTTTAGGTTGCTTTATCTTACTATCTTACGTTTTACCCGCATATCAGCTTCATCTCTGTGGCACATGTATGGCCACATTATATTAATCAGCATAACGTCATCCTGGGAATCCTGGGAATCATGGGGCACGTTTGGAGCGCTACATAAATGACTGTCTTGCCTCGCACTGCCAAGAGAGCCAAGATGCACATTAGTCATATGCTAGGCCACTTTTTCCATGCAACATTGACATTTTCCATTATTGCAGACACATCAGTGTCTGGTCATGATGCCCTTTAAAACATTTTGACAACAAGGAAGGGAATATAAAGTTATCCTGCAGTTATTTGACTAAAAAACCAGTTGGTGAAAGTAGCCCAAATCAGAGCAAACAGACAAAGTCACTGCAAATATGAAGAGCACACGGTTCATTTACACAGATGATGGGTATGAAATGTTCCTTTGAAGGTCAATTCTAACTCTTTTTTTTTTTTTTTTTTTTTTGGACAAGCAGACTGACCTGGGAGACTCGTAGAGGGGAACGGTGCGAATGTGGAGTTTCTGGATCTCGTCGATGGTGCCGATGGTCAGGGTGCTGTTGTTGGCCAGAGCCAGACTGTAAAATACACAAGATGCACATAAGTAAGAGGGTAAAACAGAACAAACTTATCCTCCAACTTCATATCAAAGGAAAGATTGATTGAATGCATTACTCTAAGAGATCATCTGAGCAGACAGTGTTTGATGATAAAAACAAAGGAAAGTGAGGCTTGCATTTTTCTGAACACTTCAAAGCCCCAGAAGGAAAACATAAAAGAACAAAAGTTTCCTTTAAGACAAAGAAACCCCTGCAGACGGAGCCTACCTGTCGGGATAGCCCTCAGAGTTGAGTGGGCACATGTAGTTGACCTCCTTGAGGTTGACGTTGGAGAAGACCAGCTTGTGGTTGGACGAGTAGATGACTGTCGGTCGGTCGGAGCAGGCGAAGACGTTAGAGGTGGACAGGGATCTGAAGGTCCTCAGCACGGTGGGCTGGGTGCCGAGAGTGACTTTCTTACGCTCGCTCAAGGCGCCTGGGGGGAGGAAATAAGATGTTAAAAAATGTTAAAAAATAAGTTCAACAGAAGTTTAAAAAGGTGGGTATACTGATCTTATTGGGGTCAAAATGAACACTTGACAAGCACATATAGTGAATAAAGTTTGTTCTTTTTATGCAGTTCTATCACCATTTTGATGTTCTTGTGGATGCACTCTGCACACACCTGAGACCTGCATGAAAGAATCTTCCTTTCTTATGTTTCTCCATTAATATATTTAGGCTTTTCAGTAAATGAGTGTGACTTTAGGCTTAAAAAACCTTCTGTTATTTGGCTTGTGATGCCCTTATTTTTCCTGCATTCTGACCACATCGAGTGACTGTGAAGTGATCAAAACAAATCAAAATTAATGAGTACATTTATATGCACACTAATGTCCTCGCAGGGGAGTTCATGATTGAATTCAGAACAAGATGTTTACAAGGAACAAAAATTACCTGATTATATTCCTAACCCTCATAATCATAACATCTGCAGCTCTTGCAGGGGAGGTCCTGGAGGGGAGGATTTGAGCTTTCTCAACTGATTACTTGTTTTGTGAGGTTAGGCCATATACTAAAAGGGTCAAACGGCTCTTCTTCTAAATCTGAAAATGTTCATGGAGTGAGCTGAGTGAGCCGTCCTGCTGGGTAATGAGAGAGAATACCAAGCATACGGAGGTCAGCACTAATTTCCTCTTGAATTTTAAAACCTAAAAGAGATGGTACTGTGAGTATTTATTTTAAAATTCACTTTACTCTATTTGTAAAAATATATTTTTCTTTCAAACATCTGTTCATGAGTCAAAAAAAGAGACAGTAAAGTTGGCTTTAGTTAGAACACACAGTGATTCAATAAAGCAGCAATTAAAAAAAATAACTGTTCCAAGGCATTAAACTTGTCAAATTCAATTTCCTTTTTACACAGAGTAATGAACAGTTTGTCAAAAAAAACCTCTATGTTTTCTGTGGCTCTCAGCTTTATAACCTTAAATGATGTCCCCTGGGTATCTTGACTTTACCATGAATCATGTTCCCATGTGCTGACTGCGCATGTTGCCTGTTACAACTGCTCTTCAACTCCGATAAGGTATTTCTGATTCTGACTCTGGGTCTATGTCGCAACATTTTTAATACTGACCCTCCATCACAAACCCTGATGTGAGGAGTCGAGTCTTTAGTAAATTATAAAAAGTCTTTAAAAGGAAGAATGTGCGACTTTTTGATCCAGTAGATGTCGCCTTTAAGCACCAGCATGAAACCAAAACAATTTTCTGTGTGGCGACACCTCCACCATACTAAAGCCTCGATCTCCTCCAGCGACACACCTCCAACCCCTCTCCCCTCACATATGCATGAAGGAGTTATCAAAAGGAACGCACCATAATTTAAGCATCATTAAGCAGAAGCGGCGGACAATGTTGTCCTTGGTTCGGGCTGCACTTGCCTGTGGGCTGTATTGTTTTGTTAGCGGGCTAATGTTAGCACACTTCAGTTAGCTCGTAGCTACACATTGGACGTAAATTTACACTGAATGAGCGCGATCTAAAAACGCTTACATGACTTTCAAATAAGTAGTGAGTATGTTATTCTTTTTTCTCTAGTCCTCGACTTAAACAGCTTTTATACAGAAGGGGAGGAGTCAGTCGTCCCGTCCATCTAAACATGATGTAAACACTTCCTCTTTTTTCCAACTTTAACCAACAAGACTACATAATGTTACACACTGACAGCCAATAAAAGCACCAACAAAGATCTTAATCATCAGCTCCCTCCAGGTGTAAAGAACCTATAAAGACCTACCGTAACAGAGTTGAGGATTTATCAGCTAAAGGAAGAGACGGAGCAATTTCCCTCGGCTGGTAAAAACTATACAGGGTTAAAAATGTTGATTACTGGACGTACTCCAAATGAATACTTTTAGCAACCCTGTTGCCAAGAAGTACTATAAAGTAGCTTAGAATCGTCAATGTGGTCTCCAGCTCCCGAGAGACCAAATTAGAAAAATGAGTTATTTCAGCTTTGATTGGCAGATCAAAAGCTGAAAAGTTTAGAGTTGACTTATTCCCATGAGGTGGTGCACAGCAAGTTTAAAACAAATAAAAAAATATCAATACACATCATTACTTCCCAAGGAAGATTGGCGGCTTCCCAAACCGGAGTGTTTAAGTGTTTGTATATGAGAGAGCAACATGAAAGGTTTGACAACGTGTTTGAATTAAACTGTATATTTTGAACAGGAGTAAGTTTTTTCTGGCAGTTGCAACAGCTCAGGTGTTCTATCTCTGAAATCACAACGTTTGATTGCATCACGGAAATCTCGTTCTGCAGTCAAACAGGAAACACAGACTCGCAGTAGTTTCTCCACACTGAAGAGTTTCTCCACAATAACATCCAAATGTAGAGCTGGCAGTTATGCAATTCTCCGTGAAATTCTTCTCCGAAAATGAAAAATGTTCTCAGACGGCTGCCTGTGGCCTTGCCCGGAGGACAGCAACAGTCTGAGAAGTTAGAAGAGCTTTAATGTAAAGTGATGTAGCGACGGTGGGTTGTGAAAAAGAACCTACCAGTCTGCAGGTCCAGGCCAAAGTAGAAGAGCGCGCCGTCTCCCAGAGCGCACAGCAGGTAGTAGCTGCCTTCGAAGGTGGTCATTAGGATTGAGCGAGGGATGATCTCTGAGGGAACACACACACAGGCAGATGATTTATTCTCCTTGTTGTCTGGAGTCACAGGTTCATGGATAAACACCGAAGTGATAAATGTCTGCAAAAATGTCTTTGTCAGAAAAATCAATAAGGGTTATTGGCCCGGCTGGCTGGTAACTTTTTTAGAAAAACATTTAAATGCTGCAGGATAAATATAAAGTCTTCTGTCTTCTCCGTTTCCCAAAAGAACCCTGGATTGTCCGACTGCGGGCCAATTACATCAAAACAGCATTGGCTCTGATTAAAGGCTTGCTGGCTGACTCTATACAAAACAGCAGTGTTAGAAATGTGGCTTCTAGAAAGGTTGCATGTTTCCATGGTAATGTTCACCAGTTATTATGAGGAAGTGAGCCAAGCTATTAAAAATACAATCATTAAGGCTGGCTCCAAGTTAAAAATAAAAACCTCTTCTCAATCATAATTTAAAATCATTTAAATCCACAGAACTAACACATAAAGTGAAGCCGCTCAATGTGCCAGTGCTTCCAATGACAGAGCTAAAAATACCGACACTAAGGGCAGCAAGCAAGCTTATAATGTTGAGGTTCCCTGTTTTTTACCAGTACGCCGTTACACCGTCCTTGTTAGGGCAGTGAGCGAGAGAGAGAGGAGCTTGCTGAGTTTGAGCAGCTGTCAGTCAAACATGTTTGGATAATACTGCGTGACAGTGGGTAAGAGTGTGGAAATCCTCCTCATGGATGCAGCAGGCTAATTGGAGAGTGAGAGTTCTGTCTTCGCCTGGTTCACCCTGCTCTGAAACTTTGTCTCCAGTGACTGCTGACTTTTTGATAAGTTTAACCAAAAGGCAGTCAAAGTCCTGTCTTGCATATTTCAACGCTCGCAGTTTAAACACTTTAAGGGTCTAAATGGGAGCGCTAAATGCATTTTGGTTGAGAGCATATTTAATGTTCAAGTACACATCTAGAATATATTAAAAAAACGAGGAACTTCATGGGGGGATGAAATTTACATCATATATAATCTATTTCAGGTACTACTACACTATGAGGACCCATTACCTGGGCGTATATGTGAATAGTTCTTCATTATATCCACAGCAAAGGGTAGCAAAGTCCACACATTAAATTGAATTATTTAAGTCCTGCAATAAAACAGAAAGGGGAATTCGCCGTCACAGTTTTCCCAGGCATTAGGTGCAGAGTGCTTGTTGGCCCGGGGCTGCAGAAAGGTTACTGATCCCATGTGGATTCATGACATTTAAATGGGCTGAAAGGTGTTTTTTTTTCTTCCTACCTTTTCACAGATCCATGCTAGCTGTTTCCATCCATTTGCACTCTGTTATGCAAAATAGAGATGCACTAATGTATCTGCCAAATATTAGCATTTGCAGATATTTGCCCTCGTGACTGACATCAGCCCATCGGCTAAAAAAGTGGCATGCACCGATGTCATTAGTGGAAGGGTGTCTGATGTGTGTCACAAATTAAATGCTGGAAATTGGGAAGTCACCCGTTGGACAAGCTCTCGTTTATTTTCATGCTCAAACATGAAAAAGAAAAACGTGTCGGCAGTGTGGGAGTCTCTGAGAAAGATCAGCGACATGCAGACCTGTAAGAGCGACATTTCAATATGAGGGACGACTAAAAAAACGATTTAAATACATCAAAGCTCATAGCTCATTTAGACACAGATATGAAGAAGTAGTGAAATTATCAGAATAGGCTAAATTACATTATCCTAATTATCAGTATCTGCTATGAATTTCACAATCTGTTAGCATATCTTATGCTAAACGAGGCTACCCGCCTGAAGGCTGAGATTTCATCTTTACGACACAAACATTTAAAAGCTGTCTTTTGTAGTCGATCTATAACCCGATTTCAGTCAGTAAAAGACCAATCCTGCTTTTGTATGATCATGTCAGGGCTGAATTTGGTATGTTTTACATCTTTGTTTTGACCATCTTTTCATTCAAAGTCATGATCGTCTCTGCCACCTTCAGCCTTCTGAGGAGAGAGGATCTCTGTTCAAAAGTCCTTGGACAGTGTTGCGTGACCAACCAGCAAACTTTATAATATGCTCTCTCTTTTTTCGCAGAAAATGGAAAGTTAGTGGGGGGGGGAGAGTCCATGTTATTGAATAAAGCCTTTTTTTTTTTCTTGTAAGACTTTAATATGAATGTCTCAATATCTTTAAAACTGAGTTTCTTTGAATTCAATACCAAAGAAAAGGAGACATTTTACTTTGAAATAATGTGTCTAAGGTCAAGTGAGAATTAAACTGCACGCCCTCTCCTGTCCTGTATTCAGGCTGTGGCTTTCTAAGTGCTACTGAGCACTGAATGACAGAGACAATTCTGCCTTTATGTGCAAAGATTTTGTGGTGGGTGTTCAAATGCTTTCAGAGAGAGCTTTTGTTGGGTTAGAAATTAATTATTATTTTTTCTATCTGTGAAGCCCATTAAGAGCTTGAATGTGCTATGTGCTAAAAAAGTGTCACCTGACTTGATATTATCTGCATCGACTTTTCTCTCTGACACCAGCTAATACCAGCTTTCCTTTTCTCCTGTCAGTGCCTAGTGCCTCTCTTTTCTCTCACCTCCTCCCAGCATCTCCTTGTGCAGGGCCGTGAAGCAGGGCAGTTTGAGCACACGGGCGGAGATGTCGGTCCAGAGTCCCACGGCGCAGAGTGGTGACTCACCGCCTCCCTCCCCCAGAGGTGTGATGTCCAGACAGGCCACCTCGTGCTCCATCTCTGTGGTGCTGATGGGAGATTAGAGGGCATGAGAAAAACAGTAACAAGCTGCCCTTCACATTGTGGGAAATGTGACAGGGTAAGGTTGAGACGCACAGCGGAACAAAAGGACTACTGGCGTTCATGTGTGAAGTGAAACAGTGCACAAGCTCTAATTGAACTTATTCTCATGTGATTTGCAAATTTAGAAATGTTTGACAGGAATTTTGAGAGCCGAGCTGTGAGTTCACACAGCCTGAAGACGACAGACGACGATCTGTTTGATACCGCTCCACTTTTTAAATCACATGTTAGATATTCTATTATTCAGCATTTCAAAATAAAAATGGTTAGGCTTTTATTTTGAATTTGTGTACCGTCTTAAGCTGAGATAACTTTACTTGCTGTTTGAATTGAACCCTGCTTTTATTTTGAAATAAAGTTAGGACCTTCTGGTAGATCAAAAGTTACGACATTAACTCATTCTCCGTAAGTGGAACTCGTTAGGAATTTAAAAAGTAGATAAAAACAGCAAAAAAGGAACGGTACAAGAGTGAAATTTTTGATGAAATGAGCAGTCTGAGAGTTTTGTAAATCGAAATGAAACATAGATGCAGAGGTGTCATTCTTTTCCATCACTGTGACTACAGGGAGACACTGCGGAGGCTTATCTACGGTGCTCCTAAAGGGACAAAATAATGTGATTAATCACAATCAAAAATTATTCACGCAATCATTTCAGACCTAAATTAATCACAATGAACTAGTTAATGCTGACAGCCCTACTTTAGATATTTAGATTTCAACTAAAATGGCCCTGATAGGCTGTTAAATCCATGCTTTGGGTGAGTGGACACATTCAGCACAGGAATCAAGCAAGGTTCCATTTAGTCATTTGTGATGTATCAGTGAATTCAATATTTTCAAACATCAGTAACCATACTGATTAGCATGACTTGATATACATCCAGGAACAGTAGCTCATTGATGTTTGCCAAACTTTACTTCACAGCAGCAGTGAGTCACTTCACTCTGTCTCCTTCATCGTGTCGTCATTTATCATCACCCACAGGCTGAAGACAAACACTGTGCTTCAAGGAGGCCTGGTGGCCATTCTTTGCAGGCTGTATGTATTACTCTGAAAAATTATATATATTTTTGAGTTTCCTGGACTTTTTTTTTTTAGAACTCCTGTAAAAAAAAACAAAAAAAAAAACAACTGTCTTTTTTTTGGCAGTACTGGCACAAAGACAGCCGCAGGGGTAAACCATAAGAACAACATCACAGAGATATAATAAAAAAGTGAGACTTGACGGTTCAACTGCACTTTTCACTCTGGACTTCAGAAATGAGATGCAAATCCCTTATCTCAACCTTTACTGCATATCAGGGAGGAAGAGATTAAATTAAGGGAAAGATAGTGAAGGAAAATAACATCACAAGAAAGCTGTGACTCAGAGGTAAAGTTGCTGAACTATCGGGAATACACTAAAATGATGTTTGATTAATTAAACTTTCAATCGATGGTTCTGTTGGGTATTGTCCAAGCACAGTATGTACGATTCTTCCCTGCTGTTATATCACATTAACTAATTAATATACCGACAATTCTATCAGGCGGACCACTTTGTTATAAGTTGAAGTAAGACATCTTGTCTGTTTCCAAACAAGGCACAGAGAAAATCTCTGCAGCAGACTTATGTCTGCACTACTTCACTTGGAGAGCAGCTACAGCGTTGTAACCCTCATGCTACAAGGCAACCTTTCAGAGATCACAGCCAAGGAGACAACTGAAGGAAAGATGCTTTGTTTTTTTTTACTCCTCAGCGTTTCTGCACCTACAAGTGTTACCGCCACAGCCAGCAAGCAGATGAAGTGTTTTTATAGATTCATCAATCGTGAAAAAAGGAGTTTAAAAATTGTGAGTCAGCTGGTCCTCGGTGGCCTTTCTCTGTCAGATACTAACTGCCAACTCAAGAGAGCAGTGACAGTCCACAGCTCAGCAGGTGGTGTTTATGCATTTAACACTTTAAATAGAAATAGAATCCTAATAAAACCAGGTGAAGCGCATACACATGAAATTACAAATAAGTGGGAAATATCATATCTATATCCTTTGTATGTGTACCACACAATCTGACTCAATCGTAGGTGTCTCTTATCATGTGACTGTCAGACGGTCATATTTGGCATCAACCCCCCTGCTTAAATTTAAGAACTACTGAAGCTGTACACCAGCAGAACCTCTGAAGTCCTCTGATCAGGGTCTGCTGTTGTTTCTTAAACCAGAGTGGAAACATTAGGACACTGTACTTAAGAGGCTGTAGCTCAAAAAACTTCAGAACCGTCTCCCATTAAAACTAAGAACTGTGGACACTGAGTACATTCTTAAAAAGCAGCCTAGAAACCATCTGCTTAGATTTGTCTGTCTGCTTTTATGGAATTGCATATATTTTAATGTCTGTCTGACTTTCCTTTTAATCATTTATTGTGAAGCATTTTTAACATCTGTTCTTTAAAAATGTTTCATAATTTAGTATTTTAATTAATTTAATTTAATTTTATATACTAATACACCTCGAGGGAATTTTAACTTTTCACTGTGTTATTTTTGTGAGGCCTGCGACACGTATACATAGAGAGGCCTGAAATACACTCAAGCACACACAGGACCTATAGACATTAATGGTCAGAGTGAGGGTGCTGCACGGGGTTGGTGCTCCATCCCTGTGCAACTTACTTGTTAAAGAATGGTTTGACAAAGAGAGGATTTGATGATTTTGCATGCAGTGAGTCAAAGGGTCAATGCCACTGCTGTGACTGTATGGTATATATGAAGCTGGGGTCAGTTGCAGGTTAGCTCAGCTGGCACAAATTTAGAAGGTATGAGAAACAGTGAGTCCAAAACTCCACCAAGTACCAGACAATGTATTTACCACCAAGTAGAAGCGTCAAACACATTTCACCTCACTTTGCTAACAGTGTCGAGCGTTACTTGTGAAACAGCAGTGAACTGACACATTACTGTTCGATTGCCCCTTTCTTGGACTGTCATGTTTGTTGACCAATTTTGATTGTGTGCACCAGACAGAACTAGCATTTTTTTTCAAGTTTCTTTAATTTGCTACCGGTTTGAGCTTCAGAATGACCGCACAGTCATGAGAGTAGTCTGGTAACTGCTGAACCAACCATCACAGATACGGTGAAACGGTCTGAGAAATACAGTTAGCTTTTACCACAATATCAACATCCTGTTCTAAGTAATAACTGTCTTGAAGCCCCCAGTTTGGCATTTGGAGCCGGAAGAGGCCACACTATATGGATTAGAGGGTGGATACTAATGAGGTCAATTCCAGTGACTTAAATTATCTGTAGTGACACCTACTAGACTGCTAGCTCAAAGTACATAACTCTAAGGCATAATAAGATGCCAACAGTGATTTATAAATTTGGGCCCTGTGCAGCTATCATGAATGGCCAAATCTGCTGAAAAGTTGAGATATATAGCATTGACCTCCATGGGTTTTAACTCGATTTTAGAGTCAGACCAAGAGTTCATTTGAGGACCTGCGGGTTTCAGCGCTTTAACATCAGCTTCATTCTTAAGCCTTTGAGGTTGTTACTTGATCTACACAAAATGTACTGTTGTCGATGTTACAAGATATAGATATCTGTATGATGTATGATTCCAAAGGCTTACAGCATGACCTTCGTTTGCAGAGCAGTTCGATATTGAAAGTAAATCCCCAATTCAGTGTTAAATGTAAAATGTTTCTGAATAATCAGACAGTTGACAATGAGTCTATCCTTTGAGGGTGTGTGTGTGTTTATCTGTGTCCTACCTGATCTGTTTGAGTTCTCCAGCCAGGATCTGCAGGTAGTAAAGAGCCCTTCCCACAGCAAGCACCACCTGAGTGTGGTTACAGGCCGCCACGCTGATGTTCCTGCCCTGTGGCTCCTTCCATTCACTCACTAAAGCCTTGCTCTCCTGAAGCACCAGGCGCACAGAGCCTGATGTGATCTGGAGGCACACAGAGATTTCCCCTGTTATTGTTTAGCACAGTGTTTGAGTAAATCAAGTTACAGTGCTGAGATAGGAAACTGTTTCCAAGAGAATCCCATTATTAATATGTTGTTTTGAGCCGTTAAGGTGTTCACACATATTTGACGTATTTCTGTAAATGAAAAAGTGGAGAGACCCGAGAGAAGATAAATTACTTAACATTTAATCTATTCCATCTACTTCAATTCTGGTGCGTTTAAGTTCTTCAGCCTTCAGTTAATGTTTAAAAAGGGACACTTTCAGTAATCCTGGTGGAGCTCAAACTGATGTTCATAAGGAGAGCGAGTTTGAGTTTTGAGTTTGACAGTATGAAGGCTGCAATGACATTTTGAAACCATTACTGAATTTAAAAGCATTCATGGAAAATACAGCTCTTCAATCACTGCACTAATGTTTAGAGCCCGACCGATTTATAGGCCAATATTAGCATATCCAGTGACTATCAGTATTGGCTACTTTTATTGCAGATATGTGCTGATATTACTAGATTTATTCACCAGTCAAACAGCCTTTCATTTGAGTCTCACTGTAATACACTAGCAGTTCTTTTTCACAAACAGAGTGTGCTATATGGATTACAACAAGCACCATCACTCTCGTCTCCAGAGAGTCAAGCAGCAATGCACGTACATGTAAAGTTACTTTCCAGATGAGTGACCATCTTGACTTAATTTAATATCTTTTCCACAAGTGTTTGATAACTGCATTTGAACATAGAGCTAAGAAAGACATCAGCCGATATAAAAAATCCCAAATATCGGTCGGGCCCTACTAATGTTAAGAAATATGGCTTGAAAGAAAAAAAGATGCAGTACATTAGTGCAGGATGTGTTTCATTAGATATCCATTTAATGAAACAGCAAACACAAGATGTTTTCAAGTCCTATTAATTTTGTTATAGAAGTTAATTTGATGGCATCTGTGTTGCCTTTACAAAGGAGTGTGTGTACTTGATGAAAGCCCCTCAGGTTATGGAGAAACACACACCTATCTAAAATGTAACGACGTGATTGGGTGAGCCATACAGCGGCAGAGGTATCATTTACAACAGTCACACTATAAATGGAAGTGTTTCACTGTTGGAGAGATGATATTATATGGAGGTGCAGTGAAATGTGAAACCAGAGGACTGTATATTTCTAATATTATGGAATCTTAATGGAGTCCTTGAAAGCAGTTATGAAGATGATATAGCCCAGAGTCTGCAGCCTGTTTATGTTGTTGTATTGAATATCAAAAGCATACATAAACAGTAAAAATCTGACATCTTGTTGTGAAGTTAAGTGAAGACATCTTTTCACACGGGTTAAGTTTTATATCCGAAACACACAGTTGGGGAACAGCTAGTGTCCAAACACCTGGGGAGGTTATTTTGTCAAACAAGACTAAGAGCCCACAGCAGCTTTAGTGGCTGTGTGAGGCTGTTCTTAAGCACTGCGGTGCTTCCAGCTGAATGCAAACATCAGGGTGCTAACGTGCTCAGAATGCTGACATGCCTTACAGCAGGTAAAATGTTGAACAAGAAGTTTATAAAGTGTTTTTTACCATTTAATAAGTTAAGAAAGTTAGCGTATTTACATCTCCTAATTAGCACAACACAAATAGTACAGCTAGGGCTGATGGGAACGTTTTTATCTTTGGAGCTATTTGGTATGTATTAGTCTATTATTGACAATGTTTTACTATGTATACTGAATATACTGGGTGCACTTTGTAAGTACAGGTGGATCAGCCGGTGTTGGCTGATCTGTGTTTTTTTCTACCTGATCTACCCGTCTGTTTCTACACTACATCTGCCACTTTAACGCTTTCTCTTGCATAAAATTAAACCCTATGTGTCTACCTCTTGATTCTTAAATTCTACTTTTATGATGCATCATGGTCCTGGGGGAGAAAAACAATATTTCACTGTGTATCTGTATATGGTTGACATTACAATTTTAAAAAAGGTGACATAATTGGAATTCTTGCTATTCTTGTAGAGACATTTCATTGAAAAAAATGTCTAGAAATCACTCTTCAGTAGGACCAGAGTGAAAGTCAGGGGAACCACAAAGTCAAAGGGACAATGAACAATTACTAACATGCATCTTCCTCGATCTTATTTTTCAAGTCCGACACAGTTTCGGCAGATGTTCATCATGAGTCTGTTCTTGCCCAAAGATTAATACCTCCTAAAGGAAGTTTTTTCTTGTCACTGTAACTTTTCTAAATATTGCTTAGTGCCCGTGCTGAATTAATGATGGGTCTTTGTAACATAGCACTAAGTAAGGTGTTTTACCTGCTCTTTTGTAAAGTGTCTTGAGGTGGTGCTATAGAAATAAAGACTGATTGATTGAGATTGAAAGAAAGCTTTTACTGTTCCCTCCTCAAGTTGATTTGAGTTGTTTCAGTCTGGACAACTAGAAACAAATACCACCATCCCTTGTTCTTAAAGCTGCACTAGTTTTTCCAAAGTTAAGGCAGGTAGATGTACATGTTAGCATAAAGTCAACAAAAGCACAAATGCGTTTCTTTTTTTTGGCTAACTATTAGGTCTTCTGGTCTTTTGGCTTAGTCTCAAACGCTCCCTGAGAAATATTACTTGTGCCTTTTTTTTCTCGATGTTCAGCATTTTATTAGCAGCTTATTTAGCCCTTTGCAGTTTTGTGTTGGATAGGTTGTGCACAGTCGGCTTCTTCCGGCTTGTTAGATAAAAATTGCGGGGTTAATTAGAGCGGCAAAGCCCAAGCTCACTGTCTATGTGCAGGACAGTGGACCAAAATAATGAGCTAAAATAAGGGCCAGGAGCCAAAGATTCATTTGTGTTGGGTTAAACAGTATGAGCAACCCTTTCATGTTGTATGGCGTCATTTGATTCACTGTTAGAATTAATACATTATGTGCATAATTTGCAAAGTGATTATAGGATGTTAAACTGATAAGATGAGACAATGAGAAAATCTAAAGCAGTGATGATTGTGATGACACCAGCCATGTAATCTACAAAAACTTAATTTTTGATCAAATCCACTCAAGGAAGAAGTAGCACGATCTAACTCGACAGCTGGAACCTTCAGTGCAAATTTAAGTGCAACTTTTAACAATTGAAAGTGACTTTATCTCAGGCAGGAAAGCAGGAGTCGTGTAAAAACAACAAGGAGATGAGCTGAAATGTAAAAGTGCATTCAGTGAAACAAGTCAGAGAGTTAATAAAATGTTCCAGCCTTTAAACACAAGCGTTGTTGTCATAACAGCCTTAAGATTAATGGTGCGGGGTCTAACAGTTGGCAGAATTCCCAGCAGGTTTCATCCTGGTTTTATAAAAGGCAGGCTAAAACTTGAATTTAGATGAAGTGCAATATTCATCTCCACCCAGTGTAAAATACATGAGGTCCTTTTGCGCCCTTCCTTTTCGCAGCTGCCCCTTTCAATCATGTATGACTCAGTTCCTGCAAAGTCTATCTTATTAAATGGAGAAAGGCCACAGTTGAATTATTAATTTCTCTAATTAAATTTGAATTTGTGAAATTAGATGCTACCCCTGCTTTGAATTGGGGTGTACAAAGTCAGCTAATTCAAAGAGAGCAGGGTCAGACTTCAAACGAGTATCGATGATCTAACAGTACACATATAACAGAAGTGTTTTCATGTGTGAGAATACGAACTTGGATGAGCTGTTGGTGCGCCACGTTGCCACAGTAAAATGTCTGCTGGTTGTCCACGAAGCCGGGGAGTTCAGTCTCCTCTACTTCCTCGCCGCTCAGCATCAACACTCTGAGGGAAACACACTCTTGAGATAAGATAACGACATTTGGAATTGACTCTACACTTATCAGGCGGGCTGCACTCACCGTGTTTGACCCACGAAAGACAGCACCAGCATGTCATCTGTCTCTCTCCCGGCCTCAGAGCGGAGCGGCCACAAACCTTTGAGTGAAAGTGTTGGGAAAAGTAACGTTACTAAATGCATCGTTCTGCGGCGCAAGACACCAAATATCCAGACAGCATTCCACTTGATCTTTAACTATACCATCCATCAAATGTTAACATTCTGGAAGACATACAGGTTGCTGATCCCTCTCAGAGAGCAATTGATTGGCTGAGTGAATAATTGCCTTTCATGAAGAGGCCAGGGGCAAGAAGCAGCAGCTGAGACTTTTAGGGCAGAGGCGGTCAATAAACAGCTGAAGCCTAACAAGTGCGAGCAGACCTGGACCTGGCCTGTGTCTCATTTAAGCCTTAGAGAAGTCTTTGGAGAGGAACCTCATTTTCTGAGATTAAGAGGTGTCTGCCATCATTACAGCTGATAGCATTCTTCAACTTGACAGTTTACTATTGCAGACACTGCAGTGCCCGTTGGTTTGCCTAATGAAAACAAATGTTTCCAAATTGGCAGTTGCTGTTCTTTTGAAGCCAACCGCGCCAAGACCTACGACTCCTGAGCCATCTGCCCAGACTCGCCTGCTGAGCGTAGACGAGCAACAGCTGACGACTTGGCAAGGTGAGGCAGATGCAGACAGATGTGCAGGTTGAAGTGGCATTACGTTAGCCAGCGAAGGATTAAAGTCAAGATAAAGTCAACCCTTGAGACAGATGCAGCGGAGGAGACGCAGACATTCACATACAGTGCACACAAACCTTTAATTCCTGGGAGGTCAATGCTGGCGTGCTCATGAATTCCAATGCCGTTGCGGATGATTCGAAGAGATCCCTCCTTGAATGCACCTGAGCAAGTCACCAGCTGAAAGCAGAAAAAAAAGACGTAAAGACATGAGCTTGGGGTCAATAAGAAGGGTCTGATGTTGTTAACCTTTTTTAAAGCACTGAAATGCAGCCAATCACTTTTCTCTAAATCATATTTGTAAATTGGAACATAGTTGTGTTTCTGCTCTCATCTGAGTAAAAAGTTTGATAACCAATTATTAGAAAGTCCGTTCTCTCCATCTTTTGCCTACTCCACTTTTCAGAAAATGTGTGCTCAAACAGGCTGTTTGGAGATTTTCCCTTTATGACATCACAAAGGGAAGTAACCCCTCCCCCACGTTGGTGACACTCCCACAGCTAGGTGTTTGTTCTGCCCTCTGAGTCTGCCTTCTCACCGTAAACAATAGGACATGGAGTGAGAAAGCCAAAGTCACCCAAGCCTTTCCAGAGAGGGGGCGTGGTCAGACACAGCTCATTTACATTTAAAGCTACAGACACAGAAGCAGCCTGTTCTGACATGGGTTTATAGACATGATCAAATACAGGATCATAGTGAATTATTTTGGCAAGACACTTCACAGACATGTTTTGGAGACCTCGGAGACTTATTTAAACTGGTTAAAAAGGAGGATAATATGTGACCTTTAAAACACCATAAAATTATGTGACAATAACATTCCTCATAGTTCTCACAAATTATTAATAGGTGGGTTGCTGAGTTTAAAGCAACATTGGCATAAGGAGTGTGATGGAAAAAAAAATATGTACAGCTAGTAAAATGATCAGTGAGGTTTTAAATACATGCTCAATTTGAGCTAACTTAGATGAGGTAAAAACAAAGGCCAAGAGTCCAAAGTCATCATCCCGTTTACACCAAAACACCAAGTCAAATTCCTTGTATGTGTAAATGTACTTGGCAATAACTCAGATTCGGGTTCTGATTTTTCTGACATTTTACAGAAACTTCTTTTTGGTCAAATTGAAGGATTTATCAATGTTTGTTGTTTTTTTTTCCAAAAGGGCTGCGACTATGAATTGCTTTCATTTTCTGTTGATCTGCCATTTACTTTTCCTACAGATTTTTTTCACTTTGTCTATAAAATTTCCACAAAAATAAAACATTTTGAAAAGGCCAAGCTGACCTATTCAAAATGTTGGATAACTTTAACTGTTTAAATTTAGTTTATGATCTTGTTATATGAACATTTTAACTATATTATAATCTAGCTGTAAATCTTCATATATTAGATGCTGGCACATTGAAACATTTGGTATTTATGATTAAAGGAAGTTTGAGCAGAGTTTAAGTAAACTTCAGGCTCGATGAAAATGGATTAGACTGAAGCAATAAGTGCCTCAGCATGTGCTGTACTGACTGACAGAGCCGAGCTCCACCGCTCACAGAGTTGCGCAAAAAGTTCTCACAATGTGTTGCCTGAGAGCAGCAGCAGCCTCTTCCTTATTCTGCTGATTTTCATCAGCTGTATACTGGACTCAAATATATGCTGCTGAAAATCTCAGCCAGCACCCAAAAAACAGTTTTTACTTGTTCATTGCATCCTCAGAACTCACACAGTGGATTGCCATTTTTCACTGGTGGAAATGTAGCTAGTTTGCAATTCAAGCAACCTCAAACTATTTCAAATGATTGTATTCTGGTGCCGGGAGAAAATACGATTTTACAGCACTCCACAGAGACACAGAAAACTTTCATAACAACTGGAAACATTTTTCATACTTTACACCTACCTGCATGAATAGGAGTAAGTTTAAGGATCAGTAAACAATCCCTAACAAAGGACACATAAAAAATGTGTCAGTTTAACTATCCTTAGAGATTGGCTTATTGCGGGAGCTCTTTGTTAGGGTCATTAGGTGTCATAATAGTAGCATTATTTGGACCTCTAGGGTCAAAGCAGTCATGAGCAGCTCATTAATACTCACAGCTGACACTGATCCAAGTTCAGGCAGTTTTAAATGTCATCTAATGTTTAAGTTAAGATAGAAGTCACAGCAGAGGTCAGGGTCATAGCAGCAGCACTGTCAGTTGCAGTAATGCAGGATTTGTATATCCCTATCAGCTTATAGTAGAGCCTCTCTTAGATTGCCAGTTCAAACATGGCAACAGTGTTAACATCCGACGCCCTGAAGGTAAATAACTCTGGTGTCTGTGCAGTCTGACTGTAGAGCATCAGAATGTTATTCATCCATCCAGTCATGGTTCTCTAACAGGATTAATACCAGAGCCCATATAATCTCAGCCTCCACCACCTGCCACCCAAAAGCTTCATCCAAATGGAAATAACCATTGTGAGCCTGGCAACCCACCTAACTCCCGGGGCTTGTTCTCAAATGCCCTCACACTCTCAGTCACACTCTCACAGGACTGTCTGAATCCTAACAGTCTGCACATGATAATATATTTTATTTGGGTATTTCTTGTTTATGCAGTTTTTTATGATTCAGAAACCATAATGTGGCTTTCAGTTGCACATCTGTGATTGGAATAATTTGACTGCAAACTGTGCTGTCAGTGTTTTTTTTTTTCTGGTAATATTTTGTCCTTCAGCTTGGGCATCAATTCTCTGCTGTATTAAATGTCTTGGAATTTGTCTGCACTAATTAACCAGGCCAAATTCTCAGTGGATTTTCAGCAAATGGCTCATTATTTGCACAATCGTTATTGTATTTAGGCCCGAGCCTCAACAGACTGAAATGAGCTGGAGTGTGTGTGAGTGTGTGTGAGTGTGTGTGTGTGTGTGTGTGTGTGAACACTGTCAGGGGCTGATTGTGTCCTGGTCCGTACCCAGACTGTGGCTCAGCGCTCGAGTGTACTGCTGCCTTTGGATCCACATCCAAGTACCCCGAGGCCTGGTGTCAAACCCTGCCAACAAAACCTTCTGTACTCTATCTCTCTGGTTACTTCACTGTTTCATCTTCCTCGCTGGTTCAACACAAGGAAAGACAAGACAATGTCATCATATAATAAAGGGTTTTGTCAAATATGTAGGGATATCGTTAGGACTCTAGTGAGACCTAGAACAACTTGGATACCGCTTATCTTTACTTATCAATAATGCTCATATTGATGATACTGTATCAGAGTTTTCAACACATAGACGACACCTTGGCCGGCTGCCAAGGTATATTTATGGCCGCACGAGTATAATTAATACATTTTTTTTGGTTTATCCATTAAACCATTGTTTGTGAGAGAGACGCACACTAAGGCGAGAGGGTGAAAAAGAGCCCACTAACCGTATGCCCGATACATCCCTCCTGTAAATGCGACGCTTGTTGTGCTAGAACATCTCATTTTAAAACTGTCGCTTCTTATTCTGTTGTTTTAATATTTTTCTGCAGCTGCAGTGATTGTAGTGATGCGCGTCGTATGAATCATCATCATTAAGCGCAGACCTCCTGATGTGATAACGGCATAACGAGTGAAACATTTCAAACGCGAGTAATGTACATGAATCGGTGAATATTGTCATAGATACACAAAAAACAAAGCTGCAGAATGAGGCAAGGTGGGACAAGCTGGCAGGTGTGTGTGTGAGCGTGTCTATGGCTAAAGCCTTTTTCACATACGCACTCCTGAAAATATCTAGATCATTTCAGGATGACTGCTCTGGATATTCTCCTGACTGTTCAAATATGCACCTCACAGCAGGAGACTATCCCTGTCAGATGGGGGGGGGTAGGGTAAGACTTGTCAACTGTCAAGTGATGTAAAAAAAAAAAAGGTGTGGAGTTGGCAAACTAAGCAACAGAGTCCGCTATACGACGCCATAATGAGATTATTTGTCTTAATATCAATGCTATGTGTAGTTCAACAGAGTCTCAATATAAACTAATAGTAATAGAAGATACTGGAGAACAGAAAACGTAATGCAGCCGTTTATTTACGTGCACAGAGATCATAACATTGGCGTGCCGACAGTCTATGGTCGTGCACCGATCACAGGGAATTAACATCACTCCCCCCTCTCCCACTCGCTCGAGCTGAATTCTCCTGATTATATCCTGCTGCGTTCTCACATCAGCTCACTCTGACATTCTGCAGAAAAAAATTCTAAGAGGCTGGCAGGTAAAGTCCAGATAGAGCCTGAGTGAAAAATGTGGCTGTTTGCTTTCTCACATGCAGCTCAACCTGAAGACTTCAGGAGTTCATGAGGAGTGTTCTGCAAGTGTGAAAGCCATACAAGAGAATCTAAGGAGAACGGAGTACAGATGAGCAGATGTTTGTTCACCAACTAAAATAAGTTAGATAATAAAGCACAATTCATATACAAACCTTACATTAACATCCAACTTTAAAAAAAAGGTTACGACACCCCCCTGCCTCCAACTACAGCAACCGAGTACAGCGTGATACTTTGGGAAACGGTGTGTATAATGGTGCATACATAGAAATGAAAAATGGAACAGCGGAAAAAATGTAACCATGAATGTGATATACTGTTTAATATTAAGCAAAGGCTGTTGCTACTTGACTGATGTTGTCTCCTGGATAATTTCGGAAAGATAAATTACAAGTGTTTCAAACTAAGGCTAGTCAGGAAAAAATTATTTTTTATTTAATTGACACTAGAAACAAAATCCTTCATACGTTTTTTTCCCCTTTAAAAATGACTCAGAATACAAAGTGTTCTACATCAGATGCATGGAAATAACTTCAGTAGTACGAAGTGCATAAGATGATAGATTGTTGGGAAATATGCAGACACGGGGAACGAGTGAGACAGTCAGTCTTTACAGTCTGTTTAAAAGGCTGTAAAAACTCTAAGAGGCCATAAAATGCACAGCAATCGGCCTTCTCGCATTGAAACAAGAAACTCAATCTAAGTTTGATCACTGCGGAGTAACTTCAGTGCAGTCCAGCTCAACCCTATTATTTTAGGAGACTGGAGTACAAGGCTCATGTTAATACCAGCAGGTATGCAGGGAACAAGAGAAGAGACTAGACTTAAAGTAACACTCATACAAGAAGCCACAAAGAGTCGTGTTTTTGATGTCAGCAAGAATCTCCTGAATACTTCGCACCCCGCTATTCTGGCCAGTGGCAGGTTTGTACTGTAGCATGTTGCAGCTTTAATTCTGCTGACAAAAACACTGTTAACACGACTGAAGAACGGGGCTACATCAGTGGTATAAGCTCAGACTCCCTGAAGGCGGTGACACGGTGGAAGATAAAAAAGAAACACAGACTGAGACTTTACCAAACCCTTTAAAGTGTATCCGTTGACTATTTAAAGGGTTTTTTTGGTAATCACCATGGCAAGTCAACAGCCTCTAGAAATAGGAGGAACCGTCTATTCTATCTGGATGAATCTCTTCCAGCATTTAACTGAAGTATTACTTGTGTTGTGGATATCTCGTTCTGCTTGAGCAAAGAAAGAAAGAAATAATTCTACTTCTGGTTCTTACCTGGCCCTGGCCTTGCCTCTCCAGGTCTACCACACACATGTCTACAATGGGCCCCAGGTTGGTGAATGTCTCCATCACTGCCACAAAGGAGCCCTGGTCATTGCTGTCCACGTTGAGCTGCAGAGAAAACAAAGAGATTCCTCTTTACAAATCCACAGCAGAGGAAGAGGTGATGTGGTGAACAGGAGTGAATTGTCGTTTTATATTTTATGTTGACTTATAAAACAGATACAGAATCCATCCCAAACTAAGACAGAGTTCTATTTCCATGTATCACATCATTTTACATGCATAGAAAAAGGAGAGAACACTTGCATAGTTTAAAGACAAAATTTTAGAAAAGATCTCAAGTGTCCAATATGTAAGATATCTACTCAATCAAATGATAAAATTACCTCACCATATCATCAGACATTAAGGAAACATGCTATGTTGAAGTGCAGGCTTCTCTGTCAACAATGCAACAGCCATTATGTCCTTCTTATAAGTTTAGATTTCGGTGCGGAATTGTTTTCGTTTTCTACCGGATTCTACCCGACCTACAAAGCCTTGGCATTTTTCTGATATGCTCCACGAGCAGAAATGAGGTAAAACCAGGATAAATATTGGAGATGAAGAGATAAGGGAGATAAAGTGAAGCCTCCTGCGACATGACATTCTGCGTGCACATCGGCTCGAGGGAGGAGGGGTCGGGGGTAGACAGCTTTCTTCAATGTTTTTAAATGTGGACTGCAGTACCCATTTTAAACGCTAGGTGTCAGAGTTATATACTTGGTTGTTTACCACATTGAGATAAGAAAAAAAATATTTAATCAAATGATTGTAGAAGGTGTGAAATAGTATCTTGCTGCTTACCTTCACCAACTGGGAGTCGCCCAGTCTGGAGCCCACAAAGACCACACCGTTATCCAAGTAGGTCAAACACTCAGCGATGGAAGTCTGTCGTTGGAGGGACACAAAAACATCTTGGTATTAGCCACAATTACACAAGGGCTGCTGCTAAAATACAACATCTCATTTTCAGCAATGCTTAGGGTGATAACAGTAAACACTTTCTCATCCTAATAACTTTGATGGTCTCTAAGCTTTTTCTGCAGCACTTCCAACATGTTTGCTGAAATGTGCTGACAGGCTTTTTTTTAAGAGAATAATGTAGCCCTTGGTATGAAATGGAATCTCTTAGTTAAACTCTTTTTGATCGTTGCTTTAAGAGTCATTATGAGGTTGACAAATGTGTTCAATATTTTGGTTTAAAACCAAATCCCTGCAGAATTAATAACATCTCCATCAGTCTCAGTAGTTTGTTGTTTTTTTAAGTAGATGTTATGATGCTAACTTGCTAATAGAGCTGCTTAGCATGCTGATGTGTGTTTCTCTCATGTTTTATTCAGCTGAGGTAACACCGCTCAGCTTCACAGAAACATTTTGAGGAAGTGAACTCTAAATCATGTTGATCAATGTGGAGAATACCTTTTTTGATTTATAGATTTCCCTATAAGGTAGATGTTCTTTAACATCAACTCTGCATTATTAAAACTATGTTTTCTGCACCTTACCACCTATGAACACTCTCTAACGTTTAAACAATCTGATAATACAAATAATCATTTAAAGGGACCCTCAGTCCTCAACAGATAATCAACTTAATACTCAGTCTTGTGTTCTCGATCAATCGGCCCAAATATTAATCTGAGAGAAGTATATTTGTCATTATAAAATATTTAAGTTAAATTAACTTTATTTTTTGTATTAAAAAAAAATAGCAGTTATTAGACATCGCTTTGAATGAGAGAAATTGGGAATCCTTTGTTTAATTTCATTTTTTGGACTCAATCAGTAATAGAAACCAAATTAACTGATAGAAAACTTGAAAATGGAAATTACACACTATTTACCTCCTGACTTTTTCAATTATCTGATCACAATAACAGAAAGATCACTGAGAGCACCCCTGCTCAGCTATACACACTCATATGAAGTCTTAACAATGACCACATCACTTTCCCATTGTTCAAAATTTTAACTTTGGAGCGATTAACTTAATCTTTAAAAATTTGTTATGAAAAGATACTTCAAATTCAGCCTCATCAGCGTGAACCAGGGCTTACACTCCACCATATTACTGATACACAGTGAAGACCAGTTTTACTGTGACATTTTAAAGCAGAGCTGCTGCTGCTGCTGCTGCTGCCTGTTGGCTTAGCAGACTGCACCAAACAATAAAGTTAAGACTGATTTGAAAAGCAATCTGTCTCTCGCTCAGCAGTCCTACTCTGCTTGATTGTTTCAAGCTCCGGCATCACTCTGCGGGCTCCACAGAAAGCGTTTTACCTTTCCAAACTTGGCAAGTCATTAGAGGAAAGGTGCCACAAGCCAAACGCTGTGCACCTTCACCGTGGGATTTAGCTCCGAGCACAGTATTGACATACAGTGATTGTCTAAATCAACTTAAGAGGGATAAGTGACACGCTGGCAAGCATGCAACAAAGAGGTGGGATCATTTCTTCTCATCTTCTGTACAAGTGTAGACTGATGCATTAGCTCCTGTCAGGGCCATAAACCTTTTAACAGTCAGTCGTAACAAAAGGTGGGTAGTGAGGGGGGAAAAGCATCGGGGGGGGGGGGTCGAGTCAGGTAGAGAGAAACAGATGCGAGAGGAAAGGCATGTGGACAACCAGTGACGACAGGAGGAGATAAAGAGAGAGACAGAGGAAGATGAATAGAGCACCTCTCCGAGCAGCTCCACGTGCAGGTCTTTGAGTGCCACCGTCCCGTCCATTAGCTCCTCCTTCTCCAACAGCAGCATAAACAGACGCCCCTCCATGTCGCCCAGCAGGTAGCGCGAGCCATTGGGGTCCACACGGTTGTGACATACGATGGTGCTTTGCTGCAAGACAGTATAACAGAGCCAATCATTAAAAAAACAAACAGCATTGTGAAGGAGGTCCCTGAAGTAAACAAGGAGGAAACAGGACTTCTATATATATACATAAGTTGATTAGATATGTACATGTCTAATTAAAGACACCGGGATCTGTCTTTAGAATATTTGCTTTGTCTGCTCTTTTTATGGAAACATTCTCTCGGAGGAGATTCCCCCAGCGTACAGCTTAATCCCGACTCTCACAGCTTCAGACTCCTCAAATTCTGCCTGACAAGAAAAGTACAGATTAAACACGTCGGCCTGCCGTCCTGTCAGGAACCGGCACGCTACCACAGCAGAAATCAAAGACTCATGCATGAAGAGAAGGACTCCAGGCTGTCCAGACGCTCTCATTCTTTTGGCTCATACGATCTGAAAGTCAATTACAACTGTAATAATGCACACAGGGATTACACTGAAGACTTGTTTTACAATGCTTACAATTACAGCCTAATACAGGATTTGCAACTCATTTAGGCTTTCTTTCAATCTCATAAGACACTGACAGGTGCTTTCATTTGAACAAAAGGAGATTGCATAATGAAACATTTTGTACATTTTTGTGACATGTCATTTTTCTGATTACTGAATAATGACCAAAACATGTACTGAGCGGGTCTACACAACTAGACAAAACTTGCCAGAGCTCAGAACAGACGTCAACATCTCTTTGGTACTTTAGTATCTACTTATAATCTTAAAATGCCCGTTATCACTGAAACATCTGTCATTGTGTTTTGTTTTTTTATCTTAATGTTGAAAATGTCTTGAACGGGTGTCTCTTAACGTGACAGTATCTTCACTCCAGCCCTATTCATGTTGTCAGTTCAAGGGGTGATATTTATACCTCTATAACTTCTTGCATTTAATATAAATGTCAAAGAATCATGATGATGGGGACCAAGTCGTCCCATCTCTGTGCCTGCATTGGAGGTAGTAAGTAGGGCTGCAGATATTCCTCTATAGTCCCATTGGAATTTGTATGCTTTATCATTTTTAATATTCAAATAAAGTCTATTTTTTTTAAATGCAAGAATTTAGTAGGAATCAATATAAAAGTACAAAGACGTAACGACAGCAGCGCTTCATTACAGCTCTGTTGAAAAGAGCTCCTGTTTTTATGTTGTTCCAGCGAGACAACAATCTTTTTTAAATTATTATTCTAGACTGGTTTGACAATAAAAGGAACTGAATTTTAATTGAATTGAAAAGAAGCTAATATAGTGGTTGTTTACAAGCCCTGCATGTCACGCCATGACTCCAGACTTAATGCTCCGATCGATGCATGTTGGAGTGTTTCACCACGTCCAATTAAATATGTTCACCAAATAAAACTGCAGTCACTTGCAATGCAAACAACAACAGAACCTTTCTTCTTTAACTTTCCACTTGAACAAAACTCCCTTTGGATAACATGAGAGCCTCACTCCGCCTGAGGTCATCGATAGACCTGGGCTGCCAAAAACAACCGGAGTCAAACCAGAGCAGGTGACACCAAGACACATTTTCTGACATCTTAGGAGCTTTAAAGTGTTCTTTTTTGTGGAGAGCCAATGTCTCCCGTCTCCACAATAACTAAGATAAGCTGGCTAGAATAGTATTCATGATTGGAGTAGCATTAAAATCACGTAGCGTGACTGAGCTTTCCTTCAAAAGAAGGTATTGTTATTGTCTTCTGTAAGAGCCCGAGTCAATTTCTCACTTGATTGAACCTTTACAAAACTTATTTTCACAATCCGCCCGCTTCTGATATTGCTTACATCTTCTGTCAAACAGAGAATCCACTTTTGTTTTACCACCAGCCTCCAGCGTGCCTCTCCACCGAATGGCAGCTAATTAGCTTGTTAGATTGAACAAGGGAAACCAGTGTGCTGGCCCACTTTACACCAGTCCCCAAAAAAAAAAAAAAAAAAAAAAAGGCTCATGAGTTCAGACACAGTGAGAGGAACTTCATGCAGGCAGAACGTTTGGTGTCTCACATTAGTTTTCCCCTTCGTTGCTCTAGAGTGACAATTTATTAATTAGCTGCCAAAAGTGTTGGCATAAATCAAAGGATATGCTTCTGTGTTTCCTTGACACTGCAAAAAGGAGCGCTGAGTGTTTCAGATGAATGCTAATTTCACTTTAGGTGTGAAAAATAAATAAACATCTAAAATAAAAAAAACTTCATCTTCATTTAGACTGAGGCTTCATTAGTCACACAGCAGCAACAGATGTCCCACTACATCTTCCCTCAAACATCTGCTCAGCAATGTCGGGCAATGCTTCTGCAAAAAAAATAAAAAACAGAGTTGTAACAGAGCCGAGACAGCTTGCAAGACAAGAGCACTGTAAGCTTTGCAGGCTGTTTGGGGCTTTTTAAAGAACAAACTGATCAGCAGGACACATATGAGCTGCAGCCAATGATTAAAAAAAAATAATAATAACAACGTACAATAATGTGAAGCTGCAATTCTATTTTTCACGATAGGGTCATTAACAATTTAGTGTTGCTGCTAGACAACACTCAAGAGAAAGTAATGAAGCATGTAAGGACGCTGATGTTCCTGCTAAACTGAATACTGAAATCAATATTACCAAAGAACAGTTCTGACAAGAGAATCTGGAACGGGTTTTTTGAAAGACCACAGAGCGCCTTCTTATGGAGCATACCGGTTCACTTTTAAGCCATGAGGCAAAACCCAGGATAGCCTGAACAGAATCACAAGACTCCCCCCCCCCCCCCCCCCCCCCCCCCCAAGAAGATTTTTAATCTAAAAGAAAATGACCACCTTTGAAATGACCCCGGGGACAATTAAAGTTTCTTGAATTGAATTGATATATAATACTCATGCAAGTGTCAATGAAATGCAGATTAAAAAGGTATAAAAATCACTGAAGAGTTGCTCATTTCATTACAACACAAAAACATAATTGACATTTATTTGAAGGCAGAGTCAATCCTGGCAGATCATCATCATCCTTTGTCCAAGGAGTTGAAGTTTCAGCCGCCAGGCCACAGACTCAGCCTGCCAGCATGTAGGACAAAGAGACTGAGGAGCTCATTTGTCCCTGCTGCCTCTGCCTTTTGAAACTAAAGACTAATCTGTTTTTTAACTACTATATATATATTGTCCATTGGACTTTTTGCTTCTTATTGTCCTTCCTTATGTTGTATGCTCATTGCTGGCTGTATTTATGTGTTTTACTGCTGACTGCTAAACAAATCGCTCTCTCACAGGGATAACAAAGACAACCTTGATTGAGTACTTTGAATAGTACCGCACACCGGTAAATATTCTAATTAAACTCAAAGTAAGACATGTCATTATTTTTTTCTGAACAATTTCATGTTCTTCTCTCTCCTATCATTACCAACAGGGGGTTGATTACTGAATGTTTACCTGTAAGCTGTTGAGTAACAACTTTATCTCCATATTCAAAAGGTTAAAATGCATGACTTACCAAATGCACAAATGACTCAGAAGCATGTTACATTTACCCATTCCAAAAAGGCTTGACTCTATTAACCCGATATCATACTGACAAGTTGGAAAAATAGCCAAAAACTGAAGACAACAAATTGATTTCATATAGTGACTCGCCGAGGTTTTAAATGAGGAACTACACCATCTGAACAATTTCCAGAGTGTATGAGGCCATGGCACCACAAGCACTGGGACAGTAGGAGAACATTCTCTAATTATAGGAGCAGGATGCTGCTGAGGAGCTCCTCTGGGCCCTGAGCTTTGTTAAATAAGAGCAGAGCGGTGCAGGCTCCGACTTCATCTTGTTAAGATAACACTAAAGGCGATGGTGTATGGGGAGCTAAAGTCATCATCACGGCTTGAATGAACCTGCCTTTAAATGCTACTTCAACATTAATCACGGGGTTCATAACAAATTAAGTCCAACGTGTAAACCTCAGGGTGTCCTGAGTGCAGCGAAGTATGATTATGTTCATGTAGGGCGGCTTCTGATGACAGACTGTTTTATTAGACTACATTTGATCAAATACCTTTGCATTTGGGACTTAATTTCCTACTAAACCTTCTTTTAACTTGACTAATTTGGAAACGCTTCTTCTACCGTTTTTCATCTGTGTTTCAAATTAAATTTCAAACAGTCCTAATGACTGTTATGGGACGTCTCAGAAATTGGACTCCTAATAGTTACAAAAGAGAAACATTCATTGATCCCATAATAGAATGATCTCCCTATGAAAATAAAGTGGTAGCCGACCCTGCATTGCAGATATGTATATATCATACACTGCAACTGAGTTTCTAAAAAATACATTATTTTCTTGAGCCTGGAGGATGATGAAATATCTAAAGCTGCAGGGCTTCAAAAGCAGTTATAAATATTTTACCTTGATTGTAGGTGGTGCAATGGCCAAGTATTTATCTCCATTGTGGTAGGTGATGGACTCTTGTCCTATGATTATAGCGCCCCCAAATGGCTCTGGCACTAAAATACAAGCAAAGAGGTGAAAGAGTCAGTGGCAAAGCTTTGTAATATCAGACACAGACAGGTTTAAGGCTGTAACACAAGAATACATTTAAGAAGTACTGCCACAGAGAATTATGTGATTGTTTACAGTCTTTTTTATTCATCAGGTGACTCATTAGATTGTCTTACCACAGACCTGACTGTACTATAAATCAATCATAGAGGGAGGATTCGAGAGACAAATCAAGCATCAAACATGGCAGTGTTTTCCAAAGTGTAGTCTGCTGTGCTGTGGTTGAATTTCTTTAAATAACCAAGCCTGTCTGACTTTATTCATTTCAACGTGAGAATTGTCAGACGATTTGGTCAATCTCACACAAAGAGCCTGTTCTAGTCTGACTTGTGAAAAAATTGTAAAGATTTGGAGAACAAAATCATTTGCAGAGCTTTTTTTTCTGTGTATAACTTATACTGGAGTTGCAAAGTAGCCATGGCTAGAAACCTGCATGCATCTACTTTGTATTTTGTTCACTGCATGTGTCCCTGTTAAATAAACAAATCAAAATATAACATCTGAGTAATGTACACAGTATCCACTCTAATTACCTGGGATGACCATGGATGCCTCGGCCTCCACATTCTCCTGTTTCCAGGGACCCTTGCTGAACTCCTTCTCCCTCAGAGAAACCTCGTAGGTCTTCACATGGCGCCCCTGGGGGTCCTACAATACAAACCAGACGTTAAATATTGAAAATGCCTCCAATAAGAACAGTAGGACGTTAAGTTGGAAGTTTATTCTTATTTACAGGTTCCCTGAAGCGTTTAATACCTCCCGTAAAGCTACCCTATTCCATTGATCAACAGGTGATCACAACACACCAAGATGTAAACAAAACAAATGAGACTTGGGAAATGTTTCACAAAGAAGGGACATTCTTGAGACATTCTGTCAGAGCTAGAGGACACACACAACCAAAAACTGAATGTTTACGTGACTTCTGGTTGAGAACAGGAAAACCCTACATCATAGATGTGCCAGCACAATCTGTCCCGCTCCTCTTACACAGACACACTCCCTCATCCAATCAGCGCTCGTCCTGCCTCAGTACCTGGTAGATGAAGCAGACGGTCGGGGCCTGACAGCCGTAAAGGAAGTGAACATCGATGACCTGCAGCTCCTCCAGTCTGATGTTGAAGGCTTTCAGCTCGCGGTTGTCGCGGTCCAATGGGATCACCTTGAACAACCCGTCGTAAAGCCGCAGGCCAATCATGCGGCATTCTGGGTCAACGATGCCAATAATGCCCGTCTCTGATGGGCGCCCAATACGATCCTGCAAAAGAGCATTTGTTCTCTGACTGCTTTTGACACTTTATGGATCAAATTCTAATGATACTGTGCACAGCATTTAACAGTATTCAGACAGTCTAGACAGGCCTGACAGTATTTAGAAAGTCGTGATAAAGTTTGATTAATGAAGGTCTTAAAAGTTCACGAGAGAAGCTCAAAATACACATTTCTTCATGTAAACAAATCATCCAAAACTAAATGTCTGTTTAACTAGTAGATGTCTAAATAAAGGTCATTTCACAAACCACTTTTTTTTTTCTCACCAACCTGGACATTGCCGTGTGCACGGGTGATGATGTCAATGCTCTCGCCGTTCTGTTTGTACTCTAGGATGCAGGCGTTGTACTTGGATGTGAGAATGAACAGGAGATCTTTGCTCTCACCCTGAGTAAATGTCAGAAGACAACACAGTCATCACAGAGCAAACATGAAAGGGGCCTGTGGTCAATTTAATTAAACTGGCTTATTACAACAACAACAGCAGCAGCAGCAGCAGCAGCACTGATCAGACATGAGGGACCAGTTTCACAAAGACTGGACCGGATCTATTCAGCCTTATATGCTGTAAAAGATGTTTTATGACTATGAGGAAATCTGGTTGGAAATGAATTCTGGGTATAGCAAGACTTTTTACAAGCTATAAAACATGGTCACCTTGCAAATGTAACTTCCGTCAACAAATCCTATAACCACCCAGGACGGGATCAAAACTCCTTGATCAACACCGTCTTCCTCACCTCATGACTCTTTACTAACTCTTCACCCTCACGACTCTCCAAACATCGCAGGGAAGCCACATAGTCTGACCCTTTTTGCCACTTGGTGCAGCTGATCAGCAGGTTCCCCTGATAGTTACACTGGTGCTCTAAGTTTGCCTGAAGGTAGCGTTTGAAAGCTTCTGGCTTGTAATAAGTTTGTCTTTATTTACCATGAAATGGTTAACCCGCATAAGATTGGCCCAACAGCTAAATTAAGAACGTCTAAAATATCTTTGTGAAACAGGCCCCTGATTTCCTCAGAGCATAAATAGCAGAAACAGACTTGACCCGTTCATGACTATAATAAATGATCCGTAGTTGGACAAACTTGGAAGATGGTCTCCTGATCAAAACATGCATGCATGTAAAAATGACCCCTGAAAATAAAAAAAAAGACTAAGAAATAAAAGAGACAAATCTATGCACATGAGGGTTAAATTGGGTCAGTGCTGTCCACATGTTCAACAATAACATATACAATACATAATATTGGATGAAAAAAAATCAATAATCTGTGGTAAACTGAAAAAGATTTTATTGTAAATTCACAATAAAGTTACAGTAAAGTCATTTTCAGTGTACCACGAGTTCTTGATCTGTTTTTCATTGTATGTTCCAGCAGCTGAGCGGCAGCTGAAAACATAGGTAGGTTGTGCACAGCATGCCCCGGTGGTCTTTTGCATAATTATTGTATATTTGTACATTTTCGTATGTCATTATAATTACAAACAACATGTAAAATTTTGTATAGTGTTTGTGGAGGACAACGGCCACTGGTTTGTCTGCTTTGTAATGTCTTGATTTTACAAGTGAATACTACAACATCAACACATGATGATTTGACTCAGATCCTTTATCACTACCTGGAACTGTAAGTCAGCTGGTAAGCTCTGGGTGGACTCAAACCATCAAGGCAGCTGCCATGTATTGAAATCTCTTCTTATTGTAGGCAAAACCAAAGTCGGTCTGATCATTATATCAAAGCCACTAAAATGACACCATGGCTGGTTAAAGCAGTCTAGTTTCATCAATAAGTAAGCAATAAGTAAGGTCTTTTTACCTGCTTTTTGTAAAGTGTCTCGAGATAACACTTGTTATGAGTTGACGCTATACAAATAAAAATGTATTGATTGATTGATGTGTATGCAACCCTCTTAGCAAGTTAAAGGATGTTGGGTTGTGGTATTTGAAATATATCTCTCTTAGAATCAACGTTTTGTTAAATTGTATTTTATTCAACTTTTTAAAACACTCATTTTTAACTTAAGATATCCAACAAATGTATATTAACACATTCATTCACAAGTTTAATTCCTTTTCATTTCCTTTTTGAGGGATTAAAGTTACATTTAAAACGACTAGAGCAAGGAACAAGAGCCTTACAGATCACACTTAGTTTTATTCACTGCCTGAAGTATTTCTCAGGACTTTAAGGGGCGGTCAGATCAGGGGATTGTCTCACCTTCAGTTATATGTTATTTCGAGTTTGACAACTGGTATCAAGAAGATTTACTATGCTTGCACAAATACATTAGAATCCATGACAACCCTCAAATCACTTAGCCCTGAAAAATAAAAACCTAATTCCACCCCTAATTTTAAAACTCTCCGGAATAGACTATTTTCTGATTCTGTGTGAAATAAAAGCAAAGAAACACATCCACCAGTGTAACAAAAGTTACTCAGTGTTTAAGACCACGCACACAAACAAACTTACCTTTGGCCTGAACAGCTCCATGACGGCGATCTTTCCATACATGCCCACCTCCTTGACGGGCCGAAGCCCCTCTGCTGTGACCACATAGATCTCCAAACGTGTGTTTTTAGCTATGAGCAGATTGAGGTCCTCCGCAGACGTGAAGTGACCTGTGGAGACACCAGAAATCAAAACATGTTCATCATACTGAATGAGCGTAGCAGTAAAATGTTTGGTGTGGATTTCACATCATGTCAATTTGAAAAATACATGTTAATCATTTTGGTTGGATTGGACTTCTAGTAAGGCAGACAGAGAAGCCTTTTAAAGGAATATTGATTCAGACAGAGAGAATATGATAATGTTACAATGGTGTAATTACTATGAAGGCAGGGGCGGAAAGTAAACTCGACAGTAACAGTAGTTTTTAAAATCAGGAATTTTACTTTAACATAGGTATGTTTTGGGTAATTATTGTACTTAGTTACATTTATAAAAACATTCATTACTGAGCAAAAGGAAGAAAAAAAACAACTAAAAATGCTCAAAGGAGATCCAAGCTTTCCTACGTGAAACTGACCACCTGATTTACTTCTAGGTACCATATGATGGCCAAGGGCGAAGTCAAATCACAAAGAAGAATAAAACCACTGCTCACACTAAAATGGGAAGATGATGTTAGATGAGTCACACCAAAACATGGTCACATTTTCTTTCAGTACTTGTACTTCTATTGAGTAGCAATTCCCTAGAGATCAATAAAGTATCCTTCTATCTATCTATCTATGATCCACTTGTTTGCCCTGTTTTAACTAAGGTAATATTTCAGTAGAGCTGTGTAAACAGTTTGAACATATTTGTATCCCATATGTCTGTATAACTGCTAAGGACCATAGTGAGAGTAATGAATCCACATAATATTCAAAATTTGCTGTTGCCATGCACTTTAATACAAAGGTGTTCATCTAATTTAACACCCTGGTTGGAGATTCAAATTCTCGTGTAGATTTTGCACTTTTGCTAGAGTACAATTATAGAACAGTAATTTTACTTGTACTTAAGTACAGTTGAATCAAAGTAACTTTATTGTTACTTGAGTACAATGTTCTTGTACTATTCCCATTCCATTATGAAGGTAATAAAATCATCCACGTTGTGAAATAAAGGGGGAAAGAGGCAGGCATTTTAGTTGCCGTCATTACATATCTAGACGTTTCAAAATGACATTTTCAGTAACAGCAGGGCAAGACTTATCATCCCAACCCCTGGACAGTTACAATTCTACAATTCACTTAGCAGACTCTTTTATCCAAAGCGACGTACATCAGAGAGTAAGTACAACACAAGATAGGATCTAGAAAAAAAGGGAACAATGTCAGTAAGAGCAAACGATCATCTTTGAGTCCGATTGGACACACAGGTGCTGACAGGAAGTGACCAGAGGCAAAGCACAACATTTACGGCAGTTCTAGAGAGCTCTAATCAGTATAGAAACCATCTTATAAGTCGTCGTTATCAAACAAAAACAATCGTCACAACCATCATTGTCATCAATGATATCGAGACCATCATCATTAAGTTAGTAGGTATTCATGAAAGAGCTGGGACAAATCACTCTGACTTTGTGCAATAATAATGTTATATTAATGTTATATTATGTTTATCAAACCACTGTGCAATAACATGTGTTACACTGAATATTACAGACTACACTTTTGTCAAATAGCTGATCTATTTTTTTAAATCTATTTTTTTGTACATTCTTAATTTTTCTTTTTACATTTAAATTGTACTGTGTTCACTTTTTGTCTGCAATCTTTGCTCTTTGCTGCTGTAACAATGTAAATTTCCCCATTGTGGGATAAATAAAGGATTATCTTATCTTAAGCTTTTTCTTAAAGTTAGATGATTTAATAAAACCACATTAGAGGTGCACTTTGAAGTTTTGGTAGAGATATGTGTAAGTTGGTGAAATGTACAGATTCGGTTGTATATGTTCATAACTCTAAACACAAACTGTCCTCAGATAAAAATGTGGTCCCTGTAACTCTGTTTGAAGATGACATACTACATGAGAAGTTTTGGTGGTGGGCCGCAACAGTGAAAGTGTAACTCTCCTGGTATCTTTAAAGATCCAAACAGTGCTCCAGGGACCTGTTTTTCCTTTAAATAAAGTTTGTGTATTTAGTTCAGAAAATATAGCATAGAATTGTTTCACTTCTCCAACTTTCACCACCAAATCTACACAGTGCACCTTTAATTAAACATCAGGATGTTTATAGACCCTTCATTTGTAGCCAACATCCATTAGATCAAACGTCGACACTACCTTTTCATGAAGTTTAAAAAGTGGTTAATTTTACGGAATCAATACTTTGTAAATATATATCCCCTTGTGATTTGAACAGTATTGAAAAGCTATGGTTGATATTTTCAGATAAAAAAAAATCCAATCGCATTTTGATCTGTAGCCATCAAACTGTGATCCTGAACAGATAACGTTGAATATCAAAGAGCATCGTATCTGCCTTCTGTACAGGTTTGATTTTAACACATTTAAGACGGTCCTGTGTGCTCATAAGTGTGTGTCCACTCTCAACATTTGACTTTGCAAAACAAAAGCTAAGCTTAGCCACAGGCCCGTGTGGAGCAGCGCGGGAGCTCCGTTAGCACGCAGGTTGACAAAACGCTTCATCTCTGCACAACTGCAACAAAAACAACAACAACAGCGGATCTTTTACCTGTGATGCAGGCGTTGACTGCGGTGGGTTTCTGGGCTGTTACCACGTAGTTGTACGACATTTTTGACAACAACAAAACACAAACACCAGAGAAGTGTTTTAATCCCACAAAACTGACAAAATCATTGATAATATAACTCCCGGAAGTAGTTAGCTGAGCCGTTTAGAGCATAGCACGACGACGAGAACGGAGGAGACGAGACTTTAGGCGTGAGCGCCCCCTGTGGCGCGGAGGCATTATACAATTCAATTCAATTTTTTTATTTTATTTTTTATTTTATTTATTTATTGCACAAAACATAAACATAATAGATCAATGGAAAAACTATGGAAGCCCATTTCCGCCAGTTAAAAAAATAAAAATGAAAATAATAAAGTCATAATAATGAGATAAAAAGTCAAAATTATGAGATAAAAAGTCGAAATTATGAGATTCAAAGTCGAAATTATGAGATATAAAGTCATAATAATGAGATAAAAAGTTGAAATTATGAAATATAAAGTCATAATAATGAGATAAAAAGTCAAAATAATGAGATTATGAAATTATTATTATTAATAATTATTAATAATAATAATAATAATTATTTTCTTTTTTCTTTTTTTTACTGGTGGAAATGGGCTTCCATAAAAAACAGACAGTACATAATGATTAGATAATTAACAAACTATAAAAAGAAATGTGCTGGAGGAGCCAAATAAACCCAGAGGGGCTTGTCGAGCGGCCCTCCTATTTGTCCCCGGGGGGCAATTCAAGGCCACACAGAGCAGTAAATTAACAACAGTGCAAGTATGAAATATTTTAACCTAAATATAAAGTGTCAATTTAAATACAACTTAAAGCTTAGACTTAACTTAAAAAATACAAAATATAAAGGAGTAGATATAAGTGGACAATGATCGGACTAACAGATGTAAACAGATGTAACCATAACTATGTGCAGTAGTGACCAGATGTAAACAGAACTATGTGCAGTAAACGAGAAATAAATAGAGCTATGTGCAAGTAGGCTAAATACTAAATACTAAATGATAATTTAAAAGGTGCATGGTGAATAATGGAACAACAGAACTAATATAAACAATATAACTGTAAAGGTAAAATGAGATAAATAAAGTGATCGTAGTGCAATGATGGATAAGAAACAAGTTGCTTATACATGTTCTGCCTACAACTTAATTACAACATGAGTATATCAATTTACTATTAATAGTAATAATAGTGATAATAATAATAATACATTAGACTTATAGAGTGCTTTTTTGAATATTAAAAGACGCTTAAATTCATTAGTAGGCTAAACATCATTGTTGTTGATCCATCATGAAAGGTTCCACTGAGAGCAGTGACCCCTGCTGCCCATTTAGTCTAACTACAGAGGAGCTCAAAGTTTAATTCACTGAAAACAGTGGCAGGAAGAGACAGGGAGAAATTCTACTGTGGATTTCTTGAATAAAGAGTTAAATCGGTAGAACAGCGTTTTTAGTCGACCATAAAATTGTAACATTTTCAGCGGTGCTGTCTGTTTGTTGTAAATAGCAAAGAATAAGATGTTTATTAGATTTTAAACAACTTTGATATGTTGTTGTTATCTTGTTCCGTTCTTCTCTGTCTTAAGAACTCGTATCTTTGATTTCTAATTTATTTTCTATGATGGCCTGAAATGTTTTTAAAAATATACTGTATGTATATATTGCTGCCCTGTCTATATTACAGACTGTACGTAAACACATCACCATGTTTAGCAACGTTGCCATGGAAAAGTCAATGTGCGGTTACAACGATAAAGCGTAACCGATCCAACACTGCAACTTCTGCCAACTAACGTTTTGATCATTTGACCTCAGAAATGGAGACACAGAGGAGAGGAAGCGACTTGAAGATAGAAATAAATGTCACGCGTGGAAATAACCCGGTAAGGTGGCTCATAGTTCGCTAAAGTAAGCGCAAATCAATGACGAAAATCAGCTACACAACACATGCTAACAGGAGTTTAAAGGCCTTCATACACAGACTGGAAACAGACTGTCGTCAAATTATGGTTTGAAGCATCTTTATAGGAAGAGGTCACAACATAACAACTGTTAGGTATAGGCCTAGTAAAACAAAGTAAGTAAGAAGTCAAAAGTAAGAAGTAAGCTTTCATTTTTATAATGTTTTGTTTCCTTTTATTTTTACTTAACTTCATGAGGGACTCAAGTAGTTGGAGCTGTTTTACAAACCCCTGTGTTAGAAAAAATATTACATATATGATATTATATTGCAGGACTTACAGAGGCTGTGTGGATGACAGAATCCATATAATATCACTTTTTCTTTTTCTAATGCTTCTTATTCTGGGGTTTTTTTCAGCAAGGAAAAAAGGAAGACGGCTTCCAGACTTTTCTGCGGGTTGAAGTTGATGGCAATGTGCTCGGGCAATCAGACCAGAAGCAATTCATCCCTGCGGAGGAGTGTGTTTACTACGATTTCACCTGTAGTTTCCATTGCCCAAATGATGCTCAGGCTCTCAGTGGCATGGCCCATAAACCGATCATTCGTAAGCTGAGTTTAAAAACAACATTCTGATGTCTGATGTAACTGATTGTTGAGCCATTCATCTTCAGTCACATGTTTTATTTTTTTTTGTCAGATGTTTTTATTTCTTATTATTGTGTTCTGCAAATTAGCCACCAATGTCTCAATCAAAAAAAGCACTGTTAGATGTGAATGGTTTTGTGTGATCAGTGACGGTGACGGAGATTCTGCCTGAAGACAAGAAAGTTAAAGTGAAGACATCTGTGCTGGGTCAAGCTGTGGTTGACCTGCTGCCACTGTTACAAGGTATAGCTATATCTGCTAAAGTCACATGTTAAAATTGACTTCAAAGAGTTTGCATTTAAAATGTTGAATTTGTTTTTCTTCTGTCTGAAGGTCAGCGCAGCTTCTTGAGCACAGTCCCATTGAATCCAGTGAACAACTGCACGGCCAAGGTGAGAAGTGCTTTTAAGTTAAATTGTAAACTAAAAGTGAAGTTAATAATATCAATCAGTTAATATTAAGGCAAAAGATAGACCTGTCACATTCTCAGTATTTTAGCACTTTCTACAACAAATGTGTTAGTGTCGTAGAAAAGTACACATGACGTTTTTTTCTTTGCCATTAAAAATACAGCAACTCCATCGTACTGTACAGTGTAAGCTTATTTGCGGCCATGTTAGGTAGAGGGTGTGATGCTCAAATGTTGCATATTCCTGAATACAAAACTGTATAGATATATTTTAATATTAACATATGTCATGATATCGGACTGAATTCCTTTCCTTCACCCCTGGTGGTTTCATCCAGACAGCTTGTAGATTTAGACGGACGGTAGTTGCTTCTTTCTGATTTCTCTATCAGTGCATGTTTTACAATCACAGAGCAGCCAGAATGAGGACAGAGCAGTTAGTGCCAAAAGGAAGTGGCTGGCCGGCAAAGCCCTTTTAAAGTCCAAGAGGAAGGTAAATCCATGATAACTCACCAGTGCAGGAACAGTTACAGTGTGGATACATTTGTAACCTTTAACATGTCAGAGAAGAACACTGTCACATGTAGAAGCTGTGGCTCTAAGAGGGCTGTAGGGCATGTTTATCATACAGCATCGAATTGTGGTGCTAATGAAAGGTACAAATAAAAACCATCATTGGTTTTTTTTTTCATTAGTCTGTATAACTATCAGAAATGTTAATATGTTATGTGGTTATTTGTATGAGCTGGCTGCCAGGTTGAGGATGATAAGGTTACACACAAGACCAATAAGGACTACAGTGCTTCACTCAGGCGTTCTCAATGATTTCAATGTCACATAACTGTGACAACTTCACTTTCAGGTATCATCACTTCTCCCTCATCACTATAACTCAATACTAATAACCTCAAACTCTGCATAGCGGATTTAATCCCAAACCAGAGAGAAATATAATACAAATGTTCACTGAGACCAGTAGGCCAAAAGTATAAATTAGTTCATCGCTGACTATTTAAAAACATGATGGTTCCTCCTTACGATTTGACTCCCTTTAGCTAACAAGCCTGGATGTATGTGTCAGCGTGTCAGAGCCAGTGTTGTCTGAAGGTCAAATCACAGCCTCCAACCTGCTCAGAGTAACGGTGGAGACAGCTTACTCTGTCCCTGAAGCATGGCTGCAACAAACTGGCCCCGCCCCGAGTGTGTACACTGCTGCACTGGAGGTCCCGCTTACTGCAGAGGTTAGTGTTAAACTCTTTGTTTTATGGAGCTACTCTATGGTCTTTTATTTTTAACATATCCTATTCCAATCTTATACTCTTTGGTTTAACTGTTTACGGAAAGTGCATATCTCCAAAAATAAGGGATAGTTTTAACTCTCAATGATCTAAAATTTATGAGCATGCTTAAATAAATCAATCAAAATAAAACAGAATAACCTAGCTGTCTGATTCAGACTAACTTCAAATGAGAATCTCTCCAGGCTGAGGGACTTGATCACTGTGGCTGTACTATTCCCCTGACTTTTAGCGAAATCAGGCGCTGGTGTTCTCTGAAGGGTCTTTGAAGGAAGGGGGGCTTAGGGAGGAGCAGGGAAGACAGAAGAAGAGGCCCCATCAGGCCCTGTTGGCCCCTAGCAACCACTTCCTGCATGGTGTCTATTTCCAGAAGGAGTCCATAGAATTAGAGGACGGCGAGCTGACCGGTATAGAGGTACTGTTTTTGTAAATGTATATCTGCTCCTGCTAACAGTTGTTACCTGGTATACTTTGATGCATTGATCAGTTTTACAGTATGACACTTTACTGTCTTTTATTTTAATATATTCAGCCACGTTGATGTGAAAATGTCACATATCTACCTCTCATTTGATAGACATTTTAGTTACATTATACATCAAGCCATCTGAGACACAAGCTAAGCTAGTGACAAAACTGTAGATGACGGGATGAAATAAATAGAGAAACATGTTCATGAGGGCAAAACCATTAACGTATTCAGTCACAAGCCTAAAGGTGTAAATGTTCCTTCAGGATGCAGAGTTTCGTAATGAGGCAGAGACCATGAAGACCAGGGTTAGCTGGGACACAGAGATGTGCTGCTTCCTCGATGCAGGAGGGACAACCAGGTTAGCTACACACACGACTCACCCCTCGACGTTATTCACCATCATGTTACATGTTGACCAGACTCGGGATTTCTTCTTAGAAAGGGGAAGCATATTAGAAGTATTAGCACTTTCTTGAGGCTAAAAATATCTACAAATACCACATTTCAGGATCATCGCAGAGTGTACTGGAAAACTTGGAAAGCAGTAAATAGAATATAAACACGAGAGGAGAATAAGAGAAAATAAACACGCACAATCATACAATTACTGTACAGTATTGGGCGTGGATTTTAGGCTAGAAAATACAACAAGCAAAAAGGATTTACTGATAAGGTTGCTAATATATCAGTGTTGACTTTAATTTCAGGCTGCGGCAGAAGGTCATTGAAAGCAGACTATGGCCTCTGGAGATCATGAGGTCATCAGCTCCACTGGCAAAGGTTGCAGAAACCAAACTGGTAAGACAGCTTCGTTTTCTAATGATAGGTTTGGAAACATTTCCTAAGTCTCCTCTCCAGTGTTGCTCCTGCAGCGTTACCCCTTGATACAAAACCCAACATAAGACATTTCAAGCAAACAGACTACATACACAATCTTTTCAGGCATAATTATTCTATTTTAAGTAAGCTAATGGGATGCTTAAGTAGAGGCTCCAGTAAATATGCTAAGTAACAAATTTAAGAATATTTACCATCTTTCTTTGTTTGGAAACATGAAGCAAAGACCAATGAAAGAACAGCATCTTCATCTATTATATTTACACCTGAGTGTCTTGGTATTATGTTTTGTGATTCTGTATATAATATCTAAATCAAGTGTTCACACGCTATAATTAGTTTCACTGATAAAGGCAGAAAGCATTCTATTTCTCTCAGATTGAATGCATCTGTTCTTTACACTATGACAGTTTGCCTGAAAGATTTCTGAAGATAGAAATATATATTGAAAGGTAAGCCCTGTCACATTACATATTGTATCAGATACCGGGCAATAAACAGCCCTATTAGAGTGTGTTGATATGCATGTGTGTGTATGTGTGTAGCCAGATGAGGAGAACCTAGCGATCCCCTTCCATGGTGTGGCGTTCGTAGACATGGGGAGGCTGCTGTGTCCTGGAGTCAGGCGCATCAGAGGAGCATACAGCATTCAGCCATTCTCCGAAGCCGAGTTACGAAACAAGGTTGTACAAATGTACACACATAAATCATTTGCCTTCATATTTTTTTTTTTTTTTGCTTTTAACTTATAGTTCTCTTGATCAGGGTTGTTTATTACCTCTATCTGGAATGTTATATTAGAAAGTCTGAATGACCAACACTGAAATGGTTTTAGGCTCTCATTTTTAAAGAAGCACTTCTTAGAAATAATAGTTGGAGTACTTAAGTGGAGTCTGGCAAAATTAGTTCTTTGTCTCAGTGTCCAACTAAGTCACTGGTTGTATTCAGCTCAGTCCTGATATGTGATACATATATATAGCCTAAACTAAAAAGTATGGTGTGCCATTTTATATAAATATTATTAATGATGTGTATATTGTTGATCAAATTACAGTTTCATAACCCTTTGCAAAATTATTTGAATTTGTACAGTTTGAATGATTTACAGTAATGGTTAAAGGAACAACAACACAGAAAGTGATGTCACTAAACAGAGCTACGATCTGGGTTAGAAAACTGCTGCTACAAAACACTAAACGCACTCAGAGAAGATGATACAGCTAGTAAACTCTACAGAGAGCAAACTCACAACTTCCCTGCAAGCATCGCTTAAATCACTATCTTCGAATCCTAGAAAGTACACTGATGTCTGTGGGCGTCTTTTATGTGGTTTGATTCAAGCCACTTTGTTTGGTTCCCATTCACATAGTCTTGACATAACCAGGGCTGTGTACAAGCACAAGATTTTTTACAGCGCATAAACAGAGCAGACATCCAGCTACACTTAATAGTAACACTAGGTTAAATTGTCAAAGTCAGTTTGTCTTTCATCTTATACTTCAAGGCCAGACAGAGTGTCAGTGTGTTAAAGGAGCAGGCCAAGGCTGCAGCCAATCTGGTCAGATCTCGTGCCAGCTCATCTGCAGGTTCTTACAAGGCCAGGGCGGGAAAGAACAAGGTGAGCAAGGCTGCAATGCTAAATGCTTATTGTACATTAATGTTTTATGAACTAAATTTACAGGGGATTGGAAAATGTAAACTTGTGTACTGTAAAACTATAAAGTTCTCAAAGCTTTCTCTGACATAAATGATTTCACCACAATGTCTGTTTCACCAGAAGTTTCACCAAACTACAACCTTGGAGGTCTCAGGTTTTGTTTGTAGGGTTCGAAACGATTGAACCTGTTTTTCATTTTGCAGCCACCTATTAGTCAGAGTAAGATGGAGGGAGTCACCAGCGTGTCCCATACCCCAACCGAAGCTGAGCCATACATCAATATGGAGGGAAATGTAAGTTTACTCTAAACAGCAACACTACTCTGTACAGCAATATTAATCTAACCCCCCCCAGCTCACATCCTTGATACTGTAATATACACTGAACATGTGGTCAGTATATATTTTGGTTGATTACAGATGTATTTGGAGGCCAGAACTTATATTATCATTGAGGTAGCCTTGGACAAGCCACTGGTACCAAAAACCTCACCAGAGGAGCTGGCCAGGAGGTAACGTTTTATATAAATCTTCTTACTTTCTATTGGTTGCACTGTCTTGTTAGATTTAAGCACCTGCAATCGTGATATATAAGATATTAGAACTCATGAGATATTATTAAAGCCAACTTCTAAAGTCATCTAGTTTTACAATGATATCTTACTCATTAATGGTGCCACTCTAATAGTGTCATGTTTAAACCCCTTTACCAACTGCACTCTGGTCTTTTACTGTTGGTCATTGCCTGTTGGGTTTCGTACTGTATGCTGAACAAAAATAAGTTAGAATCTGCTAACATGATTCTCTATTTTTCTTCAGGGTTAAATCATTGATCCCTCCCAGACCTCTGCTTCCAGTGGGCCCTAGCAGAGCAGAAAGAGTAAAAAAAACATACACTGTTTTAATTTTACAGTACATTCACAGATACACTCACCAGAAGTTGAAAGATGCTTACTTCTTGACCCTTCCCATGGCTGTGTGCTCCTGCAGGCAGTGCTGGGATTCCACAGGCAGGTAGGCAACGTCGTGAGCCATGTTTCAGACCAGTACAACGAATTGTTCGGAGCCACCCAACCATCGGATGCCTGTAGCCGGGAGAAAATGATGGTTCAGCTGATGGGATCACTCAATGTCTCTGGCAGATATTTCGCCTTCAAGGAACAGATGAAGGTCAGAAAAACTACACTCAATGATAAATGAATGATAAAACTTTAAGGAACTCTGTGACCTTTTTCTTTTCTGTAGAAGCTTCAGCCCCTCAGGTTTTATGTCCTTGGGGGTTTTGGCTGTTCTGTCTCTTTAACACTACAAAACAGTGTGTACTTGTTTCTGTTTTTTAGCCTGCAGTGGTGCGGATTGTACGTGACAGGATGCAGCGGACAGAGGCGTTCACTGACCCTCAGGAGCTCAGGGCCTTTGTCAGCAAGCTCTATGTCTACCTGGTGGATGAGATGAAACATTCTCTAAACAAGGTCTTTCATTCAAACTCATACTCAAACACACATATTTATATACTGCACAATCTTTTAGTTTTTATCCTTGCCTCCACACCAGATTTATTCAGACGACATTGATGATGACTCCCAGGATGAGATCCAGTTGAGTTCTTCACAGCTAAGACATTTTGCCAGAGAGGCTCAGTTTACTGGGGATTATCAGCATGCTGCTCACTACTTCCAAGAGGTACAATGATATGCTTGCCTTTTCTAACACTTCTTCTCTTCACTCTGTATAAATGAGGAACATTTTGCTGAAAAAGTCACATCTCTTTTGTCCAGACTACGTATACTCAGCCATCCATAGTCATGTTTAAGAGTAATTAATAACAAATTCCTTGCCAGTACTGAGTCTAGCTGGGCAAAATATGAAAGTGGACTTTGAACTTTTTCTGTTACCTTGTAGTTAGTGGTGAGGCACCCATATGAAGCGTCATACAAGTTTGATTGGGGAAGGCTCTTCATGCAGAAAGGAGACTACATGAAAGCTAAAGAGTGTTTCCATGAGGCCGTGTCTGTTCAGCAGGAACACCAACCCAGGTAAGAAATGCTCTAGTTCCACTAAAAACATAAAATATCAACAGGTTTTCAAACTTCAATTTAAAGATATCATTAGTTTATATCAAGAGAGGAAATATGAGTCTTGCTTTCAAGAACCACATGAGCGCACCACTGAATACCTGAGTGTACAAACATTGTATCAGAATTATTTATCCATCCAAAATGAAATAATTGTCAAATGAAACAGATCCCCACTTGCTGCAGTTTCCCTTTTTTTGCTTTATCACTGCTAATAGGCATGGCAACGACATTAATAAACTCTCAAACTCAAGCAGTGCCTCTGTTTCAAACTGTGTGACAATATACATTTGTATCATTTCAAATTCTAAACAAAAAGGTATAACATAACAAAGGGCGAAATCTTGGAACTAGTAAATCAAGATTATGTCTGTATCCTCTTGTAATTCCAGCCTGATGATGTGTGGGGTTCTGGCAGCAATATTTGAGAATTTTGACGAGGCTAAGACCTTCCTGGAGCGAGCCACCAGCATTGACCCGCCTAGTGTGGTGGCCTGGACCCTGCTGGGTGAGATCAAAGTGTCTATTCCTACAGTACCTACTGTGGTTTAAACAGTGAACCTGCTCAAAACACAGAACACATACATGAATGATCGTGCTGCCATACAGCTAGGGCTTAGTACAATCACAGCTACAAATATAATATATTATATTTTTACTTTATTCAAATACAATAATGTGTCCCAGTGTTTCACCACCAAAATCATTTTGGTTCATCAGTCTTGAACAATAAAACATGTATTAGTATAGTAGCAGTGCAGTTTTTGTCTCATACAGTGGTTTCAAGGGGGCGCCAGTGGCCTAACGATTAGTGTGCATGCTCCATGTACAGAGGCTACAGTCCACGAGAGCAGGGAGCCCGGAAACAAATCTGACCTGTCGCTCCTTTCCCTCATGTCATACCCCACTCTCTCTCCCCGGTTTCTGACTCTATCCACTGTTCTACCTCTAAAATAAATGCATAAAAAGAACCCACAAAAGTGTTATCAAGTGATTTTTTACAGCCAAAAGGAGAAAAAGCTGTTAGTAAACACACAAAATGGTAAATATCTCAAGTATCAGAAATCAAAGCAGATGTCAACATTTAGCCACTTTGGTCGTATAACATCATATTAGTCCTAAATCAATCAAAGTCAAAACTTTCCAAAAACAGGAGAGTTGCATGTTGGGAGTTTTATATGTTCATTTCACATTTATGAGTGTGCTGTCAAGGTTTGATCCATGAGAGCCAGAACGAATCCATCCTAGCTGATTGGGCTTTTCTGGAGGCCAGAAAGCTGCTGAGGCTGAATGAAGCAAAGAAACAAACACAGAGGGAGGGGGAGGACAAAGACAAAGAGGATAAGAAAGAGAAACAAAAGGACAAGCCAGAGGAAGTAAAGATGGAAAAGTCTCCTGATGCTGAGCAAGGTGAGATGCAGAGGGGGGTAAAAAAAGAAAGTGCTCTCTTTGGTTCTGACCTTTGTTCTTACTAACAGATCTGCAGTGTGACCCATTTCAAATTATCCATTAAAATCATTTACATTCAGTTAAATTATCTGTACAATATCAAAAAGTTTTTGTTGTGAAAATGGCATGTTCTCATATGTCAATGAGTTGTTGTTTTTGTTTATTTCTGTTCCAATGCACTTCATTATTTTTATTCAGGAATGAAAACATGAAAACAGTGTTGTAATAATGTATAAATGGTGTAGATGATCTTTGCTGAAAAAAGATAACCAAAAAGGGACTCAGCTTTTCACTTGTTAGGGTTGTCTGTTTGTTGAAACTCTTCATGAATGAAAGACTGGCACTTCTGAGTTCTTGGAGCGGCTATTGCTCTCTGACAATATTATGGTTGTTTCCTAATAGACCCAGAGTGTGGAAACCAGGACTCAAACAGGCAAGGACAGCCTTCAGCACAGGGCGTCATGCCCAGACCAACTCGAACTAAACCCTCCACCACCATTTACACAGAGACAGTTCAGTTCTTGCTGCACAACATTGCCCTACAGGTAAAAACACACACACACACACACATATATATAGCGGCTGACCTCACCAGCTGGACACACATTGGTAAAATATGAATGAAACAACCTACAATGTAGAGTATTCCTGTTTGTTTTCTCACTTTACTTACTTGTTTTTTTACTTTATGCAGCTGTATGTGCAACAGGGATTTATGTCAGCCATTAATGCTCCAGCATGTGGACAATGTTAGTTGGTTGTGGGAGAGTCATGTAAATTGGAACCACTTTTCTGGCAGAAAAAAATAAAAGAAATATTGGTATGAATTTTTAGCACAACAAAAGCAAAATACAACAGCAAGAGTTGTTATTGTACATATGCTTTATTAGTACCAGTATTTCTTTTAAACAGTGGCAAACTTGAATGCCTTAAATTAATTTAAAATTGTCAGCAGAGTTTCAGAAAAGATCAAACAGAAAAATAAGACCCTGTTATCATCTGTCACTGTTTTCATTTTGTCAGATGGTGGAGCGTGCTCTGTCTCAGGAGCTGCTGTGTTTAGATGGAGGTCACAGTTTCTCCTATCTTCTTCATCTGGCCCAGTGGCAGCTGCTGAGAGCAGACTACTGCAGTGCCATAGCCAGCCTGAGGGAGGCACTGTTTTACAGAGAACAGGTACTCATACTCTGACTACTGGCTGCCCCCACTACATAATGTCTGGGTGGGAGATGTATCATGCATGGTTCACTGCTTCTGTACTGCTCTTTTGATGGGCCCTGACCTGAAAGGTGTATTCCACCCTGTGAATAGGAAGCAGATGCCTGGGCTTTGAATGGTCACTGTCACTACTTGCATGGGGCCTTTACTAATGCCCAGGAGAGCTACGAGCGGAGCCTGAACTTCCTGCAGCAGCCGTCAGATTCTCATATTGTCCTACTCCGTCTGGGATCCACCTACCTTCAGCAGGGGAAGGTCAGCTATTGAGAGCAACCTAACTGCTTGTCTCCTGGGTCAGACAGTTTAGTCATGTGTATTGTGTCTGTGGATGAGTCAGGGGAGGACGTGTTTCCAGGAAAGACAATAAGTTTAATCAGTCAGGGTTTTGTTCCCACCCCAAGGTGGGGCTCATGTGCATCTTGGGATACTCTTAAATACTGTGATAATGCAATGAAGTCACAGTGGGATTTATTTTCTACTGCTGAACTTCCCGTAAGGATGAATGGGTTTTACTAGTGCTTTGATTTCAGTGATTGTGTATCACTGTTTGAGTGTGCCATAAAAAGCATTGTGCTCAAGAAACCATACAGATATCACATTGTTTGAAATTCAATTTAAGTTGAAATGTATTGTTATGATTGTCAAACAAATTACACGAATCAACAATTTACTAAATCTCTCTGTTTGTGTGTTTTAGTTGGAGCAAGCCAAAGTTGTCTTCCTGCAGGCTTGTGAGCAGTCTCCATCCTGCCTGACCTGGCTGGGCCTGGGTACAGCCTGTTACCGGGTAAAAGCAAGCTGAAAATAATCTCAATTTAATTTAGGTTTTTAAGGATCTGAAGCAGTCTCATTCCCATGTTGTATGTTGTGATAATACAGTTTTAGAAGCTGTTAACACCAGGACTATTAGCCTCGGTTTTGTGTCTGTGTTGTTGTTATTTCTTTTCTCGTCTCTACTCTTGGATGTGATATATATATAGGCAACCGATAAGACTCATGTAGTCTAGTCATGGAGATGGTGGTTCAAAACATTATAAACATGTGTGGAGAGAAGTCAGCCATGGTTTAATTTGCAGATGTATTTTTTTTTGGCTGTCTGTCTGTGTAGCTGGAGGAGCTGCGTGTCGCTGAGGACGCTCTGACTGAGGCGAACCGCTTGAACAACCAGAACTCAGAGGTTTGGGCTTACCTGTCTCTGATCTGTCTGAAGGTGAGTCATAATGATGCTCTAAACTAAAGAACGCCTGAAAAATGTGTCCAAGACATCATGCCTTTCCTTAACACAGGAAACACAGCTGGTTTATCCTTTGGTCATTAGTATCCCACAGTCCCTTTCTCAACAATCATATTATCTCGGCATATTCCTCATCCAGACTAAACCATTGGTTTGTGAGGAAACAGTAGTTTTACTTAAAGGTTGACATATTATGCTGAATATACTTTACCATGTTTATGAAACACTCATATTTGCCCCTAGTCTGTCTACAAACCTCACAATTATGGGAAAATTCCTCTACGTCTTTTGCCTGCTCCACTTGTCAGAAAATGTGTGCTCAAACAGGTGGACAGATAACAGATTTTCCCTTCATGACATCACAAAGGACAGAACCCCTCCCCCAGGTGGGTGACACTCTCACAGCTAAGTGTTTGTTCTGCCCTTTGAGTCTGCCTCTCCACTGTAAACAATCGAGCAAGGGTGCAAGAAAGCCCGAGCGACACAAGCCCTTCCAGAGAGGGGCGTGGTCAGACACAGAAAATTTACATTTAAAAAAGGCATCACCTTTTCACCGTCTGCAAACAGATTTTGTTTCCAGAGTCTCAATGACATGAATTACTTTGTGATGAACTATTTGTTTCAGGCTGGCAAACAAGAGGAGGCAGAGCAGTGTCACAAATATGCTGCAAGGGTGAGTTAGTGCTGTATTTATCTATAATGGTGATTTTAGAATAGGGATAGTATTATATCTACGAGCTAGGAATTTATTGCTGAATATATTGATAAGGTTTTTCTTCTTTTTGCACATTTGGTTTAGTTTTATTGTCATACAAGTTAATAAAGGCCCCTTTATTTCTAACTCATTTTGTCACAATGAGTTCATTGAACTTAATAAGTCTGTGTAATGTGAGACCTGTTTGAAAGTTGCTTTCATTTCACACAAAGAAACTGCCATCATAAAACAACCTTTTCTCTTCTTTCATATAAAGTTCAACCTGCAGAACGAGTCACTCCTGAAGGAGTTCAGTGACTTGAAGGATCAGCTCCGCTTCGGTCATCTGGAGTCATGCTTTTCAGCAAGCTCTGAAGCAGGGGTTTAAATCATAAAACAAGTATGTTTCCTACATACAAACAAGAACAGTCTTAATGATCGATGTTTAAGGACTTTTTATGGTCATTGATGTACTGTAATGTATAAATATGTGCAATTGTTGTGACAATGAAACACGGCCAGCTCAGAGAAGTAGCTGGCCAAGCCATAACAAAGTGAATCCTCTTTCAATATCAACATTACAAACAAACTCAAAGCAACACTTCAAATGTATATAAAACAACAGAAACATATTCCTTTATTAAAAAATGTACAGTGTTAACAAAAGTAAAGAAAAAGGGCATATGGTGAGTAGAATCAACTGAATATCTGTCTCACTTTTCATTTCGTTTTTACCCTGTGAACGACAAAACACTCTGGCCCTGTTGTCAAAAAAAACCTCACCAGTTTTGGCACAATTCACCCTGCATTGGAAGGGAGGTTAACTTGAAAAGGTTTGAATTCTAATGTAAATGCTATTGTGATCTGAAATTCATTTCAAATAATTTTGATACACTTAATTGACCCCTTGGGGAAATGTGTTTTGAATGTTCTATACCTTTAGCATACCCTTTATGAAACTGCTTGCAAACTGAGTTTTAACTTATGGGTTTTACATGTGTCATCATTACACTTGTTCCACTATGTGCTCTGTTGTAGCGAGATCAATGTCTTGCCCGAACAAAGACCTCTCGTAGCCACGGCGAGTCCTCATAAAGTCGAGGGTCACCCAAATACTCTGTGGTCCGCTTGTAAAAGTAGTAGTACAACACAGAACCTGCAAAGGAGAAAAATACAGAGACTATGATTCAAAGTCAAAGGTGTTTTGAGTGAGGCTCACCTTTGTACCAAAGCATAAAAATGTAAAGGTTGATTTTAAATGATAATACTATTTTAACTAACCGTTTTAATCTAATGCTGAATAAAATGTGGACAAAAATAGCCATTAAAAATCTTTACTTCATATTTTAATGAAATTACCATGTTATCGTTTTTCTTTTCTGTCTAGCTGTTTTACTAAAAATCACACATCACAGGTGTAACCCCTTGTCTTGATTTGTTTAGTTTGGAAAGTTTACATGCTATATTAATGTGAAATATTGTCAAAACAATCAGCTTGCCAAATTTTAGAAGTGGAAGAATTCATGTGACTCATTTCAGTTATGATGTATTCATTAATTCAAACTCATTTTTGATTCATTTGCTCGTTTCAATGTGTGATTCCAACACAATAACACACAACATGAAACATTTTCTCATAACACTAATAAACTGTCCATGAACAAACAGGAGCAGGAAGAGGAAAATGAATAATACCTGCCCCTTTCTTAGTAACATTTGTAAAACCTGAGGGATGGAAATTGGAATTGAAATGATCAGAAATGTAAATGTTAACAATGGGATACAAAAATATATGAATGGCCTTTTTGCCATTTGTAAGCCAGAGGTATCAAGGTTACCAGGAGCATATTTTGTAATTGTACATTCACATTAGCATTGCAAACACACAGAGAAATGGAAAACACCTAGCAGAAAGTAATAGGCATTTGTAGGATCATAAAAGAACTCAGCCCAGCACAGTTTACTGTGTCGTTAAAGAGGGCTCATAACCAAAGAGATTTGATGTTGCTCCACTGAACTACACACTGAGTAATCGTCTGAGTGTGTCCTAAGTGGCAGACAAAACAAAGCGTCAGATAAAACATGGCTGCCGTGTGCAGTCATATTTAATAATAGAGAAGAACAACAATAAATCTCTTTATCCACTTATGAGCTTATACATGTATGAAATCACACCCACATGGCGGTGTGGGATCACTGCCTGTAGAAAGACAGGAGGGGCTTTAAGGAGGGACTATCTATCCATCCATCCATCCATTTTCCTCTGCTTATCCGAGGTTGGGTTGTGGTGGTAGCAAGCGCAGTAAGTCAACCCATATTTCTCTTTCCCCTGCAACGTTTTCCAACTCCTCCTGGTGAATTTTGAGGCGTTCCCAGGCTAGACAGCATATATAATCCCTCCACAGAACTCTGGGTCTACCCCTTGGTCTCCTCCCAGTTGGACGTGCCCGTAAAACCTCCAAAGGGAGGCGTCCAAAAATCTATCAAGACAAATGTGTGCTTTGTGGCAGTGACCTTCTTTAGAGCTCAGTGTGATAATCACACTCAAAACCATTTGGTTCTATTCTTACCATTGGTAAGTAATTGTTACATGGAAGCCTAAAAAAGAGTGGGGGAAATGACAGTGTAGTGTACGTAGTTCTAATAACTATGTAATGTTTCTTCTGAAATTCAGCAGTCACTCTTTTCAAATGTTGCTGTATAGGAAATAATTTGACATATTACCTTTTAAAGTACAAATCACATTAAGCAGAGAGGAAACACCACATGATCAGCTGTTTTCTGACCCGTGTTAATTCAGCATGTCTCAAATCCAGATGTAAACCAAGTAAATCAGAACACACCATCATAGAGTCTCACTGAGCTTTATCCTCAGAGAAAATTAGATTTGACATTCAATATAACGCTCTAAAGGCAGCATCAAATTATTAGGCTTCTTTGTTTTGGCATGAAGAAAACATCACTTTGGTTTGCTATAAGAAAAAAAACGTTATAAATAATCTTACCGACTCTTTGGACTACAAACAGCACCTGAAGGCCATCCGTCCAAATAAATCTGTTGCTATTTAGCCAGCGCAGATTCTGGAAAAAAATGACAGGAAAAAATAATGATCATTCCAACTTCATAGCTCTTTGTTACATAGAATAAAATGAACAGAAGGCAAATAACTCTTGATCCAATTACACTCCCTAAAATGAGACTGGTGGAAAAACTGGACAAGATGGGCTGTGTGAGGGTTTAAAATTTCTATTTCAATGTATAAGTCACATTTAAGCAATTTTTATTAAATCTATAGTATTTCCAACCCTGTAGTCGTGTATTCATCGATATCAATTCATTTATTATGTACATTTATAAAAGTGCAATAAGCAACATACAAAGTAAAATGAATAAGGACTCAAATTTAAAAAAGTCTCAGCCTATTTGTGCACACACAGCACGTACCGTAAGCCAGGAATGGAGTATGATACTGAAGGTCAAATAGAGAGCAGAGAACATTAGCAGAGATCTAAACCGCTCCAGCAATATGGCCACCAGGCCGATCTGGAACACGAAGGTGTTAAACAGCATCAACAGAATGATGATCACGTTGAACAGGATGGAAATGTCCTGCATACTGTTGAAGAAAAGCAGGGGGGGAGTGTTACCAACAGAAACAATAGGGAAAATAACAGAAAGCACTAGACGCTCTTTGTTCACAGTTCTTTCAGTTCCACTTCAGCATTTAAGATGGCTCAGAAACAACAACTGAAGCAGGCTATTTTAAGCTCAGAGTTTTTCCTGTGGGGCAAAAGATAATATTCTGCTGCAGAAATAGTGAGGAAGTATTTCTTACATGAAGAGTACCAGTTGCACAGCTGGTTCAGTCCTCAGCAGCTCGCTGAAGGAGTTGACAAACAGGTCGAAGGAGAGCAGGCTGAGCTGAATCAGTAACACCAGAGAGTAGTTGCTGGTTTGGAGCGTCTCCGGCCCGAAGGCCGGGCGTCCGGCTGGACTGTGGTTCCACGATGGATCCAAGGCTGCACTGCTCTCGCACAAACACTACATAGAAACATCAATCCTCATATAACAAGTCTGTTATGGGGCTCTCAGTGTGGCTTTCCTGCCTTGCTAGCCCGAATGATGGGGAAGTGGGACTCTTGCCAAATCAGGGCTCCATATTTTGTTTAATTAGTCCACTTTGCTTTGAAAAAATTAGAATGCAGGTCTTGGATGAGCTGCCTGGAAATCACAGATGCAAACATGTCACAACTGCTGATTGTTCAAGCTCCAAAGTTATAAGATGTGGCAGAGCAGGACAGTCTATTGTCTGTTGAAAGCCTCCAGAATTGGCAAGCTGTGATAGAAAAGGTTTTCTTGTACCTTCATGTCAAAGCTGTTCATCCATCAGGGGCCAAATAAATCCACAAAAGGCTCTGTCTAGGGTGAGAGGAAAGAATCATTAGTTTTCTGCTAGTCATGCAACTCTCACTATGGTGCAGATTTACATGCACTCAATGCAGAACTCCAGTTGACATTACACATTTTACAATGCTAAAACTGTAAAGTTGAATTAATTTAACTGTAAAACTGGCTAAACCCTCAATCTTTTATCAGTAATACCACAAACAAGCTGCTTTTACGATTGCTGGCAAAACATTTCTGTATGACCAGTAACTTCACATGTTGAACCACAAAGTACAAGTTTTGAAAAAGAGGGACAACATTGTTCAAGTATTGACTTAAAACCAAGAACAGTTCTGGATGTACGGTAAACAGAGATTGCCATGTTGATGACTGAATACAATTAATTCTGTGACAAAATAAGCAGAATATTTCAACTGCAAAAGATAAGCTGTACACGGCAAATTATTTGCACTGGTCCAGTTGAACTTGTCGGGTCACTAGAATCTATCCATGCAAAGATTGTGAGCTGTATTTGTTCATGTTTTGAATTATCTGAGATGGGAGAATTTCATTAACCTGGAGACTCTGTCCTGACTCTTTAAAGAGGAGACAGTGAGATTATCAAATGTTTTTTCAGATTGTCACTTGTGTGTAGTTTTTCACACAAGTGACAATCTGAACAGATATGTTTTTTTAATTCATTGAGTCAAAACCTTTGAGGCAACTTTATGCAGGAATTCATTTTTATTTTTGTTGCCACGACTACAGTTTCAGTGCTAACCTCTGTACTCTTGTCCAGCCTCTTACTTGAGTAATCCAGCTTTTTCTCTTCCAAACGTCAATTTTTGGTCTATTTGCCTCTTCTATAACTCTGTCCACACTGTGAATACTGTAGGCTTACTATAACTAGAAGGAAAGGTGTTTACCTGTAGGGCTTTATGCCAGAAAGCTTTGCCTAAAGTTTCACGTATGTAGCCTAAAGGTGGACATATGTCTCACTGCTCAAACCTGCTAAACCCAGATTACATCAAGATCCTGAGCTATTCCTTAAAGCTACTTCAACACATTTAGAGTAGAGCAGCCTATTCCTTCATAGTTGTGTTGCAGATAGAGAAAACAGTCCCCCTTTTACTACTGTTGGTGTAAGTGTAAGATAACTTTAAATCTTTTGCTTAGCTCTTTTGGCATGAGCCAGGATCCATCAGGCTGCTTCACACCCACACCAGGTAGATCCTCTTATGACCCCTGTATTTATAGCTTTGCACGACTGTGGCAGGTGTGAGGAAGATTAAGCATACCTCTACACTGTGTAGTGTCAACCAAAGGACTACTTATTCCTGAACACTGTCTAACTACAATTCTGGCTTAGCGGCTTTGTTGGCTCTTGGGAATAAAACTGTTTAACAACTATATGCTACCCAATAGAGAAAAAATACTGTAATTATTATAAAGGTGAAGCATCTTTCTTTGGTTTTCATGTGCTATGGGTTTGCATCTGAGATTAAATTCATATCCTACTCTTGTGATATAGAATAAAATCTGCAGCTATTGACCATTTTCGATGTCAGTTCCTTTTTTCAGTTCCTCTATTAACATTTTATTGTTTAGTCTGTGACGTCAAATAATTGTGTAAATGTTCCTCAGAGTACCAAGAGATGTTTCCAAATGTATTCCTTTGTCTGACCAACAGTCCAAAACCAACAACTCTTCATTAAGTATGAAAAACATCAAAGAAAAGCAGCAATTTCTTACATTTGAGAAGCTATAACTAGCCAATCTTTTACATTTTTGCTCGAAAATGGCTGAAACTTAAATATTAATTTAACTGACTTCTATTAAATTTTTCCTCTGCAGCTCTTAAATAAATAACTTTGTCAGGCATTGCAGTTTTCCTTTGAGAGGAATAAGATGGTGTAATTAAGAAACATTTGTTATTGTTGTATGCACCGAACTTCAAGTTCTTAGAACTGCACCTTTTAATCTTCTTAGGAAAGTCTGTAGCAGCTTGTTGCTTTAGGACATAAACCACATATCCTTGCTTTTACGACTGAACATAAACAAGAGCAGCAAAACACAAAAAAAGTATTTACCTGTAAAAGAAGATCGATGTTAGAGGCTGGAGTATTGAGGATCTGTCCAAAAGATGCATGAGGACAACCAAGTGTGAGCACAGATTGACAGCTTGTGTCTGTCCTACTGACAAGGGTTTAACCCCCTCACTTCGCTAATAGACAGGCACAAGCTTTTTGTCATGACATGTTTTTGTGGTTGGTTGGCTGGCTTGTTGGTTTGTTTACATCCACATTAATGACAAACTACAGTATCAAGACTGGATGTGTACAGAAGTAGTGTTGCTAAATCAAATGTTTGAAAGATTGGATGGTAGAGATTGCACCCTTTGATGCTCAATGGATGCATTGGTGTGACTTCCTCATGTGACTGGCTTTTGATGTATTTTGTGAATGAATAAATTTGTTTATATTTGACAGTGACGTCTGGGACATTTACTTTTCATTTTTTTATATCTCACCTCTGTGGTACTCATATTTTTACGTTATTTATTCTGTAATACTCTACACACACTCCTTTTACCTGGAAATTATCTGGACTTTTTTCTTGATGGTATGTTTGAAAGCACAACACTTCACAACAAATTTCTTTGGGTCATTTGTTCAATTACGTATCATTTTTGTTGTTCTTTTTTTTTTTTATTGAGGACAGACATTTAGGTCAACATGTAAAGGCTTTAGTAATGAGAACTTTTTAAGAGGTTATACGAGGAGGCTGTTTGAGCTTTCCCCAGTTTTCTTCCCCAGTCACATTTCATTGAAGATTACGGTAACTCTTCTAAGAAGGACGCCTGGAGTAGAGCCAGAGGGAAACCACTGCCATCTGGTGGTGAGCGTGTTAAGACCAGCAGTGTGATGATAAATATTGCTTAAGTCAAGGTGCTTAGTTAAATTCCATCACTGCAGGATACATATCACTTTATTTCATAATTTGGTGAATGTAACATTTGTAATTAAACATTGTGGTATTTATTTCCTATTTTAAAACTCTAAAATTCACTCTTTTTAATGTGTCAGAGGAACTCTCTGCCTGGACCCTGGAAATATGACAGAAACATCACAGTGATATAATGTCCTCGAGCTGAACTATTAGTTCTGCATTAATTCGTCAAAGTACACTTCTGACCAATCATCTGTGAAACAGAGATTACAGTCGACCATAATCATTCTCCTTTACTGCCTATATAAAAGTTATTATGAGCTTTTTGTTGAGTCTTCCGTTTTACCACAGTTCCCTTGTGATAATTTCTCTAAATTTCTAACATCTATTGATCTATTTTTTTTCACATTATATTCTTTATAGGACCAACTGTTATGCCAGAATGTCCCCCTGGGGATTAACAAAGTATTTCTGATTCTGATTCTTAAACAGAACAAAAAAAAAGCAATTTCAAGCAGCAACCTGTGAGCTAACAATAATGACACAAAGTCACAGAGGGTATTTTGTATTATATAAATGAACAACTAGACTTATAATGAGCTGGGATTTTGATTTGATGCTCTAATTTTTTCCTCTTTAATTCTCAATGTGACTAAACTGCAACGTTAACTTATGAATTTCTATTGTTATCTTATTGTATCTTCATACAAGCGTATATCATTGCATTATAATTTATAAGTAGGCTACACTATATTTTGTATTGATGATTTGAATCTGCATAGTTATTTTGCTGTCAAAGTGTCATGATTTGGTTTTGTATTTGAGTTTCCCTGTTTTATCCCAGTGTTGCTTGTTTCCCTTGTGTGTTAATGTTCCCTAGTGTTGCTGGTTTTTTCCCTTGTGTGTTTCCTAGTTTTGTCTTCAGTGTTTTCTGTTTTATTTTGTCATTTATTATCCTCGTGCATCTCTGTGTTCTAGTGTGTTTTTGTTTCATTCTTGAGTTCTGTGTGTCTTTAGTGTTTCATGATTTAGTTTGTAGTTGTCCTCAGTGTTTCTTGTATTCCTGCCTCTGTGTGTTTCCCAGTGTGATTGTCCTCACCTGTGTCATTAGTCTCACCTGTGTCTGATTACCCTATGTCTGTTTATTCTCTGTGTTAGTTCATTGTATGTGTTTGTCGGTGCGTATGTTATGTCAGTGTACATGTTATGTCAGTGTACAGGTGGCTCCCTGTTTTTGATCCTTGTGTTTTAGTTGAAGTAAGTTTTTGTTTGGCTTTTTGTTAAAATAAATAGTTTAGTTAATTCTGCACTTGGGTCCACACCTCCTTGTTTCCCGACTGTGACACAAAGAAATGAAGTGGGGAGAAAGGCCTGTTTCCTGATGGAAGAAATATCCCACAAAGAAGCAAAACAGTTCAATACTGAAATATAGCACAGGAATATCAAAATTACATTGAAGCAGACGTGCAGTTCTTCAGAAAGAATAGTCACAAACACGCTTACTTTTAGATACTCATCCCCTTTTTCCCTCTCTATCTGCTTGCGTCACATACCGCTAAGCGTAAAGCATTGCCCCGGGACAGTAAAGAAGAAGGCAGGAAGCATGTAAGGTGGCCTGGGGTGGAGTCAGCCTCAGCCGCAGCAGCTCCACACTCCTCTCTACGTGAGCTCATTTTGATTTCTGTAGCCTCCAGCTTCACTCTACTGTCGGAGAGGCCTTTATCCGAGCAAAGTGGAATGAAAAGAAGCAGAATTTAGGACTACTTTCCACACAATTCACCGCGCTTAAATCGACAGAAGATCAAATAAACAGCAGGTAAGTGAAAGTAGTAAGTACACTCTGAGTAAACCGTGTTAGCTCACACTGCGGGGTCGTGTTATTAGACTATACGTAGTAGCATTGTCGTCTTTTGCAAGACAGTTGAACACTTACTAGCTTTGCTGTTTGAGCGAAGGTTGCCACAGAAGTTTTAACAAGGCTATTGTTGTTTCAAAAAGTCTGCTGTTTGGATGCATTTTTACCCTGTTGTATCAGCGGAAGCAAACATAGGACGAGTCGTAGACTGTTATAACTTCAGAGTTAGCTTGAAACCAGCGAACAGATGCGCTATAGCGTTAGATTAAAAACACACAAAAATGACAGTAAAAATCATGCTGGGTACATTTTTATAGAATAATTAATGTGGTTTATGGTCATTTTAACTACATTTTTCTCAAACTGCAATCTCATTCAAGTGTTTAATTAATCTTAGCGTTGTGATTTGTACTATATTTGGTAGCTGACTTTACATTATAGTGTGTAACCATGGTAACAACCTTACTACTACTAGGCTACTAAGCACATTTTTATATATTACATACCGACTAGTCCATCAACAGGGGTTTCATTACCATAGGTGGTTTTTCCGGTCATTTCAAGGTGAGGTCTCAGATACAATTATTCTAAAGTGACTCACCTGAAACAGAAGATGGCTGTGCTCAGACTGGCAGCATAAACCTGACATACTCACATTTATACACACAGATAGCCTATATTGTTTTACACAAACATGTTTTTCTCCTGTGTTGTGAATCAGAGAGGGAACACTGAAACATTAAATATTTGAATGTGACACGTTTAGGCCTTTGAAACTTTATGAGAAGAGGCTACTCAGGATGTGGTATACCTTTTATCAATGTTAGCTTTTCACCTTTTTTAAAAAAAATTTGGAAACACTTATACGAAAACTTTTAATCAAATTGTTGGTAAATAACATTACAATGGCTCAGAAGTCAGACCCACAAAAAGTCCTGGTATAGGCTCTGACAAGTGCTTTTGCTTAATGACCCAGTGCACCTACATAATGCATACCTTGAGACTTGCTCAATCCAGACTTTAATGCTAATTTTTTTTTTTTTTTTACACCAAAACAGATCCAGTTGCAGAAGTCCAGTGTAAATGTGTCTAAACTCAGCAGCTCTCTATTGTCATCAGACTTTATTTACAATCAGGAGTGGAGACAGATGAGTCTAAATATAGGATGTGAGAATGAAATGGGTTTGACGTGTGATTGTCCGTGTCCAGACCTTCACATGTAACACAGTACTCATTTATCCAAGAGTAACTATTTTGTTAAATACACAGAGCTGAACCCTGTTCTTTGCATTACCTATTACTTTTAATGTATGTTTTTTGTTGTTTTTTTTTTGGGGGGGGGCGCCTGTTATTCCTTTATTTATTTTATCTTTTTAGATTTAGGACAGTGGACTAAGTAAAGAAACCAGGGAGACAGAGAGATTGGGGAACGACATGCGGGAAAGGAGCCGCAGGTCGGACTCGAACCCGGCCGTCCACCTGGAGGACTATGCCTCCTCACATGGGGGGCACGCACGATAGGCTACCGTCCAATTACATTTGTTATCTGGGATGTAAGAAGACAATGAAATAGGATCGAGGTCAAGGCTTCAGCATACGGTTATAAATTCAACATGTACAATAAAATTAGAAAAAAAAGAAAAACAGCAAAAATCATTTCACTAAATAACTTAAAACAAAGGATCAGCTTCGGAATTTTTAAATAATGTTTTTCTGTTGATTACTTTTCATTGCAGCTATAACTGTGCAAGAGAGTATGTTACTTTGTAAAGAATAATAAGAACAGGAGTCCTAGCCATGCAGGCCAGCCAAATCATTGCCCTCCTTTAAAGCTCCTGCGTGGAGTTTTTAACTGGTTTTAAAATGGATTGAAATGATACTGAGGCCTGTTGATGACCTTCATAAGCAAACAAAATGAAATTTTGAGATTTTGAGAAAGCAGGATGAGTTTTCGTGTCAGAAAAAAATAATTAAAGTTAAAATTAAAGTAATTACACAAATTTAGCGTGGACTGCTTTTCTACAAGAGATACGATAGTCGATATGTACCAACTGTTCCCCACAGACACTTTAAGCAACACATAACATCATTTTTATACTGAATTTTAGTGACATTTCTAATTTAAAAAAAATATTTTGAAATAGCGGCCTTGCCACGCTTTTTCATAAGTTCATTTTATTTTAGTATTCACCAAAGCTGTTCTTTGTTTTCAAAGCTAATACTGAAAATTTCTGCATAAAAAATACGTTTTGGTTCAATTTTTGCAAATATATCTTCCATACCAGGCCTGACAACTTCCCAACATTTGAAAATACCTGATAGCAAATGCAGGTAATATAAACTCCTCTGGACCTGTTCCAAGTATTTCACCACTGTAGTTCCCCAGATTAGACGAGACATTACTAAATGCTGTTTATAGTGAGTGTGTCAGACAGGCTGTATATCCTGGCTGACAGACAACAGGCGTATTTAATGGGCCTTTGAGTAAAGATACCACATACTAAAATAAACTGAATCTGATATGATTCCTATTCCTAATTATGCAGCAAAACATCTTACCCAATATGTAAAAAGGACATTTCTTTTGAGTGTATTATTTTTCTTTCCTTTAGAAGACTTGTTAAATGTACCTTCTTGACTCAGCTGTTTTCAACTCTAAAACGTCCCATAGGGAGGTAATGTTTGATTTCAATTAACAGGATCGCGCTAAGAGGGCCAGATGGTGGACAGACAGAAGCCCAGACGTTCTCTCACTCATTCATTCAGTGCTCACATCTGAGTTGACAGTAGTGTCTGTGGGGGAGGGGGAGCAGACTGAAGAGTCATGGGAGGGAGAGGAGAAATGAGGAGGCAGTCAGAGGGGGGCAAGTCCGGGCTTGAGTGGTAACTAAGCCAAGAAAAAAAGCGTGAGACTTTTCGAACAAAGATTACATGAAGGCAGCAAGTGTTTTTCTGAGATTGGAGCTATAAATCTTGCAAATTTCAAGCTTTCGAGTCGTGTTGTTGTAGTGAATACATTGTCAAATGTTAATACAGTGTCATACTGCGGCCTGATCACAGAGATGGTGGAGATAAGATTCAATGTAATTTTAATCCTGCTTTAAAAAAAACACTGTCTCTTTAAATCTGATTTATGAACCTAACTCTGCTGAAAAAAAATAATCTGCTGCTAACTGAAGTTCATTTTTGCTGATAGAAGCATTGCATATTATTGGTACTAAGTTCCAGGGAAGTGGGTGGGTATAATTTCCAGCCTTTGGCAGCTCCTACTCAGTGCTTAGTCATGGATCTCCCTGCATACACATGTAATAACTCAGCTCACTGATTCTGCCTACACTGCTGATCTGATGCTTACTCCCTTATGTTCTGCTTTAGCCCTGTAGCATCTCATTTGCTAAAAGCACCTCACATTAAAAGAAAGGCTTGCTTTCACTTTGAAGCCCAATTCTTTAGCCTCAATGCCAACTACCAGGCTGCGCTGTACCCTCTCAGCCTGTTTGTGCTTCAACAATTAGTTGATCAGATCCTGCATTAATTACCCTTTTACAGTTATTACTATAGAAAATGCAACAATGTTTCTGCCTTTCTTTGTCATCTATGTCAGCAAACTAATTATAATTGGGTTTTTGAACAGTTGCCTAATCAATCGCCATTCAGGGACAAATAAAGTTGAAGTTGAGATCTTGCTTAGTTTACAAAAAAAGGTTGTATGCAGATACAAACCTGTTTGAACCCATATAAAAATTACTAAATGTGTCTCTAGAAAACATCAACAGGTTTCTACAATGAAAGAACAAGACACCAGCCACCTTTACACACTTACCTTTACCAACACACCTTTTTTATTTTGAAAACGAAACGTGTTATCCATAGTTAGGCGCGTAGCTGACATCATTAACAGTTCGCCGCGATGTAATGGTTCAACAAGAGGCCCAAAATCCGCCTCAGCTTCGACTCTCAGCCTGTCTTTAGGTTGACTGAAAGTTAGGCTGAGACAGGATTTCCAACATGGCGGCGGCTGCCGATGAGCCTTTGGAGCCCAATGCCGTAACAGATGGCTGACTTCACTCAGGCTTCGTCCATTAATATTTACATGCTGTGTTTTGGTCACAGGTTCAGTGTATTGACTGTGTTGAAGCTGCAAAACATAACTCCTTGCATTTCATACTAACATTTAATCTGCTGTCTCTTCCAGCATGGGGGCCAATGAGGAGAAAAAAGAAGCATGTGGAACCGTCTGCCTGAAGTACCTCCTGTTTACATTCAACTTTCTCTTTTGGGTAAGTTTCCACTCTGCTGAGTTAAGCCTGCACTAAAGAGTTAATTGCCAACGTATTTGTGTTGGTTTAAAGGGTCTCTCTCTCTCAGTCACCTGCGTACTTGAGCAGGATTTATGATCTGAGTATTTCACTTTCTAAACACTTGCTTTGGTTTGTTGGTTTGGAGATGGTTTTTATTGGTTATAATAACCTTTTCTCAGCAAGAGAACTCCTGAGACAGTGAAAGAATGACATCTGTTTAAAACTAACCTCAAGGGTTGCCATATGTTACTGTTTTTGGAAGAGTAAAGCAAAGTAGACCTGCAAAATGATTCCCCATCACTGCCCTGTGGGCATGCATCACAGTTGGTTTAAAAGATAAATAATTTTGCGTGAAAGTTTTCTCTATGAATAAGGTTTAATGTCTAGATGTGGGTGGTCTGCATGGCAGTACAATGTTTGTGGTGGTTTCATTTTAGCCTCTGCTCAAATCCAATGTGTAGAAAATTCGTTGTCAATCGATTGAAAATGATTTGTTAAAACAAAAACTAAAAAGCCAGAGGGATCAACACAGATATCTCTCTCCAGAGAAGCCCAAGTTGTGAAATTAATTTAACAGTAACCTATCAGAAAACATATGTAACCTAATTCCTTTAAAAGAACAGGCTATTTTCCGTCTTAACAAACCGAAGCCAGTGAAAACATTCTTTTCTTTGACAGCAAAATGACAGGGAGACACATGCACACAGCTTAGGCTTTGCAGACATGAATATGTTGTTATGTACTTGGTGTAAATTTGAAAAATTAGCTGATAAAACTCCTTCTGAACCCATCAACAAAGCCTCTTTTCAGGCAGAAGATAAATGCCTGCTGCTGTTCCAGTTCATAGAATCAAAGCCAAGTTGCATACTTTCACAGAAGAACACAAAAGATGCATTCACAGCCGGATTCTTTTCAAATTTTTAGTGTCAAGAATACAGCGTTCCAGGATGGGAGCACACCAAATAACTGATCTCATAATTTCCCTATGTGGTGATAAACAGGAGTCAAACACCACAGCAGCCGCCTCACTGTCAGCAGATGAAGGGTGTGTGTTTCGTTCTCGTTCTGTGTGAAATCACACTTACAGCTCTGCCCATATGTGATAATCATCTGTCTGCCCAAAAAAAGCTGATGTCTGTCAGATTGGCAAGACCAACATTTCTCAGTAATTTCAGTGTCAGATGCTGGAGTAACAAACATGAATATTTAGGGACCCAATTAAGTCTGTTGACTAAATTTGTTTGGAAAAAGTATTTATTGTAGCTTTATGCATGGCTGCTATGAAAGTATTTCTGGATAGAATATCAGCACATGATGCTGTTGAGGAGACCAATACCAGGGACAAATTTGTTTTTTTTATCTGTTCGTCCTGCACCTTGGCAGAGTATATCACCGACCGTATGGCAGCAGCTTGTACTCTATATAAAGTAGGTGAATGTGGTCACCAAGGATAGCCTGTACTTTTTTTGTAGCTCTGGCTCTGTGTCAAAGGGCAAGTTCATCAAAACTAGTGCCAGCAAATTTACTGCACATTCTCACTATTTGCTCCAACTTCTTCCTAATTTTCAGATTAAGAGAACCAAACCAGCGGATAGAAGATGAGGTTAAAACAGACTCACTAGAACAAGAATAAAAGATTTTGATAAAGACCCAGTCAACGTTAAGAACTAGTACAAGTTCTGGAGTCATATTCCTAGTACATATCTTTTGTACATTTTGAGGTTAAAAAATGTTTAACTATTTTTAGTTTAAATTACACCAATGATGAAATAGCTGTCATAGTACGCTCCACTTTGTTCTGGAAAACTTGACTTGAACATTTGAAATCAACTTGGATGGCCTTCAGATCCCAAATGCAAACAGAATCTGCGGTGTGAACATGAAAAACAATGTAAAGGCCAAGTATATAACTTTGAGCAAGCAGAGCACAGCAGAGCCATTGAAAAAAGCATACTGCAGCAGAATAATTAATGTTATTACAGCACCAATGGTGCACTGCACAAACACCTTAGAATTAGAATAAAATAGAGTAAAATAAATACATATCTATCTATGGTGTTCTATAGTGTCACCCAGCAAACAGAAGACATATTGATCTGGCATAATCTCTTCTTCACCTCAGGGTCCTTTGAACTTTCATTTTCTTCCAGTTCCTACCTCTAACTGCCACTGGAGGTCAGCAAATAGTGCATTTCCCATGTGCAACATTCAATTACACTTGAAAAGTATTCATTAATTCCTGTGGTTCATTGAGTTTTAACAGCAGATAAAGCTGCAGCTCAATCCCGCATTGAGTGATTATTGCTGAACCCCTTTCTGTTACTAATACTGTGGCTGTCTGGGCTGGACTCTACGGGTAGCATGAGGATTTTTAGAAAGTCTTAAGAAGCTTTATGTAGAAGAAACAAAAAAGTAATGCAAACAAAACTGTTTCACATGGTTTCTTTATAATGTGGAGTGTAAAAATTATCTAAAGTCTCTCTTGCATCAGAGTCTAAGTATTAAATTGAAACCAACAACTCAATGGGACATCTTTTATAGTGCTGTTTACTTCTAAAATGCAGCTGGTGACAGAAGGTCGGGGATTTAAATGCTCATCATGAGCCACCGCACAGAGAATCACAGACTTTTGAAGATATCTGCTGTCTACAGGCTTCAGACATGGAGGGAGTGGACATATGTATAGTTATCAGGTTATGGCCTGAACTGAACTCTACCATACTTCAGTGGAAGTAAGAATTCAAACAAAAGAATCCAGCACTGTAACTCACTTTATGACCCCTCCTGTTGCGTATAAAGCCCTCTTTAAAACAGTAATGCTGAGTAAAGACAGTTGACTGAAGTGTTCTACTCAGTCTTGTTGTTCTGTGTTTAATCCTGCCGCTCTGTTTCTGGGTGTGAATCTGACTCAGTGTGTAGCTTCTGCAGCCATCATCATCTTTCTTTGTCTTTATAAAAAAAATCAGAATTACACAAGCTGTTGGATTGATGACTTTTAGAGGATGACAGACTTGTGTTGCATTGCTGCACCAGCTGCTACTTGTCATTGTGATATCCTACGAGTTAAATTTTCCTCATACTCTGAGATTAGATATGGTTGGAGATGATGGACTCTGACAGTTTTATGGTGGATTAAAGCATTGACTTTTGTGCAGTTTTGTTCTTACTCTTGGTCAATCCTGATAACTTAATTTTAGACTTCTTTAGACTTTGAAGCAACAACATGTCACTATTTTCCTGGAAAATTAAGCTTCAAAATTATTTTGATGCTACGGTAAAATGTAATATGGAAAATGGTGCTTCTTTTGTTCCCACTCCACGCTCCAAACTCCTGTGCCAGCATTAACAAAACATTACTTGGATATGATCTCCAGAGAGAAGGATGGCTCTGTTTCCGGATTTAAAAAAAGCCCTGATGGTATACTTGTATGGTTTACTATCTTAGCTCAGTGTTCTTAATACCAAACATATATCATTGCAAGGACAAAGAGACGGCAGAGGACACTGATAGAGAAGAAAGTAAGAGAGTGACAGTAGAAGAGTTTGTCCATGTAATCATGGTCTGGCTACACTAAGACTGTAGGGGAGCCAAGGTGGAATATAGATACAAATATATTAGTTAACCTGCAAGGGATTTTCTTAATTAGTCTGTTAGTCTGTAAATGGAAATATGTAACAAGAAAAAATAGTATTTGTATAATTTAGGGCCCAAGAATCTGTACTTACTGATATTAAATGTATTCTCGTATGACAACAGTAAAGATGGAAAAGGAAAGCTGCAAATTCTAACACTTGAGTCTGTCTTGAACCAGAAAATATGAACTAAAATAATTAAAAATGTATTTATTTTAGTTACATTTAAGAGCAAGAAAACGTTGCCAACGTTGTCAAATTGACATTTAGTTACAACTGTTTAAAGTTGAAATGAATTTTTTTAAATGTACATGTGTTTGCCATTAGGTCTTTATGAAACAAGAAGAAACAGCCTGTGACATGAATGGAAACTTTATTGCCCCTAGAGCGATTTGCCTTGCACCAAGAGCATCAAAACACAATTAAAGTTACCAAAGACGTGGAAGCCATATACAGGACAAAAATACATCATTCATCATCACATATAAAATGCATCATTAAAGCATCACATGATTACATGAAGGATTTCAAAAGCAGGTTCAATAAAGTGCAGAGTGCCAACTTCATACTGTATGATCAGAGTTTATTAAGCAGCTGAATGCTACGTGGTACAAAGGATGTAATGCCTCTTTTAGTGCTCATCCTGTTCCTGCGCCCTGACGTCTTTCTTGCCCTTGCAACCTTGTCACACTACATTACAGAATATGTAAATAACGGTAATGTCACTGACAGTAAGTCTTAGTTCTGACTGACAGTCTGAATCCAGGGTTTAAGATGTCCAAAATAGTTGCTGACTAATGTTCCTCTTTTCCCAAATCATCTGACTAATGGCCGCAGACGTAGCTAAGATTTAACTTTTTAGTATCAAACCCGTCTAAGTATTATCGACAGCCTTGGCTTCCTGACCCGCGCAGCTCAGTCAGCTCATTCACAATTATCTTACAGCATAATCTGATTCAAGATTAGATTATTTTGTGAGGACGTGGTGGGTCTTTTTTTCAATCTGTTCACTTTCCACCATAGGGGCGATTATTCAAGGTGTCTCCTTCACCGCTTTGAAGGAGACTTGGTTGATGAATAATTGAAACTTTTCGGCACTCTCAGTTTTTGTCTCCTCAGAGTTGTACGTGTGCTGTCGGCCACTGGTGTAGATCTGATTCTATCATGTGCTCCTCTTTTCCCAGTTGGCGGGGGTCGTGGTGATGGCGGTGGGTGTTTGGACCTTGGTTGAGAAGAGTGACTACATCAGCCTTCTCTCCTCCAAGACCTACGCTGCCTCCGCCTACATACTGGTCCTGGCTGGAGCCATCGTCATGGTAACAGGCGTGCTAGGCTGCTGTGCCACCTTCAAGGAGCGAAGGAGGCTACTGCAAGTGGTAAGAGATCACGTCGAGGTTGAGAGATAATACAAGATGCACACAGCACATCAGTGGAAATATTACAGTATATGAAACTGCAATCACTTGTTCTCTTACTTAAAATGAGAAAACAACCAACCATGTTTTGTTTTTTTCAAGAAATTTGACAAAACAGACAAGTGGTTACCGTTTTTTCCTGCCACCCACTCTCATTAAAGTAAAGTTTCTTAAACTCATATTTTCCACATTCCTCTTTGAAAACCTATTTCATAAAATATTAGCTAGCCCGACCGATTAATCGGCCAGCGGATAATGTCAGACGATATTAGCAGATCCAGTGACTATTGGTATTGGTTTATTTTATCGCAGAATATACGCTGATATTACTACATTTATTCACCAGTGAAATAGCATTTAATTTGAGTATTATTGTATCACTCTAGTTCTCTTCCACCAGCAGAGTGTGTTACATGGATGTCAACCAGCATTATCACCCTCCAGAGTGTATGGCTGTGATGCACGTAAATGCACAATTACTTTCCAGTTGAGTGACCATCTTGTCTTCATTATAAATCTTTACCACAAGTATATGTTAACTGCATTTGAGGGATCAACACAATAAATGTGTATATCTATGTCTATCTATCTCTACAGATCGAAGATAGATCGCAGAAAGCTATCAGCTGATATATCAGTATCAGATTTTTTTTCTCTCTCCAATATTGATACAAGGATCGGACCAATAAATCCCTTATCGGTCGGGGCCTAGAAAAATAAACATACCCAAGCTGTACTCACTTTAACTTTTGAAAAACTTAAAAAATATGTTTTTATTAATTGCATAGATTGATTTTGAATAACTTCATGGTCATTACATAAATTATGATTAGTTTATCTTTGTCTAGGACATACAGGATTAGATTCAAAATGGCAAATTGATAAAAATCCTCACTCACTTTGAAGTCAAATAAATTACAGGTGTCTTACAAACCAACATTCATTGTAGAAGTATACGGTGGACTCACAGGGATAATGTGGTCGCACATCCAAACTGAGAACTCACCGGGGCCAAATAACAGCCTGGATCTCATTCAGTTCAGACAAAACAAAACATCATGAAGCAGGAGCTTGTTAGCCCATATTTGTTTTGGCACACACTGTACCTGGCACAGAGTTATGCCAACAAATACAGCAGTGCTTTACTGATCATACACTCCTCAGAACCTCATCTTCACATTACACAAGGACAGATGTGTGCATGATCAAAACTTGGGTGTCAAATGTTTGTTTCATATAAACTTTGCAGGAACATTTCTCATTTTTGGCATGCTTTACTTTTCAACAAAAATGAGTCCATAGAAACCTGGCACACTTAGAAAATGTCTTTTGTGCATCTTTAGAGACAGTAACATAATCGCTCTCTAGTTGGAATTAGTTTTGGACTGTGCTCATGTCCCACATTTCTAGTCTTCCAACAAGTCCAACCATACGCCAGTCACCCCATTCAAGAGTAGCTACCTACTCGTCAGGATCTTTCCTATACTTATCTAAACACAGACACCCACTTTTGGGAGGAATTTTGAGTTCCGTATTGCGTCGAGAAGCTTTGAATCTCCAGGCAGATTTAAAAAAAACTCAGTTGTGTGTGCTTACAGTGGATTCCCAGAGCTGCCAGAGCTTCTTTTTGCTTAAAACATAATAGAAAAGTCTATAGAACTATACACATTAAATGAAGTCCCCCATACATCCAGATTATTTGATTTATAGCTCAGGCATCTTTGTACAAATTGAGATGTGTGCACCAACTTTTCTCTTGCGTGTTGTGCAGGTTAGAAACGCTCTGCGCATCCTGAAAAGTGGAGATTAGGGCGATGAATCACGGTGAAGAAATGAACTTGTCGGCAAGGAGAGATGCTATCGGGATTGCTTAAGAGGGCAAACATAAGGGCGAGATGGCAGGAGGGGGAGAGTAATTGTTTTTCCTTTATGTGCTGAGTGCCTGGTACCTGCTCAGAGTATCTGAAGACAGCAGTGATTGTCCACAGTGTCCTGTAAGCTCAAAGGTCACACGTTTTTAGCACAAAAACAGCTGATCCAGCCACAGAATCAGTCAGATAATCTTCAACTGTACGGCCCAAATGACCCAGCAGCCGCTGATTAAAGAGAATGCCAAATCAGTCCCTCTGTACGGCTTTTAATGATGTTATTACTACAGCAAGTATGAGAGAGGTCAGCAAGACAAATAGAAAGAGGGAAACTATCCCAAGATAGGAGGGTGTGGTGTGTGTCTGCAAACATACAGACTTATTGTTTGGTTGTAGAAAAGTGACAGAACAGTGTAATGACTCAGGGAGAAGGAGGAGCAACTTTTCCCTTCCAAATGGAAGAGCCAAATGGAAAGTAATCCTAACATAGACCGGATCCACCTGTGGAAACACTGACTTCATACAGTTTGAGGGGACATATTGCAAGTCTGACTGTTTGTCTCTTTTTGTACTTTTCTGTTTTACTTTCTCTCTTTCTATCGTTGTTTTTTATTTCCCTACTCCTTTCACTTTGTTTAAAACCTATCTACAGACAAACCATACAGGAAGTACATTTCAAATTTTGGCCAAAAAGGGAGAGGGACAAAAGTTCATTGTTTTAATTTTTTCAGGCTAGCCATTGGACTAAGTATATGCTTTAAATTGTTGCTGAATCGAGACGCTGCCTTGCATCAATACAGGATTAATTGGCCTAACCTTCTTCAAAGCCATCATATGAAACTGGATGTTAGCAAATTAGACACCATTTTTAAGTCATAAATCCTATATCACCCCATCCCTTAATTTCCTAATATGTATATAATGTAAAAAAAAAAAAGGGTTGTGATAAACTGAATGAGACAGTGAATAACTTGACAGTAGTTCATTTTTTTACATTGACATACTGTACAGACATAACAGTGTGTACGAGGTCATTCTGTCATATAAGGAAGAATGATTCATAAAGTTATATCACTGTGGTTTTTAAGCTTCTACCTGGTTTTGATGTGTCAAATTTAGGAACAAATGCTCAACTAGAGATCTACTTTCTGACGGTCTCCTAGTACCTCTCAGTATCTCTAGTTCCTCTCAGTTTATTTTTAAAATCTGACTTAAGGTCTTATTTTGCTCCTTTATTTCTGTTTTTAAGTTGTTCTATAAAAGACAACAGGCTGGCAGAGCTGCAAGTGGAAGGACACTGTGAGCAGTCTCTGCTTTGTATTTAATTTCTGTCCAGCTGCTCAACTCGCAGCATGCCTGACCTGCAACCTGATGGAGTCCTTCATGACTAAGTTATAATGATCATCACTCATAGAGGGCGAGGCTTTATTCAGATGCACAGCGGAGATTCTGAGGAGTGTCGTTATGGCTTCAACAAGGGAAGTAGAGCTAGACAGAAAGTCCAGAGTGAGGTTTTTTCCAAAAAAAGGGACATTAAAAACACATCCCAGCTTATTTAAGTTTACTTATTTTCAAGGTCAGTTACATAGACATATCCAGGTTGTTGTTTTTGTGAGTAAAGAAGGTAGTGTATCTTTTCAAGAGGTCTAGGTTAGCTATTTCACTAAAAAGGTGGCCGTGCTGGATCTGAAATCAGTGCACACCTTCCCTGTGAGTTTGGTGTGTGTTTGTGTGTGTTTGCTGAATGCATGGTGCATGTTGGGGAGTTGAGATCACAGCCATGAATCACAGAGGAGGAATGAACTTGTCAGGAGGGACGAGTGATAGCAACAGATTGCCAAAGATGGAGAATATAATGTGGTTCTGTGTGTGTGTGTGTGTGTGTGTGTGTGTGTGTGTGTGTGTGTGTGTGTGTGTGTGTGTGTGTGTGTTAATGTGTGTATGTGTGTGTTTATGTGAGCTATACTGACTTTATATCATAAATCAAAGAAGCCAATTAATGGAGTGACATCTTGTCACTTCATCTTGTAAGAATTTGCATTTTTAACGCGTAACAAATTCCCCCTCACTTTGTCTTCATCCAAAATCTTTTATTTATGAAATTCAAATTGTCCATAAAACTAGTGCTGACATTGTATGCTTTTTTTTCACAGATTTTTCTTTGTGATCATCTTATTTATTTAGTTTATGCTCATAAGTGAACTGTGTGCATTGTTTCATACTTGTTTTGACAGATACACAGTTTGTTAGACCACATGGAAGATATCAGAGCCCACAATATATTCTGATATCTTAGTTGGCTTTACTGTCAGCAGAAGAGATGATATAAATCTAAACAAGTATGCACACACAAACACGCAGTATGTTCAAGTAGAATTTACACTAAAATTGACAAGGATAAAAACAAATTTGTCTTTAGCACCTGATGAAACTATTTGATCTTGAAATGAATCAAATACTCGATAAGTAGATGGACAGACATTTTTCAGTACATTTATTAATAATTGTCAGAAATGTCTAACATAATTTCCTCCAGCTTCTCCAATGTTGACATTTTCTCCTCTCAAGAGCCCTTAACATGACTCCATCGTTTTGCTGTCATTTATCATTTGTACTTACACAGTGCATTGTAACAATGTAATATATTTAATGTCGGTATGAATTAAAAATACAAAAGGTAGATATACACAAGCTCAAAGATATTACACAGTCTATTACGCACCAGTTACTACCTCTGATGGCGGATCAGCAGCGGAACGTTCATCACCATTCCACCTCTGTGCGTTACTCATTGCAGACAAGGTTTAACTTGATATAAGCAACATTTGTTTAATATCATTAAAGTTTGATATATATATATGTATACATCTAATGTTGTTGAATTTATGACTGTAGGCTGGAGCTGCGATCTCAACCACTATCCTCAAATATTTCATTGTCTTCTTACATCTCACATAAAAAATGTAATCGGGCGGTAGCCTAGCGGTTAGTGCTTGCGCCCCATGGGAGGAGGCGTAGTCCTCCAGGAGGGCGGCCCAGGTTCGAGTCCAACTTGTGGCTCCTTTCCCGCATGTCATTCCCCACTCTCTCTCTCTCTCTCTCTCTCTCGCCCTGATTTCCGACTCTATCCACTGTCCAGTCTCTACAATAAAGGCCCAGCATGTTGCATCGTCTATGATAACAGATCAGGTTTACATATCAGCTCACAGATTATCAGGTTTGAAATGTCAGGCTTGCTTGTAAGCGAAACTCTAATAGACACAGGGGTCTTCCAGGAAAAACAGAAGAGTCACGAGGGCTGATTAGACAAGCCTAGTATTAGACATCCAAATGCAGTGCCCTTAACAAATATCCTGAGGTCAATACAGAACCAATGGTTAAATCAGACACAGCTAAAGTTAGTTTAAAGTTCCCATTGATCAGCTCATTGTGTGAGGCTGGAGAGTTGACATTGTAGCCCAAAGGTCACAGGATGACTCCTCTCTAAAAACAGACACGTGTCTGATCGTTATCAGTCTGATGAAAGTCACCTTCAGCGTGACTCTGAACTCCTGCTTACTCAGTAATTGTTAAGGCGGCGGTACACTTCTAATGAAGTCTGAAAAAAGAAACACAGTCAGACACGGAGCTGCATACAAATGTTTGCATTCTCACTGCAGCTATCTGTTGTTCCTTTATGTACACTGAGTGCATGATGGAGGAAATGAGTTAAGAAAACTCTGGAGAAATATGGCTACTGTGGAAGTGGGGGCATAAAAGGTCAAAGAAACTGTTCAAATATTTTCTAACAACCTCAGCAAGATGAGTCTGAGTTTACCCGGAGATGTCAGATGTTTTGTAGTTTGGCCAGGAAGCCTACGTGCAGCATGCCGTTGAGTGTGAAGCCAATGCAGGGCTCTGAAAAAAGTGTTGTACTTATGAACCCACTGAGAGACATATTTGCAGTAATTACAGCGTGCCCTGAAGTCACCCGGGGAAAGACTGGCAGCTCTGACGTAAAATGAGTATGTCTGTGAGAGAAAGAGAGTGTGCCTGATATCATGAAGAATCCTCTGGAGTCACTGCAGTCAGTAATTCACCCGACTTGGTCTCTGCAGCCATCTCTACAACCATCTGCAACATCTTTTTGTCCAGTCATACCCTCTCTATACATCATTGTCCATGTGGGATCACTCTGGGAAGCATGCTTTGTAAGTCAGAGTCTGAAATATGTGCCTGCTACTATCTCTTTTGTCCTCGTCTTCATCTACATTTGACAGGATTTTCTATACAATGTTTGGTAGGCATCAGTTCACTTAGAAGAGCGAGACCAACACATCACTCGGCCAATGTTTTTGGACACAATACATTCTATATTTTAGACACATAATGCAGAAAACTATTCTTGGAAGGATTTAGAAAGGGAGTTTTTTTTCCAGAAGAGTTTACTGCGACATCATGTAAACAATCCTCTCAGCACTGTCTGCAGCACATGCAGCATCACAATAGCCCACACTGAAATGTGTTAACAATGTAAACTATGTTAAAGAGTCTTTAGTATACTACTGACTAACTTTCTAATGTCATCAGTGTGATATTCACCATACTGGTCACCTTATTTTTAGTCACGTTTTAATTCTGTTCATGGTCCATTCACAAATGTTCCGGATATTGCCATTTGATTGTACCAGAGTTAGCTTAAAGCTGTCACTCATCGGCATTCCCTCGTTAGAAGATGTAAGTGGCCTCACTGACAGGAACCACATACGATACAATATCTAGTAAGTCTATTTTCTTTTCAGTCTTTTTGACTGATGACTTCGATGATTATGACGATGAGTTAATTTATTGCAATGGTTATTTTTATTCTTTATTAATAACAGATACTTTCTGCCTCTGTTTAGCTTCCATCCTTTAAAAGACCTCTCTACAATTCTACATTTCATCTAGCGGACGCTTTTATCCAAAGTGACATACATCAGAGAGTAAGAACAACACTAGCAAGGATCTAGAGAGGAGGAAACAACGTCAGTAAGTGCAAACAAACAAACGGACACACAGGTCCTGACAGGCAGTGCACAGAGGCAAAGCACAACATCGACATCTGTCCTTGAGAGTTCTTATCAGCATCAGGACCATCCTAAGATCATCATTATCAAACAAAACCATTGGCCTTAGCCTGAAAAAAATTGCAAACGTGAGGCAAAGCATGTCACTTTTTGATCTGAAAAAGTATGTATCACAACTGTATAAACTGGCTGTTATTTCCCAAAACATTGAGTAGAACTGCAGTTGGATTGGATCATCACACACTGCGATTACTTTCATTTGTTTGATTTGTTTAATCTTACATTTCCTGCATTCTGGATCTGTTGTCTTACTTCTTGAACCATCAACACAACTTCAAAATGCACCTCAGTCTCTGCCCAACTATCAGACTCGGAGCCAATCAGAGATCTAATCAGCACAAGCTATCAAATCAAAGAGCGAGTCCACTTTAGCGGCTGATTTCTTCCCTCTGATAGCAGCTGGCCAGAGGAATTTAGGTCAAGGTTTTTTTTTTTTTTTTTGTCTGATAATATCTCCTCTTGTCCTTAATTCTGAACAAACTTGGCATGAAAAGCAGACAGTCCCTAAAACTCCACAGGCCCAATCACGAATCAGACACCGGCGATAAACTCTGAACAGGAAAGCTCAGAGCAAGCACACTGAAATCTGCATTGGCGCGGTGACTTAATGCATCTTCAGGATTTAAGAAACCAACTTTGAGCTGAAGGCCTGATCAAAAATAGAAAACTGTTAAAGAAAGGAGTTTTAGCTTTTTCATCAGTTAAGAAATCTCTTATGGTCTGGCAAGGTTATATGTATATGTATATATACATTACTACAGTATTACTTCTTTATGCAAACCTCTTCAAAAAGGGCAATACAGAACAACTCTGCATTAAGTCCTCTTCTGTGAAGGTTTTGAGGCCTCACGTGTTGGTGTGTTTGTGTTTAACAACATAACAATCTTAAAAAGAAAAAGTCTCTGGTCCTATTCCTGAACAAAGTCTGAAATTGCTTAACTGTTCTTAAATTTAGCTGCATCCTCCACTTTGCATCCTCCACTGTTGCTTTCCAAAACAAATCTTAATGCCCTTTGAGATCATTAACTGAACATTTTACAGTCCAACCACATATAGTCCTTGATTTTACCCAAGATCATATCCCTCTTCACAACAAAGTCTGCTTTGACAAAACAATTGCTTAACTGTAAATGGTGTAAGCTACATCATCCAGTACGCATGAATTAATCGTACATTTAACTTTTTCTCTCACACTTATGTTCTTATCGATGTGGAAATATTTCTTCACCACCTTTGTGATCATTAATTGATAATTTTCAGAATCAGAACCAGAATCAGAATCAGGTTTTATTGCCAAGTACATTTACACATACAAGGAATTTGACTTGGTGTATTGGTGCTAAACAATAAACGAGGAAACAAGTCCTGCCTCATGCTCTCCATGCTGTTACTCACTTCAATTCTCTTTCCACTTTTTTTTTTTTAAATATATTTTTTGGACCAGTTTTGCCGGAGGGACAGGAAGTGTTAGGAGAAGTGAGTGGGGGATGACATGCAGCAAAGGGCTAAGGTCGGATTCGAACCCATGGCTGCTGCGATGAGGACTAGCCTCTGTACATGCGGCACACAACATAACCACTAGGCTATCCAGCGCCCCTTCTCTATCTACTTCTAATCTTTTTCTCATACTGTTGCAGCATCGCCGTGATTAACCTACAAAAATTTATGAAAGGAATCTGTTGTTCTACTTGGACTTGGAGTGCTTTATAGTCACTTTCAGCTCCATGTGTAGCTGTTTTGATGTTTTGATTCACTCCCACTGCTCTCATAACATCATTTTTGGCAGTGGGCAACTGTTTTCAGCTCTAAAAAACCCCACTGTTCACTATCTGCACAGCACCAAGTAGATAAACACAGCTCGAGACTAGATGCTGCACACAGTGGAAAATTCAGCAGCTAAAGAGACAGATATTTCCCTCAGGACTTGATTGAGACCGAGAGAGCATAAAGAGAGAATACTGCACTTCAAAAGCACACAAAAAAACCATTCGATATTTTAAAGTACTGTATGTATAGACTGCTTTGAGTCTGCTTTTCAAAAAAATCACATCTCAAACCTGGTAATAATTTGAGCATGGGTTTTGGACTGTTTCACTTGCTGTTTGCTACAAAGCTAGTATTCAAAGGCAGTAAGAATGTTAACCAAGGCATGTTAACCATGCCTTGGTTTGGTGGTTTCTTAATCAAACAGACTTACATATCTATTAAATCACCCTACTAGAAGTGCTGCATGCATGACTTTAAATGCTCTGATATCTGATTTTAAAAAGCCACTTGTCGCTTCATCACATTACCATCCGCTAACCATATTTTCTTCTTCTTCCTCTCCACAGTACTTTGGCCTGCTGCTGTGCATCTTTCTGTTGGAGATCCTCGCTGGCGTCCTGGCTTATATCTACTATCAGCAGGTAATCTCCCTTGGGCCAAAAAGAAAACACGGCCCTTTTCCAATAGGTTTTGAGTTGTATGCCTGACATGTCAGAGGAGCAGCTGACAGATACGGGAAGATTAGATATTGGACTCACATGGCAGGAAACTAATCCAAGAGAGCCTATTAAAATTACAAATACCAGACTGACCATATTACTTGGGGTTCATTGAGTTGAAATAGTATGAAAACGCCTCCAGTAGAGCACATAACGAGGCTGAGTGCCCTGTGATAAATCATTTAAAACATTTTGATATGATTTTATTCTGAAATTCTCTGAAACAGAAGAGTTCACTTATTCCACCCTCCCTACTTGAACAAAAAAATGACTTTGGAGAGTATTTGTGCTTATTAGTACAACAGATTACATACATATGTGAACATTTTGCTCATCTCATGTGCTTCAGAAAATGAAAGAGCTGAATTGATAGCCTCACAAGGCAAAGTTAAGCTCAAACAATGTAGGCTTGTAATGACTGCACAATAAGCAGCCATGGATGAAAAGTTTTTCCCATTTGTAATATTACCATGACATTGCTTTCCACCGGCATCAGTCCCTCCCTGACTAATCTTAAACCCTGGTGGCTTGTAGCTCAGCAACAGGCTCAGTCTGGAGCTGCACTGCCATCATTATAACTGCCTCATTCATAATACACAACACGAGAAGCCACTGAGCTGCAAGGCTCTCTGCTGCTTTCCAAACCTGTCTCCTTCTCCTTCGCCTCAAAAGACTCTCGCATTAATTAAGTTCTGCAGAAGTTTCTATAGGTGCTCCTTTTTTTATCTCTTTCTCCACCCTCCCTTTTTATTACCCCTTATCTTTCAGTCACAAATACACTTGAACACATTTTGTAAACTGCTAATTATCCACAAGCAAGGCAAGCAACTCAATCTCATATTTTGCCATGATGTCATAACCATCCAAGGTAGACTTACCACGAGCTACCTGAGTGTGAAACGATGGTATATGCTCCTGTAGAAGACCTAAGTTCATATGATATCAACCTTCTACACTACCCGCGATCATAAGAGTGTCACAGCGACGTCTCTGATTGGTGGAGCTCACTGTTTCCATGGAAATGTTTCCACCCTCCAGCGCTGTATGGGAACTGATAGCTGATATCATATACTGTATATTAGGAAGCAAACACGAATTATATCAGCTATCAGTTCGCAATGGTACTAATATGACCTTGTTATGCTCCAGTAAATTTAACTAATATATACAATACAAATTACAATATAGTACAACTTATGACATATAACAAAAGTTACATATAACACAAAGCGGTATCGTTCACAATGGATTGTGGGATGGGTAGTTCCTTGGCTAGGGAAAAATTTAATTCTGTACACATTCTTGTACCTCTTAAACTCTTGCTGTTTTCTCCGTTTTCCAATTTTTGCGCCCGATCAAATGTATTATAGTCATGAGTCTTTTGGTAGCTGGTTGTCTTGGTTCCAGGCTTCGATGTCATGATATAAGGATTTAGTGAAATGTCAATGTAGATTTTGAATGGGGAAATGTACTTCCTGAACAAGATCAGCCTAAAAAGTGGGCGGACTCTGTTGATCTCTGTGGATTAGAACCAACATCAAGGATACTGGTTGGGCAGTTTCACAGCCGTCACCTGAATAGATGCTTACATTAGTTTTTATTGGTTTGGCTGTATTAGATTCAGCTCCACATTATGTTTTGCTCTCGCACAGAGGCAGTTTCAGCTCATTGAGCCTCTTTAAATCTCAAATTGCTGTTTCCACTTCACTGCCAACTTGTTTCCCAAACAGTCAACAGGTAAAATGAAATGCTTCACCCTCCTTTTTCCTCGTTCTACCATTTTCCTCCTCCCCTCTGTCTTCACCTCCCGTCTCTCATCTCTATGCCCTCCCCTCCTCATCATTCATTCCCTTGATATCTCCTTCACGCTTTGATTTACAGTGCTCTCCCAGCTGGCTTGTTGCCATAGAAACTGAGCCCCCCAGACCTCCCGCTCCTACAGCGAGTATTTTTCTGCCTCTGGTCCAAAGAACAAAAAATAAAACATAAAACACTGTCTTCCTCTGCCGTAACCCTGGCTCCTTCTGCTCCTTTGTTGTTAGAACTGCTGTCTGTAACATGTATTGTCAAGAGAGCTTTTAAATTATTTGTGTTACAAATCTCATACGTAGCAAAAGTCAACTATTGCAACTAATTTATCCCACGGCTGTACTGTGAGTTTTTTTGTTGTAATTATGTGGGCTACCAGTGCAAAACTCTGTGTCGGTCTGTGTGTCTGAACAGTTGAATGAGGAGCTGAAGCAGAACCTGAGGGAGACCATGACCCAGAAGTATCAACAGATCCCCCATGAGCAGATCACCAGGGCTGTAGACAAACTGCAGCAGGAGGTGAGTGTCTGCCTGAGGTGATTTAATATTTTATCTACAAATAACTGGGTGTTACAGTTAAGAGTGCAGTCACAACCACAGTTATTTAAAAACATTGGAAAGTTGATGTATTAAGTTAGTAATATAATAAGCGAGTTAGAGCGTCTGAGCTAAATTCACATGGCCTCACATGATGCCTGTTGATTGGACAGTGTTTGGTATCCTATCATCCCATCAGATTAGAGATTTCGGTGATGAGGTTTATTCGAGACAAATCCGATTCAAGTCACTCAGACTTCAGCTAAGCTTGACGGAGTTGTCTGCTCCCTCTGCTGTCTGTGTTTTACTCTCTCCTTTGACTTATGCCAGTTGACAGCACAGGACGGAAGGAATAAATATGAGCAGCAGATGAGACATAAATCGCTTCATTTTGTATGCATAGATTTTTTTTTTCAAGTACGAGATGCCCCCGGCTGTCAGACATCACCATTTATTTATATATTTTTTTCTACCTTTTTTTACTTTGTGTCCATTTCAAGAAAATAGTTTTGACTGTCTTTGCTGTCTTGCTGGGAGTTAATAGGATGACTAATGAATTCAGCAGCTTGGTTAGTTTACAGCCTGGTTAGCTTAGCGTAGCATAAAAAACTGTGAACAGGGGAAGCCATTAGCCTGGTTTTGATAAAAGCTATAAAAAAAAAAAGAAAATGCCTACCAGCACCACCAAAGCCCCCTAATAAACATGTTTTTTTATTCCTAGAAATAACAAAGATGTGAAAAATACTTCTAAAACACACATTGTGGTTTTTACAGGCAAATGTGTGCTGACATGTGCAATATGGTAGTGGTTAGTGTGTGCAGAGGCTGTATTCCTATAAGCAGGCAGCCCGGGTTTGAATCTGCTCGGTTTCTGACTCTATACACAGTTCTGTTTCTCAATAAAGACATACAAAGACGAAAACTAAATATTAGAAAAATGTTAAACAACTCAAAAGAGCAAATGACTTAAAATGACATTCTCTATCTCGCTTTCTACCTCACTTGTAAGTGACAGTCTGAGATTTTAATAAGATTCATAACTTCCAAAAATAAATGCCAAAGAAATGTTTGGGCTAAAGTCACTCCCTGCTAAGTGCTAAGGCTAGCTCTTTAACTCAGTAGAATGCCAAATGGAGCAGCAAGAAATTCAGCCAGTCTCACAGATAACTGGTGTAGCTCCTTACGTATGTACTAATTCATACTGTAAATAGACTGAATCATGAATCCAGAATCATTTTGAATTGAAAATAGATTCTGAATCGAATCGTGACCCCAAGAATCAAAATCGAATCGTATCGTGAGACACCCAAAGATTCCAAGCCTCAGTCTTAATGTTTTATTCTGATGAGCAGAGATGAGTCTTTAGGGATTTAAACAATGCCAGTTGATAAAGTTTTACGTCTTTCCATACTCTTCTTTTTAACGTGTTGTTTTCCTCCTCCATCTCTGGACAGTTCAAGTGCTGTGGCAGCAACAGTTCATCGGACTGGGCCGATAGTGTCTGGATCCGCTCCAGAGGCGCAAACGGCAGAATGGTGCCTGACAGCTGCTGTAAGACTCAGACTGAGCTCTGCGGCCGCAGGGACCACCCGTCCAATATCTACAAGGTGGAGGTGAGAGGATGAAGGGTGCTGTGAGTGCCGGTGGAGTTGACTTATCAGTATTTCTGTCATGTCTCAGTATGTAAGAGAGCCTGCGGTGTTCGAGGAACAGAGAGAGAAGAGGCAAACTGTATACTCAATATCTGTTTACAGTGAGACTCTAGTAACTCTCCCACATCTACTGATGCAGCATAAAGACACTTTGCTTTTCATTTAGGGTGGCTGCATCACTAAACTGGAGAAATTCATTCTGGACCATCTCAAGATCATCGGAGCAGTGGGGGTTGGGATTGCATGTGTACAGGTGAGCAAAGAGCTCTACTTTGAAGCAGTGTTTTTGCACATAAACATATCAAATGAATGTTTGTCCACTGAGACTGCAGTTTTTGCTTATTCATGTTTCCTTCTCTTCCATCTGATCCCCAGATCATTGGGATGGTGTTTACATGCTGCCTATATCGAAGTCTAAAGGCAGAGCCGTACTAAGAGAGGCAGAAAGAAGAAGATGAATAGTGTTGATGAAGGAGGTAACTTCATCACCACATGCCAAACTCAAATAGCCCATAGGTTCTTTTCTTTGCCTTGCCACATAGGGGGAGGAAAATTTGGCAGGGGATCAAAATGCACATCAGAGGATCTAATTTTGGTAAACAAAAGGTGGAAATACGCTACAAGGTATCTTGAGGTAATTAGCCGTTAAAAATGCAGTTTCAGCTCCATCTCCAAGATCACAGTGCTGTGAAAAAAAAAAAAAGCCTCGGAGAGAAACTGATGGGAATTTGAACACAGATTGTGTAAATTAGTGTGGGGACAGCCTACTCGGGACTCAAACATTGTCGTTTTTTTTTTCTTCCACTCCGATTCCCTCGATGTACGTTTATGTTTGCAGACAGGATGCTGCACTCGAAAGTGTTGTAAAAACCAGCGGAGTAAGACTGGCACTTGGAGGAAAATGTAAATTCTGGTCACAGCAGCTTCCCCTTCCCCAGCAGTGTGTGGTTTAACAAGCCTACACCTCTGGGGCCCTCTTCATCTTCAGCAGCATTTTGTTTCCACGCTAACTTCCCTGTCATGCATTTTAAAAGTTGTGCGATAGTGGCCTTTTTAAACCTTTGACCTGTTACTTTTTATACGTTGCAAATGATCATTTTGTGTAACACTTGAGGGCGTTTCTTCTGAGCAACGAGGATGTATTCCCTAATATGTCGTCATAGTGATATGTCAGTGTTAAATCATGATTTGATTCAATTTAAAGATCTGCTGAGAAGGACACACTGTCTGCCTCAGGGAAGGTAATGCCTTGCTCAAAAGCATATCCATGAGGATTGTCGAGGCAATTATGTGACTTCTCTAAAGTTTAAAACCTGATTAAAACATTTTTTGATCTTCTTGCTGACACATACAAGCAGTGCCTCTAATTTATGCTTGTAAGAAAGTGCCTCATTTTAGATATTTTACTTAATCTTTTTTTATATGTGGGATTTATCCACTGATGCCAAAGTTGAATACCGTAACTTTGTGTAAGGACCTACTGTATCTCCTCAAGCCTTATACACCTATCTACTGACGGCTCTCTCTTTTTTTAGATTGTTTTCATAAATGAAGATTTTGTTTACTTTTCTATACTTAACTATATTATTGTATTTAACAGACACGTGGTAGAAGATGATTTTTCACTCACTTGTCAGTAACGATCCTTTTACTGTGTGCCTCACAGACGACACTGAATTAACCTGCTGTAATTTCTCTTTGTGATAATCCTGGAAATATTTTCAGTTTGAATAAATGTTGATCACCATTACATCTCTGCGTGTGCTGTGTCGCTTTCTCAGCAATCGATTCATGATTTCTAAAACCACCAGCTGAGTGTTTTTTTAATTACTTTTGAAAGCACAAATGCTGAGCTACATCCTCCACCTCGTAGTTATGAGGTCATTTCATCCCCAAAAACTGCCAAAAATATATATTTCTACAAAAAAAACACACACTAGCCTGTAACCAGTAGACCTTAAATAATTGGCACCAGCTTACAGGTGCATTAGTGTATTAACCCAGAGTCTGTTCCCTAATGTTATTGTTCCATTGGGATGTAGATTCAGCATGTTAGCCATATTGCTGACAACTCCTTCAGGGATGTATTACCTATACCATGGCAGCTTTACAACCTGTAATAGCACTTCTTCTGCTCTTTGCTCGCTCTTCTGACCTTCTACTTTCGTTTAGTGACCGTGCATCCGTGTCATTGATGCACACAGCAGCAGCAGTTACTGCATGCAAACACAGGGAGGCAGCACCAGCCAGGCTTTCACCACAACAACACAACACTGATGCAAACAGCTGGTGAGACTGTGTGCATAACACCCAGAGGCTATTGAGGATTACCCCCCCCCCCCCCCCCCCCCATACACACACAGAAACACACACACTCACTCCTCCTAATTCAAAAAGGCAGACAAGCCTTAACATGGGTTCACTAAGTGTTCAGGAGGAAATGAATCGTGTTGTTTTTAAAACCTGCAGACTCTGCAAATGTCCCTTGAATGTTTCTCTTTACCTGCTTGTAATGTTTTAGCGGAAAACATGCAACTCATTCATAAAAATATGCCTCTGTTTGTGCTACATAATGAGCCTGACAAACATTAAACAGCAACTGGTCAGCTTGCAGCCACAGACTGCTAATTGGTTTCCATTGGGACTGCTAATAATACAAATTAAGCCATTTCTCACTCAGTGAAGCTGGCAGTGTAGAAACATTTCCCCTCTGTGTAACAGGCTCACATGGGGGAAATAAAATGACAGAAAAGTGTGTGTTTTATCCCAGAGAAGTAGTTGAAAGTGCTCTTACTGCACACCTTGTGAAAGCTGAGTCATCCCGGTCTAAATGAGTGAGAAAATTGTTTTTGTTTTTCCTCATGTAGGGGGGTAGTGGGGGGGGGGTTGAGCAGTTTCCATTGGAGTGAAAGTAGTTGAGCACATGGCAGTTTTAACAGGGCTTTTTTCCAAGCAGCAGACATCTGTGGAATGCAACTGGTCTGCTCTGCCCTGCTCTTGACACAGCCATTGCCTTTGCTTGTTGCCTGAGTTTGACTTTAAATAGATGACAAAAATTATGACAAGGCTTCAAACGATCACTTTGTTCCACCCAATTGTGCCCCGCTGATGGAAACCACAATAAATCTGCCTCCAGCAGGGCAGGCCTCCCTGACTGTGCTCCCTGCTCATAATGAGAGCCTGCATACAGGCTAACACAAGGGTTAGTCTAATAATGCCGGTGCATGACATTTCAAGAATATCTCCTCCTGTACTTTAAGCAGTGTCCATTCGGTGCACATGTCACCCTCTGTACCTCAGCTCGTCCAGCAGAGACTTTGATATTTTTAGTCCAAGGGGGCTTTGTGCACTCTTCTTTTACCTCTACCGTTTTTTTTTTCTTGGAAGGTGATGGGATTTCTGTGCATACAGGACAAACACACACAGGGAGCTGTGTAATAGTTTGTCAGCCGTCGGTGACAGGAGGAGGAACACATTCATTCTCTGGGTAAGCCAAGGGCAGGGGAGCCCAAGGGTAAAGAGGCCTGTATGAGAGTCTAATTTTAGGTTATTTTTTGTATAAATTCCAGATTATTTGCCTGGAGACGGCTTGTTTACTGAGTTTAACGATTTGTTGTCTCTGATTCGGTTTCACAGCAGTTACATTTATCATGAGCCAAATCGGTTCCTGTCTTCACCCGGGTCGGGTAAAGGTTAACGTATAGTATCAGTCATGGTAAAGTTTAGTGTTACATGTAGGAAATAAATGCCAACCCCCGAGTTAAACCCCTCATTAGCAGCGCTTACTTGGGAGTTGGTTTGTGTTTTTAACTGTATATGGTCGTCCGATAATACGAAATCCAACCATGACATTCCTTTCAGTTTCATGTTTGTGAAAAGTGTTGGTTTTTATTCCGAGTCTCAGAGATTTTGACTCATCAGTAAAAATGTTTGAGAATGTTTTTCATTATTTTTGAATCAGGAAAAAAAATCACATTTTGTGTCAGTTGTCATAGTTACTGCTTACTTCCATTGATTAATTAAATATAGAGAGAGGGAGGACAGGTGTCTGACTGATGGACATAAACCCTGACTTTTTTCAAACTTTCCCGATTAGCAGGGTATTTTATTTATTTTTAATTCTAAAAATGAAATGTGAGTTAGTCTGAGGCTTTTGTACGAGACTCAGCTCAGTTGAGTATTTTTATGTGACATAGTTCTCATGACTTTTTGTATTATGTTTTAATATAATCTTGAATGGCATAGAGATTATTTAGAGATTTTGAAATTACCAAAAGTTTCCTCTCAAAGTTTTCTCCCCAATATCGGTTCCAAACCTGTGGTTCAGGGACACCCAAAGAGTTCAGGTGATGAATCCAGGGGGGGTCACACTGGTTTACAGAAACACAAAGAACTTTAAACCATGCTGATTTTTTGCAGGCTTTCCGCTTTCCTTTTTTGGTCATCAACTTGATATTTTTATGTCTCGTGTCCTTTAAATGACCCTTTGGATTACTGGCCAGTGAAAGGAGATATGCAACCTTTGACAAGGTGCTCTGCAAATAGACATTGCATAGTTTTCAGAGGTCACATGCCAAAAAGGTTCTGAGCTACTGTATGTCAACATCTGTCTGTGTACTCATTATTAAAAAAGATGACAGGAAGCTCTACAGGTGACTTGGTGAATCGTTTATGAGGACTCTGATTCTTTAGCTCTGACTTTCATCCAGCTAACTGTGCTGCTACTGTACAGGTGAAAACAGAAAGCCTGAGCAATAATCTGCTTGCATGCTTAGCTGTATGAATGATCTGCATCCCAAATGTGTCTGCTGCTGCTCCAGGCACGGGCACACCAGGTCATTTCATTTTCAATCAAGGCCTCAGCTGTTTACATTGAGTATGTGTGAGGAGGGGTGGGGGGTGGGGGTAACAAATGTAATCTTGAGTCTGTAGATGGCAGCAACACTCTTGGCCAATCTGTCTCAATATAATGGGGGAAAATAAAGTATTTTGTCATGGCGGTCAAGGGCTGCCAGCCGAAATTGAAATTAATTGGAATATTCCAGCGTGAAGGAAAGAATTCCACTGTGATTGTGAAGTAAAACCATTCCATATGAACACACCTGAGCACTTATAGTACAGGTTAAATGTATGAACAGTCATGCTCCTGTGCATTTAAAAAAAAAAAAACAGTCCTACAGAAATGGATTAATATAGGAAGATTAAAACAAAGCAACAGCCTGTACTTCACCCTCATGATGACTGTGGCTGGGGTCAGGGATAAGCCTCATTATGCAGCAGAAGAGATGATGTCACTTTTCTTCTCCTCACTTGGTCAAACTGTAAATGAACTTGCTGAACATGACTGATGATATTTGGCTATTTTTACTCAGTTATCAACAGTGTTATTAAGCGCTGACTTCACAGTTTTTCTGGTGCGCGTGTGTGTGTGTATAAGAAGGGTGCTGATTATGTAAGTCATTTACATTTCTCCCAATTTAAGAGTGACTGGCTCAGCGAAGTGAGAGACTTTGAGCCTCGGTAGCTTTCAAGCTCCCCTCAAGACTTTTTAATTCTGGAGAGCCGTGTGAAATAAAACCTCTCACTGAGCTGCTCCTCGGCTTTTAGGAGGTGTCACTGGTGCATCTTTTGAAAAGAAAAAAAAAAAAAAGCACATCAGGGTAAAGCTCCTGTGTGCTGACAAGAGGCTCACATGTGGCTCTTATCCCCTCAGCATGAAGATTCGGCTCCATGGAGCTCTTACGTCACTGGGTCTGTCACTCACTTGCTCACTCAGGCTTATTTCAGCCCTCGCTCGCTCCCCGGAGCGCCTCAACATCTGGCTCTCCATCCTCTTCCTCTTCTGGGTCACGTCACATCCAGGCAGAGCAGCTCCTGAATCCTTCTGTGTCTCCAAGGTGCTTTGACCAGCTGCCTCTCCATCTTCCTCATGGGGGGTCGGACTGTATTTGTCTTTAGAGTGGGGGGGGGAGGGGGGGGTCGTGTCCCCAGGGATAACATCAGAGCTGCAGATGGAGACAGGGTGGGGTGTGGAGGGTACGGCCTTGGATGTGATACAACAACAATCACTCATATTTACATAATACCGTTAATATCATCCACAACCTGCGGCACTGAGTAAATATAGAGCATAGGTTATGTTTGGGAGGGATTGGCTCAGACACATTTCCTTTAATAACATGATGGTAGATGTTATCTGATTATAAAATGAAAGCCAGAAAAAAAGACTTATTTATACATCAGAAAAGGCCAATAATTAAAGGGACAGTATCCCTTTTAATTTCCCATCAAAGCTTTGACAGAGAAAGGAAAAAGTTCAGCTTGTACTTCCTGGATAATATTAATAAGTCCATCCCGTTATATTAAATCATTACGTCTTTGATTTGATTTCCAACATTTCAACTTTTTTTGTAACCGATAATTTAAACTCATTTCTTGTCATGATCTGAGAGTCGTATGAAACTCTTCAATAATTCAAGAATTAAAAGTACTTAATTATTTAACCACAAGTGGTATAGTCAATTGAACTCATGTACGTTTCCTGCACACCAAATTTGATTCAAATCAGATCAAACATTATCTCCATTTCGCAATGAAGTGGTTGTACAGAGCAGAAAGAGAAAGCGTTTCCCAGGAAATCTCATATCAACTAAACATAGTGTCCAACAAACATGGCTTAAACAAATAACACTATAAAACTATATAAAACCGGGTGCCGGTAGCTTAGTGGTTAGTGTGCGCGCCCCAGAGGGAGTGTTCCTCCAGCGGGCACCCTAAGTTTGAATCCGACCTGTGGCTCCTTTCCCTCATGTCATTCCCCACTCTCTCTCTCTCGCTCCCTGATTTCTGGCTTTATCCACTGTCCTGACTCCAAAATAAAGGCATAACCCCCCCTCCACCCCCTCTCCAAAATAAAAACTCTCAAACAATATAAATAACAGCACAGTCCCTACGCCAGATGGCATGTTTTTTTTATTATCACTGTGTTTTTATAGACTTTTTCACATTAACTGAGTACAGATACAACATGAATGACACAGACATAATGAATGCAGGAGATTATAAATTAAGATTAGAAAACAAAATAGAAAATCTACCAACTAAAAGCCTGTAAAAGAAAAGTCACCAGTTCACAGAGTGCCACTCATACAAAGCAATACCACTCTTTCATGGGTTGAGCCTAATAGTATGTTTAAGTCCAATAAAAGTGCAGGAGTTATGGACACTGAGTCTACTTTAGGTTTTTACATTTGAGTAAACGTAGTTTAACTTAAAAGTAGTAAATCTGTATCTAAAAATTAACTTTAGCTTTGGAATAAGTCCAGTGGAGTAACAGACAAAGTGTTCATCAAGAAAATAAATCAGTAACTGTAAATACATGTATCTCCAAAAGAGTGAGGATTTTTAATCCTTAAATAAATGCTTTGTCAGAGACCTTAAATCAGTTCTGTTTCTCTTAAGTTTTTAAAGGATAGGACAGGGTAGAGATGAACATGGATATCCTCTGCCAGAGTCCTGCAGTTATCACTGTTTGTGTCTGAAATGTACTTAAAATACAATTTCACCTCAACGTGGGTCCACCAATTTCATTTTGATAATCTTTGTCAAATAAAAAAACAGATTTTTTTTTTTTTTCATTCAGCTTTTTTTGGGTGGGATAGAGGTTGTTCTAATCTATTATTGAGAAAATGACAGGACATTACTCAGCAGTAGTATCTGTAGAGTGCCTGTGTGTGGTGTCTTGTTATCTGTATTATAGTTTTTAATATTCCAAATGACGCAGGTGCACTTGATTTATCTAATTGGTAGCATCTCCACACTGTCGGGGGTCAATGACTCTGATCAGCACCTGATCACAGCCAACAGGGACATTACATGAGCATCAAAAGAGTTTCTAAAGTGGGTAATAAAATGCTTATCGACGTACTTAAATTAAGCCAGATAGGGATGTAGATATAGTTTTTAATATCCTTAAGTTTCAATCAGAAAGGGCACTCATGCAGGTTAAATCATAATTAAAGGTAGGACACAAGCACAGACAAATAGAGGACCTTTAACACAGTATGTCAATATGAAAGCTTTGAGGGCTGAGCGGGCGCTTGATGGAGAAGTGGTACATGCTGATTGATTCTTGTGACATTTGGAGAGGTATCAATGGTTGATTTATGAATCTATCGTTCATTTTTGCTTCCTTTTTGTGAGTTTCTCTGGCCATTATAGGGTTGTTACATCACAAAACAACATGCTTATTAAGTTAAATGTAAAGATATGAGAGGAACTAGAACTATACCTCAACATATGTTGCCGACCTCCTTCATTCAAACACAGCAGAAATATATAACAAGTGTTCAACTGTAGACATTTTCTTTTTGGACTCTTCTGAGTGAGCAACAGAGACGCCTCAGGGTTTCTGAATGTGTCTCAATATTGGGACAATAATGAAGTCAATGGTCTGGGGCTTTCTCCCCGCTCAGAATGACTTGGTCTATTTTACAGAAGGCAATAGCTCTGGGATTATGAATCTTTGGTCTTTATGTGACAGTGACTGTCAGGCATTAGTACGTACACACACACAGGGTGAGTATTGATTCACTGTTCATTCAAAGAACAATATTGAACTCATGATGTAACACACTCAGTGTGATAACATGTACAGTGCGAGCTTTGTCTGTGAAAACTCTGATAAAATTTTTTTTTTGCTATGGAGAATAAAATCCAAGTGAAAAGAAAGTGACTGTTTCCTGAGGTGGCTAAAACTACAACTCTGTATGTATGACAATGTTTCTGAGTAACTTCTTAATGCACTACAGTTGACCATGTCATCTTAAAAGTTAATACTATGACGTTGTTGTTTTCATATGCTTGTGTACTGATGCAAAGAATAAGTTATTATTTGTTTAAGTGAAAACCACTTATCAGCTTAATGAATTAAGAATTTAAGTGGACACAGGAAACCTTAAGAGGTGTTTAAATATCAATTAAGCATTAAATCAAATTGACACCTAATACTTAACATATAGAGCAGATCTTTATAGTGATATCTAATGAGCTCTAACTGAATCCACCATGGATGAACACTAAACAACTGCAGCCAAGAAATATGTCCTTTTAACAGGAAGTAGAAGCTAACACTGGGTGGTGGACCACCACCAGGCAAGGGTTTGGTTGGAAAAAAGGTCAGCACACTCTTTTAAATAGTTCTTCTAGAATGAGAAGCCCTGTGTTTTTCTAATGGCATTAAGAAGAACACAGGCTGAAAGAATCTCATCACCAGAAGTGTTAATATGTCGTTTTTACATCCAGTTGACCTTGCGTGTGAGGCAAGCGTGTGCTAAGTTTCAGATCATCAGAAGCCTGCAGGGGGCGCTAAACGTCTCGTCCTGCTAAACACGCGATAGTCCCTCGTTATGAAAGCAAGAATTTCATGAGAATACATTTAAGTGTTGTCAAAAACCATAAAGTTTTTGATTTATTACGTATTCATTATCAATTATTGAGCCCAGGAACATAATGTCCACACATGGAATATCATGGATGTTTAACTCATCAATGTAGTTAGAAGTTACCCAACACTCATTGTGTTTCACTTAATAGATCGCAGCAAGCTGAAGCACCTGGAGCACCACAATAACATGATTCCTCTCAAAAAATAATGCATCAACAAAATCAACTAATCAACACAAATCAGATTAAGTTCAGTATAAGACTGACGACTCATCATGGTTTGCTAATCAAGTTTTACCTCTGATTATGTTTCCCATTAAGAAAAACATGGTATACGGTTTACATGGCAGCCTGTAATCATGCACCTTGATTTCAATGATTATTATTTTTAGTGCTTATAAGTGCACAAATTTAGCTAATTTATTCCTCACCCTGCATTACCTCCCTTAGACTCCCTCCTCCTTTAGATTGAGTCAGGCTGGAAAATGACAGTGCATCATTTCTGCAGTTCTTGCTCTTTCTTTTGTGTTGTTGTTTTCTTTTTTTCCCCAGCACAGTAGGCCAGGAGCTGTTGATTTGCTGTTCCTCCAATCTCCAGGTATATGTCATTGATAGGGGGAAAAAGAAAGAGGAGGCGGTGGAGGTGTTGGGTATGTGTGTGTGTGTGTGTTTGTGTGTGTGTGTGTTGGAGGCAGGGGGCTGCGAGTTGCTGGAGCATAAAAAGTCCACTACTATTTGTCTCCGTCAGCTGTGTGCTGGGCTGTCAGTGGAGCCGCCTGCATGCTGCACCAAAGGCCTCCCTGGGAGCTCGATGTCTCTCTGTGTTCATCTTCCAGGCAGGAACCTGAGCGCCTGTTGCTCTCTCTGCATGGGAGAGGGTGTGTGTTTGTGTTTGCTGGGAGGGAACAAAACAGGAAGTAACTATTACCTGCAAGGCAAAGAGTCACTTAACCAAGAGGGGGTGGTTGAGCTAGCAGTGATGCAAGCAAGTTCGGAGCTGCAATTGGGTGACCACACTTTAACGTCATGATCGTATGATTGTCTGCAAGAAATATCCTTGTTTAGTCATTATTTTGCCAAGGGAGTATTTTGTCCACTGATGAAAGCTCTAACATTTGCAGTTTTCAATGTTATTACAAATTGAGTGTCAAGTTGACCTTACCTAGAAAAACCACCCAGCTGTGGTTGGTCTGCATGAGAGAGAAGGGAGAGGCAAGCATTATTTCCTCTGGCTGAATAAAAAAAAGAAAGAAAAATGAGTGCAATGCAATCCAAATTTTTTGGGTTGCACTAAAAGTATTTGCTGGAGGTTTAACAATATAGTAAAACAACAAAGTCTGTTTGTTTAACAGAGGAGAGGCTCTCTGTAATTAATTGGGTTCCTTTTGAAAGACTTGCAAATTTAACACTCCGTCCAGAATCCAAACCAAAAAATAAAGCTTAACTCCTCAAAAAAGCTGAGGAAATGTTGGCAGCAGCTGGTTCTAAGTCCAGCCCGATGTCCTGAATCTGTTGTTTTTGACCCGACACAGTACACAATCTCTGCACAAGGTAAAGCACCTCCATTGATATTTATTTAGTGGATTCAGTAAATTCGAAAAACAGTTTTTAGCTCAGGATAGAGACCTGCTTCTACACCTAGTGACAGCATACAAGCAGATTATGTGCGTGAGCAGCAAGACTCCACTTTTCTTTCTGAGATCAATGGCTGCACAATGGCAAAAGACGTGTAATGATATCAGGAGACTCATTCCAGTGTGTCTAACATGCACCTATTGAACCTCCTATGTAGGTGCATTTTCCAATCCCAGTAAATGGTAAATAGTTTAATCCATTTAAGGCACCTCAGGAAAGAAATGTGAGAACAAAGCACCCAACCACATTGAAGTTTAAGACCAAGGATGAAGTGCATTTGCTATTGAATACATGTTTTTAAGCTTTGTTGGTTAGAAGCTAGCGATGGCAGCACCAATGCATTCTGCAACTCTTGCTGTTTTGCCCTGAGTGCTAGATTGGACCTTCATCTTAAATGAGGGCAAAAGACTTGGGTTGGGTTGACTCATTAGCATAAGTAATGTTATTTCTCAGTTATTTTTCACTACATTTTTAAAGGCTTTCCTGATAACATACCCCATTGCTTCATACTTATTTCAAAGCAGATCCCCGTTTTTTGAAATGTGGACTTTGAACACACTGCGTCACCACAACACTGAAAAATAACAAAGCCAAGTCACCAGAAATTAGCTCTTCAAGCTGATTTTTCTAACATTTTTCCCCAGAGAGCTCGTGCTCTCCGGGCCCACTGGCATTTCTTTTAAGACGCTTTGTTTGTATTTCTGCTTTATTAAACAGTTAACTGTTACAACAGAGAGAAAAGACGGAAAGAAACAAGTATCAAAGACATGAAGCCGATCAGAGACACAGGGACAGCTCCGAGGTCGTTTTTCTTGAGAATTATACCTGAACATCCAAATGTAGCTAATAAAAATATGACATTCACATATCTTATCCAGCAAATTAATGCATCATTATTCCCCAGCCAGACGGGGGTCTTTCTATGTGAGTGAGTCCAGGTCCAAAGAACTTCTTTTAGGTTAACCGATGACTCTAAATAACCAGAAGGCTTGAGAGTTACTTGTTGTTTTTCTCTATATGTCAGCCCTGTGATTGACTGGAGACCAGTCCAGGGTGTACCCCTCCTCTTGCCCAATGACAACTGGGATTGGCTCCAAAGCCAAAAAAAAAAGCCACTGTCACTCTGAGAGGAACATTCAGCTGTTTACAGCACATGTACAGTTATTGATGAGCATTACAAAATAATTAAGTGGAGGGTTTTTTTTTTGTCGAGTGTGATATGATGGCTTTGATTTGGACAGGCCTCTTCTTTATAATGACTTTCTATGTAAGAACATCAAATAAATCTCTGTCCCTATTGCTCTAAATATAAATGTAAAAATACTTTTCATAATCACTTCTCACATTATCTCACATTAAAACAGTGGAATAAAACCATGAAATCAAAAAAATTGGACAACGTTAAAGAAGTATCTGTAAAGAAGACACATTCTAACCTGCCTTCTGTCTTAGTCTAATCACCTGACACACCCCAAGGGAGAAATAAAGATGGACAGTATTATAGGATCTGTAAGATAAAATATCGTCAAATCAAGAACTCAAGAGAATAGTTGTTTATTGCCATTTACATGAAAGCACAGTTGTGTTAAAGTAATTTTGTGCATTACTCCAACAGACGGCTCTACAAAAATATGTAAAAATAGAGTAACAAAAAAGATCAAGAACATGTACGAGGCTACACAATTTTGTGCATGTTATTATTATTACACATGACATTGTTTTGACGTCATGCTTTTGCACACAGAACATTTTCCACAGCTGTTGTTGCAAACTTCCCGGCGTTATAAAACATTGACGTGAGGCAGACACCAGCCAATGTTTGCTCTTGTAATTTCCTGAATTGATCTGTTAAATTGTCAATCCATTATCCAATATAATGTTTTATACTTTTAACACGATCCTTTTGCATCGTTGGAAGCTCGTGATATCAAGAACAAATCGAATCCTTTATGCTGAGAAATGTCTGAACCATGAAACTGTACGGAGTTCGACTTTGACGTGTTCATACACTAATGTCAGGTCCCATCCAGCTCAGTGCTTTTATGTGTAGGCTTCCCTCGCTGCCTCTGAGAGGTCAGCACCACTGTTACATCACAGGCTGGCACTCGACCTGATGAAACTGCCCCGAGAGAGTACATCGGTCCAGTCGACAAGGACTGTCTGTGTCTGGCTGCGTACATACAAACTGTATTATTTGACCTCCAGAAAAAGAAAGAGGTTTTACAGTTTTACAAAGTAGCCTTGAAACATTTCATATAACCTACTGTTGGAGACATTCACCTGAATATATCAACATGCATCAGAGCCTGTGCCACAACACACCACCTCTGTGTTAAAAGCTCAACAAATGTTACTGTTAGGAAAAGTTCAACTGTCACAACGACTCTGGATACAAATACTTAGGGCAGCACAACAGGGAACAAAGAGTGTAGAAAATAGTCCTGTGAATTGTCCTCGCTGTCACGTCGAGTTGACATTTATGAGCACGTCTGAACGAAACACAAAGCCATCTCCATTGTGATCGAAGCTGCAGCAGCATCGCCGACGACCGTGGCAGGCCCTGAGCGAGGCTAACATCCTCAGATGCATCTCAATTGAGTCACTGATGCAGCCCTAACCCATTTCCAAATGAGCGTCTGGCAGGGCACTCATGTCGAGGCGGATAGGCTGACTGCGCTGAGTCGTGTGGACAAATGGTGAGGGCGTCGAGCTGCAAAGAGAATGAAAATGACCAAGACAGACAAACAGACAGACAGAGGGAGATACAGTCAGAGAGATGGAGATGTAAAGAGGCGTCGCGCTGGCTCTTGCAGCTCCCACACACTTATCGTCTCCGTGTTGTCATTTTTATTTGTTTGTTTTTGCAAGGATGATTCTGAGATGAATCACCATGTGACCTACATCGGAGAACCAGGGCTGAGAGAGAAATCAAACAGATAACATAGGTTGTCTTCTGCACAGACACTTGTTCCAAATTAGAAGTTATTTAACAAGCCTCCTTCAGGGAGAAATAATGAACTATGTATAAATAAGGTTTGTCCTGAAAGACAAGGAAGGAATTCGTCTCAGTCATCAAGTGTGTCCCACTGGCATTACATTCTATATCTTCATCTCTTACTTCCCTGTAGGGCTTAAACCTTTAGATAGTGGGTGTTTAGCCCAAAGCCAATGAGAGCGCACAGGGTGTGAAGACAGGCTCTAAAAAACTGTGAATATGAGCATCATTACCCCATCAAATGTCCGATATAAATCATCATAAGGGGCATAGATATGAGGAATTAGAGCTCTACTGTACCTCCAATTTAGTTGAGAAGGATATGATCATCTTTTGTTAAGACTCATATATATGATTAAAAGTTGATGACTAAAGGCCGTAGTTCTTCCAACCAAGACATAGAAGGACGTTGTGATGTAGTATAAATGTGGAGAAATATCCACATCAGGAGGTCTTTGGGTCCGATGGCTACATCAAACTAACTCAGGAATTTATCCGAGGATAAAGTCTCATACAGACACACAAGGAACTCTTAAATGTCCTCACATATAATGCACCAGGCTTATATCCTGTAATGTAAAGCCATCTGTGGCAGTATTAGATGTTCAGACCAATAGCTCTCAATGAAGTCATTGATAGACAAAAGCACCTTTCACACATGAACTCATGAATGAATTCTGGGCATTTGGGTCCTGAAATTTTCCTGACTTGCATCACTGTTAGTGTCAGATGAACCTCAAAACTCAAAATATTCCGTTCAGTTTAGCTGATGGGGAGGCTGCATAGAGTCAGCAGTAGGAGAAGGGGGAGGAGTCTTAGATTGGTGACAGTATCTGGGTTACTGTCACTACAACATATATCAGGTCATTCCACAATACAAACACATGAGTAGAAAACGAGTAGTATGCACTGTCCTATTACTAAATAAAGGCATAAAAGCCCCAAAATTAAACTTAAAAAAAAGGAGTGCAGTGCATGTGTGAAAAGGGCTCAACAAAGTCCATTTGGGTCTGCACTATAGTGGAGAGTCATACAACACAGAACCCTTGTGAAACCAACAGTAAACATTAAGCTGTGGTTTCAACCTGCCCCAAGATGTTTCCCCGACTTTCACCTTGTTATTTTTGATGAACCTGATCAAACGCATGAATGAGAGGCAGCCAGTAGTTACCTGTGGGTCAGCTAGATCTGGTTTTAAAAACTGATAGCTCTGGACTTAATGGACTTTTGTTTTTTTATGTGCATCTGGCTGCTGTATGTGTGTTTGTGAATGTGTGTGCATGCAAATGTGTGTGTGTGTGTGTGTGTGTGTGTGTGTGTGTGTGTGTGTGTGTGTTTTTTTGGCTGATCTCAGCACTCCTCAGTGAGTTTGAAGGTTGCAGTAGAAGAAAACATGAAATTTGATACACCTCTCACAGTGTATACTTCAGCTGGAAGCTCTCCACATTTTCACTTTTTTTTTCTATTACCACACCCTTAACAGAATCTTGAAGAGAACTTTAACTTGTTATAACATTTTCCTTTTTAATTAAAGGCTTACCGATGTTTTATTAAACTCTCAAATAATCTAACATGTCCAGTTTAGGTTAAACTCAATAAAAAGAAAAATCAGGAACAAAAGTTAAAAGGTTAAGAAGAGAAAAAAACCTCCATATTTTAGACTGTTTTGACCCACTGGTCCCCTTTTTCTAATGTTTTACAAATGATCAGTAAGACAGAGACGCATGCTAAGCCTCAGCCTGAGGATGTGAGCGACTCGTTCTCATTTCAGGGCCATTGAATTACCATAATAAGCCGGCCGTGGATGTTGATGTGTATGTACGACAAACATGCTGTTGTGAGTTCCCCCCCAGGCGCTGTGTCTTCGTGTGAGCCCACTTTACTGTTGACTGAATGATTCGGAGCAATGTGCACTCCTAGAAAGTCATTTCCTCCCTCGACATGGGGGAGGAGGAGGAGGCTGCACTTAGAGGACCAAAGAAGATCTGACTACAAATTGCATGATATATATATTTAAATTTATATATATATATATGAAAATGGGAAAAAAACAATTTAAGAAGGGGGTCGGAGGGTATGTTGGAATGTTAGTGAATAACTGGACATCCTGTTGGCTTTTAATGATTCAAAACTGTGGTTCTCAACTGGTCTAGTCTGATGACCCACCATCCTTCACCTTCTCAATAACTTATCGGGAACCAAACTGTCTGAAAATGTCTAACCCCTGAAATGTATTTGATCAAAAATGATACAGTTTTGACCTGAAAAGAACATCACAGTACAAGAGTCCTCTTTGAAAACGGTGAACAGGTTTGTCTTCCCTCTCTCTCTCTCTCTCTCTCTCTCTCTCTCTCTCTCTCTCTCTCTCTCTCTCTCTCTCCTTATTACTCCTCAGGTACAGCTCTCCCCTTGCTGCAGTTGGT